>NW_026991721.1:56016919-58532752 GCF_029215605.1 Mirounga angustirostris
CTTTTTTATGTTGTCATTCACATTTCACCATTTTATTTTATGTATTTCTGATCTGAGGCCTGACATCTTTTACGGAATGAGTACCCCATGGAGTAGGAGAGTCATGGGTTTCAGGGCTAGACTTTCGCAGGGCTCTCCCTCTGCTTCTATTAGCTGTATGACCTTGAATGAGTTATGCAACACTCTGAGCCTCAGGTTCCCCACTTATTAAGCAGGTTGCGGTATTTAACTTTCATGGTTGTTGTTGTTACTGTAAAGATACATCTATGATACAGCTGTGGCATAGGACTGGCACAAAGTAAGTCCTCCATGAATCTCACTAGGCCTGGGACTCTGACAGGAAGGTTTCCAGCTTGGTCAGGAAACCCAGGATGGGGGCTGTCGGATTTTGACCCAGTATCTGCTTTATTCTAGCAACTTTTTACAACAGAGGCATTTCAGGCTGCCTCACACATCAGTCTCTCCAAGTCTCTGTTTCCCCTTTGGGACATGAGAAATGAAACTGTGCCCCGTGATGTTAAAGGTTGGCGAATCTGTAGGGTTTATCCTAACATCTTACAAGTTTTGTCTCTCGCCTCAACCATCAGACTAGCTGCTGCCTAAAAGACTATCTCCTCCCTCAGATGAAGGGCTCTCCATGGTGAGGAAGGAAGTGAATTAAAACTTCCTAAGAACCTACAGTAATGCTATGTGCCTGATCTTATTTACCACTCTGTGAATTGGTCAGGTATGCTCTATCATCCCATTTTACAGGTGGGGAGACTGAAATTTCAAGAAGTTAGATAACTTGTCTAAGATCACACAGCCAGCAAATGCTGGTGCCTAGGTTCAAAAACCCAGCTCAGATTTCAACATCTGATTTCTTTTCCTCATCCAGAGTGTTCCCCCCACCTCTGCCCCTTAATAGGAGGTGCTCAGGAAACTTCGCTGACCTCAATGGCTTGTTCTCAACCCCCTGGCTTGCCAGAGACAATGTCATCCCTTTGAGCTGAGATCTGTCCCCTAGACACCAGAGGTCAGCTCACTCCTGGGGCCACAGAACAGCCCTCGCTCTGTCCCAGGCCCCCCAGACAAGTGCTGCGCTGGGAGTCAGGATGCCAGGCTTCTGTCCCCACTACTACAGGCTTAAGCCACCCAGGCCTCAGCACTCTTCCCAAGTTGGCTAAGCAGAAAGTTGTATCTACTCACTCCTGGGTCCCTGGCGTCTGGCACAGGGCTGGGCCATCTCCACAGACCCATAGCTGCACGGGCCTGCCCTCCCATGGGAGTTGTTAGTGACAAGGCCAGCCCTAGGGCAGGGAGAACAGGAGGATACCTCCATTTGTCCAGGCTGGGGCTCTGGCCTTTCCCAGACATGCCAACAGTCAGAGAGGAAGAGTTAGAGCTGGGCCAGCAGTACCCACCCCAGACTGAAATAGAAATGCATTTCAGAGACAAATGGGGAAATGGGCCCAGAACCAGAGGAGTGGGGTGGAGTGTCACTGGGGAGAACCCTGAAGACACAGCTTCCTGAAAGTTTTGTCTTGGCCTCTGCTACAGCGAGCACTAGTTGCCAGACTCTGCCAACTCATCCCTCCTCCGGGGAGGACAAACTCGAATCCCAGGTCCCACACTCTAACTTCTCTGAACCACAGCCTCCTCAACTGCAAAACGGGGATAACAAGAAGCTTGGCTGCATTCGTCAGCTCAATCCAAGCACTTTGGAGCTCTCGGCACATAGTAGGTGCTCAATAAACGGCAGCCATTGCTATCCTCACTTCACCTGCTCTTTCAGCTCAATACTGACCGAGTGATTCATTCATTTGCTCTTTCCTTCACTTATTCATCCAGCCAACCAGCCAGCGCATGCCCCCTAGGTGAGTCACAACAGTTAAGAATAAAGTCTCCTGGGCGCCTGGGTGGCTCAGTTGGTTAAGCGACTGCCTTCGGCTCAGTCATGATCCTGGAGTCCCAGGATCGAGTCCCGCATCGGGCTCCCTGCTCGGCAGGGAGCCTGCTTCTCCCTCTGACCCTCCCCCCTCTCATGTGCTCTCTGTCTCTCTCATTCTGTCTCAAATAAATAAATAAAATCTTAAAAAAAAAAAAAAAGAATAAAGTCTCCTGGGGTGCCTGGGTAGCTCAGTCGTTAAGCGTCTGCCTTCAGCTCAGGTCATGATCCCAGGGTCCTGGGATCGAGCCCCGCATCGGGCTCCCTGCTCAGCGGGGAGCCCGCTTCTCCCTCTCCCACTCTCCTGCTTATGTTCCCTCTCTCGCTGTGTCTCTCTCTGTCAAATAAATGAATAAAAACCTAAAAAAATAAAAAATAAAAAAATAAAGTCTCCGGAGTTGGGTTGGGGTTAAAACTCCCGAAATGCCACTAGCTGGCTGGGTGACTCTGGGAAAATCACTTCCCCTCACTGAGGCTTCATTTCCTACTTGTAAGATGGGAATAGTAAGAGCACCTCTGGAGGGGGTTGGATGGTGTCTAGAGTCAACGGGACAACGACGTGACAGCAGCGAGCACAGGGTCTCAGAAGGAAGAGTGGGTGGCAGGTGAGCCACACAGAGGAGCCAGGCAAGGTGCCAGCCCCGCAGACCAGGCCCTGCTGGGAGCGCCAGGCAGCCCGGCCTCCGGGGACAACCACAGGACGAGGTGAGGGCGGGCAGGAGGCAAGAAGAGTCAGCAGGCTCAGAGACAATTGCTAGGTTCCTGGACCATGGCCGGCTCCCTTTCTGGTAAACTAAGAAACAGTGAGGAAACACACACACACAAAGGATCGTAAGAAGTGTAAAGGAGAAAAGCCCTAGCCAAACAGGGAGCCTCGGGCAGCGTGCTGTTACCCCACCCCGCCAGGCCAGGGGAACACGTCCATGTACACACATCGCACACGCGTGCACACACACTCACAAGCTGCACATTCCCACTTGTGCTTACACACCCAAGGGCTGGCCCACACAGGCACATGCACACTCAGAGGCGCAGCTCTTTATAGTTTGCAAAGAGCCTTCTCACTTATCATCTCATTTGATACAGAGGGGCGGAGAGATTGTCCCTGAATTGGCTTGGGGCCCTTTCCGGAGCAGACAAGATATGTGAATCCCAGACACATCCAGGGCCCATCTCACGGCCGAGCTGCCTCAGTTCCCACCCCCCAGCCCCCGCCCCCGGAGGTGTTAGCAGGAGATGAGCGGCACCAGAAACCCCAGGAAAGTTTTAACGCAGCTTCCTTCCCCAGATTTCCTCGTTCACCCCACTTCACTCTCCTTCAGCAAGTCACACTTGGACTCAAGAACTCACTTTCTCACCAGTCACGTGGGGTCAGCTCTAGGCTGTCTTGCGATTTAGCTGGGATGGCAGAGGCAAGAGTTTCCCAAGGGCCTTCTCTGTGGACTCCCATCCGGTCATCCCTTCTTAGCCTTTCCCACCATAGGCTCCCAGAGGGCTCTGAGGGCAGAGCCCAGCCTCCTCCCTGGGGGACCCTCACTAGCATACAATATCTACCAGTCTTCAAATAGTCAGGGGAGTCATTGTTAGCCCCATTTTATAGAGTGAGAATTGAGGCCTAGAGAGGGAATGTGTCCTGTGCCACTCGAGACTCAAACCCAGACCAACACGGCTCCCAATTCTGTTTCCACTCTTCCACCCTCCACGGGCCCCACCCAGTCCCCGAGTCTGCCTGCAGGCTCTTGGCACAACTAGGACAGGGGAGAGAGGAGGACCCCCAAGGCTTCTCCCACCCCCACTCCAGTCTGTGATGAGCCACAGCAGCTGCAAGGGGGACTGCGTGTGAAGCTTTGAGAGGAGGTGGGGGCTCAGGCACACTCAGGGCACTGATCCAGAACACTCACCCAGGAGTTAGTGAGCTCCACATTGGTCCATGAAGTGTTGGAGCAAATTCTGACTCCCAGAGCAACCCTAGAGCTAGCCAGTTCCTGAGCCACAAACTGTCACGTGCATGTCTCACAGAAGTCCCCGGAGGCAGCAAGAAACCAAGAAATCAAGGAGGGGAAGTAACTTGCCGCAGCACAAAGCTGGCAAGAGGCAGGGCTCATCCCAAGAACATTCCAGCTCATTCGGCCACTACCCAGTTGTGAGCGGTCCCTTCATCGTCTGGGTGTGCCTACCTGCAGAGTGCCGACGGGACAAGAGTCTGAGATGGCATTTCAGGACCTGGGCTTGCACACGGAGGCACTTGTCAGTAACCATTTTTCTCCTCCTCCTCTCCACCCTACCCCTCAGCCGTCTCCTGGCCTTTCTCAGAAAGGTCTGGAGAGAGTCCTGGCCCTGCTTCTTGCTGCCACCGGGAACAACTGATCTGGTTTTCTTCACAGTGCCTGGAAGATCCATTAAGAAAGCCTGAGACCCTGGGGTTAACAGCTCTGCCAGATACCACCGGCTCCCCCTAAGGGTCGAGGATGGCTCCTCAGATTGAGGGTGATTTGGGGGGGAAACAGTGAGCCTGGGCCACCACCCTCTTCAACAGCTCTAACCCAGCTTTAAGCTCGGGCTTGACGAGAGGGCAGACTGGGTGGCTCTGCCTCAGGCCAATGGTGGCCTGGGACAGCCCCTCCCCCGCCAGAAGATCGGTCCTCCTCTTCTTTTTTGTTTTTTTGTTTTTACAAGTACTTATTGGGCACCTACTCTGTGCAGGTTAATGTCCAAGGCACTTGAGAACACAAAACAAAGCCTGTGCCCTCATATCACTGACATTCTACCAGGGAGACTAGTATATTTTAGCTAATGAGTTTAGTAAATACAGAGCAGGTCAGGCAGTGGAACTACGGAGGAACATAAGGAAGGATGAGGGGCAGCGCGCCAGGAGGTTGCAATCTCAGGCAAGCTGGACAGGCACCATCTGGAGTTGCTGGATCCTCTTCTTACACCGCCCCCTGCCCAGCCCAGAGGAGACCCCAAGCCCCGAGTCCCCATTCTGTGCCAGGCCCTGCCTCAGGGGACCTCAAGAGGGGGCAGGGCTCCAGGGCGCAGGCCTTAGTTCAGGCCCACCAGGGCCCTGGTATGGAGCATCCTGAGCCTGCCTTCCACTCATGGCCATGGAGAAGCCTTCCGAAGGCTCTAAATTCTCCAGTCAACTCCAGGATCCCACTGTTGAGAGAGCACGAGGCCCGGAGACAGGTAGGAGCCGGCCTGGATCACACAACAAGCTGAAGGTGTCCTTGTTCCCTCTCCTGCCTTCTCCTCCGGCATGTCCGCAAGGGTGGACTCAGGGCTGAGCCTCACGGCAGAGTGCTGGCCTATGGGGGCTGTCTATGCCCTCAGCCAACTCCTGGTTACAGGACTGTGAGGTGCTCCTCCATTTGGCCCATCTGGTAGTCGTAGCCTGCCCCATCCTCCCAGCGTGGACAGGCCAAAATCTCATTCTCTAAGCCCTGGGAGGCTGAGACCACTTCTCCCCAGCTCAAGCTCAGGACACTAGTGTTTTGGTTAACTCTGCCTCATCCTGCTGCGTGACTTCAGGCAGGTCCCATCTCTCTGTGGGCCTCGGTTTCTTAATCTGTCCAACGGAAGACATGCAGACACCTGTATCTCAGGGCTGTCGTAAAGAATGAGCAAGAACACTGGCAAGAGGACAGTTTGTAAACTTCTAGGTGCTACTTATGTAACAGGGGATGTTCTATCCTTAACATCCCTGCTTGTCTGAAAAACAACCTCCTCATGCTTGTGGGACCCTGGGGTAGCCCCTGAGCAGGCCCTTGATGCTTGATGGGATCTAAGTGTAAATTCAAAAAAAGACAAAACCACCTCTGTTCCCAACCAGCAGGCCAACAGATGACAGAAAAAGCCTCTCCTTTGTCCTTGTGGTCAGAAGATGAGGAAGGAGACATGGAAAGGGACAAGGCCAGGAGGTCTGGGAAAGCCAATTCTGGGAGAAGAAGATGTAAGCTTGAGGTAGTTATAAGGGTCACCCATCCTCTACCTCAGGCCCCCAGGGGTGGGAGAGGACATAACTAGATGGATGTCGGGCACAGGCAGCCTGCGAGGGAGGGGTGTCAGCCATGTGTGGGTTTGACCCAGAAACTGTACAGGTATTCGCAGGGGCACACATGTTAGAATTGTACCTGTGTGTCTATGGCACACGTGTGTGTCCATGTGAGTGGCCCTGGAGAGTGTATGTTTGTTCACACGCATGTCGGCCTGTGTCTGTGTCTCTGTGTGTGGTGCACGCATGTGCCCACTCCTGTGAACCCCCAGTTCACAAGCCTTGTTCTCCCAGGCTTGGCACTCTTTGCCACAATGCCAGGCAGGCCCAGATACCACAGGAGATTTGTGGAGTTCCTGGTCACTGCAGGCTCTCGATTTTCCCCAGGAACAAAAGCAGTTATGCAAGAGGAGGAAGGCTTAGAGGATTAGCTCAGGCTCAGGCCCTCCCAGCTCAGTCGTGGGTGTAGGCTCCTCACGGTGGGCGTGTGCCCAAGGCCAAAGCCCCGCCTCCTGGGGTCCTCAGACCCTCCGCTGCATGTGGGCGCTGACTCCTCCACAGTCACCCTCCTGCCCTCCATCAGTCTCTGTACAATAGCCAAGCACTTTACATTTTACACCCCCATGGTGCTCGCTGGATGGTTGCTGGCCACGAACTGGCCGGGCTGACCTTAGGACCCTGCCTCCAGAGTCCCCTCCCCCGAGGCAGCCACTCCCAGCTGGGTCTCAGGGCCCCCCTTCCTCACCCTGGGCTGAGCTCACAGGGCAGCTCCGGCTACTCCACTGGGGAAGTGTCCCCTCCTTCTGAACCTGGGTTTCTCCAGCTGTCCGATAAAGCTCTCTCTGCCCACGTGAGTGGACCACTGAGAAGGCCTGGGATGAGCCCCTGGCCAGTAGGAACAGTGTCCTGCCCATCCCAGCCACCCAAGGCTACTGCTCACTGGCGCCTTGCTGCTCCCCGGAGCCAGGAGGGAAGCACAGCCCTCAGTTCTCTGTCTGAAACAGGAGACCACCTGGCCCCAGGGATCACCAAGGGACTGGACCCTACTTGAGGCTTGCAGGCAGCATGCCTGGTGGTCTCCTCAGATAGGGGGAGGCTAGTCCCTCTTGCTACACCTCAGCTCTCCTTCTCTGCAACCTGGGCACCTCATTCTGTCCCGCGTTGGGGGTCTGCTGTTACCCATCATAGGAAAGGACAGAGGGGCCACAGGGAACGGGCAGAGGAGGAAGGAGCACGTGCTTGTGGGTACGGTCCCTCACTGGTGCACAGCCAGCAGACCCGGACCCCAACACAGCTCCATACAAGCCACACAGGTCCACACACACGCACATGCCCAGGCAGCTGGCACACTCTGGGGCACACCACCCCGAATCCTGCACCTGTGCAGCCGCATAAATGCGCACTCACACGCAGCCCAGCATATGCAGGTCTACTGCTCGGTTCCACAGCCGGTTTCATACCAAGACCTTTCAGAACCAGGAAAGAGGTGGAAGGGGGAGAGCTGAGTCCTTGGATGCCCAGGCCCTTCTTTGGCTTCTTCCCAGAGGAGACTGAGGGGTTCCCAAGGACACAAGATGGTTTCTCTGGCCCATCCTCTCCAGCCATCCTGCATAAGCCCTGCCCAGAATGCTCAGAGAAAGCAGACAAAGGTCCTTTCAGGAGTGTGGTCCTCCATCTGCCCAGCCCTGTGTGTTACCAGCTCAAGGTGAGGCCTTGGACTAATTAATCACTCTGGATTTGGGAGCTTAAAGAGCAGAATGTGAGAAAGAGGAGTTGTGGAAGGGACAGGACCATTCCTGGGCAGAGAGAGCCCAGCTACCCCCTGGAGCCCTCGCTTCACCAAATTTGTGATTCATTCACTCATTCAATCTATATTTATCGAGCTCTTCTGAGTGTCAGTGACCTAGTGGTGAAGAAGAGCATCTCAGTCCTTGTCTCAGACTCAGCTCGGAGTCCAGCTTCCTCAGAGCTTCCAGGATGGTGTGGGTGGGGTACCAGTCCCAGGCTCCTCTACCATGCTCTGTTTCTCCTCCATGGATTCCAGCCACAGCCCAATCTAAGTCCTCACGGCACAGACTGAAGTGTGAACTTCGCTCAGGAGCATTGGCATCATCTGAGAGCATGTTAGAAATGCACCCTGAGGCCCTACCTTGACCTACTGAATCAGATCCCCAAGGGATCCAGGCATAACTTGACATTTGAGAAACACTGATATAGAACATTCCATACAGATCCAGTCCTTCTTCCTGCTGGCCTTTCCAGAATGGCCCATTCAGGTAACAACTATATGGGCAAACACACAGTGCTTATAAACATCTCATTCAACCCTCATACAGCCCTATAAGTTACGTACCATTACTATCCCCATATTACAGATGGGGAAATGAGGGACCGAGCAGTTAGGCAACTTGCCCAAGATTCACAGAGCTAGTGGTAGCAGAGTCAGGATTTGAACACAATGTTTTGGACCAATACACTGCCCCATTCAGCACATGTGTCTCCATGTCTGGGTAAGAGTGAGTGTGGTCAGACAGGCAATAAAAAAAAGTGAAAAACTCAAGGAGCCAGTGGACCTCCTCCTAAGAATCTAGGAAATATCAGATTTTACTCATGATTTACTTTAGGATTTACAACACTGTCCTTAAAGGGCTGGAGGCAGTGCAGAGAATAGCCATATAGGCCACATGATCCTGTTAGAGGCAGGGCAGAAAAAAACAGTAGAGAAATCTAGACTAAGATGGTGACTGAGCTTCCTGGCAGCCAAAATAAAAAGGGAGGGAAGAATGGGACTGGCAGTGAGGACGCTGTGAGGATTCCTGAGCTGAGCCAAAGTCACAGGGATGGAGACAAGGGGACCATTGGAGAGATATTTGGGAGGCTGGTTCAATGTGGCTTGATCACCAAATGGAGGAAGAAGCCCAGAATGTACCCAAACCCTTTGCTCCTGTTAGGGTGGCTGGAGGACCGAGAGCACACGGATAGGACTGGGCACAGTACCTCACACAGTAGGCATGGGTAAATGTGTGCTACGTGTCCCCTCTTCATTCATGCTAATGCCACTCCCATCCTCACCCCACTCCATACAGCCTGGGGGCTCAGGACTCTGGCATCTGCTCTTCCCCCAACCTCTGGGAGGCTCCTGCTCACCACCCCAGCCTCCAGAACGACTGCCCCCGAAGCTACAGCTCCTTCCTTCAATCATCAGCTTGGGGGCTGAGGGGTGGTCATGGGGAGATACTCATGGAGAGCATTGT
Source organism: Mirounga angustirostris (assembly GCF_029215605.1). Lineage (NCBI taxonomy): Eukaryota > Metazoa > Chordata > Mammalia > Carnivora > Phocidae > Mirounga > Mirounga angustirostris. Next base: position 56,026,092 of record NW_026991721.1, read on the forward strand.
GCTTCAGCAGGCCTGCTTTCCGGGCTCAGGGCAGGGCTGGGTGGAAACGCTGCAGGGCAAGAGGTGACACGCAGGGAGTCCCCCACACACCCCCAATCTCATAAACTCTCAGCCAATCCTGGGTTCTTCCAGAGGACAAGCCCCCCAGTTCTTTCAGTTCTGAGACCGATTTCTCACACGTGCGCTGAGACTGAGGCTGAGCAGGGAGGAGGGGAAGAGAGATCGCAGTCATGGTGCCTTGTGCTGTATTTTCATAACTCTTCACCTGATCATTCATTTCTTCCTTCTCTCCTCACCCTATTTGACTAATGTTTATAGTCTGGTCCAGGTACCCCACAACAGTGTTGCTGTCCTCAGGGGTAGGAGAGAGAGGTCAGGGAGTTTTAGTCCTGTGTGCCAGTTTGCCAGATGAGCAAAGTGAGTTCTGGAGAGGGAAAGTGACTTGTCCAAAGTCACACTGTTGACGCGGGGCCTGGCCGTCTGCCCTTCACTCCCCAGGCCACGCTGACTTCAAACACGGCTATGCATTAATGGTGCCATTCTTGTGAACACCACAAGAGTCTTTTCTATAACCTAAGGTACTTAGAGAGTCTCAGACATAGTGAGGTTTGCCACTGGGGTCTCCTCAGCCCCATTTCTTTTTCTCTCCCTTCATCCTCTTTGTGTCCCCTCCAGGAACCCAGTGATCCCACAGTTCCCTCATCCCGAGGGGAACGATGACAACTCCGGATCCAAACCACTCCCTCTCCTGGGCCACTCCTTCCCCTGAAAGCCATGAGTTCAAGTACCTCCACTGCCCTGTTGAGGAAGGGCCTGTGGGTTCACTGTCACCCATCCCAGGGAGCATGTGGCCATTTTACCAGGGACCTTCCCTTACCCCAGAGGAGGAGCTCCAATGGCAGTGGTTGACTGTGGAGGGAACTTTCCTGGGGCTTCTCAAACAATTCTGCAGAAGTGACCACTAGCATATTTTCTCTGGTGGTTTATAAGCTTTAAAGTGTCTCAGGCTGCCAGAGCCAGAGTCAGAATCCTTGAACACTTAAGTTGGAATCAGGGAATGGTACAGCAGGAGCACAGAAAGTTAGAGTTTAGATTACAGACTTTAAGAATGTGTGAGTTGAGATTATAGATTCTTGGGACTAGGGCTGTAGAATCACGAACAATTATAGTGGGAATTGTGGACTAAAGGAAATCTGACAGCTGAGATGAGAGAGCTGGCCTTGTCACCCAGCCAGTCAGGGCTGGGCCAGGTCCCCTGCTACGCAGCAAGGTTCTGTCCTCCAGACCTCCTGGAGCAGGACACGGGGTCTCTGGGGCCAAAGCACTCTCTGCTTGGGGACAGTGGGGACACTGGTCTGCCTCTGCTCTGTCCTGAGCCTCACCGCCAGCCCATCACAGCACCCCGCCACCACAGAGGATATATTTAGGTGCCCTCCCTAAATATGTTTCCACGGCTCCCAATACTGCCTTTTATGTCCCCTCCTCCTCTGAGGCCTCTGGGCACCTTCTCTAAACTACCCCAATGAAGTCATCAGGAACAAGGGCTCTTGCTTCACCAATGCAAACATTCCCCTTCCCTCAAACAAAGCCCAGCTTGAGGGGTCTCCTGGGTCACCTCAGCCTGGATTCAGGCCCACCTGCTCTAACTCTGACCTCACCTCCTCCATGCCTTGGGCCAGGGACCAAACATCCTTGATCTTGCCCTTCTTGACCTTCCTCATTCCAGGCAAAGGGCACCCTTGCCCCTGCCAGTCCCCAAACACACACACACACACACACACACACACGCCAACATTTTTCTGTTCCTCTAGTGTTTGTCAGGAGAGAGAGTCCTCCATTGGAGACCCATGGCTACCCCTGCACTTTACCCCAGTCTCCCTCCCACACTCCTTCTCGGCCTTGCCAGAAACTTGGCATTCTCCCCTTTCAGACTGCATCTTCCCAGGAGCACAGAGTCACTGAAGAGTGCAAGAGTGATGGAGACCAGGGACAGGAATGGATTCCCTAGACACACTTCAATGGAAGGCTCTCAGATTCCCAACTGCCCAGCTCATGAGAAATTGTTGTTCCTGCGGGAATCGGGATTCCTGGGGCAGGCAGGGACACCCCCCCCTCCCCCCGCCATGTAGAGGCTCCATTATACCCATCATAGTTTTATCACCAGCAGTTAGTTTTATCACTAACAGTTAAGGGATTTTATGTGCTGGAGATTGTACCAGCATTTTATATCCTTACAATGACCCTAGGAGGCAAATATATTAATGTCTCCATTTTATGAAGGAAGAAACTAAGGTGAAGAGAGGTTTTGACCAAGGTCCTACATGTAGAGAGTGCCAGAGCTGGGATAACACAACCACCTCAACAGTCCCAGGTGGTAGCCTGCTATGGGAACCCCCTTCCCTGTAGTCCCCGCAAGTTCAGCACCCTTGACCTGTCCAGCCAGTGGGGAAAAAGCGAGAATCTCATTGATGGTCAGGGCTCCTCTCCAGAAGCTCAGCTCCCCTGCTGCTGAACTAGAAATAACCAACAGACCCCACTACAGTCCCCTCACGCAGGATACACCCCCACACCACCGTGACCCCTTCCCTCACACCCCGGACACGCCGCCGTACACAACTCCAGCTTCCCACAATGCAACCGGTCCGCACACAGGCCCACGCAGCACAACCACATAGCAACCACACTGCCACACTCCCCCAGGATGTGTTAAGTCCTGCCATCCCAGTTTGGAGGGCAGGCAGGGGGTTCCTACTCTACAGGTGCCAGAGGGCTCCCACCACAGGATAAACCCTGCCAAGCCTTGAGTCAAACTCACTGGATGATAACTTATCAGAACAATATTTTTATATTAAAACAAGTGCAGAAATATTAGAGAGGAAGGCAAAATCCACATGAATTCTGAAGATTAAAAAGTGAGACTTCAAAGAAGCTGTGTGTGTGCGTGAGTGTGAGCGCCGGACTGTCTGCACTTCCTCCACCCAGATCCCCGGGGGAGCTTTCATTCTCCTAAGCCTTTAGTAAGAACCACCCCGGGGTCATGGAGAATGTTCTGTTGGTGGTAAGGGCTACACAAACGCTCTGACCTTCCATTACCCAGCTCAGCACACCACACAGGGCCGCGAATGTGCCACACACAGAATATACATCTCAAAACAGGCACAACACACATGTACGCACTCTCGTGCTGTGGCTCCTGCCACACGGTGTGCACACGCCATGGGCACACAAGGAACCCCTGGGTGACTCTGGCACAGTCATCCAGAGCTGTAGATAGGTCCCACCCACACTTCGTGCGTGTGGACACGCCCCACAATCCACTGGTCACTCTGCACACACACATTGCCCATACTCCATACTAATGTCTTTTTTTTTTTTTTTAAGATTTTATTTATTCATGAGAGACAGAGAGAGAGAGAGGCAGAGGGAGAAGCAGGCTCCCAAGGAGCAGAGAGCCCGACGCGGGACTCGATCCCAGGACCCTGGGATCATGACCTGAGCCGAAGGCAGACGCTTAACCATCTGAGCCACCCAGGCGCCCTCCATACTAATGTCTTACACACTGCCAACATCACACACACACACACACACACACACACACAGAGGCACTCACCCCTGGGAACCCCACCTGGCCAGGGCTGCGAGCCTGGAGCGGGCAGGCATACGCGGGACCCGCGCGCGCCGGCACCTCCTGCCCCTGGATCCCCCGCCCGCACAGCCCTTACCTGGGCCACGCAGCGCCAGCCGGCTCCAGGCGGGGAACGCCGCTCGCTCCGGCGCTGAGAGGCGAACCCGCACTCCTCTCGCTCTGGCGACAGGAGGCGAACCCGCAAAGCGAGGGGCAACGTCGGCGGCGGCCCTAGCTCCCAACCCAGCGTCTGCGGCCGCCCGCGTGCCTCACAGCCCGCGCGCGAGCGCCCGAGCGGGGGCGGGGCGGGGCGGGGCCGGGGCGGGGCCGGGCCGGAGCGCACCCACGTTGGAGTCCTGCCCAGGCTGGACCCGGCTGGGTCGCACGCCCCTTGGGGGACCAAAGGGTGCTGATAAGAGTCTGGAAAAGGCCACCGGCGTCGGGGGCGGCGCTCTGGGCTGGGATCAGGACCCCTGGACTCTAGTCCAGGTTCCAGCACTCCTGCCCTTCCCTGGCCTCAGTTTCCCTCTTTGTACTGGGGACAGTGGGAAGTGGTGATTCCTCAGGTCTTTTGGGCTCTGCCTGTCTACAGTTCTGAGCTGGTGGTGGAGAGGGAGGAATAATAAGTGTTATATCTTGAGTACCTATTATGTGTCAGGCACCGTGTTACGTATTTTTTAATACATTACCTCATTTAATCACCATAGCAGTTCCAGGGACCTTCTTAATCCCATTTTACAGGTGGAGAAACTCAAGTCACAGATTGAGCGACTTGCCCAAGGTCACACAGCTGGTAAGTGGCAGACCTGAGATTTTGAACCCAGGCAGCCTGGCTCTACAGCCCAAGTACCCCTACAGGCTGGGTTGGTGGCACTTTCCACACCATAGACAGCTCCCTGATCCTCATAAGAGTCCCAGGAACCTGGTGTTACAGATCCATTTTACAGATTAAGAAATTGAGGTTTGGGGAGATTATCTTACCCTAGGTCACCCAGCTGGTGGGACATCACACTAAAGATGGGAGTTGGAGTGATGCTGGGGATGGTGTCAGTGTAACAGGACAGCACTTGGCACAGAGGTGGTGCTTCTCAGTGTCAACATTCCTCCTGTCACTCCCTGTCCCTCTCTTCTTTTATCTCCTACTGGACTGTGGCCTCCACTTCCCTCATCCCTGAAACCTCCCTGACCTGTAGCCCTCAGACAAGCCAGCTTGGTGACCACTGCAGCTTTTATTCAACAGTTGAGTTCCTACTATGTGTCAGGTTCTGTGGCAGGCACCGGAAATGCACAAAGACAGTCCGGATGGCGCTGGCCTCATGGAGTTTATAAGCCAGTGGGGAACTCAGACATTAGTCGTACAAATTCATACATAATTACACATTGTGATGACTGTTAAAGGAAAAGTGAAGGGCTGTATGAGACATTAGAATGGGGGCCAGGGGAGGCATCCAGTTTAAATCAAGAGATTTGGGAAGACTTCCCAGAGGAAGTACCATTTGAGCTGAGACCAAAGTGAGTGGTTGGCCTCAGCCAGTTGACAGGGAGGGGAAGAGAATCCCTGGCAGAGAAACTGCACAGAGGGCTAAAGGCAGGAAAAGGCTTCTCTAGTTCCAGGAAATGAAGTGCAGCCAGAGTTGGGGGTGCCCCACAAGCTGGGAGGCATGGGGGGAGATGGGTTGCAAGAGCAGCAGTGACCATACCAGACGGGCCTTGTGGCAATGGTCGGGAATTTGGCTTCTGTCTGAAGGGCCGTGGGAGTCACTGAAGTGTTTAGAGCAGTGGAGTGACATAATCCAATTTCACTTTCATAGATTTCTCCAGCTGCTGGATGGAGAATGAGGACTGGGTGGGAGGGGCCAGGTGGCAGCAGGAGCCCAGGGAGGAGGCTGGCTATAGCCGGCTTTCCATAGGCTATCGCCGGGCTTTCCATCCTCTGGAAAGAGGTGATGGTGGCTGGCTCAGGAGGGAGTGGGGGATGGAGCTCTGAAGACAGACCCAAGGGTGTTTAGTGTCAGGGGCTCTCTCTGACTGGACAGATCTTGAGGCAAAGCCTTGTCTGGTTCATCCCTTTGCAGGGAGAAGGTGTTTGCCTGTGATTCAAGGGACTTGGGCCCCTAGAAACCCTCACCTAGGGAAGCTCTCTCCTTTGCCTTCACAGTGGCTCTTGCAAATCCCTCCTCTCCACAAACCCTAACTCACTACCATCCTAGCCGCAGAACCCACCCTCTACCTGACTCACCAAGAAAATTCACTCACAAATGTTCACTGGCCATTTCTTGTGTCAGGCAGACATTAGAACTGAAGCCCCAAGAAGTGGCTCTTCTTTCATCTGCAGTGAAGGCCCCAGCCAGAGCCCAGAGCTGTTCTTCTGTTTTTGCAGCTGGGTCCCCAACACCCTCAGGCAGCCTACTCTTTCCTGGTCTCCTTTCCTGCCAGTCTGAACGTGCTCCAGCATCTCCCCCAGCCCTGCTTTGGGGTCACGCTCTCCAGGTATTACCCCCTCTCTTCCCTTCACTGCCAATGAGTTACCACCTCTGCAGTCCTTTTCCATTTAGTCTCTGCCCCTACAGCACTCCAAGACAGGCCCTCCAAGGACCTAGGAACGTCTGTGTCTCCGAAGGAGTGTCACTCCATGGACACACTCAAGAACTCCCAGGATGGCCCCCACAATACCCCTCCTGGTTCTTCTCCTGCTTCCCAGATCCTCCCAGGACTCTGTCCCACCCTCTTCTCTGCTCACTCTGCACATTCTCCCTGGGGGAGGGATCCCTAAATTACCCTGTGCCCTGGACACTCAGTCCCCACCTCCAGCCCAGCCTATCTCCTGCATCCCAGACCCGTTGCTCCTTGGATATCTTTGATGTCCCCCGATAACCAAAGCCTCCTCTTCTCTATTGTACTCTTCCTCATATCCTAATCTCTGTGACACATCAGCCCCGGTCACCTCACCCCAACACCTGTAGCCCTCAGAAGCCAGCCCCCCCTTTCAGCTTCCTTTGCAGCTTGTATTCAGTGAACATTTGCTGAATTCTTGCTGTGAGCCAGGATTAAGGAAGGGTTTCTTAAAGAAAAACAACAAGAAAGAAAAAATCATGTAGGAAAAAATTGGTGAACTCAAGTCTAATAAAATTTTTAAAGTTCCGTTAATCCAGACATACACATACACACACACACACACACACACACACTAGTGAAAAGACAGACCACAGCTGACAGAAGATAATTGCAACATGTATAACAAAGGGTTATTATTCAGCATATACAAATAACGCCTACATATCAATAAGAAAAAGCCGAACAACCTAATGGAAAAATGAGCAAAACACACAAATAAGCATTTTATTTTTTATTTTTTTAAATATTTTTATTCATTTATTTGAGAGAGAGACAGAGATAGCGAGAGAGAGCACATGAGCGGGGAGGAGAGAGAGAAGCAGGCTCTCCAGTGAGCAGGGAGCCCCAAGCCAAGCTTGATCCCAGGACCCTGAGATCATGACCCGAGCCGAAGGCAGACGCTTAACCGACTGAGCCACTTAAGGTGCCCCACAAATAGGCATTTTATTTTTATTTTATTTTTAAAAAGATTTTTATTTATTTATTTGTCACAGAGAGAATGAGCACAAGCAGGGGGAGCAACAGGTGGAAGTAGAAGCAGGTACTCTGCTGAGCAAGGAGCCGGATGTGGGACTCAATCCCAGGACCCTGGGATCATGACCCGAGCCGAAGGCAGATGCTTAACCAACTGAGCCACCCAGGCGTCCCACAAATAGGCATTTTAAAGAAGAGAAAGCAAGTATGGCCAATATACATAGGAAAATATGTGTACTCACAACCTCGCTATCACCCAGGGAAATTTCTATTAAAACCGCAGTAAAATGCCATTTTACAGACATCAAATTAGCAAAAACTGAAGAGTTTGAAAATACCAACTTTGCTAAGAGCGTGGAGATGGGAACTTGTTGCACTGCTGGTAAGACTCGAATGAACACAACGAAGTCCAAGGACAATTTGCCAATATCTACTAGTTGAAGATGCACATGGTCTAATACTGAGTCATACTACTCAACATATATAAGCAGGAGAAACCTGCAGATGCTTAAAATGTACATCACAGCATTGTATCTAAAGCAAAACACCAAAAGAATCTAAATATCCATTAACAGGAGAATGGAAAGATACATTTTTATTCAGATATCCCTTGCTATCTGAACTCTCACTCTCCCAATGTTTGTTATAATGGCTCGCAAAAATTTTACTTGTAGAAAACCTGATAAAATGAAGTTGCAGGTGCTCACCAGCATGAGTCTGGGTAAGAGGGGGGGAGTGGGCGGCAGTCCTAACTCAGCTGTTCTCCCAAGAGGACAGGATCATGCCCCATGCTCATGTCCCTTAAACTTATTTGATACATAATTGTCACCATCTTCCTCTCATTAAGTGAAAATGTCTTCTAAGGAAGTGGAAAGTCTGAGAAGAAAGTAGGTAAGCCTGAGAGGCTTAGAGAAGCCCATTCATTGGAAGAAAATGTGGAAGTAATAAAGCTCATGGAGAGGCCAGGCCAGGCCCACATCCTCCTTCATCACACACAGGAACTGTTCTATGTGTGAGAAAACAGGAAAAAAAGCTCATTCAGTGTTAGATAATGGAGTAATCAGTGTTTTAAATGCTTTAGAACTTTCCTCAGTGATGGAAATATCCCATATCTGCCATTCAGTGTGGTAGCCTCTAGTCCCACGTGGCTACTGAGCACTTGAAATGTGTCTAGTGCAACTGAGGATCTGAATTTTTATCTTTTAATTAATTTACATTTAAATGTAAATAGCCTCATGTGGCTAGTAGATACCATATTGGACAGTATAGCTTTATATTGTGCAGAAATCTTTGCTGATTATTAATACCTTTAAAGAATTTTAGTGATATTTGGGGGAAATCAGTTGAAGTTTTTGGATGAGCTGGGAACATATTAGTTTTCCCAGCTAAAATTCTGTACTATGAGCTTTCACTATTCATGAATTTGCTATTAGAGATGAGCTATGTCCTGATAATAAAGGATGACTGTATAGTCATATAACGGAGTATTATACAGCAGAGAAAATTCGGGAACCAGAGCAACACATAGCAACAAAGCTAAATCTCACAACCATAACATGACTGAGAAAAGTATACAGAAGGATGCACACAGAATGATACTATGAACATAAAGTTTTAAAACATTCAAAATAATGTAAAAGTCATGTAGAAAGTGCATGAAGATATGAGTGGGAATGATGAACAGGCTAGAGGTCACCTTTGAGGGGAAGGAGGAAGTGCAATTGTAAGGGACACACTGATAGATTCTGTTTCTTTCCTGACCCCCCGGCTCCCCTGCACGCTCTGCCAAGACAGAGGGTGAGCAGGGCCAGCACAGAGAGGAGCATACCTCGTGTCAGTAGCCTTCCCTGTCCCCTTCCCCACCAGACAGGGCCCAGCGCCTCCTCTGGGCTGCCAGGGCCCCAGCATTGGCCTCTGATGCACCAAATCATTCCCTCCTAATGTTGTCTGTCTCCACATCTTTCCCCTCTCAGCAGAGAAGTCTTTCAGGGCAGAACCATGTCTGTTGCTCACCAGCCCTATGTTCCCCCACACTTGGCATAGTGCTCTGTAAATATCTAAATGAAGGAATGAATATAGATTTCTTTGAGGATTTAGAGTCATCCTTATCATGTATTTATTCTCTGACCCTTGCTATGTGCTCACCATGTGCAGGACACTGGATCCAAAGACAAATTGTCTGTGGCTAGTACCTTCGAGAAGTGTCCAATATGGAGAGAGGATAAAGCAGGACGTGCTGGGCATTGGGACACAGAGACATGCACTGAGACATAGGATGCCAAGGGGCCCCTGACCCAGCCTGGGGGCAGGGGCACAGGGGGTATCAGAGTGCAAGTGTGTCCTAGGCTGAGTTTCGAGAACAGCTTGAATTGTCTGGGTAAAATCCGGGGAAGGTGTGCCTAGGAGAGGGGGCAGCATGCAGAGCCCTGGAGATGACAGAGAATATTGTGAATTCTGGGGGTCTTGTGAGGCTCAGTCCTGCTGTGGCGAGGAGGAGTAGACAGGACAAGGCTGAAGAGGGGGCGGAGACCAAGTCTTTCAGGGACTCGAATGCCAGGCTGGGAAGCTTGGTTTATCCTGAGGGCGATGGGAGCCATGGAAGGGCTTAAGCAGGGGAGGGATATAATCAGAGTTCTGTCTTAGAAAGATTGCATGTCCTGGCTGCGGACCGAGGGGCAGAAGAGGAGGCAGGGGACCAGTGGGAAGTCTGGACCAGTAGTCCAGGCGGTGGGGATGGAGGAGGGGTGATAAGTGAGGAGCTGATTAGAAGATGGGTTGTGGGGCTTTTAGGAGGTAGAATCAGCAGGACTTAGGCAGATGGGATATGAATGTGAGGGAGACAGAGGGGGTATCCTGGTTTGGGTTCCCCTGGAACTGATCCTGAGTCGAGGATTTAAGTGCAAAAGTACTTAATTTCTGAGGTGACCCCAGGAAGCATGAGTAGGGTGTGGGGAAGTGTGACCGGGAGGAGGCTGATCCAGGGTGGTCAGTGAGAGGATCACTGGGGGTCAATCTCATTGGGAACCACTAGGAGGCAGCACAGACCAGGCCTCAGAGGCGTCCCACCTGAGGGAGGGAATCTGGAGCTGTCATTGGTTAAAGGCTGGTCCCCAGACCGTCTGGCACTTCTGGCCAAGTGTGGGCCAAACAACCAGAGAAAGCCCCCTGGGCAGAGTCCCAGGCACCTTCAATGGGAAGCTGCAGGGGTGTGAGGAATAGTGGGTGCTGAGGGTCAAGGGCAGGAAGAGAGTTGTCTCATTTACTCCCAATAGGCCGAGCCCTGGTTCTCCAAGGTGGGCGGAGGAGGGGAATCTGTGCTGGAGCTGGGGGAGTGGGGGCCGGCTTGGTGGCCCTGACTGTTGCCCAGCGTCCTTCCCTCAGCTCTCAGCCTCCCTTGTCTTGTCCATCCACTGTTCCTAGGCCCTCCTGAGTATGCAGAGCCTCACCCGATTTCAGTGGAGACCGCTCCAGCTGCTGGAAATGCTTACTCCAATTAGCTTAGCCAAATGGTTTGATCCCTGCCCCCACATCAAGGCAGAGCAACTTGGTGGCTCTTTAATAAAATCAAGGCCCGTCACCCAGGGCTGGCAGTGGACTGGAGACACAGATTTGGGACTTACCAGCTTAATGTTTGGTTCTCTAGGCCATAGGATGGGTGAGGTTGCTTAAGGGGGGAGGGAAGAACAGAAAAGAACATTTAGGATGGAGCCATCAGTTAAAGGAGGGAAGAGGAGATGCCCAAGGATGAGACTGAGGAGGGAGCAGCCAGAGCAGTAAGATGAGCAGGAGACCAGTGTGGTGTCACTGAGGCCGAGGGAAGACAGGCTTGAGAGAAAGTGGGAGAAGGTTGCAGGCTCAGAGCTGGCCCAGAAGCCAGGCCCCAACCCCTGCTGGCCCCAGGAGAGCTTAAGAACTCTCCATTAAACTGTGTCTGGCAACAAACTTACCTCCTCCTCTTCCTCTCCCTTCTCCTCCCCCTCTCAGCCTTGGCCCATGGCCTCAAAAGCTGGCAGCTGGAGCTGGAGTAGGATGAGCTATGTCTGGCATTTCCAACGACTCCTGAGACTCCCCTGCCCCTGTCAGCTGCCAGACTTGATGCGCTTGCAGCCTGCTCTTGAGGCCAGGGCTGCTCTTTCAGCCCCAGCCATGGCCCCAGGACTCCCCAACCCCTTTCCTGAGGCCCAGGAGCCCCACATTGCTTCTGTTTGCCTTGTCAGTCCAGAAACCATGGGCAGCCATGGAAGTAGCCCCTTTCACATCCCCACACTATTCCAGCTGCCTGTCCAAGTGTTGATTCACAGATTCATGATCCAGGAATTTCTGCCCTGCTCTTCCTCGGGGCTCTGAATCCCTCTCCTGCCTCCCCATGTACAGTGATGGTGGATGTGAGTGAATCATTGCCCTTTTCTGGGTCTCAGTCTCCTCAATGATACAAAATTGGGTTAGCAGTCCCTGCCCTGCCTCCCTCCCCCGGCTGGCTCTGAGGGTTCATACTTCATAAATTCTGCTATTTATACATGCCGCTCCCCCTCTTGGAATGTTATTCCTTTCCTTGTCTTCTCAGTGGGTCCTGATTATCCTGCCAAGCTCTACTAATAAAACATGCTACTATTTATTTCTTGTGTGCTCTGGATTAGCAGGACTGCGCTAAATGTTTTACCTTCATTATCCTGCTTCATTTGTACACGGAGTCTGAGTAGCTATTCTGATTATTCCCATTTTACAGTTGAGGAAACTGAGGCTGAGAGGCACTACATATGTGACTTGCGTTAGGTTACACATCTAGAAAGTATTGCTCAGAACTGGAACTCAAGATTTCTGAGGCGAGATTTAGGCATTTCTCGTTTCAGCTCAGCTCCTTCCTACCAGCTTCATGCCCATCAGAGCTGCTCCTGATTCAGAAGTTTACGTGCTTTGAAAGGGACAGAGGCGCCTGGCTGGCTCAGTCAGTAGAGCACAAGACTCTTGGTCTCAGGGTTGTAAGTTCAAGCCCCATGTTGTAAGTTCGAGCCCCACTTAAAAATAAAATCTTAAAAATTAATAATAATAAATAAAAGGAACATAGTACCTTTGACAAAAGAGATGGCAATCCACAGAGGTCTGTGGCTCAAACTGCCTCTAGAGCTTCATTGGTCTCCACAGCCCTGCTGCTGCAGGGGGGACTCAGGGGTGACAAAATCAACACGGCCCAAGAAGCCAAATGACAGGAGAGTGGAACCTTGAGATCAGGAGGCAAATCTTTCACTTGGTGCCAACAGATCCCTGTCCCTCTTAAATCAGACTTGTTGAATCTGAAGTGCAGCCGGACATTATTGTTTGGTTCCATAATTTAAACTTCACAGTGAAGAAAGAGTTGATACTTTCATTCATTTCAGGTCTTTAAGAAATCAACAAATGGATATCCAAAGGTTGGGAATGACCTACCTGTCTATTCTCAGGGAACTGGTTAGATAAATTATGGCTGTAAGCCAAATGAAGTAAGCTACTTACGTTATTAGTGTGGAAAAAGACCAAGAAATCTGCAGAAGTAAGCTAGAAATATGTGTATAAGTATGTAGTCTTTTGTGTTAGGAGAAGAAAGAAAGCACAGTTTTTAGGACTTGTAAATGCATATAATTATCTGGAAAGATAAAAAAAACCATGACCAGTGGTTACTTAATAGAATCAATAGAGACTTTTCACTGTTTACCTTTCAATATATTTTTTTGTTTGTACCTAGTGAATGTGTTATTTAGTTAAAAATTAAATAAAGAAGAAACATATCACTTTTTATTTATTTTTATTTATTTATTTTTTAAGATTTTATTTATTTGACAGAGAGACACAGTGAGAGAGGGACCACAAGCAGGGGGAGTGGGAGAAGGAGAAGCAGGGGGAGTGGGAGAAGGAGAAGTAGGCTTCCCGCGGAGCAAGGAGCCCGATGCGGGCTCCCAGGGTCCTGGGATCATGACCTGTGCCGAAGGCAGACACTTAACGACTGAGCCACCCAGGCGCCCCGAAACATATCACTTTTTTTTTTTTAAAGATTTTATTTATTTATTTGAGAGAGAGAGAGAATGAGAGACAGAGAGCATGAGAGGGAAGAGGGCCAGAGGGAGGAGCAGACTCCCCGCCGAGCAGGGAGCCCGATGCGGGGACTCGATCCCGGGACTCCAGGATCATGACCTGAGCCGAAGGCAGTCGCTTAACCAACTGAGCCACCCAGGCGCCCAAACATATCACTTTTTAAAACAGATTTATTTACTTATTTTGAGAGGGAGTGCAAGCACAGGGAGGGGCAGAGGCAGAGGGAGGGAGAGAATCCCAAGCAGACTCCCTGTTGAGCTGAGCACAGAGCTCAGGACCCTGAGATCACAACTGAGCCTAAACCAAGAGTCGGACACTCAACTGACTGAGCCACCCAGGTGCCCCAATACATATCACTTTCTTAAATCAAGATGTCACATTTAATAAAGTAGCACCAAATGTTGGGGCTTGATCTCATTACTGAGAAAAATTGAAAATGAATGTAAACAAAAATTTATATAGGGATTTACCATTTTCTTTTTTTTAACGTAATCTCTGCACCCAACGTGGGGCCTGAACTCACAACCCTGAGGTCATGAGTTGCATGCTCCAGCGACTGAGCCAGCCAGGCGCCCCTTAAGGGATTTACCATTTTCTAAGTTGTTTGCATAAATGTACACATTAATCTTCTTAGGCCTTACATAGAACACATGATTACTCCCATTTTTCAGAGGAGGAAAGGGAGAAAGACCCATGGTCTTGTCCAAGGTCATCCAATCTGTAAGGAAAGGAACTGGAACTGGAGCCCAAGGTCCTGATAACAGGCAGAAAAGGCAGAACAAAGCCTTCACCTCTCAGAGAGCCAGTCCCTCATAAAAAGGGGGATAATAATTCTGTGCTCCTGTATGGTTTGAGGTAATGTAGGTAAAACTCTTAGCACCGTGCCTAGCCCAGAGTAAATAATCAAAACCTTTCTTTAACTATTGCAGTGCTTTATTTAAGCAATAGAACAAGACATTCCAATTCAACTGATATTTTTTGATATTTCAAGTTGATATTCAACTTGATATTTCTTGCCATATAAACTAAGAAGGGGAGAAGCTTTGAAGAAATGAAGGAAGTATAGGAAACAACCTTTGTCCTAATGATGACTATGGTTTTATTAGTGAGACAAAGTTTAGGTAGACCTACACACATTTTCTAGGGTGACAGTTTATTATTGTCAGCATTCAGCTGATTTTTCCATGCTGAACCTCACTGTAAAATTAAGAAGCAGAAGAATTGTTTTTACAATTATTTTTTTAAAGATTTTACTTATTTATTTATTTATTTGAGAGAGAGAGAGAGCATGAGCAGGGGGAGGGGCAGAGGGAGAAGCAGACTCCCCACTGATCAGGGAGCCCTCAATCCCAGGACCCTGGGATCATGACCTGAGCTGAAGGCAGACACTTAACCGAATGAGCCACCCAGGCGCCCCACCTCTGCCCCTTTCCTCTGTGCGTGTGCACTCTCTCATACAAAGAAATCTTTAAAAACGAAAATTATTAGATAAGCAACAACATAATTGTCCTTTACAGTTTATTTTTTGTCTCCAAAGTTTGAGAATAGGGGGATGTGATTCACATCTCAAAGGAAAAAGCCCTGACTTCCTTCTCTTTTGTGGAGGGGGCCACAAATGTCCTTACTCACCAGGGAGCGTGGTTTTAAGCGGAAATGCCTCTACCTGCCACCACTTGCAGAAGCTCCGAGATGTTGCCACTCTTAGAAGCAGACAAGAAAGGCCAGAATAGCAAAGCAAGGGTGACTACGAATAATAAACCAAGATCAAGATGGTTTGCGTCCACTTTGAGCTGTTTACACAGGTTGAAAGAGAGGCATTTCTTTGGAATCCTGCTGCCTCTTCCAGTGACAGAACTGACAAGAAAGAGAGCCCTTCCAAAATATTTGGCACTTCTGGGTTTAGGTAGGCAACTTTTCTCCAGGTCACTATGGACTCGTAGTATATGTGCAGAATTGGGAAGCGAGCAGGAGACAAAGGGGCGCCAAAGAGAAGGAAAAAGTGTTTAGTGTATAAGCAGCTACACCTAGTCAAACCTGTCTACATGGTGTGCAGGGGATGAGAATGCAAAGAACGAGCCAAGATTACCTATGAGGGAAGTGATGGAAAGAGTCTATTTTAAGAAAAGACTAAACATCCCTCCATATGTAGAATGAACATAGTCAGGAACAAAAGCCCATTATGAGAAAATGCCAATGAAATAAAAATTTAGATCTCCTTACATTATCACTGCTTTCCTGGACTTAAACCAGGATTTTCCTTTTCCCTTAGGCTCTACAGAGGGGGCTCAGCATGGACCCACATTGGAATAGAAAATACACCAGCTCATAGACCCTGATTCGTAGACCCCAGAGAAGAATGTTTAAGACACATAAATGCTGCTCACCCAAAGAAAAGAGAAATTAGGGGCGCCTGGGGGGCTTAGTCATTAGGCATCTGCCTTCGGCTCAGGTCATGATCCCGGGGTCCTGGGATCAAGCCCCACATCAGGCTCCCTGCTCAGCAGGAAGCCCGCTTCCCCCTCTCCCACCCCCCTGCTTGTGTTCCCTCTCTCGCTGTGTCTATCTCTGTCAAATAAATAAATAAATAGGAAAAAAGGGAAAGAGAAATGGCATTGATGTGAGAGCAGCAGGTGCTAAAGGGTTTTGATTTGCCTTGGGCAGATTGAAGGAAAATGAAAGAAATGAAGACTGGGTCCTGGATATTAGTGCTCACCACAATGAAAACGACCTCCTCATTGCCAGAGGTGCTGGTGCAAGATGTTTGGAGGACCAAGAAGTTATCACATAGATAATGGTTGGTGCCATTGCAGTTGCAGAAGGTTGGCCTAAGCATGTGCTCTCTATGGGCAGTGGTTCCAGCAAATCCCATACTCTCTCTCTCCCTCTCTCTCACACACACACACACCAAATTGCAACACCAAATACACCTGATAAGACGTGGTGGCCTTATGACAATGATGGATTATAGACAGCCACAAAGCAATTATAGGCCATTAATGTCAACGCATGGTATTTAGAGATGACACTAAAGAGGAAGAAAACCAGCTGAGTCATGCAACTGCTACAAGAGATGATGTCCTTTGATACAAAGATTATAAACATTTGGGGGGTGAAAACAGAAGTCCGTAAAGCACTGGTTGAAGAGGAAATACAGCATGGGGGGGCAGTAAAGAGGAGAATTTAGGCTGATTAGTGTGCTTAGGGCCAGGGCCCCCACCATGGTGACAACTTGTCAACCCAGAAAGGAGAAACTCAGGCTCTGGGAAGTAGTTTCCACCAGGCGTTCCCATCTGGGGATATATGGGCAAAGAAAACACAGCTCCCTTTCCCCTGATAACAGAGAGGATGATTCTCATGAGTGCCTGCCTCACTGACAGTTGGATGGGTTAGTCTGCTAGGGCTGCCATAACAAAGACCAGGATGGGTTAGTCTGCTAGGGCTGCCATAACAAAGACCAGGGGGTTAAACAACAGAAATTTATTTTCTCACAGTTTTGGAGGCTAGAAGTCCAAAATCACGGTGACGGCAAGGTTGGTTCCTTCTGGGGGCTGTGAGAGATGGATCTTGGCTTTCCTCGGCCTGTAGATGGCTGTTTTCTCTGCATCTTCATATCACCTTACTCCAGATGTGTCTATGTTCAAATTTTCTGTTCTTACAATCACACTGGATTAGGGCCAACCCCAGTGACCTCACTTTAACTCAGTTACCTCTTTAAAGACCCTTTCCCGAAATAACGTCACATTCTGAGGTACTGGGTGTTAGGACTTTACCACCTGAGTTTGAGGGGGAAACACAGTGCAGCTTATAACAGTGGAGAAAACCCAAATGTTGTCCAGCATTTTCTCTGTTTCAGATTTCTTCTCCCTGTTACCCTCCAGGATAAATGGCTTCTGAACATTTAGGAAGTTGGGGCCTTCTACTTTTGTAGCAGTGAGGGGAGATCGGACCTTGGCTTTGACTTCCATTTCTATGTCTACTCCTTTGCCATTTTTTCCCCCATGTATTTGTGAAGAAACTGGGTCATTAATCCTGTAAAGGTTCTCAGATTCTGAACCTAGCCAATTGTCCACGTTGTCATTTAACACGTTCCTATGTACCCTGCATCTCCTGAAAAGTAGTAGTTAAGTCCAGGGATCTAATCTGACTGAGGTTGAGTCTTTTGGCAAAAATTCATAGTTGGTGGTATGTACCTCCTTTTGCACCACATCAACGAGACATCACATCTAGTTCTCTCTCTTTTTTGTGATGTTATATTGGTCAGTGCATCCAGGTCTTAGGAGACTGTTCTATCCACCGGCAGCTATTGACAGTCACTGCCTAGATTTCGATAGAAATACAATGCAAGCTACAGGTATAATTTAAAATATTCAAGGAACCACATTAGAAGTAATCAGAAATGAATGAAATTATTTTCAGCAATATATTTTATTTAACTCATTATATCCAAAATATTACCATTTTAATATGCAACCAATATAAAAAATTAATATTTTACCACCTTTTTTTGTACCCAAGTCTTTGAAACCCAGTGTGGTTTTATACCTGCAACACAACTCAATTCAGATGAGTCATATTTCAAGTGCTCAATAGCCACTCATGATATGATTACAAATACTGTTTAAGATTTCCTTGTAATTTTGTCCTTAGCATATGTCCCTCTTAAGGGTATACAGTGATACACAATTATTAATTCTAGGAAAAACAAAAAAGTTATGCAAGAAAGAAAATGTAATCATAGAATGCTATGTTACTGCAAACAATACTTTCAAGGTCATAAAAATGTAAGCACTGAATATTGTTTTACCCAGAAATTGCAATGGGAGGATGAGGGAAGAAAACTAAATCCTCATCTTTCACAGAGCGTATCAGTAGACAATGTCTAAACATGGAAGTAACCAGTGTTTTTGTTTGTTTTAGTTTTTTTACAGTCTGAATGTGTTACTGGCAGGAAATGGTTTTCTTTTTCTCCAGGCAAGTGTACGTTTCCATCTCATTCCCATGATATGAATTTTTTAAATGGTGAATTGTGTGCTTTATTTTTTTAAGTTTTTATTCAAATTTGTTAACCAACAGCGTACTATTAGTTTCAGGCGTAGAATATAGTGGTTCAACACTTCCGCACATCACCGGGTGCTCATCACGACAAGCGCCTTCCTTAATCCCCATCACCTGTTTCACCCATCTCCACCCCCCACCCCCACTCCGGCAACCATCAATTTGTTCTCTATAGTTAAGAGTCTGTTTCTTGGTTTGTCTCTCTTACTTTTTTACCCCCTTCGCTCATTTGTTTTGTTTCTTAAATTCCACATATGAGTGAAATCATATGCTATTTGTCTTTCTCTGACTGACTTATTTCACTTAGTATTACACTCTCTAGCTCCATCCACGTTGTTGCAAACAGCAAGATTTCATTTCTTTTTATGGTTGAGTAATATTCCATTGTGTGTGTATACTAATTATCTTTATCCACTCATCAGCTGATGGACATTTGGGCTCTTTCCATAATTTGGCTATTGTTGATAATGCTGCTATAAACACTGGGATGTTGAATTAGTGTTGTATTCTTTGGATAAATATCCAGCAGTGTGATTGCTAGATTGTAGGGTAGTTCTATTTTTAACTTTTTGAGGAACCTCCATACTGTATTCCAGAGTGGCTTGCACCAACAGTGCAAGAGGGCTCGCCTTTCTCCAGACATGACATGAATTTGACAATTCTCTCCTCCCTTCCCTGCCAGCACCACCCCCACCCCTTTCTTGGAGTCCAGCTTCTCTGTGGGGAGGAACTGTGGGAAATGGAAAGGTGTTTTTTACTTAAGTGGGGTTGTGATTTAAATGCTCTTTGGGTGTCCTTCTTCCCTAAAAACCCCCATTTGGACCATGTCTTCTGTTGGAGGCAGGCCCTCCATTGAGGGACCCTTCACCCTACCTGTGAGAGTTGCCCAGGAAGGTGAGGCCGAGGGCAAGGATGGTGATCAGCAAGGCTTCCTGAGGGGATTTTGAAGTGAGTCTTGGAGGAGGAGGAGACACTTAGCAGATGAGCCAGGCAGGGGCGAGGATGAAGACAAGATGCCTGGCATGGGCTCTGCCATGAGCGGAAGCCTGTGATTACTCCTCAGACAAGCCACACAGCGGCTCTGACTTTTCCGGTAGCCCAAAACATAGGGCCATTTTCTAATCTATTTAATAATAGGCAAGTACTCTGGTGTCTGCTCAGCTCACAGTTTTGGAACAAATGGACCCAATTAAAAGGCCATCAAAAGGGGATACAGAGGAAGAGGAAAAAGCCGTTGATCAAATCAACGCCCAGCTGCCCTGGGGCTGGTCTGTGACCTGCTGCAACAGAATCCTTGCTCCCATCCTGCCCTCTCCTCCCCCAGACACTGCCCCAGACCTGGGGACCTTCCTGCTATCCCTAGCGCCATTCTCCACCCCACTCAGGGACCTGTGGGTATGTGCCACCCCACTAGACCTCCTCTGGACTGCAGTCACTGCCTACCAAACCTTGCGGGAAAAATCTATCAGGAATCTTATTGGCTCTTCCTTCAAAATACATCTGGCTTCGGTCCGTTTCTCACCACCTCCATCGCTACCACCGGGTCCCAACCGCCATGATCTCTCTCCTGGCTTCCTGCGTTAGCTCCTTCCTGCTCTCGCTGCTCCGCTCTGGTTTATTCACAACACAGCAGCCAGATCCTTTTTTTTTTTTTTTAATTTATTTTAGAGAGAGAGAGAAAGAGAGAGCAAATGGGAGCAGGGGGAGGGGCAGGGGGACAGAGAGAGAGAGAGAATCTCAAACAGACTCCACGCTGAGCAGGGAACCCAACATGGGGCTCCATCCCACGACCCTGAGATCATGACCTGAGCTGAAATTAAGAGTCAGCTGCTTAACTGATTGAGCCACCCAGGCGCCCCTAGCCAGATCCTTCTAAAATGCAAGCCTAATTGTATCTCTGCCTTGATTTTCCGCCTCATTCCACGTCCTACGAGATTCTCCCCATCTCTGGCCTCCACTCCTCCTGCCTGCACTCCAGTCACTGCCTCCTTACACAGGCAGGGGGAACAGGTGTTTACTCTCCCCTCAGGGAGCCCCTCGGTTAACTCCCACTCCTCCTTCAAGTCTGCTCAAATGCCCTGTTTTGGGCCCCTCCTGAGGCTTCACCTGGCCATTCTCTTTAAAATCACACCCCCCCCCCACCCGTTACCCTCTACTTGCCCACCCTCCCAAACCCTCTTTCTGCTCTGCTGTTCATCTTCTAGCATACCATGGAATTTACATTTAATTAAGACTGGTGTTTTTTGGGGTTTTTTTGTCTCTCTCATCCCACCTCGAATGTCAACTCCACAAGGGAAGGGTCTTTGTTTTTTTTTTTTTAAGATTTTATTTATTTATTTGACAGAGAGAGAGATAGCGAGAGCAGGAACACAAGCAGGGGGAGTGGGAGAGGGAGAAGCAGGCTTCCTGCCAAGCAGGGAGCCCGATGTGGGACTCGATCCCAGGACTGTGGGATCATGACCTGAGCCGAAGGCAGACGCTTAACGACTGAGCCACCCAGGCGCCTGGGTCTTTGTTTTTTTATTCACTGATGATTTCCAACTATCTACAACAGTACCTGGAATATAGTAGGCTCTTGGTAAATATTTGTTGAATAAATGGATGAATGAATCGATAATATTTTTACCTCAAAGAGCCATTGTGAAGCTTACATGAAATAATCAATTTGACCTGTTTTGCAAAGGAAAGGAATGAACATCTAATGAGTATCCACTGGTACCAGATAGTCTACAAAACAGTTTATAGAGTTTATCTCATTTATTCCTCATTACGAATAACCATTCATTCATTCATTCATCCAACAAGTAATTGTTGTATACCTACCATGTGCCAGTCACCGTTCTGGGCACTGGGGATAAATTAGTGACCAAAATAGACAAAGACCCCTGTCTTCTGGGAGCTTTCACCCTAGTAGAAAGAGACAGGTAGTACCAACAAAATATGAATTTTATGATGAGGAAACTGAAGTGCCCATTAATCATCTGATTAATGAGTGGCAGAGTCAAGATTCAAATGGAAAAGCCCAAAGTCTCTGTGATTTCTAAGCATCATGAATGAAGGCACCTGGATTCAGGTGGAGGAAAAGTCTGTAGGTGAGGGCTGCAGGTGTAGAACAAAGCTGTGAGGGTGGGGCTTGGAGGGCTGGCTCACCTTTGTGCTTCCCACTTCATCCCCAAGGGCCCTGCACTTGGGCCTCCCCTTCCACATGACTGAGAGTCAGATGCATTTTACGTACTAATGTGCTGGTGGGATCCAAATTACAGACATCACTTGGGCAGTGGGTGAACCCTGACTTCCGCGCAGATGCAGTCACAGGGGGTGTTAGGAGGACCAGCTGAGCTTGGTCACACCTCCCAGGAGGTGGAGTCCAGTCTTAGAGGCTACCATGTGAGGAGGAAAGGACTTCTAGGGGCATCCAGAGGTCCGGGGCTCTAGTGGGGGTGGAGGCATTGGAATGAGGCAGGTGCCTGAGAAAGCCCCTCAGGAGGGCCTCTAGCCCCTCTCCCAAACACTCAGCTATGTCCTCAAACCCAGAGCTTGGGTGTCTTCCTGACAGCCAGTGAAGGTGGGGAACCCCGTCTGGGGCCTTGAAGGTAAGCAGGAGGTCAAAGGGACACACAAGGCCAGAGGACATTATGGCACCGTCCTCAGGGACACCCCTCACCCCTGGAAGAACCAGAGAGGGTCAAGTCAGCAACTTTGAAACCTCAACCTGGGAGGCTGCCAGGGGCAATGCCCCAAAGATGGAGCAGCTGGGTCTGCCCCTCAGTCTTGCCAAAGCCAACATCTGGACATGGTGTGCTTCCTCCGAGAGGGGAAAACACCCACAGTGTGGCATTTTGTCCTGGCGCCAGAACACACATGATGGGTCAGCTGGGGGCTGTAGGGCTCTACATGGGGCAGTCCCTGAGAGCCCATGGGGGTGGGTAGGCTGGAATAGAGAGCTGAGATGTCACCTGCTCTCATTCTTTCACCCAGGAATCTCTTATCAGTGTGGGTCAGCGCCACCAGGAACACAGCTGTAGCCAGCAAGCCTGGGCTTATTATTTGATGCAACAAAGACTTCACACTGGGGGATCCCTGGGGTGTCTCCAAAGCAGGGAGTTAGGGAAGGGTGCTTATAGGATCGTGGGGGGCTAGAGTTACTCAAAGGATGGTCTCTGGCAGAGATTGGTCAGAATTTGCAGAGCAGGGATTTGCTGGAGGGGTCAGCAATCCTATGCTGAGAACACAGGAGTCCTCCAGGAGTGTTACTATTAGAGCTCTTTGTCTGTAGTCTTGTCTTGGAACTGTGAGTCTAAGGACATAGGTGTTCATAAGTGTGCGCTTAGTCTGAGATGGACAGCGTGGCTTGATCAAGCACTATTACCTGTTTTGCAAGTCAGGGTATGTTTTGCAAACTGTGTTCCCTGTTTCAATTCTCAGTCCTGCTCCCACCTCGCACTCTCCAACAACCTGGCGGCCAGCAGGATCCTTTTCCTCTTATCACTCCACAGGCGAAGGTCTGGACCTCAGCCCAGGCCTCCCCCACCACTCCTGCGTCTGCAGCCACTCTGGCCACCAGGGGGCAGCAGGGAAGCGTCCGCGAACTGGGCACCTACAGCCTCGGAAGCACAGCCCAAGAAGGGAGGGGAGCCCGCGCTCAAGAATGAAGGAATGGGTCTGATGCTCTGAACTGCTGGGTTTGCTTCCCTTTGTTGCCAGGAATTCTGGGAACGGGGAGCAAAAAGAGAAGGAAAATGGGGAGAGTGGAGGGACAGGAGCTGGGGAAAAGGAAGAAGAATGGGGAATGAAGGGAGTAGAAAGGAGCTGGCTGCTGGGGATTTAGTAGTAAATTAAGAATAGAGAACTTAATTGACTTGGGCCATGAAGCACGCACACACCGGGTCCTCTCCCCACTCCCCGTCTCTCCCTGCCATCCCCTTCCATTAGTTTGACCTCCTGGCAGCCCCTCTTCCCTCTGCTTCCTCCAGGGTGGCTGTCCACCCAAAGCTCTTCTGTCTCTTAGGTATCTACTTGGTACCTGTGGGGGCTGCCCTTCCGCCTCGGCACTCCCCCTGGAACACAGATGTCACAACTCAACACACACATAAACACACACACACATTAGCACAGGCTGTGTGGTGACCCATGCAGTAGGCTTTGATTTCCTCCCCCACATTTTGCAGTTGCTTTGGTCACAAAGGCTGGTCTAACAGTTTAATCCCACAATGAGGTGGGACTTTTCATGTGGCTGCTGATTTGGAATTTGGCTCCAGGATATAAATCTAAGGATACACAGGGGATAAAATACCCTACATTTGAAAGAAACCCCAAAACAACTGGGCTCAGACACCTTCTCAGAGTTTATTACCCCAGCCCTCTACCACCCTCCATGCTGTCTACAAGCTGAACACTGGGCTCAGTGACCTGGAAAACATCCCTGCTGTTTGTGAGTTCTGAACCAAGCCAGGTGAGGGGTGCTCTCGGAAAGTCACTCAAGAGTCTGGGGCATAGGAGTTAGAGTCTCAGCAAGAAAGATGGGGCACACTCAGACTGGGTGAATGAAGAGACTCTTTACAAAGGTGTGGGCTGGTGTTTGGAGGGCTCCACTCGGAGGCGCACTGTTGGCCATGTTGTCCTAGCCAGAGAAGCAAGGACAGCAAGAAAGGACTGTGGCAGTCCTGGGGAAGGTATACTGGTCCCTTTCCTCCTCACCACCTTGCCTGACATCCGGAGGAGAGAGGGACACAAAGGAGGGGTGAGGTGGGTCCTCCCAGCACGGGGGAAGAAGAGGGGTGGGCATTAAATTAAGTAGGGCTTGGAACCTTAAGCTGGAATGAACTTTGTTACCCACAAGTGACTCAAATATTGGGAGTTTGCCATTTAAACAGTTCATGGATGGGAAAGGGAAATCAGACATGGAGTATACTCGGCAGTACTGGTAGGAAAATAAAATAGCTGTGTTTGGGCCTTCCTGCATTCTCACTGTTCAGTAAACTGGAAAAAGAAGTATTAGCAGTTCCATTTTATAAAGATATTGAATTTGTGGTCATGGAGCTGGTGATGGCTGAGCTAGGCCAGAACCCTGCTCCTCCTGCCTCAACTTCCCTGGGTCCCCCAACCTCCTTCTTTCCCCAGAGCCACAACTCGGTAACCCTGAATTCAGTGCAAGCTAAAGCCACATTCGCGAAAAACAGGACTGAAGAGAGTGCCCCAGGTTCCCAAGATACACCCCCTTCCACCCTCGTCCCTTAGGCCCCTTTCCAGCACGCCCCACTGAGGTCCTCCCAGGGGAGTTCTCAGAAGGCGCATGCGGTGCTGATGAGGGCAGTGGAGGCTTCACGGGCCTCGCATCCAGTCTCCATGCTGACTGCTATGTGGCCTTGGGCAAGGCACAGCTCTCTCTGGGCCTCTCGTCCCTCTAAGCAGCCAAACCATCCCTGGGGTCCCTGCCAGGAGGGAAAACTGATTCCAACCGGCCCTGTCTTCCAGGGTACTCACGTGCTGCTTCACAACAGCCTTCGGGAGTTAACAGCCCGGGAAGCCATGTCAAGTTGGGGAGGCCCAGAGGGTAGGGGCAGGGAAGATATTTTGGGGCGGGTGGGTCTCCCGGTCACTGCTGGACAATGGTCCGGGGCAGCCATTGTGCCGGGAGTGGAAAATCCTTTTCTGACTCCATCTCCAAGAGCTGAAAATAGTCCAGGGTGAGCCCTTGGGGACTGAGTCTGGGGCCATGAGTGACTGGCCCAGCCCGGCCCATTGTTCCTGGCTGGAACAGGACTGAGACTGGACACCTGGCTGAACGAGAGCCAAGACAGAGGCTGAAGTTCAGGAAGCCTGTATTGGAGGAAGAGCGGCTGGGCAGAGCCAAGCCCCATGGCAGACGGGAAAACTGAGGCCCAGAGAGGCGAAGGGATTCACCAAGGCACATGGTGCACAGGGGAGAGGAGGAGGAGAGCTTGGCTTCTGGGGTTCATCTGCCCTCCACTCTCCACCCCCCACCAGCACATGCCGCTTGGAAAGGCAAACACATCTCTCACCCTGCAGTTCAGGCACTCCTGGCCAGACTCCACCCTCCACCTGCAAGGGGCAGGGCCATCGGACAGCAGACCAGCTCCGCTCCGAGCCCCTGTGGGGTGCCAATGGTGTCGCTTTACCTCTCTGTCGCTTGATGCCAGGGGAGAATCACTGCCCACTCCAGTCCTCAGAACTGAGAGCCCAGGGGGTTGGGGGGATGCCTGGGGGGGAATGCCTGTTTGTTGTGCCTTTGCTGAAGATCGAGGTGGCTGATGTCCTAACCGAGGCAGGGACAACCGGGTCATGGGAGGCAAGGGCTCCAAGCTCCAGAGGGTGGCCCAGAGAGGGCAGGCGGGCAGCCTCCGGTCACACAGAAAAAGTTACCCATTCAATGCCTGCTCTGGGTCCTGGCAGCCTGGGTCTCCGGGCTCTTGGTTGAACCAAGAAGTAGTTGTAGCACCCCACGATGGGGACCATCAGTTAGGGAGAAATGGCTGTTGCCATGGGCGAGTGGGAGCTCTCTGGTCCACAGGGGCTGGCTCCAGAAGCTTGATATCAAGGGCCTCCCTCCCTCCTCCTCCCCTTCCCCCTCTTGCTTCTCCCTGCTGCCCTCTCACGGCCTGGCACAGGCACGAGGTGCTGTAAACACACACAGGCCCATGGGCCTGAAGGCCACCCAGTGCCAAGGGTAGACCCGCTTTCCTCCTCCTCCTCCATCCTGGGGTCACAGGAGGCCCACTGTTGCTCACTGGCTGGACATTCCTTTCCTTCAATAATGTATCCTAGTGTGGTTATATATTACATTATGTCCACTCCATGAGGGCAGGGTCCAGCTGGTTTGCCTCTGTATCACCTTGGCACCGTGCCTGCCATGTAAATGCTTACCAAGTGTTTCGTGCATATTGATCCAATGCCCTGCGTGGGAGGTGGTACGTCCTCTCGGAAATGAGAAAACCAAGGCCCTGCAAGGTTCAGTAACTTGCCCAAGGTGGTACAGCTGCAGGAGCAGAGATAACTTTCAGACAGAGGTAGTACAGGCATCGAATCTGTGCTCTCAACCCCATCCCCACCACACTGCCCCTTTCATCTTGAATCCCACGGAGGGTTGCTTACAGACCCTCCTGCCCAGCAGAGGTTGCAAGTGGCATGGGATGCTGGAAAGGAACTAATCTGGGCATCTGATGGACTCAGATTCGATCCTGACTCACTCCCTGATTGCCTGTACAGCCTGGAGCAAGTCCTCACTTCTCAGAGCCTGTCCCCTCCTCTGCTAAATGGGGATAATAATGTCTCTTTCACACAGTTGTGGGGAAGAATAATAGAGACGAGAGGTGCCTGGGGCCTGCGTTAATACACGAGTACCCTTCCTCATGAGCTTGACTCTGAACAGAATAGCTCGATCTGTCATGACAAGGGTAGTGGCAGAGGGGTAGCTTTGGGGGCCTAACCTCCCTCCTGGGCCCTGGAACACCTGCCCCACAGGGCAGAGACCCCCTGTGTGCCAGGGCCCCATCCTGGATGCACAGAGCTCACCAAGACTACCTCCTCCCCCCGCACTGTCCCCCCTCTCCTCTCCTATGCCCCTGGCCTCAGTGCCACGGCTCCGGCCACCAGCTCCATCCACCGGGGTGGGGAGAGCTGGGGCAGTGAGGGTGATGACAGGAATCCCACAAAGGCATCGACCTGAACTAAAGGGAGCAGAGCAGCAGGGACAGCCTGAGCCCCTGGCACACATCCAGGTGCCACGCTGACCTGCTGAGTGACCTTGGGCAAGGCCCCACCCCTCTCAAGTCTACAGCTGGGCTGGATAATCCCCGGGGTCCCTGTCAGGTGACTATGCCCTTTCACAGTGGCCTTCAAGAGTCAACAGCCCCAGGACGTGATGTCAGGGTGAGGAGGTGGGGTGGTTGGGAGGGAGCACGGAGACCCAGTGAGTAAGAGGAGATATTTTGAGAGCAGGCAGGTCCCCCCACGTCACTACTGGACAATGGTCTGGGGCTGGGAGTGGAAAATCCTGCTCTTACTCGGGCTGAAAATAGCACAAGGCAGGAGGGTCAGGAACCTCACCCGCTAGGTGGATGGTTTGGGCCCTGGGCAGTAAGGCCAGACATCCACATTGAGGGGTCAGGCAGTCTGACTGGGGCCCAGGGGTGGAACCCTGGGCCTGTCCCTGGTTCCCTTAGAGTCTCTCTTTTCCACCTCCACCAGTGTCTGCCACTGGATTAGATGGTGAGTAAGGCTCTCCTTTTCCCTAGGTCCTTTGTCCTTAGACATGTGCAGGCGGCTGGTTCAAGGAAGGCTTCCTGGGGCTAGGCCATAGTGTTGGCTCCATGTGCTGTAGGGCCCTGGGTTCTCAGGGTCTCTAGGACAACTGCTTGAGGAGTAGGTAGGCAGGACATGAAAGGAATGGGGACTGGGCGCCTGGGTGGCTCAGTTGGTTAAGCGACTGCCTTTGGCTCAGGTCATGATCCTGGAGTCCCTGGATCGAGTCCCGCATCGGGCTCCTTGCTCGGCAGGGAGTCTGCTTTGCCCTCTGACCCTATCCCCTCTCATGTGTTCTCTCTCATTCTCTCTCTCAAAATAAATAAATAAAATCTTAAAAAAAAAAGAAAAGAAAAGAAAGGAATGGGGACTAAGGGTACTTGGACATTTGGTGGCCACAGCCCTACCCCCAACCATAGATGCACACTCAGGAGTCCCCAGAATCACGATGTATAACCTCCTGCCTCTGGGTCTAAGCAGGGCTGAGGGAATCAGAGCCCAGCATTTACACTCTTGGGTGTAATCTTACCTGGGTATGGGGTTCCTATAAACTAGGATGGGGTCCAGCCTGAGCAGTAGCTGGTAGGAAAGAGATAGGCTTGGGCCTGCAGGAAAGGCTCAAGGACAGTCTGCAAAAGATAGTCACAAAAAAGCTCACAGGGACTCTGGTTACATTAACAGAAGTATAGGACCTAGAATATGGGAGGTGAGCATTTCACACTACTTTAAGCAGGTCACCCACATTGCAATGCAGAGTAATTTTCCTGGATCATGGCTTGTGATGGGTCCCTGTTGCATGAGGGAGCTGTGGAGCTAGACTCTAAATAGAGAACCCTTGGGGGATGCCCCATTCTGACAAAGTAGAATGGGAAGGGTGAAGAAGTCATAAGAGGCGGGCGGAATTTGGGTGGGAAAAGAACCTTCTCTCAGGCAGAGTGGGCCGATAGGGCAAGGGGTCTCCCAGAGGGAGAGGGAGTGAGTCTTTATGTTTGAGATTAAGAGTGAGGCCTGTCAGCTTTGCCCTACTCCTGCCCTAAGGCTGAGCTGGGCCCTGTTCAGCTGAGCTCTACAAATCTCCGCAGTGGTCCTGGCTGGACCCAGAATCTGTCACAGGTGAGAAAGATCTCCCTCACCCAAAGCCCTGACCCAGGCTGAGCACCAACTATTATGCCATATAGCTGGATCTTCCCAAGAGGCAGAGGATGGGACAGGAAGAGAAGCGAATCTCTCCCATACTTAGCCCCTGCACAAAGGAAACCTCAGGTAAAGGCAAGGAGGGAGCCCTGTCTTGGTATCCTTGTGACCCACCCCCCAGCCTCATTCCTGCTGTGAGCCTGGGTGCCGGCTGCCCGGCCTGCCTCCAGTTCCTGCTTAGCCTGATTTCCTGTCCCCATGTCTTTGCCCAGGATGCACCCTGCCCCTGGATGTTCTTCTCTGATGAACTGCTTTCCTCAGAAGCTACAGCTCAGGAGTGTCCCCCGCTCCAGGAAGCCTCCCTGACCCCCTGGTCCACAGCCCCAACCACTCAGCATTTTTCATGGTGTGCTGGAGCATCTGGGACCTGCTTGCAAAAGCCAATTGTTAAATTTTCAGGAATTTTGCGAGGAGGCTGACATCACATTAGTAGTCTGAAATTGGCCAAGGCAGGCTATTTGCACCATGGCAGTCGGCAAGGCTACAAATAAGGGGTTCCCCTCACCCCCTGGAGAGCCAGTTAGATGGTTTAACATTTACCAGCATGACTGGTCATAGCCATTAAGCCCTCAACTAGGGGATCCCGGGACAGGACCCCATCTCTCTCCTGTCTTCTGTGGCAGCTAGTGGGAAGGCAGGCGGCAGAAGAGTACAAGTTGGAGAAAGGACCCCAGTGTGGATGGTGAGAGCTTCTTAGGCTGTATCTTCATCCTCAAACCACACAATAGGGCACAGCGCAGCAGGCAACAACTTTAGTAGAAGTTACAGCCTCCAACTGGCTCCCAGCCCAGGGGAGCCTCCAGATGGGTTTATGACATTGGTTCCCTGACATTACGTTCATCTCTCAGGCTGGGGCTCCTCCTCAGAGGTGTGTCCACTGGGGCATCCAGACCTGCCCTAGACCCCTCTGTAGGAAGCTCTGGCTCGGCCCTGACCCCTTACCAGGGTCCTTCGGTCAGCCTGTAACCCTGCCCCTCCTAGGGGCCTCAGGCCCAGACTGTGACCTTGGTAAGTCACTTTCCCCTCTGGGCCTGTTTCTCCATTTGACTTGATCAGGCTGGATACCCTGGCAGGCACAGCCAGCTGCTTATGTGGGAGTCAGGCCAGGGGCAGCATTGGCCCCTTACCCTTGCCTTTCTTGAAGCCTTATTCCCCAGCTCACACATACAAATTGTGACTGGCGTCATAGGAACTGTTGAGATCTCTGGACCGCAGAGAACATTCTGAGCCCCTGCCAAATGACAGAGCATTGAGGTCATGGCTCCCTTGACCATCAGGCATGTGTCACTAATGGGCCCTATCTAGGGAGACCATCCCATCTGAAGAAGTCCTAATCCCTACAGCACCCCCCCCCCCCATATAAACTTGCACAGGCCTGAGGGATTCAGGTCCTACAGCCGGATGTCCTTAGTGTTCTCACCATCAGCTGGTGTGGACTCTGTCCACCTAGAGTCCTCACTGCTGGTCAATACATCTTTTGTCCTCTTGATGTCAGTCCTGTCGGACCTGCGCAGGCCCCCTCTGCGGCGAACCGGGGCAATAGGAGAGGGATCTGAGGGTGGCTTGGCATCTCGGGCAAAGCGCACGAGCCTCTGCCCCGCCAGGAAGTAGAGCACGGGGTCGAGGCAACTGTTGGCACTGGCCAGCGGCCGCGTGATCTTGTAAGCCACGTTGACGGCGTTGAGGGTGTGGCAGCTGAGGTCCAGCGAGCGGAAGGAGTAGTAGAGGGTGCGGGTGACGTGGAAAGGCAGGAAGCAGAGCGCGAAGACGGCCAGCACCACGGCAATGGTGCGCACCGACTTGCGCTTGGCCCGCGGCAGGCCCCCCGACGTGCCACAGGCCGGCCTCAGCAGCCGCCGGGCCATCAGCACGTAGCACACCAGGATGACGGCGAAGGGCACGGCAAAGAGCAGGCCCAGCATGACGGAGCTGTAGGCCACGAACTGGCCGAAGAGCTCGGGCGCGGAGGTGTCGTGGCAGGTGATGCGGCCGCCCCGCACGCTGGTGGTGACGAAGTAGAGCACGGGGGACTGGCAGGCCAGCACGAGCACCCACACGGCGGCCGCCACGCGGCGGGCGTAGTGCGCGCGGCCCCAGCGCAGCGAGCGCAGCGGGCGCAGGACACCCAGGCACCGGTGCACGCTGATGCACGTGAGGAAGAGGATGCTGCAGTAGAGGTTGGTGTAGAAGAGGAAGCGCACCAGCTTGCACAGCACCACGCTGAAGGGCCAGTGGTCGCCGTGGGCGTAGTAGTAGACCAGCAGCGGCAGGGACGCGGCGTACAGCGCGTCGCACACGGCCAGGTGGAACATGTACGTGGTGGACGCGTTCCAGGTCTTGAGGCGGCACAGGAAGACGTAGAGCGCCGCGGCGTTCAGACACAGCCCCAGCGCACACACCACGCCGTAGGACACGGGCAGCAGCACGTACTTGAAGTCCTCATTGAAACGGCACTTGTAGCCCAGCTCGTCCCCTTCCCAGGAGTCATTGACCGTGCCGTTCCAGCGGCCCAGGCCTGTGGCCATCGCCCTGAAGGGGGGGGGGGAGAGCCGTCAGGGTCATGAAGGGCTCGGGGCGCGGGGGGGGGGGGGGGGGTTGGCCTGACACACCCACCCGACTGGGGCCATGAGGGGCCCCACGCACCCACAGATCCCCTTGGTTCAGATCTGCTCAACCACGTTCAAGGCCTTTGTAGCCATCTGACCTGGCTCTCTCCCTGGACCCAGAAGGCCCAGAACCCTGAAACCCTAGAGCTTCGAGAAGGTCTGAGATCCATGAATATCAGGGCCACATACCTCTAAAACTTCAGAACAGGGGTAGGCATACTACATCCTGAGGGCCAGATGCAGCCCACCCGTCTGTTTCTGTTAAAAAAAAAAAAAAAAAGCTTGATTGGAACACAATCATACCCATCTATTTATGAAGAGTTGAACCGTTCTGACAGAGACCATATGTTCCCCAAAGCCTAAAATAGTTACCATCTGGCCTTAAAAAAAAAAAAAAAAAAAAAAAGTTTGGCGACCCTGCTCTAGAACCTCAGGAGCACAGAATTCTAGATCGAGGATCCTGAGCTCTAGAATCTGAGGAGCTGGGGGTCCCAGAGCGGTGTCATCTCAGATTCACAGAGAGGGGCCTTTAAGGATGGCTGGATCCACCTCACACCCAGTGCCCACTGCCTGCTGAGGCATTTCTGGCCACTGGGCAGCCCCTACCTTCCGGGAGGCATTAGAAAGTTCTCTCCTTTAGGGGCGCCTGGGTGACTCAGTCAGTTAAACGTCTGACTCTTGATTTCCGGTCATGATCTCAGGTTCGTAAGATCGAGGCCCCTCGTCGGGTTCTGTGCTGGGCATGGAGCCTACTTGGGATTCTCTATCTCCCTCTCCCTCCATCCCCCAACCCCCTCTCTCCCTCTCTTAAAAGACAAAAAAAAAAGTTCTTTCCTTTAGCTCATCTTTCCACTCTCTAGAGAGGCTCTGGCCCCATGCCTGGTATTTTGGCATTTGAGGGGGTATTTCTAAGGGTCTCCCCCGTTAGTCATTCATTCACCTCTCGGCAAATAGTTTTTAGGTACTCCTATATTCTGGCACTTTCTGCATTTGTAAGTGGCAGTCTGTTCCCTGGCCTATGAGGCTACCAGATGGGACAGTGACCCTCCTGAAGATTCCAGGGAAGTCTGGGACAGAGATGGGGATGGGAGCAGAGGGGGACTTCTTTTGTGGGGCAAATTCAGCTTCTCCCAGGCCTACCTAGTTTCTCTTCACACACCACCACTATCTTGATGAACTTTTACCTCGTCCCTGATCCAAGGTGAGGAGGCAGGGAGATTCTGTGGTGCCAAGTTGAGAGGGGGGCAGTTCCCCCTGCCAGGGGGAACTCTGGCCAGGGTTGGCCAGCTGGGACCCCTCTTGCCCAGAGCCAGGCCTCAGGACCCAGCATTAAAGCATTTCCTGTACCCGACCCCTGCTCCATGCAGCTCAGTGCTGCCTCCACCCTCCCTGCCTCTAGCCTCAGTTCCCCCCAATCCAGAGGGGTCTTTGTAAAGACTAAGTCATTCCTTTGCTTGAAACCCTCTGTGACTCCTGCCTATTCTCAGGCGAAAACCCTGCTCCTCCTCGGTCTGGTGCTGGAGGCTTTCATAACCCAGCCTCTGTCAGCCGCACCAGCCCCATCCTCTGTGACCTGTGGTTTCCTGGATGCACCGAACACACGTTCCCAGCAATAGTTCATGGCGCTCCTTCAACCTGGATTCCATTCACACACCTCACCTCCACTTGTTGCAATGACAACTTTTTATCCTTCAGCACAGCAAACTCCAGTGGTTAAGAACCTGGCCTCTGGAGCCAGACCACCTTTGTTTCCTCATCTGTAAAATGCGGCAGTTAACCCACATCGTACAACTGCTGTGAGGACTGAGTCACTTGATTTGTGTAAAATGTTTGGAGCAGTGCCTAGCACAGCAGGGACACTGTGGCAGTATGAGCTACACGGCTCAGCCCAGGTGTGGCCTTCTGAAATCTTCCGGAGGCTCTCTCAGGTCACCAACGGGGGAGGCTGTGCGGCAGGGCAGAGTGGCGGGCCAGGGGAGGGACACTAAGGCCCAAGCCGGGGCCAGGCCTGGGGACCCTGAGAGGGGAGAGATCTGGAAGGGTTAGGGACAGAGGCCAGAGAGACTGGCCCAGAGGGCGTTTGGGTAGGGGAGGGGCAGGCGAGGGAGGCTGGCAGGATGCCTGGAGGAGGAGCAGGTGTGGGGGGAGGGGCACTCGTTGTCAGACATGACAGTGCCTAGGCCTGGCAGGTCTCTCCTCTGGGTCAGGGCCCTCTCCCCCCGCCCCGCCCCTGCCCCTGCCCACCCCAAGCCATAGTCAGTGTCTCCACACAAAGATTTTCTTGCTAATCACTGAGGGTGGAATCTCTGATTCTAGTGAGCAGGGTGGAGACTTCCCCAAGTCTCTCATGAACCGAGGAAGCTGTCCTTTCCACCTGTTTTAAGATATCCTGGCCTCCACCCTCTCAGGCCAGCTGGGGACTCCATTGCCGTGGCCCCTGTCCAGAATGACCCTGCCTGCCCTCTCCCTCCACTGGCTGGTCCACCAACCTGTGAGTGCATCTTTCCTGCCCCCCAGCCCCTGCTTATGAAGACAGCCAAATCCCCAGCCCTCTCCCTCGGCCCTCTGCTCTGCCTCTCCTCACCCCCAATGCCCTCAGGGTCTCACCCCCAGCTCCCTAGAGACCAGCTTCCACCTAACTTTGTCCAACACCACTTGCCAGCCTCTCTGTGCCCAGTTCTGGCTGGCCCTGCCTTGTAAGTGACCTGTCAGGCTTCCCTGCCTTTGCTCATGCTGTTATTTCTGCCTGGAAAGCCCTTCCAGAACCCACTCACACTGTACCTCACCTTGCTCACCCCTCCAGGCTCTTCTCAAATGTCACCCCATCTCTGAAACTCTCCCCCTCCACGACCCCCAACATTCCTCACACCCTGTTGGGAATCTGTCCTTCCACCCTCTAACCCAACACATTCCAGGTGCTCCTAGAGGGCTGGGTCCATCTGATTCTTTTCTCTGTCCCAATCATCCAGCAAGAGGCCTGATCCAGAGCAGGTATGATATGAATGAGAAAATGAATGAATGAAGCAAGCACAAGAGGATATAGGAGTCCAGAGGAGGCTGAGCTTTATGACAGTGGCCCTCTTTTCCCTTATTCCTCTCAGGGCCTCCCAGAGTTGTCCTGACACAGATTTCTCAGCTGCTGACCCTAGGTGGCCTCCTGGGAACACTCCTGGGGACCAGCTCACCTGAGGCCTGCTCCTGGCTCCTGCCCTAGACAGGCAGCTGGACTGCCTCTCTTTCAAGAGCCCTGCCCTTCTCTGGCCAGTCCAGGGAAATGCCAGGGGGAGAGGAACTGGACCTAGGCATTCTGGAGGTAGGTCAGCTGTCTGAGCCAAGCACATTCTTTTATCTCGCTCATCCTTGGCTCAGGTCAACCCTGGGTCGGTCTGGATCAGGAGTTCCTGGTCCTGGTGCCCCCTACCCCCAACCCCTCACTTTGTAGGGGCCAAGCCTGGGCTGAACAGCTTCCACACAGCATCTTCATTTCACCCCCCCACACCCACTCCTCAGTAGATGCTGCCATAGAGGTTAAGCTATTCGTTCAAGGTCACACTGCTAGGAACTGGAGAACGTGGGCTTGATACCAGGGCTCTCTGGCTCTGAAACCTGAATTCATCACAGCCTGGGATGAAGAAGCAGGGTGGGGATCCCCCCGACTGAACCCCGGTCAGGATATACGCGTGCACAGGTGAGGCTGCGCGAGCCTCCCAGCCGTACCTGGTCAGCCCCTGCTCTCAGGCAGGATACTCAGCGCCTGCTCGGGTCCCTCGCTCAGGAATGCACAGGCCTGGACCAGGATGCAGGGAATTCTTCAGGAAACAGGAAAAACAGGTGCCCTGGCCTGGGACTGCACCCAGCTTCTAGCATTTCTCAGGGCAGGCCGTGCTGTGGGCTCTGTGGGAAGTGGAGACAGCATGCACTCTTGGGCTCCTGGTGGCAGAAGTCAGCCAGGCAGGGCCCTCCCAGGCCTGCTTCTGGTGTGCACTTGTCCCAGTAGGAGTGCACTCTGCCCACCCACACTCCCTAGCTGTCCACCCTCGGCTCACGTGGGCCAGGGCTGGTTGTTCCCAGTCTCCCTCCCCGGGCAGCCCCTTTCACAGGAGTGTGGCTCGGCTGGGGAAGGTCTTTCCCACATCCTGCAGAGCTGAGCTGCGTCTCCAATGCCCCGCCTTCCATCCTGGTCTGTGCTTCAGTCCCTACAGTAGCAGTCGACACCCTCCTTGCCTGGTATCCACTGGACAGTACTTACGCCAACACACTTTTGCTCAAGCTATGCCTCTATCTGGAATCCTCCTCCTCCCTGTCCCACCTCTAATCATTCCCCCCGTAGGTATTATAAACACACACGAACACACACAGGCATGGGCGTACCCAGATACCCAGAGACATACACAGTCACATTCAGATGTATACACAGCATGAGCACACACACACACCATCCTAGACAGGGCCTAGAACAGCCTTTAGAAATCACCTGCACCAAACTCCCATTTGACAGAGGAGGAAACTGAGGCCCTGTCACAAGATCTCACCAGAGGCCACGGACAGAGCCAAGACTGAACGCAGGCCTCCTGGATTCTGGCCCCGGCTCTTGTCTTGTCTCTGAGGCCCTCACACACACCAGGCACAAGCTGTCATTGAGGGAGTGGGTACCTGGTGGAGGGACCCCTCTGGATGTGCAAGTCCCAGCACCCACCAGAACCTCAGACTCATCAGAGGAGAAAAAGGACATCCCCCTCCTTTTTCCATCTGCTTCATTTCCCTACAACAGGGGAGTGCGTCTGAGACAGCTAAAGCCAGGTCCCTGGGCTGGAAGCAAAGTGCAAGCATGGGGGGCAGGGAGAAGAGAGGAGGAGACAGCTGGCTGCGGGAAGGGGATAGGAGGTGTGGTGTGGGGAAATGCCCCCAGGCCACTGCTTTCCTAGCGCACCTTGCCCCAGGAGCCTCGGGCTGACGTGGGGGCAGCCAGCCAGTAGCCATTTGCCAACCTGCTGAAGAGTCCAGTGACCAAGGAAAGAGCTTCACCTTTCACCCCACTCCACCCCATCTTCTTCTCCTTAGGAGGTGCCTTCACTTAACAGACAAAGGTGGAGCAGAGCACTTTCTCAAGGCCATTCCTCCCATTTCTGAGGGGGATCTCTACTATCCATCCTTCATACTATAAAACTCTAATATATCCTGACACTGCCCCTCTCTCCCAACCGCGTGTAACCCACTGGTCACTCACCAAGCCCTATCAGTTCAACCAATGCAATGGCTCAGACAGGCCACTGAGCCCCAGCCCATGGCCTCAGGCTTGTGTTTCTTCTCCAGACCACTGCACCAGCCTACTCACTTGTCTCCTCGCCCCCACCCCGTCCCTACAGTCCATCTTTCATACCGCAGTCATGGGTCTTCCTAAAACACAACTCTGACCATCTGCTATTGAGCTCAAAGCTCTTCCACGGCTCCCTATTGCCGTCAGGCTAATGTCCAAGCTCCTGAGCCTGGCATTCAAGGCCCTGGCTGACCCGACCCCTGCCACCCCGCTAGACAACTCTCTCTCTCTGCCTTCAGACTCATCTCATCTCAAGCACAGCAAAAGCAATCCCATGGGATAGCAATCCTTATCTTTGCTCAGGGATGCCCTCCCTTATCTTCTAACATATATATCATAACAAGAGTGGAGTGCTTTCTCTGTACCAGGTCCGTATTAGGTAGACCTCTTCTCATTTAATCCTGAGAAGCTCAGAGAGGCTAACTAATCTCTCCAGGATCACAAAGCTAGCAAACTGCAGTCTTGATCTGACTTCAGGAGCTGTGCCCCTGATCACTACATCTTACCTTCCATAGCCCAAATCCTCTGCTCCAGGAAGCTCCCCGACCAGCCCTCTTTGAGCCCCATGGCTCTGCCTGTCTGGTCAGTTCTCTGCCAGAGGGAACACCCTAGTGTTCTAGGACTCTAGGTACTAGAATCTACTCTTCCTGGTATTTCCTCAGAGTGAAGCAGCCCTGATGGTTATTGTACCCATCACAAATCAAAACAACAACAACAACAACAAACTAAGCCTGGAAAGGGTCGCCCAAGATCTCATCCAAGGTCACCAGTGAGTGAGGGGCAGACCACCTGCCCCCTCTACCTGGCTCCACCCCTATCTTTCTCCTTGTAGCCCCAGGCTAGTTAACTCAAAGCCATGAGGAGGGGCTGAGGCAGTTTCCAGGCTGACTGCAGACTTTCCAGGGTGGTTGGACAACATTCCAGCTTCTCCACTAGGGCAGCTCCAGAATGAATGCACTGCCCACTCCCCCGCCCACCTGGCTGGCCCTGTCCAGCCTGGCAGGGCAGTGTGACATCACCACTCTGGAAACCCCTGCAACCTGCCTCTAATGGGGGTGAGGTGCTATGAGGGGAAACAGAGGACCTGGACCCAGAACACCACTGAGGGGCAGGAGAGGACAGGTGGGAAATCCCAGTTCTGCCATTCCCAGCTGTGGTACCTGGACAAGTCTCAGCTCCACGACTGGAGTCCCAATTTCCTTACAATCTAAGAAGAGCACCCACTGCATAAGGTTGTTGAGACAGTTAAAGGAGATGATTTAGACTCACTTTATGAAATAATTTAAAAAGATATGATTTCAGCAGGTGGGGAAGGCAGGAAGGATGGGAACATCCCAGGAAGACAAGACAGGCAGGAAACCCAC
This sequence comes from Mirounga angustirostris, assembly GCF_029215605.1. Taxonomy (NCBI): domain Eukaryota; kingdom Metazoa; phylum Chordata; class Mammalia; order Carnivora; family Phocidae; genus Mirounga; species Mirounga angustirostris. The sequence goes on from NW_026991721.1 coordinate 56,064,168, forward strand.
AAAAATCATGGGCAGAGTAGCAAGGTTACAGCCAGCCTGGCTATAGATCAAGTTTCCCACCCTGAAGGCCATCCTCAGAAGGGAGGACAGTCCAGGGACCCCCTGCAGGAACTAGACCCCACTATACTCCTTAATTCACTCACCCTTTACAAAGGTTGCCATTTCTATGCCTGTCCCCATGCAGGGCACTTGGGGACTCCAAGGTGGGTTGGACCCTTCTGTGATCTCCAGGAGCTCACTGTCAAGGTGGAAAGTGTAAGGGAGGATGGGGGAAGGCCCAGAAACAGGCAATGACAACTCAGGGTGATCAGGGCTGAAGGAAGCAGAGGCACCAGGGTTGAAAAAGCCAAGAGGGTTCCTAATGGGAATTGGGGGCGGGGTGGTCAGGGAAGGCTTCCTGGAGAAGAGGACACCTGACCTGCATTTTGGAAGATGGAGAGGAGTCAGGTGAGTGGAAAGAGAAGAGAAGCAGAGTGAGCAAGAGATCACATAGTATGTCTTGGGAACTGACAGTCATCCCTGTGGCTTGAGGGAAGCAGAGAAGGCAAGGCTGGCTAGGAGGACACGAAGGATCTCGGAAGTTATTCTCCACCACCCCCAACAAATATACCCCACAGGGCTGAAGGCCAATAGTCTCCCCACTTTGCTTGGTGTGCTTTCTGCACCACAAGCACTGGGGCTGGTCTGGGGAAATAGCTGAGGGGTAACCTCAGATGTTATCAGCAGGTGCCGTTGCAGTGTGAAGACTTTGCAGCCTCCCCCAGGAGACCCTTGGGTTTGGCAGCCCCTTTTGGAGGTCTCTCTCCTTGGAAGCCCCTAGAATCCTGGCTGTGGGGGCCATGCACTGGGAGAACATGTGAGTATAGGTCTCAGATCAATCAGGCTGGCCTCCCATGTTACGAGTCAGCAGGCTGAGACCCCTTAAGAGAAAGGGCCTTACTCAAGGCCTGGTGTTCTAATTATATTTAGTGTGGGGCTGGGCACCCTCACCCCCAGCCCTAAGCAGGACTCCAAACTACCTGTCCTTCCTCGACCCAGCATGGCCCAGCCCAGCCCAGTGCTCTAGAGACACACTGCTAACCTGAACCAGTTCAGAACCACAGTGCCCTGGACTCCACCCTGACCTCTCACATCCAAATACCTCTAGCCAGGCTCAAGAAAAAGAACCCTGGGTTCAGGCTCCAGCTTAGAACCACACATGCTGTGCAATCTTGGTCAAGTCAGTTCCCTTCTCTGAGCCTCGAGTTCTTCACTGATCAAATGGGGAGAATCACCACCACTCTATCAGACAGCTCCTAAGGAATGAGTAAGACAAGGGGGCAGGTGGTGCTCCATGCAGCTAGCAAATCATGCTCCTGTCCTGATGTGGGGGCTGCGTCTACCTGTCCTAGCAAAGAGACACAGGAACCCTTTTCACCAGGGGGCCCTCCTGGGTAACCAGGAGGGGGGCAGAAGTCATGGTCAGAGTAGGCAAGGAAGGCTCTGGGAAGGGGCTGTGGTCAGGTCTGGAGAGAAGTAGGAAGGGTCCAGCTTGGAAGGAAAAGGGGAGAATTGGAAAAGCCAAGGTAGAAAATAAGTACAGAAGTATAGAACAGGATACAAGTAAGTCTGTGATTCTGAGACTGTCTCACTCTGGGTGCTTCCAGAATTCTGAGTTCATTGGTTCTGACAGTCCAATTCCAAGAGTCTTTGGCTCTAAGTGTTTCTTCAGCTCTGTTACTCACTGCTTCTGACAGCCTTTGGTTTTGAGATTCTCAAAACCACAGGAGTCTGGACTCTCAGAGCAATGTAATCATAGATCACTGTCCCTGGAGCCACAAAGTCTCAGCAAACACTTGCCAGTGTCCCCATGTGCCCAACCACAGAGAGACCCCGCAAACCCAGACTCAGATCAGACTTGGTCAGGAGCTCCACTCTGGATGGGGAGAAAGAAGCAGACATGGACTAGGTCCACTTGGGTTATTAAGCCACGACCAAGGGAAGCCCAGGAGCCACGGAGCCCAGGGGAACTCCTAACCAGCCTGTGGGGGCTGCCCAGAGGAGGGGTCATTTGATCTGGGACCTGATGGAAGATTAGGAGTTTGGCAGGTGGACAAGAAAGGGAGGAGGGCACTGAAGGCAGAAGGAAGAGCGTGTGCAAAGACTTAGTGGTTTCCTAGTGTGGCCCTCGGGTCATGTGAGACTGGTATGGAGGGGTAGGTGGCCCAGAATGTGTGTGGGCCTGCGGGACTCACATGAAAAGGCTTGGATGCCAGGTTGAGGAGCTGGGCCTCCATCCTGAGGACAATGGGGAGCCATGGCAGGGCTTAAGCAGGGAAGGACACAGTCAGAGTGACCTTGACAGTGATGGTGCCACATGCAAAGTGGATAGAACAGAGGGGTCTAAAGGGAGGGAGACCAAGGAGGTCTAGTGAGAAGCGCTGGTCCCTTAGCCCTGGATTCTCTGAGAGATGGGGAGCATCCTTGCTGGCCCACAGCACAGTCATAGTAAGACGACTCCTCCCACAGCTGGGGCTGGGGACGCTGGGCACTCACCAGGAAGCCAGAGCAACGCCAGGAGCCTCCCCTGAGGCAGGGGGAGAAGAGAGGGTCATGTGGGCCCCAAGAAGCTTGAAGGAGGCCCTCCTCCCAAGCTCCAGGGCCCAAGCAGTATGCTGCCACTGTAAACCCAGTGCCAGGTGCCAGGTTAGGGGCCCAAGGAGGAAGCAGCTGCCCAGGAGGGCCCAGGCTGCCCACCCTCCTGTCAGGGACTCTGGCTACTCACCCTGGACCAGAAATAGTCAGGCCTAGGAGATGCTGTAACAGGGGAGTGGAGGAACTCCTCTGCTCAAGCACCAACTGTAGCTCTCCATGGAGCAAGGCCCTCCTCTTCCACTACAAACTCACTTCCACACGCTCATTCATTTCCCAAGCACTCCCTGGCACCTGCTCTGTGCCCAGCCTGTGCTGGGTGATACGGATGGAGAGAAAGCAGGCTGGTCTAGTCCTGCAACTGACCTCTAGGATGAGCACAGAGGTCAGGGAAGGCCCCACAGCCAGCCTCGCCCCGTCAGGACCCGACGGCTGGGAGAGGCCAGGACTGAGGACCCGAAGGTAGCCAAAAGGAAGGTGTGGGTCAAAGAGTGCACCAGCCAGGCCCACAGGAGACAGTTCAGGCAGAGAGAGGATTTCACTAGGAGAGCCTCCACCTTTTCTCACCGGATCAGCCGGGCTTCCCTGCTCCTGTGAGCAGCATGGTTCATCAGGCCACAAGCAAGACCTAAAGTCACGTTTTCTGGGCAAGATTCAAACTTCCTTCAGCCTGAAAGCCAGAGGTACAGGCCTACTCAGATGGAACTTCTGTCTCGAACAGGGAGAGGTAAGTTGGGTCAGGGAAGCAGAAGCCCTAGCTTTCACCTCGGCTCTGTGATCTTGGGAAGGAAACTCTGAGCCTCTCATTCCTCATCTGCAAAATGGGGGTAATAATTCCTCCGTCATAGGGTTGGTAGAGGATAAAATAAGGAACTTTTATAAATTGTTCCTAGTAAGCTGTCTCTGCAGAGGGGGCACAGGGGGAGGAAGGCAGTCGGTAGTTAAAATTCCAATAACTAGTACAACCCCTTGTTACTGCATCCATGTTCTAGTATCTTCAAAATGCATTTAAGTCTCTGAATATCACACTTCTCCCTGTGCATTGCACTCCACCGCTTACAACGCCCTTTCTTGACTACTGTCTTAAGAATCGTCATAGCAACCTTGCATTTGAAGGTACAAGGATCATCACGTCCAATTTACAGATGGCAAAACTGACACCTAGAAGGGCACGTGGCCTCTCTAAGGGCTACAGCCAGGAAAGAAGCCAAATCAAAGCATTCACCCATGAGGCCTTGGTGATTTCTCGTACTCTTTTAGCTGGTCCTTAGCGGCTCCAGAAGCCCCAGAGCCCTGTGCATCCTGGGCAGGAAGAGGATAGGAATGGAGGCGTCATACCCTCACTCTGTAGCCCAAGCCTGCCAGCCATTTATGAAGGTCGCCTAATGTGATCCTCCAACTCCTCTGGCTAGACCCCAGGACATTCCAAGGCAGGAAGAAGAGAAGGTTGACAATTCTTTCATGCGGTGGCCTCCCCAAGCACATACTCTCGACACAGCACCTTAACAGTGCTGGCCTCCTTTTAAAGGCTGGCAGGGCAGGAACTGCCCCAAGGTCACCCAGCAAGTTGGGGGAAGAGCTGGGATGGGATCAATTGCAGGTCTCCTGGCTCCCACTGGGGGAGGGAGAGTCCTAAGTGTCCCCAAATTCCTCACCCTGAGCACCTAAGGGCTGAGGGAAGTGTTTGGCCGAGGGATCAAGGGCTCAGAGTATAAATAATGCCTGGATGGTTCTGGTGTCTCTATCTGACCTCCTTGTATAGCACTACTCAATCCATTCTCCACCCGGCAGCCAGAAAGATCTTTCTGAAATCCTGCTTTAACCATGGATGTTCCCTGTCCATAAACATTTCATGGCTCCCTGTGGCCTTCAGGATGAAATCAAAGTTTTCAGCTTGCACACTCTGGGTCCTGTAGTGTCCCAGAACACACTGTTCTGACAACCTATGTCACCTACCTCAATGACTGGATTCTAGTTTCCTCTACTTTGTGATGACACAGAGCTCCACTGTAGACATGCCTTCCCTGGAAAAGATGGGGGGATGGGGGCAGGGGGGCAGGGGTGCAGGGGGGCAGGGGATAGGGGTTGCTACTGCTCTCTCAGTTCAGCTCAGCCCCATGCAGGGTGCTGGCAAAAGAGAAATGAGCAAGAGCCACTTTCTGCCCTCCAGGGGGCCCCAGACATCTGGACCCAGAGACCATAACAGTCCAAGGTGGAACCAGGGCTGTCAGCACTGGGACTTGAAATAGTCAGAAGAGGCTCCAACCCGGGCGCCTGGGTGGCTCAGATGGTTGGCGTCTGCCTTCGGCTCAGGTCATGATCCCAGGGTCCTGGGATCGAGTCCCACATCGGGCTCCCTGCTAGGCGGGGAGCCTGCTTCTCCCTCTGCCTCTGTGTCTCTCTCTCTCTCTGACTCTCATGAATAAATAAATGAAATATTAAAAAAAAAAAAAAAAAAAAAGAAGAGGCTCCAACCAAACTGTGGAATTAAGGAAGGCTCCCCCAATGAGGGGAACTCTGAGCTCGGCCCCAAGCCTGGGTAATTCTCCAACTAAGGAAGATGAGGCTAGGAGGGCATTTCAGGCAGTGCTACACGCGATCACTAGAGGGTGATGGGTCAGGCAGGAGAAGGGGCTGGAGATGTTGGCAAGGAGCAGTTCTTGGAGGCCCTGAGTCCCAGGTTAAGGGGTTCAAGCTGGGTCTTGCTAGTCCAGGGAAGAGAATAGCTGAGATATGGGTTTCAGGAGGTTTCCTCCAAGGACTGATCCCACTGGGATACCCAAGCACTGGGCCTACCCAGGAGGACACTGGTACTGAACATGACCCACACCTCAGCAACTCAACAGCCCTCAAGTTCCATAGTATTATTGATCCCCTTTCACAGATGAGGCCACTGAGTCTCAGAGAAGGTCACACAGTGGCCAAGGCAGGACTGGAACATAGGTTTGAGTCTCCAGAGAGCTTTTGTGGGCCCTGTCTGCTTAAAGAATCTCCTTCCCAACCACTCCCACACACAGATAACTGAGACTTTACCAGGGCCCCACCCTAGCCTTCAAAAGCTCCCATTATTCCCGCCTAGAGCCCCAAACAAACCGGGCACCTCAGGCTGCTGGCCCAGGGAAGCTGAGGATGCCATGCTGAAAGGAACAGCGCCACCAGCCCCACAGACCCCAAACTGGAAGTTTGAATCCACAGCTGGGCCTGGCCCTTGGGTCTGGCTCCTGGGGAAGGGGGGGGGGGGGTGGCAACCCGCCGCGAACAGTTGGGGAGAGGAGGGAGGGCACTGCCTTTCTTCAATCTGACCCTGCCTACAGCACCGCCTTCCAGATTAAAACTCCCCTGAGAGAGGCTTAACTGTCCTTCCAGGCCACTGTCCCAGCCCCCCACCCCCACCCCCGCCCCTCCCCGCCCCCAGTTTTACGAGGCCCCGGCGGGATGCGCGCCCAGAGTGCCCCTGGGTTGAGGGGGCGCAGCCGGCCTCCAGGGGCTCGCGGGTCGCCGGCGCGCTGGCCCACGCCTCGGGGCGCTCACACCAGAGCACGCACACAAACAAGTCCCGCAGGTTCAGCTACCCGACCCGCCGGGGCGCACGCACTGCCCCACTGATACTCAGACTTTCCCCAAGACGCCGACACACACTCACCGGGGTATCCGATCGCGCTCCCGGAGCTGGACGCGCCGCTGGCGACGGAGCCCGACCACGGCCCCACCGGCGCACTCGCACGGCCACGCGCACGGCTCCGCCGGCCCAGCGCCGAGGGGGCAGCCGCCGCGTCCCGGGCGCGCCTGCCGGCTCTCCCCGCCTCGGGTCCCTCCAGGCGGCCGGCCCGGCACGTCGGCGGGGCGCTCGGCCGCCCGGCTCCCGCCGCCGCCGCCGCCGCCGCCGGGACCCACGTGCCTGGAGCCCCGCCCGCCCCGCCTATAGCTCCCTGCCCAGGCCCGGGCAGGCCGGGGCGGGGCGGACTCTGGGCACAGCCTGGCACCGCCCCTCCCACCAGGACGGACCCCGCGCCAGGCGCGCGGGGACACCGCGGCGATACGCGTGCAGCGGGAAGGCGTCGCGGCGACTGACCTAGCGCCTGGCTGGACGGAGGCCGCCCGCCTGCCTCACACGAGATGTGGGCAGGTTTTCAGAGACACTAAATTGGCGGAGTTGGTCGGCCACCTGTGTGGCTCCTGTCGCTGCGCACCGCGAGACCTTTCAGCGAGCCCGCGCCCTCTCCTGCCAGGTACCTGCGCGGAGCACCACGCCGAGAACTCGCCTCCCTGGCTTCTGACCCGGAGGCGGAGACGGGGGAGGGTGTCCCCATTGCCTAGAGAGGAAATACATTCTGGGTCCTGCGTCTCTCCAGTTCCAGAGCGGACGGGGCAAGGGGGAGAGCCTCACCTGTGCTCCCTTTCCTGGGCCTGATAGACCCTAGAAATTTCCTGAACAGCTGGCTTTTTTTCATCCCTCCTCCTGAGCGGCTTCCTTTGAGCCGCCTTCTCAGACTACACACAACACTCTCTTCTCCGCTTCCAACCCCGCTCTGATGGCCTTCTCTGGTCAGGGACTATATCTGTGCGTTTTCTAGACTGTGAGCCAGCGCCAGGAGGAGGAAGGCCTGCAGCCGGCACCAGCGTTCCCAGGAGTTGCTTAATACTTGTTGAACACTGAACGGATGAACGGATGAATGCCCCCCCCTTCCCCATTCTGCTGTAGGTGTCAGGAGTCTAGCTTCAGCACTGACTCCGGGAGACCTTGACCCCTAGTTCCAGTCCCTCTTGAAGCCTCCTTTTCTGTGACAGAGGCAATCACAGCGTTCATCCATCTGGGACTTTGGATAGTGGGTGTCTAGAAAGTGTAGAGGAAGCTCCTTTCTGTGGCGGAGGAGCTTGCCCAGGGCCCTGAGGCCCTGGGTCCTTCTGGGCTCCAGGTCAGCTGACTGAGGTCTAGCTCCCGGCCCCCGGAGGGGCCCAGAAAGGGCCCAAGAAGGATACTGGCTGCAGTCTTGCCAGGAGCAGAGTGGACACACAGCCCCGTGTGGCTGAGCCACCTCTGCAGTCCCCTGGGGACCTCCTCCTGGAAGGCACAAAGGCCTCTTGTCCAGCTTCCTCCACCTATTGTCCAAGCTGGTCCATGCAGCTTCTAGGGGGCTAGGAATCCTATGGCTCCCACTTATGGAGCCCAGGCCTCGGGGTCCCAATGTGGGGAAGTCCCCTGGTCACTGGAGGCCCCAGCCAACACCCCTTTCTCCTCTCTCTCCCAAGCCTTCAGACCTCTACTGTAACTACTACTAAGCTCAAGAGAAAAAATTCCTTTGATACCAAGATGAGGAGCCAGGGCTCTGCCTCAGTCTCCAGCCGCCTGGAAAGTGGGTAGCCAGAGTCCTGCCCTGCTCTAGGCCAACGCCCTTACTTTATGGTCAGAGAAACTGCATTCCTGAGACGCCCCGAGGCGGAGCTCCCACAGCAAGTGACTTAGGCCTGAGAAACAGAAGAAAGGGACATGTCCTTGAACCCTACAGCCTTGGGGTCTTGCCTCACCTCTCCTATGACTCTGAGCTTCAGTTTCTTCTTTTGCAAAATGGTAATATTCGCTTTCTCACTGGCCTGACTGAAGTTCTTTTTTTTAGGGTTTTGCCCATCCTCCTGAGCTGCCCGGGTTTGAAGGGTTAGTATCCCTTCTAATGAGGGGCTAGAAATCTGGGTCTCTTGACATGTTCCCCTGACACTGTCTTCAGTGGGCTTGAGAGATCGAGTCTAGCAGGTTCCAAATCCCCCAGCTGAGTACCCCCCTACTTGGGGTGGCCTCAGGAGCCCCCATCCACTGCAACCTAAGTGCCCTTATTTTTATCTTCATACTTATTTACATTTCCTGGCAATAGTTTTTTTGAGAAAATATAGACGTTTCTGTGGCTGAAAGATTTTAGACCCATTGACCCCCGCCAGGAAATTGAGGCTCAACAAGTCCCACAACAAGCCCTACACAAGGCCCTCTCTGGAAGGTCGGAGGGGCCTCCAAGGAGCCTCCCTGGAACCAAGCAGCCCAGGCAGACGGGTAGTGAAGACCCAGGCACGTAATGGTCCCCAAGAGGAGGGTTAATGGAGCCGTGGGAGGGAGCCGGTTGCGGGGTTCCATTAGCAGCAGCAGGTCAGGATGGGGAAGGATGAGCCCAAGAGCACTTCTCCCCATGCATTAGGAGGCTTCCTGTCTCTCCGACCCTGAGGAGGCTCTTGGCGTTCTTAAGCCTTCTCATCTTCCGTCTCTCTACTTCTCTCATCTCCCCCGAGAAAACTTTCTGCTCTGAGACTCGGTGCTGGGAGTGAAAGCCCCTGCCTTCGCTCAGCGGGGATGCTTCCAAGCCCTCCTTCACAGGCCAAGGTGGGGTATCTGTCACCCCTCCCAGCCATCGCCTGCCTCACACCTTCTGTGGCTCCACCACCTTCTAGAGAAAGCCCACCTCTGCAGCCTGCCACGCCAGGCCCTCCCACGTCTCTGCCTCTCTCTCTGCCTCAGCAGCCATGCTACAGTGTGGGGCCCTCGCTCGCTCCTGCCTGGCACTTGCTGCCCCCCTTGCCTGCAGTGTCCCTTCATGCTTCTCTGCCTCGACTCCTTCTCTTGCCCCACCCCCATGGCTTCTCTAAGGCCCAGCCCAGGAGCCCCATCAGGTACCTCCCTTTGTCACACCATTTACCCCAGGGTTAGCTTCCCCTCTAGTGGGCGTCTCTTTGAAGACAGAGCCAGGGTCTTTCGGTTCATGGTTAAATGCCCAACACCTAGCATGGTCCCTGTCACCGGTCAGCCCTCATGAATATTTGTTTTGTGAGGGAGTAGGAACTTGATTTAGTGATCACCATTGTGTGCAAGTACCTCCTTTAATCTTCCCCAGAACCCTGTGAGGCAGGTGTTATCATGACTATTTTATAAATAGGGAAACTGAAGTTCAGAAAGGGGAAGTGAATGTCCAAAGTCACAGTGAGTCTGTGGTGGGTCCCCCGACTCTGGAACTCCCAACCTGCTGGGAAGGAAGGCCCTGCTGAATTCCCTGAGCGATGGCTGAGCCATGACGTTGGGACCCACACTGGTGGCTCCGATTACATAGGGCTGGGCTGGCTCCAGCAACCTGGTCTTGCTCTCTGCACTACTGCATCAGCCGGGACCATCCTCCCTCCCTCGCCAGCCGGCTGGGAACCCAGGCTCCTCAGGTTTCCCAGGCAGGGGCCAGGTCCCTGATGCCAAATGCAAACTAGATGCTCTGGCTCTTGGCATGCCAGGATGCAGGCACCCAGGGGAGGCAGCCCAGGAGGCAGGAAGCCTGGTCCAGACCCGGGCAAACCTCCCCTCCATCTCCACAATAGCTGGACCAGCTACATAATTTGTGGGACCCAGGGCAAAATGAAGATACCCTTGTTCAAAAACTAATAAGAATTTCAAGATGGGACAGCAATGCAGTAAATCAAGTGCAGGGCCCTTCAAAGTGTGGGGCCCTGCGTAACCATATAGGTCACACATGCATGAAGTCAGCCCTGTCCTCAGGCCTTGGTTTCCTCATTTGTCAAACAGAAGAATGACAGCCACGTGGCCAGGCAGTAGACAGGATAGGGTTGGAGATATAAGTAGGAGGTTCAGAGAAGAGCATGGATGTTGGGCAGGGGTCCCCATGGACAGCATCTGTTGCTTAGGTCTCAGCACTGGGTAGCAGACCAGTTCTTGCCAGGAGTTTGATTCCTCACCCAGCGTCTTTTCATGGACCCAAAAGTAAGGCTCAGAGAAAGAAAACAACTTGCTCAGGGTCATATAGAGATTCAGTGGCAGAAGCCAAGATTAGAGCCCTAGCTATCTTTCTGCAAAACTGGTACTTTTGTGACACAGGAGAGAGAGAGAGGGAAAGAGAGAAGGGCAGGAGGGAGGTGGTGGTGGGGGCTGCTCAGGACAAAGAGGGCCACTGTGCAGACACAAAGGCCTGACCACAGAGGCCCCTGTGTGGGCTGGGCCAAATGGGGGGGTGGGTAGAAAAGCCCCATGGTGACTGAGGGAGGTGCCAGGAGCTGCCTCCCAGACCCTGGTTGTGATGGGGGTGGAGGTGCCACACAGGAGCCAGGAAATAGATCGAGGAGAAACAAATAGGGCTGAGCTCCCCCCAGCCCCAGGCCTCCAGGGCCAGAACTGCACACCCTACTTTTCCCTGGCTCCTCCTGGACAGCCTGCCAACTTAAGGAATCCCCCCTCCTACCACCTACCACCCCATTTTCCCCCACCTCAGTGAGGGTAAGGCTCAGGCAGCTGACCATCTGACAGTCCCAACTTCACAATCTTGCTCAGAAACTTCTGGCTAATCTCCATCACCCACAGGAGGTTGAAGCATAAGCTTCTTGGTGTATCATTCAAGGCCCTTTGTGACCTGCCCCAATGACCTTTTCACACTCCCCAGTCGCTACTTCCCATTAGCCCTCACACCCTGGTCATTTGAGAAGTCCCAGATTTCTTCAAAGCACTTGGTGCTTACACACACACGCACACACACACACACACACACACACACCCCTGCATTTGTTCATGCTTTTCCTTCTTCCTGGAGTGTTTTTCCCCCTGACCTTTGCTGGCTGAGCTCTTTCTCCCTCATGAACCAGCTCAAAGGCCCCTTCAACCAGGCAGCTTTCCTCACCCCCCACAGTGGGACTTAAACTTCCCTCTGCCACAAATGTTGGATTTACATGTTCTCTTGCTTATCCCTCTCTGGCCTGAGCCGGAGTTTAGGTCCACGAAGCCTACCTGGGGGAGGGGCCTTTGAGCTGGGCCTTGAAGGGCAGGTGGACATCACTAGCAGACAGCAGTGGTGGGCGAGGAACAAGAGCTCAGGGAACCAGGGATACCACCCCTCTCTCAAACATTTTAGCTGGATCAATCTATTTGGTTCCTGAGTTCAGATAGCAACAGGTCCATAGTTCAGAATCACAGGAGTCGAGAGTCCAGGACTGAGGGAGGAGGGGTCATCAAGGGGTTGATAGACTCCAAGTACCAAGTCAGTGCAGGTTTTATATGTCCTACTACGGAATTTTTTTAAATGCACCTGAATTTATTTCTCAGTTTATAGTAGCTTACTAAGTAACTCGTTTCTGCCTTTATTATTTTCTTTCTCTTAATAAAGAGTAGCTTTTATGTTGGGGTAGCTTTTCTGTTCTTTTTCTACTATTTTATTAAAGTGAATACTTATTTTGGGTATTGTCATTCTGTTTAAATAACATAAGCATTTAAGGCTATGCTTTCCCACTGATCTCTGCTTTGGCTCCGTTACCTGTGTTTTTATATGTAAAGTTTTCTCTATCACTATTTTTTAAATAATTGCATTTTTAATTTTTCTTTGACCCCAATCAGAAGTCTTTTTAGGGGAATATTTAGGTTTTGTTGCTGTTTCTTGTAATTATTCAAACTTGGGTTATGAATCTCTAGTTTTATTTGCAGAAATATAAGGGACATTGGTTTAATTGAAGTGTGGAGTTTGTGTATATTTTATTTTTTGGAATTCCATTTTATGCGTTCTATGGATTTTTAAAAGGGAGATATGTGTTCTCTTTTGATATTTTATTAGTCTAGTTGTACTATATATACATGCATATTTTTTCAAATAAAGCATATCTATATTTATTTTTAGCTTATATAACCTATTAGGCTGATAATGATGTATCTCTTACTCCTTTTTTTGTTTACATCAACCTGTCCTATTTGTATTTTATCTATTTTGATGCCCTATTAGTCAATACATTATAGAAAGTCTTTCTGGGGCACCTGGCTGGCTTGTCAGTGGAGCGTGCAACTCTTGATCTCGGGGTTGTGGGTTCAAGCCCCACATTGGGTGTGGAGATTACTTAAAAAATAAAAAATCTTGGGGCACCTGCATGGTTCAGTCAGTTAAGCATCCAACTCTTTTTTTTTTTTTTTTTAAGATTTTATTTATTTATTTGAGACAGAGAGAATGAGAGGGAGGAGGGTCAGAGGGAGAAGCAGACTCCCTGCCGAGCAGGGAGCCCGATGCGGGACTCGATCCCAGGACTCCAGGATCATGACCTGAGCCGAAGGCAGTCGCTTAACCAACTGAGCCACTCAGGCACCCCTAAGCATCCAACTCTTGATCTCAGCTCAGGTCTTGATCTCAGGGTCGTGAGTTAAAGCCTCATGTTGGGTGTAGACATTACTTAAAAATAAATTTTAAACTTAAGAAAAGGGATGCCTGGGTGGCTCAGTCGGTTAAGCGTCTGCCTTTGGCTCAGGTCATGATCCCAGGGTCCTGGGATTGAGCCCCACGTCGGGCTCCCTGCTCAGCAGGGAGCCTGCTTCTCCCACTCCCTCTGCTGCTCCCCCTGCTTGTGCTCTCTCGCTCTCTCTCTGTCAAATAAATAAAATCTTAAAAAAAATAAACGTGAGAATGTGAGAAAATTTACCTTCAATAGCATAGCTTATTTATATCTATTTCATAAATGATGTCTCATTTTCCTTCTTTATTTTTGTGCTTCCTTATTGCTTTGCTATACATTCTAGACTTTTCTTGTTTTTATCTTCTATAATGCTTTAGAAAGTAGAACTCTAATTTGTTAATTGTATAAACCTTTAGATTAGTCAAGCACATATATCGAAATCCGTATGTATCCAATTGCCAAGTCCATAAATGTCTTACTGAGTATGTGCTAACCACTGTACTAGTTGTTTTCCACAAGTCTGTGCTCTTGTCTGCATTTACAGATGAGGAAACAGAGCTCATAGTACCAAGTAGCTTGCCCAAGGTCACCCAATACTATTTGATGATCTCTTCTGGGTGATGAGAACTTTAGCAGGCTTCAGCCGTTCAGGGCCATCCCTGGAGCTGGAGAGGAGGAAATCTCAGTTAAATAACATTGCTGAAAGTGAGGGAGGGATGACTTCTTTGAAGTAAAATCCCCACAAGGACTTAAAATGGATTTCACGATGGATTCCTCACAATCCTGCAATATTAGTCTTGGACTTGGGGGCATGTGGGTGGCTCAGTTGGTTGGGCATCTGACTCTTGGTATTGGCTCAGGTCAAGATCTCAGGGTCGTGGAATCCCGCCCCAAGTTGGGCTCCAGGCTCAGTGCACAGAGTCTGCCTTTCCCTCTCCCTCTGCCTCTGCTCCTCCCCCTGCTCACAGTCGCACGTGCTCTCGCTCTCTCCTTCTCTAACATCAACCAATCAATCTTTAAAAAAACCCAAAGTCTTGGATTTCCCCCAATTTGATAGGTGAAAACGCATGTCTTACTACTAATTTTGGTTTGCATTTCTCTTAGGAGTGAGAGAAGCATCTTTTCCTTCTTGAGAGCCATTTGTATTGCCATTTCTATGAACTGCCTATGTATATCCTTTGTCCACTTGGGAGGCACCCAGCAAATAACCACTATATCAAGGCCTCCTGGGGTGTGTGTTTGTTTTGAGAATACCAAACAGATGACTTTTAGAGTGTTATTCTGTTTCTTATAGAAAATCATTTCAGAGATAATAAGCTCTTCATGTGAATCTTCAGAACAATTTTCTTCCTCCTTGTGTGTAGGTAGGATCTTTTCATAGGTTCCTTACTGATTGTCTTTGTTCACTCTCTTGACCAGGCAGAAATAAAGCCAGGCCAGAGAACACCTCCTCACCCTCTCAACTTTATGTGGCATTACTTCAAAGCGATGGACGTCTCAGTTCCACTATTAGGCAGACAGTGTAGAAACAGAAAAAGAAAAGCTGATGAGGTGGATTAGGGATATGTCATCACCAACATTATTAATATTCACTGGCATTTAAACAGCAGTGCCAAATATATATGTATATAGTGTTATATATATACATATAGTATTATATAGATATTTATATATAGAAAATATACAATGCTATTTTGTATATATAGTATATATAGTGTATATTGGATACATGTAAATTTACATATAGGTATGTGTGCATATATATGCTGAATACACACACACACACACATACACTAAATTTACACACAGATGTAAATTTAGTTGTCCCAACAACCCTCTAAGATTGGTACTGTTACTATACTCATTTTACAGATGATAAAGGTGAGGCACGGAGAGGTGATATTACTGCCTAAGCTCACACAGCTAATAATTGGTGGAGTCAGTACTCTAACTAGGTTTTCTGGTCTCAGAGTCTGGATCCTCAACCACTCGGACTGCCTTAGAACATATCCTGTGTTGTCAGAGTATGACTGAAGGTCCATTTAGTCAGTGGGTCCCTGATAGAAGAGTAGACAGTGGGTTGGGGCACCTGGGTGGCTCAGTCAGTTAAGCATCCGACTCTTGATTTTGGCTCAGGTAATAATCTCAAGGTTGTGAGATCAAACCTCACATCGGGCTCCGTGCTGGGCATGGAGCCTGCTTCAGATTCTTTCTCTCCCTCTTCCTCTCCCTCTGCCCCTCGTCCCTGCCTTAAAAAAAAGAGTAGATAGTAGGGATTCGTTTGTTTTATCGACTTTGGAAGCCATTGGTTCTTCATTCACTAATTCACTTAACCCTCTGATTCATTCATTTAACAAATATTCACTGAGTGCCTACTATAGGCCAACTTCCGAGCTAGGTGCCAGAGACACCAAGACAAATTAGATATGGTCCTTGTCTTTAAGGAGCTTGCAGTAAAGAAAGGAGAGGGACATGTCAGTTAATGACACCATGTGACACATACTGTTCTGTTTCAGAGGGAAGAGCAGGTAGTGTTGTCATCCAAGACTGTGTTTCTCAATCTGTCCCCATTTGTCATCTAGTTAATTTCTCCCTTGTACTTTGCCTTGTGATCTTCTCTTCTCTTTAATGTGTATAGTAATCAATGTAAGTTTTGTATTTTTGCTTATCTTCCTGATCATTTTCACAGAGAGTAGAGAGTGGGCTGATCAGTCATATCTGCTATCACTTTTTCATCCCAGAAATGTGACCTTGTTCCTGTGAGTGATGGGGAGCCAGGAAGGGTTCTGAGTAGGGCAGATGGGCAATTTAGAATGAGCACTCTGGCTGTAGTGTGGCAAATAAATTGACTGAGGGAGATGACGAGGTAGACAGGGCAATGAGCAGGCTGCTCAATGGTTTGGTGAAGGCTGAGATCTGAGCAAAGTCTGTGGCTGGGGAAGAGGAGGAGAGTATGGATCCAAGGAATATTAAGAAAATGGGATTAAAGGGACTTCCTGATTCATTCAGCACTCTTTTATGAGTACCTCTTAAGTGCCAGGCACTATGCCAGGTGCCAGGAATATGGCAGGAAACAAGATAAACACAATCCCTGACTTCATTGAGTCTAGAAGGGAGAGATGAACAACTGGAGCTTTTTCAATAAAAGATGATAAATGATGTGACAGGAGAAGTAGAGGGCACTACAGGGAAACAGAAGGGGGGACATGAAGGGGTGTGAGGGAGGAGTTCAGGCTGATGCCCAGATTTCTGCCTTGGCTGTAGGGATAGATGCCATTATCTGAGCCAGGGAATCCAGAAGGGCAGAGCCCCATGGAGATCTCATGGAGTCCCTCCAGCCTGAGACAGGCAGGAACAGGGAAGGTGGTGAGCAATTGACTGCTGAATGAAAAAATATATGAATGTGGGCATGTGGCTACTCCCCAGCCCCCAGCTTGACCCTGAAAGGGGAAGGTGGGGAGTGAAAGAAATGAAGTTTCAGGAAACCCAGCGGTTACTCAACACCCACAAACCTCTAGCCCCTCCTCAGTTACCCAATGGGCCACATGAGACCACCATGACTCTCTCCTAATGTCCAGGGACCAGAGCTGGGCCTCTGTGGAGCAGTGTATCTGAGGTGTGGGCAGCAGGCTGACTCAGCATAAACCTGGTCATTCTGAGGCCACCAGCATGGGCCCCACAGGTTATTGGGCCTTCCTGGAACTGGAGGGAGGAAAGCACCAGCCCTTGGTGCATGTCCCCAGAGTTAGGGGCCCTTCCTCTGCCTCCTGAGTCCCCTGTGTGCCCTCCTGCCTTAACATCAAGCCCCCAGCTCTGGGTCTATCTGTCTCCATCCCAGGGCAGGAACTGGGTGATCACTGTCTGTGTCCCCAGCACTCAGCTCAGATAACCCTTCTCCCTAGCACATGATAGAAAATGTTTGTCAAGTTAGTTCAGAGACAGCTGTACCTTAACCCCAGGGGCTAGTCTCTGTCCCCCTCAGGAGAAGTCCTACCAGCAGCCACACAACGCCAGTGCCATTCTGGGCATATGGGCAGTGGTGCCCATGGTTCTAACCCTGGGTAGAAGGCCAACCACTGCCTGGCCACTGCCCCCTCCCCCCTGAATATCTGAAAGTCTTGAAATTGTAGAGTCTTAGAATCTGAAGGGATAGGAAGACCCTCTGCAATCATGTCCTCCAATTCCCCTATTAAGGAGTCCCACTGTCTAGTGCAGGCTCGGATCACAATGCCCTTAGCTACAGGAACTCATCCCAGCCTGGGACCTGAGACCTGCCTCACGTGACTTCAGCAGAGATCCCACCTGCCCCCAGAGCCCCGAACAGCCAGCCAGAGCCAAGGCTGGGGGTGGGGGCGAGGGTCACTGCAACTTCCAGTACTCTGCCATTCTTGAGAAAGGAGGAAGTGAGCAGGAGGCCCTTCCTCCGAGGCCACAGTTAAAGCGTCACCACATGCAATAACCACACCATCAGGGGAGCCATATCAGGGCCAAGAAGGACAAGTCACAAGCCACCGAGCGGAAAGCTGGAGTGTTGTACACGCTCTTGAGGCAGCGTGCAATCCTGGTTAAGAGCACTTCTGTTGGATACTAGCCGTGTGACCTGGTGCTTGCTTTTCTGAGTCTCAGTTTTCTTGTAGGGAGTATGGGGTGATCACAGTGACCTCGGGGGCTCACTAGGTGGGTTAAATGAATGCATGCCAAGGGTTAGCCTAGTGCAGCACTAGGGAGGTGCTCTGTGATTCTGGGGTCTTGTATGGTGATGTCTGGAGACCACATGAGCCCCACGCACTGACTCTGGCCCCTCAGGACCCTGCGGCCTGTGTTCCCTGCCAGGCGGATGGTGACTGCAGCACCAGTGGGAAAGAAGAGGCCTGCTCCACGCTGGCGAATGCCCAACACCTCTGGTTGCGTCCATCCTGTGGTCTCCCCACCCTTCAGATCTTTTCTACCTGAGAGTGAGCGAGCGTTCTCCTTCCTCCTCTACACTTACTTATTTGTATGGCTCTTCAAGCTAAATGTCATGTGTTTACTAACGTGTCCCAAGGGCCTGCTGGGAACAGGGCCCTGTAGGGGCGGTCCCAGGGGACCAGGAGAACCACCGAGAGTGGGGACAGGGAGGTGAGGGCACACAGCCAGCGCAGGGCAGAGCAGGAAGAGGCCAGGTGAGAATTGTGGGCACCCTTCCGTGGCATCCCACATCTATCCCAGTTAAATTCATTCTCAAGCATTAAAGTGTATTTTTTTTTCCCTGACTATAGAAATCATCACAGAACATTTGAAAAGTACAGAAAAATGTAAAACACAAAATAAACAATTCTGACAGTCCTGATCCACACAGATAACTGATGTTAAGATTTTGGTGTGTTTTGGGGATGAAAAAGTACAACGTGGGGAATATAGTCAATAATATCGCAATAACCTTATATGGTGATGGATGGTGAGTACATTATGGTGAGCATTGATAATGTATAGAATTATCAAATCACTATGTTGTACACCTGAAACTAATGTAACATTGTATGTCAACTATACTTCAATAATAATAAAAAAAAGATTTTGGTATGTTTTATACTAGAATTTTTTACGCATTTTAACCTAGTCTTAACGTATCCATAATTGTACACTCTACTTTTTTTCAGTCACCATAATGACACAAGCATTTTCCTGGGTTTTTACAACCTAGCCAGTTAAATCCTGCCCTGTTGATTTCAGCCCCTCATTTTAACAAACCCCTTAATTTGTGTTGGGATTTAGCTGCCTCTCCCCAGGATAGAATGGCTCAGGATGCCAGCCTGAAGGAAAAGGGGGAGGGGGGAGGAGGAGAGGAAGAGAGGTAGAGGGAAAGGAGGTGAGAAAAGAGAAGGAGGAGACAAAACCCAACACCTCAAGATTCATTCTCTCCGCTCCTCTCTCGGTCTAAGTCTGCTTCTTAGTACTGAAAAACCCCAGGGCAGTCACCTGACCCCCAGAGTCACCTGAGCTCACCTGATGTCCTTCTGAATCTGTCCCCTGCTCATCCCACACACCCAACCCCAAAAGAAAGGGAACTCACTACCTGGTAGGAAAAAAGCCTTCCTCCCTGACAACCAGCCCTGCAGACCCCGCGCCACAAAGACCCTGTTCCAGCCATCCTGCCTGCACTTGAGTCCTCTGCCCACTGGTTACATGACCTGGTTCCCGGGCCTCTGTAGTCTGGCCACTTTCTTCTGATCCAGAGCACACCCCAGCATGTCAAAGAGGCCTCGGAGCTCCAGCTGGGTCTGGCTGACTGTGCAGGGGAGCAGGGCAATCACCTTCCGTGTGCTGGACCCTAGGCCTCTCTTAGCACAGCCTACGCCTAGGCTCATGTAGAGCTTGTGGCCAGCTCAGCCTCTGAGCTCCTTTTTTCTTTTTTTTAGAGGGAGAGAGAGAGACAGAGAATGAGAGAGAGAGGTGGGGGACAGGTAGAGGGAGAGGGAGAGAGAGAAAGAATCTTAAGCAGGCTCCATGCCCAGTGCAGAGTCTGACACGGGGCTCGATCTCACGACCCTGAGACCATGACCTGAGCCGAAATCAAGAGTCAGACACTTAACCAACTGAACCACTCACGCACCCTCTGAGCTCTTTTTGCATCACTATTCTCCCACATTCTGTGCTTGGATGATCATTTGAAGAAACTAATGTAAGACTTAATACTTTGCCTTCTTTATATATCTGCACTGAACTTTAGCTCTACTTCTTGGCTCCTTGTTGTGGGTGAGTTTGATACATGTGTGCGGTGTTTATGCAACTTATTGATAAGATGATAACCTTATAATCAATGGATGAATGGATAAACAGAACGTGGTCTATACATACAAAGGAATATTACTGAGCCATAAAAAGGAATGAAGGTCTGACACATGCTACAAAGCAGATGAACCTTGAAAACATTATTCTACATGAAAGAAGCCAGACACAAAAGGTCACATGTTATATGATTCCATTTATACAAAATAACCAGAATAGATACAGGGGCTGAGGGGAGAGGGGAATGAGGGGTGATGACAACATTTTGGAACTAATTAGAGGGGGTCATTGCACAACACCGTGAATGTATAAAAGCCATTGAATTGGGCACTTTAAAATGGTTGCTATTTTTTTTAAGATTTTATTTATTTATTTGACAGAGAGAGACACAGTGAGAGAGAGAGCACAAGCAGGGGGAGTGGGAGAGGGAGAAGCAGGCTCCCCGAGGAGCAGGGAGCCCGATGCGGAGCTCGATCCCAGGACCCCGGGATCATGACCTAAGCCAAAGGCAGACGCTTAACGACTGAGCCACCCAGGTGCCCCTAAAATAGTTACTTTTATGTTAAGTAAATTTCACCTCAATTTTCAAAAAATGCATCTACAAAAGAAAAAGATACCCAATGCACTCAGCAGACAGCCTTGTGCCAGGTATGGGAACGTAGAGATGAATGAGACCTGCTCCCTGCTAGAGCTGGTAGATCCCAAAGCCTTTGAAGCTGAGAGGGGGGCTACCCTCTGAAATTCACCTTCCACACTGCGGATTCTCTCACTGGTTACTGTTATCACCACCATGCAGACTTCCAGGGGTGCTGCCCCTCCCACCTTAGTGCTCGGGGTTGGCATGACACAGAATGCATCCTCTGAGAAACTTTGCAACAGAGAAACCTGACAGACAACCTTAGCCAGGTCATCAAGGTTAACAACCACAGTGCAAAGTCACATTGGTAATATAAACCCTTGATCTGATGTGGTGAGACTGGCGCTTTACCTGCAGGATGTTACTCCCAAGAGCTTGTAACTCCAGTTTAACCACAAGAAGATCATCAGAAATCCTCAAATGGAGCAGCGCCTGGCTGACTCGGTCGGAAGAGAATGCAACTCTTGAGAGCATCAACTCGGGGTTGTAAGGTTTTGAGCCCCACATTGGGTATAGCAATTACTAAAATAAATAAATTTTACCCCCCAAAAGGAAAGAAAAACTCAAATTGAAAGCCTAAAAGCTATCCGGCCAATACTCCTCAAAACCGTCAAGGTCATCAAAAACAAGGTAAGCCCGAGCAACTGTCCCAGACCAGAAAGAGTGCAGATGCAGAAAGGCATGATGATGTATCCTGGACATAAAAAGCACATTAGGTAAAAGCTAAGGAAATCCAAATAAAATACGGACTTTAGTTAGTTAATAATAACGAATCAATGTTGGTTCATTAGTTGTGACGAATACAGATGGTCCCCAACTTATGATGGTTCGACTTAAGATTTTTCGACTGGAGGATGGTGCAAAAGCGATTTGCATTCAGTAGTAACTGTACTTCAGGTTTTGAGGTTTGATCTTTTCCCGGCTCTCTGGTGATGCTGGGCGGTGGCAGCCAGCGCAGCTCCCAGACAGCCAGGCGATCCTGGGGGTAAACAACTGATACGCTTCCAACCGCTCTGTACTATACAAGCTTTCTGTTTGTCACGTTGAGTACAGTGTTCGATAAATCCCTGAGAGAGTCACAAGTTGTTGTAAAATAGAATAGTCTTTGGTTAGATGATTTTGTCCACCTGTAGGCTAACGTAAGTGTTCTGAGCATATTTAAGGTAGACTAGGCTAAGCTATGAAGTTCAGTAGGTTAAGTATATTAAGTGCATTTTTGACTTATGCTATTTTAAATTTATGATGGATTTCTTGGGATGTAACCCCATTGTAAGCCTAGGAAGATTTGTATGTTACAATAGAGGAAACCAGGGCACCTGGGTGGCTCAGTTGATTGGGCAACTGCCTTCGGCTCAGGTCATGATCCTGGAGTCCCGGGATCGAGTCCCGCGTCGGGCTCCCTGCTCGGCAGGGAGTCTGCTTCTCCCTCTGACCCTCCCCCCTCTCATGTACTCTCTCTCATTCTCGCTCTCTCAAATAAATAAATAAATCTTAAAAAAAAAACAATAGAGGAAACCAGGTGGGGGTTAAAATTCTTATAAGGACTGGAACAGAGATGACAGTGGGAAAATGAACAGAGTAGAGTGCGACCTACTCCACAGTCTGTAGGTGTCACTACTGAACAGTTGTAGAAGGTGTCACTTGTTCTCCAGGTGCTAACTGACCCCCGAGAGAAAGATAAGTCTTGCCTGATTGTGACCCTGCTTTCCAAGTCCTTGACTACCTCTTCCTGACTTGGGAGCACGCTTAGACACCAGTACCTTTGAAAATCCAGACTAAGAGAGCCATGGTCTCTCTTCAATAGCCTAGGACCCCACAGAAGTCCTTCTTTCCAGGCCCTGGACACACCTTCTCCAGGGGACTTACACCAGGAAGAACTTTAGATGAGTTCTCACTGTCTTCCCATGGGGTGTGGTCTTGGGGCTGATGGTTACGCTCTAAGTCAACAGTAAGCCGATATCTTAATCCAACATAATATTCACAGACACTCCTGCCCATTAACCAGGTGTCATTTTCTTCTCTGCTGAGCAAACATTCCTCCATTTGGTACATGAAGATACTATGGAGGCCTTAGACCAAGGCCTTTCTTAACTACAAGTGCAGGGCAGGGAAGTATAGAGATTAAGAGGAATGGTTTGGAATACATAACCCTAAATTCAAATCCTGATTCCATCACTTACTAATTTACTTAAACCCTATGACCCCAGTTTCCACAACTGTAAAGTGAGGATAATAATAATGTCTGCTTTACAGGATTGTTGAAGAATGAGATGAGATAATTCATATAATGTGCTTAACATAGTACCTGGTATATAAGGTCTCAGACTCCTGTCAAGATTCTTGAATAAAGCGGATGAGAAGCCCACAGGTTCCAGGGAATTCGCACCTGCCACAAGGCCACAAATCCGTTAGTGATACAGAAGCCAGAATAGAGAAAGAGGGCTGGCTGGATCCCAGAGCCAGTGGGTAAAAAGGAAGAAATAGCAAAGGATGTATCCATAGCCGAACTTGACTATGGGTTGCTGGGGAGGGTCACTGGGGAGGAGACCATTGCCGAATGGCTCTCAAGTTCTCGTGCATGTCTGTACCCAGTAGTACTTTATATTCTCCAGGGTCACCATCAGATAAATCATCATTAAAACTGCCCCATCTCCACCCCAGTGAGGACTTGCCCCGCACCAGGCACACACCTGGAGAGGCTAGGGAAGTCTAGGAAATCCAAGATGTGGGTTGATATGGCCTAAGCCCCTGGAGCACCCCTCATGTGCCAGACACTAGCCCTTTAGTTGAAGGACTGTGGGGAGGCCCAGGCACTACATCCAGGGGCAGCCACAGAGTCTCAGGGCATATCAGCCCCCCTGTTTTACCCTGGCACCCAGAACCGTGCCTGGCACATATTCGCTGCTTATTGAGCACACAGATGGAAGAATGAAAGGCCTCTGTCTTCAAGGCCTTCATGGTCTAGCTGGGGAGACTTGGCACAGTGCAAACCCACAAAGAATCTTGTCTAGCAGTAAGTCTGGATTGTGGCCACTGGACACCTTAGGGGGGTGAAGTACTTCTAGGGTGATGGATGGGAGGACGTGGGAGCCTGGGTGGCCGAGGAGGAATGCTGTGTGAGTGTATAGGGCCCAGCTGTCCCAAGAGTGCCAGGGAGCCGCATGACTCAGGGTAGGGCAGGGCTGCAGGCTGGAGGAAGGGTGCGGTACTCTGGGGAAAGGGCAAATGAACCTCAGGAGGAGCTCATCCCTTCCTGCCTGCTTTCTTCAGTCCTTCCATAATTTACTGCTTCCGGGCAAAGGCCACTGCAGAAGGCCACAGACAAGCAAAAGCTTTGTCCGCATCTGCAACAGAAGTAGCAAAGATCAAAATGGGATAAAGTGCCAAAATAAAGTACCACCTCAAAGATGACAAAAAATAAGGGCAGCTCCGTGTCACAGAAGTCTGAGCTTCAGTGTTGGACAAGCCAGGTTAAAATCCCAGTTTAGCCTAAACTCCTAAACTCTTAGCACTTCAACTTCCTGAGCCTCAGTGTCTGCTTCAATCTGGGTGTGGGCGATGGTGTCTGTAGGGGGCCTGGCTCATTCATCCAGTCGTGGGCTTGGGGATGTGTAGGGAGACATCACCTTTCACTGTCCAGGACCCTGGCGGTGAAGCAGCCCGGGGCAAAGAGACACTAAAAGCCACACTGGCCTCCGTGTAGGGCCAGAGAGCCAGCCACCTTCCCTGATAACTGTTGAGTGCCTGTGATCACCTACTAAAATCGTCCCAGCACCATCCAGTGCCCGAGGGGAGGGAACGGGGCGGGTGACTGGTCCTCTCGGCCAGCCCTCAGCTTTCTAGCAATCCATCTCCTGTGCTGGCCTCCGGGCCCAGTCCTGGAGGACGTGGGAGAAGAGGAAGGCCTCGCCCCTGCCCTCTGGAAATGCAGAAGGCGGGAGGACTAGCCACTGTCTGAGCCATGGCACGGAGGGTCAGGCCTCTCCAGGTCACAGGTCCCCAGCACTAGCGGGAGCCTTCCGGTTCAGGCCATGGGCACGGTGACCTCCCAGGCCCGCTAGCACTCCTCCTCCATGCCAGCCACACCCCACCCCTGCACCTTCACTGCTCACACCGGGCCCTCGCTGTGTTCTTCCTGCACCTGGAAGGCCCTACTTCCAACTGCGTCGGGGAAGGTTCTGAGAGGCCCTCCCTCCTCTCTTCTCCCTCAGAACTTCCATTTCTTCCCCTAATACTGATGGAGGCCTGCTCCGGGGTAGAGCCTCGGTGAAGCAGAACGTGGGCCCCACCTGCACAGAGCCTCAGCAGTTCCCACGAAAGGGCAATTATCTCCCCATTCTGAGGTGGTCGGTGTGTCTGTCTCCCAGCTTGGACTGTGCATGGGCAGGGGCTGTGTCTGTCCCGCAGGACTCAGAGGAGTCAGTCCTGAGGCCAGGGAACGGCCAAGGGTGGGTCCCTGCAGTGGGTAGTTTGTAGAGAAGGGAAGGGGGCAGAAATGGAGCAAGGGTGTGGAGGTAGGCCTGAGTCCGGCGGTGCAGGAGCTGGTGGGGAGACCGGCCCGGCCTTGTTGGGGGGAGGGGCAGTGAGGTGAGCTGGTGCACAGGGCAGGAGTTCAGGTGCCTTGGGCCTCTCTCCACAGCTCTCAGTTTCCCCAACAACTGGTTCTCCCTCCCTCACCCCCTACTTTCCAACAAGGTATCTCGAAGTCCATGGATCAGGGACTCGGGGAGCAACAAGGTAGGTGGCCAGAACTCTGGTCATCTGAGAGTCTAGGACCTTCCGGTGGTTAAGTCCTGGCTCCCATCTTCACCATTTCTACCTGGAGTTGGCAGGTAAAATACAAGACACCCCCTGAAATTTGAATATCAGAAACACAACAAATAATTCTTTAGCACAAATAATATTTGAGACATGCTTACATTAAAAAAATTATTCATTGCTTTTCTGAAATTCAAATTTTTAGTTGCGAAACCTGGCAAACCTTTGCCCACTCCCTGTTTCAGAATCTGCCACTTACCCCGACGATGAGGCTCTGGGAAACTATCCGAGAGGTCCTGGGCCTCCTGCAACACACTCAACAAAACAGGAATTTAGAGCTGGAAGGAACCTGGAAGATTATTTAGCTGATCCCTCCCGCTCTATGTGGATGAGGAGACTGAGGCCCAGAGGGGACAGGCCCTGGCAAGCCCTTGGGCCCCTCACACCCCCTTGGCTGCAACTTGGGCCTCCTGGAGAGCAGAAGGACCCCGGAGGCCAGGCCCTTTCCAGGTAAGGCAAGGCGGGAGTCTTGAGGTTCCCGCTCTACTCCCCACCACACCCCTACCCCCCAGGCAGTTTCCCGGATGCTGACACCCCCAGGTGAGCCACCTCCACCCAAGGCCCTGGGCTCCTCAGCTCCTGCTGGGCTCCCTGCCCAGAGGAACGAAGTTGGCGGGGAGGTGGGGGGGTCTCGTGTGCAGCCAGGGCAGGTGTGGGTGGGTGGGGCTCGACTTTGTGGGAGAGCCTGGTCTTCCAGAAAGCTCATTGCCTAGCCATCCGCCTCAGGCCCTTCTAATAGCCAAGCTGACAGGGGCCTTCAGAGATGACTCAGCTCAATTCCTAGTGAGGTGGGGAGGGGGGCAGGGTCTTGGCCAAAGTCACCCAGCCAGTTGGATCCACAATCAGGTTCTGTCTCTCAAATGAGTACTCCATGCTCCCTGCTGAAAATGCCCACCCCCTACCCTGTTCTGTGTTTCTTCATCTCACTTCACCCTTCTCGACATTATATTATGTATTCATTTGGCTTTTGTCAGTCTTCAGTTAAAACATAAATCCCTCTCAATGTCTCAAGATCCTAGAACAGTGCCTGGCACTAAGTAGGACTGAATAAGCATTTGTTGCCCCTATTACGTCTCGCCTTGTGCAGGACACGCTGCATGATGCCATAGTTGCCCCCTCCCCAAACATGCAGGTTCTGCCGGGAACATGGCTCTGTGCGGGGCTGTGAGTCCCCAGGTCTGGGCGTGTGGCTTCCTCCTCCACTGCAGCCCAGCCTCGGTCTGGGAATGAGACAGTAATAGCACAGGGCTGAGATGGACTGACAGTGGGTTTCGGGGTGCTGCTTGGTAAGGACTTGGGTTGTCACCTGTCTGCCCTGGTACACCCTGCTAGACCAGATAAGCCTATGACACCCGGGCATGACCAGGAAGCTCAATCCCAGAGTCCCACCCAGCTGACCACTCCCAGACAGTGTGGCCCAGGGGACAGCACTGAGCCAGGAGCTGCCGACCTGTCTGCCTCACTGTGTGACCCGGCCCATCCCCACCCCTCACTGGCCCTCATTCTGCCTGTCTCTACAATGATGCTTCCAGGCTGGCTGATCCGTAAGGCCTGCCAGTTCAGCCCACCTTTGGCTTCTTCCTATTTCCTCTCCATCCCAGGCCTCTGCATCAGTCACTCCTACCCTGCCTCCTGGGGTGTCCCAGACCCTCCCCTCCATCCTGTCAGACCCTTTGCTGACCCTGTCCCAGTCCTTCCCCGTGGCTCAAGTCCGAGTTCTGTCTGTCACGGACACTGTAGGTGGTTGGGGCTCCTAGGACTAACCTGGGGCCACTTGGGACACTTCCAAGTCATTCAGAGGCTGTTACTTAGATTGCTTGCCCCACACCCTCTGACCAATCTAGATGTTCCCATTTCTAGTCAGACCATCTCTCTGGTATGTCCAAGGCCGATCTCTGCATCTTTCCCCAGACCTGCTGCCCTCTCAACCTCCCAGCCAGGGTGCCTCCAGCCAGCTGGTCACCTGGGCCTGGAACTCCGAGAATCACGGAGCCTGCTCTCCCTCCCTCCTTGCCCTCCTCCAATCTGCCACTCCGTCCTGGCCACCCCTCTGTGATATCCTGGGGGATCGTCCACTTCTCCACTTCTTCAGCCTCACCTGTGTTCATACTTCATCTTCTCTCACCTGACCTTGAGAGCAGAGGGCGCTTCGACTCCACGCTCTCTGCCTTCAACCCACACTCCATGCAGCGCCAGAGAGGAAATGCCAGTGGCAGCAAATCCAACCTTGTCACTCTCCTGCTCAAAACCCTCCCATGGCTCCCCACTGCCCTCAGGATAAAGTCTGCTCCTTGGCCTGGCATTCAAGGCTCTTCATGACCTGCCAGTCTCACCAGCTCATCTCACACTGCTGTTCCACTGACTACTGAGTGTTCAGCTCCCAGCTCTGGCTCAAGACATTCCTTCCACCTGGAAGGACTCCCACCTTCCTAATCCTCAGATTCTTCCCCTTTCAATCATCCGGAGAGTCCACAGTGGGAATCGACTTGCTATCCAGGGAGGATGGATAAACAAGGCTTTTCTCAGGGGGCATGTGTGTGTTTTTAGTCAGTCAACGTTTATCTATTTATTCGTGTACACACAGCCTTGTTTCAGAAAGGATTTGAGGTGGGCCATTCAATATTTATTGAGTGCCAGCCCGGCACTGCGAGTCCCATATGGACATGCAGTCAGCGACACTCCCATTCGTAGACCCAACCAGAGAACCATAGGGCCAGGGCAGAGGGCTCTGGGGCGAGAGATCTTAGGAAGAAATGGGGATTTAGGGAGGTGGGAGGGTGGTTGGAGTGAGTGAACAGGAGAAGGACATGAGAGGAGGCAGGAACAGAGAGAACAGAAGGAGCAAAAGCTGTGGATGGGGGAAGAGAAAACTACAGCTTCCCTCTCTGACCCCGGCTTGCATTTCCTTTCCCTCTTGCCCAGGTCAGCTTCAAGACTCGTTTCCCTTTCCTCTTGCAACATCACTGGGTGAGGGACAGTGGAGTTGGAGGCAATGGGGGTGAAGACTGTGGGAGCCACTCGGGTTCAGGTTTCTCATAGGAAGAAGCCTGCGTCCCCAGCTAGCTGACAGCCCTGTGGGCACAGCATGCTCCTGAGTCCCCAGTGCTCTTCCCATCCTCCATTCATCGCCTCTGTCCCAACCAGTCTGTGAATATGTATAGCCACATCCATGTCTTCAGGGAGGAAACGAAGGACCAGAATGTTGGTGACAGAGCAAGGACTCCAACCCTGTGTTATCAGAGGCTAAAATCCTTCCTCTGCTAACTATTCCAGGTGCCTTCTGCTCCTGAATCCTAGACAGCTGGACATGGCAAGGGGGCTTATGAAGTATGTGTTGGGTTGGCATAAGAGGGGTCCCCTCTCTGCACGTTCCAGGAAGGGAGGTACCACGGCCCAGGATTGACCTTCATGGGCTACTTTAGATACTGGTCCCATCTACATCTCCACCCAGCCCTGGGGTGCAGCACATAGAAGCCAGCTGGGCACCAGGAGGCCTGGGCTTCAGCCCCGGCTTTGCCCTCACTTGCTGTGTGACTCAGGTCCAGGCCTCAGCCCCTTGCCCTTTCCCTTCTGCGAGCAAGGTGCTGAGCTACAGGGACTGCAAGTCCCGAGTTCTCTGATCTCTGTGGCTTCTGGTTTCCACAGAATTTGGTTTGTCTGCCTGGAG
The DNA here is from genome assembly GCF_029215605.1 of Mirounga angustirostris. NCBI lineage: Eukaryota > Metazoa > Chordata > Mammalia > Carnivora > Phocidae > Mirounga > Mirounga angustirostris. Next base: position 56,092,865 of record NW_026991721.1, read on the forward strand.
AGGGTTGTCAGACTGAAAGTAGGACCAGTTCTTGTCCCATCCTGCTGGTCAGTACTGAGGGGGTCTCTCCAGGCCATGGGGATGGTGGCCAGGGGGTCAGGAGTCTAATTTTATCTGTTGTAGTCCAAGCTGGGGCTGGTCTGGCCCATTCCCCAACTGACCCTAACTGACCCCAATGCTGAGCTCAGGTTGAGCTGAGGCAGCTGTCAAGACAGCCCTAAAATTAGCCCCAACAGGGATAGGGAGGGACACTGGCCCAGGCCTCAGGCTCCAACAGCCCCAAGGGACCCAGCCCTCACCTTACTCAAGGAGGGAGAGGTGGGCCAGAGTTCTGGCAGTGACCCTACCATGATGCTGGGTGGGGAGAATCAGAAACAAGTATGGATACATTTCAGGAGAGGGATTGAAGAGCAGGCACCCTCTGCCAGTTGCTGGGGCCCTGACGTGGTCCCCAGCCCCCAGCCTGTCAGAGCCCTGGGAAGGACCAGGGACAGACCTTGCTATTTATACACCTTTAGAACAGGGTTGAGGGATCCAACCTATCCTCCCAAGGCTGAGTTGGATAACCTCACACATTAGCGCCAACTCCCAAGCACAGGGCAGGAGCCGGGAGGTATCAACCTGCTGATAGGGCGCAGGTTGGAGACACCAGGGCCGTGCCCAAAGCCAGCCCCCTCTCGCCAGGGGATCATTGCCCACTTCCCTCCTCTCTACCCTGGTGTTCCGAGGACCTTATTAAAATGCAGATTCTGATTCAGAAGCTCTGGAGTGGGGTATGAGATTCTTCGAGACCTAACAAGGTCCTAGATTGGTCTGCAGACCACACCTTGATCACGGATTTTACTTCCCAGCCAGATGGGTTAGACCCCAGGGCCAGGCTCCCTGCCTTCTGTTGCCCAGGTATTCCCTACCTCCCCCCAGTAGGCACAGGAACATAGGCACCTGATACATAGAGCAGGTGGCTGATTTTTCCATCGTGGGCTCCTGCCTGGCTGCGTAGGTGTGCGTGGCAATCCTTGTCCTCAGTGTATATGCCGCACACAGCTGGTTCTATGTGTAGAGAGGGTACAGGATGCACGTGTCTAAGAATAATGACAAGTAGCGAAAAGTTTAGAAATAGCTAACCTAGCCATGTCCGCAACAGCCAAACTGTGGAAAGAGCCGAGACGCCCTTCAACAGATGAATGGAGAAAGAAGATGTGGTCCATATATACAATGGAGTATTTTTTTTTAAAGATTTTATTTATTTATTTGACAGAAAGCACAAGTAGGCAGAGTGGTAGGCAGAGGGAGAGGGAGAAGCAGGCTGTCCACTGAGCAGGGAGCCGGACATGGGGCTCTATCCCAGGACCCCAGGACCGTGACCAGAGCCAAAGGCAGCTGCTTAACCGACTGAGCCACCCAGGTGCCTCTATACAATGGAATATTACTCAGCCATCAGAAAGGATGAATACCCAACTTTTACATCAACATGGATGGGACTGGAGGAGATTATGCTAAGTGAAATAAGTCAAGCAGAGAAAGTCAATTATCATATGGTTTCACTTATTTGTGGAACACAAGGAATAGCATGGAGGACATTAGGAGAAGGAAGGGAAAAATGGGGGGGCGGAATCAGAGGGAGAGATGAACCATAAGAGACTATGGACTCTTAGAAACAAACAGGGTTTGGGCGCCTGGGTGGCTCAGTTGGTTAAGCGACTGCCTTCAGCTCAGGTCATGATCCTGGAGTCCTGGGATCGAGTCCCGCATCGGGCTCCCGGCTCGGCGGGGAGCCTGCTTCTCCCTCTGACCCTATCCCCTCTCATGCTATTTCTCTCTCTCTCTCTCTCTCTCTCAAATAAATAAATAAATAAAATCTTTAAAAAAAAAAAAGAAACAAACAAACAAACAGGGTTTTAGAGGGGAGGGGGGAGGGGGGATTGGTTAGCCCGGTGATGGGTATTAAGGAGGACACATATTGCATGGAGCACTGGGTGTTATACGAAAACAATGAATCATGGAACACCACATCAAAAACCAATGATGTGTTGTATGGTGACTAACATAACATAATAACATTTAAAAAGAAATAGCTAACCTTTATTGAGCACTCTGCGCAGGTAAGGTTCTAACAACGTGACATACGATATCTTATTTAAACTATTCTGATGAGATGAGAAAATGGAGGCTCACAGAGGTTAAGTGACTTGCTCAAGATCACCTAGCTGATAAGCAGCAGTTGGGGCTGCCAGTCAGGCCTGGGCTCCACACGGGCACACGTGTCCGCCAGCGCACCCAGTTTGGCATATGTGAGTTTGGGAGCATGTGTGCCCTTGGTGGGCAGGGGTATGTGCAGAAGTAAAGCGGCAGCGAGGATGAATAGGTGAGGTAGGCGTTGTGCACAACAGTTCAGAGCGTGTGCAGAAAGCAGATGGGGAGAAGGAAGGAGACACAGGTGTGAGTCAGACCAGCCTGGGCTTGTCTTCACGCTGCAGGGCTAAGCTTTGACTTCCTCCTCTGTGAAATGAGCGTATAATGGTTGCCTTATGAGGTGCTGCTGTGGAAAGAAATGTGATGGCAAATACAAAGTGACAGGCCCAGGGAAAGGCTCACACACAGTAGGTGCTCGGGATACATGAGCTGGCCCTTCCTCCCCCTCGTGACTGGGATGCTTGGCCATTTGGGGAGTGGCTTTCAGCTCACTGGATTAAGAGGAGGCATTTGAGGGAAGGACAAGGACAAGGAGAGGCAAGGCCAGTAGGGGCATGTTGCGGTCACAGCTGAGAGAGCACCCCAGGGAGATACAGACATCCAGTCAGAGTTCAGAGCCTGGCCCACGGTCCCCTTTGTTGGCCGAGGCAGGAAACTCCAACTTTGGAGAAGCCCTCTCAGGAAAACCAACACCTTGCCCCTTGACTCAACCCTCAGCTCTGCCAGACACATCTGCCATCACGGTCCTCCACAGACCAGGCCCTCCCTCTGAGGGCCGCGTATCCTCTGGGCTAGGCCGGAGGGACTTTGGAAGTCCCTGGTGACTCATTTTCTCTTCCTCCACCCACGACCCTAATGTTGTGCCTGGAGCTGGGGTGTCTCAGCAAATCTGCGGGCTCCTGTAGGCCTCTAAAAAGTGGGAGGTTGTTTTGGTAAGCATTAGTCTCTCCTGGGACCCAGAGTGGAGGGGCATGCACATGGATCCCCCCGGCCCACCCAGAAGCAAGTGCGGGGAATGGACCCCAAGGACACATTGCTTATGAGAGTTGGCTAAAGGTGGGTCCAGATGGCTCACTGAATTCATCTCCTTCGTTTCCCATGTGAGGATCCTAAAGCCAAGAAATGGCCATCACCAGGCCAGGGTCACCAGGAGAAGGGACACAGAGCTCACCCCAGCCACCCACCCACGAAGCTGATGGGAGATTCCAGAGAGGCTGTGAAAGGCTCTGGCGCCCCCATGTGGCAGAAGGGAAGAAAGACAGGGCTGGGCGGAGGTTCGGGAAATCGGCTCCTTGGGTGGAGTGACTGCCCTGTGTGGAGGTGTCCCTCCCGGGTAACAGGCTGAGGGCTCTCTCCAGTTACACAGCCTCTGCCCCTCCTGGTCATTCCAATCCAATATCTACCTCCTCCACCAGACTGGGAGCCCCCCCAAGAGTGGGGCGGTGTCCGATTCATCAAATCCCATGGGTATGCTGGGAGGCATTGTGAGGGAGTGGTTTGGACTGAATTGAATTCAGTATAAATGGAAGGAAACAGTGTGGACTATGAACAAAGATTTATGCACAAGAATGTTCATAAATCCATGTCTGTAAAAACAGCACTTGTGTGACAATTGTTGAAGTGGGTGATGGGTACAGGGGTTCATTGTACTATTCAATTCATTTTTGTGTGTGTGTGTTTGAAATGTTCTGAAACAAAGGAATTAATAGAAAACATAAAGGTCCAACAATAGGAACCTAAATAAATTATGATGCAGCTGTACAAAGGAATAACATCTAAAGACATTAAAAATGCTGCCATGGAGTTCTTTTGTTTTCAATTATAACAGATTTATTGAGGGGGGCCTGGCTGGCTCAGTTGGTAGAACATGGAACAATTGACCTCAGGGTCGTGAGTTCGAGCCCTATATTGGGTGTAGAGATTACATTAAAATAAAAAATAAAATAAAAAAATAACAAATAACAGATTTATTGATATATGTCACATAACATATAATGTACCCACTTAAAATGTACAGTTTAATGGTTTTTAGTATATTCACAAAGTTTTGCAACCATCACCATAATCAATTTCAGAACATTTTCATTACTCCACAGCAAATCCCCATACCCATCAGCAGTCACTGCTCACTTGCTCACAAACCTCCCCTCCCCCAACCCAGCCCACAGATACACTTTCTGCCTCTATAGATTTGCCTTTCTGGACATTTAATGAATCATATAATATGTGGTCTTCTGTGTCTGACTTTTTACAGATCGCATACTGTTTTCAAGGTTTATCCATGTTTTAGCATGTATCAGTACTTCATTCATTTTAAAACTTTTAAAAAAAGTTTTACTAATTTAAGTAATCTCTACGCCCAACATGGGGCTCAAACTCATGACCCCAAGATCAAGAGTTGCCAGCTCCTTTGACTGAGCCAGCCAGGTGCCCTGTTACTCCATTCTTTTTTATGGCTGAATAATATAAACCACATTGTATTATCTACTCATTAGTTGGTAGACACTAGGGTTGTTGCCATTTTTCAGTTATTATGAAAAATGATATCAACATTCATGTACAAGGTTTTGTCTTTAAAGATTTATTTATTTATTTGGGGGGTGGCAAAGGGAGAGGGAGAGAAAGTCTTAAGCAGACTCTTCACTGAGTGGAGTCCCATGTGGGACTCAATCTCACCATCCTGAGATCATGGCCTAAGCCAAAACCAAGAGTCGGATGCTTAATCAACTGCGCCACCCAGGTGCCCCTCATGTACAGATTTTTGTATAGATGTATGTTTTCATTTCTCTTGAATGTATGTCTACGAGCAAAGTTGCTGGATCATCTGACAACTGTATGCTTAACTATTTGAGGAACTATCAGGCTATTTTCTAAAGGGAATGCACCATTTTACATTCTCACTGGCAGTGTATGAGGGTTCAAATTGCTCCACATCCTTGCCACATTTGTTATTATCTGTCTTTTTTATATTCTAGCCACCCTAATGGGTATGACCCATGTAACTTTTAGTGACATGGAAAATGTCCTCGGTATAATGTTAGATTTTTTTTTTTTTTTAAAGCAGGCTTTGGAACTGTTTATACAGTGTGGTCTTAACTCCTAAAATATATGTGTCCATAGAAATCAGACCAAGAAATAATCTATGAAAATATTAATATGGTTATCTGTGGGCAATTTGGGGTGATTTTTCTTCTTTCTTAAATTTTTGATAATGTGAACATGTATTTTTTTTAAGATTTTATTTATTTGAGAGAGAGCACACACATGATTGGGGGGGCAGAGGGAGAGAGAAGCAGACTCCCCACTGAGCAGGGAGCCTGATGCCGGTGATCCCAGGACCCTGAGATCATGACTTGAGCTGAAGGTGCCCCGTGAACATGTATTGATAAGAAAAAATATAATATTATACAAGAAAGTAAAAGAAAATCAATAAGGGGCACCTGGGTGGCTCAGTCAGTTAAGCGTCTGCCTTCAGCGCATGTCATGATCCCAGGACCCTGGGATCGTGCCCCGTATCAGGTTCCCTGATGAGTGGGGAGCCTGCTTCTCCCTCTTCCCCCTGCTCGTGCTCTCTCGCTATCTCTCTCTCAAATAAATAAATTCTTTTTTAAAAAAAGAAAAAAATCAATAAATATTAGAAAGAGATAATGCAAATGAATTAAACATTCAAATGCATTGAATGAAGCTATTACATGCCCAGTGTATAGGATCTTGGGCAGTTGGAGGGAGAGTCTGAGTGGAGATGGGAGAGACAGAAGGATCAGGCCACTGATTGCAGAGTGAGGGTGTCCAGAAAAGGAACATCACTCTCAGTGGGAATCAGGGAGAGCTTCGTGGAGGAGACAACCCTGAAGCCAGCTGGACTCTGAAGTAAGAAGCAGATTTAGACTCATAGCAATGGCAGGGGGGTACAGATCTCAGATACGTCGGCACAGACCTGACCTCTCTGTACATAGGGCACTGAGGTTGCAGACAAGGGCTCCAATGTCTCGATAGGCAGAGACAGTGGCCTGCACAAGCCTGGCTTTGCCCTAACTTGGGGTGACTGACCTTGCCCAGTGTGCTAAGGAAAGAGTTTCCTAATCTGAAATGGCCATGATAACCTCCCTTAAGGGTTATTGTGAGCACTGAGTGAGATAAGAGTGTGGAGTAGCCCCCAGCACAGGCCTGGCCCGTGCGGTGAATGATTTGTTGCAAGTAAAGAGGGAGAGGCAAGGTTGATTCTAAGGATAGGATGATGATGGTTGGGGGGTGGGGGAGGGGTGTTCCGGCAAAAGCAGCAGGGATCCTGAGTCCTGTCTAGGGGTAGGGTGTTGGAGGGAGGGGCACCAAGCCCTTTCACAATAGAGGAGTTACCCCAGTAAAGACACAAATAACCTCCTGGGAGGGAGGCCAAGCAGCTATGGTGTCTCCGTTTACCAGCTAAGCCCAAAGATGGCAGAACTGGCTTAAGGTCACATAGGGAAATCCTGGCCTCCCAGCTGAGGTCTCTTCTGCAGGAAGAGGCCCCCAGGGGCTAGAGTAGGATTAAGGGATTTGCATCTGAGCTCTGTGCATCCTCCCCACCCACCTCTCAGGCAAATGGCCCCCTGTGATCTTGGAGTTGAAATAAAGCCAGAGGGGGTTTTGTTTTCTTCTTTTACTCCTTTATTTCTTCCCAGCCCTCCACACTGGGTATGTGCTACCTTCGCCTCGGTACTCAGCGAAATACGTTACTGCTTGTTAAAGAACATTTCCAGGACAGCTTGCTTAGACTTTGAGAAAAGTCAGTGTTACACAATTCTGCAACTTATTGTCAAATGTTTCTGGAGGGAAGAAAGTATCCAGGGAAATAAAGCAAATGTGGCAAATTATTGCTTGTTAAAGAACATTTCCAGGACAGCTTGCTTAGGCTTTGAGAAAAGTCAGTGTTACACAATTCTGCAACTTATTGTCAAATGTTTCTGGAGGGAAGAAAGTATCCAGGGAAATAAAGCAAATGTGGCAAATTATTAACAATTGATGCACTGTCAGCAAAGAGTATGTGGGTGTTAATGGTACTACTCTTTCAACTTCTCCATAGACTTGACATTTTTAAGAAAAGGTTTTGGAGAAAAAAGGCAAAATATAAAATACATACAGTGTGAACCAAAACTTGGAAGGAAGGACCACCAAGCAAAGAAACAAAATCTTTGTGACCTTGATTTAGGCCAAGAGTTCGTAGATACAATACCAGAAACATGATTCAGAAACGAAAAATATTGATAGGTTGGACTTCATCAAAATAAGGAACATCTGCTATTTGAAAGACACTGTTAAGAAAATGAAAATTCAAGCCATTGACTACTAACAACTATTACAAATCACACATCCAAGAAAGGAGTTGTATCTAGCACATTTGTAATGAAACTGGAAATGAGAAACAGAAAAATAATTGGGAACGTCCAAAATAAGTGGAGATTAAATAACACACTTCCAAATAACACATGGATCAAAGAATCTCAAGAGAAATTTAAAAATATTTTTGATTAAAAAAAATATGGAAAAAAAACTTACCAAAATCTGTGTGATGCAGTGAAAGCAGTGCTAGAGGGAAATCTATAGCATTGATATATTAGAAAGGAAGTGAGATTTAAAATCTGTATTCTAAGTTTCAGTTTAGGAAACCAGAAAAAGAAGAGCAAATTAAATCCAAAGGAAGTGGAAGAAAAGAAATTGGAGGAATTGGAGCAAAGGGGCACGTGGATGGTTCAGTCAGAAAAGCATGCGACTCTTGATTTCGGAGTTGTGAGTTTGAGCACCATGTTGGGTGTAGAGATTACTTAAAAATAAAAATCTTTAAAAAAAAAAGAATTAGAGCAAAAAAATCAATTAAAAGGAAAACAGAAAATCAATAGGGAAAAAAATCAATGAAATCAAAACCTGGGTTGTTGAAAAGATCAGTAAATTGATACACTTATAGCTAAGCTAACCAAGAAAAAAAGAGAGAGGCCATAAATTACCATATCAGAAATGAAAGGGAGGAATTCACTACAGATTCTAAGGACATTAAAAGGATAGTAAAGGAATATTGTGAACAACTATGCCCACAAATTTGATAACCTAGATGAAATGGATCAATTCCTTGAAAGATTTGAATCGGCCTATGTCTATTCAAGAAATTGAATCAATAATTAATAACCTTTCTAAACAGAAGACACCAGGCCCAGATGGGTTCACTGGTGAATTCCACCAAACATTTAAGGAAAGAATTATACCAGTTCTTTACAATGTCTTTCAGAGGATAGAAGCAGAGAGAATACTTCCCAACTCATTCTGTGAGGCCAGCATCATCCTAATACAAAAACCGGACAAAGACATCATAAGAAAAGAAAAACTACAGACCAATCTCTCTCATGAACACAGATGCAAGATGCTCAAACACATTATTCATTAGTTATTAGGGAAATGCAAATTAAAACCGCAATGAGATGCCACTACACTTCTATTAGAATGGCTAAATTTTTTTTTTTTTTTTTTGAGAGAGAGAATGAGATAGAGAGAGAGAGAGCATGAGAGGGGAGAAGGTCAGAGGGAGAAGCAGACTCCCCGCTGAGCAGGGAGCCCGATGCGGGACTCGATCCTGGGACTCCAGGATCATGACCTGAGCCGAAGGCAGTCGCTTAACCAACTGAGCCACCCAGGCGCCCCAGAATGGCTAAAATTTTTTAAAGTGATCGTATTGAGTGTCGGTGAAGATATGGAGCAACTAGAACTCTCAGACACTGTTGACAGGAAGGTAATATTGTACAACCACTTTGGAAAACCTACCATATAACCCAGCCATTCCACTTCTAGGCATTAACTCAGGAGAAATGAAAGCATATGTCCAAACAAAGACTTGTATGCAAATATTCACAGCAGCTTTATTTGTAGTATCTCAGACAACAAGAAACAACCCAATGTCCATCAATGGGTCAATGGGTAAATGGATAAATGAAGTGTGGTACATATAAGCAATGGAATACTACTTGGCCATAAAAAGTAATGAGCTGGTGGCCAACTTCCAGATGGTGGTGCGAGGAGCCCTGAAGAGCCTCTTCCCAGTGGAACCACCATAGCTGTTAGAAATGTTATGTATAGGGGCGCCTGGGTGGCTCAGTCGGTTAAGCGTCTGCCTTCATTCAGCTCAGGTCATGATCCTGGAGTCCTGGGATCGAGTCCCGCATCGGGCTCCCTGCTCGGCAGGGAGTCTGCTTCTCCCTCTGACCCTCCCCCCTCTCATGTACTCTCATTCTCGCTCTCTCAAATAAATAAATAAATCTTTAAAAAAAAAAAAAAGAAATGTTATGTATATATTCCCTAGAAATCGTCCTAAGAGTATACAGCAAATGAAGGAATGTTCATTCAGGAAAATCTACTAAATCTTGGTAAGAAAAGTGAGTTTGTAGCATTTGAGCCATGCTTCACTCTCTCCCTGCCCCCACCACCTCAACCCAATGGAGGCTCCAATGGAGGCAGGTGAAGCTAAGAACACCGGGTTCCTTCCCCTTCCAGCTCCCAGGAGCAGTCTGTTATCTTCCTGGGACAGGAAGGCCGCCAGCATATCTCATCCTCTCAGCTCTGTGCTGCGGGGACAGTTGGTGCCGCAGGCAAAAGAACGCCGCCGAATGCATCCTTTATACCATGTAACAAAAGTTAATTCAAAATAGATTAAATAGTGAAATGTAAGAGCTAAAAGCTTTATGCTTTTAGAAGAAAACCCGGGAGTAAGTCTTTAGAACCTTGGATTTGGCAACAGATTCTTAGAGCACAGTTGACAACAACAAGAATATACAAATTGAAATTCATCAAAATGAAACCTGTTCTGCTTCAAGGAATACCATCAAGAACATGAAAAGACAACCCACAGAAGAGGGGGCAATATTTGCAAATCATATATATGAGATCTGGGACTTGGATCTAGAATATATAAAACAGATTACAATTCAATAATTTAAACAACAACAACAACAAAACACCAACCCAGGAGGTGCAGGTCTCTGCGGTACCCTTTGCAGGAGCCCCAGCGGTGGCCATGCCTGCCGGTCCAGCCCGTTGCTTTACTGTTTAGCGGCTGCACAAACACAGTCCTTATGCCCCAAAGAAAGTCTCCAGAGAATACAGAGGGCAAGGGTGGATCCAAAGCAACGAAATCATCTGCCAGGCTTTCAGCGAAACCCGCACCACCAAAACCTGAACCTAAACCAAGAAAGCCATCTGCTCACAAAGAACCTGGAACGAAGACTAACAAAAGTACTAAAAGGAAAGAGGGAGAGCACAAAGCTGGAAAGAAGGTCCTGCACCATCTGAAAATGGTGAAACTAAAGCAGAAGGTGCACAGAAAACAACCTGTAGATCACAAGGTAGAATGAATTGTGAAAAATTGGAGTTGATTTTATGTCCCACTTGGGCGACTTTGAAAAGCTATGTTTAGGGCGCCTGGGTAGCTCAGTTGGTTAAGCGACTGCCTTCGGCTCAGGTCATGATCCTGGAGTCCCTGGATCGAGTCCCGCATCAGGCTCCCTGCTCGGCAGGGAGTCTGCTTTGCCCTCTGACCCTATCCCCTCTCATGTGTTCTCTCTCATTCTCTCTCTCTCAAATAAATAAATAAAATCTTTAAAAAAAAAAAAAAGCTATGTTTACCAAGGATTTTGTAAACGCTAACTTTTAGGACACTACTAGTTGGCATACAAAGATGTATAAGGATGGACATTTTACCTCTTTATAATCATGCCTTTTGGAAATTTCCATCATCCTCAAGTAAAATAAATTTCAATTTGATATTCGAAGCTGTGTGTAAAATTGATGCAACGTTCCATGCACTTGTTTTAAAAATTGAGACCTGTGCATACTGTGGTATTTCTCCTGTGTGTATTTGAATTTTTCACACAGTTTTTCTAGAGCAGTAATCAGTGGTGCTTTTTAATCTAGATTTTATGTGATTTTTTTTAAAGATTTTATTTATTTATTTGAGAGAGAGAATGAGAGACAGAGAGCATGAGAGGGAGGAGGGTCAGAGGGAGAAGCAGACTCCCCGCTGAGCAGGGAGCCTGATGCAGGACTCGATTCCGGGACTCCAGGACCATGACCTGAGCCGAAGGCAGTCGTTTAACCAACTGAGCCACCCAGGCGCCCTGATTTTATGTGATTTTAATGAAACATGGATAGTTGTGGCCATCTGCTGACTATTTGTGGTTTAAAATAAAAGGTTTTCTTGCCTGCAAAAACAAACAAATAAATAACCCAATTTAAAAAAAATGGGCAAAGGATTTAACTAAATATTTTCCCAAAGAGGATGGAAAATAAACGAATAGGTAAACAATAAACACAAGAAAAGATTCTTTTTTTTTTTTTTTTAAGATTTTGTTTGTCAGAGAAAGAGAGAGGGGGCGGCAGGCAGAGGGAGAAGCAGGCTCCCTGCTGAGCATGGAGCCCGATGTGGGACTTGATCCCAGGACCCTGGGATCATGACCTGAGTGGAAGGCAGATGCTTAACCGACTGAGCCACCCAGGCAACCCCCAAGAAAAGATTCTTGATAACATTAGTTATCAAGGAGATGCAAATCAAAACCACAATGAGATACATCTTAACCTCAAGGATGGTCGTAATAAAAAAGTCAGACATCCAGATGGCTAACAGACACATGGAAAGATGCTCAACATCATTCGGCATCAAGGAAATACAAATCAAAAACCATGATGAGATACTACCTCTCAAATGTCAGATGGTAAAAATTAACAACACAGGAAACAATGGATGTTGGTGAGGGTACAGAGAAAGGGGACACTGTTGGTGAAAATGCAAACTGGTGCAGCCACTCTGGAAAACAGTATGGAGGTTCCTCAAAAAGTTAAAAATAGAACTGCCCTAGGATCCAACTATTGCACTACTAGGTATTTATCCAAAGGATACAAAAACACAGATTTGAAAGGGTACATGCAGCCTAATGTTTTTAGCAGCATTATCAACAATAGCCAAACTATGGAAAAAGCGCAAGTGTCCATTGACTGATGAATGGATAAAGAAGATGTGGTATGTATGAATATATATATATATATAAAGGAATATATATATATATAATGGAATATGTATATATATATATATAATGGAATATACAGATAGATAGATATAATGGAATATTACCCAGCTATCAAAAAGAATGAAATCTTGCCATTTGCAGTGACATGGATGGAGCTGGAATGTACTATGCTAAGCGAAATAAGTCAGTCAGAGAAAGACAAATACCATATGATTTCACTCATATGTGGAATTTAAGAAACAAAACAGATGAACATATGAGAAGGGGGACAAAAAAGGGGGGGAGGGAAACAAACCATAAGAGACTCTTAACAATAGAGAACAAACCGAAGGTTGCTGGAGGGGAGGTGGGCGGGGGATGGGCTAAATGGGTGATGGGTTTTAAGGAGGGCACTTGTGATGAGCACTGGGTATTGTATGTAAGTGATGAATCACTGAAATCTACTCCTGAAACCAGTAATACCCTATATGTTAACTAATTAGAATTTAAATTACAATTTGGAAGGGAAAAAAAAGTCAGAAACAAATGCTGGGGAAGATGTGTAGAAATCAGAATCCTAACAGATTGCTGGTTGGAATGCGAAATGATACAACTGCTTTGAAAAACAGTTTAGTTCCTCACAGTTAAACAGAGTTATCGTGTGACTTAGCAATTCCTCTCCTAGGTATCTACCCAGGAGAAATTGAAATGTATGTTTATGCAAAAACAAGCAAAAAATGTTCATGGCAGCATTATTCATAATAGCTAAAATGTAGAAACAACCCAAATGTCCATCAACTGATGGATGGATAAACAAAATGTGGCATATCCATACAATGCAATATCATTCGGCCATAAAAAGGAATGAAGTACTGATACATGCTATAACACAGATGAAGCTTGAAAACATTATGCTACATGGGAAAAGTCACAAAAGACCACATACTACATAATTCCATTTATTTTTTTTAAGTTTTTAAAAAATTTATTTAAGTAATCTCTATACCCAACATGGGGCTCGAACTCATGACCCTGAGATCAAGAGTCTCATGCTCTTCCAACTGAGCCAGCCAGGCACCCCATATATTCCATTTATATAAAATGTTCACGGGGCGCCTGGGTGGCTCAGTTGGTTAAGCAACTGCCTTCGGCTCAGGTCATGATCCTGGAATCCCGGGATCGAGTCCCGCATCGGGCTCCCTGCTCAGCAGGGAGTCTGCTTCTCCCTCTGACCCTCCCCCCTCTCATGCTCTCTCTATCTCATTCTCTCTCTCAAATAAATAAATAAAATCTTTAAAATAAATAAATAAATAAAAATGTTCACAATAGGTAAATCTATAGAGTTAGAAAGTAGATTTGTGGTTGCTTAGGACTACAGGGTGATAGCTAAAAGATACAGGACTTTTTCTTTTTTTTTTTTGAGGTGATGGAAATGTTCTAAAATGGATTGTAGTGACAAGTTGTATATATCTGTGAATATTGTAAAAACCATAGAATTGTATATTCTTTTTTTTAAAGATTTTATTTATTTATTTGAGAGAAAAAAAGAGAGAGAGAGAGAGAGAGCATAGCGGGGTGGGGGGAGCGGGAGAGGGAGAAGCAGACTCCCCGCTGAGCAAGGAGCCCGATGTGAGACTCAATCCTAGGACTCTGGGATCATGACCTGAGCCGAAGGCAGATGCTTAACCGACTGAGCCACGCAGGCGCCCCTGAATTGTATATTCTAAATGAATGAGTTAAATGATATGTGAATTATATCTCATGGAGATGTTATTTTTATTTATTTTTATTTTTATTTTTATTTTTAAGATTTTATTTATTTGACAGAGCACAAGCAGAGGGAGAGAGAGGGAGAAGCAGGTTCCCTGCTGAGCAAGGAGCCCGATGTGGGACTCGATCCCAGGACCCTGGGATCATGACCTGGGCCGAAGGCAGCCGCTTAACCGACTGAGCCACCCAGGCGTCCCGGAGATGTTATTTTTAAAATGCCATATATATTAGGAATCTTTTTAAAAATTTTTTTTAAAGATTTCATTTATTCATTTGACACAGAGAAAGCACAAGCAGCGGGGAGGGGCAGAGGGAGAGGGAGAAGTGGGCTCCCCACTGAGCAGGAAGCCAGTGCGGGGCTCAATCCCACGACCCTGGGTTCACAACCTGAGCCAAAGGCAGACACTCAGACATTGAGCCACCCAGGCACCCCAGGAATCTTTTAATTGAAAGGAAAAATGCCAAAATGCCAACAGTGGATAGCTCAAGGTGGTAAGATTACAGATTATTTTCTTTTGTAATTTTTCCTATTTGAGGGAGAAAAAAATGTTTTCCAGAGAACAAAGAGACCAACAATCAAATGCAATGAGTGAACATTGATCAGATCCCGGATCCCTCCCCATCCCTCCCAAATGTAGATGTAAAATACATTTGGGGAAAATTGAGAGAAACATAAATATGGACTGGACATTGGATGATAGTACGGGATCATTCATCCTTTTCTCAGGATTGTGAGGATGACTGTGTGGGGCTACTGTTCTCAGGAGCTGCATCATCTAGTGTCATGGTATCTGCAACTTACTTTCAAATGGTTCAGATTTTTTTTTTTAAGTAGGCTCCACGCCCAATGAGGGGCTTTAATTCATGACCCTGAGATTAAGAGTCGCATGCTTTACCGAGACAGCCAGGTTCAGATTTTTAAAAATTTCTTTTTAAAGATTTATTTATTTATTTTAGAGAGGGGGGAGGGGCAGTGGGAGAGGGAGAGAGAGAGACTCCCAAGCAGACTCCTCGCTGACCGTGGAGCCTGATGCTGGGCTCCATCTCATGACCCTGAGATCACAACCTGAGCCAAAACCAAGAGTCGGATGCTTAACTGACTGCACCACCCAGGTACCCCAGTTCAGATTTTTTTAAAAAGAGAAAGCAATAAGTGAATAAGGCAAATCATTAATTGTTGAATCCAGGGGGGCATATGGATGCTTGTTGTATACTTTTCTTTTTTCCTTTGTAGTTTACATTTTCTTAAAAAAAAAAAAAAATGGAGAGAAACATAATAAACAAATCTTCCTGTGCAGCACAGTAGAGCCTCTCTGGGCTCAGAAAAGTCGAAAAAGACCTGAGGCCTTGGGGAGGGCAGCAGAGGGGGCAAGATCTGGATCCTGGAGCTTTCCCTCCTGGAAGGGATGTGCCCAGAGGGATGGGCAATGGGAAGAAGCCTCTTTAGCTGGCATCAACCCATGTTAGCAAGGTGGCTTTATATGCATTTTCTCATTTAATCCTCACATTTCCATGGGGTAGGAACTGTTATTATGTCCATGTAACAGTTGAGGAACTTGAGACCAGAGTTTGGTAACTACTCAGAGATTCTTCCCCTTGTCCAAGGACTATGCCTGGACTCCCTGGAGACCAGAGGGATCACAGGATTGTGTCCTTAGGATCAGCCTGTGGGCAGCCTGACCTAGCCCCTGGCCTTGGGGAAGAAGGGGGGCACCAGAAATCAGGACCTCAGCTGGGTAGCTTGACTCAGAGGAGATGGGGTTAGAGTTTGAGCATTGAGGGTCAAAGCAGGGGGTGGGGCAGGGAGAATTGTGGGGAAGCTGTGTTGGCCACAGGTACCCACCTTTCTGACCTCATCTTCTGGCACTTCCTCTCTCCTCAGCTGTCGCTCTCAACCTTACACACATAAACTTGCTCCTCCATGCCTTGGCACAGGCTCTTCCCTGAGCCTGCAACACCCTCAGTACAGAAGGCAAATTACTACTACTCTCCAAGACCCGGCTCCATGTGTCTGGCCCTGGGCTCCTACCTCCACTTCCCCCATCTCCATTAGATCATGATCGACTTCTTGAGGGTCCCCAGGGTCTGACCCAGAACTGGCCCAGAGGATAGTCAGTGAGAATTGCCATGATGGTAATTCCTCTCCTCCACCGCCCTGTGGTGTTCAGAGCCCCTCCTCTGCCCTGGACTTTCTATTGTGACTTCATGCCAAGCAGTCACTCCTCGTGGGCTACTCCCCCTACATCAGGGGCCAAAGTCCTTTCTTTATCCTAGCGCCTACCACTGGCCGGCACCGAGGGCCTTCACGGAGTAAAGGCTCAGAATGGCAGCCCCAGTGGGACTCCACCAATTGGGCCCCAGGTGGCGCTGTCAGCCCAGGCAAGGGCTGGGGAGCCTCCGGCCTCAGCTCTGGTGCAAGCTGCCAAACCCCCAAATTCCAGAGCTTCTTTTCCTCATCCCATCCAGTGCATCCATACCTGATTTGAAAACTCAGGATGTCAGGACTAGATTGCCAGTTGAAATCCCCTTAACCTCCAGACACACAGGAACAGCCAACCTCTCGAGGCCACAAGGATGAACCAAGAAGGCCCAGATCTCCGGAGAGGTCGAGGGTAGGCAAGCAGCCACCTCGGAACCAGACATTTCACCCAGACTCCGCCACAATTGGCTGTATGATGGGACAGCCTCTTCCCTTCTCTGAGTCCAAATGCTACTGCGTCCTGTGAATAGTGAGAACTGAATAAATGGCCAAGCACTGGGTTCTTTTTTTTTTTTTTTTTTTTAAGCAATCTCTACACCCCATGTGAGACTCAGACTCATGACTCTGAGGTCAAGGTTCGCATGCTCTTCCAACTGAGCCAGCCAGGCACCCCAGAGTGCTAGGTTCTGATCCTGATTCTGGTCCTGGTATGCTGCTCTGACCTGTGTCTACCCCCCCTGAGCCTCAGGGACTCTAGCTGTGAAATGGGGGCTGGACCCCAGAGCTCTGAAGGTACAAGAGTCCAGGATCCCCACTGGGTTAGAGAGGCCGGGTGTGGGGTTGGCGCCCTGGCCAAGGACAGACCGCTCCAGGAGCTGCCAGACGGGAAGCATTTTCCGGGAGCCGGAAGGGCTGGCGGAGCCCAGGGCCAGCCCGTGCAACCACAATGGACCCTTGTGTGGAAGTTTAGCTTGGACCCACCCATGGGCCTGGCCCCTAGACTGGGGTGGGTCCTCTATGATCCATAGTCAGACCCAGCTCCCAAACAACCCATCCTAGGCCCAGAGACAGGAGCATGAGATGGGATGCTGGTTCAGCTCCAGAGTGATGTCTACAGACTTGTCACCCGTGCCCAATTTCCACCATCCCAGCCTTCCTGGAATCTGTTTGCCTAAATGACCTCACACAAAATGAAAAAGCCTATCTTCCCAACCAGACAGGCACCCAAGAGGGCAAGGGCAAGTTTTCTCCTCCTCAAGCCAATTAAGGGAGCACAAGACAGACTGGTGGGCCGGCCTGGATCAGGGTTGATGAAGATCCCTGGCTAGGGAGCCATCTAGGACACCTTGGCTCTAGTCCTCACTGAGCTTTTGTTTCCTCCTCAGCCAATGAGAGGGAAGGAGGATTGGTAACACTTATTTGAGGGGGACCCAAACACTGGCTGGGGAGCCTTCAAAAGCATCTGGTCCATCCTTTGCCTTGGAAAGGACTCTACCCAAACTAGATGGACTCCACTCATTCTCCCCTCACCCTACAGGCTCCTGATCACACTTGTTCCTGGAGCCCTGCTCCAGGCTCTGAGCTGCCTCTGAGGCACCCCCCAAGAAAGCCTTTTTGGATATCCTTACAGGCTGCATATGGTTTTCCCCGCTCTGGGCTCCTGTGGTTTGGTATCAATCACTCCCCAGAGCACAGGATCCTGACCACCTAATGTTCATGCTCATCTCAGCAGCTTTCTGGGACTCCTGTTGGGACCAGCCTCCCCAGGGGACACTTAACATCAGCCATCTCTCTGGGGTCCAATAAACTGTCCTAAGCATGAAAGGAGATGATGCAGCACCATATCACTATGAATTGCTAGTATTTACAAGACGGAAATTAAAAAAGAAATGCAAGATCCTATTCTTGGGTCAATTTTAAAAGGCTTGGGATCTGAGATGACAAGGACACAGTGGGATGTGATCAGCACAAAGGTGGATTTGATGTCTGGCTGTATTAGCAGAGGCATAAAGCCTAGAAAGTAGGAGGAGAACAACCAGCTCTTCTCTGTAGGTTTGTGCCCATTTCTCAGGAATGGCTTCGGCACTGATGCCCCTGGCCAGTTAGTTTCTGACCCAGGGTAGAGAATATGGAGTCACTGTCCTCCTAGCTTAATAGGGCCACCCAGGGCCATGGGGCAGCTAACTTTGGGCCCCCAAAGGAGACTCTGGACATGTCCCAGGATGCTGGTGTCAACTCAGAGTGAGAAAGGCAGTTCCACAGCAAAAGGGGCAGCTTCTAGAGATAGGCAGTGAGGTGAGAGCAAGGTTGGATGAGCCTCGTTGGGAAGTCTACCCCTACTTGGGGTAGACTGACAGCTTGGGAGGCCCCTCCATGTTAGAACTGTGAGAGAGTCTAAGTTCCTAAATCAATCTAGGAATCCGAGCTTCTGAGGTCAGTGGTGTCTGGGCCCCAAGCCACGTGGTAGTGAGTATCTCAGCAACACCAGAAACTATGCCATCAGCTGTTTGTTTTGTGTGTTTTTTTGCAGGGTGTGGATCAATACACCTTTAAAAAAAAAAAAAAAACCTGTCAGCAGGAGGCAGGATCCTGCTGTCCCAAGGTCATTTCTGTTGATCTTTATCACTGGTGCAACCAGGCGGCTGGGAGCCCGGGCAGTGCCTGGAGTTTGCCCCTGGCCTCCCCAGCCACTTCCTTGCATTGTCAGCCCTGAGTCCCAAACCCAACATAGCCTGGTTAAGAACGAGAGCACAGGCTTTGGAAGTAGCAGAATTGGGCTTAAGTTTCTGTGCTGCCAACCACCAGCTGTGTGGCTTTGGGCAAGTTGCTTTGCCTTTCTGAACCTCTGTTCTCTGATTTTGCTAAACATGGACAAGAACATCTGTCTCCAAGGTTTTGGGGATTGGAAAGAATATGTGTCAAGGACCTGATGTTCAGTAAATGTGAGTTCCTTTCTCCTCTCCTTGGGAGACATTGGTACAGTGAGAAGCCCTGGGCTGGGGGTCAGGACGCCTGAGCCTAGTGGGTAGGTTTTGTTACTCTCTGGCTGCCTGACCTCAGGCAAGTCCCTGCCCCTCTCTGACACTTCATTATCTGAGAAATAAGGCAGAGACACCAGTCTCTCCAGAGGCCCTTTCCCCAGTCCCAGATAGAGCATTGCCAGGGTTTCACTTGCCTGAACAGGGAAAGGAAATGCTCTGATCTGGGAGGCAGGACCCTGGTTTGAGGCTGGACCCTGCCTTGACACAATGGATTATCTAGGCCATGCCATCTTTCCCTCTGGACTTTGGTCTTCCCTTCAATCTAATGGATTGGATGCCAGGGGCTCTATAGCTCCTTTGTCTCTGATGATCTGGGATCCTGTGATCCTGAGATCCTGACAGGGTCAGAGATAGGCCCAGGCAGTCCCCCCGTCCATGAGTGCCCCCTCCGCCTCCCCACCTGTAGCAATCATCTCAGGTCCCATGTTGTTTGTGGCAGGATCCACCTTGTATCCAGCCTCATGGTGTTTCTTTCCACATCTCATCTAAGACCCCCAGAGCTACTGAGACTTCTGCTGCCCCTGTTCCCTTCTTAGTGCTCAGTGTCCCGTATATCTCCAGGTCTCTCTAGGTCCTTCTTCCCTGAAATCATGGGGTTTCCTCCAATAGGGAATCATCTTGCCTCCTTCCTACTCATCTAACAAGAATAGAAAGAGTGTTGCACGAAGAAAGGTCCCCAAGTAATGGACAATACTCACAAGAGCACAAGCACACTGCGGGTGTTCTCACCATCACCGAGACAACCCTTTCCCTGGGGCTCTGCAGAAAAATGCGTTTTGAGTTGGGCTATAGACCCAGAGGACTTTAGCACAGTGCATGTCCTTGGAGAAGCGGCCAGAGCACTTGAGAGGGTTCTGGCACCATATACCTTAGCATGGGGGGCTAAGACTAAGTCTGCTGGGTTGGTCTGGTGCCAGGCAGCTGGCAAATGGCAAGTTCAGAGCATCACACCCCTTGTATGAGCTATAGAGGTCACATAGAACAGTGAGAGCCCATCGCATCTTCTGGAAGCCAAGCCCCTGCTCAACAGACACTGCTCACGGGGCCATGCCCAGATACTGCCCTCCTGTGGGAGGGTGGATTGCCCACATGGGGAGGCCTGGTTTACCCTGCTGGGCCTCTGGCAGGGCCCCACTGCTTCTTGGATCTGATTTTCCTTTGGAGAGGCAGTCAAAGAACTCGGGGCTCTCCTTCCCAGTAGGACTACTGATTCTGTTGGTTACCTGGCTACCAGGTTGGCCCCGTCTGGCCGGGGAGACCCTCCACCCCCAGAGGCTGGGGGCTTTCTCTGAGCACCCACAGTCCTGGGCCCTGTTTCTCATGGACTAGCTCACCACATTGTGCATGGCAGTCAGTATACTCTCCAGCCTGAGTGCTCCTAGGACAAGGGGATTGAGTCATCTTGATCCCCGCCGCCCATTTTAGGGCTTGGCACAAAATAGATACTAAATTATTTCTCCCATCTATGCTCTATTTTTGAGTCCTCCCAGCAGTGACCCATAAAGGCCTTAGCAGGGATCTCCTTCCAACAGAAACAAAGAGGTCCTAGAGTAGGCAATCCTCAGCTACAGATGAGGGAATGTGGATGTTGGCCTCAGGGTAGGATCCAGCCCAGGAAGTGGGATGTAAAGAGCTCTATGGGGTCCCACCTATCCCTCTGCTTCTGGTCCCAACCCGCTCTCTGCATGGATCCTGGGCTCTAGCCCACCCAGATTGCCTGAGAACTGCTGGACTTCGAGGAATCCCACCTCAGTGCCAAGCCTCTCACTATTTCCACCTCTTGGATGCTCTCTTCATCCCCTTCTCCCTGGAAACCCTCCTGGCTCCAAAGTCCACTGACTGCACGATGCAGGGGTGAACTTTCCTCTCTGAGTTCTCCAGCACTCCCCAATTTTTCTGCTCACCAGCTCACCTGGCCTCAGTATCTATCTACTGGTGCTGTTTGTCTTATCTGTCTCAGGGGGCTGCTCTGAGAGAAAGCAAACACCAGCCTCTGCGAGCCTCAGTTTCCCCATCTGTAAAATGGGGACAGTGAACCCTCCTGGGCTGATGTAAGGATTAAATGACATTAATCAGGTCAGAGCCCAGCACAGTCATCTCACCTGTCCACGCACGTGCCAGGAGGTGAAGCAGAGTCAACTTGCACCGAAGATGCAGAGGCCTCAGGGCTAGGGTTCTCAGCCTCAATTAAGACTCAATTAAGTGGCTGAACAACTCACCCCACCTCCAAGACAGGGGTTACGGGAGGCCAAGAGGAGAAGGCAGGCACATTATAACATCTCCAGGTATGGGCGGAGCGAAGACTGCTAACCTCCACTGGGCACTAGTTATGTGCTCGGCCCTGTGCTAAGTGCATCGATCTCATCCACACACGGCCAGTTCACAGGATCCTCACAGTTCACAGGAGGGGTTATGGCTGGCCCTCAGTTCTTTCCACCGCCCCCACACCGTACTGGGGATGCCATGATGACCTAAAGAGAGATGAGTGTTTATTTATTTATTTTTTTTTTAAAGATTTTATTTATTTATTTGACAGAGAAAGACACAGCGAGAGAGGGAACACAAACGGGGAGTGGGAGAGGGAGAAGCAGACTCCCTGCCGAGCAGGGAGCCCGATGTGGGACTCGATCCCAGGACTCCAGGATCATGATCTGAGCTGAAGGCAGTCGCTTAACCAACTGAGCCACCCAGGCGCCCAATGAGTGTTTATTTTTATCTATAACCCCCGATGTGGGGCTTCTCCACACAGTAAAAGTGAATCTACAGCATGAGAAACTGGGATTTTTAAAAAATAAACTTTATTTGGAGTCATTTTAGATTTATAGAAAATTCACAAAGATAGCGCAGAGGGGTCCATATACCCCATCCCCAGCTTCCCCCCCTTGTTCATACCTTACCTTCCTATGATACCTTTAACACAACTCAGAAACTGACATTGGTAATTACTGTTAACTACGCTGCAGACTTTCATTGGATTTCACCAGTTTTTCCAGTCATGTCCTCTTTTGTTCCAGAATCCCATCCAGGGTACCCCCATTGCATTTAGTCACTTTGTCTCCCCCGCTCTATTCGGTAACAGGAAAACGGACTTTTTAACTGGTGTCCTATGGGCAACAAAGGAGGGGACTCTTTTTGTGGCTTCTTTCACTTTCTATTTCACAATTTGACGTCTGAAAAATCCCCCTTGGAGAGGACTTGTCCCCCTGCGTCAGCCTGCTCCTGCTCCCCGTCCCTCGTGGCATCTGTCCAGCCGGGGTGGGGGCGGGGGGCGAATTCCCTGCGCAAGAGCTCGTGCTCCCTTTTTCTTCCTGCAGGGACAGTTAATTCTGCTCAGCTGCTCCTGTGTCCCTGTTGGCCTTGTCTTCAAGCTCGCCACCAGCTCTTATTCTGGGAATGATAAAACACCTGGAATTTTAGTTTTAGTTCCGCTCTCTTCCTGGGGCAGAAACTCTAGGCTCTCAGAGGAGTGAATGGGGAAAATCCATAATACAATACTTCCCCAAATTCATCCTCCCTTCCCTCTTCCCTGTAATACTCACATCCTTTCGGGGAACCCTGTGGTACAAGGGAAGCCAACTCCCAGGGTGCAAATATGACCTGAGCTTGACTGTAATCAGCACGTGTGGTCCCTCGGCCACAGCGATTGGCTCGGGAGTGGCCTCGTCACGCAAGATGGCCCGATCGGAGTGAATCTCAGGACTTCTGCAGGCATTCTGGTTCATGGGTGCTCTCTTTGGCTCAGGTGGAATGGCCAGTGGCCATGTTGTGACTGCAATCGGTTGTGGAGGAGTTTTAACCTATTAAGGTAGACACTTGAAGCGATGTTAAGTCTTTTTCTCCCTAGTCACTCCCTTGACTCTTTTTTAATATCATAGGTAGAGTTTTTATAACTTTCTATAACTTTTTCTATAAAAAGTTTTTATAATTTTAACTTTAATAACTCATTCAGTTATTAAAACTCAGACCCGTCCAATTTAAAACTTTAATCTGCTATCTAACCTACCCCACCCAGGTCAGAATTGTGACTACGGGGGCTTGGTGAGGGGATGGACCACTCCTAGGGTCCTTCCTCCTAGAGGAAGCTTCAGGAGACCTCCTGCCACCCTGACTTCGCTCTGCACTGGAAAGGGTTTCCCGACCTTATTCTGGGTATTTCTGCCCTTGGTGGTCTCTATGATGTGGTGGTCTCCGCAGAAGAGATATGTGTAGTTTCTTCAGTGCTGTTCAGCTCTATGGCCCCTCATTGCCAAGGACTTCTACAGATAGGGGTGACCGGCCTCCTTACTGACTGTCGGTCCCCAGCTCCTCCTTCAAGTCAGGGCCCCATTGCTTGGCCCAGTGGCTGCTGACTAGCTCCCTGGTTCCTGTCCCTCCTCTAACCGTTATGCTCTGTCACATGGAGCCATAGGGAGTATGAGGAACTGGGCACGGTAGACCCATTTTTTCTTCCCAGGCCCACCACATCCTGGTCCTGACAAGCTTGCTCATATAGGCCCTTTCGTGAACCTCCGACCTTCAGAACTCTCTGGTTCACTATCTATGTTCACAAACACCCCCAGTCTCACAGGAACATGGCCCAGGTTCTCCCTGCTTTTTCACCCCACTTTATTCTAGCAGTAGCACCAGGATGAGCCTGTGGGGTTCCAGCTCAGTAAGCGGCCAGTGGCAGAAGCTCCTCTCCCCCTGTGCAGGCACTCCCAGTCTCCTCAAGGGAGCCTCTCAGGTGCTTTCATTCTCCCTCCCCCAGGCCTCATACACACACACTGAGCTTTGATGGGGAAGAGAAACAAGGGGTATTTGGAGTCACTGTTGGTTGAAATGTGGAAGCAATAGCATTAAAAGGGGCCTGGAGAGTTGCTGGAATTTTCAGCCTGGATCCTCTCTCTCACTTCCTCTGCCCTCAGAGACAAACCCCATCCCCACACCTCTAACTCTCCTTCCCCCTCAGAGCACGAGAGAGTCCCCTGCTTGCTGCAGCTCCCAGCACCTCATCTCTTGGAAAGGGGGAAAATGATGCATTTAGTAAGCTCCCTTGGGGGTACCTCTGCCACAGGATGGCCTTCTTGGTCACGGTGAGTGTTTCAAACTCATATGAGTCTGCCTTTCAGCGTCCGGGCACCGGCCCCTTCCACTGCATATCCCTGTAAGTAGCACTGGACATTCCTGCCCAGAGCTGGAGGCGTTGATCTGTGGCTTGGAATGTGATTCTTACTGCCAGAGCCTAAAGCCTCTTAATTTTTGCCACCTCTCTCCCCGTCTCCCACCACCCTATAACATTTCAGAGGGCAGCTCTACCCACAGTCAGCATCCTCCTCTCTTGTTCCCAGGGCTGTACTCTCTGCAATCATCTCTCCTTTCTGGGAGCATGTGGCCTTGACCAGAGGTTTCAGCTTGTCTGGGAGCCAGCTCCACAGCAGCAGCTCCAGCTCCAGGAAATCCTGTCTCTGAAGCTAAGGCTGAAAGGGGAGGGAGTGGGGGCCCAAATCAGCCAAGGGTATCTGCCCCAGTCCACCTCGCCCCTTCCTGGACACACTAGTTTCCTAATAAATCATGCGTCCTTCATGGCTGGATTAAACATCAATTTTCAGCCTGGGGTCACACAAGGAAGTTGGGTGTTGTTTTGGTTTTTGGTTTTTGTTTTTTTACATCAGTCTCCTGAGCTCACTTCATACGGTGTATATCTCGATTTTTCACTGACTGCTGTTTTGCCATTGCCATTTCTGGTATCAGTACCTCCATTTCCTTTAGGAGACTTTCCTGCCTGCACTCTCAGTTCAAGGAGTTCCTGTGTGGCTGACCCTAACCTCCCAACTCCAGGGCTGGGGAAATAATCCAATCAGTCTTCCATGAGAGTCAGCTCTGGTCATTTCCTCGGAATGAATGGGAAAGTAAGCTTTTTCCAATAGGGCTGAAGATGCCAGGATGGAGCTCTTGGGGGGTCATCTTTCCACTACATGGGGAGCATATCCTGAGAGAGAAGCCAACACAGACAAAGGCAAAGTGGTGAGATGGAGACAAATTCTTGATGACTTGACTTGTATGCCTGGATCTAGCTATTCCTGAAGCTAGACTATTCTTGGATTTCACATTCCAGTGAGCCAATAATTCCACCCTCCCTTTTATGTTTTTGGGTTTTGTTTGTTTGACTTGCTTAACACGTTAGAGATGAATTTCCATGATTTACAAACAAAGGATCCTGGTTAATATACCTTTTGAAAAATCCATTCTTGGTCATGCCAGAATGCTGACTTCACAACCGCAGATTTCCTGTGGTGTTGAGATAATATTCCAAGGCCATTTCTGCTCGGGTTGGATCAGCCTACACTGGTACTTTGGCAGTGATGGCGGCCGGGGGGAGGGCATGTTTGGCTTTTTATTTTCTATGGTGGCAAGAACATTTAACATGAGATTTAACCTCTTCACAAAATTTTAAGTGCATAATACAGTATTGTTAACTCTATATGATGGCATATGTTTGGCTCTTTATTTAGGGTAAAGATTGAAACCCAAATTCAGCTGAGAATTGAATTTACCATGGAAAACCCTGGGCAGGGTCTCAAAATGCAGTGCAGGTGTGACTGCCCACAGTGTCCACTCATACCCTTTCCCAAGGAGCAAGCTTCAGCACTGATTTACCCCAGAGGCAATTTCACCCCAGACTATAGTGAGCAATGGATGTTGTAGCGAAGATTCCGATCTAGAGATAGAGTAGGGTTTTACATCAAGTGACCCCAGGCCTCTTTCTTCTCCAGGTTCTCCCCTACACCCACCTCTCCTACCTCCTTCTTCTTTGTGGCGCAGTTAGCTCTGGGCTTCTCTCCCTTACGCACAACGCGAGGCTATGATTCACGCAGGAAAGGCCACCATCACCCTGAACAAGACTATATTCTCAGCAAAACCCTCACCAAAAACCCTCTAGCTACTTGGATGTATCTTCTTGGAAGGCACGGGGGAAGGGAAGTTTTAACTTTTCTGAAACAAATACATCTTTTCCTGCCATGTTCTGTAATTGTTTAGAATCAAATATATACCTCACCACTAAATCACCCTGTAACTGGAAACCCGTTTCACAAGTTACCTACAGTCCCTTGTAAGAAATTATTTTTCTGCTTAAATTGGTCAGTTTGTTTCTACCACTTGCTCCCACAACCTGACTGGTGTAGTGGATCATTTCCTTCCCTCAGCCTCTGCTTTCTCATGGCCTGTACTGACTCAAGTATCTACCTACCTCCTTCTTTCTGTCTTCCTGTCTTATCTCCTGCTTCCAATGATTTAGCTCTCTCCTCAGACCTCAGAGGAGGACTGGCTGGCCCACCGAATCCCTGTTGCCCCTGTTTGGGCAGAGCTTTGGGTCAGATCATCTCTGAGGTCTTAGCAAGCCTATGGACCAGCTGCCCTTAGGGTGCTCAGCTGTAGTAAAGTGGGGGGGGGGTGTGGAACTGGGTGAGGGGAGACCCTTTCAGCAAAATAGCAGGCATGAGAAACACTCCAGGGCTTAGTCTGTTCAGAACTGGAGATGATTGTCCCCTTACCTCAGAACTGGTCACATCACACCTGGAATGTGACCTCCCATTGCAATCCCCAAACCAGGAGAGAGCCCTGGACTAAGGGAGCCCTATCTCACCACAAGAGACTGGAACAAAGAGGGGACAGTTCCCACAAGGGTCAGGTGAGGGAAGGAGGGAGCCCAGAGGACATAATCTTTATCTGTACCTGCTGATGCACTGTCTTAGCAGTGAAAGGAGCTGAGTTGTTCTGGGTGGCCTGAAAAGCAGCACAGAAACAGATATGAATATTACAAGGGAGCTTGAGACATATTTTCTCCCAGCCAAAGCTGTCCCACAACAGTCCAGGCAGCCTTTGAAGATAGTGAGCTCTCCGTTATTAGAGGTGTTCAATAGAGCCTGGTTGCAATGGAAAGGATTCCTACAAGATTGAATTGGCTGAACTAGGACTCTTCCAGCCTTGAGCTTTGGTATTTAGAATACATAGTTGAGTGAATGAAGACTGAATGCCTACTTAATACTTGTTGGTTGGATGATGGTTGATTTGTTAAAGAAAGTGATTGATTGAATGAATGAAATGGACAGGCTGTTCCAATAAATAAAAGATATTTGACTGAGTGAAGACTTGTTCATTCTTTGATTAGCTGAATGAAGATTGATTGGTTGAAATAATGAATTAGCAAATACAAAGTGTGGATGAGCAGGCTGGTTGAGTGAAGGTTTGATGGCTGGTAGGATTCAGTTCCTTGATTCCTACTCTATTCTCTCATTTTGCACTTTATCCTGCTTGTCTTTCTTTTCCTTCTAAGTGTAGTCAAGAAGAAATGTTTTCATTTGTGTGCTTGATGTGGAAAATATTGTAGGCTAAAGAGCGCTTTTCATAATCAGGATTTCATCTTAGGCAAATTTGATTGCCCAGGCACATGCCTACAATGACTGGTATAACGTGCTTCAGGACTCAGGGGAGGTGTGGATTTAGCATGTTGGCCAGAGAAGGGCAACTGAAGGTCACACCTGGGGCTTGGCCTGTTTAGCCCCTCACCTGGAGGCAGAAATTACTGTCCTCTCTGTGGGTTAGGAGAGTATGCCTATTTGGCAAGATAATATCTTCCAAACATCCTTTCAGGGTGCCTAAAATTTCACCAATAGAATCACACCTTCTTTGCACAACTGCATAATGAGGTGGTACATTCCAACAACCTATTATTTAGATTGCTGTGTTTTAGAGTATGATCCCTGGTAAAACGTGAATGGAATCAGGGAAGGGATGTTTATGAAGCTCTGCTGACTAGATTAACCAACTGTTATTGCCATCAGCTTCTCAGGTCAATATGGTCTGTCAGCTGAGTTGGGTGTCCCTGTCAGATTCAGAGGGATCAGGGCATAGGCTGGATACATTTTGATAGAGGGTGTGAATGGAAACTAATCTGAGGCTTGAGTACTATGCTGGGATACAGACCTAGGCAGGGGGCGTGGTGGAATGCTGAGGATGAGGAACAGCCGGGGAGCTCTCAGAGGGTATCTGAGAAGCGCTTGCAGGGAACCGAAGTATAGAAAGAGCCTCAGAGACTTTCCCTCCTATTCCCCAGGGTTGTCTTGAGCTGAGTTCAGAAAGGGATAATGCACTTGTCTGGTGCCCCTCACCCTGCCCCACTTCTGGGAGCTAGAGAAGCCAAGAACTTGAGAACCACATGTAACTGGTCTGGACCCTCCCCCAGCTTAGGGCACAAATTATGCTCACATTTTCCCCCCCATTAGTTACTTGAGCTCCCTCAAGATCTTATCAAGAGGAAGTCCAATCTGCGCCTCTGGGGGCCTTTTCTCCTGCTTCATTGGACTGCTCAGAACCCTTGGGGCTAGTTCATTTCAACCCAGGTTCCTGCAGAGCACCAACCTTGCTCCATCTCGCTGCTCCAAAGCCCCAGCTCTCATTCACACTCCTGAGCTCAGGCAATTTTCTCCAGGGGGAAAGTTGAAAGGGGCTTCTAGGTCTTTAGCAGCAGGGTTGAGTCTTGTCCCCAGTATAAGACTCCTTTCCCACACCACGGAGTTCCCCTTGGGGACCCAACCATCCTTTCTCATTGACCAGTGACCCTTATTGGGGATGGTTATCTGGGGAGAGAGTTGACCAACTTTGAACCTCTCAAGGGCAGGAGCTGGCCCTTCTTCCATCTGTGCCCTGGAAGCTCCTTTCTGCCGGGCTCCGCCTCCCTGTTGGATCTTGGGAGAGGCAGACTTTGTCCGGCCACACAGGGTCCCATTTTGTTCTGCCAAGGCCTATTTACATCTGATAACCTCAAGTGACTGCCAGAACAGAGAGGGCCTCCTCCTCGGCAAAGTCCTGCCCCAAGGACAAAAAATGAGAAGCTTCCTGCCCGTTACACTTGGTCTCCTCCAGTTAGTGCCCCAGAAGGGAAGTGGCTTCAGTGACCATGAGTCAGGGGCATTTTACACTGTGCCACCAGGTAAAGACCTTAAGGGCTTTTGGGTGGGGCAGGGCAGGGAAGGAAGGACCGAGAGAAAGGACTCTCACACGTGAGCACCCTCCACACATATACTCCTCACCAACCCCTCTCGCCGCCAGTTAACTACCACCAGCTCCTCTCCCAGACCTCACATGGCCTTTGGGTAACTTCTCTGACAAAAGGGCTCTAGATGCTAAAATGGTTAAAATAAATAAATAAATAAATAAATTCTAGGCCAACCACAGTGAGATACCACCATACTCATCAGGATGGCTATTATTATATAAAATAATAAAAAGGAAAATAACAAGTATCTCCAGCCTGTGTCCCCGGAAGAAGCTGGAACCCTCGCGCATTGCTGGTGGGAGTGTGAAATGGTGCAGCCACTGTGAAAAACAGTTTGGTGGTTCCTCAAAGAGTTAAACATAGAATTATCGTATGATCCAGCAATTTTACTTCTAGGTATATACCCAAAAGAATTGAAAGCTGAGACTCATA
Organism: Mirounga angustirostris; assembly: GCF_029215605.1. Taxonomy (NCBI): domain Eukaryota; kingdom Metazoa; phylum Chordata; class Mammalia; order Carnivora; family Phocidae; genus Mirounga; species Mirounga angustirostris. The sequence continues at coordinate 56,122,556 of NW_026991721.1, forward strand.
TTTGTTTTGTCTTTGTTTTTTTTTTTAAAGATTTTATTTATTTGAGAGAGAGAGACAGAGTTAGTGAGAGAGAGCACGAATGGGGAGGAGAGGGAGAGGGAGAAGCAGCCTTCCCACTGAGCAGGGAGCCCGATCATGACCTGAGCTGAAGGCAGATGCTTTACCAACTGAGCCACCCAGGCGCCCTCAAACAGATATTTGTATACCTGTGTTCATATTAGCAATATTCATAAGAGCCAAAAGATGAAAACAACTCAAGTGTCTATCAACAGATGAATGGATAAGCAAATTGTGATCTATCCATACAATGGAATACTATTCAGCCTTAAAAAGAAATGAAATTCTGACACCTGCTACAATGTGGATGAGCCTTGAAGACAGTAGGCTAAATGAATTAAGTGAGACAAAAAGGGGCAAATATAGGATGATTCCACTTACATGAGGTACTAGAATAGGCAAATTCATAGAGACAGAAAGTAGAATAACAGGGTACCAGGGACTGGGAGGGGAGGGGGAATGGGGGAATTATTGTTAGTTTGATGGGTACAGAGTTTCTGTTTGGGATGATGGAAAATTTCTGGAAATATACAATCGTGATGGTTGCACAACATCATGAATGTACTTAATGCCACCAAATTGTACACCTGACAATGGTTAAAATGGTAACTTTTTTGTTCTATATTTTATCAAAAAACAAGCCATATCCAAGCCCCTCTTCTTAGCCTAGAGCAAAAATTTGGTAGCCTCACTTCAATTCAAAGGCCCTCCCTCCCCAAAGGTGTAATTTTTTAAGGGGTCGAAGCAGCCTGTGCTCTCTGTTCCGTTAGCTGTACTTGGGGCAGAGATAGTCTTTTCTTCCTCTGTGGCTAGGAGAGGAGATGGGATGAGAGATAAGGGAGCAGCAAGCCAGCACCCTGCACAAAGGGACAATTTTCTTCCACTTCATCCTGCCTATACACTGTCTTAATTGGAGGGCTTCTAGGGGCTACAGAGTCCATTTTTTATTGTACAGATGGGAAAAGTGAAGCTCACAGAGAAGGCATGACCTATCCAAGGTCATATACTTTCCTAACTCACTGCTCAGTGCTCTTTCCCCTGGGCTGGGGTGCTGAGAACAGACCACCTTGAGACTGGCAGTGTTTCTCTGGGAAGTGATGACCTATGACCTCTGGGCTCTGAAGCCTCTTCAGCTAGGCCTGGATGGGGATCAAGCTACGAAAGTTAGGATGGTCCCACAGCTGGGTGCAGGGGCAACCACTCCCACCCAGGTCTGGTGGGGATGCTCCACCTACCCCTAAGCATTTCCCTACCGATACTCCCTCCCTTGGCCTCCCTACCTTATTGAGCTCTCCCCTCCCGTCTGACAGTGCTCCCGCCCACTTCTCTAGCCTGTGTCCCCAGGAGACCCCTTCAGGTAAAGGATGACAAGACAGAACAAATTGATGGGTCAGGACTGCAGGGTGCCCAGATTCATTTATTTAGTCCTCAAACTGTCAAGAGCCTGCCAAGTCTCTGGTGAACACTGATTTAGAGGGCATGCATGCCTGTGGCCCAAGTCAGGTGGCCTACAGACACTTCCTCCTACTCCAGCTGTTCTACCTGGCCTAAAATTCCCTGGCCAAGGGACAGAGCTTCACACCTTTTCCCAGCACAGCAGAGAGGTTTAATAGATCCCCACTCCCAGCCCTGGGGGGCACACAGCAAGTTCACACCAGAACGACTCTGATGAAAAAGGCCTGAGGGCCAGAGTTAACCTCTAGCACAGCTCCTCACTGAGCAGTGCCCAACATAGTGCTGATTTCCCGAAAGTTCTGTTAAATTAAAAAGCTCTTAGTTCCAAGAGAATGTCATCTCCGCAATGTCTGAATTAACACAGGCAGCAGGGAGTCTGTAGGGAGAGATGGACAGAAAATATTTACAGTGGGTCAGCAGCAGAGGCAGAGGTTAATACAGACCATGGGGTGAGGGATAAAGAGCCTGACCCTGCCTGGGGTGGGGAATCTCGGAGGGCTTCCTGATGGAGGGGACTCCTAATTTGAAATCTAGGCAATCTATGGGAATTGGGCAGGACCAAGGGGTGGGAGATAGAGAAAGGTGGTCAGAGAAAGTAAGTCCAGCATTGCCTGGGGGCCCCTGTGCCTTGAAGCCCCAGTGTGAGCCGGGAAGGGGGTGGGTAAAGGAGAGGGTGGCTCAGGTCCCTCAGTGGAGGGATGGGTGGGATGAGGTGGGATATGGCCTGTTGGGGAGCCTCAGAGGAGAACCCTACACAAGCGAGGGCTAAGCTCCCTGACCTTGTAGGAGCCCAGGATGTGGAATCCCAGCACCCTGGGAGGAGCCTCCAGGCTTTTAGGTTGTGTCTTAGCTGACAGTGTGACTGGTTATAAGAGCTCTCTTTGGCCTGGTGGTCTTCTTCCTGATGACCTCCAAACCCCTTTGGGTGGCATCCTTTATTTTTGCCTGATACCTGGCGTTCCTGGAGGCTCCACTTCTAGGCCTGTGTCTCTTCCCAGCAGCCCAGAGCAGTGCTGGGGTGGGTATGGTATGTGGTGGGTGGGGAGTAGGGGCTGGGGGATGGGTGGGGATAAAAAGGTAGCTCATCACAATTTGGAATCTTGTCTCCTGAGAGCCAGATGAGGTCATGGCGATTGTCTAACCCAAGCTAACCAATTTACAAATGAAGAAACCTAGACCCACACCTAGAACCAGGTAAGGAGTTGTCCAAGGCTATTTGGTGAGCTGGGAACAGAGACAAAATTAGAACCGAGGCCTTCTGACCCTAACTGAGAGCCTTTCTCCGTCCAGGATCTTGCAGGAAAGAAATAAGCATTTTAGGGGCGCCTGGGTGGCTCAGTTGGTTAAGTGTCTGCCTTTGGCTCAGGTTGTGATCCCAGGGTCCTGGGATTGAGCCCTGCATCAGGCTCCCTGCTCTTTGGGGAGCCTGCTTCTCCCTCTGCCTCCTTCTGTCTCTCACGAATAAATAAGATCTTAAAAAAAAAAGAAAGAAGCATTTTATTTATTTATTTATTCATTTTTTGAAAGAAGCATTTTAGTAGAGCAGTGAGTCTCCGACTTGATAGGTTAGCTTAAGACACTGCACTGAAATGAAACGTGGTCGCTTTAGGAGATTTTTTGGCACGAGTTTGCTGATAAACCCAGATACCAGCACTGACACTTAGAGCTGCTTCTTTTATTAGATGCTCTGCATTCCAACCAAGCTAGAATATTCTCATATTAATTTGTTTAGATTATCATTAAAGTGAAGGTACTGCATTTAAAAATTCAGGTAGAATATTTGTAGCCACTCATGACTGAAGCTGGAAACCCTCAAGAAACTGAGGAGCCTGGTTTGAGTAATTGCTAGGCCAGAAGGACAGATGGTCTTGGCGAGGGGGTGGGAACAGGCCAGCTCTAAGCTGCAGAGTCATTTGTGATGGGACACAGTGTGGGGCTGGACTCCTGTCCTCTGCTTACCCCACACCTCGGCCCCTGCCCTGTGACGGGGCTTGGGAGTGTCTTTCCCCATGGCTTTGACTACGTGGAAATCTGCAGGTTCCAGACAGAGGTCAGAGTCCTTCCTGAGGCCTTCCTAAGGGATCCTGAGTTGGACATGCCCCTTTCTGGGCCTTGGGTCTTCATCTATAATACAGTGGAGTGGACTTGCTAGGAAGGACTGATGGGGATGGGATGGGAGGGGGGCAGGAGCATCCATTTGTTAGAGCTGCCCCTGTAAACTGGACAGATTTTCTGGGAATTGATAGGTTCAGAGCTGAAAAGGTCATCTGCCCTTTACTCCAATTCTGAGACATCACCTTTCAGAAATAATGCAAGAGGAAAGATATGGCTCTAGAAAAGACTGATAATCACCCTTTAGTTATAACCGAGAGCTTGCCCCCTATCTTGCAGCTTACATTTTTGTCCCTAGATAATCATCTGGTCCTTGTGGCCGCCCTGGGAAACCAACAGGCCTCCTCCAGGCTCCCCCAGGCCCATTTGTCCTCCTCTGCCAAAGTGATCTCAGGGTGTTATTACTGTCTGTGCCCTGTCCCTCCCCCACTCCCACCCCCGCCAAGGAATCTGAGCACAGAGGCTCCAGGGTTGCTTGCTTTCTTTCCATACCCTTAGGGCCCAGCAGCTCACCTGGATCGGAGAAAGCACTGAAAGGGCTAGCTGAAAGAATTGAAGTAGACCAAATGCTGCAGGCAAACATCCTTCCCCTGAGGCCCTGTAACAGCTCTGCACCTGACTACCCATCAGGAAGCAGATCCGTGATCAATGGCAAGTCAGGGACAATGGAGCTTGAACACAGTAGGCCTGAGCACTAGCCTCCGGGGACAGGGAAGGCCAAGGACCTTGATGAAGTGAGAACCAGCACAGAGGCCACCTTTTCTGGTTCACCCTCTGCTGGCCTCCCAGCTTCTTTGGCTCAGCAATGCCCAGGATTCCGGGCATGTCTGCCTCTGGCCTTCTAAAAATACTCCGGCTGCCCAGCGCCTCCCAGATGTCTGAGAGCTGAGTCTGTGATTTCTCTGCTGGTAATGGGTCAAGCAGCTCAAGCCACTTCCTCTGCTCCCACCACCCAGCCTACCTCCCCACCCCTGGAAGGCAGGCGCGGGGAGAGGCCTGACTGCCTGAATGGAGAGATCTCAGACATTGTTGATGACAGCCCCTTCTTGGAACAGATGGGAGAACTGAGGTCCAAGGACTTGCCCGGGACACTCGGACACAAATGTCCGCCCCCCCCTCACTCCCAGCACTCTGTTTATGCCTGCTGTCACCCCACTTCTCATATGCTGCCTGCAGTCTGTAAGCTGGATCTGACTTCCCCACTCCAGTTAAACTCCTGTAAGCCCCCAACAGCAGTGGGGGGGGAGGGGGCAGGGGGCGGGGCGGGAAATTCCTGTGGTCCCTAGAAGAGTGTCTAATCCAGAGCACACATAAGTAGATGTAGATTGGATTAATGATGCAGTGGCAGCCAGGGCTGTGCACGGAGGCTTGGGCTGGGGGACAGAGCTGGGGTCCTTGTCCAGGGCCAGCCACTGTGCTACTGTATGTCCTCATCAATTGCTCTGGTTGATGCTCAGTTTCATGGGGGTGAATGAGATGGTATCCAAGGACTGAGCCAGCTCTGCTGTTCTGGAGCCATGATCTGATGGCTTATTGCGAATTCCTAGCCCCTCCTCGGCTCCATTGAGTTTAGGGAAGATGATAAGTCCTGCTGGTTCCACCCAGCTCCGGGCTCTCAGCTTCTGCTCCTCCCTCCATGCCTCTGAATATCCCACCTCTGGTCCCATTCTCCTAGGCCCAGCCCTTACAGTGGAGCCACCCTCTGACCCTGCTGCCAGGTGTCCAGGGGTGAACCCACCCACAACACCCGCCCCCCACTAACCATATGATCTTGGGTAAGGCATTGACATTTTCAGGGCCTCAATTTTATCACCTTGACAAAGGAGAAAATAAGACCCTACCTTAGAGAAATGTCAGGAGGGTCAAAGGAGTTTCCATATCTAAGATTTCGGGTCATGAATCTCTTTCCACAGAAAGTCTTCTCTGACCTCCCAGAATAGCTCAGGTGACTTTGCTAGCTCTCCAGTTCTGTCCTCGCCCCAACATCACCTGTCCACACTGTGTGGTCATTGTCTCTCTCTGATGGGGGCTCCTTGAGGACAGGAGTACACAGGGCCCAGCATAGCATCTTCACAGATGAAGTGCAGGTTAAGTTGGTTGAGCAACAAAGTGAGTAAATAATGCCTCGGGAAAAGGCAAAAGGTTGTGCAGAAGCCAGGGAGTCTGATCTAGGAGGGGCCTGCTTGATGGCAGGCTCTGGTGGTAGGAATACAGAGAGCTTCTTGGAGCCTTTCCCCTCCTTCTCTGGTGAGTTCATCCTTCAAGATCCTGGGAAGCATCTCCTTCTCTGAGAACCCTGGTCACTGTCTCACCTGGGCACATGTCACACTCCACTGTAGGGTTTCTTTACATGTCTGTCTCCAGCCTCAGGTCAGTTCCCTGAAGGCAAGACCCTGTTGGATCTTCATACACCAAGCCCTGGAGCCCAATAAAGGGCATGGAGAAAAAATATAGCTGGAGAAATGATTTCTGAATTGGACCCAGGTTGAACTGCCTGATCTTTTATGCCCTTCCTAGCCTTTGGGATGATATAAGTTACCAAAATGAGAGAGAAGCAGAGGGGCAAGCTATTGTCCTTCTTCCAAAAGTACCCTCCAAGCACATGTGGATTAAGTGTGAGCTGGGGAAAAGGACTGATAAAGAGCAGTGAAAATATATTCCCAAGCCCCATCTTTGTCCCTGGGCTTTTGTCTCTGTTGAGGAAAGGCCACAGAAACTTTAAGTATAAAAGGCCCCTGGGTATCCCAAAGATGTTCCTCAGGTACTTGGTCTGAACCCATTTACTCATATTTTACACATTGGTGTTACGCCTTTGACGATCTTGTTGAAGCAGTTTGAAGGTTAGTTGGCAGCCTTGTTGGGGGCGAGAAGCTGCCGTTGCAGGCAGGCGCTGGGAGAGAATCACTTGACGGGCCAGTAGAAGGGAGAGAGAAAAACAAAGCAATATTACACCGGCAAAAGCACTCAAGAGCAACACAGATTGGGATCATTTAGTTCAGGGTCAAATAAATGCTCCTGGGTAGATCACTGGATTTCTGCTCTGGGAAAAATCGCTTTTGGGGCCTCAGTCTCCCTCTTTGCAAAACGAATGGCTTCCATCAAGGGTTCTGAGAGTTTATGATTCTGCAGAAGTTTCTTCACGTGAGGCCTCTCACCCCCCAACTATACAGGTCATAGGAGGTTTCATCAAGGTCCAGGCTCCAGTCTTCTGGGGTGTGGGGTAATGAGGCTTTTCTGCCACAAACTCCCAAGGGTAGAGACTGTCCTTGGGGGAAGTCCACCACAAAGCTGTCTGGGCTGCGGCCCTAAGGAGAAACAACTCCCCAGGAGCTGGCATGGAGGCAGTGGCCCTTGGTATGCTTGCTGCCTACGGAAGGAGTGAAAAGGAAGCCTGGCTGCGAGTACAGCGGAAGTGCCTGAGGTCTGACCGTTGCTCAGAGCACTCTGCAGCCAGGAGGGAAGTAAAACTGAGCATCTGGCAGCTTCTACCTTGAAAGCCCATGGGACAGCAACAGGTGAGGCCTCGTGCAGGCCTGTTCTCTGGTCCAGAGGTTGGCTACAGGCCAGGGGAGATCTCTGGAGAGTAGGCTGGGCCCAAGGACTTGGGGGAGGGCAGAGAAAAAAGCCCTAAAGCTGGTTCACGTCCTTGGGCAAATCTCGGTGCCTCTTTGGGCTCAGTTTCCCTACTTGCAAACATGGAATTGGGATTAAATTTGCCTGTGCCCTAAGTATTTCTGGAAGGGTGGGTATTGGGAATACAGAGACGATTTGGTTGGAAGAAAATCTGGCCTGTTACCTTGCCAGCAAGGGACTCAGTCTGGTGGGGGATAGTTACAGAATTATGGGGTAAATCACGATTATCAACGTACATACAGGTGCTGAATAACTCTCAACAGAGAGCACCTCACCTAGCTTGGGGGCTTGGGGAGAGCTCCAGAGAAGGTTAAGTGACTTGCCCAAGGTCACATAGCAAAAAAGCAGTCCAGCTGGGCCAGACTTGAAAGGAAAGGGAGTTCAGAAAGACATAACTAAATAGAAGTCTGGTCAGCCAGAGCTTAATGCTGTCATCAAGATCTGAACAAGGTTGTCCAGAACAGGAGCATTAATTTTGACCTGATGGCAGGAGGAAGCAGGGGTTTTGGGGGATGGGGGGCTTGCAAAGTAAATTTGAATTTATCAGGCAGAGAAAAGGGGGAAAAGCTGAAAGCAGAGGGAATAGCATATTCAGAAGCGTGAAGCTGCTAAAAAAACTTGAGTTCTGGAAAAATGCATATATATGTTGTGCTGGGAACAAAGCATGTCTAAAATGGTGAAGCTGATGAGGTCAGGTAGGCTGGCAGGAGTCCTGCGGTGAGGGGCCTGGAACGTCATGTTAAGAATGAGGGGCTGGGCGCCTGGGTGGCTCAGTTGGTTAAGCGACTGCCTTTGGCTCAGGTCATGATCCTGGAGTCCCGGGATCGAGTCCCGCATCGGGCTCCCTGCTCGGCAGGGAGTCTGCTTCTCCCTCTGCCCCTCCCCCCCTCGTGCTCTCTCTCATTCTCTCTCTCTGAAATAAATAAATAAAATCTTAAAAAAAAGAATGAGGGGCTTAATTTCTAGGGCAGGGGGAGCCATAGAAGAGTCTGGAACAGAGGAGTGCACAGTCAAAATAGCCTATCAGAAGGCTTGCTCTTGCTGCTAGGAGGGCAGAGGAACTGGGTTGGGGGAGAGGTGGTGACAAACGATCGAGGCTACCTACGTCAGTGTCAGGCCTAACCCCTGTTGAGAAATTGAAACTTTTTAGGAGCCTACAGAGGTATGGAGGAAATGAGAACTGAAACCTGCGCCCAACTATGGCTGTGGTCTGGGCAGGTGTGGTTAGCAAGGGAAGTGAAACCGTTGGGCGGACAGGCAGCCCAACCTGGGGGAAGGTGGGATACCCTGTGAGGGAATGTGGGAGCCCTGATCCCAGCTAGGGCAGGGTGAGAGGCTATGTCCTGAGGGAGGCCAAGGGACAGTCTGCCACGGACCACTGTGTGCCCCACCAAGTGTCTGCCCCTCACTCCTGCCCTCAAGAAGCCCACTTCCTCCTGCCAAGTCTTTGTTCAACTGTCTCCTGAACTAAACTTTTCCTCCCTCTTCTCCCTGCCTTTCCAGCACCCTGTGGTTCCCGGCCAGGCCCTGCCCAGCCCTCCAGGAAGGCTGCCCTGAGGGGTGCAGGTTCCTGGCTTCCCACGGCCCTGCTACCCACCTTGCTGAAGCTGGGGTGCAACCATGCTCTGTCTTGAGGCATGTTTTGTTCTGTGGTCTTGGTTCACCATCCCAGTCAATGTTACCTTGCTGCAGGTGCCTCTGTCTCATCAGACTCTGCCCACAGGAGTTCTTTAGGAGTGACAGGAAGTCAGAATCAGACTCTGGGGCCCCCAAAGAAGCCACGTTACACATGCCTTCCCTAGAGCAGGCACATGGGAGGGCTGTTCAGGGGCTAGGCTGGTTGGTTCTTTGTTCTGGGAAATGTGCTGAACTAATTGAGCCAAATAGACAGATCCAGGTGGAGGGTCTTGTATTCGTCAGGAGGCCAGCAGGAAGCAATTCACCTCTCAGGTTCAAGTGAAGAGATTTACTGAAAGATCTGCTGTACTGAGATATGGGCAGGTGAAGGGAACAAACAGCAGGATGGGGAGGCACCCACCCAGAGACCAGGGCTGAAGGAGGGACAGGAATCGTGTTATTGGAGCCCAGTGAGAAGTAGGGCTGCCTGGCAGGAATGGGATCAAGGAGGAAGTGGGGAAGACATCAAAGAAGGGAGGGAACAGAGGGAGAAATAGCCCAACCTCCCTTCTCTCTCATCCTCTGGTGTCCTGTTGTTTCTCATTTCTCCAAACCCAAGTGGAACCCAGTTGGCAAGGGGGCCTGGTGATGTGGCCCAAAGTTCCCAGCCTCCTAGGGCACCGTGTAGGGCCAAGGGTCTGGGGGCGGGGGGGGGGGGGTTGGTTTGTGAAAATAGAGATTAACTATCTCCAGATATGCCTGAAAAATTGTCACCCAGATGCAATATCTGGATGATGCCTATGGCCTCCACCCAGTCATTTCTCTGTGATCAGTGCTGGGTTGGAGAAGGTTTCTCTGGCTGCCCCAGAGGGAAAAGACCAAGCTTCACCTTTATGTTAATTTTGTTACCATTTAGAAAGCACTGTCTAGTCTTGATTGTTACAGAACTAGAGAATGATAGAGCCAGGGGGGCCTCAAGGGTAACCATCCCAACTTCCACAGTGACTGAGGCCCAGAGAGAGTGAGAGCTGGGCCCAGGGCCACAGGACCCACACGAGAGGATGTTGGAGAGGTGTGCAGTAACCACATGATGCAGTCAAGGCCACACAGCTACAAAGTAGCAGAGCCAAAATTCAAAGTGGTCAGTCTGACTTAAAACTTGACCAAGCTCTTAACCAAGCCCCTAGGCTGAGTGCCTAATGGGCTGGGAAGAAAGGCAATGGAGTTAGTGTGACCCAGCCCAAGGTACCTTGTCTTTCAGACCTGCCCATCCTCTCCTTTTTGGTCAGCACACTCACAGACCTCCACCTGGGAGGAGTAGCAGTGAGGTCACAGGCCCAGTGCAGTGTGTGAGGACAGAGGGCTAAATATGAACAGAAGACAGGTCTTCACAGGCCCTCGGGCACACCCTTCCTTAGGGTGCTGTCCTGGGCCTTCTCTTCTGTGATCTGGCTGCCCACACTTAATGTTCCATGGTTGGTAAACCTTTGGGACTTCAGGCTTCCAAATCCATCCATCCAGCATGCCTTGTCCTAGGTGCTGGGGATACACTGACAAACAAGATCTCCTCCCGAGATCTGTGGGGATGGAAGCATTGATAGGATGGGTGAGATGAGCAAGACACATGCCGGTTACAGAGTGTGATAAACATCATAAAGGAAGATCGCTTTTCAAAATTTAGAGCAAATATCCAAGTGGGACTCCCAAGACTGCAGTCCACCTTTGTAGGCTCATTTCTTGGGAGACTCAGACTGTCCCCAAACATGGCTCAGCCCATCCAGCCTGTGGTGTTTGCTCTCCTGGGAGTGTCTACCTCCCACGCCTCAAGGCCCACTTCTAAGGCAGCCTCCTGGGGTTCCCTGGTTCAGACAGAGGCAGCCTTCCCCACAGGCAACTTGTAGCACTTGGATTCCGTGCTTTGGAATTTCTTATACAGGCTCAAACAATAGTGAGGGGATTCTAAATCTTGTCTCTATTAGCTTAATTTTCCATTCTTCCCTTCCTGAACACTCTAGGTGCAGTAACTGTATGCTCAACTGTGGCAGCCCAGCTCCCAAGGGGAGGGGCTGGGGGAGTCCAGAAACTGTGGTAGAGTAGTTAACCTCTGGACACTGGAGTAGGGACATCTGGGTTCAAATCCTGCTTCTTACTAATTGTGCAATCACGGGCAAGTTACTTATCCTCTCTGAGCCTCAGTTTCTCCATCCTTAAAGTCAAGTTAATGGGGGTGTTGTGAGAATCAACAGGTTAACACAGTCAAAGCCCTCAGAGCTGCGCCTGGTACTTCATAAGCATGCAAGAAACGTCAGCTATTGTTATTATAGCTATTATTAGGAGCTAGTGGGCGTGCTTGTAAACAGCTTCTCACACCCAAGCAAAGCTGGTACAGATACACGGGCTCAACACCCAGCAGCATTTAGAGATGGGACAGGGTGGGGAACTGAAACCCCATTTGAGAGATGAACGGAGACTCAGAGAAGGCAGGGCATTCATTTGTCTAACAAATACTTTTTTGGGGGGGAGCAATTTCCACATGTCAGGCACCACCTCTCTTCCCACATCAAACCTACTGAATCCTCAGAGGAGGGCCCTCTGTTTTAAACAAGCAGCCCTAGGTGATTCTCCAGCTTCGGGCAAGTCTGGGTAAATGCTTGGATTGTAGGGTATCAGTGCAAACATTTTGCCACATTCCGAGTTTGGACTTGGGTTTTAGGGGGGCTACCATTTTCTGGTGACAGATTGGCATAGACCCTGGGCCTGATTAATTGGGTAGAAATCTCAGGTTGCCACCTATTGGCTGTATGACCTTAGGGTAAACTGGGGCTAATAATAGTACCTACTTCAAAGTTGTTGTGAGAATTAAATTATTTATGTGAATGCTGACACATAGTAGCTATTATAAAGTATAAGCTATTATTATTACTGTGCCCAGTGTAGACAAGCATCAGAGAGAAGGCGGGGGTGGCGGATGTGAGGCTTCTCACCCCAGGATTGGCTCTGCCTGTCGCGTTGGCGGTGTCTGTCTCTTCAGGGAGACGCGCCACCTGCTCCCTTGCTCTGGAAGAGCTTTCCTGAGCCAGGGAATTCCCTCCCGTAGCGACTGACAGCAGCTCCCAGCTTCTGATGCCACGTGCTCTGCCCACAGCAGCATGGTGAGAATTAGATCATATCTTGGGGCCAAGGCTGGACCAGAAAGACAGGCAGGCTTAAGTGTTGGAGTGTCCATTTAGGAGCCCTGAAAATGAGAGGGGGGAGGACAGGTCCTGGGGAAGCTCCTCTCTGCAGCCTGGGCCAGTTTTGGCTGAGGGCGGTGCTCAGCTCGCCCGGGCCACAGGCCACAGGCCACAGGCCACAGGCCATGGGTGTGTGGATGTGCTGCAGACAGGGGAAGGGCGGGTGCCCAGGGAGGAGAGGCAGGATGCCAGGGCATCTGCCAGCCCTCCAGGACATTCATTTTGGCCCACTGCCCTCCAGCGGGGAGCAGACAAGCGTGTTTTGTTTTGGCATTAACTAGGCAGGCTGTGGGAAAATAGGCGGCAGGCTTCCCAAGCTGAGTTTCATAGACCAGCGTACAGTGGTCACAGAGCTGCCACCTCCCCATGCTGCTGTCCCACCCCTACAACTCCCATCTCCTTCCCCTGGTCACTGCCTGACCCCAATTCCCCGCTGCCCCGTTCAGCCTGGGGGTCCTCTACACGGAAGGGACTCTTAAAGGGGTGGTGTCTCAAGCCTTCAGGCTGGGCTTTGAAAAAACTCCCTGGTGGAAGTCCCTGTGTTCCAGATGAGGAAATGAAGGTTGAAGGAGGACTGGGACTTCCCGGGTCTTCACAATGAGTCAGGGGCAAAGCTGGGACTGTAGTTGGGCTCAACACCCTCCCATGGGAATTCCTCTTTTTGTGTTTTGTTTTTTTTTACTTTTACAAACAAAACCAGAACAAAACGAAGGGAAACTGAAGGAAAACACATGCACACACAAAGGAAGCTCACATTGGTGGGCCAGCATGGTTGCAGGCATTTTATGTAAACATTCCCATTTAATTCCCACCACAACCCTGCAAGAAGTCATTATTCCCCTTTTAAGGACAAAGGAACTCAGTTGAAGAGATTTCAGAACTTGGTCAAGAACTCAAAGCTAGGCAGAAGAGGAACCAAACATCTCATCCAGGTTTACCTGACCCCAAGTCCTTGCGATGTCAATCCTCCTCCCAGTCCTGACTGTTTTATCTATCAGTCCAAGTTTCATAGAGCTGTGATCACAGTGCAGCTCCCAGTGGGAAGGCCCTTGTTGGTGTCCCACATAGGCAGTCACTCAAGCTTCCCTGATGTGTCCCAAGATGGGCAGTCCCTAGCATACATAGCTCCTCAGTTCTTTACAGATCACATAGCTGTGCCCAAAAGGTCACATTCAGCAAGTGGCTGGCAAAGACCTTGGTTTCCTGCTTCCTCATATCAAAACCATGTGACTCTCAGCTCCTACTATAGCCCTGGGACTGGCTGTCCCTCACCCCCACCCAAGCTGTAACACTCCCTGGCACCAGCTGACCAGATAATTCCCTGTCCCAGTGCCTGCCTCTCAGGGACCTACTTCTGGCCTTAGACCCCATACTACCACCAGGTGGAATCTGGGTCCCTATGACTCTCCTGACCCTGCATGTTCTGGATTCATGGCTATGACCTTTGGTCCATGTGTTGGGATTGGGAGTTCCTGGAGTGCAGGACCTGGGTCTTACCCCAGAGACCTGCTTATGACTGAGCCCAGAAGAAGGGACTTGTTGAGTGATGCTAGATAGAATCCAAGGTCTAGTTCTGCCACAAAATCACTTTGTGTTCTAGGGAGTCGCTGCCCTCTTCTGCTGGTCACTGATCTTGAAACCTCTTTGAGTGGGCTGTGATTCTCTGTCTTGAGAGCTGACTAATGGAGGCACGCTCCCACACCAGGCTTACCAGAGGGCTGTGTTGAGGGGATTAGCTCAGGCAGGAGAAAAAGCTGGTATGTGTGTGTGAGGAGGAGGGCGGGGAGTGGAAATACAGGGAGAAAGGTAACTAGAGTAGTAGGGAGGTAAATGGGGGTAGGGTCCACAGACTGCATTATTTGCAGCAATGTAGCCAGGTAGCCTCAGTGGGGCTCAAACAAGGAATAGCTAGCATCTGGATGGGCTAACAGGTATTCCTGAGCAGCCTGCACCAATGTGAGTGGGGGATAATGATAGAGCAGGAAAGGGAGTAGAGAGGGCTGTGAACCTAGCTACAAGGAGGGTGGGAGGTGACCTGGTGCAGTATGGGCATATGGGATGGTGGCTGCCTTCTCTAGAGCCTTGGATGGAGTGCCAGTCTATCCTGGGTGGCCACTCTGAACCGTGGTGGGGTGCTATTTACATTCTAGTCATGCTCAAGGGCTGCTGCCCACTTCACATCCCTGGAGTTTCTCCTGGGAGCCCTGTGGAATATTGGAATAGCTCATCTTCCAATGCCTACTCATATGCCCCCTCTAGGCCAGCTTCTAATCCTGGCTCTCACTTAAATTTAGAATTATGTTCCTTCTGGGAGATTGTACAGCAGCATGCACGCTGGAAGAAGAGCATAGCTTCAGAGCCAGAGGGAGCTGGGGCCAGGCCTTAGCTCTCCTGTCCTAGCTGTGTGACCTTGGGCTGGTCATTTTGCTTCTGATCTTCAGTCTGTGAAATATGTGAAATGGGGTTATATGTACCATGAGAAGTTGTGAAGGTTAGAAATAATGTAAATAACATGCCTACTTCAATGCCTGAAACATAGAAGAGGCAAAATAAATGGTAGCTGTTATTAATTCCTTCCCAGGGTGAGAATCCCATCTGTGGCCTCCTTGGTGGAAAGGAGCCAACAGCTACTTGCACTGCCCCAGGGATGGGGGAGCTCACCCCCTCTAGGGGCAGCTCTGCCTGGAAAACCTTCCTTAGATGCAGCTGAGACCTGTCCCAGTTCTGTCTCTGGGGCCATAATGCATGCTGCTCTGTGGCCACAGGACAGCCTCTGTGGCATTACCTCAAAGAATCTCAAGAGATTTTACATCTGGTAACAGTGCTTATCTGCACTGCAGGAGCAAGGCTCTGGAAGTTCCCAGCCTCATTCAAAGGAGTACGTTTTAAGTCAGGCTTACCTAAATCATAGAAATCCCTTCCCCATCTCTGTAGAGTTAGGAATATATGGATTGTATTCTCCTGAGTCTGCTTTTTTTCCTGGGTGAACTCTCTCATTTCCTTTGAACAAGAGGCAAATGGGAGAACTGGATTCTGGTCCCAAATCCATCACTTCAGGGCAAATTACTTATCTTCACTGAGTCTCCAGTTCCTCATTTGTAAAATGAATAAAATAACAGTCTCACAGGATTATAGGGAAGATAAGCTCAGAAAAGTAATAGGAAAGTTTGGAGTTTGGGAAAGTCACTTAGTAAATGTTAAACACATTTAAAACAAAAAAACAAACACATTTTTGAAAAAGCAGTTAGCAGGTCATCTGGTGTTGCCCCTTAGCTTTTTATCATACCTCCAAAGGAAGTCATCCCAGAAAGCCTATGCCGTTCCTGGTTTTAGAATAATGGCAGATCAGGTGGAGGATGCCCCCCTAACTCCACAAAATAGAGCCCCAGGGTTGTACTTCATCTGTGAAGAGCCTACTAAGTTCCAGGCTCATTCACTTACTTTATTCCATAGTTGGGGACCAAGACCTAGAAAAGGCCCGGCTTATCAATGGTAGAGGCTGGATCCCAAAGCTCCCAACATCTAGCAATTTTATACTCCTAGTCCTCACCTCCAGAAAAGAGGTGAAGGGAGGATCATCTCTGGGCCAGACTAGTTGCACCCAGGACTAAGATCCCGCAGATCTTTGTTAAGCACCTTCTGTGTGCATGACACCGCATCTGGGGAAGCACTGTTACCCCTCCCCCACTCCCCCTCCAGCATTCATGGAATGGCTGGTCTGGAACTCAGCCTTGCTGAAGGCTGAGGCAGATTCTGTCTTGCTAACCTCTGTATCCCGTGTCTGGCACAAGGCTTGGCACAAAGCAGGATCTTAGCAAATATCTTTTGAATGAATGATGAATCTGTAAGCATTTATTGAACACTGACTATGTACCAGGCCCCGTGGTAGAAGAAATTCTATTTAATACAACAAGCCTGCAGCGCTGGTATTATATCCCCATTTTACATGTGAGAAAGGCCGAAAGCAGTGAAACTGATTAGCTCAAGGCCTCACAATGAATTGGTGCTGAAGCTGAGATTGGAGCTCAGCCTGGCTACCTCAGGCCTGAGCTCTAACTGCTTGCTGCCCCACAGCTGTCAGGGAGCTGGGACTCCGCCCACCTGTTCCATTGCCCCAGGCCTTCCCTGATAAGTGATTGAGGACTCTGGTGAAGGGCTGACTTTTGAATAACCTCAAGGAAACTAGAAAACACAAGCCTGATCTCCTAGTTCCTACACAATCTGACTCATGCATAGCTCTGATTCTATCACCTTCCTGTACAAGAATCTAGGTAATTCAGTGTGAACAACCTGGATTCAAGTTCCATCTTCCCAATTTCTGGCCACTTGTGGCCTCGGGCAATATACTTGGGTCTCTCCAAGCCTCAGGCACTTTCCTCTTTTGCCTGACTACACTTCTGAGAAACAGGTGTCTGGGACCCCAACTTCTGATGAAACCGTGGGGCGATCTAGTTCACACACATCTGTGTGTGATCCGGAAGAGGTATTTTCATTCTCTTAAGGACCTCAAGAGAGGCTGATACCCCTACCCCCAGATGGTCTGGACAGGGCAGGAACGTGGGTGAACGGGGCTGCCTGGATGAACAGCCTCCCTGACAGATGAGGAAGGCAGAGCTTACCCAGCCAGTCAGAGGCAGACAGAGTGGACTGACACCCAGAGGTCCTGACTACCCAAACGAGCTTCTTCCTTTGCCCCTGCTGCCTCCGCTACTTTTCCTCATGGTTATCACCTGCACCTTTTTTTCAATGACCCATAGAACCCTTCGTGACCCAGAGAGTCCAGTCTTGCTGTGTGACCTACTAAAAGTCTCTCCTCTTCTATGGGCACTAGCCTCCCCATTTGTGAATTGGGGTCCTGGTCTTAACGACCTCACGGTTCCCTTCAAGCAGAGTCCGTGCTCTTTGACGTGAATGCCCTGTAGCAGAGAGCCGTTTTCTTCTTTGCAGGGCAACTAGACATCGCCCTGCCCCGCCCCCGCAGTAGTCAGGCACCTGTGGCCGGCTGAGGAAGAACTTGTCCCGCACGCTTGCCTCTCTGGCCAGCGCATTCGCTCGCCAGAGAGGGGTGTTGGAAGACCGAAAAGAAGTAAAAAACGGAACTCCCCTACTGCCACAGGCATACTACCCTCCGCGCCACTGTAAAAACTTCATTCTGAGAGTCGTCCCCTTACACACACAGAGACACACATACACACAGAAACACTGCAGCCCAGAAGCCGGCAGGACGCGGGGGCGGCTTGTGCGCGTGCGTCGGCGCAGAGCCCTCTCCCGCCCACGTGCGCGGCCCCGATCGGAGGCGCGCGCCCGGTCGCCTGGCGGGAAAGCGCGCGTGAAGCCCCCGGCTGGCTCTCGGTGTGGGGGAGGGAGGACAGGAGGCGTTTGGAACGTGCCACTCTCGGAGACAACGGGGGGATATCCGTGCTTCACTAGCGTTTCTACCCCTCCTATTCGCCGACCGATCCGTTAGTTCCCCCACGTCCCCCGCCGAGATCCGAAACCCCGCGCCGCGGCCAAGCTCCCTCCCTACAGCGTGGCCCGGCCCCTGGAACCCGGCTCTGGACTGAGTTGTCCCTTCTGCAGCCGGAGCGGGGCGCTGCGCCACACGGTGGGGCCGGAAATTCCCGCGGCCCGAGTGGAGGAGCCGAAGCCGAGAGCGCGGCACCGCCTTCCACCTCCCCGGGCCGGGCGGGGGCGTCGGGCCCAGCGAGGGCTGGGCTGGGCTGCTTGAGTGGGGGCGGGGGGCCGCGTCTGCGAGGAGCTGCGGCGCGGGCGGGCGGGGAGCGAGACGACGCTGCTGCTCGAGAGCCGCTCGGCGAGCTAGGAGACCCTGCGCCCCGGCTCCTGGGCCCCCGCCCCCTCGCTGTCTCCGCCTCCTTCCCTCACACACCCCCGGGCCGCCGGAGCCCCAGGCCTTCCCGGCGCTCCTGCTCCTTCTCTTCACATTCGCCCTCCGACCCGGTCCTCCAGCCGCCCGCCGGCCTTGCTTTGCTCCCTGCCGGGCGAGTCCTCGTTCTCAGACTCTCCTTACACACACACACACACACACACACACACACACACACGCTTGCCGAGCCGCCACTCCTCACGGCCCCCCATCTCCTCGTCCTAGCTGACGCCGCCGTCGGGGGAGGATTGATGTCCCTTCAGCATCATGCAGCCGCCGCCGAGGAAGGTGAGGGTGCAGCTGGGGGGCTTTGGGGTTTGGGAGGGATGTGTACAAGGGACGCGGCTGGGGCGCCCCCTCCCCCTTTCCGCAAGGGGCCGTGACCGCCGTCGCCTCGGGCTTGTCACTGAGTTGCCGCCGGCTCCAGGCGAGGGCCACGCGAATGGGGTGTCTTTCCGACGAAGGGGCGGCCCGGGCTCGTCCCCTCCACCGCACGGGAGACCCCTAGACCTTTCACAAGAGTTTCGCGTGTGCATTTGTGTGTGTGCGCGCGCATGGCAGTGCTGCTCGCTGCAAAGTGCATTCTCGGGGCTGCACCGAGGGGAGGCGGGGAGCCCCTGCAGCTTTGCAGAGCCTGTGCTTGTGTGATTGTTTAGTCTGCGCCAGGTTTGAGCCCTCCAGCAGCTTGTCGCCACCCTCGCCCATTTGATAATTTTCAGGGAATTTGTTTCCAGCCTAGCCGTAAGGTTCGGCCTGCATTTCCCACGGGGCGGCCGAAAAGAAGTTGGACTAGTCACCGCCCCCCACCCCAGGGGAAAACAAATTGAGCCTTTCTCCCCCCACACCCAATCGTGTCCCGCCCCTCCAGCTAGGGGGCCGGGAGGCGGTGGTGCTGCCCCCGGAGAGCGAGAACCGGGCAGTGTGTGGCGTGTGCACCGCGATCTGGGCTTGGGGTGGGAGTGACGGGTGCTCTCGGCGTGTCAGCGGCTCCCCCCTGCGCCCTTCGAGAACTGTTTCACTGCCCTCTTCCCCAGCGTTCCCAAGGGCTGAGGCTGTGTCCTTGTCTTTTTAATCCTGCAGATGGTTACTGTCTACTCAGGGCATTGGGTGGAGAAGGCTGTTCTGTCCTCCCCTCGTGGGCAAACATTTGACGAATGCCTAACTCGCTCGTGTCTGCTGCTTCTTTTTCTCTTTCTTAATCCGGGTTTCTCCAGTTAAGTGACTCTTTTCTTTCACACATGTGCCCCCACCCCTCCGAGTTAGCCCGGCTCCGCGGCGGCGGGGATTCCAGGCCCACTGTAACCTGGAACCCTGGGGTCCAGGCCTGGCTGGCGAGGCACAGGACAGCTTGCATTTGCTGTTCTGTTTGAAGTGGAGCCGCCACGGGGACCGGCTTGCTGGGGTAGCTTAAAAGCACTGCACATGCTGGAAGGTCACTTTTGCTTTCTCCTTTGTGAGAAAGAGATTGTGATTTGATGCGCTGTCAGCGAGTTGGCATCATCCTGAGACACTGTGCTTTCTCGCAGCCATTATGGAATAATTTATGTAGTCAATTTATGCATATGATTTCATGATTGTGTAAATTTTGGCCATTATACATTAGGCATTCCTATAGTCACTTCTGCCATCTATACTCAGCTCACTTCTCCTGGTGGTTAAAATCTTTGAATCTTTTTTGGAAGAAATAGAAGACAGACTCTTCAAACTCTAAGAAGACCTACTACATTATGTGCCGAGCTTGTGCATGAAAAGGAATGACTGGCAGTTTATTTTGCACCTCCTTAATCTGTAATTTTTATACTCTTTTACTTTCATTTAACCTCTTTCAGGATATTTGGCTAGATTTCTTATTAAGTGTCCTCAGTAAACAAAATTAGGTGGCTAATAATGGATTTATGGCCTTTAGGGGAGAAGTGAGCAAGAGGTATATATTCTGACGGGTATTAAGTATTTTGCTTAAGTACTTTGTTGTTAAAGTTGCAGTATGGCCTTCATAATATATGGTATATTTTAGGTGAAAGTTACACAAGAACTGAAGAACACTCAAGTTGAGCAGATGACAAAACTTCAAGCCAAACATCAAGCAGAATGTGATTTACTTGAAGATATGAGGTAAGGTTATAGTAAATAGTTTGAGAACTTTTATATCTTTGTTTCAAAGAACCATTGAATTACCAAGCCCCAGGAACTGATGATGGAATTTCCTTTTGGATTTCCTGCTTTAAGGCTGTTAGAGCTTTGACTCAGCTAGAAATTATAACTGGAACTAACGCAATACAAACTTTTTTTTTTCCTTTAGTGGCGGGACCTATAACCTACATATACTATCATGAAAAAACAAGGATCTTAAAAATTTATTAGTCAAATTATAATCATTAAAGTAGAAATTCTTATTTAAATAATCTTTCCATTGAATTGTAACATTTACTGACCTTAGTGATTTCACAGAGATTTTTAAACTGACACCTCTGGTTAATGGTTAATATCTGGGGGTGAACCTGTCAACCTCAGATGATTGCACACTAGCACTATTTGTTAGAACATGACAAATATAATTTTCTCTTTGAACATTAAATTTAGTGCGAAATGTGTATCATATTTTTTCATTAAAGTTACCTGTATTCGTAAGCATTGTGAAAATCAGTATCTTTATAGAGGGAAGCATGACTCATTTTATTGAAAGAGACACCACTGTTTTAACAATCCTGTAATACAAATTGACAGCTCAACAAACATATTTTTATAAAGGATGGAAGATAATTTGCATGTTGAAACAGAGTGGCTACAATTCTTTTTTTTTTTTTTTAAGATTTTATTTATTTATTTGACAGAGAGAAGGAACACAAGCAGGGGGAGTGGGAGAGGGAGAAGCAGGCTTCCTGCAGAGCAGGGAGCCTCATGTGGGACTCGACCCCAGGAACCTGGGATCATGACCTGAGCTGAAGGCAAATGCTTAACGACTGAGCCACCCAGGTGCCCGAGTGGCTACAATTCTTAATTCTCTTTAGTAACACATTTATCATATTGGAGTTGGGTCTGTAAGCTCTGTCAGTTGCCTGTTTTCTCCTGTGGTGCATGACCTCATGTTGATTTCATGAAAAATATGAACTGTGTGTTGTTATAATAAAATTATGTGTTTGGGTAGCCGAATTGTTTGGAGCCCAAAGATTTTAATTTAAAGAGTTCCTTTTTTCCTGCCCCATATTTAATTTAGGTACTATTTGTGACTATTTCTACTGTCTACTTCTAACTAGGACATATATATTTAGTCTTATCCAAAGTTGGAAATACCAAGATCATTGTTTTCTCACCGGGAAGTATTCTATTTTAATTCTGCATTTGTTTCTTTTTGTTTTTCATGTGGCCACAGGGGAATTTTTAGACTTAAATAATTCCTGTGCAAAATACCTGGAATTCTTCATAAGGTTAAAAATGAAAAGTTTTAAACATCTATTAAGTGAAATAAGGTATTTTAGTAGAAATCTCTAAGTGAAGAAAGTAATAAATTTTCAGAAGCAGTTTAGAAAGGCCAACTTAGTGTGTAAGTGAAAATTCCCTGTGGGGTATGGAAGGTCAGTGGTCATTAAGTCCTGTGATTATATCTTCTAAAGACTTGTTTACATTCTTTTCTTTTTTTCCCCTATTGCCTATACCTTGGTACCTGAGCTTATGGTCAAGGATAGGGACACACAGTCACTGCTAAGTTGATGTAGGTTGTTCTGCTTCTGTTATTTAGTTGTTTGTATTATTGCCGACCCCATCACTTTTCACTTGCGTTATTGCAATAATATCCTAACTGTTGCAGTAGTGTTCTCATATCTCCTACCCCTCAATCTCTTCTTTTAAGTCTGTCTTCCACATTGTCACCAGTTAGCTTTCTTTCCTTTTCTTGTCTTTTTTAAAGATTTTATTTATTTGATCGAGAGAGAGCACACGCAGGAGCACGGGGGAGGAGCAGAGGAAGAGGGAGAAGTTGAGCAGGGAGTCTGGACTTGATCTCAGGACCCTGAGATCATGACCTGAGCTGAAGGCAGATGCTTCACCGACTGAGCCACCCAGGCGCCCCACCAGTTAGCTTTCTAAAAACATTGTTTATGGGGTGGCTCAGTTGGTGAAGCGGCTGCCTTTGGCTCAGGTCATGATCTCGGGGTCCTGGGATCGAGCCCCACATTGGGCTCCCTGCTCATAGGGGAGCCTGCTTCTCCCTCTCCCTCTGCTTGCAGCCCCCCGCTTGTGCTCTCTCTCTCACTCTCTCTGTGTCAAATAAATAAATAAAATCTTAAAAAAAAATATTGTTTATTATATACTGCGTTCTCTATGGCCTTCTAGATAAAGACTACACATCTTGTTGTAGCTTATATGGCCCTCTGCATCCTAGCCACAAGCTTCCTTTCCTGGTGTAATTACTGCCATTTCATGCTTATTCATCCTTCCTTCTTATTCCCTTTGCCCTGGCCACTCAGGACTTCTAGTTATCTAATTGTGCTCTGTACATTCATGCCTTTATATGTGCTGTTCTCTTTGCCTGCTGATATCCTTCCTCCCACTTTGTCACCTGGCAAATTAATGGTTGCCACTAAGTTTGCAAGTTGTTGTTCACTGTGATCTCAGAGGATTTTGATTTTGCACATGCTTTTGGCTTCCCCCTTCATGTGAATTCCTTGAAGTCAGGGGGTAAGTCTTAATTCGTTTTTGTGTCTTTGTACCCTTTGTTTAGGCTGGCAGAATTGTTAAATGAATGTAACTGGTTATATTTAAATGCACCTTACTTGTTTTTAGGGGAAATGTTTTATTGCTCTGTTTGTAGGGGGCTAGAGTGGTGTCTGTTTGGCTTGTGTTATACTTTGATTCATGTGGGTACTTTAAGATGTACCGTGCTAGGGGCGCTTGGGTGGCTCAGATGGTTAAGCATCTGCCTTCGGCTCAGGTCATGATCCCAGGGTCCTGGGATTGAGCCCCGCATCGAGCCCCGCATCGAGCCCCGCATCGAGCCCCGCATCGGGCTCCTGGCTCGGCGGGGAGCCTGCTTCTCCCTCTCCCTCTGCCTCTCCCCCTGCTCATGCTCTCTCTCTCTCTCTATCTCTGTGTCTCAAATGAATTAAAAAAAAAATCTTTAAAAAAAACCAACGTACTGTGCTATTTGATGTTGAATATATTTATATTTACATATAATATATAAATACATAGATTGTTGGTGTTCCAAAATTAGTACATTCTTTATTCGAATGATGTATGTTCTTCTTTTATATTAAATTATTGGAATGAATCCCTTCACTCCTATGTAGTTGTGAGCAGAATACTATATTACCTCCTAAAAGGTGAGTTTAGATTTCTGATTTTTGTTTTTCAATGATAATACTGAATTGGAAGTTGAAAATTGCATACTTTTGATATTCGTAATAACTTTAGTTGCTTGAGGAAGGGGGTAGTCTGGCTTTTCTGGTCTGTCCTAGCAAGTAGAACAACATTTAAAAATTCATCAGAAGTCTCTGAACTTGAGTTTTTATATGTATTATATTGTAAAAGATCTTGCTTGCTGCTTTTCCTTTTTTTTTTTTTTTTTTTTCAAGTAATCTCTTCCCCCAACGTGATACTTGAACTCACAACCTGGAAATCAAGAGTTGCATGCTATAGGGACTGAGCCAGCCAGGTGCCTCTGCTTTTCTTTTTTTGAGGTTCCCATCACCCTCCTCCCCAAAACCCCACAAATAGTAGTCCTTCTCACCGATGCCCCAACCAGTATTATGCTCTATTTAAGTTAGTGTGAATTCACTCAAAAAAAGTGCAAATAGCTTCTCTTAAGATAAAGAAATTGTTAGTAGGCAGAGAATAATTTTTACGACTTTAAAAAGAGGGAAAAACTAAAAGACCACAATAATTATTAAGCTGTAAGTAGGAGATGTAATGGGAGATGTAGTGTATTAAGCTGTAAATAAGAGAATTTCATGCTGGGTTATGGCTAGTTTCCACTCCCTTCCCCCCTTTTCATCTTGTGGAATTTTGAAGGGAGGAAACCAATTATGATACAGTATTTTTCCTTTGCTCTCCCCCCCTTCAGTTCGTTTGTTCCAGGGATGTATTTGGAAGCTGGTGTGTTGGGAGTAAAATATGAGAAGGAAAGATAATTAATTTGTTGTTAATCAGGGACATTCCATGCTTTGGGGAGATTTTATACTGAAGTGTTTCCTGTTGACTTTTGCTTAGACAAGCAAACTTTACTTTCTTTTTAGTTTATTATTACTATTTTTTCTCTCTTTGCTTTCTAAGACAACTTATAAGTTTCTAAATACTACAGCCTATGTATTATTTATTAATACTATATATTTAGCATTGTTTATTCTCATGATATACTAAGTAGAGTCAATAAAGAAAGTTCTTTGCAGGAATCCTCAACATAAAGAACTACCTTCTTAGCAGACATTTTTAGGTCATTATATAACATGGAAAAACCATAGAATTTTAGAGTCTGTTGAACACTGTCATATTTGTCAATGAAAATGGAAACTGAGGCACAGTGAGATGAAGTGAATCATATTGAGAAAAAATGCTAAGCTATATCTCTAATTTCTAGACTAGTGCACTATCCTGTTTCTCTGTATTATCCAAGCTTTTAATCAAGGAAATCATCATAAGTCCCATTTCTTGAAACATTTTGCCTATCAAAAAGCACATTTTAACTAATAATTTTTCTTATTTTTTACTTTTCATACATCAAACTGTCAATCAGCTTTGAATCATTATTTTAAAACTACTAACATGAATCCAGACAAAGGCAAAGATACTTGAAACTTTACGTCGGAGAAGTCTGAGTGTATGGTTCCTCACAGATGTTCTGAAAAATGGAAACTGGCTTAAGAAGCACCTGTCCTTTCTTTGTAGACACCTGGAGGTCTAGTAACCTCAAGTGAGGAAATTACTGTAATATATGATACCTTCTCTAAACTGTAGGTTTGTGGGACTCACTGGGGATTGGATTCTTTTTTTTTTTTTTTTTTTTTTTAAAGATTTTATTTATTTATTTGAGAGAGAGAGAAAGAGCGAGAGAAAGAGCATGAGGGGGCTAGTCAGAGGGAGAAGCAGACTCCCTTGCCGAGCAGGGAGCCCGATGCGGGACTCGATCCAGGGACTCCAGGATCATGACCTGAGCCGAAGGCAGTCGCTTAACCAACTGAGCCACCCAGGCGCCCTGGGGATTGGATTCTTGTCTGTTTATGGATACTTTGAGAATTTTTTCATTGTCTCAGAGACTGTTATGTCTAGAAGGGAACCTTAGAAGTAATCTGGTCTAGACTGTTTTTTTTAAAGTTTTATTGAGATACAATTCACATACCATACAATTAACCTATTTAAAGTTTTTTAGTATATTCATAGGATTGTACAACCATCAACACTTTAACTTGAGAACATTTTTGCTTCCCCAAAAAGAAACTCTGTACTTTTTAGCCGTCACTTCCATAATTTTCTCCAGCCTTGAGCAGTTACTTTCTTTCCCTATAGAAGTGGAATCTGTAAGAATGGAATCATTCAATGTGTGGTCTTCTGTGACTGGCTCTTACTTAGCATAATGTTTTCAAGGTTCATCCATGTTAACAGCATTAGTACTTCATTCCTTTTTATTGCCGAATAATACTCTGCTGGATGGATATACCACCACATTTTATTAACTCACTTATCAGTTGATAGATTTTTGGCTATTATGAATAATGTTCCTTTGAACATTCATGTACAAATTTTTGTGTGGACTTATGTTTTCATTTATCTTGAGTATAAATCTGGTAGTGGAGTTGCGGGGTCATATGGTAACTATGTTTAACTTTTTGAGGAACTTTCAGACTGATTTCCAAAGTGGCTCCATTTTATATTCCCACTAGCAGTCATCTTATGAAGGTTCTAGTTTCTCCACATCATTGCCAATGCTTGTTATTGTCTGTCTTTTGATTATAGCCATCCTAGTGGGTGGGAAGTGGTATCGTTGTGGCTTTTATTTGCATTTCTCTAGTAGTCTGTGATATTGAGCATTTTTTCATGTGTTTATTGGCCATTTGTGTATCTTCTTTGGAGAAATGTCTATTCAGATCTTTTGCATTATTTGTCTTACTGCATTATAAGAGTTCTTTATGTATACATATGTGTGTGTATATATATATATGTAACTGATTTGCACGTATATACAGTATTTGCAATATTTTTCCCACTCTGGAAGAATCACCTGAAGTGATTCAGACATGCATTAAATTTTGAGAATTACTGAAGCAGTGGAAAGAATAAGGACTTTGAAGGTAGACCAGAGATTGAAACCCAACTCTGCCGCTTACTAAATGTGTAATCTTGGACAAGTTATTAAGGTTCTGTGAGCCTCATATTTCATGTATGTAAAACAGGGTTAACCCTTTTGCTTTTTTGTAAAAGTTAAATGAGATATGTGAAATGCTGAGCATGGTAGATCTTCAGCATTGGTAGCTGCTATGGTTAGTGGAAATTAGAGCCTGGGAAGAGGGAAGTTGTCTTATTCAAGGTAACAGTGGAGGTTTTTGTGTTTCATTAATTCTAAGAAGCACAGTTTTGTTTTGTTTTTTACATTCTTCTGAAATCCAGATACATCTTAGAGTTGCTTTTGGCTTTGATATAGTTGTCAATGTCTCTTCATGCATAGACTTGAAGGATACGTATTGGCAGGCTTGAAAGAAAATCCCAGAGTTAATGATTGGAATTACAAATGTTGGGTCACCTGGGCTTTTGATGGCACATAGGATGATATTGTGTGGAAAAATATAGGTATCAATGATTGATTCAAAACAGTGGTTCAGGGGCACCTGGGTGTCTCAGTTGTTAAGCGTCTGCCTTCAGCTAAGGTCATGGTCCTGGGGTCCTGGGATCGAGCCCCGCATCGGGCTCCCTGCTCAGTGGGAAGCCTGCTTCTCCCTCTCCGTCTGCCTGCCTCTCTGCCTGCTTGTGCTCTTTCTCTCTCTGTCAAATAAATAAAATCTTAAAAAAAAAAAAAAAAAAAGTGGTTCAGAAGAGCTTGACTCCTGAGTGTGACCAGTTTATGCATCAATTTATTTTTTCTTTTTTAAAATTACGCACAAGAGTAATGTATACTAAAAATCTGACTAAGTTTAAAAGCACTCTTTTAATAAGTATAAATAAAAATTGTAATTGATAGGGTATTGTATAAATTTAGTTGGCAGCATTTTTTTCTTAGTGGAACATAATGTGTCTTGGAACCAGTGTCGTTTTTGATATGAAAACTGGAAGTAGCTAATCAGATACTGGACCCAGGTCTTTTTTCATTCATTCAAAAGTTATATTGCTTCTCAGTTCAGTGTTTTTTCCTTTTTTTTTTTAATTTTAAAATTTATTTTATTTTTTTTAGAAGGAGCGAGAGGGAGAAAGAGAATTTTTTTAAGTTTCAGAGGTAGAGTTCAGTCTTAATGTAACACCCAGTGCTCATTACATCACATGCCCTCCTTAATGTCCCTCACCCAGTTACCCCCTCTCCCTCCCCCCTTCAGCAACTTTCAGTTTGTTTCCCATGATTAAGAGTCTCTTATGGTTCGGGGAGAGAGAGAATCTTAAGCTGGGCATGGAGCCTGATTCG
Organism: Mirounga angustirostris; assembly: GCF_029215605.1. NCBI lineage: Eukaryota > Metazoa > Chordata > Mammalia > Carnivora > Phocidae > Mirounga > Mirounga angustirostris. Next base: position 56,150,145 of record NW_026991721.1, read on the forward strand.
GGGCTTGATCTCGCAACCCTGAGATCATGATCTGAGCCAAAATCGAGTCGGACGCTTAACCAGTTGGGCCACCCAGGTGCCCATCAATTCAGTATTCTTTCAAATGAGAATTTAAAAGTGATGTAAATCATGAGGGGAGAATTTTTAAAAATAGGGCTACATGGAAAAAGATCAAGTAGGACCTTACTTAGCATTTCTTTGAGAGGAAAAAAAAAGATTACTTGATTTTAAAATGAAAGGATATCATGGAACTTTAACTGATGAAATGAATTTACATTTTAAATATATACTTCTGGGTGCCTGGGTGGCTCAGTTGGTTAAGCGACTGCCTTCGGCTCAGGTCATGATCCGGGAGTCCCGGCATCAAGTCCCACAATGGGCTCCCTGCTCAGTGGGAAGTCTGCTTCTCCCTCTGACCCTCCCCCCTCTCATGCTCATTCTCTGTCTCTCAAATAAATAAATAAATTCTTTTAAAAAAATTAAAAAAAATATATACTTCCACATTATGGTCAGTTCTGGACCACATTATGGTCAGTTCTGGAGGGGAGACTAAGAGTAGGAGGTACAAACTAGGCAGAGGAGGAAATAGGGAAATACATTTTGAAAATCTGTTAACTAAAACTTTTTGTCACAGACCACTGCTTACTTGAAAGAGTCAGGGTTTTAACGATACCTTTTCCTATTGCTATTTAATGGTTTTTGAGCTTATAAGCCATTGTTCATTGATTCTTATCTGCTCCTAAAATGTGAAAATTTGGTTCTGGATGGGATGGCTATTGCAGCCCACTGCAGAAGTTGTTTTATGATTTATAGATTTGAACAGGAGATACTTTGATGAGGCAGATGAAATTAAACTAAGGCTTAGTAATGAAAGTTACCCACCACTTGGGTTAAGAATAGAAGTGTTGAAAGAATTTTTGTGTGCATTTTTTTTATTTTGGTCTTTTTAACCATACCCAGGTATATAAATATGGGAGACAATGAAGGTGGATCTGTGTGGTAGGATACCTGTGATACACTAGAACGAGCACTAGCTTAGAATCATACAACCGGGGTATGAATCCAATCTTAATCTCTTATTAACTGTGTGACTTTGGCCCTAAATCACCACAGGTCACTTAAACTTCTCTGAGCCTCATGTATCTTATCTGTAAAATGGTAATAATTATAATACCTTATGGGATTATTTTGATAATTAAAACAAAGTAATGCATATAAAAGCTCTCTTGGATAGTGACATAATAGATACTCAGTGAATGCATGTGGATTGTAATTTTAAGTAATTGAGAACATCAGTTCAGAATTAGGGTCTGTGACTTATCCCCTAAAGAGTTAACTTGTGGGTTAAAAATGCAATGAGCCTTAAAGATAAATTGTCCAAGTAATACTAAGAATTTCCTTCACCAAGTTCAGTAGTCCTGGGTACCTTCTATTTTTCTGTGTGTTGGTTATGATTCTTCTCATGATTGCTGGATGGCTTCTGCAACTCTAAGCATGATAATCTTATACAACAACGGTTAGTGGAGGAAGAGGAGGGAAGGGCAGTTTATCTTTAATGCAAATTTTCCTTCCCTTCTTCTCTTTCCTCTGAGAAGACAATTTCTACCAGAAATGATCCCAGTAGATTTTCCCTTATATCTTATGGGCTGAGTTTGCTTCATCTGCCTGTGCATGCCTAGTTGCAAAGGAGGCTGGGGATATGATTATATTCTTGGAGAGGTGGTCTTTGCCAGCAAGAAATAATGTATTGATGGCAGTGATACGGCTTTTGCCACATTACTGTTTTGCCCTGTTTGCCACAGGGACCAATTTCTAAGTTCTAGTGTTTCCCATAAAAGTGTAAAAAATATGTTGGGGTTTAATTGTGCAAGATATAGCTGGAATAAGGAATTCCTTAGAAAACACTTGTATGAAGGAGGGGAAATCAGAGGGGTAGACGAACCATGAGAGACGATAGACTCTGAAAAACAAACTGAGGGTTCTAGAGGGGAGGGGGGTGGGAGGATGGGTTAGCCTGGTGATGGGTATTGAGGAGGGCACGTTCTGCATGGAGCACTGGGTGTTATGCACAAACAATGAATCATGGAACACTACATCTAAAACTAATGATGTAATGTATGGGGATTAACATAAGAATAAAAAAATTAAAAAAAAAAGAAAAAAGAAAACACTTGTATGCATTCCTACCAACTTCTTTTGAATTCAGTGTCTTAGGTCAGGAGTAGGTTTTTGTATTTGCCATAGGTAATGGCCCAACAGGCCTCTTAGTATTCTCCTCTTAGCAATATAGGAGTGGTTAAAAATCTCGCCACTTTTGCTTTTCTGATAATTTAGAGAAATGGTGGCCTAAGGGCCCTCCAGGCAGTTGTGGTTTTGCTGAACTTCTTTTACTTCTCAGGTGAAAGCATTAATAAGTAGTGAAGTGGCTAAACTGAAAGCAGAGAAGGACAAATAAGAGCTAGAATTACTCCTAGCTGAATAATTTGCCCCTTAATAATTGAGGATTGGCAATTCAGTCTTGGAAATATAAAGTACTTGAGGAGGCCTGTGGTGGTAAGTTGATGTTTTTCTTTGTAAATTTTTTGAATGTTCATTTGAATTTCACAGATCCCATTCTGTTTTATTGGTGTCAGTCCTCAGGAATGATCTGATGCATAAGCAGGAGTTAGTTTCTAAGTCTGGTTTGTGCTGTCCATTCTTCAGTGACTAATTTGGGAACTAGGCACAGAAACTTGTAACCCTGTCTTTTGTTCCATTGCTGCAGATTTCCTGTCATGTGTTGGTCGGGACTGACTTAATAGAACCTTAGCTGATAGTTTTAGTTCATCTTATTTTGTCTTCACAGTATTCCTTTGTCATGCTTTATTTTAACATTCCATTTGATCCTTTTTTTTTTTTTCTTTTGGCATTCACATGTCTTGTCATCTGGATGTTTTGTTTTGTGAACTTTGACATATTCCCGATTCAAAAAGAAAATGTTATTTCTGGTGTTTGGAACCACAGACATGGTAACATTTTTCCTCAGGAAACAATTGGGAGCATATATTCCTTGATTATATTTTATTGGTATTTGTTTTTCCCTCTTTGGTGGTTGGAGAATGGGGGCGAGAGGCAGAGACTTTTTATTATATACCTTTTTTTTTTTTTAAAGATTTTATTTATTTATTTGACAGAGAAAGACACAGCGAGAGAGGGAACACAAGCAGGGGGAGTGGGAGAGGGAGAAGCAGACTCCCTGCCGAGCAGGGAGCCCGATGCGGGACTCGATCCAGGGACTCCAGGATCATGACCTGAGCCGAAGGCAGTCGCTTAACCAACTGAGCCACCCAGGCGCCCTATATACCTTTTTTTTATGTTTTGCATTTGTAGGTAAAATTCACTACTCTGAAGACTAAAATTAAATGATTCAGTATTGCTAAACATTTGGCTTTTAATTAATTTTTAGTGAAGTTATTTTTATATTATTTTTATATTTACAGACTGCGGTTTATTTCTAATATGTACAAATATTAAGAATACTTGCTTTATAAACTTCTTTTCTTAAAATGACGGATCTTCAGCTGATTATAGTTCATAGTTGGGGAAACAGGCTCTGGGTATTACTGTGTTTCTTTCTTTCTGCATTGTGAAATTTTTTTATTCTGAAACAAGTACACATATTAGGTGGTTAGATTCCTGTCCAGCCTCAAATTTTATTTTAGCTAAATTTATCCAAAGGTTCTACATTATAGTCATATTTTAAAATATTTTAAATAATATTTTTAAAATATAGTCATATTTTATAATGTTATTTCTGTGGTAAAATGTATTTTGCATTATAAGCGAACTTCTTCCCTGGGGGAATTGTTTTCTGTTTTACTATAGAGGTATTTATGTAATAGTTTCCTTAGCTATATTGAACAAATTGAGTATTTTTTAGTACTGCCCTTTCTTCTCTTGCATTTTTAGCTGTACCTCTATTTTTCAAGTGGCTGTTCTAGGTGTTACACTATGCATCTTTATCACAGTATACTTAGAATTAATATTATAGCACTCCACCTAAGACGCTTACAAGCAGTAGAATTCTAATTACTTCATCCCAGACTTGGTGCTGCATACTTTATAAACTTCATAATACGATGTTAGTTTTACTTTAAACACAGTTATCTTTTGAAGAGATTAAGATACAGAAAAAAGTCTTATTTTTACCAATTTTGACTTTTCTTTCCTTACCCAGACCAGTACATAGGTTTGCATTTCCATCTGGTATCATTTCCTTTTGGGCTGAAGAACTTCCTTCAGCGTTTCTAGTGAGTTTTGGTGACAGTTCTCTTAGCTTTCACTTGTCTGAAAATGTCTTTATTTTACCCTCATTTATGGAAGATAATTTTTGCAGGATATTGAATTCTAGGTTGACAGTTGGGCCATTCCATTGTCTTTTGGCTTTTATTGTTTCTGATGAGAAGTTACCTATTATTTATATACTTGTTCTCTTCTCTGTAATGTGCCCTTTTTTCCTCATTGATAGCATCTTTCCTCTTTATCTTTGTTTTTTTGCAGTTTGAGTGTGATGTGACTAATGTGGTATCTTTGTAATTACCCTGCTGGCTGTTCACTGAGCTTTCTGGATCCATAGGTGGTATTTTTAACAAACCTGGGAAATTTGGGGCCATTACTTATTTCGTCAAATATTTTTTTTTTTTTTTTAAAGATTTTATTTATTTATTCATGAGAGACAGAGAGAGAGGCAGAGGGAGAAGCAAGCTCCCAAGGAGCAGGGAGCCCGATGCGGGACTCGATCCCAAGACCCTGGGATCATGACCTGAGCCGAAGGCAGACGCTTAACCATCTGAGCCACCCAGGCGCCCTCGTCAAATATTTTTTTCTGCTCCATTTTCTCTTATTTCCTTTTTTGGGTTCCAAGGATTTGCATATGTTAAACTGTTTGATAATAACCCGTGTTTTTCAGAGTGGATAGTTTCTCTTGATTTGTTTTCTGGCTCTGTAATTAAATTAATTAAAAAAAATTAAAAAAATTTTTTTTTTAAAGACTTATTTATTAGAGAGAGAGAGAACATGAGCAGGGGGAGGGTCAGAGGGAAAGGGAGAGAGCATCCTCAAGGAGACTCCCCACCGAGCGCAGAGCTGATGTGGGGCTCAATCCCAGAACCCAGAGACCATGACCGGAGCTGAAATCAAGAATTGGATGCCTAGGGGCGCCTGGGTGGCTCAGTCGTTAAGTGTCTGCCTTCAGCTCAGGTCATGGTCCCAGGGTCCTGGGATCGAGCCCCGCATTGGGCTCCCTGCTCCGTGGGAAGCCTGCTTCTCCCTCTCCCACTCCCCCTGCTTCTGTTCCCTCTCTTGCTGTGTCTCTGTCAAATAAATAAAATCTTAAAAAAAAAAAAAAGAATTGGATGCCTAACTGACTGAGCCACGCAGGCGCCCCTGTAATTTTTTTTTTTTTTAAGATTTTATTTTTATGTAATCGCTACACCCAACGTGAGGCTCGAACTCACAACCCCAAGATCAAGAGTCACATGCTCTACTGACTGAGCCAGCCAGGTATCCCCCTTCTGTAATTTTCAGTATACTTTTAAGCCTATCTAGTGAAATTTTCATTTTTGATACTGTACCTCTAAGTGCTGGAACATATTTATAATTGCCTTTTTAAAGTTCTTGCCTGTTGTTTCCAACATTGGAGTCTTCTTGTGGTCTGTTTCTGTTGGCTGCTTCTGGCCCCCCTGGCCCGCCCCCCGATTATGGGTCACACTTTCCTGCTTATTTGCAAATCTAGTAATTTTTGAGTATTTGGACTTTGTGGGTGGCACATTATAAGAAGTTTCAATTATGGGGGCGCCTGGGTGGCTCAGTCGTTAAGCATCTGCCTTCGGCTCAGGTCATGATCCCAGGGTCCTGGGATCGAGCCCCGCATCGGGCTCCCTGCTCGGCAGGAAGCCTCCTTCTACCTCTCCCACTCCCTCTGCTTGTGTTCCCTCTCTCGCTGTCTCTCTCTCTGTGTCAAAATAAATAAATAAAATCTTTAAAAAAAAAAAAGTTTCAATTATGTTGTCTTTCTTTAAAGAGTGTTGAATTTTGGCGTTTCCACTGAAAGCCTGAGTGCCCAGGTGTGCAGAAATGTCTCCACTCTGGCTGAACTGGAATTCTGATGTCTCCCAGCAGTGTGCTGCTTCTATCTGTTCAGCTCTCAGGCCTGCAGCAGTGATTCTTCTAGGCTGCATGGAGTCTCACCCTGGCTTATGTGTAGCCTGGTACTCTCAGCCAAAGGTGCCCAAGGAACCCCCATGCAGATTTCTGGGGTCACCCCTTCTGCATTGTTGCTTGCTCTCCAGTATCCTGTCCTGTAAAGTCTTGCCACTCCGCTAGCCCAGAACTCTGATTTCTCAATTCATGAGACTGTCCTGCTTGGCTTAGGCTTCAGTTCCCTGTGATGCAGTTGGGAAAGTGTCCCAGGCAGAAAGCTGGAGCAGATGTGGTATACCGGTACTGCCAGTTGTTTTACTCCTGAAAATAGTAGAGTCATAGATTTTGTCTAGTTTTATAGATGCTACCCAAGGAGGACTAGTCTGGTATCAGTTACTCATCATGGCTAGAAAAAGAAGTCCATTTCACAGATGTATTGGAGGAAGATATTTAACTGACTTTAAATATGTAAGTAAGATTACGTATTTATACATATATAATATCTATATACCCCTAATTGATCCTCTGCTTTTAGATGTGTGAGTTTGGATATTTAATATATAAATGTATTCTGTAGCACAGGAATTTTTTAACAGCTTTATTAAGATACAATTCTTAAACCATGTAATTCACTCATGTAAAGTGTATAATCAAGTGGCTTTTAGTATATTCAAAGTTGTACATCCATTGCCACAATCCATTTAGGACATTTTCATTACCACAAAAAGAAATCTCACACCTCTTAGCCATTACCCTTCCTCTTACCCCCATTTGCCCAGCCCTAGGCAACCACTAATCTGCTTTCCATAGATTTGCTTGTTTTGGACATTTTATATAAATGGAATCATACAATATTTGGTCTGTTGCACCTGGCTTCTTTCACTTAGCATAATGTTTTCAAGATTCATCTATGTTGTAACATCAGTACTTCATTCCTTTTTATTGCTAAATAATATTCCATTGTTTGGATATACCGCATATTATTAATCCATTCATCAGTTGATGGACATTTGAGTAGTTTTACTATGGCTATTACAAATAACACTTTTATGAACATTCATGTACAGGTTTTTTTCACGGACTTGTGTTTTCATTTCTCTTGACTATATGCCTAGGAATGGAACTGCTGAGTAATATGTTAACTCTGTGTTTTTTCAAGGAACTGCCAGACTGTTTTTCAAAGGGACTATACCATTGTACATTCTCACTAGCAATCTGTGAGGGTTCTGCTTTCTCCACATCCTTGTCAGCACTTGTTGCTGAACATTAATTATATATAAAAGCCTCCCAGCAGTTATGCATTCTATAATTATTATTATTATTCCTATTTTATAGATGAGTGAGGCACAGAGTGGTTAAGTGACTTGCCAAGGATCAGAACTAAGAAATGGAAGAATTGGGTTTGAACCTAGGTGGATGCTTGACTTTAAAATTTAAGTTTTTTCGGGCGCCTGGGTGGCTCAGTTGGTTAAGCGACTGCCTTCGGCTCAGGTCATGATCCTGGAGTCCCTGGATCGAGTCCTGCATCGGGCTCCCTGCTCGGCGGGGAGTCTGCTTCTCCCTCTGACCCTCCCCCCTCTCATGTGCTCTCTCTCATTCTCTCTCTCTCAAATAAATAAATAAAATCTTTAAAAAAAAATTTAAGATTTTTCTCTCATTGAAAATTGTCTCTAAAGGTGTTTGATAATAGCAGATGAAATCAACTGAAATTTTCCTAGTATTTCCAAGCATATTTTCTCAGCCTTTATTAGATCTTGGTAGGAATCCATGGAACATAGGACCATCATTTCCCTGGTTTTATAGCTAGACTCAGTTTTCTTGAAAGTAGAAGACAGATGTTTCACTTGGGATTATTTTAAAAAAATGGGGGCACACTATTTTCAGTGCCCACCATTTCCAGACATTGTGGATGGAGTATGGTATCTTGTTTCAAGAACTACTACTTAGAATAGATGCCAAAGAAGAGGTGTAAGATTCAGTGCCTTGAACAGCTTTTAGTCTAGCTGATATAGTATAGGAGTGGAAGAAGATACATGGTCTGGAGTTTCATGTGTTTTCAGATCCAGGCTTGTTGAAGGATTGTGTGAAACACTGAACTTCTAGGTAATCTCTTGGCTCTTCTGATAATTATATATGGGGTTTAGGTTATATTTTGAGATACTTCCATAGTCAGAAATGCCTTGTTTGTCTTTTTTTGATATAAGTTAAGATCAGGCAGTTTTGTGGTGATTGAGGAATACAAAGTTTCTGAATAGCTAAAGTCTTGCTATCCAGCAAGCTTTTTTTTTCTGGCCACCTAGTTATGTTTATTTTTAACTTTTTGGCGTGTACCTAAAATAAAATATACTCCACAAATAGCTTAGAATCAGCTTATTTTGGGTGAATGAAAATACTTTATATTAGTAAACTCACTTTAATAAAAAAGAATTATTCTTTACACGTTTGAAACCAGTAAGTTATAAAAGTTATTGAAATGCTTCTACCTAGAAAATAAATTGCTGTTAACCAATTACATTGGCTAATATTTTGTACAGGTGTACAGATGAGGACAGTCAGTCACATAATAATCCTAAATTTACTTTCAGAAACATAACAGATTTTTACAAAAAATATAAAAATAATAGCAATAAATTATAATTTATTAAAATTTTAAAAATGACTTTGACAATGCATGTTTTGTTAATGTGGTGTCTTTTGTCATGAATTTAGATCTAGTGTTGATATATTAGTATACATGTATTAAAATTAAGTCTTCAAACCTCCTGTGTGTTATGCATCAGTAACATTTTAAGGAAGGAGAAAGCAAGAAAAAAGACCTTAGTGTTTATTTTTATGTAACTCTGCCAGGCAGAAGGCTGTGAAAGTTTTATGATGTATCTTTTAAATGTACAATGTAATTCAAGGATAAGGAATAATAGGTCTCTTGCAGTAAAATGTTTAAAGATAGATAATGTAATAAAAAATTATTTGTTAACCTTTATATGCATTCTATAGAAATAGCAAAAATTTTCATTTGATTAAAATGTTTGATGTTTTCTGCCAGGATCTCAAAGGAATGTGTGTTCCACTTTAATAAAAGATTATCTGACTAATAAATGTCTCCAACTCTTTTCCTGGCAAAGAAAACTTGGCATCTTAAATTGGGCCTTAAACATGATATATCATAGATGAAAACATTTTACAGTCATGGTGTTCAGAGGTGAACTTGATTACAGATCTGATAAGATGATTTTGGCAACTTGATGAATATTGACTAATCTTAATGGAAAGTAATTTTTTTACTTGAAAATACAGTTTTAGTTGGGGGTTTTAACCTCTTCTTCCCCAGGTCTTTTTGTGTGTATGTGTGCCATGATATCAATACTTTTGAAAAATGAAGGACATAGTCATTTTCTTTCGTCATACAATTTTTACTAACTTGACCTAAATACTACTTAAAGGATGTTATGATAAAAAGCTTTGGAAGATGTCTTGTGACTCTCTTCATCTTAGGTCCTATTCATAACAAACTTGACTTCAATTTCTTTGTGATAAAATTATCTCTTTTCAAAGGTAATTGAGTTTGAAGACATTATTTCTCTTTATTTATAGTATATCAAGAGCTGAAAGGCAAAGAAGTTTAAAGATGCTCAATAAAAATAACTCAGTTGGTCAACACATGTAACTAGAGAAAAAGCAGCTCTGTTTAGACCACATTTGATCACTCTTGAGAGGAGATGCTCCCCAACCTCTGTGATGTTGGGAAGTGGGGTGTGAGGGGGAAGGATGGTTATGTGAGAGGAATATCATAGGGCTTTTTTGGATTCCTGAATATTGCCATCACAGTGTGATAATATTATCTTCTTTGAAATATTTTGAATTCTCAGAATTAAACATAGCTTAAATTAAGGGAAGGTGCCAATAGTGCACTGTATAAGGAAGAGAGCACTTTATAACATTATGGATGCTTAGGTCCTACTCTTAAGATTCAGAGTTGGTAGATTTGGGGAGTGCATATGTGCATATGCATTTTTTTTTATAAAGATTTTTATTTATTTATTTGAGAAAGAGAGAATGAGAGAGACAGCACATGAGAGGGGGGAGGGTCAGAGGGAGAAGCAGACTCCCCGCTGAGCACGGAGCCCGATGCGGGACTCGATCCAGGGACTCCAGGATCATGACCTGAGCCAAAGGCAGTCGCTTAACCAACTGAGCCACCCAGGCGCCCTGTGCATATGCATTTTTAAAGGCGTAGTTGGTGATTCTCATTTGTAAGTAAGGATGAGAACTGCTGTTCTAGGATAGGAGTTATCACTCTTGTTTAATACGCATTTCAGATTTTTTTCCTGAACTGAGGCTTCCCATGAAATATTTCCTTAGCTAACAGATACTGCAGGAGAGGTGGATTCCCAAGATGTATAAAATTATCAATCGGATAATCAACCTTGAATAATTGAGAGTGATTCTTTGTAGGTTGAAAATGTCAGTGAAATAATTTTTCAAGTTTACTTTTTTTTTTTAAGATTTTATTTATTTATTTGACAGAGAGAGAGACAGCAAGAGAGGGAACACAAGCAGGGAGAGTGGGCAGACGCCTAGCGACTGAGCCACCCAGATGCCCCTCAAGTTTATTTTACTTTTAATGCAATTGTACTGGATGAATGAGGGTGGTGGTTTGACTTGTTATTAGTTGTTTTTCTCCCTTTTATGTGTATATAATTTAAAAAACTATATATATAGATATATAAATTGATTTAATTGTTTTTGTTGGGATAAGGAAGGATGAGTAGTTTCATAATTCTCTGATTCTCAAACTGTTCTGTGGACTAGTAATATCAGTATTAACTGGGAATATGTTGGAAGTGCAATTTCTCAGGCTTTATCCCAAACCTACTGAATCACAAATTCTGGGAGTGGGACCTACCAGTCTGTGATTCAACAAGTTCTTTTAGGTAATTCTCATGTATGTTAAAGCTTGAGGACCACTGTTACAAATTATAATAATTATTATTTACAGAGGTGTTTTATTTTTTACTTACCCAGTACTTAACTAATCCATTGTTCAATATTTGTTTCCAAAATTTTAATCGTGTGTGTGTGTGTATACATCTTCCCCTCTAGACTGTGTGCTTTTTCAGAGCTACACTATCTTTTATCTTTGTATATTTCATAGCATGATACATAGATGCTGAGGCAGTATTTGTTACCGAATAAGACATTGTTAACCAAATCAGTTTTTAATAAATTTTAAAATACAGACTCCACTGTTGTTAAACTCAAGTTTTATTTTCCTTTGTTTACCTAACAAAGTTTCCTTTGTTTAGCATAGCATAGTGGTTGATGTTCTTATTCACATCTTTGTGTAGTTATGTAACTATCTTTTTAGGATAGATTTCTAGTAGAGTTAGTTGATGGGTCAAACATTATATACTATTTAAATGGTTGTTTATGGGCGCCTGAGTGGCTCAGTTGGTTAAGTGTCCACCTTTGGCTCAGGTCATGATCCCGAGATCCTGGTATTGAGCCCTGCATCAGGCTTTCTGCTTAGCAGAGGAGTCTGCTTCTCCCTCTCCCTCTGCCCCTGCTCGTGTGTGCTCTCTCTCTCTCGCTCACTCTCTCTCTCAAATAAATAAAATCTTTAAAAAATTAAAAAAAAATAAATTCTTTTTTTTTTTTTTTAATATTTTTATTTATTTATTTGACAGAGAGAGACACAGCGAGAGAGGGAACACAAGCAGGGAGAGTGGGAGAGGGAGAAGCAGGCTTCCCGCGGAGCAGGAAGCCCGATGCGGGGCTCGATCCCAGGACGGATCAGGACCTGAGCCGAAGGCAGACGCTTAACCGACTGAGCCACCCAGGCGCCCCCAAAAATAAATTGTCGTTTATACTTGCTGTCATATTGCATACCCTACCCTGTCTAGGTACTTATTTCCAGACATGGCCACAGCATGTGATATCATTATTCTAATAATGTTCTTATATTGGGCTTTCTAATAAGCAAAACAGTCTTATTGTTTGAATCTGGATTTCTTTGGTAATTAGCAGGGCTGGATTTTTTCATGTTTGATACTTTACATTATTTTACATATTTTGTTAATCATCTGTCTTCACCCATTTGGGCTGCTATAACATTTCCACAGGCTGGGTAGCTATAAACAATAGAAAGTTCTTGCTCATAGTTCTGGAAGCTGAGACGTCCTAAGATCAAGGTGGTGCCAGCATGATCGTGTTCTCTCTTGAGGGCCCTTTTCCTGGTCACAGCTGGTACCTTCTTTCTGTGTTCTCCATGGCTGAAGGGCTTAGGGATGTCTCTGGAGCCTCTTTTATACGGGCACTGATTCCACTTATGAGGGTTCTACACTAGCACCTTGCAAAAGCCCCACCTACTAATACCATCACATTGGACATTGAAAATTCCAGTGTATGAATTTTGGAAGGACAGAAGCACTCAGCCAATAGCATGTCCTCAGTTGAATTTTCTATTTGAATATTGAGAGTTTTTTATATTTTAGGCTGTTTGCTTTATTTCAAATACTTCCCCTTCCCCCCAGCTTGTTTGTTTTTAATTTTGCTTTTTTTAAACCTAAACGTTTAATGTCTAGCTTGGTATATACTTATAAGACATATGTAAAAAATCTTTTTTTTCCAAAGATTTCATTTATTTATCAGATTGAGAGCGAGAGCACACAAGCAGGGGGAGCAGCAGGCAGAGGGAGAAGCAGGCTCCCCACTGAGCAGGGATCCTGATGTGGGACTTGATCCCAGGACCCTGGGATCATGACCTGGGCAGACGCTTAAATGACTGCTTAACCGACTGAGCCACCCAGGCATCCTGATATGTAAAAAAATCTAATGATACTGAAAATTGAAATTAAAGCAGTAAAATATTCTAGGAAAAAAATATATTTTTAAGTAGGCCCCATGCCCAGCGTGGAGCCCAATGTGGGGCTTGAACTCACGACCGTGAGATGAAGACCTGAGCTGAGATCAAGAGCGACTGAGCCACCCAGTTGCTCCTAGAAAATACTTTTAGGGGCGCCTGGGCGGCTTAGTCGTTAAGTGTCTGCCTTCGGCTCAGGTCATGATCCCAGGGTCCTGGGATCAAGCCCTGCATCGGGCTCCCTGTTCCGCAGGAAGCCTGCTTCTCCCTCTCCCACTCTCCCTGCTGTGTTCCCTCTCTCGCTGTCTCTTTCTCTGTCAAATAAATAAAATCTTAACAAAAAAAGAGAAAATACTTTTAGAAAGAGAAATGATATTCCATTATTTGATGAAGTAGAATTGAACTCTATTTGTTAATAGAGATAAAGATACTTAAAGATAAATGGAATAATCCACCTGGAAGATCACAATAAGCATGAAGATTTATTCACCTGGTAACATAAAAGAGTACAGATTATATAATTATAAGGAAAAACCGATAAATTTGTAATTATGGTGGGAGATTTTCACATCAAGCAAATAAAAATTAAAAATATTACAAGATTTGAATTTCATAATTAATAAGCTTATATACATATATAATTCTGTATCTAATATAGGAACTATACATTCTTTTCAGTTACAAAACTGGATTGCATAATTATTTATAAAGGAAGTCTCAACAAATTCCACAGAAATGATATCATACCTTTTATGTAGTAAATACATGGTTAAGAAAGGGTTCAGGAGCCAAATTCTGGTTCTGCCCTACCTGTATGACCTAGATGGTCATCTGACTCTTGTGCTCTCTAATCTGTAAAATGAAAGTGGTAATAGCATGCTCCTCAGAGTTGTTGTGAGGGTTAGAGTTCAGATTAGTGCCTTGCCACATGGTAAGGGCTCAGTAAGTTTTCAGTCATCATTATTATATTCTCTGATCACAATGCAGTGAGAATAGAAATCAGTAATAAAGAGATAAACACTGACCCCCAAATAAAAGATAAAACCTTTACATATACTATTCAGTAATGAAAAGGAGTGAATTATGGATACACATGACAATGTGGATGAAGGAAACATTCTGAGTAAAAGAAACCACATAAAAAAGAGTACATACTATATGATTTTATTTACATTAAGTATTAGAACAGGCAAAACTAATGTATGGAGGAAAAGAAATCAATACAGTGGTTTCCTCTGCAGATTAAGGGAGGGAATTGACCAGGAAGGGGTATGAAGGAACTTTCTGGGACGGTGCTGTCATTCTATCTTGATAGGCGTTTGGATTACACAGGTGTGTATGTCTGTCAAAACTCTCTCCCTGTCTATATACACACACACACACACACACACACATATATATATAAAACTTGTGTATTTTATTATATATGTATGTTTTATATAAAAAGACTAAGCAAATTGTTATTGCAAAAACCTGGGAACAACTTAAAGTGCTTTTTAGGAGGATGGATGGATAAATGAGTAGTGGTATAGATATGATGAAGTATAATGCAGCAATTGAAAGAAATACATCTCTTGGGTAGATCTCACAGTCTTAATGTTCACTGGAAAAACCAAGTTGCAGAATGACAAAATACTGTGTACTGTTGATAGAAACCTATATATTTAAAGTATAAAAACTTGAGTATGAAGGACATGGTATTGGTTGCCTCTGAGAAGAGAAGGGAGGTACAATAATAGAACCGGTGGACCTTAGCGTATTGTGCAGTTACATTTCTCTGAAATATGTCTGAAGCAAGTAAGATGTAAGTTTAACATTTGTAGTAACTACATGGATGTTTGTTTATATTCTTAGCTGTACTTTTATGTTAAAATATGTTCATAGAAAGTTAAAATCACTCTGTAGTCCTGCCATCCAGAGATGATCACTGTTAAATGTATGTTGCTTTCTTATTGTATTTTAAAAAGTAGTATTTGGAGATACCAGATGAGTAAGCTTTACTCTCAGTTTTCACATTTGCTTTATTAGTTTTACATAACATTTGTAAAGCAAATACTTAAAGTGAACTTCTTAGACTTAAATCAGGTATGTATTTGAATATAAAAAGTTTTAATTTTAGAGAAATATTACAAAGCACTCTTTTTTTAAACATTTTATTTATTTGAGAGAGAGAGAGCACAAGCAGGGGGAGTGGGAGAGGAAGAAGCAGGCTCCCCGCTGAGAAGGGAGCGCTATGTGGGGCTCGATCCCAGGACCCTGGAGCTGAAGGCAGCCGCTTAACTGACTAAGCCATCCAGGCACCCCTACAAAGCACTTTTAAGAATACAGATTTTCCAGTAAATAGTAATAGAGATAAGAACTAGGCTGTAAGAAGTTCAGTGTTCTGGATATCCAGTGGTAGTTCTTAAATTTTCCACAGTATTTATTTACAAATAAATATGTTTAGTAACCCTGTAGGATGTGATTCTTCTATTTTTGTCAAAATGTTAAATTCTTAGGCAATGTTATGATTGGAATTGTGGTATTCTAGCCCCAGTTTTATAATTCTGCAGAAATTCTGTAACTTCTTATAGCTGTTTTGGTCATTGTACTTAAGGATTCTTTAACAAGGGGAATGAGGATTTAAGAGCCTAACTGGAGGAAATTCTTGCTTCATTTTATTTTTGATGTCCTCCTTCCCCCACCCCCCCAGGTCTAGTAAAGGAAATTTCAAAATTCTGTAAAATTCTTTTTGGCCTCAGTTAACTTCTTCTGTGAATCAAAGGTTTTCTCTATATGATTTCTAAAATTTATCTCACTTCTCTGATTTTATGATTCCTAAGTAATTACGGAAATCTTTGGATGCAAGTACTAACTTTTAGAGAGTCCTGTGAAGATTGAGGCTTTACTTTTACCAGCTGACTTTACATTGTTATTGCAAAACAGGTACTTGTTTTACCAGATACCGTGTCGGATTTATTAGAGTCCTGTAATACAGTGCATTTTCTTCATTCAGACTTAACAGATTTAAAAATTATTGTTAATTCTGCAATAGGCTATGCATTCAACAAATTTTTTTTTAAAGATTTTATTTATTTATTTGACAGAGAGAGACAGCGAGAGCAGAACACAAGCACGGGGGAGTGGGAGAGGGAGAAGCAAGCTTCCCCTAGAGCAGGGAGCCCAACGCAGGGATCGATCCCAGGATACTGGGATCATGAGCTGAGCCGAAGGCAGATGCTTAATGACTGAGCCACCCAGGCGCCCCATTCAACAAATATATATATATATTTTTTTATTTGAGAGAGAGAGAATGAGAGACAGAGAGCACGAGAGGGAAGAGGGCAGAGGGAGAAGCAGACCCCCTGCTGAGCAGGGAGCCCGATGCGGGACTTGATCCCGGGACTCCAGGATCATGACCTGAGCCGAAGGCAGTCACAACCAACTGAGCCACCCAGGCGCCCTCAACAAATATTTCTTAAAATAATTGTATGATTGTGTAAAACTTGTAGAATAGTTTGGATTTATTAGCACAATTATGTGAGACCCCTTTATGAATTTTCCACCGCATATTTGTAGCCTAATAGTAAACATTTATTGAGTTCTTTACATTTCCCAAAGTGCTTTTATATCTGTTTATTTCACTTAATCTTTAGAACAACCTAGTAAGATATATGTGATTTTATAGATGTAAAAATTGTTGCTCAAAGAGATGAAGGCACTTATCTAAAGCCAGGATTAGAAAAATTCAGGACTTCTGACTTTTAACCTGTTCTCTTTCCACTTCCCTAGTGTATTTTTGTTTATGAGGTCTTCCCTAGGAAAGTTCGGTTAGTGAGGCATGGTGGTGTCTTATACATAGGGTGTACTGTGGACAGTGGAAGGGAAGGCAGTAAAGTATGGAGATAATGTAAAATTGATTATTACTTTGTTTCATTGTCTTTATTCTCTTTATCTTTGGCTTCATTTTTTAAAGAATTTATTTGAGAGAGAGAGCACACAGAGTGAGAGAGAGAGCATGAGTGGAGTGGGGGAGAGGCAGAGGGAGAGAGAGAAGCAGACTCCCTGAGGAGCAGGGAGCCTGATGTGGGACTCTATCCCAGGACCTTGGGATCATGACCTGAGCCAAAGGCAGATGCTTAACCGACTGAGCCACCGAGGCACCCTTTTGGCTTCATTTAAAAAAAATTTTTTTTAGGGGCACCTGGGTGGCTCAGATGGTTAAGCGTCTGCCTTCGGCTCGGGTCATGATCCCAGGGTCCTGGGGTTGAGTCCCACATCGGGCTCCCTGATCCTTGGGAGCCTGCTTCTCCCTCTGCCTCTCTGTCTCTGTCTCTCTCTCTCTCATGAATAAATGAATAAAATCTTAAAACATTTTTTTATTGTTATGTTAATCACCATACATTCCACCATTAGTTTTTGATGTGGTGTTCTATGATTCATTGTTTGTATATAACACCCGGTGCTCCATGCAGAACGTGCCCTTTTTAATACCCATCACCAGGCTAACCCATCCTCCCACCCCCTTCTCCTCTAGAACCCTCAGTTTGTTCTTCAGAGTCCATCGTCTCTCATGGTTTGTCTCCCCCTCCGATTTCCCCCGCTTCATTCTTCCCCTCCTGCTATCTTCTTCTTCTTCTTTTTTTTTTTTTTTTAACATATATTGTATTATTTGTTTCAGAGGTACAGATCTGGGATTCAACAGTCTTGCACAATTCACAGCACTCACCATAGCACATACCCTCCCCAATGTCTATCACCCAGCCACCCCATCCCTCCCACCCCCCACCACTCTAGCAAACCTCAGTTTGTTTCCTGAGATTAAGAATTTCTCATATCAGTGAGGTCATATGATACATGTCTTTCTCTGATTGACTTATTTCACTCAGCATAATACCCTCCAGTTCCATCCACGTCGTTGCAAATGGCAAGATCTCATTCCTTTTGATGGCTGCATAATATTCCATTGTGTATGTGTGTGTGTGTGTGTATATATATATATATATATATATATATATATATATATATATATATATACACACACCACATCTTCTTTATCCATTCATCTGTCGATGGACATCTTGGCTCTTTGCATAGTTTGGCTATTGTGGACATTGCTGCTGTAAAAATCGGGGTACACATACCCCTTCGGATCCCTGCATTTATATCTTTGGGGTAAATAACCAGTAGTGCAATTGCTGGATTGTATGGTAGCTCTATTTTCAACTTTTTCAGGAACCTCCATACTGTTTTCCAGAGTGGCTACACCAGCTTGCGTTCCCACCAACAGTGTAGGAAGGTTCCCCTTTCTCCGCATCCCCGCCAACATCTGTCGTTTCCTGACTTGTTAATTTTAGCCATTCTGACTGGTGTGAGGTGGTAACTCATTGAGGTTTTGATTTGGATTTCCCTGATGCTGAGCAATGTTGAGCACTTTTTCATGTGTCTTTTGGCCATTTGGATGTCTTCTTTGGAAAAATGTCTTCATGTCTTCTGCCCATTTCTTGATTGGATCATTTGTTCTTTGGGTGTTGAGTTTGAGAAATTCTTTATAGATTTTGGATACTAGCCCTTTATCTGATATGTCATTTGCAAATATCTTCTCCCATTCTGTCGGTTGTCTTTTGGTTTTGTTGACTGTTTCTTTTGCTGTGCAAAAGCTTTTTATCTTGATGAAGTCCAAATAGTTCATTTTTGCCCTTGCTTCCCTTGCCTTTGGCGATGTTTCTAAGAAGAAGTTGCTGCATCTGAGGTTGAAGAGGTTGCTGCTTCTGTTCTCCTTTAGGATTTTGATGGACTCCTGTCTCACATTGAGGTCTTTCAACCATTTTGAGTCTATTTTTGTGTGTGGTGTAAGGAAGTGGTCCAGTTTCATTCTTCTGCATGTGGCTGTCCAGTTTTCCCAACACCATTTGTTGAAGAGACTGTCTTTTTTCCATTGGACATTCTTTCCTGCTTTGACCATAGAGTTGAAGGTCCATTTCTGGGATCTCTATTCTGTTCCATTGATCTATGTGTCTGTTTTTGTGCCAGTACCTTAACTGTCTTGATGATGACAGCTTTGTAATAGAGCTTGAAGTCTGGAATTGTGATGCTGCCATCTTTGCTTTTCTTTTTCAACATTCCTCTGGCTATTCGGGGTCTTTTCTGGTTCCATACAAATTTTAGGATTATTTGTTCCATTTATTTGAAAAAAGTGGATGGTATTTTGATGGGGATTGCATTGAATGTGTAGATTGCTCTAGGTAGCATTGACATCTTCACAATATTCTTCTAATCCATGAGCATGGAACGTTTTTCCATTTCTTTGTGTCTTCCTCAATTTGTTTCATGAGTATTTTATAGTTTTCTGAGTATAGATTCTTTGCCTCTTTGGTTAGATTTATTCCTAGGTATCTTATGGTTTTGGGTGCAATTGTAAATGGGATCGACTCCTTAATTTCTCTTTCTTCTGTCTTGTTGGTGGTGCCAACAAGGAATGCCACTGATTTCTGTGCATTGATTTTATATCCTGCCACTTTACTGAATTCCTGTATGAGTTCTGGCAGTTTTGGGGTGGAGTCTTTTGGGTTTTCCACATAAAGTATCATATCATCTGCAGAGAGTGAGAGTTTGACTTCTTCTTTGCCGATTTGGATGCCTTTTATTTCTTTTTGTTGTCTGATTGCTGTGGCTAGGACTTCTAATACTATGTTTGAATAGCAGTGGTGATAGTGGACATCCCTGCCATGTTCCTGACCTTAGGGGGAAAGCTCTCAGTTTTTCCCCATTGAGAATGATATTCGCTGTGGGTTTTTCATAGATGGCTTTTATGATATTGAGGTATGCTCTGTCCCTATACTCTGAAGAGTTTTGATCAAGAAAGGATGCTGTCCTTTGTCAAATGCTTTTTCTGCATCTATTGAGAGGATCATATGGTTCTTGTTCTTTCTTTTATTAATGTATCACATTGATTGATTTGCGGATGTTGAACCAACCTTGCAGCCCAGGGATAAATCCCACTTGGTGGTGGTGAATAATCCTTTTCATGTACTGTTGGATCCTATTGGCTGGTATTTTGGTGAGAATTTTTGCATCCATGTTCATCAAGGATATTGGTCCGTAATTCACCTTTTTGATGGGGTCTTTGTCTGGTTTTGGTTTCCTTCCATTTCTATTTTTTGGAACAGTTTCAGAAGAATAGGTATTAATTCTTCTTGAAATGTTTGGTAGAATTCCCCTGGGAAGCCATCTGGCCCTGGGCTTTTGTTTTTTGGGAGATTTTTGAATACTGCTTCAATTTCCTTAGTGGTTATAAGTCTGTTCAGGTTTTCTATTTCATCCTGGTTCAGTTTTGGTAGTTGATACATCTCTAGGAATGCATCCATCTCTTCCAGGTTATCTAATTTGCTGGCATAGAGTTGCTCATAATATGTTCTTATAATTGTTTGTATTTCTTTGGTGTTGGTTGTGATCTCTCCTCTTTCATTCATGATTTTGTTGATTTGGGTCCTTTCTCTTTTCTTTTTGATAGTCTGGCCAGGGGTTTATCAATCTTGTTAAGTCTTTCAAAGAACCAGCTCCTAGTTTCGTTGATCTGTTCTACTGTTCTTTTGATTTCTATTGTATTGATTTCTGCTCTGATCTTTATTATTTCTCTTCTCCTGCTGGGTTTAGGCTTTATTTGCTGTTCTTTCTGTAGTTCCTTTAGGTGTAGTGTTAGGTTGTGTATTTGAGACTTTTCTTGTTTCTTGACAAAGGCTTGTATTGCTATATACTTTCCTCTTAGGACTGCCTTTGGTGGATCCCAAAGATTTTGAGCAGTTGTGTTTTCATTTTCATTGGTTTCCATGAATTTTTAAAATTATTCTTTAATTTCCTGGTTGACCCATTCATTCTTTAGTAGGATGCTCTTTAGCCTCCATGTATTTGAGTTCTTTCTGACTTTCCTCTTGTGATTGAGTTCTAGTTTCAAAGCATTGTGGTCTGAAAATATCCAGGGAGTGATCCCAATCTTTTGGTACTAGTTGAGACCTGATTTGTGACCTAGGATGTGATCTATTCTGGAGAATGCTCCATGGGCACTAGAGAAGAATGTGTATTCTGTTGCTTTGGAATGGAATGTTCTGAATATATCTGTGAAGTCCATTTGGTCCAGTGTGTCATTTAAGGTCTTTATTTCCTTGTTGATCTTTTGCTTAGATGATCTGTCCATTTCATTGAGGGAGGTGTTAAAGTCCCCCACTATTATTGTATTGTTGTTGATATGTTTCTTTGCTTTTGTTATTAACTGCCTTATATAATTGGCTGCTCTCATGTTAGGGGCATAGATATTTACAATTGTTAGATCTTCTTGTTGGATAGACCCCCCCTTTTTTTTAATTTTTATTTTTTTTATTCTTATGTTAATCCCCATACATTACATCATTAATTTTAGATGAAGTGTTCCATGATTCATTGTTTATGCATAACACCCAGTGCTCCATGCAGAATGTGCCCTCCTCAATACCCACCACCAGGCTAACCCATCCTCCCACCCCCTTCCCCTCTAGAATCCTGTTTGTTTTTCAGAGTCCATTGTCTCTCATGGTTCGTCTACCCCTCCGATTTCCCCCGCTTCATTCTTCCCCTCCCGCTACCTTCTTCTTCTTTTTTTTTTTTCTTAACATATATTGCATTATTTGCTTCAGAGGTACAGATCTGAGATTCAACAGTCTTGCACAATTCACAGCACTTACCAGAGCACATACCCTCCCCAGTGTCTATCACCCAGTCACCCCATCCCTCCCACCCCACCCCCCACTCCAGCAACCCTCAGTTTGTTTCCTGCGATTAAGAATTCCTCATATCAGTGAGATCATATGATACATGTCTTTCTCTGTTTGACTTATTTCACTCAACATAATACCCTCCAGTTCCATCCACGTCATTGCAAATGGCAAGATCTCATTCCTTTTGATGGCTGCATAATATTCCATTGTATATATATACCACATCATCTTTATCCATTCATCTGTCGATGGACATTTTGGCTCTTTCCACAGTTTGGCTATTGTGGACATTGCTGCTATAAACATCGGGGTGCACGTACCCCTTCGGATCCCTACTTTTGTATCTTTGGGGTAAATACCCAGTAGTGCAATTGCTGGTGGATAGACCCTTTAAGTAGGATATAGTGTCCTTCCTCATCTCTTATTACGGTCTTTGGTTTAAAATCTAATTTGTCTGATATAAGGATTGCCACCCCAGCTTTCTTTTGTGTCCATTAGCATGGTAAATGGTTTTCCACCCCTTCACTTTCAATCTGGGGGTGTCTTTGGTCTAAAATGAGTCTCTTGCAGACAGCATATCGATGGGTCTTGTTTTTTTATCCAATCTGATAGCCTGTGTCTTTTGATTGGGGCATTTAGCCCATTTACATTCAGGGTAACTATTGAAAGATGTGAATTTAGTGCCATTGTATTGTCTGTAAGGTGACTGGTACTGTATATTGTCTGTGTTCCTTTCTGGTCTATGTTGCTTTTAGGTTCTCTCTTTGCTTAGAGGACCCCTATCAATATTTCTTGTAGGGCTGGTTTCATGTTTGCAAATACCTTTAGTTTTTGTTTGTCCTGGAAGCTTTTTATCTCTCCTTCTATTTTCAATGACAGCCTAGCTGGATATAGTATTCTTGGCTGAATATTTTTCTCATTTAATGCTCTTGAATATATCCTGCCAGTCCTTTCTGGCCTGCCAGGTCTCTGTGGACAGGTCTGTTGCCAATCTAATGTTTCTACCATTGTAGGTTACATATCTCTTCTCCCGAGCTGCTTTCAGGATTTTCTCTTTGTCTCTGAGACTCGTAAGTTTTACTATTAGATGTCAGGGTGTTGACCTATTTTTATCGATTTTGAGAGGGGTTCCCTGTGCCTCCTGGATTTTGATGCCTGTTTCCTTCCTCAAATTAGGGAAGTTCTCTGCTATAATTTGCTCCAATATACCTTCTGCCCCCCTCTCTCTTTCTTCTTCTTCTGGGATCCCAATTATTCTAATGTTGTTTCATCTTATGGTATCGCTTATCTCTCGAATTCTGCCCTCGTGATCCAGTAGTTGTTTATCTCTCTTTTTCTCAGCTTCTTTATTTTCCAGCATTTGGTCTTCTATATCACTAATTCTCTCTTCTCATTTATCCTAGCAGTTAGAGCCTCCATTTTTGATTGCACCTCATTAATAGCCTTTTTGATTTCAACTTTGTTAGATTTTAGTTCTTTTATTTCTCCAGGAAGGGTTTCTCTAATAACCTCCATGCTTTTTTCAAGCCCAACTAGTATCTTTAAAGTGATGATTCTGAACTCTAGATCCGACATCGTACTAATGTCCATATTGAGTAGGTCCCTGGCAGTCGGTACTACCTCTTGTTCTTTTTGTTGAGGTGATTTTTTCCGTCTTGTCATTTTGTCCAGAGGAGAACAGAGGAATGAGAGAACAAACTGCTAACAGGGTAACAATGTCCCCAGAAAATATACACTAAACAAATCAGAAAAGACCTGAAACCCGGGGGAAAAGAAAGGGAAAGAACGAATAAAGAAAAAGAAAAAGATAAAAACAAAAGCAAAACAAAGAAAAAAAACAGAATATGATCAAATATGATCAGGCTGGTGCATAGATCAGTGCCACACACTAGATTTTGGGTGTATTTTGGTCTAAGAAAGTGCCTCCCAAAATTTTAAAGAAAAACTTGTATATGTGCAAAAAATAAGGGTTAATACGATGAAGGGATGGAATATGACTGTAAAGATGAAAATTATAAAAAATTTTGTAAAAGGAATTGATAAGTTGGTTGAAAAAAGAAAGAGGATTTAAAAAAAAAAAAGGGAGAGAATGTGATCAGGCAGGAGACAAGAACAAAGCCTTACACTAGAGATTTAGGGTATATTTTGATCTGTTAGAAGAAAATGTATCTCAAAATTTTAAAGAGAGAACAACTTATATATATATACCAAAATTAATATATATATTATTATATATACCAAAAATAAGGGTAAGTGCTACGAAGGGATAGAATATGGCTCTAAAAATGAAAAATAAAAAATATATTTTTAAAAAGATTGATAAGATGTTGGTTGAAAAAGGGAAAAGGAAAAATTAAAAAAAAAAGACAGTTAAAAAAAATTAACTTTGAAAGACTAAAGAATCATGGTAAAAAAACCCATGAATTCTATGTGCAGTAGTCCCCTAGCACTGGAGTTCTGCCGTTCTCATTGATCGGTAAACTTGGTCTTGGCTGGCTGTTCTCGCTGCTCTTCTGGGGGAGGGGCCTGTTGCCTTGGTTCCCAAATGTCTTTGCCGGAGTCAGAATTGCCCCGCCCTTGCCCAGTCCGGGCTAAATAATCTGCTCGGGTTTGCTCTCGGGAGCTTTTGTTCCCTGCAGGCGTTCCCTACAGCTTTGGAGGACGAGAGTGAAAATGGCGGTCCCCCAATCTCCGCCCCGGAGGAGCCGAGAACTTGGGGCCCCGCTCCTCAGTGCGCCCCCCGAGAAAAGCAGTCAGTCACTCCCGTCTCCCCAGTCTCCAGCCGCACTCCGTGCTCACCCAGCCTGTGACCGCGCGTTTCTATCTCTGGCACCCGACCCCGGGTGGAGTCTCCAAACCCAGCAGATCCCTGCGGTGCACTCCCGCACCTCTCCTCCCGGGGGAGGAAGGGGAGTCTCCCTGGATCTGCCACTTGTTGGGTCCCTGCTGGAGGAGCAGTGGCCTGACTGTGCCACAGATCATGGTTTATGGCAATCCCGAGCTGAGAGCCCGCACCTTGGCTCCGTCTCTGCAGGTGGCTTCCCTGCTTCGATACCTGGGAGCTCTGCTGCACTCAGGCATCCCCAGTCTTTCTGTGACCCCGAGGGTCCTGAGACCACACTGTCCCAGAGAGGGTTCCACCCCCCGCTTAGCCACTGGAGCGACGTCCCTCAGTGGAGCCGGCTTCTAAAAGTTCCGATTTTGTGCTGCGCTGCTCTATCACTTGCCAGAAGCGGCGGCCAGAGGCCAACTCCCTCCCCCCGTCTATCCTTCCGAATATCTCGTCGGATTCACTTCTCTGCACGTCCTACCTTCCAGAAAGTGGTCGCTTTTCTGTTCAGAGAGTTGTTGCTATTCTTTTCTTCATCTCCTGTTGAGTTCATAGGTGTTCAGAATGGTTTGATCCCTATCCAGCTGAATTCCTGGGACCAGACGAAATTTCGGTCTCCTATACCTCCACCATCTTGTCTCTCTTCCCGTTTTTAATTGGGTTATTTTTTTGCTATTGAGTTATATGAGTTCCTTTGAA
This sequence comes from Mirounga angustirostris, assembly GCF_029215605.1. Classification (NCBI taxonomy): domain Eukaryota; kingdom Metazoa; phylum Chordata; class Mammalia; order Carnivora; family Phocidae; genus Mirounga; species Mirounga angustirostris. Next base: position 56,175,442 of record NW_026991721.1, read on the forward strand.
TTTTAGATATTAACACCTTATCAGATATTTGGCTTGCAAATATTTTCTCTCAATTTGTAGATTGTCTTCTCAGTTTATTGATTATTTCTTTTGCTGTGCAATTTTTTAGTTTGATGTATTCTATTTGTTTATTTTTCCTTTTGTTGCTTGTGCATTTGTGTCATATCCAGAAAATTATTGCCAAGATCAATGTCAAACTTTTTTACGTTATGTTTTCTTCTAGGAGTTTTATGGCTTCCAGTCTTACATTTAAGTTTTTAATCTATTTCAAGTTAATTTTTGTGAGTGGTATAAAATAGGGGTCAAATTTCATTCTTTTATATGTGACTACTCGGTTTTCTCAGTACCATTTGTTGAAGACACTCTCCTTTCCCTATTAAGTATTCTTGGCTCCCTTGTCAAATATTAGTTGACTGTATATATATGGGTTTATTTCTGGGCTATTCTGATTCATTGGTCTGTGTGTCTTTCTTTGATGCCAGTATGGTTTTGATTACTTTAGCTTTATAATATAGTTTGAAATCAGTAAGTGTGATGCCTCCAGCTCTATTTTTCTTTTTCAGAATTGCTTTGGCTCTTTGGTGTAATTTTAGGTTTTTTTTTCCATTATTGTGAAAAATGCCATTGGAATTTTGGTATAGATTGCATTGAATCTATAGGTTCTGGTTAGTATGGATATTTTAACAATATTAATTCTTTTGATCAGTGAACACATTTTTCCATTTATTTGTGTCATCTTCAATTTCTTTCATACATGTCTTATAGTTTTCAGTGTTCACATCTTTTACCTCCTTGGTTAAATTCCTGATGTTGGATTTTGTTAAATATTTTTGCTGCATCTATGGAAATGATCATGTAGCTTTTCTCCTTTATTCTGTGTTGAGTTACACTGATGAATTTTTGGTTCTGGAACCATGTTTGCATTCCTCAGATAAACTTGATATGGTCATTATGTATTATCCTTTTTATATAAAAATATAAAATGGATTTGATTTGCTAATATATAGTTAAGAGCTTTTACATCTATATTTATAAGGGATATTTGCTGTAGAATTTTTGTTTTTCGATGCTGTCTTTCTAAGTTTTTGTGTAGGGGTAATACTGGCCTCATAAAATGAGTGAGAAAGTGTTCTCTTTTCTGCTTTCTGGAAGAGTTTATATATGATGCTGTTATTTCTTTTCTTTTTTTTTTTTTAAGATTTTTTATTTTTTATTAAAGTACAAGAAGGGGGAGCAGCAGGTAGAGGGAGAGGGAGAAGCAGGCTCCCCGCTCAGCAGGGAGCCCGACATGGGGCTTGATCCCAGGACCCTGGAATCATGACCTGGGCTGAAGGCAGCCGCTTAACTGAGCCACCCAGGCGCCCCATGATGCTGTTATTTCTTAAATGTTTGATAGAATTAACCAGTGAAGCCATCTAGGCCTGCGGTTTTTGCTTTTGAGAGATGAACTATTTAAAAAAATTTTTAATATAAATTCAATTTAGTTGACATGTACTGTATTACTAGTTTCAGAAGTAGAATTTAGTGACTAAGCAGTTGCATATAACACCCAGTGTTCATTACATCAAGTGCCCTCCTTAATGCCCATCACCCAATTAACCCATCTCACCCCTCCAGCAACCCTTGGTTTGTTTCCTGTAGTTAAGAGTCTCTAATGGTTTGCTTTCCTCTGTTTTCATCTTAACTTTATTTTCCTTCCCTTCCCCTATGTTCATCTGTTTTGTTTCTTCAGTTCCACATATGAATAAAATCATATCGTATTTGTCTTTCTCTGACTGACTTATTTCACTTAGCATAATACCCTGTGGTTCCATCCACATCTTTGCAAATGGCAAGATTTCATTTTTTTGATGGTTGATTAATATTCCATTATATATATATCACATCTTCTTTATCCATTTATCTGTCAATGGACATTTGGGGGCTTTCCATATTTTGGCTATTGTGGACATTGCTGCTATAAACATTGGGGTACATGTGCCCCTTTGAATCACTATGTTTGTATCCTTTGGATAAATATCTAGTAGTGCAATTGCTGGGTTATAGTTTAGCTCTATTTTTAATTTTTTGAGGAACCTCTATACTGTTTTCCAGAGTGGCTGTACCAGTTTGCATTTCCACCAACAGTGTAAGAGGGTTCCCCTTTCTATGTATCCTCACCAACATCTGTTGTTTCCTGAGTTGTTAATTTTAGCCATTCTGACTGGTGTGAGGTGGTTCTCATTGTGGTATGACTTGTATTTCCCTGATGCCGCGTGATGTTGAGCATTTTTTCATGCGTCTGTTGGCCATTTGTACGTCTTCTTTGGACAAATGTCTGTTCACTTCTTCTGCCCATTTCTTGACTGGATTTTTTGTTTTTTGGGTGTTAAATGATAAGTTCTTTATAGGTTTTGGATACTAGCCCTTTATCTGATAAGTCATTTACAAATATCTTCCCCCATTCTGTCGGTTGTCTTGGTTTTGTTGACTGTTTCCTTTGCTGTGCAGAAGCTTTTTATCTTGATGAAGTCCCAATAGTTCATTTTTACTTTTGTTTCCCTTGCCTCTGGAGACGTGTCTAGCAAGAATTTGCTACAGCTGAGGTCAAAGAGGTTGCTGCCTGTGTTCTCCTCTAGGATTTTGATGAATTCCTGTCTCACGTTGAGGTCTTTCATCCATTTTGAGTCTGTATATGGTGTAAGGAAATGGTCCAGTTTCATTCTTCTGCATGGGGCTGTCCAATTTTCCCAACACCATTTGTTGAAGAGACTGTCTTTTTTCCATTGGACATTCTTTCCTGCTTTGTCGAAGATTAGTTGACCGAAGAGTTGTGGGTCCATTTCTGGGTTCTCTATTCTGTTCCATTGATCTGTGTGTCTGTTTTTGTGCCAGTACTATACTGTCTTGATGATTACAGCTTTGTAATAGAGCTGCAAGTATGGAATTATGATGCCACCAGTTTTGGTTTTCTTTTTCAACATTACTTTGGCTGTTCAGGGTCTTTTCTGGTTCCATACAAATTTTAGGATTGTTTGTTCCTGCTCTATGAAAAATGCTGATGGTATTTTGATAGGGTTTGTATTGAATGTGTAGATTGCTTTGGGTAGCATAGACATTTAGCTTTTAATTACAATTTACACTTTAAATTGTTGTAGGGCTTTTCAAGTTTTCTATTTTTGGTTGTGTTCTTCAAGGAATTTGTCCCATTTCATCTAGATTGCCAAATTTTTGGAGCACTTCTATAGGTTCTTTGCACTTCCTGTGGACTCCCGTGGTTCCACCTTGCACTTCCTCGATCCGTGTATTTTTCTCTTTTCTGGCTGTTTGCATACTGCTTTTGGAGCCCTTAGGAATTCAGTAGTTTACTTCTGCTATCTTTTTTTTTTTTTTTTAAAGATTTTATTTATTTATTTATTTGACAGAGAGCGAGAGCAGGAACACAATCTGCTATCTGTTTTTAAGGCCCATTGATTCACCAAGTGGAGCTTTTGGACCCACTCTTACTTTTGGACCCACATCTTATTCCCAGGATACATCAATAAGTTATTTTTTTTTAAATTAAAATTAAAGTAAAATGAACATAACAGAAAGTTATACTTATTTAACCATTTTAAAATGTACAGTGGGTGGCTTCTAGTATATTCACAGTGTTGTACAAGTATCACCATTAACTCCGGAACATTTTTATTACCCCAAAAAGAAACCCCATACAAATAAGCAGTCACTCACTATTTCACCTCCTTCCCTAGCTAAGCTCATGACAATGATTAATCTCCTTTTTATTTCTGTAGATTTGTCTTCTCTGAACATTTCCTGTAAATGGAATCATATAGTGTGTAGCTGTGTTGTTTAATTTTTATGTCAACTTGGCTGGTCCACAGTGCCCAGATATGGGTCAATCATTATTCTGAATGTTTTTCTGAAGATGTTTTTGTATGAGACTAACATTTAAGTCAGTGGAATTTGAGTAAAGCACATTGCTCACCATATTATGGATGGGCGTCATATAATTAGCAGAAGGCCTGAATAGAACAAAAGACTGGCCTCCTTCCCAAGTAAGATAATTCTGCAGCAGATGGCCTTTGGACTTGAACGGCATCATCAGCTCCTTTGTGAGTCTTTAACCTGATGACCTTTGACTTAAATTGCAGCACTGACTTTTCTCTTGGTTTCTAGTCTATTATCCCACCTTGCAGATTTTAGATTTGCCAGCCTCCATAATCATGTGAGCCAATTCCTTAAAGTAAATCTCATTTTATACATACACACATCATATTGGTCCTGTTTCTCTGGAGAACCTTACAAATACAGTGGCCATTTGTGACTGGCTTCTTTCATGTAGCATAGTGTTTTTGAGGTTCATCCATGTTATAGTATATATCAGTATTACTTTCTGCGGCTAAGTAATAGTTCATTATATGAATATACCACATTTTATTTATTGAGCTGTTGATGGACATTTGGGTTGTTTCCACTTTTTGGCTATTATGAATAATGCTGCAATGAACTTTTGTCTATAAACTTTTGTTTTAATATCTATTTTCAGTTCTTTTCAGTATATTCCGAGGAGTGGAATTGTTACAGCATATAGTAATTCTGTGTTTAGCTTTTTGAGGATGTGCCAAGCTGTTTTCCATAGCAGGTGCACCATTTTACATTCTCATCGGTAATATAGGAGGGTTCTTATTTCTCCACATCCTGGTCTAGTACTTGTTCTTTTCCATTTTGTTTTTGTTTTATAACCATTCTAGTGGGTGTGAAGTGATATCTCATGGTGGTTTTGATTTGTATTTTCCTAGTGGACTAATGGATGTTGAACATCTTTTTTATGTGCTTTTGTGTGCTCATTGGCCATTTGTATATTTCCTGTGGAGAAATGTATATTTAATATCTTTGCCCTTTTTAAAATTGGCCTGTTTGTCTCTTTGCTGTAGATTTGTAAGAGTTCTTTATGTATTCTGGATATTAAACCATTATCAGTTATATGATTTGCAAATACTTTTACCAATCTGTTGTCTTTTCATACCCCCCTTTTTTTTTACTATTTTATTTTATTTTATTATTATTATTTTTTAAAGATTTTATTTATTCATTTGAGACACAGAGATACAGAGAGAGCGAGAGAGCATGAGCAGTGGGAGAGGCAGAGGGAGAGGAAGAAGCAGACTCCCCACTGAGTCAGGAGCCCGATGTGGGACTTTGATCCCAGGACCCTGGGATCATGACCTGAGCCGAAGGCAGACGCTTAACCATCTGAGCCACCCAGGCGCCCCTTTTTTTACTATTTTAAGTAATCTCTACACCCAGTGTGGGTCTCGAACTTAAAACTCCAAGGTCAAGAGTCTCATACATGTTCTATCTACTGAGTCAGCCAGGCACCCCTTCTTTTCATATTCTTGATAATGTCCTTTGATGCACAAACATCTTTAATTTTGGTAAAGTTCATTTTACTTATTTTTTGTTGTTGTTGTTGATATGCTTTTGGTGTTCCATTTAAGAATCTGTTGCCAAGGGGCACCTGGGTGGCTCAGTCAGTTGAGTGTCCAGCTCTTGGCTTTGGCTCGGGTCATGATCTCAGGGTCCTGGGTTTGAGCCCCACTTTGGGCTCCATGCTCAGTGGGGAGTCTGCTTGAGGATTCTCTCCCTCTCCTCTGCTCCCCCCCCACTCTCTCAAACAAACAATAAATAAAAGTCTATTGCCAAGTTGGAGATCTTGAAGACTTACTTCTGTGCTTTCTTGTAAGAATTCTATTTTATTTTATTTTATTTTATTTTAAGATTTTATTTATTTATTTGACAGAGAGAGACACAGCGAGAGAGGGAACACAAGCAGGGGGAGTGGGAGAGGGAAAAGCAGGCTCCCTGCAGAGCAGGGAGCCCGATGTGGGACTTGATCCCAGGACCCTGGGATCATGACCTGAGCCGAAGGCAGTCGCTTAACCAACTGAGCCACCCAGGCGCCCTCTTGTAAGAATTTTATAGTTTAAAAAAAGAATTTATAGTTTTATCTGTTACATTTAGTGTTCGATCTATTTTGAGTTAAGTTTTATATTTGGAATGAGATAGGGGTCCAACTTCATTCTTTTGTAAGTGGAAATTCACTTGTCCTAGCACTATTTGTTGAAAAGACTCCTCTTTCTCCTTTGAATGGTCTTGGCATCCTTGTTGAAAATCAGTTGGCTATAGATGTTTGGGTTTGTTTCTTGATCATCAATTCCATTTCATTGAAAAATAATATAAACCAACTAGGCCTCACAAACATATACAGAACACTCTACCCAACAAAGCAGGATATACATTCTTTTCAAATACACATGGAATATTCTCCAGGATAGAACGTAAGTTGGGCCATAAACAATTACCAGTAAATTTTAAAAGATCACAGTCATACAAAATATCTTCTCTGACCCCAATGGAATGAAGCTACAGAAATCAATTAACAGAAGGAAGACTGAAAAGTTTGCAAATATGTGGAAATTTAACAACATATTCTTAAACAACTAGTAGGTCAAAAGAAATCCTTGGGAAAATTAGAAAATACTTTGCCAGGAATGAAAACAAAAACCCAGTATACCAAAACTTATGGTATACAGTGACACTACTCTGGGAAATTGATTGTTCTAACACCTACATTAAAAATAAAGAAAGATCTCAAATCAACCTAACTTTGCACCCAAGAAACTAGAAAAAGAGCAAACTAAATTCAAAGCCAGCAAAAGGAAGAAAACAATAAAGATTAGATCAGAGATAAATGAAATAGAGAATAGAAAGACAGTAGAGAATTAACGAAACCAAAGTTGATTCTTAAGAGACAAACCTTTAACTAGTCCAAGAAAAAAGGAGAGAAGATGCAAATAACTAAAATCAGAAATGAAAGTAGGGACATTACGGCACCTGGGTGGCATAGTTAGTTAAGCATCTGTCTTTGGCTCAGGTTATAATCCCAGGGTCCCACATTGGGTTCCCTGTTCAGTGGGGAGTCTGCTTCTCTCTCTCCCTCTGCAGCTCTCTCTCTCTCAAATAAATAAATAAAATCTTAAAAAAAAAAAGGAACATTACTCTCTATCCTACCATTGAAGTAAAAAGTATTGTAAAAGAGTACTAGGAGCAATTGTATGCCAACAAATTGGATAACCTAGATAGAAAGGGCAAATTCCTAGAAACATACAAATTACCAAAACCGATTCAAGAAAAAATAGAAATTCTCAACAGACCTTTCACAAGTAAAGATTGAATCAGTAATCAAAAACTTTCCAACAAAAAGTCCAGGACAACACAGCTTCATGGGTGGATTTTACCAAACAGTTAAAAAAGAGTTAATTAATCCTTCTCAAACACTTCCAGAGAATAGAAGAGGAGGGAACACTCACATTCTATGAGGTCCTCATTATTCTGATATGAAAGTCAGACAAAGAACAAGAAAACTAAAAATTAATATCCGTCACGAACACTGATGCAAAGGTTTTCGACAAAACACTGACAAACCGAATCTGACAACACATTTACAGATTTATACAGTACGATGAAGTGAGATTCATCCTAGGAATGCAAAAGTTCAATATAAGAAAATCAATGAATGAAGTACACCATATGAACAGAAAAAGGACAAAAACCACATAATCATCTCAATAGAGGCAAAGAAAGCATTTGACAAAATTTAACACCTTTTTGTGATAAAAATGCTCAGTAAACTAAAGGCATAGCATAGAAAATATAGTCAGTGATATTGTAATAGCATTGTGTGGTGACAGATAGTAGCTACACTTGTGATGGTCATGGCATAATTTATAAAGAAGTTGAATCACTGTTGTATACCTGAAACATTGTAACACATATAAACACATGTAGCATTATGTGTCAGCTACTCAAATAAAAAATTTTAAATAAATACATTAAAAGAACACTCAGTAAACTAGGAATAAAAGGAAACTTCCTTAATATGATAAGGGGCACATACAAAAATCCTCAGTAACATACAGTTGACCCTTGGACAACATGGGTTTGAACCATGTGGGTCCAATTTTTTTTGATAAATGTAGTCCAGTACTGTAAATTTATTTTCCTTATAATTTTCTTAATAACATTTTCTTTTATCCAGTTTAGTTTATTGTAAGAATACATATGTAATACATATAACATGCAAAATATGCGTTAATTGGCTGTTATTGGTAAGGCTTCCTGTCAGTAGGAGGCTGTGAGTAGTTAAGGTTTTGGGAAGTCAACAAGACTGCTATTCTCTTGGCACTTAAACATTGTAACTCAATCTGTAACTGGTACTTGCTTCAATTAGTTTTAAAAATTATTATTTAAGTTTTTAAAATTCATTTAAAATATTTGGTTACATTTTTTTTTTAATTAAAAAAAATTTTTTTAAAAAGATTTTATTTATTTATTTGACAGAGAGACAGCGAGAGAGGGAACACAAGTAGGGGGAGGGGGAGAGGGAGAAGCAGGCTCTATGCGGAGCAGGGAGCCCGATGTGGGGCTCGATTCCAGGACCCTGGGATCATGACCTGAGCCGAAGGCAGATGCTTAACGACTGAGCCACCCAGGCACCCCTTGGTTACATTTTTTATCTGCTCCATGGCAGCATTTTTCTCATGAGTGTCCTTTGGCTACTGTTTTTCCTTTTTTAAGTTTTGCATTTATATATTCTATTCCTGCTTCTTTTTTGGGTTATTTATTTTTGAATGAAGAGAGTTCTTCCTGTACAGCGTTTTAGGATATCAGAAGTAGGTGTCTCAGGGTAGCTACTGTCTTCCAAATTTACAGTAATTTTCTTTATAACCAGGGTTGTGTATATGAATTTATTTCATTTCTCCTCCGCCAGAGAAGATTTGCTGTAGGACTGTTCATAGTGTAGGCTGTCTCACTATCTTTTTGCCACACCAGCAGCCTAATTTCTGCTAGTGTAGCTTGTTTGTGTGATTCCTAATTTAGTACTGTCTCCTCTACTTCTTCAAACTGTGAGCAGCAAAACTCCTTCCGCTAGCCCATGTCCCCTGTTTTTGTTGTTGCAAATGTGGTTTAAATTTTATACCTCAGGAAGTATACTTGAAGAAATGTACATACCTCCCCCCCTTGAGTTTTAGAGCCTCAGGCCTCATATTCACCCTCTTTCTTCAGCTTTGTCTCTCTTTTGGACTATCTTTCACGTGTTTCCTAGTTTTATTGGAGATCACATTTGCATTTATGTTTTTTATTTATTATTGCTTTTGGGTAATTTCCAAGAGGAGTAGGGAGATTCACACATTGCTCTGTCATCAAGACCAGAGTTACTTTAAAAGTATTTTTTTGTTAGTGCTTTGCATATTCATTTAGTCAAAATATTTAAACTGGATTAAATTTCATAATTATAAAATGTGGAATGTATTTGCACTTATTTAACAAAGACTTTCTAGCATTTAGTATGTACCAAGTCTGTTCTGAGTGCTTTACAAATATGTACATTTCATCCTCATAATAATCCTATGAGGTAGGTGTTCTTTTTATAGGAAACCGAAGCACAGGCAGGAAAATAAATTTGCCTATTGTTGCCTAATTAATAAGAAATAAGAACACTTTCTACTTTTCATTTTATGATGATAGCATTTGTGAATCTTGGCATCATCCATTTATACCTTGTGCTCATGAATCCCTTGAGAGGAGAGTCCATGTCTCATCTTTATATTTCTTGTACCTGTTTAGCAGAATACCTGAAATTCAGAAGATACTCAGTGAATGTTGTTGGTGAATATTTTTATTAGGAGCCAAATAATTTCCTCTGTGCCAGACTTGTATAGTTTCAGTTCTTTATTCTACTTGCTTTGTTTAAAAAAATTTTTTTTGAGTGCATGCGCACAAGCAGGGGAGAGAGGTAGAGGGAGAGGGAGAAGCAGGCTCCCCGCTGAGCAGGGAGCCTGACATGGGGCTTGATCCCAGGACCCTGGGATCATGACCTGAACCAAAGGCAGAGGCTTAACTGACTGAGCCACCCAGGCGCCCCATAAAGGTTTTATTATGACAGAGTTGTCAACATGCTGATAATTTAAGTACTAGTTCCCTTACCCCAGTTTGCTGTCCATGCTAAAAAATTATTTTTATATCCTGATATTAGTTGCATTTACACAGTGTTATTTGTAAAATAACGGGGGTGAACTAATTCAGGATAATAAAAATGTGGTAGTCATTTTACAGTCCATTTGTTTTTATTGCTGAGTTTTATTCCATTTTAAGAATATATCACTTAAAAAATTTTTTTAATTTAAATTCCAGTTAGTTAACATACAGTGTAATATTAGTTTCAGGTGTACAATATAGTAATTCAACACTTCCATACAACACCTGGTGCTCATCACAAGTGCCTTCCTTAATCCCCATCACCTGTGTAACCCATCCCCCCCCACCTCCCCTCTGATAACCATCATTTTGTTCTCTACAGTTAAGTCTATTTCTTGGTTTACCTGTCTACTCTCTCTCACCTTTGCTCATTTGTTTTTGTTTCTTAAATTCCACATATGAGTGAAGTCATACGGTATTTGTCTTTCTCTGACTAACTTATTTCACTTAGCATAATACTCCTTCCTCCATCCATGTCATTGCAAATGGCAAGATTTTATTCTTTTTTTTGGCTGAGTAATATTCCATTATTTATATCTATATACACATACATAACACATCTTTTTTTTTTTTTTTTAAGATTTTATTTATTTGACAGAGACATAGCGAGAGAGGGAACACAAGCAGGGGGAGTAGGAGAGGGAGAAGCAGGCTTCCCCGCAGAGCAGGGAGCCCGATGCGGGGCTCGATCCAGGACCCTGGGATCACGACCTGAGCCGAAGGCAGACACTTAACGACTGAGCCACCCAGGTGCCCCCATAACACATCTTCTTTATCCATTATCAGTTGATGGACACTTGGGCTGCTTCCATAGTTTGAGTATTGTGCCAGCATTCCTACTAACAGTGCAGGAGAGGTCCCCTAACTCCACATCCTTGTCAGCACCTGTTGTTTCTTGGGTTGTTCATTTTAGCTCTTTTGATAGGTGTGAGGTGATCTCTCATTGTAATTTTGATTTGTATTTCCCTGATGATGAGTGATGTTGAGCATCTTTTCGTGTGTCTCTGTTGGCCATCTGTGTGTCTCTTTGAAAGGTTGTCTGTTCATGTCATCTGCCCATTTCTTAATTGGATTATTTGATTTTTGGGTGTTGAGTTTTAGAAGTTCTTTATATAGTTTGGATATATGTCGCTGTTTGTTGATCTATTATCCCACTGATGGACACCTGGACTGTTTCCTGTTTTTGTCTGTGAATAAAGGTGCTATAAATATTTTTGTGTTTTTAGGGACATATGTTTTCATTTCTTTTGGTAAATGCCTACTTTTAAAATTGCTACATCAAGATAGATATGTGCTTAATTATATAAGAAATACTGTACTTTTTCCCAAAGTGGTTGTATTATTTTATATTCCCACCACTAACAGAGTTTCATTATCTGTATTCTCACTGATATTTATAGTTACCAGTCTTTTAAATTTTAGCCATTTAGTGTGTGTGTTTATTTTTAACATTCATCATTATAGTTATTGATATCCCATTTCCACTACCACCATTAATAATTTGAACATTTTTAGGTGTTCTTCTGATCCTGGTGATGAATTATGGAGTTAGGGAGTCCCCAAGACAGTTCTTTCACTTTTGATGCCAGCTGCAAGTTTGGAGGTCTCTAAGATCACCCTCACTTCTGAAATGACTTACAAGATCAGGGGTCCCCAGGACCACCCTTAGATTTGATAATTCATAGAAGGACTCACACAACTCACTGAAAGTTTACTGAAGGTTGTGTTTTTTTATAGTGAAAGGATGTAGTTTAAAATGAGCCAAGGGAAGAGGTGTGTTTGGCCACTTGGATATGATTGACTGCCCATGGGGCTGACCTTAATTTCCACTTTCTTCACAGGTTGAGTTCATACCACATGTCCCAGCCCCCCTCTTCTCCACACCACTCTCAATAAATCACATTGTTAGCATAGGCTTTCTGACAGGGCCTAAAGTCTCCAGGTAAATAAAAACACTATTATCAGTCATAACATTCCAGAGGTTTAGAGATTACTCCCCAGAAGCCAAGGGCAAAGGCCAGACCTCAGTCATAGTAGTGAGATCAGTCAACGCTCCCTGATCTCTTGGTCCCAGCTATGCTGGTAACCTGTGAAGTCCACCTGTGGATCCCTGCCTCTTGCCCCCCTCCACATCCTCAAATAATTTTGTAAGCACCCAGTTCCTTGCATTCAATCACTTTGAATTGGAATGTACAGAGTAAAGAATTTGTTTCTGGCACTGAAAAAAAGAAAGAGGGAGAGAGAGAGAGAGAGAGAGAGACAGAAAGACAGAGGGAGGAGGGAGGGAGGAAAGAAAAGAAAAAGAAAGAAAGACACCCAAATACACAAAAATTTAGTAACTGGAAAAGAGAACATTTTGATTCAAAGGGAAAAAGACCCCATCCCCCCCCCACCTCCACTCCAGCAACCCTCAGTTTGTTTTCTATAGTTAAGAGTCTCTAATGGTTTGCTTCCATCTCTGTTTTCATCTTTTATTTTTCTTCCCTTCCCCTATGTTCATCTGTTTTGTTTCTTAAATTCCACATGAGTGAAATTATATGATATTTGTTTTTCTGTGACTGACTTATTTCACTTAGCATAATACCCTTTAGTTCCATCCATGTTGCTGCAAATGGCGAGATTTAATTCTTTTTGATGGCTGAGTAATATTCCATTATGTATATACATATATGTATACACACACATACACACACAGTACACACACATGCTTATATATGTGTGTGTATACACACACACAGACACACCCACACACATACCACATCTTTATCCATTCATCTGTCAATGGACATTTGGGGGCTTTCCATATATTGGCTCTTGTAGACATTGCTGCTCTAAACATTGGGGTGCATGTGGCCCTTTGAATCACTATGTTTGTATCCTTTGGATAAATACCTAGTAGTGCAATTGCTGGGTTGTAGGGTAGCTCTATTTTAGGTATAGTTCTTTTTTTTTAAGATTTTTATTTATTTATTCATGAGAGACAGAGAGAGAGAGAGAGAGAGGCAGAGGGAGAAGCAGAGGGAGAAGCAGGCTCCCAAGGAGCAGAGAGCCCGATGAGGGACTCGATCCCAGGACTCTGGGATCATGACCTGAGCCGAAGGCAGACGCTCAACCATCTGAGCCACCCAGGCGCCCTTAGGTATATTTCTGATTATGTTTCATTATCTCTCTGTTTACTCATGTTCCATTACCAAGCTGTCTTAAGTATTGTCACTTTTTAAATTAATTTTTATTATCTGATGAGAGTAGGTCTTTTTTAAATACTATTCTTTTTCAAAATGTTTATAACTATTCTTAAATGTTCATTTTTCCATATGAACTTTATAATCAACCTATCTAGTTAAAAGAAAAATATTTTTGAAATAATAGCAGACTTAACTCTCCAACCCTTAGCAGCCACTGATCTACTTTCTGTCTCTATAGGCTTGCCTATTCTGGGACATTGTATATGAATGGAGTCGTATAATATGTGGCCTTTTATGTGACTTCTTAGCACAGTGCTTTCCAGGTTCATCCATATTGTAATATGTGGCCTTTTATGTGACTTCTTAGCATAGTGCTTTCCAGGTTCATCCATATTGTATCATGTATCAGTATTTCATTCCTTTTTTGAATAATATTCCATCATATGAATATACCACATCTTTTTTATCTGATTATCAGTTGATGGACATTTGGGTTGTTTCCAGTTTTTGGCGATCATGAATAATGCTATGAACATTCATTTACAAGTTTTTGTATAGACATATGTTTTAAGTTTTCCTGGGTATATACCTAGGAATAGAACTGCTGGGTCATATGGTAACTCTATGTTTAACCTTTTGAGGAACTCTGACTATGATTTTCTGAAGCAGCTGCATCTTTTTACATTCCTACCAGTGTTGTATGAGAGTTCTCATTTCTCCATGTCCTTGCCATCACTTGTTCTTGTCCATCTGTTTAATTATAGCACCCATTAATATTTCTAAAGGTATTTATGAGAAACTGATGTTGAATTTTAACCAATGCTTTTTCATCTTATATGGAGATTATGAGAAGTTTTTTTTTGTTCTGCTCTCTTGACTGTGAATTATAATAAATAGATTTCTAATATTAATGATGTTGATTTTGACTAGTTGTCAACTTGGATTTGTTTTCTTTTGTTAGAAAATTACTTAGTAGACATGTAATTGTTTCATAACAACTAAAAATTCCACTGAGAACTTTAAAACTACTTAATATGCATGTTCAGAGTAAAAGAGTTCTGTTTTCCTGGTGACTTCACTTGAATATCCTTATTTCAAGATGAGTTACATCTAAGCTTTCATAGCTTAAATATTTTGCTTTCATGTTTTGTAAAATATTAAAAAATTCTGCCTCCTTCCAAATATGGGTAAGTTTTCAGATTTTTTTTTTTTTAAAGATTTTATTTATTTGAGAGAGAGACACAGTGAGAGAGGGAACACAAACAGGGGGAGTGGGAGAGGGAGAGGGAGAAGCAGGCTTCCTGCCGAGCAGGGAGCCTGATGCGGGGCTCGATCCCAGGACCCTGGGATCATGACCTGAGCAGAAGGCAGACGCTTAGCGACTGAGCCAGCCAGGTGCACCAAGTTTTCAGATTTTTTAATGGGGAAAGTAGAAGTTAGTTCATTTTAGTTTCTTTTGCCTGGGTATTTATGGTAGATGGGAAGATCACATATTTGGTAGTACTAGTCATAATTTCTGGTACAATTTTAGTAAAAAACATGGGTACATAAAAGGTGTATGCGTGTGTGTGTGTGTGTGCATTTATTTAAAAATGAGGGCTTAAATTTTTTTTAAAAATGGTAGGAATTCTTACTAAAATATCAGAAAATAATAGAAAGCAAATGAAGAAAGTTGAAAGCCTGTAATTCTGTTACCCAGAGAAAACTTAATTACTATTTTGATGTGTGTGTGTTATATAAAACAGTATATAAATGCATAGAGTGTATTTATATATGCATATATAATGCATAGTTTATATGTTTTAAGGACAGTAGACTAATTGTATTTTAAAGGACTGTGTTAAATGCTTTAAAATGTGCAGTACCCCTAAGGAAAAGGGTCTTGCTGTACTTTATGTTTTCCATTTTTTTACTGTAGTAAAATATGTATGACATAAAATATACTGTGTTAGCCATTTTTAAGTGTACAGTTTAGTGGTATTAAGTACTTCATATTGTTCTGCAACTATCACCATCATCTATCTCCAGAACCCCTCATCTTGTAAAACTGAAACTATACTGGTTAAATAATGAGTCTTCTGATCCTCTCCTTCCAACCCCTTGCAACCTCTGTTCTTTCCATCAATATGATTTTGACTACTCTAAGTACCTCATATAAATGGAATCCCAGAGTATTTGTCTTTTTGTGACTGACTTCATTCAGCATAATATCCTCAAGGTTCATCCTTGTTATAGCATATGTGTTGGTATTTCCTTACTTTTTAAGGCTAAATAACAGTTATTCACTCAAAACAAATGTAGTAAGATTTTAAATAGTAGTTTTTCTTATATAAGAAATGAATAGTCATGTTGGTAAAGTTTAAATAATTGTTAAAGTGGAAGCTTTGGCTTAAATTGTCTTTTTTTTTTTTTCCAATCCCACCCTTTTCTTTATATTTTTCACATTTTATTCTGATATTTCTGCCTTAGTGAAATGCTTTTAAGAGTACAGATGCCTGGCTCCTAATAGAAAAGTCTTAAGCTAAATTGTCAATATTACCAAATTTCATTGACTACTTTGCCTATGGTTTATAAGGTGTACTGTTATTTCATGTACTGTTAAGGTAGAAGAAAATACTGCTAATCGTTATTAAAAGATGAATCCCAGTATCATAAATGTTAAAATGTGAAAAGTGTTACCGTAGAATCTATAAAATATAATACATGTATGGAAAGGGTGCACCCATCATACCACATTTAGTGGCCTTGTACTTTGTTTTGTAACTCTTGTTACAAAGGACTGGAATGAAGGAATTGATTTGACTATTTTTCATGTTGCTAAGCTGATCAAAATTTGATTTTCTTCTTTTTTAAAAGTTTTATTCATTTTAGAGAGAGAGTGAGAGAAAGAGAGCGTGTGGTGGGGGCAGTGGGAGAGACAGTCTGAAGCAGACTGTGCACTGAGCGTGGAGTCCCATGTGGGGCTCGATCTCATGACCCTGAAATCGCCACCTTAGCCAAAACCAATAGTCAGACATGTAACTGACTGTGCCACTCAGACACCCCTGACTTTTTTAAATAAAGATTTTATTTTTAAGTAATCTACACCCAACGTGGGGCTCGAACTTACAACCCCGAGATCAAGAGTTACATGCTTTACCATTTGAGCCAGCCAGGTGCCCCCCAAATTTAATTTTAACTTTGTTTTCTATAGTTCCCTCTACATTGGTTAAGTTCAATGAACATTTTTAGTGCCTACTATGCATTAGCCACTGTCATAAAAGTAGTTAACATATATAGTTTTACTGTGTGCTAGACAGTGTTATGAGCACTTACTATATTTTAATTAAGTAAATTTTACACTATCTCTATGGTGTGAATACTGTTACTATCCCATTTTGAGGCACAGAGAAGTCAAGTGACTTGACCAAGGTCATACAGCTAGTACATGGTGGAGGCAGGATTTGAATGTTTGATTTGATTTTCTGACTCCAGAGATTTTTGTCAGCAGTACCTAGGAACATAAATGAATAAAATATTGTCCTTTCCCTGAACACAGTTTACCAGGTAGTATCTGAGGGTGGTTGATAAATTTACATAAAATTATTGTTATACTTCTAGTAATGAATTTTTATTTGTGTTTTTAGGACATTCAGTCAGAAGAAGGCTGCCATTGAAAGAGAGTATGCACAGGTAAGCTTGGAAATTGAGGTGACCATTCTAGGTATACCTCTTCTTTGGCTTAAAGGCAGATATGGTTGTTGGAGAGAAACTTTGTTATCCCGGCATCCTGTTTTTCTTTTTAATTCTGGCTATCTCACTTTGATCCTCCTTTTACTCCATTTGAATCTCTAGATGAGGAGGTAAGTTGCTCCTTACTACACTGAAGGTTACGAACCTTTGGAGAGAAGATAATATTTATAGAATTTGTAAAGTATTTACAAGTGTAAATAAGGCATACATTTTATAAGTATATATACTTGACCCTTGAACAACATGGTTTTGAACTGCATGGTTCTGCCTATATATGGGGTTCCCCCCCCCCCAGTAAATTTATGTACAGTTTTGTAAGTGTATTTCTTCTTCCTCAGTTTTCTTACTAACATTTTCTTCAGGGGTTACTTTTTTGTAAAAATACAATATATAATACATATACAGAATATGTGTTAATTGACTGCTTATATTATCAGTAAGTCTTCTGGTCAGCAGTAGGCTTTTAGTAATTAAATTTTTAGGGAGTCAAAGTTATATGTGGATTTCTGACTACATTGGGGGTTGGCACCCTTAATCCCCGCATTGTTCAAGGGTCAGCTGTATATTCATTCTCTTATATATCCTATTCTCTGCAGTCTTATAGAAGGTTAATTTTATTTTATCCAGTTAGGCATTGATTTCTATTTAGGTCCCTGTTGATAGAGAATGATGTTCTTTCAATGGATGGTGTAATGCTATTTCTAGGGAAATTTAAGCATTTCCTTCCTTTATTTTAATTCAAATCTTATTTGCCCCCAGATAACTAAATGTGCCAAGAAAAAATTATGTTGGTAAATAATTTTGTAGATATGTTAAGAATTAATAACTACCTTTCCTTGTATAAAAACAGTTTGACATGATTTGGAAATTTTGGCCCTTGTAAGCAATTACTTTCCATGTGGAATAGCATTCTAAAATTGATGTCCTCCCACTCCCAAAATTATAAATGTCAGGTTTTGATTTTAGTTTTATTCTGATTTTACTGTAGTTAACAAGGTAACTATTTTATTTGGTAATCTTAGAAGATAATTATCTATTTCTTGAAAGCTGGATAGACTCATTAATTAGTTAATTCAGTCATTAGTTATTGAGTGCTTATTTATCAGGTACTTTACATAATGAATTAGTGTCAGTTCTAATAATTAGTGTTGAACCTTATTCTATGCAAATATAATGATAGCTAAAATTTATTGAATCCGTGTACTAGGGATTTTGCTGATTATTTTACATAAATTATCTGATGTAATCCTCTCAATAAACCTGTGAAATAGGGCAGTTATTACGCCTTTTACAGATATGTTTCCACTGGGACCAAAGTATATGATCTCTTAAAATTTATATGAAGTGAAAATTTTTGTATGATAAATTTGTCTGGAACATGATTTAAAGTTCTAATAATCAAATAGGACAGGCTCATGATTAAAAATACAAGACAGTACATTAAATTGCATGAAGATTAGCAGTCCTTTGTCCCAACAGCAGTCAGTATCCTCAGAGAAAAGATTAAAAGTAGATGACTATTTTGGTTCTCCTGGTGATCATTTCCATATCTTTAAATAATGTGCTTATAACTGATTCATGATTTGTCAACTCTAGACATTATTGCTGGATTATTTTTTATAATAAATAAGAAATTAGCTTCCTAAGTCATTCCTTTTGGCCTACTCTTTCCAATGTAATTTGGCACTATTTTAGTACCTTTGTTATTTTTCTAACTCTAAATGGTATGGACTTTTATCTCTTGTTCTATTAAGTGCATATATATATATATGTTTTTATGTGTGTTTATAACATGTATTTATGTTATTTGTATGTAGATATATGTATTTTTGTGTATATATGTATGTATGTAGTACAGTGGAATTGCATCTACAGAGCAATCTAATTTATTCTTGAAAAATTTTTTTAAGTGTCCTTTAAGTAAATTATACCTGGTTTTGTTTATACAATTCTATATAATAATGTATAAACTGTATAATATACCTAATGTATATTTTAAAATTTCATAGAATAATAATATTCAGAAATTAAAGTGTTCCACTGTCTCTCTGCTTGGGACAAGTGAGCACATTTATGGAGAGTCAGTGTGCAGATTCTTCTTGTTATTTGTCATATTTACTTTTTAGGTGATTTTTCTCAGTTCTTCTTACTCTTCAGTATTTTTCCAATTAATTTTTCAATTTATTTCTTGATGATATAGACGAAGTATCTACACTCTTTTCTTTTTTTTTTTTTTTAAAGATTTTATTTATTTGACAGAGAGAGACACAGCAAGAGAGGGAACACAAGCAGGGGGAGTGGGAGAGGGAGAAGCAGGCTCCCCGCAGAGCAGGGAGCCCGATGCGGGACTTGATCCCAGGACTCTGGGATCATGACCTGAGCTGAAGGCAGTCGCTTAACCAACTGAGCCACCCAGGCGCCCTACACTCTTTTCTTAAGTGTTTTTACATCTTATCAATAGTAGAGAAACCCCTCAAATGACTAACATTCTAGCTGTGGTTTTTGCTAGTATGTGCTAATTTAAAGATTTTTTTTTTTTTTTTTTATTCATGAGAGACAGAGCAAGAGAGAAAGGCAGAGGGAGAAGCAGGCTCCCAAGGAGCAGGGAGCCCGATGCGGGACTCGTCCCAGGACCCTGAGATCATGACCTGAGCCGAAGGCAGACGCTTAACCATCTGAGCCACCCAGGCGCCCTGTATGTGCTAATTATGTCAGGTTTATTACTTGCATTTGCTGTCTGAGGGACATACACTCATTGGTGATGGGATGTGGTCAGAGAGGACAGCTGGACTGTTTACATTATTTCTTTTTTTTTCTTTCTCTGGCTCAGTATAGGGGTGAAATTTTGGGGGGTAGATTTTAAAAATTGAAATACGGGTGCCTGGCTGGCTTAGTTGGTAGAGCATGCAACTTGATCTTGAGGTCATGAATTCAAACCCCACATTGTGTGTTGAGGTTAAAGGAAAAAGATTTAGAAATTGAAATACAGCATATATACAGTAAGATGGACAAATCTTGAGTATACTGTTTGATAAATTTTTATGAAGTGAACACAGTCCTGTAGCTACTATTCAGATTAAGATGTAGAACATTACCAGGGTCCAAGAAGCAGTCATTACTCCTACCTTCCAGTGGTAACCAGTACACAGATTCTTATCAGAATAGTTACCTTTGGATTGTTTACTGTTTTTGAATTTAAATTAAATGGTATCATGTACTGTGTACTCTGATTTCTTTCATTCACCATTAAGTTTTGAGTTTCATATATGTTGTTGTGTGTAGGAGTAGCTTACTCTTTTTCATTATAATATCCACTGAATGACTATATCACAATTTGTTTTCCAGTTTACTGATGATTAAAATTTGAGTTGCTTCCAGTTTTGGATGATTTTGACTGTTGCTTCTAAGGAAAACTGTTGTACATGTTTTTTGGTGGACATATGGATGCATTTCTGTTAGGTAAACACCTGGGAGTAGAACTGCTGGGTCACCGGGTATATATGTATGTTAGCACTTTAATAGTTACAACTGGTTTTCCAAAGTGATTATACCAGTTTACATGATGCTCAGCAGCAATGTATGAGAGTTATAGTTGCTCCACATCTTTGCCAACACTTGGTATTGTCTAAAATTAAAAAGTGACATTCTGATGAATGTATAGTAATATCCTATTTTTTTTAATAAGCTGTTTAAAAATTGATATATAACATGTGTATAGAAAAGTGTATAGATCCTAGGTACAGCTCCATGAATTTTCAAAGTGAACACACCCATATAACTAGTACCCAGGTCAAGAAACAGAACATTAACACCACCCCAAAAATCCCTCTTGTGCCCTCCCCCTTTACTGCTCTCACTCTTACACAAGTATTCACTATACTGACTTTTTTCTTTTTTTAAAAGATTTTATTTATTTATTTGACAGAGAGAGACACAGCGAGAGCAGGAACACAAGCAGGGGGAGTGGGAGAGGGAGAAGCAGGCCTCCCGCTGAGCAGGGAGCCCGATGTGGGACTCGATCCCAGGACACTGGGATCATGACCTGAGCCGAAGGCAGACGCTTGACGACTGAGCCACCCAGGCACCCTATACTGACTTTTTTCTTAAACAGCCTTCGGGGTGCCTCGCTGGCTCAGATGGTAGAACTTGCAACTCCAGATCTCGGGGTTGTGAGTTTGAGCCCCACGTTGGGTGTAAAGATTACTTAAAAATAAAATCTTAAAAAAACAAAAACAAAAACCCAGCCTTATTGAGTTATATACTTGTGAAACTATCATCACAATCAAGATAAGAACATGTCTATAGCAACCAAGAGTTTCCTCATGTCTTATTATAATCTCTTCCTGTCACTCACCCCTGATTGTCTTTTCCCCATTATCACTCAGGCAATCACTAATCTACTTTTTATCACTATAGATTAGTGTGCATTTTTTCTATATAAATGGGATTGTATGGTATGTACTCTTTCTTATCTGGCTTCTTTCATCAGCATAATTATCTTATTATGTTGTGTGTATCAATAGTTCATTTCTTTTTTTTGTGCTGAGCAATATTCTCTTGTATGCATATACCACAATTTATCCATTCACGTCTTTTTTTTTTTTAAAGATTTTATTTATTCACTTATTTGAGAGAGAGAGAGAGCACATGAGAGGGAGGAAGGTCAGAGGGAGAAGCAGACTTCCTGCTGAGCAGGGAGCCCGATGCGGGACTTGATCCCGGGACTCCAGGATCATGACCTGAGCCGAAGGCAGTCGCTTAACCAAATGAGCCACCCAGGTGCCCCTATCCATTCACATCTTGATGGACATTTGAGTTGTTTTTATTTTTAGGTATTATAAATAAAGCTGCTGTGAACATTTTTGTGTGGACAGATGGTTTCATTTCTCTTGGGTAAATACATAGGAGTAGAATGGCTGGGTCTTCTGAAGTAACTGCCAAATTATTTTCTAAAGAAGTTGTACCGTTTTATATTCCCACCAGCAGTATATGAGAGTATCAGTTGTTCTACATTCTCCCCAACACTGGATATAGTCTTTTCAATTTCAGATATTGTAATAGGTTCACAGTGGTATTCATTGTGGTTTTAATTTGCATTTACCTAATAGTTAATGATGTTAAGCATCATTTTCATGTGTTTATTTGCTCTTGGTACAAATTCTTTGGTAAAGTGTTCAGATATTTTGCCAATTAAAAAAAGTTATTTGGGGGGGTGCCTGGGTGGCTCAGTTGGTTAAGCGACTGCCTTCGGCTCAGGTCATGATCCTGGAATCCCGGGATCGAGTCCCGCATCAGGCTCCCTGCTCAGCAGGGAGTCTGCTTCTCCCTCTGACCCTCCTCCCTCTCGTGCTCTCTCATTCTCTCTCTCGCAAAAAAAAAAAAAGTTATTTGGGGGCACCTGGGTGGCTCAGTCGTTAAGCGTCTGCCTTTGGCTCAGGTCGTGATCCCAGGGTCTTGGGATCAAGCCCCACATTGGGCTCCCTGCTTCTCCCTCTCCCACTCTCCCTGCATGTGTTCCCTCTCTCACTGTGTGTCTCTCTGTCAAATAAAATCTTAAAAAAAAAATTTAAAAAGTTACTTGTTTTTTTATTTAAAAATTTTTATTATGAAAAATTTTCAAGCATATATGAAAATAGGGATTAGAAGAGTGACTTCTTATTAGCTGTTACCTAGCCTCAACTATTACTGTACATTACCATACATTTCATTTATAGCTTCCAGCTTGCTTTCCCTTGCTAAGTACTTTTGAGAGGCATAACTTACGTAACATTAAATATCATCCATTTGTAATGTATAATTAAATGTTTTTTTGCAAATTTATAGGTTTATGCAAATGTCAGCACAGTTTAGTTTTAGAATATTTCTGTTAATCCAATGAGTTTTCTATACTTGTTTGCAGTCAATCTCTGTTGCCTAGGGCAGCCATCAGCTTTACGTCTCTATAAATTTACCTTTTCTGGATATGTTGTAAAAATGTACTCTTAAAACAATATGTAGTCTTGCCTGGCTTTCACTTAGCAAATGTTTTTGAAGTTCATACATGTTCTACCATGTATCAATAATCCATTCCTTTATTTATTTATTTATTTATTTATTATTTTAATTGTTATGTTAATCACCATACATTACATCATTAGTTTTAGAGGTAGTGTTCCATGATTCATTGTTTGTGCATAACACCCAGTGCTCCATGCAGAACGTGCCCTCTTTAATACCCATCACCAGGCTAACCCATTCTCCCACCCCCCTCCCCTCTAGAACCCTCAGTTTGTTTTTCAGAGTCCATCGTCTCTCATGATTCGTCTCCCCCTCCGATTTCCCCCCCTTCATTCTTCCCCTCCTGCTATCTTCTTTTTTTTTTTTTTCTTAACATATAATGTGTTACTTGTTTCAGAGGTACAGATCTGTGATTCAACAGTCTTGCACAATTCACAGTGCTCACCGTAGCACATACCCTCCCCAGTGTCTATCATCCAGCCATCCCATCCCTCCCACCCCAACCCCCACTCCAGCAACCCTCAGTTTATTTCCTGAGATTAAGCATTCCTCCTATCAGTGAGGTCATATGATACATGTCTTTCTCTGATTGACTTATTTCGCTCAGCATAACACCCTCCAGTTCCATCCACGTCATTGCAAATGGCAAGATCTCATTCCTTTTGATGGCTGCATAATATTCCATTGTGTGTGTGTGTGTGTATATATATATATATATATATATATATATATATATATATATATATATACACACACACCACATCTTCTTTATCCATTCATCTGTTGATGGACATCTTGGCTCTTTCCGGTTTGGCTATTGTGGACATTGCTGCTATAAACATCGGGGTGCACGTACCCCTTCGGATCCCTACATTTGTATCTTTGGGGTAAATACCCAGTAGTGCAATTGCTGGGTCATACGGTAGCTCTATTTTCAGCTTTTTGAGGAACCGCCATACTGTTTTCCAGAGTGGCTACACCAGCTTGCATTCCCACCAACAGTGTAGGTTCCCCTTTCTCCACATCCCCGCCAACATCTGTCCTTTCCTGACTTGTTAATTTTAGCCATTCTGACTGGTGTGAGGTGGTATCTCATTGCGGTTTTGATTTGAGTAATCCATTCCTTTTATTGGTGAGTAATATTCCATGGTATGGATACACACACACACACACACACACACTACATTTTGTTTAGCTATTCACTAATTGATAGATACCTGGATTGTTTCCAGTTTTGGCTATTATGTGTAATGCTGCTATAGACATTCACATAGTAGTCATTATTTGGACCTGTGTTTTCATATTTTTGGGTGTATACCTAGGACTGGAATTGCCAGATTATTTGGTAAGTTTATTTTTAACTTTTTAAGAAATGGTCAAAGTGTTTTCCATATTGGCTGTGTAATTTTGCAGTCCCATCAGCAGCATATGTAGGTAGCTGTGTATGTGTAAGTCTATTTCTGGACTTATATTCTATTCAACTAATGTATTTTTTTAATCTTTTTGCCCATATTACAGTTTTAATTACTGTAACTTTATAATAAACCTTGATAGCTGGTAGTATTAGAGTCTTCACTATTTTTGGCCCTTTATATTTCCATATACCTTTTAGAATCAGTTTGTTCATTTCCCTGGGGTTTTGGGGTTTTGATTGTGATTGCTTTGAATCCATAGGTCAATTTGGGAAGAATTGACATCTTAAATGTTAACTCTTCTAAACTATACTTATTTAGTTCTTTTATTTTTCTCAGTTTTTCCACTATTTTAAGTATGTCATGTAGTTCATCAAAACCTCCATTTTCTTGGAGACCTCTTTCCTTGAGTCTGCAGCCTCTTGTTTCAACCTGCATTTTCTCTGTAACTGCCGCATAGCTCTTATTTGAGTTGGATTCATTGATTCTTGGGCCTGTTTTCCTAATTAAATTAATAAGGAAATTAGCTTACCCCCCATTTATTTTGAAACATTTCATACAGTGATTTCCTAAAAAGGTTTTGTATTTATATTATTTCATTATAATTTAATAAAATTCCGTGAAGAACAGCTCTGAGCACACAGAGTACTATAATACAATTCCCTTCATATGGATATAACAAATTAAATATATTTTTTGTAGAAGATTCTGGAAATCAAATAGAAGGAGAAAAAATTTGTCCCCCCATCCTGTAGAGATTGCCTTAATTAATTAATTAATGTGCTATTATATAACCTTATAGTTTTTTTTAATGAACATGTTAAAACATATATTGAAAGAGTTTATTTAAAATTTATAAATGTATTGTTTTGTTCAGGGTATTCTCTCTTTAGTTACCAATAACAGTGAACATATTTCTTTCTATATCATTGTTGAAGTAACTGCATATTACAATTTGGAATAATTATATTTCATTTTATTTGGTATAACATTTATTTAACATTTTATTTAACTAATATTATTAGGTTTTTTTTCTAGTTTTACTTTTTTTTTTTTTTATATAAACACTGTTAGACTGAACTGCTTTACATTCATCTCTGATTATTTCCTTGCACCAGTTCCTATAAGTGAAATTTCTGGGTCAGAAGTTATGTACATTTTTAAGGCGTTAGTAATCTTAATGAATGTACTGCAAAAAATAGTTATTTATGTTCCTAGAGCAGTATATGAATGTCTATTTTCTGTGTTATAACTATTAGATGATATAATTATAAATATTTTGGCACCTATTTTTTTAGGAGAAATTTGGTATTTTTGTTCTAACAACAACAAAAATTCTGATTAAATTGTGTGTGACACTGTGCTTTTTTTATCATTTGATTACAGTTTTTGAAAGAACTCTTTCAGCATTAATTAGAAGTGATGTTTTAAAATATCTATTTCTTGGCCATATTTTAAAAGGGAAATATAAATATAATAAATTGATAAAGGTATTTCTAAAATGTCTTCCTATTCAAAGTCTGACTGTTCTGAATAACTTTTATTTTTTTATTTTTTTAAGATTTTATTTATTTATTTTTTATTGTTATGTTGATCACCATACATTACATCATTAGTTTTAGATGTGGTGTTCCATGATTCATTGTTTGTGCATAACACCCAGTGCTCCATGCAGAACGTGCCCTCTTTAATACCCATCACTGGGCTAACCCATCCTCCCACCCACCTCCCCTCTAGAACCCTCAGTTTGTTTTTCAGAGTCCATCGTCTCTCATGGTTCGTCTCCCCCTCTGATTTCCCCCCCTTCACTGAATAACTTTTAGATCCAGAGCCATTAATTTACTTATTTTTCCATACTGTATTATCTCTGTACACCTTAGTATATTAGTAATGTAGCATTTCTTAACAGAATATCCCAGTGTTGTCTTCAGGAATTTTTCTCCTTTCCTGATACCATTCTTCACGTTTCCATGCAGGAAGTGTCTTGATCTTAGCAGACAGTGTCAGTGAAGGTTTTTAGACAACACTCAGGTGATTTTTAAATGTTTGTTGTTGGAAATATATGAGTTGCAGTTGTCTCCTCAAGCCAACAGAACAACCACCAGCTTCTGACAGCAGTTGCGAGATGTCAACGGTTGGAGATCTTAAAATGTTTAAAAAATATGTATCTTAATAGAATTGATTATCTCTGTTCTTTTTTTTTTTCAGGCTATGTAGAGATTTCATTGTTTGAAGAAAAGTTGAAATGTGGGGGGAGACATTAAGAAAGGATACTCCTAATGGCTTTTTTCTTTCATAGACTGAGGAATATGTTGCAAAATGAAATATTCCTAATATTACATATATATAATATATACATAGTGGGCTGTTGTCTTTTAGTATTTTAGAGGGGTATGGGAGTAGATATCTAATTGCTTTTTGTATTTATTACTATAGGCACTGGCTACATATTTTTCATTTTATGGACAAGAAATGGGACACTAATTCAAAGGCAGGAATATTCCATCTGAAATACATAAAATTGATGATACTAGGAAAATTACTTCTCTGACTTTTATTTTTCCTTCATTTTTGAAAGGAGAATGATGATCATTCTCCCCTCCCTTCTTTTCAGGCTAGTCAGATATGCTAATGAATATGAAATCGCTTCCCAACCTATGTGTACCTATATAAGATGGTCTTTATTGTTTTTAGTGTCTCAGTTTTACTTATCTCTGTAAATTGTTGTAACCTAGCTTTGTTAGATAATGGATTTCCCTAGTAGAAAGAGAGTGATCAATTAAATTTGTGGACCTTTGTGTGTATTATCAGGTATTCCAAGTCCTATGTGTCTGGGAAATAGAACGAGGTAAAGTAGTGGGAGGATCTTCTTGCCTTTGGGAAGCATTGTAAAAATCCTCCCACTGGGCGCCTGGGTGGCTCAGTTGGTTAAGCGACTGCCTTCGGCTCAGGTCATGATCCTGGAGTCCTGGGATTGAGTCCCGCATTGGGCTCCCTGCTCGGCAGGGAGTCTGCTTCTCCCTCTGACCCTCCCCCCTTTCATGTGCTCTCTCTCTCATTCTCTCTCAAATAAATAAATAAAATCTTAAAAAAAAAAAAAATCCTCCCACTATGAGAACATCTACTGTTTCATTAGGATAACTACTTAACTATCTTTATGCCAGAATTTTTTAAAAAAACTATCAAAGTCTTTAAAATTTTTTTTTTTTTTGAGATTTATTTATTTATTTATTTGACAGGGAGAGACAGCCAGAGAGAGAACACAAGCAGGGTAAGTGGGAGAGAGAGAAGCAGGCTTCCCGCCGAGCAGGGAGCCCGATGCGGGGCTCGATCCCAGGACTCTGGGATCATGACCTGAGCCGAAGGCAGACGCTTAACGACTGAGCCACCCAGGCGCCCCTAAAATTTTTTTTTAAGTCTTCAAAAATGCAACAGTAACTCAAGATTTTATAATAGAAATCCATGCAGTAACATCAGCTTTATTGAAATATGCTTTATAATCCAAGTTATCTAAATGTATCTGTAACAAGAATCAATTAAGTTATTACTTTAAGCCATAAGTGATTTACAAAATGAAATTTTCATTGTGTTAACCAACTTTAGATTTTGGAATTTTTTACTGAATTGAATTGAAATATGAAGGGGGCGCCTGGATAGCTCAGCTGGTTAAGCGTCCAACTTCGGCTTGGGTCCTGATCTCAGGGTCCTGGGATCGAGCCCCGTGTCAGGCTCCTGGCTCCTAGCTCAGTGGGGAGTCTGCTGCTTCTCCCTCTGCCCTCCCTCTACTTGTGCTCACATGTGTGCATTTTCTCTCTTTCTCTCAAATAAATAAATTCTTAAAAAAAAAATATGAAAAAACTTAACTGACCTAATGACATTTTTTCCTCTCATCTTTTATTTGGAAAAACTGCAAATCTGCAGAAATGTTGAGAGAATAATACACTGAAGAATAGTATTTTTAAAAAAGGAATACTATTAATTGCCTCTGTATTAACCAGCTATTAACATTTTGCTATATTAATATTGTGTTGATACACTTTTCTTTCTAAGCTGTACTGTTTGGAAAGTAAGCTGCAGTCATTATACTTCTCTTCTGCATACTTCACTTTGCATCTTCTAAGAACAAGAACATTTCCCCAAATAATTATAATGTCATTATCACACCCAAGATAATAATTCTGTAACGTCTAATATGTAGTTTATATTCAGATTTCCTCATTTATTCCTGAAATGTCTATAAGCTGTTTTCCCAAGATCCAATTAAAGTTTGCACATTGCATTTGGTGGATAATGTCTCTTGATTTTATTTATTTATTTATTTTTTAAAAAAGATTTTGTTATTTATTTGAGAGAGAGAATGAGCGAGAGAGAGAGAGCACATGAGAGGTGGAGGAGAGGGAGCCTGATGCGGGACTCGATCCTGGGATTCCAGGATCATGACCTGAGCGGAAGGCAGTTGCTTAACCTACTGAGCCACCCAGGCACCCCTTGATATTTAGAATATTTCCTCCACCTTTTTTGTTTTTTGTGACATTGACTTTTTTGATAGGTCTGGTCATTTGTATTGTAAAATGCTTTGTATTTGGAATTTTTCATTTTTTTCCCTTCATGAATAGATTTCTGTTAAATATGAGCAGAAATACTATGTAGGTAATGTTGGGCCTAGTAAGATTTTATGGTTTGTTTTGGTGGCTTGGATGGGTTAGATCACAACATCACTGATATTGCCAATATTCAAGCCTGATTGAGTCTATATTAATGATAGTAGATTTTTTTTTTAGCATTTACCTAATTGTCTCAAACCATGTCTGTATTTTTTTGCTATATCACATATTGCTGGTGCTCTAAAAACATGAAGTTTTGAAAAAAAATGAAGTTTTGTTCCACTAAAATTTTGGCAAGGCACAATTGGAGAAAGGTCAAACATCTGAGAATTTAATTTTAATTTATACAATTCAGATTAAGCACTATTATAAAAGCCAATATATATTCTAACCATTACATTTAGGCACATTTAAAAATCAACTGAAAATTAGAGCATTTGGTCTTATTGCGGGAATTTCCTTTAGAGAGCCTGCTAGTTGTTAAATTGAAAGTATGTGAAACATCTTTGTACCAGCTGTCTAATAGTAATGTTTGGTAATGACGTTACTATAGGCTTCCTTTTCAGGAAGTTCCGTAGCTTTTGCTATTATTTGTCGTTGGTACATCATCTGAGTAGTCAAGAGTATCTAAATACCTCAAAAAGAAATGGAATTGCAATTTATATGAACACTTAATCTCCTCTGTCAGTTTTGCTAGTGTTAAAACAGCCTTTAAAAATATGGTGGTTGTGTTTTGGTTCCTTTTTAATATTTTAGTCTGGTGGTTCACCTCTGTCAGGAGCTCAGTCTCGTGAATGTTGATGTTTCCCTAGTTAGACCATAAGATGAATGAGAATCTGTGCGCTAGAAGAATTTATTACTACATTTAATTACTTAATAAAATACTGTTTTTAAATTAGAAGTTTATTTTGAGATATACCAGTTTCCCTGTGTTGGGAAATATTTATTGAGTGCTCTTCTAGTTACTAGGGCACTGCCCAAAAGAAAAAGTTGTAGCACTTAGAGGGCTTACATTCTATGGTTGTGTGTTATCTTCCAATTAAATATATTAACTTCTTTTCCTTCAAAGACACTGATACGACCTTTATAGAATTATTACTAGTGGTGTAATGTTGTCATCCTCTATGCAAAGGATTGATTGGCCAAAAAGGTTGAGTATTATTTGTGAAATTTAGAGAGCATACAGATGAGCCATCCCAATAGAGAAATATAAAGGAAAATAATTCAAGTGGATTAATCATATGACAGCAATCTGAAAAATAGTACCTGAAGCGCATGCAAAGTAAACTCATGATAGAGTTTTAGGGGAATGTTAGAAGAAAAGAAAGAAAATAATATGGCATTACCTTATTTACACTTGAAGGGATTTGAGCCCTGAACTTTTTCACATTGCTTGGTACTTTCAATTTCCTACAAGAGTATTAATGTTTTATTTTTAAGCATGGTTTGTGAAATTCACTTTGTAATTCTCTAGAAATAACAGATGTGTTGCATATCTATTTATACAAACAGAAGAAATGAATCTCTGAAAACACAGAAGCCATGTAAGAGTCACTAAAGAACCTTAAATATTAGGGTTTTAAATCTGGCTTTTGACTGCTGTTAGCTAACCACTTGAGGTGTTGGTAAAATAATTTGCAGTACTCAAACTGAAATTGCTAAGGGCAAGTTCTGTGTATTAATTTACTTCCTGTAGTCTTTGGCAGAATGCTGCTAGTGAAAGGAGGATACAAAAGGTTACTGTGGTAGAGAGAAAGAGCAGGAAAAGATTGTGGACTTTAAGGGCGGCTCCTTGCTTGAGGACAAACATGGAGCAAATATGGACACCCTCTCAAATACCCTGTTGTGACACACTGTTGCCCCTAAAGTTTTTGCTATTTTTATTCTTTCAAAAAATAAATTTATGAAGAGGAGTTGGGCATACTACCCAAGAAGTTAGTGAATGTGGTGGGGTTCTTTTTTGGTAAATTTCATCAGCATAGAGGTTTAAAATGTAACTTAATTTAGCTGTGTGCAGTTAGCTTTCTGGCCATTGCTATTACAGAAGCATTGGCAAAATTATTCGAAATGACAGACTACATACTTGGAGCTTTTCATTCTGCCAACCTCTTTCCGTAGAACAATGAGGATAACTATCTTGAGAGAAGATTGAGGGTTATTTTCTGTGTTTATGGTGATTCTCATTAAAAAAATTTTTTTTAAATTTTTTGAGTTTCTTAGCTTGCAACTATGGGTAAGAAATACATTTGGGGAGAAGAGCAGACTAATTTTTTTTCTCAAAATACTTGATATAGCTTGATTTTCAATGTTTTATTTTATTATATTTATTTTTCAGAGGGGGAAGGGGGGGTTGTGGAGAGACAGAGGGAGAAGGAGAGGGAGAATCCTAAGTAGGCTCCACACCCAATGCAGAGCTGCGGGGCTCAATCTCACTACCCTGACCAACTGAGCCACCCAGGTGCCCCTGATTTTAAATGTTTTAAAAACAAATTCTGTTTGCTAGTATTTTGCTGAGGATTTTGCATTGGTATTCATAAAGGATATTGGTCTTTAGTTTTCTTTCTTGTAGTGTCTTTGTCGGCTTTGGTATCAAGGTATTGGCCCTCATAGAATGGATTAGGAAGTGTTCCCTCCCCTTCAAGTTTTTGGAGAAGTTTGAGAAGGATTGGTATTAGTTCTTTGTTAAATGTTTGGTAAAATTCACCAGTGAAGTCATCAAGTCCAGGGCTTTACTTTTTTCTCTCTTTCTTTTCTTTTTTTCTGATTCAGTCTCCTCACTAGTTATAGTTCTATTCAGATTTTCTGTTTATTCGTGATTTAGTCTTGGTAGGTTTTATATTTCTAGGAATTTGTCCATTCCATTTAGGTTATCTAATATGTTGACATACAATTGTTCATAGCACTCTCTTAAAATCCTTTTTATTTCTGTAGAATCCCCACTTCCACTTACGATTTTGGTAATTAGAGTTTTCTCTCTTTTTTCCTTAGTCCATCTAGTTTGAAGTTTGTCAATTTTGTTGACCTTATTGAAGAACCAACTTTTGGTTTCATTGATTTCCTCTTTTTCTATTTTATTTCATGTATCTCTTTGCTCTAATCTTTATTTAATTTCCTTCCCTCTGCTAGCTTTGGGTTTAGTTTGCTCTTCTTTTTCTAGTTCCTTATGTTCTAAAGTTAGGTTGTTGATTTGAGATCTTGATTTTTAATATAAGCATTTATAGCTATAAATTTTCCCTTTGGCACTGCTTTTGCTGTGTCCCATAATTTTTGGTATGTTGTGTTTTCATTTGCATTAATCTCTGTGTAGTTTCTAGTTTCCCTTGTGATTTCTTCTTTGAGCTAGGGTTGTTTAAAAGTATGTTGTTTCATTTACACAATTTTGTGAATTTTTCACTTTTCCTTCTTTATTGATTTCTGACTTTTTCCCCATTGTTGATAGAGAAGATACTCTGTATGATATCTATCTTTTAAAATCTATTGAGACTTAATTTATGGCCCTAATATATGGTTTATCTTAGAAAATGTCCCATGTGCACTTGAGAATAGTGTGTATTCTGTTGTTGTTGGGTATAGTGTTCTATTTATGTCTGTTAGATCTAGTTAGTTTTGTTGTTTAAGCCCTCTATTTCTTACATACTATCTGGTTGTTTGTTTATTATTGTGAGTGGGGTATTGAAGTCCTTGTTATTGTAGAAGTATCTCATTTTACCTTCAATTCTGTCAGTTACTGCTTCATATATTTTGATGGTCTGTCATTAGGTACATAAATATTTATAATTACTCCATATTCTCCCTGTATTGAAGCTTTTATTAATGTGTGATGTCCTCTTGATGTTTCATGATCTTTCTTGATTTAAAGTCAGTTTTGTGTGATATTAGTATAGCGATCTCTGCTCTCTTTTGGTTGCTGTATGCATGGAATATCATCTTTCATCCTGTTTATGTCTTTGGATTTCTAGTGAGTCTTGTGTAGACATCATATAGTTGGATCATGTATTTTTACCCATTCAGCCAGTCTCCGTTTTTTTATTGGAGTGTTTAATCCATTTACTAAAGTAATTACTGATAAGGAGTGACTTCTGTCATTGTGCTCTTTGTTTTCTATGTGCCTTATATAGCTTTTTCATCCCTCATTTCCTGCATTGCTGTCTTCTGTTCAGTTCATTTTTTTTTTGGTAGTGAAATGTTTAAATTCCTGTCTCATTTCCTTTTATCTATATTCTGAAGCTATTGTGTTTGTGCTTATTGAGGCTGTCTCTGAGCCTTGCCCTGTGCATGCATTATCACTTTCTAATTTCTCATTTTTCCGATATATGCATGTTATAGTTATGGTAGAGTCATTCACTTGAATGACTAGAGTCTTTAATGTCTAGCTCCGGAAAGGGAAAAAAGCAAAAAAGTAAAGGTCAGTAAAAGGGTGTTAGTTCCTTAAATTTCCTAGAAGTCATTTCAGCTAGAGATGGAGGGGTTTGCAGCAGTTAGGGGAGGTACAGCAAAATGGTTGCCTGCCTCTTTGCACCTCTGTGATCAGAAGCAGAAATAGCAGTCGTAACAGACATTTCCAATATTTGGAGGCTAGGGTCCTTTTGCCTACCTTGCTTTCCACAAGCTCTGTGCAAGCTGCTCCAGGACAGGTACACAGCTGCCTGCCATGTATCTGGAGGATGAATAGCTGCTAATCTTCTAAGAGCTGAAATTAACTGAAATTAACCACAATTTACTCCTCCAAGTCTTCCCCTGGAAGTTGCAAGCCTTTAACAGTCTCCAAAGTTCCAAAATAGTTATAGCAGACAGATTCTGGGATAACAGTTATCCTCTAGATGGGAAGACAGATTCCTGGGACTTTCTGCTCTACCATCTTCCCAGAAAACTCTTCCTGTTGCCTTCTTTTTAACCTAGAGTTTAATGTGTTTCTGACTTTAACTCTGATGGCAGGTTTGCTTTTCTGGTCTATGGAGATAGTTACTTCATTTAATGCCTCTTCTTGTCTTACTTGTTTTCTCTCTTTATTTATTTTTTATCTCATTCATGTATGTTTTGAGTGGGATGGGGAGACAATACATGAAAACATGAATTTATTTTATGATCTTCACTCAAAGTCTTTCTTAGTCTTTATGGCTCCCTTTGGCTTTGGCATTGTATGGTATATTGCTGATCATTTCTTCTGGGAAACCGTCTGACTAGAATGTATTCTTTCATTGCCTCTGAGTGGGAGCACAAAAAAACAAAACTCTTCTACCCTGTGGAAGTTAGGGCTAGGTTTTTAGTGGTCATCTTTGAAGGGGGTATATTCTCCCTAGTTTATAAAAAGAACATTTATATATATAATTTGCTGTGTTAAAATAAGAATACCTAAACATGTACTGATAACTGTGTTAATGAGGTGCTGCTGATTTTAGGGTAGGATTTCTGTGGCTATAAACAAAGTTTTGGTACAAGTGGCTATTTTATTAAAAGATTTCTTATGTTAACAAGGATTACTTGAGGGTATGGTAAACCTGATGTCATTTCTTTAACTGTAGGTTTTCATTATCTTGGAAAGAGAATCAATGCTATCAGAGTTCCAGAATTTTGAAAGTGTTGGTAGCTAAAAAAACACAGAGGAAAATTTTAATAAAATCCATAATTAGTTTCTCAGGACTCCATTTTGTACTAGGATGCATAAAACTTGAATTTTCATAGATTGAAAGCTAGTTTTGCTTCTCCTGTTACATTGGAAAGAAGAGAAGTATTGATTGACCTTCAGCAAGCTAAACCTATTAGTGGACAGAACTGGAGTGGGTAGTGGTGGGAATGCCTCATTTTTAGGGGTGGTATTATCTGGCAATTGTATTTGCAGTTTATGAACCCATTGAAGTGCAGTGTTGATAGCTTGCTGTTCTCTGACAGAATGTTTTCTGTAGCCTCCCCCTGTAACTTTTTTTTAAAGATTTTATTTATTTATTTGACAGCAAGAGAAGCAACATAAACAGAGGGAGTGGGAGAGGGAGAAGCAGGCTTCCTTCCGAGTAGGGAGCCCGATGTGGAGCTCCATCCTAGGAACCCCGGGATCATGACCTGAGCCACCCAGGCGCCACCCCTGTAACTTTTTTTTTTTTGAGTGTAATTTTTAAAATTATTATGTTAATCACCATACATTACATCATTAGTTTTTGATGTAGTGTTCTATGATTCATTGTTTGCGTATAACACCCAGTGCTCCATGCAGTACGTGCCCTCTTTAATACCCATCACCAGGCTAACCCATCCCCTCCCACCCCCCTCCCCTCTAGAACCCTCAGTTTGTTTCTCAGAGTCCATAGTCTCTCATGGTTCTTCTCCCCCTTTGATTCCCCCCCCTTCATTCTTCCCTTCCTGTTATCTTCTTCCCTTTTTTTTTTCTTTAACATATAATATATTATTTGTTTCAGAGATACAGGTCTGTGATTCAACAGTCTTAACACAATTCACAGTGCTCACCATAGCACATACCGTCTCCAATGTCTGTCACCCAGCTACCCCATCCCTCCCATCCCCCACCACTCCAGCAACCCTCAGTTTGTTTCCTGAGATTAAGAATTCCTCATATCAGTGAGGTCATACGATACATATCTTTCTCTGATTGACTTATTTCGCTCAGCATAATACCCTCCAGTTCCATCCACATCGTTGCAAATGGCAAGATTTCATTCCTTTTGATGGCTGGCTGCATAATAATCCATTGTATATATATATACCACATCTTCTTTATCCATTCATCTGTTGATGGACATCTTGGCTCTTTCCATAGTTTGGCTATTGTGGACATTGCTGCTATAAACATCGGGGTGCACGTACCCCTTCGGATCCCTCCATTTGTATCTTTGGGGTAAATACCCAGTAGTGCCATTTCCCCGTAACTTCTTAATCTTAGAAGAGGACCCTAGAAATTTTAAAAAAGAAGGAAATAACTTTGTAGTGTAAAATATCCTTTTCTGTTATGGGGTTTATTATTCTAAAAAATGAAATTGTGTATATTAAAGTGTGAAACATGATGCTTTGATATACATATACATAGTGAAATGATTACTGTAGTGAAACTAATTAAAATACCCATCTCCTCAAATAGTTCCCTTCCCTTCCCTCTCTCCTTCCCTCCCTCCCTTCCTCTTTCTTTTTTCTTTCCCTCCCTCCCTTATTCCTTCCCTCCCTCCCTCCCTCCCTCTCTTTCTTTCTTGTGGAGAGAGCACCTGAAATCTAGGTTTTTTAGCAACCATCCAATATACAGTACAGTGTTACTAACTATAGAGTCATCCTACTCTGTATTAAATCTTTAGACTTACTCATCCTGTGTAACTGCAACTTTGTATCCTTTGACCAACATCTGTCCATTTCTTGCACCTCTTTACTCTTCTCTTGCATATATTACATGTTTTTAGATTTTACATATAAGTCAGATCATGAATTATTTTTCTTTCTGCATCTGGCTTATTTTCCTTAGCATGATATCCTCTAGCTTCATCCATGCTATTACAAACAGCAGGATCCTCCTTCTTTTTTAAGGATGACTACTATGTGGGCGCCTGGGTGGCTCAGTTGATTAAGCGACTGCCTTCGGCTCAGGTCATGATCCTGGAGTCCCTGGATCGAGTCCCACATCGGGCTCCCTGCTCGGCAGGGAGTCTGCTTCTCCCTCTGACCCTCCCCCCTCTCATGTGCTCTCTCTCATTCTCTCTCTCTCAAATAAATAAATAAAATCTTAAAAAAAAAAAAAAGGATGACTACTATGTATTATAGACAGTTGACCCTGGAACAATGAGGGGTTTAGGAGCTCCCACCCTTGCACAGTCAGAAATCTTCATATAACTTTTGACTCCCCAAATTTAACTACTAATTGTCTACTGTTAACTGGAAGCTTTACTAATAATATAAATAGTTGATTAACACATATTATATGTAAAATGTTATTAAGAAAACCATAAATAAATATGTTTACGGTACTGTACTATATTTATAG
Organism: Mirounga angustirostris; assembly: GCF_029215605.1. Taxonomy (NCBI): domain Eukaryota; kingdom Metazoa; phylum Chordata; class Mammalia; order Carnivora; family Phocidae; genus Mirounga; species Mirounga angustirostris. The sequence continues at coordinate 56,212,427 of NW_026991721.1, forward strand.
AAAAAATCCACATAGAAGTTCAAACCCATGTTGTTTAAGGGTCAACTGTGTACACACCCCAGTTTCTTTATCCATTCATCCATCAATGAAGCCTCAGGTTGTTTCTGTATCTTGGCTATCATCAGTAATGCTGCATTGAACATGGGACTGCAGGTATCTCTTCAAAGTACTGATTTCATTTCCTTGGATTGCTGGATTATTTGGCCCTTTGGTTTTACATTTTTGAGGAATCTGCATACTATCTTTCTTAATGACTGTACCAATTTACAGCCCTACCAGTAGTTTATGAATGTTTCTCTTTGCATCCTCACAACACTGTTTTCTTGTATGTTTTAGATAATAGTCATGTTAAGAGGCATGAAGTGATATTGTGGTTTTGATGTGCATTTTCATGATGGTTAGTGATGAACACCTTTTCATGTACCTGTTGGCCACCTCTATGGAAAAAATGTCTATTAAGGTCCCTCACTCATATTGTTAATCAGGTTGTTTGTTATTGAGTTGTATGAGTTCTTTGTATATTTTGGATATTAATCCCTTGTCAGATCTATGGTTTACAAATATTTTCTCCCAGTCTGTAAGTTGCCTTTTCATTTTGTTGATTGTTTTCTTTACTGTGAAGAAGTTTTTTAGTTTGATGTAGTCCCATTTGTTTATTTTTGCTTTTGTTGCCTGAGCTTTTGTGTTGTATCCAAAAAATCATTGCCAAGGCCAGTGTCAAGGAGCTTCTCCCCTATGTTTTCTTCTGGGAGTTTTATGGTTTCAGGTCTTACATTTATGTCTTCAGTTTGAGTTGATTTTTGTGTATGGTGTAAAATAAGGGTCCAGTTTCATTCTTTTGCGTGTGGATATTCAGTTTTCCTAACACCATTTATTGAAGAGATTGTCCTTTCCCCATTGTGTGTTCTTGGCACCCGTGTCAAAAATTACTTGACTGTGTGTATGTGAGTTTATTTCTGGGTTCTCCATACTCTTCCATTGGTCTGTGTATATTTTTCTTATGCCAGTACTGTACTGCTTTGATTACTATAGCTTTGTAATATAGTTTAAAGTCAGGGAGCATGATGCTTCCAGCTTTGTTCTTTCTGAAGATTGCTTCAGCTATTTAGGAAATTTTGTGTTTCATTATAAATTCTGGATTTTTTTTCTATTTTTGTGAAAAAAGCCTCTGGAACTTTGATAGAAATTACATTGAATCTGTAGATCACTTTGGGTAGTATGGACATTTTAACAGTATTAATTCTTCTAATCTGTGAATGTGGACTATCTGTCCATTAATTTGTATCTTCAATTTCTTTCATCAGTGTTTTATAGTTTTCACTGTACAGATCTTCACCTTCTTGGTTAAATTATTCATATATATATATATTTGATGCTATTATAAATGTGATTGTTTTCTTGATTTCCTTTTATATAGATCATTGTTGGTGTAAAGAAACACAACTGGTTTTTTTTTTTGCATGTTGATTTTTTGTATCCTGTAACTTTATTGAATTTGTTTATTCTGACAGATTTTTGGGGGGAGTTTTTAGAATTTTCTGCATTTAAGATCATATCATCTCTAAACTGAGGTCATTTTACTTCTTTTTTGATTTGGATGCTTTTCACTTCTTTTGTTTGTCTGATTGCTCTTGCTAGTACTTCTAGCACTATGCTGGATAAAACTGCTGAGTGGACATCCTTATGTATGTAAGTTATGTATATAACTTTATCATATGTTGTAGTAGTAGTATTAAAATCAGAGATCTAGTCAGTTTGATTTTTAGGTGTTTGATGGGCAAATCATGGTGACAATCCAGTCATATTAATGTTAATATTGAGTATGTTACATCTGAGACTGTCCATTTTTGCCTGAATATTGTTATAAGTAGTATGCTGTATAATACCTGATGATCAAAGATATTAATGCCAAATTGTTATGGCATAAGCCTGACTGATTTTATGACATTAGAAAAAAGTTGCAAAACTTTTAATGTGGCATTGGCAGTCCTGAGTGCTCCAGTGCCTCAGGCTCCTCTTAGCTTTCTCAAGGGCTGAGGGGTACCCATTCCTGGTATAGCTGTGGGTGTGCAGTACATTATATGGGAAGCTCTGATTTAAAGGGTCAAAGGCTGAGCTTGATTTAGATTAGGAGATATACAGAACTCTTTGAAAATAAGTTTTGTTGATGATAGATAAACTGGGCATCTTGGATATCTTGTAGTGACTAATATAAAAAGTGAAGTCAGGTAAAATGGAATAGTCATGATGGCCACGTAGAAGGGCTGAATATTTAGTTATATAGGTCTTTTCCTTCCTCCCTTCCTCCCTGCCTACCTACCTACACATATTTTCTATAATATACTTTTCCATATGCTCTATAATATAGAGTGCTTTGAAGGCAGAAGCAGGTACGTAACTTGGAACTTCCACAATTCCCATAATAAGGAAATGCTGGTGGAATGTTTCGATTTCTCTTCTGAAAGGAATCACTTGGTCTTGATTCTCCTTGTGGTCTCAGTGTCTATGCCTGGAGCCCATATATTGTGTCCTAGGTACTGTGCCAGTCACAAAGACAGTATTTTATTCAATCCCTCATTAAAAAAAAAAAAATACTACAAGGCTCCGTCCGCCTGTCTCTAGATAGCTTCAGTATGTCCTTCAGGATGCAGATCAAGTGTCAGCCTGGCAGATTTTATTACCTCATCTGTTGCGGCTCAGTCTGGATTTGATAGCCCTTCAGTGTGCTCCAGTGGTATCTTTTTGCTTCTGTCTGTCACTTATTGTCCTGTTAAACCGCTCATCTTCACCCATTTTGCATAGTCTCTGGTATGTGTTAAGTATGGGGTGAATGTTTACTTAAGAAATGAATGAATGAATGAATGAAGAAACACAGTTTCAGGTTTTGAAAATGATAGTAATCTTTAGTTGAACTTTGCCCCATTTGAAGTGTTAAAATTGATTCATTTTTGCAAAGTTGAGACAAATGCACCAAAGAAGTAGTTTTTTAAAAAAAATTTTTTAAGATTTTATTTATTTGACAGAGAGAGAGACAGCGAGAGAGGGAACACAAGCAGGGGGAGTGAGAGAGGGAGAAGCAGGCTTCCGGCCGAGCAGGGAGCCCAATGTGGGGCTCGATCCCAGGACCCTGGGTTCATGACCTGAGCCGAAGGCAGACGCTTAACAACTGAGCCACCCGGGTACCCCAAAGAAGTGTTTTTTTGCTGTGAACAGGAATGACTTTTAGGATCTGGGGAAACAGATAATTTTTTAAAAGATTACATTTCTTGAAGATAAACAATATTCTGCACTGAGGCCTATATTCCCTAGTAGTTAGACATAACTGGTATAAATCAGATAGTAATTTGTTTCCATTGAAGAGATTTTAAAGATGAAGACCATCTATTTACTTTAGGCAGAGTTTTACAGGGTCTTTACACCTTGGCTCTTAAGTTTAGAAAATTGATTTTATTAGTTTATCTAGAAGAAATCTCCCAATAAAACTTAAGAACCTGTTAATCTGTTTACAATAGGAGACTTATCTGGTCAAGTTAATTAGCTTTAAGGCACTCAGGAAACAAGCTCATGGATCAATAGATTATTTAATAAACATTGAATTTGAATTGAGGGAGTGAGTTCAGTGTTCTTTTTTGGGGGGGCTTGTGATTAGGTTTTTAAAATTTTTTTTGGTAAAATATATATAAGATAAAATTTACCTTTTTAAAGCGTACAAGTAAAAAAAAAGTGTACAAGTCATTGTCATTAAGTACATTTGCAGTGTTGTGAAACTTTCATCAGTATTTCTAGAACATTTTCATCACCCCAGCCAGAAATTCTGTACCCATTAAGTAAAGAATTCCTCATTCCCTACTCCTGGTGTTGTCTGATCTACTTTTTGTCTTTATGAATTCGCTTCTTCTATATATTTCATATAAATTGAATCATGTAATCACATAATAATTGCCCTGTTGGAGTTAAGGGTTCCAAAAGGATATTCTACTTCTCTATTCTGGAGATTGTCTAAGTAGTAGTTTTCAAACATATTTTGATTGTATATTACATCTCTAAAAAATTTAAGTGATACATGTGTATGTTTATTTTTAAATTATATACATGTGCTCTGTAATAATATATTGTATACATTATAAAGTATGCATTAAAGTATTATTTAAAATATATTGTTAATATCTTTTGATGGCTTCCTGCTATCATTAGCTTTTATCTCCAGGCATAAAATTCTAGTGGTCTAATTTGTTATTAGATTTTATTGGGTGGTCATTGTATCTATTTTATATTGTTGTTGATAGAGAACTCTTTGTATTAGAAGGTGTCATTTGGGGCGCCTGGGTGGCTCAGTTGGTTAGGCGACTGCCTTTGGCTCAGGTCATGATCCTGGAGTCCCTGGATCGAGTCCCGCATCAGGCTCCCTGCTCGGCAGGGAGTCTGCTTCTCCCTCTGACCCTCCCCCCTCTCATGTGCTCTCTCTCATTCTCTCTCTCTCAAATAAATAAATAAAATCTTTAAAAAAAAAAGAAGGTGTCATTTGCACGTATGTGAATCATTACTATTTCAGTCTGTTTCTTAACTGGAATCTTTTAAAGCTAGTTATCTATTTTGTGAGGCCAGTCAATTAAAATATTAAATCCACAAACGGACTCAACCAGATACATGTAAATGGCAGTATATTCAAATACTTTGAAAATGAATGCATAAATCAGGATGTTACTATAACCTCTCTGTGTTGTATAACACTCTTTCTTCCCCAGAATACCTTGTGTACTGTGTACATGGCATATGATCATCTGATAGTTTGTCCAAGTGAGGAGTAGGGGTGGGATGCTCCATAAGCATACCTATGCTTAAATGTTAGTACGATTTAACTTCCTTATTTTTTGATAAAATTAAATACAGATAGTATGAATATTTTCTTTATATGTCCATGTGGATTTATTTGTATACTCACATGGAGTACATTCACCTTAGTTTTACTACTCTAAAGCTGTGGTCTGGTCATCTAGTACTTTTTCCTTGGAGTGACTTGGTTAATCATTGTTAATTATTTTACAGTTTTATCACAGGAGTGGAAACATTATGATATCAGGCCAGATAATAATAATATTCTTGTGTAGATTGCACTTTTCTTTCTCATGATACCTTGTTGAATTTGGTAAGCACCAGTCTCATCAATAATAAGTTTACAAAGTGTACACTGAGATAAATAAAATCTTTACTCTGAAAGAGCTTGTAAGTTTTTAAAAGCTTTAGTTTAAGTTGATGACTTTTTTTTTTAATGAACCTAAATATTTATCTCCTCTAAGATTTTTCTTCATCATCTAAGATATCTCCTCTAAGATTTTTCTTCATCATAGCATCTAAAGCAATTACTGTAGTAATTATTAAATTTCCTAAATGCATATTTAATGTTCCTTATTAGAGTACTGCTTCATAGTGTTACCTACGTGAGAGAAGCTTCTGCATTTTAGATCATCAGTTCTGGTGAGTTTGAATTTACGATTGGTATATGAAGACACTTTTGATCTTTTGATCAGTCGCTTAACTGACTGAGCCACCCACATGCCACCGAATGCCTTTTTTTTTTTTTTAAGATTTTATTTATTTGACAGAGAGAGACACAGCGAGAGAGGGAACACCAGCAGGGGGAGAGGGAGAGGAAGAAGCAGGCTTTCTGCGGAGCGGAGAGCCCGATGTGGGCCTCGATCCCAGGATCCTGGGATCATGACCTGAGCCGAAGGCAGACGCTTAAGGACTGAGCCACCCAGGCGCCCCTCCCCCTAATGCTTTTATTTTAAAAGAGTGAACCATAACACTATCCAAGAAACATTCCATGATGGCACCCAAATCTCACTTCTTCACCTGTGAAGTCCTTGAATACAGGATGTTTCCCTCATGATTTATTTCTAACACTTAGTACAATATCTGCATATCATAAGTGCTTAAATAACATTTGATGCATGAAACAAAGAATGCTCTTTTCATGTCTCTTTTGTTGGAAATTACAATTCAGGGTAGGAATCAAAATGTTGATTTTTTTTTTTTTAAGATTTTATTTATTTATTTGTCAGAGAGAGAGAGACAGAGAGCAAGCACAGTCAGGGGGAGGGGCAGGCAGAGGCACAGGGAAAAGCAGACTCCCCACTGAGCAAGGAGCCAGATGCAAGACTCAATCCCAGGACCTTGGGATCACGACCTGAGCCGAAGGCAGATGCTTAACTGACTGAGCCATGCAGGTGACCCTCAAATTGATATTCTTAAGCCAAGAAAGTGGTATTGCTGGAAGTAAATCGAAGCATGTTTTTTAACTGGTAGTTGAAAGCCAGAAGTAGCTTATGTAGTCATGTAGTATAAATTACTCCTTTATATTCTCAGAAATTAATTATTTAATGAAGTTTACGCTTAAATAGTTTGCAAAAAGTTTATATACTTTTTGTAGCAGGATCAAGCCCTTATGTCCATTTCATGACATTTACCTTTCTTTAGTCTTAAAAACATATATATGTATCATTTAGCAGAATTATACTCTTGGTCTCTATACATTAATAAATGTAAACCAAGCATCATTGATTCAAAGGAATATTTATTTTTAATGAACTGTGGTTAATGTTATTAACTTATTTTAGTGAACAGTTATTAGTTCAAATTTTTTTTTTAGTGATGTAAATGTTGAATTATTGAATAATATGAGCCAAATGGTTTCTTAAGTCAGTTTTTCAGGGTAGATGCAAAGATAAAACTTGATTCTTATCTTCAAAGGGTTTATAATCAAGTAGGATAAAAAATATGTAAATGAGTTAGTTAAAGAATAAGGCAGAATGAAGTAGTTTCCAAATCACAATTATGTGCAGCAAGATTATAAGTAGAGAAACAGTCCATACTAGTAATGAATGGTCAGGGAAGACTTCGGTGGATAAGGCATTCAATATCAGTTACTGTTGGAATGAAATGTGCCAGTTCTTAAACATGGAGGCCCCCATTGCCCTTTGGCTCCGTTCTTAAACCCCAAGGCCCATTTTCAAAATTTTTAGATTTTTGTGAGTTAGAAATATTGACTATGAAGGGGGGGAGATCGGAGGGGGAGATGAACCATGAGAGACTATGGACTCTGAGAAACAAACTGAGGGTTCTAGAGGGGAGGGGGGTGGGGAGATGGGTTAGCCTGGTGATGGGTATTAAAGAGGGCACGTACTGAATGGAGCACTGGGTGTTATATGCAAACAATGATTCATGGAACACTACATCAAAAACTAGTGATGTATGGTTTTTAACATAACATAATTAAAAAAAAAAGAATCTTGAGTATTTACTAAAAATGGGTCTTTGGAGGATAGGCATTTTCTAAATGAAGAGTATAGCCTGATGGTTAAGAATATGGTTTGAATCCCAGCTCTGCCACTTGCTTGCTGTGTAACTTTGGATCAGTTTACCAACCTGTAAAATAGAATAATGATAATAATGTAGGGTTGTTATTTGTCTTCATTTTTTGTTAGAGTATGCTTTCTCATGGAAAAACACTTCATAGCAGAATAAATAGCTGGATAATCTAAGATGAACAACATTCTTTGTGTGTGTGTGTGTGTGTGTTTGTAGACTAAAAATCCAGTAGTACGGTGGATTAGAAATTAGAACTGTCCTGAAAACAAGAGCAGGGGAAATAAGTGTTGTAGCACAGATTTTTAATCTGTGTCCCAGGATTCAGAGAGAGAGCGAGCAGCTGCTTCTTTGCTACAAAGATGTTTTAGAGATCGTTGACTTTTAGGTTTGGAACAGTTCTTGAATTGTGAGGATTCTAAAAGCTTGCATGCCAGTTTAGTTATCTGAGTACCTTCTCTGCTTTTTAAAATATTTTCTCCTACTCCTTAAAAATGATTAGTGAACAATTAATGAGACCCCTCCCCATTCTTCTATTTAATTTTCCATTATTCTTTGTGTGCTGTTAGCTAGTTCTTTGTATCTCTGTGTTGGTAATTCAAATCAGTTAATCTGTTCTTGTGAATAAAATTGGGAGCATTCCAAATTCTTTTTTTGGAGCCAAGTATATTGTACTCAATAAATTCTTTAACTGATGTCATGCTGAAAGGATGTAAAAATGTTAATATGCTTTATTTCGTTCCCTTTTATTATGAATATTTTCAAACATAGAGCAAAGTTGAAAGAATATGACAGTTAACACTCATATACCACTTACATTCTACCATTAACATTTTAGTGTACTTGCTTTATCACATATCCATTTATTGATCATTCTACCACTCATAAATTCATTTTATTTTTGGTGCATTTCAAAGTAAATTGCAGACATAAGGACATTTCCATCGAAATACCTCAGATATGCTTTGTTTTTGAAAGGTTCATTTTCTCCCCTTTTTCATTCAGAGTTGATGTTTTAATACTTTACATGCTTTATTTAAATTTTGGACTGAATCCACTCTGGTTAATTTTGTTACTAAGACTTCTAATTGTTAATGCTCAAAATTATCTTTGCTTTTTTTGGGGTTAGAACTCTAAAAAAAAGATACTACAGTCATCTTAGCCAATTTTTTAAAGTATTTTATGGCTTATATAAGTGTAGCATTTTCTTATAATTTGCAGTACTTTAGGATATGATTGCTGATAAGTTTTGAAGACAGACAAATTCTTTCATACCATTAGCCATTAGAAGCATTTCTTGCTTTTAAACTATGTAGAGGACCTCAGCTAGGTTATGAACTGTTTAAAGCCAAGAATGGTATATCATTATTCCTTGTGGCTTTCAATCTTCTTGAAAGGAATAACCCAATATTTGTTGACGTATTGACTCTTTGATATTATGCTCAAAACATTCTTAACACTATTGTTCTAAAGTTGAGGGTTTTTTTGTTTTTGTTTTTGTTTTATGCTTCCGCTGGATGCTTTAATTTTTCTGAGGATTCTCATCTTTTAGTTCTTCCTCATCAGAGTACACAGTGGGCTCCTCCCCCTCCTTTAGCAGGTGCCCACATGATGATACTTGAAAGTGAACTGAGAGTCCCAGTCACTCAGGGTCTCCTGCTGGGCAGGAGTGAGGTCAGAAAGGTCATCGTACTCGTCCTTCAGTGCTTCCTTATCCAGGCAAAATGTGGCAAGGCCTCGGTGCACAAAGACCCCGTATGGCCCCTCCAGCCCATAGAACTTGCCACCTTTGGTCACGTGGAACACCTTGCCCCTAAAGTTGGGTTTTAAAACTAATCCTAATGTATAATTTTCAGCAACTTTCAAAAATTTGTATTCATTATATATATATATGATGTATATTATAATGGAATTCAAAAAATCATGATAGGAAGCTATTTGAGGTGTGTAATAGTGAGGTATTAGAATAACAGGATATCCTTCCATTTTATAGACTTTGCATTTCCAGCCCATAAAAACAATATAATGACCTACTCTGGGCATAGGTTTTTATAAAAATAATTTTATTATTTTAAAATAATTGAACCATGGACATTGAATTAGGTAACCATTGTAAATGTAACACGTCATTTTAAGATTAGATTCCAGATAAAATCTAAAGCACATCAAACTAAAATGATCTTTTCTACTGTTTTCCTTGTTGCTTCTTGAAATCTATATAGGATACTGTTTTATAGTAGTGTTGAAAGTGCAGTTAGGTAAAAATTATCGCAGGAGAAGGTCCTTTTTCTCTTGCTCCTCCTATGTGTACACATACACACACATGCATACATGCTCCTATAATTGGAGCCCTCATTATGTATCTGGTTTGAAGATTCTTTAGGGTCTTCCAGATTTAGTGCTGCTTCTCCTATCTGGATCAGATTGTGATTCTTTTTTCCTTTTTTGTAAATATTTTGTTTATTTATTTGCCAGAGAGCAAGTGAGAGAGAGAGAGCAAGAGTACAAGCAGGGGGAGCGGCAGGCAGAGGGGGGAGCGGCAGGCAGATGGAGAAGCAGGCTCCCCGCTGAGCAAGAAGCCCGATGTGGGACTTGATTCCAGGACCCTGGGATCAGGACCTGAGCTGAAGACAGATGCTTAACCGAGTGAGCCACCCAGATGGCCCAGATTGTGATTCTTTTAAGTCAAAATTAGACACACAAATTAGAATTTTAGGATACCAGGAGATAGAGACCATGTAGATGGGTTTATATGCCCTTCATTCCCTCTCAATGATAGTACCTCAGTAGTGTCTAAACTTCAATTCTTCTAGCGCTCTGCAGTTAGGAGTGTTTAATCATCTGAAGAGTCCTGAGCTCTAACAATGTCTTTGCTGATTGAATGATTGAGAAAGGAAAATAGAGAGGCCTTCTCAGTGTTTTGCTCAGCCATCTAAAGCAAGGGGTGGCAAACACTTTTTGCAAAGAACCAGATGTAAGTATTTTAGGCTTTGAGGGTCATATGGTCTCTGCCAAAATTACTCCGCTTTGCTGAGTGAAAGTAGCCATAGACAATTGGTAAACAAGTAGATGTGATTGTGTTACAGTCAAACTTCAGAGAAATAGACTGTAGGCTGTAATTTCCCAACCTGTGCACTAGAGTTGTGCTTCTTAAACTATCTCTTATGAGGACTTTTTTTCCCTAGTAATTCATTGATGGACACTTCTATGAAGTAGAATAAAAACTACTGGAAAATGAAATTAAAAAGGACATAAGGTACAAGCTTAAAAATTTTCAATTAAATAGATAATAACATTTTGATAATTAGAGCAGTCATACATAAGGAAAAAGAAAAGAATTAGAAAAACTGTAAATGTTGCTACCTGAAAGTGTCTTCTAGCCTATTAATAAAGTTGCTTTTACAGTCATAACTTTTTTGTCATTCTACAATACTAACTAAACAAGTTGAGTGAAATTGCAACTCCCTATTTATTAAATGCCTGTATGCACACTAAACAAGTGCTGTATACATCAGTAAAAAAAATTGTTTTTTTTTAAAGATTTCATTTATTTATTTATTTGAGACAGAGAGGATAAGAGACAGAATGAGAGGGAGGAGGGTCAGAGGGAGAAGCAGACTCCTCGCCGAGCAGGGAGCCTGATGCGGGACTCGATCCTGGGACTCCAGGATCATGACCTGAGCTGAAGGCAGTCGCTTAACCAACTGAGCCACCCAGGCGCCCCACATCAGTAAAAATTTTAATGTGACAAATAAATTGGCTGCTTGCTGTTAATTTATCTAAACTAGATTGGGTTGACAACAGTGCTACTCACAAAAGATAATGTATATCTCAACTGTTCTTATGTTTTGTTTTAACAATATTCAGTGTAGAGGAACAGACTCATGGAAGAATATTGATGAGAACTGGAGAAGAGACTTAAAAGAAATTTCAGCAAACTCAGGGTATACATTTCTAACTTTTCCCCAAGATGAAGTAATTTTTTACTTTCAGAATTCATTTTTCAGTCTTTTTATTGGTAGTCTGTTCCAACAGTTTATCGTATTGAGTTATAGTTAAATTTAAATTCTCTCTCAAAGAAATGGATTCTAGATTCATAGATTTCCTATATTTGGATTTTCTTTGGATAGGAAAAGGATAGGAAATTTGTATGTATGTAATGTATGAAGTGATAATCTTTAAACAAATGTACAGTATCTGATCATAACTATTTCATTGAAAATTATTGTTAAATTACAGAACATGTCATAAGTATCTGTTGAAATGCTGATCTTTTTTTTTCTTTGTAGTTTGAAGTTTCTATTTAAATTTGTTAGTTAACATGTAGTGCAATATTAGTTTCAGGAGTAGAATTTAGTGATTCATCACTTACAACAGCCAGTACTAATCACAAGTGCCCTCCTTCATACCCATTACCCGTTTAACCCATCCCCTACCCATCTCTCTTCCAGCAACCCTCAGTTTGTTCTCTATAGTAAAGAGTCTGTTTTATGGTTTGCCTCTCTCTCTTTTTTTCCCTTGATGTTCATCAGTTTTGTTTCTTAAATTCCACATATGAGTGAAATCATATGGCATTTGTCTTTTTTGACTTATTTCACTTAGCATAATACTCTCTGGTTCCATCCATGTCTTGCAAATGGCAAATTTTCATGGCTGAGTAATATTCCATTGTGTATATATACCACATCTTCTTTATCCATTCATCAGTCGATGGACATTTGGTCTCTTTCTGTAATTTGGCCATTGTTAATAATGCTGCTATAAATGCGGGGGTGCATATAGCCTTTAGAATCAGTATTTTTGTAGCCTTTGGATAAATACCTAGTAGTGCAGTTGCTGGATCGTAAGGTAGTTCTATTTTTAAGTTTTTGAGGAACCTCCATACTGTTTTCCAGAGTGGCTACACCAGTTTGCATTCCCACTAAAAGTGTAAGAGGGTTCCCTTTTCTCTGCATCCTCACCAACATCTGTTGTTTCCTGTGTTGTTAGTTGTAGCCATTCTGACTGGTGTGAGGTGGTATCTCATTGTGGTTTTGATTTGTATCAAATGACGATAAGTGGTGTTGAGCATCTTCTCATCTGTCTCTTAGCCATCTGTATGTCTTCTTTGGGAAAATGTCTACTCCTGTCTTCTGCCCACTTTTTAATTGGGTTATTTGTTTTTTTGGGTGCTGAGTTTGCTAAGTTCTTTATAGTTTGATAAGTTCTTCCTTGTTTTGAAATTCTGTTGGATATGAACCCTTTATCAGATACGTCTTTTGCATATATCTTTTCCCATTCTGAGGGTTTTTGTTGGTTGTTTCCTCCACTGTGCAAGAAGCTTTTTATCTTGATGAAGTCCCAATAGTCTATTTTTGCTTTTGTTTCCCTTGCCTCTGGAGATGTGTCTAGTATGAAGTTGCTACAGCTGATGTCAAAGAGGTTGCTGCCTGTATTCTCCTCTAGGATTTTAATGGTTTCCTCTGTCACATTTAGGTCTTTCATCCATTTTGAGTTTATTTTTTTGTATGGTGTAAGAAAGTGATCCAGTTAATTCTGCATGTGGCTGTACAGTTTTCCCAACACCATTTGTTGAAGAGACTGTCCTTTTTCCATTGGACATTGTTTCCTGCTTTGTTGATGATTAGTTGACCATAGAGTTGAGGGTCCATTTCTGGATTCTCTATTCTGTTCCAGTGATCTATGTGTCTATTTTTGTGCCAGTACCATGCTGTCTTGATCACTACAGCTTTGTAATATAACTTGGAAGTCTGGAATTGTGATGTCTCCATCTTTGCTTTTCTTTTTCAAGATTGCTTTGGCTATTTGGGGTCTTTTCTGGTTTCATACAAATTTTAGGATTGTTTGTTCTAGTTCTGTGAAAAATGCTGTTGGCATTTTGGTAGGGATTGCATTGAATGTGTAGATTGCTTTGGGTGGTATAGACATTTTAACAATATTTATTCTTCCAATACATGAGCATGGAATGTTTTTCCATTTCCTTGTGTCATCTTTAATTTCTTTCATACATGTTTTATAGTTTTCAGAGTACAAGTCTTTTACCACTTTGGTTAGGTTTATTCCTAGGTATGTTACGGTTTCCAGGTCAATTGTAAATGGGATCAATTCCTTGATTTCTCTTTCTGCTGCTTCATTGTTCGTGTATATAAATATAACAGATTTCTGTACATTGATTTTGTATCCTGCGACTTCACTGAATTCCTGTATCAGTTCTAGCAATTTTTTGAACAATGATCTTTCATACTATTTGCTTTGATCTCATTGCCATTGAGAAACATTCATATGCCTTCCTTACATGGAAATATGAAGATAATTAAAAATACCAAATATATAAGACAAGTAAGTCTGGCTATCCAGTTCACATCCATCTTTAAAACATTGGGACCAAACCTTTTTTTTTTTTTTTTAAATCTTGCAGAAACACTGACAATTCATTTCAGTATTCATTTTTTGATAGAACATTTTCTCTTTGATAACTAGAAGCTTAGCATGTAGTAACAGTAGTATATGATCAGTTTCCATATTATCACTCAATGGGGAGAATAATATATTTCATTAGCCTTTAAATAATCCACAGTTATACTGTATCACTAAGCATACTGTTTAGACAGATGACTTTTATTTTAAATCATAGCAAGAGTTTCTTGATGAAGGAAGCAGTATATTGATTTACATTCTGGGTAACTGTCCAGAATATTTTCCTGTCATTATAGTTGTACCATCAGAATATACTGTTAGACAAAATTTAAACTCCAAATCACATTTGTTAACTACATAATCTTTTATTGATTTATACAGTTCTGAGTTAGTTACGTTTGATAGTGAAACTGAAAAAAATCTTTCTTAACACCATCATATTCAAAATCACACAATGTACTAAAGGAATTGCCATGTTATTTTTGGATTTATTAAAAAAAGAACACTGCTGTGTTTGTGTGTTCTGTGAATTATTTTTCCATATCATTAGTCAATTCTCGAATGCATGGAACCATGTGTGGTATCATTAGAAATTGGTTCTTTGTTGCAGATTCACTGGATATTTCCAAGCAAACATTTTTGATGGAGTTTTTCCCTAATTTTTGTGTGTGTGTATGTGTGTCTTTCTCCCTCTCCCTGTCTTTATATGTGTGTGTGTGTGTGTGTGTGTTTTAGTTTTAGTTTCCTGAAGAGCTACTATATAAGAAGCCTAGAAAGTACTAAGTTTATATGTAAAAGAAGGAACATTTGCTTCTCTTGGCTTTGTAATTCAAGACACATTTTGAAATTTATTTTTATTTTTTAAAGATTTTGTTTTATTTATTTGACAGAGAGACAGCGAGAGAGGGAACACAAGCAGGGGGAGTGGGAGAGGGAGAAGCAGGTTTCCTGCCTAGCAGGGAGCCCGATCCGGGCCTCCATCCCAGGACCCTGGGATCATGACCTGAACTGAAGGCAGACGCCTAACGACTGAGCTGCCCAGGCGCCCTGAAATTTTTTTTTTGCTTTGAACTTAATTCTTTATATTTTCTATATAAATGTCACTTAGGCTTTGATGGTTTTATTGCTTAATAGCCAGCACATCTCTACAAATAACACATTGTGGTTTTAGCACTTCACTTTCAATTATACTTACAGGTAAAATTAGTATGAACTCTTGGGTCTTCCTTGTTTTGAAATTCTGTTATTTACCTCTCATGCCTCATTCAGAGAAGGTGTATCTTCCCTTTATAGCAAATTCCTTTCTGTATATGATTTAGAAATGTACACATATATGCATGGATATATCAAAATATAAAAAATGACCTTTTCCCCTATTTCTGTATATTACTGAATTGCTTTAATGACTTTTTATGGAGCCTCGGAGCTGGAAGTGATGTAAAGGTTGTATATATTCCAACCCTCTTTACATTCTTTCTCTCTTTTTAATATAGAGAGGGAGTTGGCAAATTGTAGCCATCTGACTTGACACCTATTTTTGTAAGTAAAGTTTTTTTGGACCAACATCATGTTCATTTGTTTACATGTTGTCTACGGGTGCTTTCTTGCTACATTGGCAGAGTTGAGTAGTTGACACAGGGATTGTGCAGCTGCAAAGCCAACAATATTTACTGTCTGGCACTTGATAGAAAAAAATTGCCAACCTCTGGTACAGAGGCCCTTGCAGCCTCTTTCTGAATTTAGTGATCGTAATTTCCCTGTCTCTTAGGCATTCGTCTTCTAGTCAGAAAGTTCCTATTTCTATTGAGCAAAAATATTCCCTTCTAAGTAAATTTCTTGGGTATATGATAGTTTTTTAGGAATCTGAAGAGAACTTTTATGCTTTTTCTTTCTCTTTCTGCAGGTCCACATCCCACTTCCAACATTTCCAGCCCTAAAATTCTGTAGTTTATTCAGTTCACATTTGAATCACCTGTGCAACTCAGTTTTTTTTTTTTTTACCTTTTACCTGTCTTTTTTTTTTTGTCATTATTCCCCAGACATTCATACTCAGATCAGAACTGAATTTAATAAACCTGTGGATGTAATTGTCTCAGAGAGAGCAGACTGCTTCTTCCTATGGTTTTTTTTTTTTAAGTTTTACTGTGTACTTTATATGTACTAGTCACTCAGTGATGTATATTGGTTACTGTTAATAAGGACTAAGTTGCATTATCATTTTAGGGAGCTATATCATTTTAGTGGCTCTTATTGAGTTTAACTCAAAACCAGTAAGTCTTACATATCCTGCTATTAAATCAGATCTTCTCCATCCTATGCTGAGCCATAGCAGGATTTTTACTCCTATGAGATTCTGTTGTATTGAGTTTAGCCCATTGTACCAGTATGTTGAGAAGTTTTTGCATCTTGATTTTGTCACTCACATATTTACTGTTCATCTTAGTTCTTTGTCATATGAGAATTTGATAGCAGTGAATTACTTGATCAGTAGTGATTACTTGCATGTTCATTATCGAACATAAGTGAGATTTTTCTGGGACTCTTAGAGTTTATAGTACATTGAATTATTGCTCAGTAATACTCCTCCTGCACCCTTTCCCTTGGGGTGAAACATATCCCTGACTTGGGACTTGGTTGTATGGCTTACTTGGGCCAAGAGAATGGAGATAGAAGTGACAATAGGTCATTTCGTAGACCACGTTTTAAGAGGCCTTGTACATTTCTTCTAGCACTCCTGTACTTCTCCCATTTACTATAAGAAGTGTTTGCCCCATGTAACCACTGCCCCTACAAACCTGAGTCCTAGAATGAAAGATAAGTGAAGAAGAATTGAACTTGACCCACAGCCTGAAGCTGGAGATGCTCTAGCCAACATGAATTTATGAATAAGGAATTAGTATTTAATATTGTAAGCCACTGGCATTTTTGGAGATGTTTGTTACGCAGCATTGATTCAACACTGGCTGACCCATACAGTGTTAACCAAACCATTCTGTTTGTGGGGGAGTCATCTCTGAAATGCCTGTCTCCCTTAAATAAATTAAGCCAACACTAGACCATCATGAACCCTGGGTGAAGGGAGATTAGAGGTAAATTTTGGGTCTCATATGTGCTGAGGTGCCTGGCATAGAGTGAACTGAGAGATCCTCTCTGAGGAAAGGAACTACACTAACTAAACAGGATACACAGATATATTCTACTGCTCTCGCTGTGCTTCATGTGCTTTGGGTAAATTCTTTTTGCAGTTTGACTTGCTACCATTGTCATGGTTTTGTACTTTCTATTCTGTTTTCCTTTTCCTCATCTTCTGTGATTTTATTCTCTTCCTACTGTTTTGAAAGTAGCTCATATTTTCATAGACTATATATACTATGTAGAGATTGAATAAGATAGTTGGAGTTCTAATTATGGCTCTACTGTTTGTTAACACAGTTATGGTAAATAAGTTATATAAAGCATTTCCTCCTTTACATAGTGGGGTTAATAAATAACTCACAGTTGTTGATAGGCTGAAATGAGATGACAAGGTTGTTAGCTTAGTGTCATTTGTATATACAGTTTTCTAGCAAATGCTGAGTGAATTTCGAGGGATACAGTACTTTGTACATTGTAGAAAAATTCAGTACATTTCATGGCATTTTGGTAATCACAGTTCTAGGAATCATATTCTTGGGATCATATTGATGTCAGATGAAAAGATGGTTCCATTTATATTTGTGGAGGAAGGAACGTAAATATTTACCACTAGAAATTGTGGGACAGTTTTATAGATGTGTTATTACATCATGGCTTAATACTTTATTTCAGGACTTCTTTTTACATCATCCTTGGAAGTGAATAGGTACTGTTAGTGGCTGGTATTTTAAAATATTTTTTTCTTCTCTCTAAAGATATAAATCCAAGGCAGAGTATAAGAAGATTGCTTGTGCTCTGTTTCCTCTTTAGTTAATTTATTCTGAATGTAAATTCAAGTGTATGTCATGCCACTTAGTATTACAGATAATTATACTCTTATAACCTTGGGTAAGGTACAGTAAAAATAATGAACCTGACAACTTTTTTATTATTTTAGGCACATATGAAACATCTTGACTGTTTCACAATCTTTAAATTTATTTTTTACTAATTTATTTTTTTTAAGATTTTTTTTTTATTTGAGGGAGAGAACATGAGCTTGGGGGGGGGCAGGGGGAGAGGGACAAGCAGACACCCCCCTGATCAGGGAGCCTGATGCAGGGCTCAATTCCAGGACCCTGAGATCAGACCTGAGCTGAAGTCAGATGTTTACAGACTGAGCCACCAAGTGCCCCAATTTTTTTTTTTTTAATTTAAAAGGTAATTGTGGTTTTAACAATTCAGACAATACAGAGGCATATTAAGTAAAATTGCCTTATTTCTTTTCAAATTCATTCTCTTATGTTTGGCATGAATCTTTTCCTGTTATGTATGTTCATTTAAAATGTAGTTTTTTATCCTTTATAACAAACTAGGCTCATACTTAAATTTATTCTGCATCTTGTCTTTCATATTTAATAGTATTTTTATCATTGATATTTTTTTCGGGTGAATACCTAAAGATCTCAAATTTTTTGACAATATCATAGTTCATGTTATAAATGTTAAGTATTTAACATCCACATGATTGATCCACATCCCATTCATTTAAGCTGAAAGCAATACTGCAGTGAACATCCATGTTTATCTTGTTATACTTGTGCTTTTATTTTAATAATTCTGAAAAGTGGCACTCCTCCAGCAAAGCATATTTGCATTAAAAATTTTAATAGGGACTTCTGGGTGGCTCAGTCAGTTGAGCATCTAGCTCTTGATTTTGGCTCAGGTCATGCTCTCAGGATTGTGAGATGGAGCCATGTTTGGGGCTCTACACTGGGTGTGGAGCCTGCTTAAGATTCTCTCTCCCTCTTCCTCTGCCCCTCCCCCCTCAACTCGCATGCACACTCCTTCACTCTAAAAAAATTTTTAATAGATCCTAATAGGTAAAACAATTAGAAACTAGAAAATTTTAATTAGAAATTTTTTCCTAATAGGTAAAAAATTTTAAATGCTACAGCAATTTATATTTCTACTAATGATTTAAAAGAGAATCTGGTGCCTCTCACCCTTACAGGAATGAATGCTGCCAGTCATTAATTTTTTTGACAAGCTGTACCAAAAACAGTATTTAATTTATAAGTTTCGTTTCTTTCAGTACTGGTGTTAATGCATATTCCCATGTTTGTAGGTATTTTCAATGCCTTTTTGCTGTATTGGCTATTCACATACTTTTTTTATTGGTTGTTTTTCTTTTTAAAATCAATTCATAAGGGGCGCCTGGGTGGCTCAGATGGTTGGGCGTCTGCCTTCGGCTCAGGTCATGATCCCAGGGTCCTGGGATCGAGTCCCGCATCGGGCTCTCTGCTCCTTGGGAGCCTGCTTCTCCCTCTGCCTGTCTCTCTCTCTGTCTCTCATGAATAAATAAATAAATATCTTTAAAAAAAAATCAATTCATAAGGGCTTTTTGAAAGTTTTTACAGGAATTCAGGCAAGAGGTCTTGTTTACTTTTCTTCCCATCTTTTGTTTCAGAATATTTTTATTTAACACATGAGAAAATTAACAAATTATTTTTATATATAATATGCATATTATATTAAATACAGTATTTATGCACTATTTACCTAATTTTAATATGTATTCTAATATATGTGCTTAATCTCTAAAAGACGGAGTTTGAATTTTGTCATTGTAGGTTGATAGAATCTTGGAATTAAGATTTGGAAGTGCCTTTGGAATTATTTTTTTGTAAAGTTTCTTTTTTTTCCAGTTAATGAATTCAACAGTAAGAATAGAGGCAATAGTCATAGAATTTTACAGCTGAGCTTAAGAATGAAGTGATATTTATTCAATATCTGCTGTATCCCAGTCACTGTGCTAGGCATTTCATAGGCTCATTTTAATTCTCACACCAATTGTATCCCTTTGAATCTCCATGAGTCAGATTTTGAAGAAATTTTTTAACAGGGTGTACAGTGGAGATATCTGTTGCAACACTTTTACTATTCAAATGATCAACCTGAGCTCCTAAGGAGTTAATTGATTTTCTTTAGCAAGTAGTACTATAGCTCAAATATCTTGGCCTGGCTGGGATTCCTTCCACTGTCCTCCATAGTAGTTACCCAAGCCTTAATTTTAGAAAGTGTCAGAAAAACTGGAACTTAATAACAGTGAAAATTATGTATGTACTTTGCTTGCAATGGATTTAATTTAATAGGAAAAAAAATCAATATTTGCTTTTTAATTTTGAAAAACAATCTTCTTTTTGAAATTTATTAGAATGAAAGAATAATTTGACCACCTAAATTTAAAGTTTTATCTTAAATCTTCTAAGAATTACATTTTATGGTTCTTTACCTAAAAAATTACCTTGCCTATATGCAGACAAATTTATATGTGCCTGTTTTATTGAAATATAGTTGCTATGTGAAATATCATAGATAGAAACTTAAGGAGCACCATATTCCTGTGGTAGGAAAAAGAATGGTAGAGAAGTATGCCTAGGGCCTTTGAGAATGTACGGTTTGTGCCTCTGCTAAGGTAAGGTTAAAATGGAAACTTGAAATCCAGTCTTGGTTTTCCTGGCCAAACTGAATGCCTTGTCCTAAACCCTTGCAGAAAGAGACCCCTTTCTTTCACCCAGAGGTACAGTTGCCTTGCCAAGCTATTTCCTGTGGAGTTGGTGTCCTCCTAGAGGGGGCGCCTTTTCCTAATTTATCTACCAAAATGGTCTCTGTCTAAATCACACAAAGTTGGCATACAGGATAGTGGCAGGCCCTGAATGTATCAATAGTAACATTTGGAAACAGAACGAATTACACATATAGAGTCTCACTGGTAAATGTTCTGTGTTCGTCAGGATGGCTAATTGCTTTAATTGACAACCTGAAAATCTCTGAGGCTTTAGCAAAAGAAATAATAATAATTTCTCATTCATGTAACACTTCATTGCAGGAATTTGGTAAATGGCTTTGATGTGATGGTTTAGTTAGTGATCCAGGGTCCATTAATCTTGAGGCTCTGAAATTCTTCAAGGTCTCAAGTCCTCTGCTGGATCCTTTGCATCTAGCTAGTAGAAAGGGGAAGGAAGAATAGGATTGCACAGAGAAGGTCTTGATGGGCCAGACCTGAATGTGGCACACATTACCTCTCCTTATATCCCATTAACCAAAACTCAGTCAGATGATCACATCTGATTTAAGAGGAGGCTGGGAAAATCTCATCAATGTGTATGCCTTGAAGAAGAGGAGAACACGGATACCAGTAAGTCTGACATATGTGTGATTTGAAAATACAGAAATCATTTTTTTAATCTGAAAATATTTATACTGTGAAAAAAAATATTTATACTGTGTACATTGGGTCAATGTTTTAAGAGAACAATAAAAGTAGTATGTAATTTAACTGATTAGTTCCTTCAATTACACAAGTGGTTATGGTAGATCTGATAACCCAGATAGGAAGGAAAAATTAAATAGAAAACTTAAATTATGTATTACTTGGCAGGTTGCCCAGAAAAGTGGCTAGAGTGATGAATACTTGCTTATGAAAACCAGTAATACTTGCATTCACTACTGAATAGTGCCTGTTAGTGATTTAATATATGATGCAGAGAAGTAAAAAAAAGAAATGTTGAATATTAATCTGTTGTACCTTTTTAAAGGTTTATAGCACTAGACTACATTGTTAAATTTCTCTGGTGTTATTAGATCCTTTTAAATGATTCATGTGATCCTGTGATTTGGTACTATTGTGTTGGTTATCTTCTGAGCTCTCCTCTCTCCTGGTTAATTATGCTTTTACTGAGTTCCTGCTGTGTATAAACCAATGGAATAAAGAAATTGGAAAAGTAGCATAATTAGGAAATAAGATGCTTTCCATTTAACATATTAGTATAAATTTATCAAGTTCTAATGATGTGATGGTCTAGTCATTTAAAATTAGATATTTTTAAATTGTGAAAAACAATAGAAGTAAATAAAAATGCGCAGAATAGAAATGTACACTAAATATATAACTGTGAAGCAAATGCCCATGTAACTGGCGTCTAAGTAAAGGAATAGAAATTTTCCAGCAATCTGGAGACTTTTTTTTTTTAATTTTTTATTTAAATTCCAGGTAGTTAATATACAGTGTGGTACTAGTTTCAGGTGTACAATATAGTGATTCAACACTTCATACAATACCCGGTGCTCATCACAGCAAGTGCACTCCTTACTCCCCATCACCTATTTCACCCATCCGCCCATGCACCTCCCCTCTGGTAATCATCAGGTTTGTTCTCTATAGTTAAGAGTGTTTCTTTGTTTTCTCCTCTCTCTTTTTTTCCCTTTGCTCATTTGTTTTGTTTCTTAAATTCCACATATGAGTGAAATCATATGGTATTTGTCTTTCTCTGAATGACTTATTTTACTTAGCATAATACTCTCTAGCACTGCTAGGTGTTTACCCAGAGAATACTGAAATACTGATTTGAAGGAATACATGCACCCAGATGTTTATAGCAGCATTGTCTACAGTAGCCAGATTATGGAAACAGCCCATGTCCATCGTATGATGAATGGATAAAAAAAAGCCAGTGTGTGTATGTGTGTATGTGTATATTACTCAGCCATAAAAAAGAATGAGATCTTGCCATTTGCAATGATACGAATGGAGCTAGGAACTGTGTGTCCTTTTTAAAAATTATGTCTTATTTACTTGCCCTCAGAGGTAACTACTACCCAGACATACGATAATCATTGCTTTTCATTATAGTTATAGATGCATTCTTAAAGAATATAATGTAGTTATTCCTGTTTTTGAACCTTACATAAATGGAGTCACACTGAATGTATTCTTTGAGTCTTTTGTTCACCATCATGTTTATAAGATTCAAGCCATGTTACTGTATTTTGATATCATTTGTTCATTTTCATGCCTGTATAGTTTTCTATTATGTATATATCCCACAATATATTTATCCATTCTGCTGTTGATAGACATTTGTTTCTTTTTATTGGTTTTTATGAGAAATGTTGCTGTGATCATTTATGTACATGTGTCCTGTTGCATATATGCATGAGTTTTTCTATGTTAGGATTGCTAAATCATAGGATTAAATTTGTCTTCAGTTTTCTCAGATGATTTCCCAAAAAGTTTGTAGCAATTACCAAATATCAGGAATGTATGAGAATTCCCGTATAATACATTGTCAGAAACTTAATATTGTCAGATTAAATATTTGCCAATCTGGTGGGATATAATTGTGTCTTATTTGCTTTTATTTGTATTTCCCTTATTATTAATGAAATTGAAAACCTTTAAAATTTTTTGACCGTTTGGATATATCCTTTTCTGTGAAGTATTTAACATTTTCCCATCAATTTGTATTTCTTTTTCTTATTGATTTACAGGAGTTCTGTATATATTTGGAGTAAAAGACTTGGTAACCTGTGTTACTGTGTGGATTATGAGGGTTTTTTTTCCTTTTAATTTACTGTTGGAAATAGTCATCAGGAACTGTGAAACGTCTGAGATATTACCCTACTTGAAAGCTAAGAATTTTCCTAGATGTTGGAAGAAACTAATTGGAAGACTCCTAAGCCCAATAGAAAGGACTTTATTACTTTATGGCGATAGCCATAGTGAGTATCATCATTTGGCTGCTCATTTCCTAAGCTCCAGTTTCCACAGGACAATGCAAATAAGGCCAAATGCCACTGTAGGTTGCATTATATGAGGGGAACCCCTAGTTTAGGGAACCTCAATCTTTTATAATGGACAGTAAGCAAATCTGAATTTTGTCCTGGAAAAGAGCCATTTATCTTTATCTTACTGGACAGTAACCAAACCTGCCTTTTGCTCCATAGGGAGATATCTATTTCTATCCTTCAATGCTATTTGATATACAGATGCCCTTGAAGAAATAGTTTGGAATAAAGATAGTCATTGCAGAGTCACTTTTATTATATACTGTCCATATATCTGTGCATCAGTGTCTGGGATCTTTCTTCTCTTTTACTGGTCTTTCATCCTTATACAAATACACTGTCTTATTTCATACAGCTTTCCAGTAAATTTTGATATCTGGTATAGCAGGTCCTTTCATATTGTTCATCTCTGTTTTTTTACTATTCTTAGTCCTTTGTACTTTCATACAGGTTTTAGAATCACTTGTCAAGTTTTGCCAAAGACCAATTGGGATTTACAAAAAGACCAAATGAGATTACATTTATTTATAAATCAATTGGGAAGGAATTGACAGCTTTACTTACAAAATGAGATATCCAATCAATTACCTTGGCATGTCCCTCCATTTCAAAGGTATTCTTTAATGTCTTTCAATAAAAGTTTTATCGTTTTCTCAATAGAGGGCTTTAACACTTTTTTTTTTTAAGATTTTATTTATTTGACAGAGAGCACAAACAGAGGGAGAGAGAGGGAGCAGGTTCCCTGCTGAGCAAGGAGCCCGATGTGGGACTCGATCCCAGGACCCTGGGATCATGACCTGGGCCAAAGGCAGCCGCTTAACCGACTGAGCCACCCAGGCGTCCCGAGGGCTTTAACACTTTTGTTAAACTGACTCCTACGTACTTAATCTGTATACTGTCTATTATATCCCCCACATTTTCTGGCACATAAAAACTATAAATAGCGTCATCTCAGTTCAGGGCTTGTTTTGCCACCAGATGAGTTACAGATAAACTTTGTTTTCATATATTTTACAGTTTGGAATTGTGGACCTTTATTAAAATTGGCATCTTTCAAGAAACTCATTTTTAACCTTTTTTTTTTATTATTTATTTTTTTAAAAGATTTTATTTATTTATTCATGAGAGTGAGAGAGAGAGAGAGGCAGAGGGAGAAGCAGACTTCCCGCAGAGTGGGGAGCCCGATGTGGGACTCGATCCCAGGACTCCGGGACCATGACCTGAGCCGAAGGCAGACGTTTAACCATCTGAGCCACCCAGGCGCCCCATTTTTAACCTTTTGATCATGTATAGAGTTTTGAATTTTGATTTCGGTATTTAGCATTCTGCTGAACACTTTAAATTCTAATTGTTTATCTTTAAATTTTTCCCTCTGTGTAAATAATCTTGTTATTTGAGAATGGTATGAGTTTTGTTTCTTTCTCAGTTTTGTTTCTTTCTCCAATCCTTATATAAACAGTCCTCACTGTCCTTCCATGCAAGTGCAAGATTGTGCAAAAATGATGGTGCAAGCTGAAACTGCAAAGTGATCTTAATGGAAAAATTACAATTGTTCTGTGACTTTAAAACATTTTTTGTCAAAAATTTTACTGTCATCTATAAAGGTATAAGGAAATAGAAAATCGTAAAACTAATGTTTAGTATACTTAATTTAAAACATTGGAAATCATGAGAATTAAATGTTTTATTTCTTTCTAAAATATTAATAGTTTGAGCAGTGCTTTTTTTTTTTAAGACAATATTTTTGAGAGCAGTTTTAGACTCACAGCAAAATTAGGATGAAGATACAGTGATTTCTTATATACCACTTACCCCCACACAAGTATAGCCTCCCCCATTGCCAGTATCCCCCACCAGAGTGGTGTGTTTGTTACAATTGATGAACCTACAATGACATATCGAAATCACCCAAAGTCCATGATTTACATTAGGGTTCACTCTTGGTGGTGTACATTCAATGAGTTTGGACAAATGTACAAGTACATATATCCATCATTATAATATACAGAGTAGTTTCATTGTACTAAAAATCCTCTGCTCTCTGTCTGCATTCCATTCCCCCTGACCCTGGGAATCACAATTTTTTTTTTAAACTATCCTTAGTTTTGCCTTTTCCAAATGTCAGAAAATTGAGTCATACGGAATGTACCCTTTTTTTTTTTTAAAGATTTTATTTATTTGAGAGAGAATGAGATAGAGAGAGAGAGCATGAGGGGGGAGGGTCAGAGGGAGAAGCAGACGCCCTGCTGACAGCAGGGAGCCCGATGCGGAACTTGATCCTGGTACTCCAGGATCATGACCTGAGCCGAAGGCAGTTGCTTAACCAACTGAGCCACCCAGGCACCCCGGAATGTACCCTTTTCATATTGGCTCTTCTCACTTTAGTAATATGTATTCAAGGTTTATCCATGTCTTTTCATGGCTTGATAGTTTATTACTTTTTAGCACTGAATAATCCTCTATTGTCTGGATGTACCACCATTTATCCATTTGCCCACTGAAGTCTTGATTGCCTCTGAGTTTTGGCAGTTATGAATAAAGCTGCTATAAACATCCATGTGCAGATTTTTATGTGACCATAAGTTTTCAACTCCCTTGGGTAAAAGCCAAGGAGTGTGACTACTGGATCATATGGTAAGAGCATATTTAGTTTTGTAAGAGAACCCCAAACTGTCTTCCAAGGTAGCTATACCATTTTGCATTTCTACCAGCAATGTATGAGAATTCCTGTTGCTCCACATCCTTGTCAACATTTAGTATTGTCAGTGATCCACATTTTGGCCATTTTTATAGGCATGTAGTGGTATCTCATTTTACATTTCTGTTATGACATATCATGTGGAGCATCTTTTCATATGCTTCTTTGCCATATGTAAATCTTCTTTGGTGACATGTCTGTTAAGGTGTTTGCTCATTGTTAATTGGGTTATTTTCTTATTGTTGAGTTTTAAGAGTTCTTGGTATATATATTTTAAATAACAGTTCTTTATCAGATGTATCTTTTGCAAATATTTCCTTCCAGTCTGTGGCTTGTTTTCTCATTCTCTCTCTCTCTTTTTTTTTTAAGATTTTATTTATTTATTTGACAGAGAGAGAGACAGTGAGAGAGGGAACACAAGCAGGGGGATTGGGAGAGGGAGAAGCAGACTTCTGGCTGAGCAGGGAGCCCAATGCGGGGCTCGATCCCAGGACCCTGGGATCATGACCTGAGCCAAAGGCAGACACTTAACGACTGAGCCACCCAGGTGCCCCTGTTTTCTCATTCTCTTGACACTGTCTTCCACAGAGCTGAAGTTTTTAATTTTAATGAAGTCCAGCTTATCAATTCTTTCATGGATTTCATGTTGTATCTAAAAAATCATCACCATACTCAAGGTCACCTAGGTTTTCTCCTATGTTATCTTCTAGGAGTTTTATAGTTTTGTATTTTACATGTAGGTATATGATCCACTTTTTAAAAAAGATTGTATTTATTTGAGAGAGAGAGAGAGAGAGAAATAGAGCAGGAGAGGGGCACAGGGAGAGGGAGAAGCAGACTCCACGCTGAGCAGGGAGACCGACTTGGGGCTTGGTCCCGGGACTCCCAGATCATGACCTGAGCCGAGGACAGACGCTTAACTGACTGAGCCACCCAGGTGTCCCGGTAGATGATCCATTTTGAGTTAATTTTTGTGAACAGTGTTAAGGTCTATGTCTAGAATCATTTTTTTTTTTTCATGTGGATGTCTAGTTGTTCCAGTACCATTTGTTAAAGAGACTTTCATTGCTCCATTATATTGTCTTTGCTCTTTCATCAAAGATCAGGTGACTATTTTATGTGGCTCTATTTCTGGGCTTTCTTCTTTTCTATTGATCTATCTGTTCTTTCACCAATACCACACTGTCTTGATTAATGTAGCTTAATATTAAGTCTTGAAGTGGAATGGTGTCAGTTTCCCAACTTTGTTCTCCTCTTTCAATACTGTGTTTGCTGTTTGGTCTTTTGCCCCTCTATATAAATTTTAGAATCATTTTGTTGATATCCACAGAATAACTTGCTGGGATTTTGATCAGGGTTGCATTGAATCTACAGTTAAATTGGCAAGGACTGACATCCTGACAATATTGAGTTTTCCTATCCGTGAACATGGAATATCTCTCCATTTATTTAGTTCTTTGATTTTGTTTATCAGAGTTTTGTAGTTTACCTCATAGAGATCTTGTATATATTTTGTTAGATTTATACCTAAGTATTTCATTTTTCTGAGTGCTAATGTAAATGATACTGTGATTTTAATCTCAAATTCCACTTGTTCATTGATGCGTAGGAAAGCAAATGCCTTTTTTAATTTTTTTAAGATTTTATTTTTAAGTCATCTTGGGGCGCCTGGGTGGCTCAGTTGGTTAAACGTCTGCCTTCAGCTTGGGTCATGATCCCAGGGTCCTGGGATCAAGCCCCGCATCGGACTCCCTGCTCAGCAGAGAGCCTGCTTCTCCCTCTCCCTCTGCTGCTTCCCCTGCTTGTGCTCTCTCTCTCTCTCTCAAATAAATAAATAAAACCTTAAAAAAATATTTATTTTTAAGTCATCTCTACACCAACATGGGGCTTCAACTCACAACCCTGAGATCAAAAGTGACATGCTCCACCAACTGAGCCAGTCAGGTGCCCCAGAAAATGACTTTTTATATTAACCTTATATCCTGCAACCTTACTGTAATCGTTTATTAGTTCCATGAGGGTTTATTTGTTGTTGTTGTTGATTCTTTTGTATTTTCTATAGAGACAGTCATGTCATCTGCAAACAAGAAGAGTTAATTTTTTCCCAATCTGTACACCTTTTTTTTCCTTGTCGTACTACATTAGCTCGTACTTCCAGTATGATGTTGAAAAGAAGTGGTGAGAGGGGGACATCCTTGCTGTTACTGATCTTAGCAGGAAAGCTTTGAGTCTCTTACCATTGCATATGATGTAGCTGTAGGGTTTTTGTAGATATTCTTTATGATGTTGAGGAAGTACCCCCACTATTCCTAGTTTAGTGATAATTTTTATCATAAATGGGTGTTGGGTTTTGTCAGGTTCTTTTTTTTGCACCTATTGATATAATTGTGTCATTTTTCTTTTTTGGCCTGTTGATAATCTGGATTACATTAATTGATTTTTAAATGTTGAACCAGCGGGCGCCTGGGTGGCTCAGTTGGTTAAGCGACTGCCTTCGGCTCAGGTCATGATCCTGGAGTCCCAGGATCGAGTCCCGCATCGGGCTCCCTGCTCGGCAGAGAGTCTGCTTCTCCCTCTGACCCTCCTCCCTCTCATGCTCTCTGTCTCTCATTCTCTCTGTCTCAAATAAATAAATAAAATCTTTAAAAAAAAAAAATGTTGAACCAGCCTTGCATACCTGAGATAAATCCCGCTAGGTTATGATGTATTTTATACATTGTTGAATTCATTTTTCTAATACTTTGTTAAGGATTTTTGTATCTATGCTCATGATATATATTGGTCTGTAGTTTTCTCCTCTCATAGTGTCTTAGTCTAGTTTTGGTGTTAAGGTAATGCTAGCTTCATAGATTGTGTTAGGAAGTGTTGCCTCTGCTTCTGTCTTCTGAAAGAGATTGTAGAGAATTGGTGTAATTTTTTCCTTAAGTGCTTGGTAAAACTCACCAGTGATACCTGGATCTGGTGCTTTCTATTTTGGAGGTAATTAGTTATTGATTCAGTATCTTTAGTCACTTGAACATCAATGGTTTAAATGCATCAATTAAAAGAGACAGTCCACATCCTCACTTCGGCAAGCACATATACCAAAAGGGACTGTCAGAGTAGATCAGTAAACAAAACATACGTTGTCAATAACACACATATTGTAGATATAGCTATGTTTATATATAAATCTATTCAGGTTATGTTTCTTCTTGTGTGAGTTTATGGCAGATTGTGTCTTTCAAAGAATTACTCTATTCTGTCTAGGCTATCAAATGTGTATGATCATAGAATTATTCATAGTATTCCTTTATTATCCTTTTTATGTCCATACGATCTGTAGTGATATCTCCTCTTTGATTTCTGATATTAGTAGCTTGTTTCTTTTCTCTCTCCTTTTTCTTCTTCTTAGTTAGCCTGGCTAGAGCTTATCAGTTTTATTGATCTTTTCAAAGAACCACTTTTTGTTTCATTGATATTCTCTAATGGTTTCCTGTTTTCAATGTCATTGATTTTTTTTCTCTAATTCTTTTTATTTCTTTCCTTCTGCTTACTTTGGATTGAATTTATTCTTTTTCTAGTTTCCTAAGGTAAAACTTAGATTATTGATTTTAGGTCTTCTAATATGAACATTTAGTGCTACAAATTTCCCTCTAGGCGTTGCTTTTGCTGCATCCCACAAAGTTTGAGAAGTTGTGTTTTCATTTTCAATTAGTTTAACATATTTAAACATTTCTTTTGAGGTTTCTTTGACTCGTGAGTTATTTAGAAATGTGTTATTTGATCACAAATTTGGGATTTTACAGTTATCTTGCTGTTATTGATACCTAGTTTAATTTCACTGTGGTCTGAGAACAGATATTATGTATTTCTTTTCTTTTTTATTTATTTGACAGAGAGAGACACAGCGAGAGAGGGAACACAAGCAGGGGGAGTGGGAGAGGGAGAAGCAGGCTCCCCACTGAGCAGGCAGCCCAATGGGGGGCTCGATCCCAGGACCCTGGGATCATGACCTGAGCTGAAGGCAGACGCTTAACAACTGAGCCACCCAGGTGCCCCTAGCTGAGCATTTTATATGATTCCAATTTCTCTCCTTTCTTAGAATGTTAGATATCTATCTATCTATCTGTCTATTAGATGTGTCTGTTATATACATGTGTCATATATATATATATATATATATATATATATATGTATATATATTTAATTATTTTTAGCGGTTGCCCTGGAGTCTGCACTATACATTTCCAACTAATCCAAATCTACTTCAAATAACACTATATCACTTCTTGGGTAGTGTGAGTATCTTATAATAACAAAATAATCCTAATTCCTCCTTTCCATCCCTTATACCATTGCTGTCATTTATTTCACCTATACATAAGCATATATAATGTATATACATACATATACAGTTGACCCTTGAGCAACATGGGGGTTAGGGGTATGCAGTCAAGAATCTACATATAATTTTTGACTCCCCCAAAACTTAACTACTAATAGCCTGCTGTTGATCAGAGCTTTACCAATAACATAAACAGTTGATGAATAATTATTTTGTACATTATATACTGTAGTCTTACAAGAAAGTGGGCTAGAGAATAGAATAGGAAATAGAAAATGTTATTAAGAAAATCATAAGGAAGAGGAAATAAATTTATAGTACCGTAGTGTATTTATCAAAAACATCCACTTATAAGTGGACCTGTGCAGTTTAAACCTCTGTTAAGGATCAACTGTATATACATAAGATATATACATAAGTATACATAATAGAATAATACATGGTTGCTATTATTATTTTGAACAAACTGTTACCGGTTAGATGAATTAATAATAAGAAAAATAAAGAGTTTTATTTTACCTTCACTTATTCCTGCTAGATGGTCTTTCTTTATGTAGATTCAAGTTTTCCCTCTCTCTAAAGAACTACTTATAACATTTTCACCTCAGGTCTTCTGGTAACAAATTCCCTCCACTTTTGTTTGTCTGATAAAGTTTTTATTTCTCCTTCACTGTTGAGGGGTAATTTAGCAGATTATAAAATTAGATAATATAATCTAAAAAATAAATATAAAATAAATATTTTACTCTACTTCTTGCTTGTGTGATTTCTGAAGAGAGGTTGGTTGTTGGAATACTACTCAGACATCAAAAAAAAAAATGAAATCTTGCCATTTGCAATGATGTGGATGGAACTAGAGGGTATTATGCTAAGCAAAGTAAGTCAGTCAGAGAAAGACAATTATCATATGATCTCACTCATATGTGGAATTTAAGAAACAAAACAGAGGATCATAGGGGAAGAGAGGAAAAAACAAGACAGGACAAAATCAGAGAGAGAGAAAAACCATAAGAGACTCTTAATCATAGGAAACAAACTGAGGATTGCTGGAGGGGGGGTGGGGTGACCAGGTGATAGGCATTAAAGAGAGCACATGATGTAATGAGCACTGGGTGTTATATAAAGCTGATCTTATATCACTTAATCACTGACCTCTACCTCTGAAACCAATTTATATGTTAATTGAATTTAAATTTAAAAAATGGAAAAAAAATAGCCAAGCCATAAGAATTTTTACTACAAGGATTTTATATATTCATAGCAGCAAAAAGAACAAAACAACAAGCATCAATGTTGCTTAATAATTATATAAATCTGAATTTATTGAGAAAAGTAGCTATTATATGTTTAAATTCAAGTTATATAAATTATAAAAATATATGCATAAATGTGTATAAGAACCTTTATCGCAAATAACTATAATAATAAACCATGTCTATAAGTTTTTTTTAAAAAGTGCCTATACAAACTGAGATGTGCTGTTAAGTGTAAAATAGAGGAATTTTTGAAAGCTTAGTATGAAAGAATAGAAAATGTCTCCTATTTTAAAAATATCGATTACATGCTGAAATTTTGGATATACTGGGTGAAATAATGTAAGTTATTAAATTTGAAATTACATATGCAGGGGCACCTAGTGCACTGAGGGTGGCTTGATTGGTTAAGCATTCGACTCTTGATTTTGGCTCAGGTCATGATTTCAGGGTACTGGGATCAAGTCCCGCATCAGGCTCTGTGCTCAGCGGGGCATCTGCTTGAGATTCTTTCTCTTCCTCTCCCTCTGTCCCTCCCCCCGCTCCTCTCTCTCAAATAAATAAATAAATAAATAAATAAATAAATAAATAAATAAATAAATAAATAAATAAATATTTTTTGAAAAAAGAGAAGTTGGTTGTAACTCTTATCTTTGTTCCTCTATAGGTTAGGTGTTTTTTTCCCCTCTGGCTTCTTTGAGGATTTTTTTTGAGTTCCCATAGTTTGGAAATGATCTGCCTAGGTGTAGGTTTTTTGTTGTTTATCTGGTGTTCTCTGAGCTTCTTGGATCTGTGATTTGGTTCTGACATTCATTTGGGAGAAATTCTCAGTTATTATTGTTTCAAATATTTCTTCTTTTCCTTTCTCACTTTATTCTCCTGGTATTCCCATTATGCCTATATTATACCTTTTGTAGTT
The DNA here is from genome assembly GCF_029215605.1 of Mirounga angustirostris. Lineage (NCBI taxonomy): Eukaryota > Metazoa > Chordata > Mammalia > Carnivora > Phocidae > Mirounga > Mirounga angustirostris. The sequence goes on from NW_026991721.1 coordinate 56,245,150, forward strand.
GTCCCACAGTCCTTGGATAGTCTGGTTTTTTTTCTTTCATCTTTTCAGTATTCAGAGTTACTAATGATACATCCTAAAGCTCAGAGATTCTTTTCTCAGCCATGTCCAGTCTACTAGTAAGCCCATCAAAGCAGTCTTCATTTCTGTTACAGTTTTTTTTTTTTTTATCTCTAGCATCTCTTTTTGTTTCTTAGGATTTCCATTTCTCTGTTTGCAGTGCCCGTTTATCCTTATATGCTGTCTACTTTATCCATTAGAGCATGTTAATCATAGTTGTTTTAAATTCTGTTTGACAATTCTAACATCCCTGCCATTTCTGATTCTGATGCTGGATCGGTCTCTTATAATGTATTTTTGCTTCTTATTATGCCTTGTAATTTTTTCTTAGCGGACTGGGTAAAAGGCACTGCTGTAAATAGGTCTTTGGTAATGTGGTGTTAAGGTGGGGGTGGGGAGGGGAGTGTTCTATAGTTCTTTGATTAGGTCTCTGTCTTTTAATGAGCCTGTTCCCTTCTCCTGCCTGGAAGGGCCAGGGTAGAGCTGACTAGAGTTGGGTATTTCCCTTCCTCCCAGGTCACTTAGGCACTGAATATACTTCAGCAGGTTTAGGTTTGGTTTACTTGTTTCTCCTGAGGGCAGGCCTTGTTAAGAACTGAGTGCCCTGACATATTCACGATGGTTTCTTTTCCCCTCCCTCTGCTGGAGGTTTGGGGGATGTTTCTCTGATATCTACTGTGGGAGCCTGATTGAGTTCCTGGAGGTAAATTGCACAAAATTGTGGGGTTATAGGGGGACTGTGACTGTGTCCCCTGATTTTTAACTCCAGTTGTCCACAAAGAGCCTAGAATTTGTTAGTTACAGTTCATGTTTTCCTGCTGGGCACTGCTTTCCAAGCAGGTTTCCACTTGTCTCTGCACTGGTAAGCCGTGACTCCATTTATTTGCCTGTTTGTCTCCAGTCTTGGAGGCAGCAGTTTGCCCCGTGTCCTCCTTTCTCTTCAGGTCCAAGAAGAGTTTTTGTTTAGTCTCTTCAGCTTTGTACTTGTTATTAGGACAGAGTGGTGACTTACAAGCTCCTTACATTTGGAACCAGAAACTGGAAGTGCTGCCCAAGGATTGGTGATTGCCTTCTTTTTGTCATATGCCTGGGTGAATTGTTCGCTCTTTTCTGTATTTAGGTTAGCTTCTAACATTTACCCTTTGCACTTTCAATATCGTGAAATATCTCAGAGAGTTTCTGTAATGTGAATTTTTTTTTGCCAGCAGTGTTCATCTGGGAGAACTGCATCCTTTTCCTCACACTCATTTTCTTTATGTCAATATATTCACCTTCACCCTCTGGCTGCGTATCTGTAGAGCCTCTAAAATGGCAACAGTGTCCGTATTCTTCTAGTTACTTCTCCAGCGCCATTTACATTTGGTTAGAATTTCACTTCCCTTTTTTGTTTCTTTGCTGCCCTTTCATCTTTGTTAGCTAATTCCCTCTATTGATTATATATATTTGTAAACTGTCAAGTGGGTTTATCACTGTAAGACAAAGAGGCAACATAGTTACATCTTTACTGTCTGTGTGTGAACTGAGTAACAGATGCACAATGAACAATACTGACAGACTCTGAAAGAAGTGATGGGATTGGTCACTGATCATGACATGCATCTGTTATTAGCAGTGATTTGTGTACTACAAAGCTAGCACTGAAGTCTGTACTTTATAGTTACTGTATAAAGTTTAATATATCATGGTAACTAAAATTAAAACTGTCTTTGGGAGAGTTGTAATTTAACTAAACTGTAGTAATTGAAATTTACTTGGAACCATGCAAAATAAGGCCTGACTAAAACTTTTTCTAGCTTTATCTCACTGGCAAGGGCCTTCAGTACATTGTTGAATGAAGGTGGTGATTACAGCATCCTTGTGTTATTCCTGGTCTCAGAGGAAGACCCATTTGTTTGTTTGTTAATTATTTTTTTTTTTAAAGATTTTATTTATTATTTGACAGAGAGAATGAGAGAGAGAGAGCACATGAGAGGGGGGAGGGTCAGAGGGAGAAGCAGACTCCCCGCCGAGCAGGGAGCCCGATGCGGTACTCGATCCCGGTACTCCGGGATCATGACCTGAGCCGAAGGCAGTCGCTCAACCGACTGAGCCACCCAGGCGCCCTGTTTGTTAATTATTTTTTAGAGAGAGTATGCATATGTATGTGAGCCGAGGGTGGGGGGAGAGGGGAAGAGAGAGAGAATCTCAAGCCGACTCCACACCGAGTGTGGAGCCCCATGTGGGGCTTGATCTCACGACCCTGAGATCATGACCTGAGCCGAAATCAAGAGACAGATGTTTAACCAACTGAGCCACCCCGGTGTCCCTCATAGGAAGATCTTTTAATCTTTCATCAAGTATGATGCTTGCTGTAGATTTTTTTTTATATATCAGGTTACAGTATTTAGTTAAGAATTTTTATTATGAATGGATGTTGGATTTTATCAATTGCTTTATCTGTTGAAATGATTATATGATCTTCAACTACTAAATTGTGGCAAATGATACTAATTGATCTGTCTAATGCTAAGCCAAGTTTGCATTCTTGGGATAAAACCCATTTGGTCTTCATGTTTTAGCTTTTCTATATATTGTTGGATTCGATTTGTTAATATTTTTTCATGAGTGAAATTGGACTGTAATTTTCCTTCTCATACTTTTTCTTCTAAATTTAGTATCACGGCTTCATAAAATTTGTTGAAGAATGTTCCCCTCTTTGCCTTCTTGAAGAATTTTTCTAAGATTGGAATTATTTCTTTTTCCATTTCTTTTTCCATTCTTAGGAAGTTCTTTTTGGTGAAGCCTACTAGGATCTGGCTTTTCTTTGTGGAGAGATTTAAAATTACTTTTTATTTTCTTTAATGGCAGTATGACTGATGAGTGTCTCTATTTTTTTCTCATATAAATTTTGGTAAAGTAATGTTTTTTCCTGGGAATTTGTTTTTGTTTGATATTCAAATTTATTGGCATAGGTGCTCATAATAACTTTGTATTTTTCTTTTATATTATGCACCTTCTTTAATGATTTCTTCTTTTTCACTCCAGTGTTGATTATTTATACTTCATTTTTCTTTTTCTTGAACAGTCTCACCAGAAGTTTGTCAATTTTATTAGTCTCTTCAGGGAATTAACTTTTGGCTTTGTTGATCTTTTCCATTATAGATTATATTTCTGTTGAGTCATTTATGATTTTATCTTTTATTTCCTTCCTTCTGTTTTCTTAGGGTTTAGTCAGCTGTTCTTTTTCTAACTTCTTGGAGAAGGGAGGAATGCTTAAATTGATTTTAGATTTTCCTTTTTACAAATATAAGGATATATTTTTTCTCTAAATATTACATTGGCATTCCATAAGTCTTATTACTATGTAGTGTTTACTTGTTCTGTTGAAGATATTTTCTGACTTCCATTGTGATTTCTCCTTAGACCAATGGTTTATTCAGAAGTGTGTTTATTTTTTTTAACATTATTCTTTATTGAAATATATATAATATGGACATGTGCATAATTTTTAGTATGAAGCTGACATACCCTTTGTCGGCCTCTACCCAGATGAAGAACTAGAAAAGTTTAGAATTCAGAAGCCTCCCCTTGCCCATTCTGTCACTAACCACCCCCCCACAAAAGTAATGATTAACTTGACTTCTAACAGTTAACGTTTGTTTTGCCAGATTTTGAACTAATCTAAATGGAATCATACAGGGCGCCTGGGTGGCTCAGTTGGTTAAGTGACTGCCTTCGGCTCAGGTCATGATCCTGGAGTCCCGGGATCGAGTCCCGCATCGGGCTCCCTGCTCGGCAGGGAGTCTGCTTTGCCCTCTCACCCTATCCCCTCTCATGTGTTCTCTCTCATTCTCTCTCTCTCAAAATAAATAAATAAAATCTTTAAAAAAAAAATAAATGGAATCATACAGCAAATACTCTTTGGTCTGACTTCTTTTGGTCAACATTGTATTTGTGAGATTCTTAACGTGTTGTTTAGTATAAGTAAATTTCATTCTCATTGCTGAGAAATATTCTGTTGTATGAATTACCACAATTTATTTATCTGTTCTGTTGGTGTACACTTGGCTTGTTTCCAGTTTTGACAGTTATGAGAAGTGTTGCTTTGAGCATTTCCATAGGTGGAAATTTGTATACATTTCTACTAGGTATATATCTAGGAGAGGAGTCACTGGGTCATTAGGTAATGTATCTCTGTCTCGTTACCAGATATGGCCAAATAGTTCCTCAAAGTTGTCCAGTTTGCACTCTTACCAGCAGCATATGGGAGTTCCAGTTGTTACATATTTTTGCCAAGTCTCGATATTTTTAGTCTTTTAAAATTTTAGCTATTCTGGTTATTAATCAATCTTTGTGCAAATTGTAGAGGGAAACTGTAATGTTTTCCTTTGTGTAGACATCTGCCTAAGCCCGGTTGCTGCTTAGCCTCTTGGTTTATTTAATATTATTCCTCTAACTAACTTATGAGTTTGAATTTTTATGTTCCTGACCTGGTCTAATGGTATTGTTATTGACATCTGGAAGGGTATTCTTTCATTTGAGGCATATTTGTTAGACCCCTACTTTACTCTGTGATGCTATTGTCAGAAACAGAAAAACACTGCAATTTAAATCAGAGTCTGACAGAATAGAGTGGATATAGGTCCTCAGTAATATATTTATATTTATATTTGTATATTTATGTTTAGTGAAAAGATTATTGAGATATAAGTCACATACCATATAATTTACCCTTTCAAGGTATGCACCTCAGTGGGTTTGGTATATTCACAGAGTTGTGCAGCCATCACCACAATCAATTTTATAACATTTTTACCACACCAAAGAGAAACCCTGTACTTATGCTGTACACCTGAAACTAATATAACATTGTATGTCAACTGTACTTCAGTAATACATATTTTTTAAAAAAGAAAGAAACCCAGTACTCATTAGCAGTCACCCACTATTTTCCCATCAATTTCCCCATCCCTGGGCAGCCACCAGTTTACTTTCTGTCTCTATGGATTTGCCTAATCCAGACATTTCATATAAATGAAATCATGTAATATGTGGTCTTCTGGCTTCTTTTACATAGCATACTGTTTCAAGGTTCATCCATATTATAGCATGTATCAGTACTTCAATCCTTTTTATTACTAAATAATATTTCATTGATTGGATATACGTATGGATATATCACATTTTATTCATTCATCAGTGGATGACATTTGGTTTGTTTTCACTTTGGCGCTCTTGTGAATAGTGCTGCTATGAACATTCATGTACAAATTTTTTAAAAAAATATTTTATTTATTTGACAGAGAGCACAAGTAGGCAGAGTGAGAGGTAGAAGCAGGCCCCCTGCTGAGCAGGGAGCCCGATGTGGGACTTGATCCTAGGACCCTGGGATCATGACCTGAGCTGAAGGCAGACGCTTAACTGACTGAGCCACCCAGGCGCCCTCATATACAAGTTTTTAAGTGGATATATATTTTCTCAAGTGCACAATTCAGAGTGGAATTGCCAGGTCATTAATAACTGTATGTTTAACATTTTCAGGAACTGCCAAACTGTTTCCAGAGTGGCTGCACCATTTTACATTTTCATCAGCAACGTGTGAGGGTTCTGGTTTCTCCCTATTCTCCTTACACTTAGTATTTCCTTTTTTTTTTTTTTATTTAGCTATCCTGGTGAGGTGGTAGGGAATGTTTTAAAAACAGTAAATATAGTCTACCATACTCAACTTGTGTGTTTGTCTACTCTGTACTTACATCAGAATATATTAAAAACATTTTTTTAAAAAATCAGATATTTTTCTCAGTAGCAAGTGTTAGTTCCTTAAGGGTAGAGGGCAGAGACTGTGACCTACTCATCTGTTTGAATTAGAACCAAGGAATGAATGCTTGAGTGACTGAATGTGTTAAAGTAAGGACATGATAAGTACTTCAAGAGACATAAGCAGAGTGCTTTGTGAGGGTTTACTAGAAGAAACAATCATTTCAAAGCTGGAGCTAAATCATTTTAACAAAGAGTTTTGAGGGGCGCCTGGCTGGCTCAGTCAGTAGAACATGTGACTCTTAATCTCAGGGTCGTGAGTTCAAGCCCCACACTGGGTACAGAGCCTACTAAAAAAAAAATTAAAAAAAATAGAAAAAAAGTTTTGAATGACATGGACAGTGGAGTTTATAATTAACTAAATCTTAGGTCAATAACACTACTGAGGTTAAAGAGATTATCTACTTATGGTTGGTTTAATTTTAACAATACATGTATTCTTGACTAAACATTTAAAAATCTGTAATATCTTATTTTAAAATAACATATTTGACATCTGTGAAGAATATCATAATCTCTGTTTCTAAGCATTTGAGGAAAATCCTCCCTTGAGCAAATTTAGGGCAGAGGGACTTGGTCATATTTTATGGTATAACATGAGTTCTGGAAACTGTCGAGTTCCATGTAAGTAGAGGAAGTAGTAATATCTTATGCCTTTTACTAAATAAAGCAGACAGTGTCCCTCTTTTCATACAAAGGAGGGAATTGGAGGGGTGAGTAGGGCAAGAGAGGTGAGAAAAGGGAAAAAATACTATTTTTTTTTTAAAGATTTTATTTATTTATTTGACAGAGAGAGACATAGAGAAAGCAGGAACACAAGCAGGGGGAGTGGGAGAGGGAGAAGCATGCTTCCCGCAGAGCAGGGAGCCCGATGTGGGGCTCGATCCCAGGACCCTGGGATCATGACCCGAGCCAAAGGCAGACGCTTAATGACTGAGCCACCCAGGTGCCCCCAAAATACTATTTTTAAATTGTGTAGAATAAAAAATCCAACAGCAGTAATATTGAAATAACTTTAGTTCTAGAAAGCATTGTAAAATCAGGTGTTAGAGCAGGTAACTTGAAAACTGCCATTTAGAAACTAAGGAACCTGATGACGTAGAATCAAAAATAAAATCTAAAAAACTTTGATAACAGCATTAATTAGGAAACAGTGTTCCCTTGTCAGTGTTATACTTCAAATCTGATGGATTTCTATCTTCAGCCTGTTTTCATTTTGCCCCCGGATGAAAAATACAGAGTTTACATATATGGAGTAAGAATGGTTCTTATCCCAGTTTTGCCAGAGAATGTTTATCTCCCGCTTATGAGATGCAGTAGTCAAAAGTTAATACATTTATGTAAATGTAAGTGTATTTTTTATTGGCAAGGGAAGGTGTAACGAACAGAAGAGACTTGGTATTGATAACCAAGGCAGAGCTGCTTAGCAAGGGGAGCTTGGGGGAAAGAAGGAATAGGCTGCATATGGTATTTGGGCGGTTTGTGTACCTCAGACACACATCCCAGCAGCCCTCTCATATCACATATACAGCATGTAGACTTTTTAGATCAGCTTCTTTCACTTAGTAATATGCATTTAGGGTCCCTCTGTGTCTTTTCATGACATGTGTTTGAGTGTGTGTGTGTGTGTGTGTGTTTGTATATCTCACACATATTGTAGTAGTGCCCTTAATGAAAACACTCTGCCTCCAGCAAGAAAAAACTGCTTGTTTTTCCACATGACTGCAGAACAATTACAGCTTCTACTAGGAGCCCTTCTCCTGTTCCTGGGAAAATAGCTGGGTTGGCTGGCATTTGCATAATCGTCTTTAGGGCCATTGTGGGTGGGTTTGGGCTGCTGACACAGAGCTGCAGACTGGCCACCTGTCCAGAACAAATGAACTCGGCCTTTGTGCAGCATTATTATCTATTTCTCCGCGGTGTTATTTCTGAGTAATTTGATTAAAATATTATGAAACTATTATTTAGGAAATGTTTGTGTTGAACTCAGATCTTCCATTTTGGAGAGAGAGAAATTTCTTGCCTCTTCCACTGGCACAACTATATATTTCTGTGCCCTCTTTGGCATAGTTTTAACTGCTTTTGTGAAATTATTCTCATGAATATTAATTAGGGATGTGAGACTTTAAAAAGAAACTTCAAAATGATTTGTATTCATCCTTCTATAAATTATAAATTAAGTGTTGTCTAATGTTTTCTAGGAGTCCACTGCATTTATGTGGAATAATTAATTAAACATTTTGGTCTGCAAAGGAAGAAGAAATATCTAAGGTCTTGAAATACTAACTGGTCCTACTTCATTCATTTTTCCTTGATAATTAACCCCATATAGGATATTTTTGTCCTAACAGTGAACACATTGCTGTGTTGACTAATTTTATTAATCATCTATATTCAGTCTGTGATGGGAAATATCTCAGTTTTTTGAAAACTACATGTGACATAATGTTGATATTTCTTGTACATAATGACCAACTGAATTGAATTTTCATGTTAGAACTAAGTTGTAATTGATAGACCCAATAGTTACACTTACAAGAAAAGTCTCAATATCAAATAAGTGGTCAGTGAATTAATAAACATTAAAAATATTACTTGCCAGAGTTATTTTTGGGCAAAATCTGCATAGTTGTGACAATAATCACTCTCTCAGTTCTAATTATTATTTTTTTTTTTTAAAGATTTTTTATTTTATTTTATTGAGAGAGACAGAGAGAGAGCATGAGAGAGAGGAGGGTCAGAGAGAGAAGCAGACCCCCTGCTGAGCAGGGAGCCCGATGCGGGACTCGATCCTGGGACTCCAGGATCATGACCTGAGCCGAAGGCAGTCGCTTAACCAACTGAGCCACCCAGGCGCCCCTCTCAGTTCTAATTAAATATTTATTGAATGGAAGATTGAATACTATTAGGAGACATTATTGAATACCTAGAGTATACACATCAAATACTTTATATATGCCATTTCATTTGATTAATTCAACAATCTGTCTTTTGAGATAAATGTATTATTTTTAATAGACTTTAATTTTTAGCAGTTTTAGGTTCATAGTAATTTTAAGCAATAAGTACAGAGTTCCCATATACCCTCTGTCCACCCCCCCCCCCCCCACACATGCACAGCCTCTTCCACTAACAACATTCCCCACCAGTGTGGTACATTTGTCACAGCCCATAAACCTACAGTCAACGCATCATTATCACCCAAAGTCTATAGTTTACATTAGGGTTAACTTTTGGTGTTTTGATAAATGTATAATGACATGTATCCAGCATTATAGCATCATACAGAATACTTCCACTGCCTGGAAATCTTACGTGCTCCACTTGTTTGTCCCATGCCCCCAGAAACCACTGATCTTTTTACTGTCTCCATAGTTTTGCCTTTTCTAGAATGTCATATAGTTGGAATCAGTATGTAGCCTTTCAGATTGGCTTCTTTCATACAGTAATATACATTCAAGTTTTCTCTATGTCTTTTCATGACTTGATAATTCATTTCTTTTAGTGCTGAATAATACTCTGTTGTCTGGATGTGCTGCAGTATACTTACCCATTCACCTACTGAAGTATTACCTTTATTTTACAGATGATGAGACTGAAGCTGAGATCAAGTAATTTGCTTAAATCTACATATATATAATGCATATCATGCCTGAGAATAAAGCCCGTGATCGAAGTCAGTAATGTCTAGAGTAGGTTGTTTATGCAATTGGGGGTGTACAAGATGATTATATATACGGTTTTTTATAGCATACTCGCTGTTTGCCTTCGTGTGTTGCTGTAACAGTTTTCATCTGATGAAATGGATTTACAGATGATATTTTCTAATTTAAATTAAGCTATCTCACAAACTGGACAAATAACTTTATCAGTGGGAAAAACATGAGAACTCATTGAGGATAATTTTAATAATGCAAGCATAGGCAAACATCAAGAGAAGAGCAGAGATGACATTTCTCTTAAAGCTGCTCATCAGCTTAATAAGGTGAAAACTATGATAGCTCAAACAGACTTGAAGAAAGTAAGCCAAAAATAAGTTGTAATTACGTAGAAGACCATTTAATAGTGGATGTGTTACCACTTTTATAATGAAGAACTTTACCCTAAACTTGTAACTTTCTTGAAATAGTAGTCATTGATACCTATGAACTGATCACATTGGAAAAACATTAGAAAAATTAATTATTGCACATTTATGTCATTCCTTGAAAGTTGTGTTTTTGTTACATTTTATAATCAATATAATATATAAATACAAAATATCTCAGTATAAATATCTCAGTATGATTTATAACTAAATATACATATTTTAGGGGCATGTTCTCAATTTTTTTTTTTTTTTTTTTACTGATGGGTTGTACATAAAAAAAGCTTGGGGATCCCTATTCCAAATTGTATTAGTACATTTTCAAAGGTCTCATGCTAACTAAAAAAGTAAATTATTTGTTTTTTACCCTTCCTCCTTTTCCATTTATCTGGATACTCATTATCTACTCTTCTTGTTTGAAAGAGGGTTCATCTTTCTAACCAGCCTTTCATCTGTATAATCATAACTCTAACTCTTTCCAGGTATGTCGACCTTATTTTTATAACTCTTATCCATTTTCTCCTGATTTTCAATCTCTCTTTTCACCGCTGGCTGCTTCTTTCAGCGTATATGTTTTTCTTCCATTTGTAAATTAACAAAGAAAACCTTCCCTTTAACATACCTCTTCCTTTTATGTATTTTTCTATTTGAAGATTTATACCCATTGAGCTTTTTTGAAAGCTGAGACCATATGAGTATCATCTCTGTTCTTTCCAGTGCCCAGTATAGTATGGCATGGGGTGAATCTTTTCTGAATAAGTATTTATTGAATGATGAACATTTATTTCATGGGTATAGTAGCACAGTATTTGACACAAAGGCATAGCCCTTACTCTGTAGAAAGTTAGGCTCTGTTAGAAAGGTAAGACCTGTTCATGAGGAATCTGAAGATCAAGTCCAAATTAAACAGATCGCTTCCTCCCAGAGCTAGTTTTCTTTTTTTTAAATCTTACCCCAAAATGACATTTTATAATGAAAAGAGTGAAATTGTACATTTACTTGAGAGAGAGAGAATGAGCAAGGGAGGGGGGGCACAGGGAGGGGGGAAGCAGGCTCCCCACTGAGCAGGGAGCCAGATGAGAGGCTTGATCCCAGGACCCTGAGATCAACCTTGATCCTGACGTGAGCCTAAGGCAGACGCTTAACTGACTGAGCCACCCAGGCGCCTCAAAATTGTGTGTTTTTAAAAAGCAAAATATTAATTTCTTCATCTACCATGAATCCCAGTTCTAGAGCAGAAAAATGGTTTCATTTCAAAATAAGGTAGAATAGGGGCATCTGGCTGGCTCAGTTGGAGGAGCAGGTGACTCTTGGTCTTGGGGTTATGAGTTCAAGCCCCATGTTCGGTGTAGAGATTACATACATACATACATACATACATAAACACACTTAAAAAAATAAGGTAGAATAATAATTGAATATTTGGTCTTATTTAATGAACTAAGCTAAATCAAATGAGCTAGGCTTTGAGGAAAAGATAGGATTTGTAGTTAGAGGGTATTATTACACTTGAAAGTGGTTGTAGATAAAAATAAGCAGTGTTTTTGGAATTACTATGGAGACTTACATAATATTGGAAAGAAGTAGGGAGATATGCTAAGTTGATACCATTTGTTGGAAGGTTGTAAACACTAGGCTAGGGTCCTTAGAGAAGCCAAGCCAAGCCAAAAAAAAAAAAAAGTTCTAGAAAAAGAACACTGAAGTGAGAGTCATATCATTATTTATATTGGATTATTGGCCCTTTTACTTAGTGAGAAATTTTGAATGAGTTCCCAGTATTCTTCATCTGAATTCAACTAGATAAATCTAAGTTCCCTTTTAGAATCAGTCATCAAAATTTCTTAGTGAAAGATGGTATTGTATTTAATATTTCAGCTGGAAAACTGTTTTTACATCTACCAGAAGACTTGTATGTGGAAGAAGCTCAACTTGATGAATCTTTTTGTTAGAATAATCCCTATTTTTGGCATGGCTGTTTCATATAAAAATAACATATTTTCCTACTTTTCATTGTAGAGTTGGTCAGGGATTTGGATACAAAAGGATGTACTCTGAATATCCTAGAGAACTGCCCTCTTCTTTTCCTAACGTCATCTACTATGTTTGAGGGCATGCTCTGTGCATATCAAGTTTGTTAGCTTTTGTAGAGTTACAAGGAAATTAGGACTTATATATTCAGAACCTAAAATCTACCTGACAAAGTAATACAGATATACATAAAAAATTACAAAATACATACTATTAGTAGGGCTCTATGTATTTGTATGATTAACTGCCACATATGTGACATAATCATTAAGGGCCCTAAGTTTGTAGAAAGACATGAGAAATGGGATTGGCATATCTAGAGAAAGCAGGAATGTTGAAAGGATATAGAGAAGGATACATTCTTTATTAGTGGAACAGTGGTATCCAAAATGTAGAGGTGAAAAATAATTGTGAATGAACACAATATGCCCGGAGGAAGACTTCTTTTGTGTTAGAAATCATGATTACCATTTATCAGGTACTTACTATATGTCAGGCATTGGTCTAATCATTAGGTTTGTGTTCCATTATTATATCCATTTTACAGTTGAGAAAACTAAGGCTCATAGTGTATGGTTAATGAAATTAAGTGTCATAATTTGTAAATGGTAGATTGTGGCTTTGAACCCAGATTTGTTTGACTCCAAAGACCGTGTGTAACATTGTGCAATATTGTACTAGAATAATGACTATGAAGCCTGCTTGCTTGTTTTGGCTTTTTATGTTTGCTCTGCTTTCTTTGTTGTTTCCTTCCTTGAACACATTTCAAAATCATTATCTTGGCTCTAATAGTTTAGTGCTTTGGATTGTGTTATTTTCTACCTTTTTAAACCTGCCCAATACTCATCTCTGCTAAGAAGCCACTTGCTGTAATGAGCACTGGGTGTTATAGCCAACTGATGAATCACTAAATTCTGCCCCTGAAAGTAATAATACAGTGTATGTTAACTAAATTGAATTTAAATACAGAAATAAAATAAAAAGAAAGATGCATTCAAAAAAAAAAAAGAGGAAAAAAAAATAAAAGAAGCCTGGAAATAAGAAGTTGCCTGTTTTGATCCCATTTCTGCTCCTGGCTCCCTTTAGGTACTGGCCAACTTGATCTACTCTTAGTCTTTAGTTTCTTCACCAAAAGTAAAAAGTTTGTTTAAATATTTTACTGTGCTCATTTTAACAACAACAATAAGATTAGTGAATATTTCAACAGTGTTCAGTATGTAAAATAGCATCTGGCATGTACGTAGTAAATGCTCAGTAAATATTTGCTGAATGAATGTAGGCATTGAGCACTTAATGTATGCCAGGCATTGGGCCCGGTGCTTTATAAGCATGGGACTCATTTAATTATGTCAACATCATTTTGAAGTAGGTATTACGACCTTTATTTTTGAGATAAGGAAATGCAAAATAAAGACAGGTAACTTGCCAAGGAAGGTCCATGAATTAAACTGAAGCTTGTGTGTCTGTGCTCTTTCTTAATCAGTGCACTGATTCTCAATACTGGTTGCACATCAGAATCAACTGTGAGGTTTGTTATGTTAAACTGTCAATATCTTAGCCCCACTTCTAGAGTCTCTAATTCTACATTTCCCATTTATTCTGTAATACCCTGCCTGCTCTGTGGAGTGACTGACTGACTGGCTGTCACTTTTCTTTGCCGTATGTTCAGTTTTGGGTTTTTGTTTTTTTGTTTTTTTTTTTACTGGGGAGAGAAACAGTTCTATATGAAAAAAATCTACTTATGTAGCCCTAAGCTATGTAATACACTCAATTACTAATTTTCAGTTTCCTCAGTGAAATGATCATGAACCAGTGTTAGGTATTAAAGGTAAATATTAATTACATAGTAGCTGAATTTTTTATTTTGGTCTATAGGATCTAAAAAAAAAAAAAAAATCCAGAGAAATCCATATACCAAATACCAAAAATGTCGATCTAATATTTTAAAATATTCATAGTCTTTTTTTTTTTTAGTATAGTTGACATACAATATTACATTAGTTTCAGGTGTACAACATAGTGATTTAGCAATTCTATGCATTATGCTATGCTCACCACAAGTGTAGTACCATCTCTTACAATACAGTGCTATTACATATACCATTGACTATGTTTCCTATGGTGTATGTTTTATTCCCTTGTCTTATTCATCCCATAATTGGAAGTTTATCTCCCACTTCCCTTCACCCATTTTGCCCATCCCCCAACCCACATCCTTTCTGGGAACCAGCAGTTCTCTGTATTTATAGGTCTGATCCTTTTTGTTTGTTTATTCATTTGCATTTTAGATTCCACATATATATGGAATCATATGTTGTTTGTCTTTCTCTGTCTGACTTAATTTCACTTAGTATAATACCCTCTAGGTCCATCCATGTTGCCACAAATGGCAAAACAAACAAACAAACAAAAAAAACCCTCATCCTTTCATTATGGCTACATAATATTCCATTGTGTATATATGCCACATCTTCATTCTTCTATTGATGGACACTTAGGCTGCTTCTATACCTTGGCTATTTTAAATAATGCTGCAGTAAAAATAGGGGTGCATATATCTTTGCAAGTTAAGTGTTTTTGTTTTCTTTGGGTAAATACCCGGTGGTGGAATTATTGGATCATATGGTATTTCTATTTTTAATTTTTTGAGGAACTGCCACACTTTTCTGCAGTGGCTATACCATTTACATTCCCACCAACAGTGCACAAGTGTTCCTTTTTTACTACATCCTTGCCAACACTTGTTATTTCTTGTCTTTCTTATTTTAGCCATTCTGACAGGTAAGGTGGTATCTCATTGTGTTTTCGATTTGCATTTTCCAGGTGATTAGGGATGCTGAACATCTTTTCATGCGTCCGTTGGCTATCTAGATGTCTTCTTTGGAAAAATGTCTGTTTAGGTAGAGTGACCTATTTAATTTGCTTTAACAGTTCTGGTGGCACTTTGTACCCAGAGGATTTTCAGTTGAGTTGTTGATTTACAGATTGACTGTTTTTGTTGTTTTGATTTTTAGTTCTTCTATAATTTATTCTTTTGCTATTTAGAAGTTCTGTGTCACAATTTACCTGATACTCCATAAATGAAATAATCTATATAAAATTTTTGAGTATTGCCTTTGCCATGTATTAGTTGTGTGTATCCTTAGATAAGTCACCAAACTAACAGGCTTTGTAGGTTTCCCCTTCCAGTTAAAAACTAGCATGTTTACCTATCTAATGGTATGACTGTGAGGTTAAATATAATGATGAACAATGCGTGTGAAAAAGAATCATTCAGTAATGTTGTTTTAAGAAATTTTATTTATCATGCAACCATTGCGCATAGATATATTGGAAATTCAAGAGAGTTTAAATATTAGCAAATACATGGCCTTTTTTTAAAAAGTTGCTTTTTTGGGTGCAACTGGCTGGCTTAGTCGGTGGAGCATGGGACTCTTCATCTTGGGGTTGAGTTCAAGCCCCACGTTGGGTGTAGATTACTTAAAAATAAAATCTTTTTTTTTTTTTAAAGATTTTATTTATTTATTTGAGAGAGAGAATGAGAGAGAGAGCACATGAGAGGGGGGAGGGTCAGAGGGAGAAGCAGGCTCCCTGCCGAGCAGGGAGCCCGATGCGGGACTCGATCCCGGGACTCCAGGATCATGACCTGAGCCGAAGGCAGTCGCTTAACCAACTGAGCCACCCAGGCGCCCCAAAAATAAAATCTTAAAAAAAAGAGTTTCGGGCGCCTGGGTGGCTCAGTTGGTTAGGCAACTGCCTTCGGCTCAGGTCATGATCCTGGAGTCCCGGGATCGAGTCCCGCATCGGGCTCCCTGCTCAGCAGGGGGTCTGCTTCTCCCTCTGCCCTCTTCCCTCGTACTCTCTGTCTCTCATTCTCTCTCTCTCAAATAAATAAATAAAGTCTTTTAAAAAAAAAAGAGTTTCTTTTTTTCGAATTAAGTTTTCTTTAATTTGAGCAATGTAGGGTATGTAATATCAAAAGGGTTGACACTTTTTTTTTTTACTGAGTAGTTAAATTTGCTGAGGAATAGGATATTATGTTTTATTGATGTGGTTCCTCACTTCAGATATTTTCAGGAGAGTGGAACTTTGATCTTTATTTTATTATTACAAGCTCAGCCTCTGGTACCTGATTTTAACATTAGTAACAGTTTCTGGTGAGTAATCATTTATGTTGTACTTTTAGACAGCTGGAAATTGCTTCTGTGGGAAATACTAATATTTGCATCTTTGCATGCTGCCAGAGTTGAATTAAACAACCTACTTGAGAGTTTCTAGCTTCATGTTTTGAAATAGTTACAAGCACTTGTCTTAAAAGGCTTTTTAAAAAATTCAGCTTTAACATATCTCTAAATGTAGTTAAAGAAAACTTTAGAAGGAAAACAACTCTTATTTTAAAAGACATTATTTGCTAGTATTAAAACTGTCTCTTAAATTTCCATTATTTCTATGTGTCATGGTCACATGATAAATTTCTTTAACACTAACATTGTTTGGTCCGTAATTTTAGAATTGTTTCCACTAAAACCTGCCTCATAAACATTTCTCAAGGCTTTACCTCCTGTGTCTATCATCTTTGAACACAGTGTTTTAAATCTGATCATGTCACCTCTGCTTAAAATGGTGGATTCCTATTGCCTTGCTATAGTACAAACTTTAATTTTCTTGTGTGATTTGGCCCTTGCTTACTACTTGTACCCAGCCTCACCTTAAAGCCATTCTCTCTTTTGCAATCTCTGTACTATCCATACTTCCGTACTGAAGTTCTACTTCCTTGAAAGTGCTGTTTCTGCTTGACCCCCACTTCTCTTTACAAGCTCTTTTTTAGACTTCAAGTTTCATTTCCTTTGGAAAGCCTTTCCTGACTCTTGAGTATGATCTCTCTGCTTTATGTTCCCAGTTTCCTTTTGAAACACCTGTACCAAATAATGGTATCTTGAGTTTTTCCTTCTTTATTTTGTTTTTTTTCTAGTTACAAAAGTAATGAACATTTGCTCTAAAAATAGTGAACAGTTCAGTGGTACAGAGAATAGAAACTAAAAGCTCATACCTCTCAATCCCATTTCCAACTTCATATGTATTCTAGACCATATGTGTTTACCTATATTGTTTTTTCAACAAAAATAGGATGACATTATTCATATTTCTCTGCAACTTGCATTTTCATTAAACTTCATTAAGTATTTGAGATCATCCATATATAACATTTTTAATAATTGCATAACATTGCAGAGTATTGATTACCATGATTTAATTAACCAATTTCCTCTTGATGAATATTAACTTATTTAATCCATCCCTGGCAGAATATAAGCACCACAAGGTCATTGGTGTTATCTGTAATGTTTGCTGTTATTTCCCCAGCATCTAACACAGTGCCTGCTAAGTAATGAATATGCTTTCTTTGGCAGAAAAGGCTATTGTGCCGGCTCTTGCCTGCTATGTGTTGGTTACCTATGCTACATTAGTTCCTAAAATGGTGCAAAATAGAATAAAGTGAGGACTAGTCTTAGAAGACATGGGTAGAAGTTCTGGGTATAGGCAGTGTTGCTTTCTAGGTGTTTAATCACTTAACTTTTTTGTACAATCCCTTATTGGTCAGATTCTAATAAAATATGCACTACATTCAGTTTTAGTAATGATCAAATAATATAATACAGGGAAAAATACTTTGTAAAAGTAACACCTCATATGAATGTTGATACTATTTTTTTTTCTTTGTTCATTATGTGGATTGATTTGTATCTCTGGTAAGATTTCTAAATAGATAAAAGGATTTACCACTGACTTTAAAAAGTTAAGGTCATCAGGATGATGCTTAGGGAATGGAGCACATAATGAAAGAGACATAAATAAGATTAGGCCATAATTATCTTTCAGAAATGTTTTTTCCCCCTGACTGGGACACAGTAGAAGACTAGTCCCTTAACAGTTAATAACATCTTCTAGTTGTCCTGCTTCAGGTTACTTCTAATTGAGAGATGTATAAGAGACTTTATAATGCTAGGAAATTGTGACATTCTTGAATGTTACTTTGTGTTTAGGGCTCTGGAGACATGTATAATCCTTCCTTTTGCTTTTCCTGTTTGATGTAAAAACCATACACTCACTTGTTTGGATATATTTATGTATGTTAAATTGAGTTTAGTAAATTGTATTTACAAGTCTTACTTGTTTCATTGACAGTAATCTCTATTGAATCAGCCCTTAGAGGACAGGATAGGACTTTTTCTTATACCTACTCTTAGAATCTGTTCCATTACTTTGCAAAAGTGCAGATTGTCCAACAAGTATCTTGTCTTTTGCCAAGATATTTACTGTGCTCACACACACACCCATGACATTATAAATCCTAAAACCACGCTACCAAAATGACAGCTTAGTTCGTGTGTGTGTCTGTGTGTTAAATTATGTGTTGCTGTCCTTGATTGGAGGAGGCGACTATTTTGTGAGAGATTTTAGTGAATGCCATACATGAAATTGGGTGAAAAATTAAACTGATCCTTTATAGAAAGAAAATCTCAGACTTCTTAGTTTGTGTGTGGCGTTACTAGATTAAAAAATTTTTTTTACAATTATTTTTAGTTGTGTTAAAATACGTGTAACAGAAAACTTACCATCTCAACTATTTTTAAATGTACAGTGTAGTAGTGTTAAGTATATTCACATTGTTGTACAATCGATCTCCAGAACTTTTTTATCTTGCGAACAAGCACCATGGAACAAGTACTCATTCCCCCTTCCTACCAGCCCCTGGAACCCATGATTATACTTTCTTTCTGTATGAATTTGGTCTCATACTAGTGGAATCTTACAGCATTTGTCATTTGGTGACTGGCTTATTTTACTTACCATAATGTCCTCAAGGTTCATTCACGTAGTAGCATGTGGCAGAATTTCCTTCCTTTTTAAGGCTGAAGAATATTCCATTGTATCTGTGTATCACATTTTGTTTATCCACTGATGGACATTTGGGTTGCTTGTACACCTTTTGGCTATTGTAAATAATGCTGCTATGAATATGGATATATAAATATCTATTTGAGCCTCTGCCTTCAATTATTTTGAGTATATTATAACCCAGAATTGGAATTGCTGGATTGTATGGTAATTCTGTGTTTAAATTTTTTTTTTTTAAGATTGATTTATTTATTTTAAGAGAGAGAGTGTGCAAGTGAGCATATTGGGGGAGGGGCAGAAAGAATCTCAAGTAGACTCCCTGCTGAGCTTAACAAGACCAAGCCACCCAGGCACCCCATCTACGTTTAATTTCTTAAGGAACCTCTGTACTATTTTCCATAGTGGCTGTACCATTTTACATTCTCACCAACAGTGCACAAGGGTTCTAATTTCTCTACATCCTCGTGAACACTTATTTTCTGCTTTGTTTTGTGTTTTGATAGTAGCCAAGTAGCTTTTAGATTTTTAATGTATGATCAACATTAAGCAAGACATTCATAAGTATGCTTAGTCCATCTTGATTACAGTTTCTTCCCCCTTCCCATACCTGATTAGTTCCAGGTTGTCACTTGTGTTTTGGAGCAGCTGTTACTAGCTAGTTCTTTTCTCTTTCTACTTCTGAGACCAAATACAGTAGCTTCCTAATTATATCACCCTGCTTCCTCTTTCTCTTTATAATGAATCTTCCACATCAGCACCATGGTCATCATTCTGAAATAAAGATCTGATTATGGTTCTCTCCTTTAAATGTCAATGGGTAATTTAATATTTATTGAATGCTTATTAAAAGTAACTTTACCTAATTTTACACGTCCTATAAGGTGTGAATTTACTTCTGTTTTAAAGTAAGGAAAATAACTGTTAGAGAAGAGATATAACTTGTTTAGTATTGACTACTGGAAAGTAATGGAAACCAGGATTTAAACCCAGGGTTATCTGACTCCCTGTTCCTTCCTTCTTTTATGCTTGACATATTTGTTCATGCATATCCTTTCCTCTCTCTTTGGTCACTGGGAAATCCTTTATACTTCTTCCTTCAAGGCCCAGATCAAATTATCAGTTTTACTGTGAAACTTACCCTGGCTCTCCTTGTCTTCTCTCTCAGATCTGTTCAGCAGTTTTTGCTGTTACCCCATAGCACTTTGTATATAACTGTATTTTACCCTTTTCTTGATAAAGGACCATTCAAAAGCAAGATAACATGTTACTTTGTAACAAAGATTTATTGAATTGAATTTGCGAAAATTGTTTTCTTTGCTGGTATTGTTAGAAGCATTAAGAATGAGAAATTATGTAGAATAGGATGTCATACATTATCCATATTTTAAGGGAACACTGTAGTGACTGAAACTTTCAAAACAGCTAAATTACAAACAATTATTTGCATAAAAATTTCTTATTTTATGAAGAGTTTTGTTCAGACTTCTATGTTTATCACAAAATTTAGATTTTATGTAATTTTCACCATCAGTTCACTGCATTAGAGTAAAACACACCTAGGCATAATTTCATACTTAATCTACTAGAATTAACCTTCAAGGCTTAGATTTTTTTTTTCACTGATCTGATTCCTAAAGCCTAAAGACCTTAACCTTAGTTAATGAGGACTCAGTGTTAAAAATAATAGGTGTTAAATTAAGAACTTCTCTATGAAAGATACTGTTAAGAAAATGAAAAGATAAGCCAGGGACTGGGAGAAAATATTTGCAAAACATGTATCTGATAAAGGACTTGAATCCAGATTATACAAAGAAATCTTAAAACTCAATAATAAGTAAACAAATGACCTAATTAAAAAGTAGGCAAAAGACTTGCACAGATACCTCCACAAGATAGGCCAATAGCAAATAAGCATATGAAAGATGCTTAGCATCATATGTCATTAGGGAATTGCCAATGAGATACCACTACACACACTTGTTTGAATGACTAAAATCCAAACACTGACAACACCCAATGTTAGCTAGGATGTGGAGCAACAGAACTTTCAAAATTCATGCTAGTAGAAATGCAAAATGGTATAGGCCACTTTTGGAAGTTAAACACAGCCTATCATACGATCAAGCAATTGGACACATCAAATGTGTTCAAAACTTAAGTTGACGCAAAAACCTGGACAGGAATAGACGTCTATAGCAGCTTTATTCATAATTGGTCAAACCTGGAAGCAATCAAGATGTCCTTCAATAGGTGAGTGGATTAATAAACAGTGGTGTATCCAGAAAATGGAATATTATTCAGTCTTAAAAGGAATTGAACCATTAAGCCAATAAAAGATGAGAAACCTTAAATGAATATTGTCAGGTAAACAAAGCCAACCTGAAGGGGTTGCAATACTGTATGATTCCAAATATATGACATTCTGGAAAAGGTAAAACTATAGGGACAGTAAAATGATTAGTGTTTGCGAGGGAGGGGAATGAAGGAGATAGGTAGAGCACAGGGGAGTTTTAGGGTTTATTATGAGAATGCAGTGGTGGGTACATGACATTGTGCATTTGGCAAAACCCACAGAACTTTACAACACAAATAGTGAATCCTAATGTAAACTGGATTTTAATGTGTCAGTGTTGTTTCATCACTTGTAACAAAGATATCACACTAATGCAAGATGTTAATATTAGGGTAATCTATGTAGTCAGGGGGTATATGGGAACCCTATACTTTCTGTTCAATTTCCCTGTAATCTAAAACTGCTCTAAAAAATAAACTATATTAATTTTAAAATGTATATGTGTAATTGTTCACCAAAATGGGTAATGATTCAGTTCAGCAGTTATTTATTGAGCAAAGACTGAACTATGGTTAGATTTTTATAGCTGGGTTTTTTTTTTTGTTTTGCTTTTTGTTTTATATAGCTCTGTTTTAAAGAACTTTTAGACAACCCTCAGCCAAAATATATAGGTATGTTTATAGCAGAGTGGATTGAGTGGTCAGAAAGTGTTTTAAACTTTGAAATAAGACCTGCATTTGAACCCAGGCTTAACTAGCTGGGTGATCTTATAAAAATTACTTAGCCTTTTAAAATTTCTGTTGCGTCTACTGCATAAGGCAGTGGTTTTAAATGTTAGTTAATAAATGTGAAGCATCTGGCACAGAGTAAGCACTCAAATATTAGTCATAATGATTAGTTATATGTTCTCCATCTAAGAAGGCAGATGAAGACTGGCTTTTACTGGTCTTTATATTCAGTCACATATTGGTTATTTCTTCTGGATTTTCCCCCTCTACGGGTCAAGTACATGAAGTTATTATTTGCTTGCTGATTTGATACATTCCAGTTTCTGCTCTGAAGGAGGAACTGCTTTTACAGCTGTCTTTGAGATCAAGGAGGCAGTTGAATCATGGCTCATAGAACACTTTTCTTATTGTTTAAAAACAACAGCAACCAATTTGTTGCCCCCTGCCCAGTAAAAACCTTTATGTCAGAGAGGCTTACAAATAGGTATCTGCTAATCTAAGACTTGAAATAAAACTTCAATAAAAATTTGAAAAACTTATAATTTAAACAATGTTTAGTGACTCTAATGATGTAAATAAGCCGAAATTATATATATTTTGCTCTAAAAATCTATAAGCCATAATTTATGTTTTCCAACTGATACTGTTTTAAATATTACAAAATAAACTCCCTCAAATTTGGTTCTTGCCAACAAATACTAATCTTTATTGGAAGATGACTGTAATACACAGTGAAAAATACTGCTTTTCTTACTAATAGCTTCCAGAAATTTGGAAAGAAAAATTTACAAAATGTGGCAGAAAGAAAAAGCATTCATAAAAGTATAGCCATCATTTCTTACTTAAGCAGTCTACTGAAAGTGGAAAGTGAAATAAAAACTATTGAAATATTAGAGGTGAGCTTTAAGTTAGTGCCTTTTAGTCAGTAGGATTTTCTCTTGATTAAAGCTTGCATATGAATTGCTTTGGAAATAAATGGAGGAACTCTGTAGGAAAAACCAGACTGGAGGGAAGAAAATGGTTGAAGTGAACATGAAAATGATTAAATAACTGGCATTTAATATTTAACATCAGGTAGATTTGGGGTTGTGCCTCTTAAAGGGAAGATACCTGTTATTAAGCAAACTTTCAAGTTATCTGCTTATATTGGCAACAGCATTATATGAACTGGATATTTAATATGTCCACTCTGTTTATGTCCAACAGGATTTATGCATATACTTTCTCTTATGAAATTGTCATAATAGCAACATTAGGGGCGCCTGGAGGGCTCAGTCGTTAAGGGTCTGCCTTCGGCTCAGGTCGTGATCCCAGGGTCCTGGGATAGAGCCCCGTGTCGGGCTCCCTGCTCCGCGGGAGGCCTGCTTCTCCCTCTCCCTCTCCCACTCCCCCTGCTGTTGCACTCTCCCTCTGTCAAATAAATAAATAAAATCTTTAAAAAAAAAAATAGCAACATTAAGTGGAGAACTAAGCATATTTCAGGCAGGGGATTTTTATATCTCTTATGTATACTAAAGGCAACATTATGAGTTTTGTGTGAACACAGTACATTAAGATGATAAATCCCACTTATTATTAGAACTGTAACTTTCCAAGGAAACATATTTTTAAATGTGTTTTTATGATTCTATTTTAAGTGCTATGATAGTAATGATGCTTTTAGTCTGAACTGAGTAAAAGAAAGACATTGGAGGATCTTTTTTTTTTGAGAGAGAGAGAGAGTGCTTCCTCATGCACAGGGAAGGCAGAGGGTGAGAGAGAATCTCAAGCAGGCTCCATGCCCAGTGTGGAGCGCCATTTGGGGCTCAGTCTCAGGACCCCGAGATCATGACCTGAGCTGAAATCAAGAGTTGGACGCTTAACCACCTGAGTCACCCAAGCGCCCTCCCCCACCCCACGTCTCTGTCTTCTGATTGGAGAGTTTAATCCATTTACATTTAAAGTAATTACTGATAAGTAGGTACTTACTTTTGTGGTTACATTGAACATTCTAAAGTTATAAAACTCTAGGGGCACCTGGGAGGCTCAGTCGGTTGAGCGTCTGCCTTCAGCTCAGGTCATGATCCCAGCATCCTGGGATCGAGCCTTGCTCCGTTTCTCTGCTCTGCGGGAAGCCTGCTTCTCCCTCTCCCTCTGCCTGCCTTCCTGTCTGCCTACTTATGATAGCTCTCTCTCTTTCTCTCTGTCAAATAAATAAATAAATAAAATCTTTAAAAAAAAATTATAACACTAATTTGAATTTATACCAGCTTAATTTCAGAAACATACAAAAACTTTGCTCCTTTACAGCTGTCCCTACTTTTTTCATTTATTGATGTCACAAAATTACATCTGTGTACATTTTGTGTCCAAAAACATAAAACCAAAAAAATTTTTAATGCTAAGTAATGCTCTTAAGTTATGTAAAAATCAAAATTACAGTAATATTAGCTTTTAAAGACTAACCGTTTTTTTGTTTTTTAATATTTTTATTTTTTAGGGTGTCTGGGTGGCTCAGTCGGTTGAGCGTCTGCCTTTGGCTCAGGTCATGATCTTAGGGTCCTGGGATCGAGTCCCGCATTGGGCTCCGTGCTCAGCGGAGAGCCTGCTTCTCCCTCTGCCTGCTGCTCTGCCTGCTTGTGCTCTCTCTCTCTGTCAAATAAATAAAATCTTTAAAAATATATATACATATATTTTAAGATTTTTATAAATTTGAGAGAGCATGTGAGAAAGAGTGAGAGAGACCACAAGTGAAGGGAGAGGGAGAAGCAGGCTCCCCATTGAGCAGGGAGCTCGACATGGGGCTTGATCCCAGGACCCCGGGATCATGACCTGAGCTGAAGGCAGAAGCTTAACTGACTGAGCCACCCAGGTACCCCAGGGTAACAATTTTTTTAAAAAAGTGTTAGTCTCAAATCATACAGAAAACAAAAAGTAGATTTACAAACTACTGTTATGTTAATACTAGCTTTTATAATTGCCCATATATTTACCTTTAGTGAGATCTTTATTTCTTCTTATAGCTTCAAGCTATTGTCTAGTGTTCTTTCCTCTCACCCTGCAGGAATTCCTTGAACATTTCTTGCAGAGTAGGTCTAATGGTTACAGACTACCTCAGTTTTTGTTTACCTGGTAGTGTCTTAATTTCTCCCTCACTTTTTTTTTTTTTTTAAAGATTTTATTTATTTATTTGACAGGGAGAGACACAGAGAAAGGGAACACAAGCAGGGGGAGTGGGAGAGGGAGAAGCAGGCTTCTGGCCGAGCGGGGAGCCAGATGCAGGGCTCGATCCCAGGACCCTGGGACCATGACCTGAGCTGAAGGCAGACGCTAACGACAGCCACCCAGGCGCCCCTCTCCCTCACTTTTAAAGACAGTTTTACTGGATATAATATTCTTGGTTGGCAGTTTTTCCCCTTTTAACACTTTGAATATATGAATCTCCATCTTCTGTCCTTCCAAATTTCTGTTGAGAAATCTGCTGAAAATCTTATTGAAGATCCTTTTGTATGTACTGATTTGCTTCTCACTGCCCTCAGGATTCTCTCTTTGCTTTTAGACAGTTTGATTATAATGTGTCTCATTGTGGGTCTCTGAGTTCATCCTATTTGGAATTTGTTGAGTTTCTTGACTATTTATATTCATGTCTTTTGTCAAATATGGGAAGTTTTGGGCCATTATTTCTTCATATAATCTCTCTGTCCCTTCTTCTCTCTTTTCTTCTTCTAGCACTCCCACAGTTTATATGTTGGTCCACTTGAATGGTGTCCTAAAAGTTTCTTAGACTCTGACTTTTCTTCAGTAGGGGATAGGTATGCAACAATGACTGCCCACCTCTGTGTTGGTGCCTCTGTGTCTCCACCTCCTATATCACCTACTGATCAGCAATCGGTAATCAGAGCACAGATCCCTGACATTTGGAGGACAGGGCCCTTACTGTCCACCCTATCTTCTGCAGGCTATTTCAAGAATAAGTGTATGCTGATATGAGGAATTCTTAATCGCAGGAAACAAACTGAGTGTTGTTGGAGTGGGGGGTGGGGTGGGAGGGATGGGGTGACTGGGTGATAGACACTGGGGAGGGTATGTGCTCTGGTAAGCGCTGTGAATTGTGCAAGACTGTTGAATCTCAGATCTGTACCTCTGAAACAAATAATGCAATATATGTTAAGAAAAAAAAAGAAGAAGAAGAAGAAGAAGGTAGCGGGAGGGGAAGAATGAAGCGGGGGAAATCGGAGGGGTAGACGAACCATGAGAGACAATGAACTCTGAAAAACAAACGGTTCTAGAGGGGAGGGGGGTGGGAGGATGGGTTGGCCTGGTGGTGGGTATTGAGGAGGGCACATTCTGCATGGAGCACTGGGTGTTGTGCACAAACAATGAATCATGGAACACTTCATCTAAAACTAATGATGTAATGTGGGGATTAACATAAGAATAAAAAAAAAAAAAAAAAAAAGAATAAGTGTATGGCTGCCTGCCCACTGGACTGGGAGGTAAGAGGTAACTACTACTGAACTAAGTGCAGAAATTGGCTGAAATTTATTTCATTTAATGTCCAAGCTGTCCCCTGGAAGTTGTAACCCTTGAAAAGACTTCTGAGTTCCAGACATACAAATGGCCAGCAGACACATGAAGAAATTCTCAACATCACTTGGCATCAGGGAAATACAAATCAAAACCACAGTGAGGTAGCATCTCAGTGAGATACCACATCACACCCATCAGAATGGCTAAAAGTAACAAGTCAGGAAATGACAGATGTTGGCAAGGATGCAGGGAAAGGGGAACTCTCTTACACTGCTGGTGGGAATACAAGCTGGTGCAGCCACTCTGGAAAATAGTATGGAGGTTCCTCAAGAAGTTGAAAATAGAGCTACCATACGATCCAGCAATTGTACTAGTAGGTGTTTATCCCAAAGATACAAATGTAGTGATCCAGAGGGGCACATGCTTCCCAGTGTTTATAGCAGCAATGTCCACAATAGCCAAACTATGGGAAGAGTCCAGATGTCCAATGACAGATGAATGGATAAAGATGTGGTGTGTATACACACACACACACACACACACAGAGGAATATTACTCAGCCATAAAAAAACTGAAATCTTGCCATTTGCAACGATGTGGATGGAACTAGAGGGTATTATGCTAAGCAAAATAAGTCAGTCAGAGAAAGCCAATTATCATATGATTTCACTCATATGTGGAATTTAAGAAACAAAACAGAGGAGCGTAGAGGAAGGGAGGAAAAAATAAAACAAGATGAAATCAGAGAGGGAGGGGCACCTGGGTGGTTCAGTCGTTAAGCATCTGCCTTCGGCTCAGGTCATGATCCCAGGGTCCTGGGATCGAGCCCCGCATCGGGCTCTCTGCTCCGTGGGAAGCCTGCTTCTCCCTCTCCCACTCCCCCTGCTTGTGTTCCCTCTCTCGTTGTGTCTCTCTGTGTGAAATAAATAAATAAAATCTTAAAAAAAAAAAGAAAGAAATCAGAGAGGGAGACAAACCGAAAAAGACTCTTAGCCATAGGAAACAAACTGAGGGTTGCTGGAGGGAAGGAGGGTGGGGGGATGGGGTAACTGGGTGATGGGCATTAAGGAGGACACGTGATGCGATGAACAGTGGGTGTTATATACAACTGATGAATCGCTGAACCCTACCTTTGAAACTAATAACATACTGTATGTTAATTAATTGAATGTAAATAAAATTTAATTTTAAAAAAAGATAAGACTTCAGAGTTCGAGAATAGTTATATGAGATATGTTCTGCCGTTGAGTCTGTTGTCTGGGCTGGAAGACAGATTTCTGCTGCTTCATATTCCACCACCTTCCCAGAGTCCTCTCTTACAATAGTCTTCTTCTTTTTTTTTTTTTTTTTTTAAAGATTTTATTTATTTGACAGAGAGAGACACAGCGAGAGAGGGAACACAAGCAGGGGGAGAGGGAGAGGGATAAGCAAGCTTCCCGCAGAGCAGGGAGCCCGATGTGGGACTCGATCCCAGGACCCTGGGATCATGACCTGAGCTGAAGGCAGTCGCTTAACCAACTGAGCCACCCAGGCGCCCTTACAATAGTCTTCTAAGTGGGAATATAACTCAGGAACCGCAGGCTGGAAGAGATGCATAGGACGAAGCATATGAGAAGGAGTGTGGAGCTTCTTTGCCGTCTCTGGGTATACAACTCTCCCAGTACATTCACTCTCCATTAGAAGTATGTTAGCTGTATGTAGGTGTTTCATATACGCCCTTATTAGGTTAAGGAATGGTCCTTCTGCTTCTAGTTTCTTGAGAGTTTTTAATCATGAATGAATGTTAAATTTCATGGTTTTTTAAAAATTTTTTTTAATTGTTTGGTTCTCAAATCAGGTAGGATAAGTCATTTAAAATGTTGTGAGATCTTTTTCTTTCTTGGGGCACCTGGGTGGCTCAGTCAGTTAAGCGTCTGCCTTTGGCTCAGGTCATGATCCCAGAGTCCTGGGATCGAGCCATGCATTGGGCTCCCTGTTCAGTGGGGCGTCTGCTTCTCCCTCTCCCTCTGCCCCTCTCCTCTGCTCGTGCTCTCTCTCTCTCTCTCAAATAAATAAAATCTTAAAGATGTTGTTTTTTCTTATGTAATTAAACAAAATCTTCATTTTTGATAAAAGGAAAAGGTTAAAAATATGTATTTAATGTTTAATACATTACATGAGGTTAATGTTAATATTATGTTTATTGTGTACTTTAAAATAATATGCTGATTAATGCTGACTGCAATTATGAACCACAGAAAACAATGAAAAATATTTCAAAACTTTCCTTAAGGATAGGGGTGAAGTTCTCCATTACTATTAAAGTAATTTAAGAACAGTAAAGACAATTATTGTATAATTTATGTCAGTTTGAGAACTGTCCTGCTTATGCAATGGACTTGTTAATTTTTAAAAGTCATTTGCATAATCTTGGGAATGTCACAACAAAAAGGTGTATAGCATATAAATAACATGGTGTCTGGGGCACCTGGGTGGCTCAGTTGGTTAAGCGTCTGACTTCGGCTCAGGTCATGATCTTGGGGTCCTGGGAATGAGCCCCACGTAGGGCTCCCTGTGTGGGTGGGGGGTGGAGGGGGAGTGGTGTGGAGTGTGCTTGTCCCTCCCCCTGCCCCTCCTCCTGCTCATGCACGCCCTCTCTCTCTCTCAAATGAATAAATAAAATCTTAAAAAAAAAATAACATGGTGTCCTATAATTTTGAAGAGCCATCTGATGGCAGATCCTTAGTAAAATTTAAATCTTAGTTTCTCTGTATGTTAAGGGGATGGAATGGGTATGGAATAATGTGTGTGAGCCATGGAGCACACTCTTGCTCAGCTTGCTGTGGTAAATGGGCAAAAGGTTAAGCCATCAGTTCATTTCCCAGTGTCTGCTGAACAGTGGCTTTCTTTGTGTTGCTTCACTTGTTAGAGCAATATAGCAAGTGTTATTGAGAGGTAAAACAAAGCAAGTCTTACATCAGACACTGATAGCTTTTTAAAAGGTTGGAATGGGATGTTATTGGATGTTCCAAAGAGTATATTAATAGTACATTTTTATGGAAACCACTGCTGCAGAGTAAACTATATTGGAAATCAAATCAATGTGGTCCATCAGTGATGCTCAGTTAAATATAAATAAGTATTATATGGCTAGTGCACCAGTTTTAGGGAATAATGTTGTGGCATGAGGGAGTGAAAAAAACAACACTTCTTAGAAAATTTGTGGCCAAAGATTTTTCTTAGCCTCTTAATTAGGATAGATTTTATTTTCTGTGTATACAGACTTTTTATTCATAAGATATAGCTTTAAGTATAACTTGAAAGGGAAACTTAATTTAAGTATAGAATGCTTTCAGAGACATGAAATGTTATTTAAGACCTTTCCTATAATGGCCATGGAGTATTTCTTGAGCAGCCATACAGAATAGATCTTGAACAGCTGCATGGAGCACACAGAAGTCATGATTCCTGCCTCTGTGAGCTAACTTGAATAAAGTCTTTCATCTAAAGATCTCACTGTTTATCTATTTCATGAATCCCTCATCTCATCTCTAAAGGGCTCATTCAGTTTAATACAGTTCAACTTTGTGGTTCAGAGCTCTAGAAATTGCTATTGTAACTTACAATGCACAAAAAAAGATAAAGTAATTTCAGAAATTTTTTAAAGAATTAGATAAAATCCACTCTAAAATGATGGTTTTTTGGCAAAGATTTAGAATGATAAGTAGGGATTCTGACTGAAACCTAACTAGTTATATGATCTTTTTTTTTTTTTTAAACAAGCAGTTTATTTATTTTTTTTTAAAAGATTTTGTTTATTTGACAGAGACACAGCGAGAGAGGGAACACAAGCAGGGGGAGTGAGAGAGGGAGAAGCAGGCTTCCCGCGGAGCAGGGAGCCCGATGTGGGGCTCGATCCCAGGACCCTGGGATCATGACCCGAGCCGAAGGCAGACGCTTAACGACTGATCCACCCAGACACCCCTAGTTATATGATCTTAAGTAAATTATGGTATTCTCTTAGATGTCCAGTTTCTCTGTGGTTATAACAAGACCTAACAGAGTAAAGAGAAACAAATGTGTTGAAATGCTTGTCAAGTTCATTTGTTTTATATATAAATTTTGAGTGCTGTCATTCTGCCTTCTTAGTCCTCCTCATAATCTGAGGCTCATATATTATGATCTGTATGAAATGTTCTGCAACCACTTTGGCAGTCAAACTGAATAAGTCAGCTATCATTTCATTTAAATGTAAGTTAAGAAAATATCAGGTGATCTTTTCCTCACCTGGGAATTACATCACATATTGCTACTTATTTGGTAGTAACTATGTGTTACCTCCCATTTTATGTTACATACTTCTTATTCCTGTCCATATATTATGAGTTCTTTTCATTTATTTGAACCTGCACAAAAATGAATGCTTAATACCTTCTAGGAATGGAATAAATTTCTGGTACTTTTGGTTTTCATTGCTTTGGAGTATCTACACATATGTTTTCTTCCAATATGGAAATGGTCAAATTTGACTGTAATTTTACAAAGGAACTTATTTATTGTACTAAAACCACCTGGTCATAATCTTAGAAATCTAGTACTTTTTTTTTTCTCCCCTGAGGAAAAGTGAGGAACCAGAGAAATTTTGATTTAGACATTTCTAACTGAGAATGGCAAAAACACAGAAGGAGTTTGGGTATTATACATTGGAAATAGAATAATGTAGGTGGTATTTATTTGTGCAATTAGTGAATGTTACTGGCATCAACTAAATGCTAGCTTCTTTGCTATAGCCTGGAGACATGGTGATTTAAAAAAAAAAGATGCCTACTTGGTGGAGTTTATAATCAGTAAACAGATAAAATATATTTAAACCAGATAGTAACAACATAATAAGGATTATGAATAAGTGGGGGTGGTGTGAGACAGTAACTGGGTGGAGGGTGAGCTACTTTGTATACAATGATTACAAAAAGTCTCTTAGAGAAAGACACAAAGACCTGAAGAATAAGGTAGTGCCTAGATTATGGTCTCTGAATCTTGTTTCTCTCTGAAAGGAATCAGAATTCCTTAGAAAACTAGCTTACTGCAGATCTGGAATGGAAACTGTTAAAGAAAACAAACTGTCAAACCTTATTGGGGTCATGATGTGGTAGCCAACTGGGAGGGACTCCTTACCACGGATTAACAATTATAGAATCAAAAGAGTAGTGACTGCAATAAGTTGAAACACATCCATTATTTAAAATATATGAGTTCAGGGCACCTGGGTGGCTCAGTTGGTTGAGCGACTGCCTTCGGCTCAGGTCATGATCCTGGAGTCCTGGGATCAAGTCCCGCATCGGGCTCCCTGCTCGGCGAGGAGCCTGCTTCTCCCTCTAACCCTCCCCCCTCTCATGTACTCTCTCTCTCTCATTCTCTCATTCTCGCTCTCTCAAATAAATAAATAAATCTTAAAAAAAATAAAATATATGAGTTCATAATGTTACTTTAAAAATTCATTGTTCAGGGCGCCTGGGTGGCTCAGTTGGTTAAGCGACTGCCTTCAGCTCAGGTCATGATCCCGGGGTCCTGGGATCGAGTCCCACATCGGGCTCCCGGCTCAGCGGGGAGCCTGCTTCTCCCTCTGACCCTCTCCTCTCTCATGCTGTTTCTCTCTCGCTCGCTCTCTAATAAATAAATAAATAAAAATCTTAAAAAAAAAAATTCATTGTTCACCTTTGGGCAAAACTGGACAACCAAATATTTATCTTGCCTTTCTTCTAAGAACTGTACCTCAGGATAACCAAATAGTTCAGGAGAGGTAGCTCTTTAAAAAAGAATTCCAGCTAGTAACTGCAAAAAGAAGAATAAACTATTCTATTTTGATGAAATGAAATTAAATACCTAGGAAATAAAATTTTTCACATTTTCCTATATATAATTTTGAATATTTGGTGTTAGGAAATTTAAAAATCAGCTTAAAGGCAGGGTGGTGAGAGTTCAGCAGGTAGGAATGGGCATGATGGGAAGATATTTCATGCAAATAGCAATATGAGGAAGGTACAAAGGTGAAAAAGTACTCTACATATTCAGGGAAATCTTAGTGATTGGGCTCCCCAAAGTGCAAGGTATGCAAGTATTGTGCATATGCAGTTGTGAGTTCTCAGAAGACACAGTGCCTTGCAGTAGCGAAACCAAACTATTGCCAAGTTCAGGAGGAACTTGAGGTTCAAAGGAGCTTCTCTACAGTTCCTGCTACCCTTTGGGTTCATTGAAATAATGACAAATAGAAGCACTCAACAATGGATTTAATTCAACAGTGGATTTAATGCCAAATTGATTTGGCAGTAGACCTTAGTAGAAGGGTACCATATATAGAGTGCAGCATTGATTTTACTTAGGCAGCCTCTGCTTAAAGTAGGCAATCTGTTAATTAATGTGATTGTTCTTCATCTCAGCATTTTATTTATTGTTTGAAGTTGCACGTAGAGATGAGTATCCTAAAGTAGATGATTTCTAATCCTGTACATTGAACTCTGTTAGAGTGTTAGGGGACCACGTATGTTCCCATCTAAAAGTAATACATTCTGTGTTCAGAGTGAGTAGTTTAATCTCACTTGCCAATAAAATAGTCTGTTAAAATCCTGGTACCCACAGTACCTATTATAGACAAATATTGTTTTTTCCACATTCACTTTGTATGGATAACAGTAAGTAGGTATATTTCTTCGTAAAACTAATTTATTTATTTGAAGTGATCTGTGCCATGATATTATTTAAAAAGGAAAAAAAACCCTTAAAATCTTTCTTGAATTAAAATGACTACTATGGAATAGTTATCACTAAGGTATGTTCACTAATTTTACATGTGAACATGTATCTGCCCCAAACTGAAAATGTTGTTGCCTTTCATGATATATGAGAGTTTGGATTTAGAAATGTGGTCCACGCCACAGCAGAAGAATGGTGGGGAATTGAGATGTTGAGTGGTGTAATCGGAGCTCTGGGGATGTGATATTCCAGAGGTAGTTTGTTTTTATGGCTGGTCAGGTAGTTTGGTGACG
Organism: Mirounga angustirostris; assembly: GCF_029215605.1. Taxonomy (NCBI): domain Eukaryota; kingdom Metazoa; phylum Chordata; class Mammalia; order Carnivora; family Phocidae; genus Mirounga; species Mirounga angustirostris. The sequence continues at coordinate 56,278,570 of NW_026991721.1, forward strand.
TGAAAAGCATATCGCCTAAGTTTCAGTTTTTTCAGCCTTATACTCACCCTTTCCTAAAAATGGAGACAAAAGAGGACTGTGACAAGAATGAACCAGGTTGCAATGTTCTACCATTTATCATTGGTCCTTCTGAATTAAATTTACATTTGAAAAGATGAGATTTGCTAAATAATATACTTTAAGGAAAAGAGCTTCTTTTATGGCACAGTGCTTATTTTATAAAATATGTATATATATGTATTTTAACAGGGTATCCAGAAGTTGGCTAGTCAGTATCTGAAGAGAGATTGGCCTGGAATAAAAGCTGATGAACGGAGTGATTACAGGTAACTTAGTAAATAGATCTTGCCCATTTTCTCTAAAAATGGTTTCATTCAGAGCCATGTCACATATAGATAATGTAGACTTCAGTGTTTTAAAAAATTGCTTTTCTTTGCTAGGTTTTTAGACATAAATTCAAAATTATCAGAAAATGTTAATGTTCTATAACATATGTAAATAATATGTATAAAATAGTTTTCTTATATATTAAGCCAAGTTGTGTTTTGTTTAACTGATTACTACCCACATAAGGAATTTAAAGAAGGTAGATCAGAATGGAACACAAATTGTTTCCTCAGTGACCTATAGATAAAACACATTATTGCAACAATAATGAAACAAGATTGTAGTGTTTTGTCGTGTTTTTTAATTCTGAAATTGTAAATTTGGAGAGGTGGAATTTTATGAGCCTAGGGAAAAGTTTTACACACACACACACACACACAGAATAGGGTATTCAGAAATTGGCTAGTCAATATCCCACATACAAATTTTAAAGAAGGTGGATGATAATGGAATATAAATTGTGTCCTCAGTGACCTACAGATACGTTTAAAGTATTTGTAATTTTGTTTAGGATTTTATGTCTTTTTTTTTTTTTTGAAGTTAATTTGGAAGTGTTTATTGGCTTTTATGCTCAAGACTGTCCTTAGTATTAGGGAACCAGAACTCAAAGACAAGATTTCAGAGCTTGCAGTTAAAACTAATGCCTATGACACAATAGCAGAGAGAATCCAGGATAATTAAGAATCAGTATTCAAGTGTATGGCATGGAGTCTGAATATGAAGTCATGTTGCTGGATTGTCAGTGAAGACTGACATCATCAGGTAAATTCTTAACAGCATTAGAAAACTGAAAGATAAATAAGAAATTATAGCAGTTATTCACAGTTGCAGGACTGACTGGTAACGTGGATGGGGCATGATCAGCTTTAAGTAATAGATTTATATAATTGCTATAGACTAATAGAGCAAAACAGGAAACTAAATAAAACTAGATTTTCTTGTGGACTTTCCAGTATCTTTAAAATTTAGCTAAGAGGGAAAGAGGGAAGAGATGAAATTGTAGACAAAAGAGACAAGTAGAGCAAAAACCTTGAATGAGAGAAAGAATGTTAAATAGTTCAGTATTGCTAGTATGAAGAAAGCCTGACCAAGGAAGAGATTGTTAGCTGGAAAATAAAGGACTTCAGCTTATAGTTAGGCTGTATTCTAAATTTGTTTGAAATTCAGGATTAAGGTTACCAAAGAAGTAAGGATAGAAAGGCTCTGCTCCCTGAGTAGCTTGTACAACCTTATTTCTAAAAGTATGTTAAGCCAACTTTTACTAAATATTTACTAAGTACCAGACAGCATGCTAGGAATTTCAACTTATCTTGTAGTTATCAAAACAACCCTGCAAGGTACATATAGTCACCCTCCCTTTATATGTTAGGAAATTAAATCTCAGGTTATACACCTTATTACTCAAGGTCACACCACTGTTTAAACAGTCATTGATTCATTCTTTATTCATGAGATGGATGTAAAATATCTACTACATGCTAGCTGTTAAAATACATTTTAGGATCAGAGAGACTGTGAGGTGTGGTGCCTGTCTTTACGGAAATTATAGGAGATAGCTACTATAAATAGTTGTGGTATTGGGTTAGGAGTGGAGAGGTACATTAGGACTGTAGAGGAAAACCAAGACTTCTAAATCTGAATCTTAAAGAATATACAGGAGTTTGCTAGGGTTGAGCAAAAGGAATTCTAAGCAGAAGTAACGCCTTAAAGACATGGAGGCATGAGAAAATATGGATGTTAGGTAACCTAGCAGTCCTCCTAGCTGGTGTGAAGTATATGGGTTGGAGGGTGAGAGGAGAGGTGGACCCAAAGGATACATAGACAGGCATTGGGGAGGACTTTACATATTAGAGTTTCTTTTCTTATTCAGAAGATAATGGAAGCATTGAAAAATTTCTGCAAGAGGAACGACATATTCAACTTCACTTTTAATAGTTTGAAGGTGGATTAAAAAGATGTGAAGAATTTGGAGAGGATAAAATTACAGGAATTTAATTTCTCATTGTCTCTTATTTGAACAATGAAAATTAGCAGTAGATATTAGGTTGTGGGGGAGATTTCAGTGGTATTTAGGAAATGGAGGTTAGAGGACTTACAATTGATTTGGCAGTTTTGTTTTTTGTGTGTGTCAAATTTGTTCTGAGACAAACTATAAACAGTTCTATAACTATCAAACTAGAATGTAGTTTTCTCAGTATCTAAAATAGCTCTTAGAACATAGAAAGCGCTTGGTAATAAATATTTACTGAATGAAGAATGAAGTAGAGGGAGAGAGAGGAAGGACTAAAGAATGACCCCGAGGTTTGGTTTTTGTTTTAATTTTATTTTATTTAAATTCAGTTAATTAACATATAGTATATTAATAGTTTCAGAGGTAGAGTTCAGTGATTCATCAGCTGCATATAATACCCAGTGCTCATTACATCATGTGCCCTCCTTAATGTCCATCACCCGTTACCCCATCCCCCACAACCTCCCCTCCAGCAACTGTTTGTTTCCTACAGTTAAGAGTCTCTTATGATTTGTCTCCCTGCTTATTTTGTCTTACCTTATTTTTTCCACACTTCTCCTATGATCCTGTTTTGTTTCTTAAATTCTACATATAAGTGAAATCATATAATTGGCTTTCTCTGATTGACATATTTTGCTTAGCATAATACCCTCTAATTCCATCCACGTCATCGCAAGTGGTAAGATTTCTTTTTTTTGATGGCTGAGTCCCCCACCCCCAGTGACCCCTAGGTTTTTTAATTTAGGTAGCTGAGAGGATGATGGTGGCTTTGTGAAAAAAGGTAATAGAAAGATCAGGATCAAGGGTGAGAATGGCAATTGCCAATTTTTTTGTTTATTAGGAATTTATTTTAGTTCTAGTTGTTTTAAATTTCTCTTTTAACTTTTTTTGTATTTATATTTATATTTGTATTTTAAAAATTCTTACCAAAGTAATATATGTGCAACAGAGTATAAAGAGTATGAAGTGCAGCCTCACCCTCTTTCCCAAGCCTCTCATTCACACTGCTGTTCCCTTAGAGTAAGTGCTGTTAAAAGCATATGGCCTTTTCTTCCATATCTCTCCTGTGTGACACATACATGAACATATACAGTTTTGTTCTTTTTAACAGGACTGGAATTATTGTATACATATGCTTCTGTAACGCTCCCCCCACACACACTTAAGAAGTCTGTTTAGACATCCTTTTAGGTCAATATGTTCAGGTCCCCCATTCTTTTAAATATTTGTGTTAGTGTTACAATATGGGTAGACTGTAGTTCTGTTACCCATTTTTTGGTTGGTAATAATTCGGTTTATTACTATTGCAAATAATGCTGCAGTGAACAACGCATGTATGCATGTAGTTATATCTTTGTGCACTATGAAAGTATATCTATGGGGTGAATTCTTTTTATAAATTATATTCTTTTTATTTATAAATTCTTAAAGAGGGAAATGCTGGGTCAAGGGTTTATGCATTTAAAATGTTGACATTTTAAATAATACTTCATAAACGCTATATCAATGTATTTTACATTTTTTTTTTTTAAGATTTTATTTATTTGACAGAGAGAGACACAGTGAGAGAGGGAACACAAGCAGGGGGAGTGGGAGAGAGAGAAGCAGGCTTCCCGGGGAGTAGGGACTCCGATGCCGGGCTCGATCCCAGGACCCTGGGATCATGACCTGAGCTGAAGGCAGACGCCTAACAACTGAGCCATCCAGGCGCCCCTGTATTTTACATTTCTTCTAATGGATTAGAATTTTTATTTTTTACCAAAAGAGCATGTGATGAGTCTTTTAAAATATTTGTCAGTCTAGTGAAACATAAACTATTTAATGGCATTAAACCACCCCCATTTGCCTTAAGACTAGACAACTGTGACTTTACTTTCCCTTGGACTTTTTTTTTTTTTTTTTAGTCTTTTAGGGCAGTGTTCAGGCTGTTACAACAAAATACCACAGACTGGGTGGCTTATAAGTAACAAATTTATTTCTCATCGTTTTGGAGGCTGGAAGTCCAAGACCAGGATGCCAGCGTGGGTTCTGGGCAAATCCCTCTTCTGAGTTGCAGGATTCTCAACTTCTAGCATGTTCTTATATGGTGGAAGGGGTTTGGGAGCTCTGAGGGGTCTCTTTTTAAAAGGGCACATTATAATCTGCCTTATGACCTAATCATCTCCCCAAAGCCTCACCTCCTGATACCATCATCTTTGGAGGTTAGGATTTCTACATATGAATTTTGGGGGGACACAGACATTCAGACCATAGCAGGTCCTTTCTATATGTGTTTCTCAAAGTTCCCTCAGCTCTCTAGTGACTGTTCTAAGTAATCTTATCCGTCTTATTCCTGTCTTTAAATATTGCCTATAAACTAGTAATGATTGTATGTTTTGTTTTTTTTTTTAAAGATTTTATTTATTTATTTGAGACAGAGAGAATGAGAGGGAGGAGGGTCAGAGGGAGAAGCAGACTCCCTGCCGAGCAGGGAGCCTGATGCGGGACTCGATCCCGGGACTCCAGGATCATGACCTGAGCCGAAGGCAGTCGCTTAACCAACTGAGCCACCCAGGCGCCCTGATTGTATGTTTTTATTAACTCTTCAGCTTGGGAACCAAAAAGTCAGCTGCCTCCAAGTTTGACTTCTTTCTAGATCTCATCCTGTCTTAGGAATGTTAAACAGCGGCTTCTCTGCCTGTGATCTCTCCCTTTCATAATTTCATTAGCTACAATACCACCAACTCCCAGTGTGTCTTTGTAAAATAAGCCTAGTGTCACTCCCCTGCTTGAAGATCGCCTGTGTTTCTCCTTGCCAATGGATGAAATTTAAAAGTTTGTTTATTTTTAGTTTGTTTATTAAATTTTTTTAGAGAGAGAGCATGAGTGGGGAGGAGAGGGAGAGAGAGAATCTTAAGCAGACTCCACACTGTGCTCGATCTCAATCTCATGACCCTGAAATCATGACCTGAGCTGAAATCAAGAGTCGGACACTTAACTGACTGAGCCACCCCAGGCACCCCCTAAAATATTTTTTAATATCAAAGCTATAAAGAAAACTGGCCCCAAATTACCTTTCTCTCCTCATCTATGGCCATTTCTCCTTTTCTTATCCTTAGTTCCCTAACCTGTGGACACCTCAAGCTGCAGTTGTATTGCAGTTCTTACCACACCTCAAATAGACTGAAATCAGTCATCCTCTCTGCCTTTACCTCTGTTACCTACACTTAGAATATTCTCCCTTCTTATTAGCAAGAATAACACTACATGAACACTTATTTATTTATTTATTTTAAAGATTTTATTTATTTATTTGACAGAGAGACACAGCGAGAGAGGGAACACAAGCAGAGGGGGTGGGAGAGAGAGAAGCAGGCTTCCCGCCGAGCAGGGAGCCGGATGCGGGACTCGATCCCAGGACCCTGGGATCATGACCTGAGCCGAAGGCAGACGCTTAATGACTGAGCCACCCAGGCACCCCTGAACACTTATTTATTAAACACTATATTTTCTCCTTGTTATCAGTTACTATATAAATTAATCTTAAATTATGAGCTCATATGCCACATTTTCTAGAATCTTCCTGATGTACAGTGTTACATTTTTAGGCCTAGGGAAGATGTATGATTTTGTTTATTAATTTTAGTTTTACTTTCTATTTTGAAATAGTTGTGGATTCATATGCAGTTGTAAAAACTAATACTAAGAGCCCTCTTATACTCTTCACCCAGTTCTCCCAGTGGTAATATCTTACATAACTGTAACACAGTATGACAGCCAGGAAACTTGTATTGATAGAATCCACCAATCTAATTCAAAATTCACCAGTTTTACATGCACTCATTTGTGTGTGTACATATTAAATTCTGTAGGGTTTTCTCACATTTGTAGATTTGTGTGACCACCACCACAGTCAAAGTAAATTGTTTGGTTTGTTTCTTTCTTTTTTTTTTTTTTTAAGATTTTATTTATTTATTTGAGAGAGAGAATGAGACAGAGAGAGAGAGCATGAGATGGGGGAAGATCAGAGGGAGAAGCAGACTCCCTGCTGAGCAGGGAGCCTGATGCGGGACTCGATCCCGAGACTCCAGGATCATGACCTGAGCTGAAGACAGTCGCTTAACCAACTGAGCCACCCAGGCGCCCTGGTTTGTTTCTTAATTATGATTGTTCCTGGTAAAGTTTTCTCTCTTTTCCATTGTGATATCTATATGGGAGATAGGCCAGCATGATTTTAGGTGGCATATGGATGAACATTTTTTAAGTTTTACTAGTTATAACTTAATTATTATGGCAAATGTCCTTTGTTTTTCAGTTAGAGTATGAAGTTATAAAATACCATTTTAATTTAAAAGAAGACTCATTTTAACAAAAATAGGTAAGAAAATAATAGCACAGGAGATATTGAGGCAAAAATTATATTAGACATACACAAAGGACTTAGGATACACAAAGCTTGGTACCTTTATTAGAGTAAAGAGACCCTTCTTTTTTGTTAGCATTATTACTGGGACCAAGAGCAATCTTATATCAGCAGCAGAGCAGAGGTTTGGTAGCCAGACAGATCTGGGTTCACATCTAGACTACGTCGTTCCCTCCTCTCTTTCCTCCACTAACTATGTATTGAATGCCTGCTGTGCCAGACCCTGTTCTAGGTGCTGAAGATACAAGAGTTAATAAAACAAAGCTTCTGCTTCATGGATCCTACATTCTAGTGAGAGGAGACAAGACAATAAACATATGAATAATTAAACATTATGTATCGGTGATAAGGAGAGTGAACATAGTAAGGAGAATACAGTGTCGTGGGAAGTGGTGACACCGCCTTGGCTGTATTGTGTAGAGCACAGACTTTAGGGAAACGAGCAAAAGCAGAGAGGTCATTTAGGGGGCTGTTTCAGTAATCCAAGCACAAGATAATGCTCCCTAAACCAGGATAGTAGCAGTGGAGGAGACAGACAGTAATCAGATTCCATAGTATTTTTAAAGTCTACTGAACAGGATTTCTGGGTGGATCAAATGTGGGATATGAGAGAAAAAGGAAAAATCAGTGATGACTCTAGGGCTTCTGGCTTGAACAAACACTATCACTGAGATGGAATCAGTTGACAACAGATTTCAAGAATTTGGTTTTGGGCATTATAGTCTTAAGATGCCTACTAGATGTCCAAGTTGGATATGTTAAATAGGCAGTTGGAGGTTAGGAAAGATGTCTGGGCTGGAAATAAAAATTCGGGAATAGTTAGTATATTGACAGTATTTAAAACCATGAGCCTCAATGAGCATATCTAAAGAGTGAGTGTGGTTAGAGAAGAGAGGCCTGGGGACTAACTTCAGGGGCACTCCAGCACTTACAGGGCAGTGAGATGAAGAGGAATCAGTAAAGGAGACTAAAGAGTGGCTAGTGAGATAGGAGTAGACTGCAAGAGAGTGATGTCTTAGAAGCTAAGGGAAAAAAGCATTTCAAGAAGGATAAACTAGGTCAGTTCTACTGATAAATTGGATAATAGGACCAAAGTTTGAATTGACTATTGGGTTAGCCATAAGGAGATATTTGATGACCTTGACAAGCAATGTCAGAAGAATGGTGGAGGCTAAGGCCTTATTTAAATTAAATTCAGAGACACCAGGAGCGGGGCACCTGGGTGGCTCAGTTGGTTAAATATCCAACTCTTGATTTCAGCTCAGGCCCTGATCTCAGGGTCATGAGATCAAGCCCCTCGTTGGCTTGGTACTGGGCGTGGAGCCTGCTTAAGATTCTCTCTCTCTCTCCCCCTCTGCCGTGCCCCTCACCCCAACCCCTCCCCTGATTCCTGCGTCGTATGTGCGCACGTGCTCTTTCTCTCTCTCTTAAAAAAAAAAAGAGAGAGAGAGAGAGACCAGGAGCAGAGGAATTAAAAGCAGTAATTTCGGACAATTCTTTCAAGGAGTTTTGCTGTGAAAGGGAGCAGGCATTGGAGTGGTAGCTGGAGAGAAATGGAGGGTTGATGGAGGGTTTTTTGTTTTTGTTTTTGTTTTTTTAGAATGGAGACATATAGCATATTTAGAGATCCATCCAGTGGAGGTGGAACAGTCGATGTTGTAGGAGAAAGCACAATTACTGGATTGCTGTTCTTGAGTGAGTTATAGAATACAGTATAAATGTGAAGGTTTGGCCTTCAGAGCACAGGTAGTTCAGCCAAGTAAAAGGAGAGGTGACCGAGTGCATGGGTGCAGAAGTAGGGAGATTGGTAGCTGTGGTGGGACCATATGGGCATTGTCTTCTGGTAGCTTCATTATCGGCTGAAAGTGTGGTCATATTAGAGGTTTGAGATGAGGGGAAAAGGTGGGAAATAATTGTGTAGAAGATTGAGAGAGTAAGAGGATTTAGGGGACTATAGTAGAATTGCTGCATAGCACTAAGGGGTTACTAGAATTTTATTAGCCATCAGTTTAAACTGAGACCAAGCAGCATGATTATCGTTTTCTTCAGTAGTATTCTGCTGCACAGAGATTGGTACGGTACAAACAGATTTAACCAACATTGAAATTTGTAGATGAGAATGATGAAAAGAGAGGGGCCAGAGTCATAAGGGTATACATAGGCAGTTACTATAATGGTGGACCATGAAACTTAAGCTGGATAAGGAGCTGAGAAGGGAAATTATGAGAGAGGGGGTAGGAGACAGTGGGAAGGGGTATAGGATCGAATGGATTATGGGTTCTGATAGAGTTTGAATAATTGTTGGAGTCAGAATCCTAAAGGGAATGAATAGAAATAGAAGGTGTTGGTCAGGGATTAGATGGTTAATTTGTGATTACAGCAGAGGGGTAGTTACTGGTAATGGCGAAGTCTAGGTTATGACCATGGGAGTGCTATTTCTTGGTGAATAGCCTTAGAAAAATTCTACAACCTCTCCAAGCCTTACTTTTCTCCTCTAAAAAATGGGGATAATGCCTATTTCACAAAGTTGACATGAGGATTAAATGATAATGTAAATGCAAAAATACATGGCATAGTGTCTAGCATGTGATAGATTCTTAAAAGAATTTCCTTCCTTTCTTTCATAATTCTGAACCTAGTTTCCTGACCTGAGCAGAATAGCAAAATACCATAGATGCTTAGCATCTTATGCTTCAAAATCATGTATGAAGCCTAGTGAATTTAAAAAAGATGTAAAAATCATTCTATAACCATTATTATTTTTCCTTACTCGGAATGAAAAACACTACCATTGCCGCCATCACTATTATATGAAGAAGCACTTGTATTTCTATTACAATTCTGTTTCTCTTACTATTTATACATTTAAAAGAATCTGTGCCAAGGGTTTTCACATCATTTGCATTTACTGTCAAAGGAGCCCCGTGAGGGACGTGGTGCTGGTGTTCTTGTTACTTTCTTCATTTGCCAGTAGAGGAAATGAGAGTATAGTGAAGTATCCTACATATGATTATATTGGTTGAGCTAGAACTTGAGCCCGGGTCTTCTGATGAACTGGTAACTGAATTCTGTTCTTTTTGTGGTGTGTCATTATTGGGGATATGTTTCCCTGCTATAGATCTGCTAATCCCCAAAGATCTCTTTTTAAACTCTATAAGGAAGGAATTTTTCTTTTTATTGTATAATCCTCATAATTTTATATCTGTTCATTTTTTCATGCAACACATACTTCCTGGAACCTTTCTAAATGTTAGGCCATGTGTTTAGGCCCTAGGAAGATAGTGAGAAAGACATGTACCCTTACCTTCAGGAAATTTTCACTATAGTGAGAAGGACAGACATTAACTAATAATTACATAAAAATATGTAAAATTGAAAAATGCTGGAGCCGTGTGAGTGAATACCAGAGAGGGACTTGATTGAGTTTGTGGGTTGGGTTGGTGGTGATCATGAAAGACTTCTCTAAGGAAGTTACAATTAAGCTGTGATTTGAAGGATGAACAGCAGTCAACTAGGCCAAGAGGTAGAGGGAAGAGGGTGCTACCTAAGGGGAGAGCCTAGATGAAGGGATCCTTCCTTCCTTCTTTCTGTCCTTCTTACCCTCCTTCCTTCCTATCACAATTCATAGTGGTTCTTTCTCATTTTCATTATGATTTTAAAATGTACAAATCTGAGAAAATCAATTATTTGGACTGCTTAGGAGGGCTTGTGGTGAGTTTACATCCTAGGTTCCATCAGTTGTCATGCAGCAAGGCCATGGAGGACATTAATTTTGCTGTTCTTTTTTTTTTTCCCAGCTTTATTGAAAAATATATAAGTTTAAGGTGTACAGCATGATGGTTTGATTTACATATATTGTGAGATGGTTACCACAATAGGTTTAGTTAATGTCCATCATCTCATATTCATTTTGCTTTTATGCTGAAAGTTTTTGCTGGCACAACACACTGAATCTTTTTTTCCAAAGAGAATGTGATATACTTCTGCTTAAATAAATGAACATTTCCATGTAAATTGATTCATTTGGTATTTTACAAAAACTAATTCATTACATAAACTAATCATTTCCTTGGTTGAAAAATACAGTTACAAGGGTTTTTTTAGTTCTAAGTAAGCTGGGGACTCAGGCAATTTTTCTTTTTCTTATTTTTTTTTTAAAGATTTTTAATTTATTTGGGAGAGAGCAAGCTAGAGAGAGAGAGAACATGTACAAGCAGGGGGAGGGGCAGAGGGACAGAGGGAGAAGCAGACTCCCCGCTGAGCAGGGAGCCCGATGCAGGACTCGATCCCAGGACCCCAGGGTCATGACTTGAACCGAAGGCAGACGCTTAACTGACTGAGCCACCCAGGCGCCCCCTTTTTCTTATTTTTACACTGTCATCCATTTCATCCATTGACCCTCTGCTAGCATTTATGTAACACAAGGAATCTACTATAGCAATCTATAGTAGAAAATCCACATGGCAAGGGAAGAAAATCTCAGGAGATGAATGTTATAATCTACCAGTATTTCATTTTTAAAAACAAAATACTATCCATTGTTACAATAATTATAAAATATGTTTAACCTAGTGTAGGTGCATACTAGAACTGACTAAGGTGTTTAGCAAAGTAGAAGAGAAGCTTTGAAAAGGATATTGGCTACAAAAAGCAAAGGATGAATAATTCTTTGACTTTACAAAGCGATTACTGAGCACATTTATCAAGCAAAGATGATGGGACTTGCTTGGAACGATTCCAAGCCACAATGTGATGCTAGCTAAGCATTATTACAACAGAGAAACAGATGTAGAGCAACGATACCGTAGACTTCTCAAGCACGTAAGCAATTGTTCATGATTTTTTTCCCAGCCATATCAGTATATAAGAAAGTAATATGATGTGGTTGAAAGACTGTACTTTAGAGGTACCCAGGTTTCATCTGTATCTCAGTACTACCATGCTCTAGTGTGATCTAGAGTGATTCTCTACATCTCTGAGTCTCGGTTACCCATCTCTAAAATTAGGAAAATATCTTTTAGAAAAAATTTTTAAAGATTTTATTTATTTTAGAGAGAGAGTTGGGGGATGGGCAGAGGGAGAGGGAGAGAGAATCTCAAGCAGATTCCGTGCTTAGCACAGAGCCCGACACAGGGCTTGATCCCAAGACCCTGAGATCATGACCTGAGCCAAAACCAAGAGTTGGACACTTAACTGACTGCACCACCCAGGCACCCCAGGAAAATATTTTAATGAAATAATGAAACTTGATATTCACAGTGATGACCCTGAGACAGTGAAAGATCTGGACAGTCTGAATTATTCACTAATTTTTATAGTGTTAGCTTTGTCTGGAATTGTAATCCTTGTATCACTTTACTTCAGTATCAAGAATAGCTGATGAATCAAAACAGCCCACTGCAGAGTTCTCGAGGAATAAAGTATATGTCATGTTTCTACCTGTATATGTTAAAAATATTACTATCTATAAAGCAGTGTAAATACACTTTCAACTATAAAGAAAACATCCATCTGTTTCACAGTGCTAGTCAGCATAAGGTTAGCCAACTTTTTTTTCCTTTTCCCTGCCTAATACTTTTCTGTCCCTCTTTGAATTTAGGAGCATGTATCCTGTTTGGAAATCTTTTCTTGAGGGAACAATGCAGGTAGCCCAGTCTCGGATCAATATATGTGAAAACTATAAAAACTTCATTTCTGAGCCTGCAAGGACAGTGAGAAGCTTAAAAGAACAGCAACTAAAAAGGGTATTGTTTCTTTGTTTTCTTATATGCATATTAATATCTCAGTGCTCCATTTGTAATCTGCAAGATTATATTAAATTACATTTTAACACCTTGAGCTTTTCTATATGGTCACAAATACTTCTGATTTCAACATGGATTTTCTGATTTCAGCATGTTACTAGGATTTTGTTGATTTCATCATATTCTTTCTAACTACTATATTTTATTAACTGACAGAAATGAGTGTAATTTGAATCTGGACATTCTGAAAGCTCAGTGAACACTTCTTACAGATACCACTTTTCACCTTAACTCAAGTAAATAGATTTAGTTTCACAATGTTGGTATAGTTTGGTGTATGTTAAAGTAGTATGTTATTAAACCCACTAAGTCTTGAAAAAATTTGTCTTAGTTTTAACTTGAGCCATATTGCATAATAATTTAAAGGAAGTTGACTCATTTTGACCAAATGTAGAAAACTTAACACCAAAAGTAGTGTGCTCTAAAGTTTAATTATATAGGTTATAAAGAAGTAAAATTTTCAAATAGGTCCATTTCTTTGATTATACAGAAGTTAAAAATTCATAGAAAAAAATCACTATTTATTAAATGTGATTTTTATGAAAAGCTTGCTATTGAAAGTAGTTGATTGAATTGTGTCCTTTTTTGGAAATAGAGTTACAAAAACAGATTATTGTGGTGCCTAATAAGTAATTAAATTTTTCTTATGGAACCATTAAATACTTTAGAAAATATTAAAGTAACCATTTATGGAAATAGTAATTCAGAAGCCATCCAGTTTTTTAATTCTAATTGTCATTTGGATTTTCAGAATTGTTTTACAAACAAAATCTAAAAAAACTGATTTTGCTTATTTGTCAAAGATGATTTTAGTAGCGTTAAATGTATATTGTATGTATATAAAATTTTCATCTCTTTCAAGCATTCATGTAGTATCGCTTGGTTTTAACATATTTGTATAAGAATGCCTTTGTTTTATCTTTGCTCAAAATTACCTCTTTCAAAACAAACATGGTGAATAAACTACATGACCACTGACCAAACAGTGCTTTTGAGTTGGAAGAAAATATGCTGTATGTCTAGGTATGTAAATATCTATCCATGTGTGCAGAAAGAGGGTAGGAGATAGAGGCAGAGAATTAATGGCTAGCATAGCTTCCTAACTGGGAGGAAATACTGTTTCAGATAGCTAGTGCCTTCACCAAATCTAACCGAATTACTGGAAAGTTCTACTTTTCTTATTATAAGAAAATTTTGAAAAAGTTTACCACTGTGCTTTTGTCTTCCATTGGTAGAATAGTCTCTGCCCTGAATTTAACCAACATTCCTCGGCAGAGGATATTTGGTGGGATTTGACAAGTCCTCATATCTGTGAATTAATTTGTTTTATATTATATCTGATAAAAGTGGTGCTATGTTCCATCTAGACATTAAGTACATATTGGGCATACCCATTAGGATTCTGAGATTACAGATGACAGACCTACTTCCAACTAGGTTAAGCCAAGAAAATAATGTATTAGCTTGTATAACTGAAAATTCCAGGGGTGGATCCAGGTGCTCAAATGATGGTATTATAATTCAGTCTTTCTTCCCATCCATTAGGTCTGCTTCATTCTTTAGCAAACGCTTCATTCTTTAGCAACTCTTTACATGGTGGCCCCAACAATGCAAGATTTACAAATCTTACAGCAAGTAATTCTACATTTTCCATTCTCCTAAAAGTTTTAATAAAACTATCCAAATTGAGGCCAGTCACAGTTCTTCCCCCATGTCAGGGGTTACAGTCCTCATTGCAAACTGTATGTACTAAAAATGGGGAAAGATGATTTTCTAAAAGAAAATTGAGATGGGTTTCCAAAGGAAAACAAGGGAAATAGAGACAGAGCAAGCAAAAATAAGTAACCGCTACAGTTGGTTTCTCCGATTGTACCTCCAAGCTTTACAACAGATTGACTCCATAGGATAAATAGACCATCGATTCTTTTTCCTTTGCTTCTCTAACCTGCCCCCCATTTTTTTTGCCGCCTTTTGAATTAATCTTATATTTTTCATTTCTTCTTTTTTTTTTAACTTTAGTGTGATAAAAGCAGTTGACATGAAATTTACCCCTTTAACCAATTTTTAAGTGTACAATACAGTATTGTTATCTACAGCCCATAGTATTATACAGCTAATCTTGAACTTACTCATTCTGTGTATCTGAAATTTTGGTAGGTTAGCATTTCTCTCTTTCCTCTTCCTCCAGCCCCTGCTGACCACAATTCTATTCTTTGCTTTCATGAGTTTGATATTTCATGTAAGTAGAATCATGCAGTATTTGTCCCTTTGTGACTGGTTTATTTCACTTAGTGTAATTTCTTGCAGATTAATCTGTGTTGTTGTATATGGTAGGATTTCATTCTTTTTTTTAAGGTCAAATACTATTCCATTATGGGTATATGCTACATTTTTTATACATTTTTGCATTGATCAATACTTTGGTTGTTTCCTTACTTCTTTCTGTACTTGAGTCTGAATATTTTCTACCAGTACCTTGCAGTTAATTAATACTCTGTTTTGCTATTTCTAATGTGTTTTTAAAACATCTTTTGGAATCTCAATGTATTTTTCAGTTCTAGAGTTTTTAATTGAGTTTTTAGAAGTAGATTCTGTGGGGTCCCTGGGTGGCTCAGTCGGTTAAGCATCTGCCTTTGGCTCAGGTCATGATCCCGAAGTCCTGGGATCGAGCCCGCATCAGGCTCTCTGCTCAGTGGGGAGTCTGCTTCTCCCTTGGCCCCTCCCCCTGACTTGTGCTCTTGCTCACTCTCTTTAGTTCTCTCTCTCTCTCTCTCAAAAATAAATAAATATTTTAAAAAATAGATTCTTTGTTTCTGGTGCAGCTCCACATGTTTTTCTTTTACCCTCTTATATGTTACTCCTAATCTGTTTCATGATTCAACTGTCTGAATCACTGGAGGCCTCTTTTTATGGTTTACTGTTTTTCTTGGTTTTTGGTTATTGGGGTCAACTGTTTTAGTATGCCTCACAATGCTGGACATTGTGGATAGAAATTGTAGAGACTCTGGAAGACATTTTTTATTTCCAAAGAGTTAAGTTTTCTGCAGGCAGATAGAATACTGTCATCTCACCTTGATCCTGTTAGGGTCTGGTTTTAACCTTTCTTAGGGCTGGTCTATTTCACCTTTGTCCTTATTGCCAGGATTTTAACTGAAAGTGTAGGGTGCCTACCAAAACCCTTCTACTTTGACAAGACATGGCTCCAACCTTTGTCTTCTCAACGTCATGTAGCTGCTCTAATCCTCTGGTAACTGCTCAGCTCATTAGCCTTTCGGCTACTGTTTTTTATTGGATTTCTTGGGGGTTTCACCCATACATGCCATTTAGAAGTCAACCGATGACTCCGGGAAATTGCATACAGATCTTTGGGCTTGCTTCTCTATAGTACCCTTCTTTCCAGATCTTAGCCTCTCAAGTTTCTACTCTTTCAGCATCCTTAAACTCCAGCCTCTGTATCCCCAGTCTAGTAAGAATGCCTTTTTCTTTGTAACCTGATTCAACAAATAACCTAAGGAAAAAAGTCACCTTAAATTTAGAGCTTACCTGGCTGTGCTTCCCTTCTTCCAGATATCGCAGTCCCATAAGTCCAATGTGTATTATTCTTCTTTAGTGCTGGTAGCTTTTAACAGTGTCCAACTTTTACAGTTTCCAGCCTAGAGGAAGGTAGTCTGAAACAACTTGTTCTGTCATTATCACAACCAAGTTTGACTTAAAGTTTTCCCTCTATAACCTTTTAATGTTCTTGTTCTTTTAAAAACTTTCTCTATTTTGACAGTTTTCTTTTCTAATACTTGGGGATAAATCCAGGCATATTATAATTATAAAGCATCTGACCATTGTGTAGATTATAATGAGAATTATATCATAGCTTTTTCTAAATCATTTTCTGTATGCTGACATTTGCTTATAAAACAAAATGAGCCACAGTACTCTAAGGCATTTGTCATTTTTATTAACTGAGGTATAATTGACATAACATTATATTAATTTTGGGTGTATAATATAATGATTTGATATTTGTTTATATTGCAAAATGATCACCACAGTAAGTCCAGTTAACATCCATCATTTTTTTTTTAAGGTTTTATTTATTTATTCATGAGAGACAGAGAGAGAGGCAGAGGAGAAGCTGAGCAGGGAGCCCAATGCGGGACTCGATCCCAGGACCCTGGGAACATGACCTGAGCTGAAGGCAGACGCTTCACTGACTGAGCCACCCAGGCACCCAACATCCATCATTCTTAAAATTAATTAATAACACTTTAGTTCATATCTTTCTCATGTACTAGAGTTTACATTCCTTTGAAATAGTTGGGATTTACATTGGATAACACTTCAGAGTTTGTGAACTGTTAATGTATTCATTATAGTCTCATTTGATTTTCTTATGTACTTGTTAGGTATGTAAATATTATTTTACAAATGACAAAACTGAGGCTAAAAAATGTTGAAGAGACTTAGCAGTAAATAACAGAGCAGGAACTTGAATACACTACTTCCTAATTCCAAATCCTATGCAATCTTTTAAAAATGTTTAAAGTTTAATATTTAAATAGTTTTACAGAAAAATACATACAACCTCTTTACCTTAGTAGACTACTTAATTCCTTTACTCCTTTTATCTTCTTTGTTTTTGTAATAGTTGTAATTAATACATTGATAATTTTTTATGATCTCCTATATTTGTCATTCTCTCCCAATTCCTAATTAATTGTTCATGTTTCTATACAAGCTTTATGTTTATTATTATTATTATTTTTTTAATTATTATTATGTTTAACTCACAACCCTGAGATCAAGACCTGAGCTGAGATCAAGAGTTGGATGCTTAACCAATTGAGCCACCTAGGCACCTCTATTATTTTTTATTTCTGAATGAATTTTTAATTTATTCTGCTTTTTTAAATCATACCTCTCTTAAGTCTACAATAAAATTTTAACTTTTTTTCTTTGAAGTTATTGTCTTAGGATGAATTTCCAGGACATGACTACTGGGTCAGAGAACCTACTGGTTTGTAGAACTTTAATGTATTGGCTCAAGTTACTTTTACTTTTATTCCTATCCTTAAGTTATTGGGAAGTATATCTATCTATCCATGATCTGTGTCATACTCAGGGATCATACTTTTAATTTCTTCACTAGAATTCTAATATCCTTGTTTTTCACCATTTCATATGACCCCTTAGCCTTAATGTAAACTTATGCATTCATTTCTGTGTTTATCAGTGCTTAGTGCTTATAACTCTTGGGAAAGAGCTGGGCTTATACCACACCGAGTCTTTTCTTAATATATAGGCATTATTAAGCTTTTTTTTAAGTATATAACTTAGTATCTCCCAGAAAACTGAATTCCTGCAGGAGAAATTTATTTTAAATGTTGGAAAGGAAGTCCTAGGTAACTTTTTTTTTTTTTTGCAAATTAAGTTTGATGACTTTTATTTAATAAATATTTTTGGTTCAGGCATACCTCAGAAATATTGTGGGTTTGATTCCAGACCACCGCAATAAAGAAAATACTGCAATAAAGTGAGTCAAATGAATTTTTTAGTTTCCCAGTGTAAATAAGTTAGTTTCCACTGTGTACTGTAGGCTATTAAGTGTGCAGTGGCTGTGTCTAAAGAAATATACATACCATAATTTAAAAATAGTTTATTGCTAAAAAATGCTAACCATTATCTGAGTTTTCAGTGAGTCATAATCTTGTTGCTGATAGAGGGTCTTTCCTTGATGTTGATGGCTGCTGACTGATCAGGGTCATGGTTGCTGAAGGTTGGGGTGGCTGTGGCAGTTTCTTAAAATAAGACAACAATGAAGTTTGCTGCATCCATTGACTTTCTTTCACAGATGCTTTCTCTGTCGCATATGATGCTATTTGATAGCATTTTACCCACAGTAGAACTTCTTTCAAAATTGTAGTCAATCCTCTCAAACCCTGCCACTGCTTTATCAACTAAATTGACGTAATATTCTAAATTCTTTGTTGTCATATCAACAGTCTTCACCAGGAATAGATTCGATCTCAAGAAACTACTTTGTTCATCCATAAGAAGCAGCTCCCCATCCATTCAAGTTTTATCATGAGGCTACAGCAGTTCAGTCACATCTTCAGGCCCCACTTCTAATTCTAGTTCTTTTGCTATTTCCACCACGTCTGCAGTTACTTCTTCCACTGAAGTCTTGAACCTTCAATTTGTAAAAAAAAAAAAAAAAAAATGCAATATCCGCAAAGCACAATAAAACAACGTGAAATAAAATGAGGTATGCCTGTATTTTGCTATGTGCAGAGCACTTTCCTTTGACGAAAACCCAAATTACTCTGACTTGAAACAGTTCAGTTGGGTGATGGAAAACATTGGTTATGGATTTATTTAAGGGTAGGGAAGAATAGATCACAAGAGATCTCTTTATTGCATTAGATAGATAGGCTATCTATCTAATATTATTTGATGAATAGTATCTTAGAAACTTATATAAAGGGAAAAAAAAAACAAGAAAAGAATCACCCTAAGTTTTCTGACGAGATTTTTGAGAAATCCTTTTAAAAATATGAACTATCGGGCGCCTGGGTGGCTCAGTTGGTTAAGCGACTGCCTTCGGCTCAGGTCATGATCCTGGAGTCCCGGGATCGAGTCCCGCATCGGGCTCCCTGCTCGGCAGGGAGTCTGCTCCGTCTGACCCTCCCCCCTCTCATGTGCTCTCTCTCTCCTCTCATCCTCTCTCTCAAATAAATAAATAAATAAAATCTTTAAAAGAAAAATATGAACTATCATAAGATCCACCTTGACATTGTCACACATGCAAAAAATAATTTAATTAATAGTGTTTTATGCATGAAAATGAATTAAGTAATTTCCGTAAGATGTTTGGTTACCCAGTACTAAGAAACACATCTTATTCTTCAAAGCGTAGGGATATAAGGAGTGAGTGGCTATGTGTGGGTCTGTGCACACATGTGCCCATTTTTTTTTTAATTTTATTATGTTATGTTAGTCACCATACTACATCATTAGTTTTTGATGTAGTGTTCCATGATTCATTGTTTGCATATAACACCCACTGCTCCATTCAATACGTGCCCTCCTTAATACCCATCACTGGGCTAACCCAACCCCTCACTCCCCTCCCCTCTAAAACCCTATTTGTTTCTCAGAGTCCATAGTCTCTCATGGTTCGTCTCTCCCTCCGATTCCCCGCCTTCATTTTTCCCTTCCTACTATCTTCTTCCTTTTTTTCTTTTTTTAACATATAATGTATTATTTTTTTCAGAGGTACAGGTCTGTGATTCGTCAGTCTTACACAATTCACGGTGCTCACCATAGCACATACCCTCTCCAATGTCTATCACCCAGGCACCCCATCCCTCCCACCCCCACCACTCCAGCAACCCTCAGTTTGTTTCCTAAGATTAAGAATTCCTCATATCAGTGAGATCATATGATACTTGTCTTTCTCTGATTGACTTATTTTGCTTAGCATAATACCCTCTAGTTCCATCCACGTCGTTGCAAATGGCAAGATTTCGGTTTTTTGATGGCTGCATAATATTCCATTGTGTATATATATACACAAAATCTTCTTTATCCATTCATCTGTTGATGGACATCTTGGCTCTTTCCATCGCTTGGCTATTGTGGACATTGCTGCTATAAACATCGGGGTGCACGTGCCCCTTCGGATCCCTACATTTGTATCTTTGGGGTAAATACCCAGTAGTACAATTTTTGGGTCATAGGGTAGCTCTATTTTCAACTTTTTGAGGAACCTCCATACGGTTTTCCAGAGTGGCTGCACCAGCTTGCATTCCCCCCAGCAGTGTAGGAGGGTTCCCCTTTCTCTGCATCCTTGCCAGCATCTGTTGTTTCCTGACGTGTTAATTTTAGCCATTCTGACTGGTGTGAGGTGGTATCTCATTGAGGTTTTGATTTGGATTTCCCTGATGCTGAGCGATGTTGAGCCCTTTTTCATGTGTCTGTTGGCCATTTGGATGTCTTCTTTGCAGAAATGTCTGTTCATGTCTTCTGCCCATTTCTTGATTGGATTATTTGTTCTTTGGGTGTTGAGTTTGATAAGTTCTTTATAGATTTTGGATACTAGCCCTTTATCTGATATGTCATTTGCAAATATCTTCTCCCATTCTGTCGGTTGTCTTTTGGTTTTGTTGACTGTTTCCTTTATTGTGCAAAAGCTTTTTATCTTGATGAAGTCCCAATAGTTCATTTTTGCCCTTGCTTCCCTTGCCTTTGGCGATGTTTCTAGGAAGAAGTTGCTGCGGCTGAGGTCGAAGAGGTTGCTGCCTGTGTTCTCCTCTAGGATTTTGATGGACTCCTGTCTCACATTGAGGTCTTTCAACCATTTTCAGTCTATTTTTGTGTGTGGTGTAAGGAAGTGGTCCAGTTTCATTCTTCTGCATGTGGCTGTCCAATTTTCCCAACACCATTTGTTGAAGAGACTGTCTTTTATCCACTGGACATTCTTTCCTGCTTTGTTGAAGATTAGTTGACCATAGAGTTGAGGGTCCATTTCTGGGCTCTCTGTTCTGTTCCATTGATCTATGTGTCGGTTTTTGTGCCAGTACCTTAACTGTCTTGATGATTACAGCTTTGTAATAGAGCTTGAAGTCCGGAATTGTGATGCCACCAGCTTTACTTTTCTTTTTCAACATTCCTCTGATATGCCCATATGTTGTCACGTACCTATGGTGTTCACTTTGTGTGAATATACTGAGATCCTAGCTACATGGTTTGCATCCCCAGGAAAAGCTTTGACCTACTGTGTTTAATTTCCTCTCAAAACATTCATTTTCAGACCCTTTTAGTGCATGTAATCACCATGGGATTCTTGGGTTTCTCTTCATTGTTTAGTTTTTCTGAGGCCAAGCTCTGTTGTTTTATATGAACATTTTAGTTATAGAAACCTTACACCTGGCTCCTCTTTTATTGTTTTTTTTTTTTTTTTTTTTAAGGATTTTATTTATTTAACAGAGAGAGACATAGCGAGAGCAGGAACACAAGCAGGGGGAGTAGGAGAGGGAGAAGCAGGCTTCCCGCAGAGCGGGAAGCCTGATGTGGGACTCGATCCCAGGACTGTGGGATCATGACCTGAGCCGAAGGCAGACGCTTAACGACTGAGCCACCCAGGCGCCCGCTGGCTCCTCTTTTAAATAATCCATCTCTGAAACTAATAATATATTATATGTTAACTAATTGAATTTAAATAAAATAAAATTAAAACAAAACAAGTAATCCATCTCATTTTCCTATTAAACATAGTTGCATTTTTCAGACCATGCCCCAGTTTTTGGTTCTTAATATCTCATTGAAGCCATGGAACACTTTCTAAGCTCTCCAAACCCGCAAACATGGCATTATCGGGATGTTTCACAGTTTTCTGTGGGAGTGTCAGGTTGTCATGGTATTATTATTTTTTTATTTTTTATTTTTATTCTTTTAAGTAATCTCTCTGCCCAGTGTGGGGCCTGAGCTTATGACCCCAAGATTAAGAGCCACTTGCCCTACTGACTGAGCCAGCCAGGCACCCCTCATGGTATTATTTTTTAAATAAGAGGTTTGTTTATGGGCGCCTGGGTGGCTCAGTCGTTAAGTGTCTGCCTTCAGCTTGGGTCATGATCCAAAAAAAAGGTTTGTTTATGTTAAAGACTATTAAAATTAAAGAGAAAGGAAGATTTTTCTGCAAGATTAAAGCTTACCATTTTAGTATATCTATACAGTGAAATCTTATTCAGCCACAAAAAAAAATGAAGAATACATGATACAACATAGATAAACCCTGAATACATTATGCTAAGTGAAAGACTTGGGACATATAAGGCCAGATATTATATAATTCCATGGATATGAAATGCAGGAAATTCATAGAGACAGAAAGTAGATTAGTGGTTTCTGGGGACTAGGAATAGGGGAATATGGAGAGTGACTGCTAATTGGTATGGGGTTTTCTTTTCGGGTGATGAAAATGTTCTGGAATTAGATAGTGGTGATGGTTGTACAACCTTATGAATATACTAAAAACCACTGAATCGTAAACTTTAAAAGGGTGAATTTTGTGGTATGTGGATTACATGTCAATTTTTAAAAAAGCTTACTATTTTAAAGTATCTCTATATAAAGACTTTAAAAACATGGTTGTCACAAAACTGGGGTATGTGATAGTGGGTTACAAGGTAAATGATATCATCACTTTCTTACTGTATGACTGTGGATGAATTATTTAACCTCTGTAAGTCTATTTCCTAATCTTTTTTTTTTTTTTTTTAAGATTTTGTTTATTTATTTGACAGAGAGAGACACAGTGAGAGAGGGAACACAAGCAGGGGGAGTGGGAGAGGGAGAAGCAGCCTTCCCACGGAGCAGGGAGCCCAACCTGGGACTCCATCCCAGGACCCTGGGATCGTGACCTGAGCCGAAGGCAGACGCTTAATGACTGAGCCACCTGGGCACCCCTCCTCATCTTTTTAAAAAAGATTTTATTTATTTATTTGAGAGAGAGAGAGAGCATGCGTGTGCACAAGCTGGGGGAGGGACAGAAGGAGAGAGAATCCCAGGTAGACTCCGTGCTGAGTACAGAGCCTGATGCAGGGCTCAATCCCATGACCCCAAGATCACAACCCAAGCCAAAATCAAGAGTCAGACACTCAACCAACTGAGCCACCTAGGCGCCCTATATTTCCTCATCTTAAAATGGGACTAATATGAATACTTTTACCAGAGTCATTTGGAGGAGTAAATGTGATAATATTTATAAAGTACTAAACTTACGCATTCTGGCTTGCATGCCCATAGGGAGTCTTCTTAAGTATAATAAAATGTTGAAACTGTCATGATTATCCTAGGCCATACGTGGCATGAGGCTTACTTAGAAGGACATTAAAACAGGGAACACAGTTAACAAGCAGGGTGGCATCCAGCACTAGTATAATCAGTTCTCCCACCAGTATATGCCTCAGTCTGCATGACCAACCACAATTACTCTGTTTTGTTCCTTAAGTGAAAGGTCTGGGGTAAGAGAATGAGATTCCTATGTACAGGGGTAGCCATAGGCCCTAAAGGAGACTAAAAGCTTTTATTACAACTTATTTATTTATTACACCAGAGCTTCCAAAGTCTCTGCAAAGGACATGTCCAGATATAGGAATTACCATACTTAGAAGCCCGAGGCCAAGACTTTTCCATCAGATATTTATTGTGCATTTGTATTTTCTTCCAAATTGATGCAGTTTACCTATCAGGGTTCATACCCAGTGTTGCCAAATAACACAGTTGATTGACATTGTGTCTTTATCAGGTTTCTGTTGAAACACAGACCTAGAAAGTTAAGCAAGGGTCCAGTTTTCATGCAGAGGAGAAAGAGGTGAAAGTTTTTTTAACCCTTTATTTATAGCCTGACACTTGTTAAGTGCTCAATAAATATGCTCATAGGGAAGCTTCCGGGTTTTTATTACCACTTAACAATTTCTGGGAAACTCCAGCCTGTATGTCACATGTGTAAGTTTATTTGTGCTTTATCCTTGCTATTCCAACATCCTTGCTCTACTCCACGCTGTTCAGCCTGTCATAATAGTTCCTCACCAGTGTCTCCTCCTGCTTTGCTGAGCTTTTGTCAGTCTCCACCAAACTCTCTTTCAGGCTCAGAAGTTTTTCAGTGAAGGCTTCCCTGAGTTGGCCTCAGGTTGGTTAAACTTTGCAGTGGTTTGTTGCAAACTGGGAAAAGTGTTTCCCCTTTGGTTATCCAGAAGAGTTCTGAAGCAATGTTACTTTGGCCCCAATGTGTTATAAGAATTTATTGATTAAACATTTCTTTGAGTTAATTACGTCTGTCCCTTCTCCCAGAGTGTGTATATGTATCCAAAGAATTGAGTTGGCAGTAATTTTGAGTAGTAATTGTGATGTGGTACCCAGGTTTCTTGCTTCTCTCCTTCATCTTGGACTTACGCCGATTTGTCAGATTACACTCCTTCTTTCCCAGAGCAGGATTCTTCAGTACCCTTTGCACCGTCAGTTTAGAGACTTTATTAAGATTTTGAAGAGTGCTTGCTTTGGCGGTACATATACTAAAATTGGAACGTTGTTTTTTTTGTTGTTGTTTTTTTTTAAAGATTTTATTTACTTATTTGACAGAGAGAGACACAGTGAAGAGGGAACACAAGCAGGGGGAGTGGGAGAGGGAGAAGCAGCCTTCCCGCGGAGCAGGGAGCCCAACCTGGGGCTCCATCCCAGGACCCTGGGATCATGACCTGAGCTGAAGGCAGACACTTAACGACTGAGCCACCCAGGCGCTCCCTAAAATTGGAATGTTACAGAGAAGATTAGCATGGCCCCTGCCCAAAGAGTATGAAGAAATACAGAATTGCTTTGTTCTTTTGCCTTTATTGCCATGATATCTCCAAAAATAAAAGCATTTTCATTGTTGCTCTTCTCATCCTTACCTTAATGTCAGTCTTTAGCAGTACTGAGGTTATTTCTCAAAGCAGAGTTGTTAAGCAAACTGGGACACTATTCAATACGTTTCTTGAGATGGGAGTACCAGCTGTTCACTGGATTTTAATTTGCAACTTGAAGGAGACTAAAAGTGCTGATTTTTCTCCTGGGTTTCCGTCCTGAGGGCATAGTGCATAGTCCTTAGGACAAATTCATTTTCGGTAAGCGTGAAAACTAATATTATAATAATTGCACTTTGTATTTTACAGTGTGTGGACCAGTTGACAAAGATCCAAACTGAATTACAAGAGACTGTGAAAGATTTAGCTAAAGGCAAAAAGAAGTACTTTGAGACTGAACAGATGGCTCATGCAGTACGAGAGAAAGCTGACATCGAAGCAAAGTATGTGTTTTAGCTTTTCTGAAAAAGTAATTATGCAAATAGATGTTATTTTTGCCAGTACTTTGTTTTCTGTTAATATAGGGCATAGACTCATTCTTAGGTTATATTGGTTTCATCTGACCTATAAATGTTACATACTTTCAAATTTTTTTTTTATATTGGCTGATCTCATTTAAATTAATACAGCAAAATGAGAATATTCAATCAGTTTTCACATTAAATTGAATTTTGAAAAGGAAAAAGGACAAATGAACATTGTATTGAAAGCTTAGCAAAAGCTGGTTGAAGTTGCTATGGTGTCTGAGTATCCGGGTTTAAGAGCCTCATTTTTTTCATGTTAGACACTAAATCAGTTGTTATTGGAAATCCCTGACCCTCAGCATGCCACTGAAACCACCTTGGACATCTCAAATAAATAAGAGCACTGACCTCAGTATAGAAATCCTGCCCCAGGCACAGTTTCTCTCTTGTGTGAAATTCTAATATATATACCTTTTAAATGTATGCTTTAGCAACTCTGTGAATTTTACATTCAGTACATGTGAATCATAAACCCTTTATTTTGAGAATAATTAGGAATAGAAGGAACTGGCAGTTGGTAATAAAAAGAGATATAAAGTGAGCAGTACAGATTTTTGCTATGACAAGTTGAGGAAAGATAAGAAGTTTTTGAGAAAAAATAAACCTGTGCCATAGAATGAGACTCTAAAGAGGCCTGTTAGAAAACTGACTCTGAACTCCTAGTCATGAAATCAGAAAGGTTATGAACACTTGTACAGACTAACAACCAGTTAGGGGAGGCGGTCTTTCTAATACGTTTTTATCTACAGGAAGCTAAGCAAAATTTAGGGTTTCCTCCAAAGTTTATTTAGTACCAAGGACTGGTAGATGAATACTCCTAAAATACTTAACATTACTGGAAAACATACTTAATATTTCCCTAATTTAGTTTATTGTCTTTATTATTTTATTTTTGTGAGGATACAAATGTTTCTCATACTTTCATAGAGTCAGTGAACCCATCTTTCCAATAAGATCTGAAGATTTTAGATTAGGTGATCTCTAATAGGAATGTCCTGTCATGATGGTTTTTAGGGGAATTTGTTTTTTAAAACTTTCAGGGATTCTAGAACAGAGAGTTGACAGATCTGTAAGAGCATATATAAATACGTATGTTAGCCAAGGCACACAGAGTGAAAATGAGGACAATTCCAAGGCTGTTCCAAAGAAGTGTGGATTTGACAGGGTCTAATTCACAGATGCTCATCGCAAAACACTGCCTTCTAATATGGCCCAGATTCAAAGGGGTTACAGCAAATTAGACATTTTATTTCAGTGTGTAACTTTTCTGGAAAATTCATTCAACTACAGAGTAAGAAATGCCACTTTATCTTCATTCACTTTCTAAATGTTTGTTGAATAATTACTTTATATTGGGTACTGTGAGTACAGAGATGAGTAAGATAAGCTTTGCATCTTCAAGAAATTTAAAGCCTAGAATTAAAGGCAAATGTGTTTAAAAGTAACTTTATGATTATTTATTTACAGTAAACTCAAATTAAGTGCCTGAAGTCACTCACGTAGTAACTAATATGTTTACTGTAGTTGTATGAAAACACTGCTTTGTAAGCATAGAAAATAAATTAATTTTGCCTAATGAGAAGGAAACCTTTATAGAAGAAGTGATGTTTGGACAGAGTCTTGAAGGACATGAGAAGGAAGCTCAGGAAGGGTAGGTAAAGACTGGACTGTGTATAGTTTTGATAGATGATTTGATAGTGAGATATGCATATTAAGAGAGTGTAAAAAGGAAGAGGGATATCTTGAAAGGAAGGATGGGTTCCATTTTGGATATGTAGGTTCTGAAGAGCCTGTGGGACATTGAAGTGAATAGATTTGGTAGGGAGTCATGTATCTAACGCTCAGATGAGAATCTGGGCCTGAAGATCTTGCTTTGGGGGTTGATTGCCTATCAGATTGATAGTTATAGGGATGAAATCATATGTAAGATGAGAAATTGAGTTTGGGACCCCAAGGAGCGTTAACATTTGGAAGTAGATGATGAGGAGGAGTGTGTGGTACAATTCACTATTTGTATATATCTTATATGTTGTAGATCATAATCTTTGAGCATAGGAACTCTATTATTTTACCTGTTACTAATACCTTCTTAAGTACCACACAAGAATTATATGAGGATTAGCAAATGAAACGGAAACCAAAAACTTAAAACCTTATATTGGAAAATCTAGGTGCACCTCAGACTATTTGGATAATGACTGCAAGGAAAAGGAGAATTGAGAATACCCCCAAACAATCTTTTTAAATTTGAACAGGCTCTCTCAAATTTTAAAGTTTGTGGCCTTTTCTGATTAATAAAAACAGACAAAACCCCAGGAAATTCAAATATGGCAAGGTAGAAAATAACAGGAGTATTTTGGACCCAATTTTTTTTTTTTTAACAGGGGAGAAGTAGTTTGGATGCATACGTGTACGTCCCTGAATGTTTCTCTTTTGTTAGAAAGATGATAGGCTGCTTTTGCTATCCTCCTCACATGTGCTGTGCAGAGACTGGCTTGCTCCACCTTTCATTCCCAAAGGGTCTGCAACTTTACTTGGTATTATGGCGTAGCTTCCAGCACATGCACTGAATTCTCCCCTGGCAATCACCATGACACTGCAGTCAAGACAAACATTGCAGCTTCAAAAATCACTGGTCGTGGGAGTGTTGTTATTCCTTACTGTTCGTCTGTTGACTTTCTCCTTCTGGTTATCTCTAGCTGTTTGGGTAAAACCAGCATATTTTTACTATTGATTGTTAGATTATGTTTCCCTCCCAAACTGAAAGGGATTGAGGAAAATAAGGACATCAGAATGGGAGACAATTAAATTGAACAAAATCATATAGGGCAGAGAGCCTAGGGACTTTCTCACTGTGTTCCAAGTACTGTGTTAAGAGTGGAGGGAGCACAGGCTGGCACCCAAACAAGAAGGACGTTTAATGGGAGAAATAATGGAATTAAGGACTTTGAAGAGCCTGGTAATATCATACTGTAGGTTGCTTTGCAGGTGTTGTTACAGCCTATCGCACACAGCCCTGAAAACCTGCTAATTTTTGCCTCCATAGATTGGTTATCTCTCTGGTTTTCTTTAAGCTTTCTTGTAGGAACTGAAGTGTGTGTAATTGTATGATACTGGGAATAACCTATAGTTTGATGACTTTTGTTTATTATGAGATACCAGTATATTTGTCAAGTTGTATTTTTGTCATTCAGGATATTTTTATTAAATATCCCAATATTTCCTGTTCATTACAATATTCTTCCTGTAGAATAAATAAGGGAAAATAATCATTGCTCCTGGCCTTCCATTTTTTAGTTCTCTTTTGGAATAGCATTGTGGAAAAGCGTCACTGTTTTAAAAATATGGAATTATAGGGCGCCTGGGTGGCTCAGTTGGTTAAGCGACTGCCTTCGGCTCAGGTCATGATCCTGGAGTCACGGGATCGAGTCCCGCATCGGGCTCCCTGCTCGGCGGGGAGTCTGCTTCTCCCCCTGACCCTCCCCCCTCTCATGGGCTCTCTGTCTCTCTCATTCTCTCTGTCTCAAATAAATAAATAAAATCTTTTAAAAAAATAATAAAAATAAAAATATGGAATTATAATACTTAATAAATTTAATATAATTTGATAACTGTATTAAACATGCTGTATTTTCTGCTTTATTATAGATCTAAACTTAGTCTTTTTCAATCAAGAATCAGTTTACAGAAAGCAAGTGTAAAGGTGAGTTTTTGAAAACTGTATTTCACAATTGAGAAACCTTAGCTTATTAGAAGAGAATTGGGTTTTTTGAGGGTTTAAGTCAATTATTTCCACCTAATTTAGAGAAGCATTTTAAAGTCAGTAACTTAGGGAAGAAGTTTCCTTCCCAGTTCATGGGAGTTTTCCGCCTAGATGTCAGCACTTTGGACACTGCTTGCTTCTCAAGATTGCTTCAGAGATAGGTTTCTATACCTTATCTGTTTTGGTAGCCTGTTATCCATAACTCCTAGTCCAAGAGACTTGGTCCACGGGCTTTAGAAAATCTACAAAATCTGTTTCATTCAGATTTATACCCTTGAGCAGATACTCTGGGCCAGATCCAAGTGAGATTTTCCTGTCAGACCCTTGAGCTGTAGAATACCTAAGTAAGTTTAGTGACCTGCCTTTGGCTGCCAGGATCCCAACTAGCACACCGTTCTTTTGGCACATGAGGAATGCTGATTTTTTTAAAAAGATTTTCTAACTCCAACAGATTTACCCATGTCTTTGAAGAGAACGTACTTAACTTAATTTGGGAACCTTTATTTTCCCATCTGAATAAAATGAGCAGAATACTTTGAAGTATTTTGAAAAGCTTTGGAAATATGTTGAGTGTAAATAACAAACGTGTGAAAACACTCTCACCACGTGTAACAGTTCTAATCATTGTTTATTTAATTCCTCATAGTTGAATAGTTTTATATGCAAATGAATATTTCTCTACATGGTTACCTTTAGTCTTATTGGGGAGCCATTAATTGCCAGCTAAGAATGGTAACCTCATATATCTTACAGTGCAATGTCAGTTTGCATTGATTTTTTTTCCTCTTTTACTGTGTTTTAGTTAAAAGCCCGGCGATCTGAATGTAATTCTAAAGCTACCCACGCAAGAAATGATTATCTTCTTACATTAGCAGCAGCAAATGCACACCAGGATCGCTACTATCAAACAGATTTAGTTAACATTATGAAGGTAATACAGCCTTAATATCTGTGGTTATTTGTTTCATTAAAGACAAAAACAACTCATGAGTTGAGGTAGATAGGATCGAGTCAGTAGAATAGCAATTCTTTGCAGTTCATTAAACTATACTTGATATTGTTTGGGTACCCTGTCTTTCTGGTAATTCTGAATTAATTTTTAATGTAAGAAAGTATTTAAAGCCAAATCACAGTAAAGAGACTAACTGTATTAGTTTCTAGCAGTGGCAGATATTTACTGTATAATGGTTATTAATATATGATAAAAATAAGATTATTTTTTAAAGCTTAGATTTTTTAAAATTTTGTAATTTTATCTTTAATTAATAGGTAAATGTGTATGTTAATGTTTTATGATTTTGAAGCACCCATGAGAAGAAGGGAAAATGTCTAGTAGTTATATGAAAATGTCTCTACCCTAGGTATCTGCTCTGAAATGTAGATAGATTTGTATTACACTTTCTTGTGTACTCAAACTCAATTTGGTCTTTCCCTGTTTATACATGTATATGGTTTTTTTTACCTTTCACTGAAGTAAAAGAAAAGGGGTGGAGAAGAAAACCTTTTTAATCTACTGCCAGACCCCTGTTGCTGGTATACAATTTCTACATAGAGTGTATCTCATTTTCTCCTGTCTTCTTAAGGACCCAAACATTTGATTATTCTGTCTTTCTCTTATATTTTCATCCGTCTCAAATATATTGTTCTTAGATTAGAAGATTAACACAATATAATGTGTTAATGTTCTAACACATTAATTGGGGCGCCTGGGTGGCTCAGTTGGTTAAGCGACTGCCTTCGGCTCAGGTCATGATCGTGGAGTCCCGGGATCGAGTCCCGCTTCGGGCTCCCTGCTCGGCGGGGAGTCTGCTTCTCCCTCTGACCCTCCTCCCTCTCATGCTCTCTGTCTCTCATTCTCTCTGTCTCAAATAAATAAATAAAATCTTAAAAAAAAACCAAAAAAACACATTAATTGAATTGCTTGCTTTGCAAATCATAAGCTTTGAGAATGGGGATGTAACAGGAGTGGGTGTTCTTTTTTTCTACAGTGGCTCTGGAAAGAGATAAACTCTGTCTAGAAACTATAAGTTCTTTCCTTTAAAGTGGACAGGATGTTACCTGCTACCCTCAGAGAAAAACAGGAGTGATAGAAAGAGTCAGAGTGGGCTAAGAAGTATCCAGTTGCAAAATTTTTTCGGAAATTTCCTCTTTGTTCATTGCCTGAACTCTCCTTTTCCTAACTTCTATCCTGTTCGGAGTTCTGGTTAGAACATAGGCGGTAAGATGTTTTGACATCCCAGATGAGAGCTCTGTATACATTTCCTCATGAAATGGTGGACCTAGAGGTTTAGGCATTTTAGTATCTTATTAGGTATTACATAATGCTTCAGATTTACAAGAACCAACAAGAGACTTGACCTCCCATTATAACATGCTTTCTCTAGGGAAATATTTATGTATAATCAGTCTTAGACAACCCATTCATTAAAGAAGATATTCAATACAGTTTGCACTTAAAGTTGTGATTCCCTGACTGGGGAGGGTATGTGCTCTGGCAAGCGCTGTGAATGGTGCAAGACTGTTGAATCTCAGATCTGTACCTCTGAAACAAATAATGCAATATATGTTAAGAAAAAAAAAGAAGAAGAAGAAGGTAGCGGGAGGGGAAGAATGAAGCGGGGGAAATCGGAGGGGCAGACGAACCATGAGAGACGATGGACTCTGAAAAACAAACTGAGGGTTCTAGAGGGGAGGGGGATGGGAGGATGGGTTAGCCTGGTGGTGGGTATTGAGGAGGGCACATTCTGCATGGAGCACTGGGTGTTATGCACAAACAATGAATCATGGAACACTTCATCTAAAACTAATGATGTAATGTATGCGGATTAACATAAGAATAAAAAAAAAAGTTGTGATTCCCTGTATACTGTCCACTATTAAATCAAAGCTGTTGACTATATATTTCCCCTTTAAATACTTTAAAATGAACATATTAGTTGAAGCAGCAGCTAAATGAAATCTTTGTTTTTTAAATTGAATCCATAGCGAAAAAGACCTCTTTCTTAAAACCCTATGGCCTTTGACAAACTGGGAAAGGTACAGTATTATTTCGGGGGTGTACCTTCTGCCCAAAACAAAGAGGAAGTTAATGGGCCTGGCCAGCTGTCAGATTATATATCTTTGAACTTTGCTTTGAAATCCTAATGCAGATACTTGATCAGCATGGGTAGGTTATGCTTCAGATTACTCATTTCATGAGACATTATAAGGTACTAGAATGATAAAACAGAAGAGAAGCAGGAGTCCTCTTTTGTCCCTTAAAAATAGACAGATGTATTCTCAGTTTTCATGTTGTGTGTGTGTGTGAATTCATTTTCTTCCTCATGTTAATTCTGTAGTCTGCAGTATTGGAAAACTGTCATCAATCATATTGTTAGCTACTTAGTGAGTTTCTGTCATTGAATTGACAGTGGCCCTTCCGTGCCTTTCTTAGAAAAGTCTTCTTTTCTGAATTGTTGTTAAGGTTATAATGCCCTAGCTAGGATCTTTTTAAACAAATTCTATGAATAGTTTTGAAGCAGGAGGTTTGATTCATTGATTAAATCATAAGCATTTAATAGTCACTTACAGTGTTGTAGGTACTGGACTACACTTTGGGAAGAAGCAAAGATGAGTAAGACACTCTATCTTCAAAGAGCTCAGTTTGGTGGAAGAGAGAGAATTACATAGAAATGATTACAAATTAGAATAATGAAATTACTGCTAGAGGACCATTATAAGTAATATTAACAGCTATCTTTTTTTTTTCATTGCTTAATATTACTCTGGCATTATCCTAATCACTTTAGGCATATTATCCTTTATAATTTTTTTCTTTATCCTGGTTAGAGTTCATAGTTCATTATTTAAATAACACTCTGGCCTTGAAATGAAATGAAATGAAATTCCAACTCAAGATGAACCCAGATAACCTCTTTCTTTGTACCTGCATCCAAGTAGCCAAGTACTACTGAAGACAATCTTTCAACAGACAGAACACATTCATGTTCATAAATTAATGTGGAACCAGTCTCAAATGGACCCTGAGCATTGGGTCCATTTGGACATTTCCCTGGTTAACTCCCTAATATTTTTAACACTTTCTTCAACTTTTTTCCATCTCAAACCTCAAATTTATCTCTTCTCTTTCACACTTAGCAAGTGGTTTTTCTTCCTAATTTACAGAGAAAATACAAGCCATTAAAAGGGAACTCCATTATTTTCCCATTACCTGCCTTCATGTGTGTTCAGGATTCCTCCAAGGAACCGCAACAGCAGAGTTGTTCCTTCTGTCTAAAGATGATCCTTTCACCTTGGTTTTGGATATCTCGTTCTCTCCTGCCTTTTCACGATCAAAACAACTGATTATTCTATTTTCTTCTTATATTTCTTGGACATTGTATTCTTAGGTTAAAAGGTTTAGAAGAAAAAAAAGAGTGTAGAAGAGACCTTAAATGCCCGAGGGGGAGAGCGAAGTAACTGTTGGGTGTCCAGCATGGCCAGGTGCTCTGTCTAGATACTTTAAATACCTACGTTCAGGGGTGCCTGGGTGGCTCAGTCGTTAAGCATCTGCCTTCGGCTCAGGTCATGATCCCAGGATTCTGGGATCGAGTCCCACATGCTCGGCAGGAAGCCTGCTTCTCCCTCTCCCACTCCCCCTGCTTATGTTCCCTCTCTCGCTGTGTCTCTCTCTGTCAAATAAATAAATAAAATCTTTAAAAAAATAAAATAAAAAAAATACCTACGTTCATTTAGTTTTCATAACATCTTTTGAGCTAAATATCATTATCCCTGTTTTACAAATCAGATTGCAGAGCCTCAGTGAGGTTCAGTGAATATGTATGTATTAGGACTTAAAGTCTTTATGACTTCACAGCTTGTGTTCTTTACTACATATCACACTGTTCTTTTCTACATTGCATTCCAATCTTCTTGATAGTATAGATGAGTATAATTAGTAGTAGCCTACTGTGAATATCGTAAATTCTGAGAGAACTGTAAAATAAAATTAATAACTGAAAATTACGAATTCTCCCCTGTTCTAGTTATTATAAAGAGTAAGATCATGTCAGTACCTAAATACCAATATTTAGGCAGGTTCCCCAAGGAATATTTTGTGTTCCTTATGCCAGTACTCATTAAAGCAGATACTAAATACACCACGCTGTCTATCATCAGGCAGGCATTTAAAAAAAATTTTATTATGTTATGTTAATCACCATACATTACATCATTAGTTTTTGAAGGCAGGCCTTTTTGAACTCCACACTAAAACAAAACAAAAAAGCTATTGTGAGGCCATGGAAACCAGACTACTGATTTTAGCACATCTGTAGAAAGCAGTTCTACTGGCTGCTGGGAAGTAAGGTAGTTTTTTCCTCAAAACTCCTTCTTTTGCAACATATTCTTGTACAATATGTAAACTGATATTTTTATAAGCTCGTGTAGTATTTTCTTAATGGTTTCGCTGAGGAAAGATGAAGCACAGTGCATCAAAGTAGAAAAGGGAAGAAATGTCCAACTAATGAGAATTTGAAAAGTTTAATAATACTACGACCTTATTTCTAGAGAAATATTTATTGTCTTCAGTGGAAGCTAAATGTATCTGGACTAACTGATAATTGGGCAAAGTAATAAAAGTTAAACATCTTTCTATGTGAAAGAAATCTAGAAAATATGATAATATGGCATATCTTTTGCAGATACTTGTTTTGGTTAAATGAGAAGAAAATCATTATTGGTATCCAGCTCCCTTATTTTTATGGTTTTTGCAGCTAACCACTAATTATTTCAGAAGTTTTCCTCATTCACATGTGGACATGGAACTCATTTTTTTTTAAGTCATAGCTCTTTTGGTTTCCCTGCCACATAACTCTCTAGCTGTTGTACTTCTCTTTCACCCAATAAAGTTTGTTCACTTAACAAATTATCATGGAAGTCCCCAAATCTGAAGCTCAGCTCTCTGCTTCTCTTACTTTGCATCCTCTTTCTGTACACCCTCTTCTTAGAAAGAGTAATCATTTGGCCCAATTTTTATTAATATTGTATCAGTCCCAAATCTGTATGTTATTTACCCTTATGATTATCCATCGTTTGCCTTTACATTAGTGGCTGAAATTTTCTCAGCTGGAGGCAACTCTTTGTTTCCTTGGTTTCAGGTGACAACTGCTTCATTCTGTCCTCCAGAGCTCTAAAGCTGCCCTGTACAGTATGGTAGTCCCTAGGTACATGTGGCTGTTTAAAATAGTTAAAAATAGGGGCGCCTGGGTGGCTCGGTCGTTAAGCATCTGCCTTCGGCTCGGGTCATGATCCCAGGGTGCTGGGATCGAGCCCCACATCGGGCCCACTGATCAGTGGGAAGCCTGCTTCTCCCTCTCCCACTCCCCCTGCTTGTGTTCCTGCTCTCGCTCTCTCTCTCTCTGTGTCAAATAAATAAATAAAATCTTTAAAAATAAAAAAAATAAAATAAAATAGTTAAAAATAAATAGAATCTTAAATTCTGTTACGCAGTCGTAATACCCACATTTCACGTGCTCTAAAGCCTCATGTGGCTAGTCGTCACCATATTGAATAGTACAGATACAGAATATTTCCATCATCACAGAAAGTTCTATTGGATAGCAGGGCTCTGAAGTTTATTTAGTTTTTTTTTTTTGGTTTATAGTTCTATTGTGGTAAATAGTTGTTAACAGTGAGATCTATAAACATACACAGAATTATTATATCTTATTCTGTTGGCTAGGATCCTTAGTACAATGGTGAATAAAAGTGGTAAGAGTGGACATCCTTGTCTTGTTCTGAGATCTTTTGGGGAAAGCAAAAAACCAACTTTTTAAGAATTATTTTGGTAAAAATGCACATAACATAAAATTTTCCATTTTAACCAATTGCCCAGAATTACAAAGCAGTAATTTAAAAATATTTTTAGCATTTGAACAATGGCTACGAACTCCTGCATGGAATCCTTATATATAAAGCAGATGAAAGGAGGCTGTTTGGTTAAAACTTGTGAGGCTGTTTTCCCTTTGTGTGTTTTCCCCATTGCCCATACCCATGTATGTCATCTTCTACTTACTTTTGGTTCCTGAGGTATTATACTGAATACTGGGGCTCCTTGAAATACGATTTGGAAACAACTGTTCTAAGATAGTATTTTCCAACTAGTAAATTTCTTACAGAATTCTAAGCTGTACCTAGGTGATCTCCTTGCTAGACTTTTTCAAAGTAATGTTTTAAAAATGTGAATCAGGTGATGATAGTCTACTGCTCACACCCTCCAGTGACAATTGAATACTCGGGCTTGAGGGCTTATTTGAATGTCTTGGGCTGGACAATCAACAATAAATGAGGGGTACTAAAGCAGAGAATACATAAAACTACTTGTGGGAGTAGTATATAAGGTGACAAGAGGCAAAAGGAGAAAACGTAAACCAGCTCTTTTAAAGTCAACTTTATTAAGGTATAATTAATATAAAATAAAATGCATCTATTTTAACTATATAGTTGGTTGAGTTTTGACAGATGTATACACCCATGTAATCGTTGTCATAATCATAATATATAGAATATTTCCATCCCCCAAAACTTCTCACTTGTTCCTTTGCAGTTATATTTAGTTTCTATCACTATGTAACAAATCAACCCAAACTTAAAGACTGTAAACTATCTCCATGTACTGTTTCACAGTTTTGTAGTTTAAAAGTCCAGGTGGGCTCAGCTGGGTCCTCTGTTTAGGATCTTACAAAGGCAGAACCTTAATTTTGATTTTGTCTGGACTGGGTTTTTCTCTGGAGACTCTGAGAGAATCTACTCCCAGGGTCATTCAGGTTGTTGACTTAAGTCCTTTTTTTTCTTGCTGGCTGTAGGCTGAGAGTCACTCTCAGCTCCTAGAGGTTGCTCTCAGGTCCGTTCCACATGACTCCCTTTATCTCCCAACCAGCATGTAGACTCCTTTTCATGTGTTCGATCTCTGACTTTCTTTTTGCTACTAACCAGAGAAAATTCTCTGCTTTTAAAGGGCTCTTGTGATGAAATTAGGCCTGCCAGATAATCTCTCTTTTGCCATATAACATAACATAATCATAGGAATAATATTGCATCATTCATAAATTATCCCCATACTCAGATTATATAAGGGGAAGGGTTGTTGGGATCATCTTACAATTCTCCCTCCCTCAGCAGTCCTATATTTACTTTGTTAAATTTATTCCTGAATATGTCAGTGTTACTGTAACCATTATGTTTTCATTTCATCTTTCAATTCTTTTATTAGTATATAGAAATACAATTGATTTTCATATATTGACTTAGGCAGTTACTGGGTTACTCTGCATAAAGATTACTGTAAAGCTTAGTGGCTTAAAAACAACACAAGTATTTATTTTTCTCGTGAATCTGTACTTTGGACGGGGCTTAGTGGGGATAACTTGTCTCTGTACCACTCCCCATTAGCTAGAGCAGCTTAAAGGCTAGTAGCTAAATTCTTCTGAGTGTGTACTTTCTCCCATGTTTAGTGCTTGATGCTCCCTGTTGGCTGAGACTCTGCTGGGGCTGTCAGCTGGAGTTTCTGCACTTGGCTTCTCTGTGTCGCCTGGGCTTCTTCTCATTGTTGGGTTCCAAAGACAAATTATATGAGGAGGGGAGGGAGGCTGGCCAGGCAATATTGCCTTTTATGAAATAGTCTCAAGGGTCATACAATCTCTTTTCTGCATTCCATTCATCGAAGCAGTTACAAGGTTCAACCCAAGATCGAGGGGTTGATGGGATAGATTCTGCTTCTTAGTGTGGTGTGGCAAAGTTATGGAAGAAGAGGTGGCACCAGAAGTATTGCTGTGGCTGTTTTTTTGGCAAATGCAATCTGCTACTTGACCTTGTATCCTGCAGTCTTCCTAAATTCACTTATTAGTTCTAGTAGCTTTTTTTTGTGGATTCTTTACAATTTTAAATGACCATGATCATGTCACAGTTTATTTGTCTTTTTTCTTAAAGCTTTTATTTATTTATTAGAGAGAAAGATCACAAGCTGGGGAGAGACAAAGGGAGAGGGAAAAGCAGACTCCCCACTGAGCAGAGTGTCCAATGCAGGACTTGATCCCAACACCCTGGGACCATGACCTGAGCCGTGGGCAGTTGCTTATCCAGCTGAGCCACCCAGGCACCCCCATTTCTGTCTTTCTAATCTAGAAATCTTTTTATTTCTTGTCTTATTCTGTTGGCTAGGATCCTTAGTACAATGGTGAATAAAAGTGGTAAGAGTGGACATCCTTGTCTTGTTCTGAGATCTTTTGGGGAAAGCAAAAAACCAACTTTTTAAGAATTATTTTGGTAAAAATGCACATAACATAAAATTTTCCATTTTAACCATTTCCTTTTTTTCTTTTTAATTCCAGTATCATTAGCATGTAGTGTTATATTAGTTTCAGATGTACAATATAATGATTCAGCAATTCTATACATTACTCAGTGCTCATCATAAGTGTATCTTAATTCTCTTTATCTCCCCTCTGGTAACCATCAGTTTGTTCTCTATAGTTACGAGTTTGTTTTTTGGTTTGTCTCTTTTTTTCTGTTTGTTTTGTTTCTTAAATTCTTCATATGAGTGAAATTATATGGTATTTGTCTTTCCCTGACTTACTTCATTTCACATTATCCATGTTGTTGCAAATGGCAATATTTCATTCTTTTTATGGCTGAGTAATATTCCACTGTGTATATATACCACATCTATCTATCAGTGGACACTTGGGCTGCTTCCATAATTTGACTATTTTAAATAATGCTGCAACAAACATAAGGGTGCATATATCTCTTCAAATTAGTGTTTTCGTATTCTTTGGGTAAATACCAAGTAGTGGAATTAAAGGATCATATGGTAATTCTATTTTTAATTTTTTGAGGAACCTTCACACTGTTTTCCACAGTGGCTACACCAGTTTGCATTCCCACCAACAGTAAATGAGGGTTCCTTTTCTTCCACATCCTCACCAACACTTGTTGTTTCTTGTGTTTTTGATATTAGCCATTCTGACAGGTGAAGTGATTATCTCATTGTGGTTTTGATTTGTATTTCCCTGATAATTAGTGATATTGAGCATCTTTTCATGTGTCTGTTGGCCATCTGTATGTCTTCTTTGGCAAAGTGTTCATGTCTTTGCCCATCTTTAAATTGGATTATTTGGGGTTTTTGTGTTGAGTTGTAGAAGTTCTTTATATGTTTTGTTTACTGACCCTTTATCAGATATACCATTTGCAAATATCTCCTCCTATTCAGTAGGTTGTCTTTTAGTTTTGTTGACTGTTTCCTTTGCTGTGCAGAAGCTTTTTATTTTGATGTACTCCGAATAGTTTATTTTTGTTTTTGTTTCCTTGCCTCAGGAGACATATCTAGAAAAATGTTGCTCCTGATGATAGCAGAGAAGTTACTGCCTGTGCTCTTCTAGGATTTTTATGGTTTTCTGTCTCACATTTAGGTCTTAAATACATTTTGAGATGATTTTTGTGTATATTTTGTGTAAGAAAGTGGTCCAATTTCATTCTTTTGTATGCTGCTGTCCAGTTTCCCCTGTGCCATTTATTTTTATTTTTTATTTTTTAAAGATTGTATTTATTTATTTGACAGAGAGAGACACAGCGAAAGAGGGAACACAAGCAGGGGGAGTGGGAGAGGGAGAAGCAGGCTTCTTCCTGAGCAGGGAGCCCAATGCGGGGCTCCATCCCAGGACCCCGGGATCATGACCTGAGCCGAAGGCAGACGCTTAACGACTGAGTCACCCAGGCGCCCCTCCCCTGTGCCATTTATTAAAGAGACTTTTTCCCATTGCATATTCTTGCCTCCTTTGTCAAAGATTAATTGATTAATTAATCATGGGTTTATTTCTAGATTTTCTATTCTGTTCCTTTGATCTCTGTGTCTTTTTTTGTGCCAGTACCATATTGTTTTGATTACTACAGCTTGGTAGTATATCTTGAGATCTGGGATTATAGTACTTCAGTTTTGTTCTTTTTCAAGACTACTTAGGCTATTGTGGCCTTTTGTGGTTCCATACAAATTTTAGGATTGTTTATTCTAGTTCTGTGAAAAATGCTGTTAGTATTTTGACAGGGATTTTTTAAAAGATTTTTATTTATTTATTGGAGAGAGAGAGAGAGAGAACACGAGCAGGGGGAGGGGCAGGAGAGGGAAAAGCATACTCCCCACTGAGCAAGAGTCCTACATGGGGCTCAATCCCAGGACCCTGAGATCATGACCTGATCCAAAGTCAGATGCTTAACTGACTGAGCCACCCAGGTGCCCCTTGATAGGGATTTTGATAGGGATTGCATTAGATCTGTAGATTGCTTTGAATATAATGGACGTTTTAACAATATTTGTTCTTCCAGTCTATGAGCATGGAATATCTTTCCATTTGTTTGTGTCATCTTTAATTTCTTTCATCATTGTTTTATAGTTTCTGAAGTACAGGTCTTTTCACCTCCATGGTTAAGTTTATTCCTAGGTATTTTATTATGTTTGGTGCAGTTGTAAATGGGATTATTTTCTTAATCTCTCTTTTTGCTTCTTCATTATTAGTGTATAGAAATGCAGTGGATTTCTGTATATTGGTTTTGTATCTTGTGACTTTACTGAATTCATTTATAAGTCTAGTAGTCTTTTGGTGGAGTCTTTAGGGTTTTTTATATATAGTATCATGTCATCTGCAAATAGTGAAAAGTTTTACTTCTTCCTTACCAATTCAGATTCCTTTTATTCCTTTTTCTTGTCTTATTGCTGTGGCTAGGACTTCCAGTACTTAGTTGAATAAAAGTGGTGAAAGGGACGTCCTTGTCTTGTTCCTGATCTTCGGGGAAAAGCTCTCGATTTTTCATCATTGAGTATGATGTTAGCTGTGGGTTTTTCATATTTGACCCTTACTATATTAGAGCTTTGTTCCCTCTAAACCTACTTTGTTGGCAGTTTTTATCGTAAATGGATATTGTACTTTGTCAAATGCTTTTTCTGCATCTGCTGAAATAATTATATGGTTTTTATTCTTTCTCTTGTTGATGTAATGTATCATGTTAATTGATTTTTGAATGTTGAACCACCTTTGTCCCCCAGGAATAAATCCCACCCGATCATGGCAAATGATTTTTTTTAATGCATTGTTGGATTTGGTTTGCTAATATTTTGTTGAGGATTTTTGCATTTGTGTTCATCACAGATATTGACCTTTAGTTTGCTTTTTTGTGGTGTCTTTATCTGGTTTTGGTAGCAGGGTAATGTTGGCCTTACAGAATGAATTTGAAAGCTTTTCTTCCTCTTCTATTTTTTGGAATAGTTTAAGAAGAACAGGTATTAACTCTTAAATGTTTGGCACAATTCACCTGTTGATGCTGTTTGGTCCTGGAGTTTTGTTTGTTGGGAATTTTTTGATTATTGATTCAGTTTTGTTGATGGTAATCAGTCTGTTCAGATTTTCTATTTCTTCCTGATTCCATTTTGGGAGGTTATGTGTTTCTAGGAACTTATCCATTTCTTCCAGGTTGTCCAATATGTTGGCATATAAGTTTTCATAATATTCTTATGTACTCCTTTGTATTTCTATGGTGTTGGTTGTTATTTCTCCTGTTTCATTTTTTATTTTATTTGAGTCCTCTCTCTCTCTTTTTTTTTTTGATGAGTCTAGTTAAAGGTTTATCCTTTTTTTTTTTTAATCTTTTCAGAGAACTAGCTCCTGGTTTCATTGATCTGTTTTCTTGTTTTTTACTTTCTATTTTGTTTATTTCTGCTCTGATCTGTATTATTTTCTTCCTTTTACTGGTTTTGGGTTTTGTTCTTTTATAGCTCCTTTATGTGTAAGATTAGGTTGAGATTTTTCTTGCTTCTTTTTTTTTTTTTTTAAGATTTTATTTATTTATTCATGAGAGAGAGAGGCAGAGGGAGAAGCAGGCTCCCCGC
The DNA here is from genome assembly GCF_029215605.1 of Mirounga angustirostris. NCBI lineage: Eukaryota > Metazoa > Chordata > Mammalia > Carnivora > Phocidae > Mirounga > Mirounga angustirostris. The sequence goes on from NW_026991721.1 coordinate 56,320,772, forward strand.
GGAGCCTCAGGGAGGGACTCGATCCCAGGACCCTGGGATCATGACCTGAGCTGAAGGCAGACGCTTAACCAACTGAGCCACCCAGGTGTCCCTTTTCTTGCTTCTTGACATAGGCCTGTACTGCTATAAACTTCCCTCATAGAACAGCCCTTGCTGCATCCCAAAGGTTTTGGACCATTGTGTTTTCATTTTCATTTTTCTCTGTGTATTTTTTTATTTCCTCTTTGATTTCTTGGTTGACCCATTCATCGTTTAGCAGCATGTTATTTAGCGTCCATGTATTTGTGTTCTTTCCAGATTTTTTTTCTTGTGGTTGACTTCTCATTTCATAGCGTTATGGTCAGAAAAGGTGAATGATAAGACTTCGATCTGTTTGCATTTCTTGAGACTTGTTTTGAGGGCTAAGATGTGATCTGTTCTGAAGAATGTGCCATTTGCACTTGAAAAGAATGTGTATTCTGCTGTTTTAGGATGGAATGTTCCGTGTATATCTGTCTGTTAGATCCATCTAGTCCAATGTGTCATTCAAAGCCACTGTTTCCTTATTGATTTTCTGTTTGGATGGTCTATCTATTGATGTAAGTGGGGTGTTAAAGTCCCTTACTATTATTGTATTACTGTTGTTTACTTCCTTTATATTTGTTATTAACTGCTTTATGTATTTGGGTGCTCCCACATTGGGTGCATAAATATTTACAGTTGTTATATCTTCTTGTTGGATCATTCTGTTTATGACTATATAGTGTCCTTCTTTTTCTCTCTTTACAGTCTTTGTTTTAAAGTCTATTTTGTCCAATGTAAGTTTTGCTACCCCTGCTTTCTTTTTCCTTCCATTTGCATGATAAATGCTTTTCCATCCCCTCACTTTCAATTTGCATGTGTCTTTAGGTCTGAGTCTCTTGTAGGCAGCAAATAGATGGGTCTTGTTTTTTATCCATTTCATCACCCTGTGTCTTTTGATTGGAGCATTTGGCCCATTTACATTCAAAGTAATTATTGATAAGTGTGTACTTATTGCCATTTTGTTATTTGTTTTATGGTTGTTTTTGTAGTTCTTGTTTGTTCCTTTCCTCTCTTGCTCTCTTTTCTCACGGTTTGCTGGTTTTCTGTAGTGGTATACTTGGATTCCTTTCTCTTTATTTTTTGCATGTCTATTAGTGGTTTTTGATTTGTGGTTATCATTAAGTTTGTATATAACAACTTCTGCATAGAGTAGTCTATATATTAAGTTAATGGTCATTTAAGTATGAACCTATTCTTTTTTCTTTTTCTTCGAGTTTTTATTTAAATTCCAGTTAGTTAACATACAGTGTAATATTAGTTTCAGATGTAGAATTTAGTGATTCAACACTTCCATACAACATCCAGTGCTCATTACAACCAGTGCATTCCTTAATCCCCATCACCTGTTTAACCTATCCCCCCACCTACCTCCCCTCTGAGGTTTAGTCTCTGTAATTAGGAGTCTGTTTCTTGGTTTGCCTCTCTCTTTTTCTCCCTGTGTTCTTTTGTTTTGTTTCTTAAATTCCACATTTGAGTGAAATCATGTGGTATTTGTCTTTCTCTGACTGACTGGATAGCAACATGCAAAAGAATGAAATTGGACCACTTTCTTACACCATACACAAAAATAAATTCAAAATGGATTAAAGACCTAAATGTGAACAGGAAACCATTAAAATCCTAGAGGAAAATACAGGCAGTAACCTTTTTGACATCAGCTATAGCAACTTCTTACTAGATATGTCTCCTGAGACGAGGAAACAAAAGCAAAAATAAACTATTGGAACTTTATCAAAATAAAAACTTATGCACAGCAAAGGAAACAATCAATAAAACTAAAAGGCAGCCTGCGGAATGGGAGAAGATACTTGCAAATGACATATCTGATAAAGGGTCAGTATCCAAAATATATAAAGAACTTATACAACTCAGCACCCAAAAAAACAAATAATCCAGTTAAAAAATGGGCAGAGGATATGAATAGACATTTTTCCAAAGAAGACATACAGATGGCCAACAGACACATGAACCCATTCTTCTGTCCACTTCACACTTTAGATATATGGTGTCATACTTTACATCTTTTTGTGTTGTGAATCCCTTGACTGATTTTTATAGATATACCTAATTTTACTGCTTTCATGCTTCCTACTTTGCCTCCTTTAACTTACGTTGTTTGCTTTCCACTCAGGAGTCCCTTTTAACATATCTTGTAGGGCTGGATTAGTGGTTATGAATCCCTTTTAACTTTTGTTTGTCTGGGAAACTCTTTATCTCTCCTTCTCTTTTGAATGAGAGCTTTGCTGGATAGAGTGTTCTTGGCTGCAGATTTTTTTCTTTTAGCACTTTGAATATATCCTGCCACTCTCTTCTGGCCTACAAAGTTCCTGATGAAAAATCAGCCCATAGCCTGGTATGTAACTGTTTTGCTTTCTCTTGCTGCTTTTAAAATTCTCTACTTATCACTACTTTTTGCTGCTTTCATAACTATGTGTTTTGGTGTGGACCTCCTTGGGTTGATTTTGTTGGCGGGCTCTCTCTGCCCCCTGGATCTGGATTTCTGTTTCCTTCCCCTATTCAGGAAGATTTCAGCTATTATTTCTTCAAATAAATTTTCTGCTCCCTCTTTTCACTCTTCTCCTTCTGGGATCCCTATAATCTGAATGTTATTATGCTTGATGGTGTCCCTGAGTTCCCTAAGCCTATTTTCATTTTTTATGATTTTTTTCTTCTCTTTCCTGTTCAGTTTGATTGCTTTCCATCGCTCACTCCTCCAGGTCCCTGATCCATTCTTCTGTTTCCTCTAGCCTACTATCTATTCTATTTAGTGTACTTTTAATTTCAGTTATGAGTTCTTGATCTCTGATTGGTTCTTTTTTATGTTTTTTGTCTCTTTGCTAAGGATCTCACTGAGGTCCTCCACTCTTTTTCAAGTCCAGTGAGTATCTTTATGATCATTACTGTAAATTATCAGTCATATTGCTTATCTCTGTTTTGTTTAGGTCTCTTGTTATGATTCTGTCCTGTTCTTTCATTTAGGACATACTTCTGCATCTTCTCAATTTGTCTAACTCTCTGTGTCTCTTTGTGTGTTAGGAAAGTTAGCTGCATCTCCTGCTCTTAAAAGTAGTGGCCTTATAAATAACAGGTCCAGTAGTGCCCTGCAATGCAATGTCTCCTGTTCACTAGCACCTGGCACTCCAGGGGTGTCTATGTATATTGCATGTGTTGTACTCTTGTGGCTGAGCCACTTTTACCTTCAGTCTAGTCATCTGCAATGGCTCTCTTTGCCTGTTGTGGGCAGGATTTGGTCCCTGTGTAGTGGGCCAGTTTGGGGTCACTTTGGGCTTCAGTTGAGTTGGACCAGCCATTTGCTAGAGATACAATAGTACCAAAATGCAGGGCACTTTCCCTGTACTGTTCCCTGAGTAGTTTTTGTTAGTGAGTGGGGCCTGCAGTCAGACCAGATGTCTGGTGTATGTGGTTATCTTCCACCATCACTGGGACAGCAGTCACTTTGGACTGGTGCTGGCCCTCATCAGCACTTCTTGCTCACTTCCAGGCTTGTGGTACCACTTTGAATGGGCTTCAGCCTAGCGTGTATCGGAAGGAGGCAGGTCTGCAAGGGAATATGGGGGAGGGGCATGAGGTCTTAGCAAGGTTTGCACAGGTCTGTGAGGGGAGCTACAGCTGTCCAGAACTCTTGCCAAGGCTGGCCTGGTTTGAGGGGGCAGATCTACAGAAGCGAAGGAGAAGGCATTCTGTTAGCAAGCTAGGTGGAGAGTGTTGGCACTGAAATGGTTCTGCAGGTGTCCATGCATCTAGGCTAGGGGAGGCACATGGCACCCACCAACTCATTCTTGGAGAAATATCCCAACAATCCCTGCCCCTCCAGTGCATGCTCAGATTAGTAAATAAATGTTCCTGTATACCCCCAGATATTTTTCAAACTGTTGTTTCCATGCTGTATCTCAGGTCTGTGTGCTATTTCTTTAAGGGCGGGGATTCAGTATTTTCTTGCCCTCAGGCTCTCCCAGAGCTGAGCCCACTGATTTTTTAAAGCTCCAGGTGTTAATTTAAGCCTTGCTGATTATAAGAACTCAGAAAGTAGGCCCCTCTGGTTTTCAAAGCCAAATGTTATGGGGATTTGTCTTCCCCACTCGAGTTCCGCGAGCTTGTGGTATTTGGTGTGAGGGTTTGTTTCTCTCCCCTCTGCAGCCCGCAGCACCCCTGCCCTGGACAACTCCATGGATCTGTTTAGCTCCTGACTGTCTCTCCACTCTTCTACCCTCTTTGATGTGGCCTTTACATTTAGCTGTGGAGAGTCTGTTCTGTCAGTCTTCAGGTTGTTTTCTGGATTATTTACACTGATGTGGGTGTTACTAGTTTTATCTGTGGGACAAGGTGAGCGTAGGCCCCTCCTACTTGGCTTTCTTCCCCAGAAATCTGATATGGACCTAACCATTTCTGTATATACGGTTCATTGGCATTAAGTACATACACAGTTTTGTGCAGCACCACCATCCATCTCCAGAACTTTTTCATCTTCCCAGACTGAAACTCCATGCCTGCTAAATGATAACTCCCCATTCCTTTTTCCTCCTGCCCCCTGAAAACCACTATTCTACTTCCCATATATGAATTTGACTACTGTTAAGTACCTCATATAAGTGGACTCATACAATATTTGTCCTTTTGTGTCTGCTTTATTTCACTTAGCGTAATGTCTTCAAGATTCATCTATGTTATAGCAGGTCTCAGAATTCCATTCATTTTTAAGGCTGTACTTTTATTATCTATATCCTGCGTTGCAAATAATTTTAAGTGCCTCTTTACCAACAAAGTGAGCTGAGCACTTTGTGAATCCTTGCTGTCAGGGACCTTACAAATTAGAAGTAGAACTAAGACATCTACATAAGAGACATCTAACTACAATTGAGCAGTGACATGGCACGCAGCAGGCGGTGAGGATGTGCATGCCCTTGCTCCTTCCTTTTTCTCAGCTCCATCTTCACAGGAGCAGCCGTGGTGCCCGTGGTTTAGTCGTGGACCTGTAGCTTTGTCTGTGCCCAGGAGCTACACACCCTCGAGGTGACCAGCCAGGAGATGCTTGTCCAGATCAAGGCTCATGTAGCCTTGCTGGAGGGCATTACTCCAGAAGATCAGGTTGTGCTCCTGGCAGGCACACCCCTAGAGGATGAGGCTACCCTAGGTCACTGTGGAGTGGAGGCTCTGACCACCCTGGAGCTAGCCGGCCAGAGCCTGGAGGTAAAGTCCATGTTTCCCTGGCCTGTGCTGGGAAAGTAAGAGAACAGACTCCCAAGGTGGCCAAACAGAAAAAGGAGGAGACAGGCCAAGCCAAGTGATGGAAGCAGTACAACTGGCGCTTGGTCAATGTCATGCCCACCTTTCACAAGAAGAAGGGCCCTGATGCCAGCTCTTAAGTCTGTTGTAATCCTGGCTCTCCCCAATAAAGCCACTTAGTTTAGTCAAAAAAAAATAAATAAATAAAAATAACTACAATTTAAGAGCATGTAATAGTAATAGCCATTATTTATTTAGATTTTATTCTGTAGAGGGTTTATATTCATATTATCTCATTTAATCCTCAAGACAACCCTATATATGCATTCCAGTCATATGTTCCTATAAATGTAAGTGGTACAAATAGCTATAGGCCATCAAATCTCCCTAGAATGTAAGATTCCTGAGAGCAGATACTTTGTTTTGTTCCCTGTTTTATACCTAGCACTCAAAATTGGTGTTGAATAAATAAGGAGGCAGAGATTGCTGTGGTCTTTCTTCATGGAGGACTTTTATCCATGGGAGAATTAGCATGTTAGATAGGCCTTATCTGGTGAGTAGGATGTCCGTAAGCTATGGTGGCTGAGAATGGGATTTCACAGGGATGGACTTGTATGAGTACTTAGGAAAGTGATGTATAGTGGAAACCACTGGTTCCATTGGTCCTGGGGAGAGGCACGAGAATATTTGCTAAGGGTACTAGCAGTAGAGGTTTTTTTTTTTTTTTTTTTTAAGATTTTATTTATTTATTTGAGAGAGAGCGAAAGAAAGAGCACAAGTGGCGGGCAGGAGCAGAGGGAGAAGGACAAGCAGACTCTGCACTTAGTGCAGTGCCTGCCTAGGGGCTTGATCCCATGACCCTGAGATCATGACCTGAGGCAAAAATCAAGAGTTGGACGCTTAACTGACAGAGCCACCCAGGTGCCCCTAGCAGTAGAGTTTTTAATGAAGCTTTAAAATATTTAACTTTGGGGCGCCTGGGTGGCTCAGTTGGTTAAGCGACTGCCTTCGGCTTAGGTCATGATTCTGGAGTCCCAGGATCAAGTCCCACATCGGGCTTCCTGCTCAGCGGGGAGTCTGCTTCTGCCTCTGACCCTCTCTCCTCTCGCGTTCTCTCTCTCATTCTCTCTCTCTCAGATAAATAAATACGATCTTTTAAAAAAAATAAAAAATAAAATAAAATATTTAACTTTGAAGAAAGAATTCTAAAATGCCATTAAAGTAGCTCTTTTTTTTTAAATAGGTTAGAATGTGGGTATTTGACTATTATCTTAGCTTTTTTATGCAGTTTTCTGTGAAGTATATTTTTCCATTAAATTTACTTATTTTTATATTCTGCATATAAGTCCATTTTCATATATTAGAAATGCTGAATTATTTTTACTCACACACACAAAAATTACCTAATAGTCTATTAGGTATCCAGTAATTCCTAGATTCTGTGATATATTTATTGTTGTTATTAAAAATTTGAAGTATTGCCATTGATGGCATTAGCTTTGGGGTTTAGAAAAGAAGTGATCTGTGAACAAACAGAATCTTCAACATTCGTAGCCATTTCTGGCCTTAGCAAGTTTCCTTTGTTTATAAATCACTTATCAAGACCTCTCCTTCTCTCTTTTTCAGATCATTTTGAAAAGGCAAATAGTATTCATCTTACTGGTATCTCGTGGCCCTTGATTATGATTCTCATGTCATAAAATGTAATAGAGATTATATTCTATCACTAAGGTGCTTAGTTGTGGCTTAAAATAGTCCCTGGCCACAGACAGGTGTTTTTCTGAGCATAATGCCCTATTCCTGTAATGAAGGTCAGGTCTCACTTGTGTGCATTTGGTGATGTTTATCTAGTATGACCAATGTGTAGGTTTTAAATTCCATTCAGTAAAGCATTTAAACCTAAGAATTGTATTTCTTTATCACAAATAACATGCTATGGAGTTGGCCAAACTCCATTTTCAGACATGGCTTTATAATTTCTGACTTACATGCATGTCAAGTCATTCTAATTGTTTTCTTATTAAATTACTCAACACAACCATATTTCCTTGATTCTAAGATTCAGAGTTTTGGGGGTTTTTTTTAAGATTTTATTTATTAATTTGAGAGAGAGAGAGTGTGTGTGTGTGTGTGTGTGTGTGTGTGTGTGGGAGTGGGGAGAGGGGCAGAGGAAGAGAGAGTCTCAAGCAGACTCCACACTGAGTGCAGAGCCTGACCTGGGGCTCAGTTCCACAACCATGAGATCATAACCTGAGCCAAAATCAAGAGTCGGATGCACAACCAACTGAGCCACCTGGGTGCCCCTAAGATTCAATTAAAAAAAAAAAAAAACTTGTAATGTTTTTTAATCAGCAGTGCTTCTGATATTCTGTGATGTCTTAAAGAAAAAAGAGAGTTTTTCCTAAATTTCCAATTTGTACAAGGCACAGAGGAAGATGGCAAAAAGATTTTTGATAAAAACTCTACCTTCAAGGGGTGCCTGGTTGGCTCAGTTGGTTAAACATCTGTCTCTTGATTTTGGCACAGGTCATGATCTCAGGGTCATGAGATTGAGCCCCGCAGTGGCCTTCGTGCTGGGCATGGAGACTGCTTGGGATTTTCTCCCTCTCTCTCTGCCCCTCCCCCCCAATGAAAAAAAACTCTACCTTTAAAAAATTAAGACGAAGATTGGTCTTTATATATATATTTCTGTCTTCCTCTCTGTTTCTCTCTGTCAGACAAACTCTTAAAGTTAAGTGGCAGTTCAAGTAGTAAACCTAAATGCCACTCACCTTTTCTGCATAGTTCGTTAATCTGATTTTTATTATAAATGAAAATACCTCTAAGCCAAATGAAATAAAATTATTCTAATATCCCAGAGGGAGTAAGTCTGTGGACGAAGATAGTGTGTGTTGGGATGCACTTCATTCTCTATTCATAAAGTTTTTAAAGGAAATAAGTAGATTATTAGCATTGAATTTAGTATTCTGCACTAGAGTTCTTCAAGTATTAACTTAGCCTTAACAAGGGATTATGAGGCTAAGTGATAACACCAGGTGTGCTCTTTCAAAGCAAATCTGTATAAAAGGTAATAGTGTATAATATATATATACACACGTATATATATGTTTTGTGTGTATAATAAAAACCATGTTTTTCATGTAAGATGAATCCTTGCATGAGGCCTTCATGTTATTACCCAGTAATTTTTGAAGGGATGACTAGTTGGTCTTGGTTTTTGCTTTGTTATGTGTGTCAACTTGTGGCATATCTTTTAACATTACTATTATAAAACCATTAAAGCACCAAGGAGGATTGTTGTTCAGAGAATGAAGCTCAGGTGCATAGAAGCACAGCTGGATCTCTGGAATGAAGATGATTGGCCAGAAGCATCTTGACCTCTGTAAGCAGGCCTTATGCTCATGGAGTAGTTCACGACCTTTAATACTGCCAAGAATAGTAGCGTGTTTGTGGGGCTTTCTAGAATTCCATCTCAGTACTGTCATTTTGGAAATGAGAATAAAGTTTTAGTTAGGAAACTAAGATTTATCTTTCATTAGTACAGTTAGAGATAAACGATTATTTGGCAAGAAGAGCTCAAGGCTCCCCACTGAGATACCTGTGCCACAGTTATCCTAATCCTACTTGTAATCTGGCCCCTGGTTATCCTCATGTATTATCTTTCAGTGACAGACACATCAAGACTAACTACAAATAAGATAGCTCATCGAACAGATGACTCTCTGGAAAGGAGTAACTGAAAAAAAGTTTCAGGTCCACCTAAAGATCTTTTCTAGGAAGCAGAATGATAAATAACAGTTTCAAATAAAATGACAGATCTCATTATTACAGACTATTGGGTCACATATCAAGAAGTCTTTTTATTTGTTCAAAGAGTAATTTTTAGAGCATCTGCACTGTACCCTTATTACTCTGAGGATAAACTTAGAAAACCTCAAGATAATTTAAAAGGTGTATGTTCTCTGCTGATTTTATCTTTGAAAATTCAGATATAATTCGCATAACATAAAGTTCACCATTTTAAAGTATGCATTTCAGTGGTTTTTTAGTATATTCACAAGGCTTTATAACTACCACCATGATCTAATTCCAGAAAATTTTCATGACCCCAAAAAGAAACCCTGTACCTCATTAGCAGTCATTCCCTGTTTTCCCACCACCTCCTGGAAACCACTAATCTGCTTTCTGTATCTATGGTTTTTCCTCTTCTAGACATTTCATATGAATGGAACCATGCAGTATGTAGAGTATGTGGCTTCTTTCACTTAGCCTGTTTTCAAGGTTCATCCATGTAATAACATGTATCAACACTTCATTATTTTTTATGGCTAAGAAATACTCCACATTGTATGGATATGCCACATTTTGTTTATCCATTCATCAGTTGATGGACATTTGGGTTTTTCTACTTTTTGCTTATCTGTCTCTTTATCCTCATTTCGATTCTCTCCCCTATCACTCTGCACTTCAGTGAGTGACTGTCTTTCAGTTCCTCACCAGTACCAAGCTGTCTCCTCCAGAGGATTTGCACGTGTTCATCCCTTGGCCTACAACCATCCCTTTCCTCATTATATCCATTTACTTTCTTAACTTTTTTTTTTTTTAAAGATTTTATTTATTTATTTGAGAGAGAATGAGAGAGAGAGAGTACGAGAGGGAAGAGGGCAGAGGGAGAAGCAGACCCCCTGCTGAGCAGGGGGCCCGATGCGGGACTCAATCCCGGGACTCCAGGATCATGACCTGAGCTGAAGGCAGTCGCTTAACCAACTGAGCCACCCAGGCGCCGTACTTTCTTAACTTTTAATCATGGTTCACATCCTAGTTCAAATCTATTTCTGTAGGGATCACTTCCCCCAAATATACCAGATTCTCCTGTTGTATGTTCTCATAGCATCAGCCTTCTTTCCTTCATAATATTCCTCTTAATTTATAATTATATACTTGAGTGTACTGTCTCTTTGCCTTCCTCTCCCAACTCTAGTATAGTTTAAATTTCATGAAAGCCAAGTTGCGTCTGTTTTTTACTTGTAATTGTATCCTGGAGCATAGCACAATGCCCCGCATATATAGCTGTTGAATGTATTAATGCATGAATTTATTTACAGTGCTAAGTACTAGGGACACAAAAATGAAAAACAGTTTCTGTTTGCATGGAACTTACAATGAAGAGTTAAGAAGACAAGTAAACAATTATTTTGCAATAAGAAATGCTATAGTGGCAGTGTGTACAGGTGTTGTGAGACCAGGAGGAAACAGGAGGAAAATCAGGAAAGGCTTCAGAGAAGTGGCTTTTGAACTAGGACTTAGTCTGCCTCACTTGGTAGAATGTAGGGTCTCTAAAGGAGGAACTGTGAATGGCTTACTACTGTGTTTTACTTCATAGAAGAGTGCTCTGTAAATATTTATAGAATTGAATCAAATTCAGTTTTCCTGGCAGACAGGCAAATTGAGAACACTTCAAATATAGAGATAACAGTAATTCTGGACTATAGAGATAAGTAGTTCAGTATCTTTATAGTGTGCAGTGGGAGTGTAGCAAGAGATAGGGCAGAAGAGCATATGACTAGATAGAATTCATATTATCGTGGTTATGGATTTCTGTTTTATTCAGTGGATTAAAATTTGTTGAGCTTATTGTTTATTATTTGGTTCAGATTGCTCCATACTTGACCGGTAGAAGTTCCTTTGAACTAGCACCTGTCCTTCACATATGTCCCCATCATTCCCTGAGCATTTTCTTTCTGGTGAAAGATGTTCCAGGCTTATCATTGACTTTCCTTGCTCCAGTTCTGGAATTAGCTGTTTCCTCAAGCTCCCCTATTTCATTTTAGTGCAAAATTACTGAAGTGGAAGAAACTACATTCTGGGTACTTGGTGTGCTTATTGCTTCTAACCCCTCTCAGTGAACAGTACTAGGAGATATATGTATATTCACACACATATACAGCTATACTTATTTCTCTACCAGTGTGTGTGTGTGTATTATGTTTGTATAAATAGAAATTCACACTGAGATGTTCAGTTCCAATCCAGTACCTCAGGATTCTTTCTAGCCTCCCCCTCTTCTATTTGTGTATGTAAATGCCTTCTTTGACAATGAGAAACTTCGCTCCCATTATCCTCATTTTATTTACTTATGCTCAGTCTCTTTGTGTATTACTCATCTCCTGACCACTCTGGTCACCTACTCAGCCTTTGATTTTCCCCCTACCACACTTGCTACTCTCGAATCTACCCAATCTCAATAGTGTCAACTATATCTTTACAGTTGCTCATGCCAGAAGCATCTGTGTCATTCTTGTTGCCTCTCTCTGAACCCCAAATCCATCCCAGTAGTAAATTCTTTCAGCTCTACCTTTATTTTTTCTTAAGATTTTACTTATTTATTTGACAGAGACAGCAAGAGAGAGAACACAAGCAGGGGGAGTGGGAGAGGGAGAAGCAGGCTTCCCACTGAGCAGGGAGAGCCCGATGCAGGGCTCCATCCCAGGACCCTGGGATCATGACCTGAGCCGAAGGCAGACGCTTAACAACTGAGCCACCCAGGTGCCCCATCAGCTCTACCTTTAAATAGAACCAATTTCCCTCACCTCTACTGCTACTGTTCTAAATCAAGCTACCAGTATTATTTCTTGTATGTATTTTAGCAAGATTTTTTCATTGACTCTCTGCTTCCTTCCACCTTTCCTTCTGATGTCTGTTCTATATCAGTAGCCAAAGTGATCTTTCTAAAACCTAATCAGATTATGTCATCAGATTATGTCATTCCTTTGCTCAAAACCTACTGGTAGTTTCTCTTCTCATTCAGTTTAAAAGTCAGAATTCTTACCAAGGTTTTATGTCACCTATCCCCCTTTCCCTCACTGTAATTCAGCTATATTGGCCTTTTTGTATTCCTCAATGATTGCACTCACACTTTGGGGCCTTTGCCCTTGCTGTTTCCTCAGCAAGCTGTTCCCTTAGACATCCACACAACTTACTACTCCCTCACTTCATTCAGTTCTCTGTTCAAATGTGACTTTATCAGTAAAGCTTTCCCTGCCTACCCAATGTAAGATAACATCCTTTTCTTCATTCTCTATGTCTTTATTTATGCTTATATGTTTACTATATTTGTTATGACAAGACATAATATTTAAGAGCAGAGATTTTGGTCTGATTTTTCTTCCACACAGTGTCCCTGCCACCTAGAATAATGTCTGACAAATAGTAGACTCATGATAAATATTTGTTGAACAACTTTTGTGCACTCATGTTTAATACATTCATTTGGGTGAAATAGATTTTCATGATATATTAGATGTTTAACCTGTTTTATAAGGAGAATTAGTGTCAAATGAGATATGACCTGGCCTTAAGAGAGAGAGTTCACTTCCGGAATGTATGTTAAAGGGTTCGGAGAGCAGAATTAGAGATTAGAGATATTTTGAAAAAGAACTTGTTAATGGAATTGGTAAGAAGTCTGCTCATCACCAGCTATACATTTCTCAGATCCAGAGTTTACCTTGCTGCCTTAGTTTCTCATGTTTGGCAGACCCTCTCAAGACCATTTCTCAAAGGATGTCCTTCCCTAACTGTAAGCTTGCTTTCTGCACCGAGACTGTTAGGCATCTCATGTTTTCTGGCATGTAAGTGGTTGGCACACCGTAGGTATTGTTTGAGTACTCATTTCTCTTCCCACCTTTCCTGATCTTCCACTAATCAACGTAACCAAATGTTTTATCTATATTAATAAGTTTTTATGTATCTTAACTGAATTTTCCTACCAAAATAGCTAAAGTTGGTGAATATAAGTAAACAAAAAGCATATGGAATGTTTTCACTACAAAATTAGAATCTAATATAATACTAGATTTAGTGTTTTCCCTTTATCTTTCTGGCATAAAAGTAGAGAAGAGAGAGTTAACTTCACCTGAGTGACCAAGCAAGACCAATCTAGATGAAAGTACAAAGGGAGTTTCCAAGCATTAAACTCATGGGTACTCTTCCTTTGTAAGTTTATCTTCATTTGGTAAGACATATGCAGACATACCATGTAGATGTAGGGATATTTTTGGTTCTTGCCAAAAATAAAAGTGCTTTAAAGTATGCCTTTTGGGAGTGCAAGCAACATGTGAATTCAGAAAATTATCTTTTAAGTAAAAGAAAGAGTATGTCTTTTTATAGTATTCTTGTCAACAAGAATGTACCCTATGCTTGATGGGGTAAGAACTTTATCTGGTATACTGAACTCCAGCCTCATTTCCTAACAAGCACGATTGATTTTAGTTAGATATTAAGGATGTGTAAACAAACTCTGAAAAGGTGGACTTCAGATTGGTGGGAAAAATCATAGATTATAAAGGTAATGATGTTGAAGTTCTCTAGAAAAAGAAAACTTTTGACCCCTACATCATACCAGGCCAAAGTATAGATTCGTGAAAGAGAAATGTAATAGACAAAAACATGGGCAAATATTTGTTTGATCTAAGTGTGGGGAGGAGATTTTAAGTATTCTAGCAAAGGTAGACACTTCATGGGAATATGGTGGTAGATTTAACAATTCCAGATTTTTTTTAATGTGTAATGTGTAACTAAGACAGCAAGGTAAACTCTGGATCTGAGAAATGTATAGCTGGTGATGAGCAGACTTCTTACCAATTCCATTAACAAGTTCTTTTTCAAAATATCTCTAATCTCTAATTCTGCTCTCCGAACACTTTAACGTACATTCCGGAAGTGAACTCTCTCTCTTAAGGCCAGGTCATATCTCATTTGACACTAATTCTCCTTATAAAACAGGTTAAACATCTAATTTACAGATATAGAAAACAGGTATTATTAATATATCATGAAAATCTATTTCACCCAAATGAATGTATTAAACATGAGTGCACAAAAAGTTGTTCAACAAATATTTATCATGAGTCTACTACTTAATTTTTTGTTACAGCAATATCCTACTGCAAGATACTAATTCTGTATTAATTAGGACAAAGGCTAAACAACTAAAATAGACCCAAAATGTAAAAGCTCAAATAAGATAGATGTTAATTATTTCTCATGCAGTAGTTCAGGGTAGATAGGTAGGTTCTACCTCATGAAATTATTTAAGGACCTGAGTTAACAAGGTGACTCAACCAATTTCTCTCATCACCAGCTTGGCCAAACCTGGGTCATTGACATATTTGAATTCTATCCAGTGAATAGAGGAGAGAGAGCATGAGAAGGCATACCATTCTCTTAAAATCTAGTCCCAGGGCGTCTGGGTAGCTCCGTCGGTTAAGCATCTGCCTTTGGCTCGGGTCATGATCCCAGGGTCCTGGGATTGAGCCCCGAATCGGGCTCCCTGCTCAGCGGGGAGCCTGCTTCTCCCTCTCCCTCTGCTGCTCCCCCTGCTTGAGCTGTCTCTCACTCAAATAAATAAAATCTTTTTTTAAAAAAAAAAGTCTAGTCCTAAAAGTGGCATATATTGCTTCTGCTCACACTGTATTAGAAAGAACTTAGCCACATGGCCGGTCCTAACAATAGGGGAAACTAGAAAGTACAGTCCCACCACGTGCCCAGGAAGAAAGGGAGAACAGATTTTGGTGGACAACAGTTTCCACCACAACCCCTATCTGTCCTGTCTCTAAATATCTGATAAGGCAGATGACAACGTGGGAGTTAAAATGTTTTTATAACTCAATAAGAAAATAGAAACATCCTAAAAGAAACAAGGAGAAACTACAAAATCGGTTTAAAAAAGAAAAATACACCCTTATATATATATGTCAACTAATATTTGACAAGGGAGCCAAAAATACTCAGTGAGGAAAGGATAGTCTCTTCAATAAATGGTGTTGGGAAAATTGGATAACCATACATAAAAGAATGAAATTGGACTCCTATCTTATACCACTCACAAAAATTATATCAAAATGGATTAAAGACTTAAGGCATGAAACCAGAAGACTCCTATAAGAAGACACAGGAGAAAAGCCCCTTCACATTGGTCTTGGCACTGATTTTTTGGATATGACACCAAAAGCACAAGCCACAACAGCAAAGTAAGTAGGTCTACATCAAACTGAACTTCTACACAGCAAAAGAAACACTCAAAATGAGAAGCCAACCTATGGAATGATAGAAAATATTTGCAGATCATATATCTGATAAGGGATTAGTAGTCAAAATATGTAAAGAACTCATATAATTCAATAGCAAGAAAACAACCCAATTTAAAAATGGGCAGATGAAATAAATAGACTTTTTTCCAAAGAAGACGTACAAATGGCCCAACAGTTACATGAAAATGTGCTAGACATCACTAATTGGGGAAATGCAAATCAAAATCACAATGAGATATCACCTCACACCCATAAGAATGGCTATCATCAAAAATAAAAGAGAAGTGTTTGTGAGGATGTGGAGAAAAGGGAGCCCTTGTGAACTATTGGTAGAAATGTAAATTGGTATGGCCATTATGGAAAACAGTATGGAGGTTCCTCAAAAAATTAAAAATAGAAATACTGTGTGATCCAGTAATACCACTTCTGGTTATATTATCCAAAGGAAATGAAAACAGAGTCTCAGAGAACTATCTGCACCCCCATGTTCAGCACAGCATTATTCCCAATAGCCAAGATATGGAAACAACCTAGGTATCTTTCAGTAGATAAATGGATAAAGAAGATGTGGTATATATATAAATGGAATATTCAGCCATAAGAAAAAAAGGAAATCCTCTCATTTGCAATAACTTGGATGAACCTTGAGGGCATTATGATAAGTGAAATAAATCAGACAAAGACAAATACTATATGATAATCACATGTGGAATCTAAAAAAGCCAAAATCATAGAAACAGAATACCATGGTGGTTACCATGGCCTGGGGAATGGAAGAAAAGGGAGGTCCTGGTCAAAAGATACAAACTTCCAGTTATAAGATAAGTTCTGGGGATCTAACATATAACATGGTGATTATAGCTCCTAATACTGTATTATATACTTGAAAGTTGCTAAGAGAATAGATCTAAATGTTCTCACCACAAAAAAGAAATGGTAATTATGTGATGGGATGGAAGTGTTAGCTAATGCTAGAGTG
Organism: Mirounga angustirostris; assembly: GCF_029215605.1. Lineage (NCBI taxonomy): Eukaryota > Metazoa > Chordata > Mammalia > Carnivora > Phocidae > Mirounga > Mirounga angustirostris. The sequence continues at coordinate 56,337,146 of NW_026991721.1, forward strand.
GTAATTATTTTACAGTATATAAATTATCAAACCAGCAAATTGTACACCTTAAACTTAAACAATGTTATATGTCAGTTATATTTCAAAAGGGCTGGAAAAAGAGAAATATGAAAGACTAATGATGGTACATCTGTAGTCATTTGAGTTTTGACAGGGGTGTCAAGACCATTCAGTGAAAGAAAGAATAGTCTTTCCACAAATGATCCTAGGACAACTGAATATCCACATACAAGAGTATAAAAATGAATTCAAAGTGAATCAAAGACCTAAATGTAAGAGCTAAAACCATAAAACTCATAGAATTTTCCTTCTTTAGCCTTAGCACTTACATCCCATGAATTTATTGTAAGTATATAAATAGATGTCTATGAAAATATTTGTCTACATGCATGATGAGTACAAAGAGATAAAGTTAAAAGTAACTAAAATGTTTAAAAATAAAACATTCAATAATTTGAAGTAATTTAAATATTTGTTAATAAACTGTAGATAATTCATGATATATCCTAATGATGTCATATATTCATTTTTAAATTATGTTGTAGAAGATTATTTAATGACATGGAAAATGTTAACACTGTATTAACATTAAAATGGATCATAAATAATATATTCAACAGTCCTAAATTTGTTTTTTAAGTCTATTTTATAAATAAAATTTGAATATTTTATAAATACATGTTCACATATTTAGTCATCAAAGTACTTAGAAGTGATTATCTCTAGATAGTGACATTACCTGTGATTTTTATACAAAAATTACTTCTATATATTCCTCCAACCCCATAAAATTCTGTTCCCTCTGTTTCAACTGCTCTTATTACACAGCGTACAGTTCAAAATCCATGTTAGTTTCTGGTGCTATCTCTTGAATAACCTGACGTTTGTGTCATATATGAACAATCCACTGCACATGAGTGACTAGGCTATTGACTTAGACTGCACTGTGGTTACTTCTGCTCACTTGGTTTGAACTTAACTATATATTACTTACATTTTTAAATTTTTGGTATTTTATATTACATATCTTAGTATAATATAATTTATATTATTTATATTTTTTAACTGTATAAAGCTAAGTATAGGTGAAATATTATTCTACAGCACTTAACCTTTTTTTCATTGATGTGCATGCCAAAGTATCTTCAGATTTTGTAAATGGGTATAATTAGTGTATATTTTAAATGATGGGAGTAGAGCTGACCAGAAAAGAGGTGCCCAGAATTACAAATCAAAATCAATTATTAGTGTAAATGAAAAAGGGGAATTAATTAACATAGTCTGTAGTTCGTCTGTAAACTTCAGTAATCCTCTTCAGTTTCCTCCCCTTTCATTAAAACTATTAATAACTAACAAAGGTGTGTGAATTTCACCTCGACTGCCTTCCCATAATCAAAGGTAGAAACCTTAATGATTAGTGAAATTAGGGAAAACCAAGAAGCAGAAAAAAAAATTTTAACGGCCCCTAAATTAACCATAAACTAAATTTATTTCCTGAAGAATTGCAAGTCCCTGCCCAAGATTTGAGCCTTCCTGGGCTTCTCTGCTGCTCCCATACCCTAATATACCATACTGTTCTGTACTGCCTTGTACTAATTCAGCAGTCTCTTGCTAATGCTGCCCTTCTCAAACCTTTTCATCAGGCATCTTGGACTTCTATTCAATAGTAAACAAATCCCTTATTTCTTCAACATTAAAAAATAAAAAAATCAAATATATAGAAAAATACAAAAATATTATAAATGTCCATGTATCCATTACTTAAAATTAGCAAATAGTTGTACATTTTATTAGATTCACATAAATTTTTTAAAGAAATCAAGACAGATATAGTTTAAATCCTGTTGTACCCCTCAGCTGTTCCTTTCCTTTTCTTATTCCCTTCCACACTAAAGACAGCTACTGTTCTGAAGATAGTATCTTTCCTTTCTTACCACACATTTTCAATACTTTTTAAAAAATATTCATAAATATTCATAATATATGTTGTGTGCTCTTAAATTATGTACAGTGGCATTGTCTTGTGCCTATTCTGCAACTTAATACTTTTAAGAAACACATTATATATATATATTTTAAAGATTTTTTAAATTTATTTTTCAACAGAGAGAGCGAGCGAGAGAGGGAACACAAGCAGGGGGAGTGGGAGAGGTAGAAGGAGGCTTCCCAGCGAGCAGGGAGCCCGATGTGGGGCTCGATCCCAGGACCCAGGGATCATAACCTGAGCCGAAGGCAGACGCTTAACGACTGAGCCATCCAGGCGCCCAAGAAACACATTATATTTGTGAACTTTATCAAGATATACAACTCTAATTCATACATTTTAACTCCTATGTTGTATGCTATTTTATAAACTGCAGTTGTTTTACTTATTTTGCTTTTGAGAGACATTTCAGTGGTTTCTAATATTTTACTATTAAAAGAACACTCCTGTGAACATTTTTTACATATTTTCAACACAAATAGGCCTATACCTGGAACTGAAATTACTCATTCAGTATGTACATCCTCTAGCTTCACGAAGTACTACCAAGTGATTGTACCAATGTATACTCTCTCCAGCAGTATATAGGTGTTCCCATTTTCCCACATCCACGTCAGTATATAGTATTAATAGGCATTTTAATTTTTGCCAATTGATGAGTATTAAATGGTATTTTCTATTTGCATTTCCCTAATCACTAGTAAAGTTGAGGTCTTTTCATCATTCCTATTTCTTCTGTTGTGAATTGCGTATTCATATCCTTTACCCGTTTTTCATTCAGTTATGTTTTTCTTACTGATTTGTAGGAATTCTTTTCTGGATATTAGTTCTTTGTTATATGCTACAAATATCCTTTCTTATTTATATTGTCTTTTATCGACAGAAGTTTTGAATTTTTGGAACGCCTGGGTGGCTCAGTCGGTTAAGGTCTGCCTTCGGCTATGGTCATGATCCCAGGGTTCTGGGATCGAGTCCGGCATTGGGCTCCCTGCTCAACGGGGAGCCTGCTTCTCCCTCTGCCTGCCACTCCCCCTGCTTGTGCTCTCTCTCTGACAAATAAATAAAATCTTAAAAAAAAAAAAAGTTTTGAATTTTTATGTACTCAAATTATCACTATTATTTTATTATTTGCATTTTTCATGCTCCCTACCTAGAGATACAGATATTAATCTTTGTTTTCTCCTAAATGTTCTAAAATTTTGTTTTATAACTTTAGGTTTTTAATCTTTCTGTAATTTACTTACATATACTATGGTTTAAGGTAAGGATTCCATTTTTTTAATCTTTTTAGATAACCACTTATCCCAGTACCATTTATTGAACAGTCTCATTTGGACTGACCTCCATTATAAACCAATTCCCATATATATGCAGATCTGTTTCTGGGTTTTGTATTGTTTCATTGGTCTCTTGTATATCCCTGTCTAAAATCACATTGTCTCTTACTGGTTCATAGTGGTCCTGCACTCTTAGAATCAGCTTGTTATCCTGTGTATGTCTTGGTTAGGATTACAATGAATTTATAGATTACTTGGATATATTTTAATATCAAGTCTTCTCATGTATATGAACATGATTTTCATCTCAATATATTTAGTTTTTTTATTACATCCTTCAGTTAATGTTTATAATTTTCCCTAATGACGTAGAACACTTTTCCCTATTTTGTAGGGTTTTTTTCTCTTTTGTGTATTTTTTCCTTACATTCTTTACACATTCTCAATGCATATGAACACTACTGATGTTAGTATACTGACCTTTTTTTATTTTTTATTTTTTTTAAAGATTTTATTTATTTATTCATAAGAGACAGAGAGAGAGAGAGAGAGGCAGGCTCCCCGCTGAGCAGGGAGCCCAATGCGGGACTCGATCCCAGGACCCTGGGATCATGACCTGAGCCGAAGGCAGACGCTTAACCATCTGAGCCACCCAGACACCCTACTGACCTTTAAAAAAAAAAAATACAACTTTATTGGGGTGCCTGGGTGGCTCAGTTGGTTAAGCGTCTGACTCCTGATTTCGGCTCAGGTCATGATTTCAGTTGTGAGATCAAGTCCCATGTAGGACTCCACACTCAGCATGGGGTCTGCTTGAGATTCTCTCTCTCCTTCTGCCCCTCCCGACACTTGTGCGTGCACTCACTCTCAAAATAAATAAATAAAATCTTTATTAAAAATACAGCTTTATTGGGGCGCCTGGGTGGCTCAGATGGTTAAGCGTCTGCCTTCGGCTCAGGTCGTGATCCCGGGGTCCTGGGATCGAGCCCCACATCGGGCTCCTGGCTCGGCCGGGAGTCTGCTTCTCCCTCTCCCTCTGCCTCTCCCACTGCTCATGCTCTCTCTCTCTCTGTATCTCTGTGTCTCAAATGAATAAATTAAAAAAAAAATCTTAAAAAAAAATACAGCTTTATTAAGATACTTTTCATACCATAAAACTCACCCATTATAAATACACAATTCATTTTCAGAAAATTTATAGTTATGTAACCATCACAGTTCAGTTTTAAAAAATTTTCATCATCCCTGAAAGTTCTCTTATACTTGTTTGCAGCTAATGCTTGCTCCCACTCTCAGCCCCAGACAACCACCAGTCTGCTTTCTATCTCTATAGATTTGCATTTTCTGAACATTTTATGTAAATGGAATCATATAGTATGTGGTATTTTGTGTCTGGCTTCTTTCACTTAGCATATTTTTGAAATTCACCCACATTATATTATATATCAGTAGTTCATTCCTTTTACTTCTGAATAATACTCCATTGTGGAGATAACACATTTTTGCGGGGTTTTTAAAATTTAAATTCAAGTTACTTAACATACAATGTAGTATTGGCTTCAAGAGTAGAATTTAGTGATTCATCACTTACATGTAACACCCAAGTGCTCTTCCCAACAAGTACCCTCCTTAATACCTACCACCCATTTAGTATATCCCCCAACCTATCTACCTCCAGCAACCCTCGTTTTGTTTCCTATAGTTAAGAGTCTCTTATGGTTTGCCTCCCTCTCTATTCTTATTTTATTTTTACTTCCCTTCCCCTATGTTCATGTTTTGTTTCTTAAATTCCACATATGAGTGAAATCATATATTTATCCTTCTCTGATTATTTCGCTTAGCATAATACACTCTAGTTCCTTCATGTCCTTGCAAATGGTAAGATTTCATTATTTTTGATGGCTGAATAATACTCCATTGTGTGTGTGTGTGTGTGTGTGTGTGTGTGTACACACCACATCTTTATTCATTCATCAGTCAGTGGACATTTGGGCTCTTTCCATAATTTGGCTGTTGTGGACATTGCTGCTATAAACATTGGGGTACATGTGCCCCTTCGAATCATCATTTTTGTATCCTTTGGGCAAATACCTAGTAGTGCAATTGCTGGGTCATAGGGTAGTTCTAGTTTTAACTTTTTGAGGAACCTCCATACTGTTTTCCAGAGTGCCTGCACTGGTTTGCAGCCCACCAACTGTGTAAAAGGGTTCCCTTTTCTCCACATCTTATCACATTTTTGTTTATCAGTTCACCAGTTGGTACACATTTGGATTTTTTCTGTGTTTTGGATCCTATGAATAATTTTGTTGTGAATATTCATGTACAAGTCTTTTGTGTGGACAAATGCTTTTATTTCTTGTGTGTAAATACTAGGAAGTGGAATTGCTGGGTCATACGGTAATTTTACGTTTAACTTTTTGAGAAACTGACGGACTGTTTTCAAATTGGCTGTTTCATTTTACATTCCCACCAACAACATGTAAGGGTTTCAGTTTTACCCCAAGCTTACCAACACTTGCTATTTCTTTTTAAATAATGGCCATTCATGCAGTGGCATCTCATTGTAGTTTTAATTTACATTCTCCTAATGACTAATGATGGTGAGGTTCCCTTCATGTACTTTCTGGTCATTCATACATCTTTTTTGGCGAAATGCCTCTTCAGATCTTTTGTCTATTTGTTAAATTAAGTTGAGTTAATAATATTATTGAGTTGTAAGAGTTTATGTATTCTGGACAAAGTTCTTTATGGGATACATGATTTGCAAATATTTTCTCCTAGTCTGTAGCTGTTCATTTTTGTAATGGTATCTTGTAAAGTAAAAAAGTTTTATGGGGCGCTTCAATGATGCAGTCGGTTCAGCGTCCAACTCTTGGTTTCAGCTCAGGTCCTGATCTCTAGGTTGTGAGATTGAGCCCTGCACTGGGCTCTGCCCTCAGTGTGGAGTCTGCTTGAATTCTGTCTCCCTCTGCCCCTCCCTTCCTCTCTCTCTCTAAAATAAATAAAAAATAAATCTTAAAAAAATTATAAAATGGGGCGCCTGGGTGGCTCAGTTGGTTAAGCGACTGCCTTCGGCTCAGGTCATGATCCCGGAATCCTGGGATTGAGTCCCACATCGGGCTCCCGGCTCAGCGGGGAGCCTGCTTCTCCCTCTGACCCTATGCCCTCTCATGCTGTTTCTCTCTCTCTGTCAAATAAATAAATAAACAAAATCTTTTAAAAAAAATTATAAAATGAAAAAATTTTAAATTTTGATGTAATGTAATTTACCTTTTTTTTTTTAGTTTGGGGGATTATGCTTTTTGTGTCATAGCTAAGAAGACTTTACCTTTCATAACATCACAAAAATTTTCTTCTAGAAGTTTTATACTTTAGCCCTACATTGCCCTGTTCAACTTCCTTCTCCTTTGTCAAAAATCAACATAAATGTAAGAGTTTATTTTTAAACTCTCAATTCTATTCCATTGACCAATAAGATTTACTGGTCTTTACATCTTTACATCATGACTACCATTTTGATTGTTATAGCTTTACAGTGAGTTTTGAAATTGGATGTTGTACATCCTCCAGTTTTATTCTTTTTCAAAATTGTTTTGGCTATTTTAGGTCCATTGTATTTCCATGTAAAGTTTAGAACTGTCTTGTAAATCTCTATTTAAAAAAAAAAAAAGGCCAAGTGAAATTTTGTTTGGAACTGCATTGAATCCCAGGTCAATTTGGAGAGAATTGCCATCCTCACACTATCTTCTGTTCCATGAACATGGACTATCTCTTCATTTATTTAGATCTTTAATTTCTCTTGGCATCATTTGTAGTTTTCAGTTTATAAATCTTGGCAATTCTTTTGTTACATTTATTTCTTTGTAAATTTTTTTATTCTGTGAATATAATATTTTTCTTGATTTCATTCTCAGTTGGTGCTTTGCCTAATATATAGAAATATAACTGATTTTTTATATGGATCATGTATTCTGTAATTCATTTATTAGTAGGCTCTTTTCTGTGTGTGTGTGTGTGTGTGTATTTCCTAAAATTTTCTTACATATATGGGATCTGTGAATTGTCTTCATTGTCTCATAAATATTCTTTCCCTGGCCCTCTTGTTTTTCTCTGAAAGCACTCTTTAGTCATAATTATTCCTAGTTATTTCAGTTCCCATCTTTAAATAAGACTAAAAGGAACAACATTAGTTTTGCTCATTACCATATGACCCACATCTACTATGTACTCTATATCTTGCACATAGTAGGCATTCAGTTTTATTAGATAAATATTTGCAATCTTTATTTCTAGCCTAAACTTTTCTTTTGATTTCTAGACCCAGATACTTAGGTGCTTAAGTTATTCTTCGTCTCCGTGAATAATATCACCATTTACTAATCCTTTGACCAGAAACCAGGTGTCATCTTTTCTTTCCTTTTTTTTTTTTTAAGATTTTATTCCTTTATTTGATAGAGAAAGCACAAGCAAGGCAAAGGGAGAGGGAGGAGCAGACTCCCTGCTGAGCGACGTGGGGCTCCATCTCTGGACCTGATCGTGACCTCAGCCAAAGGCAGCCACTTAACTGACTGAGCCACCCAGGGACCCCTCATATTTTCTTATTTTCCTCCTGTATCCTAGTCATCAAACCCTGAGATATTTAGAATTTATCTCTTTACCTCCACCCCTCTGCCACTGTTTTTTGGTTTATAAGTATTGCCCTTGTAGTATGCTGAAAAAAATACTGGTTCAGGGAGGTATTGGAGTGGACAAGATGGAGGCAAAGAGAACAAAAAGGCTTGTTGCAGTAATACTAGTGAAAAATGTTAGTAATAATCAAGAAGCCTGGTAAGGCAGATGATATTTAAAGAAACAGAAGAATTACAGGACTGAAGGAGATACCATGGAAATCAAAAGAATATAAAGCTCTGTTGTATAATGTGAAAGTAAGCACAAAGAATGGCACAATGAGAAACAGTTGTCACTGTTAGAAGATTATATTCATACTTATATAACCTACTAATAGCCTTACCTTGGTATTCCTATTATGCATTTATAAAATAAGGCCCAACCTAAATTATATATTATAGCTCATCTGCTTTAACTAAGTGACTTACAATTAAACATAACCTTGGAAGTGAAATGTTTCTATTAACTTTCTAAATGTATACTCTTTTAAAAATACTTTCAGTGAAATCCAAGTAACAGATATTTTAGTGATTGATTTATAAAAAAATGTAACCAAGAATATATCAGGAACTTTATTAACTTTAACTACAAGTTTGTATTTTTTAGTCATAAGTTGGTTTTTTTTTTACTTAGACAAAATTGGAATCTTTTTTTTGTTATGTTAATCACCATACATTACATCATTAGTTTTTGATGTAGTGTTCCATGATTCATTGTTTGTGCATAACACCCAGTGCTCCATGCAGAACGTGCCCCTCCTACTATCTTCTTTTTTTTTTTTTTCTTAACATATATTGGATTGTTTCAGAGGTACAGATCTGTGATTCAACAGTCTTCCACAATTCACAGTGCTCACCATAGCACATACCCTCCCCAGTGTCTATCACCCAGCCACCCCATCCCTCCTACCCCACCCCCACTCCAGCAACCCTCAGTTTGTTTCCTGAGATTAAGCATTCCTCATATCAGTGAGGTCATATGATACATGTCTTTCTCTGATTGACTTATTTGGCTCAGCATAACATCCTCCAGTTCCATCCACGTCATTAAAAATGGCAAGATCTCATTCCTTTTGATGGCTGCATAATATTCCATTGTGTGTGTGTGTGTGTGTGTGTGTGTGTGTGTGTGTGTGTATACCACATCTTCTTTATCCATTCATCTGTAGATGGACATCTTGGCTCTTTCCACAGTTTGGCTATTGTGGACATTGCTGCTATAAACATCAGGGTGCATGTACCCCTTCAGATCTCTGCATTTGTATCTTTGGGGTAAATACCCAGTAGTGCAGTTGCTGGATCGCATGGTAGCTCTATTTTCAACTTTTTGAGGAACCTCCATACTGTTTTCCAGAGTGGTTGCACCAGCTTGCATTCCCACCAACAGTGTCTCCGCATCCCCCCCAACGTGTGTCGTTTCCTGACTTGTTAATTTTAGCCATTCTGACTGGTGTAAGGTGGTATCTCATTGAGGTTTTGATTTGGATTTCCCTGATGCCGAGCGATGTTGAGCCCTTTTTCATGTGTCTGTTGGCCATTTGGATGTCTTCTTTGCAGAAATGTCTGTTCATGTCTTCTGCCCATTTCTTGATTAGATTATTCTTTGGTGTTGAGTTTGATAAGTTCTTTATAGATTTTGGATACTAGCCCTTTATCTGATATGTCATTTGCAAATATCTTCTCCCATTCTGTCGGTTGTCTTTTGGTTTTGTTGACTGTTTCTTTTACTGTGCAAAAGCTTTTTATCTTATGAAGCCCCAATAGTTCATTTTTGCCCTTGCTTCCCTTGCCTTTGGCGATGTTTCTAGGAAGAAGTTGCTGTGGCTGAGGTTGAATAGGTTGCTGCCTGTGTTCTCCTTGAGGATTTTGATGGACTCCTGTCTTACATTTAGGTCTTTCAACCGTTTGGAGTCTATTTTTGTGTGTGGTGTAAGGAAATGGTCCAGTTTCATTCTTCTGCATGTGGCTGTCCAATTTTCCCAGCACCATTTGTTGAAGAGACTGTCTTTTATCCACTGGACATTCTTTCCTGCTTTGTGGAAGATTAGTTGACCATAGAGTTGAGGGTCCATTTCTGGGCGCTCTATTCTGTTCCACTGATCTATGTGTTTTTGTGCCAGTACCATACTGTCTTGATGATGACAGCTTTGTTGTAGTAGAGCTTGAAGTCCGGAATTGTGATGCCACCAGCTTTGCTTTTCTTTTTCAACATTCCTCTGGCTATTCAGGGTCTTTTCTGGTTTCATACAAATTTTAGGATTATTTGTTCCATTTCTTTGAAAAAAGTGGATGGTATTTTGATGGGGATTGCATTGAATGTGTAGATTGCTCTAGGTAGCATTGACATCTTCACAATATTTGTTCTTCCAATCCATGAGCATGGAACGTTTTTCCATTTCTTTGTGTCTTCCTCAGTTTGTTTCATGAGTATTTTATAGTTTTCTGAGTACAGATCCTTTGCCTCTTTGGTTAGATTTATGCCTAGGTATCTTATGGTTTTGGGTACAATTGTAAATGGGATCGACTCCTTAATTTCTCTTTCTTCTGTCTTGTTGGTGTATAGGAATGCCACTGATTTCTGTGCATTGATTTTATATCCTGCCACTTTCCTGAATTCCTGTATGAGTTCTAGCAGTTTTGGGGTGGAGTCTTTTGGGTTTTCCACATAAAGTATCATATCATCTGCAAAGAGTGAGAGTTTGACTTCTTCTTTGCCGACTTGGATGCCTTTGATTTCTTTTTGTTGTCTGATGCTGTGGCTAGGACTTCTAGTACTATGTTGAATAGCAGTGGTTGATAGTGGACATCCCTGATGCATTCCTGACCTTAGGGGGAAAGCTCTCAGTTTTTCCCCATTGAGAATGATATTCGCTGTGGGTTTTTCATAGATGGCTTTTATGATATTGAGGTATGCTCTGTCCCTATACTCTGAAGAGTTTTGATGAAGAAAGGATGCTGTCCTTTGTCAAATGCTGTTTCTGCATCTATTGAGAGGATCATATGGTTCTTGTTCTTTCTTTTATTAATGTATCACATTGATTGATTTGCGGATGTTGAACCAACCTTGCAGCCCAGTGATACATCCCCCTTGGTCGTGGTGAATAATCCTTTTAACGTACTGTTGGATCCTATTGGCTAGTATTTTGGTGAGAATTTTTGCATCCATGTTCATCAAGGATATTGGTAATTCTCATTTTTGATGGGGTCTTTGTCTGGTTTGGGGATCAAAGTAATGGTGGCCTCATAAAACGAGTTTGGAAGTTTTCCTTCCATTTCTATTTTTTGGAACAGTTTCAGAAGAATAGGTATTAATTCTTCTTTAAATGTTTGGTAGAATTCCCCTGGGAAGCCATCTGGCCCTGGGCTTTTGTTTGTTGGGAGATTTTTGATGACTGCTTCAATTTCCTTAGTGGTAATAAGTCTGTTCAGGTTTTCTGTTTCTTCCTGGTTCAGTTTTGGTAGTTGATACATCTCTAGGAATGCATCCGTTTCTTCCAGATTATCTAATTTGCTGGCATAGATTTGCTCATAATATGTTCTTATAATTGTTTGTATTTCTTTGGTGTTGGTTGTGATCTCTCCTCTTTCATTCATGATTTTGTTGATTTGGGTCCTGTCTCTTTCCTCTTTGATAAGTCTGGCCAGGGGTTTATCAATCTTGTTAATTCTTTCAAAGAACCAGCTCCTAGTTTTGTTGATCTGTTCTACTGTTCTTTTGGTTTCTACTGTATTGATTTTTGCTCTGATCTTTATTATTTCTCTTCTCCTGCTGGGTTTAGGCTTTATTTGCTGTTCTTTCTCCAGCTCCTTTAGGTGTAGGGTTAGGTTGTGTACTTGAGACCTTTCTTGTTTCTTGAGAAAGGCTTGTATTGCTATATACTTTCCTCTTAGGACTGCTTTTGCTGCATCCCAAAGATTTTGAATAGTTGTGTTTTCATTTTCATTGGTTTCTATGAATTTTTTAAATTCTTCTTTAATTTCCTGGTTGACCCATTCATTCTTTAGTAGGATGTTCTTTAGCCTCCATGTATTTGAGTTCTTTCCGACTTTCCTCTTGTGATTGAGTTCTAGTTTCAAAGCATTGTGGTCTGAAAATAGGCAGGGAATGATCCCAAACTTTTGGTACTAGTTGAGACCTGATTTGTGACCTAGGATGTGATCTATTCTGGAGAATGATCCATGGGCACTGGAGAAGAATGTGTATTCCGTTGCTTTAGGATGGAATGTTCTGAATATGTCTGTGAAGTCCATTTGATCCAGTGTATCATTTAAAGTCTTTATTTCCTTGTTGATCTTTTGCTTAGATGATCTGTCCATTTCAGTGAGGGGGTTGTTAAAGTCCCCCACTTATTGTATTGTTGCCAATGTGTTTCTTTGCTTTTGTTATTAATTGCCTTATATAATTGGCTGCTCCCACGTTAGGGGCATAGATATTTACAATTGTTAGATCTTCTTGTTGGATAGACCCTTTAAGTAGGATATAGTGTCCTTCCTCGTCTCTTATTACGGTCTTTGGTTTAAAATCTAATTTGTCTGATATAAGGATTGCCACCCCAGCTTTCTTTTGGTGTCCATTAGCATGGTAAATGGTTTTCCACCCCCTCACTTTCAATCTGGGGGTGTCTTTGGGTCTAAAATGAATCTCTTTCAGACAGCATATCGATGGGTTTTGTTTTTTTCATCCAATCTGATAGCCTATGTCTTTTGATTGGGGCATTTAGCCCATTTACATTCAGGGTAACTCTTGAAATATACGAATTTAGTGCCATTGTACTGCCTGTAAGGTGACTGTTACTGTATATTGTCTGTGTTCCTTTCTGGTCTGTGTTGCTTTTAGGTTCTCTCTTTGCTTAGAGGACCCCTTTCAGTATTTCTTGTAGGGCTGGTTTCGTCTTTGCAAATTCCTTTAGTTTTTGTTTGTCCTGGAAGCTTTTTATCTCTCTTATTTTCAATGACAGCCTAGCTGGATATAGTATTCTTGGCTGCATATTTTTCTCATTTAGTGCTCTGAATATATCCTGCCAGTCCTTTCTGGCCTGCCAGGCCTCTGTGGACAGGTCTGTTGCCAATCTAATGTTTCTACCATTGTAGGTTACATATCTCTTCTCCCGAGCTGCTTTCAGGATTTTCTCTTTGTCTCTGAGACTCGTGAGTTTTACTGTTAGATGTTGGGTTGTTGACCTATTTTTATTGATTTTGAGAGGGGTTCTCTGTGCCTCCTGGATTTTGATGCCTGTTTCCTTCCCCAAATTAGGGAAGTTCTCTGCTATAATTTGCTCCAATATACCTTCTGCCCCTTTCTCTCTTTCTTCTTCTTCTGGGATCCCAATTATTCTAATGTTGTTTCATCTTATGGTATCGCTTATCTCTCGAATTCTGCCCTTGTGATCCAGTAGTTGTTTATCTCTCTTTTTCTCAGCTTCTTTATTTTCCATCATTTGGTCCTCTATATCACTGATTCTCTCTTCTGCCTCAGTTTTCCTAGCAGTTAGAGCCTCCGTTTTTGATTGCACCTTATTAATAGCCTTTTTGATTTCGACTCGGTTAGATTTTAGTTCTTTGATTTCTCCAGAAAGGGTTTCTCTAATAACTTCCATATTTTTTTCAAGCCCAGCTAGTATCTTTAAAGTGATGATTCTGAACTCTAGATCCAACATCGTACTAATGTCCATATTGAGTAGATCCCTGGCAGTCGGTACTACCTCTTGTTCTTTTTGTTGAGGTGATTTTTTCCATCTTGTCATTTTGTCCAGAGGAGAATAGAGGAATGAGAGAACAAAATGCTAATAGGGTAACAGCGTCCCCAGAAAATATACTGTAAACAAATCAGAAAAGACCTGAAGCCGGGGGAAAAGAAAGGGAAAGAAAGAAAAAGATAAAAACAAAAATAGAACAACAAAAAAAAACAACAACAGAATATGATCAAATATGATCAGGCTGGTGCACAGATCAGTGCCACACACTAGATTTTGAGTGTATTTTGGTGTGTTAGAAGAAAGTGCCTCCCAAAATTTTAAAGAAAGAAAAATTTAGATATGTACAAAAATAAGGGTTGATGTGATGAAGGGATGGAATATGACTGTAAAGATGAAAATTATAAAAAATTTTGTAAAAGGAATTGATAAGAAGTTGTTTGAGAAAAGAAAGAAGAGGATTTAAAAAAAAAAGGGAGAGAATGTGATCAGGCAGGAGAGTAGAACAAAGCCATACACTAGAGATGTAGGGTATATTTTGATCCATTAGAAGAAAATGTATCTCAAAATTTTAAAGCGAGAACAACTTATATATGTATATGCCAAAAATAAGGGTAACTGCTCTGAAGGGATAGAATATGACTCTAAAAATGAAAAATAAAAATCTTTTTTAAAAAAGGGATTGATGTTGGTTGAAAAAGAGAAAAAGAAAAATTCAAAAAAAAAGTTAAAAAAAATTAACTTTGAAAGACTAAAGAATGATGGTAAAAAAAGCCATGGATTCTATGTGTATTATTCCCCTAACGCTGGAGTTCTGCCGTTCTCATTGATCGGTAAACTTGGTCTTGGCTGGCGGTTCTTGCTGATCTTCTGGGGGAGGGGCCTGTTGCCATGGTTCCCAAATGCCTTCCCGGGAGGTGGAATTGCCCCGCCCTTGGCGTCTGGGCTAAGGAATCTGCTCGGGTTTGCTTTCGGGAGCTTTTGTTACCTGCAAGTGCGCGGCTTGGCTTGGCTTTGGAGGCCGAGAGTGAAAATGGCGACCCCCCAATCAACACCCCAGAGGAACTGAGAACTCGGGGCCCCACTCCTCGGTGCACCCCCAGAGAAAAGCAGTTAGTGACTTCCATCTCCCCAGTCTCCGGCTGCACTCCGTGCTCACCCGGCCTGTGACCGAGCGTTTCTATCTCTGGCACCCGACCCCATGCAGAGTCTCTAAACCCAGCAGATCCCTGCAGTGCGCTCCGGCGCTGCTCCTCCCTGAGGAGGAAGGAGAGTCTCCCCAGATCTGCCGCTTGTTGGGTGCCTGCTGGAGGAGCAGTGGCCCGACTGTGCCCCAGATCACGGTTTATGGCAACCCCGAGCTGAGAGCCCACTCCTCGACTCCGTCTCTGCAGCCGGCTTCCTGCTCCGATACCTGGGAGCTCTGCCGCACTCAGGCATCCTCGGTCTTTCTGTGACCCTGAGGGTCCTGAGACCACATTGTCCCACGAAGGTTCCACCCCCCACTTAGCCACTGGAGCCCTCAGCAGAGACAACTTCTAAAAGTTCCGATTTTGTGCTCTGCTGCTCTGTCACTTGCCAGAATTGGCGGACGGAGCCCCCCCCCCCCCTCGTCTATCCTCCCGAATATCACCTTGGATTCACTTCTCCACACCTCCTACCCCAGAAAGTGGTCACTTTTCTGTTCAGAGAGTTGTTGCTATTCTTTTCTTCGATCTCCTGTTGAGTTTGTAGGTGTTCAGAATGGTTTGATCCCTATCCAGCTGAATTCCTAAGACCAGACGAAGTCCAAGTCTCCTACTCCTCTGCCATGTTGCTCCCCTCTCATAAGTTTTTAATAGGTTTATAGTATTTTCTGGATTTCTACTGACAGAGTGTCTGAAGTTACATTAAGAGCTGGCACACATTCTATTTTAATAATTTTTTAATTAAGATTTTTTTTCATTTGAGAATGAGAGAGAGAGCACAAGCGAGGGGAGGGGCAGAAGGAGAGGAAGAAGCAGACTCCCCACTGAGCAGGGAGCCCGACGCAGGGCCCTATTCCAGGACCCTGGGGTCATGGCCTGAGCCAAAGGCAGGTGCTTAACGAACTGAGCCACCCAGGCGCCCCACTGGCAGGCATTTTAAATAATTTTTCAGATCATAAACATAGTATATATTGTTCATGAATGTAAATGTGAGTGTAGTGTTCTATAACATGTTTGTAGTAGAGCCCTTTTTCTTGAATTTTAAAAAAGATATGTGTTCTGCTTGATTACCAAATTACCAAAAGAAAATTTGCAAAATATCAAGAAACCCAAGCACAAAATTAAAATAAAAATAACTTGAACCCTACTATACAGCAGTAAATTACTCTTACTGTCATTTTGGCATAATTTTCTAATCTTTTCTGTGCATGTATTGTATATACATGCTTCAGAGTTGGTATTATTTTATTTACATAAGTGCTTTTCTTTTTTTCACATAAAATACATTGTGAACTATTCCTGTCTTTAAATATTACTTGAGGGTCACCTGGGTACCTCAGTCAGTTAAGCATCCACTCTTGGTTTCAGCTCAGGTTGTGATCTTGGGGTCTGGGATCGGAAGCCCCCTCCCCTCAGGCTCCCCACTTAATGGGGAGTCTGCTTCCTGCTTCTCCTTCCCCTCTCCCTCTGCCGCTCCCCCTGCTCGTGCTCTCTCTCTCTCAAATAAATAAATAAATCTAAATAAATAAATAATATTTGAAGATGTGATTTTAATGACCACATATTTTATTAATACGCCATAAATTTTTTTGTCCTGTTTTGTCTGCTTTCATAAATCTGTAGTAAAGATTCTTTTATACAAATCTTTGTACACATCTTTGATAACTTCCTTAAGACACCTTCTTATAACTTCATTCCCTGATCAAAAACAAAGATTTGTTGGAATGCCTGGGTGGCTCAGTCGGTTGGGTGTCTGCCTTCAGCTTCAGGTCATGATCCCAGGGTCCTGGGGTCGAGTCCTGCATCAGGCTTCTTGCTCAGCGGGGAGCCTGCTTCTCCCTCTGCCTGCCACTGCCCCCTGCTTGTGCTCTCTCTCTCTCAAATAAATAAATAAAATCTTTTTAAAAACACATAAACAAAGATTTGTTAATACTTTCCATATAGAAGGATTACCTTCCAGAAAGATTATATCATATACTCCTAAAAGCAGTGTATGAAAGTACCTATTTCCTTACACACTTATCAAAACTGTATTTTATAGATAAATAAATATACCTGTATGAGCAGCAATTTGGATGAATGTATAATATTCTTAATTAAATATTTTAATTTTTTCTTGCTAGTAAGTTGAACATTTTCATGTTGTGCCATTTAAACCACTCTTCTGACCAGTTACAAACTGAAGAAAAGGGTAGATCATTAAAGGAACGAGATAGTTAATGCTGAAGATAGTAATGATACATTAACAGAGTTGGAGCTTATATTTTATACCAAGCAAACTGACATCCAGTATAATTTATTATATACTTATATCCTATTAGATGCTATTTTAGACAGGAGAGATAGCGTACCAGTAGCAGACATTTTTATTTCAGATCATTCATTCATTTATAATTTAACAGATATTTACTATGTGCTTTCTGTGTGCCATTTCCTGGAGAAACAATAGAGAACAAGATCCACATGACCTCTGTTCCCTTGAAGGAGAATAAAAGTACAAAAGTAGCCTCATTCATTAACTATTTATTACTTGCCACACATCACACTAACATTACGTATTATTTCCTTTAATATTAAAATGATACTGGAAACTGCATTTTGGAGACATATCTGGTCAAATTTGTTCATACAAGCTGAAATACTAACATGCTTTATAAAAGGCCCTTCAGTATCAGAAATGTGGTGCATTTTTGATACCGTAGAAAGCACACACATCACAAAGTTTCATTTCACTTAAATATTGTTGTGAGATCTTCAGTCCTTAGAATGTTGGTAAAGACAAGTTTAAAAGGGTAAGGATGATGAAAAAGCTAATTCCCACTTAGGACTAAAATTTATTTGTCCTGCTTCTGTAAAATTAGAGCCAAGAATCATCTGTGTCAGGCTATAAATGCCTTTTCAGTTTGGCTTTGTTTGCACTTTCTACATAGAGGCTGTAGCACTGTCACACAAAACACTAGGGGCTCTTGCCAAAGGAGACCGTCTGAGCAATCCACAGATGTTGGAGAAGCTCCCTGAGACTTTACTGCTTGTTTACAGAAAGTCATGCACCATCATCATAGATTTCCTATAAGCCAGGGAGTTTTCTCTAAAAGACCAAAATCAAACAGAGAAACTGGAATGTTTTCACCAAATAGGCAGCTTTTTAAATCTGAATAAACCTCCACAACTCTAAGGAAAATTTAAGTTAGGGGCTTCTGGGTGGCTCAGTCGGTTAGGTGGCCGACCCTTGATTTGGGCTCAGGTCATGATCTCAAGGTTGTGAGATGGAGCCCCATGTCATTGGGCTCCAGGCTCAGCAGGTAGTCTGCTTGAGATTTTCTCCCTCTCCCTTCCCTTTCCCCCCTCTTCACTCACGTGTACATGTGCTCTCTCTAAAATAAGTCTTTTTTAAAAAAGAGAAGTTACAATTGTAGGTACCATTAAACTTTGGAATAAGAAAGTAGAAACTTAATTTTTCTCTTATAATTTTGAATCCATTACTTAGAAAGTATTTGAGGCACAATCTGTTATGACTACAATCTTATTAAATGGGGAGAAATATGTTTGGTTGTAACTTTTTTAGAAGGGGAATTATTGTCATTGCTGCTAAGAAATGGATCCTGTCTTTCTTGACCTTCCTTCCTTCCTTCCTGAATGTCCTCAGCTAATGTTTTTTCTGTGATTCAAATACTGCTGAGCACAGCAGACGTTCTTGCCGGAATTGAATTCAGTATGGACATGTGAGTGTTTATAAGAAGAAAAGCCAAATTCTTTTTTCATAGACTCTGTACTTGAAAGCTTTGATGTTCTGAATAACTATATGCCCCAAAAAGTACAATTTGGCTAGTATACTAAAATTTGAAAAATCCTGCTTTACATGTTTAGCTCAAAGGCCACTTTTATTACATGTAAAGATCCAACCTCTGTGGCTCTTATCCTTATTATATTTTTAGAAAATATTTGGAATCTTACATCTGCTTTAAAGTGCCACTCAAAGACCATTTTAAAACCTGAATTAATTAGGAAAACACATAATCAAAATAATAAATTAGTCTTAGGCAAACTTTGATAAATACTGATTTTAATAGTTAAGAACTGAACTGTTCTCATAATAAAAATTGTCAGAAATGTAATTCTTAAGGACTTTCAAATACATTCAGTCATCATTTCCTCCAGAAAATCTTCCTTAAACCTCTACTCTTCTAAGAAGCACCTTGTATAATTAAAATTACCAATACATTCTCATCCCTAACACTTGGCCAAGTTCTTCATGGTTATGTGTTCAAATACACCACATATAAACAGACTCAACCCTTGGCATAGTTCTTGGCACAGAGTAGGTTCTCAGTAAATATTTTATTGAATTGAACTGTTGAATAATCACTTTATTATTATACTTACCACAGGTTCCTTTTTGTCATAGTATTCTATATTGCGTAGAAAAGTCAGGTACAAAGAAATTTAGCTGTCACATATGAGTATACCATACATCTAAGATTGTTGCGGTCAGAGGATCTCTTGGGGCTGTAAAGAGCAGACCATGTTTGCTACAGCCACCAAGTGTAGTTTGGAGGGGAGCAGTGGAAACATCTAAGGCATCACACTGTTTTCTTTCTAGTAATGTTCCCATATATCCAAAAACATATATATTAACTCTTCCCCAAAATTTCTATGTAAGGAACTTTCGTATTGCCTGCATCAGGGATATTGCCTCCTGAACTAAAACTAAAGGTTTATGTTCTTCATGCTAAATACTTTTTGGCATTTCTATACTTTCATATCAAAAGTGCACACAGAATATGCCACTTAAAATAACATAGCAAAAAGATCAACATGGGGAAATTCTAGATCTAAATTGGAATGCCAAAAATTCTTATGTTTGCAGCAGTCATATTTGCTGTCTGATATCTATATTTTTCTGGTTTATATACCTAAAGAGCTGAATTTCTGTGGTATTTTCTTCCAGAAGTCTTGGTTTCCTCCATCAGGCTTTTTGGCCCTCCAGCTCTTCTTGGTTCTAGCTAAGAACTTACGCTTATAGTTTTTGTATAAGTATAAAACCAAAACAGTTACCATTTAAATGCAAACAAATCTATAAATCAATAAAATTCAAACTGACAAAATAATTAAATGTGATAGCTGATAAAGATTAGTGGAACTTAAATTGCCACTTGAAATATGAATTATGATACCATCTTCTAAGTTGTTTTGAATTCTTAGTGCCTGTTCTACCATATTCCTATAATGACTCTTTTTCTCTCATCACCCTTTTTGCTTTGTTAGTATAGCATTCACTGATGTCATTTGACCTCCACGTGTTGCAACTATGTCATTTACATTTTTTAAAGATTTTTTTTTTTTTTTTTTTTTGACAGAGACAGAGACAGCGAGAGCAGGAACACAAGCAGGGGGAGTGGGAGAGGGAGAAGCAGGCTTCCTGCTGAGCAGGGAGCCTGATGCGGGACTCGATCCCAGGACTCTGGGATCATGACCTGAGCCGAAGGCAGCCGCTTAACGACTGAGCCACCCAGGCGCCCTATGTCATTTACATTTTTAAGTTCAAGGTCATTTTAAGTTAAAGATCTATTCTTATTAACCTAGCACCATTGGAGTAAAACTGCTTAACATATTGATCATAAACATAAGCATAAGCACAGAAACCCCATGGCAGTTCCCCAGTAAAAGATGATCAGCCATGTTAACCTGGATTAAATTATATCACTTAAATTTATTTAAAATTATTTATTAAAATGAAAACAAAAAATTTAAATTCCCACAAAGAATTTGATTAAGTCCTCTGCTTTCACTTTAAGGAAAACTAATTAGTTTTGTCTGTAGTATGTATATGTGAGGAACAAAAGAGATTTGGGGCTACCGGGGTTGGGACAGGGACAAGAGATTTCGTAAAGCAGTATACTCAAGCCAGTAGATCTTCGCTTGAATCTCTTGACATATACTGCTTTAAGTTTGCCTGGGTATGTCACTCACCTTTATCACCTTTTACTTGATTTTTGATTCTAGTGGGTTTGTTAGAAATGAAGATTAATGGTTAGCAGTAGAGTGACATGGAAAATAATGGATGGCTGATGGAATAAATATCAGTTCATGTATATTAAAAAATGGTCAAAATGATGTATATTAAAACTTCCAAATCAAGTATTTGTGGAGTCTATGAAGCTTCTTGCAAAATTCTGGATTCCTTGGAACACTGAGATAGAAACATGGCCACTGAATAAACAAACAGCAGGAGCACCTGGGTGGTTCAGTCAGTTAAGTGCCCGACACTTGATTTCAGCTCCCGGCATGATCTCAGGGTTCTGCAATGGAGCCCTGCGTCAGACTCCATGCTCGTAGGGGAGTCTGCTTGTCCCTCTACCCGTCCCCCTACTCGTGCTTGCTCGCTGTCTCTCTCAAATAAATAAAATCTTTAAAAATAAATAAATAAACAGCAGCAGCAACAACAATAAATCCTGGGGATTTCCAGAATTGCCATATTACATTACTTTAAATGTCCAGTTCTTTAAAAATTACGAAACATGCAAAGAAACAGGAAAGTATAGCCCTTACAGAGGACAAAAGGAGTCAATAGAAACTGACCCCAGGGTGCCTGGGTGGCTCAGTTGGTTAAGCGACTGCCTTTGGCTCAGGTCATGATCCTGGAGTCCCGGGATCGAGTCCCACATCGGGCTCCCTGCAGAGCAGGGGGCCTGCTTCTCCCTCTGACCCTCCCCCCTCTCATGTGCTCTCTGTCTCTCTCATTCTCTCTGTCTCAGATAAATAAATAAAATCTTTAAAAAAAAAAAAAAAAAGAAACTGACCCCAAAGAAGCACATACATTGGACTTTCTAGACAAAGATTTTTATTTTTTAAAGATTTTATTTATTTATTTGACAAGAGACAGCGAGAGAGGGAACACAAGCAGAGGGAGTGGGAGAGGAAGAAGCAGGCTTCCCGCCGAGCAGGGAGCCTGATGCGGGGCTCGATTCCAGGACCCTGGGATCATGACCTGAGCCGAAGGCACACACTTAATGACTGAGCCACCCAGGCACCCCTAGACAAAGATTTTAAATCACCTCTTTTTAATACGTACAAAGAGCTGAAGGAAACCATAAAGCCAAAGAACTAAAGGAAATTAGGAGAACAGTGTCTCACTAAAGAGAGAATATCAACAAAGATAAATTATAACAAGAAACCAAATAGAAATTCTGGTGTTGAAAAGTACAATAACTGAAATAAAAATACACTAGAAGGGTTCAGCAGCAAAAGTGAGCTGGTAGAAGAAAAAAATCCATGAATTTAAGGTCAGACAATTGAGATTGGCCAGTCTGAGAAGGGAATTGTATATTTAAAGTCTGATTTAAAAGATAACACATAAAGCAGTAATCATAAAATGTTGTCGATGGACTTAAAACGTGTAAAGATATATTTGTACGGCAGTAATGGCACAGAGGAGGGAGAGAGTAGAGCTATGTAGGACTTGGGATTAAGTTCACATTAATCCAAGCCAGTTTGCTTTAGATGTTAGTTGTAGTTTCCAGATAACCACTACGAAAATCCAAAAAAATATAGAATAAAAGAAACATCAAGGGAATTAGAATGTTACACTTGAAAATGCCTATTTTATAGATCTCATGAGGAGATACTATTATTATTTCTTTATTTTTTAAATGGGGAAACTGAGGCCCAGAGAGGTTATACTGTTTATTTACATAATAGAATCAAAACTCAAAACCAGGTCTGTCACAAAAATCCCTACTATAGGTCCTATAAAGGAAATAGATGAAAATCTTGGGTAGAACATAGAAATGGTTAAGCTTTATTATTTTAATATCCATGTTTTATAAGTACTGTACTCTTTTGACTCCAGATCAGGAGGTTAAAGCTCAGGAAGGTTCAGTGTTTTCCTAGAGTGATATTTTTAGTAAGCGGTAGAACTGGATTTGAATGCAAGTGTATATGGTTCAAAGCTTTCTGTCGGACCATGCTGCTTTCACAGTTGCAACTGTGAAATATTGAGATGGTTTTAGCACACTCACAACCAGTTATGCATGCTAGTAAATAACTCAACAGGACAACACAGATGTTATAGAAAAGCAGTATTGAGTTTTTCTTTCCTGGAGTTTTGTAATTCACAGACGGGAACTTTTTGTTTCCTCTTTCACAAAACCTAAGTAACTCAGTGCTTTTAAACAAAACAACTTGGGTGATCTCTTTCTAGCTTCACTTTATATCAATTGACATATTCATCCATGTGTTAAAATATTTACAAGGATACACATGCAGCCCAGCACTTGCTTTTCTCCTTTTCATTTTAATTTTTTAGTTTTTTTTATTGAAGTATAGTTGACACACAATGTTACATTATTTCCAGGTGTACAACATAGTGACTGGCCAACTCTGTATGTGTACGCCGTGCTCACCACAAGTGTAGCAGCTACGTGGCCTCATACAACATCATTGCAGGACCATTGACTATATTTCCTATGCTATCTATACCTTTCATTCCAATGACTTCTTCAGTCTCTCTAAATTTGTAAAAATCTACTTTGTCTGATTCTGGTTATGTATAGCTGGGGTCTTCTCAGAAAGATAAACAAATGCAGGCAGGCAATCATTGTTCTCTTCCATCGGCGAAGGGGGACTATAGAATTTCATGACTTAATTTTAAGAGAGCTCATATTTATCATCATCTTGATATTTATATCCTTGACTTTTACCAGAGACTATTTTAGAATGCCCATTGCTCTTAGAAAAGAAGAATTTGCCTTTCTAGGCTGCATTAAGGAAACTCAGGAGATTTCAACATAACTGTTTGACTACAGAATCTGTGCCCTTCCTGGATCTAAATAAGGAGGCCACTGTTTAAAGTTCTCACTGTAAGGGAACATTGCATCAAATGCTTAGAAAAATGACACATTTTCTTTCTCCTAACTCCTGATTCAGCATAATTTTCCTCTTCAGACGAGTTCCAGGAAATTTATACTTTATTGTAAAAAAAAAAAGTGTTAGTGGAACATCCAGTATTTTAAATTTCTGAATTTGTCTTTAAGACATCCCAGGTTTTTTGTTTGTTTGTTTTACTATTTTGAAATGTATTTGCTATTATGAGTTTGGGTTCCAAACTCAAATGATTTTAGAGATCAAGTTGATCAAATGAGTAAAGAGGGCAAGGATAATAATATATAAGGAACGTGTGGTCCTTTGGTAACAGAAAAGAACACGGTTGCTTAATTTAAATTCAGTTTTTCAAATTGAAAAACTGCTAGACCATTAATACATGTGGCTGATCAAAGGCCTGTGGTTTTTCAATTTAGACATTACAGACTTCTTCCCTTAGCAATTGGTATCAAATAATTTTTTTAAACTTTCACTATATTTAAAATACATATTTGGTTGGATTACCCACCAAATTTTTGCATAGCAGAGACCACTAAGGAGCTCATACTGCCAGATTAATCATATTTATATAAACCTTGAGGGGCACCTGGGTGGCTCAGTCATTGAGCGTCTGCCTTCAGCTCAGGTCATGATCCCGGGGTCCTGGGATCGAGCCCCGCATCAGGCTCCCCGCTCTGTGGGAAACCTGCTTCTCCCACTCCCCCTGCTTGTGTTCCCTCTCTCGCTGTGTCTCTCTCTGTCAAATAAATAAATAAAATCTTTAAAAAATAAAATAAAAAATAAACCTTGAAAAAATGCCTCTCCTGCCATTTCTGAGCAAATACATGAATTCTAGTTTATTATTGTGATTACCATTACAAAATTTGTGGCTCTTCACACAGCTCTCAGTATTACAAAGTTTGTGCATATCTGCTCATTTGAAAATGAACAAACAAGTATACTTAGAACATTCTTGTGCCTTGCTCATTAAATGCTAGACAGGGCTCAGATGCATCTTCACCCTGCATGCCCTTGTCAGCTGTTATAGTTGTGACACATTTACCATTTATTGAAAGCTTTAAATAGTTCTTAACTTACTTTCAGTTTTCAAGAAATACGTGTAGCTGGGCACCTGGGTAGCTCAGTCCCTTAAGCATCTGACTTCGGCTCAGGTCATGATCTCAGGGTCCTGAGATTGAGCCCTGCGTCAGCCCAGCAGGGAGTCTGCTTCTCCCTTTCCCTCCCTCCCTTCCCCTCCCTTTCGCCCCTGCTCGTGCTTGCACACATTCTCTCTCAAATAAATAAATAAAATCTTGAAAAAAGAAAGAAAGAAATACATGTTCCTTTTGAAATGTACTAGTGATTCAGTAATAAAAATTGTCTACTTCAAACTTTTAGATCTGTTTAATTGAAGAGAACCAGGAATATAAGGCATGCTATTGAATTATTTCTTGTAGTTAATTACCTAGATGAATCAAAGCTTTTCTTATAATACAACTTTCAAAAGAAATAATAGTATGGCGTTATAAGCTACAGTTGTCATTTGTTACCCTTTAGTGAGGAGTCTCTTAATTGCAAATAACAAAGACTCAACTCAAAGTAGCTTGACCAAAGTAGGAGTTTGTTAACTAATCACAGAAGGGACAAGGGGGTGCTTACTCAGAAACCACCCAATCCAAGGACACTCCCTGTCCCTCCCTCTACCCCCCAGTCCCAGCTTCACTCTGCCAAATTTCTCATCACTGCTTTTCCTTGTGAGTTGGTGTAAATTTCTTCTACTGAAGGTGGACTTCCTCTATTTGGTAGGAAAAATAGCCATTTGATGGTAAAGAATAGGCTATTTTGACTCAGCTTCCATCCCAGGGATCACCTATTTTAGGTCAAATGTCATTAGTAAATGTTAGCTGCCTGTGTCAGCCATCATTATTACTATTTGAATGAAGAGAAGTTGCGGGGGGAGAACATTCAAAGCCAAGAGAATAACTTAATTGGAAACATGAAAGTGAATGTCATTTTCTAAAATGGCTCAGTGTGGTTGGGATGTAGAGTACGGTGCAAACAACAGTGATGAGAGATAGTGCTAACAAGAGGTAGTTTGGGACTAGATCGTAAAGGGCCATACATAGATTTCAGTTAAAGAATTGTGACTTTTCAAAAAATACAGTGAGAGCCATTGAAAAAAAAGAATTATGGCCTCACTTTTTTTTCCTGATCTGATATTCAGGCTTTCTTTTTATTTTTTTATGGAAAATTCCCAACATATACTGCAATAAAAAGAATTGTATAATGACTCCAGTGTACCCATCACCCAGCTTTAATAGTTACCAATATATGGCCAATCCATTGAAGATTTTTAAGGAAGGCAAGAAAGGAGATTAACATTGTGCCACTTCCTTTGTTTAATCTTCACAGTGTACCTGTGGAGTGTATGGTATTCCCACTTTCCCTAATTACAAATGAGAAAACCATCAAAATGAGGAAGTAAGTAACAGTGCTGGCCTTCTAATCCACATCCAACTTACTTCAAAACTCAAGTTCTTTCCCATGCTACATCATGCTGCCTCTAATTCTGATGTTAGTGTGATTCTGTTGAAGATAGCTGCTGATCTGCCTACGTGCTGCATTGGGGCTGTTAACCCTGTTCAGGATGGTAGACTTCTCTGCTCTAGCCACTCTCCCTCCTCCAGGGTCACCAGGATCTGAGTCTACGTAGGTGCTCAACCTAATCAGCTAAAATAACTATTTAGTCCGTCAATTCTCAAAGTATGGTCCCCAGACCAGCAGCAAGCTGTTAGAAAATATAAATTCTCACCGCCCCCCCAATCCCAACCTACTGAATCAGAAATTTGGAGGCTAGGAGCTCATGATGCCTATATTGCCATTTGCTGTGTGGGGTGTTTTTGTTTTGTTTTGTTTTGTTTTCCTATTTGCTGTGTTTAAATAAAATGCCCCAGTTGTTTCCTGCAAATATGAGGTTAAGACTATCTACCAAGAGCATTTCCAAGACAAAACCATATTAGAAGAATTTATGTTTCTTTTTTAACAAGTTCATGCAAAGCATGTCCTAAGTTAGGAATTCTTATTCAGACAACACTAGTAGTCTTGCTGGGGATGTGTTACTTAACTACATGGAAAGGAGTTTTAAGGAATTTATACTGCCTATATTTAAAGTGCTTGATGGTGCCATCTGGTGGTGTAAGCACTATAGAACGTGCAGCTTTATTAGTGCTTCAGGAATAGAATGTGTGTATTTTTAAAAAATCAGTTTTAGGGGCGCCTGGGTGGCTCAGTCGTTAAGCGTCTGCCTTCGGCTCAGGTCATGGTCCCAGGGTCCTGGGATCGAGCCCCACATCGGGCTCCCTGCTCGGCGGGAAGCCTGCTTCTCCCTCTCCCACTCCCGCTGCTTGTGTTCCCTCTCTCGCTGTATCTCTCTCTGTCAAATAAATAAAAAATCTTTAAAAAAAATAAAATAAAATAAAAAATAAAAAATCAGTTTTAGGGGTGCCTGGGTGGCTCAGATGGTTAAGCGTCTGCCTTCGGCTCAGGTCATGATCCCGGGGTCCTGGGATCGAGCCCCATATCAGTCTCCTGGCTCAGCCGGGAGCCTGCTTCTCCCTCTCCCTCTGCCTCTCCCCCTCCCTCTGCCTCTCCCCTTGCTCATGCTCTCTCTCCCTCTCTGTATCTCTGTGTCTCAGATGAATAAATTAAAAAATCTTTTAAAAAAATAAATAATTAAAAACAAATAAATAATTAAAAATTAGCTTTATAGGGGCGCCTGGGTGGCTCAATCAGTTAAGCGTGTGACTTTAGGTTTCGGCTCAGGTTACAATCTCAGGGTTGTGGGATTGAACCCTGTGTGGGGTTCCATGCTCAGCAGGAGTCTGCTTGGATAGTCTCTCCCTCTGACTCTTCCCCTGCTTGTACGCATGCTCTCTCTCTCTCTCTCTAATAAATAAATGAATCTTTAAAAAAAATCAGTTTTATAGTAAAAGTTTAATGGAATAGCCAAACATAAGCTGTACAAAGAATTTAGTATAAAACCTCCATTGCGGATTCTTAGATATACCAAAACACAAGCAACAAAAGAAAAATGGCTAAATTAGACTTCATCAAAATAAGAACGTTTGTGCATCAAAGGACACTATCGAGAAAGTGAAAAAAATAGCCCACAAAATAGGAGAACATATTTGGAAGTCATACATCTCATAAAATATATATATCCAAATAAACGAAGAACTCTTAAAATTCCACAACAAAAAGACAGACAAACCAATTTAAAAATGAGTGAAGGACTTGAATAGACATTTCTCCAAGGACAATATACAGATAGCCAATAAGCACATGAAAAGATACTCAACATTATTAGTCATTAGATAAATGCAAGTCAAAACCACAATGAGATACTGCTAAGATGACTTGAATAATTTTAAAAAACAGAAAATAACAAGTGTTGAAGAAGATGTAGAGAAATTAGAACCTTCATACATTGCTAATAGGGATGTAAAATGATGCAGCCACTGTGGAAAAGTTTGGCAGTTCCTCAAATAGTTAGACATAGAATTACCAGAGGACCCAGCAATTCCACTACTAGGCATATACCCAAGAGAATTGGAAACAGATGTTCAAATAAAAACTTGTACTAAATGTTCATAGCAGCATTATCCATAATGGCCAAAAAGTGGAAACAACACAAATGGCCATCAGCCAATGAATGGATAAACAAAATGTGGTATATCCATACAAGGGAATATTATTTGGCCATAAAAAGAAATGAACTATTAGTACATTGATGAACTTTGAAAACATTATGCTACATGACAGAGGCAGGCGCAAAAGGACACATGTTCTATGATTCTATTTATATGAGATGTCTAAGAATAGGCAAATTCATGGAGATAGAAGGATTAGTGGTTGCCAGAGGTGGGGGGGAAGGGGGGGCATGGGAGTCACTGCTAGTGGATATGGGATTTCTTTTGGGGCAGTGCACATGTGCTGGAATTAGATAGTAGTGGTGGTTGTACAACATTGTGGATGTACTAAAAGCCACTGAATAGTATACTTTAAAATAGCTAAAATAGTGGATTTTATGTTGTACAAATTTTACCTCAATTTTTAAGACCTCCATTGATAGGCAAGAGTCCAGAACCTTTTTTGATTATTATTATTATTATTATAGATATATTTTGCCCATACTTGTTGCTAATATGTATGCTATTCTATTTTTTTTTTAAGATTTTATTTATTTATTTGAGAGAGAGAGAATGAGAGACAGAGAGCATGAGAAGGAGGAAGGTCAGAGGGAGAAGCAGACTCCCTGCTGAGCAGGGAGCCTGATGCGGAACTCGATCCCGGGACTCCAGGATCATGACCTGAGCCGAAGGCAGTCGCTTAACCAACTGAGCCACCCAGGCACCCGCTATTCTATTTTTTTAACCTAAAATTATTTATACATGCTTTTGCAACTATAGTTACCACAGTTTTTGTTGGCATACATATTTTAGTCATTATATATATAAATCTCATAGCTTAATTGTTTTTCAAATGTTTGGTGGTTTTCTTTTTTTTTTTTTCCTTTCAATTTCAGTGAGTCCTACTCTAAATGCTTAAACAAAGAACATTTAAAACTCCTTAGAGACATTTCATTGGTATTTCTTCCCCAAAACTGTACTTCCGAGTCACTTTTTTTTATTTTTATTTTTTTTAAGATTTTATTTATTTGAAAGAGCACACAAGCAGGGGGAGTGGCAGGCAGAGGGAGAGGGAGAAGCAGGCTCCCTGCTGAGCAAGGCGCCTGATGTGGAGCTTGATCCCAGGACCCTAGGATCATGACCTGAGCTGAAGGCAGATGCTTAACCGGCGCCCCCGGAGTCACTTTTTTTTAAACCATTTCTATTGTGTTTTTTTTTCTGCTCTATAGTAAGAAAAACTTATAATCCCTACCAACAGTGGATGAGGAAAAATGGAGGAGATTGGGGTGCCTAGGTGGCTCAATCGGTTAAGCATCTGCCTTCAGCTCAGGTCATGATCCTGGGGTCCTGGAACTGAGACCCATGTCAGGCTCCCTGCTTCTCTCTCTCCCTCGGCCACTCCACCTGCTTGTGCTCTCTTGCTCTCTCTCTGTCAAATAAATAAATAAAATCTTTTTAAAAATGGAGGAGATTAATGTTTGCATGTCTACTCTCTTTCAGGCACTGGGCCTGGATCCTTTCACATCCATTGTTTCATTCCACTCCCATACCTATTCTGTTATAAAGTGACTACAGTGGTTGACGCAGTTAATAAACAGACAAAGATCAGAACCTAGCAACTTTGTCTCCAAGTTTTGTTCTGTTCCCACAGCTTTACCAATATTGGATTTTCTCTTTTTTAGTTCTTATTTATTAGAAAGATACAACATTTTCCCAGGTGATTGTTTACTGTTTACATGTACGCATATATAACAATCTTTATCTTTTGTCCACTCATTATTAATGGATTTTAAACTGAATTTACCTTGTGAACACTAGGCATTATGTATCAGAGCTTTGTCATAATTTTTTTACTTCTGTTTACTCTTTTACAGGCTCTTGATGGAAACATATATGATCACCTGAAGGATTATTTAATAGCCTTCAGCCGGACTGAGCTAGAGACATGCCAAGCTGTGCAGAACACATTCCAGTTTTTATTAGAAACCTCCAGCAAGGTAAGTTACCTTTAGTGAAATATGTGATGTTATCCATTTTAGAATCTAAAATGTCTTTGTATATAAACAAAATGAAGGTACCAACATAATAGAAGAATGCTTTAAAGGGCAAATTTCCTGGAAACAGTATTCCTTCTAACAAAGTTGGAAGGTGTTCTCTTCTCCTTGATGAGTTGGCACAAAGGGGAAAAAGGGAGGTGATGATACAAGCTAGATCAGGACATGAGCCTGCTGCCATATATGTTGCCTTTTTTTTTTTTTTTTAAGATTTTATTTATTTATTTGACAGAGAGAGAGATAGCGAGAGCAGGAACACAAGCAGGGGGAGTGGGAGAGGGAGAAGCAGGCTACCAGTGGAGCAGGGAACCCGATGCAGACTCGATCCCAGGACCCTGGGATCATGACCTGAGCCAAAGGCAGATGCTTAACGACTGAGCCACCCAGGCGCCCCTATATTTTGCTTTTGAGAAGAAATGATTTAAAGAGTTTTACCTTCCACTCAAAATAAATTTTGAATGCATTCAACTCATTCATATGGGAGAACAACAAGGTCATGTCTCAGTGCAAAGAATAATAAAAGGGCACAAAAAGGAAAGTAGCATTTTATAATCATTAAAGAAATGAATACTCAGTCCTGTTTCTTTTTTTTTTTTTTAATTTTTTTTTTAAAGATTTTATTTATTTATTTGAGAGAGAATGAGATAGAGAGCATGAGAGGGGGGAGGGTCAGAGAGAGAAGCAGACTCCCTGCTGAGTAGGGAGCCTGACGTGGGACTCGATCCCGGGACTCCAGGATCATGACCTGAGCCGAAGGCAGTTGCTTAACCAGCTGAGCCACCCAGGCGCCCAGTCCTGTCTCTTTTTAAATTAACCTTACCTTCTTCTATATGCTATCATTCTTTGATAGTAATCTTAAAGTGTTGAGATCCAGCAGCTTTGCTGGCATGTTCACACTGTGTGCAGAGAAAACAAACAAAATTGTTTGAATTCTTTAGGATCTGACAGATTAAAATATTTTGCAGCAGAAAAACTGTCCTTTTGAAGATAAATTGTTCTTGTGATTAGTAATGTTATTTTTATTCTGATAAATGCATAGCAAATATTTCCTGACTGAATGCATGCATTTGTAAAAATATATTCATTTTATAATGGCTATTTTTAAAGATCCAGTTCGGTCCTTTTTTTTGGCAGGGGAAGCAGGAACTGGCTAATACCTTTAGATATTGTTTGGAAAAGCATCAGGGTTTCTTAAGAAGAGAGTCATAGACTCTTCTTCCTGAATACCTCATTATGTATGTATTCTTGTTTTCAGTGTACCATAGCTCTAATTCTATTTTTAGAAAAACATTTAAAATATAAAGTTGATGTGGAAATATAAAGATCACTAGTATGGTGCTTTGAAATCCTGTCATACTTCTATTTTCCTTTATTTTTACTCTTCAGAACCTAATACAGGATATAAAAGGATTGACATATGGAAAGAAGGATGGACAGAAAGATGAATAGTTTTGTGAAAGCAAATATTAAGAAATACTAATTGGGAATACCTCTGTGGCTCAGTGGGTTAAGTGTCTGCCTTCAGCTCAGGTCATAATCCCGGACTCCTGAGATAGAGCCCCAAGTTGAGCTCCATGCTCAGTGGGGAGTCTGCTTCTCCCTCTCCCTCTGCCTCTCCCCTTGCTCTTATGCATGCGTGCTCACTCTCTTCTCTCTCAAACAATTAAATAAAATTAAAAAAAAAAAAGAAAAATGTTAATTGAAGAATCTAAGTAGTGTTTCCACTCTTTATTTTAATGTATGTACATTTGACATTTTCCATAAGAGAATGTTAGGGGAAAGAGTCTATAAAAGCATCTTGGCTTTGTTCCATTTATGGAGTCGTTGATTTTTGACTAGTGATCAAATTGTTTATATTTATGGGTCCATTCAGGGTTTCTGTTCCCTTTTTAGTACATTTTGATAACTTACACTTTCCTAGACAATTGTCCATTTCATTTATCAAATTTGATGGTGTATTTTTGTGTATAAACTTGTGTGCCTCTACAGTTGTCTCCTTTTTCATTTCTAATATTGTTTGTGCTTTCTCTCATGTTGATCAGATTTGCCAGTCTATTTTATTAATCTCTTCTAAGAGCCAGCTTTTGTTCTACTCCTCCATGTTATTGTTTATTTCCTTAATTTCTGCCTTTATTTCCTTCTGCTTTATTGCAGCTATGTGCTTACTATTTTTCAGGCTTCTTTTTGTATTAGATCCTGTTTTAGTCTTTCTTGTTTTCAGGTAAATCCATTTAAAACTAAAAATTTTCTTTTTCTGCTTTAACTGCATTATGTATGTAGGGCTGTTTGTTGTTTCTACATTTTTCCTCTTGTTAACTCATGAGTTATTTGAGAAGTGAGTTTTCCCAGTTTTCATTCAGTGGGAGTATGTAGTGGGGTAATGTTTTTCATTTCTAATTTTATTAGAAATTATATTTTGTTTTTATTTTATTACATTCTAATTTTATCAGGGGGATTGTCCTCTGACAAAATTGTCTGAAATCTCCTTTTCTGAGAATAAGTTAGATTGGATACACTACCTTTAGTTTATAAAGCAGGTAAGTGTATAGTCTTAAAAAATAACTCATATTTTACACAGCACTTAATTTTCTAGGAGTTTTTAGCATATCCTCTGAGGTTGGTATTATCATGCCCATTACACAGAGAGGAAAACAGATTCACGAAGTTTATGTGGCTGCCCGAGGTTGCATACTCAGACGTAGCATTTTCCACGCTCTACTACTATACTGTGTTATCTCTCTAACTTGTATTATTTGCGTAGAAAATGAATTTAAAATGTATAAACTGATTTGGGCACATAAAGAGATAAGCTTTCATTTTCCTCTGTAGTCACTCATATGAATATCTTGCTCCCCAGGGATGAGGAACAAATGAGATGCTCTTCTGTTTAGATTGAAAGTAAGAATGATGTAACTAGGGGAGATGAGCCCTTTTGTCCCAAATACCAGAAGAGCTCATAACTCCCAAGTTTTATGCCATGTGCTTTTCTGTTACAAAGAGCTTGTTCCGCTGTTCTTATTATACTGCTAAAAGAAACACAGTGATCTGATAACCAAGAGAGAAGTTTGAAACTCTTCAGGTTTTTATTCTACACCATTATTACTTTGTCTTCTTGGGGGAGGAGTTTATTCCCCCCTTCCCCCACCATATCTAAATTGTAACTGTACATATTCTCAAAGATACTTTGGGGGTAATCTGTACTGACACACTGTAGCTGTTACAGTGCTCTCTATATCTTTCATCCCCTAAAGGGCAACACCTGGCCCTAGGAGTTTTTGTTTAATTTTAATTATTTATGAAGCTTGCTTTTCTCCTTAATATTTTATGAAATGCTTTGCATATGTAACTGAAGCAGATGTTGTCATAAATATTTTCTCTAGGATAGTAACTCCAAAGGTAGTTCTACTGGCCTTTATAGTTTGTTCATGTGTGCTTACTTTCTGTCTGCATAAGTAAACTCTACTAATTAGTAACATAGCTCTTTAAACACTTCAGAAAGTAAAAGTGTTATTCTAGATTTCCTTGGAAATTAAATTGTCTATTACTGCCATTCTTAATACTTTGAAGACTAAGCAAAACGTAAACTTAATAAAATGAACGGGAAAACTACATGATCATCTCAAAAAACGGGGAAAAAAAGACACGGGAAAAGCATTTAACAAAATTAAACATTCTTTTATGATAAAACCACAAATTAGGAATAGAAGGGAACTTCCTTAACAGATAAAAGGCACATATGAAAAACCTACAGTTAACATCATGCTCAATGGTAAAAATCTGAAAGCTTTCCCTCTTGAGACAAAGATGCCCATTTCCTCCACTGTACTGGAAGTCCTAGTCAGATCAGTGAATCAAGGAAAAAAAAAATGGGGCACCTGGATGGCTAGTTGGTTTATCATCTAACTTTAGCTCAGGTCATGATTACGGGGTCCTGGGATTGAGCCCTGCATCAGGGAGTCTGCTTCTCCCTCTCCCTCTGTCCCTCCCCCTGCTTGTGCTTGCTTGAGCACGCTCTCTCAAATAAATGAGTAAAATCTTAAAAAAATAGAGAGAGAGAAAAAATAGAAGGCATCCAAATTAAAAGGGAAGAAGTAAAATTACCTGTATTTGCAGATGATATAAATAGAAAATACTACAGAAACTACAAAAAAAGTACTAGAGCTAATAAATGAATTCAGCGAAAGTTACAGGTGTAAGATCAAGACATGAAAATCAGTTGTGTTTCTATACTCCATCAATGAATAAACCAAAAGAAAATTAAGAAAAAAATTCCAACTATAATAATATCTGAAGAATAAAAGACCAAGAATAAATTTAAATAAGGGATTGAAAGACTTCTACATTGAGAAACTACAAAACATTGCTGAAAGAAATTAAAGAGGACCTAAATAAACAGAAATAATAAATATGGATTGAAAGATTTCATATCACTAATATTTCAGTATTCCCCAAAGCATTGTACAGATTCAGTCATTCCCTATCAAAGTTCCAATGGCCTTTTTTGCAGAAATGGAAAAGCCAGTCCTCAGATTCATATGGAACTCTAAGGGGCCCTCAGGAGCCCAAAAACAACATTGAAAAGAAAAAGCAAAGTTGAAGGACTCAGACTTCGCAATTTCAAAACTTACTGCAAAATTAATCAAAATAGGGCACCTGGGTGGCTCAGTTGGTTAAGTGTCTGCCGTCGGCTTAGGTCACGATCCCGGGGGCCTGGAATCACACCCCGCATCGGGCTCCCTGCTCTGCGGGGAGCCTGCTTCTCCCTCTCCCTCTGCTGCTGCCCCTGCTTGTGCTCTCTCTCTCTCTCTGTCAGATAAATAAATAAAATCTTTAAAAAACATTAATCAAAATAGTGTGGTACTTGCAAAAGGATAGACATAGACCAATGAAATAGAATTGAGAGTCCAGAAATAAGCCCAAACATCTATGGCCATTTGATGTTCAATAAGGTTGCCAAGGCCATTTAGTGAAGAAAGAATAGTCTTTTCAACAAAAGGTGTTGAGACGACAGGATAACCACATGCAAAAGAATGAAGTTGACTCCCTGCCTCACTACCAATACAAAAATTAACTCAAGGGACGCTTGGGTGGCTCATTTGGTTAAGCATCTGCCTTCCGCTCAGGTCATGATCCCAGGGTCCTGGGATTGAGCCCCATGTCAGGCTCCCTTTCCCTCTACCCCTGCTGCTCCCCCTGCTTTGGCACTCGCGCTCTCTCTCTCTCCGTCAAATAAATAAAATCTTAGAGAAAGGAAAAAAAAATAATTCAAAATGAATCAATGACCCAAAGCTATAGAAGAAAACATAGAGGTAAATCTTTATGACCTTGGATTTGGCAATATGTTTTTAGTTCTAGTATTAAGCGCAAGCAACCAAAGAAAAAATAGGTAAGTGGACCTCTTCAAATTAAAAGCTTTTGTGTATCAAAGAACATTATCAAGAATATGGAAAGGACAGCCTATAGGAGGGGAAAATTATTTATAATAATTATTTACTATTTACCGTTTATTCTTTAAAATTATTTACAATCATTTGTCTAATAAGGTTTTAATATCTAGAATATATAAAGAACTCTTACAACTCAACAAATAAGACAAATGACCCAATTTCATGATCTTATGGGTCTTGAGATTGAGCCCTGTCTTGGGCTCAGTGTTCAGCAGGGAGTCTGCTTGAGATTCTCTCCCTCTCAAGAGCCTCTGCCCCTCCGCCTGCTCACTTGCTTACTCTCTCTCTCTCTCAAATAATAAATAAATCTTAAAAAAAAAAAAAAAAGAAGAGAGGTGCCTGGGTGGCTTAGTCATTAAGCATCTGCCTTCGGCTCAGGTCATGATCCCAGGGTCCTGGGATTTAGCCCCGCGTCGGGCTCCCTGCCCCGCGGGAAGCCTGCTTCTCCCTCTCCAACTCCCCCTGCTTGTTCCTCCTCTCACTCTCTCTCTGTCAAATAAATAAATAAAATCTTTAAAAAAAAAAAGAAGATACACAAATGGCCAATAAGCACATAAAAAGATATCTAATATCATTAGTCATTAGAGAAATGGAAATCAGAATCACAATGAAATAGCAATTTTTACCCACTGCGATGGCTTTAGTAATTTAAAAAAACCAAATACAGAGAAAATAACAAACAAGTGTTAGCAAGTATGTGAAGAAATTGGAATCCTCAAGCATTGTTGATAAGAATGTAAAATAGTGCAGCCACTGTGGAAAACAGTTTCTCAAAAAGTAAAACTTAGAGTTATCATATGACTCGGCACTTCCACTTCAAGAGAATTGAAAACAGGTATTAAAACAAAAAATCAAATATAGGTGTTGAAAGCAGCATTATTCATAATAGCCAATAAGTGGAAACCTAAATATCCATCAGCTGATGACTAGATAAATAAAATATGGTATATCCATACAACAGAATATTATTTTTCTATAAAAAGGAGTGAACTGCTGATATATCATACAACATACATCCCACAGAATAAAATATATTAATAGCTATAGCACATAAAAAGATGCTATTATGGACTGAATTGTATCCCCCTAAAATTCATATGTTGAAGTCCTAATCCCTATTACCTCAGATTGTGACTTTATTTGGAGATAGGACCTTTAAAGAGGTTATTAAGGTAAAATGAAGTCATAGGGGTAGGGTCTAATCCAGTATGACTGGTGTCCTTAATAAGAGGAGATTAGGACACAAACAGACACAGAGGAAGACCATGTGAAGACACTAGAAAAAGATGGCCATCTTTAAGTCAAGAAAAGAGGCCCTCAGAAGAAACCAATTCTGCCAACACCTTAATCTCGGATTTCTAGTTTCCAGAACTGGGAGGAAATAAATTTGTTGTTTAAGCCAACCGTCTGTGATACTTTGTTCTGGCAGCCCTAGGAAACTAATATAGATGCTTATCCTCATTATTAATCAAAGAAATGGAAATTAAAACCACCATGAGATTCTATTTTATACCTATAAGATTGACAAAAATATAGACAGGAATGAGTATTGGTGAGAATATGGATTAACAGACGGTCATAGACTGCCCTGGGGAGTACAAAGTGGTATATCCAATTTGTAAACATTTGGTATTACCAAGTCCATCTAAAGATGCACTTAGCTTTTGGCCCAGCAGTTCCACTCCTAGGAAATTATCCTAGAGAAACTCTTATACATGTGTATCAGGACACTTTTGGAAAGATGTTCATAACAACTTTCTCTATAAGATTTGAAAAAGCTAGAACCCAGCTGTCCACAATAGGATGAATAATGGAGTACTATACAGCAGTAAAATTGAAAGATCTATATGCACATGCGTTAATATGCATGAGACTCATAAATACAATGTTGACAAGAAAGCAAGTTACAAAAGAATACAAACACTAAGATGCCATTTAGAGTTCAAAAATACCCAAGAAAATAATAGCTTTTTTTTTTTAAGATTTTTTATTTATTTATTTGAGAGAGAGAATGAGATAGAGCATGAGAGTGGGGAGGGTCAGAGGGAGAAGCATACTCCCTGCTGAGCAGGGAGCCCGATGCGGGACTCAATCCGGGGACTCCAGGATCATGACCTGAGCTGATGGCAGTCGCTTAACCAACTGAGCCACCCAGGCGCCCAAAAATAATAGCATTTTGAGATATATCGTATGTAGTAATAATATTTAAAAGAAAAAAGAGAATGATAAAGTTTAGTAGGATGGTTACTGCTAGAGTATGCATTCTCAGAGGGGGTAATATTCCCCCAAGGGAGTAAAATTGCTTCCAGATGTTTAGGGAGGGGTTAAATATTACAGTGGGCCACAGTACATACATATATACAATATATTTGTGGTATTAAAAGTAATGAAAGGGTAATTAGGAAAGAGGCATGTTTAGATAAGGAGGGCATTGGCAATACGGGTATTCTTTTTTTTAAGATTTTATTTATCTGACAGAGAGAGAGACAGAACACAAGCAGGGCAGAGGGAGAAGGAGAAGCAGACTCCTGTCCAAGCAGGGAGCCCAACTCGAGGCTCAGTCCCAGGACCCTGGGATCATGACCTGAGCCGAAGGTAGACTCTTAACCGACTGAGCCACCCAGGTGCCCCAATATGGGTATTCTTTTACTTAATCTCAGCAGTGGATAGACAGGTGTTCTTTTTTTTTTTTTTTTTTTTTTAAGATTTTATTTATTTGCGAGAGAGAGAATGAGAGACAGAGAGCATGAGAGGGAGGAGGGTCAGAGGGAGAAGCAGACTCCCCGCCAAGCAGGGAGCCCGATGTGGGACTCGATCCCGGGACTCCAGGTCACGACCTGAGCCGAAGGCAGTCGCTTAACCAACTGAGCCACCCAGGTGCCCTAGACAGGTGTTCTTAAGCATCTGTTTATTGAATGCTACTTTAGGCAAAGTCACTGAGCTAGGTGCTGAAGGATATATCTGTAACAAGGTTTAAAGCTTCATCTCAGTTATCACAAGGAATGACAGGAGAGCAGGAAGGGAATGGAGGGAAGGATTACCGGGGTGGGTGAGGAAAGCTTTGATAGGAATATATTCACTATCTTGGTTGTGATGATGTTTTTACAGGTGTAGCTATATTAAAACTTATCAAACTATACTTCAAATATATAGTTTATAGTATGTTGGTTATACCTCAGGAACATCTTTAAAGAGAGAGAGATTGGGCATATATCCCAGGGAAAATGAAAATTTATTTTCACACAGAAACTTGCACACAAATGTTCATAGTAGTTTTATTCATAATAGCCAAAAAACTAGAAATTGTTTAATGACCTTCGTTGAGTTGAAGGATCAAACAAACTTGGTATGTCCATACTATGGGACACTACTCGGCAATAAAAAGGAACAAACTGTTGATACGTGCAACAGCTGCAATGAACCTCAAGGAAATTATGCTGAGTTTAAAAAGGCAGTCTTGAGGAGAACAGCAAGCTGGATAGGGATCAAATCATTCTGAACACCTACAAACTCAAGAGGAGATTGAAGAAAAGAATAGCAGCAGCTCTCTGAACAGAAAAGCGACCACTTTCTGGAAGGTAGGACGTGAGGAGAAGTGAATCCGAGGCGATATTCGGGAGGATAGACGGCGGGGGAGGGGGCCTCGTTGGCCGCTTCTGTCAAGTGATAGAGCCGCGGAGCACAAAATCGGAACTTTTAGAAGTCCGCTCCGCTGAGGGACGTCACTCCGGTGGCTAAGCCGGGGGTGGAACCCTCTCTGGGACAGTGTGGTCTCAGGACCCTCGGGGTCACAGAAAGACTGGGGATGCCTGAGTACAGCAGAGCTCCCAGGGATCGGAGCAGGGAAGCCGCCTGCAGAGATGGAGCCGAGGTGCGGGCTCTCAGCTCGGGGTTGCCATAAACCGTGATCCGTGGCACAGTCGGGCCACTGCTCCTCCAGCAGGGACCCAACAAGCGGCAGATCAGGGGAGACTCCCCTTCCTTCCCCGGGAGGGGCAGCACAGGAGTGCACCACAGGGATCTGCTGGGTTTGGAGACTCTGCATGGGGTTGGGTGCCAGAGATAGAAATGCGCGGTCACAGGCTGGGTGAGCACGGAGTGCGGCTGGAGACCAGGGAGACGGGAGTGACTGACTGCTTTTCTCTGGGGGCGCACTGAGGAGTGGGGCCCCGAGTTCTTGGCTCCTCCCGGGCGGAGATTGGGAGGCCACAGTTTGCACTCTCGTCCTCCAAAGCCTTATGGAAAGCTTGCAGGGAACAAATGCTCCCAAGAGCAAACCCGAGCAGATTACTTAGCCCGGACCGGCAAGGGCGGGGCAATTCCGCCTCCGGCAAAGACATTTGGGAACCACGGCAACAGGCCCCTCCCCCAGAATATCAGCAAGAACAGCCAGCCAAGACTAATTTACCAATCAATGAGAACGGCAGAACTCCAGCGCTAGGGGAATACTGCACATAGAATCCATGGCTTTTTTACCATGATTCTTTAGGCTTTCAAAGTTAAATTTTTTTTTAACTGTCTTTTTTTTTTTTTTTAATTTTTCTTTTTCCCTTTTTCAACCAACATCTTATCCATCCCTTTTTCAAAAAACATTTTTATTTTTCATTTTTAGAGTCATATTCTATTCCTTCATAGTAGTTACCTTATTTTTGGCATATATATATACACACACATATATATAAAAGTTATTCTCTCTTTAAAATTTTGAGATACATTTTCTTCTAACAAATCAAAATATACCCTAAATCTCTAGTGTATGGCTTTGTTCTACTCTCCTGCCAGATCACATTCTCTCCCTTTTTTTTTTAAATCCTCTTCTTTCTTTTTTCAAACTTCTTATCAATTCCTTTTACAAAATTTTTTATAATTTTCATCTTTACAGTCATATTCCCATCCCTTCGCGTATCAACCCTTTTTTTTGTACATATATAAGTTTTTCTTTCTTTAAAATTTTGGGAGGCACTTTCTTCTAACAGACCAAAATACACCCAAAATCTAGTGTGTGGCACTGATCTGTGCACCAGCCTGATCATATTTGATCATATTCTTGCGTTTTTTGTTTTGTTCTGTTTTTGTTTGTTTTTATCTTTTTCTTTTTCTTTTTTCTTTCTTTCCCTTTCTTTTCCCCCGGCTTCAGTTCTTTTCTGATTTGTTTAGAGTATATTTTCTGGGGACGTTGTTACCCTGTTAGCATTTTGTTCTCTCATTCCTCTGTTCTCCTCTGGAAAAAATGACAAGACGGAAAAAACCACCTCAACAAAAAGAACAAGAGGTAGTACCGACTGCCAGGGATCTACTCAATACGGATATTAGTACGATGTCAGATCTAGAGTTCGGAATCATCACTTTAAAGATACTAGCTGGGCTTGAAAAAAGCATGGAAGTTATTAGAGAAACCCTTTCTGGAGAAATCAAAGAACTAAAATCTAACCGAGTCGAAATCAAAAAGGCTATTAATGAGGTGCAATCAAAAATGGGGGCCCTAACTGCTAGGATAACTGAGGCAGAAGAGAGAATCAGTGATATAGAGGACCAAATGATGGAAAATAAAGAAGCTGAGAAAAAGAGATAAACAGCTACTGGATCACGAGGGCAGAATTCGAGAGATAAGCGATACCATAAGATGAAACAACATTAGAATAATTGGGATCCCAGAAGAAGAAGAAGGAGAGGGGCAGAAGGTATATTGGAGCAAATTATAGCAGAGAACTTCCCTAATTTGGGGAAGGAAACAGGCATCAAAATCCAGGAGGCACAGAGAACCCCTCTCAAAATCAATAAAAATAGGTCAACAACCCAACATCTAATAGTAAAACTCACGAGTCTCAGAGACAAAGAGAAAATCCTGAAAGCAGCTCGGGAGAAGAGATGTGTAACCTACAATGGTAGAAACATTAGACTGGCAACAGACCTGTCCACAGAGACCTGGCAGGCCAGAAAGGACTGGCATGATATATTCAGAGCACTAAATGAGAAAAATACGCAGCCAAGAATACTATATCCAGCTAGGCTGTCATTGAAAATAGGAGGAGAGATAAAAAGCTTCCAGGACAAACAAAAACTAAAGGAATTTGCAAAGATGAAACCAGCCCTACGAGAAATACTGAAAGGGGTCCTCTAAGCGAAGAGAGAGCCTAAAAGCAACATAGACCAGAAAGGAACACAGACATTATACAGTAACAGTCACCTTGGCACTAAGTTCATATCTTTCAAGAGTTACCCTGAATGTAAATGGGCTAAATGCCCGAATCAAAAGACACAGGCTATCAGATTGGATGAAAAAACCAAAACCCATCGATATGCTGTCTGCAAGAGATTCATTTTAGACCCAAAGATACCCCCAGATTGAAAGTGAGGGGGTGGAAAACCATTTACCATGCTAATGGACACCAAAAGAAAGCTGGGGTGGCAATCCTTATATCAGACAAATTAGATTTTAAACCAAAGACCGTAATAAGAGACGAGGAAGGACACTATATCCTACTTAAAGGGTCTATCCAACAAGAAGATCTAACAATTGTAAATATCTATGCCCCTAACGTGGGAGCAGCCAATTATATAAGGCAATTAATAACAAAAGCAAAGAAACACATTGGCAACAATACAATAATAGTGGGGGACTTTAACATCCCCCTCACTGAAATGGACAGATCATCTAAGCAAAAGATCAACAAGGAAATAAAGACTTTAAATGACACATTGGACCAAATGGACTTCACAGACATATTCAGAGCATTCCATCCCAAAGCGACGGAATACACATTCTTCTCTAGTGCCCATGGATCATTCTCCAGAATAGATCACATCTTAGGTCACAAATCAGGTCTCAACCGGTACCAAAAGATTGGGATCATTCCCTGCCTGTTTTCAGACCACAATGCTTTGAAACTAGAACTCAACCACAAGAGGAAAGTCAGAAAGAACTCAAATACATGGAGGCTAAAGAGCATCCTACTAAAGAATGAATGGGTCAACCAGGAAATTAAAGAAGAATTTAAAAAATTCATGGAAACCAATGAAAATGAAAACACAGCTGTTCAAAATCTTTGGCATGCAGCAAAGGCAGTCCTAAGAGGAAAGTATATAGCAATACAAGCCTTTCTCAAGAAACAAGAAAGGTCTCAGGTACACAACCTAACCCTACACCTAAAGGAGCTGGAGAAAGAACAGCAAATAAAGCCTAAACCTAGCAGGAGAAGAGAAATAATAAAGATCAGAGCAGAAATCAATGAAATAGAAACCAAAAGAACAGTAGAACAGATCAATGAAACTAGGAGCTGGTTCTTTGAAAGAATTAACAAGATTGATAAACCCCTGGCCAGACTTATCAAAGAGGAAAGAGCCAGGACCCAAATCAACAAAATCATGAATGAAAGAGGAGAGATCACAACCAACACCAAAGAAATACAAACAATTATAAGAACATATTATGAGCAACTCTATGCCAGCAAATTAGATAACCTGGAAAAACAGATGCATTCCTAGAGATGTATCAACTACCAAAACTGAACCAGGAAGAAACAGAAAACCTGAACAGACCTATAACCACTAAGGTAATTGAAGCAGTCATCAAAAATCTCCCAACAAACAAAAGTCCAGGGCCAGATGGCTTCCCAGGGGAAGCCAAACATTTAAAGAAGAATTAATACCTATTCTTCTGAAACTGTTCCAAAAAATAGAAATGGAAGGAAAACTTCCAAACTCGTTTTATGAGGCCACCATTACCTTGATCCCCAAACCAGACAAAGACCCCATCAAAAATGAGAATTACCAATATCCTTGATGAACATGGATGCAAAAATTCTCACCAAAATACTAGCCAATAGGATCCAACAGTACGTTAAAAGGATTATTCACCACGACCAAGTGGGATTTATCCCTGGACTGCAAGGATGGTTCAACATCTGCAAATCAATCA
The DNA here is from genome assembly GCF_029215605.1 of Mirounga angustirostris. Taxonomy (NCBI): domain Eukaryota; kingdom Metazoa; phylum Chordata; class Mammalia; order Carnivora; family Phocidae; genus Mirounga; species Mirounga angustirostris. The sequence continues at coordinate 56,380,920 of NW_026991721.1, forward strand.
ATGTGATACAATACATTAACAAAAGAAAGAACAAGAACCATATGATCCTCTCAATAGATGCAGAAACAGCATTTGACAAAGGACAGCGTCCTTTCTTGATCAAAACTCTTCAGAGTATAGAGATAGAGGGTACATACCTCAATATCATAAAAGCCATCTATGAAAAACCTACAGCAAATATCATTCTCAATGGGGAAAAACTGAGAGCTTTCCCCCTAAGGTCAGGAATGCGTCAGGGATGTCCACTATCACCACTGCTATTCAACATAGTATTAGAAGTCCTAGCCACAGCAATCAGACAACAAAAAGAAACAAAAGGCATCCAAATTGGCAAAGAAGAAGTCAAACTCTCACTCTTTGCAGATGATATGATACTTTATGTGGAAAACCCAAAAGACTCCACCCCAAAACTGCTAGAACTCATACAGGAATTCAGGAAAGTGGCAGGATATAAAATCAATGCACAGAAATCAGTGGCATTCCTATACACCAACAACAAGACAGAAGAAAGAGAAATTAAGGAGTCGATCCCATTTACAATTGTACCCAAAACCATAAGATACCTAGGCATAAATCTAACCAAAGAGGCAAAGGATCTGTACTCAGAAAACTATAAAATACTCATGAAACAAACTGAGGAAGACACAAAGAAATGGAAAAACGTTCCATGCTCATGGATTGGAAGAACAAATATTGTGAAGATGTCAATGCTACCTAGAGCAATCTACACATTCAATGCAATCCCCATCAAAATACCATCCACTTTTTTCAAAGAAATGGAACAAATAATCCTAAAATTTGTATGAAACCAGAAAAGACCCTGAATAGCCAGAGGAATGTTGAAAAAGAAAAGCAAAGCTGGCAGCATTACAATTCCGGACTTCCAGCTCTATTACAAAGCTGTCATCATCAAGACAGTATGGTACTGGCACAAAAACAGACACATAGATCAGTGGAACAGAATAGAGCGCCCAGAAATGGACCCTCAACTCTGTGGTCAACTAATCTTCCACAAAGCAGGAAAGAATGTCCAGTGGATAAAAGACAGTCTCTTCAACAAATGGTGCTGGGAAAATTGGACAGCCACATGCAGAAGAATGAAACTGGACCATTTCCTTACACCACACACAAAAATAGACTCCAAATGGTTGAAAGACCTCAATGTGAGACAGGAGTCCATCAAAATCCTCAAGGAGAACACAGGCAGCAACCTATTCGACCTCACCCACAGCAACTTCTTCCTAGAAACATTGCCAAAAGCAAGGGAAGCAAGGGCAAAAATGAACTATTGGGACTTCATCAAGATAAAAAGCTTTTGCACAGTAAAAGAAACAGTCAACAAAACCAAAAGACAACCGACAGAATGGGAGAAGATATTTGCAAATGACATATCTGATAAAGGGTCAGTATCCAAAATCTATAAAGAACTTATCAAACTCAACACCCAAAGAACAAATAATCTAATCAAGAAATGGGCAGAAGACATGAATGGACATTTTTCCAAAGAAGAAATCCAAATGGCCAACATGAAAAAGTGCTCGGCATCAGGGAAATCCAAATCAAAACCTCAATGAGATACCACCTCACACCAATCAGAATGGCTAAAATTAACAAGTCAGGAAACGACGCATGTTGGGGGGGATGCAGAGAAAGGGGAACCCTCCTACACTGTTGTGGGAATGCAAGCTGGTGCAACCACTCTGGAAAACAGTATGGAGGTTCCTCAAAAAGTTGAAAATAGAGCTACCATATGATCCAGCAATTGCACTACTGGGTATTTACCCCAAAGATACAAATGTAGTGATCCGAAGGGGTACGTGCACCCCGATGTTTATAGCAGCAATGTCCACAATAGCCAAACTGTGGAAAGAGCCACGATGTCCATCTACAGATGAATGGATAAAGAAGATGTGGTATATATATATAATGAATATTATGCAGCCATCAAAAGGAATGAGATCTTGCCATTTGCAACGACGTGGATGGAACTGGAGGCTGTTATGCTGAGCGAAATAAGTCAATCAGAGAAAGACATGTATCATATGACCTCACTGATATGAGGAATTCTTAATCTCAGGAAACAACCTGGGGGTTGCTGGAGTGGGGGGTGGGTTGGGAGGGATGTGGTGGGTGAGTGATAGACATTGGGGAGGGTATGTGCTATGGTGAGTGCTGTGAATTGTGCAAGACTGTTGAATCACAGATCTGTACCTCTGAAACAAATAATGCAATATATGTTAAGAAAAAAAAAAGAAGAAGAAGATAGTAGGAGGGGAAGAATGAAGGGGGGGAAATCGGAGGGGGAGACGAAGCATGAGAGATGATGGACTCTGAAAAACAAACTGAGGGTTCTAGAGGGGAGGGGGTGGGAGGATGGGTTAGCCTGGTGATGGGTATTAAAGAGGGCACGTTCTGCATGGAGCACTGGGCGTTATGCACAAACAATGAATCATGGAACACTATACCAAAAACTAATGATGTAATGTATGGTGATTAACATAACAATAAAAAGTAAAAAAAAATAAAAAGGCAATCTTAAAAAGATAGGTGCTGGGGCGCCTGGGTGGCTCAGTCAGTTAAGCCTCTGACTCGTGATTTTGGCTCAGGTCATGATCTCAGGTTCCTGGGATTGAGCCCTGCATTGGGCTCTGCGCTCAGTGGGGAGTCTGCTTGAGATTCTCTCTCTCCTTCTGCCTCTCCCCCTGCTCATGCCCTCTCTCTAACTCTTTCTCTCTCTCAAATAAATCTTTTTTTAAAAAAAAGACACGCTGAATGAGTCCATCATATAATATTTGTGAAATAACATGTTATAGAGCTAGAGAACAGGTCAGTGGTTGCCAGAAATCAAGGATGAGGAGAGTGGATATAGTTATTATGGAGCAGCACAAGGGAGTCTTTCGGGTGGTTCAGTTAAGCATCTGATTTTGGTGCTGGTTACATGAAGCTACACATGTGATTAAATTGCATAGACCTCTACACACGCACACACACCCAAATCAGTTCATGTATAAATGGTGAAATCTAAATAAGCTCTGTGCTTTGTACCAGTGTTAATTTCCTGATTTTGATATTTATTATAGTTATGCAAGATGCTAACATTGGGAGGTACATAGGACCTCTTTGTGACTTCCTTTCAAAATTAAGTGTTTGAGAAAAAGACCAGTGACTAAACTAGTACCTCTAGTGTCCAGATTTTGTTTTCTTTTTTTTTTTTTTTAGAGATTTTATTTATTTATTTGAGAGAGAATGAGAGAGAGCACATGAGAGGGGGAGGGTCAGAGGGAGAAGCAGACTCCCTGCCGAGCAGGGAGCCCGATGCGGGACTCGATCCAGGGACTCCAGGATCATGACCTGAGCCGAAGGCAGTCGCTTAACCAACTGAGCCACCCAGGCGCCCCAGATTTTGTTTTCTAAATACTTTCTCCTCTCATTTAGGGATGGGGGAAGGAGACAGGGCTTTTGGGGAAGATAGGTATGATTCTCCAGGTCTGGGGCATGAAATATATAAGATAAACCTTAAATGGTTTGTCATAATAGAAGCCAAAGAAACTAGCAAAATTATCAAAAACCAGTAGGTCATGCCAGAAGGACTTAGGATGTGATCTTACCGGCCAAAGATGGGATAATTTTAGCATCACTAATGATAATTGCAGTGAAGTAAAACACACTGAATATTTTTAAAGCCGTGTCTTCATAATAATAATTTATTAAAGTTATAATTAGGCATTCTTTGGAGGTTTCTAGGGAAACAACTCAGTTGGGAAACTAGATAAAAAGGAAAAGAATTAACCATTTATCTTGCCTTCCTTATACAAACTATACCTCAAGGTAATTAAATAGTCGACTTGCAAGGTTTCTTTCATAGAATTATTCCAGCTAATAAATGAAAAAGGAATGATAGAATTCCTTGTTGAGAATAATAGGAAAAAATAGAAAAAAATCTCTAGTTTTTGCATCCTCTAATAGATTTAGGCATTTATCATCATAGGCCTGTTAACATTAGTTTTCTGGGGCTACTGTATAAATTACCATAATCTGGGTGGCTTAAAACAACAGAAATTTATTCCCTTTGCATTCTGGAGCCCAAAAGTCAAAATCAAAGGATCAGCATAGCTGCATTCCCTCAAACCGTTTTAGGGGAGAATCAGTCCTTGCCTCCCCAGCTTTTGGTGGCTGCAGGCATTCTTTTGCTTGTGGCCACATCACTCTGATCTCTGCTTCCATGGTCATATTGGCTCTTCTGGGTTTTCTTCTATGTGTCTTTTATATAGATACTTATCATTGGATTTAGGGCCCATTGAGGGAATCTGGAATGATCTTAAAATCTTTAACCTAATTACATCTGCAAAGGTCCTTTTCCAAATGAGGTAACATTTACAGGTTCCAGGGTTTAGGACATGGACTTACTTTTTTAGGGGCTACCATTCAGCCCACTCTAGTGGTTAATATCATAAAAAGAGGTCAGAGGCAATCCTCCTCAGGGAAGTAAACATCACATTGCAAGAAACAAACAAACAAAAAACCCTGAATGAAATCAAGCATCAACTTATAGGACATACAGGAAACAGAACACTACAAGGATGCAGTCAACAAAATTCAGGCTGTGGGAAATGCTACAGGACAAAAAGAAAGTTTCTTCAACAAATAAAGTACAAGAGAGAAAAAAAAGAGATGGAGGAAGGAAGGAGCCTATATATGAAAAGAAACCTAAGCAACATCATCCACGTGTACTGTGGGGGCCTTATTTTGATCCTGATTTTGAAAAACTTAAAAATATTAAGCAATCAGGGAAATTTGAACACTTATTGGTTGTTTTATAAGCATTTATTATAAATTTTAATATGGGTAGGGTTTTTTAAAAAGTCCTTGTCTTTTAGATATCATACTGAAATATTTACGGATGAAATGAAATGTCTGGGACTTGCTTCAGTACAGGGGGTGGGAGAGGTAGGTGGGTTTATTGTTGTCTCTACTTTTATTTATGTTACAATAAAGTTAAAAATCTAAAAATGTTGTAACTAGAAGGATGATCCTCTTAGCTTTTTCTGCATGGTGATTAGTGAGGCTCTCAGGGCTGTGTCAAGGAATCCAGGAAACCAGAATCCAGGAAAAGAAAAAAATGCATTTCCCTTTGAGAATATGTTTACTCAGCCAGCCTTGCCTGACAAAATTCTCCCAAGCTCTCCTCACCCCATCTCACCCCATCAGTCTGGATTAAATAACACCCTCTTTTGTGTTCTCCTAGTACCCACTACATACATACTTCCACAGTATATTTAATTGTGTACTGTCTGGTTCTCCCACTTTCCAGATTATAAATTCCTTGAAGATGCTAACCTAGTTTATTCATCTTTATTCATCTATATATTGCCCTCACCCAATGCAGTTAACATTGGGCTTGGTAAGCTCTCTCAATAAATGATTGTTGAATGAGCGATAGGGAACTGGGTTTGTGCTGGTAAATAAAATGTAAAATATAACCCCTACTTTCTCTATCTCTTCAGTAAACCCTTTTCCCAGGACTACTAAGGTATAGCTACAGAGCTTCTTTAAACTTTTTTCTTCTTCTTCTGCCCATCCTCTGGCAGAGGTGCTAATGAAAGATAAGTGAAGGGTAAGCACTGTAGCAACGTGGAAAATGGGTTTCTGCACAATCAAATGTCATTGATTTCCACTCTTTCCCAGGGTGTATAGTGCAGTGGAGTCTCTTCAGATGGCTGTCTTTCTGTACTATTTGTTTTGCTACATTCTGTGTATCAGAGGTCCCCTTCTGTATGAATTCCTTGGTATGCTTTAAGATGGTAATTAGAATGTAACCTCCTAGGGGCACCTGGCTGGCTCGGTGGAGCACGTAACTTCTCGATCTTGGGGTTGTTTGTTTGAGCCCCACACTAGGTATAGAGATTACTTAAAAATGAAAAAAAAAAAAATCTTAAAAAAAAAAAAAGAATGTAACTTCCTAGAAATGATGCCAAGAAGTACTATAAAAAATACTGTTTTGTGGGGTGTCTGGCTGGCTGAGTTGGTAGAGCATTCAACTTTTGATCTCGGGGTCATGAGTTCAAGCCCCACTTTGGGGCTTTAAAAAAAATTGTTTTAATACTATTTTGTGCTATGGATGGGGTTATCTGGCAGTTTCCTAGTGGATGACCATCTCTATATAGACTTTAAGAGGTCTACAAAACTTTATAGCTGAGAGAGACGTAAGGGACTAATGTGTTTCCCTGTTTTCATCCCATTGCCCCCATTAAAAAGAGCAACTTTTTGTATAATTGCAATCTTTTTGCTGTCTTAAAATATTGCATATTATCTAGTCTGGGCTAGTTTCTAAACTAGTGCTTTCTATATTTAGACTATTGAGAAAATAGGACACATAAGTAACAACTGTTATCTAAAATGAAAAAAATGTGTACTTACCATTTTCTTTTGATTACATAGTGTTGGATGATTTCTCATTTTTGGAAAGCAGGATAAATCTTAAATTTTAAAATATAATTACTGGACATCGTAACCTTATTAAAGGCTTAAAGATACTTTATTTTCTCTTTAGGTGGTACGGGACTATAATCTTCAGCTGTTTTTACAAGAGAATGCTGTATTCCACAAGCCCCAGCCCTTCCAGTTCCAGCCATGTGACAGTGATACTGTAAGGGGATTCCAGATTTTCATTCCATTTGTTTTTAAGCCACCTTTGTGCTCAAGTAACTATTATCCTTGGAATAGGCAGAAAAAGCTGAGTGCATCTCCTTAATTTTGTAACAAAACTGTGAGTATGCAGAGAAGCTGACATTTCTCCTTTCTAAAATGTGATTAAAACCCAGTTTCTTTATGTCACCAATTTAACTGAGGTTAAGTTATGAGACATGTAACTAAAAACCTGCAAACTGAACAGAAGGAAGAAGGAAAAATATTCAATAAAAATTTTTTTCAATTCAAATATAAATTATACTTTCTATCTATGAAATTCTTCACATGTAAACACTTCCAAAGAAACCAGTGGTTAAATTTTAACCAGAATAGGGGCGCCTGGGTGGCTCAGTCATTAAGCGTCTGCCTTCGGCTCAGGTCGTGATCCCAGGGTCCTGGGATCGAGCCCCGCATCGGGCTCCCTGCTCCGCGGGAGGCCTGCTTCTCCCTCTCCCACTCCCCTTGCTTGTTGTTCCCTCTCTCGCTGTGTCTCTCTCTGTCAAATGAATAAAATCTTAAAAAAAAAAATTTTAACCAGAATAGAATCAATAAGCAGAACAGTGTATATGTGCCTATACATATTTTGGTTGGCTTTATAAAAAATTACAGGCCCTTTATAATTCCTTTCAGATTTCTTAGAATGTCAGAGTATTAACATAAATGCCAAATTGACAATTTTTAAAAAGCAGACAATCATGCATTTTATCATTGAGTTTATGAAGAATGTTTGCCATTATTTGAATTTAAAAAAATAGAACAAAAATGCTAATTTGATAAAAAAAAAAAAGACAATCAACTTCTACAAGTTAGAAGGCACATGTTGGCATATCTAGCACATTCTTTCAATGTAGGCAAGCCAAGAGGGAAGTCAAATTATATTCATAAGGTCTTTTAGTAAACCTGGAATCAGAACCAGGGGAATTTATATCAGAGTTTCATGGTATCAGTTTAATAGAAACCTTTGCTGGAGATTTTTCATTGCTTTTCTTACATTTTAAGGAGCCCTGTTTGTGGCTATATAAGGAAATCAGCATTTACCTCTAGATTATAACTCTTGCCCTTTATATGTGCCTTTCTTTTTTTTTTAATCAATCCACTTTTGCTTAATGATTCAGCAATGTTGTCCTATAATTTGACTTCTTTACCTGAGAGGAATGAAGCAGAGCATTAGAAGATACAGGGTGTGGACAGGTTCACCAAGCTTGACTTAAAATAGTGACTAATTTATCTCTGCCCATTTTCCTCAGAAAAATCAGAATAACAGTAGACTCTCATTGTCCAAGGCCCAGCTACAATCCTAAATCCTCCTCTGTTTGTAGACACTGTTAAATGTTCTTAGCTGCATGTCCCTGTTTGCCTTAAAATTCTAACTATGCTGTTTTCTGTCCTTGTGCAATCTTTACTGGGCAGAGTTTAAAAGCTGCCCAACTGGTGGATATTGAGCTCTCCCCTGTCAGTGCTCTGAGAATGACCATAGCTGAGGTATATGGGGGTGTGGGTCAAGGGTGGGAGAGATGGGATGTGTGGGTTTGCATGTTAATGAAGGGTGGGACCTGGTATTGGGATTAAAAATGTGTGTGTGTGTTTGTAAGGGGCCACTGAATTCAGCGTAAACTGGGACTTTCCATTTTCCCATATAAATTAAGGATTTCCTTTCCTATTTATAGTGAAAGGATTGAACTTCTCATTTTTCATCCTGTCTAAAGCACCTTAGTTTTTCTCGAGAGGCATGTTGGAAAGAATTATAGTGCTAATCTTGCCTTTATCAAGGGGAAACTGAAGCCTATTTTAATATAACCCATTTCAAATTGCAGTATTTTTCCTGCAAAAGTCCAAAATGCCCAGATGAAAACATAAAGTCACAATATTACTGTCAAAGTTAATTAAGGCTTAAAATGATTGTACCCATTTTGGTTTTTTGGCTTATCTTTACTTGCTGATGAATCGAAATTTCTTGTCATTTTATTTTAATATGTGATTATTTTGACTCATGCTTTAGAGTGATATACCAAAAGAAACTGGCCAAAATGGTTGTATAAAGACACAATTATTTCTGTTTTGTACAGCCATAGAATCGGATTGGGAATCTTAGTGTTAACCATAAGATCATTCCAAGTGACAATGATCAGTGGCAAGTTCATCTGATGTAATAACTTAGTAGCTGTCTCATGGTTAACACTAAAAGATCTTCTTGTCTTTATTTCCATATAGAGTTATTGATTTCTACAGTGTCCTTTCTTTATATCCTCAAATACCATTTTTCAGATGATACCAGAAAGTTAAAAATCCTTTCTAGAAAGAGTAATGTTCACCTTTCTTTGCTGAAATGAGTTTTTAATGCAAGATTATTCTAAGGAGGATATAAGATGTACCCTAAAATTTCCCTTACCCCCAAAAAAGGGGATGTTCTATAAGGGAAAATTGACAAGTACATATATTAGGATCTCAGTTGTGGAGAGTCATTCAGCTGTCATGTGGGTCATGCTTGTCTTAGAGATTGATACGGTGTCATACAATAAGAAATCATGAGCTTTGGAGTCAAGTCCTGGCTGTGCCATTTGCTGGCTGTGTTTATTTTATTTATATGTTTATATATATTTAACCTCTCTGATTCAGCTTTCTCATATGTAAATGTTAAAGACCTTAATCTGCTTGAAAATTAAATGAGATACTTAAGCATTTGACTCAGTACCTGACACGTAGTAGATACAGAATAAATGTTGACTTTTTTTCCCGTATCTTTTCACAAGACAAGCATATTTCATTTTTTTAGGTTTTGCCCCTAATTGCTATAGGAAATACCAAAATATCAAATATTGAAGACATTATAAAGATTATGAAGTCTTGTAACACTTTTATATTCATGGTACCCCTGCTCTTAATTCCATTACTGAGTTGATCATTGAAAGTCCCTTGGGACTTCTGCTCTCCTTTTTCATTCCAAAACGTAGATCTCATCAGCCTCTTTCTTAGCAGTTTATAAGCCTAAAAAGCAATCTGTTTAGAATAAACAGCAGCCAATAGCTAACAGTTAGTGTCCATTCCTACTCCTTTTATACTTTTCAGCACCTCTGCCCTACATACACCTCAGTGTTTGTCCCTTCCATTACCAGAACTACTGATGTCTGCCCTTAAGGACATTTCCTCACATCCTGTGAAAAGGACCTCCTATCCTATTTCAGCCTGAGATGGGGAATAACATGGGAAACACACATAAAAAGGCAGGAAAAACTTACGGAAACTTTTCCCCCAAATTTCCTGGTGGGGATGCGAAGACCCTTTCCTTTTTACCTTTCCTGAACTGCAAATAAGATTTTCACAGATATCAGAAACTGACATTTTTATCACAGTATCACAGATATAAGAAATAGCTGACAGGGGTGCCTGGGTGGCTCAGTGGGTTGAGTGTCTGCCTTTGGCTCAGGTCATGATCCCAGGGTTCTGGGATCATGCCCCACATCAGGTTCCCTGCTCAGTGGGGAAGCTGCTTCTCCCTCTCGCCCTGCCCCTCCCCCCACTCGTGCTCCCTCTTTGTCTCAAATAAATAAATAAATAAAATCTTAAAAAATATAGCTGACAAGTTTCTGATCCATGATCTTTTCCTGTTATTTTAGCCACTAGTGGTTATATTTAATTCTACCATGTAAAGATTAAAAGTTATATTAAGTAAAATGGCCACTTGCTGTAATTTAGGACTTTTGCACGTTACATTTTCATTTAAGTGGGACATGTTATGCATCTACTAAAAATACGTACAATATATGTAAACCAAACTAACATGCTGTACACCTTAAACTTATATAGTGATGTATGTCAATTATTTCTCAATAAAACTAAGAAAAAAATATTTACCAAAAATTACCCTTGTCTATAAAAGACTATATGGGATCAGTATGCCATACAGGGAAATCACTTGAAAATTCTCATTGTTAGTGAGTGGCTTTATCTGCTGATGGAAATCTTGTATTGCATAAAGCATTGGCGTATGACCATGAAAGCACTGTGATAGAGAATTGGTGGAAAATCCTCCTTGTGGGTGAATAGGTACCACCCTCCCATACATATACTGACCACAGTATCCCAAAAATGAAAGGCCAGAAACAGCAGTGCTGGCAGTCAGAGGGGGTTGTCCTAAGTTCTTCAGTCTTTCAAAAAGGACTTAATTTGGTTTTGTAGAAAACCTACCATCTATATAATGAGTCTTTATGCTTTCTCTGGATTTGATACATTCTTAGTCTACAGGTATCCAGAGCTTACTACAGGTATTCAGTAATGTACTGACACAAAAGAGCCTGGGATTTCACTTTTTTATCTAGCCTGTGATTACAGCTCTTAAAGCAGAGCATCTGTGAGAGCTGCCAAAATAAAGACATACTCCTCATGTGGCTGTTCCAACCAGTCATGCCTCGACATATATCTAGAGAGTGTCAGAGACAAGGCTTTTTGTTGGTTTCTTGTCTTGTTTTCATGGCATTACTGAAGGACATGTTTTTCTCTTAGCTTCACGTTTGGTATCTAATAGCTCTTGTTTGCTTCCCTGAGAGACTACGCACACTCAACCCAGTTGTGAATTCCTCCATCTCTTCTAAGCGAAAGTGCTACTCTCCAAGTATAGTCAGAATAAGTTATGATTCATGAGGAGCACTGCTCCACTCCTTTCCAAGTTGTGTGATAGATTTAAAATATGTGACTTAGAGGTCCACAATCTCTCATCAAAAGCCTTCAGGTCAGATGGGTTTTCAAAACTTAAAATTTTTCGGTGCTTGCTTCAGCAGCATATACACTAAAATTGGAACGATACAGAGAAGTTGAGCATGGCCCTTGTGCAAGGATGACACGCAGATTCATGAAGTGTTCATATTTTTTAAAAATAAAATATTTAAAATGAATAACATAGATATCCTGGATTTTTAGGGGCACCTGGCTGGCTCAGTTGGTAGAGCATGGGACTCTTGATCTTGGGGTTCTGAGTTTGAGCCCCATGTTTGGTGTAGAGATTACTTAAAAATAAAACATTTAAAAAATAAAATAAAATAACAGAATTTTCCAGGTTTTAGAAGGGTGATCCATATACCACATATTGTATAACACCCTAAACAACAGGAAGGACCTCATGATCAAGCTTGGTATTTTTTCAGTAAAACATTTGAATAGTCATACTAAGTGAAATAAATAAAAACTATAAATAATGTTTCTTTGGTTCAAGTCAAATTTTGCCACAAATGAGCTGTGGCTCCAAACTTACCTAAAATACCTGTGATTTTCAGAACATTGTGAATTTCAAAATTATAGGATCGTGAACCTGTATAAACATAAGTACTAAGAATATAATAACCTACGCAGATCCAGATGCTTTTTACTTGAAGAGGCCCTTTTCAGAGCAAGTAAAAATTAACTTTCTTGAAATAATTAACAGTATATTATTAAATTTCATAAAAACTAAAGTTGGATTAAATATTTAACACAATAAATATATACCAATAAGCTGAAAAATACAAGTAGTACGAATCCCTTGAATGAGGGTTAATAACTAGATTGTTCCTGGCGTACGACAACCCTAACATTATCTTTTGAAATTAGGTTGAAATGCTAGTATTTTGCTCTGTTTGTGGTTTTCATTCATCATATGACCATCTCTTTTTCTCTCTTTCAAATGATTATATTTTGATAACAGACTTGAAAAATAATGAAGTGTTTCTTGTATGAAATCAACTTTTTTATCCCTATTCACTTTGCCCTTCTGGGCATATGCTCAGATACCTGTCTGAACCTTCTGTGTCCTTATTTTAATCCTAAAGTGAACTGAAATGATATCTTGAGAGGGTAACTCAGGACAAAATCGTTAAGATGACTTAAAAACTAATATATCAAGAATAGTAGAATGTTAATTTCTGTCATGTAGTTCTTACAAATTTGAAAAGACTAATATTTAAATATATTCTGTAAAATATTGGGAACATTAAAAAATTTAACATTGCTAGGCTCTGAAGGCCTTCTTAAACTCATATGAAACAGTTTGGCTTTTATTTTTCTAAAAACAAAATGAAATCAAAATCTGTCTTACCTCTAAGTAAATGGCCTAGCCAAAGTTTCATTCAAAGGAAATTTTTATTTTTGCAATGTCTTCTTAAATATTACTGCCTCTATTTTTATCAGTATTGGCATTAACTAAATAGAACAGTTAGTAAGACAGTACAGTCATAAGATAGCAAGGAATCTGAAGTCAAAGAGATCTCAATACAAGTTCTAAATTCACCACTTACTGACTTTAGAAAAGACACATACCCTTTCTAAGCTTAGAATTCCATACCTATAAATTGAAAATCTCTATTAGGATTATTTTGAGTACTAAATAATGTATGTAAAGCAGTTAGCACAGAGTTTAAATATGCAATAAATGGTACCCTTTTAGAAAAAATTAACATAGCTCTATAGTTTTCTTTTTTTTTTTTTTTTTAGAGATTTTATTTATTTATTTGAGACAGAGAGAATGAGAGACAGAGAGCATGAGAGGGAGGAGGGTCAGAGGGAGAAGCAGACTCCCCGCCGAGCAGGGAGCCCGATGCGGGACTTGATCCCGGGACTCCAGGATCATGACCTGAGCCGAAGGCAGTCGCTTAACCAACTGAGCCACCCAGGCGCCCTATAGTTTTCTAATTATAAAAAAATTAGAAAGTTTTCACCTGAACTGTCACTGTCCAAAGGTAACCACTGAGGGGCGCTTGGGTGGCTCAGTGGGTTAAGCGTCTGACTCCAGGTTTTAGCTCAGGTCATGATCTCCTGGGTTGTGGGATCCAGCAGTGTTGGGCTCTGCGCTCCGCGGGGAGTCTACTTGAAGATTCTCTCCCTCTGCCCCTCCCCCCACATGTGTGAACTGAGAGTAGTTATTTTACCCAGAGGGAACAGCATAGGTTTGTGTTTAGGTTTATATTTATTTTCCAGGAAAAGACCCATCTGCTTCTGTAATTTTTTTTTTTACTAAAACTTGTATGATTTATAAAATCTGATGTTTCCAAAGATCTCAAAAATCACATTTAGTTGACCTAACTTATCAAATAGCCAAGGTGACAAATGACAAATGAAAAACTACCTATCCTATACTTAAAAGTTGATAGGAAAGTCCTTTTATAGCATTTCTCTTCAGTTTGTAATTTATTTGAATTATTTTTGTGCCACTATTATTCTGAGAATTGAGATATTAGTCTCTTTTAAAAATAATCAAGTTCAATAAGTGAACTTTGTCAGAGTTAGGCTATAGTGCTTTTTGATACTTAATTTTTAAATTCTCATATTCTGCTTCAGGCAGATAACAATGTGCTTTAAATTTTTGTGCTTAATAGCTTATATATGTTATTTTTCTCTGATGTTTCAAATACATTTTTAAGAGGTAAAGGAAAAATGTTAAAAGAGTGAACTAAAGGGGCGCTTGGGTGGCTCAGTCACTAAGTGTCTGCCTTCGGCTCAGGTCATGATCCCAGGGTCCTGGGATCGAGCCCCACATCGGGCTCCCTGCTCAGCGGGAAGCCTGCTTCTCCCTCTCCCACTCCCCCTGCTTGTGTTCCTGCTCTCGCTATCTCTCTGTCAAATAAATAAATAAAATCTTTAAAAAAAAAAAAAAGAGTGAACTAAAGATTAGATTAGCTAACATTTCAAAAAGAAGCAGTCATTAGCCGTTCCTTTGGTAGAATCAACCACTGCTAACACCATCATCAGATCTACACTAGATCCTGATTTGTATCAATCTTGGATGGTAGAGGTTGCATTAGAATGTTTCTCTGTGAACATTCTAATGCAACCTCTTTCTGTTGTGTTGCCTTTTATGAAATTCTCATTAGTCTAAACCTGAGTTATAGGTAGCTTCCACATGTCTTCCCATGGCTTGATTTTATTTATTTATTTTTTTAAATATTTTATTTATTTATTTGACAGAGAGAGAGATAGTGAGAGCAGGAACACAAGCAGGGGGAGTGGGAGAGCGAGAAGCAGGCTTCTGCCGAGCAGGGAGCCCGATGTGGGACTCGGTCCCAGGACCCTGGGATCATGACCTGAGCCGAAGGCAGACGCTTAACGACTGAGCCACCCAGGCGCCCTTCCCATGGCTTGATTTTAGAATTCGTGGGGAAAAAAAATTTAACTTGAATTTGAATCACAAAATTGTATCTCCCAATCAGTGGCCTTTGTTGTCTGTCCTGATCGTTAGACACTCCTGTCTGAGGAATAGTAAACCCAAAGAGTAAGGGGTAAAGGCCCTATCTTTACTTCCCCAGCTCTTAAGCACAGGAAATACTCAGTAAAAAGGTAGAGATTATGTGTGAGCAAGTAGGGCTGTGGCCTATCTGCAGCCAGTACACATTTAAACCCACTTACCCTATTCCTAAAATGTTGCTCAGTGATAAAAATCAAATTTCTCCATCAGCTGTCTCCTTTCTCACCTATTCTGTTCCCTGTAAGTTCATTCTGTGTTTGAGATCTGCCTTGATCTTTCAACATACCTTCAGTCTTGTTTCTGATTCATTCTTTGGACTAGCAAGAACCTAGGAATTATGTGGAATTTTTTGTTAATAACAAAAAATTTTGTTTCAGGTAATTTTCAACTGGGTCTTTAGCATTAACAATTACCACTTATTGGATACTTAATTATATAGGTACTATAAGAGAATGTTTATAATAATGAGCTCATTTTATCTTTTTTTTTAATGAGCTCATTTTATCTTAATAACCCCAATGAGATAGGCATTTTCACCAATTTTCAGATGTAACTAAGACTCAGATTAATAATATGCCCCAGATCATAAAGATCATAAAGGACATAGAGAGGATTAAAACTGAGTCTGTCTGACTTAAAAACCTATGCCTGGGCTCTTCAGAATACACGTTTCTGGCATTCCATTTATATATTAGATTCCTCTGATTAATGTAGATTGCATTTGTAATCTTTATCCAGGGTTTAACATTTTAAACCCTAACTTCTGAGAATGGATTAAAATTTAAATGCCTAGATCCTTTTACAAAGCAAAATATAATAATAAAGATGGTTCTCAGATTCCTAATAGCCCAAAGAATGAATCAGAATAATAAAATGTAATGGTGAAGTTGGTTAGATTGTGACTTTGATTCTTTTGCTGTATTTCAATGCATTTAATAATCTAGCTTTAGCTGAAATGTATGCGTAGAGTAAAAGGTTGGTTTTTTTTTTAGGATTTTATTTATTTATTTGAGAGAGAGAATGAGAGACAGAGAGCATGAGAAGGAGGAGGGTCAGAGGGAGAAGCAGACTCCCCACTGAGCAGGGAACCTGACTTGGGACTCAATCCCAGGACTCCAGGATCATGACCTGAGCCGAAGGCAGTCGCTTAACCAACTGAGCCACCCAGGTGCCCTGAGTAAAAGTTTTTGAACCTTGCCTATAATCCCCCCAACAGAAAGAATAAGTTTTTAATCCAGTCAAGTTATGCTTTACCAATTTTGAGCTATGTGGCCTTGCAAAAGTCAGTTTTCTAAAATCTTTCCACTGTAAAATTTTGCTTCTTTTTTTGTATTAAAATCTTCTTGGGATAATTCATATTTAAGAAATTGTTTGCTTTCCCAATTATTAGATTTTTGTCAGGGGTTCTTAAGAGTTTAGAGAAAATAAAAATAGTTTAGTGGTTAAGAGCTCTGATTCTGAAATCAGACTTGTAAAATCAAAGTTGTAACATTTAATACCTGGTAGACACTAGAAATTTTACCTAAGCTCTCTCAGCCTCAGTTTCCTTTTTATAAGATGGCTGTATGACTTATCTCATAAGGTTGTTCTAAAAGTTATGTGAGGGGCGCCTGGGTGGCTCAGATAAGCGTCTGCCTTCGGCTCAGGTCATGATCTCGGGTCCTGGGTTCAAGCCCTGCATCAGGCTCCCTGCTCAGTGGGGAGTCTGCTTCTCCCTCTTCATCTGCTCCTCCCCCTGTTTGTGCTGTCTCTCTCTCTCTCTCAAATAAATAAATAAAACCTTAAAAAAAAAAGTTATGTGAAAAAAAAGGCGGGGACACCTGTGTGGCTCACTTGGTTGGGCGTCTGCTTTCAGCTCAGGTCATGATACCAGGGCTCTGGAATCCAGTCCTGCATCGGGCTCCCTGCTCAGTGGGGAGTCTGCTTCTCCCTTTCCCTCTGCCTCTCCCCCGTTTCATGCTCGCTCTCTCTCTTTCAAATAAATAAATAAAATCTTTTTTGAAAAATAAAAGTTATATGAAGCACTTTTCACACTGCTTTGTATAGTAGGGGTTAACTATTAATATTGCTAATTTAGATTTTGCAGTTTGTTCTTTGTGAAACAAAATAATAGTATTTTAGGGCTAGAAGAAACCTTTACTGATCATTTAATCGAGCACCCCTCTCTTTCGTATGATATTAAAGTCCAGAGGAGGAAGGGCAAAACCTAGTTTGAGGGTTTTTGGTGGATTGGTGATGCACCTGAAACTAAATTAAACCCAGTATCTTTGTGGACAGAGAGAGTGTGTTGCTATTATTGTATTGTTTTGTTCTCTTCACTTCTATCCATTGATTCTTTTTTTAAATCCCACTGAAACGATTAAGTTGTTTCCATTTTACCTATGCAACTATTTTAGTGTCATAGTAGGTTGGCATGAATACCTTTTTTTCCTTTGTTTAGCTAGCTTTTTTCACACCCAAAATGGATCAGTCCATTAGAGATGAAGCTCTACTATTAAGCAGTGTAAAATGAAAAAAAAGCTGTGGTCATTTATGGTTTCACACCGTCCTGCTAATGTTCTGACATGAGACATTGCTTCCCACAGTAGTGGAGCATGGCCTGTTTTGAGTGCTGATTAAGTGAAAGCTCTCTGGTCCACCTGCAAACAGTAGTGATTTCAGTAGGCATAATAATGTTTGGTCTCTGTTCTCTCTTACGTTGTAGAGCCGACAATTAGAATCAGAAACTGGGACCACAGAGGAGCACAGTCTAAACAAGGAGGCTCGAAAATGGGCCACCCGTGTGGCACGTGAGCACAAAAACATTGTTCACCAACAAAGGGTAAGTGTAATAGAGAGAATCTTAGGCTACATTTAGCTTAAGCAAAATGTCAAACCTATTTAAGGAGTTGAGTTTTGTTAATGTGAAAAATACCCTTTTTATGTTTTTTCTGTAATTTCATCCACTCAGCAGTATGCTCTCAGCTATCTACTTAGCTTGGAAATTCCTTAAGCCCTTCAAGCAGCGACACAGTAATTTATCTGCTTGCCATAACATTTCCTGAATGGCTAGTGATAGTGTATTACCGTCTCTCAGGTAGTAGAAGAGACATGCCTGTGTTGAAATAAGCTTTTAAAGCCCTAGACAAATTTTTTTGAAGACTGGCTGGCTCAGTCGGTAGAGCATACGACCCTTGATCTCAGGGTCGTGAGTTCAAGGTCCATGTTGAGCACAGAGTTTACTTAACAAAATAAATTAAATTAAATTAAAAATTAAAAAAGTGAAATTAAGCACCAAAAAAATATATCTTCAAGACTAAACTCTAAGCACAAAGAAATTAAGTATAGCAAATTTTTTCTAATTTCCATTTATTTATAACTTTTTCTTAACCTTCACATCCAACTTATTAAAAGAATTGTTCATATTTAATGTCTATATTTCCTAATCTCACATTTATTTTTTAGCCCATAATATTTGGACTTTTCCTGCTTTCCCTTCCCTCATACTTCATACAGACTACACTTGCCAAAATCATCAGTGATGTCTATGTTGCTAAATCCAAAATGGACTCTTTCATTTCTCAAACCCTGTTGGCAGTTTCATCATAATTGACAACTCCCTTTGTGTTGAAACACCCTCTTCTCTAGTTACCCATGACTTAACACTATCCTGGTTTTCCTTCTGCCTCTCTGGCCATTCCTATATTCTTTGATAGGTTCTTCTTTCTTCACCTCATATTTAAGTATTTAAATTCCTTAGAGTTCTGTACTAGGCTATCTTTTCTTATTCTTTATTCTCATTATAGGCACTCTCAACCACTGACCAAAAATCATAAATTAATATCTCCAACACTGGGCCTTTCTTCTGTGTATACATATATCCTCTTGCCTGCCTTGACTTCTTTTTACTGTCTCACAGGGACCCTGAGTTCAATGTTCCACTAATCTAATGCTGCAAAACAAAACACCTCAAACTTAATGCCACAAAGAAGAGCATTTTTAATTGTCTCTTAGCACTCTGGAGATTGGATGGGCTTAGCTTGCCACTTCTCGCTTGGGAATCTCCCATGTGGTTATAGTCAGGTAGTGATTGGTGCTAGAGTCACCTCACAGACTTCCCCACTGAAATAACTGGTTCTTGGAACAGGAAGACTTGAACCGCTGGGAACTAGAACAGCTAGAGCTCCTCATGCATCTCAGACTCTCTGTGGTCTCTCCATATGGTCTCTCCAGCGCAGTGGCTTCAGCTTAGCTGTACCTCTTACATGGTGGCACAGGGCCCCAAAGATGTGAGTCCCAGGAATGAGCCAAGTAGGAGGTATGTTATCTTTTCTGGCCTAGCCTCAGAAATAACATGATATTACTTTGATGTCATATTTTTGTTAACTGAGGCAGTCACAAAGGCCCATTGTCCAGATTCAGGGGGAGAGAACATAAACTCTACTTCTTGGTAGGGAAATAGCAAGGTTCTAGAAGAACATGTGGAGTGGGAAATATTGTAGTAACTTTTTTCAAAAACACAGTCTTCCACAGTCTGCCTTCTGGTTATAACAGTTTACATCCCTCTTGCATGCAAAATAAAACTCCTCTCTTTACCCCAAATCCCCCAAAGTCTGGTGTCAGACTCCAGTAGGTCATGTAAATGAGATTCACAGACAGATAAGGCTTCTTGAGTGCAGTTCCTCTAACAGTTTATCTCAAAGAATTTGTGAACTAGAGAGACAAGTTATCTGTCTACCATATATCTAATAAATAGTGATTAGATTAATTACTGCAGCTATATAGTTCAAAATATAGAACACATGAAGAGACTTTGTTTTTTTAAAATGCTTTATGATATTTGAAAGTAAATGTTCAGATATTAAAAATATGTCTTCTTCCTCTATCTGTTGTTAAGGCATACTGTGTCTTTCTGCTAGGAGATAGATAAAGGCAGATTTCAACAACTTCTCCATTTCTTAATAGCATGACCTATGTTAGGCTTTAATCTAGTAAGGTATAATTTAAGCAATAAAATTAAGGTTTTTTTAATACTAAATCCAGTTCTGCTTTTGGCCATGATAAATTACCATGGGATCACACTTAAAAAACAATGAAATTAGTAGCCGTATGCCCTCTCAGGTTTTCTGCCTAAAGGCACTTTTTAATATTGCAGTGCAGGGAGGGAGAACTTAAGCATGGTACCACAGACTCACTGAGTTGAGATGACAGAGATTATAGAGTTCAGAGTGGCTGAAGTGGCATGAATTTCAGGGCAAAGTACCAGACAATATGGGGATGCAGAGAAAGAATTCCAAAAATTGACATAGGTCCCCCCTTCATTCTGTTGCTGAATACTAAACCATACATGCATATGATGAAATTCCACAATATGGGGTAGAAAATGACAGAGGAGATAAGCTGAAGGATTCCCAGAGGTCACATAGGTCCAGAACACATTCAAGTTGTGATTAGCATAGGTTGAGACTACTCATGGATCACCTGGGGCCTTCAGGAGACTACAGAAGGATCATACAATGGTTCCGAGGCTAACTTGTCTTGGAATAGGGCTACTTTAGAACTGACTTAACAGAGCTTTAAAACAGGCTTCAAAAAGATCAAACTAATCCACAAGTAACTTATTTGCCTGCCAGGGGGGAAAAAAATCTACTCTTCAAAGGAAGGAAACAAAATCCAGTATTCAGTAACATAGTATCACAGCGCACCTAGGTGACTCAGTCAGTTAAGCATCCCACTCTTTTTTTTAAGATTTTATTTATTTATTTATCAGAGAGAGAGCACAAGCCCAAGCGCACAAGAGGGGGGAGCACCAGGCAGAGGGAGAAGCTGGCTCCCCACTGAGCAAGGAGCCTGATGCAGGGCTCGATCCCAGGACCCTGGTGCTTAACTGACTGAGCCACCCAGGCATCTCTAAGTGTCCCACTCTTGATTTTGGCTCAGGTCATGATCTCAGGGTTGTGAGATCAAGCCCCGCATCAGGCTGTGTGCTGGGTGTGGAGCCTGCTTAAGATTCTCTTTTTTCTCTCTCCCTGTCCCTCGGCCCCTCCCCTCCAAAAAAAAAAAGCATAAAAAAAAAAAAACCCATAGTATTCACAATGTCAAGAATCAAATTTGCTAAATATTAAAAGAAGCAAGAGAATATAACCCATGACCAAAGGAAAAATCAGTTAAAGCAGACCCATAAATGTCAAAGATGATGGAATTAGCAAATAAGGACTTCAGAACAGTAAATAAGTTCAAGGATTTAAAAGAAAACAAACATGAACATATTGAAGAAAGAAAATGAAAATATACAAAAGAACCAAATGGAACTTCGAGATCTGAAAATACAGTATTTGAAATGAAAAATTCAATAGATTGGGTGGCACCATAAGAACAATGAGCTTAAAAGTATATATAGCAATAGAAACTGTGTCCAAACTATCGAGCCCCATATTGGGCTCCTTGCTCAGTTGGGAGTCTGCTTCTCCCTCTCCCTCTGCCTGCCACTCCCCCTGCTTGTGCTCTCTCTCTCTCTCTCTGTCAAATAAATAAATAAAATAAAATAAAAAAGAAAGAAACTGTCCAAACTGAAACACAGAAATAAAAGACTTTTTAAAAATGAACAGAGCATCATTAATCTGTGTGGGAGAATACATGATCTAACATTTTGGGAGTTAGAGACTTATTTGGAGACAGAAAGAGAGAAGAGTCAATTTCATAATCAATTTGTTAAAAAGCAGTGCTACTCAATGAAATAAGACTCAAAATATTTTCTCTAGGATCAGGAACAAGGCAAGGATGCCCCCTTTTGCCACTTCTATTCATTATAATACTAGAAGTTCTAGCCAAGCAATTAGGCAAGAAAAAGAACTAAAAGGCATCGAAATTGAAAAGAAACAAGTGAAATTATCTCTCTTCACAAATAAAATGATCTTACACACACACACACACACACACACACACACACACCCCTATTAGAGCTAGTAAGCAAATTCAGCAGAGTTGCAGAATACAAAATTAACACACAAAAATTGCATTTTTTAAAGATTTTTATTTATTTGGGAGAGAGACAGAGATAGCTGGAGAGAGCACATGAGCAGGGAGGAGAGGGAGGAGCAGGCTCCCCGCTGAGCAGGGAGCCCAATGTGGGGCTCAATCCCAGGACCTTGGGATCATGACCTGAGCCAAAGGCAGACACTTGACCAACTGAGCCACCCAGGTGCCCCTAATTAATTGCATTTTATACACTAACAATATACAATCCAAAAAGGAAATTAAGAAAACAGTTCCATTTACAATACCATCAAAAAGAATAAAATACTTAGGAATAAACTTAACCAAGGAGGCAAATTACTTGTACACTAAAAACTATAAGACACTGAGGAAAGGAACTAAATAAGATATAAATAAATAGAAAGACATCCTGTGTTTATGGAATGGAAGATAATATTAAGATGACAATACCACCCAAAATGATCTACAAATTCAGTGCAATCCCTATCAAAATCCCAACAGTATTTTTTTGCAGAAATAGAAAAACCCATCCTAAAATTCATACGGAATCTCAGGGAACCCTGGCTAGCCAAAACAGTCTTGGAAAAGAACAAAGTTGAAGGACTCATACTTCCTGACTTTAAAACTTATTACAAAGCTACAGTATTCAAAACATTGTAGTATTGTCATGACAGACATATAGACCAATGGAATAGAAGTTTCAATATTTTTATTTTATTTCTATTTTTTTAACATGGAGAACTGAAGTGTTTTTTTTTTTTAATTTTAATTCCAGTATAGTTAACATACAATGTTATATTAGTTTCAGGTGTACAATATAGTGATTCAACAATTCTATACATTACTTATTGCTGCTTATCATGATAAGTGTACTCTTAATCCCCATCTCCTGTTTCACCCATCTTCCCACCTACCTCCCTTCTGGTAACCATCAATTCTCTATATTTAAGAGTTTGTTTTTTGGTTTATCTCTTTTTTTTCTTTGTTCATTTGTAAAGGTAGCAGTATTTTAAAAATACCTGTTATCTCCAAACTAATCCATTTATTCAGTGCAATCCAAGTCAAACATCCAGCAGGAGTTTTTATAGAAATTGGCAAAATGCTTCTAAAACATACATGGAAATGCAAATGATCTAGAATAACAAAAGCAGTTTTGGAAAAATCAGAATGAAATTGGAGGGCTGGGGTGCTTGGATGGTTCAGTCAGTTAAGCAAGCATTGGGCTCTGCGCTGAGCATGGAGCCTACTTGGGATTCTCTCTCTCCTTCTCCCTTTGTGCACCACCTCCCCTCTCCCCCAATGTGCATGTGCTCACAGGCTCTCTCTCTCTCAAAATAATAAGTAAATCTTAAAAAAAAAAAAAAAAATTAGAGGGCTGGGGCACCTGGGTAGCTCAGTCAGTTAAGCATCTGCCTTCAGCTCAGGTCATGATCTCAGGGTCCTGGCTCCCTGCTCAGCATGGAGTCTGCTTATCTCTCTCCCTCTGCCCCTCCCCCTCAGCTCGTGCTGTCTCTCTCTCTCTCAAATAAAAAAACCTTTAAAAAAATGGAGGGTTTACTCTACCTAATTTCAAGACATAAAACTACAGAAATCAAGATGTAGTATTGGTGTAAGAATGGACTTATAGATGAATGGAACAAAAAAAGAGTCTAGAAGTAGGCACACACATATATAGTCCATTGATTTTTAACAAAGATGTAACAAACTTATAAAAATGCTAAATAAATTTTAATAAAAATGAATCCAGTTATATTTTAAGCACATGACTAATGAGGGTGCCAGGATGATTCAACACTAGAAAATTTATCAGTATAATAAACTGCATTTACCAAATAAAGATGAAAAATTCTATGACTTTTTTTATAGTTACCAAAAAATCATATGATAAAATTCATTATCTCTTAGTGATTAAAAAATAAAACGAAAGTCACAGCCAGCAAGATAATTTTTCATCCTAACAAGGATAGCTTCCTGAAACTGACAGCAAAACATTATGTTTGATGGTTGTGTTTTCTATATCTGCCATAACAAATTACCATGAACTCAGTAGCTTAAAACAATACAAATTTTTTTTATCTCACAGTTCTATAGGTCAGACATCTGGATGGGCTTAGCTGTATTTTACTGCTCACACTCTAACAAGGCCAAAATCAAGTTGTTTTAGCTAGCTAGCTAGGCTGGCCTCTGAGATAGAACCCACTTCCAAGCTCATTCAGGTTGTTGTCAGAATCTAGTTCCTAATAACTGTAGAACCTAGGTCCCTGCTTCTTTCCTGTCAGCCGGGGGTACCCTTAGCTCCTAGAGGCTACTCTCTCTGATCCTTGCACATGGGCTTCTAATCTCGGAGCCAGCAATGATGCGTTGAATCCTTTCTGTGCTTGGAATCTCCCTGACTTCCATTTGGCCTGTCTCTCATCTGATTCCAGCCAGAGGACGTTCTCTGCTTATAGGAGGTCATAATGATTAGATTGAGCTGCTTCAGTAATCCAGGATAATCTCCCTATCTTAAGTTCCATAACTCTAATATATCTGTAAATTATATTTTACATATAAACAGTTCCAGGATTAGGGTGTGGACCTCAGTCCTACAGTTATTAGGAACTAGATTATGACAACCTGAATGAGCTTAGAAGTGGGTTCTACCCCAGAGGCCAGCCTAGCTAGCTAGCTAAAACAACTTGATTTTGGCCTTGTTAGAGCGTGAGCAGTAAAATCAGCTAGCATCCAGATGTGTGACCTATAGAACTGTGAGATTAAAAAATTTGTATTGTTTTAAGCTACTAAGTTCGTGGTAATTTGTTATGGCAGATATAGAAAACACAACCATCAAACATAATGTTTGCTGGGGCGCCTGGGTGGCTCAGTTGGTTAAGCGACTGCCTTCGGCTCAGGTCATGATCCTGGAGTCCCTGGATCAAGTCCCACATCGGGCTCCCTGCTCGGCAGGGAGTCTGCTTCTCCCTCTGACCCTCCCCCCTCTCATGTGCTCTCTCTCATTCTCTCTCTCTCTCAAATAAATAAATAAAATCTTTAAAAAACAAAAAAACAAAAAAAACATAATGTTTGCTGTTTTAGGAAGCTATCCTTGTTAGGATGAAAAATTCTTTATCTTGCTGGCTGTGACTTTCAGTTTATTTTTTAATCACTAAGAGATAATGAATTTTATCATATGATTTTTTGGTAACTGTAAAAATAGTAATAGAATTTTTCATCTTTGGAGGTCATTCTGCCTACTAAAATGGTAAAATAAGAAAACAGTACCGAGCATCACCACTACTTTTCAGTGTCATAAGATTTACTGCATTAATGAAAGAAAAATAAAGTGTTCAAATATTAGGAAAAGGTACACCTGTTATTATTTATAGATGATATGATTGTGTCCCCCCCCCCAGAATATGTGACCCAACACTCAAATAGACATAACAATGGTTCAGTAAGGTGAATAGATAGAAGACTATATACAGCCTATAAAACAAAAGAACTTAAAAGTTAAGAGTAAGGGAATAGAATGAGAGGAAACATTTATAACATAAATAACAGAAAAAGGACTAATACCAAGAAAAGTATGTTAAAGTAATAAATAATAAAAGGACAAAAACTAGAAAAATGAATAGAGGCTAAAGATTGACAATATCTAATGTTGGTGAGAGAAATATATGCTGTCACACACTACTAGTAGAAGACGATGTACAACTTTTGGAAGGCAATTTGGCCATGTCTATTTTTTTTTATTTTTTAAAAAGATTTATTTATTTATTTTAGAGAACGAGAGAACGTGGGCAGAGTGGGGAGGGGCTGAGGGAGAGGGAGAAAGAGTCTCAAGCAGATTCCATGCTGAGCTGGGAGCCCAGCCCAGGGCTCCATCCCACGACCCTGAGATCATGACCTGAGTCGAAACCAAGAGTCAGATGCTTAACCAACTATGCCACCCAGGTGCCCATGGCAATGTCTCTTTTAATTAAAACGTACAATTTCCACTTCTGTATTTTTATCTTAAATATTCCTGTATGTGTTCAAAGAGTCATTAACTAGGTTGTTTGTACAGTACTATTTATAATATTGGGAAATTTGAAACTCAAATAGCAATAGAATAAGAGTAAATAAAAAATGGTACAGCTAAACTATTGCATCTATGGATTAGAGAATGAAGTCAGTCTATTTGTACAGTTATAAAAAGGTCTCAGACACATGAGGGGATGATAGATCTCATTTTAAAGATGTATTCATTTATTTTAGAGAGAGAGCACAGTGGGAGGGGCAGAAGAGAGAGGAAGAGAGAAACCCAAGCAGACTCCACACTGAGCATGGAGCCTGAGGCGGGGCTCAGTCTTACAACCCAGATCACAACCTGAGCCAAAACCAAGAGTCAGCTGTTTAACTGAGTGTGCCACCCAGGTGCCCCATCATTTTACTATTTTTTAAATGAAACTGTGCAAGTATGTACAGATACATAAGAAATAGTTCAGAAGAACACATGTAAATTGATGGGACAGTAATGATCTTGGGGTGAGCGGGGCACATAGTGGGATGTGCAAATATGAGACTTTTTGCCATTTTTTATTAGTTGTTTTACAACAGTACTTTATATTCATGTAATTTTTTTAGAAGATTTTATTTATGTATTTGAGAGAGAGAGACTGAGCAGGAACAGGGGGAGTGGCAGAGGGAGAGGGAGAAGCAGTCTCCCTGCTGAGCAGGGATCCTGATGCGGGGCTCCATCCCTGGACCCTGGGATCATGACCTGAGCCCAAGACAGAAGCTCAACCAACTGAACCACCCAGGCGCCCCATATTCATTTAATTTTTAGAAATTGAAGGTATACGTATCAAAACATGCAATCCAAATAAGGTTTGTAGATTGTGCCAATGTCAATTTCCTGGTTTTTATATTGTAGTATAGTTGTATAAGTTGTTGCCATGGGGGAAGGGGGTGGGGAGACTTTCTATACTACTTTTGCAACTCTGTATGAGTATAATTGTATCAAGAGTTTTTTTTAATTAACAAATAAGTGAAAAAAATTAAAGGTTAAAAAAGGAATTGTGGCCACTCGTCACTGAAGTCTATTTAATTACCTAAATAGTCACTAAAGCAAAAAAAAAAAAAAATCAGTCATCATTTTCCTGTTTTCTTCAATAGGTTCTAGATGATCTGGAATGTCATGGAGTTGCAGTGTCAGAACAAAGCCGGGCAGAGTTGGAACAGAAAATAGATGAAGCTAGAGAAAATATTCGTAAAGCAGAGGTGAGGTGACAGCTAACTGTGGCATTTTGCCCAGCTCCAGCAACATCACAGCTGTGATATATACCTTCAGAATTCAATTTCTATACACTGGTTAATTTGAAGATGACTCAGCATCTTCATCTGAGTCCGGAGTATTATTTTTGAGTACCTGCTTCATACAGGTTAGTACACATAACAAAAAGACACTGAACCTGTTATCTGAAGAGTTTATAATCAAGAAAAATTAACAGAATTACACCACGATAAAGATATAATTTTAAAGTTTTCATAAGGTACATAATAAATCAGTCAAATTAATGGCATAAAATTGATATATATATGTTCAGAGCCTTGAAAAGTCCTCCCCGATAATTAAAGGTTCACTGGTCCAGGGGCATAAGCTGATCTTTTAAAAAAGAGAGATTTGGTTAAGCAGACAAGGCAAAAAACGTTACAACAGTGAATTTTAATCTTTTGGTGAGGGGTCATGGAACGCTTTGTGTATGAAAGTGTGAAACCCTCTCTCCCACAAAAAAAAAAAACGCATTTTTGTGTACAGTGTCCAGAAGTTCATGTGCCCTAGAGTAATATTCCCTGACCTAGTGGCAGGGAGGTTGAGAGGGAAAGAAAGAAGTTATTTGCAAAGGAGGAAGACACAGGATACAATTTGGCAGTTGGATTTGTTTAGAGTGGAGGTTTTTTGTGAGGAAATGTGGTAGGAAGTAAGTGAAATAATTGTGGTTAGGACCAGTTTATGGATGACCTGTGCACACTTGTGTATAGTTATCTATATATATAGTTATCTACCCAATGCAACATGTTGAAGGGATGTAGAAAATAGACATTTTAGAAAGACTGAGACTATGCAGACCTCAAGGAGAATATGTTCCTGTTAGGAAGGCATAAAGAGTGCCAAAGATAACTAAGACTTTAAAACATAAATGCTGAGGCGTGGTCCACACAAGTATACTTAATACTTAAAGAACCCAGAGGACACAGAGAC
Organism: Mirounga angustirostris; assembly: GCF_029215605.1. Lineage (NCBI taxonomy): Eukaryota > Metazoa > Chordata > Mammalia > Carnivora > Phocidae > Mirounga > Mirounga angustirostris. Next base: position 56,409,011 of record NW_026991721.1, read on the forward strand.
CACTGTGGCAGAAGTTGTTAGGGCAGGTAACACAGAAGACGTAGAATTTGAGATGGCTGTTGACAGATGAGTATTATTTAATTAGAGAAAAAGGGATAGTACAAGATTTTCGCCATGCAATGTCAAGAGGCATAACTTGAACCAAAAGAAGAAGGTAGGAAGGAGGCAGATTTGAGCCTGGCATTGGGAAATGCTCTCTAACAGTCATTTGCCCAGTGAGAGAGTAAGCTCCCCGGGACATAGTATATAACACTGTAAGTGTACAAGATACTGCCAGGGACTCTCTACAAGGAGTTCCTGCAATTGGTTGAGGGTTAATCTAAACTAGTGATTTTCATATATCCCCTCAGGACTCTAGAGGTTTTGAGGCAGTGTTTCAGTGGTTGGTTGAGGGGGAGGGGGTAGTGAGAAGAGAGGCAGCTTAGGCAACCATAGGGAGTATGAGCATGTTTTTGGCACAACCCCACAGAAGTGATCTGAACCAGAAACGCGTGCCATCTGCCTGGTGTACAAAAACCCTAGTAAGCCCAACTTGCCTTTTGTTCCTGGCACATGATCCATGGCCTCCATAGTGAAGAGGGCAGTGTGTACAATAAATAGCCATTTTCCACTCTGAATTCAGAGTCATGGCTAAACCACTACCCTAGTGTATCGGCCAAGTACTGTTGGCAGGCCCTTGCCTGGTCTGAGAGACACTGGCTTGTGTATGAGAGTTTCTCCTGCTGTTTGTTTCTCCATCCAGCAGGAGAGTGAAGCCAGTTTCAGAGCCTTGGTGGAACAGGACAAGTCTCAGAAGTTTTGTGAAGGGTGTGTTCTCTTGTATTTTCCGTTTCCAGACTCCCTCCATGGTGTCACTGTCTGGTATCATCGCTCCACCAAACCCCCCAGTAGTGGCAGCAGTAGGTATCAGTCCCACAAAGTCTGCATTTAGGCTGAATGACATGTTATTTCCATGAGTGTGCTAAAGAGCCCTGTGTTTGTTAGCTTAAAGCTAAAAATATGAAGTGAGATTCCCACAACGGAATGTCTCATTTCTCCTAATACCAGTATTTAAGTCTGTATTCTCAAAGATAATTTTCTTACCAAAAATATGGAATATGCTAAGAGCCATGATGCTGGATCCATTATCTCAGCTTTAACTATCTATGAAATATAGTTAGTCCTACTGCTATCTTAAAATGATCTCTCACTTGATTTTCATCTATCAGATATAAAGAATAACCCAGCTAAAATTAGATGGCAAATATGTGAGTGTAGTATTGGGGTAGTACTTAACCAAATTGTCATAATGACATTTTTGGGTAAAGTTGACCGACCACAAGAACCTTCGGAAGAATTGACATTAGTAGTTTCTGCAGATTCCTTTTTTCTTTCCTTTGCCTTTATATCATTTGTATTGGATTTTCTCTTTCCATTCAATAGTTATTTACTTTACTAAAAATACCTAATCAAAAGGAAAAAAGCTGGTTAAAGTTCCATTATCTCCTTCATGTTTGGTTTTTAACTCCTACCAACATGAATGTTACTCTCCTTTGTTGGTTAATCTACTTTATCCAGTCTTTTCTGTATAGTGTTTCCATTCAGTGTTGCTGATTAGAATAAAAACCTTTGTGGTGCTCAGTAATAAACTTTTTCCAAACATAAGAAATCAAAAATATAAATGGCCTGTGCTTTTCCAAAGAATAGGGTTTATATAGTGACTAATTAAGTATTGGCTGGTTAATGTGTCACAAATTCACTAATTGATTAGTTTAACAAATACTTAATGAATACCTGCCATGTGCCAAATACTGATGGATATACTATACATACAGTGATGAACAAACTATTATTATATTATTATGATCTCTACGATTGTCACAAAATCTTTGTATTAGATGTGGTGCTGTTTGCAACCCCTGACAAATTCAAGAATTGAAACAGAGCAGTAGCTGCTTAAGTTAAACTTTAGTAACAGTCTTCTTAACCTGGTATTTATGTATTTAAATTTTTTGACGTGCCTTTGTCACAAAGACACACACATTCTTCATCTGACTTACCTTTCCTATTTTAAAAGTAGCTTACCAAGAGACCAAGAATTTCTAAATACCATCTTTTTGGAAGCTGTACATGACTTATGTTGTTCAGAACACAATTATTCTTTGCATGTTTAAATTTTTCCTTTTATTTGGGTTGAGGGCAGTTCTCTCTTTTTTGACAGTGAGGAGACAAAAAGAGGAGAAAGTTAATGTAAGAAGTCAAAGATACTCAGAAATTTTTAGTAACTCACATTTGGTGTGAGGTCTGCAGAAGGAACTATAGACTATATGATTCTTTCTTTAAGATATTAACTATAGTTTTTTAATCTGAATTGAATGTACATTTGAAAGCCAAAGTACATTAACAAAGTGAATTAACAAAACCAAAAAAAAATCAATTATTATCTATATAAACACATTTTCATAAATAACATTTTCTCTTAAATTATCATCCTATAAGCTTCTATTGTACATCAGGAATTCAAAATTATGTCATCCTTGTACCTCAGTGACTCAAAAAATGGTAATTAATACCCCTTGCCAGCATGCGATAGGAGAAACCTAAAAATTTCACTTGCATAAAATGTAAGGAAATGCTAAAGATGAGCCTGCTATAAAAACAGAATTTCCAGTCATGTTATATCCAGATTGACATTACCTCTGGGCCTGTTATTGCAGGTTTTCACTGTACTCATGTAACATGTCAGCAGACCTTTTGTCTAACCACTTTCTTTCATTTTTATTATGAAAAATATCAACCATATTTAAAAGATGAGTAAATATATATTTCTCAATATGCTAAATTCAACAATTAACATTTTACAATATTGACTTTGTATGTTTATTCCTATTCTGTAATATAGAAGTTAAAGCAGGAGGCCTGATTCGAATGAGTATTTTAAGCAAGAATACTTTATAGATTGATGCTATGTTTTTCATCACAGAATGTTTTTATCAAGTTGCCTCTCTATTAATGATGCTAGTAGTAGTCACTTAATTAGATGGTGCTACCAGCTCTTTTTAAAGTTTCTTTTTTTGTACTTGCAGCTAGCAAGTCCTAGTCACCTCCAATATTGGCAGCTGGGTATTTTTCTCTCTTACTTAAGTATCATTATGCTGTCGTGGAATTTTAAAAATCAGCTCTATCAAGGTATAATATACAAACAATAAAATGTAACCATTTCAAGTGAACAGTTTGGTGAGCTTGGAGAAATGCATCTCCCTAAGTATTCACCACCACAATCAAGATATCAAATATTTCTGTCATCCCCCCAAAATTCTCTTGTGACCAGGCAACAACTCACCTGCTCGCTGTCACATAGGGTAGTTCAGCGTCAGCAACACTGAATATTAGATTACTTGATATTGTCCTATAAATCACATGCAAAGATTACACCTCACATTTTTATCCAGCCTTACTTTTTGTCTTAAGGTCATCTGAGCTACGGTGTATTCAGGTTCACTGATCTTTTCTTCTGTAGTGTGTAATCTACTATTAAGGGCATCCTGTGAATTTTTATTTCAGATATTACAGTTTCAGCTCCATAAATTCTGTTTGGTTCTTTATATTCCCAGTTCACGCCTATTTATCTTCATGTTTTCCTTTAAATCCTTAAGTGTAGGGGCGCCTGGGTGGCTCAGTCATTAAGCGTCTGCCTTCAGCTCAGGTCATGATCCCAGGGTCCTGGGATCGAGCCCCGCATCGGGCTCCCTGCTCCGCGGGAGGCCTGCTTCTTCCTCTCCCACTCCCCCTGCTTGTGTTCCTGCTCTCGCTGTCTCTCTCTCTGTCAAATAAATAAATAAATCTTAAAAAAAAAAAAAATCCTTAAGTGTATTTATAATAATGACTTTAAGTCCTTGTCTGCTCGTTCCATCCTATCTATGTTTTCTGTTTCTCTTTCTTAATTGATTTTTTCCTTTAGTTATGGCTTGTGTTTTTCTGCTTTTCAAATACCTAGTAGAAATTTTGAGTGTTTGGTTATTGAGTGTCTGGATTCTTTCTTCTTTGAAGACTGTTGAGTTTTGTTCCAACTGCCAATTCATCTGCAGATCAGTTTGATCCTTTGGAGGTTTGTTTTTAAGCTTTGTTTGGGTTGGTTTAGAATAGCCTTTCCAGTAGGGCAAATTTAGCCCTATTACCAATGCATTTCCTTTCTATAGTTTCTTGTTATGCCATAAGTATCCAACAAGGTTTTTCAGTCTGGCTGGATAGAACTGTAATATCTTTCAGCCCTGTATAAGCTCTGGGAATTTTTCAGTTCACAGCTCTGTGGTAGATATTTTTTCCTTTGCTTCTCCTCATGGAGTCCCACCTTATATATTCTCAATTTGCTATGGATTTGTATTAATTTAATGTATTTTCCATTACAGATGGCCTCTTTTAAGCCCCATAGTGTCTAAATTTGTCCATTGAGAGTCCATTTAGGCTTTTTTGACATTATTCCCATTAGTCTTTGAACAGTTTCTTGCTTTCTCAGACAAGCTTGCTCTCATAGACTCGCCTTGTATTTTCCCTGATCAGACTTAGAATTAGCCATTTCTCCAAGGAGCTCTGATTTCTTTTAATAGAGGATAGTATTTAGACACCAAGGTCTAGAATGTGAAGGTGCTTATTGTAATGGGTGTCATTTATGCCTTGGCCCTTTCTTTGTTTTTGGAGCTAGGAATTTATTATTTTTTTTAAATCATGAGTTCATGTTGATATTTCCAGTTAAAATTTAAAATTAGAGGGCGCCTGGGTGGCTCAGTTGGTTAAGCGACTGCCTTCAGCTCAGGTCATGATCCTGGAGTCCCTGGATCAAGTCCCGCATCGGGCTCTCTGCTCGGCAGGGAGTCTGCTTCATCCTCTGACCCTATCCCCTCTCATGTGTTCTCTCTCTCTCATTCTCTCTCTCTCAAATAAATAAATAAATAAACTTTAAAAAAAAAATTTTAAATTAGAAGGATTTTGTTGAACTTCTTTGATTTTATATTTACCTTTTTTCTCTTATATTGAAAATCTTGGTTCCTAATAATATTACCGTAGTATTTTATTTGTTTTATCCTGCAATATATTAAAGTTTCAGAATTAGAGTAGAAATATTAATGGTAAACTATTGAACAAAATTTAATTTCTTTGCAGTTCATTTTGAATGTAGACTATCTCCACAAGGGTGGTTTCTGCTTCTGGTAATAAGGAACTAGCTCATATTAGACCAATCGTCCTTTAGATAACAGTTATTAACCCGAGGTAAAAATATTTAAAATAATTACTTAATAGAACTGAAAGATATCCAAGCCATGTAAAAACAGAAAGAAATAGACCCTTAAAAGAAAGGGACTGTACTTGGTGATATTTACATTAAATAGCTCTCTGCAAGGGGCTGTACGACTAGAATTCAAGCATAGAGCCTTGGTCTTACTGGCTTGAGGATGGACGTCAGGAACCCTCAAGTTTGCGTATATGTAAATAACCTCCAAATCCTCAGTCAAACCTGAATACATTTGTGGAGCAGAAACTCCCAGGAGCTTGACAGGAAACAATAGCTGGAAGACAAAATAACTGAGCCAAAATTTTAGCTGTTGCTCACCATGGGGAGTAACAATAACCACTAAAATATTGGAGTGGTTATAATAATATCAGACAAAATAGACTACAAGACAAGAAATATTAAAAGGGATAATTTATAATGATTAAAAATAAGGTTGTCATCATCTTCTCCATCAGGAAGACACAATTCTGGATGTGTATGTAGCTAATAATAGAGCTACTAATATATGAAGCAAAACCTGACAGAACTAAAAGAAGAAATAGCAAGTCTACAATGGTAGTCAGAGATTTCAGCATTCCTTTCAGTAATTAGAACAAGGGGCTAGAAAGTCAGCAAGGATACAGAAGACTTGAACAGCACTGTCAACGAGCATTACCTAATTGGCATCTATAGAACACTCCACCCCATAAGAGTAGAGTACTTGTTCTCTTAAAGTACACACAGAATGTTCAGCAAGACCATATACTAGACCGTAAACCGGTATCAGTTATTGCTGTCACTCAGAGTATGTTCTCTGACCCATCAGAATTAAATTAAAAATCATTAACAGCTGAAAAATCCCCAGATATTTGGAAATTAAATTATTTAAACACAATAATCTGTGGCTGCCTTAAAACACACACACCCAACTTTATGGCAAAAACAGTTTATTATCTCTCACCATTCTGGGTGTTGACTGTGCATTTCTTTTGCAGGTTTTTCCTGAGATTACTCAAGGAACTACATTCATCCAGAGGGTCTGTTAGAGGTCTGGGGCTTTTTTCCAAATGGTCTTTCATCCTCAGATACGCTAAACTAGGCTTCCTTACATGGTGGAGACATATTCCCAGAAATCAGGCCTAATTGTACTTAATCAAATCTGTGCTGGCATCAAATTTGCCTATGGTCCGTCAAAGCAGATCACATGGATAGGCCCAGAATCAGTGTGGGAGGGGACTACATGGATAGCAGGAGGCATGAATCATTGGCAATAACAATTTACCAAAATTGATAGGACCTTGTTAAATCATTTTACTCATCTATAAGATGGAGTTTATGATATCCATCCCCAGAATTGTTGTGTGGATTAAATGAAATAGTATAGTCATATAGTTCCTAGTACATATGATAAAAGTTGTTCGGAATGGTTTTTTTAAGATACCAAAGGTAATTTAGAGTGGCAGATACTATCATCTGCCTTTATTCATTCCTGTGTATGCCAGGCACTGTCCTGAACAGTAGGGTTGCAACAGACACAGTTCTTATCCTTAAAGAAATGGTATTTCGAAGGTAAATTAACTAAGCCCAGATTGGATTTACAGACGTTATAACTGTCAAAAAGTTTTATAAGCTCAGCTGTGGCTTGGTATTTGGATATGCTTATGTTAAATTTTATATTAAGATCAGTTAATTGATGTTGTTAATACACCAAGATTATGTATTCTAAAAGATCTGGCTTTCAAAACATTTTAAAAAGCTCTTTACAAATTCTAAAATGATTTGGTCAAGTAGTATCTGGGATGCAATCAAGTTACAGAAACCTTTGCTTTGCAAATTTTAATCAACCAGCAAATCATCACAATTCATTTGAAAACCCTGGAAAATTCTTCTTTTAAATAGTTGATAAAATATAAACAGTTGGAATTCTGAAGGAAAGATAGCTATGATTATTCTGGAGCTGCAATCTAAAAATCTAAGTTTGCAAATGCCATGTTCATCAGTTGTTTGGTAAAATACTGACAAAAATACATCTTATAAAAATGAAATTACTTGGTACTGAAAAAATAGAATATATTGATATTTCTCTCACTCCCTCTCTCCCTTGATCTCACTCTTTCTCCTTTTTTTTTGTTTCTCTGCTTCTGCAGTTAATGATTTACGTTTATGATTTCCAAGAAAGAGTTTGTTCATTCACCCTTCTTTTCTAAAACATTTTATTGCCTCTATTAGTTCAAAATGCATACTAGAATGGTGCAGAGACAATTGGATAATTACATGCAAAAGGATGAAGTTGGGCCCCTACCTCATACCATATACAAAAATTAACTTAAAATGATCAAACACCTAAATGTAACAGCAAAAGCTATAAAGCACTCACAAGAAACCATAGGAGTAAGTCTTTGTGACGTTAGATTAATTTCTTAGGTATGAAACCAAAAGCCCAAGCAACAAAAGAAAAAAATAGATAAATTGGATTTTATCAAAATTAAAAACTTTCTTGCTTCAAAAGATACTATCAAGAAAGTGAAAGACAACCCACAGGATGGGAAAACATATCTGCAAATCATGTACCTGGTGAGAGACTTTTATCTAGAATACAGAAAAACTCTTACGATAAAGACAAAGACAAAATAAAAAGAACAATACAAAGACAACCCATTTTAAAAATGAGCAAAGGATCTGAATAGACAGACATTTCTCTGAGAAGATACACAGATGACCGTAAGTACATGAAAAGATGCTTCACATCTTTAGTCATTAAGGAAATACAAACCAATACTACAATGAGGTACTACTTCACACCCACTAGGATGGCTAGAATCAAAAAGGCAGACTTAACAAGTATTTTTCAGGATGTGGAGAAATGTTAACCCTCTTACCCTGCTGGTGGGTTTGTCAAATGAGGCAGCTACTTTGGAAAAGAGTCTGGCATTTTCCCAAATGGTTAAACATAGCATTATTTTATGACCAAGCAATTTCAGTACTAAGTATATACCCAAGAGAAATGAAAGCATGTTTACACAAGAACCTGTACACTAATCCTTAAAGGAACATTATTCATATTAGGCAAAAAATTGAAATAACTCAAAGGTCTGTCAGCTGACAAATGGATAAAGTGTGGTATATCCATACAATAGGATGTTATTTGGTCATAAATAGGAAGTAGTGATACATGTTACACCATGGATGAACCTTGAAAACATTATGCTAAGTGAAAGAAGCCAGACACAAAAGGCTACATATTATATGGTTCTGTTTATATTAAATGTTCAGAATAGGCCAATCTAATATAGAGAGAAAGTAGAATAGTAATTGGAATAAAGGGTAAGGGTGCAATGGTTAAAGAATATGAGGTTTCTTTTGGAGGTACTTAAAATGTTCTAAAGTTGATTGTGGTGATGGTGGCACATATCTGTGAATATACTGTATCATTGAACTGTACACTTTAAATGGGTGAATTTTATGGTGTATGTAAGCTGTATCTCAGTAAAGCTATTACCAAAACAGTTACTAGAAGAATAAACGGATTTTTGCAAGGCTGTTTACCAAATGGTGTACCTCCAAGCTAAAAACTCTAAGATCTGTATGATAGCCAAAACCACTGAATTGTACACTTTAAAATGATTAAGATGGCAAAGTTTATGTAATGTTATGTAATGTGAATTTTATCTCATTTTTTAGAATATTTATTTGAGGGGCACCTGGGTGGCTCAGTTGGTTAAGCGACTGCCTTCAGCTCAAGTCATGATCCTGGAGTCCTGGGATCAAGTCCCGCATCGGACTCCCTGCTCAGCGGGGAGTCTGCTTCTCCCTCTGACCCTCCTCCCTCTCATGCTCTCTGTCTTTCATTCTCTCTCTCTCTCAAATAAATAAAATCTTTAAAAAAAAAAAAAAGAATATTTATTTGAGAGAGAGAGCAGGCGAGCAGGGGAGAGGGAGAAAATTTCAAGCAGACCCCCCCCGCCCCGCTGCATGCGGAACCCAGTGTGGGGCTCAGTCTCACAACCCTGAGATCATGACCTAAACCGAAATCCAAAGTCAGACGCTTAACCAATTAAGCCACCCAGGCGCGCCAGTTTTATCTCATTTTTTAAAAATCTGTATGCTTAAAAATCTTAGGAATGCAAAATAAATTTAGTAATGAGAGCTCAAGTGAAACGAGTCGGAGCTTAGGTCATTTTTTTCTAAGCTCCACACCCAACATAGGCTTGAACCCACAATCCTGAGATTAAGAGTCACATGCTCTACCAACAGAGCCAACCAGGTGCCCGCATAGCTCAGATCAGTTTTGACACCAACTCCCGCAGCTGAGAATCCAGAGAGTGGTCAGAATTGCGTTCCAGCAGGATTCAGTGAGCACACTTGTAAAGTCCCACAGAAGGCCATTAAGTGAGGGTTGAAATTGATCAAATAATCAAAATCTTCTTAGTGGAACCTTCAGATGTTGAAGGAAGAGACCACCTCTCTATTATGTGGAACAAGGAAGCTGAATTTACTACTTGCTGAGCAAAAGAGAATCATACTTATAAATACAGTCTCTCTGACCAAACAAAACTAATAGATTGGGTTTTGGAAAGTGTGGATTTCAGGGACTGGCAGATTTTCAAAACTGCAGACGTCTTACGGGTGCAGCTGTGCTATCTAGAGATGGGTGGACTGTGGGAAGCAGGGGCGGGAGCCTGACCGGTGGTGATGGCTGGAGTGAGGCTGTCACTGCCCGGCTGCCTTGCAGAGGCTCCACTGCTGGATCGGGACAGGTGTAGACTGCTTCTGTGCTTACCTGCTCATGCCTTGGAACACGAGTCGCAGAACAAGCAGTCTTTCCGTTTCTGGAATTTGGAGACTAGGGACTTTTTATTTTCTGTCTCTTAACTATTCCTGACAGCTACCTCATAATTTAATTCAGATCTTTACCATGTTGTTCAGTCAGGAGTCATGGAAGTTTTTAACCAGGGGAGTGACATGATGAGATCATTTGCGAACTTGTAAGTCCGGGAGATGGGTTAGAAGGCTCTGGAACATGCTAGATTTTAGGATGTTCTGAGGCATAGCCTTATTAAAAGGCGAAGAATGCAGACTTTATGGTGTATCTTCCCATTCGTAAGTTCTGTTTGATGTATCTTGTCAAAATGCAAGTGTGCCATTTGCCTTCATTTCTGTTCCTGGGTTTCCTCCCCTCTCTCCAAGTGAAAAATTAACATCTATGCCAAGGTAGCATTGCCAGTGAATAAGAATAATCAAGATTATTCTAATTAATAAATCAGAAATAACTTTAAAAAAACACATTGATTTGAGGAAAAAATGCCTTGATTTCTTTTTCTTTTTTTAATTTAGGCTCAAATTAAGATTTATTTTTTTAATTTTTTAATTTGTTTTTATTTTATTTTTTTATTATGTTATGTTAGTCACCATACAATACATCATTAGTTTTTGATGAAGTAATCCACGATTTCTGACCATTTTCTTGGTTTTCTTAGATAATTAAGTTGAAAGCTGAAGCCCGGCTGGACCTGCTAAAGCAGATCGGTGTTTCTGTGGACACGTGGCTGAAGAGTGCAATGAATCAAGTAATGGAAGAACTGGAAAATGAACGATGGGCTCGCCTTCCTGCAGTGACCAATAATGGCACTTTACACTCGGTAGGGTTTCTCTTCTTGGCTGTGATGGGCAGACTTTCATTGAAGGATGCCATTCTCTGACTGTGTAGCCAAACCTGAAAATAGCCAAAATTTAAAAGAAAAAATAATGGTTTTGCTAGCAGTTTGGTTTCTTTTCTTTAGCCTGTCACTAATTGAGTTAAACTTGGTGCAGCAAAGGAAAAATGTCATGCTTTTTTTTTTTTTTTTTAATGTGCAGTGAAGAACATATTATCACTTGTTGGTTTATTCATGCCACTTTACCAAACTCCTTATCCCATTCATGAAGTAGATATGCTTCTTGTCCAGAAGTAGCAGAATAATAATTTTAATCTAGTGTTTCTGAAGTGCTCAGAGGTCTTCTGTAGTACAAATGAAAACAAACATGCAAAGAGTCATAAACAGTCTCAAAGAAGGGAAAGGAGCACTTTTAGTCTGTGGCTTATTTAACCTGATTGATTCACAAGGGCTTTGCGCTCTGCTTGCTGTATGTTTCATCAGAGACATAGGGCAGGGATGGTGTGACAAACGAGGCCAGAGCTCAAGCCAGTGTTTTCTTTCTCCAAGTCCAGGGCTCTTCCCACTCTGATGTCATCCAGTTCCATCTCAGTTTTTCATGTTGGAGATCTGAATGCCAGAAAAGTTCAGTGGTTTGCCTGTTATTACCTAAGTGGATATATGATTTCTAGGTGGTCAGACAAAGTAGTTCCTGCTACTGCCTCCCCATCCATTACTCGCTCTCTCATCCTGTTTATTTCCTCATGGCATTTATTACAGTCTGTACTTGTCTTCTTTGTTTTCTTTGTCTGTCTTCCTCTCTGGAATGTAATTTCCATGTCTGCCTGATTCACTGCTCAGCACAGCCAAGTGCCTGGCACATAGTAGGTACTCAATAAATATCTGTTGAAGGACGAAGTGAAAGAATGGATGGACGAACAGATGGAATAGTGGCAAACTAAAAGCTAAAACTTTAATCTCTCAACTTCCTACTGTATCCATAGTGCCTCTTCGGTGGTTGTGTCCTTCAGATAAAAGGCGTCCTTGCTAGAGAAATTGGCTAAAGTTTAAGAACATTCCTGAAAGTTTTTCAATTTTTTCACATAGCATTCTGATTTTCTAATGGGAATACACTTGCACATTTAAAAAAGATTGTGTGTGGGTGTGCATTTTAAGGAAAAGCAGTCTATTGAAAGTTTATTTTTATTTCACTATTAATGGTAATCCAGCTAGGGAAAGTAGGCACACATCACCCACTTGACTTTGGGGTTAGAAGAGCTTGCCCCATTTTCAGTACAACAGAGTTGCTCCATATCATGGAATATCTCTTTCTAATGCATCTTTTGAATGTCACAATTCCCATCTACTTGAGGTTATTTTGTTTACAGAATTTAGGATGACAGGAGATTCGAGGCACAAACTTACTTTCAGCTTCTTCAGTGGCACTGTTGGCAATCAATCAGACACATGATTTCCCTTGGATTAGTACCTGTTCTAACTAAATCAACTGGGCAGGCATTTTCCCCTCGGTATGTGCCTACATCCTGTGCATATTGGAAATGAACAGGACTTGATCTCTCTCCTTGAAGAGCATAGCTGGTAGAGCAGACAGACCTTTATAGATCTTAGTGATACATGGCAGCGTATGACTGGGCTGCTCTGTGCCAAACCTGAAATTGCTTCCTCCTAACTCATCAACACCTTGGGAAAAAAAGTCACTTCTCTCTGGGTTTCAGAGAGAAAGTTAAGTTAAATGATTCTAAGATCCCCTCCAATTCCAAAATTTTATGATTTTGTGAAATGCTCTCAAAAAAACTCAATACCAAATAGAAAAATAGGAAAGATGTTTGCCCCATGAAGGAAATGATAGTTGAATAGTCCTTGAAGAATTTCAACAGGAGATAAAGAAGGGCTTCTGCGTGTGAAGAAAGGAAACGAAGGAGATATGCCTAGTACAGTATGTCAATGAGTAGTGCATTCTGATAGTACGTGTTGAGAACTGTCCAAAGATGTCAGCTCATCTAGGAACATCATATCCTCTGTGAAGGGAGCATTTCACAATCCCTTCCCACTCTTTCCTTCCCTCGAGTCAGTATTACGGAGCCTGTGTCATCCTGCGTTCAGCTGAAGGATGTATTTTGTGAAAGCTCTACTAACAATACACTAGTGCCCCTCTTATTCATGGTGTCACTTTTCCTGGGTTCAGTTACTGTGGTCAACCATGGAAGCAGCTATCTGGAAGCAGATGATCCTCCTTCTGACTTAGTGTCAGAAGGTCAGTAGTAGCTTAATGCTGCAGTGCCTACATCATTCTCCTCACTTCATCTCATCACGTAGGCATTTTATCATCTTACATCATCACAAGAAGGGTGAATATAGTACAATAAGATATTTTGAGAGAGAGAGAGACTCACATTCACGTGACGTTTATTACAGTATATTGTTGTAATTGTGATATTTTATTATTAGTTGTTGTTATTTATCTCTTACTGGGCCTAATTTATACATTAAACTGTAGCACAGGTATGGATGTGTAGGAAAAAACATAGTCTATTATAGAGTCTGGCACTGTGGTTTCAAACATCCACAGGGGGTCTTGGAACGTATTCCCCACGGATAAGGAGGAGAGGCTTAGATGTAGGCACAAAACAGCTTAGTGAAGTCCCAGTATTTATTTAACCTGCTTTTAAATGACAGCACTGAAATAATTTAGTGGAGTTTGTATCTCCTCACACTGGCAGCTAGCTAGCTAGGAGCATGCAGCAGAAATACGCATCTGGGGACCAAATTATTCCATTGTAGGTGCCAACGAAAGCATTAGTCATCAAGTTTGGAGTTCCCTTCCATCTGGAAAACATGGTTAATTCTAGTGTTGGACATTAACAGTGTAAAGGGCCTTATTAGAAGATAAATGTGCTAAAAACATAGTCTATTTACCTTATAGAATAAGGAAGAAACTAAACTTAGTTGGATATTAACTCTTTGCCTTCTGTATTATGCTCTGGTATAGAATATAGGATTCGGAAGAAAAAGAGAAAAAGAATCACAGAATATAGCAACACTTTCTAAAAGGAGAGCAGTCTGCTAATACAGTTATTCAGTTGATGGTTAACTAGAGCTTATACATAACCGCCTGTAGTTAGATTGGTACCAGTCGCCCAGTCAGCCTTTCTGTCCATCATTCCTCCCTTCTCTTATTTTCCTTTCTTCTCTTACTCAAAAGCCCATACCCAGTTTACAACCTAATTTTGAAATTGTATTGATTTTAGAATAGAAAAAGTTTTATAACTACATTACAAAAAAGATTAGAAAGTTCAGTAGAGAAGAAAATGACCAAAAGCTCCATTCTTATTAACGCCACTGTTAGCAACTTGATGTAATTCCATCCTCTTTCTATTATTCTTTTTTTTTGTTTAAGATTTTATTTTTCATTTATTTGAGAGAGAGAGAGCGAGCAGGGTGTGGGGGGGAGCTGAGGGAGAAGGAGAAGCAGGTTCCCCACTGAGTAGGGAGCCCAAAAAGGGCCGATCCCAGGACCCCAGGATCATGACCTGAGCCGAAGGCAGATGCTTAACCAGCTGAGCCACCCAGGCACCCTAGTATTCTTTTTTTAAAATATATTTATCTTAATAATGTTAATTTTGTATATTTTTCCATCTAACATTCCATTTTGCTGGATGATCTCCATAATCTTCCTTTTAATGTCTGCATAGTATTCAATCAAGAAAGCATACAATAATTTACTTAACTATTCTTTTATAGGTTCAATATTTGGATTGCTTTAAAGATATTCTAAATAAATAATACTCTAAAAATATTTGTGTACATATTTCTTTTTTCCATACAGGGGATTTTTTCTGTAATATAGATTCTTAGAAGTAGAATTAGTAAGTCAGGGGTGCCTGGCTGGCTCAGTCAGTGGAGCGTGCAACTCTTGATCTCAGGGTTGTAAATTTGAGCCTCACAGTGGATATAGAGATAACTTAAAAATAAAAAATAATTAGGTCAGAGATTTATAGTTCTTTGTTTAAGATTGGTTTCTGTTCTTTGAATTATTTTCCCCTACGTTCTCAAACTATAGCTGACAGTGTTTACATGACTTCTTGTCTCCAGCCATTTCCCCAACTATTACACACAGACATCCTGACATCCACTTTGTTGTGCAGCCTCCCTAAGAGTGTGAGCATTTTGCAGAGTTGCATAGAAATAAATTGACTTCCCTCATTGTGAAGACCATGCTGAATAATGTGTTTGAAAGGCAAGGAAATTAAATATTTTTAACCATCAGGATAGTGGTTTAGTTTCCACCTGCCTCATTAATGCCTAATAGTCCTCACATTATAATGGGCTTTGTTTTTGAAATATGAAAATCTGTTTTGGGCTTGCACTAATCCCAAAGAAAGGAAACAGTGGATTTTTGTAATAAAATAAATGTAAACTGTAGAAAATAATAGAATACACCTGCAAAAATCTTCAGGCACTTCTATATTTATAGTTTTTCCAAATGGGCAGTAGTCTTTTTATTGAAACTCTATACCCAAATAGCCCACACTATTAGTGAAGTTGACATTTCATATTTTCAGTAAGATTAATTTAATTCAATTCAGCAGGCATATATTGAACCTGCACTGCTCATGAGACCCTTTGCTAGGTGCTGGGAGTTATCAAACTGAGTATAATGTCTGCTGAGTTTGTATCCACAGATGGAGAGAACCAGTCTCACTGACAGCTGAGACCAAAAGATGGTCATTGAAAAGATGTGGAGAATTTCACTTCTAAGAGAAGTTCTTTGACTTTCTGCATAGCCGTAATAACAAGTAAAGTGCCTGACATAAATCCTTATACATAGTACATGTTCAAAAATATTAATCCAAACTTCAAGATAAGTAGTTTAATTCTACCAACTAAGCTTAAAATACTACTAAAAGGAGGGAGTTCATAGATAAAGCATCTATTCTGTGCCAGGTACTAGCTCAGGCACATTCGTACATTATGTCAATTAATGATCACAAGGGACACTTGGGTGGCTCAGTCAGTTAAGTCTGCCTTTGGCTCAGGTCATGATCCTAGAGTCTGGGATGGAGTCCTGAATCGGGCTCCCTGCTCAGTGGGGAGCCTGCTTCTCCCTCTGCCTGCCTCTCTCTCTCTGACAAATAAAATCTTAAAAAAAAAAATAACGATCACAGTGATTCTGACTGTATTGTAGATGAGGAGATAGACCTAAAAGAATCAGATATCTTGCCCAATGGCACACAGCTAGTGGGGAGAGAGCTAGGATTTGAACCCAGATACATCTGCCTCTAAAGCCTTGCTTTTTACCATACTTCCTTACTCTGTGGATGGCCCTTTATTCCTTTAACCCTTCCATGATGCAGTGTAATTGCTGTACATTCCTTGTTTTCTTTTCTTTTTTCTTAGCTTCTGTTGAATCATCATTGAACGTCCTATTTTCAATGTAATTAATGGTCTTGTAGCATCTTCAAGTACTCTGTGGCCCGTTGTCATTAAAATTCCCAAGCTTTGGGACCTCTGGGTGGCTCAGTTGGTTAAGCATCTGCCTTTGACTCAGGTCATGATTCCAGGGCCCTGGGATCGAGTCCCACATCGGGCTCCCTGCTCATCAGAGAGCCTGCTTCTCCCTCTGCCTGCCGCCCCCCCCCCTTGCTTGTGCTCTCTCTCTCTCACAAATAAGATCTTTAAAAAAATAAAAATAATAAAATTCCCAAGCTTTATTGCTATTTTTTCATAGCTTTCCTCAGGTACAATTGATATATAATAGGCTGCACATATTTAAAGTGTACAATTGATATATTTTGACTTATGTATACACCAGTGAAAACCTTGCCACAATTAAGATAATGAACATATCCACCACCCTGTTTCCTCATGCTCCTTCCAGCCCTTCACTCAACCACTGATCTGCTCTCATTATTGATTAGTTTGCATTTCCTAGAATTTTGTATAAACAGAATCATACAATATGTACCCCCCCTTTTTTTGTCTGCTTTCACTCAGCATGATTATTTTGAAGATCATACATCTTGTTGCATGTATCAGTAGTTCATTGCATTCTTTTATTGCTAAGTAGTATTCCATTGTTTGAGTATACCATAGTTTATCAGTTCACCCAATGGTGGGCAATTAGGTTTTGGGGGGACTATTACAAGTAAAATTGCTATGAACTTATATTTTGAGTGGACTAGACAGTGGGTATATGTTTGATATTTTAAGAAACTGCCAAACTGTTTTCCAAAGTGGCTGTACCATTTTACATTCCCATCAGTAGGGTACAGGTGTTCTCGCCCACACTTAGTATGGTCAGTCTTTTTAATTTTAACATTCTGTTGAGTGTACAGTAGTGTATCATTGTAATTTTAATTTGCATTTCATTGATAATATTGAGCATCTTCTCATATGCTTACTTGCCATCTGTATATCTTCTTTGGTGAAGTGTCTGTTCAGATCTTTTGCCCATATTTTATTGGGTTGTTTGTTTTCTTTTAAGTTTTGAGCGTTTTTTATATTCTGTGTACAAACCCTTTATCAGATACATGATTATGGCTTGTCTTTTCATTTTGACAATATCTTTCAAGAAGGCAAGCTGGTGCAGCCACTCCAGAAAACAGTATGGAGGTTCCACAAAAAGTTGAAAAGAGAGCTACCTTACGACCCAGCAATTGCACTGATGGATATTTACCCCAAAGATACAAATGTAGGGATCTGAAGGGGCACGT
The DNA here is from genome assembly GCF_029215605.1 of Mirounga angustirostris. Taxonomy (NCBI): domain Eukaryota; kingdom Metazoa; phylum Chordata; class Mammalia; order Carnivora; family Phocidae; genus Mirounga; species Mirounga angustirostris. The sequence continues at coordinate 56,426,626 of NW_026991721.1, forward strand.
GTACCCCAATGTTTATAGCAGCAATGTCCACAATAGCCAAACTATGGAAGGAGCCAAGATGTCCATCAACAGATGAATGGATAAAGAAGATGTGGTATATATATACGATGGAATATTATGCAGCCATCAAAAAATGAAATCTTGCCATTTGCAGCAACATGGATGGAACTAGAGGGTATTATGCTAAGCGAAATAATTCAATCAGAGAAAGACAATTAGCATATGATCTCCTGATATGAGGAATTTGAGAAACAAGACAGAGGATCATAGGGGAAGGGAGGGGAAAATGAAACAAGATGAAACCAGAGAGGGAGACAAACCATAAGAGACTTTGAATCTCAGGAAACTGAGGGTTGCTGGAGTGGTGGGGGGTGGGAGGGATGGGGTGGCTGGTGATGGACATTGGGGAGGGTGTATGCTATGGTGAGCGCTGTGAATTGTGTAAGACTGATGAATCACAGACCTGTACCTCTGAAACAAATAATACATTATATGTTAATAAAAAATAAAAAATGAAAAAAAAAAACAAAGTATCTTTCAAAGAGCAGACATTTTTAATTTTGATGAAGTCCAACTTAACTATTTTTTTTTCTTTTATGGACCGTGCTATGGTGTGGTGTGGTATGGTATGGTAGCTTTGACAAAAAGCTATGATTTCTTTGACAAATCTTTGCCAAACCCAAGGTCATAAAGATTTTTTCCTATATTTTCTTCTAGAAATTTTATAGTTTCAGGTTATACATTTAAATCTGTGGTCCAGTGTGAATTAATCTTTGTATATGGTAAGAAGAATGAGTAAACGTTCCTTTCTGTTGTTGAAAAGACTGCCCTTTCTCCACTGAATTACCTTCACATTTTTGTCAAAAATCAATTAACCATGTATGTGTGGGTTTATTTTAGGACTTCTTCCTCACTGATCTGTTTATCTAGCTTGATGCCAATACTATACTGTTTTGATTAATGTAACTTCATGATTAACCTTTCAGTTAGGTAGTGTAAATCCTTCAACTTCTCGCTCTCTTTTTTTTACTTTTAAATCCAGTCTAGTTAACCTCTAATTTTCTTCTTCTTTCTCAAGGTTGTCTTTGGGTTTTTTAAAGATTTTATTTATTTATTTGAGAGAGAGAATGAGAGAGAGAGAGCACAAGACAGGGGAGGGTCAGAGGGAGAAGCAGACTCCCTGCTAAGCAGGGAGCCCGATGTGGGACTCCAGGATCATGACCTGAGCTGAAGGCAGTCGCTCAACCCACTGAGCCACCCAGGCGCCCCGTTTCTCAAGGTTGTTTTGGATAATCTGTGTCCTTTGCATTTCCATATTAATTTAAAATCAATTTTCTACCTACCAGATAGAAAACCTACCCAGATTTTTTTAAATAGGATTGTGATGAATCTTTAGATCAGTTTGAAGACAGTTGATATTTTAACAATGTTGAGTCTTCCAATCCATTAACATAATACCTCTCCACTTATTTAGGTCTTTAATTTTGCTCAGCAATATTTTGTAGCTTTTAGTATATAGGTCTTGTACATCTTTTTTCAGACATAACTATTTTATAGTTTTTGGTGCTATTGTAAATGGTTTTTTATTTTAATTTCCAATTGTTCATTGCTAACACATAGAAATATGATTGATTTTTGCATATTGATCTTATATCCTGAAAACCTGCTAAACTCATTTATTAGTTATAATAGCTTTTGTGTATGTCCTTTATGTAGATAATCATGTCACCTGCATATTAAGAGATTTTTAGGGGCGCCTGGGTGGCTCAGTCGTTAAGCGTCTGCCTTCAGCTCAGGTCATGATCCCGGGGTCCTGGGATCGAGCCCCGCGTCGGGCTCCCTGCTCCGCAGGAAGCCTGCTTCTCCCTCTCCCACTCCCCCTGCTTGTGTTCCCTCTCTCACTGTGTCTCTCTCTGTCAAATAAATAAATAAAATCTTTAAAAAAAAAAAAAGACATTTTTACTGCTTCCTTTTTTCCCCTTACCGTAACAGCTAGAATCTCCAGTATAATGCTGAATTGAAGTGGTGAGAGCTGACAGATGTCCTTGCCTTGTTTCTGCACTTAGGGAGAAAGCATTCAGTCTTTCACCATTAAGTATGATGTTAACAGTAAGGTTTTTGTAGATGCCCTTCACCACGTTGAGGAGTTTCCTCTATTCCTATTTAGTTTGCTGATAGCAGTTGATGTTGAATCTTGTCAAATGATTTTTCTTTTTTAGTTTATTTATATCATAGATCACATTGATGATTTTTCAGCTATTAAACAAACTTTGCATTACTGATAAACTCCACTTGACTCATGATATATTACCCTTTATATATTTAGTGGAATTGATTTGTTAAAATTTCCATAAGCATTTTTGTATTTCTGTTCATGGCAGATACTAGTCTATAGTTTTCTTCTCTTGTAATGCTTGTTTTACAGTGATTTGAAAAGTATCCTTTCCTCTTCTATTTTCTGGAAGCTTAGAATTGTGTAGAACTTTTTCTTCCTTAAATATTTGCTATAATTCATCAGGGTAGTTATCTGAGCATAGAGTTTTCTTTGTGGAAGTTTTTTTTTTTTTTTTTAACAAACTCAATTTCTTTAGTAGATAGAGGATTATTCAGGTTTTTCTTCTTGAGTGGACTTTGATAATTTATTTGTGTCTTTCAGGGAATTTGTCCATTCTAAGTTGGCCGACTTTATTGAAACAAATTGTTTATAATGTTCCTTTCTTATTCTTTGATTATCTAGAGAATCTTTAGTGTGGCATCGCTTCTCATTCTTTTTTTTTTTTTTTAAGATTTTATTTATTTATTTATTTGACAGAGAGAGATACAGTGAGAGAGAGAGAACACAAACAGGGGGAGTGGGAGAGGGAGGAGAAGCATGCTTCCCGCCAAGCAGGGAGCCCAATGCAGAACTCGATCTCAGGACCCCGAGATCATGACCTGAGCTGAAGGCAGACGCCCAACCAACTGAGCTACACAGGCGTCCCTCTTTTTTTTTTTTTCTTTTTTAAAGATTTTATTTATTTATTTGACAGAGAGAGACACAGTGAGAGAGGGAACACAAGCAGGGGGAGTGGGAGAGGGAGAAGCAGGCTTCCCACTGAGCAGAAAGCCCGATGCGGGGCTCAATCCCAGGACCCTGGGATTATGACCCGAGCCGAAGGCAGACGCTTACGACTGAGCCACCCAGGCACCCTGCTTCTCATTCTTGATATTGGTTAATTGTGTCTCCACTTTTTTCCTGATCATTCTGCTAGAGGTTTATCCATTTGATAGATCTTCACAAAGAAACAGCTTTTAACTTCATTGATTTTTTTTTTCCCCTGTTTTTCTGTTTTCTGTTGTATTGATTTCTGCTCTGGTTTTTATTACCTTTATTCTGATTCGTTTGGATTCCAATAGTTGTTTCCTAAGTTGAGAAAACTGTTTCCCATCCCCCAGGGATCACTGTCCTTCAGTGATGTCCAGTGTTCATATATTTTGAGTTCTTTAGTTGTTTCTGGAAGGAGTTTAAATCTGGTCCTTGATACTCCATCTTATCTGGAAGCAGAAATCTATGTTGCTGATATTTTCAACATCATCCTTTATAATCTACTTGTGTTGTATTTGGAATGATGTTCAATGTGATCACTTCTCTGTCCAAATGAAACTCAGAGGTTCTGCTAGTCAGTTATAAAGAGCTGCCTTCCTCTGTATTGAATATCACCAGATTCTTTATGTAATTTCTTCTTTCCTCATCCAAAAAAAAAAAAGAGTAATGATTTATTATGAATCCAGCATGTGTTATGGGTTTAAATATGTTACCTCTGGGGCGCCTGGGTGTCTCAGTCGTTAAGCATCTGCCTTCGGCTCAGGTCATGATCTCGCGGTCCTGGGATGGAGCCCCACATCGGGCTCCCTGCTCAGTGGGGAGTCTGCTTCTCCCTCTCCCTCTGCTGCTCCCCCTGCTTGTGCTCTCTCTCTCTCAAATAAATAAATAAATAAATCTTTAAAAATAAATAAATAAATAAGTTACCTCATTTAATCCTTATGATAACTCTATGAAGAAGTAATTGTCTTCATTATAAGATAAGGTAATTGAAGCTGAGAAGTTAAATAATTTGCCGGCGGTCACACAACAGTAAATGGTATAGTCAGCTTTCAAACTCAAGTCTGTCAGACCCAAGGACCCAGTATTGCTTTCTAGTTCATTACAGTACCATAAAGTTGATGAAATCCTTCAGAGGTTGTTTTGCTGAGTACAAAGAGACAGCTACTAATACCAACTCAGAAAGCTTTTTCTTATCTGCCCCTGCAAAGAGAGTAAGCATTTTACAACATCTAAGAAAGGAAAAACATTAGTACAGCTAGAAGGAATAGTTTTAATTGAAGTTCTGTCAGGTGGCAGGAAGGAAAAGGGCTAAGAGAGCTATTGTTAAGAAACAGAGGAAGAATGTGATTTTAGAAATGCTGGGTCAAGAAAACATTGTAACAGTGAAGTTACAGAGGGTGAAAGAGGGAAAAAGCAGAAGTTATTCAGCAGTGACATACTTTGGAAAGCTGCTGGAGCGATGAAAAAGCACATGGCCCTGACCCCCATTGCTGTCACTGAAACTTTTCATTCCCTTCCATGAGAATCAGACAATGAACTCAGAATAAAGGGGAAAGAAAAGAATGTTTAGTATCAAACAGTGTTGCCAACGTAAAATGTTTTGGATTGATTCCCAGTGGCACAGCACAGTGCATATTAACATTCCTTATATATTTTTGGAAGCATATTCTACCCACATTGGCTCTAATTTTAGTTTTTATAGATGTATGGGTGTTTTGTGTTGTTCTGTTGCAATGCCTGGTTATGGATTTTTTTTTTTTAAATGTCTGTAACCTCTACTAGAGTACGAAAGCTGTGTCTTCTAAGTATATGTAAATATGTTTACCTTTTATGGCAGTTTCTAGCATGTGATCCTCATCTTTTATATGACACGATGCCCTTTTGGAAAGTGATGGTATCATAGCCTGAGATGATTTGAAAGGTCAAGATTTGAGTCTTACTTTGTCATTGACGTGACTGACCATAGATGAATTATTTGTAAGATGAGGCACATGATTATCTCATTCAACTGTGAAGAATTTCCAGGAATAGTTATAAATGAGAATATTACAAGGGCTTTGAAATGTAGGCAGTACATTTGACAGGAAATATGTGCCATTTATTCTTTTAGAAGGCTCTATAGAATTTTATAGAGTCAGTTTTAAATGTTAATAATTACTCAAGAGAAATCACTTTAATTCATTAAAAAGTAGAATTGGACAATATAGGCAGCCTCTATGTTGCAACTCGCTGAATGCCAGGGAGTCTTGACCTTCTGCAAACACCTCTTCCTATTCAGAGGCCTCCCTGCACATTCAGCATTTAGTGGTGGCAGTTTCTCCACTCTAGAGTATGAGCTCCTGCAAAGCAAACTGTGTCCTTCGTTTCATGTCTATGAGCCTGGCACAGTGTTCAGCTTATTGCGGGGATTTGATATTAAAGTTATTCTTTCTATTGTGAGGCCTAATTCTGACTGTTCAGTCCTTCTATCTTTAATGTTGTAAACATGCATGCCTTTGCATATTTGAACATGGGAAAAAGTAGCTAAATAAATGCTTTTGTGTAACTAAAGACAAAGAAACTTTGCCTGTTTTGTTTCCTGTTTGTTGGATTTTTAGTTTAAAAAGTAAGATATTCTAATAGTTCAGATAGTACAGAGGTACATAAAACACAAGTCAGCCATCTCTATTCTCCGATCTTTGTTTTTCTTACTCTGCCTCCCTCTGTCAGATATTTATTTATGTTCATATAAATACTATTTGTACTTTAATATCATGAATAGTACTCTAGGCAAATACATTTTTTTACCCAGTTACTGAATACTACACTGAAAGTGAACAACAGAATCATCATACAGATACAGAATAGTTGTGAGGGCACCTTGTTTACCTTCATGGCCTTGAGGGCACAGCTGCTGCCCAGCATCACAAGAGGACATTGCACCACATATTGTAGCCTGGGCAAAGGTCAGAGTTTAAAGTATGGTTTCTCCTCAGTGTGTGTTGCTTTCATACCATTGCCAAATTGAAAAATTGTAAGTCAAACCATTTTAAGTTGGGGACCATCTGTAAATTAAATGAGATATTCGGCACTTTATTTTTACAAAGTAGTCTTTGTTTTAGGTGGTTTTGCCCAACTGTAGGCTAATGTAAGTGTTCTGAGCGTGTTTAAGGTAGGCTAGGCTAAGCTATGATGTTCGGTAGGTTAAGTGTATTGAATGCATTTTTCAACTTAGGATATTTTTCAAATTACGATGTGTTTATTTGGACATAACCCCATTGTAAGTTTAGTAAGATCTATAGTTTTACCTCCTGATGCTTTTATTTCTCCATAAGGGATTCATAAAAGTGAAATTGCTAGATCAGGTGATATGTTTAGTTTTTAATTGCAGTAGGCCGGTGTTGTTTTTTTTAAGGATGTATCAGTTTACATTTCTATCAACAATAGAGGAAAGCCTATTTCTCCAAATCCTTGGTAGCTTTAGAAATCTTTCTAACGTTTCCCCATATGATCAGTTTAAAATGGTAAGAGGCTGGGGCACCTGGGTGGCTCAGTCGTTAGGCATCTGCCTTTGGCTGGGGTCATGATTCCAGGGTCATGGGATCGGGCCCCACGTCAGCCTCCTTGCTCGGCAGGAAGCCTGCTTCTCCCTCTCTCACTCCCCTGCTTGTGTTCCTGCTCTCACTGTGTCTCTCTCTGTCAAATAAAATCTTTTAAAAAGTAATAATAAATAATAAAATAAAAAAGAAAATGGTAAGAGGCCTTTACTAGTATTTAACAGTGAAAAGAGAAAGGACACTGATAAACATTTCTTATATATTTGAAAGACATTTTACTCTTGTTTTTGTTTTTTTTGTTTTTGTGTTTTTTGTTTTTTTAAAAACCTGGTCCTTTCAGGGCCCCTGGCTGGCTCAGTCAGTGGAGCATGCGACTCTCGATCTTGGGGCTGTGAGCTTGAGTCCCACATTGCATATAGAGATTACTTAGAAATAAAATCTGCTTTCCACCATCTCTCTGTGTCGCCATAATGATGCACATGAATGTCCTGGCAGATGCCCTCAAGAGCATTAACAATGCTGAAAAGAGAGACAAACGCCAGGTTCTTATTAGACCATGCTCCAAAGTCATCCTCTGGTTCCTCACGGTGATGATGAAGCATGGTTACATTGGTGAATTTGAAATCACTGATGATCACAGAGCTGGGAAAATTGTTGTGAACCTCATGGGCAGGTTAAACAAGTGTGGAGTGATCAGCCCCAGATTTTGATGTACAACTGAAAGATCTAGAAAAATGGCAGAATAACCTGCTCCCATCCCGCCAGTTTGGTTTCATTGTCCTGACAACCTCAGCTGGCATCATGGACCATGAAGAAGCAAGACAAAAACACAGGAGGGAAAATCCTGGGATTTTTTTTCTGGGGATACATTCATGCAAATAAAATGCCTCAGTGGAGAAAGAAATAAAATCTTAGGGGCACAGCTGGTTAAGCACCAGCTCTTGGTTTTGGCTAACATCATGATCTCAGGGTCGTGAGATTGAGCCCCATGTCGGGCTCCATGCTGGGCATGGAGACTGCTTAAGACTCTCTCTCTCCCTCTGCCCCCCGCCCCGCTCTCACATGTGCATGCAGGCGTGCTCTCACTCACTCTCTCAAAAATAATAAAAATAAAATCTTAAAAAAAAAAAAACTGGTCTTTTCATAACAGGAAAAATACAAGTGAGAATAGATACTTTTTTTTCTATGTGCAGTTGAGTAAGTAAATTATATTTTGAAACAATCAGGTTTTAAGTGTTTCTTCCTGCTTTCAACCATTTTCTTGAAGTAAGCAAGCTAGCCAATGGCTTCTAATTTTCCCTAGCTTAATGCAGATCCTGAAAGAGAAGAAGGAGAAGAGTTTGAAGACAACATGGATGTTTTTGATGACAGCAGTTCCAGCCCATCTGGCACCTTAAGAAATTATCCACTTACCTGCAAAGTTGTTTATTCCTACAAGGTGTGTATTTCTCTAACCTATTGCTCATATTAAATTGTGGCAACCCTGAAGACACACGTGACTATGTCTACCCAGCCTCACATAGTGTGCTTACTATAAAATTGGTGTTCAGTTAACGTTAGAGACAATATAACATAATAGTGAACAGTCTAGGCTCTGACATCAGACTGCCTGGATTGAAATCCTGTCTCTGCCATTTACAAGCTCTCTGACCACACTAGCCCCTTGGTCTCTGTGAGCCTCAGTTTTCTTATCTATATTATGGGGATAATATCAGAGGGATAGTTTAAAGATTAAGTGAGATAACACTTTTATAGCAAAGCACTTAGTACAGTGCCTGGCATCTAGTAAATTTTTAGTAAATTGAAATCTTACCCTTATTATCAGTTGGACGCTTTGGCACAAGACCCTCCATTAGGAGGATGACCCTCCAAACTGATACTAAAAGAAAATTGTTTTACAAAAGTTTTGTTAAACTTTACCTTTCCTAATCTTAACATAACCACCCCTTGTTTCCATGGTAAGCAGGGACCTAGATAAATAGATGCCAGAATTTCAAATCCTGATTTGGTGTAATAGTTTTTCATCTCTCTCACCCCTGCTCTACTTACACATAAATTTTTTACTCATACAAAGTACATTGAATTTCCCTCCGCTCATCTAGTCCATCAACCAGCCCTGTTGGCTCTACCTCCAAAACATATCCTGAATCCATTCACTTTTCACCATCTTGGTCTAGGTAGGCCATTGTTTCAATTACTGTAAAAGAAAAAAAAAACAACAACAAAAACCCATAATTGGTATCCCTTCTACATACTTACCTCCCTCCCAACAGTCCATTGTTCACTTTGCAGCCAAAATTATCTTTAACAAATAAAGGAGATTATTTTATTCCCTTGCCTAAAAACCTTTTATAAGCTTTCCATCACACATAGGAAAACAAACTCTTCCCTAGAGTTTATAATGTTCAGATTGATCTGGCCCCTTACAGTCTCCCTAGCTTCGCGTCAGACCATTCTCCTAACCAACCCACTCACCACCCATTACCCACTGTGGCACCATGCTCCTTCCTAACTTGACAACTTTGCACTTGCTGCCCCCTCTACCTAGAACCATCTTTCCCCAGATTTTGGTTGGCTGCATACTGCTCTTCATTGAGGCTTAGCTCAAATAGTGCCTCCTCAGGTCTCCCCTGACAACCTAATAAAAGCCAAATGCTCATTCACTACTCTCTTCCCATTCCCCTTTTCCTTCTTTTATATACTATATAGCACTTACCACCAACCAAACTTAATCTTATTTGTTTTTATATTTCTTTGTCTTGATTCTGCACTAAAGGTCCATAAAAGCAGAAACCCGATCTGTATCCGTGTACCTTGTCTGTGTGTCTCCAGCATGCAGGCCGGTACCTGGCACACGGCAGGTCCTCAGTAAATAATTGTGGGATAAATACATGAATGATATAAGGAAGGCATAAACAAATGAATCCTTCTCTGGCTTCCATGCTGATGGACACCCAATGCTTAAGGGACAACAACAGAAGAAGTGTCTGGAAAGAATCTTCAACAGCCATACATGGGGGACAGTCGCACTCCCACTGTCCCTGGATGGCCACAGCTTGGCAGTATATACTCTTCAACATCAGTGATTCCCAGACTTTTTAGTTTAACATCCTTTCATTATATACTTAAATTATGAATACTTCCTCTTTTCTAAAAGAGGAAGTAAACTCTTTTGATAATGTTTTGAAAATTTCAAAGCATCTTCTGAGATAGTTGGAAAGGTATTACAGAGTATTATAAAACTAGGGTTGGGAATGTTTTCTCATCTCACCTCTCAATATTATATTTACTTTGAAGTTCCAGAATTTAAAATTTAAGGTCCTTAAATGGAGAGGATCCCAAGAGTCTGAGTGATTATAAATAGCTCACATCCCTCCAGCATTCCCTCTATTGGCATATGCCAGGCATGTCCCTATGATAAAGCAGACTATAAAAATCTATTTAACTAGTTCGTCACTGAACATTTATTTAGTGCCTGATAAGTTTCAGGGATGCAAGAATTAATGTGACACAATTCCTGCCCCCCCCGAATGGATAGTCTGGGGGAAGTAAATATTAAACTGAAAAATAGAATATGTATAAAACATTTATAGTAGAGGTTAAAACCACTAATTTTTTCCTGTGATGGGAGAAATTTCATAGATGAGGGGGCACTTAAATTAGGTCATGAGTAAGATCTTACTAAATACAGTGAGAAGGGAAAGAGCCTTCTAGGCAAAAAGAACAGTAGATACAGAGACAGAGGTGGATGAGAGTATGGGGTGTTCGGGAAATGTTACATTCAGTAGGGGGTGAGCATCAGGTGTAGGGATTAGAGCTGCTGGAAATAAAGATGTTTACTGTTAGTAAAGGGCCTTGGAAACCAAACTGAAGTATGGTTTGTATCCTGGCTGGTGAGAACCTTTGGATGTCCTAAAATCAGATGGGGTTTTTAAGAAGGAAACAACCCTGGTCATGGTATAGACACCGTACAGGTTAGATTAAAGAGAAATGGACTATAAGCCTATAGTCCAGACCTGGAAAGGAGGCCTGGATTAATCTGGTGAGAACAAAGAAAAGTTATATTTAAGGATTAGATTCAAAAGCCTTAAAAATGCTCATAACCTTTGCCCCTACTAGCATATATCTTAAGGAAATGATCCACAACTTAGAAAAAGGTTTTGATACAAAATGTTCTTTCATCATAGTGCTATTTTATGATAGCTTGAAGTTGGCTATCCGATAAGAGAATAGCTAAATAAATTAACCATTCATATAATAATGTATATAAAATATTATCAAGATAATTGAAAATTACGTTAATGAGTCTTTTTATGTAAGAAGCAATGATAGGTCAGAAGAGTAAGATGCCAAATTACATGTACCTTAAGATTTCGATTAGGGCGCCTGGGTGGCTCAGATGGTTAAGCATTTGCTTTCGGCTCAGGTCATGATCCCAGGGTCCTGGGATCGAGTCCCGCATCGGGTTCTCTGCTCCTTGGGAGCCTGCATCTCCCTCTGCCTCTCTCTCTCTCTGTCTCTCATGAATAAATAAATAAAAATCTTTAAAAAAAAAAAAGATTTCGATTATACATATTTCCAGCTTTTCTACAGTGAACATGTATTATTTTAATCAGGAAAAAAGCACATTGTTTTCAAAGGAAATGGGAAATAGAGAGAGTGGTGGGGATGCACCACTTGGCTGCTTCTAGGGTTTGATTGTCCCTGGGAGTTAGGACTTCAGGGGGCAGTGTAAGAGCATGTGTTTATTTAGTAAGCCCTTCCTAACCACTTTCTCTCTTTAGTTGGGATACATGAGAAGAATTACATTCCCTGCAGTAAGTAAGTCATTCTGCTGGGAACCCTACAAGGGCAAACAACTAAGCAGAGTGCCATGGTATTTCGTGGTAGTTAGAGAGATGCACAAGCCTTACAACAAAAGGAGGAAGAAGCCACCAGCTCATGGTGGGTGGTCTGGAAAAACATAATAGCTGGGTCTCAAATCATGAGTAATAGTAATAGCTACATATGTGAAGTATTATGTGCCTGGCACCATATTTATGTTATTCTAATCTCTTCAATAACCCAATATGGGAGATATTATCAACCAACCCATTAATTCAACAAATATTAATTGAGCACCTCTTGTGTAACATCCTGTGCTCTTTTCTAGGCTTTGGAATATGGCATTGATGAATACAGACAAAAATCTCTGCCTTCATGGAGCTTACATTCTAATAGGAATAAAAAAGAAAACTGAGGCTCAGAGAGGACTTACGGTCACTTGCCCTTAGAAACAGACTGAAGCTGGACTTGAACCCAGTCATCTAAGTCTATTCATCAGATGGGAAAGAGGGAGCAGGGCCTGCTGGAAAGAAGGAACAGCCTGGTAAAAGCATAGAGGCAAGGAATAACATGGTGTGTTCCAGAGACTAGGGAATAGTGTGTGGGGCCAAAGCATTGAGAGACCACAGTAACCAAACTCTGTAGAGTCTTGAGATCCATGCAGAGGACTTGACCTTGTCAAGTGGAAGAATTGGTCACTGTTTGGGGATGGTATGATCAACCCAGTATCTGCTGATACTACATAGTAGCACTGAACAACTTGCATGGACCTCTATGACTTTTTTACAAGGGCAACAGTATATTTAAAGGTGTTCTTATCCTTCCTGCTTTGTTCTCACACATTGAAGTCCATTGTGTTGATACTTTTTAAGTCTTCCCATGGAATTAGGGAAAATGTCTTTGTTATAGTGTTGCCTTTTGCTGGTATAGTCAAAGCATAGAGAGGTTTCAGATTAGCCAAGAAATTTCACTGGAAAAGCTCTCATGAATAAATGACGTTTTTCCCCTCAATTTTGGAATCAGGTAGTTTACTTAAAATTCTGGTCCTGGAGTATTTCTGTAACTGGTCAGCCATTCTCAGTACTATTTGAACATCTCAAGCAGTTGTGGCAACATCCAGAATCTGGGTTTGATGAAATATTACAATGCATGTGAAATGGGAAGTGAGTCTTAATAAAGTGACCCATTTTCTTGCCTTATTTTTGCTTGTGTAACTTGGAGATATTTTACACTTTGAGATTGTGAGATTTGAAAAACTATATGGTCTTATAGTTACATAGTTGGGACTAATCTTGGGACTTGGGGAACGCTTTTAAGACTGTTCACCAGAGAGCCAGAAGATGCCAGCAGGCCTCTCCCTGCTACATGTGACAGCAAGTCTCTTTAGGAAACACAGCCACACAGTTTCTCCCCCCAAGAGTTTGCTCAGATTCTGCAGTCTCAGGAGCAGTATCTGGTGGCCGGTGCTGGTGGATTCCTGCTGTCAGAGATAATAAAAGCATCACAGCAGCTTGCACAATAGCACCTAGGCAGATCAGCCCAGTCTTCACAGTTAAGTTAGAGCGTAATAAATCCAAATTGCGACCCATCTCAGTCATTTCCTTCCCAGCTTTCTTCTCCTGGCCATTGTTTTTCATACAGTGACTCCAGATCAGTTCCAGGCACCGCTCACGCTGTCATCCAGTCCATGCACATAGCTGTTTGCATTCTCACGGTGCGCACCTCCATTTGCCCTCTGCGCAGTTCCAGTTCAGTGCTTGCTCTGCCTGTGCTTCCCAAATCACCATGGTTCTCGGCTTGCTCATCCCCCACTGACTCCCCCATCCTCCCCAAAATGGCAGGAGTGTCATTTTGAAGAAATGGAGGCATCAAGAAGTTGAGTAACCTAACCAATAGATCCATAAGCTGGAGCTGGAGCCCAGGCCCCTGCTTCCAGCAGAGTGCTGTACAGTTCACTGCACCTGATGGCCTCCTGAGGATTCCGTTTCTCCAGTTTTTGTTGCAGCTTTATTTTGTTTAGTTTTTTAAAGCAAAACTCCACCTCATTACGATAGTTTTACAACCCTTAAATTTTTATGTTCAGTATGTTCTTCAAAATCATTTCAATATTTTGATCCCCAGTTTTTGTTATGATCAGCATACATCTGCTCTTTATCTAACCTTTTTAATTTTGTCCATGACCATCCTACATTGCAGGCTTCTCAACCAGATGAGTTGACCATTGAGGAACATGAGGTGTTAGAAGTGATTGAAGATGGAGATATGGAAGACTGGGTAAAGGTATATTCCTTTGCTCATATCGCCCCTTCTTGTGACATTTTTAGGAGTTGGTTTTGGTTTTGGTTTTGCCCTGTCCAGATGGTGTGTGCAAACCTATTTTGTCACATGTCTTTTACTCAGGCTCGAAATAAAGTTGGCCAAGTGGGTTATGTGCCAGAAAAGTACCTACAGTTTCCCACCTCGAACAGTCTACTGAGCATGCTGCAGTCCTTGGCTGCTTTGGACAGTCGGTCCCACACATCCAGCAATTCCACGGAGGCCGAGCTCGTTTCAGGCAGCCTCAACGGAGATGCCAGTGGTAAAGACTGAAACAAGGCACTCTTTATTTGGTCACATTTGGCCTAAGCAGTATTGCCCTGGAGTCTGCCTTCAGTGGGTTAAAAAGCAAAACTTTATTCCTGTTATATGTTTTCTGTTATTTGGTCACATTTATCCTGTACAATAGAACCCTGAAGTAGATCTTCAGTAAGTAAAAAAATTACAGCTGTACTCTTACCCTGTATGATGGTCTTTTAGTTGTCACATGAGCGTAGGGGTGGTTGCGAAAGTAACCTGGCTGTCCATGTCCTTATGCATTTTTCTCCCTTTTGCTACCTAGTCTGTTTCGTGAAAGCACTTTATGACTATGAGGGCCAGACAGATGATGAATTATCCTTTCCTGAGGGAGCAGTCATCCGAATCTTGAACAAAGAAAACCAGGATGACGATGGCTTCTGGGAAGGGGAATTCAGTGGGCGGATTGGAGTTTTCCCATCGGTGCTAGTGGAAGAACTTTCAGCCTCAGAGAACGGTGATACTCCGCGGGTGAGAGAGATTCAGGTACGTGAGAGGGGAGAAAGCTGAATTAAAAGGTGTTTAAAGGTGTTTAAAGAAAATAACCCCCGAGGGGTGGTTGACCCATGCAAACGTGGGCTACAGTCTCAGCCCCGCCTTCCCACTCCAGTCCTCTGTTGCCAGGTTTCTGCAAAACTGAGTTTGGAAAAGCAGAGACTCACCAACCCGGCTCCTGGGTAATGGCCGTATTACACCTCCATTTGCCTGCTTTTTGTGCTCTGAATCAGTTAACCGAAAGGATAAATTGTATATGACCTACAAAAGAATGGTTTGGTAGGGAGAAAGAAAGAAACCAGAGGGGGAATGTATTGTCTCCGTGCTTAGTTTAGGTAGTGAAAATACTGCTCTTTCTCTCCATCACGGGCAGAGCCTGCCTGCCAGTCCTTTTCAGAGAACTAATGAGCCTACCAGAGCCCCATTTTACTGATGTATCTCTAGGCTCAGCTCATCCTAGCAAAACTTGGCTTTACAGGAAACCCCTAAATCAGGTCTGCCACAGCAGGCCTGGCAGATCCAGCACCAGAAGGAACATGTCTCCCCACCTTGTTTGTGTGACATTGTGACCACCTAGTCTGACATTTACAAAACCTGGGGAATGGGCGCCTGGGTGGCTCAGACGGTTAAGCGTCTGCCTTTGGCTCAGGTCATGATCCCAGGGTCCTGGGATCGAGTCCCACATCGGGCTCCCTGCTCGGCAAGAAGCCTGCTTCTCCCTCTCCCATTCCCCCTGCTTGTGTTACTGCTCTCGCTATCTCTCTCTCTGTCAAATAAATAAATAAAATCTTTAAAAAAAAAAAAAACAAAACCTGGGGAAGTCAGAAACAGCCAATTATTTTATCTTAACAAAAAAATAGAACAGAACTTGTCCTGTTTTTTTTTGTTCTTCACCAGATTTATTGAATTGACCGATCTGGTACGTTTTCAGTAGAATTCTAGAGAATGGTTTGACTTGATGACTGTTTATGATAAACTATAATCAGTAGTGTAATGAGATCTCTGAGAGGAAAAAGTTAAATGCATCACAAAATAGGGTTTGGGATTGTTATTCTAAGCTCATGTGCTTCTAATGAGGCTGACAAAAATTGTAAATAGTCCTATCTGAGCTGCAGAGAACAGTAATATGTCTGAATTAGCGAAGCCAGATCGCCTCTCCTTCCTGCGGTGAGCACTTTGTAGCCTCTCTTTCCTTTGTGGCAGATCTCTCCTTCTCCCAAGCCACCGGGCTCCCTGCCTCCACTGCCGTTATATGACCAGCCTCCCAGCAGCCCTTACCCCAGCCCAGAGAAGAGGAGCTCCCAGTACTTCCCACGCTCTCCTTCAGCAAATGGTAAGCGTTCTCCTGGCATGGAGCTAACTTCATTTTCGTTCAGAAATCCACATGTTCACCTGAAGAGCACACGGATCTGCATTAGCATTTTTATTGCTCAACAACACAAATAAAATGAGCTGCTTGGTTCCCTCCCCTAGAAAACAGCTTCCTTGCCGAGTCACCGGGATTCTCACGGGCACCACGGCATACTCCTGAGACCTCATATGGCAAACTGCGACCCGTAAGTCTCTTATCTGGCAGGGTTACAGAATGCACGGTTCTTCCAAAATGAAAGTTAAAAATTAATGTCTCCCCATGGCCCCTATGTTACGCTGATTCCCCCATGCAAGGGTCAGGTGGGTTGGGGACCATAAAAAGAGCTCTTAAAAATGAAGGCTATAGGGGCGCCTGGGTGGCTCAGTCGGTTAAGCTTCCAACTCTTCATGTCAGCTCAGGTCATGATCTCCTGGGTCGTGGGATTGAGCCCCGTGTCCTTGGACTTGCCGCTCAGTGGGGAGTCAGTCGGCTTGAGAATTCTCTCTCTGCCCCTCCCCGCACTTGTGCATGCACGTGTTCTCTCTCTCTCTCTCTCTCTCTCTGTCAAATCTTTTTAAAAAAATGAAGGCTATAAAAAGCAACACATCTTGGAAGGTCTGGTCTACACGGGCAGTTTTCTCACCGAGCCATGGTGAGATAGCTGTGAAAGTGTATTTAAATTATAGCAAGCTCTGTGAGCATTCACGTGGTCTAATTGTGAAACAGAAGCACTTTTTTTTCCAGCGAACATTTATTGAGAACCTATTTTCCGGGCTTATATTTGGCCTCTTTTGAGGAACAGAGATGAAATGAGATCTACTTCATGCCTCTTTGAGGTTTAAGAGCTTCTATTCTCAAGGAGAATCTACTGTTAGAAATAATCACCTCTACTCACCCCTCACTCCATGCCTTCAACTCCTTCCCCCCACCTCACTGTGAAACAGCTCCAGGGTCATAACTTTCCCACACTCATCCAGTGCATTTATTTTCCTTGAACTGCTTATCAGCATTTGACACCAGTCCTTGAACCACTCACTTCCTTTGGCTTCGTTCATTCAGACATGGATTGAGTGCGTTGTTAAAGACTTTGGTTCTTTATCCTAAGTGTAATAGGAAGCCATTGCAAAGTTGTAAGCAGGACAGTGATGTGACTGGTTTTGCATTTTTGAAACATTGCAATGGCAGCTAAGTGACAGTGAATGGAAGGTGGCAGAATGGACATGGGGAGCCATCTGGAGGCTCGAGCAGTGGTCCAAGCAAGAGGGGACGGCAGCATAGACTGCTGGGTGTGAGTGGGAATGGGGAGAAGTGGGCCAGTTTGTTCCAAAACCCTTTCCTGGTTTGCTTTCTACTCTGGCCCTTTCTTTTTCATTGACCTGTACGGGCTTCTCTGCTTCAGCCCATCTCTGCTGATGCTTCTCAGGGTTCTGTCCATGGGCTGCTTCTCCTGAAGTCATTAAACTCACTCTCCCTGTGCAACCTTATCTCCTCCCACAGCTTTGATAACCATTTATTTACTGACAACTTCCAGACTTCTGCCAACCCAGTCTCTTCCCTGAGCTTCAGCCTTGTGGACATCTCAGTGTACACAAACCAGAGCCCCAAACTCAGCAACAGTGAGTTAATTATCCTCCCTGCCTGACATGCTCCTTCTCCCGTACTGCCCGCCTTGGTGAGTGGAACCTCCATTCTACCACCGCTCTGGCATCACTCTTGGTAGCTCCCTGGCCCTGCCTCCCACAGACAGTCATCACCAAATCCTGCCACATTTACCTTGGAGACAGCTGTCAAATCTCTCTTTTCCTCTACCCACCCCCCACCTGTGCCTAGGTCAGGCTAACATCAACTCTCACTTGACCACAAAAGCTTCCTAAATTGTCGTCTTACCTGTACTCTAGCCCGCCCCCGCTCTTTTTCCAAACTGTTATCCGACTCATCCTTTCACACCTTTGCTACCGCTATTTAAAATCCACCAAAGAGGGGCGCCTGGGTGGCTCAGTTGGTTAAGCGACTGCCTTCGGCTCAGGTCATGATCCTGGAGTCCCTGGATCGAGTCCCGCATCGGGCTCCCTGCTCGGCAGGGAGTCTGCTTCTCCCTCTCCCACTCCCCCTGCTTGTGCTCCCTCTCTCGCTGTGTCTTTCTCTGTCAAATAAATAAATAAAATCTTAAAAAAAAAAAAAAAAAATCCACCAAAGACTCCTCTTTGCCCACAGAGTAAGGCTCAGATTTCTTAACATGGCTTTATGAGGCCCTTCATGACTTCACCCCAGGCCACCTCTCTAGTCTTCTCTCTCGCAGCTCTCCTTCCAGGACAGGCTGAAAGGTTTTCAGTTTGCAAGCACTGCTCTCTCTGGCTTCCACCTCCAGGCCTTTGCTTTGGACGAGGCTTTTAGGGCTACAGCCGAGCTTTCAGCCGAGGAAAGAACCTGATTTGTAGGGTCCACATTTCATCAGAACAGTAACTCCCTGGTGTGGGAAATAGTGAAAATTACTTTGGAAGCACGTACTTTCATGTTCAGAGCATTTGAGACCCCTGGGGTGCCTGTGACTGTGGGTAAATGACCTATTGGGCTTTGGAGGCTTCAGGAAGCACTGAATCAGGAAGCCGACTGACAGTCCATGTATTTGTTTCCTGCTCAGGTCCGGGCAGCTCCCCCTCCACCTACACAGAACCACCGAAGGCCAGCAGAGAAGATTGAGGATGTAGAAATCACACTGGTGTGATGATGGGTTTACCCATCCATTACTGCTACAATCAAGGCCAGGCTTGGCGTTTGGCCATTCTTGTTCTTTAGGCACCTTTGCATGATGATGACTCTTGAACAGAGTGAAAACAAGGAGGATTATGTGACTGGGTGGCCTGGTGGACTCCTCCCACGTTTTGAATATTTTGTGCCTTTTTTTGTTGTCATTTTCTAGGTCATCTCTCCTACCATAGCACAAATCCTAGTGGGCCCTAGAAACAGAGGGGGACAGCCCTCATGCCTGTCAGTGGCCCATTTTTATATGAGACTCAAGACCAGGCCTCATTCAGGGCACAGTCACAGAGAAACTGATCATGTGCACTCGTACAGTATATTACTGTGGCCACAAGGATGTGGCAAAGATCCTCATCTTTCTTCAAGTGGCTTTTGCTCGTCTGATTGAGTTTAATCAGATCATGTCGGCTGCATAAGGAACTAGAAGGAGGGATTTCAGGAGGGGCTGGCTCCTCCCCACAGTTAGTCCCCAGACTGAGAAAGTGAAACCTTACTGGGAAGAAGTGGACCGCCCTGAGTTTATGCCAGTTGCTTT
This sequence comes from Mirounga angustirostris, assembly GCF_029215605.1. Lineage (NCBI taxonomy): Eukaryota > Metazoa > Chordata > Mammalia > Carnivora > Phocidae > Mirounga > Mirounga angustirostris. The sequence continues at coordinate 56,445,825 of NW_026991721.1, forward strand.
AATGCACATCTCTTCCACAGCTAACAGATTGAAAACAGTAACAGTGTCCTTTGTATTAATATTTACGCCATTCATTTAGTGTTAGTGGAGCTAATATGGAGGGGCTGAACCGATAGCCAAATCTTGTCCATCACGTAGACTAATAGAAAGGAGGCTGAGGCTGAAGCAGAAATGGAGCTTCCAGATCTGAAATGAGCCAATTTAATGTTCTTTTTGTATTTGGGTATTTTTCATCTTAATTTTTGCAGCATATATTCTTCTGACCAACATCTTTAGAATCTGAATGTCTAGATAAATTGGGGACACACACTTGCCTTGTTGAGCTTCTCTCCTGGGGAGGCCCCTCATGTTGTTTTATTCCCAAGCCGGTGCACGAGCCCAGTCAGCCAGCCTGTGGCTGCCCGAGACGGGTGGCCACCCCCCACAGGGTCCCCCTGGCCTGACATTGCCTTGGGAGGAAGAACCTGTGGCTCATGGAGGAAACCAGCTTCCTGTGAAAAAGGACTAAAGGACTGCACACCGTGCACAAGTGCAAACGGACAAGGAAAAAACAAGTTCTCCATGTCACAAGGAGAGCCAAGAGTAGTGTTCTCCACAGGCTAGCGAGCTCACGGTGGCAGGTGGCCCAGAGTAGGTCTCTGTTGGCGGGCCACCTCCTGTGGAAGAACGGGAGTGCCGAACCCAGGGACAAGGGCTTTTTTTTTTTTTTTTTTTTTTTGCCAGTTGCGGTTTTTTTTTTTAGAAATCAGATTTGCAGAATTCAATCTAAAAGTTGTATTATGCTTTGAAAACTCCATCCCTCCTAAGAATCTTTAAAAACTTGAAATGCTCGCCAAATGTCCCCATGGGATTTTTGACCAAATGTCAGGTTACAACTGAAGAAATCTTCAGTTAGTCGTTTGATCACTTCAGTGACAGTACCCAGTGACAAGTCTTCTCTGTGATTTGGGGTTTTTGTTTTGTTTTTTTGCATTTCTTAACCTGTTGATCTATTTGAGGTCTTTTTGTGTTTATCAAACTTATTCTTAAGTTTAAAAAAAATTAAAAGGGTGGCTTTTTTAAGAATTTAAAGTTCTCTGACAATTTAAAAATCTTCAAAGCACTTTAAACAATCTTCCAAGTGCTTGAATCAGGCCGTTCTCGCTACCCAGTCTTGTCTTCTCTCTTTAGCTAGCCAAATTGTCCTTGAATCTGGATTTTCCACATTCTCAGAGGTTATTTGAAATCTTTTGTTATATTTTAAAATATTTTTTGGAAGAGCTGCTGATTTTATTTTAAAAAAAAACAAAAGTTGTAAAAATATGCCTCCTTTTTAAAAAGAACCCCTCCCTCCAGGACATGTAATCCAGCATCACAGTGCACAGGGCCAGGCTCGGAGGGAGTGCCTCTGTGCAGATGTGCTTTCTTTACAGTGGCTGTAAAAAGTTTGTATTTATTATGTATAAAATGTTGAATAATAAAAAAAAAATGGAATTAAGTTTTCTAAGTTTCCATATAAAAAGATTTGGGTAAATAGACCTTTCCAAATAGACAATGCTTTTTATAAAGACATTCCTAAGCCTTCCTTTTTTAAACCATAAAACAGATACAGAGAGGGGGTAAATAAAGTCCCAGTTAAAGGCTGATTCCTTCTGGCTACCAGCCAGCCACATTGAGGACCAGGGCTCAGTCTGTTTGGGGAGGGGCCCCACGGCTCTCTCCTTCCCAGAGCTGGGACGTGCAATATGTATTCTTCCAGACATTTTCTGTGCATAAAACTTACACACAGACACATTGTCTTTTTATATACATGGGATTATATATTTAGGTTTCCCTCATTCTTTTTGAAGGCTGTCTTACATTCCATGGTTTGGATATATCATAATTTAAGCCTGCTGTAGTGATGGATGTTTAGGTTGTCTCCATCCATTTGCTGTTAGAAAGTTGAAAACAACATCTTTGTACATTATTCTTTATAAATTTGTTCCAGTAAAAATATTGGGTGAATTCCTGAATGTGTAATTTGAGAGTCAGAAAGCTATATGAGCATTTAGCTTCATTAGATTTTGTCAAATTGGCCCCCAAAATGATTGTATCTGTTGACACTCCCACCAGCAGCATGAGAGGCAACAGCATGGACTTTGGAGGCAGAAGGTCAGAGTTGAATCCCAGCTCCCACTTGACAGCCGTGGGAACCGAGCCTCCACAGGATACCACTGTGGATCCAAGAAGGATGCGCGAGGCTGGGGCGCCAGGTGGTCACCACCAGCGTTCCTCACCATCGCCTCCCCCACCGCCCGTGACCCTCCCTTCACAGCTGGGGTCCTTGCTGTCTTCCAGCTTCATAGTCACACAAGGCTGTCAGCGGAAGGAGGGCCTCACAGAAATACGGGCAGGGGCACGTTGAATACCATGTTTGAATCAGCTGTTGGCATCAGGCTGGCTGCGACCAGCGGACGGTTAAACTGCCCCGCCGCAGCGTCGCAGCTGAATTCTGGCCTCCTTCTTCAAAGGCACTAACTGTAGAACAATGAAGCCATAGATTCACAGCACATCACCTGGATCCCTTTTGTCTCTGACCTTTGACCCCCACCCCCACCTTCAAGCCCGACAGAGAGGCAAGTAGGAGGATATCATCTGGCTTTAGCCCTGCCACCACTTGATGGGAACGACCCTTCCCTCTGGGCTGCTGCATCCCCAGCTTTGAAAGGAGTGGGATGAGATGATTTCCAAGGGCTTATCCAACTCTTATGTTCTAGATAAGCTCAGTTCCTAGACACGGTGAAAACACCACACAGAGAGGTCACAGTATTTGAGAACAGACTAACACACAGATTTCTCGGGATGGCCAGAAATTGAAAATTGAAGCCATTGGACACTCCCGCCTCTGCCACCCCCCCACCCCCACCCCGGGAGAAAGCAAACCCTCCTCTGGATTGTGATCCCATCCCGGGCTGTTCTGTTCACTCATTGCCCAAGTCCAGCCACAGCTTTAGGTCATGGAGCCAGTTACCGCCTGAGTGGCTGTACGACAAAATCTAGCTGCTCTGAATCTTTGCATTTATTTTGTTCATTACAAAGAGGTTTTTCATGACAAAAACACAACCAAGTTACAGAAATTTTAGAAGAGAGAACTGTAATTTGTCCTGAAATCCTACAACTCGACGCAACCAGTATGTTTCCTCCTAGACTGTTTGTTCTGTCACTGTTGATCTGCCAAGAACCCTGTGAATGCCAAAGAGCGTCTTGTTCCTGGACCATTTTCCCCTGGTCCCACCGGCCAGAAAAACAAATGGCGTACTTCTGCCCTGTTTTCTGAGAGCTCTGGTCTGGGAATATTTTCCCGGCATGTTCTCCTAAAACAACAGAAATGAACCCACAAACAGGGTTCACACCCCTTCCACACTGTGTGCTAAGCGCCTAAGCGGCCTTCTCGTTCTCGTCACCCCTTGCTCCTGTGAGGGGTAGGGGAGGAGCCTGGTCAGAAGCCCTGTATTCACGCCCCTGGCCACCTTGATGAGCTGTGGCCTGCTCACCCCTTCGCCTTTCTGGGCCTTGCTTTCCTCATCTGTGAAGTGGGAGTGAGAAGGCAATACAAACGTCCTAAAATCCAAGAGGATCAACTGAGATAATGTGCAGAAGGATGAAAATATTTTTGACCAGTAGATACATGTTCAGAGAAAGAATACAGCCTGTACCCAGGACATGGTATGCTGACTCTGCACAGATGGGTCCTCACCTGGTGCCACCAGGATTCTTCCAGAGGACTTCCTAGTGGTCAGGACCACCTCTATTCAATTGCTGTTGAATACTGAATTCAAACTACCCCAGGTCTTATTCTGGGCACTGGAGACATAAATGACTCCGATCTCATCCCTGTCACCAAGGGGCTCACACCTGGTGGGGGAGACTCAGGAACAGCAGGCTCCAGCTAAGGTGCGTCTTCCAGGGAAATGACCAGGGGGCAGCAGGAGTTCAGAACAACGGCTTCTGTCATTTCTCCCTGGCAAGTCTCAGGCTCACTAGGGCCTCACTGGGCAGGGCACACAGAGGAGGCCGTACCCGTGCCCGCAGAACAGCCCCAGCGAAGAGCTGTGTCACCTTTGGTGCGGCCCAGAGCTGTGGGCCTGGAAGTCTCAGAGGTGAGGAAACCTCCTCCGCCCCCTAAGACCACTGGGAGCAGGACCTAGAACTGGGTGTCCCAGACCAGGCCAGCCCCTCTCTGCAGAACCTGAGGGCAGTTTTCAGAAAAGTGGGAGGCCTGGGTTCTTATCCCAGCTCTGCCTTGTGACCCTGCACAAGACCCTGGCCCCTCTCTGGGCCTCAGCCCGTGTACATAGCAAGGGAAAGGCCATTCCAGTTTTGACCTTAGAGACCCCAACTCAGGCACGGTCTGAGTACCTGAGAACTGAAAACCTGGAAGGTATGCAGACCTGAAAGGCAGAGGATACTGAAGGCCTAGAGAGGTTTTTAGCCCTGGGGCCCTATCCTCACCCTCTCTACCACCAGGGAACTTTTTCAAAGACTAGATGGAGGGGCAGCCTTCCCAGCTGGCTCCCCTCTGAGCTCTTCCCCTGCTGAGTCTTTGCCAGCCAGCCCCTCTTCCCCCACACCCACCCCTTCCCCAAATGCCTTGGCCTGTCACTGGCCCTTCCAGCCGTGCTCCTCCAGGAAGCGTTCCTTCCCAGTAAGCTGAGGTGCGAATGCGCTCCCTGAGGCGAAGCAGCTGCACGCCAAGGGTGGGCTGTCAGATTGGCCCCGCGAAGGAGGGAGGGTTTACGGGGAGCAGGGGGGTTATTGTCCCTGGAGTCGAGTCTATCATTTCTGAACGCCTTTTCTAGATTATCTAAGCAGCCTTCGCTGCAGTCCTGGGAAGTACCTGCCCCAAGTGGGGCAGCCGGTAACAGCCTCCCAGGATTCAAGTTCACCTCATTCCTGTGGCCCTGCGTGTCCCACACTTCAAGGGACACTGACCCTCCATAATCAGGCCTCGGCGGCCAGAGCCCAGAATGGAAAAAAGAAAGGATGCAGGGAGGGATTTAGGTTGGACACAAAGCTAGAATCCCCCAGCAATGGTGGAGGCAGGGCACATACCACTTGGGGACAGAGGGCAGGGGGATGCCCTGCAGCCCTGCATAATTGGGAGCCCAGATCCTCAAAATGTTATTTTGTTGTTTAAAAAAAAAACAAACCCACAGTCACAAGCCAGTTCTGTGATCTCACAACACTTAATCTGCTGATTTTATCACCTGTGAAAGAGAGAAACTCCCTCACACGGAGGTTGAGAGGAACAAATAAAATACTGCATGGCAAGTGCAGAGCAGGGGCGCCTGGGTGGCTCAGTCGGTTAAGCGTCTGCCTTTGGCTCAGGTCATGATCCTGGGGTCCTGGGATCGAGCCCCGCATCGGGCTCCAGTCCCGCATCAGGCTCCCTGCTCAGCAGGGATTCTGCTTCTTCCTCTGACCCTCTTCCCTCTTGTGCTCTCTCAAATAAATAAAATCTTTAAAAAAAAAAAAAAAGGAAAGAAAAGTGCAGAGCACTGTGCCTGACACATAAGCACTGGGTAGTGGTGGCTACTGGAAGCACTGGTCTTTCCTGCCGGGAATCCCAGGAGACTGGAGAATGGCTCAGCAGACACTAAGCCGCTGGTGACTCCTGGTGGCCACTGGGTGCCAGGACGAGAGGGCTGGGCCTCCGGGGATCAGGCTGGAAAATTCTGGACCTCTAGCATGTTCAGCTGTTAGACTTGCTGAGTCGGCCATTTAACAGACATTTCCCGAGGCTCTCTCTGGGCCAGGCCTAATCGCAGGAATTACTTTATTCCCATCCTGGCCTCTTCCAAGAGCTCCCTGACTGAAAATGGAGGGAAGGAGACACAAAGAGGAACACAAGGAGAGAGGAGGACCCTAGCCAGCCTGGTAAGTGAGGAAAGGCTCTCAGGGAGAAGATCACGAAGGACAAATTTGAATTGGGGGCTGGGAGGGAAGGACATTTGGGGCAGAGAGAAAATCAATGTGCGAAACACATTCAGAGTAGCAAGGAAATGAAAATGCAGCTGAGGTCAGTGGGCTCATTCCTGAGGGCTTTGGATTTAATGCCAAAAAGCTTCTTTGCGGGCAGCCTGGGAACTTCAAAGGGTCGTATCTGTGACCACGATACCTTAGAAAGTCACTCTGGCCACGGCAAGAGGGGTCCAGGTGGAGACACAGCAAGACTAGAAGGGGGCCTGCGTGGCAGCTAGGTTCAAGTCAGACACAGTGGCTCCACCCCTGGTGCCTGAGGATGTGGGGCGTGAGGGGGAGACGCTTGTGTCGGGGAGCTGCTGTCCAGGAGGCAGCTAGGTATGTCACCTGGAGCTCGGGGCGGCTGGGCCAAGAGCAGTGAGTGAGCTGAGAGCCAGCAGAGTGTAGACTAGGTATTTCATCGCCACGCGCTCTTTGGCATGTGCCGGGAGCTTCACAGACACTAACACACTGAGTCTATATGGTAAATTCTGAGGTGAGGATGGTTTTTGTTTTTTTTTTTTTTTTGAGAGAGGGAGAGGGAGAAGGCATGAATGGGAAGTGGGGGAGGGGCAAAGAGAGAGGGAGAATGAATCTCAAGCAGACTCTGCTGAGCGTGGAGCCCAACACGGGGCTCCATCTTGAACCCCAAGATCACGACCCCAGCGGAAACCAAGAGTCGGACGCCTAATGGACTGTGCCACCCAGGCGCCCTCTGAGGTGAGTACTATTATTTTCCCCTTTCGCAGAGGAGGAAACTAAGGCACAAAGCCGTTAAGGAACCTGTTTAAAATCACCCAACTACTAAAGAGCGGGCTGCGACTCCAACGCAGACAGCCCGGCTGCAAAGTTCAGGCGCTCAGCAACCTGCTGCTCATCCTGGGAACGGCTTCCTAACCCTGGGAATGGCAACAACCCCCAAGGGAGACTTTGGAAGGTGATAAGGAAGGAAACTGAGAATTCCAAAGCGAAGCCTTTGAATCTCAGATGAGCAGCATGCCACAGTAAGGTCCCCTCAGGGACAGAAGTCCCTTCTGCTGTCTTGTGACTGGCAATGGCTGTCCTGCTGGCGACTCCTCCATGCACGAGGTTGACAGAACAAGTGGGGTGCCCAGGCTCTGCCCTGCTAGGTCTGCCTTGTACTCCAGAGGCTCGTGGTGCCCCTGTAAGTGAAGCCCCAGCCCAGGCCCAGCCCGCGGCCGCCCCCCCAACACGAAGACCTACCCAGGCCGTTCCCCATACGTTCCGGGCTCCCCCTCTGGAGCAAGAACATGCCCCCATCTAAAGGCAGGCCTGGTGTACTAAGTACTTGACATCACTCTCTGGTGTGTTAGGACCCTTTCCACCAGAGCCCCTCTTGGAACTCCCATGGCCCCTCCACAGCCTCAGTCTACCCTGGGCGCCTGAAGTAGGAGGGTCCAAGGTGTTGGCTTGGCCTCTGGACCAGCGTGGACCAAGGGTGAGATTCCCACGGCTCCAAGAGCCACTGCCCTTGGCTGCCTGTGAGCCTTTCTTCATGCTGTCTCCTCGGATGGGAACAGCACCGAGGCCAGCCTGGCCCGGCCCCAGCTCTGTGCAGGAGGAGGAAAGGGGCCAAGCCCAGGCGTCCTCGAGCCACCAGCCCAAAGGCCTCTGCCACCCGAACGCTGCAGAGAGGCAAGCAGATACCAGTTTAGATACAATTTTTTTTCACTTACGTCGAAGAAAGTGAGAAGTCAGAGATAAAACAAGCAAAAAATACTGTAATTCCCCCCCGACACACACACTTTTTTTTTCAACAGACAGGCCAGGTCCTGCCAGGCCCTATTCCCCATTAAATGCCCCAAGGCCACCCCCCTCCCATCCCACCCCCATCCCCACTTGTTCCCGAGCCCCGTGAGCGGTGGGAAGCTGTCTTCTGGCCTTGGGCTTCAGACTCGAGCTCCAGCCCTGGCAGGAGAAGTCACGGCTAGTGCCAGAGCACAACCTTCCTGGCCTGGTCTGCGCTCACCACATGGCTCCCCGAGGAGCACCAGGCCACGGCGTTGACGGCAGTGCTGAGGACAGGGAGGGACGGGCTTCAGGGAGGAGGCCTCAGAAGTTGGGCCTGCAGCCTGGGTTCTGCCCCTCGTTACTGGAACAGGGCAGCCTGAGGCTCTCTCTAAGCCTGTAAAATGGGCTCACAGAGCTGCGCACAAGGGAAAGCACCTTGTGAACTAAGAAGGGCTCTGAGGGGGAGGGGGGGAGGGGGGGACAAGGGCTGGGAACTCCAGGGTCCCACGCATGTCAGAACCTGGAACTGGCTTAGCAGCACTGGGGCCGGGGGTGGGGGCCATGCTCACCAGTGGGGTCCCCGCAGACTACCCTCCAGCTTGCCGGTGTCTACATCCCAGATGTAAAGGGCTCCGTCCCAGGAACCTGCCAGGGCATAGCTTCTGTCCGGGCTGCAGTGGGCACAGCAGGGCAAGCAAGAAATGATCAGAGGCGAGGGCGCACGCATGCAGACATGGACATACACGGTCGGGGGGGGGGCACGCTCAGGCTCAGGCACATGCTCTCACACACACACCTGAACACGGCTTTGGTCCAGTCAGAACCACACCTGAAGCCATCAGCCCTGAGGGCAGACACAACCAGGGTCAGAATGAACGTGGCTGCCGGTCCCTGCCCTCAGCCAGGAGTTTCAAGAGCTTCGTCTCTCCATCAGGAGCTTGGGGCACCTCAGCAGGTCCTGGTCCAGAAGGGCCTCCAGAATGGGTCCCCCACTGACAGGTCCAGAAGGGCCCTTAACAAGGGATGAGAGACCCAGCTGCCCCGGCCAAAGCCACAGTGCCGGGGGCACAAAGCAGGTACCTGAATGCCTGGCGGATATTGCTGACACGAAGGTCAATGACCTTGAGTGTGTCATCTCGGGAACAGCTGAGCAGATGCAGCTGGTCTTGGCTGAGGTTCAGGGAGGTGACCCGGCCCTGCACAGGGATGATCTGGGTGCAGCAGGGGACCCTGAGGAGCAGAGACAGAGGTAGGGATGAGGAACAGCCCACCAAGGCCACTCCTGACAGGTGAACAAAGTCAAGAGGGGCCCCCGGGTCTCAGATCACCGGGGCCAGGGCTGACGCTGACTAGTCTCCCTTCTCCCACTGCGGCCAGCCCCTCCAAGAGGAACTTAGCCAGCCTTTGACTAGAAGCTGGGGCCTCAAAACCACTGGAGAGGAAACGAGAGTTGCCATTAAACGTGTGAGAGCGCAAAGGGTCTCCAACGGCACTCACCGCACACCTGGAAGGAGACCCGGCGCCAGCTCCAGCTCCAGCACCGGCTTTTATAAATCACCCCCCTATGCCGGGCTCCAGGCCGGAAAACAACAAAAACTTTGTTTCCTTTGATTTAAAAGTGGTAACTAGGGCGCCTGGGTGGCTCAGTCGTTAAGCGTCTGCCTTCGGCTCAGATCATGATTCCGGGGTCCTGGGATCGAGCCCCGCATTGGGCTTCCTGCTCAGTGGGGAGCCTGCTTCTCCCTCTCCCACTCCCCCTGCTTGTGTTCCCTCTCTTGCTGTGTCTCTCTCTGCCAAATAAATAAATATTTTTAAAAAATAAATAAAAGTGGTAACTAAGTAGAAAAGGGGGCTCCTCCATTTTGGTTGGCAAGGCCCAGGCAGAGTCCAGCAGCTGGACCAAGAGCCACTAAAAAGGTGCCATAGGTCCCCGGAGGCAGCGGAGCCTTCAAGGGGCCACACCTAGACAGAGAAGCCACCGCAGCCTCACTTCCCTGAGATGCCTCCATGGCTCTGTGGCCAGAGAAACGAAAGAGAACACAGGAAGCCTGTCCCCAGGCCTCCACCTCCCACAGCCCATGCCTGTCACCTGCTGTCCCAGAACCGGATCTTCTGGTCACTGTGGCCACTGATGATGACATGGTCCCCACACACCACATCATTACAGTAGGAAAGGACATTGATGGTCCTGGAGCCTGGGGACCAAAGAGCAGAGCCCTAGCCTCAGAAAAAGGTTGTTGGAAGCCATCCCACTGGACATACGGAGAAGCTGAGGTCCAGAAGCCCCAGGGGGTAAGTATCCTCCCCAAACTAGAAACCAGGTCCCCTGCTTCCCAGCCCAAAGCCTAAAGTCACCAAGAAACCAAGCAGAAAAAAACACCGATGGGGAGTAGGGAAGGAGAGGCCTTGGGACCTTTCACCCCAAAGGCCTGTGAATCTTAGAGCCATTCCCAGAGAACAGGCTGAGGTGTTCTTGACCTGGCTTGGGGGTGCCAGCAGGTAGGGAGGGGGAGGGAGGGGGCTGGGCCTCACAGTAGGCGCGGCCGAGGTCCCACTCCTTCACCGTCCGGTCCCGGCTCCCAGTCACCGCCTGGTGCCTTGTTAGCTTGAATTTGGCAGCCGTCACCTTGTCTGTGTGTCCAGACAGTGTCTCCTGCGCCACCCCCCCCCCCCGCATCCCACATATGGATCAAGGACATAGCCAAGACTCCATAATATCCCCCCTCAGGGCCCAAGGCATGACCCCTGACCCCAGGGCTGCCTCCTCAGTCAGGCCTTACCTTGGACTGTACCTCCCCCACCTTCCAGAGCTGGGCGGCCTGATTGTAAGTAGCTGCTAGTACCTGTGAGCCCTGGAGAGATGGAAGGGGAAGGAAAAGGCCCTGAACCTGGGCCTGAACAGAAGCAACATCCCTCACACCAGGGAGCTGGGGCAGGGGCTGCCTTGAGCCTCCCAGATCATCCAGACAGGCAGAGTAGCCTCCAGGCCCAGGGTACGTTTGTGTAGCAGCCAGAGGGACTGGTTCTAGGACATCCATGATGTTCCTTTATGTCCCAGAGCCCCCACCTGCCCAGTGTGGAGACTGGGGGCGGGGGCACACAACAGACGTCCCATGTCACTGAGGCTAAGTCCCCTCACCGAAGAGTCGAAGTCCACACTTGTGATGCTGCCACCAGCTCCTTCAAGGGTTTGGTTGGCCTCCAGACGATCTGGGGGGACCAGGAAAAGGACAGGTGAAATGAAGTCACTAACCTCATGAAGAGGAGTTGCTGAGAAGATCAGTCTCTCCCACGTTAGAGGAAAGACTTCTGGGGGCCTGGGCTGGAGGCCGCACCTCCCCAAACTGCCAGCAGGGGGCTCCAGGGGGCAGCTGATGATCTCACAGGGCTACAGAGGACCAGGGAGAAGGGACTGTCCCGGGGTCACACAGCAAGCCAGGGCCAGACGTTTCTCTAGGAAGCCTCCAGGAAATGACTGTGACTCCCCAACACACCCACCTCTACAAGCAGAGGGTAGTTAACACTCATCTCCTGAGTTCTGAGAGCTCAAGTGACACCAGAAGAGGAGGTCAGCTGGTGGGCCCCAGGGACCTGCTTCTCAAGGTCCTATCCCTGCAGAATCTAATGAGAAGGGACCCCTGCTTCCCCTAACAGGGACCATCTGAGCTGGGCCCTCCCCATCCTGCAGACCTGGATCCCAGCAACTAGGAGGCTCAGCCCAGAGCTCTTGCCAAGGGGTCATCTGGCCACTGCCCACAAAAATGTTACATGTCAGGAAACACAAACAGATCTAAGACCTTTGCCCACTAAGGAGCAAGCTGAGGGTGGGCTCTGGAGAGAAAGCCCCAGGATGGCCCACAGAGGAGAAACCCTCACCTCCCACAACATTCCAGAGGTGGATGAGGCGGTCAGCCCCTCCGGTGGCCAGGAGGCTGCGACTGGCGCCAAAACAAACAGCATTGACCTCGGAAAGGTGGGCATCCTACGGGGAAAAGGGAGGTTGGTGCCTCTGGCCCTCACCAAACGCACCTCTCTGCACACACAGGCTCTCACACGCACCCCTGCACACATCGGGTCTCAGCAGCCCTGCAGCAGCCTCCCGCTGTACTTCCCCACCGTCCCCTGCCTGGCCTCCTGATCTCCCTCTCCAGTCCATCCCCCATCACTAAATGCTGAAAGGCTTCTACCGCTGGATGGGAAAGAACACTTGTGCTCTAGCTGAGGAGCCCAGCCTTGCTTCCCTGGCCTCCGTGGACCACCCCTGGGGCCTACACTCCCCATATGGGCACCTCATGCATGTGGCCCAGCCCCTCCCTTACCAGCACATCCTGAACCTGGGTAGGAGGTTGGGCAGCCACACACACAGGGATGCTCTGGTATCGCGGCTCAGGAGCTCCCCCAATGGAGTGGCCTCTCCTCTTCTTGAAACTGGGTGGGGGGCAGGTGTTAGGAAGGCATTTGGCAAGGCCTTCTGACATGGGAGTCTCATGCTCCTGAGGCGGCAACAACAGAAAGCAGACAAGAAAGGTGGCAGAACATGGCCCAGAGGGGCAGCGAGCTTATTCCCAACCCAGCCTCTGACCCCGGGGGGTCAGTGTGAGGACGGGAGGGGCACAGAGGCAGGGAGGAGTTGGTGACTGCAGAGCAACCTCCGGGCTGGGGTTTCCGTCTGAGCCCGGCTGCCACTTGGCTCTGTGACCCTGGACAAGTCCTGACACATCTGAGCCTATTTCCCAACTGAGTGGTAGTTCCTATCCAGGCTCAGGCTGGAGATCCTGGTCCTCTGTGAGGACCACGGATGAGGGACAGAGCGTGGAGGACAGCCAGGCAGGGCCTGGAAATGAGGGAAATGAGGTCTGGGAGAGGCAGCAGAGATTCACACAGACAGCTGGGCAACACACAGACGGACAGATCGAGACATACACAGACCAAGCCTGGAGTCCAGAAGCCTGACATGGGCCTCCAAGGGGCCCAAACCCTTCACACACATGTAGGTGCACGCACACACTTACTCCAGAAGCTCCTTCACCACATCCACACAGCGGGAGAGTGTCAAGGAGGTGGCAGAGGCAGATCTGGGGTAGAAGTGAGAGATGTGCTAAGGGACTGGCCAGTGAGTGTGCAGACGGCAGCCACTCATCCCTACACCCTGCTGGGGACACTGAGGCTTGCAGGCCTGTGAGCCTGGGACAAGAACTTGGCTCCTCCAAGAGCAGGAGAGCGGGATGACCCACGGCAGTCCCCGGAAGGTGGAGGCAGGGAGGGATTTAGGAATAAAGTCTCCCAAAGTTTCCACCATGATGGTAAGAACTGCCTCACCACCCAAGTGCCCTCCACCAAAAGTTCTGAGGAGGCTGAGCTGGCGCATATGGGGGAGAGGATGAAGGTGCCCTCAGGCTGGGATAGCACAAGGCTGGCGGATGGAGGGAGGTAAAACCTAGGCCTGCTGAGTGATCTCAAAAATGCCCAGAAGAGGATGCGTCCTGGGCTGACTTGGCCCACCGGGGCTGCCAAGGACTTTGGGGACCAGCAGCATCTCATGCCCCTCCCCAAAGTTCTTTCACTGCCCCCAGGCCCGGACACCAGTGACCTGCAAGGAAGGGCTGAAAGAGAAGCCTTCAAGTTGGTGAATGGAGCAAGGGTGGGGGAGGGCAGCTGCAATGACAGACAAATGGAGATGAACGGGGGAGACTGAGGGAATGCATGGGCTTCAGAAGCCCGTGTGAGCTCACATCTATACGTGCTCTCACGCGCTCGGATACGCTCCCCCAAGCTTGTACACACATGTGCTCTCGTGTCCCTGTGAGGACACACCTGTGCCCCTGTGACAGCTGAGTCCTGGGCCTCGCCCACAGTTCCCTCCTGGTGACACCCTTTCACCGGCCTGACACCGCACCCCCACAGCTCTGGTCCTGGGAAGGCGCCGGAGTCCCTAAGACGGCAATGACCCCAAGAGGCTCCAGGCACTGGAGATCAGACCTGTCCTCTCCCCCGAGCCCGAGCTGGGCCCAAGGCCCTAGAGGAAGACTCTGGAGTGGGGCGTGGGGCCCAGCTCAGAGCTCTGGGACAGTCCTCACCTGAACGGCCTCTTCCACTTCTCACCAGCCTCACTCTTCAGGGACAGGGGCTCAGCAGGCCGGGCCAGAGTCTCAGGCTCCTCTCTGATCCCGTCGCCTATGGGGTTTGGGCTCCTGGACAGGGCGTGAAACTCAGGGAGGTCAAGGGACCAGCGCCTCCCTGCCCCCAGGGCACAACACGGTGAAGAGGGATCTTGCGGGCAGCCGTGCTGGCGCCTACGACCAGCGCACGCGAGCCTGCGCGTGTCCTGCGGGCTCAGTCTACGTGGGGACCTCGTGCAGACAGGTGGGGGCGGGGTAGAATTGCAGGCGGAGGCCAGAGAAAAGGGCGCCCTAGAGCACGCGCGGCAGAGCGGGCTGCGGAGGCTCGGCGGGCCGGACCCGGCGCGTCCCCACGCTTACTCGCTGATGCTCACTGTCCGCTTGGCAGCCTTCTTCAGCTCCAAGGACATCCGCGCCTGCTTGGCCCTGGCGGAAGAGAAGCATCCAGAGAGCCGCGCCGGGCCGACGCGCCTCGGGCCGCGGAGGTGAAACGCGGAGCGTGCGCTCCCCCCCAGGGCCGCGGCGCTCTCGTCTCCGACGGGCGGGGCCAAGCGCGCTCACTTCTCCTGGCGCTCGAGGCGCAGGTTGCGCTCGGCGGCGGCGCGCGCCTTGCGCTGCACGAGCCGCTCCAGCAGGTCACGCGCCTCCTCCTCCAGCCGGCGCAGGGCCGCCTCCTGGAGCCTGGCGTGCGCGCGCAGCGCCTCGTAGGCCGCCCGCTGCGCCACGTTCAGCGCCCGCTGTGCGTCCACTCGCCGGGCCTGCCGCGCCCGCGCCTGCTGCAGCTCCGCGGCGCGGGCCTCCAGAGCCGCCAGCCTGCGGGAGGGGGCACCCTTCGTCACGGCGCGGTGGGAGCCGGTCTCAGAGGGGGACAGACTTGCCCCTTCCACGCCGTCAGGCAGGTGGCTAAGCCAGGTCTCCCACTCCGTGGGGAAAGCTCCCGGGCCGTGCTGGAGACACGCAGGAGCACCCCGTCGCCCCTTCCCCGGCAGAGGTGGCCCCGAGCCACCCAGCGGTGGGCGCGGTCCACCCTCGCACCGGCCCGCGCCTCACCTGCTTTGCCGCTCCTCCAGCGTCGCCTCCAGGGTGCCCAAGGCCGCGCTCTTCTCCACCACCTGGTAGGCCATCTGGGGGCGGTCGGGGGCGGAAGGTGGGCGGCAGCGCCTCTGCAGGGCTCCCGCCGCGCGCTCCCAGCCCCTCTCCGGCTGGACGTGGAGCAGAGTCGGCTGCTCCACCCACCCCGAAAGCACAGGCTCTGACAGGTGAAGGGCGGCGCACAGAACGCACTGCTGTTTTGTGGAACAGTGGAAGGGCCTTGGGCCCTGGAGCCTAACACCTGAGTTTCAGCCCTGGCAGGGCCACTTATTTTCTCCGTGACCCCGGGGCGGCCATTTAACCTCTCTGAACCTGCTGTTTCCTCACCTGTAAAGTGGGAATGATAGCACTTACCTCAGAGGGTAATGTAGAATTACTAGAAGGAGTAATATTTCAGATAATAGCAAACGTTTATATAGCACGTGTGTGTCATGCCCTGTTCTGAGCACTAGGCACATATTAACTCTTCTAATCGCCATAACGCGAGCATGAGGTAGGTACTGCCATTTTCCCGATTTCGCAGATGAGGACACTGTCACAGAGAGGTTAAGTGTCTTGACAAAGTTACACGGCAGACCACGTAACATGATGCTCCAAGTACAGGACAGGTCTACAGGAGAGGTTCAAGGGGTGCGGGCTCTGTTCCCCACTTCTCTAACCCTGGCCTAGCCGAGCAGAGATTCCAGAGAGCAACCAGGAGCCCTAAGCAGAGGCACAGGGCAAGAAGGAGAACAGGCTGTGGGAGCGTAGAGGCCAGACTGAATACCTGAGCTGCCCCCAGGCCTAGAATGGGGGTGAGGGTCACCTCATCCGTGCCCCTGCCTCATTCAGCAGTCCTTCAACCAAGAGCTGGGGAAGCCACAGAGAGGAAGGTCAAGTCCCACTTGTTAGCGCTGAAGGGTCAGCAGAAGAGACAGACCTCAGGTGAAGCAGTTCCTACCAGTGTGACAAGAGGAACATGAGGAAATAACCAAGGCGGGGGCTCTGACTGCTAACCTGTTCCTCACGTGGGCCTGGTGAGGGACGGACTGAGGAGCGAGGCCAGCGCTACTCAGCCGCACTGACAGATCTCCCTCTGCCCGTGCGCCGGCCCGTGCCTACCTTCCTAGCCGGCCCAGTTCCTAGCGGCCCAGTTCCTAACGTTTGTAATTCCTTTCACCACGGAGCAGTCTGACCTCCACTTCTGCTTCCTTGCCTGTCATTTACTTTCACTGATAGTCTGTGATTCAATATTTTGGGGAGGTTTTTCAAAAGCCAAATAATAGAGATGGAAAACAGATTAGTGGGTGCAGGGTTAGGGATGGTTGGGGGAGAGGGGTGCGTTGTGACGAAAAAGGGTAGCAAGAGGGAGATCTTTGTGGTGATGAAATTGTGCTGTATATTGCCCGTCACACAAATCTACATATGGGACAACATGACAAAGAAATCTATGTATATTTCATATCAATATCATTTTCCTGATCATGTATGCTATAGTTACATAAGAAGTAACCAATCTTTGCAACTTCCTATGATCTATAATTATTTCCCCCAAAAAGCTAAAATAATAACAATGATATATGCTTATTGCAATATGTGAAACAGTACTAAGAATTAAAGAAAACTCCCCTTCCCCTGGCATATCCAATGGGAACTGACTGGTGTGTTCTGAGGAAGTGCCAGGGAGGAAGTGCTAAGGGCAAGGGGTTTGTGGAAGTGTCCCAGACCAAGGGGACTATTAGTTCAGAGACAGGGAGAGTGGCAGGAAATTCTGGAGAACCCCCCTGGGAAGGCTAAAGGGCTCTG
The DNA here is from genome assembly GCF_029215605.1 of Mirounga angustirostris. Lineage (NCBI taxonomy): Eukaryota > Metazoa > Chordata > Mammalia > Carnivora > Phocidae > Mirounga > Mirounga angustirostris. The sequence goes on from NW_026991721.1 coordinate 56,462,555, forward strand.
GAAGATGTATACCAAACTGACAATGGGAGAGATGGTGAAGGGGGTTTCACTTCTTTACTCGGTGGGCTTCTGTTCTCTTGAAATGTTCACAAGCATGTGTGTCTGTATTGTCTTTTTTTAAGGAAGATCTTTTTGTTATTAAAATATATCACTCTGGGGGCACCTGGCTGGCTCAGTTGGTAGAGCATGGGACTCAAAATCTCCGGATCGTGAGTTCAAGCCCCACGTTGGGCATGGAGGCTACTTAAAAAGAAAAACGTGTGTGTGTGTGTGTGTACACATATATACATACATACATAGGTGTGTGTGTATATATATTTCTCACTGTGAGTGCTGTATGGAGAATGGATGGGAGTGCCAAGGGAGGGGTTGTCCAGGAATGATGAGGGTAACTTGGGCCAGGCCAACAGAGAGTTGATGGATTTGGAGGCAGGATCCATGAGCTGATGACTGCTAGCTAGCTCAGGATGGAGGGCTGGGAGGGACTAGAGGTGCCCCCTCAGTTTCCAGCCCAGTGACTACCAGTTGGGGGTGGAGGGTCTACCTCATCCATCATTTAGTCTACAAATATTTATTAGCATGGACTGTGAGGACAGACCCCAGGGATAAGTGGAAGCAAAGCAAGGGCATCCCAGGCCTTGGAGATCTCACAGCCCAGGAAGTGCCTCAAATGTCAAGTTGTAACTACAATAGGGGCTCTGAGGGAGAGGCTCTCACTGGGTTCATAGCCCCACTCCCACACTCGTTGGGCAAGTAACGTGGCATGCTGTAACTAGGCATGTGTTTATGGCCAACAGCCTCCATTGGACTGGAAGCTCCACGGGGCCAGGTCTTGTCCTTATCATGTGCCTTGGATAATGACAATTGTCAATAAATCTTTGTTGAAAGAATGAATGGAGATCACAGAAGATGGATTCATGTGGGAAGGAGTTCAGATCCTGGCTCCGCTTCTCTAAGCCTCAGTTTCCTGCTGTAGAGTTGTGGAGGATTAGCTGAAATAATGCTTAGCCCAGCACCTGCAGGAGTCCCGTCTCCATGTGGTGCTTGCCATATACTATGGGGGAGATGGGGAATCTGATTTTAGATGTGATGTCCAAGAACCCCAGCTGACCAACAAGTGTGGAGCTCAGGGGAGAAGACTGGGCCAGAGACAGGTCTGGGAGTCAGCATACCATCTTTGAGGCCACAGGAGTCCGTGAACCCACCCAAGCTCCAAGGAACACCCACATTTAAAGAGGAGGAGGAAACGAGCCAGAGAAGGAAGTTCAGAAGCAACTGCTACAGAAAAGAGAAGAAAACCAGGACAATGTGGTGAAACTGCAGCCAAGAGGCACCACGGGGTGGGGGCAGCAGTGTCGGGTGGAAATAGCACACCCTGCCGTGGGGGTGGGCCACCTTCCTCATTTGGTCTGCAAGTGTATACTGTGCATCAGCCGGTGCTGGGCCCCAGGGTTAGGGAGGCAGGCTGTGAACAGAGCAGGCGGGACCTTCTGGAAGGGGGAACAGACTCATCTGGCCTTGTGTACCTCATCCTCCTCTCTGAGCGCTCACCTCACATCCTCTAGCTGCTGTTGGAGACCACGTCCTCCTGGGCTGCCAGAACCAAGCTAGAGAGCACTGTGGCACTGGACTTGGAGAATGTCCCTCACTTGCCGGATCCCTTGGACCACATCCCCTTGCCCCCAAAGTCCTGGATTCTGGCCCCACGCCATTCTCTCTCAGACCCCTGCCCAGCCTACCTCACCACAGACCCGCCGGAGCTCTTCCTCCTCCTCTTGCCACTTCACCCTCAGAGTGGTTGGTGATGGGACTTGGTCTGAGTCCGGCCCCGATTCCTCTTCCCTGCCAACCAATAAGAGAACGGTGTTCTTTGTCCCTCAGTTCACCCACAGGATGAACACGGAAAGCCTGAAACCAAAACCATGAACTTTCTCCTAAGGAAGATGGAAACCCAATGCCAGTAGAGGAAAAGGCAAGTCTCCAGAAACTGAAACTGCCCATGACTCCTCTGCCCTAGGACTTCCCCAGGCCTTGGGTTCACTAGCTAGGACCCTCCTTAAGAAGCACCTCCCAGGGGGGGCACCTGGGTGGCTCAGTCATTAAGCGTCTGCCTTCAGCTCAGGTCATGATCCCAGGGTCCTGGGATCGAGCCCCGCATCGGGCTCCCCACTCGGCGGGAAGCCTGCTTCTCCCTCTGCCACTCCCCCTGCTTGTGTTCCCTCTCTCACTGTGTCTCTCTCTTCAAATAAATAAATAAAAATTAAAAAAAAAAAAAAAAAGAAGCACCTCCCAGCGGCGCCTGGCTGGCTCAGTCGGTTGAGCATTTGCCTTTGGCTCAGGTCCTGAGACCCTGGGATCGAGCCCCTGCATCAGGCTCCCTGCTCCATGGGACCCTGCTTCTCCCCCTCCCTCTGCCTGCCACTCCCCCTGCTTGTATGTGTGTGTGTGCATGCTCTCTCTCTGTCAAATTAATTAATTAATCTTTATTTAAAAAAAAAAGCACCTCCCAACTCTGAGGCCCAACCCATTCCTGGTTCTCATCTTCACTCCCCCTTTGGCATATGTAGCAAGACCCTTTCTGTAGGCATCAGGTAAGGATCAGGGACACAAAAAGAGGAGGGGGAAAGGCAGGAGTGTGGGGGTGGGAAGGGAAGAGATGAGACAAATGCAGAGATGGACTTAGAAAGGTGGTGAAGAAAGGGCATTCTAAGCAGCTGGCCTGGAGGAAGTTTCAAGAGACCAGCTCCTCCCTCCCCTGGGTAGCATTTAAGGACCAATGAGATGCCAGGGAGAAAATGAAGCCAGCATAGGCAGTGGGGGCAGGGCCCAGGCATAGGCAGCCCATTGTAACCAGGAACACTCATACACTCACCAGGGGCGCTGGAGGGTAGCAGGAGTGACATCATTTGGCTCTGGCTGCAGCTTCTCTGAGATCCGGGCCAGCAACTCAGCCTTCTCTAGGAGACGGTTATCTAGGGGTACAAAGACAAACACTTTCCAGCAGACTCCAGGCATACCTCTCTGGCTGGGAGGGCTGCAGGAGCCCAGGGATGCAGAATGGCAGAGCTACTGGCAGGTTGGGCTCTGCCCTTTGCCTGAGGGGTGTTTGTGGGCTCTACCCAGAACTTCAGCCTTAGCACAGCCTCCTCACAGCACCTGCCCACAGGCCCTCCCAGGAAACCGTCTCTCCAGGGGACAGAGAAAGACAGCCATTGCAGGGGAAGTAGATGGCTGGCCTCACCGACCACTGTGGGTCCTGAGGGAAGGACAGCGCCAGGGATTGATTCAGCCTTGCCCCAGAGCAAGTCTTTGCCCCAAAGAGTGATGAAATAAACCCAGCTCCACCTGCCTACGGCCTTTGGCAAATTACTTCCCCTCCAGGGGCTCTAATTTTCTACTCTAAAAAACAATCCTCTCTTCCCCTGAGTTGGGGTAAGGTTCCCCCAGGCCAGAAGAGAAAGTCCTTGAGCAACTATCCAGCAGACCTCCTTGAATTTGTTAGCTTTTGCTGCAGACCCTGGAATATCTCCCTCCACCCCCACCACACTCACTTCCTCTTTTCTCACCAGTTCCAGGGTAGGGTGGGGGTGGTAAGCCCAGGCCTAGCTCCTCAGCTCCTTTCCTTCACCCGGTTCCCTGCCTGTCACTTCGACTGAGGTCACTGTGCTAGTTCTCACACAAAACCCCACCCCAGCCCCCAGGGCACTGCACTGGCCCCCCAGCAAATCTAAAGAAGACGCCATTTTGCCCAGTTTATGGGTGATAAATCTGAGGCTTAAGGATACAACCCACCCAAGACCACAGAGAAAACTGGAGCTTCATTACGTCTGATCGCAGCCCTCGGGGTCTCTCCAGTCCCACAGACTGCAGCTCCTGGGGGACAGGGGTGACTTCTCCCTCAAATTGGATGGTTCCACTGTCCATCAGAGCAGTGAAAAAGTGAGGTTGCCTGGAGGCAGGAGGCTGACCTCACATCCCTGAGGGAGAGGACCAGCAGCCTAGAGGGTTGCAGGTAAATGACCCAGGACAAGAGCTGCAAATGCAGTTTGGGGGATCAGGGGGGAGATAGTTAAGCAGCAGCCAAAATTAGGACCAGTGATGGAACTGGAGGGATAGTGGTGGTAACTCCCCCCACCCAAACCCCCCAACATACAATTTCGAGGGACCAGAGCCACTTATGCACACTTGTGCCCCCTGGCTTGAACTGCCATACCCACTCCTGACCAGCCCCCCGCCCCCGGCCCCAAACACCTGAGTATGACTCTTCTTGGGCTCAGCCAGCAGCTTGGAGTCCCCTGTTTCTCCCTCGGGCCGCGGCTGCCCGAGCACAGAGGCGCTCCAAAAACCTGAGCCAGGATCACGTACCAGTGGCAAAGCCTGAGACGCTGAGCTTCCTCCCTAGAGATTCAGAGAAGTAGCTGCTCTCGAGAGTTCTTTCACTGGGTCACAGGGACCAAATGGATTGACTAGGTTGTACCCTGAGAACTGCCCCGGGAGGGGGAAGCATAAGAGACCCTAAAAAACCAACACTAGCTAACAAACCGGTGCCCAGGAAACCCAGTCCGGGAGAGGCGGGCCCTGAGGGGCCAGGAGGGGAGGAGCACCGGGAGGGAGCTCCGTCCGGGAAGGGGCTCTAAGCTAGAGCCTGGACTGGAAAGGGCAGGAATGCTGGCTAGTCAGAGGTGGGGCGAAACAGAGGGGCCAGAAGGCCCAAGGATTCGGAGGCGAGAAGGCTTTTCTGCCCGCGGGTCACTGCCCGAGGAGCCAGACAACCCTCCCTCCCCGCGCCCGGATCTCCGTCCCCTCCCTCCACTGCCATCTTGCAGGGCCCCCGTGGCGCACTCACAGGCCGGCACCAGCTCCACGAAGAGTGTCTTTTGCGTGCGGTCCCGCTGCCGAAGCTGCCGCACTATGTGGCGTTTCCAGCGGGCGACGGGCACGCCGGGGGCGCCGGGCCCCGCCATAGCCGCTCTCCCGCCCGCACGGCGCGCCGCTCCCACGGAAGGAGGCGCGACCGGGGCGGGGCCTCTGGGGGACTCCGTGACGTCAGGGGGCGGCAGCGGCGGGGACTCCCCGGATCGTCCTAAGAGCGTTCGTCGGGGGAGAAAGCCGAGCAAACGTGCTGGGAAGCCTACCCCAGGGTCTACAGCACCCGGACCGCACCAGAAATTCTCACCCACGTCGGGGTGCCATCGCTGTCCGCCGCAGTGAGCCGGGATGGAGGTCGCGGCCTCCGGGGCGGCTTCCCCCACGCCTGTGGGCGAGCTGTCGGGCCGGCCTCCCGGTGCCGGGCCTCAACCCCTCGGCGCCGAGACCGAGTTCGGAAGTAACCGACGTCGCCCACGGCCCCTCCGGTCAGGTCGCGCTCCGAGCTGGGGACCTAGAGACGCCTCACACCCGGACCCTGCCCTGGAGGCGCTCAAGGTCTGCGAGGGGAGGCGACACAGGCACGAGGCACACACAGCGTGGCGGCGAGGCGGAGCGCCGAGGAGGAAGGGACCGAAGTGAAGAGGCGCTGCTTTCGCGGATGACGGCGTTTGAGTTGGAACCGGAGGGCTGCAATAGGTAGGTGCTGGCCAGGACGAGAGAAGGACTCCAGGCAGCGGGAAGAACAGGTGCAGAGGTTTGAGGATATCAAAACTCCCAGAGGACAGAAACTCGTGAGACAGGAAGCAGAAGAGCCCTTGTGGAGAGCAGGGCTTAGGGGCTTAGTTCTTCGCAGAAAGTGGAGGTCCCTGAGAGCGAAGGGCTGCAGCGGACTTCATCTGGCAAATCCCGGGCCCCTGGGGTTGCACAAGAGTGGGTGGCTAACCTGGCCAGCAGCCCAGTGTCCTGTCCCCGGGTTCAACCGTTCACTCTCTTGGGGCGGCCTCTGGAGGAGTAGCAACATCTCGTGCAGGTACACTTGACAGTGAATCATGGGTTGCAGGGAACTGTGATAAAACTGTCTCCAGCCAAGACCCCCTGTCCAGAGCTCTGCAGACACGTATGGTGTGAAGAATGAAAGGAGGGATTCACTGGACCCAGCCTCAGCCTGCTCTCCGTGAGTGAATGCAGGCCTGGCTCTCCCCTGGGAAACAGAGAAATCCGGCGACACTGGGGAGCCACACGGGCCCTGGAGGTGACACGTCTCTTGAGATGCGCGTTTCTCAAGAGATGGTGGGATGGGTCACAGGACTTGGAAGGCAGTAAATGCCAGTGACACCCCAGGATAATGGACCCCTGCTATGCTTTGAAACCACCATGAACTGAGCTCAGCCCCCCACATTTCCTTTGCACAAGTTCCTTTGAAACACCTTCCCCCCTTGGGTGCCTGGGTGGCTCAGTTGGTTAAGCGACTGCCTTCGGCTCAGGTCATGATCCCGGAGTCCCAGGATCGAGTCCCGCATCGGGCTCCCTGCTTGGCAGGGAGTCTGCTTCTCCCTCTGACCCTCCCCCCTCTCATGTGCTCTGTCTCATTCTCTCTCACACAAATAAATAAATAAAATCTTAAAAAGAAAGAAACACCTTCCCCTCTAGTCCTCCTGACTCCTCCTCATGGGTCACCTCCTCCAGGAAAACTTTCCTGCCCCTTCACTGACTGAAGGCCTTTCTGAACTGAGCCACACTCCAAGCCTAGCCTGTCTGTTGAAGGAGTGAGTGTAGGTAGTAACAATTTCCAGAAGGCATGGCCAGGAGACTCCATGTACCATGGAGACCCAGAGCCAGTTGGTGACAGTGAAGAATTTCTTTTAGGACTGTCTTGACTCTCAGGTGCTGGAGATACCATCATGGGTCTGTGTGCATCAAAGGGTGTGTTAACAGGGCTCTGCTCGGCCGTGAGGTGCAGAGGCGATATCTCTCTCAAATAAGGAGTTGTTTGGGGGTGAGGGGTTCCTAACCCTTTTTTGACTCACAAAACACTCCTAGGAAATTTGAAATAATTTGTCATTTTTGAATAATATGATAAAGAAGTGATTGATTTTGACTAAAAATATTTATCTTCTGGGTGCCTGGGTGGCTCAGTCGTTAAGGGTCTGCCTTCGGCTCAGGTCATGATCCCAGGGTCCTGGGACCGAGTCCCACGTCGGGCTCCCTGCTCAGCAGGGAGTCTGCTTCTCCCTCTTCCTCTGCCTGACCCTCCTCCAGCTTGTGCGCTCTCTCTGTCAAATAAATAAATAAAATCTTTAAAAAATCTTTAATTTAAAAAATGTTTCTTCTATCTTTAGAATATGAGAGATTGTGTTATAAAGTTCACTTAAAATCTTAGATAACATTCACAGTATATGACAACACATACCTATTTTTCACATTTAACATGCTGTTTCATTTATCTTTATGTGAGAAAAACACGATTTGATGACCAATATATATAAAAAGTGACTAAATCATAATTTAGAGACCTAATGCACTTTAGAATATGTAGTTGGCTCCTGAACAACATGGGTTTGAACTGCGCAAATCCACTTATCTGCAGACTTTTTTTCAATAAATATAGTACTGTATCATGGGAGAAAAAGAAAGGCCAGGCTTTGTTGTGACTTGGCTACTGGGACCTCGGAGTCTCCAGGCAGAATTCCTGAGACATACAGATTGTAACATTCCTCCAGCTTCCCTCAAGGACTTTCTTTTTTTTTTTTTTTTTTTTAAGATTTTATTTATTTTTTTGACAGAGAGAGACATAGCAAGAGCAGGAACACAAGCAGGGGGAGTGGGAGAGGGAGAAGCAGGCTTCCCGCAGAGCAGGGAGCCCGATGTGGGGCTCGATCCCAGGACCCTGGGATCATGACCTGAGCTGAAGGCAGACGCTTAACGACTGAGCCACCCAGGCGCCCCCTCAAGGACTTTCTTTAATGTTTTACCACTGTAGCTTTGCTCTTGTTAGTGTTACTTCCCTCTGATAGCCATATACTCCCCCCAAAGATATATATAGCAATTACCTTCTGAGCATATGGCCCACTGATATACATCTGAAGGGTCTCAAGACTCATGTTTTACCAGACAGTGGTAAATAACCTTACCTTAGCAGCAGCTAGCCACTCAAGGCCCTGGAAGGCCTTGCTTCCAAATTCCTTGGACACTTATGCTCTAACCCCCACTAACTAAAAAGTATTTAATCAGTCACTCCCCACAAACACAAGCTCTTTCTGCCCACAGGTCCTGTCCCTGTGCTATAATAAAAGCACCTTTTTGCACCAAAAACATCTCAAAAATTCTTTCTTGACCATCTGCTCATGGCCCCATATCACTGTAAATATATTTTCTCTTCCTTACAATTTTCTTAATAACATGTTCTTTTCTCTTACTCTTATATACTATTATATAGTATATAATACATATAATATACAAGATATGTGCTAATCAACTGTGTTATTGGTCAACAGTAGACTATTAGTAGTTAAGCTTTCAGAGAGTGAAAAATTATATGCGGATTTTTTTTACCATGCAGGGGTTGGTGCACCTAACCCCCATGTTGTTCAGGCTCAGCTGTAGTTTAAAACTTACACTTGGGTTAGGCATCTCCCAGCAGCCACAGTGATTGTTTAAAAACCTAAATCAGCTCATGTCATTCTTATTTAAAACCCTCCAAAAGGCTTTCCAGCATATTCCATCCAGCATATTCAAAGCAAATCTCCGATCCTTTATCATGTCCTACAAGGTCCCACTCAAATCTCTGACCTTACCTCTTTCTACCCTGTGAACAAAGCCTTATTCACAACACTGAATAACTCATTCCCTAACTCATTCCCACATTGGCGCCTTTGCCTTGGATATTCTCTATTCCTGCTGCTCTTCCCTCAGATCTTTTAAGGCCTGACACAACCCCTTTTTTCAGGAGATTTTCCCTGTTCATCCAGTCTGAAATAGCCTTTATTCCAATCAATATCTATAACATCATCTAATTGTTCTTCCTTTCAGAGCACTTATCACTCCCACAGAGGATCATTTTTCTGTGCTTGTTCAGTTGTTTTTGATCTGTCTTTCCAACCTGACTGGAAGATTCAGGAGAGCCAGGACCAAGTCAGCTTTGATCCCGCACTGTCTTCAGCCCTAGAACAGGACCTGACACCAATTGAGGATGTGATCAGTACATATTTATTGCTGTTGCTGTGGCATCAAAACTATACAAAACCAATTTTAATGGCCCAATGCTTAGAAGTTGTGAATTCAAAATTGTAGCTATATCGAGTACCTATGGCTCAGTCAGTTAAGCATCTGATTCTTGATCTCAGCTCAGATCTTGATCTCAGGGTCATGAGTTCAAGCCCTGCGTTGGGCTCCATGCTGGGCATGGAGCCTACTTAAAAAAATAATATTAAGGAACACCTGGGTGGCTCAGTTGGTTAAGCATCTGCCTTTGGCTCAGGTCATGATCCCAGGGTCCTGAAGCTGAGTCCTGCATCAGGCTCCTTGCTCTTCAGGGAGCCTGCTTCTCCCTCTGCCACTCCCCTGCTTGTGTTCTCTCTCTCTGACAGATAAATAAAATATTTAAAATAATAATAATTAATAAAAAATAGAAAAACAAAATAGTAGCTATATCTAATTGAAATATAAATCACATGCACATAGCCAAAAATTTAAATAGTACAAGAGTGAGACTTTTTGCCTCACTCCATCATATCAGTCAGGATGGGACAGGCTGTTCTCTGGTCTTTTGTTTCTCTATTATTTAATACATCTATTTCTTAGTAGCTCTCATGATTCTGTGTGTTGGCTGAGCTCAGCTAGGTGATTCTCACTTCAAGGCTCATGTGGTTGCAGGCACAACCGAAATGGAGTCATCTGAAGACTCAGTGGGACTAGTTGCCAATTATGGCTCACTTGTTTGGCTAGCAGGAGATGCTAGCTGTTGGCTGGAAGGCTGATTAGAGCTGAAAACCAGAGTGCCTTCAGGTAGTCCCTCCATTTGGTTTCTCAGAGCATGGTGGCTGGATTCTAAAAGGAAGCATCCCCAAACAAGCATTTCAGCAGGCAGTGAGCTGCTAGTCTTGTATGGCTTGAGCCCAGAAACTAGCCCAGCATCACCTGCTCTGCATTCTGTTGTCCAAAGCAATCACAGTCCAGCCCAGATTCAAAGACAGGGAACATAGATCCCAGCTTTCAGTGAAAGAAATGTCAAAAAGTCTCTGGCCACTTTTAATTTGTTAAATGTGGAACCAAATAAACCTTCAAATCTTAGTGGCTTAACACACAAAGGTTTATTTCTCACTCACATCCCAGCGTGGGTAGACCATATTGGTATGCTCTTCTCCTCTAGCAGTGACTCAGGTCCAAGCTGCTTCTACCCAGCATCTCCATCATCCCAAAGCTCTTTGATCCCAACTGCTTAGATGGGGGTGGGGGAGAGGAGTGGAAAGCTTTCACACTGACACTTAATCACCTTGGACCTGAAGTGCCACATTCTTCTGCCTACACTCTTATTGATGAGAACACATCTACTAGAAAGGTTGGGAAATGTAGTCTCCCCATGACCCCTGGAAGAGAAAAGTATGTGTGACTACATCATTGTTGTTGACACACACCAATTTCCCAGTCTCCTTCTCTAGAAGTATCACCATTAATTAGTGTATATCCTTTCAGAAATATTTATGTGTACAAAACATATAAAAATACAAAACACAGTTCCACACGTTGCTTCTTTATATAACAATACATTTTCAATACGTCTTAGAGAACTTTGGTTTTTGGTTTTTTTTGTTTGTTTTTTTTGTTTGTTTTTTTGGAGAGAGTTGGGGGAAGGGGTAGAGGGATAAAGAGAATCTTAAGCAGGCTCCATACCCAGCACGGAACCCAACACAGGGCTCGATCTCACGATCCTGAGGTCATGACCTGAGCTGAAATCAAGAGTCGGACCCTTAACGACTGAGCCACCCAGGTGCCCCTAGAGAACTTTCCATATCAGAATATTTAGATCTACTTCATTCCTTTTACAACTGAGACGCATCTCATTATATGAATGTACTATAATTTAATCAGTCCCATATTGATAAACATTTAGGCTACTTCACATTATTTGCCCTTACTATGTTACACTTTACAGCCTTGTACATTGTACATTGTACTATGTTACAATGTACAGCCTTGCACATAGATTTCTTTTTAACTGTGTTAATGGACCTGTAGGAAGGTTTCTATAAGAAATATTTAGAATATACCTATTCAATCATTATATAGCCCAGTAATGTCCAATTAGAAATGTAGTAAAAATGAAGTCATGCACAACAGGAGCAAAAACTAATAAACATAGGAATATACCCAAGAAAAAATTTACAAGCTGCACGGTGCTTGGGTGGCTCAGTCAGTTAAGTGTCCAACTTATGGTTTTGCCTTGGTCATGATCTCAGGGTCGTGATCTCAGGGTTCTGATCTCAGGGTGATGGGATCGAGCCCCGTGTTGGGCTCCACACTCAAAGGGGAGTCTGCTTCCCCTCTCCCTCTCCTTCTGCCCCTGCTCTTTCTCTCTCTCTCCCTAAAATAAAAATAAATCTTTAAAAAAAATTTACAAGCTGCAAATGAATAACAAAATTTCATTTGAATGTTTGAATCAATTATATACTTAATGTATCTTAATGTGATCAATTAAATTAACTGAAGGACATAAGAGAATACTGAATGAAAGAAAATACACAAAATGTTTGGTGTTGGGAAGACTAAAAATAAAAATATAATCTACACAAATAATTAAATCATTATTTTCCAACTGAAATCCCAATAGCATATCTTTTTTTATAGAACTTGACAAGTTGTCTCTGACACTCATCTCAAAAAAGAATACCTGAGGAAAAAAATATTTTAAGAATAGGGAAAGACTATTATAATGAAAATGGTATACTGTTGGTTCAGAAATAGGCAAGATTAATAACAGAATAGAGACCAGAAATAGATCTTCCCTTGTAGGAATTTAATATATGATGAAGGTGGAATTTCAAATAAGTGGAAAGAGGGGTCTATTCAATAATTTATGTAAGGACAATTATATATCCAGTTAGAGATAAACATACAGTTAGATTCCTTACTTCACACCATATGCAAAAAAAGTAAATTCCAAATAGATTGTATTACATTATGACTTATACACATAAAAATGATAAAAATATTAGAAACAATCAAGGTAATTTATCTATAACCTTGGGATAGGGAAGACTTTCCTAACAACGTGCAAAACCTAAAAATTATAACAAAAAAGGTAGATACTTAACCATATCAAAATGTAAAATTTCTGAACAATAAAAGACACCATGCCCTGGGACACCTGGGTGGCTCAGTTGGTTAAGTGTCTGCCTTCGGCTCAGGTTGTGATCCCAGAGTTCTGAGATCAAGTTCCGCATCGGGCTCCTTGCTCAGGAGGGAGCCTGCTTCTCCCACTGCCCGCCGCTCCCCCTGCTTGTGCTTGCTCTCTCTGACAAATAAATAAATAAAATCTTTAAAAAAAGAAAGACACCATGCCCTATCAAAATTCCAAGAGACATTCTTGCAGAAGTGGAAATGCCAGTCCTCAAATTCATATAGAATTGCAAGATGTCCTGAATAGTCAAAGCAGTCTTGAAAAATGACAAAGTTGGAGGACTTCACACTTCAAAATGTACTACAAAACTACAATAGTTAAAACAGTGTGGTACTGGCAAAGGATAGACATATAGACCACTAGAATAGATTTGAGATCCACAAATAATCCCATGTATCTATGGCCAATTGATTTTTTAAAGATTTTATTTATTTATTTGAAAGAGAGAGAACATGAGTGGGGGGGGGGGAGAAGGGCAGAGGGAGAGGGAGAAGCAGGCTCTGGGCTAAGCAGGCAGCCCTACATGGGACTCAATCCCAGGACCCTGGGATCATGACCTGAGCTGAAGGCAGATGCTTAACTGACTGAGCCACTCAGGCACCCCATGGCCAGCTGATTTTTGACAAGGATGCCAAGTTCATTCAATGGGGAAAGAATTGTTTCTTGAACAAATGGTGGAACAACTGGATTTCCATATGCAAAAGAATAAAGTTGGACCCTTACCTCACACCATGTACAAAAATTAACTCAAAGTGGATCAAAGACCTAAACTTAAGAGCTAAAACTACAAAACTCTTTGAAGAAGCATTGGGAGAAATCTTCATTGACTATGATTTCATGGATATGATACCAAAAGCATAGGCAACAAAGGAAAACATAGATGGACTTCATCATAATTAAGAACTTTTTTTTTAAAGATTTTATTTAATTATTTGACAGAGAGAGACACAACAAGAGAGGGAACACAAGCAGGGGGAGTGGGAGATGGAGAAGCAGACTCCCCGCTGAGCAGGGAGCCCCATGCAGGACCCGATCCCAGGACCCCGGGATCATGACCTGAGCCGAAGGCAGACACTTAACGACTGAGCCACCCAGGCGCCCCCTCATCATAATTAAGAACTTTTGTGCATCAAAGGAAACTATCAAGAAAATGAGAAGACATCCTACAGAATAGGAGAAAATATTTGCAAATATATTTCTGATAAGGGTTGTAATGGTAGTGTCCAGAATATATAAAGACCTAAAACTTGGAGCACCTGGTGGCTCAGTCAGTTAAGCATCACACTCTTGGTTTTGGCTTAGGTCATGATGTCAGGTTTGTGAAATCAAGCCCCATGGTGGGCTCTGTGCTCCGCAGGGAGTCTGCTTGAAAATTCTCTCCCTCTGCTCCTCCCCCAACTCTCTCTCTCTCTCTCTTAAATAAATAAATAAATAAATAAATAAATAAATAAATAAATAAATAAATAAATCTTAAAAAAAACAAACAACTAATATTCAGAGTTGGTGAAGGTGTGGGAAAATAGAGTCATCATTCCTCTGGTGGGAGTGTAGATAGGTCTAACCTCTTGGTAGAGCACCTGGGCCATATAATACACACACACACACACACACACACACACACACACACACCCTTGGACCCAGCAGTTGCACTCCAGTGTAGGACAGGCTGAATGGTTATATATGTCATGGTACATCCACAAGATGGAGTTCAATGCAATCCAAAGAAGGAGCCAGATAGGTATTTCCTAACATTGGAAATATATGTCTGAGACTTCATAATGCTTCTTACAATCCAATGGGTTTATTTTTTTGTTTCTAATGTTTATGTTTTGTTCCTAAATGATGAGAGAAAAAGTTCAGACTGCTGTTTGCAAACAGTTTTCACAAGTGACACCTGTGGGAGTGGGTTGGCTTTATTCTTGGGACATGGAAAGGTACATAGGATATGATCATCATGTCTTGTTTTATTTTTTCTAGATGTGGCTTTGCAATCTTAGTGACATCTGGATGTACTGGGTATGAATTTTGATTGGATAAATGCAAGAATTTGGTAATAATCATCTTGAAGCAAATTTACAGGTTTTAATTTACTTTTTAAAGATTTTTTTAAAGATTTTATTTATTTATTTGACAGAGAGAGAGCAGGAGAGCACAGGCAGGGGGAGGGGCAGAGGGAGGGGGAGAAGCAGGCCCCCCACTGAGCAGGGAGCACTAACAACATGGGGCCCAATCCCAGGACCCCGGGATCATGACCTGAGCCAAAGGCAGTCCCCCAGGAACCCCTAAAGATTTTTTTTTAAAGATTTTATTTATTTATTTGAGAGAGAGAATGAGAGAGACAGAGAGCACATGAGAGGGGGGAGGGTCAGAGGGAGAAGCAGACTCCCTGCCGAGCAGGGAGCCCGATGTGGGACTCGATCCAGGGACTCCAGGATCATGACCTGAGCCGAAGGCAGTTGCTTAACCAACTGAGCCACCCAGGCGCCCACCCCTAAGGATCTTATTTTTAAGTAATCTCTATACTCAACTTGGGTTTCAGACTTACAACCCTGAGGTCAAGAGTCGCACATTCCACAACTGAGCCAACCAGGCGCCCCTACGGTTTATTTTTATGCTTCTCTTTAAATAGCGGTTTATGTCTATAACCAATGGCTCACCAAAGATTATAAATTAGATAATAAAGAACTAAAAATTAGGGGCACCTGGCTGGCTCAGTCAGGGGAGCATGCGACAATCTCGGGGTAGTGAGTTTGAGACCCATGTTAGGTGTAGAGATTACTAAAACAAAATAAATGAACTTAAAAAATCTTTTAAAATGAACTAAAAATTCAATGGCTTATAAGTGTGAAATGGTCTAAACACTCAGGGTTTGAAGGAGGTGAGTTCATCTGTAGCTAATGGGATCTTGGGGCCTCTGACCTTCCCTACATACCACATAAACACACTGTTTATTGCTTCACAGGGAAAACAGAGTTTGGGATGACATGAACTGAAGCTACACTCACTAAGCATGTAGTGATTTGGACTTTTTTTTTTTAATTTAAAAACATTACTTCTTTATTTCAAAGCAAAAGTAAAAGACCCTCCCAACCCTTTCCAAAAAACCCCAATAATAGTAACAATAATAATAAATCCTGTTAGAAACCATAAGGAAGTATGGTTCCTTACTTCCATACTTTCATAATACAGTATTATGGAAGTATTACATTCTTGAGTATTACATTCTTCAAGTATGCTGTTTGGATTTTTGTTTGTTTTTTAACTTGGTGACTATACACATGTTTTTAAAAACCTTAAAAGTACAGCCAAGGGATTTTGCTTAAAGTTAAGTATTTTTTTTAAGTTTTTATTTATTTATTAGAGACAGAGAACACAAGCAGGGGGAGTGGCAGGCAGAGGGAGAAGCAGGCTCCCTGCTGAACAAGGAGCCTGATGTGGGACTCCATCCCAGGACCCTGGGATCATGACCTGAGCCAAAGGCAGACGCTTTACCGACTGAGCCACTCAGGTGTCCCTAAAGTTAAGTATTAGAGGGCTACTTCAAAATACTGTGGTAGGACTGTTCAGTTATCCTTTGGGACATGATGCTATCCCTTCTGTACCCTAGCAAAGGTTAAGGGACCAGGTTCAAAAGTGATCATACTTCCAGGGTTGTGATTTGGGCATCATTCAGGGTGAGCTAGTGTGAACAATGCTTTGAAAGGTCAGGAAAGCAGAAGGTGACCCCTTTGTATGTACTAAGAAGTCAGGTGGAAGTTATGTGGATGAGAGGAATACAAACTTCTTTGGTAGATGAGATACGGCAGAAGTGGAGTGGGAGGAAGTAGCCAGAGGGTCCTTCACAAGGAAGTGAAATCCTCAAGATGTTCAGTATGTTTGGTCTCAGGTGTGTTCAAGGAAAGAGCAGGCACAGCCCTACAGAAGCTTCCACAGTCCTCACTTTCCTTCCCGGCAGCACACCGGCCACATCTTGCCCCTCAGCAGGACTGACTCAAGGGGAAAGCCATCAGGCTCCATGAAGGCAGGTGGCTGTGAAATTCCCAAGGCACTGGAAGGGTTGGAGACACCAACTGAAAAGGCTACAAGGGAGGGGACCATAGGGAAGAAGAGGAGGAGAGACAGTCAGGATCTCCTCTGCAGCCTCCTCATTGAGGCCCCACCCTTTATTGAAGGGTCAGGGACAAGGGACAGAGTAATTCAGGCCCAGTTTCCCCCTGCACCTCCCTCCATTCCTCCCAACTTTCTAAAGTTTTAGGATGCTGACCTATGTGAAATGCAGCTGATTCAGTGTGATGCAGTTTTGAGGACAGTGGGTAAAGAGGTACCTGACCCAGGTAAGGAACATCCCCACCCATCTCACGGTCAGAGGGATTCGGAACCTAGTTCCTACTTGAACACAGCAGTGAGGAGTGGTTTCAAACACGAAAAAACAAGCAGAAGCACATGTCCCAGAAGCAGGAGAAAGGCCTGAGCTGGAGGTTGGCGGCGGGGGGTGGGGGGGGGTGGGGTGGGGGGTGTCATCAGCTTATGGATGGAAGTGAATGAGGTCATCCAGAAAGTATGCAAAGAGAGGGCTGTTACAGAACCTGGAAGACTGTATTTCAGGGTGTCCTAGCCCAGCAAGCTGAAGACCACCACCAGGGACAAACCCGTAGTCCATTGAAGTCACGATAATACACCAGAGGAACCATGGGGTGTCCCACCAAACAGAAAAGATCATCGTAGGATTTGAGAGAGAAGCAGGATTAGGTGAAATTTTTTTTTTTAAGATTTTATTTATTTATTTGAGAGAGAGAGAATGAGAGAGAGCAAGCACATGAGAGGGGGGAGGGTCAGAGGGAGAAGCAGACTCCCTGCCGAGCAGGGAGCCCGATGCAGGACTTGATCCAGGGACTCCAGGATCATGACCTGAGCTGAAGGCAGTCGCTTAACCAACTGAGCCACCCAGGCGCCCCATGGATTAGGTGAAATTTAAATGAAGCAATATTTTGATGGTTCAAAGCAAAAGAGAGCTCTGTGTAAAGGAGCCAACATCCATTGCTAAGTGGAGCCAGGTGCCTGTTTCCTTAGAAACAATAAAGTTTAAAAAGATGTGGTATATTATGTTCAGAAACCAATAAATTATCTGAATCTCTGCATCTGGGTTGTAAATCTTGTCCATTTAGTGAGTTAGATACACCAGGCAAAAGTTTCATTCTTACTTGTATAATTTTTTTTTTAAGATTTTATTTATTTATTTGAGAGAGAGAGAATGAGAGACAGAGAGCATGAGAGGGAGGAGGGTCAGAGGGAGAAGCAGACTCCCCGCTGAGCAGGGAGCCCGATGTGGGACTCGATCCCAGGACTCCAGGATCATGACCTGAGCCAAAGGCAGTCGCTTAACCAACTGAGCCACCCAGGCACCTGTTACTTATATAATTTCAAACAGCAAAGTTTCTGATAGTCTATGATTTTAGAAAATCAAGTTGCTCAGTGAGTAAGAAAGAGGTAGTTACTCAAAGGAGGGGGTTGTTATGACATTTTAGAGCTGCAGTATGTCCTTAGGAAAAATAGTATCTCTTGTTAATTTTGCAGCTAGCTTATCTGTGTGTGTTATTCCAGCCTGATAAAGAGCAGGGCAGATTTTTACAGTCTGAACTAATGTTTAGGTTTTCAAGAGACAAACAACGGAAGAGGTATCTGTAAAGACAGACTAGTGAGTAGGCAGGAAGAAAACTAAAGTGTTAAGTCTCACAAAGCAGGAGGGTGATTATTGGTGTTGAATGCTACTAAGAGGTCTAGTTTATTGTGTTACTCTCCAATAAGGTAGCAACTAGGTGATTTAAATTTTAATTTAAAGTGATAATTACAGGGCCGCCTGGGTGGCTCAGTCGGTGAAGTGTCTGCCTTCAGCTCAGGTCATGATCCCGGGGTCCTGGGATGAGCGGCATCAGGCTCCCTGTTCTGCAGGGAGCCTGCTTCTCCCTCTCCCTCTGCCTGCCTCTCCCCCTACATGAGCGAGCACGTGCACATGTTCTCTCTCTGTCAAATTAAATCTTTAAAAAAAATAAAAATTAAAAAAATAATAAAATAAAGTGATAATTACAGGGATGCCCGGCTGGCTCAGTCTGTGGCCCATCCGACTCTTGATCTGAGTCATGAGTTTGAGGTCCGCGTTAGATACAGAGATTACTTAAAAAAAAAAAAAAAAAAAGTCGGGGAGCCTAGCTGGCTCAGTTGGTGGAGCATGTGACTCTTGATCTCTGGGTTGAGAGTTGAGCCCTACTTTCAGTGTAGAAATTGCTTAAAAATAAAATCTTTTATTACTATTTTTTAAAAGATTTTATTTATTTATTTGACAGAGAGAGTCACAGCAAGAGAGGGAACACAAGCAGGGGGAGTGGGAGAGGGAGAAGCAGGCTTCCCACTGAGCAGGGAGCCCAATGCAGGGCTCGATCCCAGGACCCTGGGATCATGACCTGAGCCGAAGGCAGACGCTTAACGACTGAGCCACCCAGGCGCCCCCAAAATAAAATCTTTTAAAGATTTATTTATTTTAAAGGGGTGAAGGAGCATAGGAAGAGGAAGAGAGAATCTCAAGCAGCCTCCCGCTGAGCCAAGTGGGGCTCTATCTCAGGACGCTGAGGTCCTGACCTGAGCCAAAACCAAGAGTCGGAGGCTCAACCGACTGAGCCACCCAGGCGCCCCTAAAAATAATTTTTTTTAAGGAAGTGATTATATTAATTTTTTTTTAAAAAAACTTTTATTCCTCCATGGCACTTAGCCACATGTCAAGTGTTTGTTAGCCACACACTAGTGGCTACTATATTGGACAGTGCAGATACAGAACATTCCCATCATCACAAAAGGTTCACTGAACAGCAGTAAGAGAAGTGGGAGTCCTGGCCAGGGTGACCCCTACGAGCGCAGTCTCTAAG
Organism: Mirounga angustirostris; assembly: GCF_029215605.1. NCBI lineage: Eukaryota > Metazoa > Chordata > Mammalia > Carnivora > Phocidae > Mirounga > Mirounga angustirostris. The sequence goes on from NW_026991721.1 coordinate 56,481,737, forward strand.
GAGTGATGATGGTTGGAAGCCCTGTGCGAGGTGCAGACATTAGTGATTGGTATTCTTTCTAAAACTCCGCTCTAACAGCACTATTTTCCTATAACAGCTACTGTGTAACTCATGCGTGCCTCGAGCCCACAAGTCCCGGCTCAGAGAACTGGGTTCCCCGGCTTCACCGCATTTCCCTCCTCCCACAAACTCACTATGGTCGCCAAACCCCATCTCCCAACATGCTCCCGGCCGTCTTCAGCGACTCTGATTCTTCGGCTTCTGGGAAATGTAGTTTTTAAAGCGTTCCAACTCCAGAAAGGTGCTAGGCATGAACTAAGGTTCCCATAAGGCAGTGCGTGGGTCATTGCGGTCCACTTCACCGTGGCCGCCATGTCTGCCGTGACGGGGGTAACAGGATGGCCACCCAAGGTTTAGCGGAGCGGGGCCTGAGATGCTGGAATCCCCAAGGTAGAAGGAGGATAGCAACCGCGCGGGGCCTCTTCCTGCCACTCGTCAGATCGCCGCCGCTCTGCGGCTGTGCGGTTGCCTCAACCGAAGTGGAGCCGATGGGGGCGCCAGGGAGCCGTGGTGACTGAGCGGCCGCAACCACGAAGGGACTTGGACGCAGCGTCCAACTGGGAGCAGCCTGAGGGCCATTGGGCGGCCGCTGGAGGCAGGCGCACGCGCAAATGCGGGACCTCGCGGCCTCTGTAAACACCGAAGAGCGCCTGCGCTAACGGAGCGTCTCGGGATCAACACCTGGGGGCGCCTCAGCGAAGACAACAGTAAAATAAATCGTAGCGTAAAGGCCTTGCGTTCTTTCTGTTGTCCTTTTTCTTATAGTTTGTAAAGCACAGGCCCCTTCATTGCCTCTTATTTTGATCCTCATACCAGGGTGGTGGGTTACGGGTTTGGGTTTTTGGTTTTGGTTTTTTTGTTTTGGTGTAATGACATTTAGTTTTCCATCATATATTCTATTTATTATTTCACAGCAGGTGTTTTACAAATGGGACAACGGGTCAGAGAAAGTCACACAGCCAAAATCCAAGCATAATAGAGTGTGAAGGACCGGAGATGGTTCAGGATTCACGGGCTCTAACCTACGCTCTGCCTCTTGACTTGCTGTGTGATCTTGGGTAATTCTGTTCCCTTGGGAACGGAAGCCTTCTAGTTTGTAAATGGAAAGAAGTTGTTGGGAGGATCAAATGAGATCCAGGAGTGAAACTAAATTCCCAAGCAGTCTATAAAGGCGAAATATTATAGTCACATGGTTGCAGATTGAGGGGCCCATTTCCTTATTCTACAGATTGCAAAACTGAGGGCCCCCAAAGGGACGGGAGCTTGCTGCATGTATCAGCAGTCTGTGAGGAAGGGCTGAAGCCCAGCCCTACTGCCTTTGGGCCGGGAGCCCTTCCCTGCACCCCAAAGATCAGTGTCTTTGTTGGATACAGGCTCAGAGATCGACTTTACTCTGAGGGCCTGGGAGAAGTCCCTATTCCCAATCCTTCTCCTACCTCACTTGGCTCTAATGAAGGAGGGCCCTGCTCTCTTGAGATGGCTACCCGAGGCAGGAAGCTAAGGAGGATCTGGAGAATGCTGGAGAAAGAACAGTGTTGCTGGAGCGGTACAGGCTCTGCTTCTCAGGACCGTGGTCCAGGCAAGGGAAGGAGCCCAGGTGTGACAGATGAGGGGGCAGTGCTAAGGGGATAGACCCTGAATGGGAAGGAGTGGGAGAACATGGGGCTTTGTTTCAGAGTCTGGGAGGAATTGGGCGTTCAGGTGATCAGTTGGGGCCAGTGACAGCTGGAGGTAGTATATGGACTGGACTGATGATGAGGAGAGGAATGGATGCTTATTGAGCCGAGGTGGTAGGAGCCACTCTCCCAGCCAGGCGGAGCAACCAAGTGGTACCACAGACATAGCATCCCACCCCCCAGGATTAGGCAGCTGCCCACCAGAGAAGTGAACTTTTCTCTGTCCCTTGTAGTGGTGGAGCTGGGCAGTACCCAGCTGGTTCTCTCTGGAGTGCCTGCCCTTAGAGGTTCTGGGGATAGGTGGGTGGGGGGAGCCTGGGGGACCCTGAGTTCTAGTTGCAGATGGAGTCTTCTCAGGCAAGTCATGAAAGGCGAATGTTTGTAGAGCTAGAAATCCAAGATTCTTCTCACTTCCAAGTATCTAGTTCTCTGGGCCTTTAACACTTACCTGTTTTCAGCAGGGAAAACAGGCTAAAGGAGGAAAGGACTCCATTAAGGACACACAAGGAGTTGGGGTAGAACCGAATTAGAATAGGGATCTTTCCATTACATGGCAGTGATCAAACATCTTCATCAAACATTTATTGAGTGTCTAATGTATACTCTGAGAACAGCTACCTTGGGATAGCAAATAGAAGCCAGAATTGCCTTCAGACTTGGCTTTTAATCAGCCCTCCTAGTGACTTAATGCTGTTACCCTGGGTGAGTCACGACCTCTCTGAGCCTCAAGTTGTCTGTAGGGTGGCAATGGTAAGACTTATCCAGGGTGTAACTACGAATTAAATGAGTTATGAGCTGTTAAGCACATAGAACAGCACAAGGCACGGGGTACACACTTAGTGAACATTAGCCACTGTCCTTACTCATGAACACAGGTTGAAGCCGGGTTCTACTAGAGCCAGGGAGGGGGAGAGATGCCGCAGCCCCAGGTCTGCTCAGCTCCCAGATACATCCCCTCTGTGCCCTGGGAGCCTGTGTTTCTGGAAGTCAGGAGGCGAGGGGGGGGTGATGGGGACCCACATTCCCATTTCCTCCTCTGGCACTGGGAACCTGGCCGGGAACAAGTGCCTCAAAGAGTGTTTACACCTCCACATGCAACATGATTCCCTTCCCCACAACTTGAGGTGCAGAGTTAATGTGATGCTTGCTCAAAGCTGCATGTTACAGCCCTGGACAGTCAGACCAGAACTGACTGGGGTCTTTAAGCCCGTCAGGGTTTGGGGTCATGCACAACCTTTCCTCCCTGCAAGGCAAAGTCCAAAAATGCTAATGGCAGATGCTTGACCTGTGTTTCCTCTGATCAAAGCAAGAACTGGAGGGCAGGGAGGGGTCCAGGTGGGCCTGACATCAGGTACCCCGCCCCCAGCCCACCCTGTTAGATGGTAGAGGTCTGGCCCACTGGTAATTTCAACTCTGGTCTAAGCCTCCATAATGGAGTTCTCCTTCAAACCCCTTATTTGTAGAGGAGGAAAGAAAAACCCAGAGAGGCCAAGAACTCACCCAAAGCCCCACAGTAAGGTAGGAGTGAGTCTGGACCAAAACTCAGGTCTCCTGACATTAGGTCAGGGCTCTCTGCCTGGCAACCAATTTGGAGGGGGCAGGGCATGGCTCCATTTCTCCCTCCCAATGCCCCCTCAGCCCTGCTTGGACCAGCCCCAATGCTGCCACTGGGGGGGCCCTGGCTGGGGAGTAGCAGGCTGGAGGTGGGTGCTTGGAGTGGTAAGGGGAGGCAGAGTAGAGCACCTGGTCAGAGACCAGCCCAGAGCTGACCTGGGGCAGGTGCAGTGGGGAAGCTCTTCTTGATGAGGTGGCTGCTGCAGGATTCCAGGGCCTTATTAATCGGTCTGAGGCAGCAGAGGATAAAAATACCGTGGGAGCACACTCCTGGAGGAGGGGAGTAAAACAGATTCAGGAATGAGTCACAGAGCCCGGCCCTAAATTTAGAAGGTGCTGAAGGAGGCTCCCCAGGGGAGCACCGTGGAGATGCTGCCGACCCAGGGCACCAGGGGCCTTAGGGCAGGGGGCAGGGGCTGGTGGAAGCTGCCTGCACAGCCTTGCCCTGTAATGAGAAAATAGACGTTTTGAGTTGCTGTTTAGGCATTTTACAGGCATTTACAACCCCGCTTACGCCCAGAGTCTGGACATTTAGATGAGGACCTGAGCTTCGGATTCCCACCACAAATTCCTGTTTTGCTCTTCCTGGTCACTTAAAATGACCACTCAGAGTTGAGCCGGTGAAAATCTAGTGACTTCCACCCAGACCACCTTATAAGTAATAGGTGCTTGCTGTCCTGCTTTCTGTCTCCTGCTTGGAGAAGACCTGGACGGAGGACTGCCCTTTCCCTGGCTCGTTTTACCTCTTCTGGGATCTGAAAGTAATATATCTTGTGACTTGACTTCCTTTGTATGAGTGTATTGAAACTGGGCCTTCAGTCGAAAGGACCCAGGGTTTTCACTTTCCCAGAGTGGGAGCTCAGATCCCAAGGGAGCTACCAGCCAACCCCGTGTGGGTGGCTCATGCCTCCTCATTCAGCAGATCATAATCTACATATTCTTGACACACCAGCTCCAAGTTTTCTGACACATGCCCCATGAAAGCTGAGCCTGTCCTAGGCCTGTTCCACGTCCAGATTTTGACCCCAGAATGAACCCCAAGCCCTGGGAAGAGCCTTCAGCCCCATCCTCAGACAGAGTCCCTAGTGTGCCTTCCCCACACCAGCCCTTCCTACGGTCCTGGGAACCAGCCCCTGGCGCGTGGACATCTCAGTTCTGTCCTGCCCGCTGGCTGGTCACGGCCAGGCTCCCCACGTCCTGTCGCTGTCCTAGCATACAGCTCTCGGACACTGAGGAGGGGCATCTGTGGGGGCAAGGAGCTAATGTCCCTTGAGTGAAGGCCTCCCAAAGGGGACCCATCCAGGCCTTTGGCAGCTGTTTGGGAATGGGAATGAGGAAGGGGGACAGAATGTCATAGTGCTCACCTCTGCTTTATTCTCAACCTCCGGGCTCCAGATGAACCCAGACGGTTTCATTTCCTCCAGATCAGAAGAGAGATGTACTGCCTCCAGGTCAAGGAACAAAGATGCAGGAGAGAGGCCATCCTTGGGGACAGATGTCAGACCTCAGGGGAAGGGGGCTCAGGAGCTGTGGCCTTTATTGAACGCTCATTGCTTGCCAGGCACAGGGCTAAGCACTTCACATGCATGAACTCATTTCATCCCCGTCACAATGATGGAGATCCTACTAATCCACCCATTTTACAAATGGGAGAACGGAGACACAGAGAGGTTCAGTAACTTGTTCTCCATCAGTAAAAAGTTCTAACCCAGACAGCCTGACTCCCTGGCTCAAGCTCTTAGCCATCATGCCAGAGTGCTGAGCAGGTACGTCACTGTATCTGCCCTGCCTCGGCTCCCACCCTCCAGTCCCTGCACCCTGGAGCTCTGGGAGCTGCCCTGTGGGCCTGCAGGGTCTTGCAGCCTAGGGAACCCCCAGGCTTGGGATAGGGAGAAGCCTAGCAATACCCCCACACCACACAGGACTTCACAATGTACAGAGCCCCCAGCCCGCCTCAACCGGATGGGGGGAATCTTGAACACCACCGCTTTGACAGGATAACAGGCCTAGAAAGGTGTCCAGGGGAGGTAGAGTCTGAAGCAGAACCCTGGGGACTCCCTCTGTGGGAGGGCCCTAGACCCGGCTGGCCATGCCCCCCTGGGTCCCCCTGCTGATGATGTCCATCCTGCGCTGCCGCCTCCAGGAACCCAGTTCAATGGCTGGGTCGATGCAGCCTTCCGAATGCCCTGGAATTTCCTGTCAGAGGCTCCTGATCTATCTGCCTGACCCCAGGCCCTACCCGAGGCTCTGTGCTCAGGCCGCTAACAGCGGGGGTGGAGGCGTCCGTGTGTGTCTTCAGGAAGGACAAAGTATTCTGGCCCTTCTACCAGGGTAAGAAATCCAGCACAGGGACCAGTGCCTCTTTTTTGGCAGCCCACACAACATCCTTGTTTTGGTTTCTTCTTATTTTTTAATCTCGAAGCTGGGCCCTCAGCACCCTGACTCAGGCGAGTTTCCACCTCCCGAGACGACAGGGCTTAGGATCCTGGGGAGCACTTAGGATCACCCTTTGGATGGTGGGAGGGGTTATTGCTCTTCTGAGGGGAGAGGCTCCTCTGATAGGGCCTGCTTGGGGAACTGGGACCTGCCCAAGGCCACATCCTGGCCCATGTAACTTCCCCCACACCCCTCCTGCCCACACCCGGGGACAGTAAGGATGGGTTCTGTTTCTTGCTGGGCCTATTTTCCTCATCTGTCAAATGGGGCTAATGGTCCCTGCCTGACCTCCCACCTGAAGCTGTTGTAAGAGTCAGACAACATGAGTATGAAGATTCTTACTCTGGCCCAGTGCCTCTTCACAGAGAGGATGTGGGGGGCCATGTGTGCGCGTGACAGACACACATAACAGCTGCCACTCCCGGCTGCTGTCTGCGCATTCACAGGCCGGCCTGGGATTGAGGTCTGGAGAGGACGGATGTGCCGGCGGGCGGAGCTCCGAGGCTTTGTGATTGTGGGGGCGGCTTGCCGAATGGAGCAAATACTGGGAGCATACTTACACGAAAAACGATTCTTTGCTAATCGGGAAGTCAAATTTCACTAGGTGTCCTGTGTTTTATCTGGCAACTCTCCTTGGGTGCTCTGGGTGACCCGGTGTGTCCAAGCATGTGTACCCGGGTGGGGCTGGCCGTGCCAGAGACTGAGGTGGCCTGTGGTTGTGCGGGACTGTGACAGGACACCAGTGTGATGGTTTGTGGCTATGACAGTGTCACCAGGAGAAGCCAAAATGTGAGTGACTGCCCGTAAGGCTCTCTGTGACTCCCTCAGGGCAGGGTCTGGGCTGTTTGCTCAGCGAGGCCCAGCAGGGGCAGAGACCCACCCTGGGCAAACACTTAGATCCGGCTCCAGGTGGGACTGGGATGCAGAGCCTATTGCCACCTGCAGTCAGACTGTAAAGGACATGTCGCTCTCAAGGCCAAGCCAGCACTGGAGGCCTCAGAGTGCTCTGTCCTAGGCCCTTCCAGTGGGGCCTCTGGAACCACCTCTCAACTGCTGCTTCCTGGTGACATCACACACGTCACTGCCCAATCTTCTAGAACAGTGTCCCCAGGACACTGCCTCGTTGCCCTAGGCAACCTGGGAATGTCTCCACCCAAGCTGGCAGGCCAGGTTACCCCTGAGGAGGGGGTGGGGGGAGAAAGGGCCAGGGGGGGCCTTCTCCTCATCTCCCAGAGGGGAGATCGGGGCAGCCATCCGTCTGTCTGACTAGATGGTGAGTAGGAGCAAGTCAAGACTTGGTGGCCCCTCATTGTCCAGGACACTGGGGAGGGTGGGGGCCCTGGGCAGAGGCTGAATCTTAAGACAGAGAGAGGATGGTAACTGTACCCACATCCTCCCCCCAGGGTAGTGAAAGTGGTGGCATATAATGGGGAGCAGGGTGGAGCCTTGGGATAGGAACTGGGAAACCTAGGTTCTTCTCTCTGCTTTGTTCCTGCTAGCTGGGCCTTTGTGTCCCCATCTGTACAGTGAGGGGCTGGGGACAGATGACATCAGTCTGAGGATCTTTAGTTCTGATGGGGACATAGTAGAGGGATTTAAAGGGAGTGTTGGGGACCAGGTCACGGGTGGCTCTAGGCAGGTGCCTGACCTCCGCTCCAATAACTGTCAGGGGGCAGTGGGCAAAGTCTGGCAAAGAATCTCCAAATGACCCACTGCCCCATTCTGGGAATCAGAGTCATGAGCTACTAGAGGTCCCCAAATGGGCTCTGACTTGCTTTGTGATTCAGGGGTGTCCCTGTGCCTCTCGCGGCCTTAGCTGTTCTCTCTGTGAGGGGCATGTGTAAGCCCCAGCACCTGCTCAGCGCCCTAGGTAATGATTCCTCACGTTCCCATGATGCCCCTCAGTTTGCTAACACCTTCTCCTTCTCATACAAGTTCCTGCCTTCCACAGCCACTCTGACTCCTGCTCGGTGATGCCCCATTCTGGCGCCTGGGACCCAGACAGGAGCCAGACCTGGGCTGTGCCTTGGGGGCCCAAAGAAATACCTCGACCCACCTCTGGTGGAGGGGCCCTATGGCTGGGGCAGGGGACTGCAAGGGTCCGAGCAGGGGGCATGCCTTGCCAACCTTTTTGACTGTTTAATCTTCCATGAGAATCTTAACCACCATCGTATCAAGATGTTACCTTAACAATTTTTGTTGGAAACATGCCATTTTTGGACAGTATATTCTCTCTACCTCCCCTCCCAGTTATATTTCTGACTATTTGGGGGTGAAACTGCCACATGTACAACTCTTTTCATTGCAATAATTCTCAGAGAGTAGGTATTTTTATTTTAGATGAAGAAATAGGCTTAGGGAGACTTGTCACCTGCCCTTGGTCACACAGCTCGGAAACGGTGTGGCTTGGATTTAAACCCAGGTCCACAGACCCTTTGCACTGCCAGGCTATGGGAAGCAGGGGTGGCCAAGTTCTAGAACTCCTCTCCAGACTCCTCCCCCAGGTCCCCTCTCTCAGCCCTCCTGGGCTCACTGTTCTGCCCTTGAGCAGACAGGGTCCTTCTCTCTTGCTCAGGGGTGTTTGGCGGTCATGTTTGAGAGGCTGTCATAAACCCCTAAGCCAGAGATACCTAAATTTCAGGGGCATGGCGGGGGTGGGTGGACACTTGCAAGGGCAAATGAATGATGAGTAGGATGGGGAATAATTCTGCTCACTCACTGGCTAGCTAGTCTGGCCTAAACCCAGGACCCAGGGTTGAGCCCAGGGCATGGCCATCGAAGCTGGGGTACCAGGCCACTTACTTCTTCTGACCCAAGACCCAAAAGATTCATTCTTGGTTAATCTATGGTTTCTGCCATCTGTACCTCCCTGAGTTTATGTGTCTCTCTCAGATGGGCAGCTCTCTGTCAGTCTGCCCTCACTGCTGTCACCCCAGCCTTATCTCTTTTACCCTGGACTGGGTGATGGGCACGAAAGGTTTACTGCCCTAGTGTTTGCTATCTGCTGAGATGTTATTGGGGCCATAAGAAGACAGGATCCACCAGGCCCCGCTGTTCCCATCGCTTTTCCTTATGGTAGATCCCAGAGGCAACAGTTCACAAAGTAGGCTCTTGGACTCCTCTTTTGGGTCTCCCACCCGCCTGGCTGTGAGGCTGTCAGATAAAACACTGAGGCCAGGGGAGCGGCAGTGATCTGTCTAGAGTTGGGGTGGATACAGAGGAGGTACCTAGCAGAGAACAATAGCCCCGGCCTCCTGAGCCCGGGACCAGCTCCCCTGCCACCCACTCCCAAACATTTAAAGAATTTGGGTTCGAAGGGGCGGGAGTGATTATATGACTATGCCACCCACATACTGGAGATGGAAGGTGATCACACCTCATGGGGACCTGCTACTCGTTTTACAGGATTTACTTTGCAGAATACCCCTTGAGGTCATCTGCCATCACAGCTCCCTGCTCACCCTCCTTCGCTTGTATTCACAAAGTGCTTTGATTCACAAAGTGCTTGGAGCCCTAAGCACTATAGGAAGAAACACCTCTATCTGTGAACCCATGGTCACAACCCACGGTCACAACTCATCTTTCTCTGGCACCTTTAAGAAAAGCTATTCTATCCCAGCGCTCTAGGATGGTGAGGCTAGGAAGGAATTCTGATTCCTTCATTCCACAGATGGGAAACTAAGGCCCAGAAAGGATGGAGCTGCCAGAGCAGAGAAAGGAACCCTGGGGTGGGAGGAGGATGAGACCTGGGTACTGGATAGGATGGCTCTGTACTCACTGTGTGACACTGGGCAAGTCAGCTGCCCATCCAGGTGAGCTCCCATGGGCCCTCCCTGCCTCTCTGTGGTCACAGGCCAGTGGCTGGTGTGAGTCAATGCTCAGCCTTGGGCCATCCGCCACACTCATTCCCGCCTGGCCTCAGAGAAGTTGAACTATTGGCCTCAGTTCCTAGGAAGTGGCTGGAGGCAGACCTGGCACTAGGACCCAGGGGGGGCAGATGTCGGCCTCCCAGGCTGGAGGGGGTGGCTGGAGTGCTGGTGGAGGTAACCCCACTCCCCCCTTGGCTTTGGAGCTCTGGCCAGCTCTGCCCGGGAGGGACAGGGGAGCCCCAGACTCTGGGGCCAGATACTCTTTTTTTTTTTTTTTTAAGATTTTATTTATTTCTTTATTTGAGAGAGAGAACGACAGAGAGAGAGAGAGAGAGAGAGAGCACATGAGAGGGGGGAGGGTCAGAGGGAGAAGCAGACTCCCTGCCGAGCAGGGAGCCCGATGCGGGACTGGATGCGGGACTGGATGCGGGACTGGATGCGGGACTGGATGCGGGACTCGATCCCGGGACTCGATGCGGGACTCGATCCCGGGACTCGATGCGGGACTCGATCCCGGGACTCGATGCGGGACTCGATCCCGGGACTCGATGCGGGACTCGATCCCGGGACTCGATGCGGGACTCGATCCCGGGACTCGATCCCGGGACTCCAGGATCATGACCTGAGCCGAAGGCAGTCGCTTAACCAACTGAGCCACCCAGGCGCCCCGGGCCAGATACTCTTGAGAGCCCAGTCTAGTCCATGGGAGGTGTGTTGGGTGCTCAGGACAGGTGGTGGTGGACAGTGGCCAGAGTCCTGGGCTGGACGGGGGCCCTGGTTAAAGCTCCCAGCTGGGAGTAAGACTGGAGAGATGTTGCCCAAGTCTGGTCAATCTGGGAACCTTGAGGCTGGTGGGTTCCATCAACTTCCCCCTGGGTTTGCGAACCTCACTGGGAAATGGGTTAGAAGTGTGTAGGCTTGGTGTGCCTCGTGGTTGGTGGGGGATGCAAGTGAGTTGCTTTTGATTGTGGCGGGGGTGTGTGCCCATGTTTGGGTCTCTGGAGTGTCGTGTGGGGGTGTCTCTGGGATGTCTGGGGACAGCGTGCCTGTGTGTAAGTAGGTTGTTGCGGGGGTGTATAACTGTGCGTATGGGAGGGGGATGGAGAGAAGGGGCTCCTAATTAACTTCCAGAATCCCTCTTCAAGCACCTCAGGGCCCCTCCTCCCAGAATCCACTCTAACTTGGCCCCTTCCCGCCCCGTCCCCAACCCGGAGTTGAGGACTAGTCCTCCCCAGGCCATGTTCCCTCCCAGGGCGCGCGGGGGCGGGCGCTAGGACCCGGCGGGGCGGGGCGGGGCTCCGAGCTCCGTCAGCTGTAGCTCCACAGCCTGGAAAATACCAAGCCCCGGGGAGCGGAGCCCCCGAGCCCCCGAGCCTAATCCGGAGGGAGGGAGGGAAGAAGGGAGGGGGCGCGCGGGGCGCGGGGGGGCACGGGGCGGGGCCTGGCGGCGGGACCCACTGCTCCTCCCCCCGGAGCCCCCGCGCGGCCCCGGTCGCCGGGACAGCGGCGGCAGCGGCCGCGGCGGAGGCGCTCGCACCCCCGGCCCCGGCGGGCCCCGGCGGAGCAGCGGGCACAGGTGAGCGTCCGGCTGGGCGGGCGCCCCACCCCGCCCCCACCACCCGCCCCGCGCGCAGCCCGCGCCCGCGCCGCTGCCGAGTTAGTTGAGCCGGTCCGGCCGGCACTGCGCGGAGCCCCGCCGGGCGGTCCGTCCCCGCGGGTCCTGGCCTCCCCTGGGTCCCGAAGAGCTCTCGCGGAACCCCCCCCGCCCCCGATACGCAGCCCCCACTCCGGCCCCAGGAGGTCGGGGGTCGCTCCTGGGGGTGGCCCCGTGACTGCCCGGTGCTGGTCCGCGCTCACTAGGGGGCCAGTCCCTGCCTGTCTGGAACTCTCCATCCGCCCAGGACCCCGGACAGCCCCACCCGCGCCCCCAGCGCGCTCACTCCCGTCCTCAAACCGGTCCTGCAGGTCCCAGGAAGGTGGCGTCAGCATCTGCAGCCGCGTCGACGTTGTCGGAGCCTCCGCGGAGGACCCAGGAGAGCCGGACTAGGACCAGGGCCCCGGGCCTCCCCATGGAGAAGTCCGCTGCCTCAACAGAGCCCCAAGGGCCTCGGCCAGTCCTGGGCCGCGATAGTGTCCAGGTGCCCGACGACCAGGACTTCCGTAGCTTCCGGTCAGAGTGTGAGGCCGAGGAGGGCTGGAATCTGACCTACAGCAAGGCCGGCGTGTCTGTGTGGGTGCACGCTGTGGAGATGGATCGGACCCTGCACAAGATCAAGGTAGGGTTGCCCTGCCCCACGTGCAGCCTCCACCGCACCCTTGCTGCCTGGGACGGGGAGGGAGGCAGGGCCACAGACACCTGGTTGTGCACCTGGCCTCAGAAGGAGTCTCCTGCCAGGAACCAGGAGGAGGCACAGTTTGCTGGGCAAGCGCTCATCACACAGTTGGGCCAACTGAGGCCCGGAGAGGGGGTGTGACTCACTCTGGCTCCTCTCAGCCAGAGCCCAGGCTTCTTCATGTCCTTGCCTGCTCCTGGGGAGGTGGGCTGCTGCCAGGCCTGTCTAGGGGAGTGGTCTCCTTCTGGGACCGCTCTGCCCCCACAAGTCTTCACCGGGTCCCTGACTTGAGTTATCCCAGGTGGGGAGACTGAGCCCTTCTCTCCCTAATTCCTGGTTCTGTTTCCACTCTCTGCAGCCCTGGGTGCCAGGGACCTGATTCCTTCCTGCCGGATGCCCTGCACTTCCCTCTTCCTTCCCTCGCTGCTCCCAGAGTCTCCTGCAGGGACTTAGGATCATGGTTGGCAGATCCTGAAGTCAGGGCTTGGATGTCCCTGCTTTACACAGGGCCAGGCTTGCGGAGGAGGGGGCCAAGGGAAGCCAGCAGATGCAGGGCAGATGCGGGTACATCAGCTCCCTCAGAGCCAACAACCCCATTCCTCACAGCCCTGTGATTTTCCTCATACAGGACAGGCTTGAGGTTTGGGACCCCATGAGCCCACTTCCCCTGCGGGACAAGACGGGGCAGAGGCTGGTGAAGATTCTGGCCTAGAAGCCTCAGTAGCTGCCCCCCAACACATCTGGCATTGCTGTGAATGCCACATTCCAAGGGGGGCAGGTCTCCCTTCAGTGGGCTCTTGGCAGTAGGTTGTGCCCTTCACCTCCCTTGCCTTTCTCTTGCTCTCCTCTTTCTGCTGCCCTCCTCCTCAGCATGGAGGAGTGTATTCCTATTGGGGGGGAGGGGAAGGGCACTGGACTCAGAGGGCACTTCTGCCCCGGGCCTGCTCTCAGACTTAGCTGCGGCATTTTGACTTCATTCCAGGGTTGGAGATATCTGACCTTCTCTCTCCCGTGCCTTTCTGCCTCACTGTATCTTTGTCATTTACAGCTTTGTCCATCTGTCCCATGTGGCCTTCTAGCTCACCCTTCCTGCCTTTCCCCCCTTCCCCCCAAACCGTGACTCTCTGTCTGGATCCCAGCTATCTGACTATCTCTTTCTCTCCAGGTTTCCATGTGTGTCTCTCCATCTGGGACTCTGCCCAGGCCTGAGGGCCCTGGGCTAGCAGGTTCCTGGGGACCTGATCTGTGTCTGAGGCTGAGGAGCAGGAAAGCAGAGGGCAGCTGGTATGTCCCAGCTTGGTGCTCTCTCAGAGTAGGGATAGATCCCATCCCTCTTTGTGTCCCTAGCATCCAACACAGATAGAGCAGGGATGTTGGTTGAATGAAGGGATGAAAAGAAGGAAGGAACAAGCTGAATGAAAGGTGAGCAAGGTTGTTGCGAGAACAAGGCTGTTTTCCAGACTGTGACCTGGGAAAGGCTTAAGGCCCCCCAGAAGCCGAAGGTCTGAACTAAGTCCAGTACACTCCCACCCTCTGTGTCAATAGGGAGGGGTTGCCTCCTCCGTCTGGCTTGGTTAATGAATAAACCCAGCCCAGTCCCGGACTGGAGCTGGTGGGTTTTGAGACCAGACTGCCACAAGAGACCCCTTGTGGTCAGATCAGACTTGTCAGGTGCCCTTCTTTGGGAGAGGAGGGGGACTTGGAAAAATTGGGTGTCGTGGTCCCTAGGCGGGACCTGGATCCTCCTTCCTGCTCCAACTGAGCAGAGTTTGGAGGTGCCAAAAGGCCCTTTGCCATCCCTGTTTCATACTCCCTCCTCACTGGGGTGCAAGTGAGAACACTAAGGCCCAGAGAAGGACAGGGGCCAGCCCAGGGTCACACAGCCAAGTCTTAGAAGAGCCAGGCTTGGAACCCAGATTTCCAGCCTCCTAGCTGTCTCTGTTCTGTTCCCCACAATGGAGGTAGAGCTGGGGACAGGAGGTGAACAGAGTTGGGGCCTAGGATGGAGGCTGGGGACTTGGCTATGGGTACCCCAAGGGGCCAGCCCCCCATTCCTGATCCCCTCAGCATAGCCCAGTGGAGCTCTGGGAGATGGGCAGGGGTCTCTGAGCTCCCCATCCTCAAGATTCCAGGATTCCCAGATTCCATGCAGTGAATCCCATTTCTGACAGGAGCCCCCGCCCCGAGCCAAGCAGGAGCTGTGTCTCTCTCCACCTTCGAATTTACCCTCTGGCCAGTCCTGGGCAGTTGTAGGCTTGTCTCCATGCTACAAAGAAACTGACGCCAAGAGTCACTTGCTTGTGATCACAGAGCAGCTGAGGCAGAAGTAGGACCCAGGCCAGCCTGGCTCCAGAGCAGGCTGGCCTGGGTCCCCTCTCTGCTTGGGCTCACTTTGCTGGTCAACATTGTAGCACTTGACCCCATCAATAACTCTTTGAAGTATGGCAGTGTTCTCATAATCCCATTCCTGTCTGATAAATGAAAGAGCTGAGGCCCCAAAAGGGGAAGTGACTTGCCAAGGTCACGCAGCAGGTCTGAAGCCCGAGTGCCCAGGGCTGATTGGGTCACTCCAGGGGGCTGGGATTCAACCACAGTTGTTTGTTGAACTTTTGCCCCCTTACCGCATGTGTCATGGGCCTACCCCCTGAGCTGGGAAAGCCAGCCTGCCCCCTGGACAGGCCTTGTTCTCGTGATCCCAAGGTGAGGGTGGGGATGGGGTTCTGCCTATCTGTCTGCCTGATTGATTTCCTCCTCATGTCTCTTCCCCTAGACTTATCTTCTCCTTGTCCCTGTGTCCAGAGGTCCCTGAAAGCCACTGTAGCTCTGGGCCCAGCATTCGGAGCCAAGGCAAAGGGAAGGGGCTGATGGAGGCCACCTCTACCTTTTTCCTCCCTCCTGGCCTCCAGCCTGGCCTGGCCTCAGGTCTGCACTGTGCCTGGGCCCTGGAGAGGAGGCAGACACCACCTCCTGAGAAGTCAGGCCTTGTCCCAGAGGCAGATGCTGAACACGCATCCTGGGTCCAAGGCAGAAGGCAGATTGGAACCCAAACCTAGGTCTCTCGATGCCCAGGCCAGTGTCTGAGTGTATGAGAAATGCAAAACTAGGGGGTCTGCCAGTCATTTAAGCAGGGCCAGCTTTGGTCCAGTCCTGGCTGTGGTATCCTCTTCTGTGTATGACCATAGGCACGTCCCTGCCCTCCTCTGGCTTGTTTCTTCATCTGCCACGGGGTTTTCCCAGCTCTAAGAGCCTCTGAACTCAACATTTGTGCTGGGGCCTGTGGGAGAGAAAGGAGGAATGAGGGGACAGAGAGTAGGAGGTGATGTGGCCTGCCAAGCCCTGCCTTTGATGCTCATGTACTCAGGCTCTCCGATGCTGCAGCCTGCCTAGCCTTGTGCTTGGCTAGCCATGTGAGAGGCAGAGGAGACCTGGCCCTGTCCTCAGAAGTTTCTAGACCCTGGTGAAGAGAGGAATGACAATGCCAGGTGACCCCTGCCTATTGCATGAGGCAGATGTTCACAGGCAGACCACAGAGGCAGGAGTGGGCCCAGTGAGCAGGGGCCTTGAGGGGCTTGGTGGCTGGAGCAGGGGTGGGAGGTCTCTTGGGGGAGTGTGGCTGAGAACCTGAGGTTCCTCTTGCTACAGGAAGCTGGGCAGTGGGGACCTGTCTTCTCTGACTTCCTTTCCTATGGCTCCTCCCCTTCTGTTTTGGAGAAAGCTCCACAGCCCCTCCCTTCCCTATCTCTCTGTCCCCCTGTTCCCACATCACAAGGCATCCCCACCCCCACCCCAGGTTTCAAGCCTTCAAGTCTGTTCCCTCTAAGTGACTCATTGGCTCCCCTGTGACATGTGGGATTATTTTACGGATCTCCAAGAGCCCTTCTCACTCTTAACAGTCTTAACACTCTTAACAGACTCAAGAGGGTCGTGGGGAATGTGGGGGCAGGGGCAGATGTTTTCTTTATGGTTTTCCACTGAGTCTTCACAGCTGTCTTGTGTAGGTCTTATTAACACCATTGAACAGATGTGGAAACTGAGGCTTAGAGCAGGAATTCACTTGTGCAAGGCCAAACAGCTAGAGGTGGCTGAGGCAGGATCAGAATTCAGCTCCGTGGGTCTCCGAAGCTGAGATCTCTCTGCTCCCTTGGGCTTGCTTATAAACACCTCTGGGCCCTTTTGTGTTTAGGACCCCATGGGTCCCAACATACCCCTTTCTCCTGCCTGGGTCTCCCCGTGCAGTGTTGTTATGGGAGAGCCCCCTGGAGGGGACCCAGCTGAGCAAGAGCCCAGTCCTTGGTGTGACCTTGGAGGTCACTTCACCTTGCCGAGTCAGTCTTATCTGTGGTGGCAAGAGTGTGAGTTAATCTGGTTCTAGGGCCTTAGACTCTGAGTTCAGGTTCAGGCTGGGACTCTGCCCATCTGGGGCTCAGTTTCCCCATCTCTACAGGAAGCTGCTGGGCAGGTGGTTTGTAGAGGCCATTTGGGCCTTAGACCATGGTAGAGGGGTCTATACTGGTGGACACAGAGTAAGGAAGGTGAGCTAAGGCCTTGCCACTCTGTGCCATCCGAGAGCTCTCTAGATGGGGCACTTGAATCCAGGATTCGGCCCTGAGGACCTGTCCCAGCTGCCTCTAGCTCTGGCTTGGCATGGGGGCAACTGGGGAAGTAGCTCTAGAGCAAACAGGCTCCCAGAGAGCATGGGGTGCTCTCAGGACCATCAGGTGGGGGAGCTCAGAGAAGGGAAAGGTCACAGGGGGCTGGAAGCTTTGGTAAGTCTTTCTGGAGGAGGTGCCTGGGCTAGGCTGGGGCTGTAGGGGAGAGAGCACATGGTCCAGAGTCCCGGTCACAGGGCCTTGAGCAGGTTGCTGCCACCACCTCGGCTTTAGCTTCCTCATTTCTCAAATGTGGATAGTAGGGCCACCCTGCTGTCTTTGGGCATTTCATCCATCCATTCATTCATTCAGTGAACATTCACTGATAGCCTCCTGCCTGGCCCTGTGCTGGAGGTTAGGGACAGAGAGGGGAATCAAGCCCACGTGCTGCTCTCAAGGAGCTCCCTCGTGCATGGAGGGACACTTGTCACACGAGCTGTGGAGACCCAGAGGGGCCCCTGAACCAGCCTTGGGGGCCAGGGAAGGCTTGCTGGAATGCTCAGGTGATACCTTTGGAATGGGGCGGAGACTGAGATGTAGGCATTTGATAGCACTGGGAGCATTCCGTTCGGAGGAGCCGCTGCGCGGGCCCGGAGGCGGGAAATAGAGCAGTGCATTAGGAGCCTGGCAGGTGGCTTAGTAGGGAGCTTGGGACTCAGGGGCTTGGAGGTGATTAGGGAGCTGGACCGAGGCCCTAGGATCTCGGTCCTGGAGGTCCTGGGGTGCCAGGGGAGGGTTTTCAATAAGGCAGGTAGGAGGAGGAGGAGGATTCTGTATTTGTCTGGACAGAGGTGCTGAGGCCCATGCTAAAGCTGGGGCTGTGGGGAATGCATCCAGAGAGATTTAGGAGCGATAATGGATGGGACATGGTGGTTTTAGCATAACCCTTTGCAATGTGCAAACTGTGTTGTGCAGGCTGGAGTGTAAGATGGTGTGGATGTGCAGCCCCCTTGATGCCTGCCTTGGGGATGTGAGGAACCTTGTGAATGTGAGTGGGGTGAAGGTGGGTGCCTCTAGTCAGTGTCCCCCTGGGGCCAGAAGAGCCCTCAGTCCACAGGTTGGCTCTGTATGTCCACGCCCAGCTCCCCAGGCGCTGGCTTTTAAACTTTAACAAGCCCCAGCTCAGTTTCCAGCCGAGAGTCTTTAAAGTTTCAGGAGATGAAAGGAGGGAGTCCTGGAGACAGACGGGTTTTCTTTCTTCCCCTGCGTCTCCATGCCTGGCGGGGCCACCTAGATCCAGGACTGTGGGCCCCATGACTCCAGAAGCCTGGCAGTCTTCGGTGAACTGGGATCTTGGTTGGACCACTCCAGCCTGTTCCTGAGGGACCAACGGCCACAGGCCTGGCAACCAGGTTGCCACCATGATAGACAGGATGGAAACCTTATTCCAGCCCCAACGCTTTACCTTTGCCCCTGACTGGGCAGGTGAGCCTGCCCCATCAACAGGTGGGAGGACAGCTGTTCAGACCAGGTGTTAGGCTGGAGGTGCCCCTCTTCCTTTTGGTGCCTCACTTTATCCCCTCTGGTATGCTTGGGCTGGGGCGCCTGGACCTTCAGAAACACAGACAGTGAAAGCAAGTGGCAGGCCCAGGACTTAGTGGTGGGTCCCACGCCAAATCCAGGCTCCTCTCACCTGTCTTGAGAGAGCTTGGGGCAGGTGGCCCAGAGCAGCTGGAGCTGTTCTCTGGGGCTTTAGCCTAACATTTGTCTCCCTGCCTCTCAGCCTGGCCTTGCTGAAGACTTGCTACCTCTGTTATCTCTAGAGTCATGTCCCGAGGCATGGACACTGCCCCCCCCAGAGCACACACACGTGGGAAGTGGGATGAGTACTGTGGTCCTGGGCCATTTAATCTTGTCCTTTGGGTTTCATGCCACAACCTGCATCTGTCCCTGGTTCCCTGAGATCCCCTCTACCATCTTCTGGACGCCCCCTCTCTATCTTTGGTCCTTCCAGATTGCTTGGGACCTGATTCTGGACCAAAGAAGTGATAGGTCTTTTTTTTTTTTTTAAGATTTTATTTATTTCACAGAGAGAGAGAGTGAGAGAGCACAAGCAGGGGAAGCAACAGAGGGAGAAGGAGAAACAGGCTCCCCGCTGAGCAGGGAGCCCGACACGGGGCTCAATCCTAGAACCCTGAGATCATGACCTGAGCTGAAGGCAGACACTTAACCAACTGAGCCACCCAGGTGCCCCGGAAGTGATAAGTCTTAAGGCAGAGGCCTGATGACCAGAGGGGATGGAGTTTCCTGGTGTGTCTCCAACATTCATTCATTCAACACATTTTTATTGAGCACGTACTATATGCCACATATTGTGTTATATCCAGGAATTTAGTGGCAAATCAGACAGATCAGACCCTGCTGTTATGGGCTTACATCCTGAGGAGGAGACTAGAGAAAACAGAAGCAAACCTATAATTAAGTAAGATGCCAGATGGTGGTTGTGTGTTATGAGGGCAGGGTGATGTGATAGGGCTTGTCTGGCCTTCTCTGTGTGTATCTTCAGTGTGTGGAGCTGGATTGGGGGCGGCTGTGTGTGTGATGTGAGCCTCCTCTCAGGTGCCCCGGTGACAACTCTGGGGCAGAAACCCGACGAGGGTCAGTAAATCATATTGGGGTTGTGTGTGTGTGTGTGTGTGTGTTTCCACCTGCATGTGTCTGAGGTTGTGTGTATGTGCCTCTGAGTGTGGGACTGCGTGTCTCGGTGTCTGGTGTTACTGTGTGTGTGAGAGAGAGAGTCACGCCCCCTCACTGCTGCAGAGTTGTCTCTGATCCAATTATGTCTCCTCAGCTGTC
This sequence comes from Mirounga angustirostris, assembly GCF_029215605.1. Classification (NCBI taxonomy): domain Eukaryota; kingdom Metazoa; phylum Chordata; class Mammalia; order Carnivora; family Phocidae; genus Mirounga; species Mirounga angustirostris. The sequence continues at coordinate 56,501,170 of NW_026991721.1, forward strand.
GCCTGGCGGCTCCAGCCCCGGGCTCCGCGCGGGCTCTACCACAGCTTTCCCCTCCCTGCCTCCATCCAGCCTCCAGGCCTGGCCTCTGGGCCTACCTCTGAGTCTCAGAGTCGCCTCTTGGGGTGCGTTCTCTATCCCTGTGTCTGAGGGTTACTGCCTCTTCCTTTATGTCTCTACTTGTCCCTTTTCTACTGTGTTTTTTTTTTTCTGTCCCAGTTATTTATTCAGTTAACAAACCACTTCTCATGCCTCCCACCCACTCTGCCCCACCTCAGCCAGTGTGCGGGTGCTGGAGACCTGAAGATGGATCAGACCCGGGCCCTGCTCCTGAGGCCTGGTGGGGAGACCAGTGAAGACTGGGACAGCCCTCCAGGAGAACTCCGGCGGAGGGACCCCAAGGCCGACAGCAGGGTGTGGGGGCTGTCTGGGTGGGGCCTTGGGAGCCCGGCAGGAGCTAGGCTGCAAGCTGAGCAGTTCTCTGCAAATCCCTCAGTGCCAAGGGCTCCCAGAGGCAGGAGTATGGACTGAGAGTGAGAAGGAGTGGAGGCGGAGCCAGAGAGGAGGACATTTTGGAGTTGGGATCTGGGCCCAAAGGCAGAGAGAGAGAGACAGCAGGGACTTTCAAGCTGGGTAGTGCCACCATCAGCTCTGGGTTTTACAAAGTTCCCTAGGGCAGGGGAAGCACTGGCCTAGGAGCCAGGAGACCAGAGACAGGGATGTGGCTGCAGTGGTCCAAGCAAGGAGGGGAGGCCTGCCTAGGGTTGGTGAACAGGAGGTGTTGGAAGGTGGTGGCTGAGCGGAATCCCAGGGATGGGAGTGAGGGACGAGTCCAGAACCATGCCCGGGTTCCAGGCACTGGAGGAGAGTGGAGGGCAGTGGGCATTGGGGTAGATGATACGGCAGCACTGGACATGGTGAGTGTGAGCCTGGGGGTGATGCCCAGGAGGCTATTGAAGACGAAGTCTGGAGCTTTCTAGAGAGAGTGCTTTGGGGGGCATCAGACCATTGGCAGTCTCTGAAACCCTGGGAGGTGTTTATCCAATTTGTCTTGGTCTTGATGTCTTTGTGTCAGCCCTGGCCCTTGTCTTGTCTCTCTAGTCACCCCCTAGCCCTCCCTCTTCTCCAGGCCCACCCACCCTCTGCCTCTCTCAGCTCTGCCTCCTCTGTCTGGCTCCCCTGCCCCGCCCCACCCCCTCAGGCTGGAGTGGAGTGGCAGGAGCTCCAGCCCAGGAGGGCAACTTCTGAGATGTCAGAGCAGGATGCTCCTCACTGCTGCAGAGCTGGGGCCTGCTGGCCTGGAGCCCGAGGGGTGTGCTTGGGGTCAGGGAGGCTGCTGGAGACTGCGGGGAGGGAAGGGAGAAGGAGGCAGAACGGCTGTGAGTCACTCAGCCCCGGATGGAGAGCAGCCGAGGGCCCGGCGTGGGCAGCTGGAGCTGACTCAGGAGCCCTGTCCAGGGCAGGCATGGCAGCACGTCCACTCTCCACGGTCTCAAGGGGACCCCACTTTGGGAGAGAAGATGATTTGTAGGTATTGGTGCCAGATCGCCTTCCCTTCAGAAGAGAGGGCCACAGGGCTGGGCCGGTCATTGTGCAGGTGGGAATGCTGAGCTAGAAGGTGGGGGAAGGAGCCTCTGCACTGGGCCCATGCCACACATGCTCTCTTTGTCCGTCCAGCTCCCCTCACTCCAGACACAGCCGGCCCCAACAGACCCAGCCCCAGGGACAGTCCTCAGCTGGCCAGGTGCTTGCTCACCTGCGATGCCTTGGCTCCTCCACAGAGCAGAGCCAGGTTCTTGGGGAACAGCCTTGGGTGGACTGTGGCTCATACTGGGTTCCGGGTTGGTTCCCTCACTTCACTTTTTTGAGCCACCATTTACAAATGGGCATAATCTTCCCTCCTCCCAGGTAATTGGGAGGATGGAATTAAATGAATTTGTAAAGCTCTTAGCACAGAGCCTGGCACGTCATTAACATTTGCTGAATGGATGAATGAATGAACAGTCGGAGGTACTCAAGGGACGGCTCCGTTTTCTCCCGCCTCCTTTCTTGTTCACTCAGGTTACCTGGTGGAACTGCTCAAGCCCTCTCCTTCCTCCAGCCAGTCCGGGCCTTTTCCAGGCCCCAGACTCACGCCAGCACATCTGCCAGGAGCTCTTCCCCCTCCTTTTCTTCTGAGCGCCATCTTCTCTTCCTTTTATCCTGTAGGACGCCACTTAGCTGCTCCGCCTTGTAGCTTGTCCTGGCTTCCCTCTTCCCCTGCTCCTCCGGCCCCAGCAGAGGTCATTGCCTTTCAGCCTGAGGGCACAGGGGCCCGGGGTCCCCTCTGGTCCCACTCGCAGCATGGTCAGGTGATGTGGAGCATTTCCAAGCTGACTCGGCATCAGCATGGGCAGCTTCAGGCCCCAGCTCAGCTCAGCCCAAGACTTGCAGGTCCAGGGAACGAGGACCTCTGGATTCTGGACAACACTCTCAACTCAGGGGGAAAAAGGTATAGTTTCTATGCCTTGTATAAACTGTGTTGATAACAAGAATCCAAAAATGAAAAATCACCCGAAGCCTCGATTCCTGAGTAAAACTTTTCCTTGGTTCCTCCCAAGTCTCATTCAAAGGTGTAGATAATTTATACATAGTTTAGACCTTGGCACAAATATGTATCCTCTTTTGTTCATTTAACATTGCATCTGTAAAAGTTTCTAATATTGCTACAGAATTATTAATTCACGAACATTTCCGGCAGCTGCTCCCTGCCTGTCCTATTCTAGGTTCTGAGGGTTCAGAGCCAGCCTTGCCCTGGGGAGCCCAAGTTCTCAGTAGCTGGACAGTTGTCATCCAGGTGATGTGTCTTAACCCATCCGGGCCCAGCTGTGGGTGGTGTTCCAGGTCGTTCTCAATATATTTTGCTAATTATAAATGCAATGACATAGTCATGAATATTGTAACAGCTTTTTGGTGTGTTTTTTCCTGAGTATAAATTTCTGGTCCTGGGGTTCCAGGAACTGAATTGAAAAACATTTTTCTTTTCTTTTCTTAAAGATTTTATTTATTTGACAGAGAGAGAGGGAGAGAGCACAAGCAGGGGGAGCTGCAGGCAGAAGGAGAGGGAGAAGCAGGCTCCCTGGGATCATGGCCTGAGCCGAGGGCTGACACTTAACCCACTGAGCCACCCAGGTGCCCCTGAAAGACATTTTTATGATTTTAAAAATATTTGCCAAATTGTTTTTTGGAATAATGGAATCAATTTTTGCTGTCATTAACTGTATAACAGTTTTACCATATCCTCACAAGCAGTGGGTATTTTCTATATTTTTGCTAATTTACTAAATATAAATTGGCACCTCAGTACAATTTAAATTTACTTTAACTATCAGAACTATTAAAGATCTTTCAGCAAGTCCCAGAATCTTCCCTGAAGCCTGTCTCTGACCCCCTCTACCCCTACACTGCATTTCAGGCAAGGGTGATGGCAGGAGTCATCAGCCTCAAGTGCCATAGAGATTTCTACGAGTCCAGGAGGTTTTCACGACGACTCTTCCTTCTGATTCCACAGAAGCACTAAGGACCACCAGCCATGGCTCCTGCACTCTGAGAGTCAGAGGAAACCTACACAGGCACAGCCTCTTTGTTGGCTCATCTGCCCACCCTTCCATTCAGAAACAGTTCTTTACTAAACCATGCCAGATACAGGGGATGCCACGATGAACAAGGGGGCCATAGCGCTGGGCCAGTCAGGGCTTTGCAGCGTGTGTTGACGGAGGGAGGCCTGGGGGTGGAGGAGACAAGAAAGAGGCCCCCAGGCCAACCTGAAGGATTTAAGGACTGGGAGGGTTTCAGCCGGCTGAGGTTCAGAAACAAAATAGGGAAGGAGCCAGGGAAGGAAAGTCTGGGGAAAGCAGGACTGATCAGACCTCTCTCCTCCCGCACCCCTCTCCCCACTTTCTCTGACCCCTTGTGTCAGTGCCCTTGAGCTGTTCTTGAGATCTGGGGGGCTTTGGAGGAAGGTCTTAGAAGTCTCCATTCTGGGAGCCCCAGAAACCCAGAGGCAAGGGTAGGTGCTCCATCTGCTTGGCTCAGTGCTGGCCTCTTGGGGCCTTTGGGAGAGACAGTGGGGGGCCCTGAGAGGGGGCCCAGAGCAGAGAGGGTAGAAGGGCTGCTGAAGCTAAGCCTCTCACATGCCATATGCCCCAGGCCAGTCTGCATCTCTCAGCGCCGGGGCTGACATGGAATTGGCAAGTGCCTGGCGATGGGGGCCGTGGGGGCCGTCGGGGGGGGGGGGGCTGGGGCATTTGTGTGGGGGTCCTAGTGGAAGAGGGCCACCCACCCCACTCTCTATCCATCCACCCTGTGGAGGGATCTGGGGCATTTTTGGTTTTTTAACTTTGTTCCCTGGCCCTGTATATCCTGCCCTTTGGGGATTAGCAAGAAGGTGCTCCCGTCGGCAGGGCCTGAGAAGTCCGGGGAAGCTGCCGGGGCTTGGGGCTGGAGGAAGGCCAGCTGTGGCCCGGGCTTTATGTACAAGACTCATTTAATCCTCACAGCTCCACTCTGAGGGGTAGATTCTCCCTGTTTGACAGATGAAGATACGGGGACTCAGAGCTGAAGTCCTTTGCCCAAGCCATAGCCAGAAAGGATCTGCTGAGTAATCTGTGAGCCGTGGGGCCTGGCTGGGCCTGGCTGGGCCTGGCTGGGCCTGGCTGGGTCTGGCGGGCAGCGCAATGGCCGAAACCTTCTCAGGGCATCTTCCAGATGCGGGGCTCCAGGGCTAAGATTTGGAAGAGGCTCTGTCTTTGAGCTCAGTGAGGTCTGAGGATGGAGTGTGGAACTTGTTCCGAGGAAGAATGTATGAGCTTTGCCTTCCTGGTCAGCAAGCCGTCTGAATCCAGTGAGCTCTGCATAATAGCCATCAGTTAACTAAGACAGTCTCCAGTTGCCTGCGTGGTGTTTGGGCTGGGCCAGTCCTGCCCCTTGATGACGGTAGCAGAAAGTCTTGACACTTTGGGGTCAGGCACAACCAGGTGCTGGTTCTCTGCTTCACCACTGTTAGCCTTGAGGCCTTGGTCAATCCTTGTAATTCTCTGGGCCTCAGTTTCTGCATCTGTAAGATGGGGATGATGATACCCACTGGGGAGTTGGGAGGATCAGAGACAGTGTTTATAGAGGATGCATGCAGTTGGGGCCCCTGACAACTGGCAGAGGCAGTTGGAGCTAAATGTCAGCCCCTGTTGGGTCCATGGCCCAGGTGCTCCACAGAGGTCTCCTTTGTGATGATGATTTAGGTAGTGGTTTTGAGCCATTAATGCATGGTAATGGTTATTGAGGTTGTGGCTGTGGTTCAGGGCTATGATTGATTTGATACTGAGTGCCCCACCCGCAGTCAGGAGCACTTCCCTTTGATTTGAATATGGTTCTGTTGGGAAAAGATGATTTGCGTTTACAGTTACTCCTCTTACACTGTCTGCTAAAATGCAGCATGGTGAGCAGTCAGGACAGCCTGTGGGATGTTACAGAGCCCACACGAACCCCTTACCTTCTCTGGGCCTCGCCTTTCCCAGTGGTAACTGAAGAGTGGTGGAGGAAGAAATCATTTCCCGGGTCCCTAGCTAGACCTTTGGGATAATCCGTGTGCCCCAGATATCCTACGGGCAAGGATACTGGAGGCCTGCTGTGTGAAGTCTCAGCATGAGGGCCAAACTTGGGTCCACCTGTCTGTCAGTTTGCATGTTACGGCCCTGGCCTTCGGCCCTCATGGCCACATGGCAGCCCCGTGGAGGTGACCTGACTTCTTTTCCCCTGTCTGGGGTCAGCTATCTCCCTGGGTCTTGGGAGATACTGCAGCCCTTCTCCCTACCACTTCCCTCCCTCCCATGGAGATTCTTCCTTCTCTAAAGCAGAGCCCTGGGAAGGCCTCCAGAGACGCACAGGGCAAGGGGTGGGGGAGAAGGGAGGGGCAGAGTGAGACACAGCTTGGCACCCAGTGGTCCCTCTGTTGAAACACCCTCTCCTCCCTTGTGGCACTTCTCCTCCTTTTCCTTTTAGGCTTCGTTGCTCTCTGCTCCCACAGTCACCATGCCCCTCTTCCCCACCCTGACTCATTCTCTCCTGGGATTTTGTGTCCTTGTCCCTCTTGCCACCTGTTCACTGGGGCTCCTGGTTCACTTCTGAGGCCCTACTGTCCAGTTGCAGGCCTGGCACACAGCAGACTCCAGAAAGTGGTGAATGGATGGATGGACAGATGGGCAGGGTGAAGATGAGGCAAGAGGAGCACCCAGGGCACACATATGAGGTCGCACATGCACATGGGACCTGGTCCTGTCCTGTAGAAGGGTAAATGACTGCTTACGGAAGCCTGCTGAAGTCAGAGCTGCTACTGTTTTTTGAGTATTTACTATATGCCAGGCATATCACGTGCATTATCTCATTTAATTTGATCACAACATCTCCATGAGATGGGTACTATTATTATCCTCACTTTTCATGCACAGAAACAGACTTGGAAGTTTGTGCCCAAGGGGAGGAACTGGAATTGGAAGCTGGGAGTGCCAGACTCAAACCTGCAAGAGTCTTCCCTGAAGGCCTTCCTCACTTGCCCAGTCCCTTCTGACCGTGGCTCTACGGGACTGAGGGTGTGTGGGTCCCAAGGGTTCTGAGCACTCTGCTTTCTACCTCCTGGGGCTGGAGAGAAGGGAGTGCGGGGGACACAGTCTGTGGTTTCTCCAGTGTCACCTGCTCCCTCTGGGCCTCAGTTTGCTCGGCTGCACGTCAGCTTCCCTGCTGTAACCAGGCCCTGGGGGGTTCTGCAGCTCTGCATGGCTCCTTCACTGAGCAGCCAGGAGCAGCCCCCCTCCGGGTCGGGTTTGCAGGGGGTGCTCCCAGACGGCCACCCAAGTGATGACTTGCGCAGGGCCCAATGGCTGTGGGTTCCTGTCACAGGCCTTAGTACCCCCCCCGCGACCCCCCCCCCCGGCCCAGGTGCTCTCCAGTGACTCACCCCTACCCCCACCATCCCTCCTGAAGCTCTTAGAATTACACCTCGCACATGTGGTGGCGGCCGCTGTGGGCCCAGACGGGGCTGGATGTAATTTACCCCTCTTGGCTCAGCTGCGCTGCCTCCTGGAGGCCGTGGAAGGAGCACTGCCAGGAGCCAGGCGGGCTGAGGACACCCACGGTCCCTATCCACTGTCTTCTCCGGACCAGCCCCCCAGCCTGCCTGCTTTTTCACTCGCAGCGTCCCCACCCCCGCCAGGCCTGAAACCACTCCAGTGTCTGGGCAGCATGGGTCCCCTCTCAGTGTGCACCCACCCCCAGCCGCGAGTGCACCTGGGCTCTGGGGACGCTGAGCCTGGCCAGGGGGAGGAGGCGGTCCCAGGTAGGATTCTGATCTAAGAGCAGAGTCCTGTTGTCACTGCCCCCTCCACACACTCACGGCCCCAGAGAACACCTCTGAGGCCTTGCAAAGCCACATCAGCTTCCAAACTTGGCTTTAGTCAGAGAAGTTCTGTTTCCTCAGAGACCACCCTGGAGTGCTCCTTGATGGCTAAGGGTACAGGAAAAGCGGGTTTCGGATCCCTGCTCCGCGGCTTCCTCTGCTGTGCGATTCTGGCAGGTCGCTGCAGCTCCTGGGTGTCGGTCTCCTGCTTTGCAGTGCGGGAGTGATGCCAGCTCATAATTTGGGGTGAAGCGCGAGTGTGCGTGGAACGTCTGCTGCAACATCCAGACCTCCACGTGACTGCTCGGTAGAGGTTGTCCCCGTGCTCCTGCTGCTGCCAGTCTGACCTCTTCCCGGCGCCTTCTCCAACACCTGTCTCTCCGTCCCACGCCCGCCCATCACTTCGCTCACTCGCTCACCCGTGGGCTCACTCATGCGTCCTTAGTCTCCTTCAGTCGCACGGAGTTTGATGCTGAGTGCCCCACCCGCAGTCAGGAACACTTCCTTGCCCTTCACAACCCTGACACTCAGCAGGCGGGACTTTTGTAAAAGTCCCTGATTTGGGGTTTGTCTTATTTTCCTAATGATTCGATTTCGGTTATGCATCTTTGGCAGAAAGGTCACCTAAGTGCTGCCTGTATTCTCTTCATTGCATCCTATCAGGTGACACCCAGTGGTAACTTGTCTCATCCCTAATGACGTTCGCTGTGATCACTTGCTTCAGGAGGTGTCTGCCATGCTTCTCTACAATGAAGTTACTCATTTTTCCCTTTGTAATTAATAAGTATTTGATGGGAAGTTACTTTGAAGCTATGTAAATACCCTATTCCTCATCAAACATTAATTTATCTATTCATACCTGTATATACTTTGGTTTCCTATTTTATTCCATGGAATGTAATCTGTCGTTATCACTATTTTAATACACGGGTTGTCCCAGCTTTAGCCTGTGGTAGGTAGCCAACCTAGTTTGTCTGGGACTGAGGGGTTTCCCAGGATGTGGCATTTTCAATGCTAAAACTGGCAAAGGGGGCGCCTGGGTGGCTCAGTCGTTAAGCGTCTGCCTTTGGCTCAGGTGAGGATCTCAGGGTCCTGGGATCAAGCCCAGCATCGGGCTCCCTGCTCGGCGGGAAGCCTGCTTCTCCCTCTCCCACTCCCCCTGCTTGTGTTCCCTCTCTCCCTGTGTCTCTCTCTGTCAAATGAATAAATAAAATCTTTTAAAAAAAAAAAAACTGGCAAAGCCTTGGGCAAACCCTGACAAGTCGCTCCCTGAACCCGTGGGAGCCCTTCATGCTGGACCCTGTGTCTGCTGCACAAGGTCCCTGTCATTCTGTGAGTTCATCCTTACTTGCTGGCTCAAGAGGCTCCAGGTTCATCTTATCTGACCCAGCTCTAGAATCACACATTTCTCCAAGAAGACCTGGAACCAGGACCTTTTGAGTGTTAGCCTACACCACACCAGGGGGACTGGGGCAGACAGAACTCAGCTTGCCTACACGCCTCACTCTTGTCTGCCTCTGTGCCTGTTTCCTGGCTCTTTTCTCTTCCAGGCCCCTTGGCAGACACCTGCCTTCCAGACAGCTTCTCTTGCAGCCCGATGCCTCCCTCCACCTTGCAGAGCTGACCTCCTCCTTTCTGCCCTCACCGGGCAGTTTGGGGTACCTCTCCATTGTCAAGGTGATCTCCTCCCTCAACTGGAAGCCTCTCTAGCACAGGCCTGAGTCAACTCTGATTCTTCTGTGCTCTGTACAGGGCTGGAATTGGGGGCTGTTAGTTAAATGATTGGATCTAGAGTCATACCCCTTCATCGAGCAGAAAAGCAGAGAGGGAGGGTAACATTTCAGGGTCACACAGTGAATCTTTGCAGTCTGGAGTCTGTCCTTGAACTAACTAACTTTCTTTCTTTCTCTCTCTCTTTCCTTTCTTCCTTCCTTTTTCTTTCTTTCTTTCCTTTCTTTCTTTCTCTCTCTCTCTTTCTTTCTCTCTTTCTTTCTTTCTTTCTTTCTTTCTTTCTTTCTTTCTTTCTTTCTTTCTTTTTCTTTCTTTTGTGTTTTAGACCTTTCTTTGACAATCAACAGTTAGTTCTCATCCACATTAACTGTCTGTAGACTTTTGAAAGTGGTGACAGGTACGTGGGTAACCAAGGTATGGAGCTTGTTTGGTGAAACTTCATCCTTGTTCTGTTTCTGGACAACTGCACACAGATACCGTGGAATATTCCTTATTCCCTTGGCCCAGACAGCTTTGTTGAGCCTGGTGTCAATGTGCACATCTGGAGTTCCCATCTCCTTCATGGCAAATTTCTGGATCCCTTTGGGTGCCCGAGGGGCACGCTTCATGAAACCCACTCCGTGGATGCTCTTGTGAATGTTGATGGTGTGTTCTCTGGTCATTATGTTGTTGATGGCAGAATGGCCCTTCATCTTCTCACCACCCATCTTTGCGGGAGCCATTCTGCCAGGCTGGAAAGCGAACTTTGGTTTCCTTAATTCTAAAATGGGGCTAATACCTCGGGGCCTTTCTGTGAGAACAAAATGTGGTAATGTGTATAAAACACTTAGGATAGTGCCTGGAGGAAAAAAAAGGAAGACTGTCTCCTCTGCTGGTGGCTGGAGGAAGAAGGGGGTGGAGAGGAGAAGCCAAAACAAAACAAAAAAAAGGGTAGTACCTGGCATCTGGTGAGTGTACCTCTCAGTATCTCTGGGGGCCTTTCTACTTAAATCTTCATATTGTAGAAGCAGTACTATACATTTTAGAAAACTAGAAATACAGCAAAAAGAAAACCATTATATTCTCATCATCTAGAGATTGCCGCTGTTGCTGCCACTTTAGTGATTGTTCTTCCCGAGGCTTTTCTGTGCATATATTTCCCCCCAATGAGCTTATACTGTGCGTTCCCTTTTGTAACCTGCTTTTCTTCAGGCAGCAACCCACCACTTTGTTTCAGCAAATTTCAGCATATCTAATACTCAGATGATACTCACATTTCTCCAGTCATCTCAAAGATAGCCTTTATAGCTGTTTTGTCCATGCTGGTGTTCAATCCAGGACCACACCTTCTATCTGGTTCTTGTGTCCTGCCAGTCTAGCCCAGGCCCTCCCTTAGGACATTGATCTGTAGAAGAGACTGGACCAGTAGCCATGGAGAATGCCTCACCATCTGCCTTTGGTTGTATTCTTGTGAAATTTAGCTTGTTCTCTGTCCTCTGTATTTTCTATAAAGTGAAGTATATCCAGGGCTTGATGAGTTCACTGGTGCCTAGAATACCCAATAGGTAGTGATGTGCCCTTCCTGTGGCCTTTCCTCACCATTAGTGGTGCCAAGGCCTAACACAAGATTAGAGGAAAGGCAATGTGACTCTCCCTCATATGGTTGCATAGATCTCCTTTTTTAGAAACATGGGTGGCTCCCTTGGCACCATCTGAATGCCCAGTTCTGGGAGACCTTTTTAAACTATACAAGCAAACTCGTCCAGTTGCTGAGGGGAAGTTGGTCCTGGGGTTTTGGGCTTTGGGGTGAAAAAAAAAAGCACAGAACAAGGACATGAATTAAGTTTCATCTTGCTGAGTGCAAACCTAACAAAACATAGTTCTGTTTTTACAGACATATGATCTGGGTTAAATCCCAGCTCTGCTGCTTACCAGCTGGGCAACCTCGGGCAAGTTACTTAACCTCTCTCGGCCTCACGTTCCTCCTTGGATTTCTTGTCTGACAGAGTTGTTTTGAGGGCTAAATAAAAAAAGTATCCTTGGCTCTTTTCTCCCGTAGATGGAAAGCTCTTCAAGGACAAGGCTAAAAATTGTAAGAAATCCAAAGATGTTTGGGGCACCTGGGTGGCTCAGTCAGTTAAGCATCCGACTCTTGGTTTCAGCTCAGGTCGGGATCTCAGGGTCCTGGGATCGAGCTGCACCCCTGTCTGGCTCTGTGCTCAGTGCAAAGTCTGTCCCTCTCCCTCCCCTTCTTCTCCTCCCTGCCACCCCGTACTCGCTCTCTGTCTCTCAAATAAATAAATAAAATCTTAAAAAAAAAATCCAGAGACGCCTGGGTGGCTCAGTCGGTTAAGCATCTGCCTTCGGCTCAGGTCATGATCTCAGGGTCCTGGGACTGAGTCCCATGTTGGGCTCTCTGCTCAGCGGGGAGCCTGCTTCTCCCTCTGCCTGCCACTCCCCCTGCTTGTGTGCTCTCTCTCTCTGTCAAATAAATAAATAAAATCTTTTAAAAAAATCCAAAGATGTTCGTTGGATTAAAAAAAAAGAGCACAGATGATACAGTAGGTGATGAGTATCATGGATGAGAAAAATCATCCATTTAGGCATTTGTTTATTTATGCTTTCAATTCTTTTTTTTTTTTTAAGATTTTATTTATTTATTTGACAGAGAGAGAGACAGAGAGAGCACAAGCAGGGGGAGCAGTAGAGGGAGAGGGAGAAGCAGGCTCCCCACTGAGTAGAGAGCCTGACGTGGGGCTCGATCCCAGGACCCTAGGATCATGACCTGAGCCGAAGGCAGATGCTTAACCGACTGAGCCACCCAGGCGTCCCTATGCTTTCAATTCTTTTAACATGTACCCATTCCAGGTTCTGTGTACCTCCATCCATGAAGTTCAGGGGTCTGGGAAGGTGCAGATAGATTTTAGTGTATGGGAGTCCAGAAGGTCTGGCCTGGTCATTCAAGAAGGCTTCCTGGAGAAGGAGACTGGGATGGAAGGGGATGTTTGGGGGAGACTGAGACGGAAGGGGAGGTCTGGGGGAGACTGAGCAGGGGGAGATGGTCTCTGGATACAGAGCTGTCTGTCTCCTGGCACAGGTGGCTGCTGGGAGGGCTGGACAGGGCTTGTGGCAAGAGGTAAGCCCATGCTGGCTTCAGAGGTTGCTGTTCTTCTCTGTTCTCGTCCTCCTCCTCCCCTTCTTGCCTGTCCCCCCTGGGGTCTCCTGGCCAGGGCTTGGAGCCTTGTGTGACCCCGACCACCCCTGTGTCTGTCTGCAGTGCCGGATGGAGTGCCGAGATGTGCCAGCTGAGACACTCTATGACGTGCTACATGACATTGAATATCGAAAGAAGTGGGACAGCAACGTCATTGAGACTTTCGACATCGCCCGCTTGACAGTCAACGCCGACGTGGGCTATTACTCTTGTGAGCAGGCTCAAGCACATGGTGCCAGCCAGGCCTCCAGCCCACAGCCTCTTTCTGCCACCTGCCCGCCTTGCGGTCACTCCCGTGGCCAGGCTGCTCAGACACCTGAGTGCTGAGATGCAGGGCCGCCCTCTGTGACAGCCTCGCCCATTCCCAGACACTTGGGCACACACACGTGCACACTCACAAACACACAGACACTCCCGTGCTCACGTATACACACTCCACACCCGTGTACACAGTCACGTACGCAGCCCACGGCCACGTGCCATATGCTCACAGTCACACATTTTCAGATACACACACTCACAATATTATGGTTCTCCCACATACGTTCACACAGACAAACAGCCAGGCCAGCAAGGGAAGGGCCGTGTGAGGTGGTGAGCAGGAATGGCCCGAGACGAGAGGGGAGAGGGTTCTGCTCTGTCCCTTTCCTAGTCTCAGCTCTGGGACTGTGGGCTGGGAGGTGGAGGGGTACCCATTTGGATCAGGGAGAATTGGCAGTTAACTAGGCATCTCTGTGTCCTGGGCCTCAGCTGTGCCCTCCCTTGCAGGTAGTCAGGCCAGTGGCCTGGCTGAACTGTCCCTTGCACTCCACAGGGAGGTGTCCAAAGCCCCTGAAGAACCGTGATGTCATCACCCTCCGCTCCTGGCTCCCCATGGGCACTGATTACATCATTATGAACTACTCAGTCAAACATCCCGTGAGTCTCCCTGCCTCCCCTGCTGGGTGGGCAGGGGAAAGTGCCAGGTACGACCAGGCCTGCAGGCCTGGCCCAGGAAGAGGCCTCTGGCTGCCATCATGACTTTCATGTGACTTCAGCCTGGGCATGACGCTCTCTGGCCCTCAGTTTCCTTCCTGTATAGTGAAAATAATGGCTCTTGTCTCCCTGCTGAGCTCTCAAGCAGATGGGAAGAGGGTGATGAGGGCCATCACTGTGGACGAGTGCGATGGGCTGGCTGGGAAAGGGGGTGCGAGGGGTGAGAGGCAGGCTTCTCTGACCCTCCCTGAGGTTGGGCCACCTTGCTCTCCATGGCAGGCAGGACAGGCAGGTACAGCTGGCCTGAGCAAAGATGAGTGTGTGTGTGTGTGTGTGTGTGTGTGTGTGTGGGAGTGCCCATGTATGTGCTCATGACCCCAGACTGGGGGCTTTCCTGAGGAGAACGGGGTGACCTAGCCTGAGTCCTCCCTTTCTCCTCACCCCTGCATCAGGCCTGGCCTGGAGTGGATGCCAGGGGGTTTGAACTAACTAATTCTGTGTGTGTGTGTGTGTGTGTGTGTGTACTCACAAAGACACTTCTTTTGTCCCAACCCTGAGTCTCACCTCCCTTTGCCTTCCATCCCCAGAAATACCCGCCTCGGAAAGACTTGGTCCGAGCTGTGTCCATCCAGACGGGCTACCTCATCCAGAGCACGGGGCCCAAGAGCTGCGTCATCACCTACCTGGCCCAGGTGGACCCCAAAGGTGAGGGCTTGGCCCTGGCAGCCCATCATGGGATCCTTTCCTATACTACAGGGGATGCGACCAGATCAGGAAGCCAGGGATCTGATTTTTGATCCCTAATTTTGATTAGGGATCAAAAAGGGCCTCTGTTAGGAGCTGTTTTGTATTTTGGGGCATCTCCATCCAAAATATCATTTGAACCAAGGTTTGAGACTTTATAATGGTTTGAAAAGCAAAGGCCAAGGTGGTAGATGCTGCTCCATGATAAAGCTTGGAGCTCTCTTCCTGGACTCCCGCACCCCCAGGCTCTGACTTGCTTCCCGCTCACTGGCTACTCTCACTCTGTCTGTTTTGCTGGCTCCTATCCTCTGCCCATCCTGGAGGCCTGAGCCTCCTTGGGAGGGCTCAGCTATTCTCAAGGCTTCTGTGGCCAGCTGACGTGCATCTCTGCTGGGATCCAGATCCCTGTGGCCATTGGCCTCCTGGACTCGTCCTTCAAGATGTCTTTCCAGGACCTGAGACTCACTGTGTCCAGTGCTGAACTATCTCCCCTTCTAGGTTGTGCCTTCTCCTAAGCCTCCAACCCCCAGTCACCCATGCCAAGAACCTGGGGGTTGACTGGGGTGCACTCTACTCAGCTCCCAAATCTGGCCACCCATTCTTACTGATTCTACCTCCTAAATAGCTCCTGAATCTGTCCTTTCTCTCCATACTCAGCCACCTTGTCTGTCCTTACAGCTACCAAGGGACTTTTCCAAAACATGCCTTTCCTCATGACTCTCTTCTGATTAAAATTCTTCTCTGGCTGTTGCATTCAGAGTAAAGTCTAAGCCCCCTCCCCAGCTTTCCCAGTGCCTCCTCATACCTTACATGGTCCCACCTCCCTGTCTAGGCAGCACTTTCCCTCAGCCTCGAAACACCTCTCCTTCCTCACTCATACCCCTAGGGCTGCTTCAGATGTCACCTCCTTTGTCTCCAATACCAAAGTCACCGATACCTAGAGACACCACCAGCTCCCTGCTTGGCAGGCTCATTCCCCTCTAGCAGAGCCCTTGGCCCCAGTTGGGCCCCAGTGAGCTGCTCTTTGGGTCCCTGGTACTGTCGCAGAGTAGGTATCACGGAGTGGATGTGGAGTGAGTGAGTGAATGGGTGACTGTCTAGAGGGTGGGTAAGCCCTGAACATCTTTGCCTGGGTATGCCCCGGCTCCACTGGGGGTCCAGTGACCCAGGCCCAGGGCCCTCTAGGACCTCACTGACTGTTGGGAGGCAGAGTAGACACTTGGGAATGAGAAAGGGTGGGCAGGTGGGCTGTGGATTCCAGGTTAGGCCAGGGTGGGGTACTCAGCCAAGAGGCCTATGTAGCAGCCCCCTGGGGCAGGGGGCGTGGAAAGATGGGTAGATGAGGGGCTGAGCATCAAGGCCATTCACAGGTTGGGTATGAGAAGGGGGATGTCAGTGGAGGGGAGGTGGCAGGCGGGAGCTGGGTGGGTCATGATTTCAACCTACTTGTAGCCTGTGGTCACCTAGGACCCTGTGGTTTTCTTCCATGCAGTCCTCTGGGGGTCAGCAGAGGGACAGGAGGGGTGTAGGGGGTGGGTTTGGGGGGACACAACAGAATTGAGCCTGGAGACCTTGGGCTGAGGTGGAAAGAGAAAGTGAGGATGATGTAGTCTTATAGGACTTGCCTCATAGCCTCCCCCCCCCCCTCGCCTCCCGGGGGGAAGAGGGTAGTCTCTTTGGAAGCCCCAGGCTGGAAGGAGCGGGCTGGTATGTATGTTTGGTGGGGGCTGGGTCCCTGAGGCGGCTGCTTTCCTTCTCTCCTCATTACCCTTCCCTGCTCTCATAGGCTCCTTACCCAAGTGGGTAGTGAATAAATCTTCTCAGTTCCTGGCTCCCAAGGTGAGTGGCCTTGGGACTTTGGGGTATGGAAGCTGGGGGAGAGGGTTCGGATGAGGGGGTGGGTCAGGGATGGAGACTGGGAGTCAGGGGGCGGAGTCAGGGCTGAGGGGCGGAGTCATGAAATAGGCCAGAGTCAGGATCCCGGAGAGGGGGACTGAGACGCTGGAGGGTGCAGGCCGGGACGTGGCGAAGACTCAGTCCCCGTCCGCGTCCACCCCTGACTCGGCTGTGCGGCGGCCCCGCAGGCCATGAAGAAGATGTACAAGGCGTGCGTCAAGTACCCTGAATGGAAGCAGAAGCATCAGCCGCACTTCAAGCCGTGGCTCCACCCAGAGCAGAGCCCCTTGCCGAGCCTGGCGCTGTCGGAGCTCTCCGTGCAGCACGCGGACTCGCTGGAGAACATCGATGAGAGCGCGGTGACAGAGAGCCGGGAGGAGCGCCTGGGTGGCGCAGGCGGCGAGGGCAGCGACGATGACACCTCGCTCACCTGAGCGCGGCACCACCGCAGGGACCAAGACAAGATGGAGTGGGGCCAGGGGTGGCGGATCCTCCCGCGCTTTCTCCCCTCCCCCACCCCCTGTGCCTCTTAAGGACGCTGGGCTCGGGCCCAGGCTGGTGCGGCGGCCTGGCTGGACGCAGCCCCAATAAAGGATCACACAGCCTCAGCCGGCTCGTCGCTGTGCCTGCTTCCCACCTCCCTGGGGCACGACTGCCACTCGCCGCTGCCCTTAATCCCCATCTCCTAGAGTTCATTTTGTTAATTTCATTATTGATCACCTGGCCTTTGCCCCTTTAGGCAACCCCTCATTTCCCCATGTGTAGCTGGTGGGGGGGGGGGTATGTCAGGTTATCTCATCCCTGCCTCCTGCCCATAGTGTGTTCTCTTCTCCTGTGTCTATTCATTAGTTCCCTCATCCATTCACCCGTCCTTGTTGCCTGTTCCTTCTGCCGTTTGCTCCAGGCTCTTTGGCCATCTTTCACTGCTCTAAGAGAAGAAGTAGGTCTGGCCAGAGGCCTCAGGTCAGGGGTCAGAGGGTGAGGTTCTACCATGTGAGTACAAGCTGCAGAAGTGGAGGGTCTGACTGTCTCCAGTCATCATGGAAGGAAGGGGGCGAGGTTCCTGGGTCTCAGACCACATGGCTGTGGGCCTCAGAATGAAGATTGGGGACAGCATGTTCTGGAGGAGGAAGGTTGGGGGTTGCAATGAGGGTCATCAGACTCCAGTGCAGTGGAGGGACCAGGTCCTGTGATTCGAGACTTCCCTAGGTCACTTTGAAGACCTCAGGCCTGTGTTAACAGAAAAGGTTGGGCTCTCAGTCCTTTGCAAGTGATCAGATGCCAGTCCCCTGGTACTGTGTTCCACCTGGCTGTTTTGAAGTCTAGGCTTTGAAATCTAGAGGGGTGCCTGAATCTCCCTTGTTCTCGGTGACCTCCAGGTACCCTCTGCTGCCTGAGGGACACCTCTGCTATCAGACTGGGAGGAGGAGGGCTCTGTGCTCTGCCCCTCTCTAGTGTTTTTGCACCCCATATGAATTTGGGGCTGGGAAGTGCTCTCCAAGGTTTGGCCCTGTCCTCCCCTCCTGGAAAGTGACTTGCCTTAGCAGCCTACTTGGAGTTGACTCTTTTCTAGAGGGGCAAAGTGGATGTCCAGTGGAGTGTAGGCAGGAGATTCTATAACTCACCAAAACTTGGGTTCCAATCCCAGGCTTGCCCAATACTGGCTTTGTAACTTTGGACAAGTCCTGGAACTTCTTGGAGCTTCATATTCTAATCCCTAACCTGGGGTGATGATTTTTGCCTTCAAGGAGAGGTATGAGGATTCAGATAAAAGGAATAAGTTGCCCAGCACTGGGCCTGGCATGTAGTAGGTGCTCAGATTAATGACTCCTAATCTCAGAGTCAACCCCCATGCCCCATCCTGGTGAGAGCTGTTTTTTCAAATATCTCCATCGGGCATTTGGAGAAATAGAAGCACAGAGAAATTAGGGTCTCTTGACTGGGCTGGTCCCAGAGGTGACAGGGACACAGGACCCAGGAATTCCTGCCAAACCCAGGGCCCTTATCTGTGTATGTGCTGGCAGGATGGGCAGACATCTCCCCAGTCTCAGCCAGTGAAGGTGTCTTGGTGCCAGGACCTCAGGCTGAATGCAGCCTTCTGTCAAGGGATCCTGGAGCCCTTTGGGTAGGACTCTTCCCCACCACCCTGCCCCTGGGGGATGTGGGCCCGAAGAGGGAAGTGGGATATCCTCGGAGAATGAGGTGGGGAAGGACTTCCAGGAGGAGAAGGTTAGGAACCTAGGTCGTCCTGCCTCCAACTGCCTCTTTCCACCCTGGGGGTCTGGGCCCCTGGGGCGGGAGGGGGTTTGGGAGTGTTGTGTGGCTCATTTCCCGCCGCGCCTCCGGGGGGTAGAGTCACCAGGAGAAGGGTGGCAAGAGGCTGGGAGATTCAGGAAGAGATGGAGACTCAGCGGGCGGAGAGGTGGAGGTAGATCTGAATCTCACGAGATAGAGACGGACCTGCCAGCAACGAGAGGGGCACGGGAGACGCACAGACGGACCGGTCCGCTAGGCGGGCCAGGCCCGCGGACTCAGAGACCGCGACTAGGCGGGGCGGAGCAGGGGGCGGGTCCCTGCCCCTCCGGCCCTCCCCTCCCCGGGGCGTCACGTGGGGCGGGCGGAAGCACCCGGCGGGTGGGCGCGCCCGGCCTGCGGCCGCGAGTTCTCTACGCCGGCGTGAGTCAGTGACGGCGCCGGGACCCCGGGTCCCCGGGTCCCCGCGTCCCCGCGTCCCCGCGTGGAGTCCTCGCTCAGAACAGGTAAGTGAGGCTGCCGGGACCTCCCCGCCCGCCGCCCCTTCGCCAGGTGTTGACCAGAGTTTCCCCATTTCGCAGAAGGGAACGCCAAGGCCGCGCGCCGGTTGTGCGCCCGGCGCCTACTTCCGCGGGCGTTTCTCCTAGGGTAGTTGTCTGCTCTCTTGTCTGGTGTTGGGGATGAGGGTCATCACCTGAGGATGTGCGGTCGGGCCAGAGTCGGTAGGGAGGAGGGCGAACCGGCGGGTCAGGGGGCTTCCAGCTCTTAGTCCTTTAGCATGAAGGTTCCCAGGAGCCGGAGCCAGCCCGCCCTCGGCCGCCTTGCTTTTCTCATCTGTGAAATGAAGGCTCCCACCTCGTTAACCGCGGAGACCCTTACAGCTCTGCACTTTCGTATGACCCTTTGCCCTGAACCTGGGGCTCCAGTGACCTTGGGCAGACTACTTCCGGTCTCTGTGCCTCAATTCCCCACCAGTAAATGGGGGCATGGCCTCCCAAGGGGCCCTACCTGGCCCAATTGCTGGAAAGAGGAGGTGGTGTGTGTTCACTGAATGGGGTCAAGCCGGGAGTGGGTTGTTGGCACTGGAGAGAGCAGGCTTGGAGTGCAGCCTAGGGGGCATGGGGTGGGCGTTTGGTCCAAGATCTCTAAGGGTGGTTTTTGGTGTTGGGGAACTCTGATCAGGAACGATCACAGTATGGTTTCTGGCATATGCATCTCCCTCCCCCAAAGCTCTTGTGCTGGGGAGCTTTCCTTGATCCCCAGGCTTGGTTGCAGGGAAGGGGCTGGCGGCGGGAGTTGCTGCAGAGTGGTACAGATTTGTGGAGGTATTCAGGTAGGATTTGACTGTGTGCTGAGCACCAAGGTCCAGACTGAGGCACCCAGGATGTCTGTCCTTGGAAAGCAGAGCGTGCCCAGGTTAGGGGAGACCTCCCAGCAAGCTCATTACAGGGTAGAAAGATCCCAGCAGAATCTGGAAGACAAGTGCAGACAGGTACTGAGATAGAATCAGGGACTGGGACTTTTGGAGGTCCAGGGAGAAGGAGATGACTGGAATGCGCCTTGGCAGTGAAGTGGCAATTAGCAAGGATAAGGACCCTCCAGAGGACAGCACAGCTTGTGCAAAGGCAGGAATTTTCGTGGTATATTTGAGGAGATGGGTATGGCTGGAAGGGGTACCTGGGGCAGGGTATAGCGAGAACTCGTCCCCATGTGTCCCATGGCTGGGTGGGGATTGTCCAGATCCTGGCTTGGGGGACCTTGCCTCCTTGTTCACCACTTGCTCACAGGAGTCGGGCAAAAGGGGGTCATTCCAGGCACAGTCCTGACAACTGGTGAGGTGGCAGAGGCAACCTGGGGCCCAGATTGCCCCCACGCTTCATCGCCCCAGCCTCACCCCCACCGCCTCTCAGGCTCCAGTCAGGCTTTTCTGTACCTGAAACCTCAGCCCTTTGTGCAGCTTGCTTGTCTTACCCACCCTTCCTCTCCAGAAATTTTCTCCCCATCCAAAAAAAAAAAAAAAATATCTATCTATCTATCTATCTATCTATCTATCTATCTATCTATCTATCTTCTAGGTCCTTTGGGACCTCACAGGTGGGTTGCTTATTGCTTCTCCGTGCCTCACCTTTCAGTCCTTAGTGGCACAGCTTGGGAAAGGTCTCCTTGGAGCTCTGTGGGGAAGGGCCTGCAGAGCCCTGGGGATGACTGGGACGTGGGGTAGTCCCTGTGCAGCCATCGAACATGTGACTCTGCAAGTCCCCACACTTCTCAGAGCCTCCATTTCCCCATCTGTAGGATGGGCTGATAACCCCTGGTCTCATGCTCGAGAGAGAGACCACTGGGGCAAGAATTGGGCCTGAGTGTAAATCTTATCCCCTGCAATGAGTGTTTGAATGAAGTAATGAGAGAACCTGGAGGGAAGGGGTCAGTTCAGAGGGGTAAGGGGCCTCTGAGGGTCCTAGGGGTGAGTGGTGGACTAGCCTAGGACTAAGACTAGGGCATCGGCTAAAGAGAGGGGAGTTCCCTCTATTCTCTGGGCCCTCTCCCCTCCCCACTCCACTCTTCCTTTAGCCAAGCTCAAAGCCAGCCGGCTGATGCCCAAACAAGTAGCCTCTGTTCCCAGGGTGGGGGAAGGGGAGGCAGGCCCTGGGCTCTAGGCCCGCCTGTCCAGTGCTGACCCTGCTGAACACCCCCACCCCCCGCCCTTCGCTCTGGATCTTAACCCTTGGGAGCCTGGGGTGGGCCTTGGGTTGCTTAAGGCCTCATACCCCTTGCTCACCAGCTGTCCCCTCCACCCAACTTTAGGCTCCCACGGGTTCTGTTACAGCAGGAGGGATGCAGTAGGACATGAGTTGGAAATGGAGAAGGAAGGAGGGAATGGAGGTGGGAGGGAGACTGGAATAGATATGGTCACGGACACTCAGATACCACTTGGCCCAAAAGCTTTTTTCACAGATGGAAAGACTGAGGCCAAGGGCCAGAGATCAGACCAGGATCAGGCAGCGAGCCCTGGTGGGTGGGGGTCAGGACTGATCCGATCCCTAGTCTGGGCCCTCTTGGAGTAAGAAGAGGGAAAGGGAGGGAGCTCTGTTTGACTTGAGCTCCTATCGTGTTCCTGACGCTGTACATTTGCACTTTATTTAACTTCATATCATTCCATGAGATGGGGATCACCAGCCAGTAACATGGGGTGGGGGACAACCTCAGAAAGCTGAGTAGTCACATCCATGAGAAAGATGTTAGTAATAGGCACAGAGCACTGGTGTAGGCACTTTTATGTATGTTAACCACTTTCGTCCTCCCAAACAGCAAATAAGTGGTAGAGGCAGGATCAGTTAGGTGTTCCTTTGCCTCCTTCTGCCTGATTTCCCCTCCCCCGGCTTGACCTTACCCTTTGAGCTCAGTCCAGGGTCCACGCAGTGCGGGGCTTTCCCTTGGGTGGTGGCCAAGGCAGCCTTGAGCAGAGTGTGACCCCAGCCAAGCAGACCCAGCCCTCCCTGACGGGTAGAGTCCAGACCCTTGGGTGGGCCCGCTCACCCCCTCCTCTGGTCTCAGTCTGGCTGACCTCAGCCCCCTTCATGGCCCTGCACAGAGGGGTGTTTCATATTTCAGGAGGGGGTTCTGTGCTAAGGGGTTGCTCCAAGGATCTGAACAGCAGGAAGATGCAAGGGGCCCTCAGAGATCCCCTACAAGTGCACTGCCCACAGAGCTCAGGCCCTGCCGCTAACTCAACACCAGTCCCCCCAGCCCTGATCAGAGAGGACATCGTGTCCCCTTACCCCTGCCCCCATCAGGCCCCCAGACCCGTACATTCTGATGAGGGCCCTGGAGAGGACAGCCCAAAGAGGCCGATGACCCCCAGGTGTCAGGGATGGCCGGGGGCTGGGGGGACAGTGCCTGGTTGGTCTTCCACGTGACCTTCCTGTGGAGTTTTTCTTCTGTCTCAGCCTTTTGAACACAGTTGAGAAGGGAAAAGGTCTGTCCTGTACTCAGGACATCTGCTCCAGACCATTGGCACAGTCCGAGTGGCTGGGAGGGGATATGGAATTCAGTGGCCAGTTCAGTAACAACATTATTATTTAACAGTAGTAGTAATAGTGGCAGTAGCTACTGTTTCTTGGAAGCTTACTATGTGCCAGGCACTGTGGAAGCATTTTTTTTGGACTGATTTAATCCTCAAAAATAGTCTGGTGGGGTAGGTACCATTCCCATTTTGTTGAGGAGACAGGCCCAGAAAGGTGAAGTGATTTGCCTAAGATCACCCATTACAGGGAAGAGCTGGGAGTCTGAATCTCTCCCTCCTCACAGTGAGAACTCTGAGCACTGGGAGACACTGCAGGCGGAGGAGATCCAAACCCTGTTCTACCCTGGGAACTCCCAGTCTGGGTGGCAGGCAGGGCGTGGAGGGCCACATGGTCAAGTGACGTTGCTGGCAGCCAGCTGTGGGGACGGCGGGCCTGCATGGGCATCCTGCTTGTAGACGGGACCGACTGCTGTCAAGTTCTGAGCCCCCCATGGGGACAAGCACCTCTTGGAGGTCTGCTCACTGCTCTTGTCCTGTCCTGTCTGCTCTGGGCTTTGTTGAATACAATGGCTCTCCCGGGCCCTGTTTTGCTGATGAGGAGACTGAGGTGAGCAGAAGCCAAGGGACTTGACTGTGGTCCCTCAGCTGAGGAAAGGGAGAGCTGGAACCGACACCCAGGCAGAGGCTCTGAGGCCCGCACGCCACCTCCCTGCCTGGGGCCTGGTCAGGGCCTCCTGGGCCTCTGAAGCCCTGACTTCCCTCAGACGCTGCCCACCTGCCTTCTCACAGGGCCTGAGTCTTTCTCCCTGCCCAAACTGAGTCCTCTTATGGTGCCTGGGATGTGGACCAGCCAGATGTCAGTGACTGAATGAACAAACCTGGGGAACATGGTTCCAGAGCCATGAGGCCAAGAAACAGGGACCAGCTATGGTCAAGAGTGTGGTGCTCAGTGCCAGAGGGGTCCGGAGGAGGATTCAGAGGTCAGAGAGGCCACCTCCCCCCCCGCCCCCCGACCACAGCAGGGAGGAATGTGGCAAAATCTTCATCCTCCTTATTATCTTCATTGTTGTGAGGGCAAGGGGGAGAGAGAGGAGGATTGGGACCTTTCATGACCACTCCTCTGTCTCCATTCCCATGGCAAGGAACTAACATCTTTCTCACTGGGGTAGTCTGGCCTGGCCCTACTTCCTTCTGGCCAGGCCAATATTGGAGTGGGACAGCCCCCAGGACTGGGAAACTGCCACTGCATCTTGCTACCCCATATGCCTGGGTCTCCTTTGCCTCCTTCCCTACTGCCCCAGAGGGCACTGCCTTGCTCCCGGCATTCTCTTCTCCCCTCTCCTCCTTTCCACCACAGTGCCAGGGCCAGGGCTCTGAACTCAGCTTCCCTTGATCTTTACAGAGGCAGCTTCCACCCCAGTCTCTAGGTGTGGACACATCAGGACAGGAATGAATCAAACAGAGCAGGTAAGGTGGGGTAGGGGACCTTCTCCACTCCTCTCTCTCCCCACATTGAGCAGCTAGGATTTTAGGATTCTGAGTCTGAGATTCTAGGCATTGGGGATTCAAGGATTCCAGGGTTTTGTGTGCTGGTGATTCCCAGCTTCTAAATTTCTAAAATTCTGGGTTCCAAGAGCCTGCAAAGCCTCGAATTGGGCTGGATAACCCCTGAGTTGAGGCTGAGTCCTGTGCCACACCTTGGCTGGCTGGTGCCAGACAGACAAGGCCTGGAGCTTCTCAGAGCTGCTTCTGGGGGTCAGTGGTACAGCCGGCCTCCAGGCTCTGTGTGCTCTCTGCACCCCCACCCCCAGCATGAGCACCCAGCTGTCGCCTTTCAAGAAATCTGAGAACCAGACCCTGGAAGGGACTAGGTGGTAGCAGAAGAGAGAGCCACCCCGGTGGGGAACGGGGAGGGAACAGGTAGAAGCCAGGCATCCTCTTCATTTGCTGGCGGTGGGGCTGTCATCCTGGATACCAGGATGGGGTTGAGGGGAGGCCCAGGGAGAGCTGATGGCTGGCTGGGTCACCGAGCAAGGTCTGGGTCACGCTGATGGGTGAGCCAGGTCCTCCCAGGGCCAACATGGAATGTGGCTCAGCAGGCCCAGGTCCAGTCTTGGAGGATCAGAGCCAGGCTCAAGGGCCGTGACAACCTGGTGGACAGAGACCTGAGCCTGGGAGCCCTAAGGGAGGCACTGCCCCTCCTCAGGGGGCAGGGAGGCTGGGCCTTGGCTCAGGGCCTTTGAATATTTTGCAGTGCTGCCACACTCACCCGCTCCTTCTGGTGCCCCTCTGAGCCTATGGGCACAGCAGCTGCCCTCAAAGGGCCTTGGGCATGAGAGTGGGAGCCACCTTGTGGGAAGGTGACCTGTTCCCTCCCCTGAGAGAAGTGTTTTCCTCCTTGGAGACTTCCTGGCTGGGTGTGTTCCTTCCTGAGTTGTGCTTCCAATCTCCTTCCTGCTCCGCACCCTCTGGGCAGGCACCGTGCATGTGCCTGTGGGTGCTATTGGGCCCAGATGCATCCTTGGAGGACCTGTGATTTCACCTTTGTGCAGGTGTGATCAGCATTCAGCATCCCAGTGGATTGGGGTAGGAGGTGCTGGGCGTTGCGCTCCTTGATATGTGAGCTAGGTGAGGCTTTATCCGTTTGAGCAGGGACCTTCATCTAGGCAGGCCACTGTGAGTCTGCAGCTGAAATGGCAGAGTTTGTTCCCAGAGCCAACCCTAGCCTGGTGGGGGAAAAGGGCCCTTCGGAGAGCAGGGTTGGGGACGAGGCTTTACCAGATGACAACAGGCCAGCTTTGGGGTGGGGTCTGTCTTGCTTGCTGAAGGGGTGCCGGAGCCTCAGCTAAACACCTACCTCTCCCCTCAGACTGGGGCTCTTCCTCCCCCTTCTGTCTCCTCAGCTTTGAAGATAGATGTACTAATCCTAGGGAGAGAGGCCAAAGATCCAGGGAGCATCTAGTTGTTCTAGTGGTTCTGTTCCAGTTTCTGTTTTGAGACATGAACCAGGACATTCATTTGCCTCTATTGCCAGTGACCTGAAAACCCACATTTCTTGGTGCTGGGCCTGCCTAGCCCAAGTCGGGGCGGGGGTTGCTGCCGTATCTCTGAGGTCACCTGAGGGGACTGGTCCCTCCCACTTCTTCCAAGGAACAGGCTAGTGGAAGGGGGTCCAGTCTGGGCGTCCTGGGTCCTGGTGCTGACTTGTCCTGTGGCCCTGGTTAGTTTGGTTTCTTGCACCTCTCTGGGTGCCCAGTGCCTAAGGAGCAGGTAGTTGGTGGGTGTGGAGCGCTGGGGGAGGGTAGGCCTGGGGTCTGGCAGGCAGGAGACTAGAGCTGTAACTGGGTGGGCACTAGGGGAATGGGAGGTGCATGATCTAGGAAGCCAGAGGCCAGGTTCTAGCCACATTCCGGCCACTGATTGCACTGTGACCTTGGACAAGTCATCACTTGCCTGGGCACTAAATTTCCATGTATAAAATTGGGAGATGTTCATTCAATCAGCAGATATTCACTGTCTGCCAACCTCAGGCTGGATGCAGGGGAGTCAGACCCTGGTCCTGCTTTCAAGGAGCACCCAGCCAAGTCTGTGAGGAGAGAGTCACAGATAGTGACATCCCAATGTGATCAGGGCTGTGGCCATGCAAGTCACAGACTGCTTCCTGGAGCAGGTGACCCTTGAAGTTGACACTTGAACTTCAAGTGCACTTGAAGCTCTACCTTGAAGAGCAAGGGAGAGAATGATGTTCTAGGCAGAGGGAACGGTATAAGCAAAGACCTGGAGGTCAAGTGTCAGGCAGTGGGAGTGGAGGGAATGAGATGGGAGAGGAGTGAGTGACAGGAGCCAGAGGGTGGAGGCCCTTTGAACCCCATGGGGTAATAGAGAGTCATGGAAGGGGTAGGCAGGGCAGAGGGGGCAGGGCTAATCTCAGAGACTCCTGGAAGTCTGGGCGGGCTCTGACCTGCTCCGGGTGGGCAGCAAGGCGGGCGGGGTGGGGGTGGGGGTTCTGAGAGTCAGCACTTCCTCTGTGTGGGTGAGGGCTCCCTGAGTGGGCTTTATCAGGCCAGCACAGCAGGAGGTGGCTGCGGCAGCTTCAGGTGCAGAGAAGGGGCAAGCCCAACCACAGAGGGGGGCAAGGAACCTTGGAGTTGAATCTTTGACTCCTAGAACTCCAGTCTGAACCTCGACAGCTTGTTGGACACCTTGTCCAACCATTCCTCTCCCTACCCGCATCGCAGGCCCCTGTCCCAAGCTCCTGACTGAGGTGAGCCAGGCCTTTGTGGATGTCCATTCATCCATTCCTCCAGGGGTCGGCCGCTTCTGGCTACTGGGCATAGGGCTGTGAATGAGACAGTGCCCCTGTCCTCTGGTTGAGGAGACTGACAATGAACAAATAAATGGGTAATGCAGTAGTGTAACCCAACAGTGGTATGTGGCATCCGAGTACGTAACCCAACAGTGATAAGCTGAAAAACGATGCAGGGTCAGGGACTCATGGGGGGCACATTTTTAGGTAGAGTGTTCAGGGAAGGAAGGCCTTGCCTCTGAGAAAGTGCTGGAAAAAGTGTGGGAGTGAGTCATCAGATGGGTGGAAGAGTATTCCAGGCAGAGGAGCTCCAGTGCCCAGCTCTGAGGTTAGAGCACACAGAGTGGGTTGGAGTAACAGCAAGGAGACAGAGACAGTGGGGGTAGACCATGCAGCCTGGCAGGCCATGTGCTGGCTTTGGCGTTTAGTCTGAGGGAGGTGGGAAGTCTCTGGAGAGTGAGAACTGGTCAGATTTGGGCTGTGTTTTGAAGGCATGCATTCATTCCTCACAAGTCTGCATGGTGGAACTGTCGTAATCCCTATCGTGCAGATGGCGAACTGGAGACTCAGAGATTATGTGAATTCCCAAGTCTCCCAGAAGCCGGGCACCCCTGGGTGCCCGCCCATCCACCCACCTGCCGCCCTGTGATGCATCCCAGAAGCACCCTGCTGCCTTCATGGCTTCCAGCTGTCTGAACAGTAAGGGCAGGTGTCTTAGCATTAGCCTTCAAGGCCCTTCTCGGCCTGCACTCATGCTCCCTCTCTCTTGCCCACCCCCGTGTCCTCCCTGCTCTCTGCCTTCCTCTGCACTGTCCCCTCTGAGGAGATGGAGTAGAAGGAGGGGCCCGGGCAGCCCTTGGGTCAGATGCTGGCTCCTGTGTTATTTTAGGCAAGTTACTTAACCTCTCTGAGGCTTAGTTTCTTTCTCGTCTGTAAGGTGGGCTAAAACCACTCACTTTCTAGACTGTCGTGAGGATGGTATAAAACAATCCACACGCTGTGTTTAGCACAGCACCTGGTAGATGGTAAGCACTTCATAGTCACCACCTTTTGTTGTTTTAGGCAGGGATGGCCTGGTCGGATAGTGGGTTAGAATGTTCTCCGTGAGTTGGGGAGGAGAGGCCGAGTCAGGGAGGCTTCTTGTCTTCTGTCTGGCTCTATAGCTGGGGAGGCTGAGATCACACATCACACTGGAGGCCAGAGCCTGTGAGGCTGGCACCCGGTCTCTCTCTCTCCTTTCCAGCGCCCGCCCTGCCAGTCTGGTCACCTCTACCCCATCCAGACAGGCAGCTTACTCCTTCCAGGTGCTAGCATCAAGGGGTCTGCTTATCTTTGGGCTTCTCCATTCCCGGGGCCACCCAGGGAGAGGGAGGTTCGGGTCTCTGTTCTCCTGGGCTGCTAGTTGTCAGGTGCAGGGGAGCCACGTCTCTCCTCCTGGGTGGGTAGGCACCTCAGGTTCTGGGGCAGCTCAGAGAGCATGGAGTCAAGCAGCCTTGCGTCCCTCTCCCAGGCCAGGGCCAGGGCTAGCCCTCAGCCCCTCTGAGAGTCCCAGCATCTGACTCTGGTTCTGCCCACTCCTGCTGCCTGGGAACCTATTGTCAGCCCTGGGCGCTCCCACCCACCATGTGGTCAGCCCTGTTTCTTCCTGTTTCTGCCTCATTTATAGTGTTAAGAGCCACCCCCCTGCCCCATCCCCACCCTGCCCTGCTGTATGGGGCAGTGGACACAGAGGAGGACCTTCCTGGAGTAACCTTGTAGCACCCCTGGCCTTACCCTACCTGGGGAGCCCCCAGCTGAGGAGAGGACTATCTGTGCCTGAGGTCAGGGAACAGACCAGAGCCCCGTGTGCTCCTGCTGGGAGTGTCCCAGGTCTCCTCAGGTGCTGTGCCTGAGCAGTGAAGGGTTGGGGCACAGGGAAGTTGGGTGTGGGTCAGGGCTATGTGGTTAGGGTTAGGTGAGGGGCTCTGCCTTGGGGATAGTTATGGGGTAGGCTGAAGGGTGTGCTGGCTAAAGGTGGGGCAAGGGCGGGAAGCAGGGAGGAGGCCCCGGAGAACCAGGCCTGCCTGGGAGGCTGGAGTGGATGGGCGCAGTGGGGATGGAGAGGGAGGTGTGTGTCAAAATAAGGTAATGAGGAGGCTCAGGGGAAATGGGAGGGAATGGCCCAGAGTGATCCTGAGTGATCTGTTTGAAGGTGGGAGTACATGGTTGGCCAAGGGGGATTCGAATGTCACAGACTTTGACAAGGCCTAAACCCCAAATCATTTAAGTTTCAGTTTCATTAATTTGCAAATGAGGTACTCCAGATAGTCACATTTGATTTCATACCTTCCTTCCTAGCTGACCCTCTCCAGGGTGGGGCTTGGGCATGATGGGGCCCCCGGTGGGGTTTGGGGAAACGTGGGTGACGGTCAGGGCTAGGATGGGGTCAGATGCTGTCTAGAGGACAAACCACGGGATTCTGAAGTCTCATGTTTACTAATGGACCTCAGTCCATTTCCCATTTGAAAGTCCCTGGGCTGCACTCTGCTGCTGGCCTTCCTGTTCTTATCTGCTAGGCTGTGTTTTAGACCTTGGGGAGGATAAGACCATGGTGGGAGGGAGGGAGTGAGCTTTGGGTCTCAGTTTCTCATTCTCCAGTCCAGATGGCCCAGGAAATCAGCTTTGTTTATCACTGTCCTCTTAGTCGTCTACTCGTGTTACATTTAAAATCATAAGGGTATTTTTTAATAATGGTTTTGAGGAACGTACTGGGACAAACTCAATTCTAATAGACTTAAGAGACTTTTATCATTTTGTCTTCTAATTATAAAAGTGATACACAACTATAAAACTTTAAACAATACAGACATGAAAGTTGTAGAAAGTGATAGTCTTTCAAGATTGGGGTGGGAGTTAGGGCTAGGCCTGAAATTGAGCTCAGGGATGTTTACTGTCCTCTAGTCTTTAATGCACCATGGGCATGAATAAAACCGGTTTTATATTTTTTTAGGGTAATGTTCAACTGGCTACCCCAAGGGGCTTGTTAAAATCGCCTACCTCTCACCAGGTCCACTGTGTGCGATGTGCATGTTGTGCACTGTCCAAGGGTATCTGGCTAGGAGGGGGTGAGGTGAGAGATGGGAGAGGGGGTCCTGAAACCTAGCCTGTCCTCTTTGCTGAACTGCAGGTCCTGCTGTGGAGCTCCTGAAGGAAGAGGCATTTTTTTCTAATTTGCTCAAAGGCCCCACCTAGGTCAGAGGTAGCCTTGCCCTCCCTGGAGAGTGCATGGTGGGGTGGGGAATGTGCAGTGCCTGGGGCCACCCAGACGGAGGTCCAGGGGGCAGTGGGGTATCCAGTCTGGAACCCCGCAGGGGGACGTGGCTGGAGGCAGGGTGTGATAGTCATTGGGGGCTGGGGTAATGTAGAGCCCCAGAGTGCTGCGGGGTCTAGACTAGAGCCTGGCTACAAGGCCAGCACCAAGGGCCCCTCTGGTCAGGACAGGCCAAGGCCTTGGGGCTAAGGAATAGGAAGTGTCTGTCTTCGCAGCAGAGGAGTGAGCAGATGACGAGTGAGTGTGGTCTCTAGTACATACATGGTGACGTGTCATAGTCATCTGGGTGACAACTCTGCTTTATGGAGGGGGAAACTGAGGCTCAAAATGTGACAAGACTTTCCCAGCACTTCAGGCAAGAACTGATGGAGCCAGGACTGGGATCCGGACTTGCCTTGCATCCTGGGGGGAAAGGGCCCTGACCTAGAGTCCTAGGGACTCACCAGTGGCCCCCATCTCCCCCCCAGGGGACTGAGGCAGCTCTTCATACACCCAGCTGCTGGGGCCCCAACTTAGTCCTCATTGTCCTGAGGGCTGCTGCTCAGAGGACCCCAGAGGATGCGTCACACCATGGATGGGTTGGGGCAGAAATCTGGTGCCAGGGCAAGTGATGGGGCAGAGATTCGGAGCTGCGGCAAGGCAAGAGACTCCGGTATAATTCTTTAGGTCCAGTATGCAGTGCCCGTCCCCCCCCCCCCCCCCCCATCCCTGAGAGAAACAAAGTAGGTTCCCTGGCCCAGGGATCAATCAGCTGCCTGCCTGAGGGCTGCACCTGCTGCCTTTGCCTATAGCTGGGCTGGAGGGAAATAGCTGCTGCAGCGGGTGGGGGCCACTTCTGCACCTTCTGGGCCGGGAACCCAGCCCCGCCTAGTTCCTCATATCTAAGGGAAGTGTCTCCAAGGCCCCTTGCCTGCTTCACGGAGTCCTGAGAACACCCGGGAGGGTGGTGGATCAAATGCGGCCCTGCCCATAGGTATCACCTGGTGATTGGGTTGGGGGGTAGTGGGCATCGTGGGGCTCTGGGGGCAGTTGGACATAGGGAGTGTGGGGGCTGAAGGGGGTGTATGTGGTGGAGGGGCAGATCTGCTGTGTGGCTGCCAAGTGGTGTGAGAGATGGGTGTCCCTAGAGGCTGTATGAGGTGTTTGTGATGCTGGTAGGTTGTGGTTTGTAGACCTGGCCTGGCTAAAGCTGCATGTATATTGTTCTTGGTTCCTGTGTGGGATGCTCTGAGGGGTGTCCTGAGGTCTGGATGCTAGGGTCCCTGCCTAGCCTCTTTGGGGCAGTGGGGGGTGGGAGGGGAGGGCGTGCAGGGGAGGAGGGGTTGAGTGGTGGAGTAGCTCAGGCCTCAGTGTGGAGCCTGGGCCTGCCTTCCTCTCCCTCCAGTCCCCCCATCACTGGGCCTTCCCTTGAACCCAGAGTGCAGCTCTGTGCAGAGGGGGCCTGAGGATGCAGTCCGGGGGGGGGGGGGGGCGGGCCGGGCAGGGTCTTGGCTGAGGGGACCTCAGAGCTGAATGTGGAAGGAGTTGGGACCTTCAAGGCTGCCCTGACTCAGGCCTGACTCACTCATGCAAATCAGAATACAAAGGAGGCTCACACCCATATGGGAGTCCGCAGACCTGTCGGGGTGTCCCTACTGTCCTCTCACATCCCTCGTCCCTGCCCCACTGAAATAACCCTGTCTCTGGGTCTGCTGGGTCCTTTCCTATCCCTGAGCCTTGCACGCTCAGTTCCCTTTGGCCGGAAGCGCAACCTCCTATTTCTTCAAAGCCCAGCTCAGGAGTGCCCTCTGGAAGCCTCTCTGACTTGCCCTGACAGGGGCAGTCACATCCTCTGAAGGCCCTGTTGACTCCAGGAAGTGACCTGGGCACATTTCCACCTCCCCCAGCTTCCCTGAAATGGGGCAAGAATCTCGGGCCTTGAGTTTGTGATGAGGACAAGTGAGATAAAGGTGGGAATCTGGCAAGGGCTGGGCATGCGGCAGGCACTTAGGAAACAGAGGAAGTGGGAGTGTGTCTGCCCTTGGCTAAGGCTCTGGGCTGCCTTCCTGCTGGACTGGTGGGTATGGCGCAAGGGAGATTATGGGCTAGGACAGAGAAGGGGCAATGAGGTTTAAACTGTGGTGGGGGTTGAAATGGTAGTCAGAGGACAGAAGGTGAAAGCTTTGCTGCCAGCAAGAAGGACTCAGGTCAGACCTGAAGAAGGACTGGCTGGCAAGGATTAGTGATTCCGGATGACTCTTACCTCTGGACTGAGTGCCCCCGGGCCATCCAGGCCCTGGACTCCACTGTGGAGGGCAGGGGATAAGAAGGGCTGCAGACTCTCAGGATACCCCAGGCCAGGTAGGGGTTAGGTGGGGTGGATCCCCATGAATGGAACAGCTAGAGACAGATGAAGAGCAGTGCTCTACTACAGGGCTCAGCTTCTGAGGTTTAGGAGCCCAAGGCGGGCGGTGAGGGAGGACTTGCTGGAGAAGGCAACCTGGAATCAGCGCCTGAAGGTGGGGGGGATGTGGCTCATTTACTCATTGTCAGCAGACATTTTCAGGGGCCCCATATGCTAAGCTGGTGCCTGGTGCAAAAAGCAACATGGAGGGAGTCCTGGGCCAGTCGGGCCTGGCTGGGGCTTGGGTTACATCAAGTCACTTCCTCTCTGTGGGTGTTGTTTCTTCATTTGTAAATGTCAGTGCTGGAGCAGGTCGAATGACAAGGGGCTGGACTTGTGGCTTTGAGCTGGGGGGGTATCTTAGTTGGCACAGCAGAGGGGAGCTGGAGGGAGACAGGAGAAGCTGGGGCAGGGTGGGGTGGTGGGGTGTTGGGGCTTGAGCTGGGCCCTTGAGGTAGGGGAGGGGGGGGAACCTCCCAGCTGTGGCCATGCTGTCACAACAGGATGACATTCCCCTCTGGGGGGTCCCTGCTTCCCTGGGGGTGGAGACTCAGTGACGTGTCACCGCAGCTGGAGGTCTTCCACCTCCAAACCGGGGCCAGGATTAGTGTATAGTGAGTGTGCCACTTGCCTTGGGCACAAAGTGTAAGGGTCGGGGGTGGGCAAAAGGCTCGGTAATCAAGATAATATTTTTAAGCCGTATTTTTAAAAAATCAAAATTAATGAGAAAAATCCGAGATAAAATACCAGAATTTTAAATAAAGAGGATCAGTACTGCCAGTTCCTTCTTTGTCTCAGGCTCCAGTATGGCTCAGCAAGGCAGTGCTACAAACTTCTTTTTTTCAAGGAGCTGCCTCCTCCAGGAAGCCTTCCCTGACCCTCAGCCTGGTGAGGGCCCTGTGGGCTGTTTTCACTGGCTGCATGGTGTCTGACCCGCCGCTAGCCTGAGCTTCCTGGAGAGCCAGTCCAGGTCTGAGGTCGGGCTTATGCTTCTAGAGCCTTGAATGAGGCCATCCTAGAGGGGTGTCAGCGTGGATCCCTGAGTCTGACCTTGGGCTAAAGTCTTTAGTGCAGGAATAGGAACTTGAGGGAGGCCCAGGAGGGGGACCCCTTCTTAGGGTTGGAAGTGGTTTCCTGTTTCCCAGCCCTGGTCACTCCAGTAGGGTTGTTGGGGCCATCATTAGTCCACGCTGAGTCTTTAGAATGGGGCCTGAGCTGTAGCAGGTGCTCAGTTAGTATTCATGATCACTTTTGAGAGGCAGGAAGCAGAGTGGCTAAGAATCCAGAGTTAGGGGGCACCTGGGTGGCATAGTCTGTTGAGTATCCAACTCTTGGTTTTGGCTCAGGTTGTGATCTCATGGTCATGAGATTGGGCCTGTGTCGGGCTCTGTGCCCAGCACTGAGTCTGCTTGAGATTCTCTCTTTCTCCCTCTGTCCCTCCCACTCGTGCTCTCTCTCTCTCAAATAAATAAATATTAAAAAAAAAAAAAAAGAATCCAGAGTTAAGACTATCCAGGAGAAATGGAAATGCAAGCCACAAGTGCAATTAAAAAATTTTTTAAATTAATTCTAATGTATTTAATCTAAATAGCCAAAATATTATACTTTTGTCATATAATACATAGAAACAATAGAGATATAAATCTTCAGAATCTAGTGTGTACTCTATACAGCACACTTCGTTATGTGGCCACATCTTCAGTGCTTATGGCCGTATGTGGCTACTGCTGGTTACCGTATTAGACAAAGTAGACTAAGACTATATTCAAGCTGCCCCTTCCTAGCTGTGTGACTTTGGGCAAATTACTTAACTTCTCTGTGTCTCAGTTTCTTCACCTTGTACTATGAGCTGTGTACCTTATAGGGTTGCTGTGAGGATTCAGTAAGTTAATAAAAAATGCTTAGGTACCTGGTGTATAATAAGGACTATTTAGGATGTCTTATATTTAAAAAAAAATTGTCATTTGAGTAGTACTGCCGTTCTTTGCCAATTCTTTCTAAAGTATTAATTACCTAAAATTTATTTTTAAAATACTTTTAAGGGGCTCCTGGGTGGCTCAGTGGGTTAAGCGTCTGCCTTCAGCTCAGGTCATGATCCCAGGGTCCTGGGATCAAGTCTGCATGGGGATCCCTGCTCAGTGAGGAGTCTGCTTTTCCCTCTGCCTCAGCCCCTCTACCTGCTTGTGCCCTCTCTCTCCCAAATAAATAAAATCTTAAAAAAAAAATGCTTGTGAAACATATACCTACTTTAGCCCCGTCCTAAGAAGTAGCTGTGGAGTCTACTTAAGATAAATACCTAGCTAGTAAATTCAAATATTCACAAGTGCCCCCCTGAAACCATCACTCAGAGCCTCGCAGTTTTCTGTTGACCCCACCCTGGTGGCAGGAAACATGCTGTGGCCCCCACGTGCTCATCGACCCCCCACCCTCCTCACACAGAGCCCAGGCCATCTGAGCTTGCTGGTGCTGCCCTTGGGGATGGCGCTCGGGGATGGCCCGTTCCTTCTCCTGCCTGGAAACACCCTCCTTTGGCCCCCACACATGTTTAGGAGCAGGGCCTCTGGGGTCTTGTACCCATGCCTCAGTTGCCTCCTCTGCGCTCACCCCACCCCATCCATGGCTTCCAGCCTCAGTGGAGAGTGTCCTGTTTCCCCGCGGCCTCCACCGCGTCCCCCACCGCTCATTGACATGGTCTGCCTTGTAGTGGGAACTGCATCTGCCCCCTGTTCAGTCCTCCCTGGGGGCGCGGCAGGCCCCACAGTTCCCACCGAAGCCTGCGTCTGCACAGCCCAGCCACCCGTCCTGGGGAGGCCAGAGCATGGGAAGTCCTGACTCCTCTTCGCCACCTGTGTGGCCATTAGCTCTGGGGGGGCATGTCCGCCTCTTCCCTCCCGCGGGAAGGCCTTCCTCTGGCCTAACCTCCACTGCCCCATGCGGCTTCCATTAGGCTCCCTGATCCCTTACTTCTTCCCCTACCATCTTCCCCATCTCTTGCTTCCTTCCCTCTCTCCCCCTTCCCCTTCTCCCTTCCCCTTCTTCCTTCCTTCCTCCTCCTCCTGCTGGCATCCCCCTGCTCAAAGTGGCTCATAGACTTTCTCTTCCGCTCCTGTCCTTGCAGGTTCCACCTTGGACCAAGATGAGGAGCCATTCAGAGTAGCCGCTGCCTCTGGAATAGTCCCCGGTGTCCTGGGCAGCCCAGCGGGTGAGTCAGGAGGTGGGGGGCGGGGAGCTGGGTTGGGTGTGGTCGGCTGAGCCCCAGCTTTGAAGTGCAGGAGGCTTCTTGGAGGCCAGACCTGAGGTCCCAGTTTTCATTTTGAAAATAGGCAGAGAGACAGGGGAGAGGGTGAGGCTAAAGAGCCTCCCAGGAGGGCTTTGAAGGGGTGGGATAGGGCAGGGACCAGCGGCAGGGTGGGGGTTGTGGATCACATTCTCTTTTAAATTGTACTTCTTTTTTGGAAAGTGATAGAAAAGTTTAAGGTACAGAAAGGTATAGTGAAAGGTAACCCTCCCTCCTTGTCCTCACAGCCTCCTGTTCTTCTCCCCAAGGCAGGCGGTTTTTTGTATACCCATCTGGGAGTGGTCCGTGGATGTGTGTGTGCATACATATATGTATATGTATGTGCATACGAACATATGTACATTTTTTATTTAACCTAGATGTTTATATAACAAAACACTGCTCTGGCATCTTATTATTCCACCTAACAACAAATCCTTAATATCACTTTATATGAATTTTAGAATTTGCCTAATGGTAATTTTGGGGGGGATTGTGCTTTGTGCTCGTTATAGCTTAACCCGGGAAGAACTGATGTCTTCATAATGTTGAAAGCTGGTTTACCCAAGAACATCCAATGTGTTTCTGTTTGTGTCTTCCTAGGGGCCCTCAGCAGCCTTTTTAAAGAACTCACATAGTTCAAAATGTAGGTAATTGATAAAGATGTAGAGTGAAAAGTCTCCCTCCCACTGGAGGTGGGTTTCCAGGGAAGCTGTTGGAGCCTGACCTTCAGGCTTCCTCCAAGGCCCAGAAAGGGGCCTGGGTACTGTGTGCATGTGGTTTGGGAAATTTTTACAAAAGTAAGATATTCTTTGTTTTTCCAATTGAATTTTTTTTTTTTAAACTGAGGTATGATTGACATACAACATTGTATTTTCAGATGTACAACATAATGATTTGATATTTGTGTATATTGTAAAATGATAAAGATATTCTGATATCTTTTATTTTTTTTACAAGAGGGAGGTGGGGAGGGACAGAGGGAGAGGGAGAGAGAGAATCTCAAGCAGGGCTCCACACCCAGTGCAGAAGGGCTCCATCTCACCACTCTGAGATCGTGACCTGAGCCGAAATTAAGAGTTGGATGCCTAACAGACTGAGGCACCGAGGTGCCCCTCTGATATCTTTTTCTTTTTTTTTTTTTAAAGATTTTATTTATTTATTTGACAGAGAGAAACACAGCGAAAGAGGGAACACAAGCAGGGGGAGTGGGAGAGGGAGAAGCAGGCTACTGGCCGAGCAGGGAGCCTGATGTGGGGCTGGATCCCATGACCCTGGGACCATGACCCGAGCCGAAGGCAGAAGCTTAACAACTGAGCTACCCAGGCGCCCCTGATATCTTTTTCTTAAAGAGGGAATTGAACATGTGTCAGCGTCAGACCCCTTGAAGTCTGGCTCTATGTCTGCTCCTTCCCATCCCCCCTCAGCCTTCCATTTTCCTCCTTAGAGGCAATGTCACCTTTCTCTGTCTGATGTAGCTTTTCAGAGATATTTTATGCATTACCATCACCACAGACTGGTCTATCCTCTCTGGTTTTGTTTTTTTCTACGTAAAAGGCAGAATGTTCTATATACTGTTCTGCACCTTTCTTTAGCCATTTAACAACATTATCTGGGAGGTCATCCCATATCAACATGTAATGAGTTTCCTTATTTTATTTATTTATTTTTTTTAAGTAGGCTCCACACCCAGCGTGGAGCCCACCACAAGGCTTGAACTCACGACCCTGAGATCAAGACCTGTGCTGAGACCAAGACTCAGATGCTTAACCCACTGAGCCACCCAGGCGCCCCAAGTTTCCTCCTTTTTTTTAAGGCTGCTCAGTAGTCTACTGTATGACTGCACTATAATTTAGTTAACCGTTCCCTGTTTGATGGGTATTTTGGTTATTTCCAATCTTTTGTTATTGTACACATCGATGTTGCCAGTCACCTTGGAAGACTGCAGGATAAGTGCCTAGGGGTGGCTGCATCAAAGGGTAGAAGGACTTGGGCTTTTCATACTATTGTGACATTAATTGTCCTCCCCAGAGGCACTCCCACTAGCCGGGCAGGGGAATGCCTCATCCCAGTCACTGTCACCCTTTGGTGTGAGGAGGTTAAGTTCGTTTTCTTTTTTTTTTTTTTTTAAAGATTTTATTTATTTATTTGAGAGAGAGAGAATGAGAGACAGAGAGCACGAGAGGGAAGAGGGTCAGAGGGAGAAGCAGACCCCTTGCTGAGCAGAGAGCCCGATGCGGGACTTGATCCCGGGACTCCAGGATCATGACCTGAGCCGAAGGCAGTCGTTTAACTAACTGAGCCACCCAGGTGCCCTTAAGTTCGTTTTCATATGCTTAAGAACCATTTATATTTTCCTTTCTGTGAATTTCTCTCTGCATATTTTTTCCCCTTTTTCTGTTAGGTCATTGACCTGTTTCTTCTTTCTAGGTGCTTTTCAGTGTTTAGGAAAATCAGTTCTGTGTCTGGGATATGAGAAACAGATGTCCTCTGATTTGTCATTTATCTCTTGGCTTTGTTTCTGGTGCATTTTCATCATGCAGGAATGTTTGATTTTTATATAGTTGAATATATATTTTTAAATATTATATTTTATTTATTTGACAGAGAGAGACACAGTGAGAGAGGGAACACAAGCAGGGGGAGGGGGAGAGGGAGAAGCAGGCTTCCTGCAGAGCAGGGAGCCCAATGTGGGGCTCAATCCCAGGACCCTGGGATCATGATCTGAGCAGAAGGCAGATGCCTAATGACTGAACCACCCAGGCGCCCCTATAGTTGAATATTTGTATTATCTTCCTGGGTTTGTATCATTTCCAAAAGGATTTTGCCTCTCTGAGATGATATTTTAAACCCTTTCATGTTTTTATTTTTTATAATGAAATCTTTGATCCACCTATAATTTATACTGTTGTAAGGTATGAGGTAGGGGGTCTAACTTTGTTTCTAGATTGTTCCACGGCTGTCCCAACAATTTAATAATACATCTTTTCTCCACTAGTTTGAGATGTTACTTTTATTGGACACTAAATTATGATATGTATTTGGATCTGTTTTTGAACTTTCTGTTTTGATTCATCTGTTCAGGTGCTGGTAACATGTACTGTTTTAATTACAATGGCTTATATGTTTTAATATGTGATGAGGCTGGTTCTCTTTACCCTTCTTTTCCCCCATGCCCTGCTTCCAGAATTTTCCTGGCTCTTCCTGCTTGTTTACTTTTCCACATGAATTTTCAAATCTGCTTGTCTAGCTCCCTTTCCCCCTTCCACAAAATTGTGTGTGTATTTAATAGGATTGTGCATATTTATAAATTAACTTAGAATTACTGTCTTCCTGATGCCTTCACCCAGGAGCATACCATGTCTTTCCATTTGTCCAGGTCTCTTCTTTTTGCCTCTTCCTATAGATCTCGTACAATTCTTATTATGTTTCTTCTTGGTGTTTTAGGTTTTGTAATGCTATAGTAACTGAGGCTCTTCATCCTGGTTTCTACCTGGTTACTGCCTATAAATACTGATTCTGTTCTGTTAGTTTCGAATCCAGCTTCCTTGCTAAATTCTTTAATTTTTAATCCCATGATTAATAATAATCACCATCATGGAATGGATATCCTTGTTTCATTCCTGACTTAAATGAAAGTTTTTCCATTGTTTTCTAATGAAGCAAGGTGCTGATTTTTAGTTTAAGGAAGTATCAGTCTGTTTCTATTTTAGTAAGATTTTTGTTAAGTACACTGGATATTTGTGTTTTATCATTTGC
This sequence comes from Mirounga angustirostris, assembly GCF_029215605.1. Taxonomy (NCBI): domain Eukaryota; kingdom Metazoa; phylum Chordata; class Mammalia; order Carnivora; family Phocidae; genus Mirounga; species Mirounga angustirostris. The sequence goes on from NW_026991721.1 coordinate 56,540,444, forward strand.
TTCTTTGGTATCTGTGGAGATGATCTGGTGACTTTGCTCTTTTGATTGGCTAATCACCTTCTCTCTGTGTCATCAGTCTCTTGACTCTTGCCAGGCCGGGAGCTCTGGAGTGCAGGGATGGGACCTGAGTCCCTTTCGCCCAGTGCCAGGCTTTCTCCAATGAACAAATGAGTGGATAGCCTTTCCGATACATTAACCCCCTTGGTGGTGGGAGGGGTGACTCATTCACAGGGCCAGGACCCCAGAGGCTGTGTGATGCTGGTTTCGTTTAACTCCTAGAGCATTCTGCTTTCTCCAGGGGCATGGAGGTGGGGTGAAGCTCAAACCCCTACACAGGGCCTGCAAGGGGACCAGCAGGCCCACCCGTACTGGCTAAGCCCCTAGTCTTGGCCATCAGCTGGGAACTGGTGCCTCAGAAGGAACTGGGCCCTTGCCCGGGTCTTGCAGAGGGCAGTAGATGCAGCCATTGGCCAGCCTTGCAGCAGCGGCCCCGGCTGTGGATGGGGCTTAGGGGTGGTACCAACTCTGGAGTTACTGGAGGGCTTCCTAGAGCAGGTGTGAGCTGGACACTAGGAGGCCACGGGGGTGGGGGTGGCAGGTTTCAGGCAGAGGCAAAAGCCTATGTGTTCAGGGACCTGGCAGTATCTGGCCTTGCCTGGCACGGGGGAGAAGCTCAAGGACAGAGCTTGACCGCATGGCATGGGAGAGCCACAGACAGTTGCTAACTGTGGCCGGGCAGCTTTGCCTCTCACCTGTGCCCATCTGTCTATTCCAGGTCCGGACAGGGCCCTGCTGGCTGGCCTCTGCTAGCGGGAACCATGGCAGAGGCCGGGGATGCAGCGCTCTCTGTGGCCGAGTGGCTGCGAGCGCTGCACCTGGAGCAGTACGCCGGGCTCTTCGAGCAGCATGGACTGGTGTGGGCCACAGAGTGCCAGGGCCTCAGTGATGCCCGCCTGCAGGACATGGGCATGCTGCTGCCTGGTCACCGCCGCCGCATCTTGGCCGGCCTGCTGCGCGCTCACACGCCCCCGACCCCGGCACCCCGCCCCACCGCACGGCCTGTGCCCATGAAGCGTCACGTCTTCCGCTCGCTGCCCGCACCTGCCCTGCCGCCTGCGGCGCCGCCGGAGCCGCTGCCCACCGCTGGAGAGGAGGCGGGGCTACCCACTGCCCCCCCCATCCCCCCCCGGAGGAGCTGCCTGCCGCCCGCCTGCTTCTCCGCCCCATCCGCAGCAGCCCCGGACCCTGTGCTGCCCCCGCTGCCCGCCAAGCGGCATTTGGCAGAGTTAAGTGTCCCGCCTGTGCCCCCCCGCACTGGGCCACCCCGCCTGCTGGTGAGGTGAGTGGATGCCATCCATGGTGGGAGGAACACGGGTAGAGGATCCTAGAAAGTGGAGGGGGCGTTTGTGGCCCCGGCAGTGGGGTAAGAAAGGCTCCCTCAGCCTGTGTAAAGCTCAGAGGCACTCTGAGCAGACTGGACCTAAACTGTTGGGTGAGGGTGGGTGAGGCTTGTGGATGGCACTAGTGGGATATTCTGTGAAGGCCAGGTGGGAAGCCAGGAAGGTTTCAAGCAGAATAATCTGATAAAAGCTGAATACTAAAAAGATGACTCTGGGGGCTGGTGAGGTTGGTGGAGGAGGAGGCTGGGTGACTAGTGACAGGGCCCAGGCTCCCAGGAGAGGCCCCTACTCGGGCTGTGCTAACAAGGCTGGAGAGAAGTAGGCAGATTGGGGTGAGAAGTTGGCCCTGGAATGGACGGGCCTTGGGGATGGCCAGGCATAAGCAGAGAGGGCACGGGGAGCTGTGCAGTGTCCATGTTTCCATCTTGGGTGGATAGTGGTGCCATCCCTGATCTGGGGGTCCAGGGACAGAAGTGTAGCCAGGGAGGAAATCTGGAGTTCCATTTGGGGCCTGGTAGGTATGAGACGCTGGGAGATGGGAGTACGTTCCAAGTCAGTAGGTAGCGTGTGGAGGAAACAGTCTAGGAAACAGCCCTCCGGGGAGCGGGAACTGCCCAGGGCCTGGTACTTGTGCTCCTGTCGTCCCCTCCACACTGCCCCTGCTGCATGGCCCCAAGTCCTGGGGACACTTCTCAGGCCGCAGCCTACTCACCGTCCCTCCTCCTCAGAATTGTTTCCCCCTCTCCTGGCTCCCCATACTCCTGTTTCCTTGAGTTTCCTCCTACTTCTGTGGATGGTCCATTTTAACCTCCTTCACATATGCCCTCCCTTCCTGCCATTTGCTGGGGTGCCCAGCTGGGAGGGAGCATCCCCAGCTCGTGCTGGATATGTGTTCAGGGTGTAATGGAGATTATTGCAGTACTTGGACCAAGTCAGCCTAATATGGGAAGCCTTCTTGGAGGAGGAAAGGATGTGTAGAGAGAGGTCTCCTGGTCCTTACTCTTGAGCACTGTGTTGGGTGCTTCACTTACACGATCTTGTTTGATTCCTGCTCAAGTCTTTTGGGGGATTTGTGTCCTGTTTTCAAGTAGAGAAACTGAGGCTCAGAAAAGGGAGAGGAGCACAAACTGGATCCATGTCAAGTGCGTGCTCAGGGAGCCCCTGTGGGGAGGGTCTGGGAGGTTTTCCCCACCCAGAGAGGGGCATTAATAGTAAGGGGGCCTTGAAGTCCAAACCAGGACTGTGGTGTTTTGAAGTTTGATTCATGGAAGCATTAAAAGGGTTTTTGCCTTTCCTGGGTTCACACAAGGGGGATGGTACTAGGTACCCCTAGGAGCCTGGCTCACAGCATAGATTGGAGTTTCCTGGAGCCCTTGTGCCCTCTAGTGGCCATTCTTTTACATGCATGAGCCGTTTCTTTTTTAAAAATTTTATTTTATTTTTAAAGATTTTATTTATTTATTTGAGAGACAGAGCATGCCTGAGAGAACATGGAGGGGGGGCATGAGCAGGAGGGGTATGAATGGGGGGCGGGGTAAGAGCAGGGTGGGGGAGGGGCAGAGGGAAAGGGAGAAATAGGCTCCCCACCGAGCAGGGAGCCCAACGACATGGGGCTTCATCCCAGGACCCCGGGATCATGACCTGAGCTGGAGGCAGAAGCTTAATGACTGAGCCACCCAGACGCCCCTGTCCATTTCTATTTCCTTTCATTCCATCATCATGGAGAGGGGCTGAGGGAGAGAGAGAGATCATATGTATGTGTGTCTGTGTGTCTATGTGTGTCTGTGTCTGTTTGTCCATCTGTCTCTAGGGATGGGAGTAGGTGAACAAGGACAGGAGGCAGGGCCCTGTCCATTAGAAGCTCACAAAGGCTGAGGATGCAAACCTCCCATTGAGGGAGTGGAGACCTGGATTCCTGTTTTGGAGGCAGAATACCTGGGGCAGGCCCAGCTGGCTGTGTGACTCATGAGCAGTTGCCCCTCTGGGCCTGTTTCTCTATCAGGTGCCTTCGCTGGCCCTCCATGGCCCTCCTGGTACTAACATCTGCGTTCAGGAGACTTGTTGGGTAGAGCAAGGGTCCTGTCTATGCCCCAGAGAACCAGCCTCCACCTTCAGAGCCTCAGCCTAAACTTAGTCACTTAGCTGACCTGTGGCGAAGGCCAGGCTTCCATGCTCAGGAGTCTGGCCCGTTGTAGCTAGAGGACCCAAAATTCATTCCATGCTGAGAGAATTTGTAGACAATTATTCTTCACAATTTGGGGCTATTTCTTAGGGCAGAGTGTGATGGGAGGTGAGCTGCCAAGCCTGGCTTCCTTGTCCTGGCCAGGGTCTTTGATATTTGGAACAGTGACATCTGCAGGTGCAGGTGCAGGACATCTGCACCCTGACTTCTAGGGTATACTAAATCTTTAAAGCCCAGTGGCAGAAAAGCTCACTGCAGATGGAGCTTCATGTATGTGTAACAGCTGGAGGCTGGGTGGGGAGGAGAGCGGGATGGCTCTCCCTCACAGCCCCTTCCTCTGGGCCCCAGGCTCCACGGTGCACAGCAGAAGGCTATTCAGCCTGGCCTTCTCCTGTCCCCTTTGTAGGAGTCCCTTCTTCCTGAGACGGCCTTTGGGTCCTTACTTGCACCCTTGAGTGATAGGTGTCTCACACTCTCAATCTCGGGACCTCTTATACCAGTTCATGGGGTGACCGAGTGAGCACTTCTGCCTGCCTCCAGCCCATCACCAGCCTCCCCAGTGGAATTTGGGATTATCTGCTGTGTGTGCATGTGTGTATTCTTGAGATAGTGACTCCATGGGCGGGCATGCCTGGCCAGTGTGTAGGTGTGCACCCATAGGTGTGCATGTTTGTGCAAGCCGCCAAGGTAGTAGTGGTTTCTGCACAGGTTTTCAGGGAGGCCGCATGTGGTCCTCATGTCCACGTGAGTGGAGATTTATGCGGTTTCAGTGGTTACTTGTTTGCGGTGGTGTGTGCGCGTGTGAGTTCATCAGGGCCCGTGTGCACACTTATATGTGCCCGTGCGTACTGGCACAGTGGGACCTCCAACAGCGTGAGTCCACTTGTGAGTGCATGTGCTGTGGGTGGTGAATTGGCATGTGTATCATTTGTGCACTGCGGGGTGTGAGCCAGTGTGTGTCCGTGTGCTGCCAAGCCCACTAGTGTTGGCTCCATGAGGGCCAGGATTCTTGTGGGTTTTGTTTACTGCTGAATCTCCAATATCTGCAACCGGGCCGGGTGCCTCAAGCGCCCTCCGAAAGTATTCGTTGTGTGCGCGAATAGACGAAGACTGCCTGAGTTTCTGTAGTCCCCAGCGATGACATGCGTGCTCCCCATGCGGGCTCTGCACCCAGAGCATCCTCAGCACACACTGCACATTAGACAATAGGGTTAAAGGGCCCCGAGCTCACCATCCCACATCCCTTCCCACCAGGCAACCTGTATCAGCCCAGATGTCTTAGGAAGGCAGAGGCCTTCGAGGAGGCAGGCAGGAAATGAGCAGGGATAGGCTTGCCACCTCCCTGCCCCACCCGGGTCAGGCCTCTCAGAACCAAGCTCACATGCAGCCTGGCCAGGCCTGGAAGGAACCCCACTTCACCCCTCCAAGGGTCTACACTCCCACCATTATTTAAGCCTGTGATAGGGAACTTGTTGATGAGTCCAGAGATGCGGAGAAACTTGCCCGAAGTCACACAGCCCAGCAGAGTGGAAGCCAGTGTTCAGACCCTGCTGCCTAGCCTGGGGCCCAGTCTACTCAGCTTCAAGCATCATAGATGTGAACCCTCTGAGCCTGCTTCCCTAAGTGGCAGAGGGGTCTTTTCTGATCCAGGGTTCCAGGGTCACTCCACAGAGCCCCTCTCAGATTGCTCTGGGTCTCAGTTTCCTCCTCTGATACCCTACCCAGACGCCTGGAAATACCTCCAAAGAGGGAGTGTTTGCCCAGAGCAGGCAGCTGCCAGCAAGGCCTCGCACCTGTGCCCCTGATTGCCCTGCAGCCCAGCCAATCCCTGGTCTTCCTGAAGGCTGGTCACTTGTTGCTGGGGCAGAACTTGTTCCCTTCGAAGGACCTCTTTCCCAGCCCCTCTGGGCTTCCTTGTGGGGGTGGAGAGGGGCCAGCCAAAGCCAGGGCTTCCTGAGGATCTACTCTGTAAGGCCCTGCTAGACAGCACTGGGGTGGCTTGTCCCATTCCAACTTGGGGTTGGGGAGGCAGGCTGGGGGCGGGGAGGAAGCGTCTGCCCCAGGGGATTCTGGGTGACTTTTCTCTTTCTCAGTGTTTTCAGGAAGTGTGTGTATTGGCCAGGGCGGCAGGGGGTGGGGGAGGAGGAGAGCAGGAAGCCAAGGGGAGCCAGAGCTGGATGTATACACACACACACACACACACACACACACTCACACGCACTCACACTCACTCACTCCTGGACAGATCCAGTTTTAAACAGAAACATACACTCAGACAAGAGATCACAGCCACGCAGAGCGGTACCTGGACCCCGACACGGCCTCAGACACACCCAGGGAACAGGGGCCTGGCTGTCTGCCAGACCAGCCCTGCTCAGACAGGCTGCCTGGTCAGGCACACAGCACTGTTGGGCGGAGCTGTGGGAGTCCTCCGGCCCAGGACCTGGTGGACGTCTGAGGGTGAGCGAGGGGCAGCTTTGGGCTGGGCTGTCAGCAGAGGGTGAGGAGGGAGGCTCCTTCCGAGGGTCTGTCTGGCCCCTCTGGGCAGGGTTTTCTGTGGTCCTCCCTCCGCCTCTCCTTTACTTGCTCTCGGAATTTTCTCTTTTCTTTCACTTTCTCCACATCTTGTTTTTCTCTTGCCCTTTCCTTTTCTCCCCTTCTCTTTTCCTTTCCTCTGCCCTGGGCCTTTCAGGCCTCCATCTTCCCATAAGCCTGTCTCCTGGGCCCACTGGGAGCCCATGGTGCCTGGGAAACTGCCTCTGTGGCCTCTGTGGGTGTCTCCCCTTCAGGGAGCTGGTGTTGATCTCAGTTCTGGCTTCTCTCGGTGTCCAGATGAGGGTGTTGTGGCTCTGGGCAGCTCCTACCTGAACCCCTTTGCCCTCCCACCGAGTCCAGGGTAATAGGGAGACCTACTGAGGGCTGGCAGTTAGTTGGTGTGGTTCCTCCCCCACTTCCCCAGGGCAGTAGAGGGATGGGTGCTTATGATGTTGGGTGGCTGGGCTGGCCATCCCTCCCCCAAGTTGCTGTGGACCCCTCATGAACTCAACAACCCTGTGCTTGGGTCACTAGGGACATAGAGATGCCTCTCACTAGGTCCTGTCTGTGCATCCAGCCCTGCCCTGTGCCCTTGGCTCATCTTTCCACAGGGCTCAGCAGACACCTACCTGCACCTTCTCCTCCTTCCAGGACAGCTGGGCACTCAGGATGCGGGGGATGAGGTCCATACGGTCATGAGCTCCCTCAGGGATGAACTTCCTTGCTCCATAACCCTCAGGGACCAGCACAGCCCAGACCTAGAAGCATGAAGAGTTGCCATGGGCGAGCTGGGTCTCTGCCTCCTCCTGCCCATGACAGCACAGCTTGCCTGGGGGAAAGCTCAGTGTAGGCCTGGTGGTAGACATGCCATGGAGGGCCCAACAGGCTGTGTGAGCTTAGAGGAAGGAGCAGTTGAGTGGACTTTCCTGAATGCATGTCCTGAGCACAGTGGAGCTGATGATCTAGATCATTGTGGGGATTAAATGAAAAAGCCTCCCAGAAGAATGCTTAACACATAGTGGGGACTTAGTAAGTGGTAGCTGTTGTTCAGGGAGAAGTGCTAAGAGCTGAATGAGCCTTGGTTGTGAGGGTGGATGCCAGGTTAATCGGGCATGCTCTATGGAGGGATGAGGGGGTTGTGGCCCGTCTCCAGTGATCAGGATGCGAGTGGGGTGCTGGTCATTCAGTCACCAACACGCGCTCTCCGAAGCCCCCTCTGTGTTGGGTGATGTCATGGCATGGAGAGAGATCAGGCTGAGGGGCATGCTATGGGCTACATCTAAGCAAGGGGAAGCCGGGAAGGGCTTTCCATGCTGTGACCTGGGCAGAACTAACAGAACAGAGGCAGGGGAGTGCTGGAGGGGTTGACCTTTGGGTCTCATGACGGAGAAGGAAGGGCAGGGGCAGCTCCGGAGGAAGCAAGAAGCACAGGACTAAGGCCTGAGCCCTGGGTAGCCAGGGCACAAATGAGGAAGTGGACAGCTGGGAAGGTTTGCCCCCGTGGGAAGGTGAGGTCAGGGTAGGAGACAGATGTGGCCAGATCATTGGGCCTCATCCCACCTCTCGGTCCTGCTGGTGGGAGCCCAGGGATTGAGATTCGGCTGGGTCCCTCCAAGGCCTGTGTGACACTTTAGGGGGAAAGTCATGAATCTGAGACACAGTGTGGGCCCGGGTCCTTTGTTCTCTGAGGTCAGTTCAGTGAAGCAAACATTGATAGACACAACTATACTGAGTGATCAGAAGTGTGGAGGCTGGAGGAGCCCCAAGGAGGCCCCAGCCCAGCCTGGAGCCTAAGAGGAGGCACAGAGTGGAGGGGGAGGATGTAGAATGTGGACAGGGAAAGGTGTTCCAGATGGAGGGAGCCACATATGCAAATGCCTGGAAGTACGCATTTATGGGGTACAGCTCAAGCAGGCATGGCTGGAATGTGAGTAGGGGATGAGTTCAAGGCCAGCCTGAGGTATTTAGACTGCCTTGCTCTGCTGGCCCATCTGTCCTTATGGTGAAGCCTGGTTCCTTTGGCCAGAGATTGATATAGACAGAAAGATAGGAAGGGAGAGCCAGGGGTCTCCCTGGGGGAAGAGGCCAGGAAGCAGGTTCTTGGCCCATCCTCTTTCATCGCAGCCAGGGTGGAGAAGTTGTGCTGATGACCCTGACCCGTGGGAATGGCTTTCCTTACTGAATTGTCAGTAAGCCTGGAAGCAGATCAGAGAGGAAACTGAGGCTCAGAAGTAAAGTGACCTGCTCTGTGAGGTCAAAAACTGACGTAGAGTCAAGCTGGGATTTGAGTGGGTTGAGCCAGCTCAGCCTGCCTCTAAAGCTCCGTCTCTTAGCGAGACTGACCACCCATCTCATTTTGCCAGGTCAGGCCCTGTTTATACCTTTTATACACTAATAGTGCCTCTTTAAACTGTCAGAAATGTTCTGGTTTATATGATTTTTTTTTAATACGGTTAATTATATGGTCACCCTATTCTTACCCATGTCCCCTCACATGTCCCCCAGCCCTCACGTTGAAAGCCGCTGTGTGTATTTGCCCCAGTTCAATTAAACAAACCTTCTCAGGCTGAGGTGAATCAGCCTGTGCCCCTGTCCAGGAGTGGCCCAGTCTTGCTTTGGGCATAGTTGGGGGGAGCAGATATGTCCACATGTCACTTGGATAGAGGAGAAACAGGCTGAAGGAGCAGGGGAGCCAGGGGTGGTGGGCAGGTGGAGGCCCACTGAGCTGTGGTCTTAGGTACATGTGGGCTTTCCATGGGCTGAGATGGTAGGGAGAGGGTAGTGAGGAGGAAGCAAGCAATGTAAGCCAAGGTTTGGAGGGGGAGGCCACTGAGCACGTGCTCATGTTTGGGGCTGAGGGTTGGGGCCAGTCCTCTGGCCTAGTGGGTCAGTGGTCAGTGGGAAACGTCCCAGCTGGGCCGCAGGTAGAGATTGGAACTGAGGTGGCTCTTAGGGCCTGCCGCCCTAAGGCCAGGACTCCAGCTCGGGCGGGGGCACTCTGTGGGCACTGTCCCTTCCTCTGGGGTTTTCCCACTATACTGTGCCCTCCGGATACCACTTCTCCTTTCCTGGCCTGGCTCTGACTCAGCATGGCCCTGTCCCCTGTGCTAGGCAGGCGGGGTCAGCCAGGAAGGTTCCTGGAAGAGGCGGCTAGAAAGAGGCCTGGAGGTCGGGGGGGGGGTCCCCTTGCTTCCACTCGCTTAGCACATAGTCATTTGCCTGCAAAGACTGTACTGGAAGAGGGGCCGTGTGCACCGTTCCTCTTTCCCTTCTTGCCATGGTCACAATGGCCATCAGAGCTGTGATCGTGTTCCCTCTTGGATGGCAACTCTGGAGCTGCCTGCATCCTGAGCTGGGTGGCCAGTGTAAGGAGGCAGGCCTCAGAGAAGCTCTCAGAGCCTGGCTGTGGCCTCTTTTGACCCTGTGGTTGAGTTTACAGGCTGTGGTGCCGGGTGCAAATCCCAGCTGTGGGATCCAGGACGAATTACTTTGTGTGTCTCTGTGCCTCAGTTTCCTCATCTGTAAAGTGGGGATAATAGTCAGCCATACCTTATAGAGCCCTTGTGAGGAGTGAATGAATGAATCCATGTAAAGCACTTAGAAGACAACTGGGAATATATACACATACAGAATACTAATAAGAATTAATTAATCCAGGTCTTCATTTATTTATTCATCCCTGTTGGATGCTGGGTACGCAATAGCAAAGAAGGTAGTTGCGGCCCCTGCCTCAGGGGGGCAGATCCCTCACAGACAGGACAGTGATGGGGGCAGCCGGGGTCCAGGGATGGGAGGACCGTTCCTTCGTCGGCTCCAAGGATGCTCTGTTGCCACCATCTTCCCCTCAGCGCTGGCCCTCATTCCTGGGGGAGGTCAGGGGAGCACTTGGCACTGCTCGACATTGGAGGGGCAGAGCCTGTCCCCACCTCCTCTGGGTCAGTCTGACAGGCACTGGCCTTGCAGCCTGGAGTTCCACTCTTAGCTGATCACAGGCCAGGCTTGCGGGGGCCCCCTTCTGCTTGGGGTCTGGGAGGCCATGTGTGATAGACTGCTCTGCCTATCAGGAAGTCTCCAAGGACATTGCAGCTGACCAGCTGGGGTCACACCCTTGGACCTGTGGGTATTTACTCAGTCTCTAGGTCTTCCTCACCCTTTCATTCGCTTTTTTCTCCATCGTGATGGCCAGCCTGTCCACCTACCCATCTGTCTCCCCGCCACCCATCCAGCCAGCCAGCCATTTACTTGTGCTGTCATCCACCCACCCACCCATTCGGCTGCCCGCTCACCGGCCCGCTCAGCATGCTCTCGTTGCTGACTCGGCCACTTCCTGAGCTGGGCTGTGGGGGTAAAGAATCAAGCCTGAAGCTGCCCCTGGCCCAAAGAGACTCAGGGTCAGGGAGGGGAGACAGCTGGTACAGTAGGTCCAGCTCGACATTGAGGCTCTCGCAAGTACCATAGGCCCACCTGCCATTTAGGGAGGGAAGGGCGGCCACCAGGGTCAGGGCAGCTCTTCTTCTGCTGCGGGGTCCTGGTCGCAGTCAGTGCCACTGTTCACCCAGCTCTCCGGGGGCCATTCTCTGTGGCCGCCCAGGAGATCGCTCAGGGATAGGGAACTGAGACTCACGGCAGGTAGGCGTGAGAGCCACCCTGGCTTAGAAAGAAACATCTTGACTCAAGGGTCCAGTATGTCCTCTAACGACCCCACAGGTGTGGTTTCAGGTTCCTACATGGGATGTGGCCATTTACAAGCCAGCACCCTCAGGGAAGCCCGAAGCTCCAGCTTCTCCGGCAGGTGGACAGCCCACCTGCAGTTTCTAGTCTAGGTACAGTGCCTTACTCAGGCCACTTTTGTCCAAGGCAGTGTTGCCAAGGAGAATGGCTGACCTACCCCCTGCAGCCAGTTTCTAGGGGAACAGCGTGAGGAAGCTAACTGCAGGTCACATTCTTTCCCCACACACGGAGAGGAGACAATGAGAGGACAGGGTGATATGGAAGTAGCCATGTGTCCTAGGAGTATGGTTCTCCCGTGGAGTCAGGGTTCAGGTCTTGGCTTAGATGCTAGCAGGATGCCTGGCACAAAGGACGGAGCTACTTTAAAAAATGTTAATTGGAATAATTTGTCGAAAGCTTGTAACAGAGGGGAAGGTGGGCAGGGTCTGGGGGAGTGTGAAAGAGGGGTCAGGAAAGACTTTCAGAGAAGCAGAACTTAAGTTTGGAGTTAAAGGACAAGATGATGTTCTCTAGTCAGAGCCTAGGAAGAAGGGGCTCCTGGAGGAGGCAAGAGCAGGAACAAAGGCCTGGCATGATCATGCCCCAGCCCTGGCTTGCTTTTGCGGTAGACACACATTGCCAATCACTGCCAGGAACACTGAGGCAATAACCAGGCTGAAAATAACCAGTGAGACAAGTTGTTCACCCACTCTGGTCTTCCTCCTTGGCCCCTGCCAGACGCTGGCTGAGACAGTGGGTGGGGCCAGGCTTCTGGGGCTTAGGTGCCTTGTTCAAGCTGTGTGGGCACACAACATGCCTTGTCTTGGTTAATTCTCCAAACACCCCGTCAGATCGGTGATGTAGTCCCCGTTCTACAGAAGAGGAAACTGAGGCTCAGAGAGGCTAAGTGCTTTCCCTTGGACACATAGGAACCAAGACTGAGGCAGGGTTCAAACTCCTATCCGATGCCAAAGCCAGGAGACACTCAGCCTGTAGGGAGCAGTGTGATCTCTGCAGAGACAGATACACGGAGCCCTGCGGCTGTGGGAGCCCAGGGGGCCCTAAACCTGGCCTTGGGAGTTGGGGAAGGGTTTTGATGGGGGGGCAGGATGGTGATAGCAGAGATGAGGGGCTGGTGTGCAAGAGGAGTGTGGTGGGCAAAAAGTGTTAGCAAGGATGTGTATAAGAAGGAACCCTCGGTGCACTGTTGATGAGAATGCAAGTTTTTGAGCCACTGTGGAAAACAGCATGGAGGTTCCTCAAAAAAATAAAAATAGAACTACCCTATAATCCAGTAATTCCACTGCTGGGTATTTACCCAAAGGAAATGAAAACACTAATTCAAAAAAGTATATGCAGCCCTGTTTATTGTAGAATTGTTTACAATAGCCAAGATATGGAAGCAACCTAAGTGTCCCTTGATAGATGAATGGATAAAGAAGATGTGGGAGATATATATTTATATGTCTGTGTGTGTGTGTATACACACGTATAAAATATTATTCAGCCATAAAAAAGAATGAGACCGTGCCATGTGCAACAACATGGATGGACCTAGAGGCTGTGATGCTAAGTGAAATCAGTCAGAGAAAGACAAATACCATATGATTTCACTCATATGTGGAATTTAAGAAACAAAAAGATAACAAAAAAGACAAAAAGCCAGCACTTAAATATGGAGAGCAAATTGGTGGTTACCAGAGGGGAGGGGAGCAGGGGGATGGGGGGAAGAGGTGAAGGGGAAATGGAGTACACTTAGCATGATGAGCCTTGAGAAATGTGTAGAATTGGCGAATCATCATATTGTACACATGAAACTAATATAACACTGTATGGTAATTGTATTGGAATTTTAAAAAAATAGAGGGGTATGGTGGGATCAGGTGAGTTTGAGGGGTCTGAGGGCAGCCAGGGGGTGGTGAACATCCATATCTGGGGCTAGAGAGAAGGTGGTCTTGAGCCAGAGACCCACAACTCAGGGCCTTAGGACTTGGTTTTCAAGGCTCTGGTCTGTGCCCTTGGCCTGGATGCCCATTTTGATCCTGACCCATCCACTCGCCAACAAATACCTTCTTATCCTTAAAAGCTCAGGTCAAGCATCACCTCCTCCAGTCTAATCTGACTCCCCAGGCTAGGATGCAGACCACCCCCTAACCCCTTCTGGCTCTTCTAGATTGGAGACCGTATGGGTACATGTGACTGAAAGCTAGAGCTTTGGGGACAGGTGACCCGGTCACAGCAATGCAGGGCCAGCTCATGGCCAAAGAAGGGGCCCGCTTCCTTTAAGCTTGAGGAGCTTGGAGGTTTGGGGGCAGGGGAGTGAGGTGAGGGGGGCTCCTGTCTGAGTTTGTGGAATGAATGAGCTTTGCTGCAGCTCAGGTGCACTGGGGGCTTAGTGGGTTAGAGTCCTGGCTCTGTCACATAGTGAGCCAGCCCAGTGACTCATGCCTGGAGCTAACCCCCTGGTGCCCAACTTTTGGTCTCTTCCCAGCCTTCCCTCCAAGGAAGAGGAGTTACTGTCACCACTGCTATCCTCCCCTCCCCAGCCAGAGCCTGAGGAGCCTCCAGCCACCCTCCCCCGGGTGCCTCCACAGCCCCCGTCTCCACCTCCCAGCCCCCCGGAGATCCCCCCGAAACCTCTTCGCCTGCTCCCCGAGTTCGGTGAGTGTGTAGCCAGGCATGGGGTTCCCAGTGCATAGCATGGAATCAGGGCCCCTCCAGAGTCTGCAAGGATGCAAGGATCGAACTTTCTGTTGGGTTCTGCCACCAACACAGTGTGGCCCTGGGCAGGTGAGCATCATTCTCTTCATCCTCACAATGGAGACGGCACCCACCCACCTATCTGACCTACTGACTGTTAAGTGCACGTAGCAAACTTTCTGAGCGGTTCCTGGTTTAAAGTCTAGGAATATTTTCCATGGTTGTTGATGGTTTGCTTTTCCTTGGATTGTCCATTTTTCTTGATTCTTGATTCTTGTTACTTTTTTAGGCTTTTTTTTTTTTTTTAAGATTTTATTTATTTATTTGAGAGAGAGAGAATGAGACAGAGAGCATGAGAGGGGGGAGGGTCAGAGAGAGAGGCAGACTCCCTGCTGAGCAGGGAGCCCGACGTGGGACTCGATCCCGGGACTCCAGGATCATGACCCGAGCCGAAGGCAGTCGCCCAACCAACTGAGCCACCCAGGCGCCCTTTTTTAGGCTTTTTAGACAGCCCCTGCCTCTGACCCCCAAACTTGCTACCTATTCAGACCTCCTCTCCTTTGGCCACCCCTAGTACTGTCCTATGAAGCCCTGAGAGTATAAATAGCATTTCCTGTCCCCTGTGCCTATTTCTGAAAGCCGGGCTGGAATGAGGGTTTCTTTTTGGCTGAGGGTGTCTTATGTGAAGCCAGGCCAGGGTGCCCAGGAGGGGAGGCTAGGTTCCTTGCTTCTGAGTCTCCCCCCACCCCTCTCTCTCCTCAGATGACTCTGACTACGATGAGGTTCCAGAGGAGGGGCCAGGGGCCCCAGCCGGCCTGATGACCAAGAAGGTGGGCCAGGTGGTGATTAGGGTTTGGGCTGTCCGTCAGAGAGGAGGGTGGGCTGCCCAGCTGCGTTGCAAACCCTGGGGACCACCAGAGAGAGAAAGGGCCATTGGTTTCTGGGAGAGCTTCCTTCCCCTTGTCGTCTGGTCAAGCAGGGCTTGGGGATGGAGCATAGCACCTGAGCTCTGGGCCAGGGGTCTGCGGGCGCTTGCTTGTGGCCCCAGCTCCAGTCTCCCGCCACATCTGGACGGCTGTGTACGGCCTCCTCTCTCCCCTGGGGTTTTGAGCACTTCTCCCTTGGAGAGTCTCCCTCCATCTCTTTCACTTTCTGTGTTCCTGGGTTCCACGGGTGTCTTAACTCTCCATGCCTGAGTACTTTTCACTATCCCTTCATCTTTCTGTCTTTGATGCTGTCTCCCTGGGTCCCTGTGTGGTCTGCCGACAGGGGGAGGGTGTGAAAACAGCAGGGAAAGGGCTGAGTTGTGTGGGTCCTTAGGCTTTTTAGACAGCCCCTGCCTCTGACCCCCAAACTTGCTACCTATTCAGACCTCCTCTCCTTTGGCCACCCCTAGTACTGTCCTATGAAGCCCTGAGAGTATAAATAGCATTTCCTGTCCCCTGTGCCTATTTCTGAAAGCCGGGCTGGAATGAGGGTTTCTTTTTGGCTGAAGGTGTCTTATGTGAAGCCAGGCCAGGGTGGAGTGGACCACGGGGATGGAGTGGACCACGGGGGCGTGGCACCCCTGGGTGGGTGTGATCTGGGGCTCGAAGGGAAGCATGATGCTGAGTGGGTCTGGGGGGGCTGCCAGGAGGAGCTCCCAGTGAGCCACTTCCCACGGGCTGTGCGTGTGGCCAGTCTGCTGAGCGAGGGGGAGGAACTGTCTGGGGATGACGACCAAGGAGATGAAGATGAGGATGACCATGCCTATGAGGGCGTCCCCAAGTAAGTGTCTACTCTTCCCCGGTGGTTGTCCCACCCAGCCACCCTCCTTTCCCAAGCACAGCCCAGCCACTCCACCTCTTCGGCCCTTCCCCTGGGGGAGCCCCCTTCCTGGGCTCCCTCATTCCCTCTCCTCTTTCCCCAGTGGTGGATGGCACGCCAGCAGCCTGAGCTCATCCCTGCCCAGCAGCCTCCTGATCCCCGAGCTCCCACCACCCCGCATGGACGGGCTCCCTGGGGACCCCACCCCCATCACACCGGTCATCAAGGCCGGCTGGCTGGACAAGAACCCACCGCAGGGGTGAGTGAGGCCTGTTAGGTTCTGCTGGTTCTCTGCATGGAGATGGGAGTGCTCTAGGATACTGGTCATACCAGATCTGAAAACCAGAGGGGCTAAGGTTATTTGAACAGGTCTCTCTGCAGGCAGACTGTAAGTGGATCATCCCCACCAGACGTATGTTTTATTACCCTTAAAATTGGGAAGGCCTACTTTGAGTCTGACTTCAGTCCTTCTTGCTGTCGATAAAAATACATCTTCTCAGTGACCATTGGGTTCCTTCCTCCCTTGAACCTGGCTATTCCTAACTTTGTATGTGACTGCCAGAGGGGGCTGGGGTCATCTTGGAGCCTCCCCTCTAATCCCCAATCCTTTGCTCTGTTGTCCCTCTGTCTCTGCTTCTCCAGATCTTATATCTATCAGAAGCGATGGGTAAGACTGGATGCCGATCACCTGCGATACTTTGACAGTAACAAGGTGAGGCCCCTGTTGGTCCCCGACAGGACCCCTGCTCCAACCTGGCCCTGGGCTGACCCTTGACACTGGACGTAGGTGGAGTCCCTCCCCAGACAAGTCCTCACCAGAGCTCCAGTCTGACTCCTTGAGCCGTGTCTTCTGGCCGGTCGGCCAGCTGTGGGCTGTGGTCAGGGTCAGTGTAGGGGCTGTCCCTGACCACCTGTGGGAGACGGAGCTGTAGTTAACTTTGGTTTCAGCTGAGGTTGAGGGAGCCAAGGAGGGGCTGGGCCTCTGGGTGCCCCACCCCCACAGTACGGCTTCCTTCTCTTCCCCAGGATGCCTACTCTAAGCGCTTTATCTCTGTGGCCTGCATCTCCCGCGTGGCTGCCATTGGGGACCAGAAGTTTGAAGTGATCACAAACAACCGAACCTTTGCCTTCCGGGCAGAGAGTGATGGTGAGGTGGAGGGCAGGGAGAAGACTGGCAGTTTGGCCTGATAAGTGGGGGTTGGGGGGGCTGGGGGGGTGGAGATAAGTTTGGGTGGGGGGAGAACCGAGGCACCTCTGCTCCCCCCACATCAAACCCAGAGAGGAGTCCATCCTCTGCGAGGTAGGGGAGAGTGAGGGGCCCTCTCGGACTGGCTCTGTGCTTGAGATACCCACTGAGTCCTCAGAACCATTATATTTCCGTTTACGGGGGAATAGGCTCAGATAGGCGAAGTGGCTTGCTCAGTGTAGCTTGTCCAAGTCAGAGAACTCAGATCGTCGGAGATAGGTGGGCCAGTCTGGGTGGACTTGCTGGCAGAGGTGTTGCCTGAGGAGCCTGGAGGGCCGCCAGGCTGACCTCAGACTGACTCTGCCCCCTTTGCCTGCAGCGGAGCGGAAGGAGTGGGTGCGGGCCCTGCAGCAGGCAGCGGCCGAGCAGGGAGCCCGGGCCCGGCTGTCTAGCACTTACCCTTTGGGGGTCCGGGGCCCAGAGCTGCCTGACCATGCTGGCAGCCTGGAACTACGCGGTTTCAAGAACAAACTGTATGTGGCTGTGGCTGGGGACAAAGTGCAGCTGTACAAGAATCTGGAGGTGCGAAGGGGTCAGCCAGTTTGCTAAACCTCTTCTCTGCCCCCTGCGCACCCGGTCCCTCAGCGTTCCCCCTGCCCTGTGCCCACCCGGTTCCTCTGCCTGCACCCTGCCCACCTGGTCCCTCAGCCTTCCCCCTGCCCTGTGCCTACCTGGTCCCTCAGCCCTGCCCCCTGCCCACCCTGGTCCCTCAGCCCTGCCCCCTGCCCACCCTGATCCCTCAGCCCTGCCCCCTGCCCACCCTGGTCCCTCAGCCTTGCCCCCTGCCCACCCTGGTCCCTCAGCCCTGCCCCCTGCCCACCTGGTCCCTCAGCGTTCCCCCTGCCCTGTGCCCACCCGGTCCCTCAGCCCTGCCCCCTGCCCACCTGGTCCCTCAGCGTTCCCCCTGCCCTGTGCCCACCCGGTTCCTCCGCCTGCACCCTGCCCACCTGGTCCCTCAGCCTTCCCCCTGCCCTGTGCCTACCTGGTCCCTCAGCCCTGCCCCCTGCCCACCCTGGTCCCTCAGCCCTGCCCCCTGCCCACCCTGATCCCTCAGCCCTGCCCCCTGCCCACCCTGGTCCCTCAGCCCTGCCCCCTGCCCACCTGGTCCCTCAGCGTTCCCCCTGCCCTGTGCCCACCCGGTCCCTCAGCCCTGCCCCCTGCCCACCTGGTCCCTCAGCGTTCCCCCTGCCCTGTGCCCACCCGGTTCCTCCGCCTGCACCCTGCGCACCGGGTCCCTCAGCGTTCCCCCTGCCCTGTGCCCACCCGGTTCCTCCGCCTGCCCCCTGCCCACCTGGTCCCTCAGCGTTCCCCCTGCCCTGTGCCCACCCGGTTCCTCCGCCTGCACCCTGCCCACCTGGTCCCTCAGCCCTGCCCCCTGCCCACCCTGGTCCCTCAGCCCTGCCCCCTGCCCACCTGGTCCCTCAGCCTTCCCCCTGCCCTGTGCCTACCTGGTCCCTCAGCCCTACCCCCTGCCCACCCTGGTCCCTCAGCCCTGCCCCCTGCCCACCTGGTCCCTCAGTGTTCCCCCTGCCCTGTGCCCACCCGGTCCCTCAGCCCTGTCCCCTGCCCACCTGGTCCCTCAGCCCTGCCCCCTGCCCACCCTGGTCCCTCAGCCCTGCCCCCTGCCCTGTGCCTACCTGGTCCCTCAGCCCTGCCCCCTGCCCACCCTGGTCCCTCAGCGTTCCCCCTGCCCTGTGCCCACCCGGTCCCTCAGCCCTGCCCCCTGCCCACCCTGGTCCCTCAGCCCTGCCCCCTGCCCACCTGGTCCCTCAGCCTTCCCCCTGCCCTGTGCCTACCTGGTCCCTCAGCCCTGCCCCCTGCCCACCCTGGTCCCTCAGCCCTGCCCCCTGCCCACCTGGTCCCTCAGCGTTCCCCCTGCCCTGTGCCCACCTGGTCCCTCAGCCCTGCCCCCTGCCCACCTGGTCCCTCAGCCTTCCCCCTGCCCTGTGCCCACCCGGTCCCTCAGCCCTGCCCCCTGCCCACCCTGGTCCCTCAGCCCTGCCCCCTGCCCACCTGGTCCCTCAGCCTTCCCCCTGCCCTGTGCCCACCCGGTCCCTCAGCCCTGCCCCCTGCCCACCCTGATCCCTCAGCCCTGCCCCCTGCCCACCTGGTCCCTCAGCGTTCCCCCTGCCCTGTGCCCACTTGGTCCCTCAGCCCTACCCCCTGCCCACCCTGGTCCCTCAGCCCCTCAGCCCTGCCCCTTCCCTTTCTTCCTTCCCCTGGCTGAGCTCAGCCCTGTGCTGCCCACCCTTCCTGCTCCTAGTTCTGTCCCTGCCCCCTGCCTGGTCCCTGAGGATTATCTTCCCACCACTGCCCTGCCCCCTGCCCTCTCTTCCCTGTTGCTACATGGCCCCTGACCCTGGGTCCATTTACCCATGTCCAGATTCCTGAGCCCTCTTTATCTCCTTCCAAGGTACTTTCTAGTCCCTAAGGTACTACCTCCTCTTCCTCTCTATCCCTCCCTGGGCCTTGAGCCCTGCCCCCAGGCCTTGCCCTCACCCCCTCCCCCCTACCTGCCAGGAGTACCACCTGGGCATTGGCATCACCTTCATTGACATGAGTGTAGGCAACGTGAAGGAAGCAGACCGGCGCAGCTTCGACCTCACCACCCCCTACCGCATCTTCAGGTAAGCCTGTCTCCCCTCGCTTACCTGCATCATCTCTCTCTGCCAGGATTTTCTTCTTGCTTATGTGGGAAGCTGCCCCTTCTTCTAGAATGGATTTCTCCCCTCCCTTCCCAGCCCCCCCCCCCATCCTTTACCTTCACTCACTAACCTTCTCTGACCCTTCCCTTCTAAGAAGTCTCCCTTTTACCCCACCCCCCTCTGGCCATCACCATCCCCCCTTCCCCTTGCTCGCTCCTAGGCCGTCAGCTGCCACCTCTGGGGCACTGGGCCAAGCCCAAGGTCGTGTCATGTGTATTAGTCAGCTTGGCTGCCGTGCATGACAGTGTAGCACAGATGGGGGGGTGGGGCTTCAACAATGGAAGTTTATTTTCTCACAGTTCTAAAGGCTGGAAGTCCAAGGTCAAGGAGCCATCAGAGTTAGTTTCTGGTGAGGCCCCTCTTCCTGGCTTGTAGATGGCCACCTCCTCACTGTGTTCTCACACGGCTTTTCCTCTGTGTGCAGGTAGAGAGACAGTGAGCTATCTGGTGTCCCTTCCTCTTTTTATAAAGAAACCAGTCTTGTCAGATTAGAGTCCTACTCTTATGACATTATGTAACCTTAATTACTTCCCAAAGGCCCTATCTCCAGATGCAGTCACACTGGGGGACACAGTTCAGTCCATAACATCCTGGGTCCACCACTGAATCACTGTATGACCCGGGCACATCGCTTGACCTCTCTGTGCCTCAGTTCTCTTCCTCTGTGAGTAAGACCATGGCAGTCTTGGTAAAGCTGTTCCCTGACTCAGTGCGTGGTAACTGTCAACATTAGCACCATCGCACCTCCGCTGTCCTGGCCTTTGTCCTTAGCTTCGATCTCTGTCTTCCACAGGGACTTTGTCCTGAGCTCCAGACCTGCATGTCCAACAGTTTTGTGGATGTATGTCCCCCGTGACTTCCTCCTTGACTCCCTGGACCTCCCAGGCCCCTGTCTCCACCCATGGGGATGCCTGCCCCTCCCACGCAGCCCCTTGCATGCCCGCCACAACCCCTGCCTTGCCTCCATGGCTCTCTCACCTCCGTTTGGCCCCTCCCCTCGGTCCCTCCCCATTTTGTCCCAGGCCAGGGAGGTCTCTGGCCCAGTGGCGGCACCGCCTCGTGCATTGGCTGCCTGTCTGTGACTGCCAGTGGGATCTGATCTTTTCTTTTTGTTGAAAGCCAAGTTTTTATTTGCTTATTTCTTGCCTTTGAAGTAATCTTGGATGACATCCTTGGCCTGAGATTCTTTGCCATCATCCTTAACTACCATACAACTGCGACCAGCCACTTTCCAGTGTTTTCCTTGACTGTCGGTTTTACAGAGGCCTGCCTATTCACCAAGTTTCTTGTTGTCATCAACTTTAATTAGGTTGATTTGGTGTTCAGCACCAAGGGTCTCCATCAGCCTGACATATGTAGGCCGAGCCCACCGGATGTAAGAACACGAAGACAGGCGTAGTGCTTAGCTAAGGCCTTGGCAGCCTGCAGATTCCACGTGTGAGGACTTCTTGGATGAGCACGGTCTTCAGCACTCTGGTCAGGCAGCATTAATGTCTGTCAAATCTCTAGCAGTGACACCTTTTTTGGCCATGGTAGTGAGTTATAGGGGTAGCCGAATCTTGACTGCACACATAGGTGGGGTGGTGGTGGCAGGGAAAGAAAGAACCAGAGAAGACATCTCTTTACCCTCTCCTCTGCCCCACTGAAACCCTCCACTGCTTCTCTGTTGACCTCTCGGTGCACTTTGACCTCCTCTGCCCAGCACAGGCTTGTGCGTATATGTCTCCGGCCTCCTCTCTGCCAGTCTGCCCGTCTTGGCCGCAGGTCCCAGAATGCCCCATGTACCATTCTGCCCCTTTGCACATGCTATTCCCTCTGTCGAATGACTTTCCACCTCTTCTCCTGGCTAAGCCCTTCTCATCTGTCAAGTCTAGCTCAGGCATCATTTCTTCCCAGCAGCCTCTTCTATTTCCTGGGTGGGGCAGTGCCTGCCTGGGCTCCCCCAGCCCCCACGTGTCTCTTAGGTTCATGGTACCCTTGCTTCTGTCCATGCCCACCTTCCTCACAGACCCAGGATGCTTCCCTCTTCCGGTTATGAGTGCTCAACTCCTTGCTCCTCCCACTTCATGCTGTGCCTCTTCATGCTGCCCGCAAATCTCTGAGCCCTCTCCCCACCAGCCCCCACCCCCACTCCTGTGTCCCTAGCTTCTCGGCCGAATCGGAGCTAGAGAAGGAGCAGTGGCTGGAGGCCATGCAGGGAGCCATTGCTGAGGCCCTGTCTACCTCGGAGGTGGCCGAGCGCATCTGGGCCATGGCCCCCAACAGGTTCTGTGCCGACTGCGGAGCTGCCCAGCCTGACTGGGCCTCCATCAACCTCTGTGTCGTCATCTGCAAGCGCTGTGCAGGTGTGTGGGGCTGGGGCACCAGGCTGAGGCACGACAGGGCTGGTGTGTCGGGATGGCAGGTGGCCTGTCTGGCCAGAGGGGCCGAAGCCAAGACGGTAGTCAGATCCTTGTCGATGAAGTTGCATCTGTGCTCCAGGCCTTTCTTACTGTGATGAGCCTGCAGTCCTTAAATTGCAAGGCAGGGATTTGACTGCACACGCCGTGGGTAGGACACTGAGGCCCAGAGAGGGGAAATGGTTCATTGCGGGTGGCCCGGCAAGTAAGTCTGGATTTGAGCCCAGGCCAGTTGGGGTCCAGCACCACCCCCTCCCCGTCACATCAGAGGGGTGGAGGGAAGTGAGACAGGCGGGGCTAGCAGGGCTCTGCATGCAGTGGGAGGAGCTGATGTTTCATCTGGAGGAGATGGGAGGCAGGGGTGGGAGGGCCATGGTCAGATTCATGCCTCAGACCCTGGCTGGTGGGTGGAATCTGAGACTGGAGGCCAGTGGGGAGGCTGTTAATGGCTCCATGAGAGAGAGGAACAGGCTAAGGCCTGGTCTGGGGAAGTGATGCAGAGAACTCAAGGGATGTACAGGATCTGTGGTGTCAAAGTCGCCGTGACAGATCAGATGAGGAGGGAGAGAAAGACAGAGGCTGGAGTCCAAGATGCATTCATCTCTCCACCTGGCATTGATTGGGGGTCTATGCTGTGCCAGACACCGTGGGGTGTTAGGGATTTGGCTCTCAGGGGAGCTGATGATGCCCAGGTGGCAGCTTTGGGCAGCTTGAGATGGGGATCTGGGGCAGTTCTGGGGAGGTGCTGAGCTAGGGCAAACGTCCAGGAGGCCTGGGGCTGTGAGGTCTGCGTTCAGGAAAGAAATGACTTGATTTAGAAAGTTGTCAGCTCACGGAGGGGTGTGGGTGACTGGTGTGGATGAGGTGCTCCATAGGAGGCTGCAGAGGGGGTGAGGCTGAAGCCAAAACTAGGTGGTGCTAGGTGCTCCTAGTGCCCCAGCCTGCTCCCTACCCCAGGGCTCCTTCAGACCTGTAGCTGAGGTAAGGCTGCATTCTCTCCAGCCCCAACTTGCCCTGGCCTCTCATTCCACAGAGATTTACTTAGTGCTCACTGCATGCCAGACTTTGTTCTAGGCACAGAGGCTATACCCTAAAGCAGACACTCAAGGTTCCTGCCATCAGGCAGCTTACATTCTAGTGGGGAGAGGCAGAAAATACATATACAAACCAATAGAAATATCAGGTAATAAAGTGCTAGGCAGAGAATGTGTTTGTCAGGAAGCCCTGTCTGAGGAGATGACCTGTCAGCTGAGACCTAAATGTGAGGAGGGAGCCAGCCTTGGGGAGATGGGGGAAGAGAGTCCAGGCAGAAAGAACTGTGAGTGCAAAGGCCCTGAGGCAGGAATGAGTTGGCTGATTAGAAGAGGGAGGAGAGTATGGCTGAGCAGGATTGGGGTTGGGGGAAATTCTGAGATGAGATTGCAGGAGAAGCAGGTAAGGAATTTAGATCTAATTCTGGGGAGCCACTGGGGGGTCTAAAGCAGGGATTTGAAATAAGGGGATTTGCATTTTAAGGAAATCACTCTAGGGGCACTCTGGCTCAGTTGGTATGTGACTCTTGATCTCAGAGTGGGGATCGGGGTCATGAGTTCAAGCCCCATGTTGGGCATAGAGCTTACTTTTAAAAAAAAAAATCAAAAAGATCACAGTGGCTGGGCTGTGCAGAGTGACCTGGGGCGGGGGGGGGGGAGCGGGGGGTGACTTTTCAGTTCTGTGGTGCCTGGAGCAGGGATGTGTGTGGCCGGCACTGGGAACAGCCTCTCCATGTCTGCCCCTGTTTGGGCTCCACAGGGAGGCAGGGAGGGCGGGAAGGTAAGTGCTCATGTGAAGGTGAGGGCCCTCTGTCTGCAGGGGAGCACCGTGGCCTGGGCGCTGGTGTCTCCAAGGTGCGGAGCCTGAAGATGGACAGGAAGGTGTGGACTGAAACACTCATCGAGGTGGGGAGGCCTTGCTTGCCACCTGCATTTGGGGTCTGCTCCACTCCACCGCTACCTGGGTCTCCCCACCCCTCTCCCCACTCACAGACCTTGGCCCCCTGGAGCTAGAAGAGATCTTTGGGATCATCTAGTGGGTGGGGATTTTGGAAAAGTTGATTTTTGGCAAACTCACCAAACTGGCCAGTGAGCTAAGAATGTTTTTACAGTTTTAAAGGGTTGGTTAAAAAAAAAAAAGGGAATACACAACAAACTGTCATGCAGAGCCTAAACTATTTACTTCATTTGCACGCACATACGCCAGTGTGTATGAGCACATGCGTCTGGGGGCACACTTACATGTGCATGTGCCCCTATCTACTTAGGGTCCCCACACCGAGGTGTGTGGTGGTTACAGAGGAGAACCTACAGCAGGAGGCTGACCGCACGGGGCCTTCCTGACAGCCCCAGCCAAGCTGCAGGCCCCAGTGCAGTTTGGCTGTCACATCCCCTGTGAGTTAGGGTTAGAATCCCCAGTTTAAAGATGAGGACATGGAGGCCCAGGGAGAGAAGATGGCTTGCCCAAAGTCACAGAGTGAGTCAGGGGTGGCAGGGTCTGTTTCTGCTTTTTCTCTTCCATGACCCAGCATCCCCACACAGGACCTGACAAAGAGGCAGGATGGGGGGCCCGGGAAATGGCTGTGGGACGAATGATCAGCAAAGTGAAAGGATTAATAAACTAGTCCCCTGATGACTGGACCCCTGCATCTGCGCCCCCAGCATCTACCCCTGCTCCTCCTCCCCTGATCCCAGAGAGGAATGTCAAGGACAGGAGAGGTTTCCAAAATCCTTACCCACCCCATTGGCTGACAGGTTAGCTACCCCGCCCCCCACCCTCGCCCAAGCTGTGATAGCCTCAGGAATGCAGAATTCCAGATGTGGGACTGGGTGGGGGAAATAGCAAGGCCCCCAACCAGACACCAGGCTTGGGGCATCCAGCTGTCGGACTGTCTGCCTCTCGTCCTGTCTTTGAGCTGAGGAACTGGGTTTGGGCCCATAGCCACCGACTGGCCAGGCTGCCCCTCAGCTTCCCTGATGGGAAAGTGGGTGGGTGGCCTGGCTCGCCCAGCCCCTCTCCTGACAACCTCAAAACAAAGATTTTACCAGACACATGGGCCTGGCCATAGGCTGCCCGTCTGACCTCTTGCCCACACCCACAGCTCTTCTTACATCTGGGCAATGGCACTGGGAACCACTTCTGGGCCGCCAACGTGCCCCCCAGTGAGGCTCTGCAGCCCAACAGCAGCCCTGGTGCCCGGCGGCGCCACCTGGAGGCCAAATACCGTGAGGGCAAGTACCGCCGCTACCACCCGCTCTTTGGCAACCAGGAGGAACTGGACAAGGTCAGGGCACTGGGCCTCTGGGGCCCCTGGAGACCACCTGCTTTCTTTCTACCCGCCCCCCTTTATTGCTCTCTCTGTCTCAGCTCATCTCTTCCATCAGCTCACAGTGATGAGTTGGCATATGGGGAAACTGAGGCCCAGAAGGCGGAAGGGCCCTGCCTAAGCCACAGGGAGAGTTGGGGCAAAGCAAGGAGGAGTCAGGCCTGACCCTTGGGCCAAATCCACATCCCCAGCATCTGTCGGCCTCCCTCCCCTCCTGATTCCTCTGTCTCCCGGACGGTCCTGCTCCTTGTGAATCCTGCCAAAAGGAGTGAACTTGATGGGGATGCTATTTCCTGTCAGGCTCATGAAAAACAGCTGGCTGCTCTGACCCACCCCCATCCACACCCCACTGAAGCTGAGGCCCCACATGGGCCCCAGGCCCTGACAGGCTGGGAGCCAAGCCCTGGGCCCTGGTCTGGCTCAGCCTGAGTGGGAGGTTGCCTGCACCGAGGCAGGGGGATGCCACTTGTGACCTCTGATTGGCCTTCAGCCCCTCCCCCAAGCAGCCCCACCCAGGCAGGCTCAGGCCAGCTAGAAGCCCAGTGGGAGCCAGGCCTCCACCTCCCAGGAACCCAGGCGTCCAGCCCCCAACCCAGCCCAGGCTAGCCCGCCAGCTAGGAGGGGCAGCAACTCCCATTGGTCGGGAGGGCTGGGCAGGCGGTGAGGAATTCAAATGTGGGAGGAATTAGCTACAAAGCACCCCCCTCTGCCCTTCCACAAGGCAGAAGGAGCTTGAGATCCTCTAGAGAACAGGCTTGGCAGCTGATTGGGTCCTAGGGGCTGCTAGTAGGGGTGAGCCCTGGGTCCCTGGGGCGGCCCCTACCCACCCTCCTAATCCCTTGGCCTTTCTCTTCCTCCCCCTCTCCTTTCTCTCTCTGTCCTTCCTGCCTCTTTGAACCTGAGGATGGGCCTCCAGACTTGGGTGACTCCTTCCTCTTCCTCTCCTCCCCCAAGCCCCCTTTCCCACTGGCCCCCCACTCTGGCTTAGGCTGACCCTCCCCCCCCCCCCAGGCTCTGTGTGCTACAGTCACTACCACAGACCTGGCTGAGACCCAAGCTCTCCTGGGCTGTGGGGCTGGGGTCAACTGCTTCTCAGGGGATCCTGAGGCTCCCACGCCCCTGGCTCTTGCTGAGCAGGCAGGCCAGATACTGCAGATGGAATTCCTTCGGAACAACCGGACCACGGGTGAGTGGCCAGTGGGACTGTCCACCTCGAGGAATGGGGGCCCTCCTGCTGCCACGGTCTGGCCCTTTGATAGGGGTGCTGGGTGGGGGTCTGCCAGAAGCTGTGCATGACCCTGTGAGGTCAGATAGATGTACCACTTGAGCTGTGATTGCAGCTCCTTGAGGGGCCCTGGTACAACAGCGTGTGGCTTGGGGTATGTTTGGGTTTGCATGTCAGTGTACATTTGTGTCTGGCTTCCCCTTCCTATGTGTGTCCCTTTGTGTCTGTCTCTGCATCTCTCTTTCTGGATTTGTGGGTCCCTCCCTGCCCTGCAGTGTGGGCCTTGAGGGTGGCATCTGTGTGCCCGTGTCCGTGCATCTCTGAGCCACAGTGGATCTGTGTCTCCTTGCCCCTGGGATGTTGAGGGCTTTGGGGTTTGTGTAGCTGCAGAGTATCTGAATTGCTGTGTGGGGGTTGCATTTCTCTGTGTGCGAGTGACCCACGGTGACGGCAGCCCTGTCTGCTGCTTTGTCTGGGCGGGGCTTTGTCGCAGACTGGGGTTGGGTCCCCTTGGGCTGTCCCTCTCCGGCTGGGTAAGGAGGGGAAGGTGGGGGGTGAGCACTGCTGGTCATGGCTCAGGGCTGGCCTCTGGGGCCATTTCCGAGGACCAAGGGTGGAGCTCGGCGGCCAGAGCTCGGCTCGTGGCCACGGGTGGGTGGGGTGTGCTGGGCTGGAGCAAGCCCAGGTGTCCAGGGAGGCGCAGGAGACCACCCAGCTGGCTTGGCCTTTGGGACCGCTGGGAGCAGGGCTGGAGACGGGCTGCTTCCTTAGGCTTTGTATTATCTGGGACAAACCTCCTTCTGGGGATTGTTAGTGAGTTTGCCTAAGACCCCTCATTCTAGTGTGCTTGCCCTGCACCTCCGCAGAGAGAGTGGGCTGGGCTGGGCTGGGGAGTCAGGAGGGCTTCCTGGCAGGGGAGGTACTGGAGCTGGGCCTTAGAATTTGCACAAGTGGGGAGAGGTGGAGAATGCCTTGGGCAGAGCCCGGGATGTGGCAGTGAGAGCCTGAGGGTGACAGTCACGGGGCTGTGACTTGAATGTAAGCTAGGCGGGGGTGAGGGGGACACCCTGGGATGGCGAGCATGAGCAGCCATTCCTCCGCCCCCCACCCCCACACCTTCCCTAAAGAGGTACCTCGGCTGGAGTCAACGAAGCCCCTGGAAAAGCACTACTCAGTTGTCTTGCCAACTGTGAGCCACAGTGGCTTTCTCTACAAGACCGCTTCGGCCGGCAAGCTGCTGCAGGACCGCCGTGCCCGGGAAGGTGGGTGCCAGGCCAGACCCCGTTCCTGCCATGGCATTCTGGCATGGTGCAGGGCCAGAGAAGCAAGGGCAGGCTGGGCTGGTGGACCCATGAGTCCACCAAGTATACTGTGGCAGAGTCCCTCTAGAGGGCTTCTGGGATGTAGTCTCTGGGATAAGTAGATGCTTAATAAACGGGCCAGTAGGGGTGGGAGTGGGGCCTGGCACTGCAGAGCAAGTCACTGCTAGAGTTCCTTTAGGCTAAAAAAGCCATTATTGAGCTGGTTGCTGGGCATCTGGCATTTGGAGCCAGACGGAGCTAAGCTTAGAGCCCCATCCCTTTGTCATCTTTGCCTTCCATTTGCTCCCCAACTCAGTACAATCCACAGTCCTTCCCACATCCCACAGGGACCTGCACGTCAACCCTCCCACCTTATGACCTGTGACCCCTCTCCCCTCACTCACTCTGCTGCAGCTTTACTGGCCTCCTTGCTGTTTCTCAAACATGTACATTCACTTCCCCCAGGGCCTTTGCATTTGCTCTGCCCCCTGCCTAAAATGCTTTTCCCCAAGATATCTGCATGATCAGTCCCCTCACTTCAGTCCAGTGTTTAAATGTTACTCCTTAGAGACCTCATCCATGACCATTTTATCCAAAAGAGCATGCCCTATTTACCCTACTTTTTCCCTAATTTCACACCACTTAGCTGACATTAATTTGTCTATTTATAGATGTGTCCAGTGGGGCACAGAGAAACACTGGACACATCTATAAACAGACAGCTTAACACTCTATAAGCTCCCCTTGGTAACCACTGTACCCCAGCACCTAGAACGGCTCCTAGCACAGTGGGCACTTGGCAGACGTTGCGGGACGAAGAGTAACTGAGGCAGGGCTGGTGCTCCTGGAGGGGCCCAGCCTGTGGGGGCAGGCTCTGGGATACACTGCCCTCAGAGGACAGAGGTCATAGCCTCGCAGACAGGACTGTGGGAATATTGTTGAGACCGTTGCTCTGCATCCCTGAGCACCCCTCTCTGAAGCCCTCTAGCACCCAAAGAGATTTCTTTGGCACTCTGTGCTGTTCATCACCTCACTGCCCTTGGGGCAGTGCCCCTAGTCTACCTCCCTCTGCCTGATAATGTCATTTATGTAACTGCCTGAGTCATCCTTTTTGCCCTGGGTGCCAGGAAGCTCTGAGACAATGTGAAGCTCAGTGCTGTGAACTGTATGAGCCTGCATGGCCTTGACATTCGGTTCTTTCTCCTGCCTTTCCTGGTCCAGATTCGCATTTCTTTTCCTTTCTGGGATCTTGTCAGTTTCCTCAGAGCCGTTATAGGAGGGGACAGAGTATAGAGCAATGGGTGCCACTGGCAGGAAGGGCGAGAGCGCAGGGTGGGCATGGAAGCTTCCTGTGGCATGTGGGCTGGACTCGGAGGGTGGAGGGTGTGGGTGGAGGGAACAAGGTAAGCAAAAGTGGGGAGGGTGAGGTGCCCAGGAGTGGTCAGAGAGGCAGCTGGAGAGGTGGGTGGGGGCAGACCCAGCAGGGCCTTGAATGCCAGCGTAAGGAATATAGGATAAGGGGAGGGGGGCATGGAAAGGTTTTGAGCAGAGGAAGGACGGAGTCTGGTTTTACCTAGATCACTTTTGAATCTTGGAAGAAGTGAGACTAGGAACCAGTGAGGAAGTCACTGCAGCAGTCCAGGGGAGAGGTGTGGGCTGGGCTGGGGTGGCGGGCTGCAGGGAGGAGGATGGAACTGGGGGAAGCTTGTGAGTTAGAGTGAAGAGGACACGGGTCAGGTGGGATTGGGGGCCCAGGGAGGATACAGAGGTGGTTTTCAGGGGAGGGTGGGGGCTCCCTCATGTCTCCCCTGCCCAACTTCTCCCCAGAGTTCAGCCGACGCTGGTGTGTCCTTAGCGACGGGGTCTTGAGCTACTATGAGAATGAGCGGGCAGTGACCCCCAACGGGGAGATTCGGGCCAGCGAGATTGTGTGCCTGGCAGTGCCCCCTCCTGACACCCATGGGTGAGCACCCCTGGGGCTGAATCACAGACTGTTATTGCCGTAAGGTCTAACCCCCGATTGAGGAAACGGAAAAGGCCCAGAGAGGGGCAGAACCTTCCCAGGGGCACACAGCAACCTGGGGCTGGAGCCGGGTCTCCTGAGGCCCCAGGCTAGGGCTTTCCCACCACCTCTTAGGGGGCCAAGAAAGGACAGTGGGCAGGGGGTGGAGGCAGGGCTGCGTGGGGTGGGTCATGGCTGGGCTGGGTGGGCCTGAATCCTGGCTTGTGTATCTACAGCTTTGAGCACACCTTTGAGGTGTACACAGAGGGAGAGCGGCTATACCTGTTTGGGCTGGAGAGTGCAGAGCTGGCTCGTGAGTGGGTCAAGTGCATTGCTAAGGTGGGCCTGGGTTAGTGGGCAGGTGTGGGGAGTCTGACAGGGCCCAGGGTAGGACCTCCTGAGTCCAGGTACCCAGGTACCCCAGCTCCCCTACCTCATGAATGAAGGGAGCAGACATAGGGCAGGCTGCTTGGGCCAAGGGCCCAACATAATCTGCAGTCCCCTAGCTGGGAGGTCAGGAGACCTGTGGAAGAAGGGCTGTGGGCCTTGCACTCCATCGGTGCTCAATACATGTTTAATAATGAATAACAGAGCCATCTTAGGATGGACAGTACTGACTCCAGAGGGAGTGAGTTCCTTGTTCTGGAAGAAGGAGGCTGCAGAGCTCTCCCCTGGGGACCAGAGCCAGGTGCCCTACAGGGTCCCCCTATGCTGTGAGGGCCTGTGACTCTTATTTGCTTTATCAGTCATCTGTGAGCCTTCTGATGGTCAGTCCTTTGAGCCCAGGGCACCCAGCTGAACCAGTCTTGGTCCTGGCTCTTCGGTGGTTCCTTTGCTGGTGGGGGAGACAGATGGGGCCCAGACAGCAACAATACAGTTATCAGTGCTGCAACAGAGGGCAGAGGAGGGGCATCCCTGAAGGTGTCTGGGAACATTTTCCAGAGGAGGACACCTCAGAGTGGGTATGAAGTGGGGCATGATACCTGAGTTCATGAACTGTGCTGGGTTCTGCCCTGGGGAAGAGAGAGGAGATAGCTGGGTGAGAAATTGGCACATGCCCACGAGCCAAAGAGCTGGAGGGTCCCAGGCAGGCAGGGCTGTTGGCTGATGCGGTCTCCTTGGCTACCTTCCCTTTCTCCTGGCCTCCACACTAGGCATTCATACCTCCCTTGGCTGAAGATCTGCTGACCCGGGATTTTGAGCGGCTTGGGCGCCTACCCTACAAAGCTGGCCTGAGCCTACAGCGGGCCCAGGAGGGCTGGTTCTCCCTCACTGGCTCTGAGCTCCGTGCTGTCTTCCCAGAGGGACCCTGCGAGGAGCCGCTACAACTTCGGAAACTGCAGGAGCTTTGTGCGTGGACCCAGCCCTGGGCCCCTAACTTCTAGGGCACCCTATCCTGGGCTCCCAGGCCCCCAGCGCCTCCCTGGAAGTCTGAACTCTACCCTGGCCTGGCTAGAAGGAGCCAGCCTACCCTCTTATGTCCTCTCCTGCCCTTGGGGTTTATCTCAGCAACTCCATGTATTGGGGGGTGGGTCCCAGGGACCTCTGTGCCCAGAGAGCCTCAGGAGGGAGTCGGTTGGGGACCATGAACCGGGCCTCACCTTGACCGGCCCCTCCACAGCCGTCCAAGGGGACAGCGAGAACCAAGTGCTGGTGCTGGTGGAGCGAAGGAGGTGAGCCCTGGACTCCGTGGGGGCCTCTGAGAAGCCTGGAGCAGTCTGAGAGGCTTGTTGGGGGGTCGGACAGGGGTAAGCCCCCAAGTGACCGACTCTCCCTCCACACCCAGGACGCTGTACATCCAGGGGGAGCGACGGCTGGACTTCACGGGCTGGCTGGGGGCCATCCAGAAAGCAGCGGCCAGCTCGGGGGACACGCTGTCGGAGCAGCAGCTCGGAGACTCCGATATCCCCGTGATTGTGTACCGCTGTGTGGACTACATCACGCAGTGTGGTGAGCCCCGCCCCCGTGACACAGGCCCCGCCCCACCCGCGAGACTGCCCTCCAGGCCAAGCCCCACCTTCCCAGCATCGCCCTGGCCTAGCTGTGAGGTCCCGCCCCCGGCTCAGTCCCACCCCTCTCCAGGCCTGACGTCGGAGGGCATCTACCGCAAGTGTGGGCAGACGTCAAAGACTCAGCGGCTGCTGGAGAGCCTGCGGCAGGACGCTCGGTCTGTGCGCCTCAAGGAGGGGGAGCAGCACGTGGACGATGTCTCCTCAGCACTCAAGCGCTTCCTGCGAGACCTGCCCGATGGGCTCTTCACTCGCGCCCAGCGCCTGGCCTGGCTGGACACCTCAGGTGGGCCCCGCAGTCCTTGTCCAGCCCGAGACCCGGGCTAGTGCTGCTGGCTGGGCCACTCCCATCCCAGATTCCCTCCCTTCCACTGTCCATCCATGCACTTGGACACTTGGACGAGGCATGCCCCAGGGGACAAGCTCCAGTTCCCCTCCCTTCCTCTGCTGCTCCTTCCGTTGTCACTCTAAACAGAATCAGGAAGTGCTGTCCCCTGGGATGAGAGGCAGAGCAGCCAGAGGGGTGGGACAGGGGAGATGGCTGGGGGGGGGGGGGAGGGGGGCTTCTTGACCTGATCTATCTCTCCCAACCCAGAGATTGAGGATGAGGAGGAAAAGGTCTCCAGGTACAGAGAGCTCCTGGCTCGCCTGCCTCCAGTCAACCGCGCCACAGTGAAGGCCCTTATCAGCCACCTGTACTGGTGAGCAGCGTACTATTGTATGGCTCTGGGGGGGATGGGGTGGGAAAGATTCTTCTACTCCCAACCTGGCCAACTGCCCTCTCCTCAGAACCAGGTAGGCCTGGAAACTGAATGTTGACTTTGATGTGCCCTGATTTTGGAACTTTGTCTCCCAACTTACTTCCTGCAGGGGGTTGGTGGAGGGGGGGGGGGCGGGGAATAGAGGAAATTTCACCTAGGACCCAGGGGACCTTGGCCAGATCTCCCAGCTTCCCAGCTCTATTCCTCCCCAGGACCGAAGACATGGCCAGAAAGACTGTTGCCACTTCCCCTTAACTAGTGGTGCACTCTGACCAGGACCTTCCCTGACCTGACTCCAGGAGCCAGTCGGGGACCTGCTTGGAACTGGGAAGGTGAAGTGGGGAGGTTCTGGACTGTACTTCTCACTCATGCCTTCTGTCTTTCCCTGTCCAGCGTCCAGTGCTTCTCAGACACAAACCAGATGAACACACACAACTTGGCTATTGTGTTTGGACCCACGCTCTTCCAGACCGATGGGCAGGACTACAAGGCTGGCCGTGTGGTGGAAGACCTCATCAGCCACTATGTGGTGGTGTTCAGTGTGCGTTCTTGGCCAGTGGGCAGTGGAGGGCAGGGATGAGCCTCTTGCGTGGCAGTGATCATCTGTGTCTCCCCCCACCCCACCGAAGGTAGATGAGGAGGAGCTGAGGAAACAGCGGGAGGAGATCACTGCCATTGTGAAGATGCGTGTGGCTGGCACTGCCAGTGGGACCCAGGTGAAAGACAGGGCCTGGGTGAGGGGGCTCGGGACAGCTGCCTGCACCCACTGCCCAGACCTCTAGCTCAGCCCTGTCTCCTCACAGCATGCCGGTGACTTCATCTGCACAGTGTACCTGGAGGAGAAGAAGGCGGACACAGAACAGCATATCAAGGTGGGGGCTAGGGACCTAGAAGCCAGGGGACCAGGAAAGTCAGGTTGGGCCAGGCATAATAGGCTCAGGTGACCAGGGGAGCAGAGCTTCCAACCCAAGGGGGAACCCTCCTTTGGAACCTGTATGTGGCTGGTGCCAGGGCCCGTCTCTTTGCCTCCTCCCCACCCAGCTCCTCAGGGGTACTTAGAGACACTCCCCCAGCATCCCAGGACTCTAGAGGACCTGAAGGGTGGGCTCAGCCCCTGGATCACACGGTGAGGTTGGGGCAGAGCAGGGGCAGGGGTGGGGGTGCGGGCTGACCTCTTCCTCCTCGGCCACCGCAGATCCCAGCATCCATGACAGCTGAGGAGCTCACCCTGGAGATCCTGGATCGCAGGAATGTGGGCATCAGGGAGAGGGACTACTGGACCTGCTTCGAGGTCAATGAGAGGGAGGAGGCAGGTGGGTGGCCACCAGGGTTGGGGCAGAGTATGGCATGGCCCGTACCTGTCTGGGCTGCAACCCACAGTGTGGCAACAGTGGTGGCCAAGGGAGTGTTGGAGGATGGATGCTGCTGTCTCACTGTCATCTCAGTGACGTTGGTGATAGTATGCTGGCAGAGTTTGAGGGGATGGCTGTAATGTGGCTGATGGGAAGGGCAGTGGAGGAGGTATGACGATGCTTTCTCGGTGTCAGAATGGTGTTGCTTTCGAGGGGGTGGTGCTGAATTCGTTAATGGGATTGGCGATGAAGGGAGTAGTAGTGGTGATGACCACACAAGAGGGACGGGGCGGGGTGGGGTGTGGTGGTGTTTGTGAGGGTGATGGTGACGGCAGTGTGAGGGAGCCATGGTGGTGAAGAGGGTGATGAAGGCATTTTAGGATGAAGGATGGTCTGAATAGCAGTGGTGATGAGGGTGTATCTGTTCCTGTGATTTGTTGAGTGCCAGCCACTGGGCCGGGGAGCCAGACACACCATCCCTCCCCTCGCGGGGGTTAGTGTGGTCTGGAAGGGACATGAATGCCGTGATCGTTGCGATAATCGTACAACTAAGGCTGTGATAACTGCGGTGCAGGAAAGGGCCACAGCGCCGCCGGAGTTTTCAGGCGCTCAGGCTTTGGAGTCCCCGTGCTGGGAGGTGAAGACGAATAGGAGTTACTTGGTAAAGGGGGAAGAAGAGTGCCTCTGGGCAGTCGTAGCAGCACAGGCAAAGGCCCTGGGGTAGCCATGGACATCACCCTTTCGAGGAGCTTGAGGTGGCAGTGAAGGGGTCGTGTCATGGGGTGGGGCTGGAGACAGAGACAGAGGCAGCCACTGGGCCTGACCACGATGCAAGGGTTAGCGATGGGAGTTTGGAGAGGTTGTTCCTTGCTGTTGGGTACGGAGAGGTGGGGGCGGGAAATGAAACACATGCTGGAGATCACATGGAAGGCCACGGCATTAGTCCAAGGACAAATGGTAACATGGGCCAGTGTGGCAACGATGATGGACAGAAGCAAAGAGATTCGACATATGGAGGGAAGATGGGGAGGCTTTGTTTCTGGCTTGAGTGGTTT
This sequence comes from Mirounga angustirostris, assembly GCF_029215605.1. Taxonomy (NCBI): domain Eukaryota; kingdom Metazoa; phylum Chordata; class Mammalia; order Carnivora; family Phocidae; genus Mirounga; species Mirounga angustirostris. The sequence continues at coordinate 56,575,190 of NW_026991721.1, forward strand.
GGTGGGTGGTGTTTTCCTTGATGGGGACACACAGGAAGGATCGCTGGCTTGCTTTTAGACATGCGGGTTGGAGCAGCTTTGGTCCCAGCCAGATGTGTTGAGCCTGAAGCTCGGGGGTGGAAAGGACGGTCCTGCTGGTGGCATGTGACGGTGCTAGTAGGCGTTGGGAGTGGACGGAGCCCGGGGACATGTAGGTGCTACATGTGCACGCCAGGCCTCGGTGCTGTGAGGCCACGTGGTAACAGCGGGTGCGACCTCTCCCCAGAGCGCCCCCTGCACTTTGCGGAGAAGGTGCTGCCCATCCTGCACGGGCTGGGCACAGACAGCTACCTGGTGGTGAAGAAGCACCAGTCCATGGAGGCCATGCTGCTGTACCTGGGTAGGTGGTGCACCTGGGGGGGTTGCCCACAGGGCTGGGCAGGCTGGTGGGTCCCTTCAGCTGGAGCAGGGCTGGGCAGGAGCTGCTGGTGCTCGGCAGGAGCCGCTCAGGCAGAGGGTGCCTCGCGGTCAGGCCTCGTTGGTGGCCGGGACAGGCTGGGGTGGTTCTCTTCATCCTGGGACCCTTCCCTGGATGTCCGTGTCCTTGGGCTGGGTGTCGGGGCAGCCCATGCCCACTCCAGTCTTCCCCCAGCCAGCCATGTGGGCGACACCAAGCACGGCATGATGAAGTTCCGTGAGGACCGTAGCCTCCTGGGCCTGGGCCTGCCCTCAGGTGGCTTTCACGATCGATACTTCATCCTGAACAGCAGCTGCCTGCGGCTCTACAAGGAGATCCGGGTAAGTGACCCCGGGGGTCCGGCCGTGCAATGAGCACTGGCATCCAGGTGTGCTCACACACCTGTTTCCAAACATTTGCCAGTGTCTGCCAGTGGGAGCATCCCCATCGCAGGGCCCGGGATGGCACAGTGGCGGGGGAGAGCTAGAGACTCTCGGGACCCTTCCGCGGTGGCCCTCGGTGGCCACTCTTCTGTGCCTCGTGGCCCCACCAGGCTCTAGCACCTGGATGCCGTCACATCAGGCTCATGCCGTCTCGCCTGTGCCTTGTCGTGGCACCTACAAGAACATGCTACATGGTGACAGCCCCCACTTTCGGCCCCTGCAGGCCCCGCCACCTCACAGGTTGTCCCTCCTCCATGCCCACTCTGTCCACATGCCAGGTGTCCTCCCACATCTTGGCACCCTGCCTCCCACATCTTCTGTACGTACCTGCCCCAGCCCATCACTGCACACACTGTCCTGGCTCTGGACCCGGACCTCCTTCTTCCATAACCCTGATCCTCTATCAAACAGAGCCAGAGGTCGTGGAGCGGGGCCCCTGAGACCGTGAGTAGCTGTGAGCCAACTGCCAGCTTCCTTACACCGCCTGGGGGCCAAGCGAGCCTGGTGGGAGCGTGGGGACACAGCCAGAGTTCTTGGCCGCCCCCAGGCATGGTTCCCTGACCCCTTGCCAGTCAGCACGGGCTCCCACCCTGTGGCTTGTGCCCTAGGCTCCTGCCCTTCATCGCCAGCCCTGCCCCAGAGTCCTTTCCCCAGGGTAGAACCCCCATCAGTGTGATGCTTTGCAGAGAACTCCATGTGGAGGCTGTGGAGCCAGGAGCGGAGGCCCCTAGGTTTGAATTAGAGTCTGATCCTCATCTTCCGCCAGCCCTGGAGCCATCCTCTTCCTGACCCTGCAGAGAGTTTCTAGCCTATCAGAACGTCTGTACCGCCCCCCTGCCCCCCCCCCCTGCCCCCCCGCCGCCCTGATCCTACAATGCTGGGCTGGGACTGCCTAGGCTTGTGGTATAATCCCACCTGGGGTAGGAGTTCCTGCTCAGCCTCCCTGGCTGCTTGCCAGCCCTTACGTGCACACCCCTGGGAGAGGGGAGCTTATCCACTCCTCCCTCGGGACTGCGCTGTTCCTAGAGGGATAGTTCTGCCTGGGAGAAGGCCCTTCCTCCAGTTCAGCTGAGAGCCTGCCTCCTGTGATGGCCCTGTGGGTCCCAGCTATGCCTCAGGCCACAAAGCATAGATGTCTGCAGAGGTGGGCAGCGGAAATGTGTTTCCAAGCCCAGCGTTCTAGCCTGAGCTCCCACAGCTGCCTCTACCACTCAGCTGCACAGCCTCTGTCCTTCCTGCCCCTTGCCTCTCCTGAGGACACTGGACAGGCCTAGCTGCCATGGACGGAGCAGAGCAGATAGACTAGGACCCTCACCTCCCTCTCTTTGCACATTCTACCTCTACTAATGCAGTCTGGGCTCCTACAGACCCTTGTGGGGAATGCCTGGTCTTCTCTCTTTTGCCTCCCTCTATGATTACTTACTTCTGGGTCTGTTCACCCCTCCCGTCAGTCTCCCTTGGCTCTGGGATGTTATGTCCCTGACCCCCTCTTTGTATGAGCCCCTTGGCGCAGAGCAAGACCATCAGTGTGGGCAGAGGAGAAGGAGGATGGCCGAGGCACCTGGAGAAGCAGCTGCTGACCCCTTAGCATGGAGGGGAGAAGTCAGGAGAACTAGAAGAAGGAAAAAGATCTAATGTTTATCGAGCTAGATTTGGTGCCCAGCCCTCCACGTACTAGGACACGTAATCTCGTTATTGTCCTTCCTGAGGAGGGATATTGGATATTGTCCCCATTTCACAGGCGAGAAAACAGGCTTTGTGTGACTTGCCTAAGGCAATCTCTAGGTGGTAACCTGGAATTCAAACTCAGGTGTGTTAGCATCAGAGTTTAAGCTCTTTATTCCCTGAAACACAGGAATCAAGGCCTCAGCAGCTGGGCTGCTCAGTGCAGGGCCAAGTGGTGCTCTCTGAATGGCAGCCAGCCCCTTCGCCCTGACAGAAGCCCCAGGAGGGTGTGGTTGGGCTACTGATGTGTTGGTAATTCTGGTATTTGCTGGTTTATGGTACAACAGACCGAATATTTGAAATTGGGACAATATCCAGCAATTCAGGATATGTTAAATGGAAGATGCTTCGTCCCGGGCATCTTTCCATTGTTAAACACCTTGGAGAGTCACATTCTAGAAAAATCTTGGTTCCAGCAGAGATCTTTGAGCATCAAGGGGTGAACTTTATTCTCTTCCAGTGACCTCATACCTCAGAGATGCAGGAAACATGAGCTGTTTGATTAGAAACGACGTCCCACATTGACTGATGTCCCCCTCCCCCTCCCCACCTCAGCCACTGTCCTGTCACATGTGCGCCACGCATACGCCAGCCCACACACACCAGAGCCTGAGGAAGGGGAGGTCTGAGGACAGTGTTTTTTGAATTCTCAGGGAGCCACAGCCTGGCTTGAATTCCTTGACTCCCACAGTTATCTCCAAACCCTGACTAGAACCATCGTCATTCCTGTGTCACACCCATGAGCCTGTTGCTTCCACTCACAACTCACTCTACCCCTTGCTTCTGGTTCTCTTTCCCTGGCACCCACAGCTCAACTTCTTCCAGGCCCTCAGCCTGCTTTCCATTCCCTCAGCCTGCTGCCTTCCGTACTTGCAACCTAGTTTCCCCCCGTCCTGCCCCGAGCCTGCTGTTTTCCCTGCCTGCACACCCATTTCTTTCATGACCCCTGTCTCCAGTCTTTTTACCCCCATGACCTGGTTCCTTCCAACCTGCCGTCTGACGTCTTTAGTGCTCTCGGCCTGGCTTCTTCCCTGCCTGCATGGAGGTTTTCTTCTTTGTTGTATTCACCCACACTGTGTTTGCCCAGTCTCCGCAGCCTGATTTCCCATCCCACTGCCCCATGCCCTCCTGCCTGCAGCCCAGTTTGCTCCAGGCCCTCTTGGGCACATAGCCATTGTCAGGTCAGGTGCTATGTGTAGGAGACATAGGGTTTCTCCATCAGGGCCTTAGTTCTCAGGGAGGATCAGGGTAAAAGCAGGGCAGTAGGTCCTAGTAAGTCCTCTTAAGCTACATCCCCTCTGACAGCACCCAGGTCTCCCCTCATCCCTAGGCAGCCCATCCTTTAGTAGCCTCACAGGGAGTCTACCAATCCCCAGAACTTTCCACCTCCCTGGCCATCCTCTAGTCCCCTGTGGAGCCATGCCTGGGGGTGGCTGGGAGCAGTGGTGGGAGCAGGGTGGAGGCGGCTCAATCTTTGACCCCCAGTTTTGGTTGTAAGTGAGTCCCCTCCCCTACCATCCACCCTGGTGCCTGGCTGCTGCCTGGGGTGCCTGGTGGGGGCAGGGCTTGGAGCAGGTGGCCCCCAAAGCAAGAGGAAGGCTCATTAGCTTGACCCCCAATCCGCCTCTTCCTTGGGGGTCACTGCTCCCATACCTCTGCCTTGGAACCAGCCTGCTCCTTCCAAGGCCGGACCCATGTGCAGGGCCGGGGGGCCAGAGGTGTGCTTGTCAGTGATCTGCTGCCCCTCCCCAGTACATCGGTCTCTCCCTGCCTGACCTAGACCACTGGAAAGTTCTTCCTTTGGTCTACCAAAGAGCCATCCTGCTTCAGCGTGAGTCATGAGCCTTCCCCTGGTGGAACCCAAGAGCTAGTAGCTGTTCACACGGTCAACCCTGGAGCCTCCGTGGGGTGGAGAGGGGTGAGGAATGAATGACCGGAGACAGACGCACTGAAGCAGCCAGCTGGGGTTCTTAGGTCCTACGCGCTCCTTCAGTTTGGTGCGGAGGGTGATGTGCAGACTTCTCCCTCCACAGACAGTCTGGGTCAGCTGATGCTGCGAGTCCATTCTCCGGTTTGCAGGGCAGCAGGGAGGGCTTGGGGATCACTGCTCTGTGTCGTCCTGCGGGGACAGCCGCTGCGGGGACTGAGGGTTGACTGTCTGATGCCGCTGCAGGGAGAGAGGCCTGGGGGGCTCAGTTGGGCTGGATCGTGAACAGGAAGGGCTTTGTCTGGAAGGCTTCCTGGAGGAGGTTCCCTGTGCTGGGATGCAAAGAGGGCTGGGGAGAGGGAGGTGGGAGGTACACAGTGACCCCAATTCCTGCCCCCACTGACTGGGTGCCGTCCCTCTGCCCTCCCCCATCCCAGAGTCACCGGCCTGAGAAGGAGTGGCCTGTCAGGAGTCTCAAAGTCTACCTGGGAGTGAAGAAGAAATTGCGGCCACCCACCTGGTGAGCTGGGGCTGGGGCCTGTGAGAGCTCAGAACCGATTGGGGGGGTGGCGGGGCTTTGAACTTGACAGGGGTTGGCACCATAGTTCTGAGGGTATGGTCTCCCAGACTCTCGGCCCCACCCCAGACCTGCTGAGTCATGGACCCTGGGGGTGGGGCCAGCAGTCTGTGTGGTAACAAGCCATCCAGGGGACTCCGATGCTTGCTCATGTTTGCGAACCACTGGCCTGGATTGAAATCCTGTCACCCACTACCTCTGGGCCCTTCCTGTGCCTCACTTCCCACATCTGTAGAAGGCAGAAAATAATGGTACACCTGTTTCAGAGGGTGGCTGTATGTTTTTGAGATGGAAAGTGATGCAAGGCCACCATTATTGTTATTAATTGCAGTCGCTAGACCTGGTTTCCTGACTTTCTCCTCTCCTCCCGCAGGCTGTGCCTGGTTGTCTCACAGGGACTAGGGGGTGGGGAGCCAGGGGCCTGGGAGGCTGGTGTGGGCTGAGAGGAAGAGGTGGTGGCCAGAATGTGCTGTGCTTGCAAGAAGGCCCTGACCTCTGCTCCCTGGCTCTGGCCCAGGCGTCTGGGCTCTGTCCTGGGCACCTGGGCTGGGAGGCCTCCGTGGGCTGACAAATGACTCCACCTGCCCCTCCCCTGCAGCTGGGGCTTCACAGTGGTGCATGAGACTGAGAAGCATGAGAAGCAGCAGTGGTGAGTGAGGGCCCTGGCCTGAGACCCCAGGCTGAGGAGGGATGGTTGCGTGTCCCCTTTGGTTGGGTCCCTTCACTATCCACATCTGTGCCCTGCCCGGAGGCCCTGGGCTGGGGAGACAGGCAGGGTGTTCCCTGCTCAGCCTTGGCAGTGTCCATATCTGTGCCCTACCCCACAGGTACCTCTGCTGTGAGACGCAGATGGAACTCCGGGAGTGGTTTGCCACCTTCCTCTTTGTGCAGGTACCAGGAGGAGGGTGGGGTCCTGGGAGGCTTCCATTCTGGGCAATGGGTATGTTTGTTTCTTCACTATATAGGCCACCAATTGCTTCAAGCAGATTTTAAGTTGCTTTTAATTCATTTGTTCATTCACTCAGTAAGCCCTTCCTAGAGGCCATGCTGGTCCAGCCCCAAGCCAGGCATGCTAGAGACAGAGGGTGCAGACCCCCGCCCTCAGGCGCTCCCCAGGTGGAAAGGAACACAGACCTCGAAGTGGCCTGTTCAGTAGCCCAGTGTGATCAGTGTGTGGAGACAGAGAAAAGCCCGGGGACCCTACCTGGGGGAGGTGGCGGGTGGGTGGGGAAGGCGGCAGGGAGGGGGTGTCTCGGGAGCTGAGTCTGAGGATGACGAAGCCTTCACCCTGCAAAGGGGGTGGTGGGGGGCGGCTTCTAGGCAGAGGGAACAGTTGATGCAAAGGCATGGCAAGAGAACCACAGCTTGCCCGGCAGGGTGCAAAGAGAGAAACCAGGAGTGCCAGAAGTTGACGCTGGAAAGGGAGGGAGTCAGGAGCCAGATCTCAAAGAGCCTTAAAGGCCATTCCCAGGAAGCCGAATTTGACCTAGTCAGCAGTTTGAAGGGAGAGTTTGAAGCAAGAAAATGGTGTGCAGGTTTGCGTCAGAGAGGTCTCATTCTGGATGCGGCGTGCAGGGGAGGAGGAACTGAGGGAGTCAGGTGGCCGCTGCAGTGGGCCGGGTGGGAACAGGCTAGGAAGGGCTTCGAGCCAGCGCAGGGCCAGGGTGGGGGGAGGGGGGTGGACTCCAGCCATAGATTTTAAATGAGAGCTCAGAATTATCTGGGGAAAGGGGAGACAGAACTGTACCAGGGCCCTAAGCTGCACCCTTTTAGCCCTGAGCTTCTTGGTAGTCAAGCCTAAAGGGTAACAGGTGGCTTTCTCGGTTCCTGGTGAAAGGAGGCACACACGTTCCTCTAGAATGGTCTTCTTGGTGCTGCATTCTTGGAGCAATCTGTGGACCTGGAGGTGGGAGTTTGTGGGGTAACATCACTGGCTGCGTTTTGCCAGGGATACCGTCATGTTCTCCTCTAACAGCCGCTTCTCATATTGACTGGGATCAAAGCTGAGGGTGTCACCTCGGCTCATAGCTGGAGGCGTTTCTGGAAAGGGCGGGTGGACCAGGAGCTGAGCGTCCGGCTGAGCTGAGTGCCCTCCTCTTACCTGCTCCCCAGCACGACGGCCTGGTGTGGCCCTCGGAGCCTTCCCGTGTGTCCCGGGCAGTGCCTGAGGTCCGGCTGGGCAGCGTGTCCTTGATCCCCCTGCGTGGCAGTGAGAACGAGATGCGCCGGAGTGTGGCCGCCTTTGCTGCGGACCCCCTTTCTGTGAGTGGCTTTCAGTCCCTGCGGGCAGAGGGCCGGGGCCTGGCTGGGTCCACCTTCCACTTGAGTCACCTCTCCACTTCTGATTGCCCCCGCCCTGCCCCCTCCCTCTGTCCTCCTACCAATCCTGACAGGCTCTTTTGGTCCGCGTAGTTCACAGGAGTCCCCTCTTTGCCTGGCCCTGGGGGACCCCAGCTGACCTGAGCACTCCCAGGCCAGCATTACAGAGTGGCCGCCGGCCCCTGTGAACCTTCACAAAGTGCTTATGGAATCTGGGCTTCTGTGCCTTCCCACAGCTCCTCCGCAACGTCTGAGCGCGCTGGAGCCAGCCCCTGCCTCTGGGACTCTGCTGCCATGAAGCCTTCCTGTTCGGACACCCTCATGCCCTACGTGCCCGGTGTGAGCCAGCAGGGGGCGCATGAGGAAGCCTCACCCCCACGCCCCACATCCTGACTGCAGCACCGGGTTCCCTGGCCAGGAAGTGGAGGGCAGCAGGGTCTGCCTGAGGAGGAACCCCTCATGGGCTCTGTCCAGGTGCTCAGCCCTCCTGGCTTGGCCTTGCTCCCCTGTCCAGGGTCACCCACCCTGAGTTTGAGGGGTTGGAGAGATGGGATGGGCGTCAGTCAGGAACTCTGGGGGACCACCATCCTTGCAGAGGCCCAAGGCCTTGGGGCCCCGCTGGAAGGGTGCCCACCCCCTTGTCCCAAACTCCAGAACAGCAAAAAGTGGATGCTCTAAAGGAACACTCAGCTGGGATGGGGAGGGAGCTCTTGGGTATGTCTCTCCGTAGCCTAGAGCTGGGCCTGGGGGACCTCAGGAGCCCCCTCCAGTCTAGGCTGACTGGGAGGGCCCAGGCTGCCTGGTGCCCCTTCCCCACTTTGGGGGCCTTTTGATAATATAAATATATCTGTATATTTTATCCTGTGTTGCTGAGGCCTGTGATTGGATGGGGGTTTTAGGTGTTCTGGTGTAGGAGGGGCCAGGAGTTCAGGAGGCCCAGACGTGAGTGCCTAGTGCTGTGAAGCTGGGGGAACCCGGGCCCTGAGCTGTTTAGCCACAGGCAGAGCCCCGGCCCAGCTCCATGCCATTCCCATTGCACGCCTGTGCAGCCAGGCTGGGGAAGGCTGGTCCTGACCCTGGCCAGGACAGACCCCAGCTGGAGCGAGCCCCTTTCCCTGCTGCAGTCCAGAGTCTGGGCCAGGGCCTGGGTGTAGCCTGTGAGGGACTCAGGGCAGCCCCCCACCAGCTCCTCTGAGACACAAGGTCACAGAGTCACAGGAGCTTTATTAAATTAGGAAGAAGAGTCTCAGGTGTCCCTTGATGCCTATGCATGCCCCTCAAGAGGTGGGCCCTGCCTTACCCCAGGAGGCTGCCCTCACTGGGCACTGCCTGGTTATCTCCTCCAGGAAGACAAGGCCCTGGCAAGTGGGGGAGATAATGAGCTGTTCAGAGACCTATTTGGGACTCCCTGGGAAGGGGCCAGACACCACATTCCTGCCTCTGCCTAGTGCCTCATTACCGGCCTCTCTCCAGGGGCTCAGCAGGCAGACAGGCTGACCTTCCAACCTTAGCCTCAGCCAATGGGGGCTGGGCAAAGGGGGTGGAGATGGGTCACATGACCTCTGATTCATAGGATCCGGCTCTGGGGAAGGCCAGTGGATGGATGGGGTCTTGGGAACTGAAGGTTCCTCCAGGTTCCATGTTCCAGGCTCAGCCTCCCCCTGAGAAGGGGAGGTGGATGCCAGACTGGAATGGGTTTCCTGGCCAGTTTCACAGGCTGGGGCTAAGCCCCTTGAGTCTCCCCCTCTTACCTGCCTGCAGCTGGGACAAGATTATTGTCCAAGTGCTCAGGGGCTGGAATTCTTCCCTGGATCTGGCCTTGGACTGACCAGCTAGTTCTGAAGCCTAGAGAGAGGGTGGGTGAGACTGGAAATGCCCCAATGCCAGGAGGCCAATGTCACTGCCCAGGCTCAGGGATAGGCTGCAGTGACTCAATTAGGCCACCAGGGGGCAGCCACGGATAGCTCAACATTACTGGTCCCAGAACAGGTTCTGGACGGATAGCTCAACATTACTGGTCCCAGAACAGGTTCTGGAGACCCCAGTGTGGCTGTCCTGGCCCAGGCCTTGTTCTGTTGGAGTGTGGGGTGGGACGGGCCCTGCCTTTGACTCCAAGACTAGTGATATTCTGGAAGGCAACACCAAGTGCTTTGGACTCCCGTGATCTAGGAGCCGGAAAGAGAGTAGCCCTTTTCCAAGTACCCACTGTGGGTCAGTACCTGCGCTCTCTGCACTGTCTCCGCCTGGCAGAGGAAGAAAGGCTCAGAGAAGGGAGGTGACTTGCCCAAGGTCACATAGCTCTCCTGAATCAGGCCTGAGGTCCATTTCTACAATCCCACTTTCAGGGGGAGGGGGTCTCCCTCTTCCACATCCCTCCTGATTTCAACTCTTCTCTCTCCTCTTGTAAGTGGCCCCATATGTCCCCTGGGAAAGGGGATCTGAACTGTCAGGAGTTAATGATAAAGTGCTTTCCCTTGGGATCGGGGACGACGTCCCAACAGGAGCCTTCAGGCCTCAACCTTAATGAATTATGGCAATGACAACAGATGATGGGTGGATTAGGGCAGGAGGCTCTGCTGGTCTTGGTCACAAGGATTCCTAGAAATGGGACCTCTTGGGACCCTGAGTGGTTTATATTCACATATTTGAGGTTGGGATTGGGGGGAGGGTGAGGGGTAGGATGTGTGAAGATCCCAGAGCTAGACCGGCTGAGGGGTGGGGAGCAGCTCTTTCTGGAGGAGGAGGTGCCCCCAAGCTGGCCCTGAAAACTGGAAGCCTTGCCAGGTGCACATGGTAGGGAGGGGTGCAAGCCAGGGTGAGGGTAGGTTGAGGTGTTGGTAGAGAAGGACCGGGTGACCCAAGTCGGCCTGATCGCAGGGGACCACAGTGAGCCCTGGGAGAAAAGGCTGTGGCAAGTCAGTCTGGGTGGTGAGAGCATTATGGAGGGAGAGGGAGGAGGGAAGGGGGGAAGGGCTGGGTGATGGGGTGGGATGTCTGTCTATCTGTCTGTCTGTCTCTGCTACCTCCTTCCTGCTCAACCTGCCCACACTGCAAAGTGTTCAGCAGCCTTGGAGGGCCTCCAGGCCTCCGGAGACCCCCAGGCTATGCAGGAAATCAATGGGGCAGGGGAGGGGAAGATGGGCCCTGCCTCCTCCTTCCCCCAGATCCAAGGGATTGGCAGGAGGCCTGGAGCTGAGGCTTTCTCACCTGGCCCCATGCTCTGGTGGCTCCCGAGCCCCCTGCCCACAGCTGGAAGTTTTGGAAAAACATGGGTGTGGATGCCAGTTGGGCAGATGCCGACGCTCCCACGTATAAGCTCTGGAACCTTGGCTGAGTTCCTGAGGTTTCTGATCCTCACTGTTCTCATCTACTTTGGAGATATTAATAGTACCTACTAATGGGAGGATTAAATGAGCTAATATGTGTGAAGTACCAGCACTATCCCTTGATAATCCCCTTCCCAAACATGTCTGGGGAGACATAGCATCCAGAGTCTTCTCCAGGCCTAATATCTTTTACTTCAACAAGCACTTCTTGAACACGTACTTTGTGCAGAGCTTTACTGGACACTGAGGGGGAGCAGATAAGTAAATGCTGGAGGCGGGGGGGGGGAGAGGGAGCCCTTCCGGCAGGGGTATTGATGAGGAAAGACTCCACAGAGGAGGTGAGGCTACAAAGATGAGCAGATTTTTACAGGTGGAGTTAAGAGGGAAAGGAAAGGTGTCTTCAGGAGAGGGAACAGCATGAGCCAGGGGCAAGGTGATGTGACCCTGCAGTGATCAGCCCATTGTGGGTGCAGCTCAAGTGCCCCGGGTCCTGTCCCCCATGCCTCTGGTGTTGGGGGCTTTGCCTTTTTTGCCTCTTAAATGTAACCACATCCCAGTCAAATGGGCTCCTTGGGGTCTTCCCTCAGCAGAACAAGGAATAATTCCTATTCCTTTAGCTAGCTCTGTGACCAACGTGTGATCCAGGCCCTAATCTGGGGAATGTCTGTCTGTCTGTCGCACATATACACATAGGTACGGCTGGCATGAACCTCCCAACCTCTCCTCCAATATGACACTTCCTTCAGGAAGCTCTTCTGGATTGTTCTTCCATACTGTGCGTACTTAGAGTATGTGGGCCTATGCCCAGTCACTTGGCCCCAGCTAGGGCCAGGCCCGGGGAGGAGCTACCAGAGCAGGGCCCCCTGGTCAGCCCGAGCTGGTCCAGCCCTGGCGTGTCCCCTCTCCCATGCCACTCTGAGCTTGTGGAAATTTCCACACTTTCTTTGCCCTGGTTACAGCTCCTCCTGCTCCGTTTGTCACCCTGGAGACCTGGTGATGCGGGCGCACACGGGCCGCACACGCGCACTCATGCCCTGCACACCTCAGCCTGCACTTCCAGATATGCTCGCGCACGGCACGTGTCTGAACGCCCCCACAACAAAGCTCTCTAGGAAAATTGCCCCCACCCTTCTCCTCCTCCACTCTGTCCTCCCACCACCAACCACCTCAAAACACTGAGACCAAAGAGATGGGCTGGACGGCCCTCCCACCACTTGTCAGCCTGGGAGGCACATCCCACTCCCTGACTACAGCGTCCTCCTTCCCCACCACCCGCTTTTCCCTCCGTCTGTCTCCTCAGCTTCTCAATCCTTCCCTCTCTGCCACTTCTCTGCTCCTGTCTCTCTCTCCCTGCGCCTCAGTCATTCGGAGTCCTCTCGGCACTCTTTCGACCCCGTGAGGTAGAAACCGTGCTTCCTCCCTGCCCTCCCTCCTGGGGGCTTTCGGTTGGGGACCTCATGGGGGCTTATGGGGACAGAAGGACAGGCCTAGGGGACCCAAGGTCCTGAGCCTCCAGATCCTGTCACGTCAGCCCCTCCTCCTGTGTGCCTGGCACCATGGAGACCAGCGTCATGGTAACACAGCTTGGGTGGGCACAGCCTCCCTCCTCTTAGGGGGCCCCCCATGGCCTCCTGGGAGCTGCCAAGCGGCTCTGAGGAGATGGGCCTTGTGCTGGCGCCCTCCCCCAGCTCATACCAGCCCAGGATACCCCCACCCTGACCATCTGTACTTGCACCCCAGCTTCCAGTGCCACAAGCCATGAATCCCCAGTGGGGGGCGGGAGGGTGGATTCTCTTGCAAACATGAGCTCCAGAGCTGGGGACCTTGAGGGTCTTTCATTGACTGAGAGCTCATTTATTGATTGAGGACCAGAGAGGGCAGGGGCTTGCTCAGGGGAACACAGCAAGTCTGGCCAGGCTTCTGACTCTCAGACATTGGTTCTTTCCTCTGGGTTCCCACCTTCCACCTGGGTCAGTGGTTACTGGGGCAAAGGGGTCATTCCAATCTGGGAGGTCTCCAGCCAGATGCAAATGATAATGCTGATAAGCCACAATGAAGCACCCACCACTTCCTGGGCTAAGGCTTTGCATGTGTTTTCTCTGATCCTTGCAACAAACCCCAGGAGGAAGATATTCTCATTTTATAGCTGAAGAAACCAAGGCATGGACTTGACCGTGTCAGGTGACTAATAAGTGGTGTGGCTGGGAAGGAACACAGGTCCTTCCCAGATGGTGCAGGTGAGCCAAAGCTTCATGCCCAGTGCCCTCCCCAGCAGGCACTCTTTTTCTAAGTCCGTGACAAACCATGTTTTCAGTTCTGTCTTTCCTTCTGGAGAGAGTTCACGGGGAGGATCTGGGCTTAGTCTAAGTTTGGCCGTAGGGTTTCTAGAAACCAGGGGGTTATTTTTCTAAGAAGGTAGAGAGGGAACAGAGACTTTCTAGTGTGGTTAGCCCTAGGGAGGACCTCCTTCGAAGTCCAGCAATGCAAGCTCACAGATCCCAGGTCCACGTAGAGTCATGTCCAAGCCCAAGCTGGAGCTGTGTGTTGGAGGGAGGAGACCCTGCCTCCCAGGCCCAGCCTCAGCTTGTCTACCGACCTTGATGGAGTCACAGTGCAGTTGCCTCCCTCCTGGCTTATGTAATCATTCAAATATAGCAGCTGCCGTTATCCCACTGAGTCACACCCCCTCCCGCCCCCACTCAGGTGCGGGGAGTTAAGGGGGAAGAGGTAGATTAGGGCTGAGTGGGTAGATCAGGGCCTCCTGGAAGGAGGATCCTGGTGTGCCGCATTGGAGGCCGGTGGAGATGAGGAAGCGGGGGCCAGAACCCCAGGGAGAGTAAATTCTTTCCCAGAGTATGAAGCCACAGGGGCCATGCCTGTTCGGACCTATCCCTGCTGGAACGCCACATTCCTGGGGATGCCTCCCCAGGGTCACGAGCTGTATCCACAGCCTTCTTTCCTAGTCCTGTGCCTCCATGGAAGAGGTGAGGAGGAGGAGGGAGAGGTGGAGGATTACAAAGAGGAGGAGGTAGTGGAGGGGACAGTGGCCAGGGGTCCCTGGTCCTGGGTCTAGAGTCCTCCTTCTATTCACTGTGTGACCTGGGCATATTTCTGCCTTCTTGCCTGTTTCCCCCTCTGCACCATAAGAAGTTGGATTCCACTGGCTCTGGCATCTTGTTGTGCTGTCTGGTCCGTATTTCTGGAGATGACCTCGACCTTAGGCAGAAGGCACTTCCAAGCATCTGGTCTAGCCCCATCCCTGGCTGACTTCCCTCTCTTCCTTTTCTTTGTCCATCCCAAACCTGTCCATCCTCCATGGGCCAGTTCAGCACCCCTGCTCCCCACCAAATCCACAGGGCAGTGGAGACAGGAAGGGTCACTGGGTTCTGGGCTGAGGGGCTGAATTTTGACTGCCTCTCCCCTTCCTAAACTGGCCATCTGCTCCACCACTTCATTCCCCTGCCCAGCAGGAACGAGATGCTTACTCCCCCTGTGTGAGGTCGCCCCTTGTTTCATAGTTCAGCTCAGACTGACCCTGGACCTGAAGCAGGCCCACACAGTGCCTCAGCCCTCAGCTCTGGTCCCCAAAGCCACCTTCCTGGGGTGCTGAAGAAGCCACACCAGCTTAGAGCTGTTCTGGAGCCCGGGGTGGCTTTTTGTCCCTTTGTCCACAAGGGCCTTGTCACCCATGGCATGATGGGGTCTGTGCTTAGTGTGGGAACACAGGGAACTATGCCAGGCCCTTGGCGAGGATTGGTGGCCTTCAGGCATTGTCCTTGGAGTCACAGGGGACATCTTCCAGGCTGAGGGGGAAGCAGAGGAGCACTGTGAGATGGCTCAGAGTTTTCCACTCAACCCCCCCATCCGCCTCCTTGGGCTTTAGTTGCCAAGATTCAGATGCAGGGCCCCTCCTGGCTCTCAGCCAGAGGGAGTCACCCAGGGGTTTTCAGGCCAAGCCTCCATGAAATCCATGTTCCGCCAATTACCCGCCTTCCCCCGAGAAGGCTAAGGGACACTCCATGGCCACAGCCTACCCTTGGGCGGGGGTGAGCAATGGTTCCCACAGAGTGGGGCAAGGAGTCCCCCACACCATCCGCCTGCAGCGTTTTCTTGAGGCCTTGCTCTGATGTAATCCTGCACTGAGCTCTCAAGCACTGTCTCACTTCCACACTCACCTGTATATCCTTCCTACTTTCCGCAACATTTCTCACTCGTACCTGGTGAGGCTGCCCAAAGGCTGTGGACTGGGGCTGAGGTGACTAGGACTTTGGCCTGTCCTTGAGGGAAGCGTGATCCAGTGGAAGAAATGAGGTGACCCTGAGCAGGGGGGTGGAGTGGTGGGACAGATGACAGGGAAGAGGGAGGCAGCCAAAGGCTGCTCAGCTCAGAACCCAGTGGTTCCTCCTGCCCACCCTGTCCCCTGGGCAGGGTGTGTGCTGAGCTGATCCAAGAAGAATAGGCCAGGATTTGGGATGGGCAGAGAAAAGCAAGAGGAGGGTGGAGTCAGCCTGGCAACCAGAGGGTACCAAGTCAAGGAGGAAGAAAGAACTGGTGCGCGCTTAGGGACTAGACCCTGCTCCGTGTGGATCAGAGAATGGAGAGGTTGGTCGGGGCCGAACACGAGAGACTTCAAATACCAGGCTGAGGAGCTCGGCCTTTATCCTGAAAGCACTGGAGAGGGTTTTGAGGAAGAGTTACATGACCAGCTAGGTAGGGAGTCAGTGCCTGGTGCAGGGTGGAGTGGAATGGAGGGGCGGAGTTGGGGTAGGGAGCTGGAGAAAGACCAGAGGAGGGGAAGGAAGCTGGGCCTGGAAGGATGGAGGCAGTGGATAGAAGAGAGGATTACAGAGGGAGAATTAACAGTGACAGATTTGACACAGGAAGTGCAGGAGAAGGAAGAGGCAAAGAAACTTTGAAGTTTCCAGACGGAATTAGAAGTTTGCTGATGCCTTTGATAGAGACAAAAGATATGTTGGATGTTGAATATTTGAGTGTGGGGGGCCCCGGGGTGGTCCCACAGATGTCCAGGAGGCAACCGGAGCCCGGGGGAGAGGGCTGGGCCGCAGGGGGCCCTCGGACGGAGCCAGTGCGTTGGGGGAAGGCTCCAAACTCCCTGAGGGTGGGGTGGAGAAAGAGGAGAGACAGGGCCTGGTGCTCCTCTGAGGAGCACCCATGTTGAGGGTGCAAAGATAGGATGAGGCAGCAAGAGAGACAGAGGTTGGGCCGTCTGGAAGGTGGGAGGGAAACAGCCGAGCAGGAAGGGGGCGGGAGAGGGCCCTCAGAAGAAGCCGCCTTCTTAGGCAATGAGGAGGTAGCTAGAGCCTTGCAATCCTCGCGAGGCAGGGGGCGCAGGGCGGAGGCTGGATCCCAGAGGCTGCAACCTCCCATCACTTTGGGCAGCCACCCGCCTTCCAGCTTCCTCTCACCTCCCGCCAGCTCCCCGGACTAGCAGGCACGGTGTCTGCCGACCGGCTGCAGAGCGCCAGCCCGGGGCCTGTGAGCGTGGCACGCCCGGATCAGCACCCGGGAGAGCGGCCGGGGCCGGCGGTGGGGCGGGGCTTCGCGGGGCGCGGGGCGCGCTCGGGGCCTGGGGTTCGTGCCGCGCCCGCCTGGCAGGCTGCAAGCCGGCGGGGGAGGGAAGAGCAGGCCGGGACACTCCGGCCCTCTCCCCTTTCAGAAGCATCCCCCCATCCTGGCACTGCCCTACAGGAGCCCCTACCCCAACATTTGAGGCTGTTACTGCCTCTGCCCCATCAATTCAACTTCTTCAGGGGACGGGACTTGACGGGAGGGGAGGAAGACTATTCATTGGGAACTTGACAGACATTTCCAAAGCCTTACAACTCTTTGAGCTTGGAAATTGTGACCTCTCCTTTCAGGTGAGCAAACCAAATTGAAGTTCAGAGAGGTTAAATGACTTGCCCAGGGCACATGGCAGAGCTGGGATCTGAACTTCCACCTGCCTGGCTCTAAGTCCTGGAGTACCTCGTTTCTGCAGCTGTGGAGTCTGGTGTGGCAGTGGGGTGGGAGGAGACCTTTCCTCCTCCCTGACTTGCTTGAGTATATTCCCAGGAGATTTCTGAAGATGAGGCCTCCACCATAGTTTCCAGAGTGGGAGGGCAGAGAAGAGGCTGAGGGTAGGTGAGGTCTCAGTGCACCTGCTTCCCCTGTGCCCAGGAGGTGCCCTCCTTTGAACTCTTCTGACTCAGCTTCTTCCTGCCGGGCTCCTTGGGGCATGAAGGGGAACCATAAGAGGCCAAGTCTGGACGTGGGCCAGGGCCTGGGCTTTCTGGGCCTGAAAAATGCCTTCCCAGCTGACAGGCATGGAGCAGTGAGGTCCCAGGTGTGGGTCAGGCTGAGAAAACAGTTCGGCCAGAGCTTTCAGAGGTCTGAAAGTCTACCTTCTGGGGCCACAGTGGGGAGCAAAAGCTCCCTCCCATTTTCTTTCCTGACACTTCGCAAGCCATGAGAAAACTGCTTTCTGTCAGCCTGGACAGGCCTCGTGCATGGGCTGGGTCACTCCTGTCCATCCCACCACCACTGTGCACCCCCGTGCCCATTCACAGGGGCTAGGTTTTCACTCCGTCTCGTGGGCTTTGCAGCCTGGGTCCTGGCGTGTGGGGCAGGGGATATTGCCCCCACAGGTCAGAGGCGTGAGGTTATTGGTGAGTACACCCCCTTCTCCTGGGGTCCTTTAAAGACCCAGCTGGTATCCTCTCTTACAGAAATGCTCACCAATCCCAGACTGAGTCAAGGGCCCTCTTTGGGCACCACAGACTCTGTGTTTCTGTCACACTACAAGTCTCCCCCCAACACACACACACATACACACCTTGACTGGGTGCTTCTCCAAGGCAAGGAACAGTCTGAGTCATATCTAATGAAGTTGGCCAATGGTAGGTGTTTGTGAATGAATGAATGAATAAGTTAGTGGAGGAGCCAGCATTTGAACCCCCATTTCTTGCCTCAAAGTGTGGAGCTTTTTCTTTTATGTCCGACAGGCTCTCTACTGAGACAACCCCCTACTTGTCCCATTGATAAAATGACGCCATTCCATTGGGTTAAGATTTCCTCCTGAGGAGTCCTCTCTGGCAACAGGGTCCAGCGGGCCTTCTCCCATGCGTTTAGCCTGTGGACAGGGAAAGCCACGTATGTAGGCAGGCTGTGGCCTGGGTGCCCACAATTCCTAGGAGAAGTTCATGCTTCTGGGCACCTGACTGACTTATTCAGTAGAGCATGTGACTCTTGATCTCAGGGTTGTGAGTTCGAGCCCCATGTTGGGTGTAGAGATTACTTAAAACAAACAAACAAACAAACAAAAAATGCATGCTTTAGCATCAGGTCCCACAGTGTCCCAACTAAGCAGAGCCACCAAAAAGTGGACTCTGTGACAAGACTCTGAGTCCAAAGGCCATTAGCAAAAGCACCCAGAGTCCCCCCCCATGTACCCAGCTCCACACTGGGGATGCACCCCAGGACATGATACAAACTCAGTAAGGGAGCCCAGAGGAGCAGGTTCTGCCTGGAGGACTGGCCTTTCCGTACTTGAGGAGGGCTCAGAGGTGTCCCTGACCCCGAGGGCCTCTAAAATGGGGTAGCACAGGGTCTGAGTCCCATCCATCTGCCCCTCATCCCCAGCCCCCATTCTAGTCCTTGCACAGTGCAAATCCTTCATCCTCGTACCTCTCTGGGCTCCTCTATCTGCTTCTCTCTCTCACTCTCTCTCTCCATCTCTACTTTTTTTTTCTTTTCTTTTCTGTCTTTGTTCCTCTGTATGTGTTTTCCCTATGCCTCTCTGATCTCTTTATATCTCCATCTTGATCTCTGAGGCTCTGATCCCTCTCTTCTCTCCTCTATGTATTTCTCTCCTTCCTGTTTCTCTCTGTCTCTGTCTGTTCCTCTGTGTGTGAGTCTTTCTTTTCCTCTCCCAGCCAGAGTCTCTCTCTACCCCTCCCTCCCTGTCTCCCTCTCTGTCTGGGCTTCTCTGTCCCTCCTCCCTCCTCCCTCCCCCTTCTGCATTATCAGACCTGCTCCAGCCTCCTCCCAGAGCCAGCCTAGCGGCAGAGGCAGTGGAAGCAGGAGAGGTGGGAGCGACGGGGGCAGCGGCAGCGCTGGCCCGGGGTTTTGAGTCCAGGCTGAGTTGGGGACAGGCTAGCGCTCTCAGTCCCTGTGCCTGCTGGGCCAGGCACCCTGCCTGGAGCCCCGGGCAGGGTGGACAGGGCAAGGTGCCACCTTAGTCTGGCTGGGGAGGCAGACGATGAGGAGCGATGGGGCAGGCATGCGGCCACTCCATCCTCTGCAGGAGCCAGCAGTACCCGGCAGCGCGACCGGCTGAGCCGTGAGTACCATCGAGGGCCTGGGGTTTGGGCGAGCGGCTGCAAGACGTACCATGGACAAGGGTCCTGGGAGTGCCTGTGAAGAGCTGGGGCTGGCGTGGAGCTGAGCCACGTGGGAGGATCAATCGTGCTCCTGGGTGCCTGGTTGCTGCACTGTAGCCTGGGGGGCCTCTGCACAGGGCTGGGGGTGTCTGGCATCAACCTAGGGGGTGATGGGGCTGGAGTCCCGCAGAAGGGGCTGGGGGAGGGGTTGGTAATGAACCTGAATTATCTTTCCAGGGGCTGGGGGTGGGGGAGGTCTGCAGGGAGTTCCAAGGAGCTCCTGGGGGGCTGAGATAAAGTGATTAAGAACCCTGGAGAAGGATGAGATGTCTGGGACCATGTGTGTGTGTGTGTGTGTGTGTGTGTGTGTGTGTGTGTGTGTGTGTGAAAGAGAAAGAATAAAGGAGGGAGAAAACAAACATGAATTTGAATGAGTAAGAGTGGCGCTGGAACAGAAGAGGGTCTGGGGCAACCACCTTTCATGGGATTGGGATTCATAGCCACCAGTTTAGGCAACTTTACCCTCAAAACACCTGTCCCAGAGAAAGCCATGGGGCTGGTTGAATGAGGCCCCTGTGCACCAGCCTCATGTGTGTCCACATGCGGGGTGGGGGGAGTACTTGTGCAGGTGAGTGGGGGGTTCTGTGGAGGTGGCCCTCCACCATCTGAGGGCTGCCGAGGTGGGGGACAAGTGACATGTGTGTCTCCAAGTCCGTGGAGGTGCAGGTCCATGCCTGCACATGAAGGTACGTGTGTGTGTACATGTGCGAGGTGCAAGGGGACACATGGGGTATGGAAGGACCTGTGGAGTCCTTGGTGGTCGGGTGGGCAGTAGCCTGTCAGGATGTGTGAGCAACGCTGTGTGACCGTGAGAGTTCATCTGTACGCGTGTCAGAGCAGGGTGCTCTGTGTGTCGGTGCGGGTGGGTGTGTGTTAGTTTGAGTTTGTATGTTGGCATGCATGTTAATAGATGTGCTGCATCTGCAAAATAGAGTGACACAGTACTGAGTATGGTGTTTGATTCCATGCACATTCACGTTTGTGTGCTCCTTCACTCACGTGTGAATATTAGTGTTGCTAATATTCACTGTGTGCATATCGACGTGGATGTCTGTTAGGCTAAGTGTTCGGGTGTGGGTGTGTAATCCTGATGCTGGTGTGCGTGAGTGTGTGTGTGTGTGTGTCTATGTGTGTGTTCATCCAACTGTGTGTAGGTTGCTGTTTCCTTCCCCTGGTGGTTGAAGACACAGCTGGGACACTGTGGCCCACTGAGGCAGGGCGGGGGTGGCTGAATGTGCGACCACCCCTGTGAGCCCAGGACAATTCATTCTCCACCCTGTGGGGAGAAGCAGAAAAGAAATAGGCCATAATGGCTCTGCCCTCTGGGGCCTCCTCAGCTTCCTAGACATAAAATAGCTTGCAAATAATTAAGCATAAAGATCAGGATCAAGCTAACAGGTGGGGGTGGAGTGTGAGCACCATAAGCAAAGGCCCTGGGTGGGGATGGGGCCCGTGCCTGGAGCCAGGAGGAGGCTGAAGGGAGGGGCAGCGACCTCAGCCTGCAGCACTTAGAACTCCAGACCTCTTGGGCTTTCTCCTGAGGGCCCTGGGGAGTCTGAGAAGGTTCCGTGTGGTGGAGGGACAGAATCAGGTTTGGGTTTTAGAAAGCTGCCCTTGTGCTACTGTCACAGTTGAACTGGAAGAGAGCGAGGGGGCAGGGAGGCCAGGGTGGAGGCCAGACCGCGTGGGCATCTAGGAGGTCTGGGGCCGGGGGACCAAGGGGCAGATGACCAGGGCCTTTCCGAAGGGAGAAGTTGGAGGGCCTGGGGAAGAGGATGGGACGGGGAATGTCAAGGTGGCTTGGGCTTGGACGCAGGTGGGAGGTGCGGTGGCAGGACCTCAGGGGCTCAGGGTGTTAGAGGGGAAAAGCCTTTGGAAAGTCAGGCCAACAGGGTAGCAGGAGAGATCCCCACGGGGTTTCTAGCCTGGGTGCCGAGGGTTGGAAATCATGGAGTTGCCTCTTCCCAGACAGGGAAACTGAGGCTGTGGCTTCGTCCACCTCCTCTGGCTGTAAGGCCAGGGCTGAAGCTCCTCAGCAGATGCGAGCCTCGGTCTCCTTTCTCAGGCCCTGCAGGGGACCTGTGGGTTGCCTGAGCTGGGTCGGCTTGGTGAGGGTTAATCGCCTTTTTGCTCCCTGCACCCCCCAGTCGCCCCTGCCCACCAAGCAGCTCCTGCCACTCTTGCTGCTTCCCACACTAGCCTCCTGTCCCCAGGGACTGCTGATGGCTTGGCTGGGATCTAGCCAAACAGGGGAGGCAGAGCTCCCAGCCATACCCGCCTTCGGTCTTAATGGCCTGGGAGTCTCACCCTGAGCCAGGCTGCTGTCAAGTCAGGCCCACACTCCCCAGGCTCCTGCTGCCCGGGCCTATACAACCTACCCGCTCGGCATGCTCCCATTCTGGCATTTTTGTGTTTATCCATTCATTTATTCACTCAACACAAACTGTCCAATGCCTGCTTGGTGCCCACTGGGCTGGGCACTAGGGGCGCAGAATGGACACAGACCCAGACCCTGCTCTCAGGGACTCCTGGTCTGATGAAGGAGGCAGGAGTGGAAACCTCCAGCCTTGCGGTATGAACGGTGCTGTGCAGAGGGAACCAGGAACTGTGGGGCCCACCCCAAGCCAGGGCTTCCGAGGAAGAGACACTTGAGCTGCACTTTGAAGGAGGGATGGGAATGGCCCGCATGGGGAAGAGTGGAGGGAACAGCACGTAAAGGGGGGCAGATGTGAGAGAGTGCTATGTGACCAAGGGACAGAAAGAGTTTGGGTTGGCGGGAGCAAGAAGGGAGTGGAGAAGAGGAAGAGAGGACAGGAGGGGCCGGATTCTGTAGAGTCCCAAATGCCAGGTGAAGGGGTTTGGACTTCTCGTCATAGGACTAGGTTGCTGAGGAAATAGGAAGCCTCCCCCCAGAAGACTTCCTTGGTTACCCCTCCCTCTGACCCCATGACCCACCCTGCAGTATGGCATCAAGATTGTGGCCCAGACTCAGCCTTCCCCCCATGATGCCCCCTGGGTGTGTGGTCCTTACCCAGCCAGCCAAGGAGCTCCTCTGAGGCAGGAGCCTTCTCCTCGTGCTTCCCAGCACAGAGCTGAGCACCTAGGCTCAGTGCAGCCTCCCAACGGAGGAGGACATGTAGAGCATCTGGGCCACCTTCTAGCAGTTGCTTTACTCCTCTCTGCAACTTGCCCACAGATCTATTCAGCCCTGCTTACATACCCCCGGGACAGGTGGCTCATCCCTTCCCTCTCGAGCAGCCCTTCCCTTGGAGTGATTATATCTGTCCTGGGATCCTCTACAGGGCCTGGCTGCTTGGCCTTGTGTCCCTTCTCCATCCTGGGTCACTATCCTTCTTCCCAAGTAGGGCCAGGCTGGGGCATAATGGTTCAGGAGTGGTATGAACACATCCCGGGCAGAGAGTAGGGAGAGATAAGCGGCCTTTGTCCCACTACAGATGGTAAAACTGAGATGGAGCAGTCCCTGACCCCTCTCCAAAAATAATGATAAAGAAGCAGGCATGGCTAAAAAAGGGAGTGAGGATAGACAACAGGAAGAACTTCCTACCAGCTCAGAGGGGTGTGGAATCTCCTGGCTTTGTGAGAGTGGGCTGTGGGCATGAGGGAGAAGTCTTCTGGGACAGGAGGGGGAGTAGGAGACCGAGGGCCTCTCCAGCCCTGTCCCTCCTGCCGGTGAGTGAAGTCATCCAGGGAGAGGGGGACAGCAGGGGCTGAGAGAGACAGGGGAGGGAGATCAGGATTTACTCATTCATTTAGCGGGTATTTCCTGGGCTGCTGCCCAACCAAACAGGCCAGGTCTGCGGAGAGCTGGACAGAGCAATGGCCACATGGAGGAAGGCCCATGGTCCCGCCTACCTCTGCCAGTGTGCTGGGAAGGTCTTTCAGAGGAGGGGCGGTTGGGGCCGGCCTTAGAAGGAAGAGTCACTTCTTCAGGCAGAATTGACAGCTCCAGGAAGAGCAAATGCCATGTGCAAAGGTCTTGAGGGGAGAGCAAGCATGGTTTTGCTTATGTGAGCACTGGAGGAGTTCAGAGTGGCCTAAGCATGAAGTGCAAGGGTATGGAAGGCCTGAGCAGAGACGGAGAAGGAGAGAAGTGAGGGAATTGAGGTTACACTATAGGAAGCACTTTCTATAGCCAAGGTACCCCCAGCAGCTTTGACATGTAAGCATTGGTGTGAATTTGCAACTTCTCGGTCTCTCCCAGTGAACTGCTGAGGGACTCCTTCTTGCTTGGGAATGAAATCTTCAGTGAACAGAGACCCTGAAAATGGGGGAGAGGCGGCAGTTGAATGTGAGCCCCTTCCAAAAAGTGGCATGCAAATGAATGCAAAGTAATATGCAAATAAGCTAGCTTAGGCTTGGCAGCTTTGTCTGGGAGGATGAGACATCACCCCCTTCCCTGCTTGCCTCCCACCCCCTCTGCCCCGCCCCGGGACAGCCAGAACAGCCTTGTCTGCTGCTCTGAGTGCCCCAGCTTGTCTGAGCCACAAGATTATAGCCTCTAGGTTAGGGGCCACAGGCTCCCTGTCAGCACCCCCATCCTCTCGGAAAGTCGATATATTTAGTAACGGATGTTTTCAACACATTTATCTCCCATTGTTCAGCTGCCCGCTCCCTGGGAAAGGCCAGGTCCCCAGTGACGTGACCCACTTCTCGAATTCCCTGAAGTCACCCTTCTCACTGCCCTCCCTGAAAAACAGGAGGCAGATGGGGCTTGGTGCAGCAGAAGGGATTTAAGTCAGACATCTGGGAGGACATCCCAACAGTGTAGTTGCTGAAATATGTGTGGACCTTGAGGTTTCTGGGTTCTCACTCTTTAGATGGCTAGCTGGGTCCAAAGCCAGAGAAGGCTTTGAGAATAGAATAGAAAAGGTGGTGGACAGTTGGAGGTTCAAATATCAGCACCATTACTCTGTAGCTGTGTGGTCCTGGGCAAGCTACTTAGCTTCTCTGAACCCTGTGTGAATGGTGGACTGGGAATATTAATACTTTCATGGCAGGATGACTGTGAAGAATCTGGAAGTGGAGAGCTTAGTGGCAGGCATGCAGCAGGTGCTCATAAAGGTTAGCTGTTGCCATTATAAACCACCCACACTCACCTACACTTTTAGAAAGATTCAGTGGGGGCCTGGAGGGGGAGAGACCAGAGCTAAGAGCCCAGAAGCTGTCATCGTGTGGGAGACACAAGGAGGTCTGAAATGGAGCCATGGTGGTGGGAATGGTGAGAAGTGTGGATGCTCTGTGGGAGGGCCTTCAGAGACATGTGACCACCTCCCTAGGCTGCACTGGCTGGTCAGGGACTAACCCCCAGAGGATACGGTGGAGGAAAGGGCTCAATAGGAAGGGGTTAAGCCAGCGGCCACACTCATAGCAGTCTGTGAGTCATTCTGGGAGTTGTAGTCTGGCGTGAATTTGCAGTAAGTATACTTAGTCCAGCCTCCTTGCGTGCAAATGTGCACCCTGCTGCTGAGGCAGGCTGGGGACAGGCCCTGGAGGGGGTTGGGGGATGCAGGGCCCCAAAGTGGAGCAGCATCAACCCCTCCCTCAGGACCCCTCAGCCTGCTGTGTGTTGGGCAGTGCAGGTGGGGGATAAAGGGACTAGGCCATAATTAGGACTCTTCACACATTCACACAGAAGTTTACAGCTTCCAGAGCATGTTTTCACATCTATGATCTCATTTAATCCTCACTACAAACCCGAGAGACTGCTGTTTTCTGGATGAAGAAACCGAAGATCCGAGAGGGGAAATAAGTTGCCCAGAGCCATTCAGCCAGGGACTGATGGAGCCAGGCTTGGAGCACATATCTGCCCTCCCCGAAGTTCCTCTTCTTTCCATGGATTGTTGTTCCAGGTGGCAAAGGCCAGGCGGTGAAGGACAGGCAAGATATAGACAGTTAGACATCTCAGCAGAGGAACCGAGGAACAAAGACCTGACTCAAGGGACAGAAGGCAAAGGCTGAGCCCCGAGGGATATGAGGCTAAGAAGCAGACTAGGCAGACCCCCAGACGACCAATTCCAGGCTGAGAATTTGAACTTCTTGCCATGGCCCATCAGGCTCTTCCCAAGAGTTTGGAGCAAGGGCAGGGCCTGATTAGAGCTGGACTTTGGAAAGATTGATCTGGGCTGAATGGTTAGGATTGGAGAAACAATCTGAGGCTTCTGAGGTTCATCCATGGTGCTCTCAGCACTTTGCTCCTCTTCATCCTCCACACTTCTTCCCAGCTTCTTCCTCCTCTTCCTCTTTTTCCTCCCCCCTCTACCCCGCTCCCCTCCACCCCAGCCTGGGGAGTGAGGACTGTGTACCATAGAGCTGTGCTGTAATGCCACCTGTCTCCAGCAGGGGTTGCTGTCGTGCACAGTCAATTGCAGCCTGGATGGTCCTCATGTTTGAAAGGCCAGAGGGAGGAAGAGGCTGGACTGGGAGCAGAGATGACTGGGGGTGGGGGGAGCCCATTGTTCTCCACTCCCACTGGGCCCAGGGTGAGGGCACTGCTGACATGGCATAGGGAGGAAGGAGGGCTGAGGAGAGACCAGATCCCACATGGCAAGCACAGACATGTAGAAAGCGTTAAGCCAGAGGACAAGGTATTTTACCTCCTTACAGTTCTGGGACAAGTTTAGATTTGGAAATGGATCTAGAATGACAATTGCAGCTGGAGTCTGGGTTTCTATTGGATTGTGATTTGCCTGATCCTGAGATGAGGGCTAAGATTGGTTGGTTTATTTGTGTTTCTGTGTGTGTGAACCTGAATGTGAGCTTCCAGTTG
The DNA here is from genome assembly GCF_029215605.1 of Mirounga angustirostris. Taxonomy (NCBI): domain Eukaryota; kingdom Metazoa; phylum Chordata; class Mammalia; order Carnivora; family Phocidae; genus Mirounga; species Mirounga angustirostris. Next base: position 56,601,168 of record NW_026991721.1, read on the forward strand.
TGCATGTGTGTTTATGGGTCTGAGGGTGTAAGTGTGTGGGTCAGTGTTTGTATAAAAGTGTGGACATATTCATAGGTGTGAATACATGAGTGCCCATTTTTATGCCTGATTATTGGTAAATGGTTATGTGTGCACCTCTGTGTACAGTGTTATGCACATATGTTCTAATAAAACTGTATGTGGGTGTGTATCTCCATGTATGTGGGTCTCCGTGTTTCAGCGTAAAGGCAGGGATGAGTGAATGTGTGTGAAGGCACGTGCCCCTGCTCTGCTGACCCAGTAAAGCCACGCCCAAGGTCTGGATACTCAACACTCTCTCTCCCGAGTCCCATCTGCCTGAAGGTAGAGACGATATGTGTGTGGACTTGGGCTGGAGGGGCTGTCAGGGAGGCTGGGCCTCCCTCAGGAGACTCTGGGACCCCTTCTTCGTCAGTGAGGGCCCTAGAGGAACATGGTGTCTTTGTATTCAGGCTCAGATCAGACTAACCAGGATCCAGGGCTATCACTTGGAGATGTTGGACATGGCCATACCTGCACCCCACTAGCAGAGTTTCAGGGGCTCCCAGCTCAGTCTTTTTCTATAGATACAAATCCTGCAGCCCAGAGAGGAGTAATGATTGACTCAGGGTCACATAGCTGGATCCAGGGTGAGATGGCACAGAGGGGGTGTGTCTGGCCTAGAAGGCCCCTCTCTGTCCAGCCTCTGGAGCAGATGGGGAGCTCAAAGTAGAGATACTGTTCTGTGGCATGAGGCCACCTCCTGCACCTGGGCCTTTGCACTCCTCCGAGGCCTCAGATGCTGCCTTTGAAGTTTATACCAGAGCATCTGCCTGCTGTGAGACTCCGCCTGGGCACTTGTGAAGTCTGTCATTCCTGGAGCACTGCGATTCCATGGAGAGGAGTCCGGCAGTGGAGTGGGACCAGGGGGAGGGGCCTCATCTTTGCATCACATGGCTTTTTTAGGTTTTTACTGTTCTAATATTCAAGGCTTTTCCTGTAATCCTTCCTTGGGCTCTTAGTACTGAAAAAGTGCTGAGGTGGTGGGGGAGTCCTGGAAACCTAGCTTGGCTCAATGAGAGGAGGGCAGGGTAGTCCCATGGGGAAGGGACTGCCCTAAGGCAGAGGGATGAGCTTTGGGTCCATGGCACAGGGAGGTGTGAACAGGGAGGCTGGGCAGCCTGGTTAGGGAGACTGCACAGGAGACTCCTGTCCTAGCAGAGAAGTTGGTTGCAAACTCTCTGAAGTCCCTTTGAGCTCTAGCTGTCATGGAGGGGCCAGAGAAGGACATACCTCAGCCCACTCGGCATGGGGAAGCTTGAGCCCCACAGTGCTTTTCCTGGTGGCCTGGGCAGTGGGAAGCTGGAAGCTGGAAGATCCCCTTCCCTGCGAAACTGGAGAGACTATCTTTCTGGAGTTTGGGGATTGGAGGCAGGGGGCTGGATTCAAAGACTCCAATGGAGCTGGGGTTGCAATGGGTGGCAGACAGTGGCTTTGCTGGTAGCACTGTCAGGGAGGGAGCAGACAGGCAGACAGACAGGCAGCTAGCTTCCCTTGGGCTGAGATGTGGGGGGCTCTAAGGTTGGAGGCCCATGGGAGGCTCAGAACTGGGTGGGTTGGGGGCAGAGGCTTCCCGGTGCCACAGGCTGGGCAGGGATTGGATAGAAGCGGGCAGCCCGGCACCGCATCCTTCCCGTGGCAGAGAATTTAGAGGTATCTTAAAACTCCAAGTAGGGTGCAGTCTGGAGGCTAGATGGAGAGAACTAACGATTATGGAGTGCCCTTTATATTTTCCAAATTACCTTGTTTAATCACCTCAACAATCCTTCAAGGAGCTCGCACTGTTTTGTAGAGGGGAAACAGATGACACACTTATGTGATTTAATTGAAGGCAGTTTGATGAAGCAACCATTGTGGAGATGGGGCAGGATGAAGGGAAAAAACAGGGCATGTCGAGGTACTTTGGACTAACATCCATGAGGCCCAAGGGGCAAGGAGAGTGCTGTAGATCTGAGAGCCAGAGCATGAATAAAGGGCTGCCCCACAGAGGCTGTCAAAGGAGACAAAGAATGGAGGTCTGGAGGGACAAACAGATGATGGGAACCCGAAGCCCAGAGAGAGTGCCAACTTGCCCAAGGTCACACAGCTGGTTGGTCTCAGAGCTGGAGCCAGAAGCCAGGCCCTGCTTCTGCACATGCATTTTGTCATGTTCTCTGATGCTTGGTGGGATCCAGATACCACCGGTGCTTTCTGCATGCTCCCCCAGGCACCTCGTGGTCTGCTATTCGGCTGGAGCTACTTCTGCCAAGACTGCCCTGCTCCCTACCTGAGTAGCACTGGGGCTGCTGAAGAATGTCATTCTCAGGATTTGGTGTGCCCTGGGCCCCCACTGAGCCATCTGCTCATGGATCCCACCCCTCCTCAGTGATGCCGTCATATCCCTTGCCCGGTGCTTGTCACCCTGGCCATGGAGATGGGCTGCACAGCCCTTGTCCTCCCCTGTGTTAGAGGAAGGCAGTGAGCCTTATGGGGTGAGTGCAGGGAAGGAGGAAAGCCCATGCTGGGACCGCTGATCAGGAGACTTCCCTGAGGAGGTGATGCTGGGTCTTAGCCCTGAAAAATGAATGGGAGTTTTCCGGGTGAGGGAGGAGAGGAAGGTGATTCTAGGCAAAAAGCCAGCACAAGCAGAAGTGTGAAGAACAGCAGGAAGTCATGGTGGCAGGGCCAGGGCTGCTGGGCTGGGGGAAGGGCCAGTCGTGGAAGCCCAGTTCACCCAGGGAAGCCAGGGAGGGCGGAAGCAGGGTCATGGTTAGCTTTGAGTTTTGAAAGCCCCAAGTGAGGGGTGAATTAGAGGGGCCAGAGAGGAGGCTGGTGTGGAGACCCAGGTAAGAGGCAAGACGGCTGTGTTGGAGATGGCTGAGGACAAGTGAGCTGTGTAGATGGGTCAGAGGAGGAGTGGCAATCCCCAACCCCCAGCCACCCATCTGAGCTATGGCCCTAGTTCTTCAGGGTCCACCCACCAGTGCAGGGATGGGTGGCAACTCTAGACTCTCCTCCAGGAGCACCCCTCCCTGCCTGATCCTGCCTGTGGCTTCCACACTCCATCCCTGGTACCATAAGCCACCCCCTCACACCGTAGCCCCCAAGAGCAAAGCTCTGTCACTGCTGCCTCATCTCTTAATGAAAATTATGACTTGTCCACTGCCAAGTCTAATAAAAGTCTTCTCTTTTAAGACCTTCATCCTGGAGTTTGATCTCAATCCTTCTTGCTTTCCAGAGCCTGGGCCTTGGCCTTCCTGGGAGATGAGTCAGTGAGATGGCTCCCTCCTGGTGCTGGGGGGCAGTTATGGGCTTTGGCCCAGCCAGCTCATCCGTGTGCCTATGTGCCAGTGGGGACCCACTCTCAGCCTCTGCTGGGCCTCAGGTCACTGACTCATTATCAGTGTTAATTGGCATCTCTGGTGCAGCCTTCCACCCCACTAAGTGCTTGACAATCATTAGGTGCTATTGTGCGCAACTGGATTCCAACTCTAGCACCTCCTACCTCAGGCTTCTCCTGGTCTAGCTGCCTGAGCTAAGGGACCAAGTGTCCTGGCCACAAACATCCATCTCCAGGCATGGAGAGACAAACAGAAATAAACAAGAGAAAAGCTCAGCAGCCTCAGAAACCCATTCACAGAGGAGCAGACCATAGTGCAAAGACACGGAGAGACCCACAACGAACACGCACATAACACAGACATTAATATACACTGAAAAGCAGAGAGAGAATAAATCTAAAAAACTGACCTAGTAGTGGAATGAACTGCAACACCTGTGCACATCACCCAGGTATACACACATGCAACACAGACACGCACTCAGCACACAGAAACACTCATACTTGGCATAAATACGGGCTGCCCATCAGGTAGCCAGACCAAGCTACCTTTGGTTCCCCACCTGTGCAGCCTTCTCACCCCTGGGCTAGTGCATATGCTGTTCCTTTTGCCTGGAACATTCTTCCTGGATGCCCCCTCACTTCGCAGGGTTAATTCCTATCCTTCTTTAGGTCGTGGTATCCCTTCCATACTCCCCAACCTTGAAGCTCTCCCCTGCTACATGGCATCACTGACTATTTTCCAACCGGTCTTTGACAAGTTTTGGGATGAAACTTTTGCCTGTGCCTGGTGAGGTGGTGGCTGTGGTTGTGAGTGGGCCATTAGGGCTGAGAAACCGAGCAGAAACAAATTTTGAGGGGGACAGAGTCAGGAATAACAATGAGGAGCCCTGACTGCTCAGGGCCTGAGCAGGCATTTAACTCACAGGCTAGCATAGCCAGATGTCCTTTGCCTCATTTTTTTTTTTCAGACGCTGCCTGATTTCTTTTGTGTTTCTTCTAGACTTGCTGCCCAACCTAGTTCCCTCCTTCCCAAAGCCAGTCCTGCCTCTTGCCACCACTCTGAGCTCACACATGTTCACTTGCCCTCTTCGCTTGGGTGTACCCTGCCTCTACTTCTAAGCCTCCGGAAAACCTCATGATTCAATGCCTAGGGTCAGAGGCAAATCCTCCATACATGGTCTCCTAACCCAGGCCATTTAGTTTGGTAAAGGGATGCTTATGAGCATAAGTCTTGGAGACTGTCTCCTGGTTCAAATCTCAGCCCTTCCACTTCTTGGCAGCAGGACATGTGTGAGTTCTGCCACCTTTGTTCCCTCATCTGTAAAAGGGGGATGCTAATAGAGCCCACCTCATTAGGGCTGCCGCAAGGATTAAATGAGACAAGTGTGTGAGGTACTTGGCATGCAGTTCGGCTCCCACTCCGGGCTGTGTGAGAGCTGAGGGAGAGCTAATGAGATCAAGGATGTGCAAGTGCACCCAGGAGGTGCCTAGTGAGTCCTTGCTAATTGGAACTGAGTGAAACAAACATGTGTGTGAGTACCTACTATGTGTCCTCCATGGCTGGGTCTTTGCACCTCCCCTCCTCAGTTTCTGCATGCCTGCTGATTCTGCACAGCTGTTACCCTATGGGGGGCTCAGAAGGTGAGGGTATAACTTCTTTTTTTTAATTTAATTTTTTTACATCCATTTTATTGAAGTATAATTTATATACAATAAAATCACCAATTTAAAGTGTATGATTCAATGAGTTTTAGTAAACGTATACAGTCATATAACTGCCATTTCAATCAAGAAGAGAGTATTACTCCCTCAAACTTCCCTGTGCCCTTTGCAGTCAATCCCCTTTGGGGGGTGACTTTTTACAGGGCTGTGAGAGGCGTTGGGTTTTCCTTGAGCTGAAAACCTAGGCGCATAGACTGGAGCTCCTTCTAACATGTTGGGAGATGCCAAGGAAATGCTCACCCTTTCTGGGCCTTTATTCCTGTGGCCTTTATACCTCCTGGCAGAGGTAATGAGGCCAGGGAGGGGAAGGGATGCTCAGGCCACATTTTCCTGAGGGCACACTCTGGGTCTGAGGGCTGGGTCAGACGGAAGTGGTGGCCTCGGAAATCCACAGAGTGGGTGACAGAGAGTAGAGAGTTGGTGTTCTCACAAACCTGCCCCTCCTTGGATCAGGTGAGCCCTGTGGCCCTGATAGGAATGGCAGGGGCCTGCCCAAGATGACTCCACATCTCTTCCTATCTATCTCCCCCTTCCAGGGGCCATAAACCCCTCTGTGGATTAGCAATTCCCTGAAAAGAAGGGGGCACTTTTGTTCCCCAGTTCTGCAACCAAATATTAAAGCAATTATGTAACTAGCAATAAATTACTTAAAGTAGTGACTCACTCAGCTTAATTAGAGCGAGAGCAGGGAGGGATTAAGGTATTTTTAGAGCACACACCTCACTCCCTCCTGGGGGGAAGGAGAGGCCTCTGTGCAAGGTGGGGGTGGAGAAAGGGCTGGGAGCTCATGGAAGCACCCCAAGTGTCTGCAAGGAGATGAAAGCTGATCCTCCACCCCACTGAGGTCTCAACAAAGAGAAGCCAAGTCAGAGCTGTGGCAGGAGGAATTCAGATCAGACTCAAGGAACACTTTCCAGAGATGCTTGTTGGAGAACTGGGACAGGTAAACTAGATTATGAACTCTTTGAGGGCAGGGACTAGGTCTGTGACCCGCCTGCCTACCTTCACTGGTTACTAGCTGCGTGGCCTTGGGTAGGTTTCTTTGTCACCCCAAGCTTCAGTTTCCTTCACTGTCAGATGGGCATAATAATATCCACCTTCACACACATAGTAAGGATCAAGTGGGTTAATGTGCATAAAGAAAACTCCAGTGCTGACTTAACAGGACAAAAATTTCCAAAAAAGCAGGAAGTAAGTCTGTTTTGTTCAATATTTTATCCCAAGCTCTACTCACAGGGCCACACATAGTAGTTGTTCAATAAATGCTTGTTAAGTGAATGCGTATTTCCCTTTTCTCCTACTCCAAATGGGTTCCTTGTTTCAAGGTTTGTGGATGATGGACCTATGTGAGAGGAGGGCAGGGTTGCCTCGCAGGTGGAGACTGGCTTTTCTCCCCCAGGCTGAGGAAGAGACGACGTAGGACAGAAAAAAGGCAACTTCCAGAGACAGGCCTGGGAGAGTTAAGAACCACGGACAGCTCCAGCCCGCGATAATGGGCGTGGTCTTCTGGTCGCTGGGTGTGGTCTTCTGGTCGCTGGCCGCGCAGCTGGGATGGGAGGGCCCGCCCAGTCGACGCCACAGCTCCAGGTGAGAGGAGCCAGCAGTCCACTCAGACTGGAGAGATCAGGACCCTCACCATCATTGGGAGGTCAAGGGAGGGAAGATGAGTGTATCCTCAGGATGGGGCATCCTGAAAAGCTTCCCGGAAGAGAGGAATGGGATTGGTGGGGAAGATTTAGGCAGAGAGAATATCCAGGCATCTGTAAACCGAAGTAATAATTTTGACCCTATAGGTTTTCTAGGTGGATTAAATGAGTTACTTTTTAGGAATGCCTGGCATATTTGCCTGCTTGGAAAGGGCACAACATATGGGCTCACTTCTTCCGGCTTCCCTCCACCTCTTCTCAGCCCCTGTGACTTGAGGAAGGACATCCCCCTGCCCTACTGGAGACAGCAGGACCTGGATAACTGCTCAGAGACGCTGGGGTACAGGGTTTCCTATTCCGGCCTTCACTGACCCCCAGCTCTGAGATTGGACTGAGCTAGACGCACAGTAGGTGCACAAGACAGACTGAGGGAAGGTCTGTGCTCCTCCTTCCTATCAGGGCTTTGGGAGGCTGAGGGAAGGACACAGCAGGATTGGGGTGATGGAGTTTAACCTCTGGTCCTCCCCCAGGCCCACAGCCCCAAGACTCCTGCCCCTAGTGGTGGCTCTGATCAGTTCTGACTAGTTCTCTTCACACCTCTTGGGCCTCCCAGGGCTCCAGCGATGAATTAGTGATGACAGCTTTGCACCATCACTATGACGACCAGGCATGTTCTTAGCCTCCAGTCAGGGTGCAGCGGCAGAGGCCAGAGACCCTTTGGCTCTGGGCCTTTGTACTGGTGTGTTTGAGGGGGATTGGGGCCCAAAGGGGGAAGCAGGAGGGAGGGAGCTGGGGATGGAGCAGGGACCAGGGCATGGGGGCTCCATCTGGAGTAGCCTAGCATTCCTTCAGATTGCTAGATCCAAAGGAAACTTGAGGATAGTTATTTCTCTTCCTCCCCGCTTTCTTTTTCTTTTCATTCCTCCCTCCCTTCCTCCTCCTTTCTTTCTTTCCATTTTCTCTAAGCCTCATCCCTGTGCAAGGCCCTGAGCTGCCCACCTCTTCCCCCTATTCTGGGAATCAGGCCCAGCCCAGCCCTCACCCTTAAGAGCCCAGAGTGAGATGGGGACACAGACACATCCTGGTCTGGGCTTCAGAGAAGGTATGCGGGAGCCACTGGTGGCTCTGCAAGAGGGGGCTGGCTTAGCTCTGCCGGAGGCTGTGCAAACAGCTTTGCAGAAGGAGTGACACTTCTGGTCCTGTTGAGTGAGGAGATTTTCCTGTGGAGAGGCAGAGGATCAGAGGTGAATAGGTGAACCATGAATCCCGAGGTGAAACATAAAGAGGGATGGGGGGTTGCCAGAAATCCAGAGCAGCCTACTTGTAGCAGGGAGAAGAGGAGGACTGGAGCCTGGGGAAGGACTGGGAGGCAGTGGTTGCAATGAGGAGTTTGCAGTGTGTCTCATAGGGAAGGAGGTGCTCTTGAGGAATTGTTGTTGAGTGTTTGATTTTAGGGATGGGAAAACTGAGGCACAGAGAAAGTGACTTGCTTAAGCTTACTGAGGTCACTAAAGACAAACCAAGGCTATGGGCTCTGCCAGGATCCCACTAGACCCAAGCTAGGACCTCTTGTCTCAGACTTGCTGGCCAGGACTTTTCCAGATAACCACTATCTCCAAAAGGTGAGGAGGGCCCATGGGTGACTTTGTCCTTAGTTTGAATGAAATTTGCATAGGCAATGGCTGTGCTCTGGCCCTCCCTGCCTCTTGCGCGTTGGTGGTAGTTGGAGAGGGCATCCAAGGAAGGACCTGGGAAGCCAGGGGCTTGGCTGAGGTCAGCAAGATATTACGGTCAGAAATTGATTAGGGTCAGAAACTTGGGCCGTCAAGTTCCCAGCCCAGGCACTGTGCCACATCCCTTACTCTGCACCCTCAGGGATCTTTGTCTGAATTGGGCACCCCTAGGAGGTAAGGGCACTCTGAGCCTCCCCAGGTTCTTCCTGGCCCTGGGGCCTGATATGGGGTCTGCTGTGGCTGGAACTTCTCAGGGCAGAGAGAGACATTTAGCCCCGTTGTCCTGATGAAGAAACTGAGGTCTCAGGGCAACAGTGACTCACTCGGGGTTATTGAACAGGTCAGTGCTGGGCTGGGCCTGGCTGCCTGGCGCTTAGCCTGGCTACACTCCCCCCACCTCGCAGCTGTCCCTTGCCTCTCTTCCACCCCGCTCTGCAGCATTGCTTGCCCTGCCAGCTTTGATGGATGGCCCCACAGCTCAGCCTCCTTCCCATTCCTTTCTGGATGCTGGGCTTTTAGCCTTCTCATCACCAGTTTTGCCTGGTGGCCGTCAAACCATCCATCTCCCCCCGCTCCCCCCACCCCCAGCTTCATCCAGCACAGGTGGGGTTTTTTTGGCGGGGAAGAGGATCAGTGCAGCAATTCCCCCTTCTCTGAGGTTGGGCTGAGAGTGTGGTTGCAGCCCTACTCTAGGGGAGTCAAGGGTTAGGGAGCAGCCTGCCCCTCCTTGCTGGAGTACCAGAAATCCCTCCTCCCAAGGCTGCCTACGAATGCATACACGCACACATGCTCACAGTGACAGTAATAAAATAAAAACAATCATGTATCAAAAAATACTGTATGCCAAGCACTGCGCCAGAGTTCTGCATGTACACTCTCTGGCTGGGTACTATTGGTCACTTCACTACAGAGGTAAGGAAAGGAAAGAGGTAAGGAAACTGGAGCTCAGAGAGATTAAATAACTTTCACAGGTGCACATATCCAGGAACTGGAGGAGCTGGGATTTGAACCCAAGTCGTATGGCTTACATCTTATTTCCAGCTCCTTTGCCATACTGACTTACTTGGTGTGTACATGTGCGCCCACAAACACGTGTACACGTGTACACTTGTGTGCTGGGCCTTGCACCACCCATCTATCTGGACCAGGGTCCTGAGGAGTAGGGAGAGTGCTGGACTGAGAGACAGATGAGGAGTCCCTGCTCATTGTCCCCAGGCTGCCCCCAGAATCACCCTGGCAGGGACACTGATCAGCTGGAGGGCTGCATGGAGGAGGCAGCCTCCGGGCATCAGGAAGGGAAGGCTGGGAGGCCTTCGATCAATAATGCCTGCAGCGCTGCCTTCCAGGAACTGGGGCTCCGGGGAGTACGGCGCCGTGGGTCGATCATCTGGCTGCAGCCCAGGCCCAGCAGACATGCACGTTTGTGCGGAGTGTGGCTGGTGAGCGGGCGGCCTGCTGCCCCCCTGCCCCCAGTTCCGTGTGCTCTCCCTCCTCCCTTTCTCTCCCCTTCCTGCTGTTGTCCCTACACCGGCCCGTTCCTCCCCCTTCTGCCCCCCATAACCGGCCCTGCAGCGGAGAATCAAACTGCCCGCTCCCAGGCACCCGTGTGCATGCACGGCTATGGAGCGCTGCCCCAGAAGCTGCGGCGAGGTGTGGGGAGGGCGAGTGGAAAGGCCAGGGGCCACGAGATGCAGGTGGTGGGGCAAGCCCTCAGAGCCCTAGGAGCCGATTTAATGAGATAATGAATGGAAAGTGCTTCACACCACCAGGGGCACATAGTAGGTGCTTAATTGGACTGCGCTATGTTCCTGCCTCCGGAGTGTGGGGAGAGCAAGGCTGGCGCTGATGGGGGTGCATGGGGCGCCTCTGGAGGCACATGAGCACCCAGAGCGGCTGTCAGGGGCAGCTGACAGTGTTAACAACCCCCGGAACAATTAGCAGTGAGGGGGGGCAGAGAGAGATTCGTACCTGACATCCGACTGAGGCTAGCCTGGCGCTGTTACCCGTCTGACGTCGGGGGAGGACAGCCGGTGCTGGGAGGAGTGGCGGCCCCAGCAGGGCTGGAGACCGCGCCCACCCCCCTCTGGGAAGGGCCCCTGAGCAGGCCCCCTCCTGGAGGGGCTGCCGCCACCCTGGCAGAGAGGCTTTTCCCCCAGGCTCTCCAACTGGCACTGGCCCCCGGAGACCTGGGTTCAGGTCCGGATTCAGGCACCTGCTGGCTGGTGGTGGTTAGTTAAAATGAGTCACTCTCCTTTTGGGGGCCTTGGTCTTCTCATCTATAACAAGTTACGGTGAAGATCAAATGAGATTGTCATATGTTGTCTGTGAAGTGCCTGCCACTTCCCTGTCCCCAGGCAGCCAGGCCACCCGGGGTTCCCCAGAGTCTGCCTTTCCTAGTCACACCCCTGAGAGGGACAGGTGTGGGCCATCTCTCCACCAGATGCTGTCTGCTCCATCCTTGGGTGCCCGGTGTCCCGACGCAGGGTTGTTGAGGAAGAAGGAAATAAAGAGGGTCCCATGTTAGTTTCTGTCATCTTCTTCACTCTGGTAGGGGGACACGTGTGCCTGCAGACCACATTCATGGGAAACCAAGGAGTGGTCCGACTCCTGTGAGGGGGGGAAGAGCTCTGGACTGGGATTCCCAATGCCTGCCTCCTCCCATTTCAGACAGTACCTCACTGTCTGATCTTGGGCAAGACCTGTCCCTGGGAGGTTAGAGAGACATGGGACCTCTGACCAGCCTCTTTTTTGAGGGCCTAGATGCTTCTGTGTTCTGGGGGAAAGGCTGGGTGGGGGAGAGGGTGTGGTACAAGGCTGGTGACACCCAAGCCACTGATGGGCAGACCCAGGAGGAGGGGCCAGCTCAGGCCTCCTGTGACTTTGGTGCCCTTGTCCTCATACTGCCACAGTCCTGCCCCTGCTGCCATCAGCCCTGCCTCCAAGTCTCTGCTGCCCCGCCTGCCCCTCCATTCCTAGTCCTCTTTTCCTTTATTGTCTGACGGTATTGCCTCCTGCCCCAGGCTTATCTCCTCCGGTCACACGTCCATCCATCTCTGTCATCCCCGGCGGCTCTCTGGCACACCCTCTCCCTTCCCCGGGAGTCAGGCATGTCTGGGAGTCAGTCCTTCCCTGCCAACCGTCGAAGTATGTGGTCTCCGTGACTCTGACCAGCTCTTGTCTTCTCCCGCCTTCCTGCATCTTCCTCTCTCTGACAGTGTCTCTGCCTTTCACTGTCTCTGGACTCCAGGCTGGAGTAGCCCACGCCCCTCTCTCGCGGGCTACCTTGGAAGCCCCTGGCAACGCCCCCCGCCCCGCCCCGCCCCCCGCCGCGGCCTCGTTGCTAGGCCTCGGGCAGGCAGCACCTGGCTTCCATAGCGACGGCTGCTTAGAAACGAAACGCCACATCTCCCGGTCCCACCACGGAGTCTTTGCGAGTCTTTGCGGGATCCAGCGCCTTTGGATCAATCAAGACAGGAAATGTGACCGGCTCTAGGCTCAGGGAGGCGAGAGAAGAGGGAGCCCCAGTCTCTGGCTTCTGGAGCTTGGGGCGGCTTGGGCAGGAGAAGCTGCCCCAGCGGGGACCTGGGCCAAGGAAGGAGCGAGGAAGGAGGCCCCCTGGGCTCTTCTCAGGAGTCAGCCTGCTACCGAGAGGCATGGGTCTGCCATGGGGCCCAGTTTGGATTACTGTTCTACTATTTCTAGCTATGTGACTTTACACAAATGACCTCATGCCCCAGGACCTCAGTTTTACCAACTGTAAAGTCAGGCTAATAATATCATAAGGATTAAATGAGAGAATCAGCCAGGTGGGCCTGGCACTTAGAGGGTAGTCCCTGATGGCAGTCCCTCCCTTCCCCCTTTAAAGTTGCCTGAGATTTAATTAGCAGAGAGGAGGGCGATGGACAGCGGTGTTAGCAAGAGGACGGAGGTGGAACGTACCTCACCTGGCATGTGCAGGGGTTCGCTGGGGCCCTCTCTCTTACCTGGTACTCACAGAGACTCAAGCCCCAGACTGGCAGGCTCTGAGGGGCATGGAGACACTAATGGAGATCTGGCTTGTCAGGCAGTTAGGATCATGGAATCCTGGACACCTACATTCTCAGGACTCCATGCTCTTGCATGCGTAGAATATAAGAAGCACAGATTCTTGAAATAAAGGAACAATATAATAGAGGCTTGATTTTCTTAGAACACAAAGCTCTGGGAGTTCTTGGAACCTCAAAGCAAGAGACAGGGGCTTCCCTTTATGATGGTCTCTGCGTTGGCAGGGAATTTTCAGAGCACGGGCCCTTGAGTTCCTGTTGCTTAGACTTTCTTGTGCCTCGGTATCTCTCATGGGCTCAGCTCTGAGCAACCCTGGTGTGTGTGAGGGGGTGGGGATTGCTGGGGTCAGTGACGGACTGCAGCCTGAGGCCCCTCTGGAGCAGGGCCAGCCCAGGAATAGCTGGTGGAGGAAAGCGGGGCGGCTTGTGGGCTGCAGCTGTCCAGGCAGGGCTGGGTGGGAGTCTGGGCAGCCACCCTTGGCTGAGGACCAGCCTGCCATCCTCTATCCACCCGGCCTGTGAGTCAGGGCTCGGGAGGAAGCATCTCCACGTGGCACTCCTAGGGCTGGAGTCAGAGTACTCCTCATGGTCCTGCAGACTGGAGGGCAGGAGGCTCCAGTGAGGGGAGGAGATAGGGTGTGGGTAGGGGTGTGGGGGATGAAAAGAGGGGGCTCAGGAAGGGGATGGGGCTCAGAAGGGGGATGGGCCTCAGGAAGGGGGTGGGGCTTAATGAAGGGGTGTGGGTTCAGTGAAGAGGATGGGAGTTCACTAAGGGGGTGGGGTTCAGTGAAGAGGATGGGGTTCAGTGAGGGGTGGGGCTCAGTGAGGGGGATGGGGCTCAGTGGAGGTTGCTGAAGAATTTCTTAGCACTGCACTGTCTCTGCACCACCCCAGGCTCCTGAGGATGGTGGTTGGTGTTAGGGGGGCCTGAGCACCTTAAACCCATTTGCCTTTCCCTGGGGCAGGCTAGGAGCCAAGAGCTCCTTTTCCCACCTCTTCCCGAAGCTGGAAAGATTGGTAGAGCTGCTGAGAAAGCTAGGATCTGCCTCTCTTTTTGCTTATCTTCCTTCCTGGTTTCCATGGGAATCGTAGCTCAGGATGATCAGGGTTTAACAGGATGGTGCTGTGGGAGGAGTCAGCATCAGGCAGAGCCATCCCACATAGGAAGGGGTTGGCTGCTAAGAAAGCGAGCTCCCTGTCCCTGGAAGTGTGCAAGCAGAGGCTAGTCAGAGTGACTTTAGAAAGGGGCTCAGATGAAGGAAGGCAGTTGGGAGGCCTCTTCCCTGGGACATGTAGGCTTTGTGTGATTGGCCCAGATGGCCCAATCTTCCAGACATCCCTATGCCTACTAAGGGGGTCACAATGCCTTGGGCTCTGCCCCCACATCCATTCCCCCATTCCTACTCTCTGTGCCTGGCCCTGAGCTGGACATGCACACATGGAGCTGAGTCAGACCCATCTCTTCCCGGAGGGGCAACAGGTCTGACTGGGGAGGCACACAGGGAAACAGATACAGTTGGGCAAATCCTACATAAGGGAGCAGACCAGGCAGGAAGGAAGATTCTACCACTGATTTATGTAGTCAAAAGATATCTTTTTGAGCAATTCCTTTGGGTTGAGCCTTGTTCTAGGTTCTGGGTCACAGCAATGAACAAAACAGAGAGTCCTGTTGGCTGGAGTGGACAGCACAGTGGGAAGGATGAGCACCTGGTAAAGCGCAGAATGATGGCAAGTGCTGGTTGGTGGATCTGGAACCCATGAGGAGTGTGGCCAGAAGGCAGTGTAGGTGTGGCCTGCAAGGAAGTTTGTTCGATGGTGAGGGTTAAGGGCCTTGAAGGGCTCCAGCTTTGTCCTGCAGGCAACTGGGAGCCACTGAGTGTGGGTGAGGCTGCAGAAAAGATTACTCCAGCAGGTATGGGCCTCAGGAGGGAGGCACAGTGGTCCCTGAAGGATGCCCCGGGGCAGACATGCCCCCCTGTGCCTCTGTGTGTAGGAGTCATGTGAGCGTATTTATAGGTATAGGAGTGTGTGTGTGTGTGTGTGTATGTGTAGGAGTGCGTATGTGTATCTGTGGGAAGATGGTGAGTGTGTGTGTGATTATGGTGTCCTGGGGAGGCCTTGTGTGGTGGTGGAAGGATCTTGGGGTTTGTAGAAGATAAGGAGCAGATACCAAGGCCTAACATGGGCCAAGGCCGAGTCCTGTGGACCTCAGCCCAGATGTGAGCCTGCAGGTCCTAGACGGGTCTGGGCCAGAATCCTATGGGTTCCCGTACCCCTCTAGGGTCATGGACCTGGCCATCTGCTGCAGACAAATGTGTATACAAATAACATGGAAATGGATGAGATTTGTGGCTGACCCACCCCCATCCCCATATGCCCTGGGCTTGAGTTAGCTCAGCCTGTGCTCTTCTCCACTCAGCTGCTGCTGGGGCTCTGCGAGCAGGCCCTGTTCACCCAGAGCCAAAATCCATATTTTCCCAGCACCTGCCTGTGGCCAGATCCCCTCTCTGTGAGGGCTACCCCACATCTGGGGCAAGGGATGCCCAGAGCTGACCCGGGCTGGTGGCCACGGCAGCACCTCTGGTAGGTGTGCCTTTGAGTACACACATACTCCCACATTTGCACACACAGTCACCCGTGAATGCACACCCACAACTGTTCACACGCCTGCGTGTGTGCATACACACACCTGCACACACAGACCCACGTGCGCACACACACATCTACACACATCCCGTAGGTACACACCTGCACAAATTCAGCTATAGCATGCAAGTACCGCGCACCCCCACAAAGAAACTTACAAACCTGTAGTCACACCCTCTCCCGCCTTCACCCTCACCATGTCAATGGCCTGGGTGTAAGGCCTTACACACCTGCACACACTCACAGCTACCTAAGGGTGGCTTATGCCCATGCTCCCTCCAGGACCGAAGCATGGAGGACAGGCTGTAGATGGGCACGGAACTTGCAGAGATGTCAGCTTCCTCCAGGCGCTCTTGGATCGTCCCTTTGCAGGGCCCCTAGGATGGTAGAGTCCCTGGGCTCCAAACCCCAAGTCATGGAAAGACTGAGTCATGCACACTCTCTCCTGAGGAGCCTCCCATATTGGGATCTGGTCCTTGTTCACAGTCCTTGGGTCCGGCATGCACAGGCAGGCCTGCCTGTCCAAGAAAGCTGCTTTGTGACCAGCTAGGCCTACTGGATGCTGCCTCCCTCCACCTGAGCTGCCTCCCTCCACCTGAGCTGCCTGAGCCCTCAACAAGAACCAGGCCAACTTTTACAGTTGCTGAGAAGTCTGAGGCCAGACAGAGCCAGAACATTGCCTGAGGTCACCCAGTATGTCAGGGCAGACGTCATTCAGATTTGAAGCTGGGCTTCCAGGAGTGTGACCATGGTTAGCAGCCACAGGATGGATGCATGTCAGGCACCAGACAGGCTTATGGAAGTAGGCCATGTGGGCATGGGGAATGAGAGCAGATTGGGGGTCTATTGGGGGTCAGCCGGAGGGATGGCGGGCAGGAAAGTCTGCTCTCCTGGCCCGGATGACAAAGTGCTTTGTGGGCACAGTGACCCACAGGGATTTGGGGGGCCTGGTACGCAGGTTGACAGGCTGTTGGCTGAGTCACTTTTTCCTAAAAATACTCAGTAGCTGGGCCACTGGGCAGTTAGAGTGGCCCGTAAGGTGGGGTGATGAAAAGAAGTGTGTAGCGGGGCTGGGCCAGGCATTCCTGGGGCTAGGCTTCCTTGTGGCAGAGATGGGCAGAGGGTTCAGGGACTGGGAGCATAGAACCCTCAGTCACAACATTGTTGGGGACAAAAGGAGAGGTGGGAAAATCTGTTTTTCTCACATGCCTTTCTTTAAGATGTGGAGCATGAATTTAGGGCACATATTGGAGCCAGATGGCCCGGGTTTGAATTTTGGCTCCATTACTAACTGTGTGACTGTGGACAAGTTACTTGGTCTCTCTGTGCCTCAGAGTTCCTTATCTGTAAAATGTGGCTAATAACAGATCTGACCTTATAGCATTGTTGAGAAGCTGAAATGGGAGGCACATAGTAAGTGTTGAATAAATGTTAGAGCCCCTCAGACACAGAGGCCGCCAGCTCCAGATGTACACGCTCAGGCCCTAGGGGCCAGCCCTGTCCCTCGATTCCATGGGACTGAGGTCAGCCGGGAACAAGATGCAGCTCATCCAGGGTTCTCAAACCTGGCAGCAAATTAGAATCACCTGGGAACATTTAAAAATACCTGGGATGGGGGAGTCCCAGGCATGAGGCAGGGTGAGAACCCAACAGAGAATCACAGAATGAAGAACTGGCAGACAGGGATCTGGCGGGGGGGGGGGGGGGGGGAGGGGGGGGAACGGATGGAGGAGTCCTAGCCTTGGAAGAAGAGTCACTTCCTGGCAATGAGGGCTTGGGCACGGTCTGTCACTTTGCCATCTCGAGGAACCTCGAGGAGCCTCGAATTTCAAGGATTATATGGGGGGATGTTTTTGAAAAAGCCTCTGTAACCTGGCAAGCATCAAAAGAAAGAAGCTTGTTTCTTGAATCTAGTGTATTAACATTTCACGGGTGGGGAAAATCAGGCCCAGAGAGGTTCAGTGGCCTGCTCAGAATCACACAGCAAGTCTATGACAGAGTTAGGACTCCAAGCCTCAGAGGAATGCTTGAATCTGAAGGACTGATGCAGACTAAATATGAGTTGAAGGACGCAGAGAGCACGTACCTGGGGCTCCAGCCACTGAGCTGCAGTATAAGATGACCAAGGAAGATTTACGAAATCACTTCTCACGAGCTGAGTGCTATGGAGGTTCTGCCTAGAGCTGAGAGCCCAAGTGACGGTGGCTGTGCTAGGCCAGGCTCAGCTCTTGATTGCACGGGCTGACATGGCTTCCCCTGAAGAACAGCTCTGGCCAGCAGCTCTAACAGCTACCTCCTGGGGACCTGTGTCCCAGCCACACTATAAAAGCCCAGGACTGACAGGTGCTCAGGATTTGCCAAGTGATTTGTGCACTGGGCTCACACTCAGTCCTTTCATATAGCCTTTACATTGGTCACCCCCTTTACAGAGCAGGAAACTGAGGCCAAAAAAGGAAGGGAGGCCCTTTTTTGGGCCAGAACCTTTACACCATCTTAGCCCATGTAGATTTCTAGGGTATTAAAAAGGAGGCCACATTCCCCCAATTTGAAGATAAACTAAAATACATCGACTTGGCCGGGATCACTTGGATCTCACTCCTCCCCATGTTCCCAGACATGACTCCCAGGAAAGACACAAGAAGGGGGACCCAGAGGACTAAGGTAGCATCAGGGGAAGGCCTCCTGGAGGAGGTGGGCCTCTGGCCCCTGAGTGATAAGCAGGCGGACAGGATCTGGAGGGCATCAGGGATAGCGTGGCATGGGTAAGGGTCTAGAGGGGAGGATGAGTCAGTCACCCAGCTGAGTAAAGGAGGAAGTATAAATTTAAGGAGTGGTGACAAGAGGTTCAAAGCTAGGAAGATAAGTCAGGGCTAAATTACAGAGGGCCTGCCATGTCAGACTGAGGATTTGGGCTTTCTTGTGTTTGTGGTAGGGAGTCTTTAAAGGTGCCTAAGCAGAGGAAGAAGCATGTTCAGAGCTGGGCCTCAGAAACAGAGGTGGGAGAAATCCTAGCTCGGAGGGTCTCCCCCTGAGCTGATGGCACAGAAAGGGTTTGGCCCAGCCTGTGTTTCAGGGGCCTGGACTGTGTCCAGGACTGGGCTCAGTGACTCAACGTGGAGGAAATCACTCCCCAGGGAAAAAGGACCCAGATGAATCAGCCCCATGAGGTGGGGAGGCAGGGGGCTCACTGAGTCACCCTGCAAGTGGGGGAGGGGGCTGTTGCAGAGAGAGGGGCTCGCAGTGCAGTGGGAAGGATTCAGGGCAGACCACAGCGAGGGCTGTCAGGGGACCCTGGCTGCCTTCCCACCTTTATCGAGGTTGATTATCCTGGCAGTCTTGTGAAAGAGATGGGAAAACTGAGGCCCAGAAACAGGAGGGAATCTGACCAAGGTCATGCAGCTAGTCGCAGGCAAAGGCCAGGTGTGATCCAAAGCGCACCCTCCAGTCCAAACACGTCCTACCACCCCAGCAGATCTCACGGCAAGTGGAGGCTAGGAACTGGGTGGGTCCAGGCAGGGAGCTGACCCAGGTGACCCCTCCTCCCTCCGCCTGCCCCCCACTTTCCTTGCCAGGCAGACGGCAAATAGGGCCGGGCTGTGCTGCCGCGATAGGACAGCAGGGGGCGCAGAAGCGTCACGGCTGTCGCAGGCGCCAGAGCACAGAGGCCGCTCTGCGGAGAACTGCGCTCCGGACGCGCGGGTCCCACCGGCGAACTGTGGACTGTGTGGCCCTGGGGCCTGCACCCTCTCCGGCTTCCGGGGACGCCAACGCAGGCCTGCCTGCCCCGTGCTGGGGGTCCGGGGCCCCTACCCCTCACTCAGGAGTGGTGCCCCTGTCCGTGTGTGTGCTCGTGTGTCTGTGTGCACGTGTCCCCCTCACAGACTGGCTACTGCCCCAGGCCTGTCCGTCGCTGGGCGACCTCTAAAATTCTCCCCGACTTCCCCGTTTCTCCTGAGGAGGAGCGCCCGGGGCTCCTTGCATCGGGTCGGCGGCCCCTTTCCCCGCCCCTTATCCTCCGCCTCCCCCCCACCCCCACTCCCGTCACTGCGCTGGTCTCTGGCTTGGGGTTCTGGCCGGGGCCCCAGGACTTTCTAAGTGGGGGGAGAGGACGCGATCAGACAAGAGAGGGACTCCGAGAGGCGAGGTAGCGACAGGAGGGGCGAGGGGCCAGAGGAGCGAGCGGAAGCTGAGAGCTGGCTACCTGGTGGGGGATCCCCATAGCGGACAAGCTGCGAGAGTCTGGCGAGCGGAGAGAGAAGGGAGGTGAGAGCCAGGCGAGGGGACCCTGGGGGTCCGCAGGTCGGACAAGCGGAGAGGTGCAGCTCGCGGTGGCGGGAGGGTAGGCGGGGCCGCGCGGTCGGGGGGCGGGGAGTGGGCGGGGCGGGGCGGGGCCGGGGCGGACCCTCGCGCGGACCCGGCGGAGCTGTCGCGGACGCGCTGACCGAGCGCAGCGGCCGGGCCGGCGGGCGGGCGGGCGGGCGGCTGTGAGCATGGTCCTGGTGCTGCACCACATCCTCATCGCTGTTGTTCAATTCCTCAGGCGGGGCCAGCAGGTCTTCCTCAAGCCGGACGAGCCGCCGCCGCCGCCGCCGCAGCCATGCGCCGACAGCCTGCAGGTAGGGGGGCCCCCAGCGCTGGGCACGAGGAGGACCGGGTGTCGGGCGAGCGCCCGGCCGGGTCTTCCAAGGAGCGTGAGGGCACGGCTCCGTGGTTCACTCTGCCCCTGAACCCTCCTCAAGGTGGGGCCCCCTTCTCTAGCTCGGAATTCCACTCCTGTGCTGGGACTGCAGCCCATACCCGGAGCCCTTGAATCCCCAGCTCGCAGTCCAAACCTCACCCCAGACTCTGAACCCTTTTCGGATCTGGGACTCCACTCCAAGCTCTGAACTCCCAATCCACAGTAGGACCCCAGTCCCCACGAAGAGCTCTGTTCAAACCTGGAACCCCTTGCTTCCCAGATGAGTGGATGACCCCTGCCCAAACCCCTGAACACCGACTATATATATATATATCGGACTCCAGGTACACCCAGAACACCTGAACCCCCAGCTCTCAGCCAGGACCCCATGTCACAGCTGGAGCCTCACCCCAAGCCCCTGAGCCTCTACTCCACAGCCTCATCTGTGCCCCCACCCAGATTCCCACTCAAACATCTGGTCTTCGGTCCTCACCTGGGACTGTACCCCAGGGTCCAAATGCCTCTATCACAGCTTGTGTTTTTCTCTGCAGGACCCCTTCCCACCTGGTTCCTGCTTTCCTACCCACTCGTGTAGGCGGTCATCTAGTCTTTTAGGGGTCTCACCCTCTCCTCTTATTTCTCTCTAGTGTGTTGGTCCCACTTTATTCTCTGGTTTCTCCTCTGCCTTTTCTGAATCTTTCTGAGCATCCTCTCTCTCTGCCCCTCCGTTTCTCTCTTTTGGTCCCTTTTGCCCATGTACATCTCTCTCAGTCTGTCCATCACCCCTCCCCACCCCCGTTTTTCTAGGTCTCTATCTTTGTTCTAGGGTCTCACCCTGTGATCATCTCTTCCCCTTATTATCTGCTTCTGCTTTGGGGTGAGGAAGCGGTAGGCTCAGAGTGTGGGGCCAGTGTACCCAGGACCTCTGCCTGCCCTATGTCGTCAGGCATGGCACGGTGTGGGCGCTGGTGGAAGGGACTAACCATGGAAGGCACAGCCCTTGGGCGGTGCCCAGGGATCTAAGGTGGGTGGGGGTTGTGCCGTGGAGCACTGGGGTTCATAACTTATAAATCCCCCATCCGCACTGTGCTGGTCTTGACTGGGGGCAGCTGGGGGCTTGGGATGGGGGAATGGGGGAGTAGACTGCAATCTGGTGCCCGTGACCTGTGGTGGGAGCTTTCTGGGGCTGGGTGAGTCTGGGGTGTGTGTGTTTGTGTAGGATGGGCCACATTGCATGTGTTGGGTGTGCCTTGTGTGTGATCATTTGTGATGTGCCATGTAGTATATTGTATGTGGCATCACCAGCGCGATGATTTGGAGGGATGCATGGGGGCTTAGGGCAAGGGTGAAGATTGCATGCATGGGGTTGCATGTCATGTGCAGCTAGGAAGGCTGCATTGTGAGTGCGGAGTGGAAGCTGTATGTATGAGTGTTGTGTGTACAGGGAACATGAGTGTATGTGCTGTGTCTGTCTCCATGGGGTGGAGTTGTAGGGCCAGCCTGCACGGGGGGGTTTGTGTGCGGTTGCGCATGTTCTCAGCTGTTGCGTGTAGCCAGGAAGAGCCACTGTGGGGGCCTGATGAAGGGTTGCGTTGGACATCTTGGTGGAGGGGTGTGGGGGTGGGGGAGCTGTGTGTGGGCCCGAGTGTGTTTGCAGCCTAGGTGGCTTAGAGTCTCGGTGGTGCATCCTGGGCTTGCTTGGGAAATGTTTTAGGACCTGGGTGTTGGTGTTGGAGTGTCATGTGTCTGTGTCATGGCCGTGGGTGCCACTCCGCATAGGGAAGGGTGCAGCAGCCTGGGCCGAGGGGTCCAAGGCAAGGGGCTGGTTGACTAAGTGTGTGTGTGTGTGTGTGTGCCCACGTGCACATGGGCAGGAGGCGGCAACGTGCCGGTGGGATCGTCTGTGCCACGGGTCTGTGTGTGTCCACGAACATGTGACATTAGGTGTGCACATTATCTATGCAGGGTGTGTCTCTCTGTCTAGGTGGTGTGTGTGTTGAATTTAATTGGATGTGTGTGTATCTGTGGTTGGGGAGGTGAGTGTGGGGTGTGTGATGTGTGCAGTGGGAGGTTGAGTGTGAGTGTGGCGTGAAGTGTGGGTGTGTGAGCTGTGTGACTTTTCAGTGTGACGTGTGGATTATGTGATCTTTTCTCCCTGTGAGCTGTTGGTGTGTGGTGTGTGGTGAGGGGTGAGGGGTGTGTGAAGGGTGTCAGTGAGTTAGCAGTGTGGGGGGGCAGGCACAAGGTGTGTGGGGTGAGGAATGAGGTATATAATGTTTGAGGTGCGTGGAATACAGCAGGTGTCCCATAAATGTTTGTGGAATGATGTGTGTGTGCAGGGAGGACTTGGCTGCCATCCTGTCCTTGCTTCCCTCCCAGTTAGGTCCCCAGAGATGCCCAGTGACGTTCTGTCATGGCCCACCCCAAGCTAAGCTGCCTCTACCCTTTGCCCTTCATCCTCCTCACTTTGACCGAGGCCTTTGTCTTGGGTTTCCGGCTGAGCAGGCATTGGACAGGCAGGCGGCTGGTGATGTCGTGCTCTGGGAACCTTTGTTCTTTTCCTTTTGGTCTGTGTCGTGTTTTGGGCTGGGCTTTGGAGGAGGGCGGGGAGAGGATGCACGTGTTGTAGGCTTACTGTGTTTACTACCACCTCACAATGCTCCACGGTGGGGAGGGGTTCAGGCACAGGCCGTGGGGCCTGGCTGGTATCCCCAGTGGTGTCTCCTTGGGGCAAGAGCGGCTTGGGCCGGGCATGGCACTGGGTGACTTTGCCAACTGTGAGGTCTTCGTCCCATGGCTGGCCCAGTACCCTCTCTGGCTCACATCATCTGTGGGGTGCTGGGCAGCCAGGAGCCGCCCTCTGCATACCAACCTGTCCTCTTCCCTTCCCTGTGTAGCCCTCAGGGAGTGTCCCTGGGCTGGGAGTCAACCAGGAAGGCCTTAATCTATCTCCTCTTGTTGACCTCACATCTGACAGGAGGGAGAGTCCCTGTCCTCACAGAGACCCTTATCTGAAAAAAAGGAAGCCTGGTCACACTTCGGGGACCCTCTAGTCTGATAGGGGAGATGCCAGTCAGTAGGAAGACCCAGGTCAAACCCTCCAGAGAAAGCGATGGGGGAGCCTTAGTGGGCGGCCTGCTGACAGGTATTCAGGAGGAAGAACGGCCAGGACTCCTGACGGTTGGAAGGCACAGACTAGCAGAGTCATCAGGGGAGGGGGCTGGGGGCAGTGCCTCAGTATCACCTTCCAAAAGGTTCTCTGCTGTGAGTGGGCTGAAGCTGGGCCTGGAAGGGGGTGTTGAGTAGGCAGAGAAATGTGGCCTGGGCCTGAGGAAGATTCTAGCTCAACTCAAAGAAAGGGTCTTGGCGGCAGTTGATCCTTCCCAAGCAATACTGTCTGGCTTTGGATGGCCATCCCTGGGCCTCCAGCCTCCTCAGGCTTTCAGATCCCCTCTTCCCACCCCCTTGTCTTCGGCCAGAATGACTGTCATTGTCATCATCATCTTTTAGGCAGCTCTTTCCAGATCCCAGCCTCCTTTCACAGGGGTCTCATTTAACAGATCAACTTGTTTTCTTGTCTATAACATTTATTGTGCACCTGCTATGCACCAGGCGGGACCAGTTTGACACAGTGGTGCCCAAATAGGCCTCCTGGGGCTCCTACCTCCTGTGTCAGAGAAACCCCATCTAGCTAGCCCAGCCACACTGTCAGCCCTCCCGTCTGTTTCCCCAGCCTGATGTGCCCTTGGTTCTGTGAGGCTCCAGGTGGGCACCCCATGGTGTTAGGCTCCAGCTCCCAATTGGAAGGCAAGCTCTTCAGAGGCAGGGCCGGGTCTGCCCATCCCGTGTGTCCTGAGCTGCGCTTGGCAGAGTCCAGATGGCCACATCAGTCATCAGATGTCCATCACCCCCTGTAGGGGTGGCAGCCCATCTGCCATCTAGAGAAACCAAGGCCCAGAGCAGGGAGGGGACTTTGGGCAGCCTCCCCTTTAGACCCTCCTTTTACCAGGGTTACCAGAGACCCAAGAGGTCAGGTGATGTGGCCAGGTTTCACAGTAAGGTGGCAGGACACAGCAATTCTGTAATTCCCAGAAAACAGCTCTACTGGTCACCAGGCTGGGCTCCAGCCCCAGCACCATGCTGCTTCCTGGCTGGCCTCCGGGCTGCCTGTGGTGTGTAAATGATTATTAATGACCCTTCTGGCCAGGAGACAGGAAACGTTTCCCAGCCACAGCTGGGGACACGCTCCCGGCCAGCCTCAGCCCTCCACACCCAGCCTGGCCCTGGGGTCAGCACGCGTGGTATCTCCGTGCCGCCTCAGCCTTCCCCGCTCCTCCTGCCCAGCCGCCCCACAGCAGTTTCCTCTCTGGGTTCACGGACAAGAAGAGACAGAGCTTTCTGTCCCACATCTCTGTCTTAGCACTTTCTCCAATTTGATTCATCTCCACCTTCTTCCCTGCCCCAGACCAGCCAGAAGGAGCCCTTCTCTTGGAGGTCTTTTCTGAATGCACAGCTAGGCCCTCCAGCGGCCCTCCTGGGCCCTGACCACCGACTCTCCCTCCTGCAGACTTGGCTCCCACCCTGCTAGCCCTTCGTCTAGGCTGGGCACTTCCTGTGGCTTGTCCTCAATTGCTGTCTTAAGACTGACACTTGGAGGATCCTCCCAGATGCCTCCTCCAGGAAGTCCCCAGCCCAACCTGGGACTCTCACTTACTCCGAGCATGCCAGCCTGCCTGTCCAGGCCACACACTGTGTACTGCCAGGCCTTCAAAGGTGGACATACCTACTACGTGCCCAACAGAGGTGGGAGGTAGAGATGAGCACAGTGTGGGCTTTAAAGCTCTGCCACACACTGGCCCACGTTGGAGCCATAGTGCATCCGCCCCATGGCAGCTAGGCGGACCTTGGCCTAGGTACCAGGGCTGATGCTGGGCAGGTGATGGGGTAGAGGCGGGGGCACAGACGAAGACCGATGCTGGTGGGCAGTTTGGGGAGGGCAATGCTGGAGAGACTGAGGGGCCGTGGTGGGACAGGGTAGCTACCCCTGATTCAGCCCAGAGTGGGAGGGAGGGCAAGTTGGGCAGCTTCCAGGAGGAAGCATATCTAATCTGAGAGCTAAGGGATGAGCTAGGAGAAAGTTCTGGACGGAGAGAAAGAGTGAATGGCAAATGTGAAGGCTTGCTGGTGACAGACAGAGGGAGGGAAGTGTGGTTCTATAGTTCTGTGGAGCTGGATCCTGGACTACCAGGGTGCGGAGTCCCAGGGTGGGCTCTGTGTGTGTGTGTGTCTCTCTCTGTGTGTGTGTGTGTGTGTGTGTGTGTGTGTGTGTGTGTGTGTGTGTGTGAAGCTGGTGATGAGGCTGGTGAGGTCGCCAGGGCCAAATTGTGCAGGCCTTAGAAGCAAAGAGATTTGGACTTTTTCCAGAAGGAACTGGGCACTAGGATGGGAGTTGAAAGAAGGGCAGGGACTGCTCAGATCTGCTTGTTAGGAAAGCCTCTGGGCCTCGGGTAGAGAGCACACGGAAGGGGTGAGGTGGGAGGCTGGTGCAGTTTGGTCCGGAGAAGGGTGGTGAGGCCCAGGCAGGAAGATGCAGAGGATGGAGGGGAGGAGACAGACTCCCGAGGGTGGAGGAGGGAGCCACTCAGCTGTGGAGGTACAGAGAGAGAGAGGGAATGCCGCCCTGGGTGTCTGGGTTGGCTCTCAAGGGATGACAGGGGATGAGAGCAGATGCCTGGGCCTGCGTCAAGACCCTCTAAGGTCCAGAAGGTCCCAGGAAGATCTCCCGGGTCAGGAGCTTTGAGGCTAAACAGAGACCAGGAGACCTGGACCCTGCTCTGGGCTCTAGCATCCTCTTCTGCAGCGTGGAGACTTGGGAACTGCCCTGGGCAAAGAGTGGTCGGAATTCAAAAATTAAAACAATCTGTGAAATGTAATATTTAATAAAATTCAAATCCAAAATATATGAGTACATTCCAAAATGAGTTAAAATGTAAATTTATGAAAATGCTAAACATACTCGATGGTTCTAATATCAATTGTAAGCCTCAGTCTCTTCCTTCCACTCTGGATCCAACTCCCCCGAAGCTGCTGCCTCAGGTATGACCGGCCCCGAGGGCTCCAGGACCTTCCAGTCTTGAGTTCAGGGCACCTCCTCTAGGGAGCCCGCCCTC
Source organism: Mirounga angustirostris (assembly GCF_029215605.1). NCBI lineage: Eukaryota > Metazoa > Chordata > Mammalia > Carnivora > Phocidae > Mirounga > Mirounga angustirostris. The sequence continues at coordinate 56,627,185 of NW_026991721.1, forward strand.
TGGCTCGTGGCTTCAGGTGGCAAGCATTTTGCTTTTCCTGTCCCCCACCCTGAGGGAGTTGGCCCCTAGAAATCCCCCATCTGTGTTTGTCTTTATTGAGGGGGCCGAGGTACAGACCTGGAGGAGGGAAGGGTGCTGAGAGATGGGGTGTCAGCTACAGTGCCCAGGGGGGTATGGTGGGGGCACAAGAAGACTTGGGGAGGGCCGGGGCGGGGGCATGAAGGGAAGCGAGCAAAAATGAAAAAGCAGCACCACTCCAGCCTGAACAGGGCTATTTCCTACCGTAAAAGTGACACCATTTCTGGAACACTCGAATGTTATGGTCCCATCTTGCAATCTTGGTGTGGGCATCGCTTGGCTCGCACTCTCTGGTCATCTTGCACCAGGCCATTTTCTGGGCTGCATTTTCTCACCTGGAAAAGGAGGAAGTGGGGGTCAGCACCTCCAAGGCGTGTATGAGCTCTAGCTCTAGGGACGCATGACTCCAAGAATCCGGCATTGTCGGTTTGTGGGCTTCTAGCCTTCCATGACTCTTAGCTCCCAGCCAGAGCTGTGTGGAAGCGTGGTTGTGTGATTCCGACATTCTGTGACTTGAAGTTGCTGAGACTCCAGGAGCCGAATGGGCGGGCATTCTGTGAATCCAGGATTCTAGGATTTGATGATTCAATGATTCTAAATGGGGCTGCTGGGAAGAGCTGCAACCACCTGCCTTGTTAATGTTGATGTGAGGTTATTAAAAACATAACGAGAAGCAATGGAGAGAGCTCAGGATGGAGGGTGGCCCCCACCCCCAGGGAGTGGGGGAGAGGAGGAGGGGCCGAGCCAGTGTTGGGGGAAGGAGACCCTCTTCGCCTGGGTGACACGGGCAGATTCTCCTGCCACAACGGAAGTGGTGTCTGTGCACATAGGAGAGCTCTCTCTCCCTAAGCTTGCAGGGTAAGGGCTCATTTCCTTCATCCCCCTGCCTCCATTCTTCAACTATTTCAGCTCATGGCAGAGAGAGGAGTGCCCTTTCCTCCTAGCCCCTAAAGTCTCTGGGCAGAAATGTGGACAGACAGTGGAGGAAAGAGAGGCCTGCTCACCACCTACCCCCCTTCCCCGCCAGCCCTGGCCTGAGGGGGAAAACAGGACATGAACACTTCCTGGACACGGATGTGGAAATGCACGAACCCCTGCTTGTGAGGGCCCCAAGTACAAAGGGCCTCCGACTAGGGCAGAGGCCAGGGCAGCCAGATTGGCCGGTGACCCATCGGCACCTCTGGAGCGCAGGTGCCCCACACCTGCCCTGGAGGTGGCTGTGAGAAGGGCTTGAGGAAGGGAGGTCCCAGGCCAGGGGGCCTGGAGAAGGGATGGCCAGTGGGTGCTCCCCTGTGGCATGAGGTCAGGCCATTTGCCCAGCGGCTTGCTTGGGTTATGCACATGTCTCAGCACCTACACCAGGGTTGTTGGTGGGAGGGGGGAACCTCTAGCAGGAGAGACGGATCTTTGGCCTCTAGAGAGCTCATTCCAGCTGGGTGCCTCCGAAGCCTGGCACCAACTGCATGAGTCGCAGCCTGGTGGGCTCACAGATCAGGTGAGGGAGGCCGGGAGCTGGCCCAAGTCACACAGCACAGCAGGGCCTGAAATCCAGCTTCCTGACTCCCCGTGCTGGGTACTCCCCCCTGTCTGCAGCTCCTCCCTTTCCCCTGGAACACTTGGGGAACAGGAGCTGAGGCAGGACTCCTGTTAGGGGCAGAGCTCTCCTCTGGCACTCCTCCATCTTTCTCCTCCCACAGACCAGAAGGCAGGTAAGGTGGCGACAGCTGCCCCGTACTATCCCCAAGCTTCCTTTGTCTACCACATCCTGTCTTGGCCCTGAGGATAGGGTCCCCTGTTGCCCGGCCCACAATGAGCCTCCTGGGTTCTCCTGTCCCTTCACTCAGGCTCTCTCCCCACCCTGCCAGTCTCCCCCTCTGGCCGGCTGTGAGTGTCAGTCTCTCTCCAAAGACCGTTAGACTTGGACGGGCCCCAGGAGGTCATCAAGTCCCATGCTGTGATTCTTCAGATGAGGAAAGGCGCTCAGAGAGGGGAAGGTCCTGTGCAGGGGCACAGTGGACTGTGGCTGGGCCTGTGTCTCGGAAGGACACTGCCCTCCATGTCAGGCAGCTAGGATGAGGCCTGAGGTTAGGACCAACTGACGGGCCTCTCTCTTCAGCCCTGAGCTGAATCTTTGCCCAGATTACTCTCTTGTCCGCCACTGTGCCTGCTACCTAGCTGACCCCTACCTTGGGCAGAGCCTGCCCTTGGGACACAGACCAGAGCTCAGCACTCCATGACAGGGATGAACACCCATGCACACATGGACATGGACACATGCAAGTACATACATGAGGACATACAAGTCCCAGGTGGAAACCTGGATCTCATAGTTAGGAGGCTGTCCTGGAACCTAGTGATCTTTTCTTGTGAGGCACCACACACCTCTGCTCGGAAGCCCTCCAGGACCTCTCTGCAGACTGTCTCCATCTCACTAGCCTCTTTGTGACAGCTGGGTTCTATGATCCTAGGTTCCTCCTCTGTGACAGCAAAGTCATGGGTGAGTCTCCTCCTAATCCTAAAGCCCTTCCTTCAGTGTCCCTTCCTTCTGTCTCCAGGAGGGGCTCAGCTTCCTGTGGCTGGGTGGGGAGAGCCCTAAGGTCCCCAGAGGACAGTGGGACAATGGGGAGGCGGTGACAGATGAGACATTATGTCTTCCCCAAAGCAGGCTCCACCCTCCCCTAACCTCCTGGCTGGTGTCTGGGGCACAGCCCTGGCTTGTGGGCCCCTTAGGGTCCTGGTCTGCCCCATGGCCTTGACCTCTCAGTGTAGAGGTCAGAGGATCAGAGTCACAATCGCACTCAGCAGTTCTCTACCTGGAGGGTGTGGAGCCCAGGTCCCCAGGCCAGCAGCATACTGGATGGGTGCTGCAGATCCCCAGAAGGGGTAAGCTGGACTGGCCTGCCTGTGGGGTAGGCAGGAGGGTGTAAACACTGAGGCAGGTGGGATTACAGAGGAGCTGTGAAGGCCTACCTTCCCCATGCTGGAAGCTGGTGATGGGGAGCCAGAGAGAGAGGCCAACGGTATTTGGAGAATCACAGCTAGCACTCCCTCCTGTCAGGGGAGGAGGAGGGGGCTGGCCCGGGGCAGTGCAGTGGGTGGACCATCGGAGGCCTGTGGACAAAGGGACGGGCTTGGGGTTAGGTATTTAGCTCGGCCCTCGTCATTTCCTCCGCCGGACGTGGCTGGGTTAGCAGGGTCATCGCACAGAGGGAAGGAACAGGCCGGGACCAATGCATACCAGGCCCTGCAGTAGACTCAGGCACGTGGTGACCTGGTCACCCCCTGGGCTGCAGTCGGTCCCCCATCAAAGCCCAGCCATGTGGCCACAGGCACCGTGGGGGATGGCCACAGCTAGACCACTGCCCCACACGCAGACCAGTCTTCCTGGGCAGCACTCAGGCCCGGCTGTAGGCCTGGCTGAGTAGGGAGACCCCACAGGACACGGGGACTTGTGGGACAACCAGACACCCTGCGACAGCCACACCACAAGCATCCACACACCAGGTGCAGCTACTGTCACCCCTATGGTGACCCAAGGAGAGCCATAAATTCCAGCAGTCATGGGCAGGTGTCCAGGGCCTGGGTGAGAAGAGAGGGGCACCAGGCAGGGAATGCAGAACACCCCCATGCCAGACTGTGCCCTCCCCCCAGTTCGCTGAGTGCCCAAGGCTGTTTATTTCCTAGCAGGGATGGGTGTCTCATCCCTCTCCCCCTCCCTGTCCCCACCACACGCTTCCAAAGCTGCCAAATCAAATCAGCCCCTGCGCCCGCGCCAGGCTGGCATGGCGGCCAGCAGCTGACTGGAACGAAGCCAGGCTCAGAATATCCCGCCGCCTGTGCCTGTCCGATGCCTGGGTGTGCTTGCCGGGTGGGGGTGGGGAGGGGCAGGCAGCCCCTGGGCAGTGCCTGGGAGAGGCCGTGCTTTCTGGATGCCACCTGGGGGGTAGGCTCCTGGAGAATGAGTGAGCGGCTCCTTGGTGTGTCTACCAGCGTGGGAGAGGCTGTGGCACACGGACTGGGGGTGGGGGCGCCTAGAGCCCAGAAGACTGGGTGCTAGGCTGGGGTTGGAGGCTCGCACACAGGATCATGACAGCAGCCCTAGCTGGGAGCCCAGCCCAGTGACTGTGTGAGCTAGACATCACAAACCCCATTTTACAGATGGGGAAACTGAGGCTTAGGAGGGGTCGTGAAGTTCCCTGGAGAGAAGTGGAAGTGGAGGGGGCCTCAGAAGGAGTAAAAATGTGGTTGTTTCCCCTCCTGAGGAGGCTCCAGCTGAAAGAAAGAACTCAGCTCTGTTCTCAGAGTCAAGAGCAGAGAATACACCAGAGTCAGAGGTGCCCACCTGAAGTAGGGCCTGGGTGGTGAGAAGTAGCAGGTGAGAAGGGGGTGTGGGGAGAGAGAAGGGGGTGTGGGGAGAGAGAAGGGAGTGTGGGGAGAGAGAAGGGGGTGTGGGGAGAGAGCAGGGCAAAATCAGGCACAGCTCCCTGAGGAGGCCCCCTGTGGGCAACAGGAGGCCCTGGGCCTGCTGGGGGCTGGGGGGGTGTGGGGTGGGGGTGGTGGGCAGGCTGGGGAGAAGGGGAGAAGGCCTGCAGGCCTCAGCCCCTGGCCTTCTTGTCTCTGCAGCCAGCCGGGACCTCCTTGCCCAGGAGCCAGTGCCCCCAGGGAGTAGAGACGCCAGACTGGAGGTGAGAGCTCAGTGGAGGGAGGACTGGGTGGGCTTGGAGGGGTAGGGGCACAGGCTGGGGGTCAGTCTGAGCATTGTCCCCACCCCTGGGAGGACTGGGAGGCTGGAGCTGAATCCCAGCCCCACCCCCTCCAGCCTAGGGTCACCCTGCACCAAGGTCACCTTCCCTGCCCTATTCCTGCCTGGGGCTCTCTCCCCGAGTCATTTCAGACCCCTCTCTAGGCCTCCCCACTCTCACCCAACAATTCCTTGTTAATTCTCTGCCCTCAGTGTTTTCTGAATTCCTCTCCTCTTTTCTGTCCCTGCACCTGCCCCAGTGCAAGACTTACCATCTTTCCCCTGGACGGCTCACCGGCTGGCTGCTTTCAGTCGCCCCACTCTCTCTCTAGGCGGCTGCCAGAAGGCTCTTCCTAACATGCAAACCTGAACTTGTCCCTTTTCTGCTCAAAAATCCATGCCTCCCATCCTCCTGCTTCCTCTGCAGCTCCAGCCAGGCCCCAGTCCCCCCCTTTATCCATCCTGCCTCCCCAGAATCACTCCTGCCGCTCTCTTCTTCCTCAGCTTCCCAAATCTTTCCGGGCTCAGCTCTAGCCTCCCCTCCTCCGGGAAGCCCTCCCTGTCCCTCTTGCTCCCTCCTCTGAGCTCTCCTGCCCTGGCATTCAGATGGGGCATTCTGATGTCTGTGTCGTTAGCACCCTGGTTTCTCCGTTCCGGGACTCTCGAGGTCTGCCCCTCTGAACTGAGCTCCTTAGCCTGGGCACTGTGCTTTTGTCATTCCTGAGTCTCCCACTGCCCTCCAAAGGGGGCCTGGTGGGGGCTCAGTGGGTGCATTTCCTTTGAGATGAAGGATGCCATCAGCAGCGCTGACCATGGCTTTGGGGTGCCTCATAGGATCTGGGTGCTCAGAGGGGCCGTGAGCAGTAGCAACGGGGTGGGCGGGGGGCTCTGAAGACTGGCACAGAGGAGGGCTGTGTGTAAAATCGGATCAATCAGCAGGACCAGCCTGGGTCTACTCTTGGGCCCAGGACTGGCTCAGAGAAAGGGGAGGCTCCTCTGTGCTGGGAGCTTTAGACACACTTCCTTGTTCAATCCTCACGACCTCCCTAGGAAGCAGGGACCGTTATTCTCCTTTTATGGCTGGGCAAGCTGACACACGGTGGGGTCCCACAGTGAGCGTACAGGGCAGATCTGAGTGTGGAGCCCAGATGTGGCTCATGCCCAACTGCCCTCCAGTAAGATGGGAAAGAAGGCGCCCACACGGGGCCTGGGGCACAAGGGCCTCAGCATGGACTCATGGCCGGGGACGTGGGGCCAAGCCCTGAGAATGTCCCTACAGCTGGGAGCTGGGAAGGGCAGGGGTGCCTAGAAAGTCATTATTAATTTATTTATGGCCATGGCATTCCCCACGGGGCAGGGGCTCCCCCCCAGAGCCGGGACAGATGGTGTTCCTGGGAACCAGCTGTGTCTCAGCAGCCCCTGCCACCTGCCAGGAAAGCCTGGATTTGTCATCTTCCCAGGAAGCCATGAGGGGAGAGGGCCTTGGAAAAGCCGAGACCCTCCTTGGTGCCAGGAACTAGCCCCCAAGGGAAGGAGCCAAGCTCGGGCTCCTTGTGTATAGCTCTGTGCCCCGCCCCCTTTGCCCGGCCCGTTGGCCCAGTTCCCTGCAAAGGCAGGTTCTGCCCTCTGGTCCAGCCCCCCAAGCCCCACCAGGTGGCCTGTCTGGATCATGCCCATTTGATCTCTTTGCTTCTGTTCTCTCTCCACATTTCCTTTGTCTGGGTCCTGCTGCCTCCTCCCTCAGAGGGAGGGTCTTAGGCTGTGAGCCTAAGCTCTGCTGGGAGAGAGTGCTGAGTGCTCCCCAATATAAGAAAGGACAGGACTGGAGAGAGTAGGGACCCTAGGATGTTGCTCATACTATAGGGACGGCTGGAGGGAAAGAGGGAAGAAGGATGGGGAGACTGATGAGGAGCCTCCGTGTCGGGGTGGAGTCTGGGGAGACACGATGGCCTCCTCATGACTGGGGTCAAGTGGACATGAGTTCAGGTCCCAGTTTCACCACTTTCTCAGTGTCCGACCTTGGGCCAGTCCCTTAACCAGCCCAAGCCTCAGTTTCTTCACCTGTCAAAGGGGATAAGAAGAGCCAGCATTATTTGGCCATAATCACAGCAGAGCCACTGGGACAAGTTACAAAGTATGTGTGAGGTGCCTGGCCCAGAGAAGGAGTTGGCACCCTCCCTGCTTCCCGCAAGGGTGAGCTCCCTGGAGCCAGGCCCAGGCTGACGGGGTGCAGCGCGGGGCTGGGCCGGGGCTCGCGGAGGCTCTGCGGGCGCCCATCCCCAGGGCGGACATATGTTCAGCAACCCCTCTCGGGAGGGCTCCCTGGCCCCTGGGCCAGCCGGCCAGCTAACGGGGAGGGCTCTTCAAGCTCAGCCTGGAATCCTACTTCAGGGCCAGGGCTGTTGCTCTCTGGAGGTTGGGGCGGAGGCAGTTCGGGTAGTGAACTGAGCGCGCCGGGTCCACGCCCTCTTTCTGCCGGATCTCGGGGCCTTGGGAGCCCTAGCAGGGCAGGGGCTAGGGGAGAGGTGGACACGGGCGATGGCAGGGGTATCCACACTAAGCATACTGATGCCCTGCCCAGCCCTGGTTCCTCGGGTGCTGCGACGGGATAAGGAGAGACCACACGCCTTGGTGTTGCCAGCCCTGCCTGCTGGGCCCCCTCAGGCCCACCCGTTGCTCCCAGACATGGCAGTGCTTACTCCCCAGGATACCCGCTCTTCCTGGCCTCCCCACCTTTGCTTTGCCCTGACCCCTTTCTCTGGAATGCCTTTCCTTTCTTTCTCTACCTACTCCCTTCTTAAGCCTCAGATTAGATGTCACCTCCTCTGTGGAGTCCTCTCAGATTGCACCCTCCATGCAGGTCAAGTCAGTCTCCCCTCTTTCCTGGGCACTCATAGCCCCCAAGCTTCCCTGAGCTTGCAATTGGGTAACTTGTTAGCCCATGTGGTTATATATCCTTTCCCACATAGTTACAAACGCATGGGGGATAGGAACCTAGGCTGAGTCTCCTTTGTCTCTCCTGGGCCCACATGAGACCTGGCCTAGGCCTGGTACATAGTAGGTGCTCAGTAAAGCTTCTTGATTAAATGTGAATGGCTGTGTGAAAGTTGGAGTAGTTCCAAGAAAGGGGCACTTGCTGGATTGGGGGCAGTCTTGGAGACTTCTTGGAGGAGGTGGCCTTGGAAATTTGAAGGATGAGAAAGGTCAAGGACATGGACTGATGAGGCCAGAAATCAGCTGGATAGTCAGAGAAGTCCATGTGGTCACCTTCTGTGAGTACCATGTGAGGACAAGGACCAGCCCAGGGCTGGGAACAAGCAGGTAGAGGCGCTTGGAACAAAGATTTAGCCCCAGCGGGGGCTGCAGAAGGCTGGCTTGGTGCTGAGAAGCCAGCTCCAAACACATCTCTGCCCCTGGGTCCACTTGGCCCCACAGTCTGGGGTGAGGCTGAGGCCACCAATGGTGAATAAATGGGCCCAGCATGGTGGCATAGTGATGGGGGGGACAGGGATAGGCAGGAGCTAGGGTGGTCCTGTGAGGTAAGAGTGCCAGGGGGGCTGAGAAAGGCTTTGCAAGTGAAAAGAGCAGGGTGTGCAAGGGCATGTGGGCAGGATGCCCTGGGTCCCCATGAGGGAAGGCCCAGCATGTCCGTGGGGCCCAGGAAACGGACAGGGAGCACTGGGATGAGGCTGGAAGGGCTGCTTCCCAGCAGGCTGCACTTCCCAGCCTGTGTTTAAAATTCTTGAGTGAGTGCTCCTACCTGGCAGGTGTGCCAGCCCCCTCCTGGGTTCTGCACATCAGGATCAAGTTGCCTCAGTGATGGCCCATGGCCCCAGGGGAGCTGCTGCCTGCAAGTTGGCCATGGCATCTGGCATCGCTGGGGGTCCGGAGGACCTGCCATCTGGCTGTGCTCACCTGTTGGGCTGCACAGGCTCGGGGGTGTGCGGGGACTTGGGGCCAAGGAGGTGGCCTCAGCAGCCACCCAGTCTGTTTCTCTGTCTGTCCATCCATCTGTCCTCACCCCTGACCAGACGAGGACCAGATGGAGATGGGCAGACACAGGCCCTGCAATCAGAGAAGCCTAGTCTGAAGGAGGAGGCATCAAGTACCAGGGACTCCCACCCAGAAAAGACCCAAGCTCAGACGGGGCCAGACATTGGGCAGGCCAAGTCCGGGGGGAGACCCGGCCCCCTTGAGGGCTGGGAATGGAGGCTCAGAGAGAGGCAGAGACTGGCTCAGAGGCGCACAGCACGGTGGGGTCGGAGGCAGTGTTGGGGTAGATGCCGTGAGCCCCAGGACAGGCTTCCTCAGGCAGGCCCCTCCCCCACCGCCCGGCCTGGTCCTTGGCTGTAAACACTGAGAGAACAAGTTCCGTTTCCTGGGAAATATTTATCTCAAGCCGTGTGGGGAGCGTGTGCTGGCCTCCCTGTGTCCTTCCTGCAGGCTGGCCTGGGGCACGAGGGGAGGGGGCTTGGCAGCGGCCTGTGGGGGGCAGTCTGTGCGGCCTGAAGTCAGGACCAGGAAGCGAGTGCCCCAGGCTCCTCCTGGAGCCAGAATCTGAAGGCTGGAATGGGGGGAGGGGGGAGGGTAGGAGAGAAACCTGTTTTTCTCCAAATCCTGCAACACCACCTGCCCATCTCCCATGTTCCTGTCTTTAGCCCTAGCTGTGCTCTTTCCTCTGGTTCCTACCTCTAAGCATTTGCTCCTGTCTGGTGCTCCCACAGAATGCCTTTCCTTCTTCGTCCTCGTATTTGCCAGCTCTCAGCTGGCTTCCCCTGGGAAGGCTTCCCTGATTCTCTAACCCCCTAACCCTTTGTCCTTCCCTTCTACCTTCTGTCTTTCCCTTCTGGCTCCCAGCAGCTTCAGACTGAGCCCCATAGACCAGTTAAGGTCTTATCCCAAGTTGTTGGGACAGGGTAGACGGCCTCTTTCAGACTGCCCAAGAGTCCCCTTCCTGGGCACCCTGGGAGTGGAACAGGGCCCAGAGGCCACCTTTCAGTGGAACCAGCACACACCCAAGCCCATGGGGAATCCAGGTTGATTGAATGGGGGAAAATTCCATGGGCCAACCAGAATGGGGGGGGTGGGCAGTGGGGTTCCCACTGGCCAGCTCTTGGGCTTTGGGCTGTGTATCCCAGGCTGGGCCAGGCCTGACTGGGGCCCTGACAACAGGAAATCCTTGAAGGAACAAGCAGTGGCTAAGGACTCTGAGCACAACAACAGGAAACAGCCTTGACATGGGGCAGCAGCTCTGGTGATTGTGCCCGGTGGGGTGGGGGTGGGGGGGGGAGCTTACAGGACCCGGGGTGACACCGAGACACGGATTGTGGGGCAGGGGGTATTCTACTGAATACGTGACCCTGAGCTTGTGATGTTATGTGTTATCAAGTATGCGACCTCCATCATGGGATACTGTGTGGGGAGAGTGGGTCAGAGCATGACATCAAGTGTGTGTGGGACACCGTGGGCATGACACCAGGATGTCACTCCCAGCTATGTAAGCACGGATGGGTGACGTTGTGCAATGACAGGTGTGGTCCTGTGGCTCAAGCGTCTGACACTGAATTGTGAAACCAAGTGTGTGCCCCGAGCCTATGTGATCTAGTGAGGCTGAATGCGTCGCCAAGGGTGTGACATGGGGTGATGCCAAGTGTGAAAACCTGTGCATGATGCTGTGGGACACTCTAAGCCCCATGCTAAATGTGTGATGCTGGGTGTCATGGCTGTGATGATGTGAAGTGTAACCACACGACACTGTGTATGACACCGTCCCGGGAAGACCCCCAGTGGTTCCAGGCAGGGAAGTGACACAGTCCAGTGAATGATTTTGAGATTGCTCTGGCTGCCAAGCATTTGTGGGGGGCGAGTTGGAGGTGGGCAGACAGGTTGGAGGCCACAGCAGCCATCCACGAAGGAGATGGTGGTGCCTGGGCTCAGGGGACGGCAGAAGAGTTGCAGAGAAATGGATGAACTTTGGAGATGTGTGGGAGGTTGAAATGGTAGAACTTGCTGATGAATGAGACGATGAGCCAGAGGGAGAAGCAGAGGATGGCTTCCAGGTTTCTGGCTTGAGGGACCAAGTGATGGATGGTGGAGATGTTACTGAGATGGGTGAAGCCTGGGGGGAGGCCAGGGTTCGGGGGTTGAGAGAGGGCAAGGAGGCAGAAATGAAGAGATCTATTTTGGACGGAAGTCAGACATCCAGGTGAAGATGTCCAGTGGGCAGCAGAGGCCAGGCTGGGGGTATCTTTGAAGGTGGTGGGTGTAGCTGGGATGACCTAGGGAAAGAGCGTAGTAAGAATAGAGGTGAGGGCTGAGGACCAAGCCCCAGCCCCAAGTCCGCAGACTCCATCATCTGGAGGCCGGGGAGGTGAGGAGGAGCAGTCTGGAGACAGAGGGGGAGTGACCAGGGAGGTGGGGGCTACTGAGAGTGTGGAGCCAGGGGAGGGGAGAGGTTTGAGGGGGAGGGAGGTGGCTGCGCTCTCAGGTAAGGTGGACAGGGAAGATGGTGCTGGGCTGGGCCCAGCGTTGGCCCAACAGGAACCACGTCAGTGACAGGGTGGGGCCTGAAGCCAGCCCTGGCCTGGGAGGTGCTGAGTGGGGGGTGAAGACAGAGCACAGTCAACCCTTTGGAAACCTTTGGCTCCAAGGAATGCGGAGAAGGGGCACGGTCACTGGAAGAGGTGTGAGGTCGAGGGAGAGTAAAATTTTTAAATTATGGAATATTTGAAGTACACACAACAGTAGAGAGAACAACACAATACACTTGGCATACACCCGTCGCCCAAATCTAACAGTTACCAAGATTTGGGCACATTTAGTTCATCTATCCCTCTCCACCCCACCCAACCCCCCCCCCTTTTTTTCATTCTTCTTTCCCAAAGTATTTTATTTTTTAGTTTTTAATTGTAAACTATACATAACCTAAAATTTACTATCTAAACATTTTTAAGTGTATAGTTCAGTAGCATTAAGTATGTTCACATTCTCCAGAACTTTTTCATTTTGCAAAACTGAAACTTATAGCCTTTAAACAGCTCCCTATGCCCCCAGCCCCTGGCACCACCATTCTACTTTCCGTCTATGAATTTGGCTACTAGGTACTTCAGATATCTGGAATCATACGGTACTGGTCTTTTTGTGACTGCCTTATTGCACTCAGCATCATGTCCTCCAGGTCCATCCACACTGTAGCATGTGTCAGAATTTCCTTCCTTTTTGAGGCTCAGTACTATTCTATTGTTTGTATAGACCACATGTTGTTTATCCATTCATCCACCAATGGACACGTGGGCTGCTTCCACCTTTTGGCTATTGTGAATAATGCTGCTATAAACATAGGGGTGCAAGCATCTCTTCAAGATTCTGCTTTCAATTCTAGATACATACCCAGAAGTGGAATTATTGGATCATATGGTAATTTTATTTTTATTTTTTTTAAAGATTTGCTTATTTATTTTGAGAGAGAGAGCATGAGCAGTAGGGGCAGAGGAAGAGGGAGACAGAATCTCAAGTAGTCTCCATGCTGAGCGTGGAGCCGATGTGGGGTGCGATCGCACAACCCTGAGATCATGACCTGAGCCAAAACCAAGAGTCAGATGCTTAGCCAACCGAGCCACCCAGGCACCCTATTTTTAATTTTTGAGGCACCATCATACTGTTTCCCACAGCAACTGTGCCATTTTACATTCCCACCAACAGTGTACTAGGGTTCCAATTTCTCCACCTCCTTGCCAACACTTCTTTCCTACGCTTCCCTGCCCTTCCCTTTCTCTACTACCTCTTTCTTCCTTCCTTCCTTCCTCCCTCTCACTCTCCTTTCTTCTTCCTTCCTTCCTTTTTCTCTTTCTTTCTTTCTTCCTTCCTTCCTTTTTCTCTTTCTTTTCTTTCTTCCTTCCTTCCTTCCTTCCTTCCTTCCTTCCTTCCTTCCTTCCTTCCTTCCTTCCTTCTTTCTTTCTTTCTTTCTTTCTTTCTTTCTTTCTTTCTTTCTTTCTTTTCCCATCCTAAGGGGTGGAAGACTGGGGAAAGGTGTTATCTTTTGATTTGCATTTCCCTAATGATGAGTGATGTTGAGCATCCTTCCATGTGTTTGTTGGCCATTTGTATATCTTCTTTAGACAGATGTCTATTCAAGTTCTTTGCCCATTTTTAAATCAGGTTGTTTATTTTGTGGTTGAGTTGTAGGATTTCTTTATATATTCTGGATACTAACCCCTAATCAGATGCACGATTTGCAAATATCTTCTCTCATCCTGTAGGTTGCTTTGCTGAAGTATTTTAAAGCAAATCTCAGACATGATGTCATTTCACTGAAAGTGGATTTTTTTTAATGTCAGAAGGTCCCGGATGATGCTGAAATGTGACAGAGTGCAACGCAGAGCCAGCTTGGAAGTGTGTGCATGACACTACATGAGGGTGACACTGTGGAGCATTGGGAACATGATGTGTGACACTGAGGATGAGCCACTCCGAGGAGGGCACAGTGATAGTACCACTGTGTGTGGCCCTGTGACACTCAGTGATGTGTGACGCTGTGGAAACCGTGAAATGGCTGTGAATCAGTGTGTGGGACATGCCGTGTCAGACAGCGATCCTGTCTCTGTGTGTCATCCAGGGGTGATGAGTGCAACACAGAGCAGGACACTGCACAGGAGTGAGACGGGTCATGGGTGCGCCATGGGCCGTGGGGGGAGTGTGTGATCCATGGGGGATTGGCCCCAGCTCAGCTGCTGGCCATCAGAGTATAGACAAGGAGAAATGCCCAACATGGACGGAAGCAGTGTCTGGGCCGAGCGTGAGTCGCTGTGAGGCCTCCTCCTTTCTCTGAACCCCCCAGGAAGGGGTCCCGGAGGCAGGATGGAAGCACTTCAGCAGAATGAGCAGGTACCGGGTAAGAGCAAGGGCTGTGGTATCCGACAGTCCTGTCTGGCTCTGACATCTAGCAGGTCATTCTATGTCTTGAGCATCTCAATCCCCTCAAGTATAAAATGCAGCTGTTGGGAGGATGACACGCGACAGTACTTTTCAGGGAATGCAGTACCCAGCACTCGGCAATGGCTCAGCGGTCTCTAGGGGAGCAGGGCTCCTCACCTCCCTATGCCCAGGCGGCTAGTGTGACGGGAGCACTGCGGGTGTGCAGAATGGGGGTGCTGAACGAGTGGTGTCCTGTCCTCCTGTGCCCACAGCCTTCCTCTCCCCCCGTCGTTCCTTCTGTCCCCTGCCCCCACGACTTGCTCCCAACCCATCTCTCCCCAGCTCCTGCTGTCCTCACCCCCTGTCAGCCTCCCCCCACCTTCCCCCGGGCTCCTGCAGCCTCATTCAGTTCGGCCGATACACTTTGCTCAAGAAAAAACCCTATAATTTGGTTAATCACACCAGTAGGGGATCTGGCCCAGGTAGGAGGGCCACACCCACGGCTGGGGACACAGGTGTAGCTGTACCTGCCTCTCAGGACCCCCGCCTACTCCCTTGGACTCCATTCAGTAGCCAACAGAGTCCAAAGCTGGGGTCTCCCCAACTGCCTCTACAGAGGTTTGGAGACAGGAGCTTGGACTGACTGGGCTCACTGGTGTCCCTGAGAAGGTCCCTGGCCCTCTCCATGTCTCAGTCTCCCTCTCTGGTAATGGGAGTTGGGCTGAGGGTGGGGGTGTCTCTGAGCATCCGGTCAGCCTAGCTGGTTTCCGCATGCCCACAAAGTCAGCCCCCCTTAGGGCTTCTGTAAGGCCTTCTTTTGGGCTTGGGAGAGGGAAGGCTGGAGGGCGGGTCAAGGGGACAGGGCCCCAGGGGAAAGGGAGGGAGTGGGTGTCCTCAGAACCTCATCTGGAACACGGCCACCCCAGTTCCAGAGTCAGAGACCCTTTAGTCCCAGGCCGCACACCTGGAGAGGGAGCTGAGGAAAGGGAGCCACTCTTTTGTGCTCACCTGCAGGGCCACGGCCTCTAACCTCACACCTGATACCTGGCCCAGGGGCTCCCACAGAGGGAGGGCACTGCCAAAACCCAGCCTGCCCTCCCCCACTAATCCATGCCCCTCAGGGCTGCAGCTGGCCAGAGAGTTGGGATCACCTCTCTCTAACTCGCACAGAAGTGGCCTCGCCCCCAGCTGGGAGCCCGCTTGGGCAGGACATTTGTGGTACCAGGATAGTCCCCCCAGCAGCTCAAGGAGAAGGCACTGTTTTACGGATGGGGAAACGGAGCCCAGGAAGGCTAAAAGACTCGTCCAGGGCCACACGGGTGACAGGTGGCAGGGAAGGGATGTGAGCCCCGGTCCGGCACAGGTGGTGGAAGAGGGGAGGGGGGTGCACGGGAGGCCGAGAAGCAGATCCCCTCCGTGTTCAGACACTGATGCTCTCAGCCATACCCTCATTCACTCATTCACTCATTCACTCATTCAGAGACAAAAGCTGCCCCACGCCCACTGCACATACGTGGGGACACAGGTCCCCTGCCCATGCGGATGGCTCAGGCACAGATGTGGACCCAGGGATGCTCACACATTCACTCACACACACTCACAGAATCATGGCTCCACGTGTTCTCACACAGACATTCTTCTAGCGGCCCACGGGGTTGTAGTCTGCCGTGGCCATGTGGCGGCCCGCAGAGACACGCGTTTCGGACGGCTAATGGGCAGGCCACACACACAGTGCTTAGGGCATCAGCAAAGTGGGAGCTGCCCGTGAAACAAGAGAAAAGATCGGTTTTGATGAGTGTCTCCAGGATTTTGCAATCAGAAAAGTCACACAAAAGCGATTTTCACTTTCATTTTCATTTCCAAGACAAAATGAATATAAAGCTGGGGGTGGGGCTCACCATCTTTTTACCCAGCTTTTGGGGCTCCAAAGGGCTTGCTCAGATTCACAGGCAGAACAGTCCCGAGAGATCTGCTCGGCTCACATGTTTACCCAGCCCAGAACTCTGTGTGTGTGTGTGTGTGTGTGTGTGTGTGCGCATGCGCGCTTGCTCGCCGGTGTACCCACTCGGTGGCTCCCGGATCCTGGGGATGTAAGAGAGAGTAGAAGTTCCAGAGACTCCGGATGTTTGTTCTCTGGCTTCCTGGGCCCTCCAAAGGCAAATAACTTTGGATGCCAGACTGCCTGCCCTGGGCAGGGCGGGTGGGGTGGTGGGTTGCGTAGAGTGCTCGCTGCTGCCTCTGGGGCCCCCCTGGCTGGGGCCTTGCAAGATTTTGCCGCGTGATTGAGGCCTTTGGCCTGTGGCCAGCTTTCCATGAACTTGTACGCCTCCATCACCTCCCCTCTCTGGGGCTCAGGTTCCCCACCCAAGAAATGGAGGCAGGGAAGAGATGAGACTAGATGGGCCTCCTCCTGGAGACTGAAACTGAGAGAGAGACATTCCAGGCTTTGGGTGCAGAAGAGAAACAAAAGCGGGGGCCAGGAGATGGAGGGGGCCAGTAGGGTCCAGGCTTCAGGGCAGGGCACGGGGTCCCAGAGCCTGAGGTGTTTCCCCACCGATCTCCCATTCCCTGGAAAAGCACTCTACCTCAGAGCCTGCATCTGCTGGGGGCCCTGCGGCCCAGCCCTTGTTGAGCTGCTTAGGGGAGCAGGGCAGGGCCAGGGTCAGGCTAAGGAATGGCACAGCAGGGCAGCTACCTGAGCTGAGCAGACCAGGGCTGGGCCTAGAAGGACAAGAGGGGGCGGAGAGGCCTGCAGGTGGAGGAACATAAGGGTGGGGGGAAATAAGGTTGGGAGAGCTGGGTAGAAGCTAGAGCATGGGAGCTGGTAGCAACAAGCAGTGACCCCATTTTGAGATGCTGAGCACTGGACAAATAGCTCCCAACAGGCCTAGGAGCTCAGAGCCTACTGGGCCCAGAAGCCATGGCAGTCTCATGCAAAGGAGGGATACAGTTAGGTTTCCTTTTTAACAAAGCACGGCAGGTAAGGGTTGGCGCAGCTCAGAGAGGGCCCACAGAGTAGATGGGAGCCCAGAGGCAGGGGCATGTCTGAGATGAACCCAGCCCAGACGATTCCTCACTCTAACCCCCATTAAAGAAGGACTATTTTTAGGAACAATGAAAGTGCTCACACATTCCTGCAGGGGCAGGGAGAAGGAAAGGGGGGCCAGGAGCCAGTGCAGAGGGAAAGGGCCCACCCCAGTCTTCCCTCCAACTCTTTGTCTTCAGGGTCTCCCCCTCCGTGTCTGGGGAGGCTTTATAAACCTGGCCAGCCCTGCCTCCCCAGCCCTGTCCCCAGGGAGGTCCCCTCCTCACTCTTGTGTCTGTCCCTCTGCCTCTGAACTTTTCTCTGTCCCAGTCTTTTCTCATACCCCCATCTGCCCCCTTCCACTCCCCCACCCCACCCCCCGCCTGCCTCGGGATCTGGGGAACAGCTGGGAAGGGCCAGGCCCTGAAGATTGAGCCAAATACAGTCATGGGACCAGCAGTGAGACTGTGGGAGAAACACATACCAGAGAACAGACAGGCAGTAAGAGGGACAGACCCAGAGAGCCTGGGGAGGCTGCGAGGCAGGGAAAGAGCTTAGGACGGAGTCAGGGAGAGCCCCAAGGCAGGCCTCAATGGCTGTTTGTAGCTGCTCTGTGCCGTGCTCTCTGACTTGTCCCTGGGGAGATGCTCTACCAGACTCACCCTCCCTCCTCCCGCACCAGCACCCCCCAGGTCAGCCCTTCTTCCCTGCCCTCTGCAGGCCCACGCTAACCCCATGCCAGGCTGGTGCCATCCAGCATTCACCTCCCACTCTGGGCACTGAGTCTGGCACAGAAAGAGAGATGAGAAGCCTTGCCTCTGGTCTAGAGGAAGACGCCCAGCCCCACCCCATATCTGAGAGGGGCTCAGCCCACCCCCTGGCAAAGCAGGGAATTCGAGGGGCCCCCAAAGCAAACAGTGCTCAGAAGGGAGCGAGCCTAGTGTGTCCTGAGCCGGGGCATGGGCCTCTTGACTCCAGGTTGAGGCCCTAGGCAAGTCCCTGCCTCCCCTGGTCTTAAGCTACCCCCATCAAGCTAGGGACTAGGCTCCATGAGACCTAGGGCCCTCTAGACACTGGTCCTGCAGGAATTCTCAGGAGGCCTGGGACGAAGACAGGTGACCTACCCAGGAAGGCTGCCTAGAGGAGGTGACATCAGTCATGAAAGAAGGTGATAGTGATAGTGTTCCTCTCAGGGAAGAGCCCCTCCACCTGAAATGTTGTCCCCAGCCCCTTCTGTTCTGGGAGATGATCCTGAAGCATTGAAGGACCCTGTGGCCCATGGAGTTGCCTTGGAAAGGCTTCCAAAAGCTCTCAGCACAAGGCACCCTCATTCCTCAGGCTCCTTCTCTAAGACAGTCACTGTGCCAGAACTGGGAAACTTTGAGAGCTCTCAGCTGTCTTCGGGGCCTGGGATCCCCCAGAGGTCATGGGGTCCACCCATCTACTCGGTGATGGAATGTACCCCTCACTGCCCAAAGGCTCTGGGCGCTCAG
The DNA here is from genome assembly GCF_029215605.1 of Mirounga angustirostris. Classification (NCBI taxonomy): domain Eukaryota; kingdom Metazoa; phylum Chordata; class Mammalia; order Carnivora; family Phocidae; genus Mirounga; species Mirounga angustirostris. The sequence continues at coordinate 56,645,435 of NW_026991721.1, forward strand.
AAGTCCAACTGATCATTTTATAGCTCAGCTAATATCTGCTGACACCTGTGATGGGCTGGATGAAGCTGGGGACCTGGGGAGGAACAGGACACAACCTCTGGCCTCTAAGAGCTCCCAGTCTGATGGGAGAACCAGTGGGAACTAGGAGCAAAGCAGCGGCGCCCTGCAGGGGGCGGGGGGAGCACAGGACTGTGAGTGCCAGCAGGGGAAGATCAGATTTGCCTGGGAAAGTTCCCAGAGGGAGACCCAGAGAAGGGAGGTTGGTCACTCATTCATTCATTCATTGGTGTGTTCCTTCATTCATGTATCCAGCTCTTCCTTTGGTCATTATTTCCTGAGAGACAAACTTTTTGGACATTGGCCCAGTGGGTCACTCCTCTCTATCATCTTCCACTCAGGCCACTGTGTCTGCCTTTCAGAGGCTCCTGGATGTGCTTTGCCCAGCTCTGAACCCATCATGAAGACTGTATGAGGGGTGAGGCTGAGGAAGGTTTGAAGACATTTAGGGTCAAGAAACCCAAAGCTGGAGGCCAACCAAGTTCACCAAGGCCTTTCCCCAGCACAACCTTGGGGACAGGGAGCTCACCCCCTCCTCCTTCCCAGACTTCTCTCTTATGGCATGACTGACTCTCAGCGAGTTACATCTGCTTCCTTGTGACTACCTCGCTGTGCCAGGAGTCGAGGATGGAGAGGCACCTGATCAGAATGACTGGGACAGCTGTGATGAGGGGGATGCTGGTGATGTGCTCGGGAAGAAGGCTGTGGCATGGAGGAAAATGTGGGCCATGAGGATGGCCCACTACTGACCCTGTCACATGGATGAGGCAGCTGAAAGTGGGGAAGCCAGGAGCCTGTCCTGGCCCCCCTTGGTCTGATGTCCACCTCCCGGGGCCTTCTGCCCCTCCGCACTTTCAGCTCTTGCCTCCCTCCCTCTGCCCACTCTGGCTGTTCCCTCATCCCCTCCTTTCCTGACCCCAGACCCTAGGTGCTAGGTTCCAGGGAGTCAGGCCCCCAGAGAGCTGATTGTTCACACAAGCCTACCTTCTCTCTGCAACTCCTTCCTTCCTCCCAGCCTTCATCCCTCCCCAAACCTAGCCCCTGAGGGATCCAGGGGGGCCTGGGACAATTGGAGGGCGTGTTGGAGGAGGCAGGATCTGGAGTAGAAGCTGCGTCTGGCTTAGAAAGGGTCAGGGCTAGGGGGAAGGATCTGGTTGGGCATATTGGAGGGGAAGAGCCCACAGTATGGGGGCCGAGCTCATCCGGGAGGTGGGGCACCCACGGGGCGGGCGCCAGGACTGGGCTCAGGTGTATTCTACAGTGCACGTGTCTCCAGTGTGGCTCAGAGGCTGGAGACGCGGCCCTGTTGGAGTAACAACTGAAGCCGGAGTCTGCGAAGGGCGGGAGGAGGGAGGAGGAGGGGTGGGGGGAGGGGGAGGGGAAATAATGGAGCGACGAGAGAGGACGAGGACGAGAGGGGCGGAGGAGGACGGGGAAGGGCAGGCCTTTTCTTTAGGGCTGGGCTCCTGAGCTCCAGGTGGCCCTTGTCCATGTCACCCCTCTGTCCCCCCGCACTCTCTCCTTCCAGCAGCCCCGCTTCTTCCCTCCTTCGGGACCTTCGGTGAGGAGTTGCTCTCAGGAGGTAGAGGTGGCGTGAGTCACCCGGGCTGCCCTCCGAGGCTGGGCGGGTCTCACCTGAGCAAGGCCCCGCCCCTTCCTCTCCCCACCTATGAAACGGGAGGATCAAAGCAGGCACCTCCCATAATATTGTCCTAAGGTAGTAAAGGCGGCAGATGGTGACTACACTTATCGTGATGAGCATTTTGTAAGGTATATAATTGCCGAATCGCAGTGTCGTAACCTGAAACTAAGGTAATAGTGTATGTCGACTATTCAGCAGTAAAGCAAAACAAAACGATCGTCCCAGGGCCCGCAGGAGGATTGGAGGTGGTGTATACCCCTGGGTCTCAGAATGTGGTCCCCGGGCCAGCACCAGCAACAGCAGCTCTGAATGTGTGGGAAATGGCGATTCTTGGCCTCATCCCAGATGTACTGTATCAGAAACTTGGGGGTGAGGCCAGCAAACTATGTTAGCCAACCGTCCAGGGGATGCTGGTGGGCACAGATGGTTGAGAGCCACTGGTGGCCCCCTCTAACACACAGTAGGTGTTTGAGAAAAGTCCTGTCCCCTCCCCCAAGCCTGACGGCCCACTCAAGCCGGGTTCTGACATTTGCGCTAGTCTACCTGTGGCTTGGATCTCTGTCCTGCCCGTTTCTTCAGATCAGGTCTCCCCAGGATCACCAAGCCTCTTTCCTCTATTCTCTTGCTGCTGGTCCAGCTCAGCCTTGTTGAGGGGAGGTCTGGGAGTGCAAGATCTAGCGCTCACACATAGCTGTTCTCGGAGTATCTAAGACGTGAGTGTCGGTTAGAGGCGGCTCCTTGAGCAGGTGGCAGGCATGGGCGGGAGCGCGGGAGGGAGGAGGGCCTGCCTCTTGTTCTTCCTTGCCATCTCTTGACTCTGCAGGGCGGGCCATGCTGTGAGGGCTGTGAGGAGCCACAGAGGAAGGTTGGGGTGTCGGACTTCAGGCCAGGGTCTGAGGGCCCACCAAAGGGAGCCTCCATGCTCTGAGCCCCCAGGAGGCTTCCTTACAGGGAGTTCTGTTAGTCACCCCGGCACAACAGCTCAACCTGTCAGTCCTGGGCACAGAAATGGATAAGTTCTCTTTTGCCCTAGAAGGGGCCCCATTCTCCAGGAAGATAAGAGACTATATATTGATCAGCAAAACAGGGGGCAGGAAGCAGAAGAGTGTAGATGGCATCTGCCCTGGCAGCCCCAATTTCTCCCAACATGGCTGTCCTCCTGGGTTTCTCCCATTCTGCGGGTACCTATCTTGGGTCAGGTGCTTTCTCCCCAAGTTCTCAAGGGGACTGCCTGGAGGTCTGGGGGAGGAGTGGACAGGAGAGATAAGAGTGGGTAGGGGTGGAGTGTGAAGGAGAGAGATGGAGAGAAGCCAGCTGAGAGGAGAGAGGATTAGGGGTGGGAAAAGACATTGAGACTCATGGAGACATGACAGGAAAGCAGCCTGTGACAGAGCTGGGCATCAACGAAGGGAGGCATGGAGAGAAGAGAGATCCACTTGGAGAGGTTGGGAGAGACAGGGCCTGAGAGAGACACACAGCCCAGAGGGAAGGGAAGGGAAGGGAAGAGGAATAGAGGCAGAGAGGGGCTCCAAGGCCCCGGAGATCTTGAGGGACACCCAAGTTTCAGAGAAGGGGACACCGAGGCCCACAGAGAGACCCCCCAGGCCACCCAGGAGACTTAGCACAAGCAGAGTTGGATGACTCAGTCCATATGGCCAGTCCCAGTAATACAGCTTGAGTCTTCGGAGGACTTGACCATTGGGTTTGATGTTACTACCTTCTTCTAGGCCACCAACAGGGGCACTGTGAGGCTTCCTTCCAGAAAGGGAGGGGTGAGCTCTAGGTTTCAGGCAGTGGGCAGAGCAATAGGAGGTTTAAAGAGGTGGGAAAAGGGGCACCTGGGTGGCTCAGTCGTTAAGCGTCCGCCTTCGGCTCAGGTCATGATCTCAGGGTCCTGGGATCGAGCCCCGCATCGGGCTCCCTGCTCGGCGGGAAGCCTGCTTCTCCCTCTCCCGCTCCCTCTGCTTGTGTTCCCTCTCTCGCTGTGTCTCTCTCTGTCAAATAAATAAATAAAATCTAAAAAACAAAACAAAACAAAACAAAAATAAAGAGGTGGGAAAAGACATAGAGACTCATGAAGACAAGACAGGAGGGCAGTTTGTGACAGTGACCCTGACCCTCAAGATGGGCATCAGTCCCTGCACCGGTAGCACCAGAAGAACTAAGGCCAAGGTCTCTGGCTTCATATAATCCTAAGCATTAAGAGGGAGTTAGAAGTAATTTAGTCTAGACCCTTCCCCTCCCCAAACAAGTGCAGAAATGCTGATCTATCCACAGGACTGGCTTCAGAGGAGCCCTGACTCCTAACAGACTCCCCTTTCTTGGTACCTGGAGTTAGTGCTGGGGGGCGGGGGGGGGGGGGGGAAGGGGAGAGGCACTGTCTACGGTGCTGACCGGCCCTCTCTCCAACCACAGAGCTTCAGGTAGGGAGCCAGGGAAAGCAGGAAGTCTCCAGCCAGCCAGCCAGCCAGCCATCCTCACTGAATTAAACCACAGAACCATAGAACTATCTGTTGCAGAGCTGGAAGGACCCATTTTTACTAACGAGGAAACTGAGATCCAGAAGAGGAAAGGGGCCTGCTAAGGTCACAGAGTTTCTGTCATCAGTCTGGGACAGGCCTGGAAATTGCCACTCTTTTCTACATACCACATATTCTCCCCTGGGGTCTGGGAAATTGCCTTGTTGTTATGTTGATATTTATACTGGTGTTTGTTCGAAAAAACTGAGAGGGCAGGAAATGTGACCTCCTTCACCCCACTCTGAGCCTGGGCTGTGTACGTGTGTGTACTCATGCCTAAGTATGTATTTGTGTGTGTGCATTGTATATATGGCTGTGTTTCTCTCTATGTGTGTGCACGTTTGTGTGACGGTGTGTGCGTGTATGTTGAACAGAGGCATGCTCATTCTCAGCTGCTCCCACCGATTCCCTTCTCCCTTCATGGAGGCAGCCACTCTGCTCTCTGCATGCCCACATCATGGGCTTTGGGATCTGAGCTATTTCCTTCCTGAGCTGATGCAGTGGAGGTGAAGTTGCTTTGAGATCTGGGGAAGATTCAGGGCTTGAAGGCCCCTATGAGAGCGAGGTATGAGAGTGGTCTTCCCAGCTACAGTTCCTGCCCCCCAGACCCCCACTCCTGGGGCAGGCGGGGCAGGGCTGGGCCAGGAGGGGGATAGGCAGAAGGATGGCAGGCAGGGAGCCTCGGGCTTCATTGGCCATGACTGCTTCCAGCCCGCGCTGGCCAAGGCTGTGAAGCCCCTTTCTGCCGCTGCTCCGACTCTCCTCAAGTTTCCTTTCCTGTCCCCCCCCAACCCCGTCCCCACCTTCGTCCTGCCCTTAGTCTGAAAAGTCACAGAAAGCTGGCCAATCCGAACAAAGGCCAGACAGGCACCCACCAATTCCAGTAAAGGACAGGTCAGGGCAGCCCCCAATCCAAGTAAAGGGCAGGTAGAGGAGCCCACCAATTGGAGCAAAGGACAGACTGTCCTCTCTAAGGCCCCTGGGGAGGGAGCTGGGGGCGGACAGGGGCTGGAGATGCAGAGACCTGGGCTGCGGACCGGCTCTGCCTGACTCGCTGGCTGACCATAAATGGGACATTGCTTCTCTTTGACTCTCGGTCTCCTCATCCGTCAAATGAGGAGACTTAGCTGTCTCAAGCCTCGCCCCTCAGCAGAGCTCACTCCATCACCTTGGCCCCTCTTCTCCAACTTCCACAGCATACACACATCAGACTCCACCGGAGCCCAAGAACCCCAGGGCTCAGCTTGCCTACCCCCCAGCCACCCCCCTCTGCCAGGCAGGAACAGACCTAAACCAGCACTACCTTCTGAGGCCCTGACCTGGGAGCCTCAGCCTGAGGAGCCTGAGTGGGCAGACTAAATTTGGGGATTATTTGGGACATGAGCTCTTTCTCCCCTCTTTTAGTCTGCAGAATTGACCTCAAAAGGCCACAGTAGTCCACGTGTATACTGTCTGCACAGCTGTCCCCCCATCCCCACCTTTGTCCTGCCCTTAGTCTGAAAAGTCACAGAAAGCTGACCCATCTGAACAAAGGTCTGACAGGCACCCACCAATTCCAGTGAAGGACAGGCTTCTGAACCCTGGCCCTGTGAATCCAGAAGGAAATGGCTGCCCCTGTATGAACCTCTGTGTGCACCTGGGCAGGGGGTGGTGGGGGTGGGGTGGGGGATGGGGGCGTTCTGCAGGTGTGCTGGGCGCTTCTGTGCAGAGGTGAAGGTCTGTGGCTCTGTGGCCCAGTGTAGCGCGTGCTGGGGGGTGTGAACTGTGATCGGGAGTGCCCAAGTGTTAAAGGACAATTAATCCAATGGGGGGATTCTAATGTTTGGAATTAGCAGCTTCTGATGTCCAAGGGCAGAGACTTATCTCCGTGACTAAAATGTGTCTTCATCCTTGAGCAGCGGGAGGGGCCGGAGGGAGCCTGGGGTTTGGGGAGAACAATGGCAAGTGAGCATTCAGGGAGAAAGCCCGCGGTTGCCGCCCACTCCTGGGAACACAGGACTCGGAGGCAGCGGCGATGAGGGGGAAGACCAAAGCCAAGAAGATGCATGGCCGAATGTTGTAGCTGAAGCCTGGACTCCAGGCTTCCCCTGGATCCCAGCGCAGGACTCCTCTTGGTGGCCTCTCTGAAAAATGGGCCCTGAGTCCTTTCTTGCCCACCCTTAGGGACAGGCAGCTCACCTCCTCCCTCTCTCCTGGTGGCCTCTGCCTATGTGGTGTGGCTCTGCCTAGAAAAAGGTCCTTCATCCCACTGGGCCAGGGCCAGCGTCCTTCAGACCTGATGGTCTCCAGCCTGTCCCTGGGGCCACAGAGTCCTGTCTTGCTGCTCAGGAGAGCCTGAGAGATTGGAGCCAAAGATGGAGACCCATGGGTCTGCTCTGCTGTAGGCTGGGCACCCCCAGGTTCTCTGGCCTCAGCCACATGCAAGACTTGGTTTCTAGTTCCCTCTTTACATGGGTTACCTGTGAATGGGTCTCATCTTGTCCTTACTTGGGATACAATGCACTGGGGATGATCTAATCCACCTACAGAAGTGGCGGAACTGTCATCTTCCCTATTCGGGTTAACAGATCTTTATTAATATGGCCTGCAGTTTCAGCATTTTAATTATTACCAGCCACACATACACTGTGGGCTCATGCGGCACTTGGGGTTCACTAAGATTCTCAACCTCATAACATTTTTACATGAACGGGGGCCAAGCCATGTCTCCTTCCTCCTATGGTTAATCATTTTGCTTTTTGAACACAGACCCGGCCATCCCAGAAAAGAACTTCAAGGGCTAGCGGGAGGGCATGGCTGAGTGGACCGTATGAGTCATGAGCCTGCCTTGGCCCCGGATCCCCTGTTCCATTACCTTTCTTTTTGATCCCTGTGGCTCAGCCAAGTTAATAGAGTGAGAAGCATGGACCTTTTTTGTCTCTGTTCTGGCTCTCCAAGGACAAGGCCTGTTCCTGGGATGTGAAGGCTGTGAGGCAGTCAAGGCTGAATTCTCCTTTCTCCTCTGTCTTGCCAGGGGCTGGCCCAACTGTGTTTCTCCCACCTTGTGGGCTCATGTACCCCTTGGACTCTTGCTACTCCCAACCCAGGATACAAATTGGGGGGTTTTTTGCTTGTTTATTTTGCTTTGTTTTCATATGGAAGGTTGTGCTTTCCCTGCTATGCCAGAGTTGTCCTTGGCTAAAGAACAAGAGGCCTGGGGGCTAATCTAGACTTGACCTCTTGACTTACTGTGAGCACTTTGCTAAGCGCCTCTCCCTTCTCTGAGCCCCCTTTCCCCATCACTAAGATGAGTGGACTTGGACACATTAGGGCCTTAAGACTTGTTGGATTCTGAGATTTTAAGATGCTGGGATTCAAGTGTCTGAGAGCCTTGGGCTCTGGTTTAAGTGGGGAGTTTGTACTCCTAGCTGCCTGGGCAGATGGGGCTGTCCTGGCCTGCCTGGGAAAAGCCCTCACTGCCCTTTCCTCTCTTCCAGGATGCTTTGCTGAGTCTGGGCTCCGTCATCCACATTGCGGGCTTCCAGCGGGCTGTCAAGGAGGCCCTCTCGGCCGTGCTCCCCAAAGTGGTAGGTGCCTTGCCCCATGTTTCCTCCCCACCCCCCAAACCTTTGCCCAGCTCCTTGCTGTACCTCACATAATGTTGAGAAGGAAGGAAGAGGCAGGGTCCCTGCCCAGAGGGCTCTCGTAGGCAAGCGACGGTTTTGGATAAGTGTTCTGAGAGGGGTTCCTGAAAGAGAAGGGCTGAAGCTAAGTCCCAAAGAATGAACTTACATAGGAATTCTGGAATGTCAGAGACAGAAGGGGACTTAGAGCCTAACTGGAAAGATCATGTCTTGAATAATGGAAAGGATTCCCCTAGGATAATAGCTAGAACATAGTGGAGTTAAGTGGGCTTTGGAATATGTAGCAGAAGAGGTTGAGGGTAGACATGCAGAAGAACTTCCTTGACGCCAAGTCCAAGAAGAGCTGGAGTGAGAGGCATAGCTTTGTTGAATGAGTCTGTGTGAAGGTAAAGTGCCTGGAGACAGGAGGCTGGACAAGATGACCTCTAGAAAACTTCAGGCTTCTCTCTGACCTATCCCAACACCACGGATGATTGCAGATTGGGGGCAGGTGGAGGGTGGCTGCTTGGGCCCATGGTCACCTGGCCCCCTTCGTTGTCTGGGCCCAGAGTGCCTTGGTGAGGGGCCTGTGGCCCTGGTAAGCTGCCCCAGGCCATTCCTCAACCTGGCTCCGTTGGCCACTGCTCACCCCTTAGGCAGTAGGACGAGCAAACTGCCCCTGAGACCTGAAGCAGCTGTCAGCCTGGTGGGGGGATCTGAACCCGCCAAAGGAGCACAGAAGACTTCCTGGAGGAGGAGATGCCTCATCTGGGTCCCCATAGCCTGGCATCTCCTCTTCCCTACTCTAGACACCAGCCAAGGGCAGCCTCTGCCAAAATGTGACACCCCTCACCCCCCCACTCGCCACCCCCACCCCTGCAAGTCTACCATATCTGAATCTGCTTGATTAATGAACCTCCAGAGGCCCAGAGAGGGGGGGTGCCTCACCCAAGGTCACACAGCATGACAGGGACAAATGGGGCTTGGCACCTAAGCATCTCCATTCTCTCTCCTCAGCTCTGCCTTCCCAAACCTTCTAGAAGTTCAGAGCCCAGGAGGAGGGCTGATGAGTGAGCTTTATTGAGCGTGAAATTGGTAGGAAGTGGGTGGTGTGTTGGCGCCCAAAAATAAATCCTCCCAGAGAAGGACAGGACTGAGGCAACATCTGGCCTGGGATGGAGAAACATCTGGAAAGGAGGGGGTGGGGAGGTTGGCAGGTCAGCATCTACAAGGCTGTCCTGGGGCCTTCTGTGGCCACTGGGGCTGCCCTGGGAGGGCTAAGGAGTAGGTGACTAGTTAGGTCTTCCCAGGCAGGCTTCCTGGTGGTTGTGGTATAGATGCCCTGAACTGGATTAATTGTGTCCCCAGAGCTGGGGGCTTGGAAGACAGCTGTGGTCCAGGCGATCAGGTTCCTGGGACGGTGGGACATGTTTACCTTAGCTCATCCAAGAGACCTGTATGAGCTAAGGGAGGGAGCCCTGACTTTGGAGAGCTGGTTGAACGGAGGGTCTCAGCACACCCCCTCTCCAGGAGGGGTCCCTCCTCGCCCCATCCACACGGGAAGTGTGATCTGCCCCCAGTGAGGGGCGGGTAGATGAGAGGTCTCAACTGCCCACAGGGAGTGGGGGGAGATTGGAGGTCTTCTCTGCCTCCAGGGAATGAGGGAGTCTCGAGGGCCCACAGGGAGTGGGGGGAGGGTTGATGGGAAGGGTCTGCTCTGCCCCTAGGGAAGGGTGAGGAAATGAGACTGTCTGCCCTCTGAGAAGGGAGGGGAGATGAGAGGGTCTGCTCTGCCCCCCAGGGAATGGAGGTGGGGAAGATGGGAGGGGTCTGGCCTGCCCTCTGGAAGTGGGGGGAGATGGGAGATCTGCTCTGCCCCCAGAGAAGGGAGGGGAGATGGGAGAGTCTTCTCTGTCCCCGGGGAGTTGGAAGGCGGGGAGATGGGAGGCGCCTGCTCTGCCCCCGGGGAGTTGGAGGGAGGACTGGCAGGGTTCCAGTCTGCCCCCACGGAGTGGGGGGAGATGGGAGACCTGCTCTGTCCCCAGAGAAAGGAGGGAGATGGAGGGGGGAGGGGTCTCCACACCCCCCTCAGCGAGGAGAGCCGCCAGCACCTGGCTTCCTCATCAGCACCCATTGTGGCAGGCGGGCCCGAATGCAGATGGTGCTGATGTGTCTGCGAAGGCTCCCTCCTTCTCTCCAATAAACTCAGCTAATTTTAACCCAGAGGGCTGAGAGTGAGGGGGTGGGAGGCAGAGGGACATCCGGAAGTGATGAGGATCTGTCCTCCCCGCCTCCCCAAGCCCAGTGTAGCCACCTCTCTCTGCCAGGGCCAGGCTTTCCGTGTGAGCCTGGGTGCTGGGGTGGGGGGGTCTCTTAACCTCTTTGGGCCAGATCCCTCAGGCCCCTCCCAGGCTGCGGCAAGGGCTGGAGGACCAGAAGGAGGAGAGGCCTCCCTCCCACTGATTTCTCCATCCCTGAACTCCCCGCCTAGACCCTTCCCCTGAAGGACAGGGGGCCTTCAGGCCTGGCCTGTGCCTGCCCCTCTCACTGCTCTCAGGCCCTATCATCCTCAGCCCACACCACCAATGAACTGGCTCACATTCTCTGGCAGTAGGACTGAAACAACTCCTGGGGCTGGGAGGGCAGGGGCAGCCAAAGACAGCAAGAGTGGCTGGCAGGATTGTGGACACTCACAGTGGTCGAAGGGCAATGGCTTCGACTGGATTCCATGCATACCGGGGGTGGGCCTTCAACACCCAGCTCCAATGTCACCTCCTCCAGAAGCCCTCCCTGATAGCATCAGCAGAGAGGCGAGTCCTCCCTCGCTCTCCCAAGAAAACAGTGTCCCTCAGGATACCTAGCTGGGCATGTGGGGGCCCCCAGCTGGGCAGCGCTGGTCTCTGTGTCTCCCTCCCTCCCAGAGTGTGGGGCCGGGGGGCGCCCGCTGAGGCTGTGCTGTTGGGAGTTGGTTATGGATCCCTCGGGCGGCCAGTCCTGCTTGGAGGGGATGTGGCTTTTCACCCATGGGTCAGTGAGGGCAACCGCTTCTGCCAAGACGTGGCCTGGAACCGAGGCCAAGACTGCTCTGGACCCTTGGGGAAGGCACACTGACAAGCTGAAGACTTGACAAAGCTTTGAAGAGAGCTTTGATCTCACTCTAGGGAGCAATCATTCCAAAATACGCACCTGCTCTCCTCTCTCAGGGCTCACAGCAGCTTCCTCCCCAGCTCTGTTTCTAGGCCCTGCTGACCCCAAGGCCACCTCCTGTGCCCCCTGCCTCCACTGTCAGCTCCATAAATGCTCTGTGCTCTTTACACTGCTTATCTGCGACTCGGCCCAGGCCCAGAAGCCATTCTTCTATGCCTCATCCATTCCCCAAATGTGTCTAATTTTCACTGCAGTTACAGCTTCAAGATCACTTCCTCCAGGGAGTCCTTCTGGCTTCAGTCACAGTGTGTGGTTTCTTGTAGAATTGTTTGTGTCTCTGAGGTAGGGGGGAAGCTTCCAGGGCATTCTGAGCCCCTCCTACCATACAGCCCTGAATGGACCACTCTTACGGTTTGCTGAGGCTGGAGTCACAGCAGGGAAATATCTTGGGGTGGATGATGGGTGGGATTTGTCTGCACTTTCAGCCCTTTAGACTCTCTCCCCAGCACCTTAGATTTGGGGTGATAGACAAGGAAAGCCAGCAGGTGGCTCATGGCTGCCCAGAACCCCTCCAAGAGGAGAGGCTGAAGTGTAAGTTCATAAAGTTTTCCCACCCTGGCAGCAAGTTAGAATCACCTGGGGAGTAAAAACAAATGCTTGAGCCCACTAACAGAGGATCTGTGACCTTGTCACCCAGATCCGCGTCTGCACTGGGACAAGGCAGCTGGGAGGGCTCTCTGCAGGATCTCACGAGCACCTTCTGTCCTAGGAGACTGTCTACACCTACCTGCTGGATGGGGAGTCCCGGCTGGTGTGTGAGGACCCCCCCCACGAGCTGCCCCAGGAGGGGAAAGTCCGGTGAGCCATTCTGTACCCTATTGCCTCTCCTGCAATCGAGGATCTCAGGCCTGGGAGACCTTCCAAAGTCATCCAGTCTGACTTCCCCCAACTGCCCTTGACCTCAGCTTCCCTGCCAGCTGGGTCACTGGACCCACTTGGCTGGGTCACTGACTCCCCATAGAGGGGAGAACCAATGTCTTTTCTCGTGTTGTATTGGGGCAGTGGACAGCACAGGGCAAGTGCCCACTGGTAGGTTTTCTTCTAGAAACCTAGAGAGCTCTTCTGAATTGCAGCAGCCTCCTCAGAGCCCAGTCTCAGAAGGTGGGAGCTACAGCTTATCATTAGACCCCCAGCAGGCTCTGAGAACTGCCGGGGAGGTTCTCACCGCATCACAGAATGCTGGACCTGTGGGAGCACATGGTGTGAACCTGGTGTCTGAGAGCAGAGAGATCAGAGACAGGTGTCCTACTGTGGGTTCTGAGCCCAAGTGCCTGGGTTCAAATCCCACTTCCCTTTTACTAGCTGTATAACCTAGGGCAAGGCACTCAGCCTCTCTGGGCCTGAGGGTTCTCGTTTGTAAATGGCAATAATGATTAGTTACTTATCTCGTAGGCTTGTTTCGAGGATTAGATGAGTTTAACACAAGTAAAGCACTTAAAACTGCATCCATTAGAAACGCTAAGTATCTGGTTTTGTTTTTGTCAGGATGGAATGTTGGAATCCCTGACACGAGGCACAGAGGGCTCGGTGCTCTATGGTCCCCTGATACTTCTGAGCCTATTGAATTCCGCCTCCTTATCTTCCATCATGAGACGTGTCCAAGGCCACATACCTGGTGTGAGACAGAGCCAGGCCTGGGACACCGTCTCCTGGCTCCTGGCCATTCAGGGGACAGTCAGGGGGAATGGAACTCGTCAGATGAGAAAGTGTTGACAGGCAGGAGCGCTGGTCCAGAGGAGGTCAGGCCGCAGAGGACATGGTCACTGCCTTCTCGGCACCGCAGGGCCAGCGTGGGCCCAGGGAGCTGGGTCGGGAGCCGAGGGCTGCGTGGGCACCAGTGGGGGTGTTAGTAGAAGGCAGCAAGCACTCCAGTCCCCGGGGGACGGCTTTTCCTACAGGCCAAGTCGTCCAGGAATATGGCTTTTTCAGGTAGTGGCTGAGGCCGGCAAGACACTCCCCTTTCACAGAGCTGGTGGAAAGAATTGCTGTTTGCGGCTGCTAGAGGTCCTGGTGCTGGGGATGCTGGTGGTCTTGAGGCCCCTCCCGGCACTTGGGACCCTGAATTCCAGGATGCTGGCCTCTTTCCAACCCTTCCCCCTGGGAGCGGCTGGTGCCTCTCCAACAACCCAGAGCCTTCTCACCTCCTGTTCTCCCATTTGGTTCCCCTAGGGGATGGGTGGCGGGTGACACTCTCCCCTTCAGCATCTCCTGACAACTCCTTCCCTCGAGGACTGTGTGAACCAAGCCAGCCGCGCCCTTCTCTGGTTGCCACCGTCCCATCTGTAAGATGGCAGGATAGGCCTGGCAGGTCTTCGGAATCTTAAGGAAAAGAATGCTTATTATATCCCCGTTCCTCCTCGGAGCCAGCAGCCCTACTGCTAAGAGCTTTGCTTCATATAAGCTTGCTCCATCCAGGAAGTTTCCTTCAAGTGGCTGGGGAAGGCCTTCCTGGGAGAGGGACGCAGGACCTTGGGCTCAGACGGCAGGAGGGGAGCATCCTGCTGGGTGTGCTCTGCCCCTTCTGAGCCCGAGAATGCTCCCCTGAGGCTTTCTGCTGTGAGGAGGGATGGGAGGGGGTGTCTTCGGTCAGGCATCTTGGAGAGGTCTCAGATCTGCGCCTCTCAGGATCCCCCAACCACCGCCCCCACCTTCAGATTCAGTAAAGCTTTTGGAAAAGATAAGGAAGAAAAAAAGGCAATTAAAAGAGAATGTTCCAATGCAATCAGCGCAGAGTTCAGTGGAGATGGGGAGGTGAGTACCTGCTAGGATACAGGGCTCAAATCCCAGGAAGAGGCTAGCAAGGGGCAAGAGGTGTGAGGCAGCCCGTGTCCCGGGGACACAGTGATCAAAGCTCATTCAGGCCAGCAAGGATTAGGGGTGAAGGTTTAGGTCCGTCCTCTCTTCTGAAATCTGTGCTCTGCCATACCCCTTGAGAAAAATACTTCCTTCCGGCTTCAGTCTCTTTCTATAAAATGGGTGAGGCTGGGTACAGGGTCCTTCGAACGGTGACCTCTGTGATTCTGGCCCCAGCAGGAGACAGGGGAGCTGCCTCAGGCTAAGGTGGAGCCCGAGGCTCTGGCTGTGCCCAGTGGAGGGGGCACTGCTCCGGGAAACCCTGGAGGGCTGGCAGGGCTGGGAAATAGCACAGGTGTGAATAGAGGTGGGGCATAAAGACAGATAAGGCCCCGGGAGGAAGAGGACAGGCTTAGCGTGGTGTGAGGGTGGCAGGGGAGACAGCGCAGGGGGGATGGAGAGGCCCCTCCTGCCACTGCCCCCTCCCCTCCGTGGGCTTGCAGGTGCCCAGTCTCATCCCCACGGTGTGTTTTGGGTTCCCTACCCCCTCATGCTGGCTCATGCCCTCTTCTCCTGAGCGGAGTCCTTCCCTGTGCGGCTCCATCTCAACCAGCCACATTTCCCTGATCTCCCGAGGCCCAGCTGGAGGCGCTCTAGGAGGCCTGCTCCATACGGGATCTGGTTTCCAGAAAAGGTGTCTGGGCCGTGGTGGCCTCCCTCAGGGATGAGTCTTTCCACCAGAAGAACCGTGGGCTGGGAGTCGGGAGACCTGGGACCCAGGCCAAGGAATCGCTCTGGGCCTCTGTGGGCTCCTGGGAGACAGCAAGATGGAACACTGCAGTGTGTGAGGGCTGGTCCAGCTCCGAATTCCAGGGGCTGGAGGGGAGAGGCTCCTGGAAGGCTGCCTGCAGGAGGGCCTTCCGGGAAATCTTCGTCTCCCTCATGCTGGTGCCCCTTCAATCTCCCAGCCTATTTCAGTCCCCAGCCCTGCCGCCTTCTTCCTCTTATTGTGTCTCCTGGATCTTGAAGCTTCTCATTACCGGCTGCTGGTTGCAGCGAAGTCTGGGGCCTTTCAGCTGCCACGGGGACACCACCGCCCACAGCAGCCCAGCTGCTTGTCCCTCCGCTACCGTTTGGGGGTCCCAGGGCCCAACCTTGAGAAATTTCTTCCTCAGAGCTGACCTGGTCCTCTTGCACTGCAGAATCTGTGTGCTCCTCTGATTTGTATCAGGGACACAGGGAATAGTCTGTTCTCTGGAGTCTCACATTCTGGGAGAGGGAAAGGGAAAGGGAAGGGGAGAGGAGGGTCCAGGTCCTGGCCTGAATCATAATTTGTCTCCAAGAGAGATGAAAAGTCAGAGCGAGATTGAGACTCTGGGGGGTGGGGGGTGGGGGGGCTCACCAAAGAAGGGGCTCATAGAAGTGGAAGGGGGCCTGGGCACTCAGCTCTTTCCAGGCCATTGACCCTCCCAACAGAGAGCCTTTTTCTCTACTCTTGCCACTAAACAAATAATTGTTAAAGGGATGGAACCGTCATAAAGTCCACGCCCGTTCCTCTCCCCACTCTGTGCCCATCTGTCTTCATCGTCACTGGGGCAGCCATGACCACCCAGGCACCAGGGCTGGGTCATTAGCCTGCAACCTGGACAGCTGGTCCCTGGGCGTGGAGTCCCTCACCCCCCACCATCAGCCTGGCAACTGGGGTAGGAGGACGGAGGAGTCAGGAGGGGAGATGAGGCAGGGCAGAGGGTCCTAAGTTGAGGGAGGAACCACTGGGGTGTGAGTGTAAAGCCCCCACCCCCATCTGGGTTGGGGAGACTCAGCCTGGGCATTTCCCTTGGTCTTCCAGTCTGTGGGTGTCTTTAAAACCTCCAGGAGGACGACAGTCCTGGGAAAGGTGCAGCAGAAGAAAAGGGCTTGCTTGGGCATGGGCTGGGGTGAGCATGGCCTAGCACAGACCTGCCTGGACTGTGGGTTGTGGCCGGGCCGGGGAGGGCAGGTTGCAGAGCAAGGTGCCAAGGTGTGGGGACTCCTGAGGGTTTAGGCCCCTCGGAGGCCCCCCAGTGCTCTGTGAGAGATCTGGGCTCAATCAAGTTGATCTGCCCCAGCCCAGCCTCTCCTCATTGGTCCAGGGACAACTGAGACTAGAGGCCCTCACTGTCAGGACGTTTTCAGTCTCTTAGGTTCTCCCTCTCCAGTGAGAGTTTTACCCAGCAGCTAAAGCGATTAGGCTGAAAGCAAATGTGACCTTCACCTTCCCCTATCAAGTCCGTCCTGAGGCTCCCACTGCCATCAGGATCATGCCCAGCTCCTCAGGGCCCTCTTCAGCCTCGCTCCCTGCTGTCCAGCCACACTAACCTCCTTGCAGTCAGGCCATCCAGCAGACACACGTTCTTTCTCTCCTCTGAGTCTCGACACATGCGGTTCCTCCTGCTTGCAGATCCCTTCCGGTCTGCCTTGATAACCTCTGCATGTTCTTTTTTTTTCCTAAAGATTTTATTTTTTTATTTGACAGAGAGAGAAAGAGAGAGAGAGCACAAGCAGGGAGAGTGGCAGACAGAGGGAGAGGGAGAAGCAGGCTCCCCACAGAGCAGGAGGAGCCCAATGCGGGACTTGATCCCAGGACCCCAGGATCATGACCCGAGCCGAAGGCAGTTGCTTAACCAACTGAGCCACCCAGGCGCCCAACTCTGCATGTTCTTTAGGACCCATCTCAGCATCGTGTCCTCCAGGAAGCCTTCTCCGACACTAATTCCATGCCAGACAGTTGTGAGAGATGCATGGGAGGTGATTCACCCATGGGATGGGGGAGGTGAGGAAGAAGGAGGTAGCTGGGACAGTTTGTGGACAAGCTACAAGGGACCAGGTAGGTGGTTGTGCCTCTTTGTGGGGTGGAGAGAACAAGTTCAGGTTGGGACTGGGTGCCTTTGACTATGTCAGGGACATCCAGGACAGGCTTCCAGGAGGCCTTTGGGTATCAGGGGTCTAGAGCTCTTGAGAGTGGGGCTGGAGAGTCATGGGGCCATGAGCACAGAGGGAGTTTTGTGCAGAAGAAAGGCTGAAGGCAGACTCCTCTCTCAGGCTCCCGAGATGGGGTGGGATGGGGTGTGAGGCCAAGGCAGCTTCTGGTCTGCCCAGGGGGGTGGGAGGGTGGGAAAGGGGGAGTGAGGGGTCAGTGGGATAAAGCTGCCAAGCTTACTGACCAGCAGCATAGAGACCAGCGCCACCTTGTGGTTGCCCAATAACCAGACTACAGGAGGCCAAGTGGCTGGGTGGGTTCAACAAGAGGCGGTTTGGCTGAGGGTCACCAAGGCGGGCCCCTGCCTCCAGGAAGCCCCAGTCTTTAGCAATTTGGTCATCAGGAAATGCGGCTGCATTGCCCTCCTGCCCCCCTAGATTCCTATTCCCTCCTGGGGTGTTTGGCACAGTTGGACAGCGTGGAGCCTCATGGTCCAGGGTGTGAGGGCTAGAAGGTAGGAGACACCACTGGTTCTTGTAGATTCTGAATCAATAGGCCAAGAGTGAATGGATCCAGTTCAGAATGCTGCATGACCTTTACCAAGATGCCCAGCCTCTTTGTCTTTGATTTCTCTGGAGGCTGTGATCTCCCGATCCGGAGACTTGGAGGCCAACCCCCTCTCTTTTCCTCATCTGGCCTTTGCTTGGCTCCCCTTAGTGACCCCACATGCACACACCGGCGTCCCAGCCCCCCAGGCTTCTCCTCTCATCAGGCCAGGCAGTTCCTGCAAACACAATTAAGTGGACACAGCATGAGGGATGAGGAACCCAGGACAATTAATCATCGGGGAGGGACAGTTGGTGAAAAATCAGGCACTTAATTAAGCAGGAAGAGCTAGAGGCCAGGGGAAAGGTAGGTAGTATGTGTGGTGAGGGCAGATAGAAACTCATTCTTCCTACACCACCTCCCCTCCCTGCCCCTCCATCACACCTATGCCCATTCATACCAATCCCATTGGAAGCTCATACCCCCTCAAGTCTTTAGGAAGGTTCAAGCACACTAGTTAAAGAGTGTGGACTCTGGTGCCAACTGCCTGAGTTCAAATCCTGACTCTACCACTTATTAACCATGGGACCTTGGATAGGTTCTTAACCTCCACCTGAAAATGGAAATGATGATAATATTGAATTCATGGGATTGTGGGGAATTCTGAGTTAAACTATATGTGTTGCTTGGACTGTGCATGGCACATAGGGAATGCAGGATAAACTTTAGTTACAACAACTGCCCCTGGAGTCCTCCTGTGCTTAACACCACAAGTTGCTCTAGAATGTTTCCTTTTCCTTTTTATAGTTGACACACAGTATTATACTAGTTTCAGGTATATAGAATGGCTTTCTGAGGATGGAGATGGTTAGGATTCTACTCTCCTCCACACTCTTTCTCCCTGGGAGGCTCAGAGAGGTAGATCACTTGCCCAAGGTTGAGTAGTAGCCACAGCAGGATTTAACGTAGGCAGCCTAGCTCTGAGCCCTTGCTTTACTCGCTCTGGTGGACCTGCGCTGGGCCCCAGGGTTCCTGCAAGGGGCACCAGAGGCCAGACTGTGGCTGCCTGCCCCTCTGCATGGCGGGCCAGGGTTCCCATCTCTTTTATCTCATGTCCACCCTATGGCAGGTCAAATTGTCTAGATCCCTGCAAACGTGCAGGGTCCAGCCTGCTGGGTGTCCCCAGGTCGGGGCCTGCTCCTTTTTGATCCAGGGACTGAGAGGTGGGAGGGTGTCCTCTTTTCAGAGAGGCTGTGCTGTCCCGGAAGCGGCTGGGCTGCAGCGGACTGTGCCCCGCGGACCTGCCGGGGAAGCCCTTGGCCAGGCTCGTGGCTCCACTGGCTCCTGACACACAAGGTAAGGGCGGGGACCTGGGCAGGGGCAGGGGGAACTGTGTCCCTGCTCCCTAGATCACGTCTGTCTTCTATCCCTGTCTTCATCTCTGTCTCCTTCTTTCTCTTGCCCTATGTCTCCAGCAATCCCTCCAACTAATTCTCTCTCTAAGGTGCTACTAACCTCTCTGAGCCTCAATTTCCTGATCTGTAAAATGGGGATGAGACAACCTACCTTGAGGGGGTGTTTTGAGGAGGAGCAAATGAGATGACGCATGTTAAGGGCCTGGCACATACTAGGGCTCCAGGGCCAGTGGCCGCAGTGTGCTTGTGTCTGTTGCTAGATGGCCTGCAGTGTTGTCATGCTCTCTCTGTCACTGTCTCTGTTTTTCTTTCTCTTCCTCTCCACGCCCCCTGTCCGCCATGTCTCTCTGCCTCATGTCTCAGTCTCTCTAGGTCTCTGTCCTCTGTCTCGATGTGGAAAATGCACAAGACTGGGAGTCAGGAGACCTGACTTGCTGTGTGATCTTGGGCAAGTCACTTCCCCTTTCTGGACCTCAGTTTCCCAATCTGTAAAATAGGGGTGCTCAGCCTTACCTGCTTCCTGCCCTCTCAGGGTTGCTGGGTGGGGGGCTCACAGAAGAGTTGTGAAGTGAGGGGGCTTCCTTCCATGCAGGGGACATTGCTGTGGTTGTTCTATTGCTGCCTCAGAACCCCCTGTCTCTCTGGGTCTCTGGGTCTCTCTGTGTCTCTGTGCCAGCTTCTCTGTCTGTGTCTTTGTCTCCCTCCCTGGGGCTTGGCTCTGTACCTCTGAGCCTCGTTGGCCCCGCAGGACCACCTCATTGCCCTCTCCCCCTCAGTGCTGGTCATGCCGCTGGTGGACAAGGAGGCTGGGGCTGTGGCAGCCGTCATCTTGGTAAGAACAGTGTGGGGTGGGATGGTGGGGAGAGGAACAAGGGAGGAACAGCAGCAGATGGAGCCTGTCTGGGGTGTGTGTGTGTGTGTGTAGAGCAGCAAGCTGGGCTGGAGTGCGGGAAATGGGGGTCTGGAAGGAGTCTGGGCTTCTCCCACACCGCAGCCCTCTGCCCTACCTTGGATGGGCAGGACGAAGTCATCGGCCCAGTCAGCACCATTCAGAGATGTGTAGAAGCTCCACTTGCACTTCTCAGCCCCATCGGAGCTATCAGTGCAACCCTGACCTTGCTTCCTTTTTGGCATCCTCCCCGCTGGGTTAGGGGCCAAGGGGCTGTGTCCACAGAAGGCCCGAGAGACCCCGAGGAAGGATGGATGGCCATGGCGCTGACAAATAGAGACAGTGTGGGAAGGCCAGTCAGATTCCTGTGGCTGGAGCTCAGGAGCATGAGAGGAGGCCCACAGGGAGGGGCGGCCTGGGAAAGCATCCAGCCCCAGGGCTGAGGCTGGCGCCGATGGGCGGGCTGCCTGGAGGGGGTGATGGAGGGGAAGGGCCTTCAGCGGCAAGGCGGGGATGCGCTGCCTGGGACGGGGCGGTGGGGGGCGGTGGGCAGTCAGGCTGGGACCCCAGGCCTGGGCTCCCCCTGCCCTCTGCTGCCCCCTGGCGGAGCTCACCGGCTTTCTGCGCCACGGGCAGGGCTTGGCGGAGCCTAGTGGGGCTGGTTCAGCCGCTCTTTCAGGCCCTTCTCCGTATGGGCATTCAGAATCATTGTCCTGTCCTAGGAACCGAGGGTTGGCGCCCCCAAATGGCCATTATTGGGGGTCGGCTTCACCGAGGCAGCCACAGCCTCAATAAGGCCCAGACCCGGGGATGCGGACAGATGAAGAGGGGGTCCTCGTGTGCCCGTGGGACTCCTCCTGAGCTCATTAAAACGGAATTAAAGGTTTCGGAGGCGCCTGACCTTTCCGGAGCTGCTGGCGAGGGAGGGCCGTGGGAGGGGGGGGGCGGCCGCGGGGAGAGGAAGGGAGAGGAGAGGAAGGAAGGAGTGCTTGGCTTGGTCTCCCCGGCGCCCCATCTGCCTGACTGAGGGAGCCCGCGGCCCCCTGGTTTCTCCTGCAAGCTGCTCCCCCACCCCCAGCTTCTGTTCCCGCAGGGGACGGATCTGCTGTTGGCACAGAGTTCTCAGCGCCGCTTCCCTCCCTCTTTTGGTCCCAATCTGTGCCAGAGCTGGTGGCTTGGAAGAGGAGCAGGGCTAGGGGCAATGCGCAGAGGTGGGCAGTGGGAGGTGGTAACTCGGTTGCCCACCTCCGTTGAGGGAGGAGAGTCTGCGGGTGCCAGGTTCCTGAGAAGGATTTCCTGTGGCGGGGCAGTGAGGGCCAGGTCAGAAGAGAAGCAACTCTGGCAAGAGTAGGAGGACTTTTGGAGTTTGTTCATCTTGCGGACAGGAGGATGTCTGCCATGACCGCTCACCTTGGCTCAGGTTGGGCCAGGGGTCCAGGCTTCCGCCTTCACCTGCAGGGACAAAGGCCTGTGTGTATATGTGTTGTGTGCTGCCGAGGGGGAGGGGGCTGACGTTACTTAAATTTAGCGCACTCTGGCAAAACCCTGCTCTGGGCACCCATCCATCTGGGTGCTGGGGCAGAGAGAGGAGTGAGACCCATTTGTGCCTTCTAGAAGCTCCATCTGGGGGAAAGCAGGCACAACCTCAGACTACCAGTGGCCAAATGAAATAAATGCTGCTAGCAGGTGCTCTGGCGGCAGAGGCTGGAGCCCCAAGGGGTGCCTCATCGTGGAGGCAGCATTTGAGTGGGGCTTTGGGGCATAGGTAGGAGGTCGACAGGCAGCGAAGGAAAAGGATATTCTAGGCAGAGTAAACAGCATGAGCCAAGGCAGGGTGGGGAGAAGGGTGGTTGGAAGAAGAGTGATCCCGGTGAGGCTGAGGTGTGGGGTGCACGCTGCTGAGCAAGATGCCACCTGGGGCTCTGGCGGCCAGGAGAGGGTCTTGACAACTAGCTGCCCACCTCCTCAAAGACCTGGGGCAGTTCTTCTTCTTCTTCTTTTTTTAAGAGCTCTTGAAATGTACTTAAATTATTCACAGCCTGCCTCTCCTCCAAGCCTGTGCCTCAGGTAGAAATGCACTTCCCCAGGACACCCCTCTCCCCATGCATACACATCTGATAGATCCTGTGTCCCGCTGGATCGCACATGCTTCCAGAGGTAGTGCAGGCAGCCCCTGACCTCCTAGCTGCAACCAGATCCTGAAGGCAGAGGGTACAAAGGGTAAAGGGGGTGCCACAGGGCAGATATTTGGGGAGGGCTGACTCACCAGCTCCAATCTCAACAAGCCCCATTCCTTTCTCTGAGTCTCTGTTCTCGGTATCCATTTATCCATCCTTCCATCTGTCCATCCATCCTCCCACCCATCCATCAATCGAAGACCTGTTTCTTGGGCATCACAAGGCATAGTGTGCTAGGTGCTGCAAACGGAGCAGGGACTGACCCCTGCCTTCACAGATCATGCAGTCTGGAGGGGTCGGGAGACAGACATCAAACAAGTGAGCCAAATGAGGATAGAATTGCAGATGATAGAAAATGCTGGTAAGGAAACAGGGAGCCCTGTAAGGACTATTGGGGCCTGATGGATGCATGGTCAGTGGACTGCTCTCTGAGGACTATGCAGGCCAGGTGCAGGGCTGCGTGGCTGCGGGCTGGGCATCTGCGGCTTGCTGCTCAAGTGCCTTGACTGCAGATTCTTCGTGTGCAAAGAGTCTTTAGCTCTATCCTTCAGTTCTGGGATGATAAGTCCCAGGAGTGGGCGGCCCCTGGTCTCTGGCATTTGATGCATGATTTGTGCCCATTCCTCCGCTGGTTCTGCCAGCCACACCAGCTCCTTACATGAGGATGAGGTATTCATGCAATTAGCCATGTTGAACTTGGTGAGGGTGAGGGGTATGAGGGCTGTGCTGGGCTTTCAACCCTCTCTGCAGCCCCAGTGCCCACTACTGAACTACTGAGTGTTCCCACTGGGCCCCAGACACACTCCCGGATTAGCAAGAGTAGGTGTGTGTTCCTGTGGATGAGCAAAAAGCCATGTGTGAGTGCTGGTGATTGTATGTTTGCATATGGGGGGCAGGAGTGTGTGCATGGCTCTTGGATATGTATCCTGTGTACAAGTATGAATGTGCACACATGGATGGTGTATATGCTGTGAGTGTGGGTGTGTGAACGTCTTTGAGTCTGGAACTATACTCTGTGTGCTCACACGCCTGAGTAACTCCATGGGAAAGTGAGTGTATGGGCGGGTGCTGAGGGTTTTCAGGACAGTGTATGTGGGCTTGTGCACAAGCTGGCTGGGGATGGGCTGAGACAGCCCAGGAGCTCGCGCTGGGGTGGGATGGGGCCCAGTGGGTACAGGAGGACTTCCCTGTCTCCAGCCTTCTGAAGCTCTCAGTCAGTCTCCCAGCTCTCTGTTGGCACCAGGCTGTATTGCCAACCCAGGAACTGGTTGTCCCCACAGCCCTAGAGGGGTCCCAATCTTCCCTTCTCCTAAGAGATGGGTCCAGGTGGAAGGAACAAGAAGGATAACCTCCCCCATCTACTAACAGTAAAATACCAACATGTTTATGTAAGCCATACACAAATGAACCATGCCCCCAGCCTCTTTCAACTCCCTGTCCTGTGGGAGTCCTAGATGGGGGCACTTCGTCCAGAGCTTAACCTTCAACACCATCTTTGGTCCATAGATGCTAAAGTCTGCCATGGATCCCCAGTACAATGAAGCTAAAGTCCAATTCATTCACCTTGCACTCAAGGTCCTTCCCCCTGTGGCACCGTGGATCCTACCCCTGCCCTGGTCCTCCTAACCCCATGCCACCTCCTAGCCAGCCCTATCAGGACAACCCTGCCTGCAGCATCCCCTCTCTTCAGGCTCCTCCTGTCCTCCCCATACTTCAGTGCCACTTCTTAAAGCCTCCCCAATGCCCTCCCTCGGAGCCCCCACAACCCTTAGGTTCCCACCCACCCAGTCTGTCCTCTCCTACTTCCTCAGGTATGAGGTTCTGCACCCCACCAATTGCATCCCCCACTCCATCCCAGGCAGGGGACCTAGAGCAGAGGCGGGCGGGGGCTGCTGCATGGGAAGGAAGGATGAAGGAGGGACCCCAGTGCAGGCACTGTGGGGAGCCCTGCAGGTGGTGAGCAGCTCTGAGTAGGCACAGGAAGCTGGTGACGCAGGTGGGGAGCCTGGCTGACAGGGCCTGCAGTGGGATCCCAGACTGCCACCCCCCACCCTCTCTCTCTCATTTTTCTTACCAAGCGCCCAAGCAGGGGTAGGGGAAGAGCCTTCACAAAGTATAGAAGATGGGCTAAGGGTATTCCTTGTGATTGACACAGGGACATTGGAGAGGGACAGGATGATGGAGGTTGGGGGGTGGGAGGGCTGAAAGTAGGTCCAGAGAGGAGAAGGTATGGGGCAGACAAGGGTTGGGAGTGGTTGGTGCTGTCCCAGACTCTGCCACTTTCTGCTGTGTGACCATGAGCAAGGCAATGCAACCTTTCCGGGCCTTGAACCATGCTCTGGGTGGAAGCTTGCCTTCTGGGCTGGTGAGAATCACATACATGTAAGGCAAGCACTTTATCACTCCATTCATTCATTCACCCATCCTTTCTCCCAAGTTCTTTAGGCACAGCAGATGCATCATAAATGTTGAACCTTTTCCCTTACTGCAGACTCAGGGGCAGCTCAAACCCCAACTCTGAAATGATGGAGCTGGAGGCTGAGGCTAATACCACTGATTCCATAATCAGGGCCTAAGGGCTCCATGGGCTGGGAGATGGAAAGGGGTCCAAGGTCACCCCCCTTCCCTCACTAGACACCTTGATTGTGCTGTTGGTGGGACAGTGTCTGAAAAGGCAGAGATCAGAAAACTTCTATTTCTTTGGATTAGCCCTAGAAGGCTTCCTGGAGGAAGGGATTTTCCCTGGAGCCGTCTCCTTGGTCAGGATAGGCTTATCATTGAGGCCCGCAGACTGGAGTGTGTATGTGTCGGTGGGGACAGGTGTGTGCTGGGCATGGGGCAGGAGGCTAGGGGACGTCACAGCTGGTCCCCCTCTCATACTCCTTCAGGTGCACTGTGGCCAGCTGAGTGACAGTGAAGAGTGGAGCCTGCAGGCGGTGGAGAAGCATGTGAGTGGGGGTAGGGCCGTGGTAAGATGGGGGCTGAAGACCCTCTTCACAACAGGTGGGAAGATGATCTGGCCAGGGAGCTGGACAGACCTGGGTTCCAGTCCACCATCTTTGGGCTATGTGACCTTGAGCAAGTCACTTAACATCTCTGAGCCTCAGTTTCCCATCTGAAAAGGAGGATAAGGATAGCACTGACCTGCGTATGGTACAGTGAGATCAGGCAAGTCAAATACCTTGTCAATACTTAGGAAGGACTATGTACTTAATGATATTGAGGCTCTTTCCTGAGATTTTATGATTTTGTGACTTTAACAAGGACTTACAACTCCCCTGAGTGCTAGAGACACAAAGAAATCTGACCCTGCCCTATCTAGTAAGAGCCTGGGGGCTAGCGGGGGAGACAAACCGTGTCCTTAGTTGTTCAAGGACCGAAGGACGCTCCTGGGGCAGTGGGAGCCCACAGGCCCGCGTAGCGCTAAGGGCTGAATTGTTTGGGACGGGGGTGGGGCGAGGGGCACCGCAGGACGAGGGAATGGTTTGAGAAAGGCGAGAGTCCCGAGGCGGCGAGCGCCGTACAGGTGGGACGAGTGACTCGCTGACCGCTCGGCTTGCCCCAGACCCTCGTGGCCCTGCGGAGGGTGCAGGCCCTGCAGCAGCGCGGGCCCGGCGCGGCCTCCGAAGCGGTCCAGAACCCCCCCGCGGGGGCGGCGGGAGACCAGAAGGGCGGCGTCGCGTACACCGACCAGGACCGGAAGATCCTGCAGCTGTGCGGTGAGGACCCCGCCGGGCCGGGGCCCCGGGGCCGGGACAGGATCTAACCTGGAAGGGAAGGGCCTAAGGGGTGGGGCGCACCCAGGATTGGGGGAGCCGGGTGGCAAATGGAAGGGAGGTCTATGGGCCGGGCCGGCAGGTGGAGCACCCTTGGGGAAGTCTATGAGCCTTCTGTCTGACCCGCGCCTCGCCACTGCAGGGGAACTCTACGACCTGGACGCCTCTTCCCTGCAGCTCAAGGTCCTCCAATACGTGAGTGCCCGTGCCTCTCCCCGAGGTGTTCCTCCAGGGCCCTAGGGCCCCGTGAGCCCCCCTTCTCATTCAGATTCCGGCGCCCCGCCCCCCTCCCCTCCTTAACCAGAGGAGCCTCGGAGAGGCGAGAGGGTGGGGAGTGGGGGTGGCCCCAGACCCGCGGTCAGCCCATCTCTTTGTCCCCGCCTCTCAGCTGCAGCAGGAGACCCAGGCATCTCGCTGCTGCCTCCTGCTGGTGTCCGAGGACAATCTCCAGCTTTCCTGTAAGGTGAGAGCCCAGGTGCACTGCGGGGCGGAGCGGGGGCGGGGGCCCCAGGTCTCCGAGGGGACCGGCCCTGCCCATCCTTTAACCGCCCCGCCACTCTGCCCTCAGGTCATTGGAGATAAAGTGCTGGAGGAGGAAACCAGCTTTCCGGTGAGTCCTCCATCCATCCTTGCTGTTGGAGTGTGTAGGAGCAGTTAGGGCCAGCTAGGTGCTCCAGGGATCTGCCCAGAGAGACTGGGGTCTCTGCTAGAATCTCTTGGAATCTGATGGAATTATCTGGATCTTGGAATCTATTTAGAAATGTTGTGAGAGATCACAGCCTCTCATGAACAGGATCCATTAGGAGAAATTTCTTACAATCTCTAGAAAGGCTTACTTGGGATCAGTTCACTTCTGTTGCAATATTTCTGGATCTGGCTCTCTTAGAATCTGTTGAGATCAATGAGAATCTTTGGAGTTTGCTTTTCTCTCTTCTAATTAGTGAAGACCCTAATGTCATCCAAAGGAGATTCTGGTCAAGAGCAGACCTTCCCTCCACCCCACCTTCCACCCCTGCCCATCCCCCGCTCCAGTGTTGACTTTATCCACCATTTGGACTTGCTAAAGAAGTTGCTGAAACCTCCAGACTCGGGAGGGAGGTTGAGTCTGAGGTCCCCGGACCTTGGAGAAAGCTAAGCCCTGACTCAGCCTCTCCTCGCTCCCCAGTTGACGACAGGACGCCTGGGCCACGTGGTGGAAGATAAGAAGTCTATTCAGCTGAAAGATCTCACCTCTGTAAGCCATGGCCTGGCTGGACAAGGCACAGTGACAGAGTTTCTGGGAGAAGGCAGCCTGGGAATGGGGGAGACAAGCCCCAGGGACTTTCTCCCAAGCCACCCCGCCGTGTGTAGTGTTTCCCATCCCACAGGAGCCCCTTAGAGCCACCTATTGCAGAGTGTGGTGGAGGGCTGGGCGACAGAAGCCCGCTCCCTCCCTCCACCCCACCTGACACACCTTGCCTTTGCAGGAGGATGTGCAACAGCTGCAGAGCATGTTGGGCTGTGAGCTGCAGGCCATGCTCTGCGTCCCTGTCATCAGCCGGGCCACTGACCAGGTGGTGGCCTTGGCCTGCGCCTTCAACAAGCTCGGAGGAGGCTTGTGAGTCTTGGTGGGGTGATGTGGATCAGGAGGTGGAGCTGAGAGGCTGGGCAGGGCTCTTCCGGGGTGCCAGTGAGGGAAGGGCACCAGGCAGAGGATACTGTCCTGGCAGCGGTGGGCCAAATGGTTTGTTGATGCAAGAAACTAGGGGATTATGAAGGTGCTAGACCCTTGCAGCTGCTGCTGACTGAGACACAGGTCATTGGTGACTCTCCATCACCCTCTTTGGCTTATTTAAAGTCATGTTGAGGTCCAAGTGAGTTGCGCTTCTCTTTGCCCACTTCCTCCAGTTTGGATTATCCACTCTTAGAGTACTGGCCTTTTCCCTACTTGCCATCACCCTCTTTTGGCACTTCTGCTGGGAACTGCCTGACGGAGGGGTGGTGAGCCCTGGGATGGATGAACTCTCTGGGACCCACAGGGCATCACTGCCACTGTGGACAGGGGCTAAAGGGAAGAGGTTGGGGGGCTGGGCTAAGCTGAGGAACTTTAGAGACACTGACAGGGTAGCTATAGGAATCATAGGAAACAGAGGGGTGGGCAAGGCAGAGTCAGGTAAAGAGGCTTAGGAAGCAATTCTCAAGAAATGAGGTCGGGTTTGGGGTCTAAAAGTGATATCGTAGATAGATTTCGCGTCCTACTCCAACTCACTACTTGGCAGGAGCGGCCTGCCACAGTGGGTTGGGTATGGAGATCAGTTGAGTGAACACTAGAGGACTGGCCCGGGGGCAGGCTCAGTCTGTGAATACTGCACTTGGTCCTGCTGCTCTAGCGGTGTGCCTGAGTTGTGCAGGGAGGCGGGAACAGGCAGGTGAGGGGGCAGTCCTGACTCCGGGATGCAGAGATGCTGACAAAATGCTGGGCCCCTGGGGCTCAAGCAAGCAGACTAGGCTTGAGGGCCTGGAGGTCCTGCAGAAAGTGGAGACTGGGGATGTTGGGACGATAGAGGTGTCAGAAGCCCGGGCACAGTGTCTGCATGGGTGAGGCAGAGATCTGGGAGTCGTAGGCCTGAGTAGCAGGACCTGCCAGCACAGAGCTCTGTAGGCAGGTGGCTAGGCTTGGGGAAATGAAGATGGGGGTGAAGCAGAACCTGCTGAGGCAGAGAGGATGTGGGATCTGGGTCATCTGTGCTTGGCATCCTAGTGGTGGGAGCATTTGCACCATTCAGTAAGCACACGTTGGCCCCTACTGTGTCCAGCCCTGCACTGGTCAGGTGGCCTCGGAAAGAACCCTCAGGAGGGGAGTGCAGAGGGAGGGGGTTCAGCAGGGGCTGTGACCTCTGGCTGCTGGCCGGGGGACTGGGCTCTGAGATGGCCCTAGACCTGGAGGAGAGGTGGCATCAGAAGGGAAATGAAATGGGGCTTGGTGACAGCTTTGTAGCCATCTCTGGGTCCCACATATTTCAGGGAGTGAGTGCTGAATGAGTGCATGCGCCAAGGTGGGGTTCAGTTCAGAGCAGTGACGGCAGACAAGCTGCCTGGAGCCCAGAGAACAAGGACCCCAGGGTCCCTTGACCTGGGAGTGTGAGGGGGCTGGTGACCAGGGCAGATGTAGAGTTAAAACATTTAGCAAACACCTCCCATCTATCTCTCTGGCACCAGCTCTGCACTGGGTGACACAGTCATGGTCCCTGCCTTCAAGACTTGAAGTTTATTTTCAGGGCCAAGAGGGAGGAGGGTGGGAAAGGTATTCTAGGCAGAGTGAACAGTGTGGGGAAAAGTGTGAAGGTGTGAAAGAGTCTGAGGTTTTCTCAGAATGATGAGGATCTCTGGCTTAGTATGAGAGACACCCATAGATGAGGGGACAGAGGTGAGTGGGACCAGACTGAGAGGCCTCACATGCCATGCTAGGGAAGCTGAGGAGATGGACACAGGGTGGTGGGGATAGGGATCTAGACCCAAAGCATCGGGCAGCCAGCATGAGAGGGGGATACTCTGGCAGGGGAGCACTGAGACCAGCCATAAAATGGGGAGAAGCCTAGGCATGGAAATCTGGGGGCCAAGAGAAGGTCAAGATCTCAGAGGTGTACTCCTCCCCCTCACTCCCAAAACCCCCACTTGGAGAGGCTAACCCACGTCCCTAGCACAGATCCTGTCCCAGCTTGGTCCATCCAGCCCCACAAAACTCCCTGGTGACAAGTCATTCAGTGGCCAGATTGAACGACCTCAGCAAAACTGGGGGCTATCTTGTCAGATGAGATGGGGCTCTATGAGTAAGATGGCTCCTCCTCACAACCACGTTACGATTTACGACAGCACCAAATCCGGGCCTGCAGAGTTGGAAGAGCAGGCCAGTGGCAGGAGCTGGGCAAGACAGGGTAGTACCACTGCCCCTCCCTGAGGCTGGTGGCCCCTGGGGAAGAGCAGGACAATACCTGGCTCTGGCCCAGGCAAGTCTCTAGTCTGAGGGAGGAGACCCAGGCTCAGTCTGGATAAATCTGAAGTCAGTGGAAGGGGACATAACTCTGGCTTCAAGAAACAATAGTTCGAGGAGGAAGACACATTTTGGTCCCAGGGGGATTAGAGCCTTCCCCTCAGAAAGCCCCCAGTCTGCGAGCAGCCCCGGCAGAGGGGAGTGCTGGTTAGCTGATGCGTCTCTGAGTGGACTTCCCGGGGAAATGGAAACAAACAGAAACAGGAAGGCAAGTGTGCTGTCCACTGCCTCTCCGGTGACCCCTGCCCCCTGCCCCAGGTTCACGGACCAGGATGAGCGCGTGATCCAGCACTGCTTCCACTACACGAGCACGGTGCTCACCAGCACCCTGGCCTTCCAGAAGGAGCAAAAGCTCAAGTGTGAGTGCCAGGTGAGTCACCTACTCTGAGCCTCTCTTGGAGACGGAGTCACCCGGCTCTCAGCCCCAGAGCGTCACCCACAAGGGAAAAGGCCCTGCCTTTCTGGACTGATGGCCTGAAGTCAGCTACCTAGTGCCCTGGAGGCTCCTGAAAGCGGAGGTCCGCGGTTCCTCTGGCCAGCACCGCGGGCAGCAGGCACTGTGTGCGATCGTCCTCTAGTGTTCACCTCGGGTACTACAGCAACGTCCGGGCCGCGGGAGCCCGAGGTGAAGGAGCATCTGGGGCTCAGGATTACTGTGCTCCTTCACTGGGGCTATACTTCCCACTCCTTCACTTGGTAGCCAAATGACATAATTAGTCCCTGCCAGTCCCCAGTTGGAGGCAGAGGGCTGGAGAGGGTGACGCCTCTGCAACACCAACCTCTATGATCTTCATTCTCCCCATTCCAGGCTCTTCTCCAAGTGGCAAAGAACCTCTTCACTCACCTGGGTGAGTGAACTGTCCTCCTCCGTGTCAGGCTGTGGGGTGGGAGAGGCGGCGGGCGTCTTGCGGAGGAGAGGAGAGAGGGCTTGGGCTGGGCACTCTAGCCTGGTCTCACCACTGCCCTCCACGCTTCTCCCACCCACAGATGATGTCTCTGTCTTGCTCCAGGAGATCATCACAGAGGCCAGAAACCTCAGCAATGCTGAGATGTAAGCGAATCTACCTCAGGGTGGCACGAGAGAGGCCCCAGTCCTCAGTCCTCGTCCCCTTTTTCCTTTTCCCTCTATTTCCCCCTCCACTGCCTTCTTGAGGGACCCTGTCATGTTTTGTGTGATCCTTTATTTCATGCCCGTGTCCCTCACTAGTAACGTCAAATGACAGCAGAGGCGGGGCTCGCTTTGCTGTCCGTGGGTCCCCAGTGGGTCCTAACACAGTGCCTGGCACACAGTAGGCGCTACAAGGGGGGAAAAATCACTGGAATGAATTAATGTCTGGAGTCAGCCAGCCCTCCGGAGCGTCTCATAACGGAGCACTCCTTCCAGCCTTCAGAAATCTGGGCTTTGCCCTAAGTCGTGAGAAGTGGGGGTGGTCGGAGAGGAGTGTCAGGGCCCTGTGGACCAAGGCTGTCTCCCCACAGCTGCTCCGTGTTCCTGCTGGATCAGAATGAGCTGGTGGCCAAGGTGTTCGACGGGGGTGTGGTGGATGACGAGGTGAGGCCCGGACGCGCGGAGGGCGTGTGTGGCCGTAGTCCTGGGGGCCGGGGAGCAGGCGGGACAGTCGATGGTCCGCTCTGTGGCCGGCCGCTGACTTCCTCCCTACTCCATCACCGCCCCGGCAGAGCTACGAGATCCGCATCCCGGCTGACCAGGGCATTGCGGGCCACGTGGCAACCACCGGCCAGATCCTGAACATCCCGGACGCGTACGCGCACCCGCTTTTCTACCGCGGCGTGGACGACAGCACCGGCTTCCGCACGCGCAACATTCTCTGCTTTCCCATCAAGAACGAGAACCAGGGTGCGAGCTCCGGGCAGCTCCGGGAAGGGGGGCGGGGCGGGCCGGGCCGGGGGCGGGGCCTGAGCAGGATGGGGCGGAGCCGAGCGGAGGGTCGGCGACTCCGTCCCCCCGTCCCCCCCAGCCCTAGCGTCCGGGAGCAGAAAGGCCGCCGGGATGACCCTGGCCGGGACGTCCCTTGAGGACACCCTGGGCGGGCAGACGCCGCCGGACACATCCACCGGCCGGTCCTAGCCCCTCTCCGGTCCCCAGAGGTCATCGGTGTGGCCGAGCTGGTGAACAAGATTAACGGACCATGGTTCAGCAAGTTCGACGAGGACTTGGCGACAGCCTTCTCCATCTACTGTGGCATCAGCATAGCCCATGTGAGTGGGGACAGGGTTGGGGCCGGCGCAGGACTCTCTGTTCTCCTCTCCACATTGACTCTGTCCAGATGGGTCCATGACTCAGAGCTCTGTTCCTGCTGCCGTACCTACTGGTCACCTCTGGCTTCAGTTTCCCATCTGAAAATTGGGGATACTATTTCTGTCTTGTCCCATTAGCCTCCTAGGATCAGGGAAAATGCCAGTTGTCATTATTGCCCACCCTCTTCCCAAAGGAACCTCAACCCAAGCCCCTGGTTAGCTTCTTTTTGGGAAACGTTGGGTCTCATTGTCCAGAATTGGCAGCTCTGACTCGCAGAATCCAACCTTTAGGTTCCTGAGGCTCTCCCACTCCCTTGCTTCTCTTTCCCTGCTATGGGACTCAGGCTCCATGACTAAAGACTGGGGCAGGCTCAGGAGGGGATTCAAAGTGCCAGATCAAATGCCAAGAGGATCTGGGGAGGAGGAGGAGCAAGGGGAGGGAGGTCTGGGTGAAAATTGGAGGAGGCTCCCTAGTCTGGGCTGGAGCTTGAAGGCTTGGACTAGGGCCAGCATGGGACAGGAAGGGAGGTTCTATCTAACCCCTTTATCCCCTTCCTGGGCATTCTGGGATTTCATAGACATCTTGCTTGAGCCCCATCTTTCCCTCTCTCCCCTAGTCCCTCCTATACAAGAAAGTGAATGAGGCCCAGTATCGCAGCCACCTAGCCAATGAGATGATGATGTACCACATGAAGGTGAGGCCTGCACGGAGCTTCTGTCCTCCTTCTCAGGATCCCAGGGTCCCCCGCAGCCCACCTGTTGCTTCTCTGCCTCCCAATTCCTCGGGGGCCCAGCACCAGCCTGGGTTTTCTGATTGCCCTCTCTTGAAGATAAGAAGATAGACCCAGAGCGATGCCTGGCCTCCTGTCTCCTGCTCTCCTTCAAGGCAGCCTCTCCCAAGCAGTTTCTGGTTCAGCCCCAAGGCTGGCAGCAGGACCCAGCCCAGGGAACAACTTGGTTCAGCCGGGTGTTCTCCACATCCGGGGAGAACTCCCATCTTGAGAATTACTGAAGGCTAGGAAGCTCACTGAGGGCCCTTCCCCCAGCTCCCCTAGGTACAGTGGTCCTACAGTCCTCCGCAGTCTGCTGATACTCTGTCTCATTCCCAGACTCTGGTTCAGAAAAATGGTCCCGGGCTTTAGTTCTGAGTGCGTGGTGGTCATTTTCCTCTCACCTGTGTCCAAATCAAAGGGTCCTAGACTTGTGGGTAGAGTCAAAGCTGTGGCCGGAAGGATTGAGGTTAGACTCTGGGAGGTCCCCCCCCGAAAGAAGGAACCCTCAAGTTAGTGTCTGTGAAAGGCTGACGTTGTTGGGGGGGGCTCATGAAGGGGTGTTCTCTGTCTTTGCTAAGGACAGACTGTTACAGATGGGGGTTCTCACAGGCAAGGAGGCACAGTAGGTGGGCTGGACAGCAGTGATCTCTTGCCCAGTGAGGGTGCATTCTGGGTGGGGGTACCCCCTCCCACGGTGGGATTTTGGGGGTGAGGACACTGGATAGAGGTGGAGGCCAGCTTCTAACACCCTGGTTGGTTCTCTCTAGGTCTCTGATGATGAATACACCAAACTCCTCTATGACGGAATCCAGCCTGTGGCCGCCATTGACTCCAACTTTGCCAATTTCACCTACACCCCTCGCTCTCTGCCCGAGGATGACACTTCCATGGTGAGCTGGCCCTCCTGCAAGAGGCAGAGGGTGTGCAGCCAGAGGTTTAAGTTAGATGTGGATAGGAACTTCCTGGCAAGACAGTCATCACCAAAGGCTAGAGAGCCTCCCTCAGGGATGGAGTGGGCGTGTGGTCTGCCAGCATGGGCCCCACGGCCTGCCCAGGGCTCAGGGCTGGACTGGATGATCGCCAAGAGCTGCTCCAGAGCCAACAGTGTCCAGGGCGTGTGGCCTCAGGGTTGGCACCTCCTCCCTGGGTTTCTAAGATTTCGTGTGAGCTAGGTTCCAAGAGTCCTTAGATCCCGTTTCTGAAAGTTCATGGCACTGAGAATGCTTGGCTCTATCATTTCATGGTTCTCTAGGTTTTTGGTTTTGTTTTTTATGGTTCTCTGGTTTAGACCTAAAGTTCTAAGATTCCCAAATTTTGGAGGCCTCAAGGGCCAAGGCAGAACTGACAGTCCCTCTGATCCCTCCCTTCTGCTCTCTCCAGGCCATTCTGAGCATGCTGCAGGACATGAATTTCATCAACAACTACAAAATTGACTGCCCAACTCTGGCCCGGTGCGCACCCCAGCCCTCCCCTCCACGTGCAGGCAGCCCTGGGCTTTGCCTCCCTGTGTCCTCCGTTCTCACATCCATTGCCCCAGCGCTCTGGACAGGGGTCTCTGTGGATGACTGGGAATGGCCCGATCTGTGGGAGTGGGGCAGATCCCTGAGTGAGAGGCAATTCCCAGACTCTGGGACCACGAGTAAAGGAAAGGAACGGGGCAAGGCAGAGCCTGAAGGGCTTCCTGGAGGAGGAGAGCCTGAGGCCCCTCTACTGCCCTTTCTCCTCCCCTCAGGTTCTGCTTGATGGTGAAGAAGGGCTACCGAGATCCCCCCTACCACAACTGGATGCATGCCTTTTCTGTCTCCCACTTCTGCTACCTGCTCTACAAGAATCTGGAGCTCTCCAACTACCTCGAGTGAGTGGCTGCACTGGCCGCCCAGTCTGGCAGCTGCTAGAGTCCCCTTCTTTGGGATAGGGAGGCACCTCCAGTGTGGCAGGCCCTCGACATGCATCACCTCCTGGGACCCTCTTAACAGTCTCGTGAGGAAGGTTGCATAGCCCCATTTTCTGGGTGGGACTTGCTCACAGTCACATACCCCTGGAGCAGTGAGCCTGTCGAACTCCAAACCAGGGCTGCTTCCCAAGAAAGGGACCCAGGTGTCCTGAGCTCCTGTCGGGTGGCTCCTGGACATCTCATGCAGCCATTCTTCCTCTGGATGTGTGGGAGGGGGCTGATCTCCCTCTCCCATCTGCCTCACAACCAGGGACATCGAGATCTTCGCCTTGTTTATTTCCTGCATGTGTCATGACCTGGACCACAGAGGCACAAACAACTCCTTCCAGGTGGCCTCGGTGAGACTCTGCCCTCCTCATAGTGGGCACCCTCCTGGGGGCATCTGGGAGTCTCACCCCTCCAGCCTGAGGAGAGGTGGGAGCTGGTGAGACCAGGAGCTGGTTTAGAGCTGGGAGGAGGCTCGCCGAGGCTTTGCATGGGCTCTAAGATGGGAGAGTGGTGAGGGGCAGGGAGGACAGGGCAATGCCTAGCCTAATATGGCAGGCACTTACATCTGATGGGAGGAGTGATGGAGATTTCCCCGGCTTTTCCAGAAATCGGTGCTGGCTGCGCTCTACAGCTCCGAAGGCTCTGTCATGGAGGTACCGCCATTCCACCCAATAGCCCTGTACCCACCATTCTCTTAAGGCTGGTGACTTACATAGTTACTGTGACCCAGCTCCTCCCTTTCCCAAGCCCTGCTCTCCAGACAGGCCCTGAGGGCTGTAGCCAGCCCCCCAGGACATGTCTGGCTCCTTTTGCTGGATGGGCTTGGAGGGGTGCTGGTGTGGATGGGGGTGTGAGTCAGCCTGCAGGTTTTGCCCGAGCCCAGGTCTGCACAGGGAGGACTTGTATTTAGCATGTTTCTCTTTGCGTATCTGGGAATGCCCTGTGCAACCCCCACCCCACCAGGCCTAGGATTGCTCTGCCCATCACTCCCAATTTTGCCTTAGGTTGTTTGGATTGGGTCTGTCCATATCCAGATCGAAGCTCCCTGGGGCAGGGACAAAATCTGAGACATCTCTGAATTCCCTGCGCTTGGCACAGGGCTTGGCACAGAGTAGAAGCCAAACCTGCAAGGTCACCTTGCCCCACGCTGCCCCCCATAACACCCCACTGGAGACTGCCCCTGTTTGCATGCCCCCGGGAGATGAGGGGCTCACTCCCTCCCAGGAGGCTGCCTGGCAGCCCTGCTTCTGCCCTCTGTGCCCTAGGCTAAGCCTGCTCCTCCTCCTAGTGACAGCCCATCAGCATCTGGAGACAGGGGCCTTGCCCTCACCTCATCACTGCCTTTCTTTGTCAGCAAACAAATGTTTGCTGCATGAATTCGTGTCTAGGACTCCGAGGGATCATTTCAGAATGATTCCAGTTTGAGAGGCTCTCAGAGCTTGCCTGGTTGTGTCCCTCCCTGTGACGGCTGAGGGATCTGAGGCTCAGGGCCTGCAAGGACTTGCCCAGGGTCACACAGAGAGCCAAAACAGAGCCCAGAAAGGGAACCAGGTCCCCAGACTCCCTGTGTCTGCCTGCTCTGCTCACCTTGGGGGGCTGGGTCTGTACCAGGTCTGCTCCCTCTCTTGGGGTCAGCAGTGAGCAACATCCCCCACCCCCGCGAGGCCTCCATCTTTCCTCTCCCCCGACAGAGACACCACTTCGCTCAGGCCATCGCCATCCTCAACACCCACGGTTGCAACATCTTCGACCACTTCTCCCGGAAGGTGACGGGGCCAGGGGTGGGGGTGAAGGAGTGGGAGCCCAGAGCTGGCCTGAGGCAGGAGAAGGAGCCGAGGGAGTGGGTGGGAGTGTCTGGCAGGAGGTCTTGACAGCCTCCCCCCCCCGCCCCCCGGCCCAGGACTATCAGCGTATGCTGGACCTGATGCGGGATATCATCTTGGCCACCGACCTGGCCCATCACCTCCGCATCTTCAAAGACCTCCAGAAGATGGCTGAAGGTGCCTGCTTTTAACCCCGGCCTCAGGGTTGGGGAAGGATCACCAAGAGGGTGATGTGCCTAGAGAGCAGCCCCAGGTGTTTAGACCCACCCCCTCCAGCATGGAGCCATCAGACCCAGGCAGATCCAGCACCAGCCCTCTGGCTCCCATTCAGGGTGCTGGATTTCCTGGACCACGCACGTAGGGTGGGCCCTGGGGGCCTTGCCCTCAGAGAGAGGGGACTGGGTCCTTGACCCCACCCTCTCCCCAACAGTGGGTTATGACCGAACCAACAAGCAGCACCATAGCCTCCTCCTCTGCCTCCTTATGACCTCCTGTGACCTCTCTGACCAGACCAAGGGCTGGAAGACTACCAGGAAGATCGCAGTAAGTGCTGCCCCTCCCTGAGGAGGTGCAGGCTTCACAGCCGGCCCAGTTCTGTGCGGCTCCTGCCGCCCAAACACCCTCTCTGGGCCGAGCTCAGCCTGGCTCAGTTCTGGGGAGACAGAAACCTAGACCACGTCAGGGCGACAGATGGGGAGATTCAGAGCGGGGCATGGACTCACCAGGTGTCACACAGCATGTCAGTGGCTGGTGGAAGGGGGGCCGGAACCCAGCCACTCCTTCCCATCTGGGGCCATCCCCCGGCCAAACTGGGCCTGAGGTGGGGCTGAGGGATGCCTCAGTTTGCCATCTTGGGAATGAGCTGTAGAGGAGCTCGGGCGGACGGATCCCACGCACAGAGTATGACCAGAGTGTTGGCCTTTCAGGAGCTGATCTACAAAGAGTTCTTCTCCCAGGGAGACTTGGTACGTGGGGAGAGACCTCGGCCGTCCAGGTTGCGGGGAGGGTCCCTGGCCTGGGGTTGGGAAGGGCTGGGTTAGTTTCATCCTGGTGCCTGATGGAGGGAGAAGGGGCCAGGCCTGACAACTTGCGCCTGCAGGAGAAGGCCATGGGCAACAGGCCGATGGAGATGATGGACCGGGAGAAGGCCTATATCCCCGAGCTGCAGATCAGCTTTATGGAGCACATCGCAATGCCCATCTACAAGTGAGAGAGCTCAGGGAGCCTGCTGGGGGGATGGGGCTGGCTGCGGCAGACACAGGTGCTGGGCTGGCCTGCCCAGCTCCCGCTGACCCATCCCGCGGCCTCTGGGTCCAGCCGTCTCCCTCTGTCCCATAAATGGGGTCTTCACTTCATGCTCTCCTTGAGTGTCCAGTCCTATGCCTCACACTCGGGTGCAAGTTCTACTTGCAGTGTAGCCCAAATCTCCCTTGCTACTCACAGTCTGACTTCTGATCCTATCCCTGCACTCTTGCACCCCCAGGCTGCTGCAGGACCTGTTCCCCAAGGCAGCAGAGCTGTACGAACGCGTGGCCTCTAACCGTGAGCACTGGACCAAGGTGTCTCACAAGTTCACCATCCGCGGCCTCCCGAGCAACAACTCGCTGGACTTCCTGGACGAGGAGTACGAGATGCCTGAGCTGGATGGCACTGGGGCCCCCGTCAATGGCTGTTGCAGCCTTGATGCTGAATGAGCCCCTCCCCGGGACCCTTCCCTGCCCAGGCCTCCTCCTCACAGCCCTCCACTGGACCACAGGTCCTAGGTTCTAATCCAGGACTTACCGTGCCACCCTGGGCAAGCACTGACCTTCCCGGGCCTCAGCTTTCTTGTCTGTATAATGGAAGCAAGACTTCCAGCCTCACCAAGACTTTGTCATTTGTCCTCCGAGAGCACAGGGGTGACTGAGGAGCAGTGGGCCCTGCTCTGCGCCCCTGACCACATCTTGGCAAGTCCTCCGCAGCCACTCTTTCTTCTGAGGCAGCCTGGATGGTTTCTCCTGGGCCACGTTCCTGCTCCACCAGATCTGGCCCTCTTCCCTCTTCCCTCTTCCCTCTTCCCTCTTCCAGGGTCCTCCTGCAAGGAGGAGGTGGGACGTCTCAGTGAGCAGAGAGTGGCTCTTAGAAACAGTCATTAGCTCTGCTGGATGACCAGAAATAGCCATGAGGCCGAAGGTGCCCCTTAGGATCGCCACTATACTTATGGTGGGCATTGGAACCTGGGAAGCTGCCCGGGCCCCACACAAAAGCTGCCAGAGGGCTGGCTCAGTGCTCTGAGCAGAGGGGGCTCAGGAAGAAAGCAGGTTGGGAATGGTGGGCAGAAGGATCCCGGGGCTGGAAGACAGGCTCCAGTTGAGTCAATAATGCTTCCTCCTGGCTGTGTGACCCTGGGCAAGTGACTCCCCCTATTTGGGTGAGACAGGAGAGTGAGACTATCCATTTTCTAAGACCCCTTTTAGATCAAAGTCCCATTGGCTCTGTGGAGTCCCAGGAGAAGCTGTGGAATGTCCCTGCCACCCTAGGGCAGAGAGCCGACCCTGAGTCCTTCAGGGGCCCCCTGAGTGTCCCCCGCTCTTAGCCCAAGTCCCTTCCCCATCCCTGCAGCCAGAGAGGGCTGCCTCAGCCCTAGCAGGGCTCCTATCTTCTTCAAGGCCATATCTACCCGTGCCCTGGGGCTTGGAAGACCCCCATAGGGCCGGGCCTCTTGGGTCAGCCCGGCTGCTGGCTTCTCCCTCCTCTGTGTTATTCTGTATGTGTTGTGGGGTGGGGGGAGGGGGGCCACCTGCCTTACCTATTCTGAGTTGCCTTTAGAGAGATGCGTTTTTCTAGGACTCTGTGCAACTGTTGTATATGGTCCCGTGGGCTGACCGCTTTGTACATGAGAATAAATCTATTTCTTTCTACCAACCCTCTCCCATGGGGCTATTTCCAGATATTGTGCACGGAGATGGGGGAAACAGAATTGGGGCCAGAAAATGCTCTTTAGAACTCCTTGGCTACCGGAGCCCCCACCCCTTGCGCCTAGCTCCTCTTCTAGGAGAGTCATAGACCTGTCAGGGTACCCCTGGACCAGTCCTCTACCAGACTGTAGGGTCTTAGAGGTGGATGGCGGATGAGGAGGCCTGGGCATGGAGCAGTGAGAGGACATGTTGGCTGGCAGAGATTGTGGACTGGAAAGAAAGAATTGAGGGGCTGAAGCAATCAAGGAGGCTGCCTGGGGGAGGCAGCCTAAAGCTCCTCCTAAACCCTCTGTCTGCTGGCCTACTGGTCATGAGTGCCCATACAGCCAGGGCCTAAGCCTCTGAAACCCCTCCTGGCTTTCCCTATCTGTGTCCCCATAAGTCCTGCCGAAGAAGTACCCCTGAGTCTGATTCTACACCAGATGCAGCCCGAGTTGTGTCGATTTAGTTCCCTGCTTTTCTGGTTGTGAGAGTGTTTGCCTCTGCACAGAGAGGCAGATGCCAGACTGGACCATAAGGAGGCTCTAACAGGTAAAATCTCTAGACCGTGCCCCTCTCTTGCCTACACCCCCTGCCCCGCCATTTCCTCTCCTGTTCATCTCTTCCAGATCAGCAAAGCTTGCTGTGTTAAGTGCTGGACACTGGGATTTCCTTTCTTGGGAGAAAGAGGAAAGGAGGGCTGGGAGGAGATGGTTAGGGCTATCCTGTGACCACTGGCGGTGCCCCAGGTGCCGGCCTTTGGGACCACAGAGCCGATTGGTTTCTCACGGTTTGGTACCTGCTCTTCTGGGCTTAATGGTTTCGGACACCTAGCCTTCCCTTAGGAGCTTGGGGTCCAGTCCCCTCCCCTGCCCAGCCCCTGCTTTGGGCCCCCAGGCTGTCCCTGTCCTCTCGCAGCACAGGACCCAGGCTGACCCAGGCAGGGGCAGGCCAGTGCACAACAGGGCCCCCGGCTGACCGGGGCTGGCTATTCAAACGACATGCAGCTGAGCCCAGCATCAGTGCGGGTTGGCGCAGGTGCTTCTCTGCCTGGGATCCACCCCACCCCCAACCTTGAATGTGTGTATGTGTCCCTCTTCTACCAGCTTTTGGACAAAGGGAAAGCACAAGTCCCCTGTGTGCACACTGCAGGGACCCCGCTCCCCCTCCCTGCATCTGTTGTCTGTCCCCAGCTCAACCCTCCCTTGAGGACATTTAATCCCATTTGAGGCCCATGCTGTGACACATCCCTCCTTGCCACCCAGCTGAGTGAACAATTCACAAATATTTCCTCATGCATGCAGGACCCTGTGCTGAGGCCCAGAGCTAACTGTCCTTGTCCTTGGTCTGGAAGGTCTAGCAGCCTGGCCAGGGAGATATGGTCACAGGACATGACAACTCCATGGGACTCTTGGCCATGGGGCTCCAGGCAGGATCATAAAATAACCCCAGAGAAAAGGCAGCGAGGTCTGGAAGATGAGCAGGTACTGTTTTCCTGTGGGCAAAAAGGGGACAGACGCTCCTGGTAGAAGGGACTGCTCATACAAAGACATACAGGGAATGAAGAGACAGAGGGAAGATATGGCCAGACCAGGGAGGGCCTTGAATGCCAGGCTGGGAAGTTTGGTTTTACTGCGGGGGCAGTGGGGAGCCAGGGAAAGTTTTCAGTAAAGGAGTGACTTGGCCTTAGATTTTAGAAAGATCCTGCTGGGAAGCAGAGAAAGGACTGCAGGATTGAGATGGGGCAGGGGTCCTTCTAGAGCTAATGCTCCGTGCCCTAGGCCAGAGGAGGGAAGGAGGAATTCAAGACATGTTGGATTGGCAGAACCTGGTGACCAATTGGATGGAGGTGAGGGCAGAGGGAGGCCTGGGAGGTGGCCTGGAAGGTGGGTCCACGTGGCCCCATGAACCGCCCTGGGTGGCCGCTCATGCCACTCTTACCTGCAGCCAGGTGTGGGGTGGCGCCTCCAGCAGGAGGTGAGCTCGCGGGAGGATGGGCGGGGCAGCGGTTCGGGCGGCTGGGGGAGGGGCGGCTGGATAAATGGGAAGACAGCTAGGAGGAGGAGTCTCTGTGCTGCTCTCCCCGGCAGCTCTCACTAG
The DNA here is from genome assembly GCF_029215605.1 of Mirounga angustirostris. Lineage (NCBI taxonomy): Eukaryota > Metazoa > Chordata > Mammalia > Carnivora > Phocidae > Mirounga > Mirounga angustirostris. The sequence continues at coordinate 56,686,880 of NW_026991721.1, forward strand.
ATCTGAGAACACTAGGCTTGGCCCCATGGCTTCTTGTAGCTGCCCAGCCCTCCCAACTTAATAATTTTACATAAACCTTACTATGATTCTGGGGAGTAGATACCGTATCTCATTCTGTAGCCAAGCAGCTTGAGGTTCAGGGAGCTTGACTAATCTGCCAAGCTTGAGATGTGAGCCCCGCCTGCCTCACTCCCCTCCCATGGCTCTTTCCCTGGGATAGAGAAAGGAGATTCAGGAGGGCAGAGTCTCTGTCTGTCTCTGCAGGACTGTGGTGGGGGGTAGGGGTGGTGAGCAAGTGGGGTTGGAGCCCCAGAGAAGGATCTGGGATCAGTTTTGCTTCTGTGTTGCAGAGGCCCAGAGTGGGGAGAGAGAAGAGGTAAAGGGGTGGGTGGCCTATAGTGCAGCTCATGGCCACTAGATGGCACTCAACCCCTGCTCACCTCACCTCCTCAGGTCTAAGACCGGTGCGGGGCGGCGGGGGGGTTGTGGGGGCTAACCTCACTCCCATCCACTCACGCGTGCTCCTCTCCTACTCTCACACACAGACTTCTCCCTCTCTCTCTCTCACACACACACATACACACACAGACTCACATGCTCATTCTATAGGCAGACACACTCCTGAGGCTGACTTAACACAGTCTACACGGGGTACAGACTCCATAGGGAAAATGGGAAATGTTTCTTGGGGGCCTCTAGCCCCTTTAGCTGCTCTCTGAACAGGACTGAGGCCCGTCAGTCTTACCTGAGGGAGAGCCCATGTCTGGGGCGTGTCTGCCTGCCGAGGGGCCTCCCTCTGCATGAGGATCCCTGGGGAGGCAGGACCAGCCTTGTGATCCGGCGTGGGTGGAAACTCTCCTCCAGGAGACAGCACTGTGAGGCCTGGTCCTGTGCTGATGAAGCTGGGGGGTCAGAGCGGGAGCTAGCTGGAATGCACAGGGGCCTCCAGAGGAGGCTGGGCTCAGGGCTCTTGACGTTTGGATGGGACGCCTGGGACAGGAGGTGAGGGCACTGCACATAGGCCAGGAAAGCAGGCTGGGTAGTGGGGAGATACAGGGTCTGTGCCCAAGGCCTCAGCCTTCCCTCACTGCTCGGCCTCCCAGGGCTCTCTCCTTGAGGCAGGGTGGGTGGGGCCTGGAGGTGGGGAGTGCAAGCCGCCAAAGATGTCAGGAGGTGGCCCGACAGGGGAGGGGCATGCCACGAGAGGACAGCAGGGAGATGCTATTTTCTTAGGCTCCACTGCAGTGTCCTGGAAGGGCCCCGAGCAGGGAGGTGAAGGGGTTAGAGGCCTGCTCTGAGCAGGAGCTGGGCCCCAGGGCAGCAGGGCAGCCACACGTCCAAGCTAGACTCGGCACAGTGCCTGGGAAGAGAAAAGAGAGTGGGTTGACAGGGGAATGAGAGGAGTGGGGAGGAAGAGGCAGCATGGCTGGTTTGGGGAGGATCAGGAATGTCAGGGGAGGCCTCCCATCTGACAGCAATTCGCGCTGCTGGGTTCTCTCTCCTGAAACACAAAACAAGAGTTGTCACGACACACCCAATCCCGCCAGGACTTTCTTTTCTCTCCTGACGGGATGAGCACTCAGATTCTCCCTCGCTGGCCTCAGTTTTCCTGTCCACAAACTGGGGTGAAGAGGCCCCTCTGGAGGCCGTCAGGAGACAGGAGGGTGTGCTGGGAGGGAAGCCACTCTACCTCTAAGGAGTTGCGTGTGAATGAAATCTGCACATAGACGCCATGGCCAGACCGTTCTCTGAGGGCTTATAGGATGGGTCCGTACAGGAAGAAGAGTACGCGGTCCCATTTGAAGATGGACGACACAGGTGTGAGAATGGGAGGTGTTGTCATTCCTGCCAAGATGGCTGTCACTCTCTATTCCTCAGTCATCCCTGCAGAAACGATAGAACTGAGCAAGGAGCGTGGCATTCTGGGAACTAACAATTCTGGATGAGTTGGGGAGAGATAAAAGTGAGAAGCTGAGTTGGAGGAAAGCACTTGCCTCACCCCATGTTGCCTTGGACAGTCAACCATTGCCTGTCCCCTCACCTCTGCACAAACTCCTGGGGCTTCTTTATCCCCTTGGGCAGTGGCTGGAGGAAAAGAACTACCTCCTAATGGGGAGGCTTTCCCAAGAATGGGTGGGAATTATTGTCCCCTTTAGAGACAAGGGAAACTGAGGCCCAGAAGCTCAGCTAGCAGCAACCTCCCTCAGAGCAGAAGTTGCTTATAGAGCATCCCCAGGGTCGGATGAGGAAATCAGCCCTCAGAAAGGACAGAAACCTCTAAGATCATACAAGATACAGAGGAGGAACGGGGCTGAGTACCAGCTCCCAGTCCCTGGCCGGAGGGTCTTGTCCCTGTCCCAGGGAGGGCAGTCTTTGCTTCCTTGAGTCACCAACATCAGGCCTCATGTCGCTCCTCCCCACCCCCCCGCAGACCTGGTCCTGGTAAGCTGCTTTGTTCCTCCCTCATCCCAGCACCCCTGCATCTGCCTAGTGCTGGGGTCAGGGAAGGGGGAGGACAGTGAGAGCAGTAGGTGTCCTTTTCTCTCCACATCTGCCTCTGAGCATCCATGTGGCTCTCAGCTTAGACTTGCCAGGCAGTGTGTGCCAGGCAGTGTGTGCCCGTCAGGTGCACGAGCTTGCTTTCCTCCTATAGACTGGGACCCCTTCAAGGGCAGGAACAGATCTGCCTTGGCTCTGGCTTCCCACATCCCTACTCAGAGTTTGGTGCACAGAAGGTGCTCAAAAGAGGCCTGTTGATTGATCAAAAGTGACAGAGTCAGGACTCCAGTGCGTGCATTGATCACAACGCAGCTGAACACTTGAGGGAGACCCTCTGGAAATCTCCAGAATTCTCTATGCAGCTCTTCCACCTCTGGTACTCTGCCCTGTAAATTCTAGCCAACTGGATCTCTTCAGACTCACAACTCCATCCTCTCAACTCAGGGAGACTTCCAGGCCTCACCGGGGATCCCCCTCCCTGCACTGTGGCCTGGAAACTCTCTCTAGGCTATAAGCTGGGCAATTGTAGAGCTTACCACAATTTTCTTTTCTCTTACAATCCCATTCCTTGTCTGGTACCCGACCCCTTGAAAACCTTTATTTCATACATTTTGTCCATTATGTTGTTGTTATTTCAAGGAGACAGGTAAATCTAGCCTTTATTACTCTGCCTTGGATGGGAGTGTGAGTCTATTTTACTAACTTTTATTGAAGTATAGTATTCCACATATGAATGTTGACAGCCATTTGGATATTAATATCTTGGCCGTTAGGAACAATGTTCCCAGGGATATTCTTGTGTATGTATATATTTTGAGTACTCCATTGTATGAATATATATTTATCTATTTCTACTGTTGATGTATATCTTTAAGCTTCCATCAGGAGCCATTCCTTTCTATTTGAAAACACCCTTTTAGTGTCTCCTTTCATGCAGGTCTGCTGCTGTTGAATCCTTCTGGATTGGACTAGTTTGAAAATGTCTGTTTCTCCTTCATTGTTTGGGATGTTTTTGCAGCTGTTGAAGTCTAGGTTGGGACTCCATGCACTTTGGAGATCACATTCGATGCTCTTTTGACTGCCATTGGTTCTGATGAGAAGCCAGACAGCAGTCTTGTTCTTATTCCTTTGAAAGTACCATAATGCATCTCGTTCTCTGGTTGCTAAGATTTTCTCTTTGTTTTTGGTTTTCAGCAGTTTTATGTATGCTTATGTATGGTTTTCTCTGTATTTCTTTTTTTTTTTTAAGATTTTATTTATTTATTTGACAGAGAGAGACAGTGAGAGAGGGAACACAAGCAGGGGGAGTGGGGGAGGGAGAAGCAGGCTTCCCGTGGAGCAGGGAGCCCAATGCGGGCTCGATCCCAGGACCCTGGGAATCATGACCTAAGCCGAAGGCAGACGCTTAACAAACGACTGAGCCACCCAGGCGCCCCTTCTCTGTATTTCTCCTGTTTGAGATTCATAACGCGTCTTGAATCCGTGGTGATTTTCCCCTCCCCTCAATCCAGTCTTCATCGGCTATGGATAAGTACGTTTCCCATAATTCCCAAAGCATGCTAAGAAAGTATTCTACGAAATTTTGCTGAAATCCTGTGATAAACAAGAGAAAAATAGTGATGCAGATATGGGGGAAATTATTTTATGTTGACCACTAGATTCTTATCCTTGGGGTTCACACTCACACCCCCCTCAGGAGAGGAGAAGGGTCATCAGTCGCAGTCTCTGTCCTTAGCTCCTGATCTATAACCGAGGATCTGTCCCTGACCAGATATCCTGACCTAGAAGCAACGCTTTCTACCTTCTGCCTAGTGGCTGGTGAGAAGGAAAAACTACTTTGTCTCTGTCTCTCTGGCTTCAGTTTGCCTCTCATAAACACTTACATTGTAATTAATGCAGGACACTTCAGTATTTCGTTGTTTAGAACTGCTCCTTATCAGAATAGGATTTTGGAATTCCCTATGTGACAGTAAGTAGATCCCTGAGTGGTGAGTTCCAGCTCAGTGAAATAAAGGGTAGCCGGCGGTGGATTTCTCGCTCTTTTCTTCGACTACCAGGCTTCGAGTGCACCCGTATGACGAGTCAGGAAGACATCAGGCATCTACCTTCCTACCGTGCCTCTATCTCTGCCAGCTCATTTGCTGTTTCAGTGGTGAATCAAAGTGGAAGCCCCTTTGTACCTGGTCCGGGTCACTACCCTCACCAGTCTTGGCACCCAGGCAAAACCCCTGTGACACGGCCCAGCTCACTGGTCCATGTGTCTTTCCTGAATCCCAGATACAAGCATCTAGTTGTCTGATCCCTCCTAGATTGCCTTCCTGTGGTATAGGGGCTGGAAGACATTTCCCACATTCCACTCCAGCTTGGGTTTCACATGGGACCTGGGTTCTATCAGGAAGGTGTCGGAAGGGCTTGGAGGAGGGCTACCCCGGCGGGCTGTGCTGTCGGGAGGTGAGACATAGCGAGCCAGACAAGGGAAAGGCCACGTCATCTGCCCGGCCCCCACAGAGGCCCCCACTCCACCAGCGAGTCCCCCACGTGGTGGCCAGAGGCCATTGGCCGTGTTGTTCTTCGCTCCAAGCCTCCGGTGGTGGCTACCTGGCGTATAACCCACTCTCTGAGCTTGGCCTTGACCACGTGCATTTCTCCCAAATGCCCCAGACACTGTTTGGCCTGCAGCTGCCTGAAGCCCTGCGCCTGGGCCTGCTCTTCTTCTCCTGGGGGTCTTCCTCATTCTCACCCTGCCTTCCCACCTGCAGGGAGCCCCCTGCCATCCAGCTGCCACTGGTACCACAGCCCCCGTCGTCTCTGTCACTTTGCTGGTACTGTGTTTGCTCCCACCTCTTCTAGTCCATTGGCTCACAGGATGAGGGCCAGAGCTGCCCTGAGGATTAGTTATGTTCTCCAGCTTGGTCTTCTCCCGTGGTATGCAGTAGGTACCTAATTAATGTGTGAGAGCGAAAAAAAAAAAGGTGTCCTTGCCAAGACACGGAGGTGGAAGTACATAATGGACATTGATGCCTGCAAGCAGGTGGATAGAATCACCTGAAAAGCACTGTATGAGGCACCCACGGAGGGCTTTCTAAACGGCAAGCCTTCACACCGGTGCCGAGCGATAGGTAGCTGTATGGTGAGGTTTCCACTTGAAAACCGGTTGGGCGTTTTGGCTGGCCATGACCTTCAACTGTGTAGCACTGAGCCTGATTCTCTTCTCCTTCTACTTAAGCCTATGTAGCTTATGGTGTGTACAACTAAGAATCTCAACTGATAGAGTCCTCTCAAAGCACTGATCCCATTGGTTATAATTGCCTGTCTCCCCCAATAAAACATGAGCTCCTTGAGGGGAGGGACTCAGTCTGGCTTATTTCTGTATCCTTAGTACCCAGCACAGAGCTTAGGACAGAGTAGGCACTCAGCAAACGTGTACTAACTGCTTAAATGAAATGTGAGTCATTGTAAATCCAGTCCGCGTGACTGCCTCCATTGAGGGATCTGGGGCTGGCCTGCATATCTTGAGGAGTATCTCGGTTGCGATCATGGATGTGCAAGAGTTATCTCATTCAACTGAGGAAAAGAGTTTGCTCAGTAAAACCGTGCCTGCATGACGAACAATCAGGCATAGTGGAGTCATGCTCGTGTGACCAGCGCTGAACATCATTTGAAACAAACTGGCTTCCAGAACACCAGCAGGCTCCAGGATGCAGTGATATTCACCACGAGTGGGGCATGTAAAAGGACAGAGAAAAATCATTGAATTCATACTATAAAATCATCAAATAAATTTTAAAATCTCACCAATTGGAAAACTCCCCCCTAAAGAAATGTCACCCCGAACTTGCCCTAAGCATTTGTTTTCATCTCTAAATGCGATCTGTGACTCCTTATTCCTGGGTCCTCCTAGTGCCAAACACAGACCCCCAATTTTATGTTCTTATTCTCTTAGAGGTTTTTTCGTGACACTCTTCTAAGTTGCTAGATGGGTTTACATGGACCCTCTCGGCGGCTGGCGGATATCCCGCCAAGGGAAGTGTTTGGGCAGTAAGAGCCCGGTGGTTAAGGGCGTGGCGTCTGCCATCAGGCAGACCTGGCTCAGATCTCTGTCCTGCCATTCCTTTCCGTGTGACTTCGGGTAAGGACTTACGTTCCCTGAGTCTCAATGTCCTCCTCTGTAAAGGGAGGATGATCATAAGCCTTCTCAAGGCTGTGGTGAGGATTAAATGAGAAAAGACATGACAGCCTTTGGCCCCTGTCAAAGCTACAGGGGAGTGAATTGCAGGATTTCATCAGGGAATGAGGAGAGAACTTCATCTTTGGCAAAGGCTGAGGGGTGGGAGGAGAGCTCCCGGGAAGAGGGCTTTGGCCTCAGGGACAGAAAGAGCAGTTTCAAAAGAGTTTGGACGTGGTTACCTGTGGCGATCTGGGTTAGTGTACTGAATGTGCCCCCCGACAAAGGTATGTTCAAGTCCTAATCCCTGATACCCGTGAATGTGACCTTCTCTGGAAATAGGGTCTTTGCAGATGTGACTCAGTTGAGGTCATTACAAGAAGGAAATGTGGACACGGAGACACACAGAAAGAAGGTCATTTGAAGATGGAGGCAGGGATGGGATGATGCCACCACGAGTCAAGCAACACCAAGCAGGGCCACCAGCGCCAGAAGCTGAGAGAGAGTCAAGGAAAGATCGTCCTCTAGGTCCTTCAGAGACAGCATGGCCTGCCAGCACTGATTTAGGACTTCTAGCCTCCAGAACTATGAGACAACACATTTCTGTGGTCTGAAGCCATCCGCTTTGTGGTGCTTTGTTACTGCAACCCAAGGAGACCAACGCAGGGGGTGTGGCCGGGAAAGGATGCCTCAGGGCACAGGGCACAGGTGGATCGGAGGGAGGGGGGACACAGCTGACCATGTTCCGACTTTGGTGTCTTGGGTCCAGTTGGCAGGACAGCCCAATCACGGTACACACAAACGCTTAGCGTCCTTGCCCCGAGATGGAACAACTCCTCAGTGCAATCATTGATTGATGTTCCATATTTCCTTCTCCCATCAGACCGAGACTAGGGTGTCCTTAGACCCTATCCATTCTCAGCTTGTTCCCCTTTCCTGTCCTGTTTGCCTCACTCCCTTACAGGTTGTTTCTGACAAGCACTCCCATCTCCGTCAGCGTGTGGTCACCATCCCTCAGAGTGTTCATGACAAACTTGCCCAGCCCAGCCTTGCGCCAGCTGCTGGGGGGAGGGGTGGTGACACGGAAGCACTAAGGCGGGGTCCCCCCTGGAGGGAGCTCAGAGTAACCTGGGTGAAACATTAATTGATTCATCAACTAGTTCATAGTGAAATGCACATTTGTTGAAAACATACTATGTGCTGTCCCTACCTGGACATCGGAAAGGCTACAGAGATCAACAAAACCAGACACCAGGGTGTCTGGGTAGCGCCGTCGGTTAAACATCCGACTCTTCAGCCATGAGATTGAGCCCCGTGTGGGGCTCCACGCTCAGCGTGGAGTCTGCTTGAGATTCTCCCTCTCCCTCTGCCCCACCCCGTGCTGGCGCTCGCTGGACTCTAAACAAACAAATAAGTAAATCTTAAAAAACAAACAAACAAACCCAGAAACCAAACTCATAGGCTAATTGAGGGATAGACATTCATCAAATAGACTCACAGGCAGGGGTGCCTGGCTGGCTCAGTTGGTAGAGCATGCGACTCCTGACCTTGGGGTCATGAGTTCAAGCCCCGTATAGAGCTTATTTAAAAAAAAAACCAACCAGACTCACAAGCAAATGTAAAATGGCAATTGTTCCAACAGGGCCATTAAGGAAAAGTAGATGCTACAAGAGCCTCTGACAGGTGGATTTGAACTGGTCATGGTGGTCAGTGGGTCTTAGCAGAAGGAGAGCACCCAGGCTAAGGCCTGAGGTAAATTAAGAGCAAAAGGAACAGCATGTGCAAAGATCCCAAGACAGGAGGCAGCACAAGAAGGAGGGTCTTAAGGAAGGTCAGGGGTGGGTGGCTGGGAGACTATGAACTATGAGAGGGAATGTGGAAGATGAGGCAAGAGAGCCAGACTCTGTTAGGGATTTTGAGCTTTATCCCAAAAGGAATGAATATCAAGGGTCTGCAGTAGGGAGGTGACCTGGTCAGAAACCGAGACACGCACTCTGGTGGCAGCACCGGCTGGGGGAGCAGCTGGGTGCCTGGGCAGGGAGGGAGCTCCTGCAGCAGCTCAAGTGAGCACGTGGTAGTAACATGGGCCCAGGTCACGGAGGATGGAGAGAGGTGCACGGGTTGGAGACACAGCCTTGGCGATGGGTGGGAGGTGATGTCTGGGAGGGAGAAAGGGGATTGGTGATGACTCTTAGTTTTCTGGTTTGTGCAACTAGATAGATCTTGGTGCCATTTGCTGGGAGAAGGCGCCCTGGAAGAGGACCAGATTTGGAGGAGAAAACCCTTAATTCAGGAAAAGTTCTTTGTGAACCCTATGGTTGCAGGAATATCAGCTGTTACCACCCACTCATTAAAAAAATATTGAATAAACGCTTGCTATATGCTGAGCCCTGTGCCAAGTGCTAGAGATGAAAGGGAAGGAAATTAGCTTTTGATGCACAACTCTGCAAGGCAGTAGGCTAGCGAGATTAAGCTGGGCATCATGGTGTGCGACAGACCTGGTGTTGAGACCTGGCTCTACAGCTTCCTGGCTCTATGACCTTGGGCAAATCACTTAACCTCTGGGTGTCTCAGGATCATCTGTAAAATGGGATTTACAGCCCTGTCCCCTAGAATGTTCTGTGCCTCTAGCCACAACACGACCTACTGCCTTTAGCACAGTGCTTTGCACACGGCAAGTGCTTAATATAAAGATGCTGTTGGGCGCCTGGGTGGCTCAGTCGGTTAAGCGACTGCCTTCGGCTCGGGTCGTGATCCTGGAGTCCCGGGATCGAGTCCCGCATCGGGCTCCCTGCTCGGCGGGGAGTCTGCTTCTCCCTCTGACCCTCCCCCCTCTCATGTGCTCTCTCTCAAATAAATAAATAAAATCTTAAAAAAAAAAAAAAGATGCTGTTGTTGGTTCTTTATGTAAGGCCTGATCACGTCTTTTTTTTTTTTTTTTTTAAGATTTTCTTTCTTTATTTGACAGAGAGAGATAGAGCACAAGCAGGGGCAGCGGGAAAAGCAGGTTCCCCACTGAGCAGGGACCCGATGTGGGGCTCAATCCCAAGACCCCGAGATCGTGTCCTGAGCCAAAGGCAGACGCTTAACCGACTGAGCCACCCAGGCGCCCCTCATATGTCATTTCATCTAATCTCTACCACAACCTCTTGAGAGAATGACCATTGTATCTCATTTTACAGATAAGGCAGCCCTGCGGATTGCCTAGCCAATGGCATTTTCCGTCTTCCTCACTGTAAGAAAGCAGGATTTATTTGGGTGTTCATCATTCCATATTCAGGAAAGCGGTTCCCCTCTCTTGCCTCAGGGCATAAATCCTAATTAGTCTAAACTAATTATGGTAATTCCATTCCCCTATCCAATGATTGATTTAGGCAGTCATGTGGTCCATTCCTACCCAGTTATAAACTTCGAAGTTGCCCAGGAATGTCCCCGTTTTAGTTCTAGAAGTACTGAGTCCCTGGAAATCTGTCAGTCCCCAGGCAGACTAGGATGGTTGGTCACCCTTCTGGCCACTGAGACCCAAGGAAATGACTTCTATGGGGATTGGGGTGGGGGGGGTGGTCTGGAAAACTTTTTCCCTGCTAAGAATAAATGGTAAAGACATACATGGCAGGACATGCCCTTCTTTGCTGGAAGGCTTTGTTTCTCCGTACTATGCTTGGAGTTGCTGTAGCCATCTTGTGACCACGAGAGGAGAGAAGCAGCACGCTCAAGATGGCAGGCTGAAGTGGAAAGCACCTGGGTCCTTGAGGACACCACTGTATTACAAGTGCTTAGCTCAGGAGTTCTTGCTACGACAGTAACAAACTACAATACCCACGAATATCTGCCACCTGCAGCCAAAAGCATCCTGTGTCATCACTGGGCTCTGGGAGAGGAGGAGGGCTTCCTGGGAGAAGGGAAGTGAGGGGCTCTTCAGGATCAGGGAGCCGTGTCTCCCCCGCCCCCAGCAGACAGGTGTGGCCAGAGCGAGCCGGCTGGGGCGGCAGCGAGGGTACCGAGCGGCAGGAAGTGCGGCAGGAGGACCGAGGGGTATGGAGCTCAGCTGTGGCACGCGCTGTACGTGTGATTCGGAAAGGGAGATGGGGGGGGTGGTACAGGGCCATCAGCCTGGGTGGGCAGAGAGGAATGACAGGCTCGCAGGCTGCAGCGACACAAGGGTAGCCTGGGCCCGGAGGCCGCACACAGCACCCACAGCGGGTGTCCCCTTGGGCCAGTTCTACCTACTCCATTAAGCAGGACTGTCTAATGAGTGGCTTGGGCAATGGGAACCGGATGCTGGATGTATAACCCATCTGGGAAGGCAGAGGCCTAAAGGAAGGTAAGGAAGCAGCCCGGTCCTGAGTTTGTTAATCCTGCCGCTCCAGTCCCAAGTTTTTTCTTTTGTTTGCTGTGTCCCTTATTGGACCCGAAGCTCTTTGAGGTCAGGTACTATGTGTGTTCTGCCCACCGTTGTATCCAGAGCGCCTGGAGCAGTTCCCCATCCATAGCAAAGGCTCAATAACTACGTGTTGAATAAATGCATGAGAGGGAGAAAAACATCTTTCTAAACCAGAAGGGCATTAAGACTTAATGAGCCTCTACTGTGTGCTGGGGGCTGACCAGCAGGCACCTCCTTTAGCTCACCTCCGGGGCAGAGCTCACGGAAGGGCTGATGACAACCCAACAAATGCCATTCCTCGGCTGAGGCCCCGGTCAAGCCCCTCCACCTGCAGGAAACAATTCCCCTTCACTGAGCTTCCTCTCCTCTGGGCTTGATAAAATCCAGCTCTTAACCGCATGCTGCTCAGCGTGGTGTTTCATCAGACCTCCTCCCACTTGACTGTAAACTCTTCAAGAACAGAGGCTACATCTCTGTTTCCAGGTCTCCCCCACAGCACCAAGAGCTGAAAAGAACAAAAACCAAAAAGCAGCCCCGTGTGTTTGTTAATTGGTGGGTTTACTCTGAACCCTGGTCCAGCATGACCTTGACGCGGTGCATTCTTCTGGCGGTTAGTCCTGCTGCTCTGTGTGTTCTGTCTCCGTTAGGGAGGTTGTCTGGTCTGCGACGGAACACCTGGCAGGGAGTGCTTTAAACGCTCAGGTCACTTAATTATCTCGCGCAGGGGACGGCTGGGGGCAGGCGGGGGGCAGGCTGGGGCAGGCGGGGGCAGTGCTCCCAAGAGGCCAGCAGAGATTCAGACTTTCCGCTCTGCCACCTTGAGCGTGCTGGCTTGTTGCCTCCCGGTACAAGATGAAGTTTTAGGCTTCACGTCTATAACCCAGGCAGGAAGATGGGAGAGAGGGAGGAGGCTAGCCCAAGTGTCCTTTTGATCCGAAAAGCAGAAGCTTCCCCAGAGGCCTTTAGCAGACTTCTGCTTCATTTTATTGGCCGCACTCAATAAAAGAGCCTGAGAAAACAGCTAGGTTTTCCAGACTCTATAGTTAAGGCGACAAAGGAAAAGTGACTTGAGAATGGGTGTTGCATGAGGCCACCAACAGTTATTGCTGTATACGCTATAGAAGGAAGAGAGAGAAAACTAATCAGGCTTGTCATTCACTCCGACGGGCCATTCTGAAATCTCCCCAGCGCAAGCAGGACCCTGTTTAGATTTGTTCCCAGGGAGACGCTCTACATTCTTGGTTATACATAAACACGGATGCCTACAGACGTAAAAGGCATTGTCCATGCCTTCCCAACCACACAGTCAGGCGGGGAGGATGCGATAGGCTGGCTGAGATAGAGCTGTCGTCTCAATAATGTGTGCTATGGCTTGTGCATAGAAAGAGATGAGAGAAGGAGCATCTAACTCTGGTTGGGGGCAGCCAGGGAAGGCTGCCCAGAAGTAGTCACATGTGGGGTTGCAATGGCGGCTAAGGATATGAAGAAGGGGCTGGGAGGGTGTTCCAGATGGCCAAAAGTGCAGGGGCAGTGGGACAGTGGTGGGAAGAGAGCACAGTGCAGCTGACGAGCATCACAAAGTTCTGTTTTGCTGGCGTGTAGGATGCCTGATGGAGAGAGATTAGGCTGGCAGGGCCAGATCATGAAAAAGGCATGATGTCTGTTGCTAGAGGCTCAGGTCTCCAGCTTGGGTGCCTGGGTAGATGGTGGTACCATTTTCTGAGACAGGAATCACTGAACTCAGTTTGGTAATGTTGACTTTGGGAGCTTCAAGCTGTTGGTACGCCCCATGAGTTTCCAAGACAGCCTCATCCACTTCAGTTACCGTCGTAGGACTCCTACATTTATAGGCCCTGTTCAGATCTCTCTTCTATATTCCCAGCCTGCGTATCCAATGGAGCTTTGGCTACATGACAACTGGGCCCAAAATTTAGTAGCTTAAAACGAGAACCATTTATTTAGTCCCTGAATCTGTGGGTTGGCAATTTGTTTGGACTCAGATATTGTCCCCCTTAAAGACTAAAAAGATAGAGGATGGTAGTTCCCATTATATTCCCCCATTTAATCTGCCTGTATTAGTGTCTGCAAAAACCATTTCCAGACATGTTGGCTCATGTTGGCTCATGTGATAACCACAAATGATAACCTCAAATGCAGCTCGTATGTGGATGTAGTATCTTTATTGGAATAGATCAGCACAATCTCTGGCACTTGCCATTAACTCTGTCAGTGTGTTCTTTCCGATCCCCAGTAGTAGAGAACCAAAAGCAGTTCACAAATAAATGAGCAGTAGTATTCATTTATAGTCTTGCTCCAAGACTATAACTCTCCTTCTCTCTGTCAGAAAGACCTTGGTCACCTTGACTTTCTGCAGAATAGCACTCTGGTCCGCCATATTGATGAGGTCATGCTCATTGGACCTGGTAAACAGGAATATGGTGTTACTCTGAATGTCTGAATAAGACACATATGTGCCAGGGGGTGTGGGAAAAAGCCTACAGAGATTCATTAGCCTGCTACATAAGTGAAGGTTTTAGGGGGACTAGGTCTGAGACATGCTGGGACATCCTTCTGAGGCAAAGAACAAATTATTGCACCTTATACTCCTTATTGCCGAGCAAGATACACATGTTTGGTGGGTCCTTTGGAATTTGGAGGCAGTAGATGCTACGTTGAGGATAGTACCCCAATCCATTTATCAGGTAGTCAGAAGTCTAACAATTTCAAGTGAGGCCCTGAGGAAGAGAGGGCTCTGCATTAGGACAAGGTTGCAGTACAAACAGCTCAGCTCCTCGGCTACAGGGGCTATAGTGTTGGAGCTGTCCACGGAAATAGGATGCTGGATGGAGTCTCTGGCGAGCCCCATAGGAGATGCATGGCGTACATCCTCTAGCTAGGCCATGCCTTCTGCATCAGAGAACTATATTTGAAAAGCAGCTCCTGACGGACTACCAGCCCCTAGTAGAGACTGCACATGGTGCACTCAGAAGTGCACTGAGTGATTAGGAGAGAGGAGCTATTGTGAGCTGGTATTAGATCCATGGAGTCATAGTCAGAGCAGACAGGCCCAGTAGCAATCCACTGTATGATGGAAATGGTACATTCAGGCCTGAGGAGGTCTGTAAGACACAAGTGAGTCATACGAGCAGGTGGCTCAGAGCCCCGTGTCAGTAATCTGTTGCAATGACGTCTCTCCTGCACTCAAGCCCATGGCCTCATGGGGGCTTCTCTATGACCGGACAGTGGAGAAAAATCATCCAGGCTTGGTCCACATATGGGGAGGCCCACCTGTAAGTTGATGTGAGCCAGAAATGGACGGTTGCCACACTGTAGCCCCAAGCAGGGGTGGCCCTAAGAGGTAGTATAGAAGGAGAATCCTCCTAGTGGGCAGAGCTCCAAGCAGTGCTTTCAGCCGTAAGTGTTATGGGGGGTAAGATTTGGCAAAGATAAAGACACACACTTCTGAGCAGTGGTGAATCACTGGCTGGCTGGTCAGGGGCCAGAAAGAAGCATCATCAGAAGACAGGAGAGAGGCATGTGGAAAGCATCATCAGAAGACCTATGGAGGTTGGGGGGGGGGGGTGAAGATGTTTGTGTCTTGCATCTATGTTCACTAGGAAGCATCCACCTTCGAGGAAGCATGCAACAGCCAAGTAGACAGGATAGGATGATTCCTCTGGACCATGTCAGCCAGCCTCCGTCCTTAGCCACTCCAGTGCTGCGGCAGGGGACCCATAAATGGAGGAGTCATGGCGGCAGGGATGGAGGCCATGCAGAAGCCCAGCAGCAGGGGCTCACACTCACCAAAGCCAACTAGCTACTGCCTCTGTTGATCATCTGATCATCTAACTTGCCACCAGCGGTCTCCAGTGTTGCTCCATCCCCAGAGCTCAAGCAAGTTGGTTATACCATATCCCTTCTAACCTGGAAGGGGAACTAATTCTTTCTTATAGGAACTTAAACTAGCTCTGGGTGTGGCTTTGTCTTCCCGGCCTACAGGGCCTCTGCCAGCACCAATTCAGAGTGACTGTGTCCCTGATTTCCTGACAAAGCACTCTGCCTTGTGCTGTCTTAGCCTAATGGCCATATTTTATGATGAAGACAGGACAAGGGGCACAGTCCCACAGGATTCACTGGTCCTCTGTCACAGTGAATCACCTGGAAGGCTTAGTGAGGCAGCTAGCCTGGGGATGTCCCCTCGCAGGACTGGGTGCTGTCCTGGAAGATATGCAACCTGTATTGACCTAATGGCTGGTATGTGGTACTCTGTCCCCATCAGCTAGAAAACAGAGGTCCAGGAACCAAAGGGTAGAAGGAGGAGGGGCCCCCTCCTACCATCATTTCCCGTGACCTACTTGCAGAAGTTTGGCTTTGTGTTCTTACAACTTTAGGCTACACTGGAAAGAAGTCCCTGTTTCCAGGGAGGGGCTCTTCCACCAAGGGACACCGGAGAGTTCCCTTGAACCTGAAGGTACACCTGCCGCCTGGTCACTTTTGGATCCCATGCTGGTGGCTCAGAAGGCAAAAATGGATTTGCCATGGTGGCAGGGTATAATCACCTCTGATTTTCATGAAGAGGCAGTGTTGCTGACACTGAGCGGGGCAGAAAGGAGAACATCCAGAGCTCGGGCGATTCCCTAGGACGCATCTTGTTGCTTCCGTGCTCAGCAGTAACACTGCGTGGGTGACGGACACATCTGTGGCCTAAG
The DNA here is from genome assembly GCF_029215605.1 of Mirounga angustirostris. NCBI lineage: Eukaryota > Metazoa > Chordata > Mammalia > Carnivora > Phocidae > Mirounga > Mirounga angustirostris. Next base: position 56,702,637 of record NW_026991721.1, read on the forward strand.
AAAGCCAAGGCCACCAAGGGCTCAGAGCCCTCAGGGACAAAGGTCTAGGTCATCCCTTTGGCAAGCAGCTAGACCAGCTGAAGGGCTCGCTAAGGGCGAGGGAAATACAGAATGGGCAGTGGCAGTGGGAAATGACAAGTATCAGTTAGATATGCAAATTCAAACTACACTGAGAGATCATTTCTCACCCAGCAGATGAATATAAATCCCACAGTTGGACAACAATTTCTCTTGGGAGGCTTTGAGAGAAAGGCGCACTCACACATTACTGGGGAGGGTGCAAAATGGTATGACCCCTATGCGGGGAACATGGCAACATCTAGCAAAATGACATATGCGTTTACCCATTTCTAGGAAACTATCCCAAATATATGCTGGCAAAAACCTGAATTGACGTTGGCACAAGACTGCTCACTGCAGTAGTATTTGTATTAGCAAAAGACCCAGAGGAATATCATCGAGAGAGCTGCAATTCTTCTTTGTGGCAGCTGTTGGGAAGGAGCTGGAATCCAGACAAAACACTGGGTGATTTACTTGTTCCTAACTAACGTGTACTGAGGGCCTGCTATGTGCTTGGTAGTTTACAGATATCACTCTGTTCAAACTCTTCAGCACCCCTGCATACTTTCTGGAAACAAATTTGTGTCTGTGATCTTTAACACAGAAATTCTAAGAATATACCATGCAAACATGACCAAAAATGGCAACCATTCTTTATGCACAAGGGTGCTTACTGCAGTATTATTTTTCAGAATTATTTATGTGTTTTATCAAATTTATGTAGGCATGTGATTCAAAAAAAAAAAAAAAGGCAAGCAAAACAGAAGAGCTTATAAAGGTATCAACGGTCTCCAGCTCTGCACCTTTCTGTCCCAATCTGGTCTCTATAGGCAACCCCTTTGAAGCATTTCTGGTTTTATATCTTTGAGGTGTAGCTTCTATATCTTTAAATAATGTGTTTGTGTGGCTCTGCATTTACTAAGTTTAGATATTGTGTATTGGCTTCCTGCTAAAGATTAAACTAGGACCTTTTCAAGATCAAACACAACATTTTAATTCTCTTCAGAGCCCCAGGACCTGGCCATGGGACTAGCAGGAAAAGAGTATTTTTTTTTTTTTAGATTTTATTTATTTATTTGACAGAGAGAGACACAGCAAGAGAGGGGACACAAGCACGGGGAGTGGGAGAAGGAGAAGCAGGCTTCCCGCCGTGCAGGGAGCCTGACGTGGGGCTCGATCCCAGGACTCTGGGATCATGACCTGAGCCGAAGGCAGACGCTTAATGACTGAGCCACCCAGGCGCCCCAGGAAGAGAGTATTAAATAAATATTTGTTTAAAAAAAAAAGGATAACCTGGGTGGTCAAGGGAGGGAAGGCATTGGCAGTAGAGAGAAAATCATTGGCAAAATGGTCAAGGCCTCTTCTTCCCGATTAACAGGACCCTGATCTAATTCAGGGTGGCTATGTCCCCAGCTCAAATTGCTTACCTCCCACACTCCCTTGTAGCAAGTAGAGACCATGTGACCTGTCCCAGCCAAAGGCACATAAGTAAAAATCACTTATATAAGTAACTTCTGGGAGCTTCTGGGAAAGGTTTCTAAAGGAACCCTGAGGCAGTTGACATATCCTTGGGTCCTTTTCACCCTTCCTCATTCTTCCGTTCTGCAACAAGGATGTGATTTCTGGAGGCTTAGCAGTCATCTTGCCACCATATTCTAAAGATGGAAGACCAAAGCAATAGAAGGAGCTCAATTTTTTGAAGACATCATTTAATTTTACAGCTTGGATTGCCTATCTCTAGACTTTATGTTACCCGAGACAAATAGTGCTTTTGTTTGTTTAGGATCACATAACTAGTTTTTCTGTGGCTAGCTGCTTCATGTGTTCTTAACAGAGGGACATGGAAAAAGAACAGCTAAAATCTGATGGTTGTTGATAGTACAAGGAGATTCTAAGAATTTTCTGTAATAAAGAGCTTAAAAGAACTATGAAAATTAAAATATATATATATTTATATATATAAATACATATAAGTCATGCTTGCAAATACGATTTCCAAAAAGTTTTACAAGACATCTAGGCTTCAGAGATTGTTGCTATGTCTTGTGACAGTATGCCTTAACCTCTAAAGTCTGTAATTTTGATTGTTTGTTGATGAGAAAAGTAACTTTTGTTTTTCTGAGTTGCTGTCTAGGCATTTTACAGTATGATAACCCTATTCACACCCAGAGTCTGGACATTTGGATAAGGAGTTAAGTTTAGAATTCCCACCATAAGTTCCCGCTTTACTTTTCCCAGAGCACCTTCTAAAATAATCATATGGAGTTAAGCCCACAAAAAGTGACCTCTGCCTCAGCCACTTACAGGCAATAGGTGCTTGCTACTCTGCTCTCTATCTCCCACTGGCTCCTGACCTGGGACAGAGGACTATCCTTTGTGGGGTGTATTGAAACTGCACCTTCGAGCAAGATCACCATGGGGTTCACTTCCCCAAAGTGGGAGCTTGGATACTGAGGGAGCTTCCTGCTGCTGATCATGTGGGTGCCTTGTGCCATAGTCCACATATTCTTAATTCAATACACCAGCCCCAGCTTCTTAATACAGTTGTCTTGATGATGTTTTACACTAGTGATGACACTTGAATTCCCTCAGATTTTTTGGAAGGTACAAATACCTGTGAATTATTATTATTATTATTGCCAAGATGGGATCATTGGAATGGCACCTTCCTCAATATACATGAGGGAAAATAAAACCACTCTGTAGAATTACTTATTATTTATTTATTTATTTATTTATTTATTTAAAAGATTTTCTTTATTTGAGAGAGTGCGCATGCTCAGACATGCGCGGTCGTACCCACGAGTTGGGGGGGCGGGGGAGGGAGAGAGATGAAGGGAGGCTGCGCAGAGCGCAGAGCCCAACGCAGGGCAGGGTCCCACGACTCCAAGACCATGAACTGAGCCGAAACCAGGAGTCAGTTGCCCAACCGACTGAGCCACCCAGACGCCCCCAGAATTACAAAGAATTTGAGAGGTTTTTTTCCTAAATCTCATTTAAATGGATAAACTGATGTGAAGCTAAGAGCAGAGGTTGGTGACCCCAAGTGGAACTCAAATATGAGCCAACCAAGGGGAAACCAAATTAACCTTCATGTAGTGGACACTTCTTGCCCCCCCTCACACCCCGTCAGTCCAGTTTTGACTCCAGCCATTGCTGCTGCAACCGGATCTGTGTAGGCGAGACCCCACAGCAGGGGGCCTCAGCCGCATCGTGTTTCTCTCACTGTCTGCCCACGGCTTCTCGGAAGACACAGTGAGAAATGCCTGTGCGAACTCATAGGCACTCATTCATGCATGTGAGCCCTGGATGTGGGACAAATGAACACCCCAGGGGGCAATGCTTGTCTACTAGGGGATGAGAACCCATGGATAAATGCTCCCTAATTCTGAGATGCACCCCATTCGGTCCTATGAGATCAAACCAATGCATCACTCAGTCTTGCACTGGATTTCCTTCCTTCCCTGGGGCTAGCTCCCCAGTTCCTCTAATGACCAACTTGTTCCAGTTTGCTTGGGATTTCCCGGATTTTATCACTGAAAGTCTCACACCTTGCGAACCCCCTCAGTCCCCAGCAAACAGGGATGACTGATCACCCTACCGGTTCCTCACGCCTGCACCATGGCTCTAGCCCTTCCAGGTAAGTCCCTGTCTCAGGCTCTGTTTACCGAGGGAGCCCAGGCAATGATGATCCATTTGGGTCTTGTTGGGGTACCTGTCTCTGAGATCTGTTTCTAAGAAGGACATCAAGTTGTGACTGCCTAAGAACATCTGTAGAGCACTGGGAAGTGAAAAATTGCAGTTTCTGTTTCCTGTTTTGTGGATTATTGTCTTGTGCCTTTTGCCAGATGTTCATGGGTATGAATCCAGACAATACAGGTAGAGTCTTATTTATGAGGCTGCCTGCAGTCAGAGCGGATGGAAGAGCTCTTGTGCTTCTGTCTCCTGGAATGAATGCTTCTAGTTTCTGAGTTAGAATTTTATCTGATTCGAAGCTGGAGTGTTTTCTTTCTGTTCAAATTATGGTCTAGCTAAGTGAATTTTCCCTGGAGGCTCAGAGCTGCAAAACTCTGGCCCAGAGAGGGTTGTTTTCCCCCAGAAACAGGGAACTACCGCCCCCTAGAGGATAAATGTGTGTATGATGGTTCAGGGAGGCTCAGGGTCGCTGTTTTAATGAATGTATGCATGGTTTCTTCTCCTTAGGGAAAGATGCTACAGCTTAATCTTTAGGTTACCTAATAATTTTTATTTTTTAATTTTTTTAAGATGTTATTTATTTATTTGAGAGAGAGAATGAGAGAGAGAGAGCAGGAGAGGGGGGAGGGTCAGAGGGAGAAGCGGATTCCCCGCCAAGCAGGGAGCCCGATGCGGGACTCGATCCTGGCACTCCAGGATCATGACCTGAGCCGAAGGCGGTTGCTTAACCAACTGAGCCACCCAGGCGCCCCCTAATAATTTTTAAAAGATTATTTATTTATTTATTTATTTATTTATTTATTTATTTATTTATTTGAGGGGGGAGGGGCAGAGAAAAAGGAGAGAGAGAGAATCCCTAGTAGACACCCCACTGAGAGTGGACAGGCAGGGCCTCAGTCCCACCATCGGGAGATCAGGACCCCAGATCACCACCCCAGCCGAAACCAAGAGTCTGACGCTCAACAGGGTGAGCCACCCAGGCGCCCCTAGATTGCCTAATGATTTGAACATTTCTTCGGTTGTTTGAGTGAGATTTTCTACCCCATGTTAAAGCCCAGCTGAATTGCATTTGAATTGGTATGAAGTAAAGGATCAGGAGTGGGGAATCCAAGGGATTGGAACCCCAATAGATATTTCAGTTTGCTGGTTTCTGGAGGATTGGTCTGGACACACTATGGGTGACAGGAAATGAGTTTGATATCAAAGTGTCTTTTGAATTAATTAGGTCTGCTCTGTAGAAAATATTTTGCAGAAAATACTTCCCTAATGTCTCTCAACCTCAGTGAATTTCTTATTTGTATCGGTTTCAAGAGATCAGTGAGCACTTATATAAATCTCAGATAAAGGGATTCAGTGTCTCCCAGGGTGAAAAATTAAGAAATCAAGCCATAACTCCAATACTTTAAATGTGCTAGCTTTTTGTGAAAAGCCCTACAGGCTGAGAGAAAAATAAAAGAAAACCTTCCAAATCACAGAACACCGTGTTTACAAGAAGACTTGAGCTGTAAATTGCACTCTGTAATTTATGTTAATACATTTAAATAGATTAAAGAAATTAGTCTTCAAAAGGATGAATCTTTTAATGGTTTTTTTTTTCACTTAGAAAAAAATGACTTCCAGTGGAAAAAAATGAAACTACTCAATTGAGTATTAAAACCTTTGGGAAAAGGTAAATTTTACATTCTTAGAAGAATAAAACAAAATATGTGTAAATAACATACAAAATAAACAAATACAAATTTAAGCACTATTGTTGTTTTCAAATCTAAGCCCTTTCTTCAAAATGTTTTTGGATGGGAAACGGGGAAAATCTAACTTTGGTTTAATAGCTTCATGGTCCCTGCTGAGTTATAAAATAAATATGCAGATCAGGCCCAATGATATGCAAATTCACACCAGGCCAAAAATCAGCACTCGCAAAGATTTTAAGAGACTCTTCGGTACTAAGACTTCTAATCAAGGTTCAGAGAATTCCGTTACTCTATAAAATAAATATAAGGAAGCCCTTGATCCCCTCTGCCAAGTGGTCTGCGTGCAACCACGGCCCAGGTGCTTCCTCCCAAGGTCTGTGAATTATGGGACTTCCTTTCGCTGTTCTTGCACAAGGCACTACCACCCAGCTTATATTTTCCCGAAGACAAAGAAATGCAGCATAGTCTTCATTTGGAGTCTCCTGTTGGGAAATCCCCAAGCTCCCTCATTTTTCTCTCCAGAGTTCCCATTTTCTAAAGTAATCTGTCCCTCGTTTAATTATCTGGAGAATCTTACCAGCAAATGACAATGGGTACACCAATCACTAACATTGCTCATCAGTGTCTTAGTTTTGGACCCTTCAAGGGTATTTTGCCACTTACTTTATGTTGATGACCCACCTCTTTCCCAAGTCAAGGGAAACAAGCTACTGGCCTGTCTGAGAGTTCCAGATCCACCCCGACAGACTTGTGATGCTTATGTTGCTTTAGGTGCTGGGAAATGCTGGGGTTAATCCCCTGGTGGCTGCATGTGGCCACAATTTGAGCTGATAATGGTAGACTGTTCCATGCTAGTGAGCAATCCCAGTTGCCTGTACATCCTGGAGAAGCTCATAAGTGTCTGGATGAGGGCGGGAGCCCTCCCTCCCCTGATTCAAATAAACTCCTGAGCATTTTCTAACCTGTACACAAAGGGGCTCTGTGGGTGAGAAGTCTTCTACCTTCTGCACACAGACACGTTAGCCAGTGTATCTCCTGCATGTTTCTCATTGTATGACTTTCTAAGGAAGTATCTGAAACAATTCAGTTTGAATTCTAGGAGAAATATGTTGCTTTCTGCTGAATCGGTATCTGGTGTTTGAATTAGCCCAGCTTTCCCTGCAGCATAAGCCAGGGATATGTCTTCCAAAGACAGAAGGACATTCGCTGCCCAGCTCAGGGGTGTGGACCAACTACTGATTCAGTTCCAGCAACTCTTACCCTCACCCTTGGGGAATGTCTTCCGAATGTTGGTTTTGTTTGACCAAGAATCTTGCCAGAATCCTAAATCACGGACTCTTTGAGAATCCTTGTGTTAAGGAGGAAGAACGTGTTCCGGATATGAATGTGCATTTCGTAAAATCCTTCTCAGTTTCAGAATTAATCTTAAACAAGTGTAGCAGAAGCCCTCAGGGCCAGAGCAGGGCTCAGTGGAGCAGGTGAGGCTTTGGAATCAGCTGCTGTTTGTGATTTGGAATTGGGGGAGGAAAGAGAAAAGAAGAAAGCAACAGCCATCTAATCTTGCCTGTGTACATTCTTTATCAGATGGGGTTCTGTCTTACTCGTCCCCGAGGTATATTGCAACAATGTGCCTTTATCAACGAGGAGTTTTACAGGCAAAGCTCTCAAATAAACAGATATAAAATGGAAAAATAAATAAATGCAAAAAAATTAAATGCTAATATATATGCCCTTAATATTCTCAGTCAAGGTAAACCCTTTGATAAAATAAATTATGTTGTGAATTTTAGCTAAAAGATGACATAGGTCTTCTTGATTTTACCACAGTAGGAAATGAAAATGCAAATGTAGTATTTTAGTTCCTGCAAGACTTTGAATTTAATTTTTTTAATTTCCCCCCAAAAGTTAAATGAAGTGGAAAGTTCAAATTTCCCAATTATTATTACTTACGCTAATATTTAAGAGTATGTAAATGTAAACACAAGTATTCAATGAAATTTAATTCTTTTAAAGAACCAGTATTTTAGGGACAGCTGGCTGGCTCAGGTGGAGGAATGTGCAACTCTTGATCTTGGAGGCATGAGTTCGAGCCCCACGTTTGGTGTAGAGATTATTAAATAAATAAAACTTAAAAAAAATAAAGAACCGGTATTTTATAAATTGTTTCCTATACTACTGGAACTTATATAATATTTACCCAATATAATGTGAATCTATAGTTTTGTGAATTACTATAATTTTGTGAATTACTCAAATTATGTGAATCTATAGTTTTCACTTAAAAGTGTATGTTTTGTTACTATATTTCCCTTACAAATCCTTATAATCAGCATGATTGATTAATGTTAACTTAGCGTATTTTCTAGCACCTGTAAATGAGTTGGAATCACAGGTGATAAAATATTAAGTAGATTAATACATTACCATTGTTTATCTGGAGATTTGTAAAGAAATTAAAATCCAGAGACAGAAAATAAAGTATATGGTTATATAACCCCCAGGTGGATTTCTAACCTATGGATTATTTTCTATGTATAAATACATTTGGTCTTTGAAATATTCAAATTCAGAGGGCAAATTAATCAATGTATTGTAAACATTGCTTTGTAATATGATTGATAATATTCATTATGATTAAAAAAATAGATATTGTCATTTATGCATATTGTTTAACACGATTATATGTGCTTCTGTGCTTAACCTGAGACACGGGCTTACATTTGAAGGGGATCAGGGTATGCCACCCAAAACATACCACTTTGGCATAGGAATTATTTTGAGCTGCAAGCATTTGAGTTCCTGGAATCCCTTATCTGCCTAAAAGCAGAGCCTCTCAGAACTCAATTGTCATAAATCCCGTCTTGGGAACAACTCTCTATATAATCTTGGAGACTAGAAATTGGCACCATACCCAAGCAGACATTGTCATGAGACTATCATGTCTCTCATCTATTCTCCAAAGTCTCATTTATCTTTCCAAAAAGTCATTTCTTTTCCCGTAAGTGTCCTTTCTCTTTTTCCTCTTCATCTGCTAAGTTAGGTACATAAGCCCCAAATTCTAACCACCTGTTTGAGTTACTCATTGTTGAGTAACACGTTGTGTATATGTGTTGTGTGTGTGTCACATGCATAAATATGCTCTGTTTTTTTCTCTCATAAATCTGTCTTCTTTTGGTTTAATTTACATGCGTCATGAACTGACCATAAGAGGGTAGAGGAAAAGGATTTTTTATGCCTTGCCTACACATTCAGGTGGCTTATTTAGGAAGTGATCCTAGAAAACAGAAGGGCAGGACCTAGGGGGTAGAAAGGAAAGGAACAAATCCAACATAAGGGTACATAATGGAGTAGACCACTACTGTGGGCAACTGGGCCTTCATCCCACTGGGGCCTTCTGAGGAGCTTTATGAAATGAGTCTCAGAATCATCTAAGTCGGGGGACAAAAGCGAGACATTTTTATCCTCTGGTTCAGGTCCTCCATTGGTGGAGAGTTGCCCCATGGAATTTTGACTAGCCCACAGTTCTGAGTTGCATGGGTATGAATGCAGAGTGGGTTCTCCCAGGCGTTCTGTGCCTCTGCGTCAGAGAACCGAAAGGCAGGAAGGGAGAGACAGTGCGCCCCTGAGGAGACGTGTGGCAACGGGAGCCAGCAAGGAACCGGTCACTGCAGTTGAGACTGGAAACTGTAAGCGAGGCTGAGAGAATGTGAAGTGGTGCAGAAAAGGTGTTCCACGTAATACACATGTATACATATCAAGGCATATTAAAGTTAATGGTTATAAAAACCCTCATGAATAGTGACTGATTGCTCAGAGAAAAGAATGGTCTTGGGTTATGCAGTCTGCTCTCAACATGAGGTAGAAAAATTTCGTCTCTATTTTCTGCTCAGGTAGCAAACTTGTAGCCTCCCTGCACTTGTACTCTCCCTTCTCAAAAGTCTGTTTGCATTTGTATCAGTTCTCACAATGCTTTTGAGTACTTTGTGACTGTAGACAATAGTGGAAAAAAACCAACAGTCCCTCACTAATACAGGAGCCAATATTTCTTACGGTGCTTTTGTTATCTTCTATGGCAATCATAAAATACTGTCCCTCTGATGGATAACAATGGACTGTAGCCATTACTGTTCTCAGGCACATTCGTTCTCATTTGTAATCAACTGACATCTTCCAGCTTCTCTTGCAGATGTTGCCTTGCTCTAAGGGTCCACAGTCATCGCCTTTGGAGACAGACCACGGCGTTTTTTTGTCCAGACTGTCTTCAGTGCTCCTTGAACCGTTGATAGGCAGCACCGAGTGTTTTCTCTTTCACTTTGTATGTGTCACCCAAGGTATGGCACTCACAAACACAAAGGGAATTCCAGGAACACTTAGCATGTTTGGAATGCACCAGTTTTCAGAATCTGTCAACAGTACTGGAAGAACTACATGTGTTTTAAGACTGCAGTGTGGGAAAACCTGTCAAGACGAGGAGAGCGACTCAACCCACCTTGGGAGGATGATAATACATTTTATTCCAGTTGCTTTTATTCAAGTGAAGTGTTGACCACATGAATAGATTTTAGTAAATTTATGCACTTTTAAAGCAAGCCCAAGCACAAGAATTGATACTGTGTCTGTTGATGAAAGAGTTCTAAAGGTTTTCTAAAGGGTGTTTTTGGGTTTTTTTTGGTTTTGGGGGGTTTTTTTGGAGGAGGGGAGAGACACAGGGACAGGGAGAGAGAGAATCTCCACACCCAGTGCGGAGCCCAACATGGGCTTGATCTCACAACCCTAAGATCATGACCTGAGCCGAAATTAAGAGTCGGATGTTTAACCCACTGAGCCACCCAGGTGCCCCTCTAAAGGTTTATCTTTAAGCTTGGATTACCCTTGCCTATGAATAGATGCAAAGCCTATTGATTCATGAATGCCTTTATGGCTCACGTTGTCTGGAGTCAGGGAAAGTGGTGAAACTTCAAAATGGGGACTCAAACATAGATAAACTGGTCAGGGTTTAAGCAGAAACTGGACTAGAGTGGCCACATGCCCTTTCCATAGCTCTTATGAGCATGACATGTACTGCAAGGTGAAAACCAGGACTCTTCATACATGATCCATCATCGGTGGGAGGCGTGTACAATTTCTGGTTACTCCCCCAAGGCCAGGGCATTTGTGGGCCAGACGATGTTGTGTCGATTATTTTAAAGCACTAATGATGCGTATCTAAGTGTCCTCTTCCAAGTGCGACATACCAACTGACCTCCACAGACAGAGTAATGGCAAAGCGGTTGACTGAGATCACATAAGGTTTATCAAAGGAAGATGTCACTGGAACTTCATTGGAAAGGACCTTACCGAGCCTTGCTAAGTCCCCAAATGGCTGACAGGTGCTGAGGCTTTCTAGTCTTAGATCCTGTGTTCTCACTGTAAGTAAATGTACCCCACCCATTTAATGATTTCTTGCTATGATCTCTGTTTTTCTCTTCAACACAGGGACCAATGCTTTGCTTGTCACTTGGGATCCCGGGAGGGTAGGACCGCTTCCAGGAAATTCCCCGCGTTCCCAAAAAGAAACCTAGTTTAGAATGAAATTGGGATACAGCAGAGGAAACTCCGAAGCCTTAGCCCTCCTTGTCAATTACAGACCCAACAGGTGGATCCTTCTTTACTATTCCAGCAAGAGCAGGAAATTGTTCCTCCTTTCCCACTGCCGTGCAGCCAATGAGAGTCACAACTCAGCCAATGAAGAGCTGCTATACTTCAAACTCCTAGTCTATACCAGTGGGCTTTTTGTTTATAATAGCCATCCCAACATCCCCTTTCCTCTATAAAAGTTCATGCGTTGTTTGAAAGGGAGGTAGTCCCAAAATGACCTTTGAAGGCAGAATGCTGAAGGAAAAGGCCTATAGGTCCAGCTTGACGGGAAATAGTTTATGAAAGGGACTATTATGGACAGAAGTGTGTGTTGTGCGGTGGCAAGACGTGTAGATCTGTGCAGCCCCATCTCCGGTAAGACCGATTTTATAGCCTTAGAGGTTGGGAAGTACGTGCCAGTAGACCACCCAGGAGGAAATGTTTGAGAATAGCTATGCGGTAGTTCTATCTCCAGAGCAGATCAAGGACCTTATGCCCTGAGGGCGAACTTAAGGGAGTGGTTGGGTAAAAAGAAAGAATGTGTGTGTGTGGAGGGGCGGGGGGGGCTGGTGCTGTACTTTAGGCTTCAGGTCACAGTGCGGTCATCGTGGAGGATTTGTCCAAGATGGTGTTAGTCTGGTTCACAGCGTTCCTTTCCTTTGTTCTGCAGACTTTCCTATGGTTTTGCCGTAGCTTGCTTGTCCCTGATTGCAGTTCTCCGCTAGTCCTGAATAAACCCATTTTTGCTCACAAAATAACTGGCATCTTTATTTTTAAGGTTAACACAGAGCAGCAGGTTCCTTTTCTACTCCAACCCTGACCTTAATTGCATATCTATCTATGTGGAAAACAATGAAATTTGACTTCTTCAACCATACTCCAGAATCAATTTCAGGTGGGTTGGGGATCTGTATGTGACAAAATAACAAGCCTCCTAGAAGATAATGTAGGGAAGGAAGAATTCTTCTTTATCCTTCAGGGTCTTCCAGCTGGACTAAGAATTAAATTTACCTGAGACAGATTCACAGGAAAAAATAAACAGTTTTATTACATGCACACAGAGGCCCTAAAGAAATGACCAAGGCAGGCAGTTTTTATACTTTTTAGACAAAGACACAACACATTTGTGAGGAATTGACAGGATAAAGAAAACAGATGTTTGGAAGCATGAATTAATAAGGAATTCTAAGCGGAATTTGGGCTGAAGTTGTAGATTAGAAAAAAAGTCACACGATTTGCTTCTACAGCTTTCTCGGCTTTAAAGTTCCTATATCTGGTGATAAGGATGTCTTTTTATTTTGTACAGAGAAGGTGCCTCTCCTATGGGAGATTAGTTCCTGCTTTCAGAGGCACAGAGAAGGATCTGAGTGTCTTTGCACCAGCTGTTTCTTAAGTAACTTTTATTTAAAATAATCACTATGTGGGGCACCTGGGTGGTTCAGTCAATTATACATCTGACTCTTGATTTCAGCTCAGGTCATGATCTTGGGGTGGTGAGATCAAGCCCCATGTCTGGCTCCAAGGTCAGTGCGGTCTGCTTGAGATTCTCTCTCTCTCTCTCTCTCTCTCTCCCCCCCTTTGCCCCTCCCCTTGTGCTCTCTCTCTAAAATAAATCGTAAAAAATAATAATAATAATAATCACTGTGCCAAACTGGTACATTTGAAAAAGTCTTGATCTTGGGGAAGAGAAAATTTTCTTAAACTGGGCACAATAAACACCAATCATAAAAGACTGAATAAATTGGACTACATTAAAATGAATGATTTTTTCTCTTTAGATTTATTTGAGAGAGCTGTGCACACAAGCAGGGGAGAAGGGCAGAGGGAGAGGGAGAAGCGGACTCTCCGCTGAGCAGGGAGGACATGGGACTCCATCCCAGGACCCTGGGATCATGACCTGAACCGAAGGGAGACGCTTAACCAACTGAGCCACCCAGGTGCCCCTCTTTTTCTATTTTAAAAAATACCATTAAGAGCATGGAAAAGTAAGCCACAGCATGGGTAATATTTGCAACACATATAGTCACAAAGGGCTTGCTTTAAGAATACATAAAGAATTAGTTAACATAGCCCCTCCTAACCGTTAACTACCACCACCCCCCTTCTCTGATATGTTCCCTTCCCTTGTTTCTTAGCTCTGTTTTATTCATTATCAATTTACATAACTAATTTCCAATTATAAAATTGGAAAATAGCAGAACTTAACCTCAAGGGTTATCATGAGGGCCAAATGAGGAAACATGGACGGTGTTTACTTAGAACAATGACTGCCTGACTCACAGTAAGCACCCAGTTCATTGTAACTTATTGTTATTACTACAGTTTACTTGTGTGTGTGTGTATGTGTGTGTTTGGCATTATTTAAGAATATTTCCCCAATTAGTATTTTCTTCTCCTTCCAGGCACCTTGTAAGGCCCCTTTTGAAGTTAGATGTGGTGTGTGGCTTCACTGGATGTGTGAACTGGAGTGGACGGGCTGGGGTATAGGGTCACAGCCACCCACTTAGCACGCTCCCTTTTCCTGCCACAGTACCATAACCTGAGAGCATGTTCTGTGATGGGGCCTTAGCGTCCTGCTTCCCTGAGTGATGAGCAGTGCCCCGTTGTGGCCTGAATTAGGTATGAGCAAGAAACAAACTCTTGCCTGTTTTATTTTTTGGTAAGAAAGAACTTCCTGCTGTGGGGTTAAAAAAATATATTCTCCCACATTTTTGTAATAGTCTTAGAGGTTTATGTTTCACATTTAGGTTGCTAATTTCTTGGGATTGTTTTTGTGTATAGTTCTATGCAGGAATCAAATTCAATTTTGTTTTGTTTTTCAAAGCCAGTTGTCCCAACACTGTTCACTGAGTCGTCCTTTTCCCCCGACTTGTGGCCTCCCCTGCCATATCCAGAGTGCCCATGCTTACGTGGGTCTTCTTCTTGACTCGTTCTCTCCCATGATCTTTTTTGTCTATCATTCTACCATTTTACCGTATGATTTTACTTATTTCTTTGTCATATGTCTCACTAGTGGGTAGACAGAGGGCAGGGTAGTCTTCAGGCATGGAGAATGGGGAATGAAGAGTGAATTGAGTTCTGTGCCTCTTAGCCAAACCCCCTCTTGGCGAGTAGAGCGCCAGACTCTGGGCCTAGGCATCCTGGCTGTCTGCACATCAGAACGTGCATGTCCATTTCGTCGGAGATAATCAGAGTGAGAAGCAAGCACTAGATTTGGGAGCTATTATTAAAGTTAATTGACAGGACTGGGTAACTGCTTGGATTTCTGGTGAGGTAGTGTAGGGAGAGGGATTTATATAAGACAGCTCTTATATTTCTGGCTCAGTCAATCAGGGCTTCAAGGATATCTGTGAGAAGTATAAGTCACGAACCTTCTGAACTAATGCCTGGAGAGAATTTCTTGAGCAAATAATACAACCTGTAGAATACTGGTCCCAGAAAAGCAAGGTGTGATTATAAATGGTTTATTTCTTTAGATGATAACATTCATCATAATTCAATTGCATTTTTAAGACTTACTGCTGACACTACGTAGAAATATTGCTTTTTAATCATAGTGAAGTGTCAAGAGACTAGGGACTTATCTCAGGGGGTAAATTTGAAAACAAAGTGCACACTTTCTTTTTTTTTTTAAAGATTTTATTTACTTATTTGACAGAGAAAGACACAGCGAGAGCAGGAACACAAGCAGGGGGAGTGGGAGAGGGAGAAGCAGGCTTTCCCGTGGAGCAGGGAGCCCGATGCGGGGCTTGATCCCAGGGCCCTGAGATCATGACCTGAGCAGAAGGCAGACGCTTAACGACTGAGCCACCCAGGCGCCCCGAAAGTGCACACTTTTGCAATCAGAACCAGTAGATGCGTTCGAAGTCTTGGGGGATGTGAGCATTAATGCAGGCCACAGAAATAATCCTGTGTTACCACCCTTCCCAATCCTGATGCTGGCCAGCCAGCCAGTCAGCTCCCTACCCCTTTACCTCCTTCCCACACCCCTCTCTACAGACCCCTTGCAGAACCGGGTGCCAGGCAGGGCAGGGTTCTGTAGCTCAGCAGGGAGGAGCAGCAGGGTGAGGAGGCTAGACGTTAGCAAGATGAATGCAGGGCTTTCTTTCATTCCTGCAGATGGGAGGAGGAGAAGGGAAAGGGGGTTTCTCAAGATAGGGGCCCCTCCCAAGCTTTTCAGCCTTCACCCTAGGGTCAAAAAACCAAGAGGGTAGGCACTCAGTGTTCCCTGTCCTTGGCTGGGAGGACTCTTCTTGCCTTTCCGGGACTCCTGAAGTTTCAGGAATGCCAGAGAGCTCAGACTGTGAGGACAGATCCTTTGGTTCTCTAAATTTAAGGTCACCTAAAGTTGGTGACTGGGCTCTCAGGTCTAATGGGACCCTCAGCCCCTCCCATTGCCACTTCCCAGGCTCCTACCCAGGGGCCTTTGTAAGAAAGCCCTTTCCGGGCGCCTGAGTGGCTCAGTTGGTTAAGCGACTGCCTTCGGCTCAGGTCATGATCCTGGAGTCCCTGGATCGAGTCCCGCATCAGGCTCCCTGCTCGGCGGGGAGTCTGCTTCTCCCTCTGACCCTCCTCCCTCTCATGCTCTCTGTCTCTCATTCTCTCTGTCTCAAATAAATAAATAAAATCTTTAAAAAAAAAAAAAAAAAAAGAAAGCCCTTTCCTACCTGGGGCTTGAAGCTCCCTGGCCACCATGGGAGTTTCTCCATGCTTGTCTTCATCCACCCAGGAATATGTTTCTGGGTCTGGAAGTTCATCTTTCACAGCAACGTATACATTCCTTTCTCCACTAACCAGTGTTAACTGGAGTTCTGACTCTTGGTGGGATCTGGCTTCCTCTCCTGGGGTTCTCAGTCTCAGCCTGCCTGCATCTGGATGAATACCCACCACTGGACCCAAGATGGCAGGCTGCAGCTTCCCTCTGCTGGATTGTTCACATGGCTGTCCAGTTTTCATTGGGCTTGATCCAAATTCAAAATCCTTCTGTGTGAAAGCTCAGAGTTTCCTGGTAATCATTCTCTGTGGTCCCATTTCGACCTGAAACATTTCTCTTGTTTCCAACACCCTTTTGGAGCATAATTTGGTTGAAACTTGCTGGATACTTGGTCCTTCTGCAGCACAGATCCACTTCTGGCTGGACCCTGTCATCTCAACTAACCTTACTTCAACAGCATGTGCTGGAGCCTTGATTCAAGCCAGACATTGATAGATGGAATGGGGAGACAAGGGCTCTGGCATTAAAGAGATCACCAGACTATAAACAAATGATTATCCATGAGATGGTGGGTGTATGGCCAAGATGCATATAAGGTTCTCCAGGGGGGGAAAGATGGTATTTGTGAAGCAATGTCTGCGTGCCCCAGGCAGTAAATTATGAACGTTGCTCCTTAAATTCTCATAGAAATACTACTGAGCTTGTTTTACAAATGCAGCATTTGAGACAGAGATTACTCAGGTAACTCGCCCCAAATCACAGAACTGGTGGTGGTTGAGCCTGAATTACCATCGACGTCATCTGACCCCACACCTGGGACATGAAGCATTGTGTGACGTTTAATTTGGCCGGAAAGTATTGAGGAAGGCTTAACATTGGAGGTGATGTTTGAGGGAGGAGGTCTTGAAAGATAATTACTGTACTGAAGGGATAGTGTCTTAGACTGGATGAAGTAGGACATGAAGTCAGAGACTTCGGGCCAGAAGGAACAATGGGTAGAAATGCACAGAACCCTAGAGCCAGAATACCTTGGGAAGGGCTGGGTAGAGGGGGGGCTGCCCCTGGTAGCAAGGCTCTCACAGGGCTGGAGAGGGAAACCCTTCTCTGTGCTCTCTGTTCCTATTTCCAGCCATTATGGATTGGCCATCACTGAGGTTTGTGTCCTCTGGTTTTACCGCCTCTAAGCTTCGTCACTCAAGGTACCATCCTGTGTACGTGGTCCGCTGTACAGCCCACTCACGCAAAACCTTTCCGATTTTTTATCTTCTCAGCTCCAACACTATTCACCTACTCTTCAATCTAGCCAACCGCTTCTAGGAAATGTCCTCCAACCAACTCAGCATCTGCAGACTATCCACTCTGGAAATCTCAGGGTCCAGCATCCTTTTTTCTGACACCTCAGTCCACCAGCTTTCACTCTCTTCCTGCTGTAACCCCTTACAGAGAACCCCAGTCCCCCAACCTCTCTCAGTTACCACAGCCACCACCTCAGTTCAGGCATCTGGATATTGGCCAGGATTACTGCTGTAACCACACCATTATGCCTAGAACCATGTCCCCCGACCCCCCTAACCCTTTCCATGGCCATACATTCTGGTATTTTCAATGACTCGTGCTCCCTGGTGCTCAGCAGATCTCTGAGCTTTCTGCACAGCAGAGGGGCTAGGAGCTTGGCTAGACTAGAAACTGCCTGAACTGCTTTCTATTCCAGGATATCAGCCCTGTCTTTTTAGGAACCTCATACTCTTCAGCAGTTGGTTGGAGGCCCTGTGGTTCTCTACCCTGGTGGTTTCTGACAGCAGAGCAGCCCCCCTCTTCTAGTTCATGATGGCCTCACCACTCCCACCTGGAACACCATCCCAGAGTCACCTGAGCTTCCAGAGAAGCAGCTGAAATTATTGTCATTTATTTACTTACTTATTTTTATTTTGAAAGATTTTTATTTTTAAGGAATCTCTATACCCAACATGGATCTTGAACTCATAGCCCTGAGATCAAGAGTCACACTCTCTTCCGACTGAGCCAGCCAGGTGCCCCTGAAATTATTGTCATTTTAGAAAAATTGTCCAAAGTTAATATTTAATACTATTCTTTTAATAGTATTGATGTTTTAGAACACCTCATAATCTGGAACCAGCACTTCATCTTCACATGGATAAAAAAACACATTCTTTAATAGAAATTCCTAAGAAGATTCTAATGTCAAAGAAGGAGGCCTCTCCATTAAAATAAGGTGGATGAGTAGCTAGCTATTGGTCGAGAACAAGATGTAAGGTAAATTGCCCAAAATGTAGATTTCTTCTTCCACTGTAATGAAACTTGAAAGTTGGTGCTAGAGCCTCTGTAACTGAACATTTCCCTAGATTGAAAAGCTGAAGAGCTCCTGTCAAATAATAATGACTGCAATGCTTTGAACTGAAAGGTATGTGAATTTGGATGGAATTCTACAGTGCTGCTAAATTCGGTTGCGATGTGCCCAGTGTAGGTCACTAGGGCTGCTTTGGGGAGATCGCTGCATTGCTTAATCTGGTTTTTTGGGGGTTTTTGTTTTTTTCTCTTCTGTTTTCCCCTTTGCCCTTTTACTTTTGGTTTTACTTTATTATTTTTTTAAAGATTTTATTTTTAAGTAATCTCTACAACCCTGAGATCAAGAGTCGCGTGCTCTACCGACTGAGCCAGACAGGTGCCCCTTACTTTTGGTTTTAAAGTTTTTATTTGCTTCTAGTTCTTATAACAGCTGGGGGGACTTTCCATCCATTTCTTCAGTAGAGCCTACATACCAGGCATCAGCCGTGTTGTCAACCATGTCCATGCAGAGCCCATAGCATGGACTTCTTGCTTAAGCATGAAATTTCATGCATTCCTGCCACAGAGCTCATGTATGCAATGCGTATAACAAATCCATAGTAACTTCCCTATGGAGAATTAAATTGTATGGCTTTTATTTAGCTTTATCATTAAAAACTTCTTCCTGGGGTGCCTGGCTGGCTCAGTCGGTTTAGCATCTGCCTTTGACTCACGTCATAATCCCAAGGTCCTGGGATCGAGCCCCATGTTGGGCTTCTTCCTCTCCCTCTGCTCCTTCCCTGCTTGTGTTCTCTCGCGCTCTCTCTGTCAAATAAATAAATAAAATCTTTTTAAAAAATGAATAAAATAAAAAATTCTTCCTATTTAGGATCCACAATCTCCAACACACCCTAGTTTATGCCTCCACTCTGGGGATCATCTTGTCCCCATGAAATATGAAGGGAGAGTAGTTGTCTGGAGGAGGTGGGCCCAGGACTGGAAAACATTATCTGTACTATTCAGCACCAAGTTGGGATCAGAAGGAGAACTCTTGCGTCTAACACTCATGTTACCTACAAGTTGAACAAGGACTACAAAGAAGCATAAGACCGTGAGAATGGGGAGTCAGCGTTAGCTACATTGCTGCTGCATCTTTTCTGTGTGAATGACTTTCAGCCTCCACCCTAGGATCCAGAACTCCAGGCTTGAATTTACACCTGCGTCCTGGACAGTTGCAGTCTTAAGGAAGTTCCATGGAAAATTTCTCAAGGGTATGATCATTTGCTTTGTGCAATTGGTCTCATGATTTAGTGCATCTAAAGAAAATCCTCTACCTTTTATTTTCTGTTTGGAAGATAGAAGCCACATATCTAGCAAGGCAAGTCAAGGAACTGCTTCGCTCTGGTGTTTTCCATTTCTTCCTGCATCAAGCTTGTATTTAATAACACAATCTTACTACCATCTTTGAATTTGTGGTCAGATTTTCCACCATGATCGGACACATCTTGGATGAATCTGGAGCACCACAGAGCCCGGGAACGGTGAAGGGGCCCTGTCAGACCAGGACTGAGTATTCATGGTAGGCCTCTTTGTGGTCTTTGAGTTCTCCCTGCTCTCTTTTTCTGAACTACTTTTGTGTCAGAAGACTTTGTCAGTTCAGTTGGTGATCATAAACTGTGCTTTTCTACTTCTGCTATCTTTCCTATGTGACTTGCAAAAGATTGAGTTTTCTGTTTTTTATCTGTAGGCTGGGTTGACCTTTCATAGGCTTTCCCCAGATCAAAGTTTAAAAGGGAATTCCCACCTCTGTGCATTTCATATTAGACCACATGTCCCTGATTGTCAATTTAAAATAAAATAATTGGGGGCCACCTGGGTGGTGCAGTCAGTTAAGCATCCGACTCTTGGTTTAGGCTCAGGTCATGATCTCGGGTCATGAGATCAAGCCCCATGTCAGGCTCTGCACTCAGCGCGGAGTCTGCTTCAGATTCTCTCTCCCTCTGCCCCTCCCACTCATGCTGTCTCTCTCAAATAAATAAATAAATCTTTTAAAAATTAAAATAATTGGTATACCAGAGATAACTCAAAATTAGAATTTCTCCTTGATGCTTCCTTAGACTATTATGTCCTGAAACATCCAATAACTCACTTACCCCTTAACAACTAGGAATAGGTATCCTATGGGGCGCCTGGGTGGCTCAGTCGTTGGGCGTCTGCCTTCGGCTCAGGTCATGATCCCAGGGTCCTGGGATCGAGCCCCACATAGGGCTCCCTGCTCGGCGGGAGGCCTGCTTCTCCCTCTCTCACTTCCCCCTGCTGGTGTTCCCTCTCTCGCTGTGTCTCCCTCTGTCAAATAAATAAAATAAAATCTTAAAAAAAAAAAAAAAGGAATAGGTATTCCAGACAATAGAAAACCCGCGTCTGCCTGTTGGCTCAGTGTCATGAGGAGACCAAAATGGCAACTGAGCAGTCTCAGCTTCTAATTGTGTGAGACCATGGCTGTGTTCCTTGTTGGAAGTGTCATCTCACTTAGGAATTAAGACTTCTAAACCTGCCCACACCACGATTGTGAGAACAAGAACTGGATTATTAGACATACTCATGAAGGGGACCATTCCTATATCCACCCTCTTTCTTCCTGTACATGTGTGTCTCAGCTATGGAGGAAACAACATCAAATATTGGTTGCTGGTTTAAGACGTGCTGCTCCTAGAGGATAGCTCCCCAACTTGGTAGCGTGCTGTCTTCCTACTGTCACCATCACTGAGTCTCCAGGAAGTTCATTCCACTGTCTTTAAGGCCATTTGTTTCTGGGTAATAATGTATATCCAAAACCAATAAATTGCATGGTACAAGCCCATTGCCACCTCCCTTTACCTGTAAAATTAGTTTCTTGGTCAGAAGTTATATCGTATGGGAATTTCATGGTGGTATTTCATAAGATATTCTCTGTAGGTCTTTGATGATTCTGGTGAAAGCATTGGGAGCATGGAAAGAAAATCTGGAAATAGATCTATTCCCATGAGGACATTTTTCAGTCCTCAATGAAGGAAGGGTTTCTGTGAAATAAATTTAACATCAGTTGGCTGGTTGGTCTCCCTAGGGAATGGTGTTATATTGGGCACTCATTGTTGGCTTCTGCTTTTGGCACCCACCTGTGGTGGTAGCCAAATTAACTTTGATGAGAGGAATTTATGTTGTTCCTTCACCACCATGCCACTTTGTACCTGACCCCTTGGGCAGTCAGTGAGGCAGATGGGATAAGAGGCTAACTGACATCTACATGACCACTCATCTTTTCCACATGACTATTACTGAGTGACTGAACTATATTGTATGCCTCCTCTTGGGCATTTTTGTGGGACATGATTGTCTTTATACTCTATGCCCATTCCAGGAAGCCCATCTACATGTCTCTTCTCCAGTCCATCCCTGTCATGGGGCCATAGGTTGGATTGAATAAGAGACAATAAAGGAAGGATTCAGGTAACCAATCGAGGGATTCAGCCAATTATCAAGTATGTCTACTTTATACTAGTATATATATACACACCAACATTCTAACCGGGGTGGTATTTTGTACCCCCAGTGAATAGCATCAACTAAAACAGGATCTACTTGCTCCCAACAGATTTTTTTCCCTTCCGGTGCATAGTCATTTTAATAATTGGATGTAGGTCTTTCTCGGGCAGGCTTGGAGGAAAATTTATAATACAGCCACATTGCTGGGTCCTTCCTTAAAGGGACCCAGCTTTCCCCTTAATTGAGGGGCTCTAGGCCTGTGATCTGGCTTGGTTTGATAATTGGATATAAGGCAACATATTCCCACTGTGGCAACTTAAATCAGGTTTCTGTTTTCCAAATACATAGCTAAAGCCACACCTTAGTAGACGGCCCATCTGTTCATTCCTAAGAACCCCATGATCCGTTAGCTGCCATCACAGATCTCTGAAAGTCAAAACACTAGAAGGGCCTTTCTGTCCCTGCTGCTGATTGTGGTAATTCACCCAACCTGAGCCCGAAGCGAAGGGCCACGAGCCGGCCTCTGCCAATCCAGAAGCCTGTTCCCACTGCAATCAGCCACCCCAGTTCAGACGCGGTGTCTCCCACTCCTGTCTTTGGCATTGTGTTTCAGGGTGCTTCCGTCACCTGTGCACGGCTCATGCTATGGTCAGGGGGCAGCCTCCGGACCTTGCTAGGGTTACTGATGAGAGTGGCCGAGGAGATCCCACACTTAGGTCCACTCCAAGATTGCCATGTTCCTGTGCTTTTGGACCTTTGGCACCTTAACCTCATTGACTCTAGGCCACCACTGCGTCCAGGCTTCAATAAACGAACCAAGCAAGCTGTTAAAACCACTTGTGGGTACTCAAGTTAAATATCATAGCCTACATCCGCATTTGTAATTCGCAACTTTATGCCTATTCAAACTCACATTTCACTTCTTTGGTCTGACGCACTTAGAATCACTCCACTTCTATTCATGCTTTCCAGCTTTTCCAGATTTAAAGCAACCATCCCTACTTATTCTGACCTACATACAGCCTAACCACTAAAAGAGAGAAATCAATTTTAGAACTTAGAACTAAATTGGGATTTCTTTCTTTCTTTTTTTTTTTTTTTTTAAGCCCATCTAAAATCCTGTTAGACAGGACACTTCTCTTCTGGCTCACATTGATCACTCCTTGTAGAAACCCTCCATTTCTTTCTATCAACTCTTTCAAGGTTATATGGAGGCACTGTCTCTTTCCCTTAAATATAGAAATAAGAGTGCCCCAGAAGAGTTAACGCTTTAAAACAGCACATAATGAGTCAGAGTGGAAATAGAGAAAATCATTCTAAGAAGTGGGTATCCAGGCTGGCAGGACTTCAACTTTGTTTCTGTCTCTGGTTCTTAACTTTGTTTTGAAAACGAATCACTTTGAGAGTCTGGTAAAAGCTATGAATCCTCTCTAGAGAAAATGTCCATAGGCATAAAATATGCATTCACCTTTCAGGTATTCAAAAATATCCAGTTATTCATAAAGCCATAGTTAAGAACCCATGCCTTTTGGGACTGGGCCAATGTATTTAAAATATCTAAAGAAAGTGTTCATCAGAAGGGGGTTTATTGGTTAGGCATGAATATAGAAAAAAGAGAATCACAAAGACAAACCCTATAGTGTCCATCCAAACACTTTCCATGGGAGAGAGGACTCTGAACCAAAGAAATCCACCAAATATTCTGGTCCTGAGAGCAAGATGAGAGTATCATCCTAACTTAGTCTGACGCCGACCACTCAAATGATCAAATTCCCTTAATTTTGACTGAATCCACACCAAACAAACTTTTTAAAAGATTTTCTTTATTTACTTGACAGAGAGAGCACAAGCAGGGGAAACGGCAGGCAGAGGGAGAGGGAGAAGCAGGTTCCCCGCCAAGCAGGGAGCCCAGTGTGGGGCTCGATCCAAGCACCCCAGGATCATGCCCTGAGCCAAAGGTAGATGCTTAACCGAATGAGCCACCCAGGCACCCCCCAACAAAATTCTGATGATAATTTGACTCCTTGGGTAGCCTGCCTACAGGGCAAAAGTGCTCTGAGCAGAGAATGTGAGTCTCTAGTCTCCTCTGCAGAGAGAGTTCCAGAGTAAATTAATAAACTAGTGTTACTTTTTTTAATGTGGCATTTCCTATGAGATTGGTTGATAAGAGTCCACATATAGAAGATGACACCAAGTTTCTGAACTTGTGTGGCAGGGAGAATACCTCTAAGAAAGATTACTCCAGGTTTCTAAGCCTACAAGGCAGAGAGCATATGATAGATTTGCCAGCTTTCTAATTTAAATTTCTCAAATGCATTGTCTTAGGACAGAATCTGCCAGAGTCACTGACTTCATTAATTTTTTTCTGGGCTTAAGTGAGAAGAATCAGATATAGAATTTTGAGACTCTCTGCAGAACAAAGGGATTTAGGTTATTTATATACCTTTAGGAGTTACAGACACCGGTTACAATCATGTGGTTTCCCATGACAACCAATTATTATGCAATACTTTGAGGTTCGAGGTTTCTTACCATAGGAAATAATATTAAATTTTTGAAGTCTCAATGTTTTTAAGGAAACTTCAGATAACCTTAAAAAGTTGCTTCTTAAAAAGGCTATAAAAGGGGCGCCTGGGTGGCTCAGTCGGTTAAGCGACTGCCTTCGGCTCAGGTCATGATCCTGGAGTCCCGGGATCGAGTCCCGCATCGGGCTCCCTGCTCGGCGGGGGGTCTGCTTCTCCCTCTGACCCTCCTCTCTCTCATGCTCTCTGTCTCTCATTCTCTCTCTCTCAAATAAATAAATAAAATCTTTAAAAAAAAAAAAAAAAGGCTATAAAAGGGCACCTGGGTGGCTCAGTTGGTTAAGTGACTGCCTTCGGCTCAGGTCATGATTCTGGAGTCCCGGGATCGAGTCCCGCATCGGGCTCTCTGCTCAGCAGGGAGTCTGCTTCTCCCTCTGACCCTCTTCCCTCTCATGCTCTCTATCTCTCATTCTCTCTCTCTCAAATAAATAAATAAAATCTTTAAAAAAAAAAGGCTATAAAATATTGAATAGGATGGCTACAAATAAAAATCCTCACATGGGTAGCCTTATAACCTACAGGCTTGTGACTAATCTCAGCCTTCATCGTTCTCTAACAAGCTCTTGAGAATGGCTTCATTGCTTTGAATTTCATCTCTGTCTTACACTGTAATAAGACTTCTCTCTAGAGTTTCTTTTTACACACAACTAATGGATAAGAAGGCTGCAGTCTTTGACTTCAGGCAAGATTTTAATAGCCAGAACTCACTGGAAAATGCAAGATTTATAGAAATCTAGGAATTAACACATCAAATGTGAAAATAATAAATTGTAAGAAAAATACTCCTATTTCACCCAACACACGAGTGGTCTCCTAAATCAAGTGTAAAGTCTCAGTCTGGTCTCTTAAGTCCTTAAACAAATGGCCTCCCGCCCCACTCATGTATCCACTTTCCTCTCAACCCCGGACCAGTGTCTGTTCCAGCAAGGCAGTCACTACCTCAGCGGAGATGCCCTTAGAAGCTGATGGGAAGATTCCTCTGCAAGTAGTTTATTTGGGAGGTACAGGCGCCACCTGCAGGGCAGTTGGGGGAGGGACACAGGGAGAGGAGGCTGCCAGAAAGGGGTATGTTACTAAGCTAGCTGCCACAGGGGCCAAGCGGAGCTTAACCCCTCAGGAAAATTACGGAAAAGGGTGCAAAGCATACCTCAGGGATTACCTCACTAGAGAACTAGGGGATTTGGGGTATTTTACACCCAGTCTCATCAGTCATTGGCTGACGGCTGGTCCAGGGAGTGTGAATTCCTCAGCCTTTCCAGAATGCTGACTCTGGGTGAACAAGACGGCTTTCCACAGTTCTGGGATAGCCTTCAGGGGCAGAAATGCATCAGATGCAGAGATGGAGGTCTAAGGGGGATGCAGGTAGGACACTGAGTGACTGCAGTATCTCTTCCTGCTCGAGATAAGTCTGGGCCCTGCTAGTTTTTTTCTAAAAAAAATCATCCTTTCTTCCTTCGGAATGGTCTCGAAATGCTTCCCTCCCAAGATTTCTCTGAGTAACCCTAACCCACTCTCAAGACGTCTGCTAAGAGTATGTGCCTTGAATGAATGGAAGACAACTCCTTCTGTGTGGACAAGTTAGACAAGAGTGCCCTCCTCTGAGCAGACACGGCCCCTGGGGGCCACAGATTTGGCATGTGGACAACAACTCTGTAAGAAGAAAATGGCACTTCTGATGCGGCTCCTACAAGTAAGTGTACACAGCTTGGGGGGTGAAGTAGGGACTGTGCTCACTCACATACTCAGCCAGGTATCTTTAGGCAGTGCACAGACTGGACAACAGGACCGTGGCAGCCCTATTTACTTTGATCGCTCCTTTCCTCTAGAGCATCCAGAACTTATATGCACTACAACTTTCTAGTGGAGCTTGATCAGATATTGAGTGTGTGAACTTGGCAGCAGCTCCCCAAACATCTATTTGTATTAATTGACCTGTTTTGTGACTAAAGGAAAGGAGAATGTAGGTGGTCCAGAACCAAGTGGGAGAAGAGACAGAGGAAAACAGGAAACTGAAATTGATGTATTGCCTATGTTCCAACTGTCCCTAGATACTTCTCCCTGGGGACCTACAAAATATTCTCCACCTAACTTCCAAGGCAATGGAATGAGATCCCTGTCTAAACTCAATATGCCAAATACCGATTTTACTTCTCTTCAAAATGATACAGGAGAGATGAGGTGAAAAATTGAGAGGGAATATTCTGCCCACTGTTCCGAGCATGTGGTGAAACCTAAATGAGTAGCAGTCCTGAATGTGGGTTCCCAAGTGCTTTTTTCAAGTTAGTATCTGCTCACTGACTAGGTACAAGGTGAAAAGTTCAATGAATTCCTTTTCTCTTTTAAACGTTTAAAATGACAATTTGCAACATTATAAAAATAAGTAAAATTTCACCTAAAATCCCTTCACTCTGTCACAAACTATTTTCATGTCAGTGCTTTCTTTTTAATTTCTCTGGAACATTCCAGTACCTATTCAAACTTGTTTCTTGTTTTTCACTATCCTAAGTAGTTTTCTGTAAATATCTTGTTTATATTTACCTATTACACATTGGGAAGTTAGTAATCACTGGCCATCGTCCATATTCTGAGACTGGCAAAGCCTTCCTGGTTTTGAGCTCTTGCAGCCCCTCTTCATAACCAACTTCACCTCACTTGCATTTTTAGCCCAATCCAGGCAGGGTGCATCCTGACTTAGGCGTGAGGTAGGTAAGCACTTCTGGCTCAATATTCATTGACACTTCAGTCACTGCCTTCATACTTTGTATGTGCTCAATGCCCGACTAGGCTCAGGGACTTACAAAGACGAGTGAGAGAGATTCCTGTTCTCAATTATTTTCTCATCTTGAAGTCTCTGAGTGCTGTTTCAGATCCATACTCGCCATGCTGACTCAATAAAACTTAATCATGAGAAGTGTATCAGAATGTTCCATCAGAGCCTAAATAGACACGGGAAGTCCAAGAACCATGACCGTCCTCTATAAATTACCCCTCCCCGAGAGCATTTATTGTAACATCCTGACTGCAGTTTTTATTTCTAATAAAAATCTGACTAAAGGAGAAAAGAGGCAGTTGACACAGGGGAACTTGAATTAGGAGATGAGAGAGAGGTGGGGAAATAGAATATACGCATCCGCTATACTGAGGATCTGGGTCCCACCAGTTTGATGAGGGGCCACCTGAGGTTCAGGTAACCAGCAGAGCTGCTTCAGAGTTTGGGGGACAATTACATGATATGGTTAAATTTTAGAGTTTCTAAAGGAATATTACTTCTCCCTTGGAATACTTCTTGCCGAGTATGAATTTGGGTCTTCACTCCCACACCCACTCCCAACTATCCCCCAGTCCTCAACTCTTCCCTCCCCTTCCCCTAAATTCTCATTTCCATAAGAGGACTTCATTTCCTCGAGACTCCATCATCTTATTCATGGACCCCAGAGATTCTCCAATTCAAAGCTTCCAGGTACCTGATTCCTTTTGAAGGCTGACCCTTTATAATCTTGAGGAAATATATACTTTCACTTTCAACATGAATATGATGGTCATTTTTTGGCTCACTTGATTACTCATATCTTGCTTGTTGCTATCTCTCCTTAACCCCCAATGCTTCTCGGTGTAAATTAGTTTTGCTAACAAGTATGCCCATTTTGGTATATTTCAGGGACATGTTATCCATTCCCTTCATTCAGCCAAGAAATTTGGATCCTGTTCCCACCATGCTTTCTGCCTTTCTCCTCTATCATGGCCTAGTAACTGTTACTGTGCTCATCACCTGAGCTTCATGGCCATTCACATGGTCAAGCACATCTTGATATGCAAGGCTTCTCTGACTGCCTTTCTCCCACATGTGCTTCTTTTGATCAAAGCATACCTTCCAAGGAAGAGTGCCACTCGATGGCTTCCTCAAGTCTCAGTGATATTTGTGGGATATTTACCTCCTTCATGGAAGTCTCTTCTCACCTCAGGTCAGAGGGTTGAGTCTGTAATGCTCCTGAGTTCATGGCACTCTGTCCTTATTGGTCCACTCGAAGCCTCTCCCTTCTTTCATTTATTGATTTATTCTCTTTTATTCTCATTCCTTCCATTCTTTTCTCTAAATGGGCAACACTCTAATATATGTGATGCGTATCCTTTTATTATGTTTCTTATAAAATGTATTATGTTTGGTACATACATTTTTAACTCATATAAATGGCCAATTTATGTAAAAGGCTATAACTTACTATTTTTTTAAATTTTATTTTTAAGTAATCTCTACACCCAACCCAACATGGGGCTCAGACTCACAAACCCGAGATCAAGAGCCATATGCGGGTCCAGAAAGACTGCCCCAGCCATATGCTCTCCTGACTGAGCCAGCCAGGTGCCCCTTCTTTTTTATCAAGTACTGTGGTTCTGAGATCTAGCTGTGGTGCTGAAGTACATCTAGTTTGTTGCTTCTAGTTGACTCAGAGTGCTCCATTGGGTGCATCCTCCATATTTTACCTATTCAATCCACCAGTGACAGGTAAGTAGATTGCCTCCAACTCACTACTTAAAGAAAACGCTTGCAATGAGCACCCTTGTACATCTCCCCTTACAACATGTGCGAGAACATCCCTTGGATATAGGCTCAGGAGGGAAATAATTGGGTAATAAGGCACATCTTAATTTTACTTGGTACTGCCAGATGCGGATCCAGAAAGACGGCCCCAGCCTGTTCTGCTGCTGGCTGTGTATCTGAGTCCCTATATTCCTTTATCCCCAATACCATTTAGCATTAATTAGCTTTCTAATTTTTGCCAATATGAAGGGTAAAAAGTAACATAATGCAATTTTAATTATACATTAATACAATGGAAGTGCTGCAGATGGAGCCTTGAATTCTCATTGACTCAGACCTCTCCTTCATATCTCACACCTACTCAGTTGTTAAATCCCATCTGTGCATCTCCCGAACCCATTCCCTCTTTTACTTTACTTTGCCATGATTTGGGGGAAAATTTTTTCCCTTTCACCATTGCAGTTGCTTCCTAATTTGTTTCTTAGTGTCCAGATGCCACCCTGTCGATACACATTCTATATCTGCTACCAGGGTAATATTCCAGAAGCACAGCCCTTTGAGGCAAGAATGAGGAGGTTATGAATGAATGATGGTGAGGATTTTTAACCTAAAACTCTGATTCAGGGGTTAGCAAAGATTTTCTTTATAGCAGGGATCTCCAAACTTAATGAAATGTCAATTAATTAAAGATATTACTCCCCTATAAATCTCCACAGGGGAATTTATTTATTTGTTTGTTTGTTTATTTATTTGACAGAGAGAGACACAGTGAGAGAGGGAACACAAGCAGGGGGAGTGGGAGAGGGAGAAGCAGGCTTCCCGCGGAGCAAGGAGCCTGATGCAGGGCTTGATCCCAGGACTCTGGAATCATGATCTGAGCTGAAGGCAGACGCTAAACGACTGAGCCACCCAGGCGCCCCATCCACAGGGGAATTTCTAAAAGGTGATTATCACACCCTCATAGAAAGAAAACTGGGACTCATTAAAGAATTTACAATGTCTGGGTTTGGAATCCACTCTTTTGTGGTGAAGAAATAGATAAAAGCTGCCAATCTTTAGCAGGTGCCTCCTTCCTTTGGCGTTTCTAAACATTGCTTCATCATGCTAGTGAGGATTCTTTAATGACAAGTTCTGAAAACCAATTCAAATTAATTAAGCCAAAAAAATTGGGAGGCAGAAAGGGAGGATTAATTATGATAAAAATACAAACCGTGTTTCAGAGAACCCAAGAGGGAGATGTAGGCAGACAGTGGGGGTTGGGGGTTGCGGGATTTGAATGCTGTCTGCGGAAGCTCTGCAAGTACAAGGCCTCTCCATTCATTTCTCTCCAGAGTCAGCCTTCTCCCATCTTCCAACCTCGGCTGACTGTCACTGCCCCACAGATTCTGAATCTAAATGCTATAGATACCACATCCCACAGAGACCAAGTTAATTCTCTTTTGGCTTCAGGATTATCTTACTTTGCCAAACACCTTGGATTTCTGTCACCCAAGAGGCCTGATAATACAGAAATGAAGTGTTGCTAGTGACAGACTTGAAATTTCAAAACTGCTGGGTGGAAGCGGGGAGCCTTCATCACTTCATTCAAGAGTTGTTGGATTGGGGTGCCTGGGTGGCTCAGTTGGTTAAGCGACTGCCTTCCGCTCAGGTCATGGTCCTGGAGTCCCGGGATCGAGTCCCGCATCGGGCTCCCTGCTCGGCAGGGAGTCTGCTTCTCCCTCTGACCCTCCTCCCTCTCCTGCTCTCTGTCTCTCATTCTCTCTGTCTCAAATAAATAAATAAAATCTTTTAAAAAAAAAAAAAGAGTTGTTGGATTGTAAGAAACAATATCCAGACCCAATATGGGTGTACCCAGAGATCCCAAACTCGGAGCTGGATGCAGAAGTTGCATGTGACTAAGTGAGTTTGAGGTGGTATGTGGATTATGTTCATGGAGTATTTGGCATTGTGTGTATGAGAAGACAGGCGTGTATGCTGAGCAGCTACAGGGTAGGCTGGGTGAACATGATGGTTTCTGTTTCACCAACATTCCTCACTTGAGAAGACCTTATATTTATAGGCCAGGCCTCGAGGTGGCATACACCACTTCTGCCCAAATTCTGCCAGCTTCAACTCAGTCCTGTGACCACGCCACCCGCGTGAGAGGCTGGACAGTGTACTCCAGATGTGTTCCCAGGAAGAAGAGGAAAGAAGTTGGGGAGTTTCTTTTTTCTTTTTTTTTAAAAGATTTCATTTGACAGAGAGAGAGCACAAGCAGGGGAAGGGGCAGGCAGAGAGAGAGGGAGAAGCAGACTCCCCACCAAGTAGGGAGCCCAACGTAGGACCTGATCCCGGGTCCCTGGGACCATGACCTGAGCTGAAGGCAGATGCCCAACCGACTGAGCCACCCAGGCGCCCCAGTTGGTGAGTTTCTGACCACTCTTTTCCCCCAAGGCCTTCCACCTCTGCAAAATGGCTTCAAAACCCTTTAAGTTCCAAAAAAATCTGCTCTGCTCTCCCCTCTACTGAATCTTTTCCACGCTTCTGGGTGGCTGAGTCTCCCAGCAGAGTGTAAGCAGAGCCTGGACATATGAGGTGCACGGGTTAGTTCTACATGGCAGGGGTAGTGCTTTGTTGCTGAAGGCAGGGGAAAAGGTAGGTGCCTGGGGGAGAGAAAAAAGAAAAATAGAGAAAAAAAAGCCACATGGTGTTTGTTCCCTAACTAGAGCAAGTAATCCGTCCTTTCAATGTATTAAAGAATTATACAGCTAGCCTCAAAAATTGAGAAGCCTTTCTAAACGTGAGGTTCAAATGCCTACTTTATCTCAGTCTCAAAATGATGGGGGGAGGAAGAGATGAAGACTTCAGAAGAAATGTCATTCTGCTTACAGTTCAGGGCATCCAGTCTAACCTCAAGGGAGACTCCGGGGGGCCTGCTTGTGCATCCCCATCAGCTGTTTTGGATCTGTCATCTGGTAGGCTGTTTATCTGTGAGTCAAAAACTATAAAAATGTGATGAGGAGAAGTAAAGGTGAAGAGTTGAGAATTTATAATTGAACCAACATTAATTAGAACGTGATTTAAAAAAGAAAATAATATAAATATGTACATTTCAACCATAACCTTGATGCCTCAACACAGTATTTGTGTTTCCTTGTGTTTCTTTTTGGTCTTTATTCCCTTATGTAAATTCATTCACAATTCTTTTTTTTTTTTTTTTTTGGTAAATTCATCATTTTTTTTAAAAGATTTTATTTATTTATTTGAGAGAGAGAATGAGATAGAGAGAGCATGAGAGGGGGGAGGGTCAGATGGAGAAGCAGACTCCCTGCTGAGCAGGGAGCCCCATGCGGGACTCGATCCCAGGACTCCAGGATCATGACCTGAGCCGAAGGCAGTCGCTTAACCAACTGAGCCACCCAGGCGCCCGGTAAATTCATCATTTTTAAAAACTACTTTATAACTACCGTTACAGTCGAAGGAAGCCTAAGGAGACAAGACAACTAAACATAACGTATTCTGGATGGGATTTTAGGAACAGAAGGAGGACATCAGGCAAAAACCTAAGGAAATCTAAATAAAGTGTGGACTTTGGTTAATAATAAGGTATCAGTATCTATTCGTTACTTGTAATAAATATACCATACTGATGTAAGATCTCAGTAATATGGGAAACTGGGTGTGGGGTATGTAGGAACTCCTTGTACTCTCATCTCGATTCTTCTGTAAATCTAAAACTGTTCTAAAAAATAGAGTCTATTTTTAAAAAGACTACATTATTATTCTATCCAGTAACTGTTTTCTTTTAGTGTTAGACATTCATTCTGTTTCTGGTTTTCCACTGTTAAAAATAATGTTCTCTAAACATCCTGTACCTTTTAAATGAATTCAGAACCAGAATCCACTTCAGCTAGAAGTGAAAAGTAGTTAAACGCTAATGATTGCTCCTTCCCCTTTTCCAAACGTTCAACTACAGGTTCCGCTTATTCTTCAGCCTCTTTGACACCTGTCTCCCCACAGCTTACAGTAGCTGATGCTGCCTGCACCGTGAGTGCCATTCTGGTCTCTAGAATGAATCCTGACCCAAGCCAAAGGTCCTTAACAGTTCTGGCCCAATACTCATTGACCCAGCAAACATCTCTCAAGCACCCACAATGTGACAGGTAATGGTGGTAAATCGGAGGCGCTCTCTGTGGCTAATATGCACTTTACTAGGATAAGAATATTTTATAAGGTTATGTTTGTGGTCCTCCAAACTTGAGGGTTTGCATCTTAAAAGATGAAGCCAGTTTCGTCTTATATATGACAATCTTATCTTCAGATAGTTTTCCTCTTCCTTAACATAGAGGCAATGTCCAGAATATAAATAACAAATATGTCTTGGCTCAGAATGTATCAGGAATGCAGAACCATTTTGTATTGGTCAACATAATACAGTCAGAAGTATGTTATAGTTTATTAAACGAGTCCCTATGTGAAATTAAATCACGGTGGTAAATGAGTATTAGATCATATCTAAATCTTAAGAAAAATAAGGTAATGAATGATACATTCACCTCTTCTGGGAAAGCTTTGGGGAATAAAAAGCCCAGTGAGGCAGATTCAACTGGACTGTTGAGGAGTGATGGGGGCGGGACAGACGGTAGCATGGAGTGGTACAGAGAGGATCCTATAAAATATCAGGCCCCCGTCACAATCTTGGGCCAATGTGATTGATGTTGCATTCATCCCATCAGGAAGATTCTTTTTTTTTTTTTAAGATTTTATTTATTTATTTGTCAGAGAAAAGAGAGATTCAGAGAGCGAGAGAAAGCACAAGCAGGGGGAGTGGCAGGCAGAGGGAGAAGCAGGCTCCCCGCTGAGCAAGGAGCCCGATGTAAGACTTGATCCCAGGACCCTGGGATCATGACCTGAGCTGAAGGCAGACACTTAACCGACTGAGCCACCCAGGCGTCCCCCATCAGGAATATTCTTTCATCTCAAGCATTTCCTATGGTTTTCCTCACAACAGGGAAATGGAGACCTACAGAGCTGAGCCATGGCCCAGAGTAGCCAATTACAGCGTGTTCATGGTGAGTCTCCTCTGTCTTGAAGGGGAGCATGCCCAGAGTTTCCTTCGAAGAAGACAGGTGGTATTGAATGTTGGGAGTCCTTTTATATTTTTTTCTTTTAGTGCTCATACACAATCATCTATTAACTCTGATTCAAGAGGGAAAACACGAGTTTCTCCTTTCCCACCTGAAAACCCATTATATGACTGAAAAAAGATATAAATGCACAGCAAAGAGAAAACAAGGGGGGATATCAGTGCAGCAGAAATGTCAACACATTTCTGAGAGAAAGGAAGCGGATGGAGTCGAGTTCCTAATGATGCAAGGTGCAGGAAGCTGCAGCCTGCACTGTGTTAGAGGAGTGGGAGACAGAGTTGGGTAGAGTCAGGACCCTAGAGAACTGCGAGACTCGGAAACACCAGGAATAACCACAGGAAGAAAGAAGACTTGGGCATGAAAACTGGGAAATGTAACTGAAGTTCTATAGATAGAACATTGTACCCTTCTTACACCCTCTCCCACCCCATCCCCACCCAGAAACGCCAGCAGGCAGGCATCAGTGTCTCAAACAACTGTTGAGAACATGTATTTCCAGTGTCTGTCCTCCAGCCAGCTGACAAGTGGATCAGCTTAGAGTCAAGTTCTCCAATAAACAAGCCCAGCACGTATTCACAGAGTCCCAGTCAGGTCTTTGTGGCTTTTTCCTAGAAATAAATTAGTATTGGGGCACCTGGGTGGCTCAGTCGGATAAGCATCTGCCTTCAGCTCAGGTCATGATCCCGGGGTCCTGGGATAGAGTCCCACGTCGGGCTCCATGCTTGGGTAGCCTGCTTGTCCCTCTGCTGCCCCCCTGCTTGTCCTTGCTCTCTCTCTCTGGCAGATAAATGAAATCTTTAAAAAAAAATAGTATTACCAGATATTTGAAAACCTACAAGATGAAAGAGAGTAACCAAAATAAAACAAGAAGCAGCAGCTATGAAAAAGACCAACCAGAAAGCAAGAATGACCTTTGGGAATTAAATATATAATTGATAAGCAATTCAACGAAGAATTGTAAGATAAAGACGGAAATATGAGAAAAAGGACTCACAACGTTAGAATAATAGAAATTCCAAGTGGATAAAAGAGGGTAGACAAGAGCCGAAGGACACAAGTTGCCAGACTAACAGGTTCCACCAAATTCCAAGCACAGGAATGAAAACAGACTCACATTTTGATAAATCGTGAAATTTAATTATTTTTTAATGTATTTTTTTAAGATTTTATCTTTTTTTTTAAGATTATATTTATCTGTCAGAGAGAGAGAGAGAGAGAGCGCACAAGCAGGGAGAGCGGCAGGCAGAGGAAGAAGGAGGCTCCCAGCTGAGCAGGGATGGGGGGCTCGATCCCCTGACCCTAGGATCATGATCTGAACTGAAGGCAGACGCTTAATTGACCGAGCCACCCAGGTACTCCTAAATCATTGTGAAATTTTAAATTCCATGAATAAAGAGAAGATTCTAAAAGATTTCAAAGATGGATGAAAAAGAGGTGACTTCCAAATTAGACTTGAAAATTAGGCTCACATGGGACTGCTCACCTGTAATCCTAGGTACTAGAAGACAACAGAATAATGTCTTTAGAGTTCTGATGGAAAATGTTCTCAGTCTTCTAATTTTATATCCTAACAAATTTTCTGTCAAGTGTAACGATAGTGAATCTGGGTCAAACATTTTCAGACAAACAAGAAAAAAGGACCTTTGATCTCCCAACATATCCCCGGTGAGGATGTTGCTGAGGATAAACTCAAATGAGACCAGTGAGTAAACCCACAAAGATGCAGACTTGCAATTCAAGCCAGGAGGATAATGAAGGGAGCCAGAGGGTGAGAACTCTGCAACTAGAACAGGCCAGAGCAGGAAGATGGGGGACTCCAGGAAGGTGAAGCTACAGAAAATACGGATTCAAGAGATTTGCTATGCTTGAGAATTTGGAGACACTTAAGGAGGTGATGAAAGCCATGTTTATTTCTAGAAAACTATTTTCTTCCCTCTCTAAAAAAAATTGCTTCAAAATCCTTTGCTGATAAATCTATCCTATAATTCTCTCCTCAGGGTCCTTTCCAAGAGGTTCTCAGGAGCTGGCTGTTCCAGCAGAACTTACTCAGAATTTGGGGGTGGGAGGCCTGAAACTCCCTCCCGGGCTTCTGTTTATAAGAATTGATATTCGCGAGGGAAGCGGGGATAGGCTTTGGGGCTGAGGAAAGTTGGTGCCTGGAGGAGAGAAAGGAAAACTACCAAGAAATAAAGAATTACATGGTATTTGTTTCCTAACTAGCTCAGGGTCCTTCTCCAGTCAGCCATTTGGTCTGGGTAGGGCTCCCTGCCTTCAAGGGAGGGAACATATAAGCCAGGCTGAAGCCAAGTAATACAAAGCACTCACTAGTGACAATATTGGTTAAGAGACAGCATGTGCCCTCAGATGTCCAGTCACAGGGAAACTTAGGATGTTAGCTGGAAATGTTGAGGCAAAGACTTTCAGTTTCCTGCTTGTCATAAATCTGGAATGATGTAGTCTTAGAAGTTGCTGGTTTCCATATGAAAATCACAGGGCAGAGAAAGGTTGAAACTGACACACAGAGGGGAGCAGAGCTAAAAGATGGAGAGGACTTAAGTCCTGATGATATTTTATGAGCTCCTGCTTTAAGCCACACCCATAGCCAACCCTATTTGGGGACTTTTCTCTTATGTGAGTCCATAAACTCACTTTTTACTAAGTGAATCTGGGTCAAGTTTCTTCTTGCATAAAACAAATATTCTTACCTCATACAGACTTTATACATTGGCTTACTGATTTTCAACTTTTTGATTGAACAGAATGTATTATGGCAACAGAAGAGACTATAAATACTTTTTTAATAAAGATTTTATTTTATTTATTTGATAGAGAGAGACACAGCGAGAGAGGGAACACAAGCAGAGGGAGTGGGAGAGGGAGAAGCAGGCTTCCTGTGGAGCAGGGAGCCCTATGCAGGGCTCGATCCCAGGACCCTGGGATCATGACCTGAGCCAAAGGCAGACGCTTAACGACTGAGCCACCCAGGTGCCCCGAGACTATAAATACTTTTTAAAGATTTTATTTATTCAGAGAGAGCACACAAGCAGGGGGAATGGCAGGCAGAGGGAGAAGCAGCCTCCCCACTGAGCAAGGAGCCCAATGCGGGACTTGATCCCAGGACCCTGGGATCATGACCTGAGCCGAAGGCAGACGATGAACTGACTGAGCCACCCAGGCATTCCAAGAATATAAATAATTTTAATCTTGAAAATACAAAAATGAAAGTACAGATGATAGAAACAGAAGGTAGAAGCAAAGGTAAACAAAGAACAAAGGCATTATTTCTATGAGTTGGGGTCAAGAGATATGTTCTATAGGTGATAAAACAAGAAATAAAGGTGTAAGTTAGCATTTGAAGTTAAGAATGTAATAAATAGGGCGCCTGGGTGGCTCAGATGGTTGAGCGTCTGCCTTCGGCTCAGGTCATGATCTCAGGGTCCTGGGATCGAGTCCCGCATTGGGTTCCCTGCTCAGTGCAGAGCCTGCTTCTCCCTGTCCCTCTGCCACTTCCTCTGCTTGTGCTCTTCTGTCTATCTCTCTGTCAGATAAATAAATAAAATCTTTTTAAAAAAAAAGAATGTAATAAATACAGGAACCAAAAATGATGTTATAAGCACCTTG
This sequence comes from Mirounga angustirostris, assembly GCF_029215605.1. NCBI lineage: Eukaryota > Metazoa > Chordata > Mammalia > Carnivora > Phocidae > Mirounga > Mirounga angustirostris. Next base: position 56,740,091 of record NW_026991721.1, read on the forward strand.
GGAGGATCGGAAAGGGATGTAAAAGATATGTATCCTAGGATCTATGAGGAAATGGAGATCAGTTCTAAAACTACCAATGACCAAAAACACCAAAGAAAAAGGAAAGTATACAGGGGAAGAAAATAGATTTAAATTGTAAGACTCAGAAGGCAAAAACTAGAGAAATTGAAATGGAGCGTTGGGAAGCCTTGGGTCTATGTCTCCACTCACCTTTGTGAAGTGTGTGCTCCTCTCCATGAGGGGAAAGTTACTCTAGCAAGGGGTATTGGGTGATGGGATGCGACGATGCTTATGAATCAGGTCGTAGGGACATGCACACTTTGGAGCCCAGGGATGCTTGAGCTAAGGGTTAAGAGAGTGGAGTGGAGACTCGGAAAAATGGTGGAACAGAGCCGTAACTAAATCCTGTGGTTTGCTTTGACAAGTTTGTATGTCAATCTTGGTGGGAAAATGGAAAAATTATCAGCTGTAAAAACGGCGGGGAAGTTGACTGATAATATCCCATGTTAGAGAAAGCTAACAACATGGGCACCCAGATGGCTCAGTCGGTTAAGCATCCGACTCTTGATTTCGGCTCAGGTCATGATCTCAGGGTCGTGAGATCAAGCCCTGCACTGGGCTCCACGCTCAGTGGGAGTCTGCTTGAGATTCTCCCTCTCCCCTCTCCCTCTTCCGGCTTGCTCTGTATCTCTCAAAAAAATAGAGAAAAGTAACAAGAACTTTGGTTAAGGTAACTTGGAGACATGATATGATATACTCATAACTCCTTACAAAACCGGGGGGTAAAAAGCCAAAAGGAAAAGAAAACTCTTCCTATGGTGAGAAAGTGGCCTGAGCATAGTCTAGCATCAAGAAGCCTTCCTCTGGGGCGCCTGGGTGGCTCAGTTGGTTGGGCAACTGCCTTCGGCTCAGGTCATGATCCTGGAGTCCCTGGATCGAGTCCCGCATCGGGCTCCCTGCTCGGCGGGGAGTCTGCTTCTCCCTCTGACCCTCCTCCCTCTCATGTACTCGCTCTGTCTCATTCTCTCTCTCTCAAATAAATAAATAAAATCTTAAAAAAAAAAAAAAGAAGCCTTCCTCTGGCTAATGATAAGGGGCACTAGCTAGATTTTGACTCTAATACTTTTCTTCTGCTTCCAGAAGAAAAGGCTAAGATTCTGGGAAAGAAACAAACCGTTTCCATCTCTTGAGGTAGGAAGCATTTCAAACAGCCTGTAGCATCCTGTCGTTTATTCAAGAAAACAAGGATGCATTCAGAGATAACTTGGGCAGAACTGACAAGGTCTGAAAGACGGGCTTAAAAACAGAGCTGTGAGGGGCGCCTGACTGGCTCAGTCTGAAGAGCATGTGACTCTTGATCTCAGGGTTGTGAATTCAAGCCCCATGTTGGGGTGGCGAGATTACTAAAAAAAAAATAATAATAATGAATGAAACTTAAAAAAAAGAAAACTAACAAAAACAGGGCTGTGAGTGGTCAAAGAGTGACCTACATGAATGAACCCCAGAGAGGGAAACACCCCAGTGAATCAGAGCTAGTAAGTCTGTTAAAAGAACTGTGGATTCACAAAAATCCTAAAAGAGGAAGCTTTCACAAAAGGAACGAAAAGGCGGTAGTAACGTGCACAGTAGTTTGCAATTTTATTGATTTAAAATTTCATATTGGCCATCCCAAACTGTATGAGTCATGCACTGGTATTTTGGTCAGACTCCAGAATATAAACGATAGGAGTAGGTTTGAGGAGAAAAGAAATCCTGGAAAGACACAGGGTAAACATGGGAGGAGGGTGCTTATAAAGGGTGGTGGGGGGGAATTTTATAGAAGATGAGGGGACTGCTGTGGAAGATGGAAAAATATAAGTAAAAAGTGGGGAAATACTGGGTGAGAACTTGTTGAACAGAGAGGAATTCTGTATTAGAAGTAGCAAGGTTAGTTAAATCGAATGCACGGTCAGTATGTTCAGATTATTGCATACAGGTCACCAAGTCCTTCTGAACAGTTGGCCAGCAGCAGGAGGGGAGTTTGAATGTTGCTGGGCATGTGAGAAACAGTCTGGGCTAGCCGAGTAAGGCTGAGCATGCTCAAAATATACGAAGTCAGTTAAGGTAAGAGAAGGAGTCCGTTACAGGAAAAGAATGGTAGGTTATGAGAGAAACGTCGAGAAATTAAAAATAGACTCCTTTTCATAAGAAGATAAAGATAAAAGAATTATGTAAAATAGGGGAAGGAATGAAAAGGATAGGAAGGTGTCTTAGGAATAAGCAGGCATCCAGCAAATGCCAGCAAAGGGAAACAGTCCCTTGCCAGAATGCAGAACTAAAGGACAGAAAACAGACCGGTTGGCCCACCGTCAGCACGTGCAGTCCCTTGCAACCAGAGTTTCTATCACTATGACCTGCAGGGGGCTAGTAGGCCCACTCAGCCAGGGAGGGAGGACACTGTTCTCCTAGAGGCCTCCCCACCCACAGAAGTGCGGGGCGGGGGGCGGGGGGAGAGGGACTTGTGCTTTCAGAGCAGGCCCCATCTCCCAAGCCTGCAGGGCTGCCCATTTCCTGCAGCAGGGCCAGAGATGTATACTCTGCACAGGAGCTGCTCTCCTTCCTCCTCCCTCCTTCCCAGCTGCTCCACCACTCTCTGCCTTGGGCTCATCAGGATGGCTCTCACCAGTCCCGTTACCCTGTGCAGGCAGCCTCCAAATCATCCTCATTCCCAGGTCCTATCCCTGGGTGGCATTGCCTTTTCTGACCCCATCTGCCATAACTCCTCATCTCCCGAAAACTCTCACTGTGCCCTTGGAGCTCAGGGCCACTCAGCAGCAGAATATTCTGCATCCTTGCCCTCTCTTATGAATGTTCTCTTCATCTTCTTGCTCTGCAGAGTAATTTTGGTCTGAAGATCCTGCTTTCTTTGAAATCCTCTCAAGAGGTAGTTGCTTGCTATTCTACGGCCCTTGTATCACTGGGCCTAGAGGTGAGTTAAATGTTCTCCTTGTTCCTCATTGCTAATCCCAAATACCCTCTCTTCCATAATATGAAGAGACTAGACTATCCACAACTCCTCTTATGTAGGCATCTCTGCCCTCCTCCCCATGCTTAGAAGATTTTAGCCTCTGGATCACTCTCTCCAACACTCCAGCATCATTCTTGGAGATTTCCATATCCACATTAATGATTATTCCAGTGTCCTTGACTCTTAAGTTCCTTGATACTCTCTTCTCTGTGAACTTGCCTTCCATTCTGTCTAAGCCATTCTCTTCCATGGTTGTATTCTAGACCTTGTCCTTACAAGGACTTCAGTCTTGCCACAATTTCAATTTTAGGTATTCCATTCTCTGACTACACCTCTTTCCTAACCCAGATTTTCTAGAGCACAGAGCCGGCTTGAGGCAAAACATGTGTTGATGCTTTTCTTGGAAAGACGCAAGAGTGAGGAAAAAGGAATAATCAGGTAGAGAAGTCAAGAGAACACTTACAAGGTGGTGCTATACTGAGCTGGGACCATCTTTCCAGGCATGCTAAACAGGGATTGCTTACAGGAGCCTTCCAGAGAAGCCATATGGAACCACAGCAACTAGAAACAATCTATCGGGGGAGGGAAAGGAAGCCATTTATCTGTGGGTGCCTTCCCTCATTGGCCAAAATCCTCCCCATGGGACAGTAATTCCTTACGATTTGCAGGTTGCCTGTTTGACCACTCTGGGAAGTCAGTGGGGAAGCCAGAGCACCCAAGGGTCCAGTCGGGTCAGACCAGGTGCGGGAGCTGCTCTGGCTCCCATGGCAGGGATGTGACACAAGTCGTGCTGACCCCTGGTCCTGAACCCCAAGGGGAGCCTGAGGCAACCAGAGCTGGGAGATACAGTGGTCAGGGCCATGACCACTGGAATGATATAAGCCATCCCTGGGGCCAGTCTGGCCAGAAAATATGGCAAGTGGCTTAGGTCCTGGGGAGAGGACTGGGTAAGTCAGACTGAGCACATCTGGGTTAAATAAACTGGATCTTGTACCATCCATCTGTTGTGCCACTTAGGTCTGTTCTTACCCATTTATATCTGGAGCTTGTATGAGGAAAAATGATGCTGTCACTTTTTTCCCCAAGAGAGAAGTGTAAATCCAGTTTTTCAAGCTGATGTCCAGTTGCATCTCTTTAAAAAGGGACCATAAGACCAAGTTAAATCCCTTTATTACAGCTGGTCCCAGGGCCATAATTGATATTCATCATCTTCCTGCTCTAACAACCATTCTAGGTTTCCCTCACGCTCAACCAGCACCTTGGCTGATCTGGGTTACTTGCCTGGGGGATGATCCAGACCTTCCGCTCCCTCACCTTGCTCTTGCCAGGTGATGGTGGCAGTTACCCATCCAGAATAATCACTGGGCAGAGAAACAGCCAGACTTGCCCCAGTGAATCCCCTGAATTGCAGACATGCTCTTTATCCATTATGAAATGGCAACCCTTGCTATTCATGTGAATCAGGGTTGACCTCCCCTGCCACTATAGAACCATCGTTGCTGGTCCATTGGCATGAGGAGCCCAGAGTGAGCAAACCCTGGTCATAGCCTCCAGTTACCTGGTAGAAGCACGCACGAGTACACACACAAACAGGAGTAGGAACTACTCAGGGCCTAAGATAACGGAACAGGAAACGTGAATTCTACAAGTCGGTCATTGGGAATAATGGTGATCAGGGACAATCCGACTTCAACCACCTTGTAGTTGCCCAGACCTATGTATTCTACCTATAGAGGGGACAAAACCACCTTCCTCCCTGGCATCATTATAGTAATGCATTCCCAAGGAAATTGCAAGGATTAGCGCCACCGACAGAGCTTGAAAGATACAGAGTAGTTATTCCTACCACAATCCCACCTAATTTGTCCTTTTGGCAGATGCAAAAGCTTGATGGATTCTGGAGAGTGACTATGGATTATTATAAACATAATCAGCTAGTGAATCCAATTACAGCTGCAACCTGGATGTGGTATCTTTATTGGAGGAAATCTATATAGCTCTTTTCAGCCCCAAAGCAAACTGCCTCCAATGTGGCATGACAGCTGTATTATTTCACTATTTTTTCCTCATGGCTATGTCAACTTCTGGCTTTCTGGAATAATATAGCCAGAGGAGGCCTCGATCATCTTGATAACCCACAGATCATAACGCTCGTCCATTACATTGATGATATTATACTAATTGGACCTTCCAGAGGATAGGAGATCAACGCTATGAAAATTCAAGGACCTGACACGTGGATGAAGTTTCTAGGGGTCCAGTTGCCTGGGGCATGTTGAAATATAGCTGTTAAAATGAGACACAGGGGATGCCTGGGTGGCTCAGTCGGTTAAGTGTCTGCCTTCGGCTCAGGTCATGATCCCGGGGTCCTGGAATCGAGTCCCACATCGGGCTCCCTGCTCAGTGGGGAGCCTGCTTCTCCCTCTACCTGCTGCTCCCCCTGCTTGTGCGTGCTCTCTCTCTCTCTGACAAATAAATAAAATCTTTATTTTTATTTATTTATTTATTTTTTAACGATTTTATTTATTTGACAGAGAGAGAGATAGCGAGAGCAGGAACACAAGCAGGGGGAGTGGAAGAGGGAGAAGCAGGCGTCCCGCCGAGCAGGGAGCCCGATGTGGGGCTCGATCCCAGGACCCTGGGATCATGACCTGAGCCGAAGGCAGACGCTTAACGACTGAGCCATCCAGGCGCCCCATAAATAAAATCTTTAAAAATAAATAAATGAGAGGCAGGTTGCTTCATCTTGAATTGACTACCTTCACTAAAGAGGCACAGAGCTTGGTGATAAGCCTGTTTGGATTTTGGATGCAACATATGTACTACATTGGAGCGTGTTGCTCCAACCCATTTATCAAGTAATCCACAAGATTGTCAGTTTTGAGCGGGGCCTGGGGCCAGAAAAGGCTTGGCAGCAGGCTAAGTTGTTCAAGCTGCCCTGCTGCTTGGGTCTTGAGACCCAGCAGACCCAATGGTATGGGAAGTGTAACAAAAGGGAGAGCTGGCCTCTGCCAAAACCCCGATAAGATAATCACAGTGCAGACCCTTAGGAGATTGAAGTAAAACTATACCCTTTTCTGCTGGTTGTTGTCCATTTGAAACGCAAATCTTAACTTGCCCCTGGGTTCTGGCAGAGACTAAACATCAGAAACTGAAACATAAGTGACAATGCAAACAGACTCCTGCTTGAGGGGAGGATGCTGTCAGCACTAGAAGAGTTTGCAATCACAAAGAACTGTCAACCATGGTAATGGCTAAAATCAGAGGTAAGCAAAGGAGATGTGACACAGGACACCATAGGCTCTGATACAGTTACTCCTTGCACCGCCGAGACCCCCTTGTATTCCACATTAAATCCATTCTGTTAAAGATGGTAGCCGGCTGCAACCTCTGTGAAAGATTTAATATACAAGGATTACTGAGACAAGCTACAGTCCCACGAGTTGCAACTAGCTGTAAAGAGCCAGAGGTGTAAGAGGGCAGATGGAGAGAGAATTTGGAGCAGGAGAGTGGGAAGGCAGGTAAGAGGGGTCTTGGAGCTCTGGAGAACAAGGCAGTGTAGTAGTATTTCAAAATCTCGCTTCCCAAATGCAGCTTGTTCTCCAGGGCTCCAAGACCCCACTTACCTAGGCTCTCTCTTCCCTGCTCCCAAATCCCTCTCCGTCTGCCCTCTTACACCTCTGGCTCTTTGCAGCTAGTTCAAGAGAGGGACCATTCCGCGCCTTCTGACTCAAGGAGGTTATGGAATCCAGTACAACCACCACAACACTCAGATATGAAGACTACACACAGACTGCCACTGGGGAGAGAGATGGACGGGAAGGTATTCTCATGAAGAGCAGTTTCAGCGGAACAGAAGAGGACACAGATGGCATGGTGTGGTGAGAGAACAGGATGTGGACACCTTAAAAAGCTCGACTGAGAAGGAGCCCTAGCAGAGGTCACCCCAGCTAGAGCAGCGACCCTTGTCTAGACATTCTTGGCTCTCTGGATCTACCACCCTGTTCCATAAGTATCCGATTCCTCCACAAAACTCAGGACAGGATTCACTTCTGCTCCATCCCTTACCCCGTCCTGCTCTCTAGCAGTCAGCCCAGCACCTGGATCGACACGTGAATGAATAATGTTATGCGTGTTGGTAGTCCCAGAGATATACTGCTCAGGTCCCCCTTCAAGGAAGGACTTGCTGCCCAGATGCAAAGAACATAGTCAGCAGGCAGATGCAGCTGTCGGCTCGCTCTTTCGGGATCTGCCTCGGCAGCCCTTCCCAGTGACCGACAGAGCCGTTCCAGATGGACACAGGAGAGTGACAGGCAATATTCCAGAGTAACTCCAGGTTGGCCAAGACTTGGGCAGGTCTGTGGAGCAGTTCAGTTTCTTCCTCTGCCTAACCCTGCTCCCTCTTCCCACCCCCCTATCTTTACAGATGTGGACCCTGTGAAAAAACAAAATTCGGCAGACTAAGTTTTTAAGATCTTATTGGCATTATTCAATGATCCATGCATCAGGCAGCATCCAATCTAGCATGTAGAAAGGAGCTCTGAGAAACTGTACAAAATGGGAGACTTTTAAAGGCAGAAGGGAGCAGGAACAAGGAAGTTACACTAGGCAAGAAAACAGATTGGTTACTGCAAGGTTACTTTCAATAGGAGATGGAGCTCCAAGACCCCTGATTCATCGGGCAGATTCTTCGGGCGATTTCCTGATGGGCTGATTTAAGATTCCATTTTGGGGGGAGCCAAAACTGTAATTAAGTTAAATCTCAGTTTGGTGACGTAGGCTTAGCATAAACAACTTTGTTTTGGGCCTGTTGTCTTGTTTTTCACATTCTCTGATAACCATCTGGTACCCCAAACTCCATCTCCTGCTTCTGCTTCCAGAGAAGCATCTTGTGACAGGAGATACAGGAGCTTGCTCCGCCGTTCAAACAAGACAAACATGAGATAGGGGCAAGGGGCAGCCAAGCACCCTGGGGCAAGGGGCAGCCATGTTCACCCTCCTTACTCTAGAATTTCATCTGTTCCTTTGCCTTTTTAAGATTTTGTTCTTCTGTCAGCTTTCTAGTTATGTATTGAAGAATGTCGGATAAATGAGAAGGGGTTTGCACTGTGCCTGTCAGTCAGAGAGATCAGAGCCCCTTCAAGCTTGGAGAAGTGGTGGTGGGCATTCCACCAGCTCTCAAGGAGGGGCAGGCCCTAGAGCGAGCATCTGGGAATTCCTTTCTGCTGGGACTTTTTCCTCCTCGCTTTCACGTGCTATGCTTTTGGTTCAGTTATGCGGGAGTAGGGAGTACCACCTCATGCCTCAGCTCCGAATGTGTCCTATTGACTCAGCACCGTGTTGACGATCCTTTGGATTCTTCTTCCTCCAAACCTCAGGCACACTTCAGAAGTGTCTATTACACGTGTGTCTCTATTTCCTGTGAGCTGGGGGTTTTTTGGAGTGATTAATAGTCTGGGCTTTGGGGCACCTGGGTGGCTCAGTCGTTAAGCGTCTGCCTTCAGCTCGGGTCATGATCCCAGGGTCCTGGGTTCAAGCCCCGCATCGGGCTCCCTGCTCTGCAGGAAGCCTGCTTCTCCCTCTCCCACTCCCCCTGCTTGTGTTCCCTCTCTCACTCTCTCTCTCTGTCAAATAAATAAACAAAAAAAATCTTAAAAAAAAAAAAAGAGTCTGGGCTTTGGATTCAGGACGTTCGAGACCCAATTTTGCCATTTACAAGCTGGGTGACGCTGGTGTAATCACCCCTCCCACACTTTGGTTTTCTTCACTGTAAAATGGAGATAATATCGTCCTCACAGGATTGTCGTCAGAGTTAAGCAAGATCATATATCATAAGCACCCAAAGTAGAATCTTGCTCATCGTAACCGTCAGTAAACACACACACACACTGATTTGCATGTGCATAGAGGGAGGACCGCCACCCAGAGACACGGCTTTCAGTGCTGAGAGGCTCCCCCCACCACCCCGGCACCACCCTGGCCACGCTGAGCTGGAGGGATGGAGAGAGGCTCTGATGCCCAGTCATTCTCCTCTATTAACCTTATCAACATGACCAGAATCAGCAAAAACCAGAGTGGAGAGTTCTTCTAAGACCTGAATGATCACTTTATGATCCCCAAAGCCTTCCTTTACTCCTCCCTAGTAGCGAGGCTGCAGAAACAAGCAGGAAGGAAGGAAGGAAGGAAGGAAGGAAGGAAGGAAGGAAGGAAGGAAGGAAGGAAGGAACTGAGCGAGGGAGGGAAGAAGGGAGGGAGGAGCAGAGCATGAGGCATGGGGCCCAGGAAAGGCTCACAGAGCAAAATCTTAATGGTGGGAAAGAGGAGAAGTAGTGGAGTCATTTAGTTTCTGAGTGTAAATTCTTGGTACAGCGTGTCCTTGCTGAGAGAACCTAGTAAGTTGCTTTAACCTCTCTGGTTATGAAATGAAGCCTCAGTTCTCACCTCTTAGCCTCTCCTACTCTATGCTTCAGCCACACTGAACACTCAGTTCCTCAGACATGCATTGAAAAAAAGAAGTATTGCCTCTGTGAATTTCCAGAGTGTTCCTTTTGCAGTGACCCATTTTCCAAGTGCCCCTCCAGCCAGCTACTAGATTCCCTTTTATCTGGTCAACCGTGTCTCTTCCTGCAGAACTCAGCTCAGATGTCTCTTCCTTTAGGAAGCCTTCCCTGGCTACCCAGCCTGCTGTGGGCTCCCAGGGAAACCTGAATTGTCTCAGTTGCAGGACTTTACCGCTCTGTGGTGGTGCTGCCGTCCGGAGCTCCGAGCCTGGTTTGGGAGGGACTGTGGTTTCGGTGCCTGGCACTTCACAGATGTTCTATAAATGAGGTTCAATATTACGGAAACTTTGTCCGCTTTAAAAGGTTGGACAAATGCACAAGGGAGGCATCAACAAATAGGTGTTGGGAGAAAAGGACTGGAGGGGAGTGGAATGGTGAAAACTCTTCCTGATTTTAATATTTAGCAGCACTATCTTAGAAGTCCACAAGATGTCAGTGTTTCCACATGAGAAATAATGCGGCAGTCTGAAACTAAATGTACTCCCACTATCTGATGCTGGAAGTTCATTTAAAGTGAGTATTTGATTGGTTGGTTGATTTAATTGAATAGGCAGTATATGCACATGGTACAAAATTCAGAAGTGTGTACAATGGAAAGTAACCCCTCCTTCCCTCTCAACTTCTCTCCCTTATCCTCTAGCTCCATTTCGTCCACCCCAAGGGCAACTGCTTTTATTACCCTTCCATAGATCTCCTAAGTATTTAAGCACATAAATGTATATATCTAGTTTTTAAATAACACCAATGGTTGTATACAACTGTTCAGCGCCTTGATTTTTTTTTCTACTTAAAATACCTCAGAGTGTTCTATATTAAAAGAGCTAGGCTTTACTCCATTAAAAAAATAATATTCCATAGTTTAGCTGTAACTTAATGTATTTAATCAAACTCCTATTGATGGATATTCAGCCTGTTTCCAAAGAGAAATGTTTAGGGTATTTCTCTTGCCTCTTGCTATTACAAATAGCCCAAATCATTCCTCATTTTACACATGGCAAGTCTATTTACATTTTAAATTCCAATGTTTGATATTGTCAGGAAGCTAGCCCTTTGCTGAGGTTGTATATTCCTACCAACAATGTGTCTTTTTCTTCACAAACTTGCCACAGATATTATATATATAATATACTTAACTCTACGTATATACTTAATATATATGCTTAAAATATATTTAAAGTATATATTTGACAATCTGATAGGTAAACCATATCTTATAGTTTGTTTTTCCTTTAAGTAATCTCTACACCCAACATGGGGCTTGAATTCATAACCCTGAGATCAAGAGTTGCATGCTCCACCGACGGAGCTAGTCAGGTTCCCCTATGTTATAGTTTTTATTTTATTTTGTAATTTTTATTTTATTTATTAGAGAGAGAGTGTGTGAGTGAGAGCACTGCGGGCGGGGGTGGTGGAAAGAGAGCCTCCTCAGGCGGGTTCCGTGCTCTGAGTGTGGGGCTTGATCCCACAACCCTGAGATCATGACCTGAGCCGAAATCAAGAGTCTGACGCTTAACCGACTGAGCCACCCAGGTACCCTTATCTTATAGTTTTTAAGAACACTTTGTTGAAGTGTAATTGACATGCAATAAACTGCACATGTTTAAAGTATAAATTTGATCAATTTTGACATTTGTGCTCTTGTGAGCCATCACCACAACCAATATAATGAACATATCCATCATCCCAAAGGTTTCCTTGTATCCTTTTGTAATTCCCCTCCCCCCACACCTTCCTTCCCACCCATCCCCATACAACCACTGCCGGTCTGCTTTGTGTTATTATAAATTAGATTTTATTTTCTAGAATCTTATATAAATGGGATAATACAGCATGCAGTCTTTTTTCTTTCTTTCTCTTCTTTCTTTCTTTCTTCCTTCTTTCTTTCTTCTTTCTTTTTAAAGATTTTATTTATTTATTTGACAGAGAAAGAGAGAGTGAGAGAGAGAGCACAAGCAAGGGGAGCTGCAGAGGAAGAGGGAGAAGTAGACTCCCTGCTAAGCAGGGAGCCTGACTTGGGCCTGATCCCAGGACCCCAGGATCATGACCTGAGCCAAAGGTAGCTGCTTAACCTATGGAGCCACCCAGGTGCCCCTGCAGTCTTTTTTCTTAATCTCACTTCTTTCACTCAACATAATTATTTTGAGATTTATCCATGTCATCTATCAATAGTTGATTCCTTTTTATTGCTAAGTAGTATTCCACTGTATGGATCCACTACAATTTCTTTATGTATTCTTGTTTCAGTAGACATTTAGGTTGTTTCTTTTTGCTTGTAGCAGATGTTTTTTAAATAACCACCTGGTTTTGTTGTTGTTTTAAAGATTTTATTTTTAAAGACTTTATTTTTAAGTAATCTCTACAGCCAATGTGTGGCTCGAACTCACAACCCTGAGATCAAGAGTCGCATGCTCCTCCAACTGAGCCAGCCAGGTCCCAGCTGTTTCCAGCTTTTAACTATCACGAATAAAATATTCATGACCAAGTCTTTGTAGGGACATAGGTTTCTCTTTCTCTTGGGTAAATACCTAGAAGTAGAATGGCTGGATCATATGGTAGATGTATATTTAACTTTTAAGGAAACCGCCAAACTGTTTTCCAAAGAAATTCTACCATTTTACATTACCATTAGCAGCATGAGAGTGTTCCAGCTGCACTAAATTCTCACCAATATTTGGTAGGGTCAGGGCGCCTGGGTGGCTCAGTTGGTTAAGCGACTGCCTTCTGCTCAGGTCATGATCCCGGAGTTCCGGGATCGAGTCCCGCATCGGGCTGCCTGCTCAGCAGGGAGCCTGCTTCTCCCTCTGACCCTCCCCCCTCTCATGTGCTCTCTGTCTCTCTCATTCTCTCTGTCTCAAATAAATAAATAAAATCTTTAAAAAAAAATATTTGGTAGGGTCAGTCTTTTTAATTTTAGACATTTTAATAGATATGTAATGGTAATTTTTTATTTTCATTTTCCTAATGAATCGTAGTAATGGTATTGAGGGTCTTTTCATGTGTTTATTTTATTTCACTTTGGTGAAGTGTCTATTCAAATATTTTTCCCATTTTAAAAATAGGGTCATTTTCTTATTACTGTATTGAGTTTTGAGAATCCTTTTTATATTCTGGTACAAGTCTTTATTGGATGTATAATTTACAAATATTTTCTCCCCTTTGTGGTTTCTCTGTTCACTCTCTCTCCCTGCTGAGCATGGAGACTGATGACACTAGATCCCAGGACCCTGAGACCATGACCTGAGCTGAAATCCAGAGTCAGCCACTTAACCAGCTGAGCCACCCAGGCACCCCTCTGTTAATTCTCTTAACAGTGGCTTTTGAGGAGCAAAAGTTCTTAATTTTGACAAAGTCAAATTTTACCTTTTTTTTTTTTAATGGATCATGGTTTTGGTATTATATCTAAGAAATCTTTGCCTCACTGAACATCAGGAAGATTTTCTTCATGTTTTCTTCTAGAAGTTTTAGAGTTTAGGTTTTACATTTATGTCTATAATCCATTTTGAGATGATTTTTGTTTATGGTGTAAGATATGGATCAATAAAGCTTTAATTTGTACATCTCTTATCATGGGTGTAGTTGAGCATATTTTCATATGTTTAAATACAACTTGTATTTTTTTTTCTCATGAGCTCTTTGGTCAAGTCCTTTGCTTGAGGCTGCTAAGTTTGGCTATGCAGCTCATGGAAGTGGAAGGGTGAAATCCGGCAGCGCCCTGCTCACCTAGTCACACACACTGTGCAGGTTCTTTTTCTAATTCATCCTCAGGGAGACCCGTTCTTTACTTTGCACAAAGGCACAGTATAAGCTACCATAGGCATTGCCCTTGTGCATTTGTCTCTTGTATGGTAGGCCTTTTGCATATTTTGTAGGAGTTTTCTGTATTACGTAGCCCTTCATCACTGTGGTGTGAATATATTTTTTCCCCATATTGTCATTTTTTCACTGTGTATATTTTTCACTATATATATTTCACTATCAGAATTATTTTTTTGTAGAGTCAAATATATCGGTCTTTTCTATTGTGGGCTCTGAGTTTTGTGTCACACCCAGAAAGCTTCCCTACTCTATTTATTTGTTTAATTACTTTATGTTTTCTTCTAATTCAACCCTGCCTTGACACCCCCCACAATGTTATTTATGAAAATCAAATAAGGGAATCAATGGGTAAGTGCTTTGAGAATTACCCAATGATTGCAAGTTGCGCAGTAAACTGAAAGGTGCTGGAAAGCGCCTGCAGTAGGAGGGGCTGAGTGATGCATACTCACACCATCTTGTGACCCACCTGGTAATGGGTCATCAGAGATCGCCCTTCTGGCTGAGATCAGCCCTAAGTTGGGAAGCACAAGTATTCTAAGAATACAGGGAGGGTGAAGCTGCTATCCTGAGTAGAGTGTCTAATAAAACAGGATGTCCTGGGACTCTCTTAAAATAGGAAGGTCAAAATGCTTTTGCTATTGAGTAATTTAAGAAGTCATTTGTCCATTTAACAGCTATTTACTGAGTGCCTTACTAAAGATCGGAAATAAGAAACTCCATCTCTGCCCTCAAGTTTAGAGTAGGGTGCTCGATTTGGCAGCACATATACTAAAATTGGAACGATACAGAGAAGATTAGCATGACCACTGCACAAGAATGACATGCAAATTTGTAAAGTGTTCCATATTTTTAAGAATGAAATCTTGCCATTTGCAACAACATGGATGGAGCTAGAGAGTATTATGTTGAGCGAAATAAGTCAGAGAAAGACAAATACCATATGATTTCACTCGTATGTGGAATTTAAGAAACAAAACAAATGAACAAAGGGGAAAAAAGAGAGGAAGGCAAACCAAGAAACAGACTCTTAACTATAGAGAACAAACTGATGGTTACCAGAGGGGAGGTGGGTGGGGCGATGGGTGAAATATGTGAAGGGTATTAAGAGTATACTTACCGCGATAAGCACGGAGTAATATATAGAGTGGCTGATGTATATTGTACATCTGAAACTAATATTATACTGTATGTTAACTAACTGGAATTTAAATAAAAACTTAAAATGAAGTTTAGAGTAGGGAATCCAGTGCACCCCTAGAGCAGGGAAAACAATGCTAGCTGCCATTTCTGGAAGACCTAATATAAGCCAGGGACAGTGGTGGTCTACATATTATCTAATTTAATACAAGCAATCCTCTTGAGGGTAGATCATATTATCTTTGATAACAATGAGGAAATTAACAATGAAAAGGGTAAGGAAGTTTGTCCAAGGTCACACATATAGTAAATGCAAGAGTTAAAATTGAAATCCAGGTCTGCCTGCACTCCAAAGCTTATATTCATTTCTCCACAATAATAAGGCAGGAGTAATCCTTTTACCAAAGGAATATTTATTGAGCATCTCTTTTTGTTCCAGACATCGTTCTGAGTGCTAGTAATGTAAGAGAGAAAAAAACAAAGTCCCTGTTTTGTGGGGCTCATGCTCTATTGGAGAAAGACATTAAACACAATAAATTTTCAGTATGTCAGATGGTAAGTACTGTGAAGAAAAATTAGGCAAGATAGGAAGGATGTGGGAAAGAGAATTGCTATTTTAAATAAAATCGTCAGAGAAGGCTCTGATAATATGAAGTTTGAGCAGAGACCTAAGGGAAGGGCAGAAGTAAGAGATGGGACTGGCATAAAAGAGCTTCCTCTGTTACCTGCTTGTGGGTTCAGTCTGGAAAAGAGAGGAAGAAATGGGGGTGCAGGTATTGGGCTCCGAGTTAGAAGATCTGAGCTTTATTGATTGATTGATTAGCAATTTTTTTCCGCCTCTGAACTGAAATTCCCTTTCCTGTAGACAGGAATAACATTCCTTGCCCAGCTTCCCCACATGCAGCTGTCATGAGATTCAATGGGACAACCCACGTGAAAACCCTTAGAAAATAACACAAGTGAGAAAGCAAGACTAGGAGTTAGCTTTTCAACAGAAAGGAAGTCTGTGTAGGAAAATAAAGAGAATTGCTGTTACAGGTGTACTGGTTACCCTAGACATCTTTTTTGAAAAGCTGTCCCAGGCTAAAAAAGAGAAATAGGCTAAAAGAAATAAGCATACGTTTCATAATAGGCTTCTGCTGAAGATCCCCTGTTTAACTTGCAGTAGTCAGAAACTGCGTCGCATATTTTAACTAAACTTGGCAGGAGGCGCTGGGATTCTAACCTTAATTCTAATCTCCACGTTCTTACCCAGGCATTTCCCCTCTTACCACGCCCCCTCACTCGAACTCCATTTCCCAATATGCATCAGGCTCCTCTAAGTCGTCTGTCATTGTGACGTATGTTCCACAGCTTTCTGGGAAATGTAGTTTATTTGTTCTCCAGTTGCGGAAAAATCTAAGGCTGTGGACTACCACTCCCGTGAAGTAGTGCGGTATCCCACCGCGTTCGCGGCGCCTTCGAACGCGCCGCGGCAGCCATGTTGGACGCGGCCAGCGCAGGGGCCGGCACCAGGGGGTTATCTAAGCGGCTGTCACGATGCTGGGGTTCCTGGTGTTGAGGAGAACAGCGCTGGCGCCGCGGCTCCTCCTCCATCAGCTTAGGTCCCCGTCGCTCCGGAGTCATGGAAGTGCCTCCAGCCAGAGTGTGACCACCGCGGGCCGCGGGGAGCCGCAGTGGCTGAGGGCGGCCGTCGGGGGGCGCCCTGGAACATCGTTGGCCTTCCACCCCCGAGAAGGGGCAGCCACATGGGGGCGCCAGGGAGGACGCACCGAGACCCAGTGCCTCGTAGCCGCAACATGGGGACGCCTTCCTAGCCCAGAAGAAACACTCCCGGGACAGGACAGCTGGAACGGGGTCCCCAAGAGGGCCGGACTGAGCATGTGGGCCCTGGCCACGGCGCTAGTGGTTCACTGTTACAGCAAGAGCCCGTCCAACAAGGGTGATTATCGGGGCAGTCTGGGTTCGAGGAAGATAGAGGCGGGAGGAGTGACCTGACTCCGTTATCTTTGGAGGGCGGGAGTTGCTTATAGATTCAGAGCAGCAGAGCTTCAGTCCTGGAAGGACTCAGACATCGTCTGGTCACTGGGGCAGGGTGGTGAACTGGAGAGCTCAGTGCCTCTGAGTTGTATCACTTCCTATCATAGGTCACCTCCCTTCTTTGGGCGCTGCTTTGTCCATCTGTACGATGGAGACATTGAATGATACATCTAAAATTAGAGCATCGTCCTTTTATGTCCTAATATTCTGCCTGGTCCAGTTCTTCTCTTAAGAGGTCTCCAGGAAACCACCGTGTGTTCTAACGGTAACTACTAGATAGTTCAGAGAAGTTTTCCCGGCGGAAGGTGGCCTAAGAAAGGAAGTAGGAACTTGGTTTCAGTACCAGCGTTGCCACTGTTCACCCCTTGCTCCTCTCTGGTTTCACGTCCCCCCCCCCTTACACAGTAAAGAATGATTTCTCAGTACTCTTACAGTGCTGTTATTTTGAGTCTTGGAGTTCAGCAGTCTGGGTCTGCCCATCAGAGTCCCCGGGGTTTTGTTGTCCCTGGTCTCAGGTGTGAGGTGATCTTGTCAAGCCATGCAGTTGGCAGGAGAAGAAAAACAAGGAAGTTGGATCCTTAGAGACCCAAAAGCAACCATGGGGGCTGGCTGACCCAGCTTGCCATCTCACCTGGGTGCAAGGAGTTGAGCAGGGACTGGGAGAGCAGGCAGCCAGACTTCTGGCCTGCATGAGTCCAACCACTCAGGTTCTCAGTAGTTCCTCAGGGGGTAAAGCTGGAAGCATGGTGTTCATAGGTTTCATGCATCCCAAGCTCTCAGACTTGGGAGCAAGAATGGGGACTACCTTGAACTAAGTTTATTTAGCAGGATGTGGCCAGCTGTAAAGGAAGGGTCCTGAATTGGGAGTAAGGACCTCTGGGATCTTGTTCTGGTTCTACCTGTAACTCCCATTGTGACTTTGGACTCTTGCTTCTCATCCTCACTGGCCCTGTTTCCTCATCTACAAAATGAGGATGTTGAAATAGAGACTATAAGGGCTCTTCTAGCTTAGGCATGCTATAATTCTATAACTTTGAGCATTTTTTGAATACTCTCTGTGAGCCCAATTTTGGGAGGTGTGGAACTCCTAGCAGCACAAAGTCATTTAAGGAGACAGTTCAGGCAGTTAGGCCGATGGGTCTGGTAAGTGGTATGACAATGTGTTGTTGGGGGATTCGAGGGCCAGCAGGGTCAGGATGGGTAAGATACTCAGCAGGATGAGGCAAGAGATGAAAAGGAGTGACATTGTGAGCTCCATGAGAGCGAGGAATGCAGCTTATCTTTTTTTCAGGTTGATACGAGTTCCTTTCCCTAATACTTTCACATTGTTTGTCCACCATAGCATCTGGAACGTAGTAGGTACTCCGTAAATGTGTCTTGAGTTGGATTGTATTGCATGCAAAGACTTCATGGATATGGGGGTCACAAGTCAGCATGGTGTGTGCAGGGGCTGGCAGGTTAGCCAGCCTGATTGGAGGACAGGGGGTCTTTGGAATGAGGTGAGAGCAGATGGAGTGGGGCCTGGATGTCAGGAGGGTTTTTGGAGGGTTTGGAATTTCTCCCATGGGCAGTGGAGAGCCACGGAAAGTTCATGAGCAGGGAATGTCCTGAGGCTAGTATGCTTAGATGAATTGGGGGAGGGGTCCAAGGTCTTGCCTTAGAGGTTCCTGGGGGCACCAATATGGACTTTGTCTACTTTCTAAAGTAAGTAATGACCAAAACCATGATCACTTCCAACCCTTCAGACTTTGCTAGCCTATGCTGTACCCTGATTTGGAGTTAAAAGCTCAGGCCCTCCATATGGTGCAGTAGAAACTACCCTGTAGGAGCCGGGAGGCCCTGACTCTCAGTTCCTTCTCATTCCCCCTGTGACCTTGCAGAAGCCACTTCTTTCTGCAGAATGAGGGAAGAGTGGTTACAGTGATCTCTGAGGAAGCTTTGTTCCCCTTCCAACTGAGGGCTGTCTGAGCATCCCTGGATGTGTGCTTAGAGAACCATGGGGGAAGATAACCAGGAAAGACCTCTCCCTGGACTCTAGGCTGGCAGGTGGGGTGGAGACACTAATGTTTGAACCACAGATCTGGTTTGTGTATGCATGACAAGGTGGCTGTCTTATCCCTGGAAACTGAGGCTCAGGAGGTTAGATAAGTTGGCCAGCTCATACAGCATGTAAGTGGCAGAATTGGGGTGGGAGCCCAGGTCTGTCTGTCTCCATATCCTGCTCTTTCTACCCTACTGCCGTGCCTCCTCTCATGTTTTGCTGGGTGAGTCTCTTGGCTGGACTGAGAACTCCCTGAGGCAGGGCTGGGTATGAGTCTCTCCAGTGTTCAACAATGGAGCTCAGAACCATGCTGGGCACATAGGGCTCCATGACCATTTGAAAAAATCTTGCCTCTACTATTAATAGTTTTTCTGAGTCACGAAGTTTTTCTTTGTGGCCACAAGGTGGTGCCAACAGCCTGCAGACTGCTCAGGCCAGGCCAGGCTTAGCATTGCTTTTCTGCTAGGTGTTTGCTAAGGGATTGCAACACTCTGCTTTGGGTCTCCCTTTGCTGAGCTTGGCACCGAGGAGTTGGCATGTTTTTCAACCATCATTTCATCTCCTTGGAATCCTCGTGAGGCTTGCCAGGGCAAGGATTATTGCATCTACTTTATAGTCATGGAAGCTGGAGTTGAGAGGGAAAGGGGCTGCCACAGCCCAGGGAGTAGGGGGCAGATGGTTGGGCCTCCTGGCTCCTGGTCAAGGCTCTTAACTGAGGAGCCCACACCCCTGCCTGTTCCTCTGTGCAGGGTTGGTGACTTTTGACATGAGATTCAAAACTACGCTGAGAAATCAGTGTTGGGGGAGAAAGTGGGATGAGGTAGGGGGATGACTAGTAACAATGACAGCCATGTGAAACATATTAGTCTGAGCTTTCTAGCTAATGAAGAGTGAAGGGATTCACATATCACGCATTTGCCATAGGCAGCACATGGTTGCTAACACTTTACCTGGATCACCTGTATGATAAGAGTTACAAGTTTGGGCTCTGTAATGGATGTGGAAGATAGGTTAACAGTGCCTACCATGTAGGCAGGGGATGATTAGCTTTCTCTTTACATGCCTTGGCATCATTTCCTTCGTTAAAGCCCATGTTTCCTTCCTTTTATTTATTTATTTTTGGGGGGGGAGGGGCAGAGGGAGAGGGAGAGAGAAACCCAAGCAGACTCCACACTCAGCATGGAGCCCAGTGCAGGGCTTGATCTCAGGACCCTGAAATCTTGACTCTGGCCAAAACCAAGAGTCAGACGATTAACTCACTGCACCAACCAGGCACCCCAAAGCCCATGTTTCTGAAGTTCTTCCATTTCCATTGTTTTACTGGGCCCTCCATACAGTTAGCTCTGAGGGTAGGTCCTGACCAGGGATCTGACAAGTGCCCCCTTTCTTTTCAGATGCAGCCCTGATGGAAGCTGCTCGCACCAACAATGTCCAAGAAGTCAGCAGGTGAGTGTCGATCCCCAGGACTTGCTCTCCCCTACAGGAGGGCCTGAGCTGGGTGAACCCCTTGCTCCAGTGATGACTGCCTTGGAGGAAATCCTCACACTCATCTGGAAAGTGAACCCTGTAACTTCCCTATAGTCACAGTCACCTGGGCTGCCTTGGCCCAGGTCAACCCTTAGATTTTTTAAGGTGGGGAGTCAGCCCTGTGTCTCCTTTTTTCTTGACCCCAAACATCTCTGGATCCTTCCACTGTCTTATTCTTAGCAGGGCATGGTTTAGAGTCCCTTCCACATCCTGCGGGTTCTTTACTGAATCTTCCAATTTGTTCTTACATGTTTGTGGAACTGGCCATGTGTTATTGCTTGCTGCCTGGATGGGGTACAGGTGGGCACCCATGGAAAGGTTTGGGGATTTGGGAGGGAGCTGGAAGAAGCCTTTCTGTCGGGTCTTCTGGGGCTAGAAAGATCTTCCTGAAGGGCTGGGGTGCACATACTGGGCTCCTGCTCAGGGGCTGAGTGCATTCTTCCAGCCTGCCTGGCTCAGCTGGGCCCCTTAGGACCACTGGCAGGTTGGAACTGAGGTTTGTTCTGGGCAGGGACAGGACTCAGGCTGAGGCTCAGCCTGGTGCCGGGGCTGGGCAGTCTGTGTCCAGGATAGATGCTCAGACTGGTGCCACCCCAGCACTTCAGTATGGGGCTGTTGGTTAGGGGCAGAGGTTTTATTCTTGGTGAAACTAGTGGCCTGCGCTGGGCTTCATCTTGGCCTTTTTTGGCCCTTTGTATAAAGCGAGGTGGCCCCAGGATACCCCCCTTCCCTGCTACCATGTCCACATATTAGACAGGAAGTCCTGTGTTTGGGGTGGCTACCCCTGCATTCAGTGCCACACTCTCGGTGCTCCTTCTCACTCCAGCTGCCTGAACATATAAGAAAGTGTTGAAAGTCAGCTGCAGCCCCCACCAAGACTTACTGCTTTGATTCCCTTTCATTTTATCTGCAGCATTATTATTGATTCTCAGGGGTGCTTTTGAGTATTAATGTTCAAGGCTTAGTTTTTAATAAACCACTTTTGGAAGTGTGGGCTGGGAGTTGTTTCGTAGCCAAATAAATACGATGGAGCAATAGTTTAATAAACATGCGACGATGCATCTTAAAAACCAAGCACAGATGTCGGCTTGTTGTTATAAGAGCCATTCATAACTGCCGGCTGTGCGTGGCATCTTCATTTCCCCAGAAACAGCTGAGCCGCGCTTCCCTCTGCTGCAGTACAAGGGAGTGAGGGGGCAAAACTGGCTGTGCCCGCCCCCCCCCAGGCCTTTGCTGACCCTCAAGCCACCTGTCAGTGATCGGTCAGCCCTCCTGCTGAGGACTGCCAGGCTGCTGCTTAGCTCTGGCAACCCAGTTTAGGTGGTGTATTTGCAAAGCAGCAATGCCGTGAATCCACTGATCCGTCACCCAGGGGAGGCTGAGTTTACCCTATTCCATTAAGCCCCTGAGTGTTGATTATTTTAGCTCTCTCAAAAAAAACGTTTTTCTAATAGCAATTAAACACTCGTCAAAAGAATGCAGGAAGTGATTGAATTTCTGATGTGTGTGATGCAGAACATTGCTTCTTGCCTGTGTGGCTCGCATTTGTAAGGGCCTTTCCTGTGTGTCTCCAGTCTCTAGCTGCTTTTCTCCTGCCTCCAGTTGCCTCATCTCTTTTGGTCATGATGACTCAGAGTCTCCCTTCACCCCTTGTAAGGGAGTCAGAGGTGAGCGAGGCACAGAGCCTGACTTTCAGCACAGCAGTCTTACCCCTACTCTTCTGACCTCCTGCGTCCCCCTGTGCCCCCCCACTCTGAAGCAAAGAGTAGGGAACAGCAAAGACGGGACAGGAGCTGCTGGCTGGCTGCTGGGCCCGGTGTCCTGTGGGTGCTGCTGAGGTGTACTGCCCTGCAGGGGGTGGGGAAGGAGGGCAGCTGGCTTGAGAGAAGCCAGTGTGCAGGGCTTAGAAAGCCCATGGTGAGGAGTCTAGGATGCTTATCCTATAAGCACTGGGGAGACATGGAAGGTTTTTGAGCAGGGGAGTGACTCAGTTAGGATCATTCAGAAGGGTGAAGAATAAACAAGTGAGGAGAGGCTGTTTCAATAAGACAAATTCAAGGTGATAAAGGCCTGAATTAGGAACCCCCTCCTCACCCAAAAGACTTCCTGCTTATGCATGAATGGGTAGGCCTCTGCTGGAAGGTACTGGAGATGGGCCGTGACCCAGGCTCTGGTCTCGAGGAAACAGACATGTAACCTATCAACTATAGTTTTTCCTGCTAATAGAGCTAGGTCTAGAGGTGGAGGTGGGGAGAGCCTGGCCATCCTTGCTAAAAGAACAGTTTTGGGTTTTTTTTAAGATTCTATTTATTTATTTGAGACAGAATGAGAGAGAGAGAGAGCACATGAGAGGGGGGAGGGTCAGAGGAAGAAGCAGGCTCGCCGCCGAGCAGGGAGCCCGATGCGGGACTCGATCCCGGGACTCTAGGATCATGACCTGAGCCGAAGGCAGTCGCTTAACCAACTGAGCCACCCAGGCGCCCCTAAAAGAACAGTTCTTTTGAATTCCTACAGCTGGTGTTTATTCAGCTTTTCTATGCCCTAGACTCTGCATAGGTGCTTCATGCCGCTCTTAGGTTCTTCCTGTGTATCCTGCTTTTAGCTCCGTCCAACAGACCTGCCTATGGCAGGATAGAGTCCCATTCTCAATTTTTAAAAACCCCTTAAACATAGTTTATACATGGTTAGGTCACCAAGTGTGTGATCAGTATCGTCTCTGATATCAGTATTTGGAATAAAACTCAGATCTGGTGAATAATACTGTCCTTTACTGTTCTTTCCCCATTGCCCTTCTGAGGCTCTGTGCATCTCTGCCTTGATGTCCCCCAACCTTCCTTAGCCCTAGAGCCTTGGGAAAGCTCTGGATAGTGAAGGGCAGCAGCCTGAGGTTCTTCTGCTCAGAGAGGAAGTGCTTCATCCTCCTCTTTAAGGATGCTGTGGAATCTGAAGTTCGTAGGTCCTGGGTATGAGCCCTCTACACAGACCACCCCCTCTACTCAGTGCTCATTACCCTCTGCTTAAATCCTTCCAGACTCAGCTCAAGTGCTACAGCCCTTTTGAAGCCTTCCTTGACTCCTCCCACCTGGCTGTGATCTCCCCTTGCTTTGCCCCACATCTCCCTTCTGGTCTGGGAGGGTATGAAAGTCATCTGACGGGGCGCCTGGGTGGCTCAGTTGTTAAACGTCTGCCTTCGGCTCAGGTCATGATCTCGGGGTCCTGGGATCGAGCCCCGCATCGGGCTCCTCGCTCTGCGGGAGGCCGCTTCTCCCTCTCCCACTCCCCCTGCTTGTGTTCCCTCTCTCGCTGTGTCTATCTCTGTCAAATGAATAAATAAAATCTTTAAAAAAAAAAAAAAAAGTCATCTGAAAAGGGCCATGCCAGCCTGCGGCAGGAGAGTGATCCTTGTCTAGAAGAGAAGTTGGAGGCTGGGTGAGAGAACTAGGGCTGACTGTCAGGACTGAGGAGGCACTCAGTCCATGAACAAGAAAAGCAGCAAGATTCACTGCTGCCCAAATCAGGAATCCTTATAGACAACCTTATGAGACGATCAAGCCAACAGCTCTGGACAGTCACCCTGATGTAGAGGCACTGTTGACCTGCTTTATGTGGTGCTCGCTAACCGTGTGTGGCGTGAGCCTGCCTGGCTAGAGGGGACAAGGCAGGATCTGCCACTCGCCACATTCTGTTCTTGATATTAAGAAGGTTGTGAGCTAGACTTCACCTTAAACCACTGGATTGTGTGCCTCCCCAGGGCAGGGACAGGTCTGTTTCCCCACATCTTATACTCTATTCCCCAGCACAACAGAATTTGGGGAAAGTTGCTTTTTACTGACTTCTCAGCAAACTTGAAGCAGACAGTCCAGAGTCTTATTTCCATACGTCCATTGGCTATATTAGAGGAAGGCTGGGTCCTTTCCTCTTCCCTTCCTTATCTCCTCCTTTCTCCCTGTGTGGCAGCCATTTCCCTCCTCCTCCCCCAAGGCACTTAAACCTTGTTAGTGTGTTCAGCTCTGACAACTCAGGAGTGGAAGCCCTGTCCTGGGGCCCCTGTCCCACCTGTCCGCATCATGAGCAGGTGGCCCTACTCCTGGGCTCAGCCCATACCCAAGCCTGGCTTCTGGATGCAGGAATCACTCACCCGAAACCTAGGGCATAGGGCAGATTGAAGGCACATCTGTCCAGGCTTGGGCTGAGCCATGTGAGGAGCTATCAGGGCTGGGAGAAGTGAGGCCTCCTATTCTCCCAATGGAGATCACATTTCCTTCAGAACAAACTTGAGTGAAAGACAACACCCCTACCCATTTCCCTTCTCCCAGCAGGGAGTTGGGCCTCTTTGCTGAGTGCATAGCTCAGTTGTTCATCAGCCCAAACGTTCTCTAAAGAAGGAACCCTGGTGATATCAATCTTGAACCTCACACTGCCTGCCCTTTCCAGGATTCATTTGATCATTTGACAAAATTTACTGAGCACCTGTCATATGCTGGGTCCTATGCTTGGCACAAGGGACCCCTGACCATGCATGATTCCTGCCCTTAATGCAGGAGACTGGGGAAGACTGTGGCAACATAGCGTGATCAGTGCTGTGAGACAGGAGCCCAGAAGATGCCCCTAACCAACCTGGGAGACCAGAGAAAGCATCCTAGAGGAAATGGCTTTAAATACCAGTAGGGCTTGGGAAATAGAAGGGGAAGGCATTCCAGGCAAAGGGGACCGCATGAGTGGTAGCACTGAGGCAAGAAACAGCCTAGGGTGTGTGGTGGGGCGGGGGAATTATATATTGTTTGGTGTTGTTTGATCACAGTTTGAGGTCAGGAGGAACTGGAGAGAGGGAGAGACCTGGCCGTGGAGGGCATTGTCTATTTGTCCCTCAGTCATTCATCTGTCCGGCCTGTCTTCTGTGCCTAGCCCTGAGCTGAATTTATGTTGGTGGCAACACCATGAGGAAGGAGAAGCAATCACTGCCCTGGAGGAGCTCATTAACTCCCTTCCTAGGGGAGGATGGGGCACATGAGTCAAAATTGAGAACCAGCAAAACAAGGCACATGTTGCCTAACTTCTATGAGCTTAGGTAACATGGAGATAATACCTATAACCCATAGAGTTGTAGAGTATTTATTAATAGCAGAAATAATACTTCATTTGACCAAGGTTTGTGAGTGCTTATTAGGGACTAGGCTTTGGGCTGAATGCTGGAAATGCAGTGGTGAACAAGATTGACACAGTCCCTGTCCTCTTGGTACTTGTAGTCTAACTGGGAGCAGGACTAATTATGCAGACATAATTTTGTACTTCAAAGTGAAGTGCAGTGTCTTTTCAACAAATGGTGCTGGGACAACTGGATATCGACATGCAAAAAAATGCAGTTGGAGCCCTACCTCACCTATACACAAAAATTAACTCAAAATGGATCATAGACCTAAATGTAAGAGCTAAAATTATAAAACTCTTAAAACGTAGGAGTAAATCTTTGTGACCTTGGGTTAGGCAAAGCCATCTTAAATATAGCATCAAAAGCACAAGAAAACAGAGAAAAAGATAGATAAATTGGACTTCATCAAAACTGAAAACTGTGTTCAAAGGACACCTTCAAGAAAGTGAAAAAGACTCTGCCGCAGAATGGGAGAACATATTTGCAAATCATATATCTGATAAGAGATTTGTACCCAGTATATATAAAGAAATCTTTAACTCATCAATAAAAAGATAACCAAACTTAAAAATGGACGAAGAATCTGAATAGATATTTTCTAAAGATATTCAAATGAGCACATGATATTCAGTATACACACGTAAAGATGCTTAACATCATTATTTATTAGGAAAATGCTAATCAAAACCACAATGAGATACCACTTCACACCTATTAGGATGGCTGTAAGCAGAAAGATAATAGCAAGTGTTCGTTGGATGTGGAGAAATTGGAACCCTCACGTATTGCTGGTGTGGATGTGAAATGGTGGAACTATGGAAAGGGTTGGCATTTCCTCAGTTTGTTAAACATAGATTACCTTATGACCCAGCAAGTCTACTCCTAGGTACATAACCCAGAGAAAAGAAGACATGAACATGAATCTTCATAGCATTGTTACTCATAATACCCCAAAGAGGAAAACAACCCCCAAGTCCAGAAATGGCTGAATGGATAAGTAAAAATATGGTATAGCTACAGAGCATAATATTATTCATCAGCACAAAGGAATGAAGTATTGCTATATGCTATGACATCAGTGAACCTTGAAAGCATTATTCTAACTGAAAGAAGTCAGAAAAAAGACCACATATCATATGATTCAATTTATATAAAGTGTCCAGAATAGACAAATCCATAGAGACAGAAAATAATTATTGCCAAGGACTGGAGAGGTTGGTGTTGGGAGGGAATAGGGAGTGACTGCTAATGCGTCCAGAGTTTCTTTTGGGGATGATGAAACTGTTCTGGAGTTAGTAGTGAGGATTGTACAACTCTGAATATACTAAAAATGATAGAGTTGTACACTTTTAATGGGTGGATTGTATGGTATGTGAATTATATCTTCAGACTTGTTTAAAAAGGGATTTACAAGGCACTTGGGAATCTAACCTTGGATCTAGGAGGAGTGGAGGAGAGGGTATGTATCAGTAAGGGAAAGCACTGGAGTACATGAGATTGAAGTGAGCTCTGAATGATGAAGAGAAAGGCGGAATTAGATTCGGTTGGAGGGAACAGTAGGGTGGAAGCCCCTAAGTCAAGAACAGATGTGAAGAAATCAAGCAATTGAGAGAAGGCCAATCTGACCGGACTCTAGAGAGCAAGGGCACAGTGACATGAACTGAAGCTGGAGAGTTAAGCGAGGACCATACCACACTGGGTCTGTAGGCCATGGTGATTTTTATTTTTACTAAGATCGGGGGGCAACCACTAAAGAATTTTAAGCCTGTGTGCTCATGCGTGTGTGTGTGTGTGTGTGTGTGTGAGAGAGAGAGAGAGAGAGAGAGCGTGAGCTTGAATGAGAGAAAGACCTGGTGACATGATCTAGATCTGCATTGTAAAAGATCTCTCTAGTTGCTCCACAGAGAACAGATTTATAGAGAGCCATGGAGGATGCAGGAAGACTGGTTCAAAGCGACTGGAATAGTCGGAATAGTCTAGAAAGGAGGTTGATGGCAGATGATGACTTGACTAAGATGTCAGCAGAGATGGAGGAAGTAAGCTAGACAGGACTGGGTAGTGGTTAGAGCAGTATCAGTGCCTGATACGTCGTATGTACTAATAAGTGAATGTTGAATGAATGAACAGAATTGGATATCACTGATTAGGGAGAAGAAGGTGTTAAGAATGAATTTCAGCTGTGTAGATTCTGTTCCCTGAGATGAAAGTGCTAGACGAGAACTAGGTTGGGGGGAAAAGATTATGAACTAGGTTTTAAACTTGCTAAATTTAACATGCTAGTGAGATACTCAAAGATGTCAACTAGGCAGTTGAATGTATGCGTCATTCTGACTCTTCCCTCTGTATATACCATGTTGCCTCTCAAAAAAAAATCTCAGTGATCACTTTAGAGATTTTTTTAAGATTTATTTATTTATCTATTTGACAGAGAGAGACAGAGAGAGAGAGAGCTTGCAGAAGCAGGAGGAGCGGCAGGCAGAGGGAGAAACAGGCTCCCCATGGAGCAGGGAACCCGATGCAGGGCTCCATCCCAGGACCCTGGGATCATGACCTGAGCCAAAGGCAGCCACTAAACTGACTGAGACACCCCAGGCTCCCCTAGAGATTGTTTTGTTATCTTGTTTTGGTTTCTGGTTTCATGGTTTTAGAAAATCAAGGAATATCAGCTCAGACTTGTTTACTAGATGCCTTTGGAAAAAAGTCTGATTTGGTTTACAGTTCAGGAAAGAAGAAAGGGTTAGATTTTGTTGAGAGTTAAACACATTTATTCTAGCTTTATGTTGATTGCTTAGTTTGGTTCTTGTCCCTGGATGCCCCAGTTTGCGGCTTGAGGCACTTGCTGTCCCTGTGCCAGGACTGAGGTGTCCAGAATGTGCTCAGCTACAGCATAGGTAAATGTTCTGCACATTGATCCAGGGATTTTATCTAATTAACAGAAACCCTGGCTGGTAAATACATTTGGCTGTCTCAGGTTCTCAGAGAGGCTGTTTATTGATTGTTGTATCATTTTGGCTGGATGGGAAGATATTAATGATGGCATCAGAGCAACCAAACATCCAGCTCTCTTAACCAGTAAATATTTAAATGTCTTTGTGGTTTACAGTAGATTGAAACATAAGTTTTATTCTAGACCAAAGGTCAAGTCCTAACTGGCATCACTCTTCTAATTTGATGCTTGTTGTGAGAGCTCCTTCAGATGATCACACTGGTTTTTGAATGCTACGGTGTAACACTCATGGGCTTTTTAAATACTGGGATGTTGGGCGCCTGAGTGGCTCAGTCGTTAAGCGTCTGCCTTCGGCTCAGGCCATGATCCCACGGTCCTGGGATCGAGTCCCACATCGGGCTCCCTGCTCAGCGGGAAGCCTGCTCTCCCTCTCCCACTCCCACTGCTTGTGTTCCTGCTCTCGCTCTCTGTCTCTGTCAAATAAATAAATAAAATCTTTTAAAAAAAATAAATAAATACTGGGATGTTGGAAGGCAGTATAATGTTACAGAAAGAATACAAGATTTTTAGAATGAGCAGATCTGGGTTCCACTTCAAACTGGCTCTGGGACCCTTAATAAGTCATAGAACTTCCCTTTTTCAGTCTTAGTTTCCAAATCATGTTAATGGGGGTCCCACTGAGAACTTTGAAATACAGTTCCCAGTGTTTAGCTCTGTAGAGAAAACCGAGTCCCTTTGGAAAGGTCCAGATCACACGCTGAAACACCAGGCAAGCAGTTCTGCAGAGGTGTGTGACTGGGTCTCTGCTCTCTTGCTCCCTGGTGATGGAAGGTAATCGGGGAAGACTATATTGGCAGCTTAGTTTCTGAACTTCATAAGTAGGTGAGTTGTGGAAGCAGCTAGTCGACTGCACAGAAGCCCAGCAGAGTCAGGTGGTTGGCCAAGCACAGGAGCAGAGAACAGCTAAAGCCTATGGGGGTGACTTGTAGGGAGGAGGGATGTCCCTAAAAGGGAGCCCAGCCCTGGGATGGAGCCTCTAGTGTTGGCCCTACTGCTTCTTGGCTGTGTGGCCTTGGTCCCTTAACTGTGAATTTCATAGATAGCAGACCATTGTTGTTGTTCATTGCTGTTCATGTAGATAGTTAACAAGTACTTATTGAATATTGCATAAGTGTTTTGTAAATGGTAAAGAGGTAGGCAAATGTTAATAATTATTTACAGTTATAATAAACCTATAAACAGGGGAGCCTGGGTGGCTCAGTCGTTAAGCGTCTGCCTTCGGCTCAGGTCATGATCCCAGGGTCCTGGGATCGAGCCCCGCGTCGGGCTCCCTGCTCCGACTCCCACTCCCTCTGCTTGTGTTCCCTCTCTCTGTGTCTCTCTCTTTTACATCTGTCAAATAAATAAAATCTTTAAAAATAAATAAATAAACCTATAAACAGAGAACTGACCTCTCTTTGAAAAAATAATATAAAAATGGAGAATTACCTCTTTTATTCATTCAACAAATAGTGTCTACTATGTTATGGCACTTTGCTAGGCCCTGATGGAACAGTGATAAGCCAAAAATACTTACAGGCATCACTTCACAGAGCTTAAAGCCTACTTGGATGTTGAGATGTTGATTGTGCAAATGTAAAATTAAAGAAAGAAAGCAAAGAAAAGAAAAGAAATTACATCTGTGACAGATGCTGCAAGGGAGGGTAAAGAGAATCCTAGAGCCTCTAGTGGATTTCTTCTGGTCAAGGAAAGCTTCCCGGAGGAAGCTTGAGCTCTGGTGAAGAGTTAACTTAGGTGAAGAAGGGCAGAAGAGCTTTCCTGGCAGAAGGACCTTTTATTTACAAAGACCCAGTGGAGGGAGGAATGATGACAAGTGTGAAGGACTAAAAAGGGCAAGGGCGGGACGTGTGTGTGTGTATGTGTGTGTGCACGTGCATACGCGCCCTAGAATAAACGTTAGAGGCCATAGTGAGGAGCTTTGTCTTTATTCTAACAGTAGTGGTAACTGATTTAGTGGTGGTGGTGGTCGGGTTGTTGGGTGAGGTGATCAACAACCTTTCTGCTGATGGCTGAGAAACATCAGGAACTAATCTGAGTGTCACCAGCTTGTGTGTGCCGGGACCTTCTTTGGCACTGATCCAGCCACTGAGGCAGGGTAGGTCACAAAGCTGCAGTCCCCCGGGGTCCCGCAGCAGGGGCAGCTGTCAGGTTCTGTCCACGCAGCACTATTGCTGTGGCCCGAGTGCTGCTACTTAAAAACCCCAGCTCAGTCATGACCATAACACAAATCCTGTCAGCATGGCTAGAACCAGTTGGATTTTTTCCCAAGGAATTTTCCTAGAAACTGAGGGAGAGAAATCCAAGAATACTGAAAGTAGTCAAGCTAAATGTGCCACTGGGCTTATGATATTCACTTTAGCTTCTTGCCTCACAGTTCCTGCTCTGTCCCTGTCCTGTTTGAAAGCTTTCTCAGAAAATCTCACTTTTTTTTTAATCTCACTTTTGAACTTTGAGGTTCTTTTACATCCTAGTTCCTTCCCTCTTCTCCCTTCTGAGCAGGAGTCCCAGGTCCAGACTCCTCCTAAGGCAACAAGTGGTTCTCCCCTCTGACTCAATCAGTGGGTCTGTCAGAGGCTCTCCTATCGTTGGCAGGAATCCCAGTGGTAAGGACTTTGGAGTCTGAGAAAGCAAGGTTTGATTCCCAGCTGTGAGTCTGAGAAAACAAGGGTTGAATTCCAGCTGTGCCATTTGTCAGCTCTGTGACCTTGGGAAAGTTGCCTAACCTCTTCTAGCCTTAGATTCTTCCTCTGCAAAGTGACATGATGATTGACCTACCTCACCTCACACCTTTGCTGTGAGAAAATTAAATGAAACTGCTTAGTGCTATATGCCTAGCGCATACTGAATGCTCTGTGTATAGTAGGTTTTGTTACTAAATGTTACTAATTACACTGCCCCATAACTAGAAAAATAAATTAAGGTAATGGATAGAATTTTCTGAATATTAAGTTGTTACCCTGTATACATGTTTCTTAAGCTTTTAGTGTGAGCATTCAGAGACCTCCCAGACTAATGAACCCAAGGTAAATGAATAGTAAGTGGGGCAAAAAAAAAACACAGGCTGGGGCGCCTGGGTGGCTCAGTGGTTGCGACTGCCTTCGGCTCAGGTCATGATCCCAGAGTCCCAGGATGGAGTCCCACATAGGGCTGGCTCCCTGCTTGGCGGGGAGTCTGCTTCTCCCTCTGACCCTCTCCCCTCTCATGCTCTCTCTCACTCTCTCTCTCTCTCAAATAAATAAAATCATTAAAAAAAACAAAAAACACACAGGCTATCATGCTTAGTTTTACTCCTTTTTTTTTTAGAACTTAAATATATTCAGAATTTTATTTACTTTTTATAGGTTATTTTTAATGGCATAATTTTTCGTGCATATAATTTTTATATATACTGGTATGTGTAATATAAAATATTATATAATGATACTTTAATAATATTGTTAAATATTACTGATAGTGGCTGATGTTTACTGAATACCTCTTTTGAGGCAGGTATTATGTGAGGCTTTAATCACTAAATCCTCACAACTGTGCAAGTAATAATGGCCCCATTTCACAGACGGTGAAATAAATGCAGATTACTTGAGTAATTTGCCTGAAGTCCACTTGGAAGTGACATACCCCTTCATTTTACAGATGAGGAGGCCCGAGGCAGAGAGAGCCTTGCACTCTTCCAGGCTCCCTTTTCCTGTTCAGGAAGTGTTTTCTAGCTAGAGGGAGAACCACTTCTGTCTGCCTTCTGTCTTCCCCTCTGCTCTTCACCAACACCCCCCCGCCCTGCACCCCCACCAGTCAAGCCTGGCCTGCGCCTCCATACCGAGAACCCCGTTCCAGTCAAGACGTGGCTTCTTGCTGCCCCAGACCTGCAGCTTACTACTCCTACCTGGAAACTTTTGCAGTGCTTGCAGCTCCACCCCTGTCCTTCTGTCTATCTCCAATTCATGCTTCATTGCCCACCTCAAGCCCTTCCTCTTCAGAAGGCTCTCCCTCACTATTATTACAGTAGCTGTCATTTATTAAATATCCACTCTACGGGAGGCAGAGTACTAGATACTGTATGTGTATTCTTTTCCTTTGTTGCTACAGTATTGCAAAACAGATTGTGTTATAGCCATTTTCCAGATGAGAAAACTTGAGGCTTAGATTTCATGCTTCCTACCTCACAGCTAGTAAATAGTAGAGCTGTGATTTAAGCTGAGACCCAAAGTATGTGCTTTTCTCACTACAGTTCACTACTTGTTCTAGCCTGCGGTGAGCTTTCGTATCACATTCCCATGGCCTTAAAGTCTCCGCCGTACGGTATCACGTTGGGTTTTCACCTCCTTGCCTCTCCTGCCCGTGTCTCCTCACCCAGGCTGTGCTGTCACAGCAAGGTGGATGGCACCTCCTCCTGCCTCCACCATATCTAGTCACACAAGGCTGGCTGGGCACTCAGAAGGCACACAGTACAGATATAGTCCGGCCAGTTGATTGATGGGTCGAATGAAACCATGTTTATTCTCCAGAGGCTGCCCAGCAGGAGGGTACAGCAGCTGGGCAGGCTGGCTGGGCTCCGGGCCCTCCATTTATGTGGATGGGAGGCCCAGGAAGGCTGCCTAAGAATCCTCTCTGACGCTGAGGCTGAGCCGAGGCTTCCATCTCAATGCCCTTTTGTTTGAGGGGGATAGCACCCAGGCCCCCCATGAAGTCTGTGTGTTTGACCAGCTTTTACAGATGGATAGTGAGCAGGGACAGGATGTAAAGCACAAACAATTGGGGGAGGCCTCTGAATTCCCAGGGGTTCAGAGTCCAGCAGGCAGGGCAGGATCCTTTCCAGAGCAGGTGACACTTAGTTACAGCCCCTGCACTGGTAGATAGGATCCAAGGCACTTTGGTCTCTGGCCTTACTTCCTCATCAGTATTCAATCCCTGTTTAGGTTTTCTTCCCCCACCCCCGCAAAGAGGTTTTTGCTGGGAAGCATCCAGTCCTTAGTAGAGCTTCTCTAGGTATGAGGCCCTCTCTTCCTCATGAAGGATAAGCGGACTCTGCTTGAACAAGCATTCATTCATTATTTTATTCTTTTGTTTTTCTTTTTGAGGTATAATTCACATACCATAAAATTCACTCTTTTAAAGGGTACAGTGGTTTTTGGAATATTTATAAAATTATGCGACGATCACCACTGTCTCATTCCAGAACATTTTCATCACTCCCTCACCCCAAAAAAGACCGTAGTCTTATTAGCAGTCATTCCCTGTTCTCCCTTCCCGCCAGACCCTGGAAACTACAAATCTACTTTCTGTCTCTATGGATTTGCCTATCTGGACAGTTCATATAAATGGAATCAGACAGTGTGGTCTTTTGTGGCTGACTTCTTTCACTCAGCATTATGTTTTCTTGATTCATCCTTGTTGTAGCGTGTATCAGTACTTCGTTCCTTTTTATGGCTGGATAATATTCCATGTATAGATATATCACATTTTATTCTTTCATCAGTTGATGGACGTTTATGTTTTTACTTTTTAGCTAATGTGAATGATTTTTCTCTGAACATTCGTGTATAAGTTTTATGAGAATGTATGTTTTCATATCTATTGGGTAGATTCCTAGGAATGGAACTGCTGGATCATATAGTAACTCTATGTTTAACATTTTGAGGAGCTGCCAGACTATTTTCCAAAGTGGCTCTACCATTTTACATTCTTACCAGCAATGAATGAGGGTTCTGATTTCTCCAGTCTTTGCCAATACTTACTATTATCTGTCTTTTTTATTACCGCCATCCAGTATGTGTGAAGTGATATCTCGTTGTAGTTTTTATTTGCATTTCCCTGATGGTTAATGGTCCATCCATTGAGCATCTTTTCACATACTTACTGGCCATTTGTATATTTCCTTTGGCATTTATTCATTCTTTTTTTTTTTTTTTGGCATTTATTCTTAAGGCCCATTATAAGCATTATACCCCATTTGGCATTGAGGAGGAGCATAAACATGTATCATGATGACCTTTGCCTTTCAAGAACTTGCAGTCTGGTAAGAGAATTGTAATTAGTATGTAAGAAAGTTAAGGCTTCATAGACAAGGTGGCGTTTAGTCTGGGCCTGGAGAAAGGTGGTATCTGGATACAAGTTGCTTAGTGGAAAGACTTTCTGGACATTTGGAGTAATGTAAACAAAGGCACTTTGGAATTAGAAAAACATTTTATCTTGTGATGAATTCTGAAGCAGTATGTGTAAAAGCACTGGCCTAGCACTTGACACTTAGAGGGCTGTCATTATGCGTTAGCTTCCTCTGCAGCTGCCCTGTTTAGCCCCTGCTCTGTCCTCTAGGACTACACGGCTTCCTTTTCCTGTTCCAGACCTTTAAATATTAGGAGATGGAACTCCAAGCTAAATAAGCCTTGGTTCCCTAAACTGTGCTTTCAAGTCTTCTCCCCATCGTAGTCATTTCCTAATGAAATGGCCCCAGAGTTTTGGTGCCATTTCTGAATTGTGGCATGACCACAATTGTGAGGAGCAGGGCAGTTCATCCCCTTTGTTACAGATTTCATGCTTCTATTAATATGGTCTGAATTTGCACTAGCTTTTTTGGCAGCTGCATGGTACTCCTGGATTCTGTTAAGCTTGCAGTCAGCCCAGCCTGCTGAGAACCAGGGCTGTACTTCTTTAACCTTTTGATTGGATTTGTTGCCAAGCTTGTTTTAACCTAAAGGCAAGACCATTTTAAAGCATCGTATTGCCATGTGAGTATGAAAGTTGTGGAGCTAGTGTGGAGGAAGAAGAAGGGATGGATTGGGCCTATCTCATCTTGAGTCTAGGAGAAGAGGGTCTCTTCCAGGGGAGAAGGTTCTAGAATGCAGAACTAATCAAAGAGTGTCTCCGTCCCTCAGATCCTTCCTTTCCACTTAAAGCTTTTCCTTCTTTATCATTTTTTGTCAGTTGATTAGTCCCATCAGATTCCTGTAGTGTGCTGGTCCCAGGCTACATGTGGGAAAGAAGGGAAAAAATGGGATATGTGCCCTGGAAGGCAGTGTGGTTCAGCAGAGAGTCCCGGCATGGGTCCCAGTCCCTAGCTGCCACTCACTGGCCATTCACCTTAAGCAGGTCCTTCACTAGTCACATGATCAGATGAGATCATAAATGTCAGGTGCCTGATACATAGTAGGCCGCTCAAGAGGTGTGAGTTCTTTTGACTTCATCATTCAAGAGCCAAGTATGCTGTGTGCTCACTGACCCTGTACAAAGAGCTCTCAGAGCACCGTGATACTTAAAGCGCTTGTTTGTGTGCTTGTCCTATTTCCCCAACCCCAGTTCAGACTGGGAGCTCCTTGTGGGCAAGGTCCGTGTCTCTTTCATCTCTGGACCCTTAGTGCCCAGCATAGAGCCTGGCTTGAAGAAGATGCTACTTAAGTTTTGTTACTGGAATGAACCTGATCTTTGCTCTCACCTGTCTAGGGGGCCAGGTATTTTGAACGGCTTTTCACAGTCCAGTGTTTACTGAAAAGCTCATGGGGTTCTGGTTCTTGGCAGTGGTGGCTCAAGTGCCAACCCTGTTTGACAAGTTTGAGCCACTTCTGTGTCTCACTGCCATACACATGTGACAAGCTTTCTGGCAACCCAGCCAGCTACCCAGCTGCCCTCCATAGCAGCCTAGAGTCCTGCTGTGGTGCCAGTAGGTGGCGCCCATGGCCCTTCTCCACACTTCAGCTGCCCAGACAGGGCTTTCCTTCTTGTCACCAAGTTACCAGGGCAGCAGCTGACTGGGACATAGCATATAGCCCTGGGCAGTGGTACCCAGATGAGGGTGCCCTGGGCCACCCCCTCCCCTTTCTAGCCTTATGTTGTTGCTTTTCATGTTTTATTGCATCCCAGCCATGGCACACACTGCTTGGGGAAACAGACGTTTCCTCAGGAGGATCCTAGGAGGTCATTAGTGGAATCGGTGTTTCTGCCTGTCCTTTCTGGCACAGTTCATGCCTCTTCCTCTAGGAAGTTGTCCCTGTGGTTCTGTTGCTCTGACCTACACTCACATGGTACCTTCTCCGGGGTCCTTACTTATATTTTAGCTGTTTGCCAGGTGTGGAGTTGAACAGTGAGTGCCTTGAAGGCGAGGACACTGGAACTCATCCTGCTCAGAGTCCTGTAATAACCACGGTCTCATGAAAAGTTTGTGGAATGAATGGGTGAATAATAGGAAATGGGTTCCTCAAAAAGTCATTATCCGAACTGAAGGACATTCTACAAACTAGCCTTACTCTGCAGAAGTGTTACAATTATGAAAATCAGAGAAAGGCTGAGCAACTATTTCATTCTAGGTGAAAGGAAACTAAAGACACATGCAATACCTGATTCTCATATTGATCCTGGCTTATATCTGGTTTACGGGGAAAATTGTTCTAAAGGATATTATTGGGGTAGCTGATGAAATTTGAATATTAGATAAAAATATTTTAAATGTTAAGTGTCCCAGATTTGATCATTGTTGTTTAGTGGTTATGTAAGAGAATAGCCTCATACTAAGAAATATGTGCTGAAGTATTTGGGAGTAAAGGGGCATAATGTCTGAAACTAACTCTCACATGGTCCAGGAAAAGATAGAGAAAAGGAGTGGTCAAGCACAAGAGGCAAAATGTAACGAGAATCTGAGCAAAGGGCAGATCTGAGGTTTTCTGTGCTATTTTTGTAACTGCTCTGTAAGCTTGAAATCATTTCAAAATAAAGTTTAAAAAAATAATCTCTGCAGTTTAATGTGTGTCAAGTTCCTGCTAGAAACTGTGAGAGCTGGGACAAAGAATGGTCACCCAGCATTGGACTTCATTCCGTTTAATCCAGCACTATTCAGTGAGGGTCTGATACAGCTCCTCCACTGTGTGCTTTTGAACAAATAGAACACTTGTGGTAATGACAACTAACATTTGCAAAATGTAAGTGCTTTGCATACGTTATTTCTTTTGTTTGAGCTCAGCACCCTTGTTAGGTAGGTCTGGCAGGCTGATAAGGTAAGGTGACTGAGATTCAGAGAGGTTAACATAACCTGCCACGGTCACACAGCCTGGAAGAGACAGATGCAGGCTCAAATCCAAATTAGTCTAGTCGAAGGCTGATGCTTTGTGAACCTCCATGTTTGTATGTATAAAAGGAAGGACTGGACTGATTGATCTCTGCAGATTGTTCTTCACATCTAGAAATTTAAAACCTTATGTGATAGGAAATAAATAGTTATGAAGCTTGCAGTCTGCATAAATGCCTGTCTTTCTCCTCCCTCACTGTTCACCCGCTTCCCTTTGGAGTAGTGGCAGTGTTGGAGTGGGCCATCTCCCTAGTAGGGAGAGCATCTGGAGAGCTTCCTAGAGGAAGAGTCCCAAGAGGGGCCTTGAAGGAGAGTGCCTAGTTCAAGTAGCAAATGCAGAAGATGCCAGAGAGGCCTTGTGTTTGTGGAGTTAGAGTACCAGGAGCCTGCCTGAAGACTGCTGGCCCGAGCTGGGTTCTGAGAGCAGCCTTCTTCCTCCCTTGCCCTGCCCCTCTCAGCCCAGGCTGACTGGGTAGATAAGGCACAGATGGAGGCTGTGTGTGGATTCTAGCCCCAGGCGCCTTGCTTCTGCTCAGACAGCCTGGCCTGGTGCTGTTATTACTGTAAACAGGACCTTCTGCGAGGCTCCAGCCAGAGCCCTGTTGCCCAGATAGTGATCATGATTGAGTCTGCATGGCTCACTGCTTCCAGGCCTCTGATGCAGGTGGGCCAGGGCTCCCCACCCTTCAGCCCCCTCCCCAGCTGCAGCTGAGAGCTGGTTAATGTGAAGGATCCGGAAATCAGTTGGAACAATGCACGATTGAAGTTCAGTGGCCGCTTTGTATTGATTGGTCATAAAGAAAGAGGAAGAAAAATCAAGTGGTACCTCCCTCCCCTGAGTGGAAGAGCCGGTTAGCCAGAATAACTCAAAACTGCCCCATATCCCTGTCCGGGACTCTCTCCCTCCTACAGACAGCAGCAGCCCGAGGAGTTGTCTTTTCTTTGGAAGCCTTGCGAATGCCTGTGTCTGTTAGGAATCCACTTCTCAAATTTTGACGTTATACATATTTAGAATCCTAAGATTTTAGGACTCACAGGGATTTGAGAAATCATTTGTTCCGTTATTTTACCACAGAGAAAAGTGAGGCCCAGAGAGACAGATTAGGATCACACAACTAGTTACTGAGAGAGCCACGACTAGAATCCATGGCCTCCAGTCCCAGGCCTGCATCTTAAGTGTCCCCAGCCCTGAGCCTGAGAAGCTACACCCACACTCTCCCACATATACATAGGAGCCTAAATTCTTTGAAAAAGACAGGCCCACCAGTATAAAACAGGTAACTTCCAACACAAGACCGAGGTATTGATGAGAGTGTGTAGGGAAGTGCTGTAGACATGTACTCATTCAAGCCCGAGTGTGGCCCCATGGTGCCAGCACAGGGAGTGAAGAGACAGGACGGCCATGCTGATGGGGGGGGGCGGGAAACTTTCCCCAAGAAAGTTTTGCTTAAAAAAAAACAATAGTATGTTCATTGTTACAAAAAAACAACAATAAAATTTAAAAGAATACAGAGGCACTCACAGCAGGAAGGGAGAGTTTGACTCTCTTATCCTCTTTTCCATCAATTGTTTGCTGTTTGGTCCGAAGCCTTCAGAACTCACCTGGATCCCTGATCAGAACAGCTTTGTTTTTCCCCTTGATGTGTTAGTCTCCTATGGAAATCTTCAGGTCTTGGGCTAGGGGACCCTTATTCTACCACTGCCCTTGCCTGGGGATTTGAGACTGTTTACTTATCAATCCACAGAAAATTTTGAGCACTTATGGTCCAAGTTCTGTGTACACCTTCCACATATCCTAGTTTACTGTTACTTCCTTAAAGTGGGGTAGGTACTAATTAGAAAATGATAGCACAGGCTCTTCCGTTTGTCCAGTGCTTTATTGCATGTCGAGTATTTTTTTTTAAGATTTTTATTTATTTGGCAGAGAGAGACATAGTGAGAGAGGGAACACAAGTGGGGAGAGAGGGAGAGGGAGAAGCAGGCTTCCCTCAGAGTAGGGAGCCTGATGCGGGGCTCCATCCCAGGACCCCGGGACCATGACCTGAGCCGAAGGCAGACTGAGCCACCCAGGCACCCCACATGTCGAATATTTTTACATATTTTGGCTCATTGTTACTTCGTGGTACCCCCGTGTGACTACAGAGTAGGGCTGCTGGGGTCCTCTCCATTCTTGAACAGGTGTGGGAACAGGCCCAGAGAGCAGGAGCTGTCACTCAGATGAGGGGACCAAGTAAAGTTCAGAGAGGCTAGGTCATTCATTCATCCGTTCCTACCCACCCAGTTAGTACTGGAGCCTGCATGTGGGCCAAATCCATCCTGCTTCTTCCCCTGCCCCCCACTACTGCCTGAGATCTGTGCAAGATCTGGGCTTCAACTCCTGACTGCTGGTGTGGCCTCCTCCCTGTCCGCTGCCCTGGACCACCCCCAATTAGTGTCACCCACTACTGCCCTGCCAAGCGGGAGACCTAGTTCATTAGGGAAGGGCCTTCCACAAGTCTGGAGGGAGCCCAGAAAGGCCTGCGGTGCCCAGCCCCCGGACACAGGCTGCTCTGCCCTGAGTGGCAACCCGCATTAAGCATTCCACTCATCATCTCAGGGATGATGGAATCCTAACCTTTTCGGAGACACCATGCTCTGTCACAAGCATTGCTCTTTTTAAAAGAGATTAATTCACTTGCCGCATTTTGTCTGTTGGTGAAAATCACAGGGGAGAGCAGGGGTGGCTTTCTCAGGCTGCAGAGGCCCTTTCAGCCACTCTCAGCAGGCAGCCACCCTGCACGCCCAGCTGGCCCGGACTTTGAAATGACTGCCCACTGGGCATTCACTTGCAAAGCAACAAAATGAAATGGAGGAGACCTGTGTGTGTGAAATGCTAACTTTGAGAGCTGCTCTGCACAGAAGGAGGTGGGGGAGGGGCCCCACCCAGCTCTGAAGGAGGAAAAGTTGTTTGTAGTTGGGTTCGCTTGTAGTGCTTTTTAATGTTGGTTCTGGTGCTTCCTTGATTTAACAAGTGCCACCACTCCTTATGGAGTGCTACCATGTGGTATCACTTTTAATCCTTACAACCACCTTGCACAATAGAGATTAATATCCCCCATGTCACAGCTAGTAAGCGACAAAGCTAGAATCTGAACTCCAGCCCTTGGACTCCAGGGTCATTCCTTTTTCCATTACACCTGAGCCCCAGGAGGCTGCAAAGAATCATGCTCAGTCGGGATGCTGGGCAGGGCTCAAAAGCTGGAGTGTCACCGAAGAACACTAAGATTTGCCTCCTAGAAGTGACCCATCAGGTTGGTGGCACCCTTTCCTTCAGGTTTCTGTGCCGCCTCCTGAAACCCGCGTGGACCCAGGAGGAGGCTGAAGCTTAGGATGAGATACCTTCCCTAGCGTGTTAGAGCAGGAGGTGGCAGCCCTGACTAGCGCCCCCGCCGCCTGACTGCTCAGTGCTCTCTTGGCTCTGGTCGTTGACAGGATAGCAAGTTTGGAGAAGCCCTTTTTCCCAGCAGTCCTCCTCTTAAAAGAAAATCCCGCATTGTACGGAATGTAACGAGTAGCTCAAAATTGTTGCTAATCAGAGACGCAAGCTAAGACAATAACATGAGACCCCTTTAGACCTATCGGGCTTGCAGTCAATAGGAAGCTGGCAACTGCCGAGTGTTGGCCAGGAGCACCCCTCCTGCTGGTGGGAGGGTAGATGAAGCAGCTTTCCTGGAGAGGACCCTGGCACAGTGGCATCAAACCAAGTAACGCAAACCCAAAACCCAGGGATCCCACTGCTAGTACATGCCCCAGAGAAATACTCACACCCATCCAAAGGGGCACATGCAAGACGTTGTTCTTTGAGCATCGCTTTTGGTGCCTGGGACATGGAGGCTGCCTGAGTGGGTATCTCTGGGAGAGCAGAGAGGGAAAAATCTGGTGGATGTGCCGTAGAGAATTATATAGCAATTCCTAAAAATGGAATTATTGTATACTTAGCAGTATGAGTTTATCTTAAAATGCAGTTATTTGTAAAAGAAGTAATAAACAGAAATACATATGTATATATGTATATAAAGAGAAAAGAGAAAACCCTGCTTGGCTCAGTTCTGGAAAGCAAGAACCTCTGTCTTGTATCCTCAGGAGCCAGCATGCAGCTGGGCGCAAAGTAGGTGTGTACACATGTTTGTTGAATAGATGAATAGAGGAGTGCCTGGAGCCAGGCTGGATGAATTATCCAGGTCATCCTGTGTGACCCTGTCTTAGAATCCCTGGGTATTGGCCAACCTGCTACTGCCAGCTTCAGACTAGAACACATTGGTCCATCAAAGGGCTGGAAGTAGGGTAAGGTGGCAGGCCGAAGTCACCCTGTATTGAACACCTGTTATAAGCCAGGTATTGGGCTGGGATCCCAGCAAAGTAGAGGTTAGTGTCCTTATTTGATAGGTGAGAAAACTGAGACTCAGAGAATTGATGTGCCCAGGATCATCTAGCTGGACTAGAATTTGAATCCAGGTCTAATTTATTCTAAAGTCCTTTGTTCATCCTTTTCATTATGCTACACTCAGCCCTCAAGGGACATGAGGAGGAGGCATCTCCATCCTCTTTCTTCGGCCCTGCCTCCAGACCAGAGCTGCTTCCAGAATTCTCAGGACCCAGGCAGGGAAACATGGGTCACTGACCCACTGGAGACAGTGGGTCATCTCCTTTGGTCTCATATTATAGCAGCCCCCAAAAGGTCTTCTTGTTCCCACTTTCTACTCTCTCCCCTTTCAGACTCAACTTGCTTAAGCTCTCAGGTTAATTTTGTAATTTCTTTTGCCCAGAAACCTTCGGTGACAACCCCTCTGCCTGTGGTGAGAGTCTAAGGAATGCCAAAGAGGTTTCTTCTCTGTTGCCAGCTTTAGTTGATTAATGTTGGCCGATTGGAACGAGTGTTGAGGATTCTGAGACTTTTTCAAAGGCTCCACAGGAGAGAGCTGCCAGGAGAGATTCGTGATTTCTGACTTAGATGCAAGAGTACAGGACAGTAGCCTGCATACCAGACATTTGTCAACCCTTTAGATTGGGTTTTTAACCTAAGATCTGTTATTTCATGAAGAGCTGTGAACTCATGGACATTGTATGTAAGGAAAGAAAAAATTATTTTTTGAGTATGTGTGTTCCTATGCACTTTTCTGGAGTCATCAGCTTGAAGCCTATGGCTCAAAAAGGTTTATGCCCACTGCCTTGGTAGCTTGGCTTTAGAGGTCCTTTTGTAGACCCTGCATACCTTGGCAGCTGCCTGTTTCTTTGCTGTGAACTGTCACCTGGATGGATCTACCTGAATCCTTTTATATCTCTGAATCTACCTTCCCATTGCTTCCCTGCTTCTGTCTTGTTCCTTTCCTCTTGACTGGCGTGCACTTCCTCCCTTGCCTCTAAATTGTTCCTGTTCTTCAAGGCACACTTCATGTCTTTTCCTTCAGAAACCTCTTTGTTTTAGAGGCCACCCACAGAATGGGAGAAGATATTTGCAAATGACACTACAGATAAAGGGCTGGTATCCAAGATCTATAAAGAACCTCTCAAACTCAACACCCAAAAAACAAATAATCAAGTCAAAAAGTGGGCAGAAGATATGAAAAGACACTTCTCTGAAGAAGACACACAAATGGCTAACAGACACATGAAAAAATGTTCATCATCATTAGCCATCAGGGAAATCCAAATCAAAACCACATTGAGATACCACCTTACACCAGTTAGAATGGCAAAAATGGACAGGGTAAGAAACAACAAATGTTGGAGAGGTTGTGGAGAAAGAGGAACCCTCTTACACTGTTGGTGGGAATGCAAGTTGGTACAGCCACTTTGGAAAACAGTGTGGAGTTTCCTCAAAAATTTAAAAATAGAGCTACCCTATGACCCAGCAATTGCACTACTGGGTATTTACCCCAAAGACACAGATGTAGTGAAAAGAAGGGCCATATGCACCCCAATGTTCATAGCAGCAATGTCCGCGACAGCCAAACCGTGGAAAGAGCTGAGATGCCCTTCAACTGATGAATGGATAAAGAAGATGTGGTCCATATATACAATGGAATATTACTCAGCCATCAGAAAGGATGAATACCCAACTTTTACATCAACATGGATGGGACTGGAGGAGATTATGCTAAGTGAAATAAGTCAAGCAGAGAAAGTCAATTATCATATGGTTTCACTTATTTGTGGAACATAAGGAATAGCATGGAAGACATTAGGAGAAGGAAGGGAAAAAGGGGGGGGAATCGGAGGGAGAGATGAACCATGAGAGACTATGGACTCTGAGAAACAAACAGGGTTTTAGAGGGGAGGGGGGATTGGTTATCCCGGTGATGGGTATTAAGGAGGGCACGTACTGCATGGAGCACTGGGTGTTATACGAAAACAATGGATCGTGGATCACCACATCAAAAACCAATGATGTATGGTGACTAACATAACATAATAAAATTAAAAAAAAAAGAAATCTCTTTGTTTTGCTTCAGCTGGTCCTGATTTTGTAGCCTTCTGGACTGAGGACCAGAGAAATGAGGCCATCTGATCAGAATCACAGGATCAGAACCAGGCTCTGAACTTTCAGACCCATGCACTTTGCACAGCACCTGCTAAACCAGGGCAGGTTTTGTAAATTAGGAAGGAGGTTTTGTGCAAAAAGAGATTTTTGTCTCATAGGGCTCTTAGTCTCTTTAATATTCTTGGCCATGGAAAATTATTTCTCCAAAAAGAAGTTTAACTCTGTGTGGTAAAGAGGCCCAGGAGTTTCACCAGAAGAAATCCTCCAAATTAGAGGTGAGAGGTGAGGGTTTCCCAACCTCCTCTCTTGACAATCCTCCCTCACATTTTGGGCCCAGTCATGCTGCCTTCTCCTCTGGATGAGAGGCTTTACCTCTGCCTGAC
The DNA here is from genome assembly GCF_029215605.1 of Mirounga angustirostris. Classification (NCBI taxonomy): domain Eukaryota; kingdom Metazoa; phylum Chordata; class Mammalia; order Carnivora; family Phocidae; genus Mirounga; species Mirounga angustirostris. The sequence goes on from NW_026991721.1 coordinate 56,784,327, forward strand.
ATACTCCTTCCCCTCCCTCAACCCCATTTATCTGGCGACTCTCTAGCATCACCTCCTCAGGGAGGCCTTTTCGGTCGCTGAGTCTGGGTTAGGTTCCCTGGGTATGCATCTGCAGCCTGCGCTCCCCCATTCACAGAGCTCCTCCGATGCATGCTTATGTGCTTGCTGGCCCTGGGCTCCGACAGTGCCTGTCTCCTCCCTGCGTCAGCTCAGGCCAGATGAGTGCGTACATGCTGTGGCTCCTCCTCCCAAGCCTTCCGCCCCTGCTTACTTCAGCCGCACAGAGCTTTTATTTGGCTTGATCCAGACAAGGAGTTACTGCACATTGTGGCACAAGAATGGTGCTAGGACTCAACCCCACCTCCAGACTCTCTGCTGGTGCCTTTCATTTGGAACCCACTAAAGAGTTAGTGGCCTCCCAGTTCCCCCAAACACCCTCTACCCATTCCCCATAGTCAGATCCTGCCTTGTTGGCGGATCGCTCTTGACTTTTGGTCTCGCGCTCTCCTGGCCTCCTGCAGCACTTCTGGTGGGAAACCACACACTCCAGGCTTTGATTTCCTACTGTCCTTAGTTCCCCCCCTCCCCACAACTAAATCATTTGCTCCCTAGGGCAGACCCCGTGTCTTCTCACTCCCCACCCCAGAATCTAGCACAGGACCAAGCACATGCAGTGATTTGCTAAAGTCAGTTGAGTCTCTTGTCTTCCACGTTCCATGGAGCTAGGTTCAGTCTGGAGGAAGGGCTGTGAGGTGACAGGATCTCTGGCCATAGAGCCATTATCAACCTGAACTTCAGTCACTGATGGCCCTTAGCTGGCTTTGTGACCTTCAGTGAGTCATTTTACCTCACTGAGCCTGTCACCTCATCCATGAAAAGAGGTTAACATCAGTTCCTTAAACTTGTGTGAAGAGTAAATGAGAGCATATGTGTCAAGTTGTGAAGGCAGTTCCTGCTTACAGTAGGTGCTCAGTAAGAGTTGGTTCTTTTTACTCCCCTTCTCTCTGTCCAACCCCTTGTTCCCAGGACCCAGAATTCAGGATTTTAGTGATATATTTAAAGCCCTATGTTTGTTAGTTTATCCAGCAACTATTGAACTCCTACTGTGTGCTAGGCACTGGCATAGAGAGTCAAATAGGCTCATGTGGACTTTCCTAGAAAACTAATCTAGCATTTCTAACATTCTTCCCATCTTTCCTTGGGTTCAAGATTTTCAGTTTCCAAACAGCCACCATACAGAGAAACTTGAGGATGTGATCCTTTGGTAAACTGGGAACTACCTAGATAGGCAGTGTCATTGGGCATTCAGTGCTCCTCCATGAATCATAGGGGAATTCTAAGGACAGAGAAGAGATCTGTGGACTGGATGAGCCAAGGAAGCCTTCTCAGAAGGGAGTTCTCAAGCCAGGATTGTACCCCATAGCATGCTAGTAGGATTAGAGTAGGCAAAGAATCAGGGAAAGAGCATTCTGGACTAAGGGAATGGGAGTGTCAGGGTACTAAAGTAGGGAAGACACATTCTTTCCTCAGAAGGTAACAGCAGGGGTCAGACTTATGCAAGGGAAGAATGAGAGAGATAGGACAGGCCTGGGGTGAGGGGAGAGTGGCCAGAGGAGCTGGGATGGGTACTTAGTTCTCAAAGGCCTGTGACTATTTCCAGATTCACCTAGCCTCCCTGTTTGTTGACTGTCTAATTTCTTCCACTCCTACCTCCACGATAAGCCATATACTGAAAATATTCCTCTGTTTCTTTCTAGGCTCTTGTCGGAAGGTGCAGATGTTAATGCAAGGCACAGACTTGGCTGGACAGCACTCATGGTGGCAGCCATCAGCCGAAATGACAGGTGAGAGATCTTCCACACAGGGCTCCCTTAGCCTGAGCCTTGCAGACCACAATCCAGAACCCTCTCCCACCCTGCTTGTCTCCTTGTTGTCTTCCCCAGAGGCAGGGTGATGGACTGAGCTGAAGGTCAGGTCTACACCTGGTATAATGAAAGTATAGAAGATGGGGAAAGGGAAGAGATAGCCTTGGATCCTGGCTCCATCTTTCATTTGCTTTGTGACCTTAAGCGAGTCATTTGCATTATTGAAGCCATGAAATGTTTGCAAGCCTGTGTTAAGTGGTTGAAGGTACACATGTGAGTTCCCTTCATGTTTTCGTTTTCCACTGTCTGTCCATGTGGAGGAAGCTAGTCACCGTCCTCAGCGAGGGCTCCACTGGGCTATTTCTTTGAAGATTCTGATGGAAACCGGGGCTGGAGGTGGGGGGGCGGTGGCACTCCCTCCGTACCATTGGAGGCCCTGCTCTTTTCCTGCCCACTTCCCCATTCCCTCAGGGGGAAACTATTTTGTAAAGGTTGAAATAGTCCCCTATGTGTAGAGAGTTATTTCCAATTCTCACAATTGCCACAATTTGCCAAAATTCTCATTTTGCAGCTGAGAGAACTGAAGCCCAGAGAGAAAAGATGATTTGTCTGAGGTCACACAGACAGGAGTTAGAATATGGTCTGGCTGCCTGCAAAATCTGTGTTTTACTTTACCTCACTGCTGCCTCCGTCTGCCAGATCCCAGATGCTACTTCTCCATCCCAGTCTCTAGCTGTAGTTATGCAAAATAATTGATTAAAAAAGAGCAAAAAGAAATGCTTTCAAAGAAAGCAGACTGGGCACTTTAGTAGCAGCCATGGAAATTGGTAGTTTGAAGTACCAGTTTTAATTTTTTCTTCAAGCTGATCATTAAGGCTTTTGTCTGCCACTACTGGCCTTTGGAAAAGAAAACAGGGATTTTCTAATGTAGAGGTGGCACTGCCTCAGACGGGCTGAGAGACTTAGCTGTGCTTGAGGTAGGTCTCTCTTCTCTGTTCCTCTGTCCTGAGCCTGTTCTCAGCACTCCATTTCCTTATTTGCCTCTTAAGCTCCAAGCACTTAAAAAGAAAACTTGGTGTAAATAGGCTTTGCAGTTGAGAGGCCTGGAATCCAGTTCTGGTTCTGACCCTTAGTTGAATTTCAGAATTCTGGGGGTACCCTGTTTCTTCACCTGAAATCAGTTATTTTCACAAGCATTTGGTAAATATCTACTCTGAGCCAGACTTTGTGCTAATCATTGGAGAATCAGAGACCTTAGGAGCTCAAGGTCCAATGTGGAAAAGAAAGGCAGTTAAGAGAGAGAGTCTAATGTAACCACTGATGTCAGAGCCATGTGGACAGGATATTATCAGAGCAGAGGGTATGAGGGGACTGAATCTGGCAGCAGAGTAGATTCCCGCTGTATTTTTGCAAGAGCCCAGTGCAATAGTGTATGTGCTACCTGTTACAAATGACGAGTTGTTATTCTCTATTACCCACATTAGCCATGTCTATACACAAACGTGTGTTTATTCTACCACTGATACTCCACCCACCACCACCTCCACCCCACCCACCAGTCTTCTTTCCCAGCTGGCGGCTCTCTCCATCCACAAGAGATAGCAAGCAGGTGGTGGAGAAAAGGGAAGGGGGTGTGTGGCCCTTCTAGATGTAGTATTTCTAGCATTGCGACAGATGAGGAAGTAACACTATACTTAAGAGTATTGTCAATCAGTGTGCAGCTAGCTGGTAGATGTGCTTTGGGGACACTTTTCTCTAATTCTAATGACTTGTTGCCTTAACTGATTGCCCTGTCTTTATCCAGTGCCATTAGCAAATCAGTGATGCTTGTTGAGCAAAGTGAGAGTGTTGGCTTGTATTTACTTGTTTTGGTTCTTAGAACTAATTATTGGTGTTTTAAACATCCATTTTGTGTCCTCCTCTTCCTTCCAGTGTCTAGGGACGGATTTTTATTGAAAGTAGCGTACCTTTTAGGTTAATTTATTCATATCATGATTTTTTTTTGGCACCTACTGTTTGCCAGGCACTGTTCTTCACAGACAAAGATCCCTGCCCTCATAGAGCTTATTTCTATACTAGCGGTGGTCCCTGGGTAGTAAATGATAAATATAATACATAAATAAAATATATACTATATTAGAAAGTAAGAAGTGCTATGGAAAAAGGAAAATAGAACCTGATAAAAAGGAATGCCAGAAGTACCTTGATTAGGGTGAGTAGGCCTCATTGGTAAGGTGCTATGGGAGTGGTCTTAAAAGATGATCATGTCCATACCAGCACAGTCTGCCAATAAGTTTCTCCTTATTAGAAGTGTACTGATCCTTATTTCATCAGTTACCAAGCCCTTCTGGAATCATATTGGCCAGGCCTGAAATGCCACCATTTCAATTGGACTTGGATGAAGGGAGGATAGAGGGGCAGCACCCCTTGCTTCAAGACTGAAGCAGAGAACCTTCACCTGCATTAGATGTTGTCAGCCCACAAGCTCAAAGGAGAGGTCCTGAGATGATCCAGTCATTTCACCCTCAACTGCCTTTAGTGAGTGCCTGCTTCATGCCTATGTCCTTAGGGATATAGCACAATAATCTCTATCCTTAAGGAGACTAACATCTTGTGAACTGTTATTTGTATATATATATTTTTAACTTAATTTTGAATAGTAAAGATAGTACTATTTTATTTAATTTTTAATAAAAAATACAGTCCTGTAGAACAAAATTTTAAAAGTATGTATGGGAACTTAATTTATAATTTATTCTCTCCTTTTATTTCCAAAAAGGGTTTGCAGTGACTCAAATTAAAATACAAATATAAATGTACACAGGAGAGTTAAAACTGGACCAGGATCAGAAATCATATTGGTAAAAGGAAAGATAATTGTATCAGGATTGAACCAGAGATTTTCTTTTCTGAAAATAGGTTTATTGTTTTTGTAAAAATAATATAGAGAAGAAAGTAGGAGTCAACTGAATTCCTTCTATCTAGAAATTGAGCAGTGTATGTGTGTGATTTCACATAAATCAGACCATGCTATACTCACTGTAAGTCAGGTAATTAGTGGAATTCAGTATTACTTTAGATTGAAGTTTCCTGATGAGCAAGGCAAAAGAAGGGATACAGAGAGTTTGGTTCTTCAGGAAAGAAGAACTTTGTTCTGACACCCCTTTCTATTATCATTTTATGTATCCAGCAAACATTTTTTAAAACTATACTGCATCTGGTGCTGATGTGCTAGGCTGTGACGGATTCAGATAATAAGCATCACGGCCTTTGCCTTAAGAAGCTTCCTTGGACTGCAGACATCAAGGACTCGAGTAATGTGATGGCCATTGTCTTCAGTAGCCGTTCTGCCAAAGATTTACCAACATTCTACTAGGATGATCCTTTTGCCAGCCCTAGTAACAGCTTGGGTGAAGTAGTGACTTGAGGAGCAGTTGCTGGGGGCTGACCCCTTTTCCATAGTGAGGCCTCCGTAAGCCTCATGCTATAGGCACTTGTTTAGCTTGAGTCTGGGTGCCTCATTCTGTGTTGCACTTTGACCCAGCCCAGCTAAAGGCTAAGCCACAGGGTCCCAGGATGATCACTGTGACTTAGCAGAGCCTTCACCAGCTCGTGCAAATATACCCAGCCTGCAGCTAAATTCAATTAGTTTTTCTTTAAGAAGAGAAAGAAATCCAATTTTACCAAACATGGACAGACGGTGGAAGGCACTTTGATGTTACAACCTCTCAGTGATGCTTTACTTAGTCACAAGTTCATAAGCAAGAAGGCTTAATTACTTGGGAAAACACAGGATTAAAACTGGACACAATGGCTGAGTATCCGCTCTTAGGCGACTTGATTCGAACCCATGTACCCAGTTCGTGTGTGGTGCAAACTTTGATGTGTGCTATGACAAGCTGAAAGTCATGACCCCCTCAGGGAAGCTCCTTCACATGGCATTTGCAGGATGTGTAGGCGGAGAGGCAGGGCCTGCCAGGCCTGTTTGCTCAACTTTGATGTCCAAGCAGCCACAGGCCCCACTGTTTGCTCTTTCACTGAAGGATGGATTGGGAGCCTCCTACCTTTCCCAGTGGACAATGGCCAGCAATGGAGTGTGACGACTGTTGACCATTCCAGGAGCCTGGTGGACCAGAACAGGGCTTTTGGGAGGTGCAGAGCCTGGGGGGCCAAAAGCTGTTTATAAGACAGCCATTTCTCCAGATGTAGCTTTCCTTAAAGTCTAGTGTTGGTTGGGTGCTTACAGTGGAGATAAAAATAGCCTCATGAGTTTTAGCAGGTATCAACTACTGCTTGACTCTCCGTCCAGTGGCACTAAGGTATTTGTAAACTGAAGGTTTGAGTCTATCCTGTTTCCTTCATCAGTGTGTATATGCAGGGGATAGTGGTTTGGCAGAAAAATGGTATGATTTAGATCCTTATAATTTTTAATTTCTCAAAAAAGAAACTGTCAAAACACACATCTGATAAAGGAATATTATCCAGAAGATATAAAGAACTCTTATAAATAAAAAATAAAAAGGCAACCCAATTTTTAAAAAATGGGCAAAAGATTTGAGCAGACATTAACCAGAGAAGAGATGGATAGCAAATAAGCACATGAAAAGATACTCCACATTAGTCATTTAGAATGGCTAAAATTTAGAAAAGCTGACAATACCAAGTGCTGACAGGGATGCAGAACAATTGCCATCATTGCTGATAGGAATGCATTATTATGCTGTGGCCACTTTGGAAAACACTTTGGCAGTTTCTCATAAAGGTAAAACATATATTTACCATGCAACCCAGCAATACCAGCTCCTGTACCAATTTTATCCATGAGACATAACACACATCTTCAAAAAGACCTGTATGCAGACATAGTAGCTTTGTTCATAATTGCCAAAAACTGGAAATCACCCAAATGTCCATTAGCTGGTGAATGGACAAATTATGGTACATCCATACAGTGGACCACCACCCAGCAATTAAAAAAAAAAAGAACTATTCAGGGGCGCCTGCGTAGCTCACTTGGTTAAACGACTGCCTTTGGCTCAGGGTCCTGGGATCGAGCCCCCCATCAGGCTCCCTGCTTCCAGGAGAGCCTGCTTCTCCCTCTCCCTCTGACTGCTGCTCCCCTGTTTGTGCTCTTTCTTTCTCTGTCAAATAAATAAAATCTTAAAAAAAAAAAAAAAAAAAAACTGTTCACACATACAGCAACAGGGATGAATTTTTTTTTTTTTTTAAGAGAGTGCATGCACGAGACTTGGGGAGGGGGAGAGGGAGAGATAGACTCTTTTTTTTTTTTTTTAAAGATTTTATTTATTTATTTGACAGAGAGACACAGTGAGAGAGGGAACACAAGCAGGGGGAGCAGCAGAGGGAGAAGCAGGTTCCCCACTGAGCAAGGAGCCCGATGCGGGGCTCGATCCCAGGACCCTGGGATCATGACCTGAGCCGAAGGCAGACGCTTAACGACTGAGCCACCCAGGCACCCCGAGATAGACTCTTACTAAGCAGGCTCCACACTCAGTGCAGAGCCCACACAGGGCTTGATCTCACAACCCTGAGATCATGACCTGAGCCGAAATCAAGAGTTGGATGCGTCACCGACTGAGCCACCCAGGTGCCCCAACAGAGACGAATCTTAAAAGCCTTATGCTAAGCTAAAGCCAGACACAAAAAACTACCTATGGTATAACTCCAAAAATATATGACAGCCTGGAAAAGGCAGTACTGTAGGGACAGAAATCAGGTTAGTGCCTGCTAGGATTTAGGAGGAGGGACCCAAAGGAACTTTTGGGGTGATGGAAATATTCTAAATCTTGATTGTGGTGGTGATATACAATGAAAACTCATCAAATTGTACATCTTAAAAGGATGCATTTTACTATGAGTAAATGATACTTCTGTAAATTGACTTAAAAAAAACTTAAAAAGACATCATCCCTGTCTAATTTCCATTATTTTTTTTTTTTTAGATTTTATTTATTTATTTGAGAGAGAGAATGAGATAGAGCATGAGAGGGGGGAGGGTCAGAGGGAGAAGCAGACTCCCTGCCGAGCAGGGAGCCCGATGCGGGACTCGATCCCAGGACTCCAGGATCACGACCCGAGCCGAAGGCAGTCGCTTAACCAACTGAGCCACCCAGGCGCCCTAATTTCCATTATTAATTGTAACCTGTGGCATACCAAGAATTCACGTTTGTAGTGTCAAAATGAATTCATATAGTTCATGGTCACCTGGAATGTTTAGACTTCCTATTGTTAATGGTGTTTCACATTAGAGTACTGTATACTGTAATTGTTAGTAGAGAATAAAGGTTTATGAATTCTCATTTGTGATGTCATGAAGTATAATTACTGATGAATAGTGATAAATTCACTTACAAGTGATACACAGTGAGCTTATATAAATTCACAGCATATCCTACAATTCTTAATAGTAAGGAAAAAGTGCAGGGTACAGGACTGAGAACTTGCCTCCCATCCCACATCATCCTCCGACTCCTTGTCCCTGCACTGCCATACAGGGAGACCACCTAAATAGTGTGGCCGATGTGGTGCTTCAGGAACCAAAGATCCTGAAAGAGTGGGGTGGTGGGGGAAGATTCAGATTTGAGTCCACTTGGGCTTGGTGGTTGCTTTGAAAGCCCCTGCCTCAGAGAAGGTGAGGCCATGAGGCAGAGCTCCAGCAAAACTGTTTGAAATTCCCCACAAGAATCTCCCTCCCTCCTCTGCCTTTTCTCCCGGAGTGCATTTCATCAGCATCGGAAGGCCTGCTTCCCGGCACTGCCTTCCCTGCTTGGCTGGGGTCCCTGAGGAGCTGATCTAATGAGTGGCTAACACGCATTTGCCAAGGCCTTCCTGGATGTGGTACCTGGGCTTTGTTAATTTTAAAATGCCGCCATCCTTGGCTGAAGACCATTTAATTTCCTCTCATAGCAGTTATTTATTTTTAGCATTTGCTTATTTTCCCTCCACCTTACTAAGGAGGTGGCTGGGTGGGCATTAAACCCTGTCTTTAATAAACCAGCAGTCCCAACCAGATTTCTTTCCTGCAGAAGAGGCTGTGCAGGCCTTTCTTTGTGGGGCAGCAGCTGCAGAGGTGTTCCTACAATGATGCTGCTCTTGCAGCTGGACCAGGGGCAGCTTCCCTGGGAAGTTCTCCTCCCTTGCTGGCTAGCCGGAGACAGAGTGCAAGTGGAGGACCCCTGCAGCCGTGCTTCAGTGCAGATCGTTAGGGGGCCTGACCACATAGAGATCTATCCTGCCTTAAAGGCCTACAGCCTCTTCCTAGGGTCCCCAGCTTGTTCTTGGCCTGGCTGCTTGTTGCAGAGGGGTGCTTCCTTTGGCCCAAGGAGGCTGGGCTTTGTGCTGGCCAATCTGACTGTAGTGGTGATCATGGCTATGGTTGTGATTGGGTGCTTTCTGTATGCCAGGCCCATGTCAGGCACTTCTGTGTTGGCTCTAATCCTCACTACAGTCCTAATAGGGAAGGATCATTATCCCTATTTTACAGATAGGGAAAATGAAGCTCAGAGATGCCCATGGTTGTCTAATAAGTGAAAGAGGGGGCCAGGATTTGAAGCCAGTTGTTTTTGAACCATAAATTCTCATTCTTTCCACTGGATATACTGCCTGTGGAGGGAAGGGGTGGGGAGCAAGGCCTTGGGATGGACTAAGAGGTGCCAGGACCAAAGTCAGGTCAGCTCAGTCAGGGTTTCTTGATGACCCACTGGTGTCAAGACATGCTGGATGATTATGAGAAGTCTAAAAACAGACAAACCACTCTCCTTGTCTCAAAAAGCTGACTGTCTGGTGCCTGGGTGGCTCAGTCATTAAGCGTCTGCCTTCGGCTCAGGTCATGATCCCAGGGTCCTGGGATCGAGGCCCACATCGGGCTCCCTGCTCAGCAGGAAGCCTGCTTCTCCTTCTCCCACTCCCCCGCTTGTGTTCCTGCTCTCCCTATCTCTCTCTGTCAAATAAATAAATAAAATCTTAAAAAAAAAAAAAAAAACAAACTGACTATCAGGGGGTACCTGGCTGGCTCAGTCGGTAGAGCATATAACTCTTCATCTTGAGGTTGTAAGTTCGAGCCCCACCTTGGATACAGAGATTACTTAGAAATTAAAAAAAAAAAAAAAAGCTGACAGTAAAGGGATAAACAAGTCCCCCCCCCCCCTTTTTTAAACAATCCGTAGAATGAGGCAGAATGTGGTCAGTGTCCCAGAGAAAACCACCTCTCGTGCCAGGCAGAGATCATGCCGTGTAGAGGCGAGATCATGCCGTGTAGAGGCGAGATCATGAAAGGAGGCCTTTCACACAAGGTGGGCCTTGAAGGATGGACAGGATTTTGATTGGTAGAGGTGGAGAGTAGAGGGACAACATTTCTGGAATATCATTAGTGCCAGAGGACCGGTGTGAACATAAGTTCACAAAGGTGAGAAAGTAAGAATGTGCCAGATCTGGTTGGAGGAGCTGGCGGAGTCTAGAGACCAGAGAATGGAAGGAAAGGCCCTATCCAGACTGGCCACGATCCTCTCACTCTGTGGTAGTCTAGTGTCAGTATGTCCGCAGCTCTAGAGCCACATTACATGGGTTCAACTCCTGTTCTTCCTCTTTCCACTTATGTACCCTGGCAGGTTCTTTCACTTACTTGTGATTGTTTCTTCAACCATAAAATGGGGATAATAAGCAAATCTTCCCCAAAAGGCTGTTTTGAGGTTTAAATATGTAAATATTGTATTGTTTAGAACAATGCCTGCCATATAGTAAGCACTCGGTAAGGGTTGGCTACTTTAGTTAGTAGCATAATAGTAGTGGTGGTGGTGCTTAATTATTATTATTACTGCTGAATGTGGATCACTCCAGGAGGAAATTAGTTAACAGTCTGCAGGTTAGCCTATCTTTGAATGTGGGTTATTAACTTGTCTCTCACCAACACCTTTAGGTGGCTCAGAAGCAGAAGGGCTTTGGAGATTCTTTTTCCACTCCTTTTCATCTAAGAAACTGGGCCTAGAACATGAGACCCCAGAGCAGGGCACTTTGATGTGGGACTGGCTCTTGTCCCAGGTGGCCACCTGCCTGATGCTGGACAGTGCCCAGTATTTCCCAGCAAGGAAGGGTGGATAAGGGTGCTGGCCAGGTGCCCAGAATGCCAGCATCATGCCCCCAGAAAAGTGTGCCGGGCTTGATGTTTCTCCCACTGCTGCTGTGGCCGATTATGTCTGAGTAACAGTCATTTCTAATCCCATTTGGAATCGTTGCTCAAGATAATCCTGTTTCGTAGTAATGATATTCCAATTCCAGCGTGCACCGATTCTAGTTTGGCAGATGCATGCCTTGACCTCAGGCAACCCAAGACAGTGCTCCCTGGAAAGCAGTGCCAGCTCATTTGCCTAACATAACAATCTCAGGGTAACCCCCCTTTTCCAACACTATATCTCGTCCTGGGGTTCTGTGTTCGGTGCTTTCATGGAGAGTTTCGGTTTGGGATCAAGGGAGCATCCAGTGCTCATCCAATTCAGCTGCTTGGGGAAAGACATTCCACTTCTAGGGACTGTGATATGGTTCACTCCCACACCTCTTTTTAAAGACATCAGACCCACATTGTGCCATGAGCTGCTTGCTTGCTTGCTTATTTATTATATATTTATTTATTTTTAAAGATTTTATTTATTTATTTGACAGAGACACAGTGAGAGAGGGAACACAAGCAGGGGGGAGTGGGAGAGGGAGAAGCAGGCTTCCCGCTGAGCAGGGAGCCTGATGCGGGGCTCGATCCCAGGACCCTGGGACCATGACCTGAGCCGAAGACAGATGCTTAACGACTGAGCCACCCAGGCGCCATATATATATATTTTTATAAGAGAACAAATCTATACCTTTATTTATTTACTTTTCAGTAAGTTTAAATCCTTGAGTGGTACAGCATCACATGGATTCTGTGGCCAGTGGCTTTAGCAGGAAGGTTGCTTCAGAATTTGACATGAACCATGCCACTGGTTCCATGAGCACGAGTTACTTTTCCCTAGATTACTCTGGTTTTGTTCAGTTTCTCACCAGGAGTCACTCTGTTGTTCTTTGCTTTGTACACCTAAGCACATCTCTTACTTAAATAGAATTCAGCTTCATCTCGAGCATAAATTTTTAGAAGAGCTTTGTGCTCCCTCTGGTTCGGGAGACCTCACTTATAGCCAGCAAAAATGGCCTTGGACCACAGCCTTCCAGACATATTTGTCATTTTAGGAGTCCTATTCCCAGCAGGCCTCCATAGGCTCCAAGATGGCAGAAAGAGGTGAGCTGCTTATTTAAATAGGGCCGCAGGCTAGTGGATCAGGAGTATAAAGTAATATAGTAGGTGTGTCTGGGTTTCAGCAAGGTATTTGTCTCTCGTGATACCCACATGAATAAAGTATGATGTGGAGAATAGTTCAGTCAGATGGTGAGTGACCTGTTTCATATGTTGTGTATATATGATTAGAGATTGGAGAGCAAACGCTAGTGGTGAGCCACAGGGCCCTGTCCTATTCAGTCATTACATGGATAAATGCCAACCCAGCTGGCAGATTAAATGAAACTTAAAGAGGGAGGTAATATGTTGGGTGAAAGAATTGGGGATATTGAAAAAAGAACTCAGTGGGCTAGAACAGTGGTTAAATCTGTGGTGATAAACATTAATAGGACAAGTGTTTAAGTCTGCAATTAAAACCAAAAGCCAACTGTAAAATCCAGGGTGAGGAAGACCTAACTTAGCAATAGTAGCAAATAAAGCCTAGGAGCTGACAAAAAACTCAGTGTGTGCATCAGCAAGTTCAGTATTAAGGCCCCAGAAATGAATTGATTCAACAAATATTTACTGGTCTGTACTGGGCCTTATGTGTGAGGAACAGATGGTCGGGGCACAGTCCCTGTTTGGGGGAGCACATAGTCTAGTTGTATGTGATGTAGTGGTGAGGAACAAGGGCTTTGGAAGGAGACTGCCTAGGTTTAAAACCTTCTACCTGGTATTAGCTCTGTTTCCTCATTTGCAAAATGCAATAATAATAGCCCCTACCTCAACATAGGGTGGTTGTGAAGATTAAAATGCACATAAAACTCTTCAGTGCAATGCCTAGTGTGTAGCTAAGTACTTAATAGGTATCTGCTGGTGTTACTAATATTTTTTGTTTTCTTCTTGTTATTTTCATCCAAAGTCTAGGAGATATAGCAGCCCCAGCACACTCTTATAGATCATTTGCCTAGAGAGAACCTAATCCAGGCCCATACTGTGGTGAAATCCCTAACAACCAGGGTTTGACCACTTTGGCCCATAGGTTCAGCAACCATGTATTCTAGAGCACAGATCGAAAGACATGGAAGATCGGGAATTAGATTTAGAACTAAGCTGAGGATGTGAAGTTGAGATTGTCTGGGAAGCCCTTTGATGGGTGATTTGGTTCCATGGCCCTCTCCTTAATGTGCGATGTCTTCCTTGGGCCTTGCCCCAAATGATCTCACGTTGTCTGGACCCACCATTGATTTTGACCCTTGTTCATCTGAAGGAGACTCCCTCTTACCCCAGCTAGCTGCTATGACCTGCTTTACTTTACCATCTGAAAATGTCACTATCCCTGGTACATAGTAGAGGCTCAGTAATTATGGGATAGTAAGACAGACTAACGGATGGATGGTTGGATGAGTGAGAACCAGTGTGGTTTAGGGAAATGTGTACCAGGTTTGGCCCCACACAGACCTGGATTTGAATCTTAGTTCCTGTGCTTAATTAATGTGTATACTTGGGCAGCTGAGCCTCAATTTATTCATTTTTTTAAAATTTTGAATCTTCATTCTTTCACTTTGATATATTTATGTTTTCTCACACCATAGTATGGTTTTTTGATTACTGGAGCTTTATTTTTTTTTATTTTATTTTATTATGTTATGTTAGTCGCCATACAATACATCATTAGTTTTTTGATGTAGTGATCCACGATACATTGTAATTTATTCATTTATAAAATGGGACTAGTACCTCATTGCAAGTGGTTATATGGATCTGGAACAGTGAATGTAAAGTGCTTAACCCACTGTGGCTGCTATATTGTGATTACTGATCTTTACCTTTTGAGGGAAGTAAACAAAAGATTATTATCCTCTTTTGAGAAAATTGTGGCACATTTTCTACACAGGAACTTTGCCTCCTACCGAATTTTAGTTTATTTCCTAAGAAAGCTGGCTTTAAAAAGAAAACTGCTCTCCCCACCCTCTCCACTCCCGGCTCCTGCCCCCATGCCACAGGACCTTTAGATTTAACACATGCTGCTGCCTTTGCTCAGGCCACCCTGCTTTCCTGACCAGTGCATAGACTGGCCAGTAGACTGAATGAGCCACAGCTCATTTGACTTTCCAGCAAACCTCCTGAACTGTGACCTCTTTGCTTCCTCCCTTCATCGAGGTGTGCACTGGGTTGAGAATAGATCAACTCTTTGTCTTCTCCTTGGGACCCGTGACACTCATCACAGTGACCCCATGCTTTGGATGTGGGGGGTAGAGGGGAGGAGGAGTTGGAGGAGCTTCTCCTGAAACTCAACATTGTGTAGGGACGACCTGGAGCCGGGATCACTGCCCTTCTTGCTTCACCAACTCCAGCTGCTCGCCAGGCGTCTTTGACACGCGCCTGGCCCAGCATAGGCCTCAGCCCACACCACAGGTTTCCTCGCTTTTTCCTAAACAATGTGGCAACCCCAAGCCCCTCCGGCCACTGAGACCAGAAAGCCTTAACATCGATCGATGTAACTGTCCTCCCATGCACTGTGACGCCCCACTGTCCTGAAAGCTGGAGCTCATCAAGGTCAGTGTGAGCCAACCTTCCTACATGTGCTCCCACCTCTAATCTAATTACAACCTGATCAGCAAATTAAAATGCGCCTCATGGGGGCTGTGGTTCCAAAGGGAGTTCCATGAGTCTCAGGAGCTGCCACCTTGGGACCACCCTCCTATTCATTTCCTCAGCTTTGTCTGGGAACTGCCTGGTGGAAGGCAGGAAAGGTCTGGTGCTCAGGAGAGGAAGGTGAAGGTTTTCCACAGTTAAATCTCCTGTGACCTAGTTTGTGCCCTCAGGTGGGAGATATCTGGGCTGAGGCAGTGGCATCTACCATTCTCCTCCATTTCCCACCAAATAAAACAATGATTTTATTTATTCATCCTTCATTTATTCATGCACTCATTCAGAAAGCATCTACTGACCACTTTGACCCAGGCACTGGGCAAGGAGCTGGGAATGAAAGTCACATGGCCTTTGCCTCATAGTCTAGCAGGAAAGGCAAATAAAAGTAAGCAGGTAATCATGGTACAACACGATGAGGGTCACCTACCCAGGGGTGAGTACTGCATTCTGGATAGACAAATAGGAAGGCATGGACCCAGGCTGGGGGTCAGAGAAGACTCAGTTGAGTTGGTGACCTAGTCCCTGAAGAGCCCTGAAGGTGATGGGCACTAACCAGTTGAAGCAACGAAGGAATGGCACATTTGATGGCCTTGGTGTACTTCAGAGAATTCATTGTTTTCGCTGGGTCCTTAATCCTTCAGTCCCCAAGATCCACTAGATCATCACAGGAATTAGAAGTTCTGCAGTTGAAAGACTTCCTGAAGGAATAAACCTTTGGAACAAATGGTGAAGTTCAGTTAATGATTAATAGTTGCTTCTAACTGCTGTATCATATTTCATAGTGTGTCTCTACCACATTTAACTTACTCATTCCCCAATGGTGGACACTTGATTGCCTGCAACTGCCCACTGTCACAGAATGCTGGGATGAACGTCTTCCATGTTGCCCTTTAGGGATCTGTGTAAGAATTGCTCTGGGAGATATATATTCAGAAGTTCTGGGTCATCGAGTAAGGTACTTTAATTTGATAAACTGTTAACAAGATCGCCTTCTAAAATGGCTGCACCAGTCTGTCCCGACAGTGCGTGAACAGTCCCAGAACCCCATGTCCTCTCCAACCCATGGCATTTTTCAGCTTTCTAACTTTTGCTAACTTGTGGACTTTAAAGTGATATCTCATTGTTTTGCTTTTCTCTAATAACAGATGAGCTTGAGGATCTCTTCATATACGTAATAGAAATCTGTTTTGTTTGTTTCTTCCTCTCTTGGGCTTTCTGATCCTAGCTTTGCTGCTAAAACCTGACTTGAGGCAAAGTGCTCCCACGGTTTGTTAGCTGCCTGGGAGTCAATATAGGGAAGTGAGGGGCAATGTAGCAGAGGGGTAAGCACATGGACTTTGTAGCCACACTGCCCTGGTTTGAATCCCACCTCAACTCCTTACAGCTGAATGATACCTTAGGCAAGTTACTTAATTCCTCAGGGCCTCAGTTTTCTTAATGTATAACCTGCCTCACTGGGTTGTTGTGAAGATTAAATGTGTTAGTATATATGAAGTGTTTAAAACAGCGTGTGGCATGGGGGAAATACACAAATGTTAGCTCTTATTAGACTACTGTCTTCCTCCTACTTAGCCACACTCTGTACCCTTGAGAAAATAGATATTTGTACTAGCAGGTAGTATAAACAAGGCAGAGAATAAAACAGTTCTCAGCCTAGGATCCGAGCTCACCCTCACAACCTTAACCTTCATTATTCACAAGGCCCAGTCTTTTTGGTGAGTCAGCTCACTTGGGCAGAGATAAGAACAGAACAGATTCTGATGGGCATACAGGAAGGCAAGAACAGCTGCTAGAGCCAAGTCATTAAAAGACAAACCCCCATCCTCTTGGGCTATACACAGCCTCTGAATCTCCAAATTAGGGAAATAAGAGTCAAGATTATCTCTAGTCTTTGAGGCTAATAATGGCATTGGTTTTCTTTCCACAGACCACCCAAGACCAAATCCTGAGCTGGCTCAGAGAATTGCTGGTATTCTTAAATCTTTGTCCAGAGAGAACCTGTGGAGTAGTCAGCATAGATCCCCTGAGGAGAAGTGTTTCCTGTTGTAGAAAAACATAAGTGCATGGAATGATATACTCTTCCCCCTTTAATCCAGCTGTTAAGACCATAAAGGACTAGCCCGTACACCACAGCCTGTGTGGTACCAGCTACCCAAATTTAAGGCAGTAATACCTAAACCCAAACCTACTAAAGGGCAACAACCAGTATGCCAGCATCAGAACAGAGGGTAGGCTGCCGTTGTCCTTTGATAGATCACCTCAAATAGCAGTGTCTGCTTCTCTTTGTGCCATCAGATTCTCTTTTTACTCCTGACCTTGCTACTCCCCTTGTTAGCCAGATGGCGGGCCAACTTACCATCTCTCCATGTAAGTCACCTTCTCCCAAATACAGTTCTGAACCTGAGGATTTGTTTCTGCTTCAGGGAAAAGCATCAAAGAGATAGAAATCACTTCATTTCCAAAGTCTCATTGCTGCTCCTGGTTTCTGCTTCTTTTGCCTTTCCTTGACTTCTGATACCTGTATATTCCTTGGTTTCTGGCTGCCTACTTGGTTTGTGACCTACTATTCTTCTTTAGCCTCTAGTCCTTAACATCTGACCTGGCTTTTGACTCTGTCTCATATTTGTGCTTCCTGGTCTCTGGCCCTTGGTTCTGTTTTACTCTGAACTTCTTGACACTTGCTGGGCATGGCCAACTGCTAAGCCTGTTCTTACCAGCTTTGCCTTAGCTTTCTCTAACCTGGCTAGCCTCCTACTGTGTTTTTGCTGTGCTGTAACCCATAGGTCCAGGAAGTTCTTTTGATCACCAAAGCTAAGCATAGTCGTGTAGCCCTCTAGCATGATCTGGGCTGGCTTCTCCAAGAAGGGCCTGATCCCTGTGGAGATCTGGATTAGATGCATTGTAAGTAAGTAATGGCTGTTGGACAGAAAGCCTCCTAGCCATCTGGCAAGGTGTTTGGTGCCACTCTTGGCCACTAAGCAGCCACAGTTCCTTCAGTCCTAGCTATACTCCCACCGTGGGCCTGCTGCCTTTGAGTTTTATTAAAAGTGAAGGGAATCTTCTCTGAGGTTACAGAATGAGTCACTAGCTTGGTTGCTTATCCTCTTTGGCCTCCAAGTTTGTGAAGTGAATTGCGCATTCCCTTTGATTGGGTTAGCAGTCTGAGGGCCGAGCCTAGTCACTGTCTTCTCTCCATCCTACCAGACCACTGTCTGCCCTCCAGGGCCAAGGGCAGCATACTTGGTTGCTTGGACACGTCTTGCAGCCTGCAAATTGGACAGATGGAATCAATACTCACGAACCTGGAGAGGCCCAGGTAGCACAGTTAGTGACACTAGCTGCCTAGAGGGACAGCCTGCCATGGGAGGGGTTGTGATTGAATAGTGATTGGACACAGCAGCTGAGGATTAACCAAATTATGTCCCTTTGAGTTTAGATCGACAAACCTTTCTCACTCGGATTTTAAAACAAGCCACCTTATGCAGAATATAGAAAGAAGTGTTGCCTTCTTAACACAGGGCTGTGCCAGCATGAGTCCTGAGTTTGGTGGTCAGGTGTACATCTGGTGCCTACTTCCGCCCAGAATCATGTTATTATTACTAAGATTATATGGACAAAGGGAAGAGATCTCTTATTTATGGACTCCTTCTGTGTGCCATGCACTACTGAGTTTTACATGCTTATAACCTGTAAGAGGGGCATTTTTATCTCCATTATTCTGGTAAGGGAATGGGCGTCAGAGGTATAGTAACCTGTCCAGGATCACAGACAGTAAATGATAGAGCTCTGATTTGAACCCAGATCTTTCTGTGCTTGTTATAAAATGTGCTATCTTCCCAATTTAAGTGTCTCAATTCACATTTCTCTTGACTTCCCCACAGCCCAACCACAAGGTCAGGGACATGGTAAAAATAATAACCAATGTTTGTTGAGCACTTATTATATGTCAGATGGTGTTCTAAGCACTTCACATGCATTAACACAGCCATGTGAGCCAGATGCTCTTTTTATCCGTGATAATTATGAGATTGCAAGATGATGTTCTAATTTCATTGTTCCTTCTACATTTATTAGTTGTCATTCTACAGTAAGGAAGAGCTTTCCTTTCATCCCATTAACTTACTTATTTTCAGTGTGGAATTATGGAATCTTTTTTTACTCAATGGGTTATAATCCATTACTGTGATTACTCATGTTGATGCGCAGATTGTCCCAGATTTTAAAGCCAATGTTCTTAATCTCTATACCATGCTACCTCTCTAGCAGATATTTTTTCTCACTGCCTTCTGTGTTGGTTTGCCTATCTATAACAGCCTTTTTGTACCCTCTTGGCTTTTCATCTTCTGGGAAACAGACCAATGCCAGTTTTATCCCAACTATGTGTAAACTAAGAGCAGATACGTCTCCAAGTGAGAACCTGACAGACTCTGCTGTGAATTCAATATCTGAGTTTTAGACATGGATTTTAGCTGCTTAGAGATCCTTCTCATTTCTCCTTAGGATTGTAATCGATATACTGGATAGATTGCCTATGAAAGGTAATTCTTAAGATCCTTTTAGGTAAGGTGAATAGACACCTGAGACTCAACCTGACCATGTTAGGTCAGTTGTAGGAGAACCTCAGCTACGTGGGAGATGGATTCTGGTTCTTTGACTTATCAGTGAGGACTGTGTGTCTGTGTACATAGGAGTTACTAAAATTCATCCATCCATTCAGCAAATAATTGAGCCAAGTTCTATGCCTATTTGAAGGTAATGAAATTCAAGCCAGTTGGTACAGGGAAAACCATCAACACTGCTGATTACAGATATTGAAAAACTAACAAAGAAGAGAAAAACTAAAACTATAGTTTGACTTTTTAATAGTTATGATAGAGTAATTTTTTGAAACGCTTACCATTACGCCTTCGAAAGCATTAACAGTTCTGAAGGCCAGTAAGCAAAAGATTAACATACTAAGAGAAAAATGGTCAAAGGACATTATGAAAATACAGTCAACTATTGTGATTCATGAAAAAAGAAACATGACTACTAAACATTTATTTCTTAAGTCCAGCCGCATTAGTAATCCAAGAAATCCAAGTAGAAATGGCAGTGTGATTCCATTTTTGCTTACCAGACTGGCACATGATAAAGAAAAATAAACACCCTATTTTGTGAAAGGAAGGCACAGAAGTTACTCTCATCCTTCTTCCTTTGCTAGTAAAAAAAAAAAAAAAAAAAAAAGGTACAATCTTCCTAAAATTCAGTTTGATAGTATTTATCAAAACCCTTAAAAAGGATTACACTTTTGGGGCACCTGGGTAGCTCAGTCAGTTAAGCATCTGCCTTCGGCTCAGATCATGATCTTGGCACCTAGCTCCCTGCTCAGTGAGGAGTCTGCTTCTCCCTCTCCATCTGTTCCTCCCCGCTGCTCGTTCTCTCTCTCTTTCAAATAAATAAATCTCAAAAAAAAAAAAAAAAAGGCTCACACTTTTGACCTAGAACTTAATCTCCTAGGAATTTATCCAAAGGAAATAATCAGATATGTGTTATTGAAATATTAAAAATAATCTAATGTTTTACAATAGGGAATTGGTTGAATAAAGTATACTATAGTAGAACACTGTGCAGCTATTAAAAACAATGTGGTAGACAAATACTTAAAACATGGAAATGTTGGGGGGTGCCTGGGTGGCTCAGTGGGTTAAGGGTCTGCCTTCGGCTCAGGTTATGATCCCAGAGTCCCGGGATCGAGCCCCACCTTGGGTCCCCTGCTCAGCAGGAAGCCTGCTTCTCCCTATGCTCCTCACCTCGCTCACTCTTGCTCTCTCACACTTTCTCAAATAAATAAATAAAATCTTTTAAAAAAAACATGGAAATGTTGGGGCTCCTGGATGGCTCAGTCGGTTAAGCATCCGACTCTTGGTTTTGGCTCAGGTCATGATCTCAGGGTCGTGAGATCCAGCTCTGCATTGCACTTAGCGTGGAGTCTGCTTGAGATTCCCTCACTTTCCCTCTCCCTCACCCTTTGCCCCTGTCCCCACTTGCATATTTACATTCGTGTGCTCTCTCTCTCTCTCTCTCTCGTAAATAAAATCTTTATAAAAAAAGTGTATGTTTCTATGTGTTTAGAGAGCATTTATGTATGATCTTATTTTTGTAAATAAAAATATACATACATTAAAAAAATGGAAAGGTGTTATATATTCTAAAAACATTTTCTTCTTTTTAGCTATTTATAGTGTCTGAATTTTTTATAGTGAGCAGAGTCTTTTTTGTTTTTTGGTTTTTTCCCCTTAAGGAAAAAAGAAAGCGTGAGCAGGAATATGCCGTAATAGAAGGGAAGTGGACTTTTAAAATTTTTTTTGGGAGGTACAATATTTATTAGGACTTATTTTATTTTGTTTAAAAAAGGAGTTTTCAAAATTAATGCATACTTTTCTAAAGTAATTAATTCTAAAGTATTACTGTCTTCAGTATTAGTATAATTATCTAAAGTATTATTAAAGAATAATCCAAAAATACAAAATAGTATATTATATACAGCAAAAGCTGTACAATTCCCTTTCTTTTTTTTTTTTTTGTGGCTGACACCATGCGTTTATTATGATATTTTTTTTGAAGATTTTTTTTATGTTAATTCCCATATATTACATCACTAGTTTTAGATGTAGTGTTCCATGATTCATTGTTTGTGCATAACACCCAGTGCTCCATGCAGAACATGCCCTCCTCAGTACCCATCACCAGGCTAACCCATCCTCCCAACCCCCTCCCCTCTAGAACCCTCAGTTTGTTTTTCAGAGTCCATCATCTCTCATAGTTCGTCTACCCCTCCGATTTCCCCCCTTCATTCTTCCCCTCCTGCTATCTTCTTCTTCTTTTTTTTTCTTAACATATATTGCATTATTTGTTTTAGAGGTACAGATCTGAGATTCAACAGTCTTGCACAATTCACAGCGCTTACCAGAGCACATACCCTCCCCAGTGTCTATCACCCAGTCACCCCATCCCTCCCACCCCACCCCCCACTCCAGCAACCCTCAGTTTGTTTCCTGAGATTAAGAATTCCTCATATCAGTGAGGTCATATGATACGTGTCTTTCTCTGATTGACTTATTTCGCTCAGCATAACACCCTCCAGTTCCATCCATGTCGTTGCAAATGGCAAGATCTCATTCCTTTTGATGGCTGCATAATATTCCATTGTATATATATACCACATCTTCTTTATCCATTCATCTGTCGATGGACATCTTGGCTCTTTCCACAGTTTGGCTGTTGTGGACATTGCTGCTATAAACATCGGGGTGCACGTACCCTTTCAGATCCCTACTTTTGTATCTTTGGGGTAAATACCCAGTTGTGCAATTGCTGGATCATATGGTAGCTCTATTTTCAACTTTTTGAGGAACCTCCATACTTTTTTCCTGGGAGGCCTTTCCTGATCCCCTTGGTTTCCCACTGTACATGGTACTACTATTACTTCTTTTTTTTTTTTTTAGATTTATTTATTTATTTGACAGAGCGTGTGCACAAAAGCATGGCGAGCATCAGGCAGAGGGAGAGGGAGAAGCAGGCTCTCCGCTGAGCAGAGAGCCCGATGCAGGGCTCGTGGGGCTCGATCCCAGGACCCTGGGATCATGACCTGAGCCGAAGGCAGATGCTTAACCAACTGAGCCACCGAGGCGCCCCAGTACTTCCTCCATCATAGCCTTTACCACACATTGCTATAATTTCATGCTGAATTCTTGATATTCCCAGAAGATCATAAACTCCATGAGGGTGCAGACCCTAGCACCTACAACAGTGACTACAACACAGTAAGCATTTGATAAGTGATTGTTGAATAAATACTTTGTATTTTGTAGTTGTGGAAACCTAGCCTTAGAAGGGTGTTAAATAACTTGACCAGAGCCACACGGCTAGTCAGTTTCGGAGCTTTCCTTGTCTTTTACACTGGCAGAGTTTCCGTTCTTTCCCCTGTACCACTCACATGAGCAGAAGCAGCTCCAATCCCCAAACATGCTTCAGAATCTGAGTCTCTACTTCCTAGGCCTTTCCAGCTTTTGACACTTCTGTCTTTCTGATTTTTTCCAGTGTGGTGCAGATCCTGCTTGCTGCTGGTGCTGACCCAAACCTTGGGGATGATTTCAGCAGTGTTTATAAGACTGCCAAGGAGCAGGGAATCCATTCTTTGGAAGGTAAGCACAGACCACCCTGTTGTTGTGAGCACTCTCCTCCCTTTGGCTTCTAGGCAGCCTTGCTCTCTGTCAGCCCTACCAGCAACTCAGAGTGAGAGCCTGCAAGTCCCTCATCCTCTGGGAACGCATGGATAACCCAGAAAGCTTGGAACAGACACCCTTCACAGTCTCTTCTGCCTCTATCATTTATGTCCCTTCAGAAGTCTTGGGGAATAAGATAGAGGCCTGACTTCATGACCAGAGCAGGGAGTGGGGGATACCTTTCACCTGGTGTTCTCCTGACAGCACCTCAGCCCATAGAGCCTCAGGTGAGTGGATAATGGAGCAGGTTTCCATAAAATAATTAAGGCAACTGCATGAAATGTGGCTTTGTTCCTCTTCTACTTCCTGCAGACTTAACCTATCCCATCCCTGTCCCAGAACTAGAAAGCAGCCTCCCTGGTTTCCTCTGCCTCAGAAGTCCCTCAGTACTACTCTGAATACTGCTTTTTTCCCCTTCTATATGCAAAATGAAATCGTATCTCTGGGATTGGCCCTCAATTTACCATTATGACCCAGGACAAATAGTGGACCTTCTCTGTGCCTTGATGTCTATGCTTATAAAATGGGGTGGTCATCTGTGCCTCCTGAGGATGTTAATGTGGGTTGTTTGGACTTCCGAAGAAAGAGGTGGTGTGCACCTGTATCACGGTTCAGTCACATGTCTGTCAGAGGGTACTCAGGCAAGTCAGTCTTTGCTACTTCTGGTGAGTGGTTCTTCAAAAGTGAGGTATGGAAGAGGATATGTTGCTTTGGCTACAAACAGCAGTGAATATTTATTTTACTTTTGAGCTTTTGCTTGTTCATACTGGCCCCCCTGCCTGTCCGTTATCCTGTGTCACTCAAAGGCTGCGATAACCAGCCCTGTTTCCAGCAATAGGGCAGCTGAGCAGTACTGCTCTCGGGTTGGCAGTGATGCCAGGAGGACGGACAGCCATGCCGACTGCCTGAGGGTCAGAACATTGACTGAAGGGAGGCCCAGTGAGGCAAGCAGTGCACTTGGTCCTCCGAGCTGTCAGTGAGGCTGCTGGACCGACGTAGCTGTGGTAGCCCACGGCAGGGGTGTGCTTGCTGCCCCTGCGAGGTTTCTCAGGTCAGCAGCGTAAGAGCAATGTCAAGAGCAGCAGAGCATTGCTGCCCAGGGGAAGTGTGGAGTTGCCTTCCCCCTGCCTGTCTACCTCTCTAAACCTGCTCCTTTTGTCAAGCTCCACTTCTGTGGCTGGATCCTCCACGAAGCCTTCCCTGTCCTTGGCAATAATTGCAGCCTGCCCCCAGCTGCTCTTTTGAATGTTCTCTAAATCTTGGCCTTTTATATGGTTATTTGAACTCTCATCTGCCCATATGTCTTTCCTCTCCTGCTCAGCTGACAGTTCTGTGTGCAGGCCATGACCTATGCCTCCTTGGATTCCCCACTGAGTTGGAGGAATTATGTTCACTTTATGTTTCAGAGGAGAATTTCATGAGTACCAAATTTGCCCTATATTTGCAGCCTGTTATGTGGAGACTCATCATGTGGGTTGTCTTCTCTCTCAGACATAGCATTACTGTCCTCAGCTCGGTCTTCTGTCCAGGTGCTCTCACCAAAAAGCAAAGAGGAGCGTTTGCTGAGGGGGCAGAGCCAGGTGGAAGGGAAGGGATTATTTGAGTGCCTTATCATCTGCCCTCGGGATCCCAGCAGGGCTCAGTCATTATTTTTGATTTCACAGAATCCCAGAGCTGTGAAGCCATGTAGGCCAGCCTCTGCTGTCACACCAGTCCCTTCCCCCTACATTTAAGTTTTATATCTTTGTTCTCTCCAGATGGATGCTCATATTCGACATTCTAGATCAGTAGTCAGGAAACTTTTTCTGGAAAAAGCTGCATAGTGGTTTTTAAGCTTTGTGGGTCAGTTGGTCTGAGTTGTGAGTACTCAGCTTGGCCACTCTAGTGCAGAAGCAGCTGTAGACAACATGCAACAAATGTGCGTGGGTATGAACCAGTAAAACTTTACCAAAATGGGCAGCAGGCTAGATTTGGCCCATAGGCTGTATGTGCTGACCCTGTTGTAGGTATTTTCTTTTTTCTTTCTTCTTTCCTTCCTTTCTTTTCTTTCTGTCAGCCTCCTCTGAACTTTTTTAACTTTTACACTAGCCAGCCTACATTCTAGATAGGTAGGTAGATAGACAACAAAAATATTGGAAAAGACTATTATATTCCTTATGAAATAAGATAAAAATATTAAGTATCTCTTCTTATTTTGTATGATCTACAAATTTAGTGAGTAGACTTTCTGTGGATTCATATATTTACATATATTTACATTCACATATTATTCATATATTTATATTCCTACCTAGCAGACAGTGTTCTAGGCGTTGGTGAGTTAGACAGGCAAGATCCCTGCCATCATGTACTTTATGTGCTAGTCTTTGGTTTAAATGTTTATAAGGACTCAGTTCAGTATGGAGCCTTGGAGCATGTAATCATCACAATTTTGAAACATTACTCAACATTCACAGCTGTATCCACCAAACTTCATTTTTTTTTTAGCCTCCATTTCTCATGTTGTCCACAGAATTTTAAGAGATTTTCTTAGGTTTCTTGCTAAAATAAAAATGTGCTTTTAGCATTTGTCATATTTTTTTGCCCAATAACCCTTTCCCCAAAAGATACTAAGTTATTCTGGTATGGTCTTATCTTGTCCTTAGGGAGCCCACACTGATACTCAGTAATTACCTAAGTGTTTAAGAACCATTAAAAAAAATACATCCTAGAATTTTGTCAGAATTATTGATGAACTCACTCTTCTGTAGCTTGCAGGATATGCCTGTCTCTGCATCTTTTTTTTGTTGTTGTTGTTGTTGTTTTGGGTTTTTGTTGTTGTTGTTGTTAAATTACAGACTGCACTGCCTGCCAATTTCCAGCAGCTTATCCAGTTTTCCCTGGCGTATCAGTTTGTATGTGCTCTGCCCTCCAACTTCATGTGCTCTAACCCTGAAAAGTCACAGTCCTTTAGAATCATTCCAGGGCTCTCCTCTCTCCTTACCAAGCCTTTAGCTCCTTCTTAACCAGATTTTTCTTTTTTTTTTTTTAGTTTAAAGATACTTCGCTCTTTCATCCATTCAACCAATATCTGTTGCCTACTGTATCTAGTTCTAGGTCATTCTCATTGGTGAAGTAGACAGGAACCAAAGAATCTTGTGGTTCTCTTATCTTTGGATTGGATAGACTTTTTCTCAGGAGGTACCTGACTTACAGGATGTGTGAGTAGGGTAGAAAAGAACAAGGGTGCTAGCCCTTTGCCAAGAGTGTGTCTAGGCAAATTCAAAGAAAAGTCACAGGCTCAATTGGACAGTCCTTTACTATTGGAGCAGAGTCCGTGCCAGGTCCATCAAATTTACTAAATTTCTAATAGATATTTCTGTGGGCCTTATACTGTGCTCAGTACTGAAAGGAGGTGGTGAGTTGTCATTTGTGACCTTGGCAGGACCTCCCTAAACCCCAGTAATATATCCCTTTTCTACCTTATCAGTATTGTGAACATCAAGAGATAAAGTATGTGATGTGTGAATTGTAAAGTGCTCTACAGTTGTAATTGCTCATTAGTTTTATTTCTTTATAATTCAACATGCATTTACTGAGTGTCAGGCACTCTGCCAGATGCTGGGAATGTAGAAATGAATATACATGGTCTAGGCCCTCAACAGTGTTCCCAGTCAAGTGAGAAGACAGACCTACGAACAAGGTACCACAGTACAGAGTGATACTGCAAAGGTAGATGTACAAAGAATGGAGATAGCACTGACATAGGCAGTGATAAGCTCTACCTGAGGGCAGGCTGCTGTCTGGGAAGTGTCATAGTGTAAGTGACTTTGAATTGGGTCTTAAGGATGAGTGGGAGATTGCCAGGCAGACTAAGAGGGATGGATCTTCTGGGTAGAAGGAACAACACATGCAGAGACATGGGGTGGGTGGGTGACAACAAGTGGACTCATCTGCCACAGTGCTGAGGAGAATAGCAAGAAGTAAGACTAGAGAGGGAAGCAGGGTTCCGCATGATAAGGACATTGTAGGACAGTTCTAGGGTGCTCACACTGTTTTTGAAGGTCATTGAAGGATTTTAAGCAAGGGGTGTCAGTTTACATTTGCATTTTAGATGGATCATTCTGATGGGGTGAGGGATGAAATTGAAGGGGAGAGATTAGCAGTGGCTCTTGACCTTTAGGGGATGATGGTCCCCTTTGAGAATTGGTTGGGAAGCTATGCTCCTATGCTCCTCTCCCCCAAAATGCACTTATAATTTCTGGGGATTCCTAAAAGTGATCTTTGGAAATTGAGAAATTAGATGTTAAAAATATTAAGAGGTTGAGTTCTTAGCAGAATGTGGGAATTGATGGAAAAGGAGGCATTTCATGGTGACATCCCGATTTCTGATTTGATTTAACAGTTGGATGTGTGGGTATGGAGTTCAAAGGAGAAGTCTGGCAGGAGATAGGGATTTAGGAGTCACCAGCTGGGGCACCTGGGTGGCTCAGTTGGCTAAGCGTCTGCCTTCGGCTCAGGTCATGATCCCAGGGTCCTGGGATGGAGCCCTGGGTTGGGCTCCCTGCTCAATGGGAAGCCTGCTTCTCCCTCTCCCACTCCCCCTGCTTGGGTTCCCTCTCTCGCTGTGTCTCTCTGTGTCAAATAAATAAATAAAATCTTAAAAAAAAAAAAAAAGGAGTCACCAGCATTAGCTTGGTAGTGACTACAGTGGATGTGACTAAAATTGTCCAAGGAAAAGAGTGAAGGTAAGAGGTGCGGGGACAAGCTCCTCACTCAGGGTACAGCATCTAAGGTGTGAGGAAGAGAGAGGATCCAGGGGCATCAGTCGTTAAGTGTCTGCCTTTGGCTCAGGTCATGATCCCAGGGTTCTGGGATCGAGCCCCACATCAGGCTCTCTGCTCAGCGGGAAGCCTGCTTCTCCCTCTCCCACTTCCCCTGCTTTTGTTCCCTCTCTTGCTGTGTCTCTCTCTGTCAAATTAAAAAAAAAAAAAAAAATCTTTAAAAAAAAAGAAGAAAGAGGATCCAAACAAAGGTACCAAAGGTATCAGAGAAGTTGCCTTGTTTTCTCTCAAAGAGGCTCTATCTGTTCTACCTGCTCAGAACAGGCATGGTCTAGAAAGGAAAGAAACTTCTGTGACCTCCTTTCTGATACTTTATCATCGGTTGCCCCATTCCTAGCAAAACCCTTCTGATTTACATATGGCCATTGCTCCTTAGCAAGAAGCCTGCTGGGCACATTACAGTATTCCCTGCCCTTGTCAGGGTTGGTGTTTCTGGGCAGAGGGCAGGTCAGCTGGTGCAAGTGACACAGGAATGCCTGGCATAGAAACTGTGTTGGCCTGACTGTTCTGTCCATCCTTTTCAGCCCCCAAGAGTGGCATCTTGAGAGGTATAATGGTGTCCTGGAGAAAGGTCAGATGTCAGTGGTAGGCAGTTATCTAAGCTCTGTTTGTCTAAGTTCTGTAACTTACTAGCTGTGTGATCTTGAGCAAGTGATTTAAG
Source organism: Mirounga angustirostris (assembly GCF_029215605.1). Lineage (NCBI taxonomy): Eukaryota > Metazoa > Chordata > Mammalia > Carnivora > Phocidae > Mirounga > Mirounga angustirostris. The sequence continues at coordinate 56,812,856 of NW_026991721.1, forward strand.
GTTCTAGAATTTCTGTTTTCTCTTCTGTAACATAGGGATAACAATACCCATCATACAGGGTTGTTAGGATGACTAGAGATAAGTAAAGCATCATGTGAAGGATGATATTTGATGAAGAACATCGCTATTGAGGTGGATTTTCAGTCCGTGTAAAGTTGCCTTGGAGGTACTGAGCAGCTCATCACTCAAGGAGCATTGACAGAGGCTGGATGTCTGCCTGTCAGGGATTCTGTACAGGGGATTCTTGCCCTGGGTCATTGGATAATATGGCTTCCAAGGCCCCTGTCAGCCATGTGATTTCTTTTTTTTTTTTTTTTTTTAGATTTTATTTATTTATTTGAGAGAGAGAATGAGAGAGAGAGAGAGCATGAGAAGGGGAGGGTCAGAGGGAGAAGCAGACTCCCTGCCGAGCAGGGAGCCCGATGTGGGACTCGATCCCGGGACTCCAGGATCATGACCTGAGCCGAAGGCAGTTGCCCAACCAACTGAGCCACCCAGGCGCCCAGCAGCCATGTGATTTCTAAGGTCTAGAAGCCTTAGGCTCACCATCAGAACAAGTGATGTACTTATAAGTGGGATTTGAGCTGAGTTTCGGAGGCCAGAAAGCAAGTGAGAAAAGAAAAGCTGTTCTAAGTAGGGGCACAGCTTGAGCAAAGGCACATAGAGGGGACACATGTGGAGAGGGGAGCGTGGAGATCACTGCTGCTTCTCTACCAAGTCACTCCCTGATCTTGACCACATTCCATTCAGTGCCTTGATCCCCATCCATGCCCACTCCAGGAGAGTTCCACTTGTGGCTGGCAGATGGGTGGTGGGTCCCAATCCTCAGGTGGAGGAGACAATAAATGCATGGTAACAGTAAACAAGTTGCCCAGCCAGGGATGCCGCAGGCTGCTTGTAAGTAACTGTTATAAACATTGGGTGTCTGGGGCTGTCAGAAATGCAAGCAAGCATTCTGAGTGCCTCTCATATGTACAATTAAAACAATAAAACACGGCAGAAACATGGTGAGAACAGGATATAAATCAGCTTCTCTTCTTAGCTCCAAGTGGTGGCTGAATAAAGATGAGTCGTATAGAAGCTGGGTTGGCATAGGAACCTTCTGGGGCTAGAGGGCCTGACTTGCCAGGCTCTACCTCCCAAGGCCAACCCCAACAGTCTGGGCAGTCCCCTTCCCACAGCTCCAGGGGCTGCGGGTCCTGGCCTGCTCCAGCTGACCTCCCCATCTCTGTGTCTTCAGATGGGGGACAGGACGGTGCAAGCTGGCGCATCACAAACCAGTGGACAAGTGCCCTGGAGTTCAGGAGATGGCTAGGAGTTCCCACTGGTGGTAATGGAACGGCTCTCTATAATATTTCTCCCCTTCCCCAGGACATGCCAGGGAGTCATCTCATCCTGGTTCATCTATTCAGTATAAGTTAACTGCTCAGCACCCACCGTGTGCCCAGCTCTACCTAGGGACAGCAGAGAGAATGTATGCCCTTGGAGAACATAAATTTAGATGGAAGTAATTATGCTCCCAAGGACATAAGAGTCACCTTAAGAGCTTATTAAAACACGGATTCCTGGGCCCCACCCACAGAGATTCTGATTCAGTGGCTCTGGAGTGGGAACTAAGATTTTGCATTTCTCACAGCTCTCCAGTCTTTGAGTAGCATGATCTAGACTACAGATGTTAGTTCTGGCCATGGGCTTGAACTGCTTTTAAAAACTCATCTGGGCCTTCTCCCTGGAAGAGACCTTATTTTGCCACTTTAAGCTTCACTCCTTGCGAGGTTATGTGCTCATGCCATGGTATTATAGGTCGTACAGAACACATAATAGCTATGACACCTGCAGCGATTTTCTGCACCTCTCAGAGCCTCTGTCTCCTTACTTAGGAAGGTTATCAGTTTGTTTCCCGGAGCTAACTGAACATAATAATAAAATAAATAAATAAAATGAAGGTTATCAGAAGAGTTAGAGATAGCATATTTGTCCCTAACCTAAAACCTAGAATATAGAAGGAATTCCACTAATGTAAATTTCTGTCTTTCTATCATCATCATTATCCTCATCATACTCTTGTGGAACTTTATTCAGACTCTTTGACATGGCCTTCCAAATGCTTTTCAGTGGTAGCAAACTGTTGTCTGTAGAGAGCCAAACATTATATTTAGAGTCAGAGGAGTGGCTTAGCCATCACCAAACTGTGTGACTTTGGGCATTTCTCTTTCTTTCTCTGAGACTTGATTTTTGCATCTGTAGGGAAGAATATTTCCTACACCATTGGCTTATTATAAAGATCAAATTGAAGTACTTATGAAAGCACTTGAGAAAATACAAGGTGTATTGCAAATGTGTAAGATACTAGCAAGAAAATTAATTAATAATAATAATAAAGATTGAAGACTTGACCAAGACAGTATTTGACAAGTGTTCAGTCAGAGGTACAGATAACAAGGACTACCAGAGCTCAGAGAAGAGAATGTCTGGTTGAAGCAGTCAGGGAAATAAAATGGTATCTGAGCCCCAAAGTATAAGAAAGTTTTATGGAGGGCCCGTAGGTGGGTACAGTTGGGTGTGAAGGGGTGTGTTATATCCCAAACACGTGGGAAACAGAAAAACGTGTGTCAGGCTGTTAAGTGAACTTGTTCAGGTGAAGCATCTACACAGCAGATTTATCTTGAAGAGTAATGAACAAAAGATTCGGCATTAGTGCACTGGGGCCAGATCAAGATGCTTGGACTTTGTCCTTTAGACAGAGAGGGGCTCTGAAGGTTCTAGAGGAGAGGGCACCACAGGAGTGGATCCCCTCCAGGGTGGAGAAGCAGGGGAGATGGTAATAGGATGGCGATGATAAGACCACTGCAGCAGCAGGTAACATGGACTGATACGGTGTGCCACAGCAACCCTGTGATACAGGCACTAAAGGAAACTGAGGCAGAGAGAGGCAGCCAAATGCCAGCAGAACTGTCTCCTGCTCATACACAGAGCCCAACAACCATAGCAGCCTGTATGTGCCTCACACTTAGCCCAGAACCGCTGCTTGTCCAGAGGCTTGGGAAGGCTTGGGAATCTGCCAGGCCAAAAGCTGTTGGGGCAAGTTATTATTTTTAATAATGTCCCTGCCTCTTCCTCGTCATTGTCACAGCCTTGTCGCACCTCCAGGGCCAGTGGTTCTACATCTAATTTCTCAGTGGTGCCAGCTGCCAGAGTCACTAGGATGGACAGTGCACTGTCAATCCATCATGCTTGTGTTAGCCAGCTTCAAGGTGAAATGTGTCAGCCAGTTAAGCTAATTGTTTCCCTCCTTTTAGCCCTCTAAAACATATATATATATATGTTTGACTAGGGGAGGGAGATAGACCAGTTGACATGTTTTATTAAAAAGAATAATTTTGATACATTTATAAAAATAAGGAAAAGTGGGATGGGGTGGCGAAGAACTAGTCCTGTGGTTTTTAACTGATTTACATATTTTGTGTATAAATATTTTTTCATCAAAAGTTCCAAATCAGGGATGGGTCCCACACACCACACAAAATATATTAGAGACATTTATATGGATAGCAGGAAGGGAGACAGAGGGCTGAAATTTTCCAGGCACCCAGTGATTGATGGGGGCTGAGGCTCCCCCTGACGCTTTATTGAGTTTCCGATGATTATCTCTCGCTGAGACATTTTTTACAGATGACGGTCGAGCTGTCACAATGGACCATGGGGGAAAAAAAAACAACAATAATAACACTTTAATCTTTTTACTGCACTGCTCCCTAGTATCTCAGATTCATCTTCCCTGACGCACGCAGTTCATTATTCTGCCCCTCCCTGGATGGGAAATAAAGGCAAATAAATATATATGTAGACACACTTACCCACATACATACACACATGGACTGGATATAAAAGAGACCACCTCAAAACCAGAGAGAGGCAGAATTTATTGTTCTTTTTGCAAGTGTTGAGGTTTATTAGTAGAGATGCTGGGTTGGCTTGGAATTGGCTATTAATTACAACATTTTGTATTTGTTTTTTATTGTGAGTTTTTAACATTTTGAAGAAAAGGCAGAGGAGAGGCAAGCAGGTGTAGAGATGGGGAGCACAGAGGGACTGAGTTTGGCCAACCAAGTAGCATAACTGACTGAAAGGCAGAGAGGGCAGGCTCCCCATCTTGTTGCCAGCCCTACCTGGAGGATCTGTGGAGCTGAAAGATGGGATGCTTTGGTTGGGATGGGGGCAAAGCAGGGACAGTGGGGAGAAGTTAAGCTCAGAGTAATGATAGGCCACCTCAGAGGGACTCTAAATAGCTGTGACATGTTACTGCTGTGAGACTTAGAAGAGATGGGAAGAAAGGGAGGGTCAAACAGAGTATTGATGGGCCTACAGACAGCAGAGTAACGCATTCTTAAGAGTTTGTCCCACTCTTTGAATTTGATAGTGTGAAGGTGACACGTGGGCTGTGGGAAAGCTCCACCTGGGCCTGTGGTCAATGAAGGTGTCCTGGGGGCACCTGGCTGGCTCAGTCGGTGAAGCGTGCAACTCTTGATCTCAGGGTTGTAAGTTCGAGCCCCACTTTGGGTGTAGAGAGTACCTAAAATAAAATATTTTTTTAAAAGGCGGGGATGCGGGGGAGGTCCTGGGCCAGAGAGGATGCCACTGTCTGGCATCACAGGCAGGATCAACAACCTATCGTCTTAAAGCTCCAACCTTTCTGTTCTCCCCCTTCCCTTTCATGGGGATGAGAGAAAATGAATTTGGGGTCCTTAGGAGAAGGCTGCCCTTAATGTGCCTTCAGTAGAGTAAGTGCTGACTAGTCCTCCCTTTAATTCTTCAAACCTTTTCTGAGCTCCTACTAGAAGGGAATAAAGAGTCCTGTTCTTGAGAAATTTTCCAGTCCATGGGCAGAAAAAGTGGTGTCTGTGAGAACCATTTTCAACTAGGGTCTCATCTTCCATCCATAGGCCAGCCTAGATGGTCATGAGTGCCATCTCTGTAGGAAGGATAAAAAGATCTGTAAGACACTGTATCTATCCTTCAAGAACCCATTTCCTTCTTGGGGAGACAAGCTTACCATCCACTCACTAAGGAAGTATTTATCAAGCACCTGCCATGTTCAAGAATATACACATGAGGCACTCTGTGAACACATAAGGCTATGTAAAAGAGAATGTTAACTAATTTGATGTGAACTAGATATTACTTGAATGCATAGAGGAAAGGGAGATCAGTGAAAATCAGACTGCTTGAGTTATAAAGGATGGGTAACATGTAGATAAAGAAAAGGAATAATGAAGTCATGTAATCACATAGAGAAAAGAGTATAAGCCTTGGAGCTAAACAGAGCAGCTTGGTCACTGAGTATCAGTGACCTGAAACAAGCTACATAACTCTGTAAGTCATGGTTTCTTCATTAATTAAATAGGAATAATAATAATAATAAGAGCCTAGTATGGTTCTTGGGAGGAAAACAGTTGTAAAGTTCCTAGCACAGAACCTGGCACATAGTAAGTGCTCAATAAATGGAGGCTATTATTTGCTTACTTCTCCAAGAGTTATGTATTTATTAATCTGAGTATTGGAGAAAGACTCTTAGTCCTGGGATATTAGGCATCAGGACTCACCTGTGACTCTCTACTGAGTATGAAATGGGCACCCTGCAATGAGCCTGACATATTCTACAGTGCTAGTGTGAGAGGCAATTCTGGCCAGAGTGAGAGTGTCGCATCAGGAAGAGGAAAGGGCACAATAATAAATCTATTACCATTACTGAGTACCTACTGCATGCCAAGCAGTGTGCTCACCTCCTTACATACATTTTTTTTAAATATAATAGCCTTGTTGAGATCTAATTCACATACTGTGTAGTTCAGTCTTTTAAAGTGTGTAAGTTGGGCCTGGCTCAGTTGGTTGAGTGTCTGACTCATGATCTTGGCTCAGGTTGTGATCTCAGGATCCTGGGATTGAGCCCTGCATTGGGCTCCATGCTCAGCCGGGAGTTTGCTTGAGATTTTCTCTCTCCCTCTGCCCCGCCCCCGTTCCCCCGCTCATACTCATGCGTGCATGCATGCGCGCGCTCTCTCTCTCAAATCTTTTTTAAAAAGTGTGTAAGTCAGTGGTTTATGGTATATTCACAAGAGTTGTGCATCTATCACCACAGTCAGTTTTAGAACCTTTTTTTTTTTTAAAGACACATTTATTCAGCGTCGTGATCAGATTATTACATTTAGCAATCAACAGCATGGGTGCAAAAAAAAAAAAAAAAAAACTACATTAAAACCCTTTGTTGGAATGCTTTACACTTTCCACAGAACAGAAACTAAAATAACCTGTAATACAATTAGTCACAAATACAGTCCTCGAGTTTTTTGCCCGTACACATGAGTATTGTCTAAAACATGTCTTCTTTGTAGCAGCTAGGCCCTGCCACCACTGTGCTTGGCCGAGTTCATAAATCTGTTGTAACCTGTAGCTTCCCTGTCACTTCTCTGGCTCTCCTCTCCTGCTAAGCTTTGTTTCCTGGCAGTAATTAAAACCTTCTGCTGCTACCATAGCTACTGCTGCTGCTGGAACCACCACAGCCACCTTGGTTTCGTGGTTTGGCAAAGTATTGGCCTCCACCACCATAGGGGCCAGAGCTTCTGCCTCCAAAATTTCCTCCTTTCATGGGTCCAGAATTTGAGGATTGATTGTTGTAATTGCCAAAATCATTATAGCTTCCACCACCTCTAAAGTTGCTTCCATCATTACCAAATCCATTATAGCCATCCGCACTGCCACCATATCCACCACCACCTCGACTGCCACCAAAGCCACCTCGACCACTGAAGTTCCGTCCACGACCAAAGTTGTCATTCCCACCAAAACCACCTCCACGACCACCACCAAAGTTTCCAGAACCACTTCGACCTCTTTGGCTGGATGAAGCACTAGCCATCTCTTGTTTAGATAGGGCTTTCCTTACTTCACAGTTGTGGCCATTCACAGTATGGTATTTTTGAATGACAGTCTTGTCTACAGAGTCATGGTCATCAAATGTTACAAAAGCAAAACCTCTTTTTTTGCCACTGCCTCGGTCAGTCATGATCTCGATCACTTCAATTTTCCCATACTGTTCAAAATAATCTCTTAGATGATGTTCTTCAGTGTCTTCTTTAATGCCACCAACAAAAATCTTTTTCACAGTTAAGTGGGCACCAGGTCTTTGAGAATCTTCTCTTGAGATAGCCCTCTTTGGTTCCACAACTCTTCCATCCACCTTGTGTGGCCTCGCATTCATGGCTGCATCCACCTCCTCCACAGTGGCATACGTGACAAACCCAAAGCCTCTGGAGCACTTGGTATTTGGATCTCTCATTACCGCACAGTCCGTAAGCATTCCCCATTGCTCAAAGTGGCTCCTCAGACTCTCATCGGTTGTTTCAAAGCTCAAACCTCTGATGAAGAGCTTCCGCAGCTGTTCAGGCTCTTTGGGAGACTCTGACTTAGACATGACGGCGGTGGGAGGGGAGACTTTAACGATGCTTACTCGGTGGCGTCCACGGACAGAAAGCCAGTTTTAGAACATTTTTATCACTCCATAAAGAAACTCCATTCCCCGTTTCCTCTCATTTCCTACTAGACAGCCACTAATCTACTTAGTTTCTAAGATTTGCATATTCTGGGCATTTCATATAAATGGAGTCATACAATACATGATCTTTGGACTGCTTTCACTTAGCATGTTTTCAGGGTACATTCATGTTGTAACATGTATTAGTACTTCATTCCTTTTTCATAGCTGAATAATAGTTCTTTAATGGATATACCAAATTTCATTTCTCCATTCTTCAGTTGAGGGATATTTGGGTTGTTTCTATATTTGGCTATTATGAATAATACTGCTGTGAACATTTGTGTACAAGTTTTTGTGTGAATATAGTGATTTCAGTTTTCTTTATTTTTTTTTTAAGAATTTATTTATTTATTTGACAGAGAGCGAGAGCAGGAACACAAGCAGGGTGAGTGGGAGAGGGAGAAGCAGGCTTCCCGCCGAGCAGAAAGCCCGATGTGGGGCTCAATCCCAGGACCCTGGGATCATGACCTGAGCCAAACGCAGATGCTTAACAACTGAGCCACCCAGGCACCCCAGTTTTCTTAACTTTATACCTAGCAGTAGAATTGCTTGGTCATAGGATAACTCTGTTAACCTTTTGAGGAACTGCTAGACTGTTTTCCAAAGAGGCTGCACCATTTTACATTCCCACCAGCCACGTAGGAGGGGTCCAACTTTTCTGCATCCTCCCCAGCTCTTGTTACTGCCTATCTTTTTTACTTTGGCCATCCTGGTGGATATGAAGTTGTTTCTTGTTGTGGTTCAGATTTGCTGATGGCTAATGATGTTGACCGTCTTTTCATGTGCCTTTTGGCCATTTGTACATCTACTCAGATTCCCTGATCTATTTTTTAATTGGGTTTGCCATTGAGTCTTGCAAGGTAGGTGATGATATCTATTTTGCAGATGAGGAAACAAATTCTCAGAGATGTTAAGTATTTTGATCAAAATTGCACAGTGACTTTTGCTCCTCAGTCTCACTCACTCCGACCTCTGTTCTTTCTAATGCACACTGCTGCCTCCTGAGGATTCATGGTAGGATCACCAGGGTCCTCTTACGGGGGTTTTGACAGCAGGAAGGGAGTAGTTGAAAGTCTATTTGGAGACATTAACTAGGACTAGGTAGGAAAAGCCTCTGAAAGTCAAACAGAGGAATATGGATATATTACAGCTCCAGGTCTGGAAAAATGGCCGTTTCCTAGGGACTGGCCATTTCCTGTGCCCCTGACTCTACCGCATCATCTTTGATTTTCACAGTAACCCAGTTCATAGATATTAATGTTTCCATTTTACCAATGATGAATTTGAGGCCCAGAAGGATGAAGTAACTTCCCAGAGTCATCAGAATTAAAATGTGGTTCTCTCCAACTCAAAATTCTGAACTCTTTCCTGCTAGAGATATTTTATAAAAGATTTTTTTTCCAGTGTTACGTGTAGCATTTACAAGCTTTTGAGGTCATGGCCCAGCCCATGGAAAGTACTTAATTAATGGTTGGTGGGTGAATGAGGAGACAGACAGGAGTGTATGGTGTAGAAGGACCTAATTCCAACTGGGATTCCGGGGGGCAGAAGGATGTATAAGTGAGATATTGGAGGTCTCATCCCAAGGCTTAGTGTCCTGGGGGTTTGCTCTAAGTTTCTAAACATGAGGCCTCGGAAGAGTGTTCTGATGCCCAGACATCCTTAGCTTCCTGGGAGCAGGACGAGGCAGGTGGAAGTGGTATGGGTGTGACTAGCCTTGCATCTTTCTCGTGTTCATCACAAGAACATTAGAGTGGGAAGGACGCTCAGAGACCATCTAGCTTGGTGCTGCTCTGGTACATTCCCAGGCCCTGCCTACTGAACATTGCTGAGATGTGGGCCCAAGAATCAACAATTTTTACAAGTTACCTGGGTGATTTTGTTCCCAATAAAGTTTAAGGACCATTGGTGTAGAAAAAACCTCTTCAACTTGAAAAATAGTGAGTCTGGGGCACAGAGGGATTGAAATGCCTTCCAAGCTAGTGAATGCGTCATTTTTTTTTTTTTTAAGATTTTATTCATTCATTTGAGAGACCATGAGATAGAGAGAGAGCATGAGAGGGGGGAAGGTCAGAGGGAGATGCAGACTCCCTGCCGAGCAGGGAGCCCGATGCGGGACTCGATCCAGGGACTCCAGGATCATGACCTGAGCCGAAGGCAGTCGCTTAACCAACTGAGCCACCCAGGCGCCCGGGAATGAGTCATTTTTGAATCCAGTTCTCTCATCTCCTGATCTCTTGTTTTTGCTGTTCGCCATGTTGCTTAATTCCTTAACAAAAAACCATTGTGTGCCCATAGCTTTCAGGATAGAATCCAAACCCCTCTAAGAGTCAGGCCTCTGCCTCCCTGGGCGACCTCCTCTCTGCCTACAGCACCCTAGGCTCACTGAGAGACTCAGTTTCTTGAAGGGAAAGGTAGTGGAGTCTTCACCCTCTGGCTTTTGCAAACACCACGTTTTTCCCTAGAATGCCCTTCTTCCCGTCTCCACCTGGCAAGATCTCCCTCATCCTCAAGACAGTTCTCCTGAGTGATTCCTCTCAAAGCCACATGATGTGTGCCCCGCCTCTGCTGCCATCAGACTGTGTGTGTGTGACTCTCATAGCACCTACTGTTCCAGGCTGCTCAGTGGTAGTATGTTTCATGGACAGGCAGGTGGATAAAGGTTCTCGTGTGTTCATCGCCGAAGCTGCGTAAAATACTGACATGATGCTGTATGAAATACATACAGAAAATGTTATGAACTAGTTACTGTCATCCATGAGGAGCCTAGGATCTAACTGGGGAGTCAGAGGGAAATTTTAATGCAAGAAAGTATTGCAAGAGGTGTTGGACAGTAAAGAATTAACTGGTAAATGAGTACACATAATCAACACAACAGGCATCCAGGGCAGAGCTGGGGGGAAAGGACTTCCTGGAAGAGGAGGCTTGGACAGGACTTGAAAGAACAGGGAGGATTTGGAGAGGAAAGAGGGGTTTCCAGGCTGTGGAAGGAAATGAAGGGCCTTGCCCTCCCTGAGGATGGTCTCATGGTGACCGCTCACAGGGAGTCTCCCTCTTGCCCCATCCTCTGCCCAAAGAGAAACACAAGAGGCAGAGCTGACAGCGCCCGCAGAAGCTGACGAGGTAGCCCGTGCATGCTGGCAGGACGGTAGCTGTCTCAGGTTGTAGTGAGGTTTTAAAGCGGTAGTAGATACAGAAGATCTTGAGGGAGAGGAAGCAAAGAGCCCCGAGGCTTCTTCCCCAAGACTCTTGATAAAAATTTAACCCAGATCCTGAGCTTCAAGCTAGGTCGGCCCACCCTAGTTTATGTGAGGCTTGAGCCTGTGGGCGCTGACAGAAGCTGGGCATGGAGAAGTACAGAGGACAGAGCCAGGCAGGCTCTGGATCTGGTGCTGTCCACCACCAGTTAGCAGTGCAGGTTGGGCAGGCCACCCAGCCTCTTTACCTCTGTCTTTAATCTGTTGAATAGAGAAAACAGTATCTGTCCTAAGTTGTCCTAGGGTGAGTAAACAATCACATTGAAGTGCTCTCTAAACCAAAAAATGCGGCACAAAAGGAAGGGGTTATTCTCGCACCTGTTAGAGTAGTCGGACAGGTTCTCTCTCATGGAGACACACTCACATCTTTAAAGGCAAAGGCACTGCTAGGCCCTCCAGGACATTAGATGGCACAAGTTCCTGGGAGTGGCACTCGTCACTAGGGTTGTCTTTCCTCTGCACAAGGCAGCAGTAATCAAGCTTTTGTTATCCAGAGACCACCCATCTTGCCTCATACACCTTTTTTCGAAGTCTCCCCCAGTAGACTTTGCAAATGAGGACAAGTGCCATGTCTGGTTCATGTCTGTGTCCCCAGTGCTTAACCCAAGAGAGAGAGTGGCATTAGTAAATGTTTGTGGTGATGTTTAAAAAAACCTATTATCAAAAAAAATAAACCTGTTATCAGATTTGATTCTCATAGTATTTAAATATTTAGTATTTCTCAAATTATTTCTTATCATACCCATTTTACAGCTAGAAGAACTTAGTAAGTGGCAGAGCTTAGATTCCGGACTGTAAGACCTTAAATCACTGTTTGTCATTGTGGGAGGCGGTTACTTTTTTTTGCAGTTTCAGCAGGGCTGGCAAGTGGCCAGGGCTACATGATGGGCTTTGGGGACTGCTTTCACCCCTGCGGACTCCTTGGCACTGCTGACTTAAGGGAATCCTGCAGAGAGCACATCAGGCACGTGCTTGCGACAGCACCCAGGCATAGACTTTGCACCATCAAAAGGCAGAGGTGGGAGCAGAAGGATGACAGTGCGATGCGTTGTCATCTCCCTGTGGTCAGAGGGGCGAAGAGACACGGATGGCTGGCTTAGAGGAGAAGCAGGAGCCTGAGCTCGTCTCACCCTGTGCTGGAGACAGGCTAGTAAATGGCTTCATTGGAAAAGGGTCAGTTCAGTGGCTGAGGATCGGCTGTAAACACGGGGCCTCAAAAGACCACCTTGGTGGGCAGCTGGTGAGCCGGTCTTGGATGAGTCCCTTTAGCTTCCGTGGACTGACTGACTTTTCCTCAGTGAGAGTGAGTAAATATGTGACGGCGCGTGCTGCACCACTCCCCACACCTCCTTTCCGCCTTTAGCTACTTTTTTTGGATAGAGAATAGTATGACCTCAATGATCTGGGGGCTTCAGCAAGATCTTCTGGGACAGGCTTCTCAAACTGGGTGTTGTGAAGAAAAGGGCTTACTGCTAAGAGCACAGAATGGGCCTAGCTGACCTGGACTAGGTCCTAGCTCCCACACTAACTGATTACAGCACCCTGCTCAACTTCAGTTTTCTCATCTGTAACATGACAACAGCTTCTACGTCACAGGGTTATTCTAAAATAAAGAAAGAAAGGAAAATGCTCTTTCACAGGTGATTGTAATGCACTACTCAGTCCCAAAGAGTGTTCTGGGGAACACTAGTACTGCAGGATTTTAACAAGGACAAGGTAGAAAGAGGCTGTCAAACAGGAAACTGCTGACTAATACCAAATTAAACAGCTGGTTCTTACTCAGCACTGTGCCTTTCAGAAGGGAAAAGTGTATGCAGGATTTCCCAAATGGAACCACTTTTCACAGAGATAATGCACTTTTGGAAGCACAAGACCAAACAGGAAGGATAATAGCTGACATTTACTGACTGAAAGTACTGTATGCCAGGCACTGTTCCAAGCCCCTTTACTCAAAGTGTCTTTTTTAATCCTTACAACATCCCATGAGAGGCTACTGTTATCTCCATTTACCAATAAAGAAACTTGGCACAAAGAGGTTAGGTAATTTACCCAAGATTACACCGTCAGTAAGTTCAGAACTGGGATCCAAACACCAGGGTCTGGCTCCTGAGCTCACTTATTTAACAGCCACACTCTAAAACAAGGTAATACTAGGACTTTATTTATGTATTGTGTATTCATTAGCTAATTCAACAAGTATTTGTGAAGCCCATATTTATGCCCAGACACCATACTGGACACTGAAGATACAATTATAAGGGCAGTCACACTTCCTGTCCTCAGTGAGCATTTGGTCTGGTACGGAACATAGTCAAGTAAACAAATGATTGCAACAGAATAAATACTGTAATTGGGAGGTGCCTAAGGTGCTAGAGGAGCTCTTGGGAGGAATAACTGCCTCAAACTTAGGAAGAATCACTGCAGGAAGTGACTTCTAATCAGAAGGCCTAAAATGAATTGGAGTTAGTCAACCGAAGGCATGGGAGAGGGGAAAACATTCCAGGCAGTGGAATAGTATTTGCAAAACCTCAGAGGCAAGAAAGCACATTAGGAAGGGGATAGTTGAGAGATGAGACCTCAGAGGTGAGCAGGAACCCTCCTCATAGACATTCCTTATTAGCTGGGCTATGATGCTGGCACTCTGCTGACACTTGTCCCTGAACCAAATAACCCCAGCCATGTTCCTTAAGTTCATCTGCTTTTTATGGTAAGCACCCAGCGTATAGCTCGGTCATTGTGTTTACGGAACAGTGTTATAATTTGTCTGTTCCGGATTCTTGCATTAGACTATTAACTTCTTAAAGTCAGGAACCCTGTCTTATTCATTAGTATGTCTCCAGAAGCTATCACTATGCAGTGATGCTCAGTAAGTGTTGTTTGTTGAATGAATGATGTGTTTTCTTTATAAAATGGATTATATCCTTCCTGCTTTCTTGAGCCAACTATCACTTTTCCTCAGGTTCATCATTATATCCAGCAGTTAATGTCCTATGTGGCAGTTCATTGGTGCCCTTAGGGGCTTTTGAGGTGCTGTATTCTGTGACTTCCTCTTTCAGCTTTTGATTGTGCTGTTCTTTTCCCTTCCTGCCTAGCCAGCACTTGATTGTAATCAATTTGCTGGATTCTGAAGCCTCCTCCCCAGCCTTCTTGTTTGTTTCTCCTGATCTGCAGTGGGCTGGAAATAAGATCACTTACCATGATTTGATAAGACTGTGACTAAGAGTTAGTAATCTCTGAGTTGGGTCCTAAAAAGCCCTCGTATGGGAAAAATGCAGATGCACATGGGACTCATCTGTTAGCTACTCAGAGGCCTTCTTCCTGTTCTCCCTGCTCCGGGAAACGTCAGATAACACTCAGGGGTTGGGGGAGGTGGTCAGTCTGGAGAGCCTCTGTGTGGTGCAGAAGAGCTGATCTACCTTTGTTTGACTAAACTACAGGAAAGTCTGTTCTTCACCTACACACTCCACCAACTTCATTCTGGCCAAACACTTGAAACGCTTCCACCTAAGCTAACTTACCAGAGGCTAGCTACAAACCTCAGGCCAATCTCTCTTAAGCCAAGTTCCACCAAGAGTGTATTGTACCTTCATTTGAGCAGAGAAAGAAGAGGCAGTAGGAACCAAGGCTGAGACCAGAATATCTGGTCTCTGGGCTCTGATTCCCTCGTTTGCAAAATTAGAGTGACAACATGATATGATGTAAAGAAAGAGCACTCAGATTAGATCTGGGTTCTTATTGTCACTCAACTACTCACTCACTATGTGACCTCTGTTCCTCATCTGTACAATGGGAATTATAATACCTACTATATAAGGTGGTTGGAAGAATTAAATAGATTGTGTGGCGTGACCATGCCAGGCATAGAGTAGAAGGTCAGCAGGTGACGTCAGCTAGTATTAGGAAGAGACGTGACAGTCTTCTCGTTTGGGGAACTTTTAAATAGGAGATCCAGTTTCTCAGGAGGGGAAATACATAGACTCCATTCCATGACCACTTGGAAAAGAATGATTTAGAACTGGTATGGTGTGGGGCGCCTGGGTGGCTCAGTCGGTTAAGTGTCGGCCTTAGCCTGGGGTCATGATCCCAGGGTCCTGGGATGGAGCCCCGCATCAGACTCCCTGCTTAGCAGGGAGCCTGCTTCTCCCTCTCCCTCTCCCTCTCCCTCTCCCTTTGCTTGTGCTCTCTCTCTCTGTCAGATGAATAAAATCTTAAAAAAAAGAAAGAAAGAAAGAAAGAATATGGTACTTTTAGCTACCTAGTCAAGGTTACCTCTTGACTAAATTATACCCTTTATCCAGCAGGAGGTAAGAGGAGTCTACCTTTGCAGACTCTGTGCCGTGGGCTGGGGGGAAAGTGGGTACAGGTAGGTAGGACCCAAATTCTGCCCTCAACAAATGGAGCTCAGGATAGAACATAAGACAGTAATTCCAGTAATTTCTACATGAGGCAGAAAGAAACCCTATCTGTGCAGGATAAATATTTTTCTATGGGGTTTCATCTCCAAGGCAGGGCCCCAGAGGTGGGGTAACCATCCAGTTTATTGTCCAAACTGGGACTGTCCAGGACAGTAGGCATAAACCAGACCCATCCAGGGTGAACCGGGACATACGTGGTTACCCAACCCAGAGGGTCCTATAAAAGTGATGGAACTAGTCTTAGGCTCTTTTGTTTTTTTGTTTTGTTTTGTTTTTAAGATTTTATTTATTTATTTGACAGAGAGAGAGCACAGGTAGGCAGAGCGGCAGGCAGAGGGAGAGGGAGAAGCAGGCTCTCCGCTGAGCAGGGAGCCCCATGTGGGGCTCGATCCCAGGACCTCGAGATCACGACCCGAGCCGAAGGCAGATGCTCAACTGACTGAGCCACCCAGGCGCCTTTATTAAATTGGAGAGAGTCATGAATATTAGCACTAGAGTGAACTGGGGGTTTTTGGTTCTTTGACCACATGAAATGCTTGTTCTTCTTACGCTCAAAAAAAAAATGTTCACAATAGATTATTAAAGGTAAAAAAAATTACAAAATTGCAATATAGTATGCTCTAATTTTGAAGGACAGATATGCATGAGAGATATATATGTGCTTTGTAGGATTTGTATGTAGGAGATACATATACATACATGCTTATATATACATATATAGAGAGAGATACCAAAATATTAAATGTAGTTTCTTGAGTTGCTGAGGTGTTGATACCTTTTCTACTTTGTACTATTCTGTGGTTTCAAATTTTTAATGGCTTTTAAAAATTAAGAAGGTTCTTTACAAAATACTTCTGAATACTCACTAGATTGTGAACACCTTCGAAATAAAGGGGTATGTAACTGTTCTGCTAGGAACAGCCTCTTTCCCTCACCGATCTACCATCCCCTAGCCAACCCCCTAGCCTTCTTTCTTCACCTGACAACTTCTCTTCACCCTTCAAGACTCTCATCTCTTGGGATACTCTCTTCATGCCCACACTGAGCTAAGCTCCCCTCCGCCTTTCTGTCATCCTGTTATAACTCTAATATAGCATTTATCTCAAATAGCACTTTACACGTCCGTTTTTGTCTGCTTCCTTCATCAGACTGAGTCAGAGACCAGATCTGATTCATTTCTGCATCTCCAAATGAATCCTAACACATAATAGATGTCAGGAAACATTTGTGAACTAACTGGCCTTGTTTTACCCCCTCTTGCCCTGCACGGATGGCCCAGCACATAGTAGGTGCATTATATGTGTAGTAAGCATGTACATGAGTGAGGGAGGGAAGTAAAACACCAAGAGAAAGGTGAGATTGGTGGCTCCTGGCATTTGTTGCTAATGGGAGGGTTTGTGTTGCTGTCCCCCCAGTCCTGGTCACCCGAGAGGATGACTTCAACAACCGGCTGAACAACCGTGCCAGCTTCAAGGGCTGCACAGCCCTGCACTATGCTGTCCTTGCTGATGACTACCGCACTGTCAAGGAGCTGCTTGATGGAGGTGAGCGCATGGGTGAATGGCGCTGGGGTTCGGCAGGGAAAGAGTACTTGGCAGCCTCTCCACTCTGGAAAATCCATGCCTCCCCAGAGCTCTGTTACCCTTCCAGAGCTGGAAGTGCCTCGAGGGTGGCTCCAGCCCGTGAGAGTGGCTCTGGGATGTGTGATTTGCCTCGTGTGTGTCACACACCACAGCATCCTGCCTATCTGCATGTGCTCTTGAGTTTTCTTGGTTGTGCGTCTCCCCAAAATTGTCCTCTCTTCTCCCCTGTCACCTCTAGAGCAGGGCTAGTAGAACAAGGAGGGAGGCCCTTCAAGTCTGTACCGATGCAGGTCTCAAAGACATTCTCCTTGATCCCATCTCCCCTCCTCAGTCTAAATTAGGCCCCTTTCATTACTCTGGATCATGGCATGCTCTTCTTTCCCATCATCGCTCTTGTCACAATCTGGAATTATTTTCGTGAGTTCAGTAGCCTTCTCCCTAACTTGACTCACTCCCTAAAGACCACTGATTTGTCCCCAGCACCTAGTACGGTACCTGACATACAGTAAGCACTCAATAAACCTTTGTTCACTGATTGAATACCCTCCCTTTGGAGAGTATTGGTTTAATTGGAGGGGCAGTATGTACCATCCCTCAATTCAGGCTGGGCTCATCCTATGTAGGTCTGGTACAGAGTTACCTGCCACCCTGCCAGATACTTCCCAAGCTGTCACTTTCCCTCCCACTTCCCCTTATCCCATTCTGGCCTCGCCTTGGGGTAGGAAAAGAAGCATCTTACCTAGAGTGTCATGCCCAGGCCTCTGAATAAGTATGGCACATGACTGCCTGTTTATGCCCTTGCTGCCACTCCTTGAGGGCCTAGGGGCCCTCTCTTGGGCCTGGATACCAAGGTCCTCCTTGTCGGTGGTCATTTTCCATAGAGCCTGGGAGCTGGAAGGGGCCTCAGAAGTTCTCTGAGTCACCCTGATTGCCTGCTTCCCCTCCTCCTGGCAGGAACCTTCAACAGCCGGCAGGCTGGCCTTTCCTTGGACCGTGGCAGGGACTGAGGGAACCCTACTTCTTCCCCAGGAGTCCATTCCATTTTAGTTCTTCTCTAACTGGTTAAAACATCTTTTTCCAAATACACTGTGATTTTGTTCTCTAACTTCTGCCAACTGTCCTCTGCAGCTGAATCACTTTTTCAAAATCCAGTATTCAAAGAAAGTTCTTTCAGTTCCAGAGCCCTTGCTTCCACAGCCTAACATTCCGAGATCATGTTCTAGTCCTTGCCATGTGATTGGGCTGGAGGGGTTTACCAGTAATCCCCAAATCCTGCCACCTTCTGTCAGCCACAGCCATGCTGGCTTAGAACCTATGCCTGGCCCATACCCCCAAGCCTAGGCAACCTGCCCCAGAGCAGCAGAGTATGCCTGGGTCTGGGGCATGAACACTGAGAGGTGTAGGTCTGCTCATGGATGTGGTGACAGTGCCGGGAATGATTGATGCTTTCAGAGCAAGAACTCACTGCTCTCAGAAGCGGAGACTTAGAAAACGTCTCCAAGCAAGATGCTACTTAGATCTCAGGCAAGACATTTGCAGCTAAGAATTGGAGCATTCACCGTGGGGCTTCTTTCTGCCAAGCCTTAAAATCAATCAGTACTCCCAGCCATTGTCCAGTGGTTTACATTCCCTGCTTCCCCTCAGCCCTCAGACAGACAGGGAGTTCAGTCTAAAGAGAGACCCTCACCCAGCCTTCCAGATTGAACACCTTTGAAATGAAGATGCACAGGCCTTTTATGAAGCGTCCCCACCCTCAGCCCCCCAGGCCAAGGCTAGTCCTTTGAGCCGTTCCAGGGGCATGGTTCCTGCCTGTTGACTTGGAACAGATGCCCTTAGCCCCCAACTTTACAGTTCGCCCACCTGCTTTTTTACCCAGCATCCATTTACAACCCCTGCCCTAGCCTCCCAGCCTCAAGGGCCAAAACCATTAACCCACTTATTTCTCCTTTCCCGACCTGAACAAGTGGCCGTCACTCAGGGCCTGCAGGCCTGCCAACTTCTAGCCCCCCTCCGCCCCCCCTTGACCTCTCTTGGTCTGCCTCTGTGTGTGTGACCAGCCAACCGAGAGGCAAGATCCTGCTCCCTTGTCCTAGGGCCTATTGCCAGTCACATTTCCAAAGTCTTCTGACCTCAGCTGACCTCCTCCCGAGGGTTTCAGGGAAGGCAGGCCTTCCTGCCCATCTAGCTTTCTCAGCCTGTATTTGCCCCTGGCTTTGCTGCAGCAACTTAGAGGGAGGCTCTCTGGGAGATCCAAGGCAGGCCTAGGCACAGGGGCAGCCTGTTTTCACGAGGTCCACACAGAACCCTTGTCTTTGAAATTGCTGAGTCCACAGGGCTCTGGGGCCCCCAGATTGTAGAGGGTTAGAGCTAGAGAAGCCAGCCGCTCTTGCCCTCTGGCCAGGGGTCCCCATATGAGAGCTGGGAGGAGGTCCAGGCAGCAGCATCAGTCTATTAATGCAGGCAGTTCTCTGACCCCTTAAGATGCAGCATGGAGTAATAGAAAGGACACTGCAGACTTAGAGTAAGGCCAACCTGGGTTTAAATCCCACCTTCCCCACCTACTAGCTGTATCGCCTTGGATATGTTGCCTTAACTCTCTAGGCTTCAGCCTTCTTCACTGTCAGATAACACCTGGGAAGTATCACAGGGGTAACATGGGGACTAGTGATAATGTCTGTAAAAGCCCCGATACATGGTAGGTGCGCCATGATTAGTCTAAAGAAGTCAAACTCTCCCCCTGACAGCTATAATCCTCCTATTTCCTCCTCATGTAAAACCTGTGCTCCTGCCTAAAGATTCCTTAATTCTCTTTCTGCCAAACTTCTCCACCCTACCTAAAACACCATCGTGTTGCCTCTCTTCTCATCTAGATCTTCGGGCCCTTCAAGGCCTCCCTCTCTCAGGAAGCTTCTCTTGGTGCTCTGGTACACTCTGATAGCGCCACCTCTGAGCTCTTGCAGTGTTGGGCTGGGTGCTTAGCACAGGTCATTTCGTCATCTTTAGGAGGTCCTGTAACATAGTGAAAAGAACACAAGCTTGGGAGTCTGACAGACCTGGGTTTAAATCTCAGCTGTGCATTGTCACTGTGGGCTACGTAGTTGTTATTTCTGAGACCATGGACTTCAGGGCATCCTAGATGGATCAGGCAAATTGACCCTGACCCTGAGAGACTATCAGACTGGCAGAGGAGATAGATATGGAAAGCGGTGGTGACAGCTGTGTGGGTGTCTGGCAGGGGACTGGACAGGAGCTCTGGGGACACAAAGAAGGAAATACCCCTGCCTAGTGAGCAGGGAGATGGAGTCAGTTATAGAACGCCTGGGGGTAGGGGGCGGGGTGTGTGTGCACTTAAGCCTTATCATGAAGGTTAATGGGAGTTTGCCAGACAGACTTCTTTGGGTGGGTTCTGAGTTCTGAATTCACGAGTACCAATTTTCTGCTCCTGAGCTCCACACAGAAGTGGAGGTCTTTGTGGTTTTCATTCTGTGAACGTGCTGCTTCTGCCTGTGTTGTTGGCTTATGAGCTGGAAAGTTCTGCCTCAGCACTTGACTGCCAAGTATAAGAAAAGGTTGGAGGGAGGTAGGGAGGGAGAGACAGGATGACTGGGAAGAGGATTTATCAGGGAGGGTGGGGAGCTGCCTCCCTCAAGCCCCTGGAGCTGACTCTCCCAGTATTTCTAGGGCTCTGCAGGGGCTTTCGCAACTGTTTCCTCCCAGGGATGTGATCCCACTGCCAGATCCATCCTCCTGAGACATAGTTCCAATCATGGCAGCCTTCCTCGACCGGGATTCCTCCGGAGAATTGAGCCCTGGTGCTCTAAGGCATCCACTGTACACAAGGAATAACTCCTCTCCCAGGCATCTAAAATTGGTACACGTTATGCACCATTCTTGGGAAAACTGAGAAAATCGTTGCTCAGATAATTTCCTGTATGTGATTCAGAGGAGCAACCCAGTTGAGGAATGCTGCAAGGAGAGAGCATGAACTGTGGAGTCAGGATCTGAATGCAGGCCCTGCCACCAAAGAGCCTGTGATCTTGGGCAAGCTACGGGCTGCTCTGAGGTTCTCTTTCCTCATCTGGAAATGGGAGTGTGCCACCTGCTCTCGATGGTTTTGTCAGGAGTAGGGCATGTGTAGGTTCTACAGAGTAGGCACTTTATAGATAATACCTACTATTATTAACTTCAGAAACACTCAGTGCTTACTTGTTAAAAAATAAATACAAAATAGGGGCACCTGGCTGGCTCAGTCTGTAGAGCATGCAACTCTTGGGGTTGGAGCCTCATGTTGGGTCTGTAGAGATTACTTAAAGACAATAAAATCTTTAAAATAAACACATACATACACACACACACACACATATATATACAAAATATATAAAGAATCCTACCCATCCTAACTTTTTAACCTGATTTTGGTGGTGTTATAGTCTGACCCTCACCTAACTTTTTTCCCACTGCTACCCTAATTTCCAGCTGTACAGTAGTGTTGCCTCAGAGCTCACACCTTGGTGCCTTTACTCATGCAGGTTTTTCTGCCAGTCAGTCCCCATCTTTAATGCCACTTCCCTTCTGAACTCTTCCCTGCTCCCTGGGATTTGGGTCCAGTCCCCTCTTCTAGATTGAGGTAGACTGAGGGCAAGGACGGTGTCTGATTTGCCCCTGCCTCCTTTGCCACGGTGGTCTGCACATAGTTTAGTACATGTTTGGATGCGCTGATAAATCTCTAAGACCACTCTAGATTTTCCGTTTGGGGATGTGGCACCCTTGTTTCCTGGCCCCCTCGTTCTTAGTGTCAGATTGTATCTGGTGTTTTAGAGCTTCACACACGAGCCACCTCTTTGCAGCTATCTTTGCAGTTACAGTACCACTGCCTTTTCAGTGCTCATCACCTCAGAAACATTTGGCCTTTATGAAACCTAATAGCACTTTCCCGAGGGCTTCCCTTAGCCTCTTTTCTTCTACCTGCTTTCATGGCTCTTCCTTGCCCTTCTCTCCCAAGGGCACACAGCTCAGTCCTCAGTGTTACCCAGCCATCATCAGATGAGTCAAATTCCCCACCATCTCTGCCTAAGGCAAAGAGCCTTTCCAGTGCTGACATCTTCCCTTTAAGAGACTGTTAGTTTGTTTTGGGGGCTGGAAACTTAAGAGTTCCATTTCTTGTTCCACTTCACTGTCTGTCCATCTGGCTGTACTGCCAGATGCTGAGGGAGTCGGCTTTGCCTCAGGCTGTCCTCTGGAAACTTCACCCTCTGATTCTTGCTGGCGGTACAAAGAAGGAGAATGAGCACTGGGCTGAAGATCAGATGTTCTGGCTCTGCTACCAGCAAGTCCTTTCTCCTGTAGGCAAATCCTTTCTTCTCCTCAGTAAAATAGAGAAGTTAGAGTAGCTGATCCCATGGACCCCTTCCAGCTCCAGTGTCCTATGTAACCCCTGGGCAAGTCTTTTCATTCATTTTTCAAACACTTACTGAGTACCTCTCCTGTCATAGGTCCTACTCTAGGCACCTGGGAAATAAAGACGATCCAGACATGGTCTTTGCCCTTAAGGAACTCATAGTTCAGAGAGGAAATCAGACATTTTAACAAAGAATTGCTATCGGGTATATTAATGGAGATGTATAGGAGGTGCTGAGGGATCACAGAGAAAAGACCTTTCGGTCCCTGGGGAGGGCAGGGAAAGCATGGTGTAGTGGATGGTGCCTGCACTAAGTCTTACAGGATGAATACAAGTTTACCAGGTGGATGAAGGAGAAAGGCAGAGGGAATAGCATCTCCAGAGGCATGGAGTATGAAGCAGCATACTTCAATACATTCAAAACATTGCAGGTAGTTCAGAAGAGCTGAATTTATAGGGTATGGATGGAAGGCTCAGAAGGCAAGAATGGAAAGCAGGAGCCAATAATGGAGGCCTCTACCAAGCTCTGCTAAGGAAATTGGACTTTATTCTCCAGTGGGAAAGCATTACAATTCAGGGGAGGGAAGGATTGGATTTATGTTAACGTGAAAAATGGTTTAGGAGTTTCAAAAATGTTTATCAGTACTCGAATGGATAAATTATGGAATGTTCACACAATGGAATAATCAGTTGAATGAATGAATGATCGAACAGTCTCTTTCAACATGAATGAATCTCACAAACCTAACATTCTGGACACAAGCCAGACATGAAAGAGTACTTACTGTATGACTGCATTTATATACAGAGTTCAAAATAGACAATACTAACCAATGGTGTAAGAAGTCAGGCTAGTGGTTACCCTCAAGCAGGCAGGTAGTGACTGGGAGAAGGCACCAGGGGGCTTCTGGGATGTGTGATATTCTATTTCTTTATCTAGATGGTGGTTGTGCAGCTGTATCCACCTTGATGAGAATTCTTTGAGCTATATATACCCTTATGTATTTTTTGTACTTTTGTGTATATATGTTATACTTGAAAGAAAGGTTAAAGAAAATGGAAAAACATGGATAAGAAGGGGCATGGTTGGAAAAAGGGAAAATATTTCATTTGAAAGCTGTTGTAATTGTCTAGGTGAGGCCTAAGCCAAGGCAGTTACTTTGGGAAGGGGGAGAAGACTGATCCCAGAAAGAGTGAGGAGTAGGATCCATAGGATCAGACCATGAGAGAGAAGGAGGAGTCAAGATAAGGTCCAGGTTCTGGGTTGAATGGCTGAGTAGATGGCATGTGCCTGGGTGGAGATAGGAAATACAGGATTGGAGGTACAGGGGAATGACCAGTGCTATTTTGACTATTTCCTCCTTCTCTCCCACTTTTAGATTCCATGGCCCGATGTTTTGATGATTCCCTTGCTGCTTTCTCCCTTCTTTACACTCATCTGATGAAACACTAACCCTAGTTAAACCCAATTTCTTTTTACTTCATGTCTGTATCAGAACAACTGAATATTGCTGGAGAAAAACATCACACAACCATGCTAAGGGGACTCACTTTGCATTTACAACCATAAATCTCACTGCCATCCACCCCACTGTACTTGTGGGTAAAATCATCATCTTATTCTAGAGCTTTTTTTATACCTTGTTTTTCCTCAGACCTTCAGTCCTTCAGTCCTCTCCTCTAGCTCCCAAGCCAATGATCCCACCTCACACTTCCTTTTTTTTTTAAGTTTTTTTTTTTTTTTTAGATCGTATTGCTGTAATTGGAGTTTTATTTTTATTTTTTTAAAGATTTTATTTATTTATTTGAGAGAGAGAGAATGAGAGACAGAGAGCATGAGAGGGAGAAGCAGACTCCCTGCCAAGCAGGGAGCCCGATGCGGGACTCGATCCCGGGACTCCAGGATCATGACCTGAGCCAAAGGCAGTCGCCCAACCAACTGAGCCACCCAGGCGCCCCCCCACCTCACACTTCCTACAGAAAATACATTGTAGTCAGAGGGGAACTATCTCATCTTCCTGCCGCTTCCACTAGCTTACCCCCATCTGTACTTGAATGCCGCCCTCCTTCCTCTACAGTTCCTGAGACCAACCCTGCATTTGGGCTCAGGCTCCTGTTTCCTCGTGCTTCTCAAGGACTTTGCCCCTCCAGTTATCCCTTATCTCTCCTGCATTACCTTTGTTCCCCTCTCTGCTGGCTGATTCCAGTCAGCATAAAAACATGCCCTGGTATCACCCATCTTAAACAACAAAGCAAACTAAAAAATTTCCCGGGGCCTCATATCTCCCTGCAGCTTCTGCCTCATTTCTCTCCATCCCTTCATGGTAAAAGTCCTGAAAAGGAACTATCCCTATTCACTTAATCCACTCCCCCAGCTCCTGTTTTTCCCTCGGTCTGAATGTCAACCTGGCCAAAATATGCATCTGCTTTTCTCCCAAAATTGGCATCTACCAGGTCTTCCTCATCTAAATAAATGATACCATCATCTACATAGTTTTCAGGCTTCAAATTCTGGCATCATCCTTGAATTCTCTTATTCCCTTACATTCCCTGTCAGGTCCTTCAGTTAAGTCCTGTCAGTTGTACCTCTAAAGCACATCTTGAACCCATTCCTGTTTTCCCATTTCCATTGCTGCAGCTCTAGTCCCAGGGTGATGATCAGTGCAGCTTCTTGACTAGTCCCACCATTTCCACTCTTGTCTCCCCAGATCCATCCTCCAAATAATAGCCGGGGGGATCTTTTTAAAACATTGATCTTGTGGTTGTTCTACTTAAAACCTTCCATTGGTATGCCACTGACACCAAAATGAAATCTAAACTCCTTACCAGAGCCTATAAGGCCCCACGGAACCCAGACCCTGCCTGCCTATGTGACCTCATCTCTAGCCACTCTCCCCCTTGTTCACTATTCTCCAGTTACACTGGCCTTTTTTTATTCCTCAGGCACACTGAACTCCTTCCCTTGGCAGGGCCTCTCTGTACCTACCTCTCCCAGTGATTGGGATCATTTCCCCCTTGGGAATTCAGGTCTCAACTCAAACTTCCCCTCCTCAGAGAGGCCTTCCCTGAGCACCCTAGTAAAATAGCTCCCCCAGTCACTTTCTTTCATATTATCCCACTTTACCTTCTTTCTGCTATTTATCAGTCCCTAAAATGATCATGTTTATTGGTTCATCATCTTTCTCTCCCCCACTAAAATGTAAACCTTATGATCATAGAGACCTTGCCTCTTTATTTTACTGCTATATTCATAGTTCCTAGGGAAAAAAAAAAACCTCACAGCTGGCATATGGTAGGTGATTAATAAATAGCTATTGACCAATCAGAGAACCTGTGGGACACTCTTGGAGAGGTGTGTAGCAGGCAGCTGGATGAATGGGCCTGAGGTTCAAGAGAGAAAAGACTCTGTAAGTTGAGCATGAAAATTTCAGAGCTGTTGGTCTCTTCAGGGTGGTGGAAGCTGGCTGCATCTGTGAGTTGCCCATGGAAAGTTGTAGAGCTAAAGAGACCCAAGCACACAACTGAGAGAACCTACATTTCAGATGTGAGCATGAAAAGAGCCAGTGCAAGAGATACAAGGAAACCGAGAGGGAAAAGGGAAAGCAGAAGAAAGTGGAGAATGGGTTGCTTTAAAGCAGCACTTCTCAAGCAATCTATGAAAGATCTGTTTCTTTTTGTTGTTTGAATTTGCAATCTATCATAACCAATGCTTTTGTAAAAAACAATAAAAATAAATTACTGGGAAAATTATATTTTAAAAAGGCATACAAAATAGAGGCCCGAATTTGTCATTGGGTTCAACAGGTATAAAATTACCCGAAGTTCTGTTAACAGTTTCCAGATACTCTCACTGTACTTATCTCATCGAGGACTGGTATCAAGGCTCACAGACTGGTGCCAGTACATGGACCAACCTGAGACATCACTGCTCTGATGGTCCTCCTGGGCAAGAAGGGAAGACAAATGAGCAGAATATAGCCTCTGCCCTCAAGTAGCTTGAAGTCCAGTGGGATAGAACATTTGCGACACACAGTCAGACTGTGTAGCAGAGGGAACAGAGCACTGCCACTAGGATGCAGGCACCCCGCTTGCCACCATCTCACCCCTGTCGGACTCACGGCATCTCTGGCGTCACTTTTTTTCATCTGTATGATGAAGAGATCATGTCAGATAATTGGACACTGAAGGCTTCCTCATATTGTTTGGATATAGAGCTAAAAACCCTCCATGCCAATAGTTGTCTGTGGGAGGATGGGTAGTGACTGCTAATGGGTACAAGGTTTCTTTGGGGGGTGGTAAAAATATTCTAAAATCAGATTATGATAATGGTTGTACAACTCTGTAAATATACTAAAAAAGCATTAAATATATAAGTGGGTGAGCTTTATGGTATATAAAGTATATCTCAGTAAAGCTGTTTTAAGTGAAAGTAAGAAAGAAAATCCTCCCTGCCACTCAAAATCAGGAGCCATTGGGGGCGCCTGGGTGGCTCAGTTGGTTAAGCGTCTGCCTTAGGCTCAGGTCATGATCTCAGGGTCCTGGGATTGAGCCCCGCATCAGGCTCCCTGCTCAGTGGGAAGTTTGCTTCTCCCTCTCCTTCTGCCCCTCCCCCCCACTCGTTCTCACTCTCTCCTTCTCTCTCTCTCCTTTAAAAAAAAAACAAACAAAACAAAACAGGAACGATTGGCTTGTGTGGATGAGTGGTTGCAGGCCAGAAAGCCAGGAGGACCCAGTTGGCCCCATAGCTAAGGTGGTGGTGAAGAAGCCCTCCTCTGTTGTATATAAAAGTTTCCTTTTAAAGAATACTATTCAGAACTTATCTGTAAAACTTTCTCTTTTTGTTGTAAAACTGGTCTTTTTGTTGACTTCCTTTTATTACTTTAACAACATTTATGGCACCTCCCCATCCTTGTGAAGCTTAAACTCTGGCAAAATACAGACATTAGGCAAATAATTACAAAATTATTAGCTAATTGTCACTGAGATAAGTGTTACTGAGGAAGAATAGAGGGTCCTATGAGAGCATAATGGGGACCTAATCTGGTCTGAAGCAAGAGAAGTCTTCCCGGAGCAAATGTTTTGAGACCTGAAGTGTAGATGTCAGTTCATCACTTAACCTGAGAAAGTCCTATGGAGAGTGCTGGGTGCTAATCATCCAAAGAGACCCAGCACTGCAGTCAGGGGCATTGTGGGGAATGGAGGGGTTCTGTGGTCATATAATTGCAGTCCACATGGTTAAGTAATGGCTAACGGGGGCCCTCAGTGACCCTGAGTCCTTCCTCTGCCCTTGGCCTAGTCATAGTCAGCCCCTTGCCCAGTGCAGAATGAAGAACTGTCCTTGCTAACCCCCAAGGAAAGATATTTCTGTATCCCAGATCCTCTGGATATAAGGAGTCACTGCATGGTTGAGTTACAGATGAGCGCCTGGCCACCAGAGCCCAAGCTCTCCAGAGCCGCCTGCCATCCAGGCACCCGCATTTCATCAAGGCTCTAATCGGCTCCAAGCAGTCCTCAGATGAGCCTGGCTGGTATCCGGCATGAGCTCATCACCGCCAACAGTGGCAGCTGGAGGCCAAGTCTCCCCTGGGTGAAGGAGAGGTCAGCATCATCTGGGCCAGGTCTGTTCTCTGTCCAGTGTACTCCTCCACCTGCACTGGGCCTGGAAATAGAGCTAAGTAGAACTCACATTTCCCAAGGCAAGGCCATCTGCCCTTTGCTGGCCCATTCTTGCTCCTTCAGTGAATGTGCTTGTGGACAGAATGCACAGACAATGGGCAGTACCACAGCTTTAAAAAGGGATGCCAGTCTGAAGGTCAAGGCCTGCAGAATAGCAGCAAAGTTCCCATCCTAGAGTCAGACTGGGGGTTTGCCCAGGACCAAGTTTCCCTCCCCAAAGGGAGTTGTGCTTCTAGCATTCATGCTCTCTCTTCCCTTACATAGAGGCCTGGCAGTGTCCCAGAAAGAGCACAGCAGAGATGCTCTCTTTAGGTTTATACCACAGTCTTCTTCCTGAACATCATTTTGGAAATGAATTCTTTTAAATGTGGGCAGAAGGGGGAGCTTGCCACTTCAGGAATCCTTCAGAAACTCCCTTTGAAGTAATGAACCCTGTGTGGTTGGAAGTGCTAAGTGGGGGTCAGATGACCTGGCACTAACTCAGCCTTGCTGTGCAACCTTGAGGAGTCCCTCCCCTTCACTGAGCCTCATTTGGCCCATCTGTAAAACTAGATCATTGGGTTGCAATCTCAAAGCTTCCTTCTGTTTTCATATTTTGTGATTCTAAATGAATTAATTGCCCTCTGATTTATCCAATTGCAAATCTAAGTATTCTTACTTAATTCAGCAACTTTTAATTATTTTCCTGCAGCTGACCACCAGTATCCCTTTTCTAAGTTCCTCTGATATATGCTCTTAAAATGTCCTGTATAATTTCTTTCTTACACTTACCACAACATGTAGTCCTGTAGCTATTTGATCAATAGATCTCTCCTTTGTTATATAATGTGTTCCCTGAAGGTAGGGTCTGGATCTATAGTGCTTATACTCCCAGCACCCTGCAATATCCTTAGCACATGGTGGGTACTCAGTGAATATTTGTTGAATACATGTATTTATAATGGGCACTGGGCATTATAGGAATTAAAAAGATACAGGCCCTTCCTTCAGACTGCACCCTATAGAGTACCAGTTTGGTGCAAAGGCTTGTACACAAAGCACACTGAGAACAGCACAGGACAGTGCAGGACTTTGAAATAAACTTACACAAAGGGCAGAATAAACGCGTGTAATGAATGAGAAGGGGAAGATCAGTGTTGGCATTGTAGAAGCTCCGTGGAGGAGGGGGACTGGAGGCAGTTCCCAAAGGACAGGTAGAGTTCAAACAAGCAGAGGGAAGGAGGAAAGCTTTTCAGGTGAGTCAGTAACAGAAATAAGGTTTGCATGTTAGAGACCTGGAAGAAACTGGCCACGTGCTGGATTATGGGTAGGGAGTGTGGAGGGCCTTGGGGATGAGCCAGAGGACTTGTACTCCACTGTGAAATCAATAGTGAGCTCCTGAAGTGACTGTCATTTGTTTAATGTCTACAGTAATTTTTACTTTAAAGATTTTATTTTTTAAAATTTATTTTAGAGAGGGTGAGCACACACGCTTGAGGGGGGAGAGGGGCAGAGGGAGAAGGAGAGGGGAAGCAGAGTTCCCGCTGAACACGGAAGCTGACAGACTCGGGGCTCAATCTTACACCCTGAGATTGTGACCTGAGCAGAAACCAAGAGTCAGACGCTCAACTGACTGAGCCACCCAGGTGCCCCAACGGTGATTTTTACTTAAAAAAATGTACAAGATAAAAATTTCAATCAGTACCAGAGTATATATAGTGGAAAAGAAGTCTCCCTTCCACATCCCTAGTCCTCTTCCTCGGAAGCAACCCCTGTAACTTTTCTTATGTATCCTTTCTATTGCTGCTGTAAACAAATTAGCAAAAACTTAGTGGCTTAAAACAACTCAAGTTTATTATCTTAAAATTCTGGAGATGAGTCTAGAGTGGGTCTCGATGGACTAAAAGCAAGGTGTCAGCAGTACATTGCTTTTTGGAGACACAGAGAGAATGTTTTCTTGTCTTTTCCAGCTTCGAGAGGCTGCCCACATTCCTTGTCTCCTAGTCCCCTTATGTCTTAAAGCTGGCAGTGGTCAGTTGTTTTTTCTCCTTTTTCACTCTGACATTGAGTCTTCTGCCTCCCTCTTTCACTTTTAACGACCCTTGTGATTACATTGGGCCCACCTGGATAACCCAGGGTATCCTCCCTTCTCAAAGTCAGCTGATTAGCAACCTTAATTCTATCTACAGCCTTAACTCCCCTTTGCCAAGTCATTTAGCACCGTCACAGGTTCCAGGGATTAGAATGTGGACATCACTTGGGGGACCATTATTCTGCCTACCGCACTCTCAGAGATATCGTATGTTTTGTTTCTTCCTGTTTTTGAATAGTTAATACTTGTACACAGTACAAAATTCAAGAGTTTTTCAGTAAAAGCTCTTACTCCCACCCCATCACCAACCCAAGTATTGCCCTGTTTCTCCACTGTATCTTTATTACTTTTTTTTTAAGATTTTGTTTATTTGTCAGAGAGAGAGCTCGCGTGCACGCGAGCGCACGCAGGGGGAGGGGAAGGCAAAGGGAGAAGCAGGCTTCCCGCTGAGCAAGGAGCCTGATGCAGGGCTCAGTCTCAGGACCCCAGGATCATGACCTGAGCCAAAGGCAGACGCTTAACTGACTGAGCCAGCCAGGCATCCCTCTTTATTACTTTTTCCCTTGAAATTAATAAGCAGTCTGTGGGGAGACCGTTTTAAGACCATACAGATACCCTGCTCCTCATCTAAATTTGCCTCTGGACTTAGCTTCCATTGATGATTCTTTTCTGAACCAATCTTTATACAGTGGTTGCAAAGTGAATATTTTACATCTTTCCCAACCCCAGCACTCACTCCACATTGACCACTCAGCACCTGGCATCCTGTGGTAAACAAGAGTATTTTCTCCCCCATTTACCTGTCTGTTGTGACAATGTGCTCATGGCCACTGTTGCTTTAATTGTTCTATAACTCATTACTCAGTTACGTTGTGCTAAAATTGTCTCAGATTTGTCCAGTGTGGCATACCCCCAATTTTTTTTTTTTTATAGCATTTCCATATTTCCTGGCATAACAAGGTATTTCAGTCTTGTATCCACCTTGTTGCTGCCCTGGAATCAGCCATTTCTCTCAGGGGCCCTAAGACTTTTTAGTGAGCAATTGTATTAGAGACTGAAACCTGAGTACTGGGTTTGCTTATTACCCCTTCTGTTGACAGGACCAGGAAATATATATGGTTATATACACATGTGCATACACATACATGCATATACATATATACACACATATGCATATGCATGTACATATTTTTGAAATCCTGAATACCACTACCTCCCATTCCAGTCCATCCCCACTGGGTTCTTCCCTGTCTTCACACATTTCTTATTTGTATGCCCCTTCTTCTGTAGGGAGAATGCTGGCTCCAAACAGCACTGATACATCTGCTCATTTTCTTACTCCTGTAATACATCTAAGAAGGCTTCAGCCTTGCCTCACCCACACCACTCTGGAAAACAGACTTACTAAACAGAGTTCAGGTCAGGATTTGTTTGTAGTTTTCATGCCTACTCCATCCAGGGCTAAGAGTATATAGTCAAGTGCTAGGTTCATAAGTTACTTGGGTGGTATTTTTTTCCCCTTCAGTGTGTGTGTTTATTCATTTGAAATACAATTGGGTTAATTCTTCAATTCACTTTCAGTTTTAGGGCTTTTCTCCCCTACCTGTTTTTGTTTCAATTTTGTTGTTTGAACTATATAGAAAGATATACTCAGAGGGTGCCTGGGTGGCTCAGTCATTAAGCGTCTGCCTTCGGCTCGGGTCATGGTCCCAGGGTCCTGGGATCGAGCCCCACATCGGGCTCCCTGCTTCAGCTGGAAGCCTGCTTCTCCCTCTCCCACTCCCCCCACTTGTGTTCCCTCTTTCGCTGTGTCTCTGTCAAATAAATACATTTTTTAAAAAATCTTAAAAAAAAAGGATACACTCAGAGAACTAAAACTCTCTCCTATATCTGTCTACCTTTTTCTGCTCCCCTCAGTGAGCCCTGACCCCATGTTTCTTTGTATAAACAAATTATATGTATTTTTAAATTTACCCTTTTTTTTTTTTACACAAAAAGCTTACGATATATGCTCTTCTGCAGTTTGCTTTTTTAAATAACCATATTTCCTGGAAATCACTCGATATCAGTTCACAGAGAGAGCTTCCTCATTCTTTTTTATAGCTTCATAGTATTCCATTGTGTGTTTGTACTGTATCTCCTATGCTTGGACACTGAGGTTTCCAGTATTTGTTAGTTACACATAATGCTACAGTGAATAACCTCTTGCATATATATTTGGGATTGTTGGAGGTGTATCTTTACAGTAAAGTCCTAGAAGTGGTACTGCTGGATCAAAGGGTAAATAAATACATATGTCCTTTAGTTAGATATTGTGAATTTCTCCACAGAAGTTGTTCCATTTTGCATTACCACCAACAATGTCATATGAAAGTGCCTGTTTTTCTCACCTCCCCAACAGAGTGTATTGTCACGCTTTTAAATTTTTGCCAATCTGGTAGGTGAGAGATAGTATCTTTGCATAGTTTTAGTTTGATTCTCTTGTTATGAGTGAAGTTGAACACCATTTCGTAAGTTTAAGAGTCGTTTTATATTATCCTTTTGTGAATTGTCTTTCCATGTCTTTTGCCCATTTTTCTATAGGACTTTTGGTCTTTTTCTTTCTGCTGATTTTTAAAATTTCTTTGAATGTTAAGGATACAGCCCTTTATCTGTGATATATATTGTAAATATTTTCTCCCACCTTGGATTGATACGGTTTTTTGTTTTTTGGTTTTTGGTTTTTTTTTTTAATTTTATTTGAGAGAGAGAGAATGAGAGACAGCATGAGAGGGAGGAGGGTCAGAGGGAGAAGCAGACTCCCTGCCGAGCAGGGAGCCCGATGCGGGACTCGATCCCGGAACTCCAGGATCATGACCTGAGCCGAAGGCAGTCGCTCAACTAACTGAGCCACCCAGGCGCCCTGGATTGATATGTTTTTAACACTTCCCATGTAATTCTGATACACAGCCAGGATTGCGAACCACTGGGATAGTTTAAACTGTGCCAGTTGGAACTGTTTCTTAAAGGAGAGTGCATACAGAGAAAGGATCATGAGCTGAGGACTCAGCCTTGGGTGTCACCCATAACCTGGGACAGAAGAATGAACAGGAACCTGCATAGAAGATAAAGTCATGGGTATTAGGTATCATGAAAATCAAGGTGGAAAAGAATCGAAAGGAAGCAGGATTGGTCAGCAGCATTGATTACTATAGCCATGAGGAAGAAGAAAGAGTTGTTGGGTGTGGTAATGAGGTCCATACCTCTGCCTTCCAACACTGCTTCATCCGTGCTCATTCAGGCTGAGAGAAGACTCTCCTGATCTCTGTGATTTTGTCTAGCAGTATTTCCAGGGACTGGGCTATAGGAGGCCTCTCCTAATAAATAGAAATTGAAGCAATGTAGCCCAACTGCATCATAAGTGGAGCATAATTATTCAGTCAGTAAATATTGATTAAGCTCCTACTGCATGGCACCTACTGTTCTAGCCACAGACTGTTACAACAAAGACCTCATTTTAAATGTGTGATTCTCTCTCACCACTTTCTGAAAAGTTTCTTTTTCCAAGTCCATCCATCTGGTTTGTCATGCAGCCTCAGCTGAGACAAACTTGGTGAAGTCCTTAGAATTAATTAGAGAAAAGTCCTCTTGAGGAAAATGGAGTCATTAGCACCAGCTAGAAGCTCTGAGTCAAAAATGGTCCTCTTGGTATAGACTGCAAGTCTATTCCCTGCCCTCTCCTACCTCCTAATCTCCCCACTGCCCTTCCACTTTTATTTTTGGTGACTGTTGCCTGGTGACTGGGGTTGGCCATAAAGGAAGGAACATAAACTGAGAGAGTCCTTGTTGGCAGTGGCTTCTGGTTTAAAAAAAAAAAAAAAAAGCCACAATTTTATGAGGGAGATGAGTAATTCCTTCAGCCTTGATAGGGGGTTGAAAAGCAGACATCAGCAGATGAATGGTTCCTGCGCCCAGGACTGGAGCCTGTAGCATTTAATATCATAAAGATACCCGCCTCCACACTCCTGATTCTCTCCCAACTGGGAAGTGCGATTAGCAAAAATATTTCATTGGTTTCTGTTCTTGCAAGTGTTCTCGAAGCTGCCTGTAAAGAAGGCCTCCTGCCTTCCCGAAGGTCAGAGTGAAAGTCTGTATATTTGATGAGTATACATTTAGCCCTTGAACAATGCAGTGGTTAGGGGCGCCATGCAGGCGAAAATCTGCATGTAACTTTTGACTCCCCCAAAACTCAGTGACTAATAGCCTGCTGTTGATCAGAAAAGTCTGACCAATAACATAAACGGTTGATTAATACACATTTTGTATGTCATAGGTATTATATACTGTATTGTTGCAGTAATGTAAGCTAGAGCAAAGACGTTATTTTAAAAATCGTAAGGAGGAGAAAATATATTTATAGTACTGTAGTGTATTTATCAAAATAAATCCACGTATAAGTGACCTGCACAGTTCAGATCTGTGTTGTTCAAGGGTCAGCTTCACTTCACTAAGCCTGGCTCAGCCACCACTTTAATGTACTGATTGCTCTCATCCAGGCAGAAGGCTTTACTTAGCTTTGGGAATAAACATGTGAGTGGCAGCATAAGCCATCTCTTGAAAACCCCTCTTCTCTGCTGTGGACATTAGGCTGGGATTGGTCAGCAGAAGCTTAAACATCTGGTCAGGTCAGTCCTTTGGGGTGGTTGATGTTTTATAGACAACCCATCAAGATTGATTGGCCTCATAACTGAATTAGCCAGATGTGTGGGCATTGTGTGCCCTCTCCTCAGCCTCCCTTCAATGTTGTTAGACAGAAGCAGACATGCGATTAGCATGTTTGAAGATGATGTGTTTTCAGGGCATGAACAAAAGCTGCTGCCTTCTGCAGAGACTGTGGCTCTGCCCCAGACCTCAGCAGTATAATTATGACTGCTAAATTCAGCCCAGACCCCAGGCGTGGCTGCCTTGGTCTCAGCTGTCATTTGTGGGAGGGGGTGGGGGGAATGCAGAAGCCCAGGGACCCCGGCTCTTATTATGTGCACTTTGAACTCTGCTTTATCCAGAGTCATTCCCTCCCATGACAGTTGCTCCCAGCTGCTTTCTGGGCACGGAGCCTGCTGCCACCTCTGAGGGTAGTCTGTGCTGGATTGTGGGGAGAGAGGGAAGTGGGACTGGCCTCCTAAGAGCCCACAACTTCCAGGAAACTTGCCCAAAAGGAAAATGAGCTGAGGATCCCCATACTTGCAGTGCGTATGTCGCATGCTATTCAGAAACATCTCTCATCTAGAAAATCCTTACCTTACGTTGCATTGAGCAGAAATCCTTGGCAGGAGTTTTTGCTTTTGCCCTTTTTTCCCCACCTAACTCTGTATATGAATTACGTTTGAACACTTACTTCCATGCTGTCGTACCATCTCTTTTTTTTTTTTTTTAAAGATTTTATTTATTTATTTGACAGAGAAAGACACAGCGAGAGAGGGAACACAAACGGGGAGTGGGAGAGGGAGAAGCAGACTCCCCGCTGAGCAGGGAGCCCGATGCGGGACTCGATCCCCAGACTCCAGGATCATGACCTGAGCTGAAGGCAGTCGCTTAACCAACTGAGTCACCCAGGCGCCCCATACCATCTCTTTTTTAACCAGACTGGCCTACATATTTGCCTTACAACAAGCCAGGCATTTTCATGTCTCCAATAGCTCTGCTGATGCTTAATATTCTGTAGACATCTCATATTCAGTGTATCCAAACCCAACCCTCCACAGACTCGACTCTTCCATATTCCCTATTTGGTGACTGGCAGCATCAACTACTGGTCACCAAACAAGGAAGTATTTTAAGTAAGTCTGATGACTTCACTCTCATTTTTCATCAAGCCTGTCTATCTGAGAATTTTCTCTCAAATCCATCTTCTCTCCTCTGTCCTCACTACCCTAGTTCAGACTTCAGTCTCACCTGGCCAGTTGTAACAGTCTTCTTGTTGGTCTCCCTACTTCCCCTGCAAACCAGCCTATACCCTGCAAACCCTGGCACTCCTCTGTTTGAAAACCTTCAGCAATTCCTAGTGCCTGTAAGATAAGCCCAGATGTTTAACCCACATGCAAGTCTTCCTAGAGCACCCCATCAATCTTCTGCCGCCCTATCTCTAAGAGGGGCTGGGGATGATGGTTTGCTTCAGGATTGGGACCAGAGCTTGGTAGGCCTACCAGGGGATCCCTGCAGCCAGGTGGGTCTGGGGAGACAGGAACTTTTGCTACCACAGGCCCACTCACAGGCTACTTCCCTAGGATAGAGTCTTTCCTGCCTCCAAATCTTTGCACATCCACTTTTCTCAGCCTAGGATGCCCTTTCCCTGCTTCTCTACCTGTCAGACTCCTACTTAGTCTTTAAGAGCCAACTCATTTACCTCTCTTCTGTATAACTTTCCCTGGCTTACCCCCATAAAGTATATCACTTCTCACTCTGTCCCCCCACGGCAGTTTTAGGAGGCTATTTTATTGTTTCCAGCATTACAGTCAAAGCTTCAAAAAAACAGAGCTTCAAATGTATCTCCTCCTTAGACACCCTCTACCCCGCTGCTCCACTCATTCAGCTACCAGCAGCTCTGGTCAGGTGTCTAGTGTGTGGAAGGCCATCCCAGTCTCCCTTCTGTCTGCTCAAGAGATGGGGTGGCTGTCTCCCTGTTCAATACGCCATCTCTGCAATAGACCATTGGTGAGCTGCATCATAGGAAGGAATGCCTAATAATGGTATTTGTAGGGCACCTGGGTGGCTCAGTTGGTTGGGCGACTGCCTTCTGAGCCTTCGGCTCAGGTCATGATCCTGGAGTTCCGGGATCGAGTCCCGCATCGGGCTCTCTGCTCAGCAGGGAGTCTGCTTCTCCCTCTGACCCTCCCCGCTCTCATGCTCTCTCTATCTCATTCTTTCTCTCAAATAAATAAATAAAATCTTTAAAAAATAATAATGGTAATTGTAGTAAAAGTAACAATAGCTATTATTTATTGAGTCCTTACTGTGTACTAAGCTCTATATTAAGGCTTTTATCTCTTTTAATAATTAAAATAACTGAATTTGATTTATTATCTACATATTCCATATGTATAAACAAAGTCACTGTTAAGTAACTTGCCCAAGTTCCTCCATTCACTAGTAAGTAGCACAGCCATTGTGGTATATCTCTGCTTATGATCTCATGAGCAGAATTACCAGTCTGTATCCCCAGAGTCTCTACAGAGTCTGGCATAAAATAGGTGCTCTGGAGTGTTGGTTGGTTGATTGAATGAATGAGTGAATGAATGAATCTGTGTTCTTCCCATTGAACTTGCTTTCAGACTTAAGGGGGGCCGGCTGAGCATCTGTAGCGTATGCCAAGAAGTATGGATTTTGTCTCCTCTCCTAATACCCAGCTGTACACAGACATGTTCCCTCCCACTCAGTAACAAACTGCCTGGAACTCTTTCCTAGCTCATATTTACAAGAGAATGTGATAAATTCTGTATTGATCCCTCCTGTTCCACTGTAAATTTTGCAAAAGATGATTAAATAGAGCAATAGAGTCTGCAGGCATTGTGGCTCAATATGTTGTGGAGTGGCGTATCGACCTCCTCCATCCAAAGGCAGCCAGCGCCTATCCCTGCTGCCCCAGACCAGTAATTAAAATCCTGTGAGACTGGGATTTAAAATCCAATCATATCCCTGAATCAAGCCTTCTAGCCTCCCCCTGTGACGAGTGCAATAAGGTAACGGCAGGAGCATGTTTATGTCTGTGCTGAAGCAGTCCCCATAGGGTGGGTAAGAAATGGAGAGTTGGGTAGCCCTGCTGGCTAAATCACTTCACCCTGACATCACAGCCACTTGTAAGACAATCTGTAGGTACATAAACAAGTCCTAGCCAAAGACCAAATCTCAGACTCTAAGAGCAAAGTATCATGCACAAAAATTCACAAATTGTGTTTCACTGTATACTTCTGTTCCCACAGCCAGTAGTTGGTTTAAGCAAGTGATTTGGCTTGATTAAGCTATGGCCTTTAGTAATCAAGTATGTGTTTGGATTTCTACAGGATCTCTCTGGTTTAATCTAAGCTGAAGCCAGCCTTCCCTGTGCTGAGGCCTGTAATCGAGGCACAAGATACTCTTGAAATAAACTTACCCATCTTCTCCTAGCAGGACCAGGAGCTCTTTAAGAGCTGGGACAGTGTCTTCTTACTCACCTTTGTGTTCCTAGCACCTAGTTTGATGCCAGACACATAAAAGGTTCTCAAAAAGTATCTCTGAATGAATAAACACAAATTAACAATTAGTCTTGGAAAAAAAACCTCCATAAGCTGAGGTGTAAGTAGTAGATCTACCAAATGGTCATCCACTCAGTGCTTGAACACTCCCAGTGCTGGGGAACTCATTTGTTCCTGAGGCTGCTCAGAATCTATCTTTGGATGATGGTTAGAAATTTCTTATATTCAACCAGAATCTGCTTCCAAGGTTCTTAACTTTACCATGGGGCTTATGTAGAATGACTCTAATCCCTGTTCCACTGCTGGCCCTTCCAGTACCTGAAGATGCAGGCATGTTCTTCTAAGCTATCTTTTCTCCATCCTGAACCTCCAGTTCCTTAACCCATTATTCTCATGTGGCTTACCAACCCTTTCCTATTTTTTTTAAAGTTTGTTTATTTTTTTAGTAATCTCTACACCCAGGGTAAGGCTTGAACTCACAACCCAGAGATCAGGAGTCCCATGCTCTTCCACTTGAGCCAGCCAGGCCCCCACCCCTTTCCTATTTTGATCACACTTCCCAGAACCATCTCTACTTTGTCTCTCTTCTAAAACCCATAACTTCCCATTTATCTCCATTACTTTTCATCTCATTTGTTTCAGCTCTTAATGTCAGCCTTCCACCAGGTGTGTCTGGCTCTTCCCACCCTAACCTGACACCTACAGATTTGATGAACAGACCATCCTATGATATTTTTGTCAAGGATAAACATACTAAACAAGACCAACCCTATTTACTGCCACTCAAAACTTCCTTCCAGGTCACCTATGATCCATTAGTCACTCCATTCCCCTTGGGTCTGATTAGTCCACCAGTCACTACTAACCTTCCACACTGTACTGGCACCCAGCCCACAATTCTCCATCATGTCCTCAGGTTGTCCTGAGATATCCCATCAAATGTCTGATGAAGTCCACATTTGCCCTGACTGCACCTGATTGAGCAAACAGATAATCCTGATGAAGAAAGGGAATGAGGTTAGTCTGGCATGACTTGGTTTCTGTGACCCCATCCTCATTGCCTGGCGACCATCACCATTTCCTTCTCTGGATATTCACAGGGCATCCCTTTAGTAATACATCTGATTCTGGAGATGAGACATATGTATATAAAAAGTGTGTGATCAGTTAAGTGTTCTAGGGGTTCAAAGGAGGAAATGGTCCATGTAGGCTAGAGTGGCCTGGGAAAGTTTCCGGGAGTTTGCCACCAGTGAAGAGAATAGTGACAGCTGGTGTGGTCCAGTCCTTCTGGTCACTTGGAACTAAAAGCTTGGGGGTGGGGCCCAAGACTGTGGGCAGGTGGAAAGAGCCCTGGACTAGAAGGCCTGGGTCTAGCACTCACTCTCCCACTCACAGTCTCCATGACCATCTTGGGCTCTAACCTTCCCTTCCCCAGGCTTCTCCAGTCTCTTTTTCCTTAGTGCTTATGCACTGTAACACCTCTGCTCTTCTCTGGCTGGTGCTGTGGCTTCCCATCTCCCCAGCTACACAGTATGTATCTCCCTTGTATTGGGGGGAGGGGAGTCATCATCCTCATCCCCTTGTCCGCCCCACCACACTGCATTGTCACTATTTCTGTCCTGTCTCCCATCAGTCTGGGAGTCTTGCCCAAAGGCAAGAACCGGTCTGATTCTACTGTGTCCCCAGCACTTGGCCCAGCATCAGTACTCAGTGGTTTTTAATGGAATGGCTGGATCCAGTCATGAGGCAGTAGCTCTCTGTTCCATGAACTTCAGATATACCCCTCTCTGAAGGCAAGGGACCCCAACTGACTGTGTCCATTGGGGAGTTAGGACTTGGAGATGATCTTCTAGGATGTCAGTTAATGTGGGTCACTATTCACCTGGTCCCCAGATGGGGAAGCCCTGAATGAGAGGAAAAGGAACCCCATTTTGTACCCTTACAAAACTGTCTATCTCAAACCTACCTCTAGAAATCCTCCTATTATCTTGGTTTTGGAGCATATCAGCACACTGGAAGGGAAGAAGAGAGATGATTTGCCTGTTTTTGAGTCATCAGGTCTTTGGAAAGTAGCACTATGTGGTGGAAAAACCAGACCTGGCTTCTTTAAGAAACAACAACAAAAAAAATTGGTTATGTAAAATTGCAAACAAATACAGAAGAAAGACTAGTGTAACAAATCTGTGCTTTAAATTCCAGCTCTACTGTTTGTCTGCTGGGTGACCATGGGCAAATTACTTCAGCTCTCTGAGCCTCTTTTCTCTGAGTCTTTGTATGATGAATAATTCAGACACTATGTACAAAGAAAGGCCTTATACCCAGCAAATGTTAGCTTATCTCTTTTCATCTCGCTCTTCTGCCAGACTCCGTTAAATCGTCTGGAAAATGGGAAAAATAATACCTCTTCTGCTTTCTTCAAATTGTTAAGAATGAAATACATGGAAGGAGTCAGCACAGGATATGGCATGTAGTGAGTGCTGGGTAGAGGTTTTTGGTCACAAGGGAGGCGGATCTAGAAGTGCACAGGTATGTGTGTGTATGTATCTTGAGAATGCTCACTGGTATGATTTATGGAAATAGCTCAGGACAAGACATCAGGGAACTGGGACTCTTTCTGGTTCCACTCAGCCTCTCGCCGCATTCTGGACAGGTCTCTTCTCTCTCTGACCTGAGGGGCTACATGCATACTAGCTGTGAGGACTAAACAGGGATAGGCCCCCAGGAAAGGGTGGGTGTTGGAAAGACAACAGGAGCCCATGGACAGACAGAGAGCATTGAGAGCTGGAGGGTGGTAGAGGCTTCCCAGAGGGAGGGACCTTGAACAAGGGGTAGTCAGGGAGATAAGGAGCGGGTTTCCAGGCGTGAAGAATGGCCCAAACAATAGTGTGGAGACAGGGAAGGCGTGTGGTTTCTCTGACGTGGTCATTCTTTCTAGGAATGCTTCCTTGGTGGGGAACTCACAACCAGAAAGAGTAGATCGCTCCACACTGACAGACATCTTTGATTATTGGAAAAATTTCCCTTATATTCAGCAAAAAACTTCTAAATGGGGGGTAAACAAACTACTGAAATAGTGAAAATCAGGATGAAGGTGGTAAAGGACCTAGCAGTAAAAATGGAAGGAAGAGTGAATATAAACATTATTATAAAGAACATTATACAGTCTTTTTTTCCCCACCAATCATTTTCAAGCTTTTTATTTTACTCAGTCCAAACAAAACCCCTAGAGGTAGGCAAGGCAGCAATCATTACCACCAGAGAAGTGAAGAAAGTGTCCTGGATCACACAGCCAGGGAGTGGTAACCCCCACCCCAGCAAGCTCCCCCACCCAGTGCTCTTTTAGAGGGCTGGGAGCCAACTACATGTAGGGGAAGGGGTGAGTCACAGAAACTCAGTGGTTGTAGACCTGGATCACTAGAAGGCCAGTATGGCTAATAGAACTGTAGGGGGCAGTGGGGAGTGTGTGAGCATGTCAGTATTAATGAATAATACAGCCTAACCCATTTGTATAGGGTAGTTACTGTTGTGTTTTTTTAAAGCCTTCTTAGGCTAGCGTTATCTTCTTTGATATTCACAGAGGTAGGCAGAGGGCCAGAACGGGTAGTGACAAGGGTGGAGGGAGTAACAAGCTGCCTCCCCCACCGTAATTTCAGCCCTCCACCAAGGATGGGCAAGTGAGCCAGTCTGTCCCACCACTTCCTCCCCACTTCCTGCCCACAGAGCCTAGAGGATGTTGGGGCCTGACCTGACCTTATTTCCCAGAGAGAAAAGAGACCAGGAGCTTTGGCTTACAGGAGTCAGTGACATGATCACACACTTGCTGTCAGAGGGCTCTTCTGAGGCCGGAAGAGCAGCCATGTTTTGTGTGGCCTCAGAAGATAGTCCCTGAAAAGAAATCCATTCATTTGGTAAATCTTAGTGAAACCTGTTCTGTGCCAGGCCCTGTGCTGGGTAGCAAGGATATAGCAGTGGATCAGACATGATCCCTGACTTCGAAGAGCTCTCAGTCTTGGATGCAGACAGACTGTTTCCACGCAGAATGATCACTAAGGTAGAAGCAGAAGGGCCTGTGGGAGCACAAACGGTGATTCCAAACCTGGAATGGGAGGGAAACCAGGAAGGTTTATTGGAGAAGCCTGAACCAGGTTTTTAAAGATGAACAGGTGTTTGCCGGAAGACCAAGGTGGGAGTGAGGTTGAAGGGAGAGGTTGGAACTCATATGAAACTGAGTTCTGTCCTTGGTTTAGTGGGGGGAACCCCTTGGAGAACCATGAGCTCGGGGCTAGGTTCTGGGCACATTCAGGGGAGCCAGGGTGAGACCACCTGTTTCTGATGCAGTAGAGGGGCGTCTCTTCTTAGGGAATTGGAAGAGCTCACCATTAAGGTGTTTTTCCACTCAGGAAATCTATGATTGTGTCAAACCAAAGGCAGGCACTATGCCAGAGAAGAGCAGGGGGTTCCTTGGGTCCCAGTGGGCCAGCCTTCTGTCTTACCAACACCATTTCCACTGCTTTACATGATGAGACCCAAGCCAGCCACTGATACCAGCCAGGACCAGCCCATACCACCCCCCCACACACACACCTTACTTTCCTGACCCAAGCCCTATTGACAGGTCCCCCAGAATCTGAAGGAATTCAAGACAAATGGTTAAGAGGATGGAGTTAATAAAATTTGAAAAATTGAGGCCTGTCACTCCACTAAACTTTTTTCAATACCACTGACAGAAACATATTTCCCCAATGAGTGACCTTCCACAGCTGTAGCGGGCAGGCACAGCCGCAGCAGTGCTGCCAGGAAGCCAGTCTGCTATTTATCAAATATTATAAGCTGGGACACACTAATCTGGAGCAGGGAGAGGAGAGGAGGGGTCCTGCACTATACTGCCTGGGGTGCTCCAGGTGTTGGCCCCAGCCCCAGACAGCCAGTGGGAGGTGACGGATGGCCTGCGATTAGCACTCCCCACCTCCATTCGGCCCTCTCACTTGCTCCCAGAGGCCTGACCCTCTAGACCAGCTGCTCGGCCCGGAGGGGCCCTGGGTGGGAGACAAGGGGAGGTCAGGCCAGGGCACGGGCTATCCTGATGCCCCCGGAGAGGGCAGGCGGGT
This sequence comes from Mirounga angustirostris, assembly GCF_029215605.1. Taxonomy (NCBI): domain Eukaryota; kingdom Metazoa; phylum Chordata; class Mammalia; order Carnivora; family Phocidae; genus Mirounga; species Mirounga angustirostris. Next base: position 56,856,165 of record NW_026991721.1, read on the forward strand.
GAGACCCAGTGTGGTTATTTATTGGAGTATAATGGCTTGTGGCCGTTGGTCGTGGAGGTGAAATCGATCAGTTGTAGAAGTCAGGTTCTATCAATTATTACAGCAATTAGTCAAGTCAGAGCATCAGAGCAAGGGTGTGGGGGGCTGGGGGCCTAATATTAGATGGACATTTTCCATGGTGCCCCCACTCAGCCTTCCTAAAGTGGGAGCAGAAGTGCTGCCCTGAGGCTGCAGAACCTTGGGGAAACCGGCTGGCTAACCCCCTCAGGAGTGGCTGGGGTGGGGACTGACCGAGAGCCTCCTGAGCTAGAGATAGGCCCAACACTGCTTTAAAAGGCATCCCTATGCTGGTTGGCCCAGGTGCAGAGATGTCCTACCTGTCCCCATCCCATCCTTTATGAGAAGTGACACAGCTCCTACTAGAAATTACTCAGTGGCCAATGTTTATGGCACACATTTTTCATTCTGTAAGCAAATATAGATCACTGACAGCACTTGTTTGACGCAGCTAATCTCACCCTCTGTTCTTTCTCCCACTGTCTTCTCTCTCACTTCCCCTTCCTCTCCTCCCTCCCCTTCTCTTCCATTTCTCTTCTCTTCGCTCCTCTTGTCTTTCCCTTCTATAGGTCTCTCCTTATGGATCCCCCTTTTACTCCAGCCCATATCTAGCGACTGAGTTCCCCTTGAGGCTGCCTAAGAAAGGAGGCCTTTCCACTGCTGAATTGTAGGTCCCTTTCAGCCCTAGCCATGATCTAGGAACTTGGGGGGAAGGGGAGGATGCCATCTGCCACTGGCCCTCAGCCTTGTGGAGCCCCTCAGTGTTGAGCACCAGAGAGACCAGGGATGGGCTGGTAAGGCCAAACCAGGTGAACAAGCCCCTTAGTACTCCATTCCTTCCTGGGCCCCCACAGTACTGTCTGTCCCTCCTTTAGCACACTGACACATTCGGCCCAAGTTGTAGTTGTTTGGTCACCTCTCATCCCCATTAGCTTCTGGAAAGCTGGAATTGTGCCTTGATGCAAACTCTAGGTAGCACCTAATCTTAAAGACAGGAAGAGAAGTCTGCACAAGAGATGATCACAGGGGTGTGAGGAAAACCTGAAAAAATGGTTTTATAGAACTCAAAGGAGAGTGGCCAAGGTATCAGTTGCTACAGAATGGTCAAGAAATACAAAAAAGAGGGGCACCTGGGTGGCTCAGTCGGTTAAGTGGCTGCCTTCGGCTCAGGTCATGATCCCGGGGTCCTGGGATTGAGACCCGCATCGGGCTCCCTGCTCAGCGGGAAGCCTGCTTCTCCCTCTCCCTCTCCCACTCCCCCTGTCCCACTCTCTCTGCTTGTGTTCCCTCTCTCGCTGTCTCTCTGTCAAACAAATAAATAAAATCTTTAAAAAAAAAAAGAAATACAAAAAAGAAGACTGTTCCTTGGTTTTGCCAATCCCCCATCAGCCTGCATACAGAGCCCTGCAGATACAAAACACCCAGTCACCGCCAATAGAATTGAAAGAATGAGACTCCAACAGAGCCCCTAAGGACTTGCCTACTAGTTAGGAAGAACACAGATACCCTTCTTACCAGGGAGGTGGCACTTTATCCTGTAAGTGCTGAAAAGCCAGGGAAGGATATTTCAGTAGGGCTGTGTCATGGCTGCCCCGTGGGAGTGTGGAGAATTGGAGTTGAGAAAACCTGGCGATGGGTTTGACTCCTGGTTCAAGCAGATAATTAGCTTTGTGACCTTGGGCTAGTTGGTTCACTTTCCTGGGCCCCAGTTTTCATGTCTGTAGCCTGGGGATTTTAATTTCTCCCTCTCAACAGTGGTTGCAAGGTTTAAGTGATACAGTGTACATGAAGTTCAGAGCTCAGTGTCTGGCACATAGTCAGTGCTCAGTAAATACCTGCAGCCCCTATTATCACCACTCCTAGATTTATAGCCAAGAGACGTGAAAACACTCCACGCAAAGACTTGTACACATACGTTCATAGCAGCATTGTTCACAATAGCCAAAGGGAGAAACAACCCAAATGCCCATCAACTGATGAATGGCTAAACAAAATGTGGCCTATCCACAGAATGGAGCTTTATTCATCCATGAAAAGGAATGCGGCATTCCTGCTTTCATGTTGCAGCATGAATGACACCTACTACAACATCAGTGAACCTTGAGAACATGCTGAAAGAAGCCAGACAGAAAAGGCCGAATATTGTATGTTTCCATTTATATAAATGTCAAGTATAGGCAAATCTATAGGAACAGAAAGTAGACTAACGGTTGCTGGGTTTAGGGGGAATGGTTATGGGGTTTCTTTTCAAGGTTATGAAAATGATCTAGAGGGTGCCTGGGTGGCTCAGTCGTTAAGCGTCTGCCTTCGGTTCAGGTCATGATCCCAGGGTCCTGGGATCGAGTCCCGTGTTGGGCTCCTTGCTTGGCGGGAAGCCTGCTTCTCCCTCTCCCGCTCCCCCTGCTTGTGTTCCTGCTCTCGCTATCTCTCTCTCTGTCAAATAAATAAATAAAATCTTGAAAAAAAAAAAAAAGAATGATCTGGAATCAGTGGTGATGGTTGTACAACCCTGTAAGTATATTTAAAACCACTGAATTATACACTTTAAAAGGTTGGATTTTATGGTATGTGAATTATATCAATAAAAAAGAATATAAATATTTTATTTCAAATTCCTATTAGAAAATAGGATCATGTATAAAAGATTAATTTTTCTCATTGATAATAAGTGTCCTTGGCCTGGATCCTACTTCTTGCTCTCTGCCCCACTCCCTCCTCCTCCCACACCTGTTCCTCTGCAGCCCAGGCAGACAGCCACGTGTAAATGCTTAATAAATGCTTACAATTGTTGATAAATTTATAGACCTTTAAGAAGCAGAGAGCTTCAGTAGGAATAGTTTTATATCCTGGAACAAATGTTTCCACAGCCTAGGAATGAGAAATGCTGAGTTTTACAGCCCATCAGCAAACAGTAGCTAGACACCCACCTTGAGCCAGGCCCCATGCTGATGTGTGTTTGCCTGCATATTTAGTGTTCCCAGCCAGCCCACTATATCCTTATGGCAGGGGCTGAGTCTTAACCCTTCTTTACTTTTAGACTGTACTTCCTTAGCAAGAAAGATCAAGGAATGTTCCATTTAGTACCTAGTTCTTGAGCATCTGCTCTGTTCAAGGCACAACTTTCTTATGTTTCTTCTCTCAAAGCAGGGAGACCGGGGGCCAGGCCAGATCTGATTCTTCTGTGTCTTCTGTGTCTCAAGCCCTACACATTCAAGGTTTGCCAAACTGAATGGAATGTATAGTTTTTGAAGAGGGGAGTGAGGTGTTCAGACCTGAGCTTTGGGAAGGAGATTCTAACAGTGTGGAGGTCAGGGGAGCCTTTCCTCCAAATCTGCCAAGACATTGCACCAAGTAGACACTTGATACATAGGCTCATCAGCTGCCAGAACGCAGAAAGAAAGTAGATGTATGGCCTGGGCAAGCCCCTTCTTTTTATCATACTCCAAGTTCTTTGTCCTCAAATCACAGGAACTAATGATTGGAAGAAATGCCTGCCCACATGCACATACTCACCAACAGTTAGCATTGGTAAGAGCATCAAACCTTGGGGCTACCATAGCCAGGTTCCTGGTGATGTCTACTCCCTTCCAGAGGACTCCGCTAACTCTGGTAGGCAGGAAATACCAAGGTAAAAAAGCATTAAAGGAGAGAGAGCGGAGCAGAGAGCAGAAAAAAGGGGGGCTATTTTACCTTTTTTCGGATATTCTGTGCTTTAGAAAGGAACCCTTTTTATGATTTTATTAATGAATATTCATCTGTATGCAAATGAGCTTGATCATAGGGGCATTTTAATGACTGATGCATTGGTGGTAGGATAGCTGTGTGTATTTGGGGGGTGTGTGTGTATTTGTGTACAACACACCTATGTGTATATAACGCATCTTTGTGTAAGTAGTAGTGTGGGTGGTATGTTTCTGCACATGTGTGCGTGTATGTGCAGGAACCCCGATACCCTGACCTGTCTGTCAGAGAACTAAGGACTGTCCTCTCAGAGTACCTTGACATGTTTTTCACACCATTCTACAATCTCTTAGGTTTTGTTGCTCCCTGTTTCCATGGGAATTCGTTCCTCTGAAATCAGGGCCCAAGTCACCTCTGAGGGAAGGCTGAGGCCCCACTGACCATTCATACAGTGTTTGACTATTTCTCTTCTTGCCAGGAGCCAACCCCCTGCAGAGGAATGAAATGGGACACACACCCTTGGATTATGCCCGAGAAGGGGAGGTGATGAAGCTTCTGAGGACTTCTGAGGCAAAGGTAAGTCTCAGAGAAAGGAGAAGGCCTGTGGGCACTCCGTGCTGCATTTAATCTTTCACTCATTAAATTATGTCTGGCTCCATACCAAAGCCACTTCTCCTTAGATGATTATTGTCTGTTTAAATACAAATCTAGCCCCCAATCTCATCAAGAATAGGAAGCTGCCCCTGTCATGACCAGGCAGAGGCCTGAGCCACTTCTGACTTCTGAGGACTAATCTTCAAATTCAGTTTTTGAGGTAATGGGCCTTCTAGCTCCTTTTCATAGGACCAGGGATAGTTAGACGAAATCTTTAGCCCAAGTACTATTAGCCCAGGCCTCACATATTCTTTAACCTCACAGGCAGTCCTTTCCCATCATCACTCCTTCCAGAATCATTCCCTCACCCCTCCCTTCCACACATACCGCAGAGAGCCTGGTACAGCCTAAGCCCAAAAAATCTCCATCATAAATTGATCTTCTCAACCAAACTTTTGAACTCCCTAAATGCAGGCTGCCTTCTGCTCTTCCCAGCCACTGCGCTATCCCTCAGGAACTACTGGGCAGAATCCAAGAACTAGTATCACAAATCTCAGAGCTCAGAAATCATCAAGTCCCGTGGTGGGAAATCTTACCAAAGCCTAAACAAATAAGTCAGAGGAAACTAAAGCTGAGAGGTGGGCCAGTGCCACAGCCACCTGGCCTAGCCCTTCTCTCCCAGGCAGCTTCTGTGGGGGTCCTTCTGCGGGGCACATGTTTCAAATCTCTGAAGCCTAAATCAGTGGACTCGTCTTACTCCTGAGGAAACTGGAGCCCAGGGATGTGACATGGCTTGCCTTTGGCCCCAGAGTGCTTTAGTGTCAAAACAGAAACTAATAGCCTTGAATACAAGGTCACGTAGTAGGTTCAATGGTAGGACTAGAACTGAAAGACTCATTTTCTTTTTTTATTTGTTTGTTTGTTTTCTTTTTATGGTAAAAATTTTAGATTTAGCCAGCTGGACTCAGTTTAGATAATCCCAGTTTCATTGGCAACATCCAAAGCATCATAGGCAGGAGCCAATTGAACATACGCCTTCTTCTCTCCATCAGGCCTGATCAGGGTGTTGACCTTGGCCACATCAATGTCCTAGAGCTTCTTCACAGCCTGTTTGATCTGGTGCTTGGTGGCCTTGACATCCACAATGAACACAAGTGTGTTGTTGTCTTCTATTTTCTTCATGGCTGACTCGGTAGTCAGGGTGAACTTGATGATGGCACAGTGGTCAAGTTTGTTTCTCCTGGGGGCACTCTTTGGAGGATATCTGGGCTGCCTTCAGAGACGCAGTGTCTTGGGCCATGGGAATATAGGTGACATGCGGATCTTCTTTTCTTTGTGACTGTGGACGTCTTTCAGCACTGCTTTCTTGGCCTTAAAAGCCTTGGCTTTGGCTTTGGCTTTGGCTTTGGGAGGGGCAGGGGCTTCCTTCTTCAGTTTTGGCACCATCTTCGTGAAAGAGCAGACTTGGTTACTGACTCTCACTCTTCTGCTCTTTCCATCATCATGGAGTCTCTTTTGGCACATCGGCGGAAGTGCCTTGAGATGATTCAGTATGACAGGTCCCACCTAGTGTCATATATTCTATGTCTTGAGTAAGAGCACTTAGGTCACTGGACTGAGACAGACAAGACATGGGTTGTGATCCCAACACCACCACTCACTGACTGGGTGACATGGAGCTAGTGTTTCCCTTCACTGAAGCTCAGTTTACCTCCGTGAAATGAAGACATTGCACAAAATGGTTTCTAAGGTTCCATTCAGTATACAATTATCTATGTATTGGTCAGAATAAACCAGATTATGTTGTAACAACCCGGGATTTCAGTGGTATAAAATAGTGAAGATTTATTTTTGGCTTCATGCAGCCTGTCCATGATGGTCTCTGTTCATCATAGGCCCTCAGAGACCAGACTGGCATTACAGCCACCCTCTGGGATGTTGCAGATTGCTGGCCAGAGGGAAAAGAATGCTCTGGAGGGTCTTGCATCGGTAGTTAAATGCTCAGTCTAGAAGTAGACCCTTTACTTCCACTCACAACTCACTGGACAGAACTAATGCCTTGTTCCCACCCAATCACAAGAGGCCAAGAAGAGGAATCCTACCATGTACCCAGAAGGGGGAGAACTGGAAATATCTGGCAACCAGCATTAACCATACAGTTTGTCTCCCCGGGATCCTTAGTAACTATCTTGTGGTAGTTTCTTCCAAGAAGGTGGCAGGGTAGGAAGGGAGATGGGCTTTCACAGCACATCCTGAGGAGTGCTTGGGACTAGCAAGAGTGAAGGTTCCTAGAGAGCAAGCACTTCCTTCCTCTCTGTTCAGATTTTCCACCCCTGGGAGCAGCCCTCGCGGTCAGGTCAGTTTCCTCAGGTGTCTTAAGGAAATCCCTACACATGTTTCAGATAACCTCAGGGACTGCACTCCTGTCGTCCCTCTCAGGCACAATAGCTGTCCCATGAGAGCATACCCTGGACTTGGCCAAGAGAGCCCATGGTGTGTTCAGAGGTATGACAGAGGGTAGGCCTCTCAGTGCCAGCATAGGTGGAGGGGTTAGGGCTGCTGAGGGACCCTTAACTAAATTTGGCTGCCTTAGAGGGGCTTAATGTTGGCCATGTTAGTACAAGACTAGTGCCCGAGTGAGTAATAGGCGCTGTGCCAGGTGCTCTCTGTATTTTTTCTAATCCCATAACAAATCCTTGAAGCAGCTCTTACTACCTCCATTTTACAGGTAGGAAAACTGAAGCTGAGGGGCGCCTGGGTGGCTCAGTCGTTAAGCGTCGTCTGCCTTCGGCTCAGGTCATGATTTCAGGGTCCTGGGATCGAGCCCCGCGTCCGGCTCCCTGCTCTGCGGGGGGCCTGCTTCTCCCTCTCCCTCTGCCTGCCACTCTGCCTACTTGTGCTCTCTCTCTCTGTCAAATAAATAAATAAAATCTTAAAAAAAAAAACAAAAAAAAAACTGAAGCTGAAAGAAAGAAAGCAGATGACTGGGGCACCTGGGTGGCTCAGTCATTTAGCGTCTGCCTTCAGCTCAGGTCATGATCCCAGGGTCCGGGGATTGAGCCCTGAGTCGCGGGCTTCCTGCTCAGCGGGAAGCCTGCTTCTCCCTCTCCCACTCCCCCTGCTTGTGTTCCTGCTCTCACTATCTCTCTCTCTGTCAAATAAATAAATAAAATCTTTAAAAAAAAAAAAAGAAAAGAAAGCAGATGACTTACAGAAAGTCAAGTTGTTATAAGTAACTATTGGGATATGAATTTATGATATTAGATCTGCCTTTTCTGGACCTTATCTATCTATCTATGTATAGTTGGCCTCTTTTTTTTTAACCTGATTGATAGCCTACTGTATATACAGGAGTCTCAAACTGGCAGCCATATTTTATTTTGCCACCCAAGAATTTATTTAAAAAATGTGACCCCTTGGCGGTTGGGAGTGTGGATTCTCCAGCCACAGGGCCCTCAACTCCTTATTATATTATGTGCTGGCCTGTCAGACATTTATATTTCCTACTTGGCCCTGAAGGTGTTTGAGTTATGATCCTAGTTCCATATTTGGAATCTGGAGGGGGGGCGGGTTTCCACTTAATAGTCTTTTTTTTTTTTAAGTTATTTTTTTAGTAATCTCTACACCCAGTGTGGGGGCTTGAACTCATGACCCTGATATCAAGAGTTGCATGCTCTTCCGACTGAGCCAGCCAGGTGCTCTGCTTAGTATTATTTCTTGATAATTTTCCCATTTTCAAGTTATCCATAAGCCTAATCTTTAATTTCATTCTGCCTTTTAAAATGTATCACTTATCTAAGAATCTCTGTCACCTTAAGTGGCCTAAATGATTTTCTCCTTACTGTCAGTTTGCTCAGTTTCTCAGCATTCTCTGTGCAGTAGCTTCCTTGGGCCCCCTGAGAAGATTCAGAGGTAGATGAAGCCCAGCCCCTGTCCTCTGAGCTGGCCGCCTAGAAGAGGAGGATGGGGGAGAGGCAGGCGCTCTTAGCTTTGATACCCACAGACTGATTTGTACGTTAGGAGTGGTCTGCAGAGAGTTTGTGGGGCCTCCGAGAAAGCATGGACCACCTCCAGGCAGAATGAGCAGGGCAGGCTTCATAGAGAAGGTAGCCTGTGATCTCAGTTTGAAGGATTTTACTACATGGAGAGTTTAATACTTAAAGCTTAGACCATTTTCACGTTTTAACTAAGAGACGAAGGACAGAGGTAGAAATATATCTTTGTGTACGTGATGGCAGATAAAACAAAAATATGGGGAGCTGTTCCATGATGAATATCCAGCTGAGGGGGACGTGCTGCTGCCAGCCCTGCATCTCCACTCCCGAAGCCTCATTCCACCGAGACTCACGAGGAATTTATTGCTCATTTTAATCACACCCAGAGAATGAATTGGCAGGAATATTAGGCAGATAAGCCTATCATATATATTTTATTTGCATATCCCAGTGACAGAATCACAAGCACAGTTCCTATATCTATATTTTTTCATTTGCTTCAGGGGTAGCTGGGGATGCAGTGCTCCCCTGGGCCTTCATTCTGGGCTGTAAGCCTGGGTGCTCCCATCAGAGCTGAGGAAAGCCCTCTAGGAGAGAAGGGGTGAGGTACACAAGAGGGTAAGAGGGTTCTCTTACTCCTGTCTTAGGGCGAAGTGATACCCCTTCCCCATTTTGCCCAGCCTGCTCCCTGCTGCATCTCATTTCAAGTGCCAACATACTGCACGCCTAGCCCTATGCTTGGCCTTACCATCTGACCTCCATTGCAGGTTTACTGTGGGCTAGACAGAGCTATATGCTTTATGGGGACAAGCTTTTGCTCTCTCTTTTGTTTTTAACTTTTTAAAAACTTTTTATTGAAATATACTTTTATAAGGTGCATATATTGCAAGTATATAGTTCACTGAATTTTCACAAACTAAACACATCTGATCAAGAAATAGACCATTATATTCAGAAACCCACCTTATACTTCTTCCAGTCACTACCCATCCCCCAAGGGTAAGCATTATCCTGATTTATTTTTACATAATTTCAAAAATAGGTGAAATTCTGTAAACTCTTCGCCCACATTACCTATTGTTAATTTTATCACATTTGCTTTATGATGTATATAAATATTATATATAATATATAATTATATATAGAGAGATACATTATTTTTTCTGAACTATTTAAGAGTAAGTTACACACATGATGCCCCTTTACCCCTAAATAGTTGTGTTTCCTAAAAAACAAGGACGTTTACTTACCTTGGTACAGTCCTCAGAAGCAGGGCATTAATATTGATATTAACTAATCTACAGATGTTATTCACATTTTACCAGTTGTCCCAATGATTATCCTTACAAGAAAAGAGAATTCTGGATCCCAAGTTGGATTTAGTTTCATGTCTCTTTAGTAGTCTCCTTTAACCTGGAATGGTTCCTCAGTTTTTCCTTGTCTTTCATGACCTTGACATTTAATGAGTTCAAGCAGGTTATTTTGTAAAATGTCCCTCAATTTGGGTTCATCTAATGTTTCCTTATGATTAAATTCAGGTTATGCATTTCTGGCAAGAACACCTTCTGGTGTTTATTTTCAGTAAAATCATTAGATAACCCCGTGCTAAAAGTAGGAATAGGAGATTTGTGTTTTAAATCTCATCTCCCTAAACAGACTCTGAACTCCCCAAGGCAGGGAACAGGTCTTTTCTTACCTGCAAGGTGGCAAGTGCAAGCTCTAGAGCCAGACTGCAAGGGTTAGCATTCTGTCTCTATTACTTGCTACCAGAGGAACTTTGTTTTATCTCATCTCTGTACAGGGGAGGAGGAGATACTCTGAACTTCCTAGGGCCATGAGGATTAGAACAGCTAGTCCCCAATCAGGTGAGACTTCACAGTCAATGCTAAAACTAGTGAGTGGGAGTTTGAGGAGTAACAGGATTATTTACATAGGCTCAGATCCTCATCCCTCAGGATACTTAGGAATTACAAAGGGGGAAATGGTAGTAAAGAAACCTGGCACAGACCACCTTAACCAAGTGATCAAAGTTAACATCACCAGTTGTAGGATAATCAACATCCTGTGCCTCCTGATAGGATGCACTGAGAACACAACTCATCTTCTCACTTGAGCCAGTCCTTGCCCCTCTTAACCTTCTCTCACCAGTCCTTGGATCAGCCCAGCTATTTGCAGAATGACATGATCTGATTTACGTATTAAAACATCACTCTGGAAGCAAGGAGGATGGGGCTGCAAGAGAGGAGAATGGAATCCGGGTTGCTGACATAATGGTCACCAAGTGTGGTAGAACTGACACCTGCCCTGTTCCCTGACTTCCTCTACAGGGATGTATACTTGATGAGCTAGTTCAAGAGATTTTCAAGTCCCTTGGGTGCCTCTCTCATTCCCCAGGCTTCTTTATTGGACCTCCTGGGCTCCTCTTACCATCATCCCCTGCACTGAGGGTTTTTTTCCATCATCCCCTGACCCCAGTCTTATCTGTTGCCCTCTGGTCCCTGTGGTGACTTTCCTGCCCAGTTCTCTCTGTCATTCCATCTTCGGAACATGGCAGAAACCCTGTGATGCTAGTTGAGGTCAGAGTCAGGAGGATGGGGCATATGTGAGTGTATCTGAAAGCAGCCAGTAGGCTCTGTGGCCCTGACCTCCCATGAGAGGCAAATTGTAGGTTGGCCTTTCTTCTCTTCCCTCCTCCATACTTACCACATTCTTACCCAGGGTCTCATTCTGCCTACTCATCACTCCCAACCCTGCCTCAGCTGCCCTTTCGGTGAACACACTGCCAGGTTCATTGTCAGACCTGTTCCCTGAGGGATACCCAGTAATAGGGGTGCCTGACTTACCCCTTCTCTCTGTAACCCTCCCCAAAGAAACGACTCATCCCAGCCACCCACCTCTGAGAGAGCCTAGCTAGGCTTCACCCCAGCCTCCCAGCCCTTTCCTGTAAATGCACTCACAGCCAGGAGGGGTGCCATATTAAATCAAGAATGATGGAAACCAGTGGCCACGATTATCCAGCCAAGATGCAGCATGGGGAGCTGGTTGCTGCTGGCTCCAGGTGAGGGCTTCTGAAGCTAATTGCATATGGCTTTTATTAAGATGATCACTCCCCGACTCCTGCTCTCCTGGGTGGCTTCTTCCTAGTGACTCTCAGCCCAGTGCCCTCTGCTTCTACAGGGTGGGTCACCTGCCCTATCTTCTCCTCTCTTGGAACCCTGTTGAAGCAGGGCCTTGTCCTTAGTCCCTGTAGGCTTCCTCTGCATCTCCTCAAAAAGCCAGGAACAGGGGCGCCTGGGTGGCTCAGTCGTTAAGCGTCTGCCTTCAGCTCAGGTCATGATCCCAGGGTCCTGGGTTCGAGCCCCGCATCAGGCTCCCTGCTCAGCAGGAGTCCTACTTCTCCCTCTCCCAATCCCCCTGCTTGTGTTCACTCTCTCACTGTGTCTCTGTCAAATAAATAAATAAAATCTTTAAAAAAAAAAAAGCCAGGAACAGTAGTAGGAGCCCTTACCAAGTGCCTTCTCCCATCTTTCTCTCCTCCCCCAAATAGAATATATACAGACCAAGTATTTTCCTTTCTAGGTTCTTCCATTAGCTAGCTTTTCACAAGCCTGGGCTCATAGCTAATGCCTTAAGAAGTCATTCATTCATTCAGCACATTTTTTTAAAATACAAACTCTGTGCTAAACATTTGGAAAAGAGCATAAAGCAGTAACCTTTAACCTGGTTTAATCCCAGCATCCTATACATTTTTATCAAAAAGTCTGACCCAGGGGCACCTGGGTGGCTCAGTTGTTAAGCGTCTGCCTTCGGCTCGGGTCATGATCCCAGGGTCCTGGGATCGGGCCCCGCATCAGGCTCCCTGCTCTGCAGGAAGCCTGCTTCTTCTTCTCCTGGTCCCCCTGCTTGTGTTCCCTCTCTCACTGTGTCTCTCTCTGTCAAATGAATAAATAAAATCTTTAAGGAAAAAAAAAAAGTCTGATCCTTTTCAGAAGTTTTTCTGAATAGATATTTAGGGTTCCAGGTGGGGGGAGAATGAGGATGTGCCTAGATTTAGGCCACAGGTTGGATCTTTCCCAGGACAATCTAGAAAGCTCCTAAGAAACCAGCCACGGGTGCCTGGATAGCTCATTCAGTTGGGCATCTGACTCTTGATTTCAGCTCAGGTCATGATCTCGAGGTTGCAGGATGGGGCCGGGGCAGGCTCCATGCTCAGCGAGGAGTCTGCTTCCCCTCTCCCTCTGCTCCTCCTGCCGCTCATGCGTTCCCCCCCCCCCCCCGAATAAGTAAATAAATCTTTAAATTTAAAAAAAAAAAAAGGTGCCTGGGTGGCTCAGTTAGTTAAGAGTCCTTCAGCTCAGGTCATGATTCCAGGGTCTTGGGATCAAGTCCAGAATCAGGCTCCCTGCTCAGCAGAGAGTCTGCTTCGGCCCCTGGGTGGCTCAGTCGTTAAGCGTCTGCCTTCGGCTCACGTTATGATCCCAGGGTCCTGGAATCGAGTCCCGCATCGGGCTCCCTGCTCAGCAGGAAGCCTGCTTCTCCTTCGCCCACTCTTCCCTGCTTGTGTTCCCTCTCTCGCTGTGTCTCTCTCTGTTAAATAAATAAATACAGTCTTTTAAAAAAAATTAATTAATTAAAAAAAGAAAAAGAAACCAGCCAGATCGCAGTATAACCTTTCCCCCATACTCACCCCTGTAGAAGTTGAGGACCCTTTCTCCTTGCCCAAGAAAATAACAGGAATACTAAAACCACCTAAAATCATGACACTGAAGAGTTATAGGAGATAAAAAATTTCCCTGGAGAAGACTTAGGGAGACCAAAGAGTTTATACCCAAACCAACAGAGTGGCAAGAAAAGTCATGTTTGCCTATGACAGAGGAAAAAGATAAGTTCTAAGAGGCCCTGTAGATGAGTGCATGGAAAGCACCTAGAGGCAGAATTCTCTACCACGTAAGGAAAACTGACAGGCAGAGATGAGCTGCCTTGTGCAGTGGAGGTGTCCCCAGAACCCAGTTGGTATTGAGATGGTACCCTCAGACCTAGGCTTCTTCAGGAAGGAGCCATTTCTGGGGCAGTGGGGACATCTAAGTGGACTACGCTCCTAGATTCTGCTTGAGCCAGAGAATTCTTCATCTGTGGAGCCCATACAGCTTAAATTAGGTAAAAGGGTTCCAGTGCCCCCACTTCATCCCCCAAAAAAGCAGTGGGTTAGATAGTTATCAAAATGCAGTGAAGGAGGAGAGAAGCAACATTTACCAAAGGCCTGTCAGGGGCCAGCTCCTGTGCTGTCCACTTGAATCCCTCACACCACCACTTCTGCCTATACATTTGCTCTGTGCCAGAGACTCTGCCACATTCTTTGTGTATATTATCGCAACTAATCCTCACCAGCATCCCACCAGGATCCTGCAAGGTGGTGTGAGTTACTGTCCCCATGTTAGAGATGAGGAAACGAAAATTCAGGGAGGTGAATTAACTTCCCCAGGGTCAGCTCGCCAGAGGGTGGGACGAGGTGAGGTTTGAATTCAGGTTTGTCTGGAGCAAAGCCGCTTATTTCTGCCATACAACTTGCCCCACTGTGAGCCAAAAAAGGAGCCGAACTTCCCACAGGGACAACTGTGAGGCTTAAAGGAGACACTGTATGTAAAGTGCAGTGCCTTTGTACGGTGCCTGGCACTCAGCGAGCGGTTCCACAACCAGTAGTTAACCTCATTCAATTGGCAGCATGCATTGACTCCTGGGAGCCAGGCCCTGTGCTGTGATAGAGCTGTGGAGCTGAATAAGACTTGGCCTTTGTCACTGAGGACTGCATGGTTGAGAAGGAGAGACAAACAGGCAGTTAAATAAGTGCTCTGGAGGTGCCAGGGGCAGGCGTGAAGCCTTACACCAGGCTCCTTAGACAATGCGGTATTTAAGTTGAGATCACCAGGGCACTTAGAGGTAGATGGGAATAGAGGAAACTTTGTGGTGAGGGAGCAGTATGAGCAAAGGCCCAGAGGCAGGAAGACTCTGAGACCCATCACTGAGGGCGAGTTAGGAAGCAGACCCGGCAAACCCTCGGCAGCCAGCTTCCATTGCTTCAAGCTGTTTTCGTGGCCAGCCTGACTCCAAGCCGGCCAGGCTTCTACCCAGTGCGGGGCCAGGCAGGATGTGTGCATCTCCCCATCAGAACCTTCCAGCCTAGTGGACCCAAGAGCTGAGAGGGGCTGGGTGGGCAGGGAGGAGGAGGCGGCAGATATATGGCGGAGTCATCAGAGCCAGGTGATGTGTGTGGTGCCTGAGGGAGCAGCACAGTGACACTCTGGATTCCAACCGGCAAGCGTCGCTCCATTGGGATTGGCGCCGAATTATTGCTCCATATGAAACCCAGGACTGATGGGAGCTTTCAGTTACAGACTGATAGCAACAGCCAAAATTGGATTGTTTGCTATTTATTTTTTTTAACTTCTGTCAAGGTCACTACCGTAACAGGAAAACACTGCCCAAGCAGCAGGTATTTTTCATCCACTCTGCCTGCAAGAGCAATCTGCAACCACAACTTTTGTGACAGGGCCCTTACCTTGGCAGATCTCTTTCTAGAAAGCTGTCAGTGTTACGGGGTCTTAGGGGAAAGGAGCCTCCCTAAGATCCAGGTCTTTCTGTCCCACTCCAAGGCCTGCTTCCTTCCCCCATCCACCTGGCTCCATGAGCATTTGATCATCAGACCTGTACACTCACCCTCCCTGCCTGGCCTCCAGATAGTCCCACATCTTCTGCCTAACCCAGTAGTACAGCTTCTTCAAGCCTCCAGTCACCCAGAAGCCTCCCCACAATGTTCCTGGCTTTGCGTATCCTTCCCTTCTCTGGACTCCTGTGCCACCCAGTTTAGCTGTTAATTCTCTCCTCTTCTTATCTGTCACTAGATTTATTTTGCAAACATTCACCAGCTGCCTTCACAGTGCCAGAATTTCTGCAGTGAGTAAAAGATAGTGCCTGCCCTCAGGCAGCTCATAATCGACTTAGAGGACAGATTCACAAACATGGAACAAATTTGGTTTTTGTTTTGTTTTTGTTTTTAAGCAGGCTCCACACTAACATGGAGTCCAATGCGGGGCTTGAACTCAGGACCCTGAGATCTAGACCTGAACTGAAGTCGAGTCGAACACTTAACCGACTAAGCCACCCAGGCGCCCCAACAAATTTGTTTTCAATAGTGGGAAGTTTTGGGGTTTTTTTTTTTGTTTTTTAGTGATAGGTACAAGCTAGAAATAGGCATGCATGCTTTGGAGAAAAATGGTTGATAACCACCTGGGAGGTATTTGTGTACAAGCCCTGCCTCACCTCCCTGTCCAACTTAGAGCTCCCTGAGGGCAGGCCTGGCTCTCCTCTCTTCCCTTGTAGTGTGATCACACTCAGGTCGCCTTCCTTCTGCCTTTTCTAAAGCGGACCAACAAGCCAAGGGCCAGATACACACCAGGCACTCAGCAGCAACTAGAACCCCCTAGGTTCCAGTCCTCCTCCTTCTCCCCACCCTACCATTTCCGTCATAGCATGCACAGGGCCAGACACATGGCAATTGCAGAATAATTGTGTTTAATTGAAATGCAATATCATTGAAGTGGAAGGTGTTCATAGCTCTGGTTTAAAAACCAAAAAGGTGGGCGCCTGGGTGGCTCAGTTGGTTAAGCGACTGCCTTCAGCTCAGGTCATGATCCTGGAGTCCCGCATCGGGCTCCCTGCTCGGCAGGGAGTCTGCTTCTCCCTCTGACCCTCCTCCCTCTCATGCTCTCTGTCTCTCATTCTCTCTCTCTCAAATAAATAAATAAAATCTTTAAAAAAAAAACAAAAAACCAAAAAGGTTTTTGGAGCACCTGGCTGGCTTAGGCGGTGGAGTGTGTGACTCTTGATCTCGGGGTCATGAGTTCAAGCCCCATGTTGGGCATAGAACTTACATTAAAAAAAAAGAAAGAGAGAGAGAGTAAAAACCAAAAAGATTTTCAAGAGGATAAGTGAAAGGAAAGAACCTCTATTTGTTAAGCACTTACACTGCATGCCAGCTCATTATGTATATCATCATATTTAATCCCCAACTTACAGATGAGAAAACTGAGAGGAAGTAACTTGCTCCAGATAATAAGCACATCTTGTAAGTGATAAAGCTGGGATTCAAACCCAGGTCTTTTGTCAGACTGCAGAGTCAAGGGTTAATCTACTAGCAGTACTTTATTTTACTAGCAGGGTGAGCCAGGACTACTGAGCGGTGGCCACCTAAGGTGAGGACTAGGACAAAGGGACAGTGGGAAGGACTGGGCCAGCTTCCAGTGGCCAGGAGCCAGAGTGTGCATCAGGACCCCTGGAGCCCCAGACCTGTGTTTTTTGCCCCTGGGTTATAGTGTAGAATGAAACGGTCCTTCTGGGCCCGGCACTCCTGAGCCACCTTCTCTTTCTCCCCACAGTACCAGGAGAAGCAACGGAAGCGTGAGGCTGAGGAGCGGCGCCGCTTTCCCCTGGAGCAGCGGCTAAAGGAGCACATCATTGGCCAGGAGAATGCCATCGCCACAGTGGGTGCTGGTGAGTATCAGGATGCCAGGCAGCACCAAAAGAGGGCGGGGTGGCTCGTGGTCTGCTGTAGTGAGGTGTACATCCTGTTGTCACTGTACCGTGCAGAGGTGGCTATTACAACTTAACATTTGTTGAGTACTTTCTATGTGCCAGGCATTATGATAAGCTCTTCACCTATGTTGTCGTTTAGTCCTTGTAACAACCCCGTGAGGTTAGTACCATTAAATCCCCATTTTTTAAAAGATATTTATTTATTTGAGAGAGAGAGAGAGCATGAGTTGGGGGGCAGAGAGGGAGAAGCAGACTCCCCACTAAGCAGCAGGGAGCCCAACACGGGGCTTGATCCCAGAACTCTGAGATCATGACCTGAGCCGAATGCAAACGCTTAACCGACTGAGCCACCCAGGCGCCCCAAATCCCCATTTTACAGATGAGGAGGCTGAGATACAGAGCACTTATAATAATCACTCAGGCTGCTTTCCTGTGCTCTAACTCTGAACTTCATCTGGTCCACTGTCCCCATCCCCCACTTTTCAGGTGAGCAGACTAAGACCCAGAGAACAGGAGCTTGTCTATCACTTGTAATGTAGCAACTCAGCCAGAACTAAAACTTCTATCTTTTGTCTCCCAGCCCGGAACTCTGCCACTCTTCAGTATAGTTTGTCAACAGCTGGCTCAATTTTAGGGAAAACATCCTGAACAAGTCTTAAGTACCTTCTTCTCGACCCTAGAAGCTCTTATGTCCCATACTAGGAGCCAGACTGCTCTCTGGTATAACCCCTACTCTAACTGCCCTCCTGCCCATGCAGACCCCACTAGAGAGAATAAAAAACTAAGGTTCTGCTCAAGGTGGTGGGCTCACCTCTATTCTGTGACTCGGGTGCATGACTCTCTGAAGGTGACCTCAGACAGATGAGGCAAGGGCAGAGTAACCCATGCCCAGCTTAAACAAGATATCCCCTAAGGCAGTGCTTCTCAGAACATGGTCTCTGGACCAGCAGCATCAACATCCTCTGGGACCTTGTTGGAATTGCAGATCTCAGGCCTCACCCCAAACTCTATGAAATCAAAAACTCTGGGGTAGGGCCCAGCAATCTGTGTTTTAACAGGCCCTGCAGGTGATTCTGATGCTCAGCTCAAGTTTAAAAACCTCTGCCCTAGTGTGTCTGTCCCATTCATGTTGCTTACCCCTTCTCTCGAAGCATTTGGTCCCACCAGATGCGATCCAGTACTGCGAAAGACAGCACCTGATAGAGGTTCACTGATAAAAGAAGACATCAGGCTGTATTGTGGTACTCCTTTGGGATATGGAATGGCATTTCAGCCCTAGGACACCAATTAGAGTAGTAATTGAAAAATGAAGGCGCCACCCCTGCGACACAGCGAGCCCAGCCTGATCTCCATCCTCCTCACACACCAATGGGACTCATGCGGTGGTCATGAGCCCCTCATCAGGGGCCTGACCTCAGCAGCAGATAAAAGGAGTCCACGATCAGAGCTGCCTCACCAGCTAGAGGTCAGAAGGCTGCCTGTAGCCTCCTGACACACAGGAGCTGAGGAAAGCTTTTTTGAACACACAGACCCCACTACTCAGGCCCAAACCACACTAGGCTGCCCTTTTGTGTCTGGATACAGACATCCACTCTCAGCCACCACCTTGAGGGTGGCAGCCCCCCACTTCTTTGCCAAGGCTGTGGCTGAGGTGGAGGGAGGAGAGACCCTGGGAGCTCTTGGGGGTTGAAGAGAAGAGTTCCCCATGGGAGAGACATTACGTGGGCGGAGAGCTCAGAAAGCATCTCCTACTGGAGTTTCCCGTTCACAGGGGCCAGCACTGCCGCTGCCGTTGTAGTGTTTTCCCTCTGCCTCTTACATGGCCCTTTCCCAGCGGGCTGCCTGCTCCTCTCTGACCTCCTGCTTCTCCCCGGCTTCTCAAGCCCGTAAGATGTGAAGCTCCCAGAAGTTGGAGGGAGCAGGGAGGAGGACTTGGGATCTAGAGAATTAGACCAACGTGGGTCCAAGAGCAGGTCTGCCACTTAACAGCCGTGCAACTCTGGCTACTCACTCGGCCTCTTTGAGTGCCAGTCTCCTCACCTGTGAGCTGGGTGAGGCTCTCACAATACAGCACATGCTCTTTCTAGTCTCTGTCCTCAGGATGTTTACCGTCTAGGGTTGGGCATGTTCTATAGATCAGGCCCACAGTTATTTCCTTCAAGCCAAGACTGATCCATAGTCCCAGCCCCAGGCTGGCCTCTTCCTCTGATCCTACACCGACCTCTGAAGTAACCCACGTTGTCTCTCCTTGTCGTTGGCCCAGAGAAGCAGTAAATGATCCAGCTGCCCACCTCCGAGGGGCTGTCAGAATGTCTGCCCTGAGACCTTCCCTCTACCCAAAGCTCCATTCTGTTACCCAAACTCTGCTTCGGATCAGGAGGGCCCTACGCCTTGTCCTGTGTTAGGGAGGTTGACCCTGCTGGGTTTCCAGTGACCCTAGAAAAGACAGACAGGTATTAGGGCCTGAGCTGTGGGCTTGGTATATCTGCTCCATTTGTATGGTGGTAATTGTATGCCCTCCTAGCTGAGAAGCCTGTGGCTGGTGATCACACTGATAATGATCAGGTAATGTTCACCTACCAACCCAGGTGAAGCATCAGTTACTTTCTGGGTCAGAATTTGTGGTAGGCAAGCAGCAACCAGTGCCTCAAAGTCTCCAGACTAAAGCAGGTGCAGGAGAGAGAGGCGGATCGAGAGGGGTAGGCCAGGCCTCTCTGGATTCTCTAGGCTAGCACCAGATATATGCTAGGGACTGGCTGGGTGGAGCCTGGCACCCCAGGGGTACCATGAGGATGGGCAGCCAGAGAAGTGCCGCAGAATGAATTGATTTGATAAATGGCCATTTATTACCCACACGAATTGGCTGAAACCAATTTCGGTCACATCAACCCCTGGTAAGTGCTGGGATATTGATTTGTGCAAAGTAATACAGTGAATTTATCAGTGTGATCCCCAGCTGCAGGGCTTCTAGCAAGGCTGGCGCACAGTTACCGCCTTACAAATGGAGGAGATAAAGCACCAACCCCTTAGCTTACGCCCCATGGCCTCTCTGGTCTTCTAGGGTCACGGGAGCCAAAGCAAGGCCAGCATACATACCACAAGCCAGAGCGTTGGCACTGAAAGTGAGGGTCTCCTTCCAGAATCCAGAGCCACTCTTAGTCATGGGAGGGGGAGGACACCTAGCCCATTGGGCTGACCTCCTGGGAGCTCAGAGCCTCTATGTCTCACCTTTCTCCTCAGAAGAGCAACCAGCTGTCTATTTAGCACATTCAGGGCTAGACTCCACCCCCTTCTTCCTACTTACCCACCTCCTGTGCTCCTACCTCAGTAAAGGCACCACCATTCACCTGGTCTCTTAAATAAAAACTTAGTTCCTTGGCTTCTCCCTCTCCTTCACCCCTAACAGCCCATCACATTATCAGGTTCTAGCATCCTGCCTCTTAAATGGGTCTCCTTTCCTAATACCACAGCCCTTGCTCAGGACCTCAGGATTTCCCATTTGAACCATGTAGTGGCCTCCTCCCTGGTCTCCCTGCCTCCTTTCGTTCCCCTGTAATCATTTCTCCTCCCCAGCTGAGTAAGCTTTGTAAAATGTGAAAACTTCCCTGTCTAAAATCTTTGGGTGGCTCTTGCTGCTGTAGCCCAGAGTACAAGGCCCACCCGGGCTGCTGCGCCCCACGCCCCCGGCCGGCACGCACACCGGGCTGCTTCTGCTTCCCTGGACGTGCTGTGTTGATCTGCTTGCATTTGTGGGCGTTGCCCTGCTGCCCTCTCTGCTTGGAATAACTTTGCTTCTGGCCCTTTCCTGACCCCATCTCCCACACTCTGGCTGGTTTTTACTTAGCCTGACTCAGTTCAGGAGCAATAGACTGTAGACTCCTGAGAGCAGAGACCATGACTGAATCATTTTTGTTTTTCCAGTTCCTGGCACAGCACTCTTCGTGAAGTAGATGTGTAGTGCAGTTTGTTGAAGTAATTTGGTTGGGCCCCTGTCCATCTCTGTGCTCTGAGGAAAGGAGAGAAGCTGTAAGCCTGCCCTCTAGTAGCTCACAAGCATACTAGGAACATGAGTGTATTGAAATAGTAACAACACTCACACTACTTGACCTTTGACCCCTCCAGTGGACAGGCCATTCCCCAGTCCCGCTCTGGGTTAGCCTGCACACCTGGAAGCTTCCCTGCAGCTCCCTCTAACCAGGGGCTTATCACCAACACCCATTGTACCTGTTCCCACTTGACTCTGAAGCCCATGAATTCCCTCAGGAAAGCTCAGCCATCACAACTCATTTTCCATGCTGGGGTCTGGCCTGAATTCAGAATCTCAGCATCAGCCACGTGACACACAGTGGGCTCTTTCGTGCTTTACTTCCCTTTTTGACAGTCCAAAATCGTAATTGCCCAAGCCCTGCAGCTTTCTGGACCCCCCTCAGAGTCCTGTTTCTGAGCTAAAATATACATCCAGGCCATCCCTGAGTCATGTCGAGGCGGTGATTAATTTAGAAAACTGCTTGCAGTCCCACCTCCACCCCATACCACTTCAGATGTTCTCGTTGTCCACACCATCCTGCCCTTTCCCTGGCCTGCCGAGATACTCAAGACCCAGGCCTTCTCCAGAAAGCCTTCTTAGTCCCCCGCCAGGACACAGGGCCCGTTCTTGGGGCTTCCCATGGACACCTTTCATCACTGCACTTACCACAGGACATCTCTTTGAATGTCTCTCTCCAAAGGTCAGGAACTACCTCTCGTTCAGCATTTCCCCAGGGTTGGGCACACAGGCGTGTGGGCTAAACTCGAGTGAATGAAGCCTAAGCCCCTCTTGACATTCAGCCTCTCTCCAACACAGATTCTCATCCCAGCCTCCTTCTGGAAGGGTGGTGCTCTTCCTTCCAGTGATTCCTGCCCCAGCACACACATGCATGCACACACACCTGGGGTGGAGGGTGTTCAGCAAAAGCTATTTACATTGTTTATATGTAACCACTCAGTAGCAATAGTTTGCCTTCAGAAACACTAATCCTTAGAGACTAAGAAGAAAACTGTTCTCTCATCCTCCCAACCTGAGGTTCCAATCAGTATCCATTCTGACAGCAAACACTTCTTGAGCACTTGCTGTGCTCTCCGAACCTACAAGCTGTAGACAGGAGATTGCTAAAGATGTTCAGGTGACTCAACCACAAGAGTTCCTCTGAAGGACTGGTTCCCCTAAGAGATGCCACAAGCATGGGACAAACATGTTCCAAACATGTTAGGCTAAAAAAACCCTCCCACACCAGATCACTAGAACTTACCAGGAAGGAGGAGTCAGCCCACCCAGATGGCCTCAGAACCTGGAGCTGGACGGAGGCAAAGGCCTGGGATGGGAGGAGGAGGCAGCTGTCTCCTCTCGCTTTGGTTTTGCACATGATGGGTCTTTCTGTCTGGAATGTCCATCACACCCGTACTGCCTGGCAGTGGCCCCTCATCATCCTGGCAGGTGTCAGTCGGGCACGAATGGATCTCCCTCACTTCTCCCAGGACTCCCATCCCACACAGCAGCGCTCATCTAAATGGCACAGACCTTTCTTTAGCCCAGCACCTGGCTCAGAGCTTGTTTGCTGCACAGATGGAGAAGGCTCCCTGGAGAGGGGTTAAGAAGAGAGAGGAAGCCTTCTTCACCCACGGGTAGTAATGACTGCTAGGAGCATTGAGACTCGGGTCCAGGCCTCACTCTTCTTCTCTGTAGAATGGAAATCGAAGTATCTGTTTTTTCGTCCTCGTGATTCCAGAAAGACCAACAATTAATTCATTTAGTCAGCAAGCATTATCCCACCTCTGGGCTAGTCCCAAGGGTCCCTCAGGAAATGAAGCTCCTAGCACCTGCTCTCACAGATTACCCAGCCTGAGCACACCCTCCTCCAGGACACCAAAGGCGCAGGTGGATGAAACGCCTTGCACTGCCCCTCACTGAGCCCCCATCTTCTCTTCGGTAAAATGGAGGTTAATACTGCTCAGGACTAGCACGAGGATGAAAGAGGTATGTGTCCCATACCGCTACAGCTGCCACTGCTACTGTGACTACTGTGGCTGGCACTTTTCTGAAGATCGGGCTCATACAGAGTGCCTTCATAACCCTGGGCTCATTTCATCTACGTGTGGGGCTGGCATAGCATGTGTCTGAGCATTCCTGTTTTATAGCTGAAGAAACCAAGGCTCTACAGGAGTGTATTATTCAAAGCCAGTTAGCTAGAAAGTGGCAGAGCCAGGACTCCAAACTAGATCCTATAACTCCTACCCTGTCTACCATACCACCCTGTAGGTGAAGTGGACCAGAGAATATAGACCCTGGGAGTTAATGGAGTAGAGGTGGGGTTGGATCATCAAAAAGGTTGCTGCATGTGAGTTTGAAGATGGTCCGGTAGTGGTGGGTGCAGCCAGGAGAAGGCGTTCTGCTAAGGGGAAGAACACAGCAAGGAGGCACTGGTGCTGGCCCAGCCTGTGGAGAGGCAGCTGGGCCTGTGGGAGCTAGCAGAGATGGGACCGGCCAAGGAAGGGGCTGAGCTGCCTGCTCAGGGGACCCTGACACCATCTCGAGCCCAGAGAGTAGTCAGGAGACAGTCAGAGGACAGGGGCTCCTGAGGCCATGTATCAAAGGCTGAATGAGCTAGACTGGAAGCTACAGAAAGACAAGTTTTCTGGGTGAGGCTAGGGTATGAGGAGGTGTTGTGGCCGGGGAGGGCTGACTCCTTTCTTTAAACTCCTGAAGCACAAGTTCAGGCTCGCGAGTTAGCCAGAGCTGAGGGTAAAGCCCAGGGCCTTCATTTGTTTACCTGTGTAACCTTGAGCAGGTTACCTAACTTCTCCGCACATATTTCCTCATCTGTAAGAAGGGAACCAAGGGACGCCTGGCTGGCTGAATCGGAAGAGCATGCAACTCTTGATCTCAGGGTTGTGAGTTTGAGCCCCACATTGGGTGTAGAGATTACTAAAAACTAAATAAACTTAAAAAAAAGAAGAAGAAGAAGGGAATCAAATTCCCTGCCCTGCCAGCTTTGTAGATTCATAATGAGGCTCAAATGAAGTTATGTCTATGGAAGTTTTTAATAGACTGAAAAGTCTAGCGGAGTAAGTTGCTGCATTTGCTGGTCCACAGTGAGACATCAGTACCTATGGCCACGTCTCCAGTGGCCCATCAGTGTCTCTGCCCCAGCCTGACAGAACCCTCAAGGCTCCCAGCCGTGGTCATCAGCCACCCTGGCAGCCACACACCCTGGGGGCCTGCCTTCCTCAGTCTTTCCTAGCTGCTTCCATTTTTCATTCTGTCGGACTCCATCTGCTTGGTCGTTTTTCTCTTCAGATATTATTAGAAATATCCAGAGTTGTAATTGTTTAATGGTTGGCATTTCGCCTGTTTCACAGGGGGCCAGATCAAACCCACCCCAGACTCATGCCCCGGGTCTGGCAGAATTGGCCAGGGACAGCTGTGCAGTGGAGTCTGCCTGGCATTATAAAGAGCTCTCTCCCAGGTGCATTATTAGAAAAGAAGGGGGAAAGGTGGCCCCAGGCATAATCCAATTCCACCTTCTCCATGGCGTTTTTGAACTGCATAGCCCAGCAGTGTGCAGCTCTCAGTGGCTGGGAAGCTTTCCTGAAAGAGAAATCCAGATCAGAACCTCAGGTACCTGACACCTGGGGAACCCCACTTCCCCCAGGCCACCTGTCTGAGTGATGCCTGGGCACTTCTGCCTCTCCCAGATACCCCATGAAGCCTGAACCCAGTTCATGCTCAGCTTCTTTCCAACCTACCTTCTCAGTTCACACAACTTTTGGAAGAATGTGATTCCTTTCAGATAATCCCTCTCTCACCCCTGCCCCAACACACATCTACCTAGAGTGTCCACAGAAGTCTAGCCTTTGCCATTTATATCTCTGCCTCCCCAAAAACCCCACCCATGGGTTCTTGTTTCTCTCGGGGCACTGGGGACTCCCATCTCAGCCAGGCTTGGACTACCCCTCATCATCCCCAGCCTTCAGGTACCTGTGAGGCTGGTGGGTTCCTCTGAGAGCCAAGCCTTCCATAGGGCTGGGTCAGCTAGTTTAGAGATGATCTGGGACCTTGCCCAAGGGAGAGGCTGGACTTGAGTGTTTTCTCAGGGGGTATCTCCCAAGAGGTTGCACTTCCATCTGTTCCTCCTGAGGCCAGAACTAGAAAGATCTTTAGGTAGCAGCATTTGAGTTTGAGGTGAGAAAGGCCACAACACGGACCTGAAGTCCTAAGGCAGGTATTTGAGACCATAATCTGACTCCACCCACAACTACTCATGTTCATTCTTGTCTCTCCACCTATGTCATGCTGGCCACCTTTTTTCCCTCCAGATCCTTCCCAGTCTCCGCGATCCCTCATCAGTCCCACTTCTTCCAGAAAGCCGTCCCTGACCTCCGCAGCTACTTCTCTGGAACCCAGCCATACAGATGGTAGCACACGGTATAGCGTTTAGGATCCTTGTACCTCAGTACTGGCCAGTACTTCCCCAAGACCATCAACTCTTTCTCAGTTGACTTGTTTTTCAGGCCTTGTCTTCTGACATATATCCCTTTGTTTATCTCCCCCTGACACTCTGAGAACCAGGCCATACATGCAGACCAACCCTGACATAACACAGTGCTCTGTCCCTTCCTGCTTCTGACTGCCATGTTCCCATTAATGCAACCCAAATTGATACTCACTTTTTTAAAGCAGCTGTATATGAGCAAAAAAAAGAAATGTTTAGAGAGAGAAGAGACTCTACCATCTCTACCAGTCAACTAGTAATCTAGTTGTATGACTTGGGCAAGTCTCTTTATCTTTTGCCTCAGTTTCCTGTTTAGTATAATAGAATTGAGAATAATACCCCTCTCATGAGGTTTGTGTGGGTCTTGAGTAATAAAAAATGTTGACAGTTTTTCCAGTTGTGCCTGGCAAATAGCATGTTCAATAAATGGTTGTTCTTCTAATGGTTCTGCCTCATTCCTCCCCCTGCTCTTCTGCTTGAGTGACGCCTCTGAGCCTGACTCTCCCACTCCGTAGTTAGGCACTTAATTTCCTCACCTTGAATGCACAGCCCTTGATTATATATATACTTCCTCCTGAAGAGGAGCGGTCAGGTCTCACTCGAGCAGAGCTGAACTCCCAGGGAACCTAGTACAGATCTGTCCCACTCCCCCAGCACTGCTCCCCACTGGAGGCCATGGTTAGTGGCAGTGCTAACCGAGTGGCTCACCCGTCTGTGCCCTGAGCTCCACACTACCCTTGACTGGATTCCAGAAAGTACATTTGGCTATACTTCCAGACAGTGGACTAGATCTTGGTTTCCCCAAATGGGAGAGTCCAGAGCTCACACCCCAGATCCCTTAGGGCCTGCCATGGGCTTCTCTCTCTTCTGTTTGCATAGGAGGCAGGCTCAGTCTCCCACCAGTGGTGAGTAGATGGGGAACCAGCCATCTGAGAGCTAAAGTTCCTCTTGAATTCTCCTTCACCAGCCCCCTACCCCTCCATTCACCATCCACCCGCCTTTCAGTTTCCCTGGCAACGCTGAGTGCTCATCCTGGAAAACTTTATCCGAAATCTGCTCTGGGCAGCTTTCCAAATCCATGCTAACCTGATTAGGTGTCTCTAGGGGCCTTGCCAGCTAATCAGATTAGGCAGCACTAATGGTAGTGAGGACTTTGAGTGGGCGCAGAGCAGTAAAACATATTGTATACTTAGTGATAATTATCCTGCCTTTTGTGTCATTGATTTATCTGCCTCCCTCCCTGTCCACCCCGCCCTCCCCAATCTTGTGTGTTTGGCCCTAGCGATCCGGAGGAAGGAGAATGGCTGGTACGACGAAGAACACCCTCTGGTCTTCCTCTTTTTGGGATCATCTGGAATAGGTAACTGGGAACAGATTGGCAAGGGGGCGAGGAGAGCTGGGGGAACCCTAGCTGCTATGGGCCAGGGTCACACAATCCACTGCTATACAACTCCAGCTCTGAAAACAACCACCTCCAAATTACAGAGCTAGCAAGAGGATTATCTGTCACATTAGGAACAGCTGGAATTATGCCCCTCTCTCTGGAAGCTGTGGTGCAGGGCCTACGTCACCTGGACGACCAGGCCCTTTGGGGTTTGTTAGCCCTGGTCCGGCTACTCTGCATCCCCAGAGCTGCCCTTTGAAATAGTTGAACCACCTCCACTGCCCAGCACACCAACCTTATTTAGTGCAGCTTGGGGCATAACCTTCTAGGAAGCTAAAGAAAGCCCCTCATATGGCCAGCACAGTGTGGAGTGCATCGCAAAATTGGTTTCAGTCAAATGCATTGGGGACTTCTCTAGTCAGTTTGGCTGGATTATCTGAGGCAATCTCACCCCCTTACTCTCCACCCTCACAGAACCCCCACCTGCACCACCTCCTCCCACCATTGTCCTGATGGGGAGTTTCATGCATTTGTTGTCTCTTCTTTCCCTCTTAGCATCTTTATGGACCTACCACTCCCCCAGAAGTAGGTTACCTCCATCTCACCATGATACTGTAGAACTTGATTTCCTCTGCTAGAGAGTGACTTCCAAAGGTTTGGCCATCATACCAAATGGCCCTTCAGAGCCACCACTTTGGTATTGTCATTCCTTCTTTATGTTACAGAGAAAGGCTATGAGGCCGAGGAGAGGTGTTCTTAATCCCTCCCAGCCTCTGTTCAGCCTATGGCTCCAAGGCCTGGCTGGATGGCAAGACCATGAGTGTCTAAAGAGATTCAGTGCAGGGACCAGGAAGTCACGGTGCTCCTATCAGAGGCAAGGTTTGCACTGGGCTTCAAAGGACAAGTTGGCTCTGGATTATAAGAGTCCACCTCCCACTCTTAGGATGCTGCCATTAGAAAAAAAGTCTCAGTCTCCATCCCCAGAAAAATCAAGATGCAATGCAGACTTTGATTCTGTTTCCAGCTCCACCTTTAATTCTCCCTCCAATGACTGGGAGAGTCACCGACCCTCCCTGAGCCCATCCATAAAATATATTATTTCCAATGTCCATGCATTTCTAATATTCTTTCATTCCAGAAGACAATCATTTGGTTCTAACCCAACACCTCTCCTTTCCTTCTTATTAGGAAAGACAGAGCTGGCCAAGCAGACAGCCAAATATATGCACAAAGATGCCAAAAAGGTAAGAGCTGGGATGTAGGCCTCGCCACTACTGCTAGCCCCCCAAAATTCTAGGCTCCCTGAATGTGGCAATAGTGAATCAAAAAGATGGACCCTGGTCCAGAAAGCAGGCCTCAGTCTGGCCTCAGCTTGGCCACCAATTGTTCCAGGAATTTGGGCAAGTTATCCAACCTCCTTGTACCTCAGTTTATTCATCTATGAAACAGGAAAAATAATCCTTGCCCTGCCTGACTGCTGGGCCATTTGGGAGAACCCAGTGAGATTCATCCATGCATTTTCAGGCATCTACTCTGGCCAGGTATTGTACTAGATCCTGATAACTCAACATTTAGGACACTCCCCTGCCCTGAGGAACTCAGGCCAGAAAGGGAAACAGCTTTGGAAACATATTATTACTATCTAGTACGTCAAGGCTGTGCCAGAGAGAGTCTTGGGGCCTGTAGAAGAAAACAAGTAGGAATGACAAGATGCCATATTGCTTCTCTCCATTGTATATGAGCTTTTATTTTTTTTTTTTTAAGATTTTCTTTATTTGTCAGAGAGTGCAAGCAGGGGGAGCAGCAGGCAGAGGGAGAAGCAGGCTCCCCGCTGAGCAGGGAGCCCAATGCGGGACTCGATCCCAGGCCTCTGGGATCATGACCTGAGCCAAAGGCAGCTGCTTAACTGACTGAGCCACCCCGGCACCCCTGTATATGAGCTTTTATTTATTTATTTATTTTTAACATTTTATTTATTTGACAGAGAGAGACACAGCAAGAGAGGGAACACAAGCAGGGGGAGTGGGAGAGGGAGAAGCAGGCTCCCCACTGAGCAGGAAGCCCGATGAGGGGCTCAATCCCAGGACCCTGGGATCATGACCTGAGCCGAAGGCAGACACTTAACTGACTGAGCCACCCACGTGCCCCTGTATATGAGCTTTTAAACATGATTTCTTAGGCCCTAAGCTGCAGAGTGGTCACAGTCCCCTTTTCCCCATGACTTTGGAGCCTTTGGACTCACCACAAGAGAGACCTGTCCCTATCCCATATTTTTTTAGGCTCAGGCTCTCAAGGCCTACTTAATTTGACTTTCTGGGGTGACTGGAAGCATCTTCCTGCAGAGTGAAATGTCAGAGCCATCCTCGAAGATTGCAGAAACATTTCAACTAAAGCCAAACATTATTCCACCAGCCTTCCCCTTTGGAGGCTAAGGTACCCCTGCCCACCACCTGAGGTTGCCCGTGACCCCAGATGCCCTTGGCTAATTTCTGTGGAAGGCCTCCACAGCTGAGGCAGTGAGGAATTACTCAGGCCTCTCAGCCAGAACTGCCCCAGCAGCAGAGTCCTAGCCACCTTCCATCCTGCTCCTGGCCTCACTGCCCCTTTGCCCCCTCCCTGAGGGCCTGGCAGCCACAGAAACAACATAGGTCACTCAGGCTGTGTCCTCCTGAGCCACATCCTCGGCCCCCTTCTGCCTAATAACTGGCCAAAGGCTCTGAAGCCTCCCTGGCTCTGCCAGTAGCTATGCTCTGCCTCAGCCAAGCCCAGAGCAGACCCACTTGACAGGCAGTAGGCAAGAAGCAGCACATGGCATGCTAATATGCTGCAACTGAAATAGCATTTTTAAGACAATTCATCAGGTTGGCAGCGATTGAAACAATTAGCACTCTGGAAAGAGCCATAAACTAGCAAGACTATTAGGGAAGATACAGTTACGGGCAGGAACCACCTGATTAGGGATGAAGAATTCTGAGTGGTTTAATTTTAATACTGTCAGAAAGGTTAATATTTAATTACAAATTATAATCTCCTTATCCAAGCCGTCTTAATATGTCTTCATACACAGTGGAAGAAGAAGGAAAGCATCAGCTGACTTGCTGGTGTAGAAAGGAGACGGGGCTTGCTAAGAGACTGATGAGGCAGGTCATTTTCAGTCGGCACATCTGAACAAGGGTCCGACTGACACCAGTGCAGGGGCTCCTGAAAGCATGGGGATGGCATCCTGCAATACACCATCACCCCTCGGAGGAGGTGGGCTGGCGGTCAAGGCCCTGGAGCCAGCCATTCTTCAGCACAGGCTCCAGTTCTACTTTCTCCTGGCCTTAGGCAGGTTGCTTGACTCCTCCAAGTTTCAGCTCTCTCACCTCAAAATGCAGCTGTCCAGCCCTGTGTCTAAAGTTGTCGTGAGCATGGAGCAAGATACTGAGTCACAGTGAGCTCAGGCTGTGGCACACTTAAGTCAGCGCCTGAGCCCTGATCTCCTGTTTATTCATCATGTTGTACTTTCCATGGTACCACCCCATCAACCGTCTTGTTTGACCCCATGAAGAAGATAGCATAGATGCTGAATTAGATCCACTTTGCAGATGAGAAGACTGAGACCTTATAGCATGTAGGGGCAGGCCCGTCCAGGGTCACTTGTGAGGGGAAGAAGTAAAATCAGAATCCAGTCTCTCAACTCTCCTTTCAATGCCATCGTTCCTAGCTGCGGTAGGAGGCTAAATGTAAACTTGTCAATTTGTTCCCGTGTCAAATAGGGAGATGTGAAGCATGAGAAACCCAGTACAACCATCTGTGTATTTAATTTTTAAATCCTAGGTGGTGCCTCTGTAAAACTTTCTTGTACCAACTCCGTGCAGAGTCTGTGTTTAGCACAGACATCTTCTGGCCATGTAACAGGCCAGTGTGAGACCTGCCTTCAAAACCCGAGAGACCTGGACTGTACCCGACGCTAGCAGGACCCAAGGAACGATGTACAGAAAGTGCCGTGTCACAGGAGCTGGAGAGGAACTGTGCGGTAGCACTGGCTCAATGACACCCTCAGTGACACTGGCCAGGGACTCGGTGGCTTGGATTTGAGTTCCGGCTCTCAGATCCTTAGTGCCTCATTTGTAAAAGGTCACTAATGCCTCTGGACCTGGCTGCCTCACAAGGTCTCATTTGCACATTTGTGTAATTTCTTTATCAGATCTTTGGCTTAATTTTTTTCTCTCATTAGCCTCTGCTCTTTCTCCCAAATTTGAGCAGTTTTGTTAACTTCCATTATTAGGCTTAATAATCCTTGAAAGAGAACCTTAATGGGGCTCTGTGATCTTCTCCTGAGGTAGGGTGGTAGCGCCCTGAAGATGGCAGTTAGCATGGCACTGTGACAGAGGGATCGGAAGCAAGGGTCTGAGTCCCCCTGCCTGGGTTCAAACCCCAACTCGAAACTACTCTGGAGTTGGCTGGGATCTCTGTTCACATCTGTTTTCTCATCTGTAAAATGGGTTCAATTATGGTGCCTATCTCATTGGATTATTATGAAGGTTAAAAGTGATCATGTAAACTGCTAAACACCGTTCACACATAGTAAGCAATCAGTACATGTTGGATATTACTATCATAATTGTTGCCTCACTTCTAGATAACCCTAAGTTAAGATCATATGAAACCAAAAGTATTCCAGCTAAGAAAATCAAGCCCTAGAACTTGTTCAAAGTTACTCAGCAAATCAGTAGAAGAACTAGGATGAGAACCCACATCACTTGACATAAGTGATCATTAGAGTCTATACTTCTGGTGTCCTGGGACACTTGACATCAGGGCACAAAGCTCAGAACTTACAGGTGAAGACTGCCAAGAGCTGATTGACAGCAGGAAATATGAGGCAGTAGAGTTAAGTGGCTAAGAGCACAGGCTTGGAGCTAAATTGTAAAACCTGAGGGACTTTGGGCAAGTTACTTTAATCTGTGACTCAGTTTTCTCATCTGGAAGGTAGAAATGATAATAATACTTACCTCATAGACTTGTACATGTTCTGAGCTCTGTATAGCTTGTTTAGAACATTGCCAGGCACTTAATAAGCATCTAGGGACTGTCAGCTATTATCATTAGGTACCCATCTTGGGGCTTAGAGGGCATTGCTCCCTCTGGAAAGCATGCCCAGCTTCCTCATGTTCATGCTCCCGTTCTTCCTCAAGCCTGTGTTTGTCTTGGTTGAGCTGCCTAGGACCTTCTGAAAATGCTTGCTGGCTGATGCCCCATGTTCTCTGATCGCAGCGATAACCTCCACCTGGCCTTAATACTGCTCCAAGCCCTTACCTACCTCTTGGATTAGGTGTTCTCAGGACCCTGGGGAGGCAGGGAGAGGAAACAAGGGCCTGTGCTCCATAAGAAGGAACTGCAGGTCCAAAAGGGGAGGCAGCATGCCCAACGCCACGCAGACAGTGGCCGAACTGGGACTGGAAGCCAGGTCCCTGCCAGAGCTCTTCTGCTGCCCTGTACCTCGGGTACAGAGTGACACAGAAAAACTAACATTTCTGACCAGCAGCCGTGCTAGAACGTGGCTGGAATTTCAGACAGAGATAGCTACCTCTCTCTAGGGTCTTGGTGCCCTGTCATCCCCAGCTCTCAGAAGTGCATTCAGTGAGTGCACTGTCTGAGGTGGAAATGTGTGCCAGTGGGAAAGGAGCCTGGGGAACCCTGGTCTGGGTGGAGGGACAGGGCACCTGGGAATATAAATCCCTAAATTTGTCATGAAAAAGAGTGAACTTGCAACCCCCTTGCTACATATATGCACACATACCCTTTCCCTGGGGCTAATCATGGTTGCACCTCACCCCAAAGGACCAGTTCCCAGCAGATCACTCCTAGACCCCGTGGTGGAGAGAGATGGGCTACAAGCTGCCTTATGGATAGCTTTTAAGTGAAATGAGGAAATGTAAATAAATTAAAAGATTTCTTAGCACAAAAGAGTGGCGCCTGGGTGGCTCAGTCGTTAAGCGTCTGCCTTCAGCTCAGGTCATGATCCCAGGGTCCTGGGATCAAGCCCCACATTGGGCTCCCTGCCCCATGGGAAGCCTGCTTCTCCCTCTCCTACTCCCCCTGCTTGTGTTCCCTCTCTCGCTATTTCTCTCTCTGTCAAATAAATAAATAAAATCTTAAAAAAAAATTTTTAAATAAATAAATAAGGGCGCCTGGGTGGCTCAGATGGTTAAGCGTCTGCCTTCGGCTCAGGTCATGATCTCAGGGTCCTGGGATCGAGTCCCGCATCGAGTTCCCTGCTCAGTGCAGAGCCTGCTTCTCCCTCTCCCTCTGCCACTCCCTCTGCTTGTGCTCTTCTGTCTATCTCTCTGTCAAATAAATAAAATCTTTAAAAATAAATAAATAAATAAATAAATAAATAAATAAATAAATAAATAAATAAAATAAAAGATTTCTTAGCACAAAAGAAACGTAATCTAAAACAAAGAGGCGGGGCGCCTGGGTGGCTCAGTCGTTAAGCGTCTGCCTTCGGCTCAGGTCATGATCCCAGGGTCCTGGGATCGAGCCCCGCATCGGGTTCCCTGCTCTGCAGGAAGCCTGCTTCTCCCTCTCCCACTCCCGCTGCTTGTGTTCCCTCTCTCGCTGTATCTCTCTCTGTCAAATAAATAAAAAATCTTAAAAAAAAATAAATAAATAAATAAAATAAAAAATAAATAAAACAAAGAGGCATGTACCCACAAAGACCTGCAAAGCTGAGGGCACCACGGAGCTGGCTGGGTATTTGTTGCACCCTTCCTTCTCATCATGGTCCACACTGACTGTAACTGAATCTGTCCATGACTGTAACTGAATCTGTCCATGTCTACCTGCCCCACTTGAGGGGTTCTCCTCAAGGATGGAGACCAAGACTTGTTCGCTGCTGTGGCTCCAGCACACACAGGATGCCCTCACCATCCTGACGTGGTAATCAGACCAGTAGAAGCCTGAAAAAAGAGACATTCTGAGCCAGATTTAGAAGAGCAGGGACATGACTTGGGTTTATTGAGGTAGGGAATGAGGGTATCATGCGGGAGATGAGTGGACAGAAAAGGAGGCCAGGAGATAAAAAATATATGAGAATGGGATAGAAGATCTTGCATTGGTGTGGTCTGAAAGCCTAAGGGATATTTGAAATGTGCTCCTCCTTAACCCTTCCCTCTATACCTTCCTGCCTCCAAATGGATTCCTGCTTGTTTTCACACAGGGCTTCATCAGGCTGGACATGTCTGAGTTCCAAGAGCGGCATGAGGTAAGTGAGAGTCCTCGTTGAAGTGTGGTTTGGAGGGCCTGGAAGTCAACAAGACTTTGCCTGGGTATTTTGTTGTGACTTGCTTATGGACCTGAGATAATTCCAGCAGCCTTGGGATTCATCCTTTGGGGGCATATGTGTGCAAGAGGGTCACTGATCTGTTTTGCATAGGACTTGCTCTGAAAAAGAAACCTAGAGAAGATCTGTAGGCTCTTCCATTACGGCAGGATT
This sequence comes from Mirounga angustirostris, assembly GCF_029215605.1. Taxonomy (NCBI): domain Eukaryota; kingdom Metazoa; phylum Chordata; class Mammalia; order Carnivora; family Phocidae; genus Mirounga; species Mirounga angustirostris. The sequence continues at coordinate 56,890,476 of NW_026991721.1, forward strand.
CCTACCACCCCAGAAAAAAGTCCGACTGTCCTTGTTGAGACAGGCACTGCTAATGAGTGAAGCCATTTTCCTGTGCATGCCCATATCAGAAACTAAAAGTATAGAACAGCCTTCCCAGTATATTTCCTTCCTTCCTCCAGGTGGCCAAGTTTATCGGGTCCCCACCAGGCTACATTGGACATGAGGAGGGTGGCCAGCTGACCAAGAAGCTGAAGCAGTGTCCCAATGCTGTGGTGCTCTTCGACGAGGTGGACAAGGCCCATCCAGATGTGCTCACCATCATGCTGCAGCTGTTTGATGAGGTGAAAGTCACTTTGGGCTAGGATGGAGTAGGGGACATCTGGGAGTATGGTGAGCTATGAACAATAAGAATCAAGGGCCCAGAGGCCTGTCTGATCCCTCCTTCACTTGCCACTTCCACATGTGTACATTCGGTCACCTAGCAGATGTGGCTTTGCCCCCTTTCTGGACCAGGGTCCAGGCTGAGCACTTGCGGACAAACCAGCTCTACCCAAGAGTTTTTGTGGCTGCCCAGGCTGCCTTCTAGAGAGACACGGAGCAGAGGTGCCAGGACAGACCTGAATTTTTAGTTACAACTCTGCTCCATCTCTAGGCATCAGGGGCCTCATGTGACAAACAAGGAGGCTGGATCCAAGATAAGCTCCAAGAACCTTTCTGGCTCATGGAGCCCTTTTCTTTCAAGGAGCTCCAGGCTCATCACAAACTAGACAGTCTCCTGCTGGTGGGGTGAGCTCTAAATGAAAAAAACTCCTTTCTTTTTCAGCACATTCTGTGTACTAGGCTAAAGACGCCATTGCCAGCCATCACAATAGCAGGCAGAGTAGAAACCCTCATTTTTTACAGAAGAAGAAACAGGTTCAGAGAGGTTATAAATGTCTTGCCCATGGCATGGAGCTACTGTGCAGAGGAACCATGTTTGGGCCACAGATACATTTGATTCCAGAGTCCCAGTTCTCCCTCTCTCTGCCACTCCTTACCTCACGCAGAGGAGAGAGACTTATGATCGTAGGAGGGGTTGACCTCCTTTAGGGGCCTTGCAGAACTGGGCATGAGGCTTCTCCTGCTCCCATACAGGAGCTATATTAGCCAACATGTGTCCAGATGGAGTCCAGCCTACCTTTCCATTTAGCCCCCTACAGCCCTGGGACAACAGGAAGGGGTTTTGCGTCCCATGTCGCAAGTGTACTCAAGTGCAGGAAGGGACTTCTCCTGGACCAAATAGCACACCAGGTACCAAGCTAGGAAGACCCAGATCCAGACATACCCACAGCTGCCCATCATCTTCCCCACCTGGCCCAGCATCCTTGTCCCTGCCCCAGTTTTATTGCTGTCTTCCTAGCTCCCCAGCTCTTCCCTGTCCCCAGACCAGCCGCTGAGGAATGAAGGCCTGTCCTTCAAAGGTCACATATTCAGTTACCCATACATGTGCTCTGAGACCTCCCACCTCGTTCCAGTCTCTTGATGGGATTCAGGTACACAGCTATGGACCAGACCCAGTCCTGCTCTCTGGGAGCTCCCTGCCTAGTAGATGGATGGAAAGGAGACATGATAATAGTTGATATTTTTGACTTTATGAGCCAGGCACTGTTCTAAAACATTTACTTGTATCAATTTATCGAATCCTCCCACCATCCCTGTGAAGGTGGTTATTGTTACTGCCTCTGTGTAAGAGGAGGAAACTGAAGTAAAGTGAGAGAAGTGATTGGCTTATGGGCATGCAGCTGGCAAGAGGGAGTCCAGGATGGGAGCCCAGGCAGTTCAGTGCAGAGCCTGCAGCTTCAATAATAACTACCACGCAGCTAGGGCCAGAAGAGAGAGGTAGATCTGCAGGGAAGCCTTCACAGGAAGGGAGGGCCCAGCTCAGGGTTTGTGGACACAGCCGCTTCTGACATCTCTGCAGAGGTACCTCTGATGCCCTTCTTGGCCCAGAAAGAGGGAAGGCAGCTACTGACTGAGATACAACAAGCGCCACCTCCAAGTTGTTACCACCTCCATATAAGCCCTGTCTACCCGTCCCCTGCTGCTGTCACTCCACTGACTACCTTCCTACAGCCTCTGCCAGCCTACTACCATTTCTGAAGTCTGTGCCCTTGGTTCCATTGACCAAAGCTGCCATCCGAGAGTACTTAGATTTATGCTTATGGGCTTCTTGTGGACAGGGACCTTGTCTTACTCACTCCAACCACTCCCAGAGCACACAAAGTCAAGGGAAATGCTTTGTTGAGTAACTTAATTCAACAGTAATTCAGCATACCTTCTGAGAATAACTGAGGAGGTTCTAGGTGAACAGAGTGGAGAAGGGCTGGCAGCAGACTCCTACTGTGCAGAAGCACAGGGGCATGAGGCATCCTGGTCTGTCCAGGGAACTGTAGCTGCTCAGCACCGTGCAACTGCAAAAGGGAAGTAAGAGCAGAACAGTAGAGGTGAGTGGGTAAGGTTGGCAGGGACCAGTTATGATCCCAGGCGAAGGAGTGTGGGTTTACTTGTTAGATCATAAGGAGCCTTGAAAGACTTTAAGCAAGAGAGAAACATGGCCAGATTCTCACTTTATAAAGATCCTATAGACAACCGTGAGAGAATGGACTGGAAAGAAGAAGGGGAGTAGCAAGGAGGCTGTTGAAGTATCCAGGCTAGATGTGGGGACGCCTGCTCGAAAGCAGGGCCTTGGGCTGGCCAGAACTCCCAGAAGGCCGACTGTGCAGGACTCAGGGATTGAATGTGAGGGGAGACGGAGGGGCCGAGGGTGGCCAGCTGCAGGATTTCTGGCCTGGGTGACTGGACGGCCGCTGCTGCCTTCAGCTGAGGCAGGGAGCCCAGGAGTACAAGCAGCCAATTGGTGAGGAAGAAGAGGAGCCGAGGTTTGAAATTGCTGAAAATGAGATGCCTGAAGGACGACCAGGTGGAGGTGTCTAAGAGGCCGGCCATCAGTTGGAGAAGTCCAGAGCGCAGGACAGATCTGGACTGGAAGCAAAGATTGAGGAATGTGTCAGCACAGATAGGGTAAGAGAAGCCACAGGAAAGGATGAGATCTCTCAACTAGGGGGTGTATAGTATGCAGAGAAGAAGAGAGGGCTAACACAGAGCCTTGTGACCTATCAGGAAAGTCAAAGAGGGAATGTGGTTCGGTGTGGGGCAGAGGGGACACACAATACACAGTCTCTGCCTCAGTGTTCATGAATGAGTCAGGGAGGCCAGCAGCAAAAAGCACTTCAGCCCACTGTGGTACGTGCTGCACTAGGATAAGTTGTAAGGGCACCTGATCCAGTCTCGGGGCATGAAGGAAGCCCCCCCATTCCCACCCAGCTCAGTTCTCCCAAGCCCGAATGCTCTCAGTAAAACCCCAGGTGGCCCCAGAGCCGGCCGCGCAGGGCAGAAGTCTCAGGAGGACACTGGCCCCTGCCAAGCCTGCCCCTGTGCCTCCCTCCAAGGACAGAAGCAGTGGGAAAGCAGCCCCTACAACCCTGGGGTAGCAGTCACACCCACCCTGTCATTGCTGAGGGGTGGCACAGTGACAGCTCCCTCTCTGGGGAGGACTCTTTGGCAGTCCTTACTGCCAAGGACTCTGAGGAAGAGGAGACATGAACCCTGTGAAAGTCACCCCTTGGGTCAGTCGTACACCGTGTTTGCTCCCCTCACCCACCTGGGACCCATCCCCAGGCCCAGTTAAAAAAAACAGGGCTTTGATCCTGGAGTGGAATTGCCGCTGGTTGTTGTTCTGGCCAGTATAGCAGCGTGTGTACTCCGTCCTCGGGAATGAGCTCTGCGAGGAGTGTCGTATGCATACATTTGGACACATTCTCTCTCTCTCTCTCTCTCTCTCTCACACACACACACACACACCCCTCTGCAGAGACCAGGTCCCCAGAACCAGAATTGCCCTCAGTAGATTCTGTTGATCTGTTACTCATAATCAGGGACGCCAATGGCAAAAGCTCAAGAACATCCACATGCACCCTTGCCTTCCCTTCTTCCCACCCCAAGGCAGGGACCGAAATCAGGACCTGGACCTCAAGGCCCCTTCGAATTGATCCCCTTGGAACTGACACTTTCTAAGAGGCCTGAGGAACGCCTGGGTGGCTCAGTCGGTTAAGCATCTGACTCTTGATTTCAGCTCAGGTCATGATCTCAGGGTCTTGAGATTGAGCCCCTTTCGAGCCTCGTGTTGGGCTCCATGCTCAGCAGGGAGTCTGCTTGAGGATTTCTCTCCTTCTGCCCCTCCCCCTGCTCACGTGCTCTCTCTCAAATTAAACAAATCTAAGAAGCCTGTGCCAAGGGCCAGTATAAAGCAAGGCTAAAAAGCACCAGGTACCATGCCCAGCATGGAGTAGGTACTAAGTTAATGCACATCCCTTCTCCTTTTGCCTCTGGGGGCCAGGGCTGGTCTGCCATTGCTTTGGCTTTAGAAGCAAGGACTGAGCCTGAGTCAGGTCCATACCACCAGGGAAAGGGAAATGCTTGAGGAGGACTAGCTACCAGCTGAGGCTGGGGCAGGCAGGAGCAGACAGGTTGGGGTCAGTGACGTGTCCTCAGAGCCATGTCCTCTGGCCTGGCAGGAATTGTGCTTGGTGGGAGGAGTGCAGTAGGACACAAGAGAACACGAAGCAGGGTACCTGTGGTGCAAGGAGAAGTGGCCCATTGTTGTCCACTGTTGTTACTCCATCAGTTCTGCTCAGCGAGGCCCTGACCGTTGCTTTTGTCATAAATGACTGTAAAGAACTGTTGTACAGTGATACAGCCTTGTTGTTTGCTGAGTGGGTGGGAGCTCCTCGCCCTTGAACTGCATGGCCCCAGATAGCTATACTTCTCTCTTCTCTCATTCTGTCTCTTCTCCCTGCTGTTGCTCCTTTTCTCTTTCCTCAGTGCATCTGTCTCCAGTATAGATGCTTTCTTTCATCTGTGTCGCTTCTAGAAAGAGCTAAAGATTCCAAGGACTCTTCCCACATTGGTTAAAGGAGGAGCCTTATTTTCTATCCCTCTCTGTCAGGCAAAAGGATGGCTTTAAGTTGCAGAGATTATACCTGTTTCAATTCATCTCATTCATTTTGATACAACAAATATATATTACATGTCTGCTGTCATAACAACAGTTCGGAACATTTGCACAGCTTGGCTGACTAAGGATTTTTAACCCACATGACCATATTAGTCTTCACAATGGCCATATAAAATACCCTCCTCTGAACTCCTGCAGTGACCTGGGCTTCCCCTTATAACACTTAACTCAATGAATTGTCATTCCTGGTTTCTTGAGTGTCATTTTTTTTTAAACAAGCATGTTGGGGCGCCTGGGTGGCTTAATCGTTAAGCATCTGCCTTTGGCTCAGGTCATGATCCCAGGGTCCTGGGATCGAGCCCCGCATCGGTCTCCCTGCTCAGCGGGAAGCCTGCTTCTCCCTCTTCCACTCCCCCTGCTTGTGTTCCCTCTCTCGCTGTGTCTCTCTCTGTCAAATAAATAAATTAAAAATCTTAAAAAAACAAAAAAACAAGGAACCTTGTTTAAAAAAGAAGAAGAAGCATGTCAAAGGCTCAGTGAGGCCCCAGTGCCCCAACACAGAGCCTGGCCCAGTTGGGCTTCCAAGAAAGTGCGTTGGATGGATGCATGTTTAATCGGGCTGACTTTTGGGGTGCCAGAGATGAATGAGGGGCACTGATGGATGATAAACAGAGCTTCAGTCTTGACTGGAGTCACTCTCAGCCGGTGGAACAGTTGCAGCCCAGGGCAGGGAGAACCGGGAGGAGTGAGCAGCTGGGGGTTCTGGAGAAACCTCCTGGAAGAGGTGTCCAGGCTTAGCACTTCCTGACTGTGCAGTCATGGTTCTTTCCCAGGGCCGGCTGACGGATGGAAAAGGGAAGACTATCGACTGCAAGGATGCCATCTTCATCATGACCTCCAATGTGGCCAGTGACGAGATTGCACAGCACGCGCTGCAGCTCAGGCAAGAGGCTTTGGAGATGAGCCGTACCCGTATCGCCGAAAACCTTGGTATGGCACACGGCCTGAGCTGTCTGGGCACCTGGGCAAGTACCCAGACCACAGCACGGCTCCTGGGGGCAAGGATGACATCAGGCAGGAGGCCACATCTGTCACCTTTCTATTTGGAAACAAACCTTCCAACCCCTCCTCCAAGTCAGAACTCAAGTCTTGGTCCTGACTCTTGTCCCCATCTTTCCCTCCTTCACACAACTGCTACACTAAGGAACCTCAGGCTTTGTATTTGTAGCACATAAAACTGGACGGGACCCAGGAAGTGCCCAGTCCAATCCTTTCATTCAAGTAGAGACCAGGCTGAGGCCTAAAGAGCCTGAGACCATGACCAGGATCACACAGACCATCGGGGGCAGGGCCAGAGCTCTTTTCATGAATGGGCGCAAGAGGCAGGCACAGTTCCCAGAGCTCCCTAGGTATGGGGAGTAGGCAGTTTATGATTCTTTTTCCACAGGGGATGTCCAGATTAATGACAAGATAACCATCTCAAAGAACTTCAAGGAGAATGTGATACGCCCCATCCTGAAAGTAAGAGGTCTTTGTCCTTCCTACTGGAGTCTCCGATGGGAAGATCCCCTTAGCCATCCTTAGTCTTCCCCGCTGGGGTCCAGTAATTCCCTTTACCCCTTCTGGGTCACAGAGCTCACCCACCCCTAACCCGGCCCTGCAGGCTCACTTCCGGAGAGATGAGTTTCTGGGAAGAATCAACGAGATTGTCTACTTCCTCCCCTTCTGCCACTCAGAGCTCATCCAACTTGTCAACAAGGAACTGAACTTCTGGGCCAAGAGAGTAAGAGCAGGAACTGCCCATGGGTGGGGTTGGGTCATCTGCCCATTGGAAATCAGGGAACACGGGGTTGGAAGCACCACCACCCTAGAGGCATGGAGCACAGTGGTGTGGGACACTGACCCTGGGGGCACACAGTCACTCACAGTCCCGGGCCTCAGGCCAGAGTGGTGAGAGATGGAAAGCACTGGGCCACATGTGGGCATGCTCGTATCTGACCTATCTCAGGCCAAGCAAAGGCACAACATCACACTGCTCTGGGACCGCGAGGTGGCAGACGTGTTGGTCGACGGTTACAATGTGCACTATGGCGCCCGCTCCATCAAGCATGAGGTGAGCACTGGAGCCTGAGAGAAGTAAGGCACCTCCACACCTCCTTCCCCCCATGCCCCCGCCCCGCCCTGGGCTCCCAGCCTGGAATAGTCCATACCCAGAGCAGATGCCCCTTCAGAACCCAAACCAGAAGATGATCAAGTAAAACCCTGGTCCTGGAGGATAAGCAAGTATGAACCCCTGCCAGGAGTGAGGAACTAAGTTGGGAACCTCAGAAACTGACGTCATTGAGTCTTTAGCGTAGTCCTGCAAGCTGTGTGTGGTTAGCCCCACTTTGCCAAGGGGGAAGCTGAAGCTCAGAGCTTTCTGACTTGACCTGGCAGTAAGTGATAGAGCCTGGGCTCCAGGCCACGGCCCCAGCAGTGATGAGCTCTTCACCTGTCACCTACAGGTCGAGCGCCGTGTCGTGAACCAGCTGGCAGCCGCCTATGAACAAGACCTGCTGCCGGGGGGCTGTACTCTGCGCATCACTGTGGAGGACTCAGACAAACAGCTGCTCAAGAGCCCCGAACTGCCCTCACCCCAGGCTGAGAAGCGTCTACCCAAGCTGCGGCTGGAGATCATCGACAAGGACAGCAAGACCCGCAAACTGGACATCCGGGCCCCACTACACCCTGAGAAGGTGTGCCACAACCTCTAGCTTCTACCCACCTGCCTCTCCATGCCCTCAACATCTAATAAAGGCCCCTCGGCTGTGGCATGGCAACTGACCTATCTTCCCCTCATGCCCTTTCCCTCCTCTCCACCCAGCCTGAGGCCTGTTTACCTCCTCATAGCCCCCGGAAGACCCCTCCTCAGCCTCAAAGTCAAAAATAGGGATTTTGCCTTCCCCTGGACCTTTTATTATGGGCCCAAAACTTGCTAACAGGTCTCCAAGGGAGGGGCTGCCTCCCCATCCCCTTCAAGGCAGGGAAGAGAAGGAGGTCCCTTATCTCTGTCCTTCAGCATGATCCCCATGGTCTATAGTCTCTGGACCTTTATCATGGTCCCAGAAAGCTCTGAAGTTTGGCCGCTGAGAACAGATCTGCCTGGGAAAAGACGGGGACCAGGCTGTGCCCTGCCACCCTCTGCTGGCCCTCATGCAACTGAGTCCCCAGAATGTCTGCACAGATTGTGGAGAAAGAGTGCAGAGGCCCAGGCACAGAGGTTGTGCAGTGTAGACTGTAGCTACCTCTTTCCCATAGCTTAGAATTCCAAGGAGAAGGGACCCATAGAACTCCTCCTCCATCCCCTGCCATATGGTGGCTGTTCCCCCTCACCACACATTCTGGTGTCAGGCCAGACCATGTTTCTCCAGCTCTGGAACTAAGCCAGTATAAGGCACCTCGAGGAGGAAGGCTGAGTGGGTCACTACGCTGCTCTGCTCCGGGGCTGGACAACAGTACCAAATGACCAAGCAAGCTCAGCTCTACGGGGCCTCCTTCAGGAGACGAACACAGACATCGGGGAGCTGTAGGGAGAGAGAGCATGAAATCAGGCTGTGCCCAGGTGGCTGTGGAGTCTGCATCAGCTCTGTCTATACTGCTGTCCCAGCCGACTTAGCCTGGAATAAACCGCTCCCAGGGCAGTCTGCCTGTTGGTCACAAAGCAGAGGGTCTGCACACCATCCCCCAAGGGCATACCACAAACGAGCCCCGTTTCAGGCCCGGCTTAGCAGGACACAGCGAGGCCTGGTGCCTCCTTGGGCACCATCAATAGTAGCCACCATTGATGAACACCCCGTCACCCCGCAGGGCCTTTTGGGATCCCTCCTTTTGGTGTTAGCTAATCTCTTTCAGGAAGCAGAAAATAGAGGCAGGAATTAAAGTCCCTTAGGTGAAGGCAGAATGCCAGAACAATGTGGTGGGTACGAGGCAGTCAGAAGTCAGGACATGGGCTCCAGCAGATGCTCCAGCAGTCACTGTCCAGGCCCTCAGGGAGCTGTCTGCTGCTCCCTACCTCAGTGACTGCTGTTCTTTTTACTCCTGCTACTCCTACTACTATTGCCACTACTATTGCTACCGCTGCTACTACTCCTGCTACTGCTAATGCTACTTGTTTTGAAATCATTATAGACCTACAAAAAGTTGCAAAAATAGTTCTCCTGTATCCTTCACCTCACTTCTCCTAATATTAACATCTTACCAAACTATAGTATCGTTATTAAAAGCAGGAAATTAACACTGACACAGTACTAACCTGTAGACATTCAGATTTTGCCATTTTCCCCACTGACGTCCTTCATCTGGTCTAGGGTCCAATCCAGGATCCCATGTTACGTTTTGTCATGTTTCCTTTGTCTCCTTCAGCCCCTGGCAGTTCCTCCACCTTTCTTTGCCTTTCATGACCTTGACACTTCTGACATGTCCAGGTCAGTTATTTTATAGAAGTTCCTCAGTTTGGGTTTGTCTCCTGTTTTCGCGTGATTAGATTGAGGGTCTGCAGTTTTGGCAGAACTACCCAGAAGTGACGATGTGCCCTTCTAAAGGTGCCTTCTAGCGGGGGTGATATTAACTTGGATCATGTGACTGTGGTGGTATGTGTCAGGTTTCTCCACTGTAAAATTAATGGTTTCCCCTTTGAAATTAATAAGAATCTTGCGGGGAGATCCTTTGAAGCTGTGTAAATGTCTTATTTGTCCTTAAACTTTTGCTACGAATTTTAGCATCCTTCGATGGTTTTTGCTTACAAGTATTAATGCTGTGTTGGCCTAATGATGACTTTCTGTTTACTTATCTCATCTGTATTTATTAATTGGTATTCTGTAGGGAAGAGCTATCTCTTTTCTCCCATATATTTATTCAATAATTTATTTATATCAGTATAAACTAATGGATATTTGTTTTATTCTGTGGGTTATAATATAATACTATGGTAGTTTATTCATTGCTCATACTGGCCCAGATTTGGCCATTGGGACCGCTTTCAGGTTGGCTTCTGTATTGTTTTGGCATTGCCCCCATCATTTTTTTAGCCCTTCCTTACTCTCTAGCGCCACAAGATGTTCCAAGCTCACTCATATTTTTCCTGTCCCAGCCCTGGCATCAGCTGTTTTCCCAGATAGCTCCTGGTCCCTTGCACTCGAGAACAGGCACTCGGTGTATTCATTGATACTGGAGTGTCATTCCTTCTAGGCCCCTTCTGCACACAGAGCTAGGAAATAGGTGTATTCGTGTTAACACGCACATCTGAATTTATTACTGTATCTATATGTATATTATTAAAAATCGTGAGCTCACATTGATACCTGCAGTTCCAATCCAGTACCATAGGATTTGTGGCTATTGTTATACTCTACTGTTCTTTTTCTCTTCTTCTACTATCTCCTTTTCTTCTCCTTTCACTCTGTTGGGTGTTCAGACCTCCCTTAAAGCTCTAATGCAGTCAGTCAGTGACCATCCTATATGGAACATTCCTAGTAGATAAAGTTCTTATCCCTGGTGATCAGTCTTTGGTTCAGTCAGCTGTGGCCAGGAGCAGGAGGCATATAACTCAAGACCAGATAACTTTTGTATTAGAAAACCCAATGGCCACCTTCCTAAGGGGAGAGGAGGAGATAGGGTAGACCCTCAGATTTTGAGGGACTTAAGTATCACTTCTACAAATTCTTAACTACACCTCCTAAGGGATGTCGGCCCCTATGTTATGCTTCCATAGCATCCTAGGCAACATTCAGCTCACTTGCATTACTTGTTCTGTGTCTGTCTTTGTCACCAGAAAGCACTGTAAGCACCCAGAGGGCAGATACTCGGTTGTCCAGTTCACTGTCCTATTCACAGGACCTGACACAGTGCCAACATGTGACAGATGCTCCAGGTATTCGGATGGTTGGGCGTGCCCTGCAGTGAGCACAGATCTTCACAGTGGGTCCCAGGACAGAACAGTGTCATTTATTCACTGAGCACACGTTTATTTGTCATGTTCTTGTGGCCAGCCAGTAGGATCTGCCAGGATTGGACCCAGAGCAAATGGGGCAAAGCAAGACCCAGAACCCATATTGAGTATCCTGGAATGCATGAGACAGGGCTTGAAAATGAAAATGTAACACCTTTATTATTCAAAAAGAAAAACTCAAAGATGCGTGGTGATTGTTCTAGAAATTTAGGAAGGGGCATCTGGGTGGTTCAGTTAGTTAAGCATCTGATTTTGGCTCAGGTCATGATCTCAGGGTTGTGAGATCGAGCCCTGTGTCAGGCTCCACACTGGGGACAGAGCCTGCTTAAGATTCTCTCTGTCCCTCTGCCCCGCCCCCCCTCAAAAAAAACCCAAAAAGATTTAGGGGAAAAAAAACACATTTAAGCCATAAGAAAATAGAAAATAGACCAATAAAGATAAAACTTGAAGTTAAAAAGGAGAAAGGGTAAGTAGAAAAATGACTCTTTGAAAACACCAGTAAAATAGATAAAACCTCAGCCTGATAAATAGGAAAAAGAGGAAAAAAGTGTAAGATTAGGAATGAGAAATCATGTAGATACGGAAAAATTCTAAATAATTTCAGGAGAATTCTGTGGCACCAAATTTGGAAACAGAGAAAATAGGTAATTTCCCAGCAGACACCCAAAACATACTTTGAATAGACCAATTAATTACCAAAGAAAAAATCGGAAAGGTGATTAAATGTTTATCCTTCTAAAAAATCATGTTCTTTTACTTAAACTTCTTTTATTGAGATATACATGGAAAAATATGCAAATCACAAGTATACAGTTCCACTGAATTGTCACAAGGTGAGCACTATTTGTAGCCGTCATATCCAGCCCAACAAATAGATGAGTTATAATTTTTCATTTTAATTTAACTGTCTGGGTGTGGAGAAAAGAAGAAAGCGGTGGAAAAGGAAACTAGAGAGGCAAGTTTCCTGCTTTCATAGTGCCTTGAATGCCATCCTAAGAGAATGAAATGACCATATTTGTGTTTTCAAAAGACCCTTTGTTTTGGGGTGACTTCTGACCAATATGCAGCAGATGGAGTAGTTCCAGGCAAACCCCCTTCCCACCCTCAAACATGGAAATAGTGTGTAACAAAAACAACAAAAAGTTCAACACACAACTGGGCTTGAAACTAAAAATGGGAGATCCCAAGGTGCCAGAAATGAATGGGAACCCAAAAGTCCAAGATGTGTGAAGTGGAAGTTAAGGAGTTTTGTATAGACTTGGGACCAAGATATAGGCCTAATAGCTGAGTGCTAGGGCTTCAACAAAGACAGGAGTCTCAAAGGACCACTTCCTTGTGAAATAAAAACTAGAACACCACTCATTGATCTGGTGATCAGTAGGGAAATAAAAGAAAATCTACCATAACTCAGGGATGTAAGTAGAAAGAATCATCTACACAGAAACTTACACATTTGCTGTGTGTGCAAATGTGGTCCAAATTCACAATACCCGAGTGTTTCTGGGATGTCACAATGAAAAATTGACAAAAAGCTAGTCCTGGGCCAGTGAAGGAAACAAAACTGTAAGGATAGTCCCATAATCAAATTTTCACAAAGGAACCTATGAAAAAACAAGTCCTATTTAAAATGAGATTACAGGGAAAAATTAGAAGAAGAGAGAGGAGAAGAAACAAAGCAAAGAAAGGAACAAATGGGAAAATTTGCACTCCAGGAATTGTTATAAAAGAATCTGAGGGGCACTGGGCTGGCTCAGTTGGTGGAGTGTATGACTCTTGATCTTGGGGTTGTGAGTTTGAGCCCCATGTTGGATGAAGAGATTACTTAAAAATAAAATCTTTAAACAAAATCTGAGTTTAAAAGTATATTTAAAATGTTCAGAGAGGTCTTCTGGGTGGCTCAGTCGGTTAAGCATCTGCCTTCGGCTCAGGTCATGATCCAGGGTCCTGAGATCGAATCCCTCATGGGGCTCCCTGCTCAGCAGTGAGTCTGTTTCTCCCTCTCCCTCTGCCCCTCCCCCTGCTCATGCTCTCTCTCCCTCTCTCTCGCTCTCTCAAATAAATCTTTAAAAGAAAATAAGTTAAAGTGTTCAGAGAAATAAAGGGAAGACTAGAAACCATAATACAAGAAAGGACAGTATGAAAAAAGAATAAGTGAATTTGATTAAACCTCCACTCCAGGTTGTTTCCTCAGATTTAGTTCTGTGTTTTTTATATTTAAACAATCTTCTGTATTGTTGTGGTCCTAATCAATACTAGACATTAGATACTAGGACCACTCAGATTCTTAAAGAACAAAGATTTGGGTCACCCACTGGGCAAAGAACACTCATGATCTAAGGAGATGACATAGGGCAAGGGGAATATGGAATGTGTAGGAGAGGAGGGAAGTCACCAGAGTGCCACCCCACCTACTCCTACCTCCAGTCCACAGTCAGTTGTAGAAATAAGGATGCAGCCTCGACCACAGTCCTGGAATTATTTGCTCACCATCCTCTAAGAGTCATTCGGGTCTAATCCCACCATGCCTCACAGGTTTATCACAGTAATCCCAAGAGTCTGAACCTGATCCACCACCACATCACAAACTGCTCCCCTTCCCAACCCTTCTAATATGCCCTCCAGTACTTCCATTCTGTAATCAAATTCTGTATAAGCACCTTCTCATTGGAATGTTTGCTTCATCTCTTCACCTTAATTGTCCCCTGAAGGCATTGCTTACTTTGGCTTTCCCCTAAGAGGCTGCTTCCCCTGTAGCCCTCTGAGGTGGAGGCTGCTTTATTGTCAGAACCAGGACATGAGCCCCCCACTGCTGCTCTGTGATTATTTCTCATCCTTCCTTCCAGCTTTTAAAATTCAGCAGTTTGACTATTCCAGCCCTTGTGTCATTGCCCTTTCTACTGAACTGTCAACTATTGTCCCTCATGCAGAAAAGATTTTAGCCCCTGTATCACTTTCTCTTTTTCCCCACACATGTCATCATTCTTGGTGGCTTTAACTTCCCATGAATGACTTATCCAACATCCTGCTTTCCTTATATTTAATGATCTTTTTCTGCCCCCACTCACTTAAATCACCTATGTCATGGTCACGTCCTAAATTTTATCAACAGTAACTGCACTTCCTTCAAAACCCCCATCCTTCTCTGGCCAGTCTAGTGTCCAGAGTAAAGAAAGAACTTTTACAACTCAACAATAAGACAACCTAATTGTAAAATAGGACAAGGGTCTGAATATACATTTCTCCAAATAAAATGTACAAATGGGCAATAAGCAAAACATCATTAACCATCAGGGAACAGTGCAAATCGAAACTGCAATGAGATACCACTACACACCCACCAGAATGGCTCTAATCAAACATAGACAATAACAAGTGTTGATGAGGATGTGAAGAATTGGGAATGGAAAATTATGCAACCAGTTTGTAAGAGTCTAGCAATCCCTCGAAAGATTGAACATAGAGTTTCCATCTGTCCCAGCAATTACACTCCCAAATATATACCTAAGAGACATAAAACACACCCACACAAAAACTTGTTACGTGAATGTTAAAAAGCAAAAAAGTGGAAACCAAATGTCCATCAAACTGCTGAATAGATAAAATAATGGTATATCTATACAATGGAATATTCAGCCATAAGAAGAATGAAGTACTGATTTGTGCGACAACATGGAGATGAACCTTGAAAACATGTTAAATGTAATGGAATCCAGGCGTGCCTGGGTGGCTCAGTCTGTTAAGCATCTGACTTCGGTTCAGGTCATGATCTTAGGGTCCTGGGGTAGAGCCCCACGTTGAGCCCCAGGTAAAGCCCCGTGCTCGGTGAGGAGTCTGCTTGTCCCTCTGGCCCTTCCCTGCTCATGCTTGCTCTCTCTCTTTCTCAAATATATAAAATCTTTTTTTAAGAAAATGTAATGGAATCTAGTTACAAAAGGTTACATATTCTGATTTCATTTATATGAAAATGTCCAGACTGGCAAATCCATAGAGACAAAATAGATTAGTGGTTGCCAAGGAGAGAGGGGAATGGGAATGATTGATAATAGGGTTCTTTTTGGAGTGATGAAAATTTTTTGTAATTACATAGTGGTGATGGTTGCACAACTTTATGCAAACCAGTGAATTTAAACTTTAGAGGGTGAATTTTATGACATGGATTATATTAGGGTTTTTTTTTAAGATTTTATTTATTTGAGGGGCACCCGGGTGGCTCAGTCGTTAAACGTCTGCCTTCGATTCAGGTCATGGTCCCAGGGTCCTGGAATCGAGCCCCACATCGGGCTCCCTTCTCAGTGGGAAGCCTGGTTCTCCCTCTCCCACTCACCCTGCTTGTGATCCCTCACTCACTGTGCCTCTCTCTGTCAAATAAATAAATAAATCTTTTTTAAAAAGATTTTATTTATTTGAGAGACAGAGCACGCAAGCAGGGGGAGGGGCAGAGGGAGAATGAGACTCTCAGGCAGACTGTGCTCAGCACAGAGCCCAATGTGGGGCTAGATCTCACAACCCTGAGATCATGACCTGAGCCAAAATCAAAAGTCAGACACTTAACCAACTGAGCCACCCAGGCACCCCTTAGTTCTTTTATATCAAAAAAATATATACCTCAGTTTAAAGAAAAATTCTTTAGAAAATAAGCTTTAAAAAAAAACACACCAAAGTTAAATGTCAAGAGAATGAGAGGACAAACCACGGACTGGGAGAAAATATTTGCATATTACATAATCTGATTAAAGACTGGTGTCCAGAATATCCAAAGAACTCTTAAAACTCAACAGTAAGAAAATGAACAACCAGATTACAAAATGGGCAAAGATCTGAGCACACACCTCTCTAAAAAAATACACGGAGGGCAAATAAGCATGTGAAAAGATGCTCAACATCATACATCATTAATGAATCGCATATTAAAACAATACTGAGATACCACTACACACACGTTAGAAAAGCTGAAATCCAGAACCCTGACAGCACCAGTGCTGGTGAGGATGTAGAGCAACAGGAACTCTCATTCTTTGCTGGTAAGAATGCAACATGGTACAGCACACTGTGGAGCACAGTTTGACTGTTTCTTACCAAACTGAACATACTTTTACCATAGGATCCTGCAGTCATGCTTCTTGGTTATTTACCCAAATGTCCTGAAAACTTAAATCCACACAAAAACCTACACACAAAATTTATAGCAGCTTTATTCATAATTGCCAAAACTTGAAAATAACCAAGATACTCTTTTTTTTAAGATTTATTTATTTTTGAGAGAGAACATGCACGCGGTGTGGGGAGTGGGGCAGAGAGAGAGAGAATCCAAGCAGACTCTATGCTGAGCATGGAGCCCAATACGAGGCTTGATCTCACAAGCCCAAGATCATGACCTGAGCCAAAACCAAGAGTCGGAGGCTTAACTGACCGCACCACCCAGGCATTCCTAACCAAGATATTCTTTAGTAGGCAAGTGGATAAGCAAACTATGGTACATCTATATAATGGAATATAATTCAGTGCTAAAAAGAAATGAGCTATCAAGCCTCAAAAAGACATGGAGAAACCATAAATTCATGTTACTAGTGAAAGAAGCCAATGCAAAAAGGCTACATACTGTATGATCCCAACTATATGACATTCTGGAAAAGGCAAAGCTATAGAGACAGTAAAAAACATCAGTGGTTGCCAGGAGCTTGAGTGGGGCAGAGAAGTGGAGCACAGAGGATTTTTAAGGCAGTGAAACTGTTCTGTATAATAGATAATGTTGAGTGCATGTCATTATACATTTGTCAAAACCCATAGAATGTACAACACAAAGAGTGGACCCTGATATAAAATATGGACTTTGGTTTATGATATATCAGTATTGGTTCATTAATTGTAACAAATGTACCACTCTGATGCTGATGTTGATACTGGGCGGCGGGCGGTGGGGGGGGCGCTTTCCAGGAGCGGGGGAATATATGGTAGCTCTATACTTTCCACTGAATTTTGCTATGAACCTAAAGCTGGTCTAAAAAATAAAGTCTGGGGCGCCTGGGTGGCTCAGTTGGTTAAGCGACTGCCTTCGGCTCAGGTCATGATCCTGGAGTCCCGGGATCGAGTCCCGCATCAGGCTCCCTGCTCGGCGGGGAGTCTGCTTCTCCCTCTGACCCTCCTCCCTCTCGTGCTCTCTGTCTCTCATTCTCTCTGTCTCAAATAAATAAATAAAATCTTAAAAAAATAAAAAATAAAGTCTGTTAATTTTATTTTTTTTAGATTTATTTATTTTAGAGAGGGTGGGAGGAGCAGAGGGGGAGGGAAAGACAGAATCCCAAGCAGACTCCCCACTGAGCATGGAGCCCCACACAGGGCTCAATTCCACAACCTCGAGATCATGACCTGAGCCAAAAACAAGAGTCAGAAGCTCAACTGACTGAACCAACTCTGTGCCCCAAGTCTATTAATTTTAAAAAGTTAAATGAACTGTATTTTAATAGAGTTGTATCAAAGAAGTCAAGATTCATATTCTAGCAGGTTAAAATTACAAAACTGGTTTAGGGTCTTCCTCTGCCTGATTTCTGTGGCTTATCTGAACATACTCAGACACAGTATGGATGCTTACCAAGTGCTTGCTGGAAGAGCAAATCACTCAATAAGCTTTCTGTGGCATAATGTCACGATTTGGGTTTTTATCTTTGACAGTTTCTTCCCATTACGGTAACTCCTCATCCAGCTGGCTTATTCTGACAATTAAATATATAAAATAATTATAATGTCCTGATCACTAAATCATACCAGCTTAAAATCCTCAGTGTGGCAGTTAGCATCCCCAGAGCAATCTAAGAGTCAAGCAGAAGCAACACTGTCTTGTACGAGCCCAGTCTCAGAAGTAGCACACCATTAATTCCCACTATATCATCTTTGTTAGAAGTGAGTCTCCCATGGAGAACAATATGGAGGTTCCTCAAAAAATTAAAAATAGAACTACCATATGATCCAACAATTCCACTTCTGGGTATTTACCCAAAGAAAAACACTAACTCGGAAAGACATATGCACCCCCATGTTCATTGCAGCATTATTTACAATAGCCAAGATATGGAATATATGCAGCCATAAAAACAATGAAATCTTGTCATTTGTGAAAATGTGGATGGACCCTGAGGGTATTATACTAGGTCAAACAAGTCAGGGAAAGACAAATACCATATGATCTCACTTATATATGAAATCTTAAAAAAGAAAAAAAAAGACCTTATAGATGCAGGAAACAGTTTGTTGGGGGCTGGGCAAAAGGGCTGAAGGCAATCAAAAGGTATAAACTTCAGTTATATAATAAATGAGTCATGGACATCTAACAAAGAAAAAAATTTTGTGACTATAACAATGGATGTCATTTTGTGATACATACAAATATGGAATCATTATGCCATACACTTGGAACTAACAATGTTATATGTTAATTATACTTTGATACACAAAAATTTAAAAATAAAATGCCTGTGGGGCACCTGGGTGGCTCAGTCAGTTAAGCGTCTGACTCTTGATTTCGGCTCAGGTCATAATTTCAGGGTCATGAGACTGAGCCCTGCATTGGGCTCCACACTCAGTGGGGAGTCTGCACTGAATTCAGTCCCTCTGCGCCTCCCCCACTTGTTCTCTGTCTCTCTCTCTCTTTCTCAAATAAATATTTTATTTTTTTAAAAGAGTTTATTTACTTAGAAGGAAGAGCACAAGCAGGGGGAGCAGCAGAGGGAGAGGGAGGATCAGGCTCCCCACTGAACAGGGAACCCGATGTGGGGCTCAATCCCAGGACCCCAGGATCATGACCTGAGCCAGAGATAGACGTTTAACCAACTGAGCCACCCAGGTACCCCAATAAATAAGTCTTTTAAAAAATAATAAATAAAATAAGATAAAATAACTTGGAGAGCAGGAAGTCTCTAAGTCCATCCCAAACTTAAGAGAAGAATTAAACTCCACCTTTTAAAGCATCAAAGAATTTGTATACATATTTTTCAACCACTACACACACCTGGACACATCATATATCCAAAATTCCAAAAACTAAAAGAGAAAATCTTGAAAGCAGCCAAAGAAAAAAGACACACTATACGGAGGAACAAAGCACACTTCTCACCAGAAGCTCTGCAAGCCAGAAGACAATAGAGTAACATCTTTAAAGTGCTGAAGGAAGAAACTGTCAACTCAGCATTCCGTACCCAGTGAACATATTTCAAAAATGAGAGAGAAACACTCTTTCAGACAAATATAATTTGAGAGAATTCATTACCATCACACCTGCATTAAAAAATTTTAATGTTAAAGGAAGAAATGTTAAAGGAAGTTCTTCAGGAAGATGGAATATGATATCAGAGAGAAACTTTGATCTACATAAAGAAATGTAGATCTCCATAAATGGTTAAAATGAAGACTGAACCCAGCCTTGTTTTAACAATAGTGCCCACTGCTGTCCACTTTCGCTTGGAAGGATCACAGAGCTTTGAAGGCCCAGAAAAGGATGTGTTGGTGGGCTCCAGACTGATGGGTAGGGTCTTCTCTGTGACCTAGGGAACCTTTGGAACCTTCACCGAGGGCTTGGATTTTCTTCAAATGATGGCACCACTGAAATCTTACTGCTTCTAGGGGCACCTGGCTGGCTCAGTTGGTAGAGCATATGACTCTTGATCTCGGGATTGTGAGTTCAAGCCCCATGTTGGGTGTGGAGATTCCTCTAAATAAATAAATAAATAAAATCTTTAAAAAAGAAAAATCTAGGGCACCTGGGTGGCTCAATTGGTTAAGAATCCAACTCTTGATTTCGGCTCCAGTCATGGTCTCAGGGTCCTAAGATCAAGCCCCGTGTGTTAGGCTCTGTGCTCGTCAGGGAGTCTGCATGAGATTCTCATTCTCCCTCTCCCTCTGCCCCTCCCCCTACTCATACACACTTGCTCTCTCTGTCTCTCTCTCAAAATAAATAAATAAATCTTTAAAAAAAAAAAATCTTACCCCTTCCAGGAAGTCTCCATCAAAGAATTAGAAGATTCAGTACTGGCAGACCCCTAGGCAACAGTCTATTCAGCATTCCCCTTCTGATAGCAATGCTCTCCCTCACCCCTTCACACCATCCAAACACTTTTCAAGGTTGCTGTCATATTGGTCCATTCACTGCCATCCATTGCTCTCTGGATACATCTGGGTACATTTTACTTGTCCTAAGGTAACAACCTAATATGACCCAAGCTGGACCAATCAGATTCCCTTCTCCCCCAGAAATTTTAAAACCAGAGCTTGAGAGAGAGCCCCAAGGCTCTCTAAGATGTACATCTCTGCAGCTGTCCATTGCCAAGTTATCTACTCTGAGGACTAGAATAATTGAAGAAATGGATTTGCTTAGAGTAAAGAACAGAGTGCAAGAGGAGCAGAGCTAAAAGATCAGAGAGAGTTACAGTGGTGTCTGGGTCTCTGGTCCTAGTTTTCCATGAAGCCCGCCTGTTGTTAGGTCCTATAAGACAACAGAGTATCCCTAAAACCTACTCTCTTTTTCCCCTTTAGCTGGAGTTTCCTTCAGGTGGAATTTCTGTTTCTTGCAACCAAAAGATTCCCAATAATTTTGCTCTCTGCCTCACTGAGCATTTCACTTGAAACCCTTGTGACTATATATGTAGTGATCTGTTTACAGCTGGGATCACTTTAAGAAAGGTTGATGTATTAAAATACAAGTATACAGGAGTACCTGGCTGGCTTAGTTGGGGGGAGCATGTGACTCTTGATCTCAGGGTCATGACTTCAAGCCCCACGTTGGGGCTTTTATTTACTTAAGTAAATAAATATAAAAAAAATAAAATACCAGTATACATACCTGAAAAATTAATGGACAAGTATTAATTACCCTGAAATTGTTTGCTCTACAAAAAGAACTTACTAGAGAAGATCCTTTATAGTTTGTATAGTGCTCTAGAAATAGTTTCAAAACCAGTGTGCCCATCACAATAAATTATAAAGAACAAAATGAATCTGCATGTGCCAATAGTGAAATATCTCCAGGAATATTACGGGAAAAATCTAGCCCATATACTATATGGTTTTATCCTGTGTATATACAATTTCACACACACACACGCACGCACACACACACACTTATAGGCTTGGTTTTTTTTTATTTCTAGGAGAAATCAAAGTATTCACAAAGGTTACCTTTTGAGAGAAGGACTAGGGGAAGAAAGGAGGAAGACACTTTTATATTTTACTTTCTATTTCTTTACTTGTTTGAATCATCTGGCCTAATACATGTATTTTTATTTCAAGTTAGTGAAATTATAAACTTTTTTCTCTTAATACATGTCTGTACTCTATTACAAATGGAAACTAAATAGAGAAAGCAGAACTGAGAAAAATGAATAGCAGAACTAAGAAAACTAAACACCCAATAGCTACAGAGGGGATGTCAAAAAAAAAAGAATCAAATTCATACCACAGTACCCCAGAAAAGTTCAGGACTGTACATATAATTTATTTTTTAAATGCAGTAAGACTTCCAGGTCTCTTGCATCCTGGTCAGCCAAATACCCCTTTCCTGAAGATATAGGAGACTGAAGTGTTAGCGTGTGGAAGAAGCCAACCAGAGAGCCTTCAGGTTCAGGACCTCCAGGAAGAGCAAAAAGTGAGAAAGAAGAGCTGTGCCCAAAACCCACCCCAGCCGTTTCTGCCATGTAGCTTCAAGAGCAATGGCAGCCAAGCACATTTCCTTCTTGGGCAGAACCTTGAAAGATTTGTCTCTAGAGATACTAAATGACCCTAGAGAAAAGATCTGTAGAAGCAACATTTTGCATTTAAAAAAAAAAACAAACAAAAAACAGCTGAGTCCCTATCCAGTGACCATACAGTGAAACCACATTTCACAAACTCTGGACACAAACTTTTTAATACCTCACTCTTAAATATGAAAGGAAAAGAATCACCAGGCATGTAAGGAAAGCTTGAGCATAAAAGCCAAAAGTATAATCAAGAAGAAGAAAACTAGAAGGAAGCAAAAACAATACAGAAAGCAATAGAAGAAAACTCCCCCAAAAAATCTAGAGAAGAAAAAAATACCCAGAGAGGAAAAAAAAGAGAGAACATAATATAACCATGAAACAAAAATAAGATTATTTCTATAAAGGTAAAAATAACAGGACAGAGATAACTTTTGGAATTTTAAGATATGTTAGCTAATTTTTTTAATCTATAAAATAATTGGAAGATAAATGAGAAGATCTCCCAAAAAGTAGAACAAAAAGATATGGAAAATGTGAGAGAACAAATGAAGTTAGAAAAAGCAATTGAGAGTGCCCAACCTCCACCTAATAGGAGTTCCAAAAAGAAAGAAAAGATTAAGTGAAAAAATATATTATCAGATAAATAGCATCTTAAGAAAATTTTCCTGTTAAAAATTATTTTCCATCACTAAAGGACATGAGTTTTCAGACTGAAAGGGCCCACCAAATATCCAGTGGTTGAAAACAGATTCCCACCCAGGCATATCATCATGAAATATCAGAATTCTTGGAACATAAAGAAGATTCTAAAAGCTTCCAAAGGAAAAATAAATAAGCCACATATACAGAATAGGGAATTATAGTTACATCCCTCAAAAACAACATAGGAAGCTGAAAGACAATGGTAAAATGCCTTCAAATTCTGAAAGAAAATTATTTTCAACCTGGAAATCCATACCTGGCCAAATTATTAATGAAATGTGATGACCCAGTCAACATGAGGGGGTCTCAAGAAATGTGCCTTTTATGCACCCATTCTCAGGCAGCTACTTAAGGATATGTATGCTCTATTAAACCAAGAAAAAGGAAGTCACAGAAATCAGTAGATTAGGTATCCAGCCTAATAGGTAGGCAAAGGAACATCCCAGGACAATAGCTCTGCAGAGCAACAACCAGTCCAGACTTGTGCAGGAGGACAGAAGGCATTTAGTCAGTTTTTTTCTATGTAGTAAAAGAAAACCTCAAAATCTCAGTGGCTTACACAAACAAATTATTTCTCATGTTCATGGGTCTACATATTGGCTACAGTTCAGTTGATATAGCTGGGTTCAGCTGGGTTTGGCTCTAGACTGAAGTTTGGGTTCAAGTCTTCTCATGTTTTCTCATTCTCCTTGAACCAACCGTTACCCAAGCCACGTTATTTTCATGGCGAATTGTAGAAGAGCTCAAAAAGCAAGCCAGATGACACAAGTACATTGAAATCTTCTGCTCCTCTCATGTCTATTAACATTCTTGAGCCAAAGCAAGTCATAGGGCCAAGCTCAACATCAATGGGGTAGGAAAATGTACTCCCCATACTCTAGTGGAAGATACTGCAAAGTCATGTGGCATAAAGCATGGGTGTATAATTCAGTAAAAGGAAGGAAGTGAAGAACTGGGAAAATAGTCCAGTCTAACCCATAAAGCTCCAGGAGAAATGTCTCCAAGAAAAAAATAAAGGGACTGATAGAAGACTTGACATGTCTGTGTGGAAAAGAGTATTTCCAAGAGTTTTACAATTCCTTAGGAGAGAGATAATGATAGAGAATATAGAAAAGTAAGCAAATAAAAAACAGGCTATTATTGATTCTAGGGAAAGCAAAAGTTCATACAAGCAAATTAATCATGGTACGTAAGTGATACATACATGACTCAGGCATAAAGTCCAACTAAATATTTATATAACTAATATTTGTATATGACCACTCTTTTTCATGGATTCCAAGATGCACAAGCTATCAAAACTGAAATCTGAAAATCTGAAATCAAGATCTGTCACAATTGCTATCAGCCAGGCGATGATCATGACATAGATGCTCTAACCATGTGCAAACATGACTGTTATTCCTATGGCATGATGGGATATGCCACTCCTGAACATGTCGGTCCATAATCCATTGAAGGACCATTTGAGGAAAGAATATAAGTCCAGGTTTTGTCTAAGCAGTTTTCGTTTATATATTCTAGAAAAATCAGGAAAATGCCAGTATCAAAATTTGCAGAATGAATATCGGTTAGAAGAAAATCCCACTGATGATAGTGGATCCCTCTTTTAAAAAATACTATATCACCATTACTCTTGAAAGTATGTAGTATGATTTGTGTTAAAAACAATAAAAAAAATGTGGGGTTTGACATCTTTGAGGCAAAAAATGATTCAAAAGAATGAGATTCTGAATGAAAGAAATTTTAGAAATACTTTAACCAGTTTATTTGCTTGTATTTTTTAAAAAGATTTTATTTAGGGGTGCCTGGGTGGCTCAATTGTTAAGCGTCTGCCTTCGGCTCAGGTCATGATCCCAGGGTCCTGGGATCAAGCCCCACATCGGGCTCCCTGCTTCTCCCTCTCTCACTCCCCCTGCTTGTGTTTCCTCTCTCGCTGTCTCTCTCTGTCAAATAAATAGATAAAATCTTTTTTAAAAAATTTATTTATTTGAGAGAGAGAGAGAGAGCACGAGTGGGGTGGGTGAGGGGAGAGCAGCAGAGGGAGAGGGAGAAGCAAGCTCTCCACTGAGCAGGGAGCTCAGCACAGGGCTCGATGCCAGGACCCTGGGATCATGACATGAGCCAAAGGCAGACGCTTAATTGACTGAACCACCCAGACGCCCCTGTATTTTTCTTTTTATTGCGTGCATGCACAAAAGTATATAGTAAATAATACATCTGAAGTCTAAAGGATCTCTTTCAATAAATATAAAACGAAAATTCTAAGTGATAAGAGAGTAATTATTTTCTTTTTAGTGATATATAAAGGTATATCTTACAGTCAGTGATGTCTTAGATTCAGTGAAATATGGCATATTGGATTAATAAAGGGGGACACATTGGTGACTTTGGTGGTGTGAGTGATAAATATTCATACTAGGAAGCCAATAGTCTAAAATTAAAAAATCAAGAAATCACAAGGTAAACATTATACTGAAAGAACACACTGCCGAGGATTAAATCCCAACTCTGCCATTTGCTAACCATGTGACCTTACAAAATTACCTAACCGCTCTGTGACTCAATTTTTCTCATCCCTAAAATGGGACTAGAAATAGTACCTATAATATAAGATGATTATGAAGACGAAACAATGCATGAAAAGCACTTAAGATAGAGCCTGACACTCTATTGTAAACACTCAATAAATGTTAGCTAAAAATGTTGTTTATCTAAATATGTGGAAGCCAATACCAAAAAGAAACAGCTGAAATGGTTTGGAGAGTGGGATCTGGGTTCTGGGGATAGAAAGGGGTAGAGAAGGGGCACCTGGGTGGCTCAGTTAAGCGGTTAAGCGTCTGCCTTGAGCTCAGGTCATGATCCCAGGGTTCTGGGATGGAGCCCGCATCAGCGGCTCCCTCTGCTTGCCACTCCCCTTGCTTGTGCTCTCTCTCCCTTTCTGTCAAATAAATAAGTAAAATATTTTTTAAAATTTTTAAAAAAGAAAGGGATAGAGAAGAGGATGTTCTTCATTATAAGTCTTATCATTATAAGTCTTGATATTTTTTAATTATGTGCATTTTAATTTGATAAAATAATTATTTAAAATATACATGTAAAGGGGTGCCTGGGTGGCTCAGTCATTAAGCGTCAGCCTTCAGCTCAGGTCATGATCCCAGGGTCCTGGGACCGAGCCTCGCATCGGGCTTCCTGCTCAGCGGGAAGCCTGCTTCTCCCTCTCCCACTCCCCCTGCTTGTGTTCCCTCTCTCGCTGTGTCTCTGTCTGTCAAATAAATAAAGTCTTTAAAATATATATATATTAAAATAAATAAAATCTTAATACACACACACACACACACACACAGGTAAGTGGATCATAGGCCTAAATGTAAAATGCAAAACTATAAAACTCCTAGAAGATAACATAGGAGAAAATCTAGGTGACGTTGGGTTTGGCAGTGACTGTTTAGAAACATCAAAAGCACAATCCATGAAAGAAACAATGGATAAGTTGGACCTTATTAAAATTAGAAACTTCTGCAAAAGACACTGTTAAAAGAATGAAAGGACAAGCCATGCAGCCTGGGAGAAAATATTTGCGAAACACATATCTAATGAAGGACTAGTATCTAAAATATACAAAGAATCCTTAAAACACAACAATAAGAGAACAAACAACCTGATTTAAAAATAGGCAAAAACTCTGTCCTGGGGGCCTGGGGAAGAGGCTGGCCTTGGGAGGAGCTATGGAGGCATCACCTCTTTCTGCGGCTTCCCCCCACCTTCCCAAAGGGCCCGGTGGCTGCCCAGCTGCCCCTGCCCTGCTGGGGGTCTCAGCCTACCACTGACACTTCTGCAAAATAAAGCATATGTGTTTGAAGTTGGAAGGGAGGAAGGAAGAGCAGGAGAGGAGGGAAGGGGAGAAAGGGAAGAAGGGAGGAAGGGAAGGAAGGAAGGAAGGAAGGAAGGAAGGAAGGAAGGAAGGAAGGAAGGAAGGAAGGAAGGAAGGAAGGAAGGGAGTGGGAGGGAAAAAAAGAAGAAGAGGAAGGAAGGAAGGGGAAGGAAGAAAAAGAAAGGAAAGAAGGGAGAGAGAGAAGAAAGAAAGAAGGAAAGAAAGAAAAGAGAAGGAAGGAAGGAAAAAGAAAAAGGAAGGAAGGAAAGGAGAGGAGAAGAAAGGAAAGGAAGAAAAAAAAAGAAAAATCTGAACAGACACCTCACCAAAGAAAATAGCAAATAAGCATACAAAAAGATGCTCCACATCATGTTACCAGGGAATTGGGGAATTGTAAACTAAAACAACGAGATACCACTACACATGTCCTAGAATGACTAAAACGAAAAACACTGGGGACACCTGGGTGGCTCAGTCAGTTAAGCATCAGCCTTTGGCTCAGGTCATGATCCCAGGGTCCTGGCCCCGCATCGGACTCCCTGCTCAGTAGGCTCCTCTGCCCCTGCTCATGTTCTCTCTCTCGCTCACTCTCTCTCTCAAATAAATAAATAGAATTTTTTTAAAAAATTATTAATGGGGCACCTGGGTGGTTCAGTCGGTTAAGCATCTGCCTTCAGCTCAAGTCATGAGTCCTAGGATCGAGCCCCACGTCAGGCTCCCTGCTCAGCAGAGAGCCTGCTTCTCCCTCTGCCCCTCACCCTGTTCATGCTCTCTCTCTCTCAAATAAATAAATAAAATCTTAAAAAATGAATAAATAAAATAAAATAAATTAAAAATAAAATTATTTTAAAATAAAACCAAAACCACTGAAAACAACTCATTAAGACATCTGGGGTACCTGATACCTCCTGCTATTTAGGTTTTACCAGCATTTTGTCATAATTATAGTGGACTTGTGTGATGTCTTACATGAGGCTAAGAAGATCAAAGTCCCTGTGGACTAAATTGTGGCACAAAGGCCGAGAGTTAACATGGTCATGAAGCAAAATGGCGAAGGTGTATCTCTGCCCTTGCCAGATTAAACAAAGCTACCTTTGGCTTTCTTTGCTCGTTGAAATAGAGAAAAAACATTTACAAGTTAATAACTTCACTACAGGTGGCAGAGGCTCTGTTGTTTTGCTCTAGTAAAGAAACCATATCAGGAACATGGTACGATTGGAGTCATCACCTGTCTTAACCTTTCAATAACCCACTGCCATTCTCCAAGCACCATCTGACTTCTGCACAAGCCAGACAGGTGAGTTAAGAGGGTAAGTAACAGCAATCGCCACCTCTGAATTTTCAGGTCTTTGATGGGTGTCCGAGTCTTAACATTTCCCCCAGCAATGCAGTATTGGCTTTTGTTTATAATTTTGATAGGAAGTAAGCTGTGGGGCTTCCACTTAGCCCTTTCAACCATAATAGCCATATTTCATGGGTTAGAGTGACATATTCTGCCACTTGCTGAATATGCCTAATCTAACTATCCACTATGGAACTAGAAAAACCATGGGTTTAAAAATGGGCTTGGGCGCCTGGGTGGCTCAGTTGGTTAAGCGACTGCCTTCGGCTCGGGTCATGATCCTGGAGTCCCTGGATAGAGTCCTGCATCGGGCTCCCTGCTCGGCGGGGAGTCTGCTTCTCCCTCTGACCCTCCCCCCTCTCATGTGCTCTCTCTCTCTCATTCTCTCTGTCTCAAATAAATAAATAAAATCTTTTAAAAAAAAAAATAAATAAATAAATAAATAAATAAATAAATAAATAAATAAATAAATAAAAATAAAAATGGGCTTAAGGACAGGACTGGCAGTGAGGTAGATTAGAATCAAAAGTCAGTTTTTCACTTGACTCCATAAGCCTCCACTCTGAGTGGGGGATCACTGTGCCAACTACAACTCCAATTAGCATTAAGCCAGTGTCAATAGTTCCCAAGGGCACAGTTATTCTCTTAGTTTCCTAGGTCTGCCATAACAAGTACCACAACTGGGTGACTAAAAAACAGAAATGTATTCTTTCATGGTTCTGGAAGACAGAAGTCCAAAGTCAAGGTGTTGGCAGAGTTGGTTCCTTCTGGAGGCTCTGAGAATCTTTTCCATGCCTCTCTCCTAGCCTCTAGTGGTTACCAGTAGTCCTTGGCATTCCCTGGCTTGCAGTGTATCACTCCAATCTCTGCCTCCATCCTCACTTGATCTTGCTGTTTGTCTCTATGTCCAAATGTCTTTTTATAAGGACATAGTCATTGGATTAGGACCCACACTAATCCAGTATGACCTTATCTTAGCTTGATTACATCTGCAAAGAACCCATTTCCAAGTAAGGTCACTTATTACACAGGTACCTGGGGAAAGGGCTCCCCGACATATCTTTTTGGAGGACACAATTCAGCCATAACAGTTATCCTGGGACATGACTATAGGTCCCATTGGGGAAGCCTATTAGGAATATATCAACAGATATTTATACATCTTCCTTAAGTGTACCTACCTTCACTTCATTCAAGGAACCAACCCAGGCCTGGAAATTGGGTGAGAGACCATAACTCTTATCTTGTCTTAAGTTGGCCTTCTGTTCACCAGTTCCAAAGGATTCTTGGTTTTATGAATCAGGATCTTAGTGAAATGCCCATATTCTTCAGTCCCATCTGCAGTGTCTTCCCCTAACATCCCTGGCCTACAGAAACCAGTTACTATGCACTTTCCAAAGATGTTGTTACTCTCTCACAAATATGTTTCTCAGTGGCTTAGTGAAGAGAACGTCATCTGGACCCTCTCAAGGAATGGCGTTGATTGTGAATGAATCACACCTTCCTAGAAGGAAAGGTTTATAAACCAACATTCGCATCTCCATAAGTGTTTGGATTCTTTCGGCTACATTATACCAAAGTATTCTTCATTTAACAAAACATACATCTACTCTATGACCCAACAATTCCATTTCAAGAGAAATGAAAACATATATCCACAAAAAAAAAAAAAAAGACTTGCACATAAATGTTCATAGCAGCACTATTCATACTAGAACAAAACTAGAAATAGCCCATATGTCCATCAAAAGAGAATGGCTAAACAAACTGCATATTAAATTAGTTTTACATTACAGTGTAAAAAATAACCCCAAACTTAGCAGCTTAAAACAACATTCTTTGCTGTGCAGAAGCTTTTTATCTTGATGAAGTCCCAAAAGTTCATTTTCCCTTTTGTTTCACTTGCCTTTGGAGATGTATCTTGAAAGAAGTTGCTGTGGCCGATGTCGAAGAGGTTACTGCCTATGTTCTCCTCTAGGATTTTGATGGATTCCTGTCTCACATTGATGAGTTTATCTTTGTGTGGGGGTGTTAGAGAATGGTCGAGTTTCATTCTTCTATATATAGCTGTCCAATTTTCCCAGCACCATTTATTGAAGAGACTTGTCTTTTTTCCATTGCATATTTTTTCCTGCTTTGTTGAAGATTATTTGACCATAGAGTTGAGGGTCCATATCTGGGCTCTCTATTCTGTTCCATTGGTCTATACGTCTGTTTTTGTGCCAGTACCAAGCTGTCTTGGTGATCACGGCTTTGTAATATAGCTTGAAATCAGGCAGCATGAGGCCCATGCTTTTGTTTTTCTTTTTCAACATTTCCTTGGCAATTCGGGGTCTTTTCTGATTCCATATAAATTTTAGGATTGTTTGTTCCAGCACTTTGAAAAATATCATTGGCATTTTGATCAGGATGGTGTTGAAGGTATAGATTGCTCTGGGCAGCATAGACATTTTAACAATGTTTATTCTTCCAATCCATGAGCATGGAATGTTTTTCCATCTTTTTGTGCCTTCTTCAATTTCTTTCATGAGTGTTCTGTAGTTCCTAGAGTATAGATCCTTTACCTCTTTGGTTAGGTTTATTCCGAGGTATCTTATGGTTTTTGGTGTTATTGTAAATGGAATCAATTCTCTAATTTCTCTTTCTACATTTGCATTGTTAGTGTATAAGGAAGCAACTGATTTCTGTGCATTGATTTTGTATCCTGCCACATTACTGAATTGCTGTATGAGTTCTAGTAATTTGGGGGTGGAGTCTTTTGGATTTTCCACATGAAGTATCATGTCATCTGCGAAGAGAGAGAGTTTGAACTTTTGGGACTTCATCAAGATAAAAAGCTTCTGCACAGCAAAGGAAACAGTCAACAAAACAAAGAGGCAACCCACAGAATGGGAGAAGATATTTGCAAATGACATTACAGACAAAGGGCTGATATCCAAGATCTATAAAGAACTTCTCAAACTCAACACCCAAAAAACAAATAATCAAGTCAAAAAATGGGCAGAAGACATGAACAGACACTTCTCCAAGGAAGACATACAAATGGCTAACAGACACATGAAAAAGTGTTCATCATCATTAGCCATCAGGGAAATTCAAATCAAAACCACATTGAGATACCACCTTACACCAGTTAGAATGGCAAAAATTGACAAGGCAAGAAACAACAAATGTTGGAAAGGTTGTGGAGAAAGGGGAACCCTCTTACACTGTTGGTGGGAATGCAAGTTGGTACAGCCACTTTGGAAAACAGTGTGGAGGTTCCTCAAAAAATTAAAAACAGAGCTACCCTATGACCCAGCAATTGCACTACTGGGTATTTATCCCAAAGACACAGATGTAGTGAAAAGAAGGGCCATATGCACCCCAATATTCATAGCAGCAATGTCCACAATAGCCAAACCGTGGAAAGAGCCGAGATGCCCTTCAACGGACAAATGGATAAAGAAGATGTGGTCCATATATACAATGGACTATTACTCAGCCATCAGAAAGGATGAATACCCAACTTTTACATCAACATGGATGACTGGAGGAGATTATGCTAAGTGAAATAAGTCAAGCAGAGAAAGTCAATTATCATATGGTTTCACTTATTTGTGGAACATAAGGAATAGAGGACATTAGGAGAAGGAAGGGAAAAATGAAGGGGGGGAATCGGAGGGGAAAATGAACCATGAGAGACTATGGACTCTGAGAAACCAACTGAGGGTTTTAGAGGGGAGGGGGGTCAGGGGATGGGTTAGCCCAGTGATGGGTATTAAGGAGGGCATGTATTGCATGGAGTACTGGGTGTTATATGAAAACAATGAATCATGGAACACTACATCAAAAACTAATGATGTACTGTATGGTGACTAACATAACATAATAAAATTAAATTAAAGAAAAAGAAAAAGAGACAACCACAGTGATAGGAAAAAAAAAAACATTCCCTCATTAGCTCACAATTCTGTAGCTCACAATTCACTCATTAGCTCACAGTTCAGAGTAGGGCACAGTTCTCATCTGCTCAGGATTTCAGGATGTCAGCCAGGTTGCATTTCCTTTTGGAGGCTCTGAGGAAAAATCCACTCCCCAGTTTATTCAATTCGTAGCAGAATTCAATTCCTTGTAGTTGTAGGACTGAGGTCCTGTCTTCTTACTGGCTGTCAGCTAGAAGTCACTCTCAGCTCCTAGAGGTCACCCACATTTGCCATGTGGCCCCTCCATTTGGCTATGAAGACTCTTCCTCCTGTTGAGTGATGTTTCAGATCTCTCTGACTTCACTGTTTTCTGACCTCTTAACCCAAATATAAAGGGTTCAATGTCATTAGGTCAGATCCACCCAGATAATTCCCCTTTTTAACAGTCAATAGTGTCATATGATATAACCTAATTATGGAAGTGATATCTCATCATAGTCATAGTACTGGGAATTACACAGGGCATGTACACCAAGAGGTAGGAATTTGGGGAGACATCTTAGAATTCTGCTTACACAAGTATGTTCATTCGATGAATTACTATTCAGCAATAAAAAAATGCAGTGAACTATTGATACACACAACATAGGTGAATCTCAAAAACTTTTTGTTGAGTAAAAGAAGGCTTACACAAAGTACTCAAAGGAATTAAAGAACAGGCAACATTAATCTCTAGTGGAAAAAGAATCAGAAGAATGGTTACTCCCTGTGAGGGAGTGGGAATTGGGATTAATTGGGAAGAGGCATGAAAGAACTTTCTGGGATGATGGTAAGGGGTTGGGTTACATAGGCATGTGTGCGTGTCAAACTCATTGCGTGGTGGGTGCACTTGAGATTTATGCGTTTCACTATATGAAAATTATACCTGAAAATTAACAAATAATATTTTTCTCTACTTAATGATACACAGAAGTGTTAGGAACCAAGTGTATGGATGTCTGTAACTTACTGTGAATGCATCAAAAAATACAATAGATGGAGAGATGGATAGAAGAATGGATAGCTGGGTAGATATAAGCTAAAGTGAATATACTAAAATGTTATTATAGACTCTAGGGAAAAATAACCTCATCTTAAAAAAAAAAAAAGGCAACTAGAACTCCCAGTTATGGGGCACCTGGGTGGCTCAGTTGGTTAAGCGTCTGCCTTTGGCTCAGGTCATGATCCCAGGGTCCGGGGATCGAGCCCCGCATTGGGCCCTGCTCAGAGAGGAGTTTGATTCTCCCTCTCCCTTTGCCCCTACCCCCCGCTCATGCTCTCTCTGTGTCTCAAATAAATAAAATCTTAAAAAAAAAAAAAACTCGGGACGCCTGGGTGGCTCAGTTGGTTAAGCGACTGCCTTCGGCTCAGGTCATGATCCTGGAGTCCCGGGATCGAGTCCCGCATCGGGCTCTCTGCTCAGCAGGGAGTCTGCTTCTCCCTCTGACCCTCCCCTATCTCATTCTCTCTCTCAAATAAATAAATAAAAAGAAAAAAAAATCTTAAAAAAAAAAAAAACCAAACAAAACTCCCAGTTATTAGAACTAACTCATGGAATCCAGGCTCTGGTATGTGCACTCATATTGATCTATTCAGCCTAATTTTAAATTATGTTCCTCCTTCCTGGTCCAGCACCTCAAAATCCATTCTCAGATTTGCCAGATTTTATTGATATAAATTTGAAAAATCTTTTAATTCTTATAGTGGGAAGGCCTTCTTGTGAATTTGACTTCCTATTTGACCATGAGGCATGTTGGGGTCTGATTCTGGCTGTGAGTATGGAGATAATGAAGTCAGTGGGATGGGGCATAAGGAAACTTGGTTTCCTCTTACCAGATAATTCCCATGGGGACATTTTTACATGGTCTTCAAACAAGAGAAAAGTTATCCCATTAGACAGGGAGGAGGTCCTATAGTAGCTGGCTACTTCCATTGGGAGGTTGGGATTGTGACAGAGATCATTAGTTGCCTGCTGTGATAGATGGCTTCTGACATGGCTCTCAGTGATCCTTGTCTTCTGATTTTCATGTCCTTGTATAATCCCCTCTCCTTGAGTGTGGGCAGGACCTAGTAACCTTCTTCTAAGGAATAGAATATGGCAAAAGTGATATGATGTCATTTCCAAGGTTAGTTTATGAAAGACTGACTTCTGTCTTGCTGGCATTTTGTCTGGCTCTTCTTATGTGCTTTCCCTGTTGGAGAGGTCCATATGGCAAGGAACTGAGGGCAATCTCTGGCCAAAATCTGGTAAGGACTGACCCCTTCGGTCCAACATGCCTGGATAAACTGAGTCCTGGTAACAACCATGTGAGTGAGCTTGGAAGCAATCTTTCCTTGGTCAAGCTTTCATTTGAGACTAAAGATTTGGCACCTTGACTGCAACCTTATGAGAGGCCCTGAAGCAGAATACTCAGGTAAGTCACATCCAGATTCTTGATCCACAGAAATTATGAGATAATAAATGTGTGTTGTTTTAAGCTAATAAGTTTGGGGGTAGTTTGTTATGTAGCAGTGGGTAACAATACACCTGCCTAATATCCATTCTCTCCTCAGCAGCATAGACTCTACTGGGGGTAGGGGGATACTAATGTGCTCAGTTAAAATCTTGCCTTTCCTAGTCTCCCATTAAGTTTGATGTAACTGTATGACTAAGCTCAGGCAAAGAAGTAAGTGGAAGTGTTGAATGGAACTTCTAGAAGGTTCCTTATTAAGGAGATGTCTCACTGAAAGATGCACTTTTTCTTTTCCTTTTTCCT
The DNA here is from genome assembly GCF_029215605.1 of Mirounga angustirostris. Lineage (NCBI taxonomy): Eukaryota > Metazoa > Chordata > Mammalia > Carnivora > Phocidae > Mirounga > Mirounga angustirostris. Next base: position 56,924,818 of record NW_026991721.1, read on the forward strand.
CATTCTTGCTGCCTAGAATATGGATGTGATAGCTGGATCTCCAGCAGCTACCTAAGACATAAGAACCTAAGTTAGAAACCACACTCTAGGAAACAAAAAAAAAGAAGGAATCTGAGTCCTAAGTGCCCATGGAGCAGCCACACAAGCACTGGACTCCTTACTTATAGACTTACCTTAAGTGAAGAAGAAGTAATCTATTATTTGCTTACCTTGTTGTTATTTTGGATTTTCCCTTATGTGCTCCCAACCTAGCCCTAACGCATAGAGGGCTTAGGCCTCTCTTAGCCATCCAAATCCTTTCATCACCATTCCCATCCTGGCATGTCCCTCTTTCAAACCATTCTCTAACTCTCACACAGGAGCAAAGTTGAGTTTGATTTTTACCCTCTCATTCTCTCTCTAAGCTTTCCACACCTCCTCACCATCCTTGAATTCCTCATTCCCTTTATACTGATCCCTGACAGTCCACCAAGTCTATGCTCTTTAGGGATACTTAATTCCAGGTGGCCACTGGTAATAAATTGATGAACTGTTTGCCATTAAATAACACTCCATCTCTGGATTTTTACTGCCTTTGTTCCCAACCAGGAATCACAATTATTCCAAGATTCCAACAGTTCTGAGAGTCTGATGCCCTCAGCCAATCTAGTACCAATTTCTATATCAGAGTCATTAGTTACAAGCAACAGAAACTAACTCCATCTTATTTAAGCAAAAAATATATTTATTAGATATTACATTTATAAAAGATATTAGATATCTCAGAGAATTACTGGAATGACTGGAGGACCAACTATAGAGACATAGAACTAGAAATACTACCCTAAATTAAGCTACATTGTTTTCCCCATGAAAACAGCCTTGCCATCACTGCCCCTTGCACAGCTGATGTAGTTGGCACTGAACCCTCACTGCTGCCAAGAACAAGCTCTGTAGGGGCCTGCTGCACCTAGAACTAGATGTTGCTGCAACCTTTTGCCCCTGTAGAGAATTCTTATGGTCCATGAGTCCTCACTACTACAGATTCCTTAGCTTAGTCTGTGATGAGCGTACATGATTGGCTGAGACGAGGTCAAGTGCCTGAATCTTGGTTGTAAGGGAAGTTTAGAAAACAAGTATCTGGCATCTGTTAGATGGGGAATTCCCCTAGCTTAGAAAGTGGTTTCAGATGCTAGATGCCAAAAAAAAAAAAAAAAAAAAAAGAATGTCAGCTCTTTCCTGCTGTCAGGCCAGAATGCCAAGAAGGACTGGGAAAATCACACTTTCCTAATTTCTCTGGATCTTCCCAAATATCTCCATTTCAGTTATAAGACACTCACTGTCTCCTAATCAATATTCACTTTAGGGGGTGGCAGAAAACTTGACTGTGGACAATCTGCCAAGCGCATGATTATCCTCTTGCTGCAGCCTCTGATTGCCGGTCACAGGCAGATGTTTCCTTACCAGAGTTACAAATTGTCATGCTGTCCCTCATCTAACCTGTTCCCTCTTGATGCACCTTTCTGAGGTTGCAAATGGAGACAGTATACACCAATATTTTACCTTTTTCTACTCAATCCTTCGATGTTGCAACCACAGGGCAAGGGGAAAAATTGACACCAAGTTCTAAGAGACACATGCAGTAGTTTTTCCAGCTACTTTATTATCACCTAACAAGGTCATATCATTTCCAGGCTCAGAATGGAGACATTCTCACTGCATCCCACCCTACATCAACAGGGCCAGTTTCATATTTTAAGATCTGCTCTTTGCATCATTACATACCTTATACCAATTTTTTATTTGAATATCTTTATTTGGAAGTGAAAAATCTAACTTGAACTAGATTAAACATAAAGAAGAATATATTGGATTTAAAAAAAAATCCATTGAAGGACTGAACAACTAATTTGCAAAAAGAGTAAGGATGTCTCAGGAATCACTGGAACTAGGCTCCTAAATTCTAACATGAGACTCTATATCTTTTGCTTCAACTTTTTATTTATTCTTTCTCCACTACAGACCACCTTTTCTCTTGATAGTAGGGAAAGTAGCTGCAAACATTTCCTGAGATTTATATTTATAGCTTTAACCATTCAAAAGAGAATGATTCGTTTCCCAATTAAGAAGTAATGAAGAGGAAGGGTTTGTTGACCCATCGTTGGACAAGTACCCACACCTGGACCAATTATGGCTGAGGGTAGGATTATATAAGAGCAATGATTCCCTGGGTAGCCACGTGGATGGAGGAAACAGTTCCCAAGACAAGAGTTGTGCTGGGCTGACCACACCATAGATGTCCACTATGGCAGCCCTTAGGCAGGACTCTTCCCACGCATAAAAACTTGGATAAGCTTGTCAATGTATGGCGTGGTTGTTAGGATCAAACCTTTTTTTCTTCTTCTCTTTTTAAAAGAAGAGTCAACTCACCTCACCATCTATGTGCCATTCTCTTGTCCAGACAACTGAAACATTCTAAGGATAACATCTCCCATAGACAAATACCCATGTGCCCATCAGACTAGGAGATTCTTTTGTTTTTGTTTTTTAAAGATTTTATTTATTTATTTATTTATTTATTTATTTATTTGTCAGAAAGAGAGAGCACAAGCAGGGGGAGAGGTAGGCAGAGCAGGCAGAGTAGGCAAAGGGAGAAGCAGGCTCCCCACTGAGCAAGGAGTCGGATGTGGGACTCAATCCCAGAACCCTGGGCCTAAGGCAGCCACTTAACCAACTGAGCCACCCAGGCGTGCCCAGACTAGGAGATTCTTAAAGAAAGCATCTAGGATTAATTTATTCCCATGTGTCTAGTGCCTCATGAAGTTCTATCATAGATCAGACACTCAAAAAAGATTTCTAGGGGTGCCTGGATGGCTCAGTCGGTTAAGCATCTGCCTTTGGCTCAGGTCATGATCCCAGGGTCCTGGGATCGAGCCCCTCATCAGGCTCCCTGCTCGGTGGAGAGCCTGCTTCTCCCTCTCCCACTCACCCTGCTTGTGTTCCCTCTCTCGCTGTGTCTCTCTCTGTCAAATAAATAAAATCTTTAAAAAAAAAAAGATTTCTAGAACTGGATTAAGATCTTCCCTCATAAAACTAGTGATGTAATGTATGGTGATTAACATAACAATAAAAAATTTGTTTAAAAAAATCTTCCCTCATTCTTCAGAGATCCTTGATGGTTGAGCATTTGGGTCCCTGGAAAGGCCTAATGCTAAAAGCTGAAAACAAAAATAGAAATTGGTAGTATACTGGGTAGCCTACGGTACCAATGAAAGAAAAGAAAAGAATGGTCAAAAGGGTTGTCCCCATAACAGAGAAATGAACAAGAGACTGCAGGTTCTGATAGACAGGTTGGGAGGACATACAGTTAATGTGTTTGCCTCCAACTCTCCCTGGAGCACAGAGTCATGGCAGAAGAGAATAGGGATTTGGAAGAAGGATGCCTGTGGAGTTGGTAGATAAAAGTGGGGCGGGATGGGGTGGGGAGAGGAGTTCAAAGGTCCTCAAGCAGGACCTGACAATGCACTAACTTTCCACTGATAGATAAACTCCCTTCCTTATTAGAAGTTAGACATGGATGTCTGATCACAGTTAGCTTCCAGTCATGGTTAGACAATGATGACACTGAGGACATTGCTTCAGAGGGTGAGAAAATGAGTTTCCATGGTAGGGAGTAGCCACTACTCCGTGCTCTTCCCCATAGCAGAGAAGGGCTGACAAGGAGTGTACTGGCTTAATAAATCAGCATGGTGGCCACTTTCTGAGCCTAGGTAAGCCTTGCTCAGAGTTATGAGGTGAGGCTAAGGTCAGAGACTACTTGTAGAAGTGGGAATAAGATAGTGGTACCTGGGAATTCCCAGGCTACCATTCTCCAAGTGACCATAGGCAGAAAAAGTTCTCCAAAACATGGGTCCTTCCTCATCCATTCTCATGGAGTTTCCACTGTCTAGGCTCACAGAGTAAGTTAGTGTCAGAGCAGAAGAAAAAAGTCCCCCCCCCCCCCCGGTTCCTTTTTGTATACTGCTCCCTCTGTCAGGGGGCGAGGGGGCGGAATCCTCCCACTCTGACACACTTCCACTGTTTTTAGTTCAACTCTTTCTACAGGACCACTCCTTGGGCCCCAGCCTCTTCATCTACTAAAATTAAGAGGTCAGGCTGGGTAATTCTGCTAGGCCTTGATATCCTCTGAAATCTTGAGGGTAGAGGTGATGCTGTGGTGCAAGCATGGGGGTTTATGTCCAGGTTCTATATCCAGGTATCAGGTGTAACAAATCAGAGAAGCCTGACCAGAGTGTGGTCTGGGTCTGTGAGTCACACAGGGCTCAGTCAGTTGGTGAGCAGGAGAAAGGGGGATGGGAGTGAGATGGTGCTGGCAGCAGCAGCCGCGATATATTAAAAAATATTCATTTAGTGCTTACTATGTGCCAGGTGCTATTCAAACACTTTATGTATTTTAATTCATCTAATCATTAAGATAAACCAGTTTACAGGTGAGAAAACTGAGGTATAGAGAGGCTGAATGACTTACTGTAAGTCATAAGTTTGTACGTGGCAGAGTTGAAACCCAGCAACCAGGCTCCAGAATCTGTCATCACTCGTGGAAGTGAAGACATGGTGCTCAGCAAGGGGGTGTCACAGCAAGATGGCTGCAACAGTGTTTTGTGCTAGAGCATCTTTTGTTCTCCAAGAGTGCACGCACTTGTGGGAGGGAGTTTCAGTTAGGATGAGCTCCCCACAAGAGATCTCATCCACTGGACTCTTGAGTATGAGGTCCTTGCGGAGTACAGCCCACTCTCCCTGTTTTCTTCTTCTTTTATGGTGAGTTCTCAGGGAGCCCTCTTTCCTGCCCCCATCTCTCTCTCTCTCTCTCTCTCTCTCAATCACACACACACACACACACACACTCATTTGCACGCACCATGCAGCCTACCCTCCAAAGTCCCCCCACTTCCACCACCTGGAAGACCTGAACCCAGTAGTGGACAGGGTTCAAAGCATTTTTTTGAGCTGTGTCTGTTTCTATGCCAATCAGCAGATGCAAATGGCTGCCTGCAGAGAAAGGAACCCGAGCCATGGGAAGGTGACCTCCTGCCCTGCTAACCCCGTAACATGCATGTTAAAATAAAATTCCTAATCACCACTACCATAACTTGATTACCTGCAAAGGTGTCAAGCATTCACAGATTATAATTGGTCAGAGATTTTAGCTGCAAGTGTCAGAAGCCCAAACTTAAAGTAGTTTAGACAGAGAGGGGAATTTATTGGTTCAGTGACCAAACTGTAGAAATGACAGGGATGGATCATGGTCTTGGACACAACTGGAACCAGGGCCTCTTTGCCTTCCCTCATATCTCTGCTTGTCCCTGCCTGTGAGCTTCAGTTGCTCTTTTCCTTCAGTTTTGTCACTGGGGAAGGGATAAGGCCCCCTGCAAATTCCTCAGACGAGGGAGGACTTTCTTCCAGCCCAAAGGTTGGCTCAGAGGAAGGAAGTTTCCTGTCCCTGGGGAATGAGGGAATGAAGAAGAGAGGATGATGCCTTTCCAGAGAGTGGGGAATGGGACTCAGGGGATGAGGATTCCATCCCCAGAAGCGAGGGCAGGGATTCCCCAACACACAGCTTAGCTTTCATTAACCCAACAAGCAGATGTGGGAAGACCTGTGATGTGCAGAATGATGTGCTAGGCACTGTGGTAGGGCTGGGAAGTAACAGTTCTGTCCCGAGACCTTGCATTTTATTGCAAGTATTGGGGACGTGAGTCACCAAAAGAGAGGGAGCTACTGTGGGACATTCAGCAGAGTCTAGGGGCGTCAGGGAAGGCTTCCAGGAAGCAATCATGTCCACTTCAAAACCAGATGGATAAACAAGAGTCATCCAGGTTTGGGGGTTTGAGGGAAGTAGGGGGCAGTGGAGCGGGGTGTGGAGTGGAATGAACATTCCAGCCAGAAAGGACAACTCTAAACTCCAAGATCAATCAATGTGTGGGGGCTTCAAAGAAAGCCAAGTAAGGGGGAGTCAGGCTGGGGCACTGGCGCTAGAGGACATGGTGAGCGGAATGAGGGCTTGGATTTGACCCCGAGGGCAATGGAGAGCCAATAGGTCTAAGGAGAGCACTTCCGAGTTCTCACTTCTGAGATCCCCTTTTGGGCTCCCTGCAGAGCATGTGTCAGAGGCGAGAGGTACACTTCACAAACCCGTGCGGAGAACTTTTGAAGCAGTTTTGCTGTCAGCTTTAGAAGCTTCTACCTAAAACGTAATTAGACACAACACTTCAAAGAACCCCCCTGGCATGGAGTAGTTACAGAATTGGGGGACAGGTGATCCTTGTGTGAAGCAAAGATCTGGGGGCCCTTGAAGTGGATGACCTGAGGATGGGCATGTTCCCCATAGTGGGGAATCGGGGAAAGGTATTCCCAGGGACCTTCTCTCATCCTGCATGGGCTTTCTCTGGGTCTTCACTCTCGCATCTGTAGGACCTACCAAGATTTGGGTGGAGGAGGCTGGGGGCTGGGTGGGAAAGCTGTCCAATCCACCTCAGGTGAGCTGCAGGGGCAGAAAGCTTCTCTCTTTTGTTCTAGAAAGGATCCTGTGTTGGTTTTCCCACAGTGTGAAGGCCCAAGGCTGAATCTGCTGAGGGTCAGGTCTGTGGCCAGTTCCAGAGTGAGTCTAGGTAGTTTACCTGGTGAAGAAAAGGAGGAGAGGGGATGGGGAGGCTGAGAGAGAGTGTGGAGGTCACTCGGTTACTCCTGATCTCCTGATCCTGACATTCATCACATACACACACTCTGTGCCAAGGGTGCTGGGGACCAAAGGGTCACACTGGGAGGTGATGGGCAGGGAAACTGAGCTGGGGAACTGGGGGAGGGGAGAGGCAGGCTGGGCCCTGAAGGTACAGGGCAGGGTTGTGTGGACAAGTCAGGATAGAGGGATCTGGGCTGCAGCGACCCTCCCCCTCCGCAGCCTGGCCTGGCCTCCACCACAATCCTACTGGCCCCTGGGCACTCCAGCTGTGGGTCTCAGCTCTCCGAAGGCTATTTCTCTCAGCTCTGTTCCTCCTCTGTCTGTCCCTGTCCTTGTCTCTCTGAGACCGCCCCTCTGTGTGTGTGTCTCCCTGTCCCTGCCCTGTTTTGTCTCATCTCTCTCCTGATCTCCATCTCAGTCCTTGTTTCCATCCATGTCTCACCCCAGGGTCTTCTCTGTCTCCATGCCTGCCTCACTCTCTTTCTTGGTCCGCCTCTTATCCTTGTCTCCTCTGTCTCTGCCTTGTCCCCATCTCCATCCCTGCCTTTCTCTTGCACGCGCTTCAGCTTTGTCTACATCTCTGTCCCTGTGGGCCCACTTGCCCCTGTCTCCAATCTCTCTCGCGTCCCTGGCTCAGCCTTGCCTCCATCTGTGTACCTGTATCTCTCTTGTCTCTTTCTCCATCACTGTTTCTGTCCCTTTCTCCCCCTGTGTCCTCTCTTCATCCACGTCCCCATCCCAGGCTCCGTCTCTTCCTCGTCCGTGTCTCCATCCCCCTCCTGGACCGCCTCCGTGGTCCCCGGCGGGATAGGACCTCGCTGGGGGCGGGGCCGAGGGGCTGGATCAGAATAACTCGGTTATAAGGACGAATTGAATTAACTTTTTCACCGGAGCGCCGCCAGGCCTGTCTCCCCTCCCTTCTGCGGGGCCGCAGGTGGGGAGGCCGAGGAAACGGGTTGGGACCCTCCAGCCTGGCACTGTGCGTAGAGAGCGAAGGTCTGATTGGGATTGGGGCGGGATGAGGACTGTAGGGATGGGGCCCCACACTGCCCCGCCCCGCACCTCGGGAGCCCAAGGAGGGCTGCGGGTACCCTTTGGAGTGGGGGTCTGGGGTAGCTGGGGGTGGGGCCTGGGCTGTCCAGGCCCCGCCCCGCGGAGCTTGCCCGCCCCGCCCCCTCCGCGGGGTCCTGAGCGTTAAAAGGCGCGCGGGCCGGGCCGGGCTGCACTTGCATTGCACCCAGGCGGAGGGCGGCCGCGACGGGGCGGGCGGACTCGCGGGCGCTCAGAGCCGGCCTCGGGTCCTCGGCGCCAGGCGCTCGAACCCTCATCCCGACCCCCACCCGGCCGGGGACCCCGACCCCGACCCGGCCCGGCCCGGACCCCGACCCCGACCCCCGGGCCGATGGACTACTCCTACCTCAATTCGTACGACTCGTGCGTGGCGGCCATGGAGGCGTCCGCCTACGGCGACTTCGGCGCCTGCAGCCAGCCCGGCGGCTTCCAATACAGCCCCCTGCGACCCGCCTTCCCCGCGGCTGGTCCGCCCTGCCCCGCGCTCGGCTCCTCCAACTGCGCGCTCGGCGCTCTACGCGACCACCAGCCAGCGCCTTACTCGGCAGGTGAGCCCAGCCCCGGCCCAACCCTCCCTCCAATCCTGCGGGAACCCCAGCCCCTGCCCTATTTGGCAAGTGATTGCGACTGTCCCCCACAGCCGCCACCATCCTTGCCCTCCAACACCCGAGGGATCCCCAGCCTCCCTGTAAGACGGGCCTCCCTTAGGCAGAGTTGAGCCCCACCCTCTCATCTTTCCCCTTCTCGTGCTCTTCGGGTCAGGGAAATAGATCCCTGGCCCAGCCCCAGGCCCCTCACCAGGTCCTCCCTTCCCCACCTGCAAAGACTGACCACCAAATCTCTCCATCTCCGTATCCTTGGAAGATGCTCCCGGCTCAGTCCAATCAGATCTCCATCCTTATCCCCACCCCACTTCATGTCTGACCCCAACAAGGGCTCCTGCAGCAGCTGAGCTGCCCAGATGGAAACCTTCCTAGAGCCCCAGCACCATCAAGCTCCTCCTGCCCAGTTTTGGACCCATCCTGCCTGTGCCCAGACCCTCTTGCACAACGGAAACCTCCTCCCTTGCTGGACGAAAAGAGTGTCCAGGTCATTAAGCCACTTTCATTCTCCCTTTCCCCCTGGAGACTCTCCCAGCTAGAGTCCTACAGAACCCAGAAGCAGTCTCCCAGTACCTCCAAGCCTCTTGATTTAAGTCCCAATCTGAACCCTCAACCTCATGGAGCCTCTCCAGCCATCCCCCATCTCTCCAGTTAGAGTCCAGGCTGCCCCACCCAATCTCCTTATCTCCTTCCTTCCTGGGAAGACCACTGGGACCCAAATAGAATATTGGGGCCTGGGGGGTGGGAAGGATGGTGAGATGGGGACCTGGATTTGGAGAAATGAGAAAGAGCAAGGTGGAGCCAAAAACTGGAACGGCGATGGGGAGATTGGGTACTCTGGGCCAGATGAGGATGTGGATTGGGGAGATAGGGTCAAGAAATGGGGATATGGGCCCCACAGAGATGGAGAAATGAGAACAGGTATAGAGAGGTGTGAGCAAAGATGGGAAGAGTGGGGGCCCTGGAAGAAATGGGGACCCAGGGTTGGGGAGATGGAGATAATAACTATGTGATGGGGACAGGAATTATGGGAGATGGGGACCAAGGAAGATTAGCAACAGAGATGAGGAAGATGGTGCTAGGAATGGAGTGTTGCAGACAAGGATTAGGGGGAGATAGAGAACTAGGGATGTAAGACAAAGATGAAGGATATTGGGGATTCCTAAAGAATATGGAGACTTAAGCAAGGGTTGGAGACAGGGATGAGGAGATATTGTCAGAAACAGTGTGGGGCAGCGGGGACTGGGATGGGGTAAAAGAGACAAGGATGGGAAGAGAATGAGGGAGAGCGGTGGGGCTGGCTGTGGGGGATTTGGGTCACAGAGAGAAGTGCCTGGAAGGAAGAAGAAGGGCAAAGAAAAGGTAAAGGAACCTGGGTGGGGGAAAATAAGGACCCTTTTCAATGGTCACAAAGAAAAGAATGGTCCAGAAGGGAAAGCTGAAGAGAGATGTGGATGGAGAAAGATGAGGACGAGGAGAGGACACCTGGAGGAGAATGGGCTGTGAGATGGGGCTGAGGAAATGAGGCCTGGGAGGAGAGAGATGGCAAGGTAGAGCAGGCCAAGTCCCTACATGGCAGAAAGTACATGGCAGAGCTCACAGTGGACCCAGACCAGGGAGTCTCAGTCGCCCAGGCGGGGTCCAGAACTGGTTACTGGGAAGACTCATGATGATGATAAGACCTGCAACCAAGGCTAGGGTAGACAGAGCAGGACCTGAAACCAAGCGGGCAGGCTGACCAAGGTAGAAGCACACCAAAGCAGAGGTCGCAGGCGCAGGTGGACTGGAGGGAGGTGAGGGAACACGGGGAGGACCGAGGACAGGTCAGCGGTCTTGACCTGAGGATCAGATCCTGATTCCCTTGCTGCTGCTCTTGGGCCCCAGGTCTCCCTGCGCCCTACCCGCCTTCACTCCTGCCGGCTCCACTGAGCGACAGGGAAGACGCTCAGTTCGAGACTGAGCGGAGGAAGCCGAGGGGCCGGGTCAGGGGCGGGGGACGGCGAGCGATCTCAGGGGCCGGACACAGCGGGCTGAGCTCGGCCCCTCACGCCTCCACCCTCGTCACTCCCCCCTCCTGCACACACCCCTAGTGCCCTACAAGTTTTTCCCGGAGCCGTCGGGCCTGCACGAGAAGCGCAAGCAGCGGCGCATCCGCACCACGTTCACCAGCGCGCAGCTCAAGGAGCTGGAGCGCGTCTTCGCAGAGACTCACTACCCCGACATTTACACACGCGAGGAGCTGGCGCTCAAGATCGACCTCACCGAGGCTCGCGTGCAGGTGCGTGTTTGCGTGTGTGTGCGGGAGTGTGCGCGTGGAGGAGGGTGGGAGGTTGGTGCCCGGATACCTGGGGGCCGCGGGACAGAGGGGCCTCACTCGGGTGGGAGGCAGGTGCAGCTTGGAGGCGGAAAGCTGGGGCCAGGGGCCAGGGCTTGGTCTGGGGGTGGTTGGGCAGGAGAGGATGGGCAACCCGGGGAGGCGACGGGGCCAAGACTTGGCAGACCTGAGGCCCTCGGGAGAACTGAGTTCTTCAGCCCCACGATTTCCCCCTGGGTCTCCTTAGTAGGGCCAGGCATGTAGAGGGATGCTTGGGAATTCTGGAAGGAGGCCGAGTGGGTAGAGTGGGAGCGAGGCAGACGAATCCGGGAAAACCAGCGAGCGCCCCCATGTCCCCTCCCTAGCTCCGCTGCTGTGAATTCTCTGAGCCCGAAACGCAAGGCTCTGGGCCGGCTCAGGGCTCAGGAGGGCCCGCCCAGGTGGACTCTGTTGTCTGTCTTACAAATCCAAGTACAGATGTTCAGCTGGTCCGCCTTCCCTGGAGACCCTGAACAAAAGGTTTCCCCTAGTGCCCGAACCCGTTCTCCACCGCCGTGAGACACTCCAGGTGGAAATTCCTGGAGCTTCTTGTAGTTAGGAACTGGGGGCAGGGCTTTGAGTGATGAGGGAGCGAAGGCGGGGTCCCCTCCAGGAGACCAAGAACACTGGAGGCAGCGGGGTCGGCGAGTGAGCAGATCCCAAGGGGAAGACCTGGAGGAAGGGGCAAGCGGAGGCCAGGAGGTGAGCAGAGAGGCGAGGAGGGCTACGAGCCTAGTGGTGGAGGGCCCGGGGGCCGACGCTCAGAAAGCTGGTGATAATCCCGATCCGGCCCCTTCCCGACTGAGGGCTCACCCGCGTCTTGCGGCCTCGGCCTGACCGGCCCCTGTGCCCGCAGGTCTGGTTCCAGAACCGCCGGGCCAAGTTCCGCAAACAGGAGCGTGCGGCCAGCGCCAAGGGTGCGGCGGGCGCGGCGGGAGCCAAAAAGGGCGAGGCGCGCTGCTCGTCCGAGGACGACGACTCCAAGGAGTCCACGTGCAGCCCCACGCCCGACAGCACCGCGTCGCTGCCGCCGCCGCCGCCGCCTGCCCCCGGCCTGGCCAGCCCGCGTCTGAGCCCCAGCCCGCTGCCTGCCGCCCTGGGCTCCGGGCCCGGCCCTGGCCCCGGGCCACAGCCGCTCAAGGGCCCATTGTGGGCGGGCGTGGCGGGTGGCGGGGGCGGCGGGCCAGGCGCGGGCGCGGCGGAGCTGCTTAAGGCCTGGCAGCCGGCGGAACCCGGGCCCGGGCCCTTCTCCGGGGTTCTGTCCTCCTTCCACCGGAAGCCTGGCCCGGCCCTGAAGACCAATCTCTTCTAGCCGCTGGACTCTGGAGGCTCCGGGCCTGCCCCCAGAGACGCCCCTGCCCCTCCAGGACCTGACAGAGTCCCTCCCCATTTGGGCGCCCGCCTGGAAGTGCCCATCTGTCCCCACCCCCTACCGTGTCTGACCCCTAGGTGTGCCCTCCCCAGCTTTGGAGACCAAGTCAGGGCCTCTCGTCCTCACCTGCCCTACCCAGCAGAGCGGGGTACTCTTCACTGGGACCTCCCCCCTTCCAGCTTGGCTTTCTTTGGAACTAGGATCAAATAACTGTGCTGGAACGTGAGGGTACTCAAGTGCAGTAACAGCCTGGCTCCCTCCCCTGGCTCTGCAGCTGGCTGGGTCACTCCTCACCTTAGCGACCAGCCTGCTGCCCCAGAACCTCGGGCCCACCCGTACTGGTCCTTGTTGGGATAATAAGCCACCTGAAGGATCGAACTGCCAATTTATCCCCTCCCATTCCCAGCCGGTCTGGCGCAGAGGTTAGGCCTGTTGAGAGCAGTGGGGCTGGCCAGGGCATCGGGACAGAGGGGTTTCCTCTTTCCTGATTATTATTTTTTGGGGGAAGGGTTGTTGTTGTTCTTTTCCTTTGAAAAACTTGTAATTTATTGAGGTGAGTTTTGCTCAATCCAAATAAAACTTAATTTATTGAAGACATCACGCTGGCAACCCTTCTGAGTACCCAGGATGGGGACAGGCTGCCTGCAAGAACCCGACCCACTTGCAACCAGCAAGGAATGCACTGCAGCCCCACATCCACAACCCAAGGTGGTATAGACCAGGAGACAGTGAGAACTAAGCAAACTAGCACTTTATGGCCCAGATCCTTCTTCCCACCCCCACCAGCCCCAATAACATTAAAGTGCCCGCCCTCCCTAAACCCACGCAGAAAAGCTTAAATAAACCCCAGCCCGGTCCTTGGGCTATTCCTTCATTTCCGGACGGACACCCCCACAGTGGGGGCTGGGAGAGGTCCTAGCTGAGCCCCTCCCCCTGTGGTTCAGGCCAGGTGGAAGGCAGCAGAAACAGCGGTTAAAGTGGGGACCCAGGCGTAGCCAAATGGACAACCCTACGGGCACCCCTGGGGCTGGGAGTAGGGGTCCTGAAAAGGAGGTCAGCCCCAGAACAACCAAAGTCCTTGGTAATCACAGCAACTGACCTCTGGAGCCCTGGGGCAGGTGAGGGGCAGGATGTCCTAATTAGGGCATTCCAAATGACTGGGCAGTGGGGAACGCAGATCCCCAATAAATAGCCAGAGAGGTACTGCCCCACCCCTCATAACTTTTCAACTTCGGGGCTATGGCTGGGCCTTAGTGGAGGAGTAGGGGTGCCGAGTTCCCAGCTTCGCAGTGCCCCCGCTATCACTTGCTGAGCTGCAGGGTGTCCAAAAGGAGGCGCTTGTGAGCCGGGTCCTGCACCCCAGCCTCCTCCAGGTCCTCCTCGGTGATATCGCTGTAGGGGTGAGAGAGGCTGGGAGGTTGGCGAAGTGGTCTCGAGGGCCCGTTGCTCCGCCCCCGGGGCCAGCCCCACCCCATCCGCCTCCAGCCCCGCCCCCACCTGAGAAACTCCAGGTCGTCCCAGCCATTGTGCACCAGGCCCTCCTCATAGCGCTCCAAACCGATGGCCCGCAGCCAGGCGCCCATGCCCGCCTCGCCCAGCCCGCTGGCCCGCCCGCCCTGCGGGCACGGAGCCTGAGGGAATAGGGCATGTCAGGGGGAGCACTGGGGGTACCCACACAGAGAAGCACCCGCAAGCAGCCACATTCTACTACATGCTTTAGGGGAAGAGGCAAGAACTGGGGCTGATGCAGGTGTCCCCCCCAGCTCCCCAGTGCCCAGCTCAGGGCAGAAGGGACACCACTGAGTGTGTTGAATGGTGAAGTCAAAGGCTACCACTGTCCATGGGCAAAGCACACACCTGAGGTACACACAGATAGCCACCCCTGGTCCACCCACCTCCTCTGCCAGGTCCTCCTGGATGCTCTCTCGGATGCGAGGCGGAGGGAAGCTGAGAGGCCGGCCATAGTCCGAGGGCAGTCCCCGGGGCAGCTGCAGCTCCAGGGGGCCTGGCAGAAGTACCGAGCGGCCAGGCCCAGCAGGGGCATAGTCCACCTCACTCAGCGTCTTGGCCATCTGCAGCACGGAGCAGGAGCGGTCGTCCCCACTGGCTACCTCCCCCAGGAAAGTGCTGGTAGGTGAGGGGCCTGGGGGCAGCGGGGGTCTTGGATGGGCCTTGGGAGGTGGTGGGCCACGGGCTTCACCCCCGCTGCGGCCCCGGACCACTGGCCCTGGCAGAGGATCCAGGCTGGGGGGCAGGAAGATGGCCGAGTCTGGCAGTGGTGGGGGTGGAAAGTCTGGAGGGGGCAGTGTGCCCCCAGACTCCTCATCTGATGAGCTGCCCTCTCCCACACGGGGGGGCCGGTGGCGCCCAAGCTGTGGAGCAGGCACTGTGATGGCCACTTTGTTCTTGGTGGCCGGCGGGACAGGGGCCCTGGCAGGCGAGGGTGGCTCCGGGGGCAGCAGCTGGTGGGGGACCCCTTCAAGGACGTAGTAGGCAGGGTTATTGAAGCTGTTCTTGGGTGGGGGGGCTGCCACCCCTTCCGGCTCTGGAGCCCCCTCTGCCTTCAACCTGGGTTTGGGAGCAGGATAATGAAGTCAGGACCCAGATACCAAAGTGAAGGCAATGGGTGCAGTGGAAGGAGAACTGGACTGGGGAGTCAGGACGGTGGGCCACCGGTCCTACAACTGCATGTGACCTTGAGCACATCACTTTCCCTCGCTGGCCCTTGCTGTCTTCACCTCTAAAATCCAGGAGACACGATCACTGAATAGATAATCCCTGAACTTCCTTGCCTGACTTGCTAAGATTCTCAGATCTTTCTTTTGTGACTTTGTGAAACCTGAGCTTAAATCAGGGAAAACAGGTGCCAGAAGGCAGGGCAATAAAGACTTTAATGCGAATGACCAGCCAGATCTTGTGAAAGCCTCTGGAGGCATCTGAGACCAATCTACCGAGGAGTCTCACCCAGGGATTCAGGTTAGTTTTACTCAAGCCTGAAGATAAAACCAAGGTGACTGATAATAGGTGAAGGTGAGTGAAAAAGCACCAGACCGCAGCTAGGAGCTTTTATTTAAGTTCAAGCGACACTTGGATATAATTAGAAAGTAAGCCTCACTTTCCCCGAGTATGAGCCACAGAACACTAGTTCCCCAGGGTATTAATAGTTACTGTGTGGAAAAGAAGTTTCCTGGCCCATTAAGTTTGGGAAACTATATTCAACAGAGTTGAAAAAGGGTTTCCTTCCTGTTCACATGCTCAGAGCTTTTGCGAATACTAATGTGCACTGGGACTGTCTAAGAAAAGAATCTAGCCAGAACCATTTCCCAAACTCATTTGACCACAAACCCGTTTCCAATGGGGCATCTTGTAGGACAGTGTTCCATAGAATGCACCGAAGGAAATCCCATGCTGAGGCCAAACAGAAAGCTCCCTCCTTACATGGAGGAACTGTTGCAGAAAACAACTTCTAATTCTATTTTTTAAGGCAGAATCAGGAGGAGAGAATGACTGTGCTCCCCTGGCTGGCCTGAGTGGCCGTAGGTATGGAGCCCCAGCGCCCCCAGCCATGGGGCTTGAGATCACTCAAGCAGCAAATGGTCCCCAGGCTGGCCCTGAGAGCCGAGCATAGCAACAGATGAAGTGGGGGGTATAACAGCTTCCTTCTCTCACCTGGAGGTCAAGGGCTCCTCCCGGGGGGCAGATCGAGGTGGGGCTGGGGGCCTCCCAGTTGGTGGTGGTTTCTCTGGCTCTTCGAATAACTTGGACAGTGGGCAGGAGGCCTCTGCGGGGGCTGGTTTGCGGTTCCCTGACCTGCCAGGGGTGTACAGGGGTGAGACGAGGTAGAGGCTGGCCCAAAGCCCCCAGGCACCCCTTCATGGGACCCCCGGCACAGTCCCAGCTCACCTGGGATCCTGGCTGCCTCGAGACACAGAAGGGACTTTGCTCTTTGCTCCTGCCTCATCCTTATCAATGCTGATCCACTCTGGGGGAGGAAGAGAAAGAAGACTCAGAGGGGACCTGGGGTTCTGGACCATAGATACCCACTGGGCCTATCAGGCCTTTTCCAGCTGCTCCTCAATGCAGGCCCACTTCCAGCCATGGCTGCATAATTGCCAAATACTTCAGGGATTCTAACAAGCCCTCCCCCCACCCCGGTCCACCCCTCCTAGACCTGCCCATGCCACCCCATCGTATGCCCCATATCCCTCCCAAAGGAGCCCCCACCGTAGAGTCGCTCACGGGTGCCCAGGCGCTCTGTGGGCACCCGCACCTTCATGGAACCACGGATGTTGCCTGTCTCCTCGCCGCGGTGGGACAGGAAGGTCAGGAACTGCTGGGCTGTGCTGCCAATCATGGACTTGAGTGGCACCACACACTCCCCTGAAGGGAAGATGGGGCAGACCAGCAGATTGCCAAACCTTTCTAGGGCTCTGCTTGGCTTTCCGTGCCTTTGGCACCCCTCCGCGCCCTCACCATAGGATTCGTAGCCATCCATGGACTTGACCGTGAGCAGGAGGTGCTGGTCCTGCAGGTACTCGATATCAGCCAGAATTGGCTTGAGCTGGGGAGCAGAGAGGCCCAGTGAAGAACAAAGCCCCAAGCACCCCCTCCTGCCCCTGACACCACTCACCCCTACCCTCAGACTGGTCCATGCTCACTCCCACTTAAGGAAAGATCCCAAGCCTTAATGTAGAAGACACAGCCCCGCATGGGCCTTTCATAACACTTAACAGCATTGTCATTCATCTTCTACATCCTCAATGGCCAACACAGGACCTGACATTTAGCAAGGGCTCGAAAAGTATTTATGAATGGATGAATGAACCTGCAACTTGGTCCCTCACCCTTACTCATGCCCAGCCCCACCATGCACACGCACACGCACACTCTCGCATGCACAAACCACACGCGCTCCGCCACGCCTCTCCCTGTGCCCTCACCTACAGGCCCAGGCCCTGCCAAGAGCCTCACCGTGGGTAGCTGGCGTGAAGACCACTGCACCTTGAGGAAGTTGATGTTGTCACTGCTCTGGGCATCATTCTCGAAGCTCTTCTTGTACTCTGGGGAGAGGGAGGGGGATATCCAACTGAGTGCCACCTCCTGGCTTCCCTTCCCCCTATCCTGGGGGCCGACCGCTCTGGGCACCTGGGGCTCCCCAGCCCTCTTGGCCACACCCAGCCCCGGGCTCGCCTCTGACCCTCCAGGCAGGTGGAATAGAACTCAATGAAGAACTTGGTGCGGCTGGCTGTCTTCACAATGGCCTCGATGCTCTCAAACTCGATGTAGGCCTGGTCCGAAGTCTTTGAGAGCCCTGAGGGGCAAAGGGAGGAAGGCAGTCAGGAGGGCTGTGAGGGTGGCAGGAGGAACAGGACAGACACTGAACCCTGGGACAGGAAATCAGGGCCCCTGGCAGAGGAGGAGGGACGGCCAGGAGGGGCCTCCCCAGTCCCAAGCAGCCAATGGGGAGACCCCAAAGCCCAGGCCCTGGACCAGGCAGACAACCCCAGGATGAGAGACCACGTAGGAAGGGGGTTGGGGGATCAGAACCCCTGCAGGGACTGCCTGCCAACGACCCCCCACACTACCAGGCACACTCGGGGGTACACATATGGCTCCAGGCAAATACAGATATCTGTGTGTGTTTACGTTCACAGACAGACACACACGCATGGGCACGCACCTTTCACAGTGCCCCGGGCACACAGCTTCACACAGTACATGTTCAGAAACAGTCTTGCACATACATGTCCACACCCAAACACACACACACACACACACACAGATACAGTCAAACCTATGTACATCCCAGGCCACCCACGGGCACATCCAGAACAGTCACCTTTCTTGGAGATGAACTGAGAGGTAACTCCAACCTCAAATGTCCCGAACACGGGGGAGTGGTCGCTGGAGACAATGTCATCAGTGCAACCTGGAGTAGGAATGGGAGCTCAGGGGCAAGCTCTTTCCTCTCAGCTCCCACTTCCCAAAGCTAGGGCAGGATCGGACTGTGGCCGCCCAGGACTGCCCATCACCCTGTCCAGGAGACTCTGACCGTAGGAATTGCAGATGATGTGGGTCTCAGGGTAGGACTTCCAGAGAATCCGGTCACACCACGAAGGCACATTGGTCCGGACCTGGGGCAGGCGATGTCAGCAAGGTCAGGGCCAACAGCCGGGGTTGCTCAGCATAAGCCCCACTGCAGAGCTGCAGAGCTGATGAGGCCCTACACTCCCACCACCCCAGGCCCCAGCACCCATCTCCCTTCTTGGGTCCTCACAACACCCAGGATCACCCACCCCTGAGGCCTTAGAGGGGCCACCAAAGCTGGAGTAGTAACTGCCCAGACCTTGACCAGACATGCACTCTTGATTCACTGGAGCCCAGAGGAATCTCCTAAGGCCCCCCCCGCCCGTTCCCCTCGCTCACCCCAGTTGGCTTCTGCTTGTGCCAGGCATACGTGTCCCGGGAGCCCCGCTCGTAGCGGTAAGTGGGAGGGAAGGAGATCTCTTCCTCACCTAGGGAAGGCAGGGAACAAGCGGGGCTCAGGGCCCTGAACACCCAGGCATATCAGAAAGGCCCCAGCCCTCGGAGACTTGCCGGGCCCACACTCACTGAACCGAAGGAAGACCTTGTGCTTCTCGCGTTCCAAATTAAGCTGGTCCACCCTGAGCAGGGGCTCAAACTCCTTCCTGCTGATGTAGTTCAGGATCTCCTGCAGTGTAGACACAAGGGCTGGCCACTCCCTCTTGAGCCAGAGCCAGAGGTGGGAGCCCAACTGGCCCCCAGCCCAGCTTCCCTCACAGCCACCCAGCGGCCCTGTTCGCACCTGGATATCCATGTCCAGGCGGTAGTTGAGGTCCCCAAACCAGAAGAGGTGAGTGAAACGCAGAGAGATGTCAAAGGCACTGAGCTGCCGATCGCCCAGCGAGAGCAGCCGCAGGATGTCCAGGTAGTTCTGGTTCCGCCTGGGGGGCGGGGTGGGGGGCCCAGGGTCAGGGGCCAGGGACTGGCAGGAAAGTAAGAAGTCTCTGGGGTCAGGGATAGGGTGCGGATCAGGGTCCCTGGGGACAGAGGAAAGAACTGGGAACAAGATCGAGGTAGAGGAGTCTTGAGTTGGGACAAGGGAGAAGGCGGTCTCTGGGGACAGGGATGTAGGAGGGTCATGGACTGGGATATGGGAAAGGGGATAGGTCTCAGGGGAATGGGGAATGAGGGTAAAGATTTGGAAAGGTGCCCCCTCACCGGGCGGTTTTCTCATTTCCTGAGGTGAGGTGGCAATTCACAAAGCCAAATGAGGTGCCATTGAACATGAAGGAGACTCCCACAGCTCCCTTGTTTCCTGTCAGGGCAAGCAAGAGAGGAAGGCATGTGTCACCTCTGGAGGGCTCCCAACTCCCCTCTGCCCCTCGAAGCAGTGGTGGGAAGATCCTCCCACTGCCCCCCCACCCCGCCCCAGACGCTATGAGGCAGGCAAGCCTCTGAACGCATCCCCCGTTCCCAGGGGGCCACATGGCACACGCAGTCCATCTGGGTGGCCTGAGTCTCCGCATGTGTGAATAAAGCCCTTGGAGATCACAGGGGATCCCCAAGTTGGAGCTGAAAGGACCTGCAGATTCTGAGCAGAATCTCTGCTGAGGGAACGCTGGGCCACAAACCAAGAGGCCACCACGTACTAGCTGTGTGACCTTGGACAGGTCACTCAGCGACTCAGGGCCTCAGTGTTTTTTGGGTTTTTTTGAGGTTTATCATCTATGTAATGGAGATAGTAATCCTGGCCCTGCCTTCCTGGTGGTGCTAGAAGACATTTGGAATATGAATATGCTTTACAGAGTTCAAAGTTCTATATTTGAGAAAGCTGAGACCACCCAAAAAGGGGAGACTACGGGCTGGAGAAGAAGTAAGAGGTGTGGACAGAGAGACCCTGCCCACCCTACTCACCCAGGGTGTTGGCGATGCCAGTCTTCACGCTGGACGTACTGACATGGCTGATTCGGTTCTCGTGCTCTGGCTTGACCAAAACAGCTACCTTGATGTTCCACAGTGACTGCATGGCAATCTGGGTAGAGGGTTCGGGGTCACCCCTGCCCTGGGCTGGGGCACTGTCCACATTCCGCCCCCCCAACACCCCTGCCTATATATAGACTGTGCTGTCAGTCACAGGATAGAAAGGTCTGCTACCCCTTTTTCCTGATGGGCCAGAGAGAAACATAGCATGTTCCCACAGCACGAAGGACTCGTTAGATCTCCTAAAGGATATGCCCGGGGGGCCAGAGGGAAAGCCAGTCAAGTTGTGCTCCCCAGGGTCTCCCATAAGGTCAAGCAGGATAGTTTGGGGTGGTGTCTGAGGAGAGGGGGACTGAACAAGATGACCCCCCCCCTTACCGGGCGATAATCCAGATCTGTGAGCTCCTTGAGGCCCCCGCGTAGCAGGTCCAGCCACTCGCGGTCACCCACTGAGTTCTCCTGGGTCCCAAAGACATAGATGTCATGGGGTATGGTCACTGTGACCTCATCCAGGGTTTTCCCGAGACCCTTCGATGTGAACCAAGATGTCACGTTTTTTGGAGGTGGCACACTTCCTGGAGGAGAAGGGGATGGGGGGCGGTCAGGCCCCTGATCTGGGACTATTCCTCTCTCCCCGCCCAGCCCCAACCTGGGCCTGACCCATGTTCCAGGTGCCTATGAAGATAGAGATCATGTCGGGCTCATCTTGCTTGGAGTGCTTGTTCTTCATGAGTTGCAGTAGCTGGCAGAAGGCCTCCCGCTTCTGGGGGGACAACAGCCAGTTAGGGGAGGTCCCTGGGAGGTGGCAGGTCCCACGAGGCAAGGGTCATGCCTGTCTGGTCCCCCATTCAAGCATATCACAGGTGCTCAATAACTGTTCACTGAATGGACCCTTTGACTCCACCCTCAGGCCACCCATTCTCAATACATATACTCTCTGCCCTGTCAGACCCACCCCTGCCAGGAGGCACGACCCACCTACATCACGCGTCTCCTCTCTTCCCACCCCACAGGGACCCCTATAGCCCCCAGGTCTAGCCCAGCAGGATGCTCACCCGGGCACTGACAAAGATGAAGTCCTTGCGCTGTGTCCGATCCTTCTCCTTCTCAAACACGACACCCAGTTTGTTCTGGACACGCTGGGACTTAATGAGCTGGCGGACTAGGGAATGGAGGACAGTCTCACTGGCCCGGGCACTGAGGCCTGGAGGCCGCCCTGCCCGCTGCCCCAGGTCAGGCCCTGGCTCACTGCGGTCATGTGTGAAGGTCGTCCAGTCCTCCTGCGAGTCCCGCTGTCTCCGCAGCAGCACCAGCCGCCCGCCCTCCACATCCACGCTCAGCGTGAACTTCTGCGACTTCCCGATCTTGGTCAGGTCGCCCAGAGTCACATCCAGCTTCACCTGCAGGTCATGGGGGAGTGGGGGAGCGGCTGCTGGAAAGACCTCGGGCAGGGGACACCCCCTTCACCTCCAACGGCCCTTTGCCCCAGAAGGCCCCACCTGACACCCCTCCGTACCTCAAAGGCCTGCACGGGGATGGTCTTGGCCTTACGTATGGATGGCTGCAGCGGAGCCGGCAGGGCTGTGGAGCTCATGTCCTGCAGAGCCTTCAGGGCCTGGAGCAGGGAAGGGCAGGCAGGATCAGGGGACATGCGGAGAGCTGGGGCCAGGAGGGGCACGGCTGATGCTGGGATCAGTGCTAAACTGTAGACTCAGGGTGGAGACCAGTTAGGCTAGTGCAAACAGTCAGGGACCGGTAGGTGAGGTCGGAGGTCGGGAGTCAGGCTACCTTCTTCTGGATGCCCGACAGGAAGTCCTTTAACACGGACAGCTTCAGCACCAGGCTCTCCAGCTCCTGCTCCCCAGTCTGCGGCGGAGTCTGCACAGAGCAAGGATGAAGCTTGCACGGGAGGCCAGCAAGCAGGAGGTCCCCCAGCCGGCCCCAGACACGAGCCCGTTCCCCACAGGCCTCCCCGTAATCCCACCTGCTGCTGCAGAAGGCGGGTCACCATGGGAGAGCTCTGCTGGTCAAACACCTTGGACAGGATCTCCAGGCCCGACAGGACCTTGTCCACCTCACTAGAGGAGACAACTGGTCAGAATGCCCCCTCCCCACCCCAAGGACAGGGCGGGGGGCTGAGTGGGTGGCTTCAGCCTCCACCGTGAGGATACAAGGCTTCGGGTGAGGAAAAGTCAGGAAACAACAGCTGGATCCCTGTTCAGGGCCAGAGATCAGAGGTACGGACGTTTGTGCAACAAGGGGGCAGGCGAGGAGAGGCTGCACGCACGGGGCTGGGCGGCCCGGGTACCTGTGCAGCCTCCGGCATGAGGTGGCGAGGGTGCGGGTGAGGTGGGGCAGGTTGCTGGCTCCGCCTCGCACAGCCTCCAGGTCCAGTCCGTAGCTACCCTTCAGGTACTCGTGGGAGACAGTGCTCAGCCCATTGGGAGCGCTTCAGGGAGGGGTTGAGAAGTCAGTGAAGAACCTGCTGACGCTGTCCCAGCACTCCCACCCTATCCCTGGAGGAGATGGGACTGGTAGCAATCAGAGCACCATGGATCAGGGTGGCTGCCTCTGCGGGGGGTGGAGGGGCTTGGAAGGTCTCTCCCCCTTTGATGAGGACACCGTTCTCAGAGGAGAAAGGGAATTCCGGCTCCGTGTAGGGGGGCTGCGCTCTTACCTCTCAGCAGCTGGAGCTGTGGGAGTCTCAGGGGCTGCTGGGGGGCTGCTGGGCCCCACGGGGGCAGAAACACTGGTGGAGCCAGAACGCGGGGGCAGCGGGGGCTTCTCATCCTCGCCATCTGCGGACAGGAGTCAGTGGGCCTCCCCTCCCCAGCGAAGTATAGATACTCCCACGGAAGTGGGGGAAAGGGCCCTGGCATCATGGTCAGGTGCAGGGGGCTCCGGGGGAGGCAGGCTGAGGAGGCGGGAGGGGGAGCAGCAGGTGGCGTCTGGGAGGGGGCAGGGAGGCAGGGCGGGCAGCACCTGAGACGTCACGGTCGTCAGGGGGCTCCGGCTCGCGCTCCCGCTCCACAGGCAGCAGCAGGGCGCACACAAGGCCCTGGCCAGGCTGCGCGTACAGGCCGATGAGCTCGCCCAGGGTCTGGAAACGGCGCACGGGCACGCCCTGCGAGGTCTGAGAACCAGCACGGGTGGCAGAGGGTCAGCCAACTGATCCCAAGCCACAGGATGGAATCAAGGCCAGGGCTCAGGCTCCAGGCTCCTACCTGCACGGCCAGGAAGTCTTCTCCATCAGGTAGAATTCGATATGTATGCACGTGCTTCTGATACCTGATGACAAAGCAAGGGTCAGAATCTGTCGCCCTCTGGCTGGGGTCTAAGCCCCAAGGCATGCCTTCCTCCTGCTACCGGGCTCAGCCCTCAGCTCCCTCAGCTTGGTTTTCCTAAAACCTTTGCTCAGGCCGCACAGGGTTAATGAGGAGCCCAGTCCACTTGTATCCTGCTAGTGTTGCCAACAAGAGCAGGAATGACTGGCCTCCCCCCGCCACCCTTGCACCCAGACCTACATAGGCTCCACACCCACCACTGGGCCCGGGAAGCAACAGGCAGCTCTTCTGTGGCCTCCACAGCTGTCTAAACAGCCCCTCTGGGCTGTGGGACCAGATCTGGCCCCCTGCCAGAGTAAGCGTCCTCAGAAGCCTGGTTAACCTCTGTTTGCACACACAGGGGACGTGCTCACACACGTGTGCGCCTGCTGTCTGTGTTTACGTTGGTGTCTGGCTCTGCTGGAGTTGGCTGTGTCGGGGCCATTTTGTTAGGAAGTATGCGGGTACCCCGGCTTTCTCCCCACTTCCCCAGACACCAGGACATTGGGATGCCCCAAGGGGGCCCCCTATGGGAGACCTAGGCCTCTAAGAGCCCCAAACCGAGGAGGGTGCTGACAGATGGCAGCAACAGCTGAGCAGGTGACAGCTGAGCCTGGCCTGGGCAGTGCGGGCCACACTCAGTGGGGATGGAAGCCTCCTTCTGCAGCCAAACCTCAGGTAGGCTTGCTCAAGGGAGCCCCCCCCCGCCACCAGCCCATGTGTGTGCTGGGCACCAGAGAGGACCAAATGCCCGCTTGAGGGGACCCTACACCTTGGCCACAGTCCATCCCCTCCACTCAGGTAGGCCCCCTTCCGAGCTCTCGCAGCTGCTGACGGGGCAACGTTCCTTGCAGGTGTCTGTGTGGGCACCACGCAGTGGACTGCATTTACAACAACAATAGCATCCCATTAACTGAGCCGTGTCTGTAGGACACCCTACAGATGTGATCTCATTTAATCCTCACATTTTGATACAGATATTCTCCAGAAGAGGAAACAGGCTCAAAGAGGAAAAGCAATTTGACTCCGGTCGCGGGGTAAATAAAAGGCAGAGCTAGGACTTAAAGCCAGGGCAGAGGCCAGTGCCTGTCAGAGCAGGGGTGTGCCCTGAAATGTCACCCACGGACATATGGGTATGTAGGGAAGCAAGTATGTTTCTGATTACCTATCCCCAGGCTTCTATCCCATTTCTGACCTGTCCCCCCCGCCCCCCCCCCGCCCCCCACCCCGGGCTCTTAAGATTCAAGGAGTAGCCAGAGTCAGCTGGCAAAGCCGAAACCCCCGACGCAGACAGACCCTCACTCCACCCATCTCCTCCCCTAGCTATGGAGCCAGGACTCTCCCCTCCTGGGACAATAATATTCCTCCCCCAGACACAGGCCCAGCTGTCCCCCTCCCACTCAACAGCTGACCCAGCACCTGCCTCCCTCCCCTCCCTAATTAGGGGGTATGCCCCAGAGGGGGCTGGGAGGCAGGACTCTAGGATAGTCATCTGCCAAAGCAGTTTCTTGTTCGTCTCTCCTGGGCGTCAGACTTGGACCATGAGCTGAGACTTAGGGGACCCCCTCCTCTTCAGGTCCACTGCCCAGGTCAGAGCTTCTCAATCCCAGCACCACTCACATTTTGGACTGCACAGTTCTTTGTTGTGAGGGACTGTCCTATGCACTGCAGGATGTTTAGCGGCACCTCTATGGCTTTTACCCACTAGATGCCAGCAGCACTATCCCAGCTGTGACAACCAAAAATGTCTCCACACATCGCCAATGTCCCGGAGGGGTAAAATCAACCCCAAATGAGAACTACTGGCCTAGGCCAATGCGCCCCCAAAGAAGTGAAGAGAGCAGAAGCGTAAGGGACAGAAATATAGAGGTTTGGGAGGGTTCACAGGGCTAAGAGGGAATATAATCAGATCCTAATGCCCACAGCAGTCCACCTAGTATCAGACAATGGGGCATAGGAGACAGCTCAGGGAGATGACTCCAAACCCACCAAACTCACCCAGAAGCACTGCCACACACAGCTGATGGCTACAGAAGCAGGACCAGACCCACTCAGAGAGCTGCCAAGTCTAACCCACGTTCAGCACCCATAGCTCAGGGCTAGGGGGGCCAGGATACCCAGGACCAGGGCACAGGCGCACGCTCATTGATTTATGAAATAATGACATGGCCCCATATAGCTTTGCCTCCTGCATCCTTCTCAACACCACCCTGCCCCCCAGCCCCAGACATCTACAGCCACACAGGTCCCAACCTCAGTCCTGGGGGCATAGAAAGGACCCCTAAGGAAGCTGCTGGGCGTCCTCACAGATCCATTGGTCTCTCTGGCCCCAACTCCCTCCATGCCTACTGCTCAGACACCCCATCCCTGTATAAACAGAACTACACACAACCCTGGAATGCACATCCACACATCCTCACCCCTCCTGCCCCTTCTGCCTGAGGGTACCTGAGGGGGTCTGCCAGAGACTCCCTGCATTTTCCCCCCTTACAGCCACCCTGGCTAACAGGACCCCACACACTCTGCCCTCGACGCCCCAGAAAGTGTCCCTAGAGACACAGCAGGAAGGAAGTGCCCCCTGCATCCTTCCTCAGCCCAGGCTTAAAGCCAAAGCCCCCACTGTTGGGGGCGCTGGCGTCCCACTGTCCCAGGCCCTCCGCACACACGCAAGGAACCTGGGGCCGCGCCCCCGCCCGCAGGGAGCCCCAGCCCCACTCACAGGACGCAGAGCGCGAAGGCTCCCGCCACGCTCTCGCTGTCTCGGACCAGGAAGCTGCCATCGCGGCCTGCCCGGGCCAGCAGCTCCTCGGCGGCAGCGCGGCTCAGGTCGCGGTGGTACCAGGCGGGGGCCGGGCTGCCCAGCGCGCCCCCGGGCCCCGCACCCCCCGGGCCCGGCGCCCCGCACGCCGAGGCCATAGCGCGCGCAGGGCTCAGCGCCGCCCGCGCCCACCGCCCCGCGCCATCCGCCCCGGGACGCTCGGGGCCGAGGCTGGGGCCGGGCCCGGGGCCTGAGGATCCACGGACCGGACCGAGCCGAGGGTCGGGGGCTCCGCGCTCCGCCGCGCAGGCCGCCTCGTTCGCCGCACCGCCGCCGCTGCCGCCGCCTGCAGCGCCGGCCTCAACTTGAAGAGAAAGAAAAGTTTGTTCAGAGGCGGCGGGGGAGGGGCAGGAGCACAGCGCAGAGCCGGGCGGCCGGCCCCCTCCCCCTCCGCTCGGCCCACGGCCCGACCGTCCCTACCCCCACCCTCTTCCCCGTGGGGATGATGGTCCCCGCATTCCCGCAGGACGCGGGACCCGCCAAACCCACAATGATCCTGCCCCGCCATCACCACTCCTAGGAGATCCAGACCCCCCCACCCCAACAACGAAGGTCAAGTTCCTCCTACCCTTCTCCTGGACGTTTTGGGATCCCGGCCCCCTCTCCGGAGAGTTAGCCCCCTCCAACAATCGCAACGATATGATCCCCAATTCCCATAATCGTCTAATCCCACCCCAAATCTTTTCCATTCACCTCCCTTGCAGCCTCAAAGGGTCGGGTCGAATTCTCAAAACCCGCGAGGGATCCAAGATGAACCTCTTCCCCGTCCTCGTTACCCAAGCGGCCCGCTTCTCAACCCCCGTGAAATCCAGGCCCCTCTTCGACCTGAACCCTCAAACTGCACTGGGTCCAGCCCCCTACAAATCCCGCGGGGGGGAAATCCCCTCCATAGAAACCTGATCTCCCACAAACCCTCAGACAAGGTCCAGTGTCCTCGATTCCCCACGCACGTCCCTGGCAGCCCCTCGCAGCCGGGCAAAGCCCTTCCCCCCCTCCCGGCCAAGTTCCCTGGCACCATCCCCCATACCCGCAGGCCCGGGCCTTGAGGGGTTCAGCAGCCCGAGATCAGGCGCCCCCCACTCCGCCACTGCCCTCCTAGAAGAAAGTTCCCTCAAACCCCTGGGCTCCCGACTTCTCCCCAGAGACGCAGCCGCCGCGCGCAGACCCCCACCTCCTGGGCCGCTCCGAAGCCCCCTTCCCGGGGGAAGCGGCCCTTGACTCTCAGCGGCCACTTAAGATGGCCATCCTCTGCCGCCGCACCCCCCCTCGCCTTCCGCCCCGCCCGCCGCTCCGCCCCCGCAGCTCTCGGCTGAGCCGGGGGTAGCACCCGCGCCCCGCCTTCCCCGGCCCCCCGTCTCGATCCCGGAGCCACTGACCCGCCGAGTGACCTCGGGCAAGTCACGACACCCCTCCGCGCCTCGCCTTCCCGCTCTGCAGAGTGGGGGCAGTGTTATGAGGGCAGACTCAATGGGACTGTGCTTGTAAAGCTCTCCGCACGGGGCCTGGCATCCAGTAAGCCTCCAGAACAGCGGCTATTTTTATTATTAATTAAGGAGTAACGAAGGTGACAGCTGTGTAAACTGTAAAGCGCGGCGCCAGCACGAACGGGTATTATTAGTACCCGCCCCCGCCCCAGCTACTCCCTCCAAGACGACAAACTTGAGCCTTTGTGGGCGGGACGCCGACCCGGGAGCTCCCCAGAGCCTATACGCTCGGACGCCCCCGGGCGCCCAGGGCGGGAGGGGTACCGCTCGCCGGAAAGGGGGCGGGGCCCACAGAGGGTCTGGCCCGCCCCTTCCCCCAAAAAAGACCTAGCCGGTGGCAGCGTCTCCCGGGAGTCCGCTTCCTGCCCCGCCCCTCCGCCCCTTGGCTCCTTAAAGGCGCAGGCTTCCAGCCTAGCTCCCACAGCTGCCAACTCCTGGGCCGCCGTCGGCCGATCCCCTTTAACCTGGGAGAGAGCTTTCACTTTGCTCAATTGAACCTGTGTCTGGGTCAGTCCCGGCAAGCTCCTTCCTCTCCTTCAAATACGCATTGGATTAACCCAGCTGGAACAAAGCCTGGGACACAGAATGGGCTCTGTGGGGGCCTTCCAGACTAGGTAAATAAAGTAGCTAACAGACACCCCCATACATCCCAGTGTCTCCAGACCCCTCCAGGAATCCCATAAGTCATCCTCCACAAACTGCCCGGTTTCCCCAGTCACTCAGCTCTAGGTATGAGGAAAGGTGAGTGCCATGAAGGGGGCACCCTGGTGCGGTGGGGAGGGGAGAGGCCTGGACTAGGAGTCTTCACACCTGGGTTCTAGTCGTAGCTTGATCACCCACCTGCCTGGTGTTCTCAGACAGGGACCTGTGGCTCTCTAGGGATAACTGTGAGGGGGATGTAGAGATGAAGACTTCCCCAGGGGAAAAGGGCAAGAGGGAGACCCAGAGATCAACTCAGGCCCAGTTCCTGGGGGCTGTGCAAAGACAGGATAGACATCTAGCAATCCGTGGAGGGGACAAAGGTGCCAGAGGAGAGGCCAGGCTCCTGCCCCTGGGAAGCCCCTAAGGGTTTCCAACCTTTTTCCATCCAGGCCTCTAGAACTCAGCTAAACCTGTTCAAGGCTCTTGAACATTTCCTCTTCCAGGAACCTCCCAGACTGCCCTCCCCAGTCTTCTCTCTTCCTCTTCTGAGGGTCCAAGCCTCAACTCTGTCCCTCCAATCCACATCATGTGTGAACTTTTTTTCACCCCCACTGGGAATCCAGAGCCTTCCCTAGATTCCCATTCCCAGCTTTCCCATTGCAGAGCTAAGCACAGAGCCAGGCAGGCTGGGCCTAGGAGAAAGAGGGGATATTTGGGGCCCAATATAAGTAACAAAGCCCTGGACCCAGCTCTCATTTGTGGCTACAAGAGCAACAGAATCCCTGAGGACTATTAAAGTGCAGGCACTGGGCTCACATGCTTTCTAGGCAATAGCTCCTTTGTGTTTCACAACCCGGAAGGAAAGAAGGATCATTATCCCCATTTTATTGAGGAGGAAACTAAGCTTTAGAATAGACAGGCAGCTGCTTCACTTTGGCATAGTCAGTAGCAAAGCTGGTATTCAAACCCAGGTCTCATTTCTCTGACCTGAAGGAATTCAGAAACTGTGGAATCTGTCATCTACCCACTCAAACCAAAATAATTCATCTGACACGGATGCGTCAGTCTTTTATTTTATTTTTATTTATTTATTTGACAGAGAGAGAGACAGCAAGAGAGGGAACACAAGCAGGGGGAGTGGGAGAGGGAGAAGCAGGCTTCCCGCCAAGCAGGGATCCCAGAGTGGGGCTTGATCCTGGGATCATGACCTGTGCCAAAGGCAGACGCTTAATGACTGAGCCACACAAGTGCCCCTGGATGTGTCAGGCTTTTTATTTGAGCTGACTGCCAGAGAAACCCCAAGGCCCGCCATGGAGCAGGAATGGGATGACAGAAGGATAGATAATGGATGGAGGCACGCTTAGGGCTCCCTCTATGCCCAGCTTGGTCATCAACACTGGGGACATGCAGAGAGGACGTCTGGGTAGGGCTAGACTCAGCCGAGCAGCCAGAGTTGCATCAAGGCCAGGCTGAGCAGGAGAGGCTCCACCCCTCGGGGCAGGGCCCCGGCACTCCTGGCCTGGGCATAGAACCTCGCCACCTCCTCATTGGGGTTGCCCTGGGCCGGGTCGAACCACATCTGGATGCAGCGGCCGCTCCCTCGGCTGTAGTTGCTGAGTTTGTAGGAGTGACTCCAGAGGCCCTCACACAGGGCTGCAGGCGTGGGAAAGTAGGTCTCAAATGTGCGGCAGGTGGTCCCGGTTGGACACTGGTTAATTCCTGCAGGCGGAGAGGGCGTGGACACAGACATTCAGCCCCTGGGCCCGAAGCTGGTTTCTGGCCACCCCCAAATCCTCCAACCCCACCTGCGTCTCCCCCCACCCCCCAGGCCCTCACCTGAGGTCCAGTTCCAGCCCCTTTGCCAGTTGCTCTTGCAGGTGTAGGAGGTGCGACAGTCCTCCCACCATCGCTGGCAGTCCTCTTTGCACAGGGGCACGTGCAGGAAACGCTCCTTGCGCCAGCTCTGGTTCACCTGGGTGGGAGGGGAGGGAGTGGGGACGGGGATGTGGGCCGCCCGCAGCCTTGACTCAGCTGGCTGGCAGCCTGCTGGGCTGGGGTGAGGGCAGGTCCTGTACCTCCTGGATCCAGGGCCCCAGGTTGGGTGAGCACTCATAGAGACAGTTGTCCTGGATGAAGTGGCGCTTGCAGGCGGGCTCCATCTTGCCACAGTGGTCCACAGTGAAGTTGTACAGGAGGGAGATGTTCTTGTGCAGCTCCTGGCTGGTGCTGGCTGAGCAGCAGGCCTTCTCCTTCCAGGGAGTGCACTGCGTGGGGAAGACACCGGACTAAGTGCCCACCCCCGCCCAACACACACACACAACCTTCTGCCACCTCCAGCATCTCCCCATATGGTTCTTGCTCTCCTGCCTCAGGTGGGTTGTCTTAGGAAAGTTTACTGTGAGGACCCCTCTGTCCTTGACCTCCAGGAACTCCCATCCTGGGGGAGACTCAGTCACAACAGGGCTGATCAGGGGTCGTGGGAGCCGGAGAGAAACCCCGTGTTGGGGGGACAATAGCCATCACTGATGCAGCCCTTCACACTTTATAGAAAGTTCTTTGATGTATTCATTAGAAAATAATTACTGAGTACCTATTTCTATTCCAGTCACTGTTCTAGATGCTGAGAATACGATAGAGAACAAAACAGACAGAAATATGTGTTCATGGAACTTATATCCTGGTAAGTGGGGACAGACAGTAAGAAACTGAAAGAGAAAAAGATATGGTGTCAGGATCCAGTCAATTATATGGAGATTACAGCAGGGAATGGGAAAGTGGAGTATGGGATAATTGTTGAAATTTTTTTTTTTAAAGATTTTATTTATTTATTTGACAGAGAGATAGAGAGACAGCACAAGTAGGCAGAGTGGCAGGCAGAGGGAGAGGGAGAAGCAGGCTTCCCGCTGAGCAGGGAACCCGATGCGGGGCTCAATCCCAGGACCCTGGGATCATGACCTGAGCTGAAGGCAGCCGCTTAGCCGACTGAGCCACCCAGGCACCCCAATTGTTGAAATTTTAAATAAGGTGGTTGTGAAAAGCCTCACCAGAGGGTGCCTGGGTGTCTCAGTCCTTAAGCGTCTGCCTTCGGCTCAGGTCATGATCCCAGGGTCCTGGAATGGAGCCCCACATTGGGCTCCCTGCTCAGTGGGAAGCTCCTTCTCCCTCTCCCGCTCCCCCTGCTTGTGTTCCCTCTCTCTCGCTGTCAAATAAATAAATAAAATGTTTAGGGGGAAAAAAAAGCCTCACCCGAGGGTGATATTTTGAGCAAAGGAAGAAGGCAATGACC
This sequence comes from Mirounga angustirostris, assembly GCF_029215605.1. Taxonomy (NCBI): domain Eukaryota; kingdom Metazoa; phylum Chordata; class Mammalia; order Carnivora; family Phocidae; genus Mirounga; species Mirounga angustirostris. The sequence continues at coordinate 56,956,491 of NW_026991721.1, forward strand.
TATGTAGTAACGTATGTGGAATAACTTTCTCCTTGGCGAGTACTAAGGTCTGTGTCCCCAGCAATGAGACCAGTGCCAGAAACGTGGCAGGCCCATAAAAAAATATTTGCTGAAAAAAGTAAACGCAAGACCTCTCTATGATTTCCTAAATCTAAACTGAACTCCATCTTACATATAGACACACCATATCTTAGCAAGTTTTTAATATAGACCGGCTTTTTCAGGACAGCAAATACTGTGAAAAGGAAAGCCGTGCTATGTGTTTTGTTTTACCAGAGTTATTCACTGTTTTAGAAAATTATGTCATCATGCCAGCACAGCTTAGAGTATCTTACAGCATTTAAGCTGCCAATAGAAGATACCTGTGTCGATCTTCATCTGTAGTTGCCCTATTCATAGTGATTTGGTGAATAGAGGCAAACATGCTATTTGGTGTTGGTTTTTTTTTAAGATTTTATTTATTTATTTGACAGGGAGAGACACAGCGAGAGAGGGAACACAAGCAGGGGGAGTGGGAGAGGGAGAAGCAGGCTTCCCGTGGAGCAGAAAGCCCCATGTGGGGCTCGATCCCAGGACCCTGAGATCATGACCCGAGCCCAAGACAGATGCTCAACGACCGAGCCACCCAGATGCCCCCAAACATGCTATTTGATAGTGATTTCTAATGGAGTCATGCCAGGGAATTGACATATTGAAATATACTTTATTTTATTATAAGTTACTTTCTTTGTGCTTCTCCTTTGTAGTACAGATAGAGAATCATGTTGATATTTTTTAAGTTAAATGTGCAAATAGGTTCTATTGGCTTTGAATTTTATTCCAGGATAGAAAAAGAGTCTAAAGAGTATTTATTGGGACACCTGGGCGGCTCAGTCAGTTAAGCGTCTGCCTTCGGCTTAGGTCACGATCCCAGGGTCCTGGGATTGAGCCCCACATCGGGCTCCCTGCTCAGTAGGGAACCTGCTTCTCCCTCTCCCTCTCTCTGCTGCTCCCCCTGCTTGTGCTCTCTCTCTCTCTCTCTGGCAAATAAATGAATAAAATCTTAAAAAAAAAATAAAGAGTATTTATCATAAAAAGGAGACATGGAGTCTCAATAGAGCTACAACTGACTGGCATCCATTTTGACAGAATGAGTGAATATACAGCACCTATTGCTCTGTATCACAGCCAGAAGAGACCGTCTCCCCCAACCTTGACACTCCGTGGACTGGCACATAGTGAAGGTAGGAAGAACCATCCTCCCCGACAATCTCTCACCCTCCAAACCGCTGGGAGTGCCCACCCGAGTCCTGTCCCTGCACCACCACAAGGACTGCTTATGTCTGAGTCCCCTGTGTGTCCTTGTGCTTCTCTGGGCCTCAGTTTCCTCGTTTGTGTCATGTGGGGGAGAACATTATCTGCTACATCAAAGGACCACTGGGAGTATGAAATCATGGGCAGTAAACACCACACCTGGTAAGTGCTCAACAAATGATTATATCGTATCATTGCTGACATGGTATTCTCTGAGGAGGCCACCCCTAAAATCACCTCAGCCAATACCCCCCACCTTACCGTCATCTTCTCTCCCAGCAATAACCCAGGATGTGGGGGCATCTGAGCAGTCGACCCTTCCCCCACCCCCCTGACTTCTTCCCCATTAGAACCAGCCCCCTCCCCAGCTTGAGCCACACTCTTTCCTCACCTGATCATGCAGCTTGTCCTCAGGGCCTGGCTTTGTCTTGTGGTGCTTGGCGTCCATGCAGACGTTGAGCAGGTCTGTCCTGGTCCGGGCCCTGCACATGGAGGCTGTCCAGGCCAACAGCAGCAGAAGTGGTATCAGTCTCCAGGCCATGTCTCTCTGTCCCTGCAGACGGAGCTTTGGTTAGGGAGGCCGAGGCCCAAAAGGAGAGGGCCTCATGCAGGGTCCCCCTTGACCCCCTGTGTCAGTCTCCCCACCTCCACAGTGAAGGATGGGGTCAGACCCTGTTCCCTCAGTGCTGGGGTCCTGAGGCTCCCTGAAGCTGAAGTAGAGAAGGTTGGCAAAGGGGTTCCTTCATCCCTGGGTTGGTGGGCTCAGAGAGGATCTGGGATTAGTGGATCGGCCCTGGGAAAGTCTTCCTCAGTTGGAAGAGATGTATTTGTGCCCACATCTTCTCTCAACTTTACTTAAGAAAAGTAAATAGTTTTACTATTTACTAAAAAAAAAAACTTAAATAGTTCAGGTCCATGCCCTGGTCCCCTGAAAAGGGCTAGGTACACACAGTGCCCTCACACCATGTCCAGCAAGTGCATGCTCTCCATCATACCCCAGATCACCTGGATTCCCTCGCCAGCTTAGAAACCTGTTAGCCTGGGGAAGGCAGTGACCCAGATCTACTGAGTTCTCCCAATCAGCACTGAGGTCAAGGGAGGTAGCACATGGGGTGCTATTTGGTTAAATAATACGGATGTGGAAAGACTGATGGTTTCTAACTGTTGCTTCCTCAGATGTTTTCCTTCCCTGTTCTCTGAAAGCCATTTCCGTCCTCCACCCATCATAATCCTGGTGTCCTCAGCAATCTCTAGGCTAATGCACCAGATTCCTACCTTACCCCTCAGAAAACAAGTGTAGAGATCCCTGGACCTGAGGGACAATATAAAAGTACCCCATGGGGGAAAAAATCAATAAATAAACAAAAATAAGTAAATAAATAAAAGTACCCCATGGGGGCGCCTGGGTGGCTTAGTCAGTTAAGCATCTGACTCTTGATTTCAGCTTAGGTCATGATCTCATGGAGCCTGCTTAAGATTCTCTCCCTCGGGCGCCTGGGTGGCTCAGTTGGTTGAGCGACTGCCTTCGGCTCAGGTCATGATCCTGGAGTCCCGGGATCGAGTCCCGCATCGGGCTCCCTGCTCAGCGGGGAGCCTGCTTCTCCCTCTGACCCTCTTCCCTCTCGTGCTCTCTCTCATTCTCTCTCGCAAAAAAAAAAAGATTCTCTCCCTCTCCCTTTGCTCCTCCCTGCTCCCCACTCCTGTGTCTCTCCCCACCAAAAATTAATTAATTAATTAATTAATTAATTAAAATGAAAGTACCCCATGTTGGAGCAGTCGACTAGACAAGTGCTTAGAGTCCTGGGAGTCACCCCACACAAGTGACACCCACTTCTCTCTCCCTGACTGACCCTCACCCCCCACACCCAGCTGTTAAAGGTCTGTTCCTTTCGGCTGTCACTGAAATACCTAAGTTGACAACAGAGACTGCTTCCTCTCTCTCACCATCCCCACGTCCCCACAAAGCCCTGGCCAAGGGTCCTTCCAAAAACCTTTCTGGAATTCACTTCCCTTGGCTCTGCGTTTGGGGTCAGGTCTTCCCTCTTCCAGTTTCTTCCCCTTAAAGTCACCTTCCCCACAGGAGTCCGAGTGACCTTTCTTTCTTTCTTTTTAAGATTTTATTTATTTATTCAGGAGAGAGAGAGAGAACGTGTGCGAGCATGGGGGTGGGGGTGGAGGCAGAGGGAGCAAGAGAAGAGAGAAGCAGACTCCCCGCTGAGCAGGGAGCCAGACAGAACAACGCGGGACTCCATCTCAGGACCCTGGGATTGTGACCTGAGCCAAATGCAGTTGCTTAACCGACTGAGCCACTCAGGTACGCCCCCCAGTGATCTTTCTAAAGAAAGATCTGCCCCTCCCCTACCCAATGTCCCTGTCACCCTTCCCTCCTTAGGGCATCTTGCCTGAGCCTCCTTTGCAGCTGGGAGCACACACAGCTGTGTCCCGACTGGCCTCTTTTCAGGCTGGCGATGGCTCCGGGGCCGTGGACTTCCCCAGTGTTTTCTGATCTCAGCCAGAATACACTGACTGTAATTTCCGCTTTCAGCTCTTCAGTCTTCCCTCCTTCCGTCTTCCAGGCCCCACCCATCCAAGGCTCCAGTAGCCTGTCAGAGTATTCATTCCCGTTTTCAGTCATCTTTGTTAATTTATTAATTATAGGATTCACACATTCAACATTCATCAAAACCTAGAGAAGCTCATCTCTAAAGGGGATCTGAATTTTTGAGGTACCCCAAATAGTTGTTAGGATGAAGCTAGCTTGAGGGGCATGAGGTGCAGTAGGGAAGAACCCAGGCTTTAGGGTCAGGCATGGGTTCCAGTGACAGCGCTATCCCTCATACAACCTTGGGAAATGTCAGTGAGCTTTTCTGAGCTTTAATTTGCTCACCAGGGGATTGTTGAGAATTATATATGGAAAAGCCTGGCACAACATGAGTAGGCTTAAATGACAGCTATCGGGTTAATTTTTGAGTAACCAGGTAGACACAGTTAGAGGTTGAAGTGCAGAAGTCAAGGTTCACAGAGAAAAATTGTCTCAAATCTGACAAATGATGTAATATCTCACCACCTAGCATTTCTGTAAACATAATTAAGCATTTTTTGATGGCCTTTTTAAAAGTTGTGGAAAAACATACATTATATAAAACTCGCCATCTTAATTCTTTTTAAGCGTATAGTTCAGTAGTGTTAAATGTATTTATGCTGTGCAGTTGATCTCCAGAATATTTGCATCTTGCAAAACTGAATCCCTGTTCTCATTAAGCAACAATACCCCATTTCCTCCTCTCCCCAGTCCCTGGCAATCGTCATTTAACTTTCTGTCTCTATGAACAGACTACTCTAGATATTTCATATAAGTGGGAATCACACAGTATTTGTCTCTTTGTCACTCACTTATTTCACTTAGCATAATGTCCTCAAGGTTCATCCATGTGTCAGAATTTCATTTCTTTTTAATAACTGAATAATATTTCATTGTATGTATCTGCTACATTTTGTTTATCCATTCACCCACTGAAAGACCCTGGGTTGCTTTCACCTCTTGGCTATTGTGAAGAAGGCGTACAATTATCTTTTGAGGACCCTGCTTTCAATTCTTTTGCGTATATATTCAGATGTGGAATAGCTGGATCATATGGTAATTCCATTTTTGAGGAACTGCCATAATATTTGCCATAACGATTGTACAATTTTACATTCCCACCAACAGTGTACAAAGGTTCCGATTTCTCCACATCCTCACCAACATTTGTTATTTCCTGTTGGCTTTTTGTATCTTTTTTTTTTTTAAGGTTTTATTTATTTATTTGACAGAGAGAGACACAGCGAGAGAGGGAACATGAGCAGGGGGAGTGGGAGAGGGAGAAGCAGGCTTCCCGCGGAGCAGGGAGCCCGATGCGGGGCTCGATGCGGGGCTCGATCCCAGGACCCTGGGATCATGACCTGAGCTGAAGGCAGACACTTAACGACTGAGCCACCCAGGCGCCCCGGCTTTTTGTATCTTAATAAAAGCCATCCTAGTGGGTGTGAGGTGATATCCCATTGTGTTTTTTTTTTTTAAGATTTTATTTATTTATTTATTTGAGAGAGAGAGAGAGAGAGAAACAGCATGAGAGGGGATAGGGTCAGAGGGAGAAGCAGGCTCCCTGCTGAGCCGGGAGCCCGATGTGGGACTCGATCCCAGGACTCCGGGATCGTGACCTGAGCCGAAGGCAGTCGCTTAACCAACTGAGCCACCCAGGTGCCCCCCATTGTGGTTTTGATCTGCATTTCCCTGATGATGAGTGATGTTGAGTATCTGTTCATAGGCTTGTTGATCATTTGTAGACCTTCTTTGGAGAAATGTCTACCCAACTTGTTTGCCCATTTTTAAATTGTATTATACATCTTTTTATTGTTGTGGGAGCTCTCTAGTTCTCTCTATATTCTGGACTAACCCCTTATCAGATGTATGAGTTGCAAATCTTTTCTCCCATTCTATAGGCTGCTTTTTCACTCTGTTAACTGTCCTTGGGTGTGCACAGTTTCCATTTTGATGCAGTCCAATTTATCTATTTTTTCTTTCGTTGCTTTGCTTTGGCTGTCATATCCAAGAAATCATTGCCTCATACAATGCCATGAAACTCTTCCCCTGTTTTTTAAAAGAGTTTTATAGTTTTAGCTCCTACATTTAGGTCCTTGATCATTGTGAGTTAATTTTTGTATAAGATATAAAATGAGGATCCAACTTTATTTTTTTGCATGTGAATATCCAGTTGTATCCCAGCACCATATATTGAAAAGACTATTCTTTCCCTCATTGAATAGTCTTGGCACAATACAATTTGTCAAAAATCTGGACTCTCGGTTCTATTTCACTGACCTACATATCTACCTTTATGCTACTATCACACTGTCTTGATTATTGTAGCTTTGTAGTAGGTTTTGAAACCAAAAAGTGTGAGTCCTCTAATTTTGTTTTGTTTTGTTTTTTCAAGATTGTTTTGGCCGGGTCCATAACATTACGTGCCCATATGGATTTTAGGATCACATTGTCAATTTCTCCTAAAAAGCCAAGGGATTTAGATAAGGATTGAGTTGAATCTGTAGATCAGTTTGGGGAGTAATACCCTCTTAATAGTATTAGGTCTCCTGATTGATGAGCATGGGATATCTTTCCATTTATTTAGGTCTTAAAGTTCTGTCAATAATGTTTTATAGTTTTCAGTACACAAGTCTTTTACTTTGTTAAATTCAATTCTATGGGGCACCTGGGTGGCTCAGTCGTTAAGCATCTGCCTTCGACTCAGGTCATGGTCCCAGGGTCCGGGGATCGAGCCCCACATTGGACTCCCTGCTCTGCGGGAAGCCTGCTTCTCCCTCTCCCACTCCCCCTGCTTGTGTTCCCTCTCACGCTGTCTCTCTCTCTGTCAAATAAATAAATAAAATATTTTTTAAAAATTCACTTCTATATATCTTCTTTTTTATGCTATTGTGAATGGAATTATATTCTGAAATTCATTTTTATATTGTTCATTGCTAGTGTATAGAAACACAACTGATTTTTGTATATTGATCTGGTATCCTGCAAATTTGCTAAACTCACTTATTAGTAATAATAATGTTTTTGTGGATTCCTTATGATTTTCTATATACAGTGTCGTATCATCTGTAACTAGAAAGTTTTACTTCTTCCTGAGAACTGCTTCCTAGATGAGCAGCCTTTGAGGGATGCCTCTGACAACCCTGTCAGGTCAGGACTTGTGACAGAGCTTCTCCCTGCAGCCACTAGGCATCTTTTTAACCAAGCTGTGGACCAAATGGAAACAATAAAGCTTTTTGCAGCAGAGGAAGGAAGGAGGGAAGGAGGGAAGGAAGGAAAGAAAAAATAGTTTTACTTCTTGCTTTCCAATCTGAATGCCTTTATTCCTTTTTATTGACTAATAGTCTTAGCTACAACTTTTTCTTCTTCTTCTTTTTTTTTTTTTTAAAGATTTTATTTATTTGACAGAGAGAGACACAGCGAGAGAGGGAACACAAGCAGGGGGAGTGGGAGAGGGAGAAGCAGGCTTCCCACTGAGCAGGGAGCCCGATGCAGGACTCGATGCGGCGCTCGATGCGGCGCTCGATGCGGGGCTCAAGCCCAGGACCCTGGAATCATGACCTAAGCCGAAGGCAGACACTTAATGACTGAGCCACCCAGGTGCCCTGCTACAACTTTTTCTTAAAGTAATCTCTATACCCAAAGTGGGGTTCGAACTGATCATCCTGAGATCAAGCATTGCAAGCTCCACTGACTGAGCCCCCAGGCGCCCCCTAGCTACGACTTTTGTATAAGGTTGAATAGCCATGATGAGCATGGATATACTTGCTTATTACTGATATTAGTGGGAAAAGCTTTTGGCATTGATTATGATGTTATCTGTGAGTTTTTCGCAGATGACCTTTATCAGGTTGTGGGAATTCCCTTCTATTCCTAGTTTGTTCTGTGTTGGGTTTTGTTTTGTTTTGAATGGATTTTGTCAAATGATGTTTCAACTGTGGCCATCATGCGGGTTTTGTCTTCTATTCTAGTAATATGATATTTTATTTATTTTATTTTTTTTAAGATTTTATTTATTTATTTTTTTATTTGACAGAGAGAGACACAGTGAGAGAGGGAACACAAGCAGGGGGCGTGGGAGAAGGAGAAGCAGGCTTCCTGTGGAGCAAGGAGACTGATGCTGGGTTCGATCCCAGGACCCTGGGTCATGACCTGTGCTGAAGGCAGACGCTTAACGACTGAGCCACCCAGGCACCCCTAGTAATATGATATTTTAAATCAATTGATATTTGGATATTAAACCAACTTGTATTCTGAGACTAATCCCGCTTGGTCATGATGTATAATCCTTTTTATATGTGGCTGGATTCAGTTTGCTAGTATTTTGTTGAGATGATTTACGTCTTTATCTATAAGGGATATCAGTCTATAGTTTTCTTGTGATGTCTTTGTCTGATTTTGTATCAGAGGAATATTGGTCTCATAGAATGAGTTGGGAAGTGTTTCCTCCTCTTATTTTTTGAGAGAGTTCGTGACAGATTGGTATTAATTATTCTTTAAACATTTGGTAGAATGGGGCGCCTGGGTGGCTCAGTTGGTTAAGCAACTGCCTTCGGCTCAGGTCATGATCCTGGAGTCCCGGGATCGAGTCCCGCATCAGGCTCCCTGCTCGGCGGGGAGTCTGCTTCTCCCTCTGACCCTCCTCCCTCTCACGCTCTGTCTCTCATTCTCTCTCTCAAATAAATAAATAAAATCTTTAAAAAAAAAAAAAACATTTGGTAGAATGAACCACTGAGATAGTGAGAGCCTGAACTTTCATTTGTGGGAAGTTTCAAAATTATGAATTCAATCTCTTTGCTTGTTACAGGTATATTTAGATTTTTTACTTCTTATGTCATCTTTGGTAGTTTGTGTCTTTCTAGGAATTTGGCCATTTCATTTATGGCACCTAATTTATGGGCATACAATTGTTCAGAGTATTCTCTTACAATGGTTTTTATTTATGTAGGGGCAATAGTGTTGTCTCATCTTTTATTGCTGATATTAGTAATTTGATTCTTCTTTTTTTCTTGGTCAATCTAGATAATGGTTTATTGGTTTTGTTGATCTTCTCAAAGAACTCACTTTTGGGGGTGCCTGGCTGGCTCAGTCAGTACAGCATGCGACTCTTGATCTTGGGATCATGAGTTCAAATCCCATGTTGGACATGATCCTGCTTTATAATTAATTAATTAATTAATTAATTAATTAATTAATTAATTAATTTTTTAAAAATCCAAAGAACCAACTTTTGGTTTCATGGATTTTCTCTGTTGTTTTTCTATCCTCTGTTCCATTTATTTTTGCTTTCCTCTTTATTATGTCCTCCCCTTTGCTCAATTTGGGTTTATTTTGCTCTTTTTTGTTTTTTAAGGTAGTAGGTTAGGTTATTGATTTAAAATCTTTCTTCCTTTTGGGCGCCTGGGTGGCTCAGTTGGTTAAGCGACTGCCTTCGGCTCAGGTCATGATCCTGGAGTCCCGGGATCGAGTCCCGCATCGGGCTCCCTGCTCGGCGGGGAGTCTGCTTCTCCCTCTGACCCTCCTCCCTCTCATGCTCTCTGTCTCTCATTCTCTCTCTCTCAAATAAATAAATAAAATCTTTAAAAAAAACAAAAAAAAATAAAATCTTTCTTCCTTTTTAATATAGCCTTTGATAGCTCTAAATTTCCTTCAAAGCAATGCTTTAGTTTCATCCATAAGTTTTGTTATTTTTCATTTTCATTTCATTCATCTTATTTTCTGATAGCTGTGATTTATTTCATTCATTATTTAGGAGTGTATTGTTTAATTTATACATGTTTGTGAATTTTCTAAAACTTTCTCTTTTTGGGGCACCTGGGTGGCTCAGTCATTAAGCATCTGCCTTTGGCTTGGGTCATGATCCCAGGGTCCTGGGATCAAGCCCTGCATCCGGCTCCCTGCTCCGCGGGAAGCCTGCTTCTTCCTCTCCCACTCCCCCTGCTTGTGTTCCCTCTCTCGCTTTGTCTCTGTCAAATAAATAAATAAAATCTTTTAAAAAAAAACCTTCCTCCTATTGATTTTTAATTTAATTCCTTTGTGGTCAGAAAATATACTTTGTATTTCAGTTCTTTTAAATGTATTGGTGCCTTTTTTATGGCCTAACATAGGATATCCCATATGCATTTGAGAAGAATGTATATTCTCTGTTGTTTGCTGGTGTGTTCTATAGATCTCTGCTAGATCTCGCTGGTTTCTAGTGTTGTACAAGTCTACTTCCCTGTTGATCTTATGCCTAGTTATTCTATTCATGATTGGTAGGGGTTATTGAAATTTCTAACTGCTGTTTTTGGTTTTTTTTAAGATTTTATTTATTTATTTGACAGAGAGAGACACAACGAGAAAGGGAACACAAGCAGGGGGAGTGGGAGAGGGAGAAGCAGGCTTCCCACGGAGCAGGGAGCCTTATGCGGGGTTCAATCCCAGGACCCTGGGATCATGACCTGAGCCGAAGGCAGATGCTTAACGACTGAGCTACCCAGGCGCCCCTGCTGTTATTTATTTATTTTTTTTTGAGTAATCTCTCTGCCCATGGGGCTCAAACTCATGATCCTTTGTAAGATCAAGAGTCATATGCTCTACTGACTGAGCCAGCCATGCACCCCTTCCAACTGCTATTTTTGAATTATGTATTTATCTATCCAACTCTGTTAGTTACTTCATGTATTTTGGGATTCTGTTATTAGGTGCATTTATGTTTATAATTGTTATGTGTTCCTGATGGATTAACCCTTTATCATTAGAAAAAATTTATTTTTTTAATCTTTTTTTTTTTTTTTTAATCTTTTTTTTTTTTTTTTAAGATTTTATTTATTTATTTGACAGAGAGACACAGTGAGAGAGGAGCACAGGCAGGGGGAGTGGAGGGGGGAGAGGCAGGCTTCCCACCGAGTGGGGAGCCCGATGCGGGGCTCGATCCCAGAACGCTGGGATCATGACCTGAGCCGAAGGCAGGCGCTTAACGACTGAGCCACCCAGGTGCCCCGAAAAAAATTATTTTTTAATATATTATATATATATATAATATAAATACATATATTATATATATAATATATCATTATAAAAAATATATCTTTGCCTCTTAACAATTTTTGTCTTAAATTCTGTTTGCCCAATATCATTATAGCCACTCCAGCTATCCTTTAGGGGTTTTTTTGCATGATATATCTTTTTCTATCCTTTTAAGTTTAGCCCTTTTGTGTCTGTGAATCTAAAGTGTGAGTCATGTAAAGAGTGTATAGTTGGGCAATGAGTTTTTATCTGCCAATCTCTGCATTTTTATTGGGGAATTCAATCCATTTATATATAATTACTAATGATACAGGTTTTACAGCTGCAATTTTATTTGTTTTATATATTTTTTTAAAGATTTTATTTTTAAGTAATCTCTACACCCAACATGGCACTTGAACTTACAACCCCGAGATCAAGAGTCACATGCTCTACTGACAGAGTCAGCCAGACACCCCTATATATGTATTTTGGTTTTTTTGTTCCTCTATTTCTCCATTACTTCCTTCTTTTGTGTTTAATAGGTATTTTCAAGTGTACCATTTTAATTCCATTTTTGTTTCTTTTACTATATTTTTATAGTTTTTTCTTAATAGTTGCTCTGGGGTTACAATTAACAATCTGGTTATACAATTATAGCAATCTGGTTCAGATTAATACTGAGTTTCAATAATGTTCAAAACTTTATTCCAATATAGCTTCATTCCTTCCCCTACTCCTTTGTACTTTGTATTATTGTCATACAAATTTCATCTTTATACATTATAAACATATCAACACCGTTTTATAATTATTATTTCGTGAAGTTGTCTTTTCCCATTAAATAGGATAAGGAAAGAGTTACAATATAAAAACATTTATACCATATTTTATATTTCTCTACATAGTAACTTTTACTGGTGCTCTTTATTTCTTCATGTGGATTCAAGTTACTGCCTGGTGTTTTTTCATTTTGGCCTGAAAGACAACCTTTAGTATTTCTTGTAGGGAAAGTTTGCTAGTGACAAAATCTCCCTGCTTTGGTTTATTTGGGTATATGTCTTAATTTCTCCTTCACTTTGAAGAATAGTTTTTTGGTTACAAAATTCTGGGTTGACAGTCTTTTCCTTTCATTTTTTTGAATGTCATCCCACTGCATTCTGGACTTCATATGGTTTTTCTAATGAGACATTAACAATTGATCTTATTGAGGATCCTTTGTAAATGATGAGTCATTTCTCTATTGCTCCTTTCAAGATTCTCTGTTTATATTTCAATAACTTGACTCTAGTGTGTTTAAGTGTGAATTTTTTTGAGTTTCTCTTTCTTGGAAGTCATTGAACTTAGATGTGTAGATTAATTTTTTATATAAAATTTGGCCTTGAAATCAAGGTTTTGGCCTTAATTTATCCAAATATTATTTATGTTTTTATTCTCTCTCTGCTCCTTCTAGGACTCTCATTGTGCATATTTTAGTATGCTTAATGGTATTCCCACAGGTCTCTGTGTTTCTGTTTATTTTTCTTCCTTAAGTTTGTTCTTTTTTTTTTTTAAGATTTTATTTTCTTAAGTAATCTCTGCACCCAATGTGGGGCTCAAACTCACAACTCTGTGAGTGAGAGTCTCATATTCCACCGACTGAGCTGGCCAGGTGCCCCTTATTCTGTTTGTTCTTAAGAATGGACAATTTCTATTTTCAAGTTTGTAGATTCTTTCTTCTATCACTTCAGATCTGCTGCTGAGCACCTCTAGTAAAAAATGTTTAAATTCAGACTTTATTTTTTTCTTTAAAAAGCAACTTATGGTGCCCGACAAAATTGAGGGGAAGGTATAAGGATTTCCCATATACCCCCTGCCTCCAAACATGCATAACTTCCTCCATTATAACATCCCAAACCAGAGTAGTACATTTGTTACAACTGATAAACCTATACTGACACATCTTAATCATCTGAAGTCCATAGTTTAGATTACAGTTCACTCTTGGTGTTGTACATTCTTTAGGTGTGGACAAATGGATGATATATGTCATTATCATATAGAGTATTTTCATTGCCCTAAAAATATCCTCTGCTCTGGGGTGCCTGGCTGACTCAGTCAATAGAACATGGGACTCTTGATCTCAGGGTTGTAAATTTTTTTTTAAAGATTTATTTATTTATTTTAGAGAGAGAGAATGAGAGAGAGAGAGAGAGCGCATGAGAGGGGGAGGATCAGAGGGAGAAGCAGACTCCCTGCCGAGCAGGGAGCCTGATGCGGGACTCGATCCCGGGACTCCAGGATCATGACCTGAGCCAAAGGCAGTCGCTTAACCAACTGAGCCACCCAGGCACCCATCAGAGTGGTAAATTTGAGCCCCATGTTGGGAATAGAGATTATTTAAAAAAAAAAAATCTTAAAAAAAAAAGATACCCTCTACTCTACATATTTATCCCTCCTTCTCCCCAGCTCCCAGCAACCACTGATCTTTATAATGTCCATAGTTTTTGCCTTTTCCAGAAATTCATATAGTTGGAATCATATAGTATATAATCTTTCCATGTTGGCTTCTTTCACTTAGTAATATGCATTTAAGCTTCCTCTATCTCTTGGGGCACCTGGGTGGCTTAGTGGCTTAAGCGGCTGACTCTTGGTTTCCGCTCAGGTCTTGATCTCACGGTCGCGACATCAAGCCCTCCATCGGGCTCTGTGCTCAGTGCAGAGTCTGCTTCAGATTTTCTCTCCCTCTCTCTCCAGCTCTCTCTCTCTCCCTCAAATAAATACATAAAATCTTTTTTAAAAAAGTTTCGGGGCACCTGGGTGGCTCAGTCGTTAAGCGTCTGCCTTCAGCTCAGGTCATGATCCCAGGGTCCTGGGATGGAGCCCCGCATCGGGCTCCCTGCTCAGCTGGGAGTCTGCTTCTCCCTCTCCCTCTCGCCCTGCTTGTGTTCCCTCTTTCGCTGTGTCTCTCTCTGTCAAATAAATAAATAAAATTTTTTTAAAAAAAGTTTCATCCATCTCTTTTCATAGCTTGATAGTTCATTTCTTTTTTTTTTTTTTTAAGATTTTATTTATTTACTCGAGAGAGCACAGAGGGAGAGTGAAAGGGAGAAGCAAACTCCCCACTGAGCAGTGAGCCCGATGTGGGGCTTGATCCCAGGACCCTGGGATCATGACCCGAGCAGAAGGCAGACGCTCAACTGACTGAGCCACCCAGGTGCCCCAGTTCATTTCTTTTTTAGTGCTGAATAAAATTCCATAGTCTGGATGTACCACAGCTCATTTATCCATTCACCTATTAAAGGACATCTTGATTGCTTCAACATTTGGCAATTATGAATAAAGCTGCTATAAGTATTCATGTACAGATTTTTTTTTAAAGATTTTATTTATTTGACAGAGACACAGAGAGAGAGGGAACACAAACAGGGGCAGTGGGAGAGGGAGAAGCAGGCTTCCCGCGGAGCAGGGAGCCCAACGCGGGGCTTGATCCCAGGACCATGACCTGACCTGAATGAAGGCAGACGCTAAATGACTGAGCCACCCAGGTGCCCCCCATGTACAGATTTTTATGTGGACATAAGTTTTCAACTCCTTTGGGGAAATATCAGATTGTATGGTAAGAATATGTTTAGTTTTGTTAAGAAACTGCCAAACAGTCTTTCTAAGTGGCTGTATCATTTTGCATTTTCATTCATTTGCAGTGAATGAGAATTCTTGCTGCTCCACATCCTCACCAGCATTTGGTGTTGTCAATGTTCCAGATTCTGGCCATTCTAATAGGTGTATAGTGGTATCTCACTGTTGTTTTAATTTGCATTTCCCTGATGCTGTATGATGTGGAGCATCTTTGCATATGTTTGTTTGCCATTTTCATATCATCTTGGCTGAAGTGTCTGCTAATTAAGGTCTTTGGCTTATTTTTAAATCAGGTTGTTGATTTTCTTGTTGTTGGGTTTTAAGAATTTCTTTCTGTATTTTAGAAAACAGTCCTTTACAGATACGTCTTTTGCAAATATTGTGTCCCAGTCTGTGGCTTGTCTTTTCATTCTGTTAACATCTTTTACAGAGCAGAAAATTTTAATTTTAATTAAGACCAGCTTGTCAGTTCTTTCTTTCATGGATCATGCCTTTGGTTTTGTATCTTTTTTTTTTTTTTTTTGGTCGTCAAATGATCCTTTATTGAAACATTTGCCTTTGTAGTTAACTAGCTGGGCATTCCACCGCACCACTGTTGATGTCATCTATGATGTCATGAGGGTGGCGGCCGTCAACATCGCAGCCCACAGACTGGGCAGTCCCCAGGATTTCTTTAATGGTTCCAGAGAGTTCTCTGGCTAAAGATCAGTGTCGCATCTGTTGGGCAATATTGACAGTCTCATCAAAAGTGATATTTCCACTGTGCTTAATGTTTTTCTGCTTCTTTCTGTCTCTTGGTGGTTCCTTGAGGGCTTTGAGAATCAGGGCAGAGACAGAAGGTACCACTTCAATCTGGGCCTGTCTGTTCTGAATGGTCAGTTTCACCATAATCTTTAGACCCTTCCAATCACTGGTTGCCTTGGCGATGTCATCACCAACCTTTTTTGGAGACAGACCCAGTGGGCCGATCTTCGGGGCCAGGGTAGATGCACTGACTTCACCACCAGTGCACCTCAGGTACACGACTTTGATCTCGTTGGGGTTGAACTTAGGCGGCATGGCGGAAGTGGCTGGTGTCGGATGAACCCGGATTCGGGACAACCGAAGAAAGTTGCACCTTTGCCTCCCCGAGCCGAAAGCCAAAAGCTGGTTTTGTATCTTAAAAGTCATCACCAAACCCAAGGTGACCTGGATTTTCTTCTACATTATCTTCTAGGAGTTTTATATTTTGCACCTGTGATCTCTTCAGGTCTGTGATCCATTTTAAGTTAATTTTGCGCCTTCACAAAAAGTGTGAAGTGTGTAGTGTGTGTAGATTTTTATCATTTTGTATGTGATGGCCAGTTGTTACAGCTACATTTGTTGAAATTACCACTGCCCCTTTGTCAAATATCAGTTGAGTATACTTACGTGAGTATATTTGTGGACTCTGTTCTGTTCCATTGATCAATTTGTTTATTCTTTTGCCAAAACCACTTTGTCTTGATTACTGTAGCTTTGCAGTATGTCTTGAAGTCAGAGATTGTCATTCATCTAACTTTGTTCTCCTCAATGTTGTGTTGGTTATTCCGGGTCTTTTGCCTCTCCATATAAACTATAGAATCAGTTTGTCAGTATCTACCAAGCAAATTGCTGGGGTTTTGATTGGGATGGCATTGGGTCTATAGATCAAGTTGGGAACGCCTGCAGTCTTGACTATATTGAGTCTTCCTATCCATAAACATGGACTATTTCTCCATTTATTTAGTTCCTTGATTTTGTTCATCAGTTTTGTAGTTTTCCTCACAAAGGTATTATACATAGTTTGTTAGATTTTCACCTAAGTATTTCATTTTTATGGATGCTATTATAAATGATATATATTTTTAATTTCAAATTCCACTTGTTCATTGCTAGTATGCGGGAAGGCAATTGGTTTCCATATATTAATCTTATATTCTTCACCCTTGCTATAATCACTTACTAGTGCCAGGAATTTTTTTTTTTGTCATTTCTTCAGATTTTCTATATAAACTAACATGTGATCTACGAACAAAGACACTTTTATTTCTTTATTCCCAATCTATACCTTTTATTTCCTTTTCTTGTCCTGATGCATTACTTAGAACTTGCAGTTCAAGGTTGAGAAGTGGTGAGAGGAGACATCCTTGCCTTGTACCTGATCTTAGTGGGAAAGCTTTGAGTTTCTCACCATTAAGTATATTAGCTCTAGGTTTTTTGGTAGATATTCTTTATCAAGTTGAGGAGTTTCTAGCAAATTTTTCATTTCGGTTTATTGTACTATTCTACCCCAAATTTCTTTTTTTAAAAAATATTATTTGAGAGAGAGAGTATGGAGGGGAGGGGCAAAGGGAGAAGGAGAGAGAGAATCCTCAAGCAGATTCCCCACTGAGTGCAGAGCCCGATGTCCCAGGACCCTAAGATCATGACTTGAGCTGAAATCGAGTCAGATGCTTAACCAACTGAGCCACCCAGGCACCTCTCTACCCCTAATTTCTATTTCATTATTTATTTTTTTAAAGATTTTATTTTTATTTATTTGACAAAGAGAGAGAGCACAAGCAGGGGGAGCAGGCAGAAGGAAAGGGAGAAGGAGCCTCACCAAGCAGGGAACCCAATGAAGGGCTCAATCCCAAGACCCTGGGATCATGACCTGAGCTGAAGACAGACACTTAACGACTGAACCACCCAGGTGCCCCTCTATTCATTTTTTAAATGATTTTTGTTTCTTTATTGGTGTTCTCTATTTGGTAAGACATCATTTTCATATTTCTTTGAATTCTTTTTTTTAATATTTTATTTATTTATTTGACACAGAAAGAGAGAGAGAACAGCAGGGGGAGTGGCAGGCAGAGGGAGAGGGAGAAGCAGGCTCACCGAGCAGGGAATCCGATGCGGGGCTCAATCCCAGGACCCTGGGATCATGACCTGAGCCGAAGGCAGATGCTTAACAACTGAACTACCCAGGCACCCCTCCTAGAATTCTTTAGACATAGTTTCCTCTAGTTCTTCACAAATGAGATCAAGAGTCGCATGCTCTACTCACTGAACCAGCCAGCTGCCCCTAGTTCTTATTTATAAGAGCTGATTTAAAGTCTTTGTCTAATAAGTCCAATAGCTGGGCTTGCTCTGGGACAATTTTTATTGATTGCTATGTTCCCCCTGTGTATAGCTCACAGTTTCCTGTTTCTTTGAATTTCTCATATTTTTTGTTGAAAACTGGGTAACTTTTTATTTTTATTTATTTATTTTTTAAAGATTTTATTTATTTGACAGAGAGAGAGATAGCAAGAGCAGGAACACAAACAGGGGGAGTGGGAGAGGGAGAAGCGGGCCTCCCGTGGAGCAGGGAGCCCGACGCAGGGCTTGATCCCAGGACCCTGGGATCATGACCTGAGCCGAAGGCAGACATTTAACGACTGAGCCACCCAGGCACCCCCAAAACTGGGTAACTTTTTAAAAAGATTTTATTTTTAACTGGTCTCTGCACCCAATATGAGGTTCAAACGCACAACCCCAAGATCAAGAGTTGCATCTTCCACTGACTGAACCAGCCAGGTGCCTCCAAAACTGGGTATTTTTTTTAAAGGTTTATTTGTTGGTGCACCTGTGTGGCTCAGTCAGTTAAGCATCTGACTGTTGGTTTCTGCTCAGGTCATGATCTCAGGGTCCCGAGATCCAGCCCTGCATCGGGCTCCACGCTCAGCATGGAATCTGCTTGTCCCTCTCCTTCTGCTCCTCCCCCTGCTCTCTCTCATAAATAAATAAAATCTTTAAAAAAAGATTTATTTATTTTTATTTTTTAGGGAGGGGGGAGCATGAGTGGGGGAGAGGGGCAGAGGGAAAGGGAGAGAGAGAATCCTTAAGCAGACTCTCTGCTGAGCACGGAGCCCAACAAAGGGCTCAATCCCAGCACACCACGATCATGACCTGAGCTGAAATCAAGAGTCGGACACTCAACCAACTGAGCCACCCAAGCATCCCAAAACTGGGTATTTTATTTTATTTATTTATTTATTTTTAAGACTTTATTTATTCATTTGACAGAGAGAGAGACAGCGAGAGAGGGAACACAAGTAGAGGGAGTGGGAGAGGGAGAAGCAGGATTCACTCTGAGCAGGGAGCCCTATGTAGGGCTTGATCCCAGGACCCTGGGATCATGACCTGAGCTGAAGGAAGACGCTTAACGGCTGAGCCACCCAGATGCCTCCAAAACTGGGTATTTTAAATAATATAATGTGGCAACTCTGGAAATCAGATTTCTCTAACCATGGCTTCTTATTATTGCTGCTTATTTGTTTATCGACTTTCATGAACTAATTCTGTAAAGTCTTATTTTCTTTGTCATATGTGGTCACCAAAGTTTCTGCCTGGTTTGCTTCGTGGTCTCCTACTTTTTGCCAAGGGTTCAGGCAAGACTTCAATGCTCTGGCAGTTTATTCTGCCTTATCCCTCACTTCCTGCTTGAGGAAGACCTCCAGCTCACCAGAGTTGAGGGATTGGCGCCTTATCGGGTATTTCCTGGATGTACTCACAGTTCTGTAAACATATGTGAATTTCTAGATCCTCAGGTAACGTCAGAGATTTTCATAGCCTTCTATTGACAGTTCATTCCCTGATAGTCCTCTTAAGTGTTTTAGCCAGCCTCTTGTTTGCATCAGCTGGTGTTCCTGCCTCAAGCAGCTGGGATGTCAAATAATTTGCTGCAAAGTGTTTCGACAGACAAAGTAGAGTTTCTCACTATGTGAGCTTTGAATCCGGTCAAATAAAGACTAGCCCTATGAATGGGACTCTTATGGGGAGCCTCCAGGCAGATCTGAGAGTGACAGTTCTCTAGGGCAAGGGCTGTTTGGGAGTTCCACACCCATGCTGCCCCCTCTAGTGGCTACTAGGCCACTGGTTCTCAAAGCGGTTGTAGGTGTGAGGCAGCCGCTTTGGGAAACTACCATAGAGTTGGGAAGAGGAGGATGGGGACAAAGCTGGTCCAAACACCACCAAACTCATTGTTCCTACTAGCATTTGGCCATTTTTTTTGGAACATTTTTCTTGGACAGATTCTCCTTTGAGTGTTGAAAGCTTTGGTGTCTGGACTTCTAAATAATTGATTTTTGACCATTTTTGCCCGTGCTATTGCTTTTATGGAGAAGCAGATTTTCAGATGTCTTTCCTCTGCCATTCCAGAAGTGCATCTTCAGACTTCTATTTTAAGAAGTACAAAGCTTTAGGGGTGCCTGGGTGGCTCAGTCATTAAGCGTCTGCCTTCTGCTCGGATCATGATCCCAGGGTCCTGGGATCGAGCCCCGTGTTGGGCTCCCTGCTCCACGGGAAGCCTGCTTCTCCCTCTCCCACTCCCCCTGTTTGTGTTCCCTCTCTTGCTGTCTCTCTCCGTCAAGTAAATAAATAAAATCTTAAAAAAAAAAAAAAAGAAGTACAAAGCTTTAAATACTACGGTCACCCATAAGAAAAATGATCTTTGAGCCTACAGTCTGCCCTTAACGTGAAGAAATAAAAGTTATTTTGGCTTCCTGGATGTTTTTCCCTTACAGCAGAGTTTAGGTCCTTACATAACGTGAATGTGAACTTTCACTTCCTAGAAAAAATGGTGACTTGGGGGTTTTGTGCTCACTCACATCATCCTCTTGGGTCAAGATATAACATAAAACGAGAAGTTAAAAATTTTAATGACAGGGCGCCTGGGTGGCTCAGTTGGTTAAGCGACTGCCTTCGGCTCGGGTCATGATCCTGGAGTCCCGGGATCGAGTCCCACATTGGGCTCCCTGCTCAGCGGGGGGTCTGCTTCTCCCTCTGACCCTCTCCCCTCTCGTGCTCTCTGTCTCTCATTCTCTCTCTCAAATAAATAAATAAATAAAAATCTTTAAAAAAAATTTTTTAATGACAAAGTTGTTATAAAATATAATTTTCTTATTAATAACACAACCAAGGCTAAGGCTGTTTCCAGACAATACTTTCTTCTGTTTCCCGTTCTCCAAGATCAGGTCCTATATTCAGAATAACAAAACTATCAAGGCATCTTTTTCACCAAAATCATCTTGGCACTTCCCAGATAGCTGCTAGAATACACAAAAACTTTGCTCTCTCAGTGCATGGCTCTCATAAGTGAAGAAGGATACAAGGAGCGATGCTAAAAATAATTAGGTGTAGTTGGTATGCTCCATGTTTTTAAAATTAGTGTATCAGTATTAGAAAGAGCTGCTCTGTTCATGGTGTCCACAGTGTAGAGAAAGATGTCAAAGCAGAGAGGAGCTCATCCTTTCTAGAGGACTTTTTTTTTTTTTAAGATTTTATTTATTTATTTTGACAGAGAGAGACACAGCGAGAGAGGGAACACAAGCAGAGGGAGTGGGAGAGGGAGAAGCAGGCTCCCCGCTGAGCAGGGAGCCCGATGCGGGACTCGATCCCAGGATGCTGGGATCATGACCTGAGCTGAAGGCAGATGCTTAACCGACTGAGCCACCCAGGTGTCCCTCTAGATGACTTTAATACAGGGTATAGTGTTGTGACTGAACGTTCAGTGGCTGCAAACCTTCCCAAATGGGTAAAAGCATACTCATCTTCACGTGCCATGGCTTGCATGATGACTGTCAACAAATGTATTTCCAAGATAACTTTATGCCTTAGTTTAAAATAAATTGTTAGGGGTGCCTGGGTGGTTCAGTCAGTTAAGCATCTGACTCTTGATTTCGGCTCAGGTCATGGTCTCAGGGTCTTGAGATGGAGCTCCGCATCAGGCTCTGTGCTCAGCACGAGTCCGTTTGAGACTCTCTCTCCCTCTCCCTCTGCCCCTGCCCCCCATGCTCTCTCTCTCAAATAAATAAAACCTTTTAAAAAAATAACTTTTTATTGGGCGCCTGGGTGGCTCAGTTGCTTAAGCGACTGCCTTCAGCTCAGGTCATGATCCTGGAGTCCCGGGATTGAGTCCCGCATCGGGCTCCCTCCTCAGCAGGGAGCCTGCTTCTCCCTCTGACCCTCCCCCCTCTCATGTGCTCTCTCTCATTCTCTCTCTCTCAAATAAATAAATAAAATCTTTAAAAAAAATAACTTTTTATTATCAATAGTAATTTTGGTGCACATCTTACAAAATAGACTGTAAGGCCCTCAAGATTTCTAAATGTATCCACTGTCCATATCACCCAGAGCTCAAGGAGATGAGAGAGGACAAATAGAATTATCAACAATAGTGGGTTGGGAAGACTAACTCTCCTTCCCCAGGTTCTAATAATATGTCCTCTTTAAAGTAACCATCAGGGGTTCCTGGGTGGCTCAGTTGGTTAAACGTCTGCCTTTCAGCTCAGGTCATGATCTCAGACTCCTGGGAGAGAGCCCTGCATCGGGCTCCCTGCTCAGTGTGGAGCCTTCTTCTCCCTCTCCCTCTGCTCTTCCCCCTGCTCATGCTCTCTCTCTCTCTCTCATATAAATAAATAAAATATATTTTTAAAAGATTTTATTTATTTAACAGAGAGACACAGCGAGAGAGGGAACACAAGCAGGGGGAGTGGGAGAGGGAGAAGCAGGCTTCCCTCAGAGCAGGGAGCCGGAAGCGGGGCTCGATCCCAGGACCCTGGGATCATGACCTGAGCCAAAGGTAGACGCTTAACGACTGAGCCACCCAGGTGCCCAATAAATAAAATATTTTTTAAAATAGAGTAAATAAAGAGCCATCAACTGAGGCCTCATGAAATGCAGCAGTCACTAGTAAGTTCATGCTCTGTTGCATTACACCTCAATGAAACTTCTCTCTTTCACTCTGATATGGGACATTAATAGGTTTCTAGACCATTTTGTCTGGTCAACAAGGAGTTCCTATTCTCTCCTTCTGTCTTCCTAAAGATCCTACCATAATTGATAGGAGAACAGACTCATGGGTCTGACATCACCACCATAACTAACCCTTGGGTGATTCAACCTATCAGAGCTCTGAGACGAGATTTCCAGAAAATTCCAGCCCTAAAATGAAAGACTTCTATGGAGGGAGATGCTAACCCACAAAAGGTAATAGGAATAATTTTAAAGGAGTTAGTGAAGTTGATGGAGACATGGTTGTGGTTATTGTGCTGGTATTTTTGGTAATGTGCTTCATGATCTTTTTTTGAGTAGTCATATGATGTAGCCCTTTTTCTTTCCCCCGGCTCTGGTTTCTAACCCTCAATTTAGTAGACCCTACTTGTGCCAACTGGAATAAACACTCTCTCTAAAAAAATCCTTGGTCGATGGGCCACTCTCCTAAACATCTCTACAATACATCTGGTATTGTCCATATCATACCAAGCTCATGCTCCCTCCTTGATTGTTGCATTGTTCCAACTAATCTCTCAAAGTTTATGATGGGATAGTTTGGCTCAGATGATAGATTTTTATGGAGCCAGATATTGAATTCCTTAGAATATGTCCCCTCATGAATGTGCCCCACAGAAATCCATAATCCTATAAGATTCTCTGTATGCTACCATTGCAAGGGAGAGTATTATATAGGTAATCACTCATTCACTCATTGTACATATCATAAAATTTACCCATTAAAGTTTACAAATATTTTGCCAAGTGAGGGGTGCCTGGGTGGCTCAGTCGGTTAAGTATCTGCCTTTGGCTCATGTCATGATCTCGGTCCTGGGATGGAGCCCTGCATCGGGCTCCCTGCTCAGCGGGGAGCCTGCTTCTCTCTCTCCCACTCCTCCTGCTTGTGTTCTCTGTCAAATAAATAAATAAAATCTTTAAAAAAATATTTTGCCAAGTGTTACAACCTCACCATAAATGAGTTTAGAACATTTTCATGCCCCTTTATGTTCATTTATAATTAATCTTGGTTCCGCAATCTAGCCCCAGGCAACCACTAATTTACTTTGTATAAACTTGCCTTTTCTGGAATTTTCATAAAAATAGACTTTCACTAGCATAGTGTTTAGCTTGTGCCAGTAGTTTGTTACTTTTTATTGCTGAATAATATTCCATTGTATGGATACAACACACTTTGTCTATCCATTCCCCGGCTGATCAACATTTCAGGTTATTTCATTTCTTGAGCTATTCTGAATAATGCTTCTATGAACATTCATGTACAAGTCTTTATGTGGGGACGCCTGGGTGGCTCAGTTGTTAAGCCTCTGCCTTTGGCTCAGGTCATGATCCTGCGGTCCTGGGATCGAGCCCCGCATCGAGCTCCCTGCTCAGTGGGAAGCCTGCTTCTCCCTCTCCCTCTGCTGCTCCCCCTGCTTGTGCTCACTCACCCTCTCACTCTCTCTCTGTCAAATAAATAAATAAAATCTTTAAAAAAACCAAGTCTTTATGTGGATATATATTTTCATCTCTCTTGAGTAGTTGCTTAGAAGTGGAATTGCTGGGTCTTAAGGCAGTTTTAAGTTGTTTTGGAAATACCACAGTTTTCCAAAGGGCCGTACCATTTTACATTTCTGTCAGCAGTGTATCAGGGTTCCAATCTCTCCAACCTCGCCAACATTTGTTATTGCCTGCTGTATTTATTAAAGACATTCTAGTGGGTGTGAAATGGTATCTCACCGTGGTTTTAATTTGCATTTTTCTAGGGCGCCTGGGTGGCTCAGTTGGTTGAGCGACTACCTTCGGCTCAGGTCATGATCCTGGAGTCCCGGGATCGAGTCCCGCATCGGGCTCCCTGCTCGGCGGGGAGTCTGCTTCTCCCTCTCCCACTCCCCCTGCTTGTGTTCCCTCTCTCGCTGTGTCTTTCTCTGTCAAATAAATAAATAAAAATCTTTTAAAAAAAATTTTGCATTTTTCTAATGACTAACGGTGTTAAGCTTCTTTCACGTTCTTATTAGCCATTTGTGTAACTTCTTTGATGAAATGTCTGTTCGTTTCTTTCGCCCCCTATTTGAGTTGTTTTCTTAATTATTGAGTTGTAAGTATTTTTTTATATATTACGGATACAAATCCTTGATCAGATATGTTTTCCAGATATTTCCTCCAGTCTGTAACTTGTCTTTGAATTTTTTTTTTAAGATTTTATTTATTTATTTGACAGAGACACAGCGAGAG
Organism: Mirounga angustirostris; assembly: GCF_029215605.1. NCBI lineage: Eukaryota > Metazoa > Chordata > Mammalia > Carnivora > Phocidae > Mirounga > Mirounga angustirostris. Next base: position 56,980,996 of record NW_026991721.1, read on the forward strand.
AGGGAACACAAGCAGGGGGAGTGGGAGAGGGAGAAGCAGGCTTCCCGCCGAGCAGGGAGCCCGATGTGGGGCTCGATCCCAGGACCCTGGGATCATGACCTGAGCCGAAGGCAGACACTTAACAACTCAGCCAATCAGGCGCCCCTGTCTTTGAATTTTCTTAATGGTATATTTTGAAGTGCACAAGTTTTGAATTTTGATGCTATCCAACTTACCTGTTTTTTCAGTGATAGCCTGTTTTTGGTCCAACAGAAAACAGTCCATCTGTAGAATAGGTAGAAGCTTTAATCTAAGAAATCTTTGCCTAACACAAAATCTGGAAGGTATGCTGTTTTCTTCTAGAAATTTTATTGTTTTAGCTGTTACATTGAAGTCTATGATCCTTTTGAGTTAATTTTCTGTATGAGTTGAAGGTCTAAGTTCATCTTTTTGTGTGTGGATAATCAATTGTCCCAGCACATTTGTTGAACAGACTATTCTTTCCCCCAGTGAATTGCCTTAGCACCTTTGTCAAAAATCAATTAACTATAAATATAGGGATTTATTTCTGGACTCAGTTCTGATCCATTAATCTCTATGTCTATCCTTCTACCAGTACTACTGCTGAGGAGATCTTAATATGGAAAATTATTAATACATTCTGCAAGCTAATAACTCCTCAGAATTTGAGGATGACCAACTCCAGAAAGTGGGACACAGACTAGTATTCTCATAAATGGCTCAGAAACAACACAATAGGTCTTTAATTAGGTATGTTGGCTTGAATTGATACTAATTGTTTTAAAACAAGATTTTATTTATTTGAGAGAGAGAGAGTGAGAGCAGGGGCAGGGACAGGGGCAGGGCGGGGTGGGGGGAGAGGGAGAAAATGTCAAGCAGATTCTGGGCTGAGCCAGGAGCCTGACGTGAGGCTCAATCTCACAACCTGAGCTGAAACCAAGAGTTGAGCACTCAACCGAGCCACCCAGGCCCAAGGTGATACTAATCTTAAATTTCACTAATTCTAACACATCTATAAACAAGTCCCATTTGTAAATAGTTATCACTGGTTCTGTAGAAAATGTTGGCCTTGTTTGTAAGACTACTAGGATGATGGCCAGTGGATTGCTGCACTCTTTTTTTTTTTTTTAAGATTTTATTTATTTGAGAGAGAGAGAGAATGAGAGAGAGCACATGAGAGGGAGGAGAGTCAGAGGGAGAAGCAGACTCCCTGCCGAGCAGGGAGCCCGATGCGGGACTCGATCCAGGGACTCCAGGACCATGACCCGAGCCGAAGGCAGTCGCTCAACCAACTGAGCCACCCAGGTGCCCGATTGCTCCACTCTTGATACAGTTTTTTGCAGAGGTTCACAGAGCTGGTTCTCTTTCTTACCTGAATCTGAAAGATTAAATTTGTCACCACAACCATGCCAGAAATATAAACTGACCATAACATAACAAGGTCTTTGTAGTGGTTATTAGGTCTTTGACAACCATTCTCATTGCCCTGTCCTTTCAAGAACTTGTTAGCATTGTATTTTCCTGGCCTCCTTGAAGTTAGTCGTGGTCATGACTTGATTTGGCCATCAAAATCAGTGTTGGGTGGAACTTTTAAAAGCCCATATGGAATTCGCCAGATTTCCTAGTCCTGTCTCATGGAAGTGTGCAATGAGATGGATCCTCCTGCAGCCTTGGTCCCTGAGTGATGTGCAGGCTATCCCAGATTCCCCACAGCAAGCGCTGTAGCTTATATAAGAAATGTTAGTTGTCCTGGAAACATGTGATATGTTACTGTAACATAACCTAGCTTATTATAACTGCTACAAACTATACTTAATGTGAAAACACGGCCTAAAAATCTGTCAGATCGTTCATTTGTAAACAGCTCTAGGAGTCTAGGTTTGGGTTCCACTCCTGGCTCTGCCAGACGGGCTCTGGCTCAGCTTCTCTGGTCGAGCATGAGGTCCATTATCCCTTCAAGATACACATATTTGCCCACTCCATGGGGCAAAGAGCTTGTTCTCAAGAGCCAGACTGCCTGAGGTGGAATCCCAGCTTTTATGCAGGGGACAGTTTTTGTTGTTGTTGTTGTTTTTAAGATTTTATTTATTTATTTGACAGAGACACAGCGAGAGGGAACACAAGCAGGGGGAGTGGGAGAGGGAGAAACAGGCTTCCCGCTGAGCAGGGAGCCCGATGTGGGGCTCGATCCCAGGACTCCAGGATCATGACCTGAGCTGAAGGCAGACGCTTAACGACTGAGCCACCCAGGCACCCCCGCAGGGGACAGTTTTAGCCATGTTTCTTAACTTAGGTGGCTGTTTCCACATGTGTACAATGTAGACAACAGTGTCTATACCCTATAGGAATACATATAAAGCATTTAGGACAGTGCCTGGTAGAGAGTGCTTTGTGGGTATTAGCCGTTAGTGAGGAATGGCTCTTGCTGGCCCTCTTCACCTCTACCCAGCCATCCATCCAGAACATGCTGGGCACAGCCATTCATTCCCCTCTATTCTATCAGAGAGCTGAGCACTGGGCAGAACAGTCAACCCTGGAATGCTTGGGTCCAATTCAAATGATAAAACTCTGGGCCTGGCTGTAGATTTAAGCTGTAGTGAAAAATGAAATTGAGAGGCACCTGGGTGGCTCAGTCAGTTAAGCATCCAACTCTTGGTTTCGGCTCAGGTCATGATTTCAGGGTTGTGAGATCGAGCCCCACATCGGGCCCTGCGCTTAGCACATAGTCCGCTTCAAATTCTCCCTCCCTCTCCCTCCTGCTCTCTCTCAAATAAATTAAATAAATAAATAAATAAATAAAATCTTTTTTAAAAAGGCAATTGAGAGCTATGAATATGTTCTAGGTTACAAGAACAGTTCAACATCTAGAAAGTTCATAGAACTGGAACTGACCAAGTCTAACTGGCTTCAATCAATGGGAACTGGGAAGCAAACGTCACATTCCCACTCACACCCAAATAACTCATGTAACACATGGTGGGTGTCTGGTTTATTCAAACTGTCGGTCAGAGCCCCATCCCTGGCCAAGGAGCAGGAAGTGATTGGCCAGGAGCTGTGGGGCTCAACAGGGGAGGACTGGGCAGGTATCAGAGGGTAAAAGGGGCTCAGCCGAGCAGCCAGAGTTGCTGCATCAGGGCCAGGCTGAGCAGGAGAGGCTCCAGCCCTCGGGGCAGGGCCCCGGCACTCATGGCCAGGGCATAGAACCTCGCCACCTCCTCGTTGGGGTTGCCCTGGGCCGGGTCGAACCACATCTGGATGCAGCGGCCGCTCCCTCGGCTGTAGTTGCTGAGTTTGTAGGAGTGACTCCAGATTTCACGGCACAGAGCAGCTGATGTGGGGAAGTAGAAATGGAAGGGAAGGCAGGCAGCTCCCGCTGGGCACTGGTTATAGCCTGTAGGGAAGATGGGAGACCTTCAGCCACTGGGCCCAGAACTAGCTTTGCTTCCACCAAGCCCACAGCCCCAAATATTCCTATGCGAGCCCCACACCCCACACTTCCACCTCCAGATCTCTCCCTTCCCGCCCCACCCGGGCCCTCACCTGAGGTCCAGTTCCAGCCCCTGTGCCAGTTGCTCTTGCAGGTGTAGGAGGTGCGACAGTCCTCCCACCATTGCTGGCAGTCCTCTTTGCACAGGGGCACGTCCAGGATGCGCTCCTTGCGCCAGCTCTGGTTCACCTGGGTGGGAGGTCAGTAGAGAAAAAGGGCTCAGGTTCATGATTCTCAGCAGCTCAGCCCTGAAGAGACCCAGAGCTGGAGAGGCAGCCTGACGAGAGGTCTGGGAAGCTCAGCTCCTCTGTAAAGATGGGGGTCCAGGGAGGACACTCATACCTCCTGGATCCAGGGCCCCAGGTTAGGGGAGCACTCATACAGGCAGGTGTCCTGGATGAAGTGCCTTTTGCAGGAAGGTGTCATATGTCCGCAATGGTCCCAGTTGAATTTGTACAGGTAGGAAATATCCTTATGGGCTTCCTGGCTGGTGTTGGCGAAGCAGCAGGAATTCTTCTTCCAGGGGCTGCACTGGGTGGGGAAGACACAGGGACTAACTCCCACACCCGGCACACCCACAATATTCCCACGTGCAGCCTCGTCCCTTTTAGTCTTTGATCCCCCAAGGCAGTCAGTCTTCCAGGGCAATGCTTGCCATTGGGAGACCCTCTTCAGGGGCAGTGCAGGCATTATGAAATTCATTAATTCAAATCTTTATTGAGCTCCTACTTCCTCTAACCCAGAGAGTAGAAACATGACAAGGAACACTTCTCACAGGATACCTACTTTGGAAAGAGATTAAAGCAGGAGAGAGGGATGGGGAATTGCAGCTTTCTAGAATGGTCAGAGATGCCTCACTGAGAAGGTCACAAAACACCTGGAGGTGAGGAAGCAAGTCAAATAAATTAGAACCTCAGAATAGATCTAATTACAGGTATACTCAAAACACTGAATAAATGAAAACCCATAGCTTAGAATGCAGTATAAAAGCAAAATATTAAAATGTGCACTTTAGGGGCACCTGGGTGGCTCAGTCGTTAGGCGTCTGCCTTCATCTCAGGTCATGATCCCAGGGTCCTGGGATCGAGCCCCACATAGGGCTCCTTGCTCCGCGGGAAGCCTGCTTCTCCCTCTCCCACTCCCTCTGCTTGTGTTCCCTCTCTCACTGTCTCTCTCTCTGTCAAAAAAATAAATAAAATCTTTAAATAAATAAATAGGGGTGCCTGGGTGGCTCAGTTGGTTAAGCGACTGCCTTCGGCTCAGGTCATGATCCTGGAGTCCCTGGATCGAGTCCCGCATCGGGCTCCCTGCTCGGCGGGGAGTCTGCTTCTCCCTCTGACCCTCCCCACTCTCATGTGCTCTCTCTCATTCTCTCTCTCTCAAATAAATAAATAAAAATCTTTAATTAAAAAAATAAATAAATAAATAAATAAAATGTGCACTTTATTTTTAGAGAGGGATTGTGCACACACATATGCACAAAAGTGGGGTAGAGGCCGGGAAGGGGGCAGAGGGAGAAGGAGAGAGAGAAGTCCAAGCAGGCTCCACACTCAGACTGGAGCCCGATGCAGGGCTGGATCCCACGACTCCAAGATCATGACCTGAGCTAAAATCAAGAGTCGGAGCCTCAACTGACTGAGCCACCTGGGCGCCCCTAAAATGTGCACTTTAAAAACAACATATAGGTTGAAGAAGTTAAAGTCGGGGCTGCTCCAAGTATCCAAGTTACACCATCACTCGGCTGTAGGCTCAGTGATTCAAAGCAACGCGATCACTATCTGCTAATGAGGTCAAAATGAACGTTGACATATTGGAATGCATTTTGCAAGTGGCTTCCCTTTTGTGTTTTCTTCACAGTTATGGCATCATATTGATTTTTTTAAACATGTAGACAGGTTCAGGATATTAAAGGGGTTGTGGTAAATCAGTTGTCATAGAAAGGAGAGCTCAGGTCCAATAAGCAGGTCAAGAACCCCAGAGGAAATGTTTGCTAGATGCGTGAATCAAGGTGCCTCACACCCAGCCTTACGACTGTGAGAAATCCAGTCGCTGGGGCTGGCAGAATAGAAGCCACGATGTGCTGTGGGTACTCTCTCCTCTCAAGACTCTTAGCGGGGTCAGTTCCAGCCTAGACTCTGAAATCAAAATGAACCCCTGGGCTGGGTCGCTCCAGTGTCATTTCCCAGGCTCCTCTCTGGACATGCTTCTGGGTTTGTGTGCCCTGGAAATGAAACCACCAAGAAGCTGAGCTCTTGGCGTCGTACTGACAACATGGGGCACTGAGCATGTGGCAAGCAGATAGGTGCCCACAGTAGTACAAACTCAAGGCCTCTCAGGTGGCCTTTCTGCCTCCACCATGGATGGACTTGGACGCTTCTATTCCCGCCTTCGTCTTCCTGAGTTTGCTCCTCCCCACCCCAGACTGGCCCTCTGCCCACCTGCTTATGCAGCTGGTCCTCCGGGCTTGGCTTTTCCTTGTGGTGCTTGGCGTCCATACAGACACTGAGAAGCTCAGTCCTGGGCCGGGCTGCCCATACTGCGGCCACCCCCACCAGAAGGAACAGCAGCTGTGTTCTCACCAGCTGGGCCATGTCAGTCTCTGAAGGAAGAGCTGTGGTCAGTGGCACCACGGAAGGCAGAGGTGGGGCCTCCAGGTGGGTGGAAACAGCCCCCGCTAGGTGGAGCCTCCGTGAAACCTGGGCCTGGTCCCGCCCCACCCCAACCCCTCAGTCTTCCCAGCCTCAGGGAGGGATGGGATCAGACACCACCCCCTGGGACGGTGGGTCCTTGCTCGGGTCACTCAGGTTACTGACTTCTCCAGGTGGAAGGGATCAAGTGATGAAACTAAGGGATGGCGTTTGGGCAAAATGCAGAAACAGCCAGGAGATTGCCATAGGTCCACAGTCTCTTGTTTTGAAATCCTTGGAGGCAAATGTTTCAGAATTTAAAATATTTAGGATTTGGTAAAAGGTAATACGATTTACATGCACAACAATCAAGCACCCATTCTGTGGTAAAAGAGTTACACTGGTGGGTTAAATAAAAACTATAATAACAACAACAACAACAACAAATTATAATAACCTCACACTGATTCTCAGGTCAGATTTTGACACCAAATCACTTTGTGCAAACTTTGACAATGATCTTAGTTTTGGAGCTTCAGATAAGCTGCAGACCTATGTTTAGAAAAAACAAAAACAAGGGGCTCCTGGGAGGCTCAGTCTGTCAAGCGTCCGACTCTTGATTTCGGTTCAGGTCGTGATCTCAGGGACATGAGATCAAGGCCCACGTCGGGCTCTGAGGTGGGAGTGGAGCCTGCTTGGGATTCTCTCTCTCCCTCTGCCTCTGCCTCTCCCTTCCCTCTCTAAAAACCCAAACCAGAAACAAACAACCCCCAACCTTGGTTCCATCCCTTCCCCAGCCTCATCATTTGGTTTCTCCCAGAGGTCCTGTGACATGGGTCATTGTCACAGGGCACGGAGGGCTGGGGGTGGGTGTGGGGAGCCAGCTGGACAGCCTCCAGGCCTCGGGAGGTTCCCATCCCCTGGCCACAGAGCTGGCCTCCCACCTTTGCGGCACCTCAGCCCTCTGAGCTCAGACCCTGAACCTGGAGGTGACTGACTGTTCCCTCACCCCACTGGTCACCAGGCACCTGGGCTCTCCTAAACTTTGGCATGTTTCCCACAGCTCCCAAAAGCATATGCACCCCTTTGCTCAAAGCTGCCTTGTCTCCACAGTGCCCCATGTCCTATGGAAATCGGGCTTCTTCCTGGGCCTCCTGGATGGGGCCAGAGCTGGCCGCCTCCAGGCTGACTGCCCAGCAGGGCTCAGGGAACCTGGAACTGAATTCCCGCCTCACTCCCCAACTCGCCCCTCACCTTCCCACCATCCAAGATTCTACTACACTATTTATTCTCGTGTTCATTCATTCTCTCCCCTGCTAATTCATTCATTCCAGGACCCAATCATCCTTCTCATGACCAAATCACTCACTGATCTGCGAGAGCAGAGGACAAATCTGTATTCTGGGGAGCACCAGGTGACTCTCTGGGGAAACAGTCTAGCAGTTTAGAGCACAGGGGGCCAGAGGAGCCTGTCCACAATTTCAGTCCTAACAGAAAGCCCCCGCCCCAGGCTCCGTGGGCCCCACCTGGTCAGTCAGCAGTTTTTCTTATTGCGGTTGCTTTCTAGAGCTAGAGCTCTCCTCTCGTGCAACCTACATCACCCGGCAAGCCACTCCCCACATTCCTAGTCTCTGCTTCAGATCTTGGTGCAACTCTCCACCCCCACCACCCCTCACCAGCCACCATCACCCTCATCACCCTGACCACAGGTGCCCTAGGGCCCCAGACTTGAAGCGCGCTAAGGACTTGGCACTGTGCTAAAAGGCAGGAGCCCATCGGTTGTAGTTCGGGGGTGGACACTAACTTACAGTTTTAACCTTGGCCAGGCCCTGCTCTGCTCTGGGCCCTCAGCCTCCACTTTTGGATTCTCTGGGATTTAGGCCAAGTGGATCCTCCTGGTTCAGCAAATTCTTTAACACCTGCTGGGGGCACTATGGGGTGTGTTGCCTCTACTGAGGGGGTGGGGAGTGGCATACCTGGGAGAGGAAGTGGTTCCCGGTCTGGCTCAGGCTTCTGCTCTGCTCTAGAGTCCCCCTTGCCCTACTTTGGGGCACAGACGAGGTTTAGTGGCCTAGGAGACGGGCAGTAGGACAGGCAGTGGGGAATGTGGCCCAGGAGTGGAGCCTGGGATCGGGCGAAGGCCACTCAGCAGTTAATTATTGCACGCTAATTATTGTGGGCACTAGCCAGGCCTCCATGGGAGGTGGGTGGATTCATAGTGCAGACCTAAGGCCACTCCCCAAGTCCCACTTACCCCTTTTCCTCCCCCAAACTCAGGTCTGATAAAACCTGGCAGCCTGAGATGCTGGGATCCTTTAAAATAATCCTGTCCACTTCCAACCCCCTGTCCTTCGTATACAGATGAGAATGAGATCCAGAGACTCAGGACAGAACCAACTGCAGGGCGAGGACTGGAGTGCATGCTTCTAAGCTCCCAGGCAGCTGTAGCGAGTACAAAGCTCCCCAGTTCCCAACACAGAGATCCACCAACTCCTCCAACCTCACCAGCCCCAGGCATTACCACCAGCCAAATCAGACATTCATATGTCCAGCCCCTCTCCCTTCCCCCTGGCACCCACCCACACAGGTGTCCCTTCTACAGCATCTGAGAGTCAGGTCTCAGGGAGACCCCTCCACCACGCCCACCCCAGCCAAGGACAGAAGCCTTCTTTTTACCATGGTGGTACCACTGGCGGGGAAAGGGAAAAGCAGAGGAGCAAATTTGGGCAAAAAGAAATGCCGAGCTCCATTTTGTCACAGTGCCTGTGTGCCACCCAGGGAGAAGTGGTCATAGAGTCAAAAGCCCCGGGGAGGGTACAGGTTGGATACATATGTGGCAGCCATCGGCCTAGGGACAGCAATAGAAGTTTAAGGAAAATGGGGCCTCAGCACTGTGGGGAAGGCCACAGGTCTGGGCCCATGGAACAGGATGGGGATGGGCTTGCTGGAGAAGCAACGAAGCCCTGAAGGGCCTGTAAAGAAATGGACTCCCAGAAGACCTCCTCCCTCCCCCCCTTCCCCCACCTCAAGCCCTGTTTTACCTCTCCCTCAGGGCGATCCTTACTTGAATCCTGTGACAAGCAGGGAGGGTTAAGGCCTCAGAAGATCTCAGCAGATGAAGGGCCATCGGACTCCTCAGACCTCTCTTCTGGCTTTATAAGACCAGGCAGCCCTCTCCAGATTGGAGAAGAATGACCAAACATCTAAGAATGCCTGCAGGAGGGAACTCCTCCAGATGGAACTTGCCCCTACCCGGCATCCTCCACTCTGCCCTGGGGACTGATCCTTGACTGGGTTTTGTGGCCTCTCGACTAGGAGAGGAAGACCCTGGGCCCTGAGGGCTTCAGAAGTCACCAGCTAATGGGAGGTGAGATGAGGGTGGAGTTCTGATCTGTGGGGAGTTCCTTCCCCTTTGTTGAGCCCTCCTCTGAATCTGGGATCTGGGTGCTGGGGCTGTCTGACCTGCAGGGAGGGGCAGGGTGAATCAGCCACCTTTGAGCCTGGACTGGAAGTGTATTTTTTTTTTAAGATTTTATTTATTTATTTGACAGAGAGAGACACAGTGAGAGAGGGAACACAAGCAGGGGGAGTGGGAGAGGGAGAAGCAGGCTTCCCGCTGAGCAGGGAGCCCGATGTGGGGCTCGATCCCAGGACCCTGGGATCATGACCTGAGCCAAAGGCAGACGCTTAACAACTGAGCCACCCAGGCGTCCCTGAACTGGAAGTTTAATATCAGCCAGGTGAGCCATCGGCATCCTATAGACCCCAATCTGTAGGCTGTGCTATGACCAAAGATAACAGGAAGGTGTTTGACGGGTGCAGGTGGAGGCCCCAGGTGGCAGGGAGTCGGGGTGGGTGAAACTGGAGCTTTCCCTGCCCGCTGCTAGCCTGCCCCCTATTTTCTCAGCTGTGGAAATAGCAGTTCCCAGGCAGCCAGGAGAGGCTATGAATTCAGATGTGAGTCCCATTCCAAGCCAGATTCTTCCACAAAGAGAGAAAGGAAAGCTCTGTGCATCAGCCTAAGGATTGCAAATCCAGTGTTTCTCCTCTGACCTCAGTTCCGCCACTTGCCTTCTTAACTTCTATTTCAGCCACCTAGAAATTTCTGCTTCAACTTCCATCCTACCAAGCCTTTGTCCTTGCTGAACCCTCTCCATGGAATGTTGTTCCTCCCGCCATTTTCTGCTTGGCAAACATGACTCCCCTGGAAGCCTTCTCTAACCTCCCCGGGCTCCCATAGACTCCTTGTGAGTGTTTGTCTTGTTAGGGAAAAGCAGATGACAAACACAGCAGATAATAGGTATTTGTACAAAGGGACGAGACAGATGTGATAAGAAAGTGCTTGGATGACCTCTTTTGGTTCGTCAGAAGTCATGTTAGCGGCGAATCATAGGTTGAAATCTAAGTGACTACAAGGAGCCAGCCCACAGAGGAAAAAGGAACATTCCAGGAACACAGAAAGAATTGCTGGCACAAAGGCACAAAGTGAGAAGTGTGAATGGAGCTCACCTATGGGGTGTGGAACAGAACGATTGGAAATGAGCTTTAAATCCGTCTAAGTCGGGGTGGAGGGCAGGGCTCTCTATGCCGTTGAAGTTTGGCTTCTCCAACAGATACCATGGGAAAGCATTAAAGGGTTGGTGAGGGACTGTCACATAAGACATTTTTTGGTGTTTGTTTTACTTTTTAAAAAGTGTCCATCAGATAATGAAACTTGTGGGTACCAGTATGATGGTCAATAGGATATCTCCAGTTCTCAATATCTGCCTATATCATACTTACAAATTACAAAGGGGGAAAAAAGTAGTGGAGAAACCTGACGGACCCAATCTCACCCTCAGGAGTGGGTGAACTCACCACCATACGCCTTCTGTTAGGATGCACTGAGAATGACACAGTATTGCCTTGGGGATATTCATGCCAAAAATGCGTAACCTCAGTCTAATGAGGAAGAAACCGATAAACCCCAAATGAGGGATATTCTACAATGTAACTGGCCTGTGCTTTTCAAAAATGTCAAGGTTCTAGAAGAACCCCTCTCCCTCAAATATCCATCAGTAGGAGACTGTTAAATGTGACATATACTACATAGACTGGAATATTGCCCAGCGATTGAAAAGAATGGGCCCAAACTTAGTAGACCAAAAAGGAAGATCTCAGAAACTGTGTTCTCATGATAAGACACGTGGCGCATGAAAACCACACCAAGATGGTCTTTTCCCGGGGCGCCTGGGTGGCTCAGTTGTTAAGCGTCTGCCTTCGGCTCAGGTCATGATCTTAGGGTCCTGGGATCGAGCCCTGCATTGGGCTCCCTGCTTGGCAGGAAGCCTGCTTCTCCCTCTCCCACCCCCTGCTTGTGTTCCCTCTCTCGCTGTGTCTCTCTCTGTCAAATAAATAAATAAAATATGAAAAAAAAAAAAAAAGATGGTCTTTTCCCACCTATCAGCTTAGTAGGAAATCAAAAGTTTGACCGTATCCTGGGAAACAGTCACTCATTGCTAGTGGGGGGGGGGGGCACACTGATACAACCCCTGTAAAGTTGTAACTATCAAAATTATAAATCCATATACTTCTTGACCCAGCAATTCCTTTTCTGGAATTCAAGTATAACATTCTACCATGCATAAAATTAGTCACTGCAGGGGCATCTGGGTGGCTCGGTTGGTTGAGCGTCCGACTCTTAGTTTCTGCTCAGGTCATGTAGGGTCCTGGGATCGAGCCCCACATTGGGCTCCATGTTCAGTGTGGAGTCTGCTTGAGACTTTCTCTCCCTCTCTGTCTGCCCAGCAACTGTCTCTTTTAAAAAAGGGAAGCAATGCAGTTGTTCATCATTGGGATTCCTTACCTACTACCACCACTAATATCTGCACCCTAGTCCACATCTAATAAGGGAAAGAAAGGGAAAGAAACTTTCTCACCAGGAGCCTGAGAATTCATCTGTCAGTCTCTGCCCACCTTCTTTCCACCCAACCCCATATCCCCTTGTAGTGTGGGACTGATGAATTTGGCATGGGGGGAAGCCTGGTGAAGAAGTAAGAGCCTCAGACTAAGGAGTCAGCTTCTACCTCCTACTTGCTGGTGAACTTCAAGCTAGTCACAGTCCCTCTTTGGGCCTCTCAATAGGAATGATAAAGCAATGAAGCATGTCCCTCCAACCCACTCATCCCCAAATTATTATTATTTTCTTTCTAAGATTTTATTTATTTATTTATTTATTTATTTATTTATTTATTTATTTATTTATTAAAGATTTTATTTATTTATTTGAGAGAGAATGAGAGACAGAGAGCACGAGAGGGAAGAGGGCAGAGGGAGAAGCAGACCCCCCGCTGAGCAGGGAGCCCGATGCGGGACTCGATCCAGGGACTCCAGGATCATGACCTGAGCCGAAGGCAGTCGCTTAACCAGCTGAGCCACCCAGGCGCCCTAAGATTTTATTTATTAATTTGACAGAGAGAGACACAGCGAGAGAGGGAACACAAACAGGGGGAGAGGGAGAAGCAGGCTTCCCAAAGAGCAGGGAGCCCAATGCGGGGCTCGATCCCAGGACCCTGGGATCACGACCTGAGCCGAAGGCAGATGCTTAACCACTGAGCCACCCAGGTGCCCCATCATCCCCAAATTATTTACAAGACACAAGATACACATGGATCTATTAAAATAGGCTGTCAGAGGAACCCCATATGACCCATGTTGGATCAAGAACCAATGACCAGGGCATTGTGAGGTCCCCTCATCTGAGAGTGCTGCGCTCAGCTGAGGCCAGGTCACCCGGGCTGGGCCAGGTGCAGACTAGGAAGGTGTGCAGTGGGAGGGGCTCAGCCGAGCAGCCAGAGTTGCTGCATCAGGGCCAGGCTGAGCAGGAGAGGCTCCAGCCCTCGGGGCAGGGCCCTGGCACTCCTGGCCTGGGCACAGAACCTCGCCACCTCCTCATTGGGGTTGCCCTGGGCCGGGTCGAACCACATCTGGATGCAGCGGCCGCTCCCTCGGCTGTAGTTGCTGAGTTTGTAGGAGTGACTCCAGAGGCCCTCACACAGGGCTGCAGGCGTGGGAAAGTAGGTCTCAAATGTGCGGCAGGTGGTCCCGGTTGGACACTGGTTAATTCCTGCAGGCGGAGAGGGCGTGGACACAGACATTCAGCCCCTGGGCCCGAAGCTGGTTTCTGGCCACCCCCAAATCCTCCAACCCCACCTGCGTCTCCCCCCACCCCCCAGGCCCTCACCTGAGGTCCATTTCCAGCCCCTGTGCCAGTTGCTCTTGCAGGTGTAGGAGGTGCGACAGTCCTCCCACCATCGCTGGCAGTCCTCTTTGCACAGGGGCACGTGCAGGAAACGCTCCTTGCGCCAGCTCTGGTTCACCTGGGTGGGAGGGGAGGGAGTGGGGACGGGGATGTGGGCCGCCCGCAGCCTTGACTCAGCTGGCTGGCAGCCTGCTGGGCTGGGGTGAGGGCAGGTCCTGTACCTCCTGGATCCAGGGCCCCAGGTTGGGTGAGCACTCATAGAGACAGTTGTCCTGGATGAAGTGGCGCTTGCAGGCAGGCTCCATCTTGCCTCAGTGGTCCAAGGTGAAGTTGTACAGGAGGGAGATGTTCTTGTGCAGCTCCTGGCTGGTGCTGGCTGAGCAGCAGGCCTCCTTCCAGGGAGTGCACTGCGTGGGGAAGACACCAGACTAAGTGCCCCCCCTCCCCCCGCCCAGCTGTCTCCCGCATCTTCTGGCTCCTCTGCCCCAGGTAGGGCATCCAGAGGAACCCTTGCTGGGGAGGGCGTCGCTATGCCTGGCCCTTGGGCTAGAGGCAATTATAACAGAGTTTTTAACAGAGAGTAAAACAGGGGATGTGGGAGGCCTGGGAACCACTGTCTGGGGGAGCAATTATTTTCACAACTCTAAACAGTTTACAAAGTTATTTCACGTGATTCGGGTTATTTATATTACTCATTTTGCATCCAGCCAATATTAACTGAGTACTTATGATCAATCCCGCATCGTGCTAGGTGCTGAGAATACAGCAGTGAACAAAACAGATCAAATCTCTGCCTTTATGGAGTTTATGGCTTTAGTTGGGGGCAGGGGGAAGACACAGAACATTGTAGGCACAGAAACAGCAAGTGCAAAGTCCCTGAGGCTTTTGCACTTTATGCCCTCAACACTCTAGTGAAAACATCATTCATTCAACTGTTACAGAGTTTACATAAGCTGCACCCTGGTAAATGGTGGGATGAAGATTTTAACTCAGGGCAGGGAGGAGAAGAGCCTGGTCCCAAGCTGTGGTAAGGGCAGAGGTGAAAGGGGCTGATCTGGCTGTCCTAGGGTCTGGATCCCCAGGCTAGGGGACTCCAGATAGGTCCAGAAAGCGGTGGGGGACAGAGGGCATAATGGCCTGCACACGAACTCCAATGTGGATCTGACTCGATGTGGGAGACCATCCCAGAGAGGTAAATTCAAGGCCGATAAGACAGTGGAAGTGGTGAAGCTTTCTCGGTAGAAATAGTTCCAAGCTGGAGCTCCGGAGCTGAGTGATTATGAGGCAGTCACTTAAAATCTCTGAGACGAACTCTAGCACCCAGGGTCAAGTGACAGGGGACATGGGACAGGTCTGGGCACTCAGGAGAAACTAAGGAAAATCCAAGAGGGTGGAACCAAACCTACCTCTGTCCAACAACCTAGCCCACCCCCAGCACAGCTACATCGAACATGCTTCCAGGCCTCCCTGACTTCACGCAGGCCCCTCCTCAGATGCCCCAACTCCTGGTGGCTCTGCATGACCCCATGTACCTCATCCCTGACCTGCCAACCAGACTCAGTGGTTCCTGCCTCCAAAAGAGTGAATGATTATACTGAAAAGCACTTGCTGGCCTCTAGTAGGGGGCTTGACACAGATAAGCACTCCCATTATAGCCCCTGTCCCTGAGAATTACAAGCAAATGACTCCCTCAAAAGTCTGCATGCCATTTCTTGGCAAGAAGAAGTGCTCCCAAGGGGTCTTAGACGCAACTTCTAGAACTTAAAAAGTTCTGAAGATAAAACAATCTTTCAGAAAAAGTTATGGAGATGGATGGTGATGGTGACAACAATATGAATGGCCATCGAACCTGACACTTAGAAATGCTTAAAATGGCAACTTTTATACAAGGTATACTTTAGCGCATGCGCACACATACCACCACCACAAATGAGAAGTCGGAAATGACTCAGAAGTCATGGGGCTCTGGGCTTCCTGCTCTTCACTTCTAGCCTCTGGGTGAGTCCAGGCCAGCTTTCCCTGAGGACATCCCAGTCCTCCAGCAACGTGAGACTTCGTGGGGAGCAGAGGAGGAGACCAGGGGGAATGAAGGACCGGCATCTGTCGGGAGCCTGGAGTTCAACGGTAGGCTCAGCTTCCGAGCTGCTTCAGGGGCTTCCCTCGCCTCCCCTTCTCTGTGGGCAGCAACATCCTTGGCTCTGGTCACACTACGCTCGCCACTGCCCATGCTCTCACCCTCCCACCCGTGTACCAGCTGTTCTCTGCCAGGCTGCCCTTTCCTGCTTTGTCTTCCTGGAAAACTCTTACTCATCCTCCAAGGCCAAGGCTGATGGCACCTTTCCTGGGAAGTCTTCCCAGTGTTATCTGATTTGTCACTGTCTCTTCGACACCTAATGGGGGTGGAGGACCTGGACTGTTCCTCCGTGTTTGCTGCATCATGACCTTGAGGGACCTGAATCTCCTGTACCTTTTGAGCTTCCTGGGCCAGGGGCATATTTAAGGCTGGCAAAGGCACTGCCCGACTCTGTCCTAGCCCCTGCTCATGTCTAGCCTCTCAGTTCCCACGGTGTATGTATGCACAGACGTACACGGACGTGCACACTGTACCTCTGCCCTCTGTGGACCTCATTTCCTATTTTCTCTCCTGTGTAAGTAGAGACAACCATCCACCTACCAAGTCGGCCCTCTGGGCATATTCACTGATGAGTTGTGAGGAAAGCACTTGGCCCATAGTGGGGGCCAGAGAAATGGTCCCCCCACTATAAGTAGATTTGGTAGCCTCCGGGGGATCACCTCAGCCACCCTCCTGACTCCATTGCTCCCCAAAGTTGATCTTCCCCTTCCGCGACTTCTTCCATTTTTAGGGTCAGCTCTCTCCCCAACCCGTGACCCCACTCCATCCTTACCTGGCCATGCAGCTTGTCCTTGGGGCCTGGCTTTGTCTTATGGTGCTTGGCATCCATGCAGACGTTGAGCAGGTCCATCCCAGCCCCTGGAGTCCTGGGCTGGGCACCCCCCACAGCAGCCACCAAAGCCAGAAGCAGCAACTGTGTCATGGGCCAGGCCATGTCCATCCGTTCTTGCCAGAAAGCCGTAGTCAGAGGTGGACACAGAGCCACGAGACTCTCCACTGGGTTTCTCCACTGGTCTCCCTGCCAAGCCCAGATCTTCTGCTGTCCTCACCTAGCTTATCCCTGAAGGTACCTGAGCCAAGCAATAAGGCAAGTGTAGAGGTTGGCCAGAAGGCAAGACCCCCTCACCCCCTCACCCCCTCCCAAGGGCACTCCAATACTAGCTTTCTCTGTGACCTTGGTGGGATCCACCACCCCTCCCTGGACGTATCCTTCTAGATTTCACTGGCGGTATCTCACCCACAGTTTGAGGACCCTGCTAGTTCTGCAACCCATCTCAGATCTGCACAACATGGGCTTGAACTGCATGGGTCTACTTATACACAGATTTTTTTGCACAAATGTAGTATAATACTGTAAATGTATTTTCTTAATAACATTTTCTTTTCTCTAGCTTACTTTATTGTCAGAATACAGTATATAGGGGCACCTGGGTAGCTCAGTTGGTTGAGCGTCCGACTCTTGGTTTCGGCTCAAGTCAAATGGTCCCCAGGGTCTTGGGATCGAGCCCCGCATCTGGCTCCGTGCTCAGCAGGGAGTCTGCTTCTCTCCCTCTCCTTCTACCCCTCCCCCTGCTCTCTTTCTCTGTCTCTCCAAACTCTCGCTAAAATAAATAAATAAAAATCTTTTTAAAATACAGTCTATAGGGGCGCCTGGGTGGCTCAGTTGGTTAAGCGACTGCCTTCGGCTCAGGTCATGATCCTGGAGTCCCTGGATCGAGTCCCGCATCGGGCTCCCTGCTCAGCAAGGAGCCTGCTTCTCCCTCTAACCCTACCCCCTCTCATGTACTCTCTCTCTCTCATTCTCGCTCTCTCAAATAAATAAATAAATCTTTAAAAAAAAATAAATAGGGCGCCTGGGTGGCTCAGTCGTTAAGCGTCTGCCTTCGGCTCAGGTCATGATCCCAGGGTCCTGGGATCGAGTCCCACATCGGGCTCCCTGCTCGGCGGGAAGCCTGCTTCTCCCTCTCCCATTCCCCCTGCCTGTGTTCCTGCTCTCGCTATGTCTCTCTCTGTCAAATAAATAAATAAAATCTTTAAAAAAATAAAAAATAAAAATAAATAAAAATAAATAAAAATAAATAAATAAAATAAAATAAAATACAGTCTATAATACACATAACATACAAAATATGTGTTGACCTACTGTTTATGTTACTGGTAAGGCTTCCAGTCAACAGCAGGCTCTTAGTGGTTAGGTTTTGGGGGAGTCCAAAGTAACATGCAGATTTTCAACTGTGCAGTCTGGGTGTGTGTCAGCACCCCTAACCCCTGCATTGTTCAAGGTCAATTGTATATCCCATTTTTGTGCATAAGCAATAGCATACTGTTCTACACTTTGCCCTTTTGGGGGGTAGTTTCACTATACCTTTATGCTTCTGACAAAACAAACAAAAACCTCATGGAACCAAGTTACCCACATCTGATGGCCTAACCTTCCAGTCGCTTCTTTATGCCTGTTATGATCTGAAATTAATTAAAATGCTCTCTGGGGCAAAAACTCTTTCATTAACCATTATAAAAAGGTTAAGAAAGGGTTAACTTTCTTGGCAGGCTCAGTGGGAGGAGCATGCAACTCTTGATGGGGGAGTGGCTGTAAACTCAAGCCCCCATGTTGGGTGTAGAGATTACTTAAAAATAAAATCTTAAAAAAAAAAAGTTCAGGAAGAAAAGTTCATTTTTTCAAGTTAAAAGTGCTTGATCCTTAGTCTATTTCTCAAACATTATTGCAGACAGTAAAGTTGCTGTTAGTCTAAGAAGACAGATGGTATTGCTTCTGGTTTTTTTTAATAATGTACATTGATATCTTCCCATTATGATTTTGGGAAAACCTCCAAATCCTGTCATCACTTACTCAACTAGTAGAATGTCTCTCCCGGGGGTAAGGTCTGTGGTTTCGGTCTGTTCTCGGCACATGGTCCTGCCTCAGGTACATCTAAGGTGACAAGGTCAGAGTCTGGTTATGAGGTGCTCACCTTGCCCCATCTGCCTGCACGGGGCCTCATCACCTCGGAGTATCAGACCACAGTCAACAGCAGTCTGCCTTCCTATTGAACCAGCCTGTGATCTTCACTGTGCTGCTGGTCTTAATATCTTCATTCCCTAAATTGGGACATGCATCTGTTTTCCTTCTTTAGGAGTAGTCTGAAGGTGTAAATGAAAGTATTTTGTAGCTAATAAACATTAATTACATAATCACACTAGTTATATATTGAGAACCACGCTACAGCAATTAGAATAATGGATGTGTTACTTACATTGTTGTGTCTTGTAACTCTCGCAAGTCACTGCAATGTTGACATTATTATTCCCAACATGCAGATGAGGAAACCAAGACCTTGGGAGTCAGGTGAATTCCCAAATAGCTGAAAAGTAGAGGAGTCAGAATTCAACCCAAGCTGATTTAACTGCAAAGCCCACTGTAATGCTATCTCCAGATACATGGTCTCATTTTCTTGCCTTACCTCTAGGAAATTTAGCCAAGAAAACACATCCTATGTTTACTTTTCTTTTTTTAATATTTTATTTATTTATTTGACAGAGAGACCGTGAGAGAGGGAACACAAGCAGGGGGAGTGGGAGAGGGAGAAGCAGGCTTCCCACTGAGCAGGAGCCCGATGTGGGGTCGATCCTAGGACCCTGGGATCATGCATGACCCTAGCCGAAGATGCTTAATGACTGAGCCACCCAGGCACCCCCTATGTTTACTTTTCAGACCAGCCTTCAGAGCTTCTCTCCCCAGAAACCTTTTAGACTGTACATTTTTTTTTCCGGTTCTGCTATGTTTTGCCAAATAATGCAAATAAAGGAAATCTAATATTTTACAAATAAGGGTATCAGGCTACCCCATTCCAACCAGAGATAAGCTTAGATTTTTCATCAGTTCTTCCTAGCCATGTGATGAAGCAGGTATACACATCATAAATGATGCAAAAAGGACAAACATAAGATTTCCATTGCTTTTTTGAAAAAAGCTAAGGAAAGACACAAATCTATAAAGGCAGTCACGCCTGGAGCAATGCTGAGAGCATGCCCAGAACCGAGGATTAAGATTAATCTCATCCTGTGCAATGGAGGGGGAAAAGCCCTTTCCCATGTGGGAGTTAAAGAAGGGAACAAATTCTTTGACCATTGAGAGGCGAGGACTATGTCTCCTCCCCTTGAACGTGGACAGGCCCTGAGACTACTCTGACCAATAGAATATGGTAAAACTGATGCTTTGCCTGTTTCTAGGTCCAGGCCTTAAGGGACGATGATGGACTAAATGTTTGCATCTCTCCAACATTCCTGTATTGAACCCCTACCTGCCCTCCACCATGTGATATTAGGAGGTGGGGCTTCTGGGAAGTGATTAGGGTTAGATGGGGTTAGTGCCCTTATAAGGGTCATGGGAGAGCTTGCTTCCCCTCTCTGCTCTCCACCATGTCAGGATACAATAAGGAAGGGGCAGTCTGCAACCTGGAAGGGGGGCGTCCCCAGAACTCACCATGCCAGCACTTTGATCTTGGACTTTCAGGCTTCAGAACTGAGAGGAATAAACTTGTTTAAACGTCCTGTCTATATGGTATTCTGTTACAGCAGCCCAAACTGATCAAGACAGGGACTAGCAGCTTCTACTTCTATTTCTTGGAATATTGGCTCTTAGACCCTTGAGCCACCATGTGAGAGGACTGACTGACCTGCTGGAGAGGCCACATCGAGAAGCCCATGGACTACATGGAGAAAAGGGGGCCTGGCTGAAGCCAGCCTTCCAGCAACCCCTGCCGAAGGCCCAAGCCCGTGAGTAAAACCATCTTGGATGTTCAAGAGCATCCCCGACATGGGCTGAACATTACCAAGTGACCCTAGTCACTGCCACATGGAGCAGAAGGATCATCCAGCTGAGTCTTGCCCAATATAATCTTGAAGTATAATAAGAGAGCTATTAAGCCACTATGTTGGTTTGATTTTTTAACTTTGCATTTTGGCATAATCTTTGACTTACAGAAAAATTGCAAAAGTAGTGAAGAGAGTTCCCACATTCTTTGCATCCATGTTCCCCAAATGTTGATATCTTACATAATCCAAGTACATTTTGGCCAGAGAATCGGAGAAGTGATGGCCCTTTCAGAGTATATCATATCAAGGGGTATGTGACGTGCACGATGTCTTATTGCTAGCAATCATTTGGTTAAGGTGGTTTCTCGCCATATAGTTATTAGTTCTCCCTTTGTATTTTGTGGGAAGATAGTTTGACATGATGCACAATCCTCATCACACTGTCATCCACTGATTTTAGCATCCAACCTTGCCTGCAACAGGAAACCACAAAGCTAGGGGATGGTGCAGCACTAGCTAACGCCTAACACCACGAGAGTCAGTATGGCCTTTTTCAGGCTCTGATAAACAATTTGGCTTCTCACCTTAATATAGCCAACATAACACTTATTTCTACTGAATTAACAAAGTATTTCCACAGAATTCCTCATCACTGCAAGGGATGATCAAATTATTTGATCACTGAAGAGTTTTAATCTGTGGAGTGACCTGATTCAGTTGGCAGTTTTGAAAGATCTCCTGGCTGGTGTGTGCAGGAGGGATTGGGTGTGGGCGGGGCGGGTGGATCTGGTACACTTCAGGAGTCTGGGCTTGGGATGATGGTGCCTTGGATCAGCAGGGTGGCAGTAGGGATTTGGTCAATACATCAGCTCAAGGTCCACTGAGTGCCTACTGTGTGCTAGGCTGTTCTAGGTGCTAGGGCTCCAACAGTGAACAAGACCAAGTCTCTGCTCTTGTGGAGCTGACATTCCAAGGAGGGCAGGGAGATGGAGGAAAACAAATGGAGAGATACATGGTGATGGTGCTCTGCAGAAATAAAGCAGGGTAAGGGAATAGAGAAGGATAGAGGAGGGGCTATTTTTTTTTTAAAGATTTTATTTATTTGAGAGAGAGAACACAGGCACAAGTGGTGGGGGGAGGGGCAGAGAGAGAGACAGGGAGAAGGATAAGCAGATGCAGACTCCCCGCCCAGCAGGGAGCCCCACATAGGGCTCCATCCGAGGACTTGGGGATCATGACCTGAGCCAAAGTCAGATGCTTTAACTGACTGAGCCACCCAGGCTCACCGAGGAGGGGCTATTTTATATAGGAAAGATCTACAAGGTGATATTTGGGCAGAGGCCACAGTGAAGTAAGTAAAGGATCCCCATGGATACGGAGGGGTGTTTTGTACCAGTCTCAGCCTATCAATAAGCAATGTTGTGCTTGGACTGGCCCTGGCTCCTGTGGTTCTTATTATGAATGTAAGATGCCTTTCAGCAATCACCTTGAGGGAGCTTTGAAAAAATAAAGAGTTCTTACAGAACCTGAAAATTACACAGCGAGGGCACTGGTAGAGAAAGCACACTGGCCTGGGTTCTGCTTTTATTGGGGTCAAGGGTGGGGGCCTAGAGTTTCCTTGTATTTATTTATTTACTTATTTTAAGATTTTATTTGTTTCAGAGAGAGATCATGAAGAAGGGCAGAGGCAGAGGGAGAGGGAGAGGGAGAAGCAGACTCCCCGCTGAGCAGGGAGCTGATGCTGGGCTTGATCCCAGGACCCTGAGATCATGACTGGAGCGAAAGTCAGGCGCTTAACCCACTGAGCCACCAGACGCCCCTTTTATTTACTTGTTTGTTTGTTTTGAAAAGATTTTATTTATTTATTTGGGAGAGAGAGAGTGAGCATAGGCTCGCTCTGTATTGGTGAATTTAATACATAAGAGCAGGGGGTGCCTAGCTGGCTCAGTCAGTATAGCATGTGACTCTTAATCTCAGGCTTGTGAGTTCAAGCCCCATGTTGCGTGTGGAGCCTACTTAAAATAAAAAAACAACAACAAAAAAATAAGAATGGGAATTTAAAGTGTGAGAAGAGAAAAAAAAAAGTGACCCAAATGGTCAGTGGAAATCAGCCAAGATCTCTAAAACAAAAAAGCCTCAGTTGGGGGTGGAGGTGGCCTGGCTCTTTATCTAACACATGTGGCTGGCAATGTATTTCTTGGAGATGGCTGTCCTTGAAATGGATGTCTCAGTAATCAAAGCTTAAGTCAGGCATTTGGGTTGCAAAAAAGAACAACCAACTGTCAAGGTTTACACTATAATCTACCCTGTGATGCTTGACATGGGAAACCAAGGCAGAAGAAAAATTATTAAATTTCCTTACTACCTACAGCCCATTGACAAGTCCTTGAAACAGGCAGAGTGGCATTCCTCTAGGGACTCAACTGCCTTGATGTTAATACGTTGCTAAAGGCAAAAGGCAATCCTAGCCCAATCCCCGTTCCCCACTAGGATCCTGTAAGTCTACTTTAGCATATAAAAATTCCTTTAGAAATTTTCTTTATCTCTAGATACTTGTTGGCAATCATCCCCCAAGCATATGGCCCACTGATATACATCTGAAGGGTCTCATGACTAAGGTTTTATTAGATGGTAATAAATGACCTTTTCCCAACAATAGCTAGCCCCCTCAAGGTCCTGGAAACCTTGCTTCGAAAATTCCTTAGAGATTTACGCTATCCCTAACCCCCTCCCAACTTGAAAATATATAATGGGCCATTCCTCATGACCCTGGTGCATCTTTTTCTGCCCACGCGTCCTGTCCCTGTGCTTGAATAAAATCACCTTTTTGCACCAAAGACATCTCAAGAATTCTTTCTTGGCCGTTGGCTTCAAACCCTAACGTCTTTCCTACATCAGTGCTGAGGTATCAGAGCCAAAGTTGAGGAGATTAACTGGCAGGGTAGCCAATAAACTAAAAGTCAGGGATAGGGCACCCTGTAACCCAGAAATTACATGTTTCAATAGGATTATAGTAGCAAATGCTATAATAATTATACAGGCAATAATCTGAAATCCAGTCCAGAGCCATTGTCCCAAACTTGAAAGGTCCATCCATGAAAACAGGTTAGTGATCTCAGGGGCTTAGCAACCTGTTCAAGGATTTGGGTAATGTCGTAGAATATTTTAATGTCTTGGGCCATCTGGCATAAGTAGGTTTGAACCCGTCCTGAGTTGGTAGATTGCTCCATATCTTATCAAACTAGTCTCTTAATCTTGAGAATAATCAGTTCCGTTAGAGGATTATTTCAGGAGAGGGTGATGAAGGTTGGTTCTCCAAGTTAGGCCTATGTGGTGTAAGTATTTGCCCTGGGTATTTAAGAAGAGGCATTTCTATGGCAATAAAGAAAAAAAAAAGGTTAATGATTAGAGCAGATTATAATCGCAGTTTCTGAGTTCTGAAGGCAGCCAGGTGAGATTTCTAAATGTTGGGCTTGAAGCATCTGAAGAGATGGAGTGAGGGCAGACGGTGGCAGTCTAATAGATTTTCCTGGTTTGCAGTTTAAATGTTGCTAGTGACCTTTCTCAGTGACCCACACAACAACAGGCATAGAGATTGCCCATACATGAGCTGCTATGGTGATTTCTCTGAAGTTTATATCAAGTTGTCCCAATTAGCTTGCATGGTTTTAGGAAAAAGGCAGCTTTAGTTCTCAGTGATTCCAAGTCAGAAGGGTGGGAGAAAAATTGGAAACATTAGATTGGAGAGTTGTAGCCAGATATTGGAGGAAATAAGAATCAGTGTCCTGTCCAGTTTACAGGTAGAAAACAAAACCTCAAAAACAACAGGTCTAGAATCTGATATTTACAAGAGTGTACTATAGCTTTCCATTGAAACGTATTTTTTTCTCTCTACAGTCACCCCTGTTTCTATCAGAAATAATCAAAGAGACTGATTTGATTGCAAAATAAATCTAGTCTCATTAAACTTGGCCTGATGATTTACATAAATGCAGCAAGAACAGTGATTGACCATATAGGTTCTTTTATGTTTACTTTGCTGGAACTTTTCATAAGGAATCTCAGACAACTTTTAGAAGCCTCTGGAGGCTAAGAAGCCAAGCCAAGGATCTGCCATCAGACTTCTGCAATACCTCTAGATTTGGGTGAATTCTTCTCTTCTTGAGGTTCCCCAAAATATCCTGAGGTTCCTGGGACTGCCAAGAAATGACCTTCCTGCAGGGGCGCCTGGGTGGCTCAGTCGGTTAAGCGTCTGCCTTCGGCTCAGGTCATGATCCCAGGGTCCTGGGATCGAGCCCTGCATCGGGCTCCCTGCTCCGCGGGAAGCCTGCTTCTCCCTCTCCCACTCCCCCTGCTTGTGTTCCCTCTCTCGCTGTGTCTCTCTCTGTCAAATAAATAAATAAAATCTTAAAAAAAAAAAAAAAAAGGAAAAAGAAATGACCTTCCTTATGCACCTCATACGGCTGCTGAAACCCTATGAGCAAGGTGCTAGGGTGATTTTTCCAAGGGGCTTTATTGGCTCCATAAAGTCAACTGTAGTTCCTTAAATCTGGTATCATATTTGAGCCTATGCTTATCTCTCTAAAATATGACATTCCAGTCAAAGCCTTGGTAAGATAACCAATTTTTCCAACTGTTACAAGGAAAACAGATTCTTATTGAACTTATGCAAATAATTATATTGCCATGAAAATAAGAAATCCTTGCTGAGACTTGCCAAATTCTGGAGAGATCAAGTAGGAAGAAAAAGTAACTGTTTCATCTTTGTTCACAAAGATATACTTTACCAAATTGTTGTCATAGTTAAAGAGAAAAAAAATTCTTTAAATCTGGAAAACAAAAGATTAAAGAACCAGCAATGTTTTGAACAAAAAAATTATAATCATCATCATCTTTCAGTCCTATGTAATTAATTCTTGATCTTTTGTTAGCACTTTTATGAATCCAGCTTTTCATAAGAGTTTGTAAATTCTTATCCAGTTCAGTGGTATGATCTGAAAGTTATCAGACACCTGTACTTGTCAGAGTCCTTTCCATGAATCTTCTTGAAGAGGAATTACTTTTGCAAAAGAACCAGAGTAAAACAATAACTGCCTGTAAATGAAAAAAGACTGAAAAATGCCCATAGTTAAAAGTCTGATGGGGGTCCATTTAATGAAATCAACAAGGAAATTTGTTTATTTCTGTGATACCCACATTTTAAGATGGTAACTGAAATTATGACTGATAATGTTACATATTGGACTTTTAGGAATTTCATATAATTTCTGCAACCCTTATATTACTAACATATATCCATACAAGGATATCCATAAAGAAGGTTCAGCATTATTTTTTACTTGGCAATACTTCCCGTGTTTTAACACATCAAATAAGCCCAATTCACTAAATATCTTTTTTTATACAGAAAGAGAGAACAAATCTGAGATGTTCCAGGTGCCCTTTAGAAAGTCCCAAAGGTACTTCCAAGTTAAAAAAACTTCATTTAGAATTTGATTTGGGGAAGTTTGATTTTTGTCTTTATTTTTCTCTTTCCTATTATGAAATAATCAGGTTTTTTTGTTTTTGTTTTTGTTTTTGTTTTTAAAGATTTTATTTATTTATTTGACAGAGAGAGACACAGCGAGAGAGGGAACACAAGCAGGGGGAGTGGGAAAGGGAGAAGCAGGCTTCCTGCTGAGCAGGGAGCCCGATGCGGGGCTCGATCCCAGGACCCTGGGAACATGACCTGAGCTGAAGGCAGACGCTAAACGACCGAGCCACTCAGGCGCCCCGGGTTTTTTTTTTTAATGTTAGAAAAAATTTAATTTCTTTTTCATTAACAAAAATGCATCTTCATACCTCAAGCCTTCTCTTAGCCAAAAACATATCCTACTTTCCTTGCATATAGTCTTTTCCTTTATTAGTTCTAGTAGCTTTAATTACATATATTAATTAGAATCTTAACCCTTAGAAACCTTAATTTCTACTGAAAACTAAAAGGCAAGTAGTTGTGAACTGTTACACCAGTGTTCTTTAGATTGGCAAATTTATGAGTGAATTTAATAGTTTCTAGTCACATACATTTCCCCATAGCACAATTTTTCAATGTGGCACAAGACATGTTTACTAATAGACCCAAATATCTTGAGTGCCCTGTAATGAGAGGTCAAAAGTAGGTAAACTTAGACTTGTTTAACAATTAATGTTTCAGTATTTCATCTTATTTGGAAATAATCTGGACAGTCAGTGAATTCCCATCATTCAACATAGCAGAATTCTTTTTTTTAACTTAGCACAATTCTAATGGTGAAAATTATCAAAGATTTGTGAAACTGTGTTTTTTTAAGATTTTACTTTTTTTTTTTTAAAGATTTTATTTATTTATTTGACAGAGAGAGACAGCGAGAGAGAGAACACAAGCAGGGGGAGTGGGAGAGGGAGAAGCAGGCTTCCTGCAGAGCAGGGAGCCCGATGCGGGGCTCAATCCCAGGACCCCGGGATCATGACCCGAGCCGAAGGCAGACGCTTAACGACTGAGCCACCCAGGCGCCCCAAGATTTTACTTTTTTTAAGTAATCTCTACACCCGATGTGGGGCTCGAATCCACAACCCCAAGATCAAGAGTCACATGTTTCACCAACTGAGCCAGCCAGGTGTCCCGTGAAACTATTTTTAAGTAGACATGCTATGAGACATAATTACTGCTGAAAGTTCACCTAAAATCTCTTCTCCCACTTACCTCTAAAGAAAGTACTTGCTCCCGACAACTATGTTTAGATTACCCAAAAAAACTTCATTAGACACTATACAGTCAGTCATCATCCCAAGCTACTTCTCTTCCTGACAAAATGTGTATTAGAGATAACATGAATTTGACTAGTAAATGCAGGTAGAATAAAACTTGTATGCCTGCATTATATTTAATGCTAATAACTCTGAAGACATACCAATTTTAATTAAACCAAACTTAAACTAGCTTTTATTTACCAAAGATTATCCCAGATCATACGAACTTGAAAAACATTTGGGTGGTTTCTGTATTTCTGAGTTTTAGGAATACTTACTTCAAAAGTGCTCATTTTTAAGCCAATTAAATAGAGCTCTTTTACCAACTAATTTTGGCAATGCCATCTTGGTAGGAGAGAGGGAGAAAAGACCATATGTGCATATCATACATCCATAGACATTTATAATCATGCAGAGATACACAGAGACCCTATAGCTTCTGTTTCAAAATTTTAGCCACACATCAGGTACATTAATATAAAACTAGTTTATACATAACAATTGAATCCAAATTGGCAGATGGAACAAGTTAAGGTTGCCTGCTCCAATGGCTAAAGCTTTTTACTAATGTTTGTGAAGACTTTAAGATTTGTATTTGTCCTTGACAAATAATCTTTTTTTTTTAAAGATTTTATTTATTTATTTCAGAGAGAGAGAATGAGAGAGAGCACATGAGAGGGGGGAGGGTCAGAGGGAGAAGCAGACTCCCTGCCGAGCAGGGAGCCCGATGCGGGACTCGATCCCGGGACTCCAGGATCATGACCTGAGCCGAAGGCAGTCGCTTAAGCAACTGAGCCACCCAGGCGCCCGACAAATAATCTTAAATTACTTCCTCGGGTATTCACATTTCAAAGACATGTTCTTCAAGGGACAGAGAAAGAATGTAAGTTTTCTCCTTGGAGTTTTAGTGTCTTTTGGATGGTTTGAAAGTCCCCATAAAATATAGTAGCATCAACCTGTAATTAGGGGAGCACCTGTAAAAATAATTCTCTGGACTCAAGGTCAAATGGGGCCGCTTCAGGAATGGAAATGAGAAGGGAGTCATCTGGGTCATTATGGTCATGAAAATGATAAACCCACTGGATCATGCTGATTTTGTGCAGCAGGAGATGCCCCATCTTAGTGTTTTCCATTCACTGTGAGCCTTAGCAGTGATCACTGTGATGGAAGGATGAGCATGGAGCCAGGCAGTAAATACCCAAGTGAGGACAGGGAGGGACCTGGTATGAATATCGAGGGCTCTAGGGGCCTCTGCCTTCCCATTTCCCTCTTCCTCCTCACTGTAGGCCTCAATAACCCTATCGGTTTTCCCCTCAGTGGCAGGGTTACCTCTAGAAGCGTGCTTCTACTTCTGCCCCATTCAGGGGAAAGCCGAGGGGTTCAGGATCTGTGGGATCTTGGTGGAAACAAGCACATAGCCTGGATGGATCTTTAAGAAAGTTATGGATTTTATGTCTTTAGAGATACTGGCCCATTGATACATTTTGGCAGCTGTAAGTAACAATTCAGAGCCCATTCCAAGCAAACAAAAAAACTCTCAGTAGCCTATTAGTTCCCCTCTCTCCTTCCTGCTGCATAAAACTTCTAAGGAAGGTTTGAATTTCAGTTAAATTTTAGTTTTTGATCTCAGTTTCTACGTTTTGGTTTTATCCTGTTACCTTCATCTTATATGTTGTTACCAAAAATTTTAGATGACATCACTGTACACCCTCTTGCTAGGTGGCTGTTTTCCTTTCCAGGGTGTCCCAAGAGACCTTTCTGGATTGGAGTCTGCCTCCACTAGCATGATATACAGAGGGTCTTTGGGAAAAGCCCCTAAGCCTCTGAACGTAATACCAGTCTTGGCATGTTGGTATGCATGGCATTGACTAACACCCAGGAAGTGTCCATGGGCTTTTGCATTTATCAAGGAGCTGGAGTACCTCCTCAGGGTTCTTAGGAGGCACTGGCAAAGATATTCAAGACATGTATATTTGTCCATTAATTTTTTTAGTAACATCACACCAGGGATTGGTAATATCCCATCAGGTCAGGGGGTGAAGAGCAACAACAGTGGGTATCAGAAGTGGTATCACAGAGACTCTAGGCCTCTGTTGTGTTCTCTCTCTGGAGGTGCCATTGATTTCTGGTTGCAAAGCTACTTCACTCTTCGGGATTAGGACATGTAGTCCAGGCACGACCCACTGACTCAGTGGTCACAGGTAGAGGTCTCCTGTCTTCCTCTTTTCCTTGTGCCTTTAGCCCAGAGCCTCTCCTTGGACAATGATAACACCCTTGTGATCCAATCTCCCGTCCTCAGTTCTCCTAGGCCATGAGGGGTGAAGGATCCTTTCACACTTTAATGGTCAATTAAGGCCTTTATAATTAGTAGTCTAATCATCTCATTAGACCATATGGGCTTGATCACGGCACTCTGGGGAGATCATTGGATTATAATGGCAGCTGTGGCCTTTTGGGTTGGACACCACAGGCCACACACCACAGAGCAATATGCAAAAGCACGGAGCAGTATGAGAGACCCCACAAATGGTCCTTCTTTCTCAGACAGGGTTACCCATCTGACGAGGTGGTTAGTCAGCAAGTTACAGGTGAAAAAGGGCATTCCCCTCAGGAAACTGCACAGGCTTCATGCTATCCTGCCAGCCACACCAACTGTTTTGTGCCGGCCTCAGCCTATCAATAAGCAATGATGAGGTTGGACTGGCTCTTGTGGTTCTTATTTTAAGATGCCCTTCAGCGGTAACCCTTAGGAGACTTTGAAGGAAAGGTTTATTACCTACAGAACCTGGACATTACACAGCAGGCCTGGGGCCACCCAGTGAGGGCACCGGGAGAGAGAGCATGTGGGCCTGGGGTTCTGCTTTTATTGGGGTCCATGGTGGGGGCCTAGGATTTTGAGGGCTTAGTCTTTATCCGGTGAATTTAAAACTTAAGGGTAAGAATTTAGGGGCGCCTGGCTGGATCAGTTGGTTGAGCAACCGACTCTTTTTTTTTTTTTTTTGACAGAGAGAGAGTGAATACAAGCAGGGGGAGCTGCAGGCAGAGGGAGAAGCAGGCTCCCAGCTGAGCAGGGAGCCCAACAGGGGGCTCCATCCCAGAACCCTGGGATCATGATCCAAGCTGAAGGCAGACGCTTAACCGACTGAGCCACTCAGGCGCCCCAAGCGTTGGACTCTTGATTTCAGCTCTGGTCATGATCTCACAGTTCTGAGATGGAGCCCTGTGTCAGGCTCGCACTCGGTGCGGAGTCTGCTTGTCCCTCTCCCTCTGCTCCTTCTCTCTCTCTCTTTCACTTTGTCTTAAATAAATAAATAAATAAATAAAATCTTAAAAAAAAAAATAGAGTGAGAATTTAAAGTGAAGGAAGAGGGGCACCTGAGTGGCTTGGTCGGTTAAGCGTCTGCCTTCGGCTCAGGTCGTGATCCCGGAGTCCTGCTCAGCGGGGAGTCTGCTTCTCCCTCGCCCTCTGCTCCTCCCCCTGCTTGTGCTCTTGCTCTTGCTCCCTCTCTCAAATAAATAAAATCTTTAAAAAAAAAATAATAAAGTGAGGGAAGAGAACAGACAAGTGGCCCAAATGATCAGTTATCAAAATCAGCCAAGATCCCCAAAACAAAGGAGCCTCGGTGGAGGGGAGGTGGCGTGGCTCTTGGTTTATTAGAGATAGCTATGGATTGGATGCCTCAGTAATCCAAGCTTAAGTCAGGCACCGACTTTACAAAAAAGAAAAAACACCAACAGTCAGTTTACGTGGCCAGAGGGATGTGTCCCAAGCAGAGGGAACCTTAAGCCCGAAGGCTCTGGAGCAGGAATGTACTCAGTGCATTTCAGGAACCAGTAGCAAGGAGGTATTGTATTCCCATCGCTCAGCTCTCGCCCTTCCCAGATCCTGGAGAATTCTCTGCCCAGAGCCATGGATTTCCCTCTCCAGCCTATGGGCTCTGGACTTATTTCTCACTGTTGAGAAACCCCCATGCTACCTCTTGCTTTCAGCCCAGGGGCTTGTGTAATACACAATGAAGGAGCAAGTAGTATGTCAGGACACAAGGGCCAGGTCTGAGGAGTATCTTCCAAGAACTCACATTAGAGCTGGAGACATGTTTGGGATATTATGTTAGAGAAAACAGAAGCTGGGAGATGAGTGGAATCTGCCTGGGTCCCAGCAAGTCAGCAGTAGGGCCAAGGTAAGGCCCAGGATGCCTGACTCCCACCCTGTCCACTCCATCTCAGGACCACCAAAGCCCTTCCCATCTGAGTCCCCCTAACTTTCTTTCTCATCTCTCCTTCTCTATCCCCAGATACCTAGATCTGCCTGAAAGGATTTTCACTATTCTCCAAACACGTCGTCATCACCTTTCAACTCCATGTCCTTGAAGGTAATAATGCCTTTTGTACATCACATTCTCCCACTTGTATATGAGGTAAACTCCTACTCATCCCTCAAGGCCTCTCAAATGTTTCCTTCCCTGGAACAATAGTCTAAACTCAGTTTCTCCAGAACCCATTCATCTCTCCTTCCTTTGTGCTCTCATAATACTCTCCACATACATTGATTTTAACATTTACTACCCTCTCCTATAATTGTCTATAATTGTTTTAGTCCTCATTGGACTATATTTTTCTCTAGGACAGGGATTATTTCTGCTTCTGTCCCTAGGGCCTAGCATGGTGTCTGGCATTTGCTTGGCACTCAATAAATGTTGACCAATAGTGGAACAAATGAAGGAATATGAAGCAAATTTCTTAACCTCTCAGTCTTAGTTTTATTATCCTTGAAATGAAAGGAAGTTAAACACTCAGCAAGGTTAAATGATGGATAATGGATGTAAAACAAATATCACCATCATTGACTGAGTTGCCCAAGCCAAAAATAGGGGATCACACAAAATTTCCACTTCTCCCATTCCCTTTTCCCCTCCCCCCAGCTAACCAGTCACCATGGCTTGTTGAACCTGGCTGCAGACCTTGGTAAGAAACTCTAGGTTACAGGGGAATTTCCATTAGGTCAGAGCTGTCAGGAAGCATGGGAGGCAAAGGGTGTTGGAGGTAGGGAGTCTATAAGGCAAAGAAGCAGGGAGGAGAGACTCATGGGTACATAGGCCACAAGAAGAACAGATAAGGGATCCAGGAGAAGGGAGAAATCAGGCTGAGTCCTGGCGACATAGAAACCACTCAAGACTGTGTGCTCAAGAAATCCTGGTGGGCTGGGGAAACAAATAGAAACAATAGAAACAATTTGTACAGAACGAGGCTGTAGTAGAGCACCGCCTCCTTCCTGATACCCCTTCTTTACTTGGCTTACAGGATATCACCCAGCTTGCCTGCTTTTCTACATATATTTTTGGCCTTCCTCAGTCTGGTTTGCTGCTTCTCCTAGTTTCCTTAAATGCTGAATGTTGCAGGAAACTATTTTCCATCTACACTCACTTCTTTGATGATCTCATCTAGTCTCATGGCTTTAAATGCCATCTATGTACTGATAACTCCCAAATTGGTATCTCTAGTCTAGATCTCTCCCCTGACCTCAGACCTCCTGCCCCCTCCTCCTCCTGCCCTCTCACCATCTGTACTCCAGTGAGCAGTTCAAACTCCATACATCCAAAAATGAGCTCCAGATAGTTCCCCCCACAAAACAACATCTCCCTTGTCTTCCCCATCTCAAGAAATGGCAACACTGGTCTTCCAGTTGTTCAGTCCTTTCTTCCTCTGATACTCCACATCGAATCTGTCAGCACGTTCTCTTGTCCCTACCCTCTAAATATATTCAAAATTCATCCACTTCTCGTCCCCCACCTCTGGATTATTGTAATAGGCTCCTAGTTGGTCTCCCTGCTTCTGCCACTCTCCCTCCTGAATCTAATCTTCGTAGAATAGCCAGAGTAACTCTGTTAAAATGTAAATCAGATTGTGTGGATCCTCTGCTCAAAACCCTTCACAGGATTCTCAACATGGAGTAAAAGCTAAAGTCGTTATTGTGACTTGCAAGGCTGTGCTGTCTGGCTCCTGCTACCTCTCTGTGCTCTTCTCCTGCTCTTACCATAGTACTCGATGCTCCAGCCATTCTAGACCCTTTGCACTTGCTCCCTCTCTGAAATGCTCTTTCCTAAATATCAGAACAGTGGGGCCCCCCCAATCTTTTTCTTCAGACCTTTACTCAAGTCACCTTCCTAGTAAGGTCTTCCTTGGCCCCCCTACCTAAAACGAAACCTCTCCCTTTCCCGATTCTCCGATTTATATTTTCTCCTAGGTATTTACTGCAGTCTTAAAACTATATATTTTATCTATCTTGTTGTTTATCTCTCCCATTAGGATGGAAGCTGCATGGAGTGGGTGGTCTGTTTTGTTCACTATTGTATACCCACTACTTAGGCTAGTAACAGGCATATAGTAAGGCACTCAGTAGGTATTTGTTGAATGAATGAATGAAAAAGGTGGACATTTCCAAGAGGCAAATTTTACTCTTTAATGAAAAACTTTATGGGTGCCTGGGTGGCTCAGTCGCTTAAGTGCCTGCCTTCCGCTCCCATCATGATCCCAGGGTCTTGGGATCGAGTCCCGCATCGGGCTCCCTGATCAGTGGGGAGTCTGCTTCTCTCCCTCCTTCCTGCTTGTGCTCTCTCTCGTTATCTCTGTCTCTCTCAAATAAATAAAAATAAAATATTTGAAAAAGAAAAGAAAAACTTGGGGTGCCTGGGTGGCTCAGTCGTTAAGCATCTGCCTCCGGCTCAGGTCATAATCCCAGGATCCTGGGATCGAGTCCTGCATCGAGCTCCCTGCTCCGCGGGAAGCCTGCTTCTCCCACTCTCACTCCCCTTGCTTGTGTTCCCTCTCTCGCTGTGTCTCTCTCTGTCAAATAAATAAATAAAATCTTTAAAAAAAAAAAAAGAAAAACTTTTGACGACTAGAGTTGGTTGGAAACGTTATGTTACATATACGTTGGAAACGTATATGTTAATATACACAGTACACTACCACTTAAACATGTAATCTCATCAAATCCTCACATCAGTCCAGGATAGGAGGAAGGCTGCACAGTTTATGAAGCTGGTTGAAGAGGAAACTGATTCCAGGTTGGGAGAAAAAGGACCTGTTAAAGTTCACACATCTGGTGTGGTCAGGAGTGGAATCGTGGATGATTGCTAGCCCTAGACGAGGCTGGTGAGTGATGGAGCTTAACGGGGTTGGGTTCGGACTGCCGGTTACAAGAAGGCATGATCTCTGAAGGGGAGGCTGAGTCAGAGGTTACAGAGGGGATGCTTCAACAGAAGCATCAGCAAAGGACTGGGAGAGATGACGAAGTTGACCACTAAGGTATTTAGCCCAGGCCTGGAGATTTGACCACTAAGGTATTTAGCCCTGCTGACTTCCCCAAAAGCAGTGCCCTGAGGCTGACTAGTCAAACCCATACACGATCTCGAATGCAGAACTGGACAGGCAATCTTAAGAAACCAGTGAATCCACTGTGGGTCTGCAGAGTTTGGCTTCTCCACTGGACTGTGAGGTCTATGGGGGCAGGGACCGTGTTCTAGATTTATCCCCAGCTTCTAGCAGAGCCTGGAATATAGTAGGGACTCAACGATTTCTGTTGAAGTCATACATAAATGAATGTATGCGCCCAAACAAGAAACTGAAGGTGAGAAAGAACGGACAGAGGGGCGTAACATCATCCAGCGATTCTGGTGTAGAAGCAGACGAATTTTCCTGGGACGCGGCAGGACAAGCAGTCCTAGTACTAAAGCAGGCTGCTGCCAGCTATTTTTCAGCAGGGGTTGGCAGGCAGATCCTGGCTGGGGACGAAGGGGCGGGGTTAAATGGGCCGTTGGAGAGGGACCAGGCTGGAGAAGCCGAAGGGCGGAGGCTCCAGGAGGGACCAATAGAGTAGGCAAATTTCCAACCTCAACGCTGTGACTAAGGTGTGTAACGTCACATCCGGTGTGGTGGGCGGGAGCGGGAAACAAAAGGAGAGCAAAGGCGCATGCGTTGGTGCTTCTCAGGTTCTGGCGGGCTCTTCCGCTCAGCCCGAGAGAAGTGCTTCCGGGTTGCCGCCGGCTGCCGCCTCCCGGCGCGGTAAGTACAGAAGCCAGGCTGCGGCCGCTGTCTCCCTGCTCCTTCTCTTCTCCCTCCCCCAGAGAAACCCCGTGGCCCTGCCCCGGCTCCTCAGGACCTCCACGTTCAGACGCCTTTTAACATTAAAGAGCTCCAGCTCATTGGCCGCTTCCTCGAGGCTAAGCCCCACCCCGTCGCCCAAGATCCGTCACTCATTGGTGTCACTTTCTGTCACCCAGCATTTCTTCCAGTTAATTGGCCCTATTCAGGCCCCGCTCCTTTCGCGATTAGCAACCCTATAAGGGCAAATGCCTATTCGAATCCCGCCCCTGCATTCTTCGTGTTGGTCCACCCCGCGGTCATTATCATAATAAGCAAAGAATGGGCGGTGGCTTTGAGGCGAGGGGTGGGCTTTCGGAGCCTCAGTCTCTGGCCTCTCCTACTAAACGGGATTTGAGGATGGGTGCTGGTGTGCTGGTGACATTGGCGGGGAAGCTGAGGTTCACGGAAGGGCAGCGGCTGGCCCAGGATCGGTCAAATGAGTTTAGGGCAAAAGCAGAACTAGACGTAGGTCCTTTTCTCCCGCTCATCTCCTCTAGTGCCTGGCCTCGACTTCTTCCCCGTGGGAATTTGATGCCCCAACTCACTTGTGATCTAGAGCCAGTCGTTGCCTGTTCCGGGGCCTCAAATTTTCCTGTGAGGTGAAAGGTTTTAATTCAGATTCCCCAGGACCTTTCTGGTCAGCCCCCTCAGCTGCTTAATCCGTGCCGAAAATTCTCCCACATGATAGTTCATTCAGCCTTCCAATTACTTATCCATTTACTCAGGCCTTTAGAATGTCTTTCTGAACCATACTGCACGTGGTACCCCACCCCCACCCCAGTTCAGCTGTGGTTCATGAGAGAGGTGATTAGTGTCCTACATTTCTGACACTGGGTAAGTATGGTACAGATCATAGAGGGGCAAAAAGTAGGTCTTAACTGTTGGGAGGAGGTAAAGATAGTGTCAGTGGAGCCCTGCTACCTCTAATTTCGTCTAATTTTGTAATGCCAGTCTGCATTCTGGATTCATAGCTCTACATTTGGCTTCCATTCTCTTCCCTGCCTTGAACAGTTTAAACCACTTTACTTCTCCATAAAGTAAATTAATTATCAGAATAACTATGAGGGTGTAGTATAATTGTTATTATTCCCCATTTTACAGATGAGGAAACTGAGGCTCAGAGAGGTTAAGTGACTTGGCCGAGGTCAAACAGCTAGTAAGTGGTGGAGCCAGGACTCAAACCCAGGTCTGTCTGATTCCCACAGAGAAGAGCGATTTCCCTGCTACCTTCTACTCCACATCATCCCTAAATTAAACTGTAACCAAATAAAACCCCAAACCAAAGACGTCTGACAGCGGGATTCACCTGGCCCTTTACCTCAGTCTAGGAGCCATGTCCACTTTGTTTCCCTCACTCTTCCCCCGTGTGACTGAGACACTGTGGTTTAATCTGGATCGACCCTGTGTGGAGGAGACAGAGCTGCAGCAGCAAGAACAACAGCATCAGGCCTGGGTGAGTAAGGACCTGGCATAGTGGTGGAGCCTCAGTCAGGGAGGAGCTTTTTGCTCTGGGTTGGGAACAATCAACCTGGGGGCCAGGAGGCCTAGGTTCACATCTTTGTATGACCCTGATTTACTGTGGGCCCATGGGACTTCTGGGCCAGACTGGAGCCTAGGCTCCTTTCCCTAAAGCATAGGAAATAGTTTTGACTTTATTGAGGACCTAGTAGATGTGATATTCTAGATTGATAGTCTCTCACTTCACCCTCACAATAATCTTATGAGGAAACCATGGCCCAGAGAGTTTATGTAGTTGGATCAAGTTTATAAGTAAGTGGCAGATGACAAGAGATAAAGGGATTGTCTCTTTCGGGAAACTGGAAGGAAGCTTCTCCACATTTAAGGGGTCATCTTAGGGGCAGAATGGGCCGGTCCCATGTCCCTGACCTGTCCTGCTTGTGCCCTGACCATGCTCTCCTCCCACTTTGGCCATAGCTCCAGAGCATCGCAGAGAAAGACAACAACCTGGTACCTATTGGCAAGCCGGCCTCAGAGGTGAGTGGTTCCAGCAGGTAGGGCTTGTGTGGGGCCCAGGCGGACCAAGGCTCTGCTCTACTTCTGAAAGTCCTGCCTCTGATCCCAGAGCAGTTGTGGTCTTCAGCTCTGGGTGGAGGCTGTAAAGGGGATGTAGAGTGGGTGGCCATTGGACCCAGCACTAAAGTCCTACAGAACATGCATCAGCTTCCTAGACTCAAAGGGGTGGGGCAAGGTTGGGGAATGGAGGGTCATTCATTGTTCCCAGAGACTGGCTCCAAGTGGACCAGCCCTTGAACTGGTCCAGGCAGCCCTATAGAGCCTATAGGCTCTTCTCTGCCTCACCAGCACTATGATGATGAGGAAGAGGAGGATGAAGATGACGATGAAGATAGTGAAGAGGACTCAGAGGATGATGAGGACATGCAGGACATGGATGAGATGAATGACTACAATGAGTCACCTGATGATGGAGAGGTCAATGAGGTAGGCAGGGGTGTGGGGGAGGGCCCCTACCCCTGACCTAACTGGTGGCCAAGGGTTACAGAGACTCTGGTTCCAGACGGGCAGGATCTGGGACTGGGGCTGGCTGGGTGGCTGAGGCCCCTTCCCACCCACACCCAGCCTTCTCTCCAGGTGGACATGGAAGGCAACGAACAGGATCAGGACCAGTGGATGATCTAGGTAGACAAGGCAGGGTGGCCTCAGGGAAATTCCAGGCCAGCCGAACTTACCCTGCATCCCCTGCAGAACCAGCTGTTTGCCCCAGTGCCTGAAAGCTCACCTTTGGGTATT
This sequence comes from Mirounga angustirostris, assembly GCF_029215605.1. Classification (NCBI taxonomy): domain Eukaryota; kingdom Metazoa; phylum Chordata; class Mammalia; order Carnivora; family Phocidae; genus Mirounga; species Mirounga angustirostris. The sequence goes on from NW_026991721.1 coordinate 57,018,981, forward strand.
TCTTCAGCTGCTGCCAGGAACTGGTCTCCTTGGCCCCTCCCAGGCCATCAGTTTGCCCTTGAGTCCCCAGGGCCTGAGCCCAACCCACCTTTCTGCCTAGTACTTCGCCCTTTGGTTGCCAGGTATAGTCTCTAACTCCCTTTAATAAAGACACAGGACTGATTTTTTTCCCCCCCGTTTCTATTCCCTATTTGTTGGTGGGGCCCAGAGGAATCCAGCATCTTCTCTTGAGCTTTAGGGAGAGGGCACACAGGGGACTTAGGGCAAACCTACCTGACCATGCGGTCCAGGGCTAAGGAAGGCCAGAGTGTCCCTGGCTCTGGGCCCAGGCTTCATCTCTGGCCCAGCTTATATTCATATATTCCTTCAGAGCCTCTCTTGTTTCCTCTGATCCCACCTGGAACTGCATGGGCTGGGGAGGGCAGGCTTTCTGTGGCCCGGAGCTGGGACGCCCCTGGAGCTCTTCCAGCCAGCTTCCTTGGTGTTAAGAAAGCAGATTAAATCTCAGAGCAGCACAGGGACTCCTTTGGAGTCACCCAGAAAATCAGTGATAGAGTTGGGTTGGGAGCTCAGGACTCTTGCCTGTTAATCCATGACTGTCTCTGGAAGGAGAGGGGCCAGTGGGACCAAGCAATCTGACAGAACTTGATGCCTGAATCAGTGTGGAACAGGAGTAGGGCAAAGGTGGGAGGACAGCCTTCCCCCCCACACACTGCCCCCCGGAGCTCAGCATGTGTCAGGCCACAAGCAGTGGGGGAGGGGATGTTCTGAGGTCCTTGCTTGGGTGGGGGTGGAGGGGTAGCAGTAAGTACCCCTGGGCCTGGACCTCAGCCAGGCCCTGCATAGGTGAGTTGGGCTATGCCGTCCTTGATGGCAGGGAAGTCTGGGAGGCCAGTGTGGTGGAGGCGGCAGCGGTAGCGGCCACAGTTCTTGGCATACTGCAGGAAGCGAGGTGCACCAGGGAAGAGCACATGGTCAGCCAACACAGTGGCACCAGCTGGCAGCAGGGCGTGGGCCTCCAGCAGCTGCAGGTCTCGCAGGTAACATCGGGGCCGGTGTGCCAGGAGCACCATGTCTGCCCGACTCAGCTGGTACTGGGTTCGTAGGCGTGGGATCACCTCCTCTGAGCTACTCACGATGAGCTCCACCTGTGGGAGTGGGAGGAGCTGGAGGTGAGGGTGGGAGGGACTGTCTCCCACACTAGACTCCCGCAGGATCTGGCTTACTTTATGCCAGGTCCCGGCCTAGGTCCCCATGAGTGTTCTCACATTTCCTCTGTCCTCAGAAAAACCCAAGAGGCAGATTTCCATTCTGCCAGTGATGAAGCTGAGATTCAGAGAATAAGTGCTTTGCCCAAGGTCATAAAGCTCACAAGACATAGACAAGGTTTGGACCCAGATTTGCTGGGCTCCAGAGACCTTCCTCTTAACTGCTCCTTTGTCATCCAGCAGCAAATATGAGCAAATGACTTGGAACAGAAAGGCAGGAGTTCATACATCACCGAGGGCCACAGTCCCCTATGAGGAGCTGCTGTCTTCTCCTAGGTGGGATTCCATCACTGGGGAGGCCTGGCTAGGGCAAGGCTGGGGGTGGAAGGGAAGAGACAAGGGTTGGGGAGGTGGGGGCTGACCGTGCGCTCGTCAAAGCCAGCCAGGCGGATGAGTTTTTCAGCCACTGCTGCCATGCGTGGGTCCCACTCCACGGTGAGAAGGCGGCCCCCGGGGGGCAGGGCATGGGCAATAAGCAATGTGGAGTACCCGCAGTGGGTGCCCAGCTCTAGCACGGAAGCAGGGGCCTTCTCCTCCACCAGCCGCATCAGGATCTGACCTGGGGGGAAGACGGCTGTTGCAGCAGACATGGGAGACAGATGCAGGGCCCCTGATAGAAAGGGATCTCAAATGCCCACCTGCCTCACTGCAACCCCCAACCAGCTGGGGTCTTCTCAGACTACAGTTCCAGCTGCCCCCACTGGTCCCCTGCCCCTCCAGGCTTGCCTCCTTCATGCTCCTCTTCATACCAGCCATTAGGCATCTTTCCAACAAACAAATCTGACCCTGTTGTTCCTTGGTTCCTATGATCCTCAAGGCCTTTGAGATTGAACTTGAGATCCTCAGCCTGACATTCGGGACCTTCTTGGACCCGATCCTATCCAAACTTTCCAGTTCTTCCCATCTGTAGCCTGTATCACAGCCCTCCCAAGCACTGTGCCCAGAGTCAACCAAGTCGATGCTGGCTCATTCCATCATGCTGCATTAGCATATGTGACTGGCTTTGCCCCTCCCCACCCCTGTCTATCTGCTTGGCCAAGCTGGAAGCAATTCTTCTCTGTGTTAAGTGTTGCTTTCTCCAGGAGGGCTCAAGCAGAAACAACCACCAGGCTTCTGAGAGACCTTTGCTAGAACTTCCAGTTTCATTCCCCCTTGTTTTATTCATTGAATATCTTTCTAACCTTGGAATTTAAAAAATTTCTTCAGACTCTAAAAGCACTTGTGCCAGGAGCCGGGACTCAGACAAAGCCAGGCAGTTACCCTGAATGGGATGTGGGAGCCTCCACGGTGTGGGGGAGAAATACTTAGCACAGGTAATTAGAAAGTTATGGGTGATGTGCTGAGATGGTTGTCCCTTTTGTATTATGTCCCCTTTGATGCCAGCATTTGTGGCTGATTCATCTGTGTGGCCTCTGTCTCCTTTTCCCACCCAGCACCTAGTATAGGCCTAGCACAGAAGGGTGGCAATAAGTGTTTGCTAGATGAGTAACTTTGCCTAGCCCCCTCATTTGCAGAGGAGAGAAAGACCCAGATAGGATCAGGAACCTGCCCAATGCACCCAGTAGGCAGCGGCAGATCCCAGACCTCCCTTACCATCTTAGGGGTGCTTCCTGGAGCAGAAGGCTAAGGAACACTGACCTTTGACAGGCCCCATGTGGCCCAGGTACTCGCAGTGGCTGCTCCAGTGGTCCAGGGTGGTGATGATGTGACTGGGGTCCCCAGGCAGGGCATGGGTGAGCACATAGCTGAAGGCCCGCTCCTCAGTCCGCAGCCCTGAAAGGCAGTCTCGGAGGCTCCGCAGCAAGACCATACGCACCAGCAGTCGGAAGTAGTGCCGGTATCGCACCAGCAGTGTCACCACCAGGGGCAGGAAGGCCAGTGCGATGGCGGGGGACATGGTCCCTACCAGGGCTCTGGGGTGAAGGGAGGCAGGGAGGGAAACCCACACCCACCATTGCTTGTCATTTGTATTATCCCTATATTTTACAAACCATAGCTCAAAAAAGCTGTCTTTTGTCCAGAGTCACACAGCAGAACTGGGATTTGAATCTGAATTGGTCCGATTTCAAGCCCATGTACTTTCAAGGACTTCATGCTAGTCTGTGTTCTGCACCCACCCCCAAACCACCTCTTCCCACTTCTGCCCCTTGATCCTATCTTCACCTTGCTTCTTCCACCTGTTTCTCCTCATCTCTGTAGTCACCCCTTCTGGACTGCTTTCTGCAGACCTCCTCTGAGATATCCTCCACCCTCCCTACCCTCTGCCTTCTCTTCTCTGACCCATTAATGTGGAGCAAAAGAGCACAGCTTTGTAGTCAGAAACCCCTTCAGGCCCTGTGTGCTGCCTCAGTAAAAGGCAATCAAAACACTCCATAGGGTGTTAGGATGAGATTTCTTCCCATCCCTCCATCTGGTCTTCCCTGAGTGTGGGAGGAATCCTTGATTCTCTATCTCCTCTCCAGAACCTGTCTCCCCTCCCCTGCATTCGCCTTTTCTGTTCTCTCTCAGAATTCCTTTTACAAGCATGTACAGACACAGCACACAGTCCCCCCACTCGGGCCTCTTCTTCCAGGCCCCCTATGGGGGACAAGTGCCTTCTCCTCTCAAGTGCCCTGGACCATCCTCCCTTTCCTCCAGATCTGCCCCTCGTGAGGCCCCTGGTGATGGGGACTAAAATTGAAAGTAAGAGTATATAAATGGATGTGAGTAGGTGAGTGATAGTGAGTTTGAACTGGTGTGCTTGGGAACCCACACTCAAGAGCCCTGCTTACCTGGGCTGGAGGCTCCTGCTTGGGGAAGATCAGAGGGGGAGTCCTTGGGGCCAGAGAACCCTGAGGCAGGCTGGACCTGCTCTCAATTATTGATGCAGAAGCTGCTGCTGTCACCTGAGACCTGCAGTTCAAGTTACTAGCTGCAGCAACAAGGTGGGGCTAACTCTTACCCTTCTCGAGCACTGAAAAAATGTACAGAACTCCAGGGTCTTGATCTGAGGGGTAATAAGAGCTACTGGGTTTGGTGACCTCTCCTCTAACTCCTTGTATCAGGACATGGGACATGGTGTGAGCCAAGGTGATGGGAGGCTGTAATTTATTCAATTCAGAATTCAACTGACATTTTGTCTAAGTAAATGCCAGGGTGTGGGTCGCAGGGGGGAATCAGATCTTGTCCCCTTCCTCCAGGAACTCCAAGTTTGGAGGAAGAGACTGATCCAGAAACGGAGAATAAAACATAATGCAGTGCTCCATGGATACAGGGACTTTGGGCTGTTTTGTGAACTGCTATGTATCTAGACAGAACAGTGTATGGCACATCAGACACTCAGTAATTTTTGATTCGATAAATGAAGGAATCAACACGGGATAGGGATTAAGCACAGGGAGCTGGACATGCCCAAACAATGGGATCTAAGATGGCAATCAGGAGAATACTGTTTGTAGTGAGGCTTGAAGGCAGAAGGCAGACCTGGTGGGGAGACGGTGTGCCAGGCCACATGAGGAAAGTCCAGGAGGTCAGTCGGGAAACTGCAAATATTTTCTTAGGGCTGGTGAGGCATCAGTCCAATCCCTGCACCGCCACCACCATCACTACCAGCCCCCACGACCCAAATGCTGGAATGGGAGGCAGGTGAGAGGCTCTGCAAGATCTTGAATGACAGACCTGGACCTGTGTTCAGCGTCCAAGGGAAGATATGGGGTGGTTCTAAGAAAAGAGCATTGTGTGTTAGATTACTATGGTTGCTGTAAAAAGGCCAGCAAGATTGAAGAGAAATGCCTGAGGGCAAAGCATGTGAGGGGGTTTCTATCTCTTCCAGGATTAAGCTCTGCTCCGCTTTGGTTTGTGTATGAATAAGGGCTTTTCTTCCAGTAAGTCTCCGATCCCCAGTCCAGGCTGAGAACTCCGTTGGGCGCCACACTATGTGTCCCCCGACTGGGGGCTGGGCATCTGGGTCCAACGCTTGTACACAGAGACTTGTGTGCTCTAGGAGGGTAGGGCCTCAATCCCACTCGCCCCTCGCATGGCATTTAGGAGAGCAAATCATGATGGCATTTGGGATAAGTTCACTCACTGGCCCAGAAAGGTGGCCTGGCACCACGCGACCACAAAGTACGAAGACCTCTAGACCCGGTGAAAGAAGACTCAAATTCCAAGACCGGGCAGCGACTTAAGTCATGTGATCTGCCCCGCCTTTTCATCGCATCACGTGTCTCGCGTTTTGTCAAGCGAGGTGAGCCTTCCCATTGGTTGGCGATGATCACGCGGTAGAGGCGGGGCCGGAAGCTGGGGTTGCGGCGGCAGCTGCGCGGCTCTGGGAAGGGATAGGCCGGGAGGCGGGTGGCTGCTTGCTGGAAGCAGCCACGGGTCATGTGACCGGAAGGGCTCCCGACGGACGCCGTCCCTCCTCGGCGCCGCCTGAGTGCCCGGCCCGACCCCGGCCATGGGGTGCTGCTACAGCAGCGAGAACGAGGACTCGGACCAGGTGCGGCCGCGGCGGGCGAGGCTCGGGAATGAGGGTTGAGAGGCTGAGGCGTGGGGCCCAGAAGAAAACCTGCAGAAGAGCGGGAGCGGGACTGCGGGGTGCATATAGTACGGAGGCCGGGAGGGGACAGATTACAGAGGGGACGTCCGGCCAGGCTCCTACCCCTGTTAAAGCCCCAGCTTTCTCTACAGTCTCCGCATTGGGGTGTGCAGGCAGCTGCCTGTCCCGCTTGCTCCCACCCCTTTCATCTTATCCCACCCTTAAACCTTTATAGCCTTCGGGATCCTCAGCCTAGGTCTCTGGGAAACTGTCTTCCCAGCTTCCTGTGCTTTTTCTGTGCTTGTGTGAGCGGGCTTTGTGAATCCATTCTAGAGACGGGTAAGCTGAGGCTCAGAGTTCGTTTGTCCTGACATGAATCAGGAATTTGTGTATGCTCTCAGCCCCTGGGGTTGGAGAAGGAAGGTCACTGCTGGTTTGGGGTCAGAGAAGGCCTCTGGAAGTAGGTGGCATTTGAGTTGACCAGTGAAGAATTTAATAGAGACAATGAGGACATCGAGACATGTGGGAAGTTGTTTGGGAAGCTACAAAGTGGGTTTCCGCCCTGGCTGGAGTGGATTAGAGAGACGGGATGGGGAGCTCTGTTTGGCCTGCCTCAGTGCAGTTTTTGCTTGGGGCCTGAAGATTCCTTCAGCTAGAGAGGGTGCCTGTCCTGGGAATTTGTAGATCTGATCCCTTTGCACAGGGGATCAGGCTGAGAAACCTGTGCAGTTTTAAATTCTCCCTCTTCCTCTTGGTGCATTCTCACTTCTCCCCACACCTTAAACCCTGCCCTGCCTGCTTGATCTTTTAGGAGTGGGGAGACCTTCCTGAGGATGAAGTCTCAAGCTCTTGGCCACTCACCTTTTTTATTGTCTCTAAGCCTGGATTCTACATTTCAACACATTCTAGACATGGACACGATAGAAAGATTTCAGCAAGTAGCTCACAGTCTGGTGGGGAAGATGGTAACAGAAATGGATTTTGTTACTGGTATTTGGGAAGTAGGTCTTTCCCCAGTGACTCACATGAACCTATTTTAGGTTAAGGATTTAAGGTTAGGAAAATGTCATTTGTATGAGAGGCATGAGTGGCTCCTGGGCCTCATTAATTTCCCGCTCAATGAACACATACTTTTATTTCCTATGCCTTATGTTAGGCATACCTCATGTCCACTCCCCTCACTTCATTGCAGCCTCCTAGAGGAGACGGTATGTCTGCCTACTGGGAAAACTGTGGCATAGTGGGAGATTGTCTCCTAAAGAGTAATACAGACTCTTGCAAGGAGGAGTGAATCAAGAAGGGTTAGTGTCTTCTAAGAAAGGATACCAGCTTCTAGTTGGGAGAACTGGCTTCCTGCTCTCCTGAATTTCACCTTCTTGACAGGCTCTCACTTCTGTATTTAACCCCCAGAACGGTGCTCGATCAGTGCTGGGTGATTTAAGGCTTCGTGTGGCAAAAGTCTATGCCATACCCTTCACTATCAGAGTCCCTCTCTCAGCTAGCTCTTGGGACAGGCCACTCTCCCATTCTCATTTCTGTTCCTTTATTTTAATAAAAAAAGTATGATGCATTTTTCAAAGGCCTTTATAGTTCTTTCATTTGATTTTTGCCAAGCGTTTGTCATATAGGTACAGGTTATGTATTTAAAGGCAAGAAAAAGGGGGGGCCTGGGTGGCTCAGTCGTTAAGCATCTGCCTTTGGCTCAGGTCATGATCCCAGGGGCCTGGGATTGAGCACCGCGTCGGGCTCCCTGCTCCTCAGGAAGCCTGCTTCTCCCTCCCACTCCCCCGGCTTGTTTTCCCTCTCTGTGTCTCTCTCTCTCAAATAAATAAAATCTTAAAAAAAATAAAATAAAGGCAAGAAAAAGTTTAGAGAGACTAAGTGATTTAGCCAAGGATACAGAGCTGAGCAGTGCCATAGCCATGGTGTCTTGATACCAAGCCATGTGCTTTATCCGTTGGGCCAAGCTGTCTCTTTTAGCTGTGCCCATAGACCAGATGGGTAATCATGGGCAGGCCACATATATTTGTCTGTACTAGGGTAGACAATGAAATCCTGACTCCGGGGTTGACACTGACTCAGGGACAGACCTTGGTGTGAAAAACCTCCTCCATGCTGCACTTGGCCTTTTGGGGGTGGGGTGATGTTATTTGTCCACTCTGATGGGGGTAGCCTGGCCTCTTCTGGGAGTCTAGGTCTCAGGAAAACAACGTTCTTGAAGAACCCTTGATGGGGGGAAAACTGCCCGGTCCTGCAGGAAGATCTGTCTCAAGTAGGGTTGGGGAGAAGAATGACACACAGGAAGCAAACTCAGGGTTCATTTTGAAGCCAGCTTTCCTTTGAGATAGTTTGATCTTTGGCAAGTATTTTGTCTTTTTAGCCCTTTAATACTTAGCCTGTGTTTTAAGGAGGAGGGGTTGTGTCGAGGAGTTAAGAAGTGATAGGGTAGAATCCCACAGCTTCTGTCTCATGCTTTTGAGAACTGGGGACACTTGGGCAACCTAGGCTCGAGAAGGAAGAGTATTGTGAAAAGGGCCTGCCTAGGGTGGGGCAGGCGGGCAGGAGGAAGTGGCCCTCTGTAAGGAGCGTTGTGGAGTTGTGGCTAGGGGAGCTGGGAGCCCGCAGTGGGAAGGTCTGTGGTAGGAACTGAAAGTGGCCTGGAGTGGAGCACTGGTGGTCTGGCACTGAGGGTTTGTCAGTCAGCATTAGGCAGGATGGGCCCCTTGTCCTTGGCTTTGTCCTGGGCACCCTTGCTCTTTATGGCTTGGATAGATACCCAGCAGGTCTGCTTATCCAATTTGTAGCTGACACAAAGCCAGGAGGGATTTGCAGCGGATGGGCTCAAGGCAGGGTCGTATCCAGAGAGACTGCAGTAGATTAGAACGAGGAGAAAACCACACAGAATTGTGAGGGACCAGGGAGACTTGGTCTGGCCCCAGGTTAGTTCTGGGAGTTGTGATTATCAGCATTGGCTAGCAGTAATGGGACTACTGAAAATTAGCACAATCACACTACTAGAGGTGTGGTGGCATGGCAAGGGAGGGAGCAGCTCCATGTCAGGTCAGGTTTCACCAGGTACATTAAGTTTGGTTCTGGGAGTTGTATACAAAGAGAGCATCAGAGGAGAGTGAACACTTGAGAGTAGAAGGGACCTGCCTTCAAGAAGGGGGCATACTGGGGCTGTGTGACCCAGAGGCTGGGACTCCTGCCCTGACATTATACAAGGAATAGAATTGTTTGGGGGATCAGGAGTGCCATTCTTAGGCTCTTGACCTGCATCAGGTGCTAGACTGTTTTCTGAAGCTCTAGAGCTGTTACTGAATACATGCTTTGTGCCTCTGTCCATCCTTTCAGGGCCTCTAGGACTGCTTGGTTGCACTTTGATTCATCCCAGACCACCAACTCAGCTGAGCTCCCAGGGGCAGGCAGGACTGAGCCTTAGCTGACATTCCACACACTTAGGCACTTAGGATATTTTTTGGTGCTTAAAGGTCAGAGCTGGGCTGAGAGAAGAGCCCAGGAAAGGCAGCTAAAGGCTCCAGGGCTGACTTCTCCCCTATGGCCTATCCTAGGACCGAGAGGAACGGAAGCTGCTGCTGGACCCTAGCAGCCCTCCTACCAAAGCCCTCAATGGAGCTGAGCCCAACTACCACAGCCTGCCTCCCACTCGCACAGATGAGCAGGCCCTGCTCTCCTCCATCCTTGCTAAGACAGCCAGGTGAGCACCAAAGGACCAAGCCTGGGCAGAGCTTCTCCATCGATGTTAAAGGAGGGATAGAGGGACTGGGCCCAGGACATGGGGGATGGGACAAGGTCAGTGGCTAGAGGTGCCTCTGGGCCCAGCCCTGCTCCAGTGGGCAGGCAGGGACACTGGTGTCAGATAGCCCTAGAGTTGGCACTTGGCGGTGAATCCTGTGTGTCCCTCTTGAAGCACCTGTCATGTTCCCTCTGCCTCTTCTCCCCAAAGCAACATCATTGATGTGTCTGCCGCGGACTCCCAGGGCATGGAGCAGCATGAGTACATGGACCGGGCAAGGCAGTACAGGTGAGACCTGGCCAGCGTCGGGGACACACACACACACACACACACACACACACACACACACACACACACTCATACTCACACACCCGATGGGCTCCTTGGGCACACACACACACACACCCCAGACGGGCTCCTTGGACACACACACACACCCAGACGGGCTCCTTGGGCTCCTTGGACACACACACACACACACACACACACACCCAAACGGGCTCCTTGGACACACACACACACCCCCGATGGGCTCCTTGGGCTCACACACAAACACACACACACCCGACGGGCTCCTTGGACACACACACACACACACACACACACACCCAGACGGGCTCCTTGGGCTCCTCCCTGCCCCTCCATCCCTTATCCAGCTTTGGAGCCTGAGCCCCAGTCCACGCTTCTTGTTTGGGTGCAGCCCAGGAGACTGATAACAGATCTCTCTGGTACCGCAGCAGTTGTTCATGTCAGCCCTGTTTGCCCCGTGGCCCTCAAGGGTGCGGAGGCCAAGGGAGGTGGGCCTGGAGCGAGTTTGTGGTGAGCGGAGGTGCCTGTCACCCTGCTTCTCTGGCCTGAGGGAGCGAGGCATGCCTGGGCTGGGCAGGGCTGGGCAGGGCAGGGCAGACCGGCCTGACTGCCCACCCCCTCCATCCTCTTGGCCAGCACCCGCTTGGCTGTGCTGAGCAGCAGCCTGACCCACTGGAAGAAGCTGCCGCCGCTGCCATCTCTCACCAGCCAGCCCCACCAAGTGCTGGCCAGCGAGCCCATCCCCTTCTCCGACCTGCAGCAGGTGAGCCGCCCCTGCCTACCCTTCCCTCACGGCCCAGGCTGTGGCAGAGGGTTCACCCTCTCCGTCTCAGAGGCGGTAGGGAAGTGGAGTTAGGGAGCTTGGTAGCTCGAGTGCCCCACTCACCCTCACCTCTCGTACTTTGTATCTTCTTTCCACCTTTATTTTCTTCCTCCCCTTTGTTCTTTGCTGTCTTTCCCATCCCTGCCTTTCTCTTTGGCTCCCCGTCCCTCACCATCCCCTCCTCTCTTGCCACCCAATCCCCCTCCCCGGCTTTCCGGATCTCCCTTCTCACTGCCTCTCTCTGTTCCTCTCGTCCCTGGCCCCTCTGTCTCAGGTCTCCAGGATAGCTGCTTATGCCTACAGTGCACTTTCTCAGATCCGAGTGGACGCAAAAGAGGAGCTGGTTGTACAGTTTGGGATCCCATGAAGAGAGGGATCCTTGGACAGCTCTTCTCTTCACCCCGTCTCCACCCTGCCTCCCCTGGCCCCCAGCCTCACTGCGGCTCACACAGTACCCTAACCTGCTACTAATCACAGAGAAGAGTGTGGAGGAGGAGAAGAGTGAGGCTGGAAGGCTCAGCAAGTGAGGACGGAGTGAGGGAGGGCAGAACCATTTGGGACTGGCGTTCATAGCCCTGGCCAGGGATGAGGTGGGGATCAAAAGGTTAGGGCCTGGTAGGTCTTCACCGTCACTGGGAAGGTGGAGGTACCACTGTGAGGGTGATCCCTGGGGGGCCTATCAGGGGCCCCTTCCCACCCTTTCTCTTGGCCTCACTCCTGTCCCCCTCTCCCTGACTTGGTGCTCATATGCACCTCACGAGGGTTTGTGACCAGGGTCTGGACGAGCTTGAATTTGAATGAATTGAGTTTGTATTTCTAGCACCCTGGGTTTTTACATGTTTGGGGTTTTGGGGTTTTGTTTTGGTTTGTCGCCCTCGATAAAGGAAGTGTATTCATCTGTGTGCTGGTTGCAGCCCCTCTGTCCTGCCCACCACCCTAGTACTACTTCTGGTCTGTGAGCAGCGAGATGGGGGAGGGGGAGGGGCACGTCTTCCAGGGGCACTGAGAGGAATCTAGAAGATAAGGGTTCAGGGTTCCCAGGTCTTAGCTGGAACTTGGCCTGGGCTAACCTCAGATTGGATAAGACTGTCCCTTCTCCGGTGATGGGAATACTGTCAAAGCTGAACAAACTTGAATCCGAGGCAGCTGTCACTGTTGGGGGCCCTGCCTCAGGTTCAGTGGAATTACCAACAAGCCCAGGGTTGGGGGCGGGGGGGAGGGTAAAGGCAGACCAAGGATACTTGATACGGAGCCAGCAAGCCACTGTTTTGAAGCAGAAGATTCTTTTTATCAAATGAAATCTCAAGCAGAACACCAGCATGTGAAACAGTGGAACTACTCTGATCTGATTGAAGTGGGGGGTTCAGAGATCACAGCCTATAAAATCTCTGAGGCATTTCCACAGAAACTTGGCGCTCTGTGAAGCAGCTCTGACCCCAGGATATCTGAATTGAAGAGTAAAAGAAAGGGGCCCGGAGAGATCAGGTAAGTTTCTCAAGGCCATACAGTAAACCAGGTCCCCTGCATCCCAGGCCAACAGGCCTTTCCCTCCACTGCCTCCCTCTTATCAGAGAAGTAAGACTGGAGCTACTGACAATTGCCTGAGTTGGAGGACATTTTTACAGGGCACAGATGACTTCACATCTGCTCAACTGCTCAAATCGTTTATTGCCAAACCAAACTGACCATCCTCGGCCTTTAGGACTGCTGGGGCCCTGGGAACCTCAGAGTGCATTCTGCTTGATCCGGACCTTCTTGGGCTTGATGTTCATGTGTTTCCACACTTCAGCTGTGGCACGGTCTGCCTTGGTGACCCCACTGAAGTCGAATGTGGTGATACGGGGTAGGGTGCACAGCACATATTGCCTGTGGGGAAGACTTGGGCTGGGGGCCAGCCCCCCACCGGAACCTCCTTCCCCCTCCACCAGTTGGTGCTCTCTCCCCTAACTGCAAGAATGGAGGGACTGAAGTATAATTTGGGGGAGACAGAGTTTCCCGACGGAGAGTAAGACAGGAAAGATCTCCACTCTCTTCTCTGTCCCACCATGGCAGAACAATGGTACTGGACTCCCCACCTCCTTTTCCTCAGGGGAGCCCAGCTTCAGGGCCAGGGCACTTACCTATACCCCTTCTGTTCCTCTATGGGGTTCCCGTGGAGTGTGAGGCTCCGGAGCCGCGGGAGGACGGCCAACTTGTTCACCTCTCCCAGGCGCTGGATGCTGTTGCCGTGGAGATAGAGTACACTGAGGTTGAAGAAAGTTGTCAGGACCTGTTGGGGAAGGAAACCAAAAGCCAGGATGGACAGGGCCCTGGATCTGTGCTCAGGACTGACTTGGGGGCCAAGGAGGAAAAGTTTGGGAAACAGCTTGCTTTCCAGTCTACGCCACCCCCCTGCAGCCATTCTGGATAACTCCGACCTACTTTTCATTGAACTCTGAGGAGTACAGGGGTATCACATGGCCATAGAGCTGTGATCTGAGGGGCGGGAGGTATGGGCCTGGGGCCTAGCACAGCCACTGACTTGCCAGGTGACTGGGTTCTCCTGCTTCCCCTTGAGCCTCAGTTGCCTCTACACTGAAGATCTTTTTAGCTTTGGTGATCTAAGAATCTTTCATAACAAGGGATAGGGATAGAGAGCATCACGCTAGGTACAGAAGAGAAGTTTTCAAAATAGTAGTTAAATTGAGATCACTACAACCTGGGGAATAGTTTCCAACTCATGCTGTAGCTGCTTTTCCCCTCTGATAGCGATCCTGGACAAGAAAGGGTCAGTTGTGTTTTATTTCTTAAAACTTGAGTCTGAGTTCATGGAAAATAAGTGCTGTGCTTTACCTACCTCTTCCACAGAAGAACTCAGCACAAGGCACAGTGGGTGCCCGGTAACAAAAGCTTTATGTTCCTGCAGCCTGCTACGTGCCAGTTGGCTTTCATAATTCTCATTTAATCCTCATAAAATCTTTGTTTTGTGGGGGCATGTGCTCCCCATCTTTCAGACAGGAGGGCTGAGATTTTGAAAGGTTGGGTATCTTGCCGAAGTCCCAAAGTAAGAGACAAATCTAGGATTTGAACCTACATCTGTCTGAGCCCACAGCCATGTACTTTGCACAGCACTGTACTGCCACACTACTTCCTGGAGAATGTGTGGGAGGTAGAGAGGCTGGGGGCTGGACGAGGTGGTAGCAGGCCCACCCTGACTGGACACTCAGGGCTGGGGACTCACAGGGTCAATGGAAGTCAGGTCGTTGAAGGACAGGTCGATCCAGGCCAGGTTCTCTGGATGCTCCAGAAGCAGTGAAACCACATGGCTGAAGTCTCTCAGGTCATTGAGGACATTGTTGTTCAGCCACAGGGACTGGGTCAGTGACTTCCCTGACTTTGAGTGCCTTATTGGTCGTAGCCCTGTCCGTGGCTCCTCACTCGTCAGGTCTGTGGGGATAGAGTGAGACGTGGGCTATCATCTTTGCTTTTCTGTTTTAGGGCTGGGAAGGGACAGAGCTGGGAGGATTTACAGCCTAAGCTATAGCTGGAGGGCCTGCCAGGACCATAGCCTCATGCTTGAGTCTAGCATGGCTCTACCTGCTGTCAGTACAGGACCCCATCCCACAGGCCTCAGGAGTCCAAGTAAACTTGGACTAAGGGTCAAAGACTTCCCATCCCAAATTCTTGGTTTGGGTCACATGGTCTCCTCATGTCTGTCATATCATTGGGTTTGGGGACGGGGGAGAGGCAAAATCACTCTCACTTTATGGAAACTAAGAACTAGAACTGTCAGGCTTGAACGAAGATGATTATAGCACAAAGTCTAGAATTATCCACTGGTAGGACCTATAGCATTCACTTCAGTACAACCCTCTGACGTCCTCTCTCTTGCATTACTGCTGAGCAACTGTATATGTGCCAGATACCGGATGTATAGTGGTAAACAGAATGGCAGATGGTGTGTGCCAAGCTCTGGACGAGTAACAAGGCAGGGATGAAGCAGATGTTTGTGCCTTGGAGGAGCTCATACAGGCAGGATGAAAACAAGCAATGACAGCGATGGAATCATGCAGAAGGACTCCTAGCTCAGTCTGGGCACTCAGGGAGGTCGAAACCTGAGCTGGAGCTCGGTGGATAAGGAGACCTTAACCAAGCAAAGGGTGGAAAGGGCAAGAGTGGCACCACACAAGTAGAGGCATAGAGGTGTGAAACGGCGTGTATGCATGCACTGCTCAAGGTGGGGGCAAGGAGGAAGAAGCCAAGGAGCCTTGAATGCCAGGCAGAGTATTTTGGACTTCATTCTGTAGATGATGGGAAGCCACTGGAGGGTTTAAACAAAGGAGATGATCCAAATCTTTCACACTGCAGAAAGATCATTCTGAAGCTTTGGCGTGGAGATGGATTAAAGGGAGTGGGTGTGACTGGAAGACCAGTGTGGCTCTTTGAGTCATCCAAGCAAGAGATGAGAGGGAGAGAAAATCAGCATGACTTCAAGTGACTGGATGTAAGCGTAAAAGAATAATATAGGGTGGTGCCCAGTTTCTTGTCTAGGGGACTGATAAGGAATTAGAAAAAGACAAACCAGGGTTGGAAAGGTGAGTTCAGGCTTAGCCGTGGTGTGTGTCTGAGGTTCCTATAACACAAAAAGGTGGAGAAGCCAGCCAGGCAGTTGGATACAGAGGCCTGAAGCTCAGGAGACGGATGAGAATCATTAGCATAGAAGGTGTACAAGTTAGAGAAGTAGAGGAGATTCTACATGGAGAGTGAGGGTAGAAAGGAGGGACAAGGAGGAAGGGGAGTCTAAATGAGTAATGAGGGAAGGACGGAGGGAGAACCACAAGAAGATAATTTTACAGATGCTGAGGGAGTCCATAGTTTATAGGAGTGAATTTCAGGGAGATAAGGACTGAAAAGTAATTTTGGCAACTCCAGCCCCTGGTGACCTTGGTGAAGGCTGTTTCAATGAAATGAGAAGGACCTGGGGACAGAAGCTAGATTGGACTAAGTTCAAGAGTGAAGGGAAGGTTAAGGAAATCTAAGCAAGTAGTGTAAACAACACCCTCAGAAAGTTTGGCCAAGGAGGAGAGAGAATAGGGAAAACAGGGATGTTCCAAACCATCTGTGTAGACCCCCACACACTTTTTGACAAATGAGGTAGAGAGGATGGGCCCTGCCCAGAGTCATAGTGGCAGAGCCAGAACCAGATACCCCCTATGGCTGAGGGGACTGTATTTTTCCTCTTGCCCCTAAGCCTCTCATTACTTGTCTAAAGCTGTCTCCAGGGAAGGAAGTATTTAGGATTTGCTGAAGCTGGCTAGCCGTCTTCACTCCCCTCAGTTCTTACTGGACACACTTCGTCCCTTCCACCTCCCCCTAGGGTTAACTTCCTCTCCTCCTCGGCTGCAGGTCAGGCAGCATCCACCAGGTGGCTCTCCACCTTAGTGCTGGAGTGAGCAGGATCCCCAGTTGGGGCCTGAGCTGGGGGGGGGGAGGTCACAGAAGGGCACTGAAGCAGAGTATCCTGCCCCCCCCCCACCTCAACATATCCTGAGAACCCCCAGTGAAATGACACAGCTGAATAAAAGTTAGGGTTAAAATAAACCCACATATAGATTAGCATCCAGCCTGATGAGGCAGCAGCTTGGAGACTGCCACTAAGCATGGGCAGATCTCCAGCTCAGAAGCAGCCACTGGTGGAACTGTGTTGCCTAAAACTTGAGGCTCCCATCTGGGCTGCCGGTATCAAGAGTGGAATGGTGTATCCCATTGCTACAGGTTTCTGTTCCCTTCAGATTCCACCAGCGTACTGCATTGCATAAGGATCTGTTGAAGCTGCCTTGTTCAGAGTAGGCCAAGGCAGGTCTGGAGTACGGACCACAGATATCAGTGCCCAAAGAACTGGGGAGTGTTTAGCCCCAGGAAGACCTGGGAAACGTGATCCCGTCTTCGTATCTCTGAAGGGTTGCCACACAACTTTTCCATGTGTCCCTAGAGGGTGGGAGTTAGTTTGATAATAACTTTTTCACGTCATCCCTCACCCCATAATGGAAGGGGTTGGTAAGTGTGTCTTGCAGCAGACTCCCTTAACACTGTAGGTTCGTGCGCAGAAGTTAGAGGACTATGGGTTGGATATGGTCTAAAGTCCTTGCCATTTCAGAATCTATAATCCATCTATTGGTTTACTTTAGCAAATAGTCTATCCAGTACCCCCAGACTCTTTCCACAAGCTCTGGGGAACCTGAGGGGACTGGCCTTTTGGGGCTTGGATGTGCTTCTGTCCCTCTCTTTATGAGACACAGCAAGGAGCACAATGCCTGGCATGTATGTATACACGTGTGCTCACTAAATAGTAGGTGCTCAGTAAATATTTAACCACTGAACGAAGGAGAGGGCATCTGTACGGACCATGGTTTGTGCTGTGGAGTCATCTGTGGTTGTAGTAGATTGTTTCTCCCCTCATTTTGAAGGTTCCAGAGAGTGCAAAGCTCTATTTCCCCGCTCAGAGTTGGGAATTCCCGGGTAGGCAGGAGCCATACTTCCCTCATCTGTCACCTCAGTTACCTTGTACAGAACCATTACAGCTAAAACCCTTGTGAAACACAGACTACATCAGTCAGAAGTGATGCTGTGCACAGTCAAAAAAGATCACGGTAGGTGGGTGTATGCTCCTGAAAGAATATGAGTTACCACTGTGGCTGGCGCAAACCCAGTAGTATCCCCAACTCAAGCCAGGCCTAGTACCCCCTGGATAACTATTTGCCTTCTTCCTGAGCTTAAAAGTAGCCACCAGTTGCCTATGAGAGAAAACCAAAGCCAGATACTGGGTCTAGGATATGTGGGTACCAGCATGTGTTCGGTGAGAGCAGATGTACAGTGTTTTATGAGAAGCCAGATAGCAAAAGCCAGGGACAGAACTTCCTTGGAAAGAAGCATATTACCCTGAGAATATGATACTAAGAGCCTCCCTCTGTCCCTTTCTGAAGAGTATGAGCCACCTATTTACAAAGACACTGAATAATAAAAATGGGAATGAGCATGGGTAGTGCTGGAACCTGAAATAATTATGGGTGATAATGGAATAAACTTGGATAGGGCTGGAATGAGTATAAGATATTTATCAATAAATATTTAAACTGGAAACATGCCCCTAATAATGAGACCCTGCATGTTTTACCAGTGATCAGAATAGGCTTGTGTCCTCAGAGGAGATAGGGTTCCGCCTGTGTTTTCATTCATTTATTCCTCTCTTCAGGTAAAAACAGGAGAATAAAACCATAGGCAGATAAACTAGTTTCCCAATTTCCTTCGACCTGACTTTACTGCTGTAGCCTGGAATCTTTTGAAGATGATCAATTACCCCTTACACCCCTGCCACCTCCTTACCCCCTACTCCTCTCAAAAACAAGAAAAAAATCTGCAAGCACACAGGAAGACTCTCTTTAAGCTCTTAAGTAGAAGACGGCTCTCTCCCTAGGAACCATACCCAGCCTGTTGCCATGGTGAGTGGAGTGCTGTGCTCTGTGGGCTGACCTTGGATCACGTGGATGCTTCGGAAGGAGTAGTCAAGAGGGGGCTCTTGCACCGAAGTGTTCATATAGTCCTGTTTGTTCATAGCTCAGGCCATCATTTGTCAGGTGTAAGCATTGGCCCTGGGAGTCCGGGTTCAGCCTGGGGGCGATAGAGAAGGACTGGTGTTCCAGGTACAAGGGGTTTAGGCTTCCAGGTATCCCCAGAGCCCTGCACCCTTGCTTTCTACCCTCCACCACTCCAGGCTTGCCTGGCTGCATTTCTGTTTTAAGACAGTAATCACCACTCCTTGCATTTGTAGGGCACTTCCTACTTCTCAGAGCACCTTTACATCCCTTAGAGCTCATTGATAGTTGTAACACCCATTTCTGCTTTCCACATAAAGAAACCGAGACCCCAGGGTAAAAGCACTTGCCCAGAGTTAAGCCAGTGAGTCAGTGTGGACTGCAATCCTAGACTCCCGAATCCTATTCTGAGGCCCTTTGTGCTACTCCACAGTAGTTACCATGGAGGCTGTCTTGGTACCTACACTCCAGTGACATCAACTGGGCTATTCTATTGCTTAACAAACCCCTGAGGGCCTTCATTGGATCTGGTGTCTGACAGCCCTTTGCCAGTCTGACCCAGCTGGGGCTTTGCTACCTTCTCTGCTCAGCTTGTCTCTCAGCCTCATTTCCTTTCCATCCAAAGACCCTACTTTCAGCCACATCCCGAATGTACTCCTACATATATAAGCACATACACATAAAACCAGAGTCTACCTCACTCACTCACCTGTCACCAGTGCCTGAAACGCCACCATTAGGGATTCATTCCTTTGGGTTCAGGGATTGTTCCCTGTTAAAATGGAAATACCCCTGAGAGGGGTAAACACAATGTTATCAGTCATTTACAATGTGGTGTGAATTGTCTTATCAGATCCTTTCCAATTTGTTAGCTCAAGTAAAGCAGAGATATTTTCTTTCTTTTTTTTTTTTAAAGATTTTATTTATTTATTTGCGAGAGAGAATGAGAGACAGAGAGCACAAGAGGGAGGAGGGTCAGAGGGAGAAGCAGACCCCCCGCTGAGCAGGGAGCCCGATGCGGGACTCGATCCCGGGACTCCAGGATCATGACCTGAGCTGAAGGCAGTCGCTTAACCGACTGAGCCACCCAGGCGCCCTAGCAGAGATATTTTCAAGAGACTGGGGAAAGCCATGAGAATACTACTTACCTGGGAAGAAGAAAGCTGAAAACACACTTTACCAAGGGGTTTTGTATGTGACAGATACAAACAAAAGACACATAGACTGACAAGGACATGTCCCAGTCAACCTCCCCTTCACTTCATCCCCTGCTGTCACCTCCTTTGCTTACTACACCTGCTTTCCAAAAGGATTTGAGGTAGTTTATATATATATATATATATATATATATATATATATATATATATATATATATGATATATGTATATAACAACACTCATAAAACAGGATGATTTATAGAATGGAGTTGTCCAACTGAAATATAATGAACACTATAAATGCAAGCCACATAAGTAATTTTTTCACATATGTAATTTAAAATTTTCTAGTAGCCATAAAAGGAAAAGTCAAAAGAAACAGGTAAAGCTTAATATATTTTATTTAACCCAATATATCCAAAATAACATTCAACATATAATTGCTATTGATAATTGAGATATTTTATACATCCCAATTTGGACAAGCTACCTGTCAAGTGCTCAATAGCTACAAGCGTCTAGTGGCTACCAGACTGATGTAGGAAATGGAAACATGGAAGGGAAAGATCAGAAGCAGACTAAAGGAAGAGAAAGAGATGTACCATGGAATTAGGAACTGGCCTATGTTATCTCTGAAATTCCCGGCAGCCAAAGTAAAAAGGGAAACCTTAGGATATGCAGTTCTAGATTATATGCAGAAAATGAAATGCACACATTTTCCTAAAATGAATTTCTCTTAAAAACCAGGGACCTTGGGGCACCTGAGTGGCTCAGTCGTTGAGCATCTGCCTTCGGCTCGGGTCATGATCCCAGGGTCCTGGGATCGAGCTCCGCATTGGGCTCCCTGCTCTGCGGGAGGCCTACTTCTCCCTCTCCCACTCCCCCTGCTGTGTTCCCTCTCTTGCTGTATCTCTGTCAAATAAATAAATAAATAAATCTTTAAAAAACAAAAAACCAGGGACCTGACAGTTTATAATTCAGTTTAAGCTTAATACAGTTTGAGTAAATTCCTTTTTTGGTGTTTTAATGCGTAGAGGAATGGGAAGTGAATGTCTTCCTCTCAAAAAGCAGCAGTCTCAACTGAGCTTTGTGGAAGTGCCACTTTGAGTCATTTCACAGTTGAATTCTCTGTCAAATCAAGACTGGCCTGGTGGGCACAGACTGTTGATTAGGGAGACCTGCATCTTTTAGGTTATCAAATATACAGACAGCCAAAAATAACACAGGCTTTTCTGGAAATAGAGGAACCTGGCTTGTGTTCTCACCTCGACAGAGAAGCCCATTCCACTAGAGCACCTAAAACAAGTTTGATGTCTTTGAGTGAGATTGGATACTTTTCTCAAAGTCCTGTGTTGGGACCCCAGAGTTCTGCACTGGACATGGATTTTAGCTTAAAATATTTAAGGGCAGAATTTTACCATTAGTTCCCTTGACCATCAGAGAACCTAACTCAGTGTAGTTCCTAAGAAATTCTGACTTTGTGTCATACACAAATGCATCATCCTGATGCATTTTTCTGGATGAGTTAGTATTAAAAATGGAGCCCCCTGTAGTTAGATAAATTTGCCAGTTGGAAACAGTTGCTATTCTTCCCCATTTAAATAGTAGCCCAGACTGTGAGCTAGCACTGTGTCTATTCATCATCTGACACAGAACCTGGCTTACAACAGGCACTCAAGAAATGTTTGTGGGAGGAATGAATGAGAAACTGCCAAATTCAAGGCTTTCTGTTTTTCTAGTGTTGATCGTAAGCTGCTCTTTCTAACAATTGGCTCCCAGGTTCAGCTATTTCAGTCTACACCTCATTCACAGTAAGAAACTCAATTCAAATCTGCAAACATTTATGGAGTGCTCGCTGCCCTGTCCCTGACCAGAAGGAATGAAGCCTAGATAACAAATAATAGGACAACCCTGTCTGTCATGAGCACAGAAAAGCCTGCTAGGTTTCCACTGATTGTGGCAAACCAGCCTGCATCCAGTTCTAAGAAACAGCTGCCTACTTAGTGAATATTCTCATGTTTTAATACTCAGGCCTAGTGTACTCTCTTTGATGAAGGCTGTCTTTCCAGATAAAATTGGTCAATGTGTTCTGTGGTAGATTGATTCCCTTGATTATTCCTATTCCTGGCCTCCCTGGTATCTATCTCTTTTGCCCTATAACTCTGTAGTTCTCCACTCCGATGTTGGGCTCAGCCATGTGACTTGCTTTGGCCAATGGGATGTTGGTAAACATGAAGCAAACAGAAAGCTTAAAGAGCTTGCCGTCTTGCTTTTTGCCTGTGCCAAGAGAAAATGGCTACCCTACAGGAGGGATGGGAGAAACATGTGCAGGCGAGATAGGTGCAGAGAGCTAGTGTTCCCAGCTGAGGCCATCCTAGACTAGCCAATAGCCAGCCTACACCAAGTCAAGTTCAGGATAGTCATAGATGCCTGCAGACCCATGAATGAGCCCAGGCAAGACCAGAAGAAACATATGGCTGACTTAGAGACTTGAAAGCAATAATAAATACTTATTATTTTAAGTCACTATGGTTTTGGATGGTTTGTTATACAGCAATAGCTAACTGATACATGCCCCTACTATACTTTGAACAAAATTTTATCACAGACTGTTTCCTCATCTGTAAAATGGAGATATACCTATCTTGAGAGCTATTGTATATCCTGCAGCAGGTGCTAATATTAATACACTGAAGTAGCTGTATTCTCCATACTCTTTTTTTTAAAGATTTATTTATTTGAGAGAGAGAGGGCATGCACACGTGAGTGGGGGGAGGGGCAGAGGGAGAGAATATCAAGGAAACTCCCCACTGAGTGGGGAGCCTGATGTGGGGTTCAGTCCCGTGACCCCGAGATCATGACTTGAGCTGAAATCAACAGACACTTAACCCACTGAATCACTCAGGCAACCCCCCACTTTTTTTAAAGTAGTCTCTATGCCCAGTGTGGGTCTTGAACTCATGACCCTGAGATCGAGAGCTGCACACTTTACTGACTGAGCCAGCCAGGTACCCCTGTACTCGTTTCTTTATAAACTTTCTATTCCTTCCTTGTAAGCTCAAGGCCAGGGACAGAAGTCAGACTTCTTTCTCTCTTCCCACCATTACTCTGTACTGAGCCTGGCAAAGAGTGGGTCTTCACTAAAGGCTTGATGAACAAATGGATAATGGACAAATGAAAGAAGAAATGAAGAGTGTCTTCAGGTGTCACATGGTATACCTGGCTGCTGGGTAGAACTGACTTGAGGTTGCTTTGCTTGCTTCAGTGGCTGCGTTTTTGGAGCCAGTCTTTCCCAGCTGCTGTTCTACCTCATGACCAGTCAGATGCCAGTGCCTTCCTCATCTGTCCAGGCTGACTTGACAAATGACAAGTTTAGAGGCATACCTGTCTTGTTTTGGAATTTTTCCTTTCCAAATTGGAAATACCTTTTATTTTATTTTATTTTTTAATTTTAAAAGTTAACATGATAGCTGAATAAAGTCAAACAACATAGAGAAGTACATCAAGTAGAAACTAAAAGTCTGGGGCACCTGGGTGGCTCAGTTGTTAAGTGTCTGCTTTCGGTTCAGGTTGTGATCCCAGGGTCCTGGGTTCAAGCCCCGCATTGGGCTCCCTGCTCGGCGGGAGGCCTGCTTCTCCCTCTCCCACTCCCCCTGCTTGTGTTCCCTCTTTCGCCGTGTCTCTCTCTGTCAAATAAATAAATAAAATCTTAAAAAAAAAAAAAAAAGAAACTAAAAGTCTGAGTTTCCATCTCACCAAGAACAATCATGATTAATGTTTGGGAATATAACCTCTTAGAAGGGATATATACAAAATTGTGTATATTTTTAAATAAACACATACTATTTGTAAATGTATTTTTTAAATTCTACTTTATAACTGGGATAACTGACATAACATTGTGTAGATTTAGATGTACAATATATTGATGGGATACATTTATACTGAAATATGGTTGCCATTGTAGTGTTAGCTAACAATGTATTTTTTCTTTTTATATTGTAGATTCATCCTTTTCTAAAAATATTTTTTAAATTATTTATTTGACAGAGAGAGAGTGAGTGCGTGCGCATGAGTGGCGGGGGGGGGGGGGAGTGGAGGCAGAGGGAGAGGGAGAAGCAGACTCCCCGCTGAGCAGGGAGCCAGATGCAGGGCTTGATTCTAGGACCCTGAGATCATGACCTGAGCCGAAGGCAGATGCTTAACTGACTGAGGCACCCAGGTGCCCCTAGACTCACCCTTTTTAATAACTGCAGAGTACTGAATAGAATTTGTGTGTATCCTATTAATTTAGTTAATTTAACTTTAACCAATCCAAGTTGATGAAAATTTGTTTTCAGTTTTTGGAAATTACTAACAATTGGGATTTGATTTGTTGTTAGCCTATTTCTTCCCTCTTTCAGGTAAGTAGCAATATGATGGCATAGGAAGTTTTGAGGAATAATCAGATGAGATCTTATAGGAGACTGAATGGCCTGGCCTAGAGAGGGTTTCTGTTTATGGGCTACAGGTGGAAGAAAAATCAAAGAATGTCATGAAAAGTCAGCCACATAATCTAGTGTGTTCTGGGAGGTTATATTCCCAGGTGCCACAGGAAGCCCAAGATGCAGCCTAGCTGCTGTCCAAGTTTACTCCTTGGAACACGTCCTTAAGCTAGACATGCTGTAAACTCAAGTTAGTGACTTGGCTCGAAGTTGACAAACTGGGGTATGGTCCTAAGCTGTCACTGACTTGGTGTGTGGCCTTGAGCAAGTCGCTGGTCCACTTTGGGTTTCAGTTTTCCAATCTGTAAAATGGGGATAAATATCCTTGACTCACAAAACTCAAGAGACTGAATGTGAAGGTGCTCGGTAAGCTGCCAAACATAATCTGTCATGAGACTGTAAAAGGAATCAAAGTCTAACTACCGAGCTAGGAGAAGCCGACCATAGGGGGAGGTGTAGGGAGAAGAGGTAAATTAGGGACAGGACCCCTAATGTGTGTGTGATGCTGCTGACTCTGAGAACGGGGCTGTACCCTGGGACCTTCCTGCATGTCAGGGAAGAGACAAGTCAAGCCCCATACATCTCCAGTATTAGGGCCGGTGATTTACTCTAATTCTACTCCCATGTCTTGAAGAGGTCTCAGTTCATCATCGAGGAAAAACCAACCCATTTTCTGAGTGTGTTTCAGATCTCCCACTGTCAGAGATTTGAGGTATCCGTATTAGGGGGTCCCGGGTTTGTGATAGGGGATGTTCTTAAGCACCCCCCAAATCCGTGTGGCTATGTATCTCATCGCCCTTCCCTCCCCTCCCCCGGTCTATTCCGTACGGATGTTGTGTCTTGTTCATTGTGCAAGGGGAGAATGGGTGTGTGCGGGAGGGTTTCTCAGGTCCCCAAAAAGGAAGTTCCTTAATCTCTCCATAGAGAGCGAATGGTCCCCTAGAACGAATTTCCTGTTTTCCCGCCCGACTCACCCGCAGTTGCTTTCCCTCCAGCCTCGGCGTCCCACTACCTCAGGCTTACTCAGCGCAACTCCATGGTAACTACCTACACCACCGCATCCTGGCCACAAACCTAAGTGCTGCCGCGATGCCTACTGGGAGTTGTAGTTCGCCAGGGGCGGTGCTCCAAAGCCGCGGGACGTGCTGGGATTCGTAGTTTTTTTTGCTCTCAAGTCCAGGCCGGATTCCGGAAAGAGTGACACCCCTTCTCTCTTCCCAGTGGTCCTCACACTTCCTTTTCCCGGGTCCTCAAGCGTGCCCTTGCGTGAGACTCCAGCCGACCGGGGCCAATCAGAGGGTGGCGCGTGGGGGCGGGGCCATAGTTTAAACTAATTGTGCGCTCACCGCGCTGGCGCGAGCCCGCACAAACACGATCCCGTGGAAGCGTGAGGCGGAGCGGGAGCGCGCGGCAGGTAACCGGCGCGGGCCCGCGGCTGGTGTTCGGTCTGGGCGCCCGCAGGGATGCCCGGGCCTAAAGGGGGTGCTGGAGAGGCGGGTGCGAGTGGAAGGCCTCCTTCATAACCTACTCTGACTGGGGAGAATCTATCGGGGGTAAGGTTTGTGAGGAGGGGGGCATGTCCGGGTGGGAGGAGGTGTCGGCGTGCCTAGGGGGAGGGTCTGTTTGGGGGCGTGTCTGTGGAATTCTGTCTGCGACCGGGTCGGTGGGGGCGGGGGGCGGCTAGTGCGTGTTCCTGAAATGCTTGTGACCCAGAGGTCCCAGGGAAGTCTCCGCCTATTATTGTTAACAATAACAGTAGTAATACTAGTAGTAGACATTTTCCGAGCACCGGCTACGTTTCAGACATTGTGCCACACCCTTTATATGGATCATTTTTTAAATATTCCTAATTGTCCTATTATCCTTTATTACAGATGGGGAAACAGAGGTATTTTATAGTGTTTACTTGGTCAGGATTACATCGCTAGTGCGTGGTTGGCGTAAATAAGGAGTGGGGGGGTAAGGGGCTGTTTGGGGGTGCGCGTTGTCTTGGACGAGTGACCTAATTTATTTTGAGCCTCATTTCCCGAACGTAAACAATGAACTTACCTGCCTTACCTACTTCTTGGGGTTATTCTGAGGGTCAGATCAGTTAAGTTGTTTCATGGAAGCATCTTGGAATGTACAAATATGCGACTGTAAGTTACTGTGTGAAGGTTGTGGGTGGGAAAGAGCGTAACTGGCTTGATGCTGCCTCCTGTGGACGTCCTCTCTTGCTTACGCCCCAGGGGAGTGCTTCTCATCTGGTATTGGAAGAGTGTCTGCATGTTTGCCCTTCTAGAACGAGACAGTGTCTTTTGTCCCCGTATCCTGATGCCTAGGCAGGTATGAGTGAAACATGTCATGGCTATTAATGCATACTTTGAAAGGAATGAGCTTTCGTGGACTGAAAGGAAATAGGAGCCTGGCTTTCCCATCTTCATTTAGTGGCTTTTGAACCTCTGTATTCTGTCTTTTTGTCTGGAATGGCACTGCATTCTAAAAATGTCATATTTACTTGCTTTAATCCGTGTTTCCCTCTCTCTGGTGTCTGTTGCCTGGTCCTGTATGTCCAAAGTTCTGGAATGTCAAGTGTGTTACTCTGTGGTGGACAGAAGCCTTGGATAAGGGAAATGGGGCTACCTTGTCGAGCTATTTACTGCTGTGAATATATGGGAACCCAGAAGGAACATTCAGACCAAGTAAGGTAGCTTTCCATCAGCAAGGATGAGTATATGTGTTCCCTCCCTCTCTGTTCCTGTATGGTTCTCCTTGTAGAGGAAGAAGCACATAATTCTCTGTAAAAGCTTCCAAAGTACTCTTTTCTTGGCCCAAGTTCAAGCAAATGGTGACTAGTTGTAATGCCTGATTCTTAATCTAATGCCAAAGCTGTATTCCCCCAAAGCTAAAAGACCTTACCTGAAAGCTCATTTAAAAAACATTTCTATTTAGAATGTTCTTTTCTTTATTTATGGAATATGGGAGTGAGAAGAATGCCTTGAACTAGTACTTGAGTTCTAGAACTGTTAGGATGGGGGGAAAGCCCTGCCACAGGTGGCTAAACAGAGCGGATTGGGGAATGTTTTGACAGCTGTGTCTAATTGATAACACCCTATGGTCAGTAAGTATGTTGGGGGTCACTTATTTCAGCCTCTTACCCAGTGTTATACTAAACATATCAAAAGGTGTTGTCCGAACTCAAAATGAGCACTTCCAACGATGAGACCACTCCCAAAGGCAGTCCATTTCAATATCAAGCAATTCTAAGTAATAATAATTATTATTGTAGTCTAACAGTATTATGTTTTGTGCTCTGTGATTAATTTCATTTTACCCTTATATGCTTGCTTTTTGTTTTTTCACCATTCTTGCATTTTATTCCTTTTGTGTTAAATAGATGAATATATCCTTCAGATGTTTTCTTCAGTGAGAGTCAGTTAGTGGTAAACACTCTGTGTGGAAACATCTTTATTTCCTCTTCAGTCTTGATAGTTTAGCTGGGTACTAAGCTTCCAGTTATTTTCTCTCAGCATTTTGAAAATGTTATTTTACTGAAATTCTGACTTTTTGTTGTTACTTTTGAGAACTGTGCTCACAATTTAACTATCATTTTATTGTAGGTAACCTGCATTTTTCTCTGGTTGTTTTAAAGATCTTACTGTTTGTGTTCTGCAGTTTCATTATATGGTGTAGATTTAATTGTATCCTATTGGGAGCTTATAGTGATTCCTCAATCTGAGATTTCATACCTTGCATAAATTTTGTAGAAAAATTTGCAGTCATTCTGTTTTTAAATAGTGCCTTTCCCAGATCCCATATTTTAACTTATGTTGGGCTTTTTTATTCTGTCCTCCACATCTCTTTTTTTTTTTTTTTTTAAGATTTTATTTATTTATTTGAGAGAGAGAGAATGAGAGGGAGGAGGGTCAGAGGGAGAAGCAGACTCCCTGCCGAGCAGGGAGCCCGATGCGGGACTCGATCCCGGGACTCAAGGATCATGACCTGAGCCGAAGGCAGTCGCTTAACCAACCGAGCCACCCAGGCGCCCCTCCACATCTCTTATCTTTCATAATTTCTGTCTCTTTCTGTGTTACCTCTGATTAATTTCTTTAAATCTATCTCCTAGCATACTAATTGACTCTTCACCTAGAACTAATTTACTTTGTGTGTGTTGTGTATGTGTGTGTGTGTGTGTGTGTATTTGTTTAAGGGTGGGAGGGGGAGAGGGAGAGGGAGACAGAGAATCTTAAGCAGGCTCCACAGCCAGTGCAGAGCCTGATGAGAGAGGGATCTCATGACCCTGAGATCAAGACCTGAGCTGAGATCAAGAGTTGGTTGCTCAACTGACTGAGCCACCGAGGTGCCCTGAGTTCTTACCTTCATTAGCTAACTTTTTCATTTTTAGAAGTACTCTTTGGTTCGTTTTTAAATCTGCCTCTTTGTTTTCTATGGTATCTTGTTTTTGTCTCATGTTTTTTTTTTCTTTTTATTAACATATAATGTATTTGTTTCAGGGGTACAGGTCTGTGATTCATCAGTCTTACACAATTCCCAGCGCTCACCATAGCACATACTCTCCCCAATGTCTATCACCCAGCCACCCCATCCCTCCCACCCCCCTCCACTCCAGCAACCCTCAGTTTGTTTCCTGAGATTAAGAGTCTCTTATGGTTTATCTCCCTCTCTGATTTCATCTTGTTTCATTTTTTCCTCCCTTCCCCCTATGATCCTTTGTCTCATGTTTTCAATTCATATAATAATTTTAAATAAACTTGTAGTCTCTATCATGTTCAATTTTCTGAAGTTTTTAGGGGTATAATCCTGCCATTTGTTTTAACTGACTCTTGCCCATGGTGAATTGTTTCCCCAAGTATGTAGTAGTTTTGGATTGTAAGTTCATATTCAAAGGAGCATCATCTGTGGTAGTCTTATGTAGCTTGGATTGAGGTCAGTTCCCTCAAGAGCAGTTTCTTTTTTTTTTTTTCCAGTGTTAAGTCAACTTTGCTTAGGCATAATTTATGTACAATAAACTCTATTTAAAGTGAAAAGTGTTTTGACAGATGTGTATACACCTATAAAAAGCTGCCACAAAGTATAGAGCAGTTCTATCATGCCCCAAAGTTTCTGCATGCTTCTTTACAGTCCATGTTTCCCTTCACCTTGGCTCAGGAACCTTTTTTTTTTTTTGAGGTTTTATTTTTTTGAGAGAGAGAGAGAGAAAGAGTAGGGGGAGGGGCAGAGGGAGACTCCCTGCTGAGCAGGGAGCCCAACATGGGGCTCATCCTGGGACTCCCTGGAAGCCGAAGGCAGTTGCTTAACCAACTGAGCCCCCAAGTGCCCTGCTCAGGAACTGTTATAGATTAATTTGCATTTCCTAGAATTTCATGTAAGTTAAATCATGTAGTGTGTATTCTTGGGCCTAGTTTCTTTCACATAGCATAATGCATGTGAGATTTATCCATTTAGTTGCATATATCAGTAATTTGTTGCTTTCTTTTGCTACGTAGTATTCTGTTGTATGGTTATATCATGTAATTTTGTTTATTATTCACTGTTGATGGACTTTTGGTTTGTTCCCAGTTTTTGGCTATTGTGAATAAAATTGGCTATGAGCATTCATGTACAAATCTTTGAGCATTTGTGTATTTTTCTTTTCAGAGT
Organism: Mirounga angustirostris; assembly: GCF_029215605.1. Classification (NCBI taxonomy): domain Eukaryota; kingdom Metazoa; phylum Chordata; class Mammalia; order Carnivora; family Phocidae; genus Mirounga; species Mirounga angustirostris. The sequence continues at coordinate 57,048,506 of NW_026991721.1, forward strand.
GGAATGGCTGGGTTGTATGGCAGTTGTATATTTAACTTTTTAAGAAATTACCAGTTTTCCAAAGTGGTGGTACCATTTTAGTGGTATGTGAGAGCTCCATTTGCTTCATATTCTTTTTTTTTTAAGATTGTATCTAATTATATATTTATTGAGAGAAATATATTTATATATTTATTATATATTTATTTATTGCGCATGCTCAAGTAGGGGGAGGGACAAAGAGAGAGGGAAAAAGAATCTCAGGCTGACTCTGCTGTGAGTGCAGGGCTCGATATCACCACCCTGAGATCATGACCTGAGCCGAAATCAAGAGTCAGATGCTTAACTGACTGAACCACCAGGGGCCCCTTGCTGTATATTCTTACCAATACTTGGTATTGTCGGCCTTTTAATATTAGCCATTTTCCTGGAGGTATAGTAGTATCTCATCATGGTCTTAATGTGCATTTTCCTGATGACTGATGTTGAACGTCTTTTCACATATTTATTGGCCATTCATTATATCTCCTGAAGAACTTTGTAGTTGCTTCCATTGGGCACTCAAGGCTATTCCCAACCTGGGACCAAAATGTATGCAATTCATCTCTCCTCATAGATTTCCAGGCCATAAACTTAGGTCACAAAACAACTATGGTTTTGAATTCCTAGGAGGGTTTTTCCTCCTACTTCACTGGGTGAGCAAGGTAAGCTTCCTTATTTCCCTGTGGACAGATTTTTTTTCCTGGTCTATCTTTTTATTGAATGCCTCAGCCTTTATACAAGGATCTCAGTTGCTCTTTGTGGGCTCAAAATCTGTCTCCTGGACAATGAGGAGGTTATAAATTCTTTACACGGCTAGCCCAGCTATGCTGTCAGGTCACACTGTTCCTGGGATTTCCCTTACTTTCTCATGAGCTCAGTTTATCTATGTATCAGTTAGGATCCAATCAGGAAAGTAGAAACCACACATAGCTATTTTAAGAGTGAACTCAGTAAATAGAATTAGTTTAAACCCTTGTGGGAGGGCTGAACAAGCAAAAAGGGAATCTTAAAGTACCTTTGATGTAATAACTGCATTAAACAGCTACCTCATCTAGGACTGAAAAACAAAGGGAGGAAAGGTTGGTGTTATCAGAGCCTAGAAGTCTGAAGGGTTCTGGAGGAACTACACCCTGATTCTTGGAGGAGAGGGTGTTGCCTGGTGCTGCTGGTTTCTCAGGTGCTCACAGGAAGGGCTTGGAGGAGCCAGGTTTGGTTGAGCTCTGCCCAGCTGGTGCTGGTGCCTCTGAGGGGGTGCAGTGAGGCTGATTCTGGGAGTTTAGAAAGAAGTGGGAAGGAACCCACTGCTGTTGTCAAGAAATAGCAAGCCATAGGAAGGAGGAAGTTCCATTTTCCCTTTAGCACCTCATATTGACAAGCCTAACTGGAAGCCAGCTGGCAAAGGTGAAATGGGGTTGGCGAAGTTCAAGCCCCAATGTCACAGAGCAGAGTATAACAGGGTAGGTATGGAGCTGAGAGACAATAACTTAATTGGCGTAATCTAAAAGGACGTTTATTATATTTTCCCAAGCATTTCCAGGCGTATTTAGTAGGAAGGTTTTCAGGTTATCTGATTTATCATATCAACAGTCATAGCAATAGCTAACGTTCTTTTTTTTTTTTTTTTAAAGATTTTATTTATTTATTTGACAGAGAGAGAGATAGTGAGAGCAGGAACACAAGCAGGGGGAGTGGGAGAGGGAGAAGCAGGCTTCCTACTGAGCAGTGAGCCCAATGCGGGGCTCGACCCCAGAACCCTGGGATCATGACCTGAGCCGAAGGCAGATGCTTAACAACTGAGCCACTCACGTGCCCCCCACATTCCTTTTTTTTTTAAGATTTTATTTATTTATTTTTTTTAAGATTTTATTTATTTTTGACAGAGTGTACAAGCAGGGGAAGCAGCAGGCAGAAAGGGAGAAGCAGGCTCCCCGCTCAGCATGGAGCCCTATGGCCTCCCACCATAAATTCTTAATTTCTTTATTATGCTGAAAGTCTTTCCCCATGTCCAACCAAAATCTATCTTCCTATAATTTCTACTCAGTAGTTCTGGTTTTGTCCTCTTGCAAGAGAACACAAGTTTTTCTCTTCACCTGCATGACAAGCATGCATATATTTGAAAAAAGTTTTCATGTTCTCCCTGCTAAACTTCTGTAGTTCTTCCCTCACGTTTGCCATGACATGACTTTTAGACCTTTCACCACAGTTGTTGTCATTTTTCACTGCATATACTCTGACTTTGCTCTTTAAAGGTGAGGCACAGAGTTGTCACACATACCGATCCTGCATTGATGTTTTGGGTAGCTCTGTTACATTCATGGTTCATTGAGAGCATAACAGCCTCTTCTCCACCTCCCACTATAGGCAGCCTGCTCCCTCCCCTACCCCAAAGGCAGCCTTTTTTTTTTTTTTTAAAGATTTTATTTATTTATTTGACAGACCTCGTGTGAGAGAGGGAACACAAGCAGGGGGGAGTGGGATATGGAGAAGCACGCCTCTCGCTGAGCAGGGAGCCTAATGCGGGGCTGGGGCTCCATCCCAGGGCCCTGGGATCATGACCTGAGCCGAAGGCAGACGCTTAACGACTGAGCCACCCAGGTGCCCTGAAAGGCAGCCTTTTAAATAAGAACTGCTGAACCAGGTCTCTACCATCTTGTATTAGTTTGATTTCTTTCATTGTGAATGCAAGCGTTTATATTTAATTCTATGAAATTGTACTGTGTTGATTTTGGTAACTGTTGAGATCTTTTTTGCCATAGCAAATCTAAAAACATTGTATTTTCTGTCCTTCACAGTTTATAATTCCAAAACTTGACAAGCAGGCTTTATATGTTTTCATTCTGTTTGGTAAAAGGGCTAAAAATGGTAGGTTTGAGAAGTAAGCTCTGTGTTACACCACTTTAAATCTTCAGCTGATGGAAATTTTGGGGGAATAGTTTTGATTATTCTTTCTGCTAAATTGGTGGAGGAACTATCTGGAAAGGGCAGTAACTTGGCTGTCAATGAGGGGAGGAGAGAGTCAAGGTTAAGGGTTGGCCATTGGGCAGTCAGTCACCCTAATAAGGGACCACTTGGCAGAAGTAAAACGACCTGGTGGCCGTAGAAGGGAAAGAGGGCATATTGCACAGCATGCTCCTGAGTTGAGGCCTCTGTTGACAGCTGTGTCAGCTGCCCTTTCTGTCCTATTTAAGGACTGATTTCTTTGAAGCCAGTGCAGGAAATGCCAGTGATTCAGCCTTGCAGATTTCTTCTGCCTTACTGCAGCTGAGGACTGGTTTATATGGTGAGGAGTAAAGACTGTGTATACTTCAGACATATTTATTTGATCACTTGCTGCCTTCCTGTGACTGGCCAGAGACACTTGTTTTGCAGGCTGTCAAGTTTTTGGTACCCTGTGACAAGGTGGATGCAATGTGACCCTAGCTCTTGGTCCTTTGTGTGGGTAACAACTGTATTCTGCCCTGTAAGTGGGCATTTGTCAAGTGTCTCTGACTGCTGGATGGCCTCAGTGAAGGGCGAGGTAATAGCTTTTATTACCTACTTTTCTATCCTTTCTGTGGTGTGATGGTGTGAGTGTGAAGGAAACCTCTTGTTCTCTAAGAGTTTGCCACTGTACCCCTCATGAACTGTTGCAGAGTGGACCCTGTTTGGTTGCTGACCTCCAAAGCCCAGTTTCCTTAGGTAGTGAGCAAATAAGTAATGAGTACCTGTTTTATCTCTCAAAGAGCTGAGTATGTAAAGAAGTGTGTAATACAGGATTTTCCTCCTCACCAACTGTTCAAACCTACAGATACTTTATAGGAATAATAAATATTTATACACGCTTGTATAAGTTCAAACCTATTGATACTTTACAAGAAAAATATAACAAATACACTCTTCACCTGGATTCACCAATTGTGAACATTTTGTTGCATTTGCTCTCTGTCCTTCATTTTCTGATACACTTTTGACTGTTTCATGTGAACATCATGTTACTTCATCCTAAATATTTCAGCAGTGTTTCCTAAAAACAAGACTATCCTTCCTATATAACCACAATACAGTTAGCACTCAGGAAATTTAATATTGATTCAATACATCCAATGTACAGTACTTGTTCAGACTTCTCAAATTTTCCCAGTGATGTCTTTTATAGACTTTTTTCAAATCAGCCTTCATTGAAGGATCGTGCTTACATTTAGTTGCCATGATTTTGTCATGCCCCTTGAACAATTCTCTAATCTCTTAATCTTGAATTTTTTTTTCTATCATAGTATTGACATTCTTGAAGAATTTAGTTTAGATTTTTTTTTTAAGATTTTATTTATTTATTAGAGAGAGAGAGAATGAGAGAGAGAGAGAGAGAGCATGAGTGGGGGGAGGGTCAGAGGGAGAAGCAGACTCCCCGCCGAGCAGGGAGCCCGATGTGGGACTCGATCCCGGGACTCCAGGATCATGACCTGAGCCGAAGGCAGTCGCTTAACCAACTGAGCCACCCAGGCGCCCTTAGTTTAGATTTTGCAGAATATTTTTTTTTAAGATTTTATTTATCTGAGAGAGAGAATCCAAAGCCGACTCCACACTGAGTGCAGAGCCCAAGGCTGGGCTTGATCCCCCAACTGTGAGATCATTACCTGAGCCGAAACCAAGAGTCAGATGTTTAACCAACTGAGCCACCCAGGTGTCCCCAGAATATTTCTTAATTTGGATTTGTAGGATTGTTTTCTCCTGATTAGATTCAGGTTAAACATTTTTAGCAGAACTATATAGGTTAATACAGTAGTGTGATTAGTGAAGATAGAGAACACATGGACTCAGTATTCAGTTTTGCATGACCATATATAATTTGGCACACAATTGTGTTGTCTAGTCTGTAAGCCCAATAGGAATTAAGAGAAGAGGGAACTCAGTAGGCCCTGGAATAACTAGGAAAGACTTTGGCAGGAACATGGATAAAATTTGAGCTAGTTGGAGTATGGTTAGATAAGCTATTTGGGTTTCCCATCCCACTATTAAGGTTGTGTATCATGAAAAATGAATTTCCTCTTCAGAGTTTATTTATGTATTTTTTACTTTTTATTTTTTTAAAGATCTTATTTATGGGCACCTGGGTGGCTCAGTCGTTAGGCGTCTGCCTTTGGCTCAGGTCATGGTCCCAGGGTCCTGGGATCGAGCCTCACATCGGGCTCCTTGCTTGGCGGGGAGCCTGCTTCTCCCTCTCCCACTCCCCCTGCTTGTGTTCCCTCTCTCGCTGTCTCTCTCCTTCTCTCTGTCAAATAAGTAAATAAAATCTTTAAAAAAAAGATTTTATTTATTTGAGAGAGAGAGAGAGAGCACAAGCAGAGGGAGCAGTAGAGGGAGAAGCAGGCTCCCTGCCGAGCAAGGAGCCCGATGCGGGACTCAATCACAGGACGCTGGGATCACAACCTGAGCCGAAGGCAGCCGCTTAACCAGCTGAGCCACACAGGCGCCCCTTTATGTATTTTTTAAAGATTTTACTTATTTTAGAGAGAGAGATTGAGAGTGCAAGTGGGGGGAGGGACAGAGGGAGCAAGAGAGGGAATCCCAAGCTGACTCCGTGCTGAGCATGGAGCCTGATGTGGGGCTCAGTTTCACGACCCTGAGATCATGACCTGAGCCAAAATCAAGAGTCAGATGTTTAACCGACTAAGCCACACAGGCACCCCCCTCCTCTTCAGAGTTTAGAGCTCTGTATCTTTTCTGATGTTTGTACTACTGGGAATCCTAATACTTTAGAGCTCTTGCTTTGGATTCAGAGATGATGCCCAGCATTTTGCCAGCTGCGTAACCTTGGGAAAGTTTCTTCACTTGCAAGCTAGAAAGAGTATTAATAATTATTTAAGAGGTTATTGTAATGCTGAAGGTGAAGTATTGCATAAATATTTGAATTAAAATATTTGAATGCCTTTAGGTGGGGACAACATTTTGGGTTTTACCATATGCTCCGCTGGAGAATCCATTTCTTTTACCTGCCTTACTCCTGAAGGTATTTGAATTTACCACTGCTGGATAACTGAAGGCATGGAAATGAGAGAGGCTCATGCAGAGAGAAGTGGAAAGACTGGCTTGATCAGTTCAGAGTGTACACTGGAATAGTGGGAAATAAGGTTGAATAAATGACTTAAAGGCCATATAATGGAGGATTTCGAAAATTAAGCCAGATAATTTAGGTATGATGCTTTAGGCAGAAGAAAGCCATGGAAGGTTTTTGAGTAGGAGAAACACACTTGGGAATGAAGGTGGTATGGAGCCTCCTGAGGAAGGACCTTTCCTGGTTTGGAGACCAGAATCCTAATAGGGCAGGGCCTTCCCAGTGCTGACCAAAGTGGGTGGGGGTGTGGTGTGGTATGGTTTGGCAATCTTGCCACAGGAGGCCAGAATTTCTGCCCCAGTGACTCTTCCTGCTCTGCGACTGATTCACCCCATTGACCTAGGTTGCGTGGCTTCCCTTCCAGTTGCTGTCTGATCTACGGAATGCTGGAGCTGCCCAGAATGATATGAGGCTGAGCTGACCAACAGTGGGTGGGATGGGAGAATGAACAAGCATTCCTCTCCCTTTTCCCCTTCCCTGGGTAGATGCTAATTCTAAGCCAGACTGCGAGGGATCTCTTTGTCCAGGTCTGAGGAAGCTGTCCACCAGGAAGTAAGTTCAGGATGGTTCCTGCCCTCTCTGGTTTTTCATAGATCAGCTTTTTCCTGAACAGAAGCTTTACTATTTTCTTTTTTCCTGATTCATGTTCTTCATAGTAACTTTCTTTCGGTTAACTTGAGGCACATGGGTTACTACAGGAGGCATAGTAACTTTCTTTCGGTTAACTTGAGGCACATGGGGTACTGCAGGAAGACAGGTTTAATAGATATATTCTTATTGTGTGTTTGTGTGTGTGGGGGGGTGTCCAGAGGTTTCAGTGATCCCTGATCTGAGGTAGATTATCCAGAACTTTTGTGAGCTACATACTGAACAATGGCTCATACCCATAGGGGTGATTACAGAGAGATATCCTGGTCTTAAGCCATCATTTCTCATCTACTGGGTTTCAGAACCATTGTGGTGTACTTTAGTGTCCCAAGTTATTTTCTTTCCCTTTGAAAGACAGCAGTGAGGAATACGGAAGGGGGAGGGGTATGGATTAGGATATGTTAGGTTTCTAGTCCTGACTGTTGCTAACCAGCTGTGTGACTAGAGACAAATTGCCTAACCTCAATGGACTGAGTGTTCTCATATGTAAAAATGAACAGTTTGGATTATATGAACCGGAAGATTTCTTTCAGGGTCAAAATTTATGATTATATAATGTGATTGTAAAGTAATATAATATGTGACATATATTGCACATATCTTGTCCCCTTAGTTGTAGTTGTGGGACACTTAATATTTGTAAGTTTGTCCTCAAAGTAATTGTGTTCTCAGCCTTTGTATTTATTCTGGTGATGCTGCCAATGCTCAGAATATTTTTGGCTTCTAAGCCAGTCTTTTGAATATCCTCAGAAGTAGCAAATCGTCACTCTTGCGTGGTGGATTCAGTTTTTGAAAACCGCTAAAAGATACTGGGAGCCAAAGAGTGAAGCAAGGCAGTGCATTTTTTGGTGAAGAATGACATGTAAACAGTAAGACTTAATTTATGTGTGTGTGTCTCACATGGAGTAGACTTTGAAGGCAGTTTCCAATGGAGTGTTTCATAAATGTTTTGAGTGATAGTAATATTGTTAGAATAAGTAAATAACTTTCTACAGGGTCTATTTTGACTGCAGTTTTCATTTGATTTAATAAGATTGGAGGCGCCTCGGTGGCTCAGTTGTTAAGTGTCTGCCCTCGGCTCAGGTCATGATCCCAGGTTCCTGGGATCGAGCCCCACATTGGGCTCCCTGCTCCATGGGAGGCCTGCTTCTCCCACTCCCCCTGCTTGTCCTCCCTCTCTCACTGTGTCTCTCTGTGTCAAATAAATAAAATCTTTAAAAAAAATAAGATTGGAAATGTTTAGGTATTTTTAATTAAAAAAATTTTTTTTAAATTTTTATTTATTTGACAGAGAGCGAGAGCAGGAACGCAAGCAGGCGGAGTGGGAGAGGGAGAAGCAAGCTTCCCACGGAGCAGGGAGCCCGATGATGGGCTTGATGCAGGGCTCGATCCCAGGACCCTGGGATCATGACCTGAGCCGAAGGCAGATGCTTAACAACTGAGCCACCTAGGCGCCCCTGGAAATGTTTGTTTAAAAAGGTGCCACTTCTTTATACTCACTGTGCTTATTTGCTTTCTTCTAAGCCATGGTGACTAGATAGTGTGAGAAAATTTGCCTTTCTCCTGGTAGTCCTCCCAAATCACAAATGTAATTTGAGGACCAAAAAGGATTGGAACATGCTGCTGTAGGACACTGCAGCTGAGGGGGTGTTTGCAGTCCCATCTCCAGAAGACTCAGGCACAGGTCCTTCTGGCTGCAGCACCCACTGCGCACCAGCATGCCAGAGCCCATCACATGGTGTGGCCAACGCAGACAGTTTGGTAGCTCCAGTCTTTTTGTGGGAAAAATGATATATCGAGTCACTTCATTAATTTTTTTTTTTTTTTTTGTCAGCAGTTGGGTTTGAGAAAGGGTGAGGATGGGCAGAGAGATGGGAAGAGGGAAAGCAGAGAGCCTATCTTGAATGCATTTGAAATAGGCTGATTGGTGTACCCTGGAATCTGTTCCTGGAAATGGTGGTCTTGTTGATAACTAGTCAGTAAAATAAGGTATTCGGCAGTGTGGTCAAAAGATTCTGTCGCTAAGTCACTATATGATCGTTTGCAATTCTTTCTTACTCTAGGTCTTGTTTTCCTGATTTTAATATTGAGAAAGTTCCATACTAAGAGTTCTAGATCTGAAAACAGGTAGGCCTAAGGAGATTTGAGGTGGGAAAATATCTGCTTGTAAATTCTTGACTATTAGATTAGGGGGTAGGAGTGGAATTCCTTTTTAGCCCCTAAGTTGTAGTGATTTTGCTTTCTACGTGCAGTCACGGCCGAGTGATCAAACATGAAGTAGCTGTTTAATGGGAAGCAGGCACTAGGAGCTTTCTCCTGAAAAACAATCACAGGACATGCTGGTCCTGAGAGAAGTCATTCCCTGGTAGGACCTATTGTTTGAAGGAGTTGGAGGTGAATTTCATCAAGATGGACAGTGTGGATATTGTGATTTAGGAGATTTAGAGACTTTGTTCCCTACTGTGGTTAATTTCAAGTCTTTCTTTAAAGGGATTCTCTTAATGATTGATGCAATGGGATTCATTTAGAGAAAAAGCCCCAGGTAACCACAATTAGAAGTTAAATGGCCAAGAGCAGAGCCAGTTGCTGGAGAGAAAGTGGCCTAATCAGTTGCTTTTTGACACTTAGATCCTATAGTGGCCCCAAGGAGAGAATAGGCTGCTTGGTGAGCTCACTAGGCACTAGGCTGGGAGATTTGGGCTCCAAACAGAGGAGGAGGTGACCCGTAGAATCCACACCTCTTAATCTCCCAATTCCTCTTCTTTCCCTCAGTGCCCTTTAGTTTTAATTAGGATTGTGTAAACACAGTCAGCTTGCCAGTCCCCTTAAAGTGGCAGGCCCATGACGTTTTCTGTTGGTCACTTTAAATTAGAGGGATTGTCCTCCTTTGACACTTTGGCTTCGCTGGCTGCCTCACTGAAGTAATTCATTAGATTAGGGCCAGTTGGCTGTCATTCAGTCAGGCAACATTATTTAGTACCTACTGTGTGCAAGCATTATACTGAGATGCAGCTGGTAGGTGAATGAGAGGGCTTTTGCTCTCCAGAAGCTTAGTCAAGTGAAACATATTTGTAGCTAGTATAGACCCAAAGAGGAATGGAATAAAGTGTGTAGAGGAACAAGTAATATTGGGAACACATAGAGGGGAGAACAGTTGTTTTTGAATTGGGAGAACAAGGAGAGCTTCTGAAGAGAGAAGGCATTTGAACCAGGTTATAAAAGGTGAATTAAGCGTTCAGTAGGTTTAGAAGAAAGAGCATTTTGGAGGAGGTCACAGCATGTTTGGGAAAAGCACAGAGCATGTTTTAGAAAAGTATTCCTGAGATAGAGGATATCTTAGAGGTATGAGCTGGAGATAGGCCGGAAAGGAAGTTTGATGGTTAGCTCCTAAAGAACTTTAAGTGTCATGTTAAGGGATATGGATTTTATTCTGCATGGAGTTAGCTGTTGAATTTTTTTTTAAGTTTATTTTTTTTTTTTAGTAATCTCTGCACCCAACATAGTGCTCGAACTCACAACCCAGAGATCAAGTTACAAGCTCCTCTGACTAAGCCAGCCAGACACACCCTGAATGTTTTTTTTTTTAAAGATTTATTTATGAGAGAGAAGGAGAGCGAGCACTGCAGGAGCTGGGGGAGGGGCAGAGGGACAGGGAGAAACAGATTCCCTGCTGAACAGGGAGCCCTATGCAGGGCTCCATTCCAGGACCCTGGCATCATGACCCAAGCCGAAGGCAGCCGCTCAACTGACTGAGCCACCTAGGCTCCCTGTTTTGTTTGTTTTTTTTTTTTAACTAGGCTCCAGGCCCAGCGTCCAGCCCAACGCAAGGCTTGAACTCATGACCCTGAGATCAAGACCTGAGCTGAGATCAAGAGTCAGATGCTTAACCCACTGAGCCACCCAGGCGCCTGGCCCCCTGAATGTTTTTGATGTGAGGAATAATATGATCCAACCCATGTTACTTAGGTCTTAGTCTGTTTTCTTTCCTTTTTTTTTTTTAATTTATTTATTAGAGAGAGAGCGAGTGCACACTTGCGCATAGTGGGGAGGGGCAGAAGTAGAGAGAATCTTAAACAGACTCTGCACTGAGCTTGGGCTCCTTGCATGGCTCGATCCCAGGACCCTGATCCCAAGATCAGGGCCTGATCCGAAACCAAGAGTCGGACGCTTAACCAACTGTGCCACCCAGGCGCCCCGATCTGTTTTCTTTAAGTGTAAGGTCTTAGATTTAAGGGTTGAGAAGGTGATGGTCCTGGGTCTTAGAGTATAAGGTTTGTCAGGTGTCTCAATATAACTTGATTCCTCAGATACATTTACTAAAGCATCTCCAAAAACAAGAAGGCAGGAAATGATCAGCATTGTCCCTTTAGATTGAGCTTCTCTACACCCCAAAGATGAAGGTTTTCTTAGGCGTATACCTTATGCAGTCTTCTTGCTAATGGGTTGCTTACTTCTGCTAATTCTGTATATAGTCCTATACAAATTTCTCACAAAGGGTGGACTTTTGATTATACAGTAGAAACCGAAAATGTTTTTTGACTCTGGTTGAGAAATAGTATATATTCATTGTAGGAAACAGGAAAAATACAGGAAAGGATAAAGAAGAAAACTAAATTATCCATAACCCCACTATCTGGAGAAAATCACTTATTCCCATTTTAGGATGTCTTTTCAATGTTTTGTACCTATGCATATTTCTGTTTTGCATAGTCCAAAGTCATATATTACCTATAATTTTGTATTCTCCTTCCCAGTTACCATTGTTTTCATTGTATAAATTCATATAAATTTAAAATATTGCTGAAACTATAAATATTGCTGTATATGCAGTATAATAATATATCATAGAGGATTTTTATAGTGCTTTCAGTTTTTCTATTTTAAACAGCATTGTAATGCTTTTATACAAATTATAAAAGTGATATATATAACAAATAAGTCCCCTACACTTAACCCTTTATCCTAATCCTACTCTGCAGAGATAACCATTTATTTTATTTTTATTTTTTTTAGATTTTATTTATTTGTCAGAGAGAGATAGCACAAGCACACAAGCAGGGGGAGGGACAGAGGGAGAAGCAGGCTCCTGCTGAGCAAGGAGCCCGATGTGGGACTTGATCCCAGGACTCTGGGATCATGACCTGAGCTGAAGGCAGACGCTTAACCAACTGAGCCATTCATGTGCCCCATCTAAATTTCATTTAAAATGAGCTTCACTGTCTAAAATAGCCACAGTCAGTTGGACAAACAATCTCCATTAAGAAACTGTTCTTTAGATGTTCAGTGTAAGTTATTGTTTTGTTTAGACCCAGGTAGTAAATATTTTAGGCTTTGCAGGCTGTGTAGTTGCAACTACAGTTGACCCTTGAACAACATGGGTTTGAACTGCATGGGTCCACTTATACGGGGATTTTTTTGATAAATACAGTACTGTAAATGTATTTTCTCTTATGATTTTCCTAGTAACATTTTCTTTTCTCTAGCTTTATTGTTCGGTTACGGTATTAATACATATAACTTAACAAGATAGATGTTAATCAGTTGTTTATGTTATCGATAAGGCCTCCAGTCAACGGTGGCTATTAATAGTTTTTGGGGTGTCAGAAGTTCTGCATCAATTTTCAGTTGTATAGGGTGGTGGGGGCGGCTTGGCGCCCCTAATCTTTGCATTATTCAAGGGTCTACTCTGTTCACCTCTGCAGATCATAGTTTGTTGACCTTTGGATAGTGGGAAATATATTAGAATATAGTAGTCAGAAGGCCTGTCTGTTCAAAAACTATAGCATTTTTCTCAAGCTTTTTATTTATTTATTTTAAAGATATTTTTTATTTATTAGAGAGCATGAGAGTGCGCACCAGCAGGGGTAGGGGCAGAGGGAGAAGCAGACTCCCTGCTAAGCAGACACCCTGTTGTGGGGCTCCATCCCAGGACCCCAGGGTCATGACCTGAGCTGAAGGCAGACGCTTAATTGACTGAGCCACCCAGGCACCCCCAAAGCTTTTTAAAGTATGAGAAATCCATTATATACTAATATGGAAACGTGAAATAAATTTTTAAGTGAAAAAGGCAAGTTGCAAAACAAATCATACAGTATGATTACAGGTATGTAGACCAAACACACACTCTTTGTCTCTTTATTTACATACATGCATACACACATGCATGTATATACACATCTATGTATCTGTATATACACGTGTACGTGTACGTGTGTGCATGCTTAGGAAAGGCTACAACAAACTTGTAACAGTAGTCACTCTGAGGAGGGGAGTGCCATTGGTGAATGTGGGTTAAGGTTTGGTGAATGGGGAGTTTTACATTTTGCTCTCTGTATTTCTGTATTATAATATTTCATAGTGATAATGTATTCTTTCTCCTTCCTACTTGTTTGGATAGCTGGTGGGCCTTTCTGCACTTGTCAGGGTCAGCAGTGTGACAAAGTAGGATTAATTCCACAAGCCATCTCTGCCCACATTGGTTGAGTGGGAAGCAGCTGCTGAGACCAGAACAAGGAGCACATGTATTGGGTGGGGGTGGGAGGGTGAGATGCGCAGGTGGCTGGGAGAGGGAGCCAAGATAGGCCAATTTTAATTTACCAACAGTAAGTATCACATGTCCTGTCTTGACATTCTCCAAGTTGCTTTGCCTTCCTTTATCACACTGGGCCCTGAGGAAAATTCTATGAGCTAGTAAGGTAGGGATGATAACAAGAAAGGAAGCAATCAAAACATTGGATGACTAGAAAGTGTGTATATAGAAATTTTTTTCTTTCATTTAAAAAGAAATATGCACAAAGATATGCATTATGGCATTGTTTGAAATGGTAGATTGAAAATAGCTTTGTCCATCAGTAGGAAAATACGTGAACACATTATGTTATATTCTTTATGTGGACTGTTATTATATAGCTTTTTTTTTTTTAATTATTTATTTATTTATTTGACAGAGAAAGACACAGCGAGAGAGGGAACACAAACGGGGAGTGGGAGAGGGAGAAGCAGACTCCCCGCCGAGCAGGGAGCCCAATGCGGGGGACTCGATCCCGGGACTCCAGGATCATGACCTGAGCCAAAGGCAGTCGCTTAACCAACTGAGCCACCCAGGTGCCCATTATATAGCTTTTTAAAAGTATTCGGGGCGCCTGGGTGGCTCAGTTGGTTAAGTGACTGCCTTCGGCTCAGGTCATGATCCTGGAGTCCCTGGATCGAGTCCCACATCGGGCTCCCTGCTCAGCGGGGAGTCTGCTTCTCCCTCTGACCCTCCCCCTCTCATGCTCTCTGTCTCCCATTCTCTCTCTCAGATAAATAAATAAAACCTTTAAAAAAAAAAATTTTTAAAGTATGAGTTAAAATCTTATTTACTGATACTTAGGGGGATGTTCATGATAAATTATTAAGGGAGAAAAACAAGTTGCAGAGCAATGTTGAAGTGTAAACCTAGTTTTTTAAAATGGAGAATAATAAAAAAATCCTTAAATATAAAAATATATTTGTAGCGGGGCGCCTGGGTGGCTCAGTCATTAGACGTCTGCCTTTGGCTCAGGTCATGATCCCAGGGTCCTGGGATCGAGCCCTACATCGGGCTCCCTGCTCCGCAGGAAGCCTGCTTCTCCCTCTCCCACTCCCCCTGCTTGTGTTTCCTCTTAACGCTGTCTCTCTCTGTCAAATAAAATCTTTAAAAAAATAAAAAAATATATATTTGTAGTTATGTTTTGGGGGGCATGGAAAAATCTGTTAACATATCTTATCTTGTGGGAGGGCCCAGAGGGGAACAAAAAGGGGCTGAGAGACTAGAAATTTTTTTAGTCTAACTTTATATTGCTTCATTGGTTTTAGAGAACAAGGAAAATAAACTTGGTCAAGCAAGAGGTGAAGTCTCCTCTATTTTCTCATCTTGACTGATTTTTAAGAGGTGCTTTTAATTTTTTTTAGTGAGTTAATGAAGCAGAGAATTATGAAAGTAAAAAATAGAGTTAACATGTAAATCTTCTCCTGGGTTTAGGGGGCGGTATCTGGATAGTGGAAAGAGTCCCAGGAATCAGGGAACCAGCTTTGTAGTTCTTCTCAACTTCCTGGTGTGTGAGCTTCAATCTAATAAGGTCACTTAACAACTGTTAAGCAGGGCCCCACTCTCTCCATCTCTATAATTGAAGAGCTTGTACCAGAGACTTACCTCCAAGGTCCTTTCTAGCCCTAATGCTCCAGGATCTATGATCCCACAGTTGAACTACCTTTTGAGATTAGAACATTGTATTTTATTTATTTTTAAATGCTTTGTTGCTGTTTTGTTTTGTTTTGTTTTTACATTTTAACACTGAAATTAGGATGCATTTATAATTGGTGGCATCTTTCAATTCATTGGCTATTTTTTCACACTTTTATTGTCCCTGAAATTGAGATATCTTACTATTGATAGTATAGGATAGTTGCACTTTTCAGATGCATTTTTTTTTTCATTTAATAGTAAATGAATCTTGGTCCCTTCCTGGGCTTCCCTTGCTCCTGATTCCATCAGATTGCCTCACATCACCTAGACATTATGGGTAAGGACAAGTGGGTGAATATATTATTTGTGTGTGCAAGGATTTTGTGCATCCTTACTTAATTGGTAGGTGCCCTTTATGTACCTGCTGCTTGAGAAGTAAATATATATGTAGCCCTGAGACATCCAGCTTTGCTCCTGAATTTTGATTAGTCTGTCTTAATTTTGCCTAGTGTTTGTTTGGTTTTTGAAGTGTAACATACAGGGGCGCCTGGGTGGCTCAGATGGTTAAGCCTCTGCCTTCGGCTCAGGTCACGATCCCGGGGTCCTGGGATCGAGCCCCGCATCGGGCTCCCTGCTCCGCGGGAAGCCTGCTTTTCCCCCTCCTTCCTGCTCGAGCTCTCTCTCACTATCTCTGTCTCTCTCAAATAAATAAATAAAATATTTTTTTTAAAAAAGTGTAACATACATATAGAAAAATGTGTAAAGTGATGTACCTCATGAACACACCTGTGTCATTAGTGCTATTTCAAGAAACAGAACATTACCAGCATCCCATTAGCCCTTTTGAGTCATTATCCCCCCTGCTGTTTTCTTTTTAAATACAGCTAAAGTGTACATAGGGATGGTGACTCTTCTGGTTCCTAGGTGGGTGGGTGGCTCATGGTTATCTTGGGGTGAATCTGCTGGAAAGAGCTTCAGATTTGGAGCCAGAAGATCAGAGTTGCATTGTGGTCCTCTTGTTTTATAGTTTTGTGACCTTAGGCAAAGTACTTTTCTGAACTTCATTCCTCTTTGATAAAATGAAAGCAGTGTCTACCTTGCAGAGCTGTTGTGAGGATCATGTGAAATACTTTGTAGATGGGAAACACTGTCAGTGGTAAAAAGCCATATACAAATGCTAGGTGTTTTTAGTGAGGAAGGTAGAATCCCAGGCAAGAGATGATGAGACCCTGACATGAGAGAAAATGAAGACGTTTTATCTCCAGATCCATTCTCTTAACCACCTTCCTTTTAAATTGACATCGGTGTGGTCACTGGCTTTCTGTTAAAATTTCCTCAAATAATATAAAGGTCCTAAAAGGAATCTCCAGAGCTTTGGAATTTCACTCAGAGTCTTTCCATCAATTCTCAACGTGGGTGCCCCCTGGAGCTGCGCAAGACAGAGGCTTTGGCAGAAGATTAACAAATTTCAATAGCAAATGTATACACCACCTCTTTATAGGCCTACAAAGCAAGCATGATTCTACCATAGACCCTCTTCTGATTATAGTCACACTGTCCCAAAAGTGACCCAAATCTATATCTTTAGCCCCAAATCATATTTTTCACCAGCTACTGGGTTTTTCTGATTGTATGTCCAATAGACACCTCATGTCTAAAACCAAACTTCAAACCACCTGCCATTATGGCATGATGGTTTAGGTTATGAACTTTGGAGTGAGACAGACCTGGGTTTGAATCTTAATTCTGCTACTTGTTAGCCTCATGATTTTGGACAGGTTGCTCAACGTCTTGAAACTTCTATGAAAGAGGGTATTAATAGCACTTGCCTGATAGGGTTGGTACTAGTGCTCAGTGATTGAAGTTATTACTTTTACATTCTTTTTGTTTGTTTTTGGCACACGTGATATTCATTCAAGCTAGGAAATTAGAGGTGTTTCTAGAATTTTCCTTTTCTCATTCTTCACTTACAATTGATTATCAGGGCCTGTCATAAGTAGTTCTCAAACTGTTGCTTTCTCTTTTTTAAATCACTGCTTTATTTCAGGCATATATCCCTACTTGCTTGGAACAAGTAATGGTTTTGCACTGCATTCTGCAAAGCTTAATAGAATTACAGAACAACAACAAAAAAATTAATTAAAAAGAAAAAGAATTATAGGGGTGCCTGGGTGGCTCAGTCGTTAAGCATCTGCCTTCAGCTCAGGTCATGATCCCAGGGTCCTGGGATCCAGCCCCGCATCGGGCTCCCTGCTCAGCGGGAAGCCTGCTTCCCCTCTCACACTCTCCTTGCTTGTATTCCCTCTCTTGCTGTCTTTCTGTCAAATACGTAAATCTTTTTTTAAAGAAAAGAATTACAGACTTAGGAATCAGGTGGAAGCGGGGGAGGGGGACAGGGCTCCAAACATCCTTTACTTCAAATCATCTACTTTTATCTGTATCTTGGGTTCTATATGAAGAGTGAGTCTGAAGAGGATTCACCTTTAAAATATAATTTGAAACCTTTCATTCATTTAAGAAGTATTTATCAGGCACCTTCTACGTACCAGGCATTGTGCTAATTTCTAAGAATTCAATGGTGAGCACACAATCTGTGATTTCATGGAACATATGATACTAGGAGAAAAATTAATGAAATACAAAAAGGCATAATTAGAAACAGAGCTGTGAAGGAAAGGACTCTGGTGCTATGCATA
Organism: Mirounga angustirostris; assembly: GCF_029215605.1. NCBI lineage: Eukaryota > Metazoa > Chordata > Mammalia > Carnivora > Phocidae > Mirounga > Mirounga angustirostris. Next base: position 57,066,168 of record NW_026991721.1, read on the forward strand.
GTAGGAACTTGACCTAGTATGGAACTGGGAACTAGGTGGTTAGGGAGAGTTTACATGAGGAAGTAACATTTGTTGAGCTGAGGTATGAAGGATAAGTTAGAATTAACTAGATGAAGAGGTAAGAAAAGAAAGCTTTGGGTAGAAGGAAGAGCAAGGACAACACTAAACCACATGTGGATATAACCTCCTACTAATAACCTTTCAGTCTCTAACAGCTAGCATTTAAGATTTGTAAAGATTTACAATGACCCTCTGAGAAAGTACTGTTACTATTCACATTTTATAGAATGGGAAGCTGGGGACACAGGTTAAATAACCCGCTCAAGGTTGCACAGCTAGTAAGCTATAGAGCCAGGATTTTAATTAGGCAGTCTAACTGCAGACCCCATGCTCTTAGCCATTGTGCTGTATTGCCTTCCTCTTGTTTCTTACCATTCTAGCCTGTACGTCATACAGACTGGAACATAGGTCTGATCTATGTTCCTCCCCTTTACTCCCTCCCTTTAGAAACCTTGATTGTTTCCTATCACCTACAGGATAAAATCTGAATTCCTTAGTATGATGTAAGTGCCTCACAATTTAGTACTACTTATCCTCATCATCTGCTACACCTTCCTAAAACTGCATGCCATTGCTCAAATGTAATAAACTCTATCTTTGCATATGCTGTTCTCTTTGCCTAGAATGCTCTTTTTTACTTCTCTTTTGGTGAAACCCTACTCATCCTACTCACACTTTAAGTACTCAGCTTCAATGTTACTTCCTTGGTAAAGCTTTCCTAATCATCCATCCTGAGTTAATCAGACCCTTACATGTCCTCTAAAACAGTAAATTCTGTGTTCCTGGTCTGAAGTCTTTTCAGCAAAGCAGGAATCCTAGGTCTTTTCCTTACCACACCCCGTTCCTAAGAACTTTGGGTCTACCTCCCCGATGCCTTTCAAGTAACACCGTTCTTTGGTCCTACTGCCACTGCAGTTACCACCTCACTCTGTTCTGCCTGTGGGCTCAATGTTGTGCCAGATTCATCTTTTGAAAAAGCACAAGTAAGCCGTTCTGCTCAGGACACTGCTTTTCTGGTGTGCTTCCGACAAGTCACTGTTAGTCTCCACTAGACTTCCCAGTGTTCTCTCACCTTCCTTTTAGCACTGCCCAAGTCTGTGTTCTTTGGCCTTGTATTAAGGTGAGTTATAGGTATGTTTCTTTCTCCACAGGATTGTAAGCCTGTTTTGTTTTTTTTTTAAGTTTTTATTTATTTATTTGACAGAGAGAGTCACAGCAAGAGAGGGAACACAAGCAGGGGGAGTGGGAGAGGGAGAAGCAGGCTTCCCGCTGAGTAGGGAGCCCAATGTGGGTCTCGCCCCCAGGACCCTGAGATCATGACCTGAGCTGAAGACAGACGCTTAACGACTGAGCCACCCAGGTGCCCTGTAAGCCTGTTTAATTTAGGTTTGAGTCTCCAATATAGTATCTTCAGGTGTTTATTTCATGTTTATGGTTGAATGTCCCTGGTTAAATTTCATTAATTCCAAGTAAAGAGTAACCCATCTTATATATTTTGAAGAATCTGTATTGCAAATAGTGTTTTGGTTTTCTAAAGATTCGGTCCTAAAGGGAGGGAAATTTCAGCTTTAGGAAAATTGCCTGTGAGGAACTCTTCATACTTCTCAGTGATGCCAGATATATGGGATGTTATTTTATCTAATGCTGTTAAAGTTACTTAGCGTCTTTAAAAATGGAGAAAATGACACCTGCCTTGCCCACACCACAAATTAGTTGTAGCAAAAACCCTTTGAACAAGGAATGTGTAAGTGCTTTGTGCACAAAAAGGACTATACTGATAAGACAGGTATAGGTTGTAGTTGAGGTGTGCTGGAAAGAGCCCTGGATTTAGAAGACTTGAGTTCTGGCTCTGCAGTCCTGTAGGTTGACCTTGAAGCAGGCATTTTCTTCTAGTCTTTTAGTCTGTAAAATTGGAATGAATATGCTTGCCTCTTAGGGTTCTTCAGGAGGGATTAATTGAGATGTGAGAAGTAGCCTTCCTTAAATTCTTGAAGTCTGTTAAAATGTTAGGTTTGGGGGTACCTGGGTGGCTCAGCTGGTTAAGTGTCTGTCTGCTCAGGTCATGAACCCGGGGTCCTGGGATCAAGCCCCTCATTGGGCTCCCTGCTCGGCAGGGAGCCTGTTTCTCCCTCTCTCTCTCTCTCTGCCACTTCTCCTCCCCCCCCCCCCCAGCTTGTGCTCTCTTGCCCTCTCTCACTCATGCTCTCAAATCAAAATCTTAAAAAAAAAAAAAAAAAAAAAGGTTTGTTGTCTGTTTTTTTTTTATCATGGCCACATTAAATACATTCCCATTTATTTTATTAGTTAGCATATTAACAAATTTGGTTTTTGAGGCAGTCTAGCATCCTATTTAGAAATCCAGCCCTTATTAATATTTGTGTTTGTTCATTTCTTTCGGAAGTTAAAGGCATCACATTGTGTGTGATAGGGGAAGTGGATTTGGAACCAGAAAGACCGGGGGATTCAGTGCTGTGTAGGAGGTAGAGACAGAAGATAAAGCAGAGGGGATGGGGAGAGAGGGAGAGAGAAGAGAGAGGTGTCATCTGGGTTTTTTAGCTACTTAAAGTCTGTTTGAAACAAACCAGATCCTGGGCAGAATCCTTATTCTCTAAAGCTTATGTTCTGAAGTCACAAGTTGTCTCAAATCAGCAGACCTTGCTCAGACATACACATAAATTGTAAATTTCCATCTCGGGCAGAAGATAGCAAATCTTGGGCACCTGGGTGGCTCAGTTGGTTAAGCGACTGCCTTCAGCTCAGGTCATGATCCCAGGGTCCTGGGATCGAGTCCCACATCGGGCTCCCCCTGCTCTGCGGGGAGCCTACTTCTCCCTCTGCCTCTGCCTGCCACTCCCCTGCTTGTGCTGTCTCTCTCTCTGTCAAATAAATAAATAAAATCTTAAAAAAAAAAAAAAGATAGCAAATCTTCAGCCTAGTTGTCACAAGTGTTCTAGCATGAATGTAGGGTGGGTGACTAGAAGACCATTAAGGTCTCTTTCGACTTTGAGATTCTGTGATTTGTTGACCAGGTATAGAAAACTGCTTTTATTTAGGTGTGGGTTTTTTTTCCCATTTTTAAAAATTAGGCTTTTAAGACCAATGTAATTATAAATTGCACTCTTCTCTGTGGCTTTTATTTATGAAAGCTTGTAAATACCTTGACTGTAGTTCCAAATACCTTTCATTGTGCCCCATGCACAGTTGGTACTACCAGTTTCCAAGGACCACCTCCTGTCATCAGGATTAATGAAGCATCCACCTGTGCCTTGCTTTGGAGATGGGACCCAGTAGGGTAACAAACAAAAATGCTTGTTTCTAGGGGATTTGCTTTTTTCTTTTTTCCCCCCTGGAAAGGAAGAAGATCTAACTGGTGAAGTTTTGACCAGATTCTGAGGAGATTAGTTCTGTGGCAAAGATTTTTGTTGTTATTGTTGAGAATGGTATCCTGGAGAAAGAATCATGGGAAGTTTTGGAGGTGCTTTAGATATGATCTATCCAATGCCAATACCCTTCTTTTACTGAGACCCAAGCTAGGGCAAGTGACTTGCCTGAAGCCATAAATTTAGTAGGTGATGGATTCAGAACTTACCTTCAGGGGCTTCCAACACCAAATCTAGGGTGTTTGTTTGTTTGTTTGTTTGTTTGTTACCATTGGTGTGTGGCTGTCTCTAAGAGTAGTTGCAAATATTTACATTGAAACTGTTCCTCCTTCAGTTTCTTTTACCTTTCTCATCATCAGTTCTGTGTTTGTGCGCAAACATTGTGCTAGATATATTGCCTGTAGGGACAGATCCGTTTACTCTTCTGTGACAATGAAACAGGGTGAACAGGTTCTTAGGTGTTTTGTAGAAAGACCTTCTTGAGGGAGAACTGAATAGGGCCTCTTGGATGTTATAATGAATCCTCTCTGGGTTTTGATTTGCCCTCTGCTTTTCTCCCCAGGAAGCTGCAGGCTTACCAACACTGCCTCATTACTCAGCACTACCCTCTGGAGAGGGAGAATGAGGCCTGGTAAGTAAGCTTCCCTCCAGCCAATGGAGTTTCTTCCAATCTTCTTTCTCCATGGCTTCTCACCCTTGAGATATGTCCACTGTCCCTTCCAGTAGAAAATTCTTCTATGCTCGCCTCTTCAGAGGAGTTTTGGTCCTTTAATGTTTCTAAAGCTGTTGTATCTTCAGAAAAAAAAATTCTTTAGTGGTAACTTTTAAAATTAGAACTGTTTGTTTGGATTAAAAAGTTGATTCTTATGAGGAAGTATAGAGGAACAGGGTTTCTTTGAGCCACTGAGAATGTGCTAGCTTTTATTTATTCATTTGATGGTTGTTTATTTAAGAGCAGTAGAGAATAATGTAGAGACCACATAGACAAGTCACTACCTATGTGACTAAGTCACTTAATTCCTGAGACTCAGATTTTCTCATCTTTAAGATAGAAATAAAGCCTACGTAGTTGAGAGGACTAGATGAGATGACCATGTAAGAGGATGGTCTCTGGAGAGACCCAGCTGGACTCCAGTTTTGGCTCCAACACTTACTAGCTGTGTGGACTTGGGCAAGTTATTTAATCTTTCTCAATTTCCTTTTCTGTAAAATAGAGATGGATAATCATAGTATTTGTTATCGTGTCATTGGGTTATTGTGAGGACGAAGCAAAAAAGTGTTTAGCACAGTGCCTGGTGCATACTAAGTGCTCATTAAATGTTAGCTATTAATTACAACAGTAGCAGCAACAGCAACAATAGTCTGTAGGTATTTATGATGCTAGGACATCAGGTGGCAGAGGAAAGACTAGAAGGCATCGCATAGGGCAGTGGATCTATAAGAGCATTTTCCCTACCAGCTTTCTTAGTGAGAGGGCCTATAGGGACTGAGAGGCTCTCATTGGGCCTACAGCTTCCTATAGTGAAAGCTTCCCTTCCAGCCTAGTAGGCTGAGGTGGGAGGTTCAGAGGGACTTCAGAAGACAGTGAGAAGACCAGTCTGGCAGGGTGGAGGGTTTGGGTAAGGGCATAAATAACTCTAGAAGGTAAAACTGGGGCTGGGTCCTGGAGGGCCTTGAAGGCCAGGTGAATTCTTTGTATTAGAACCACCCTACTCTGGGCCATCTCAGTGGAAATTGCTCTCTTTCAGTTTTTACTTCATACTTTTAAAAATGGTAATACACATTATTATATTTTTTAATGGCAATACTCATTAAAAGCTGTAACATCTACATTTTAAACAAAAATAGTAAAACAAACACCCATGCACAGGAGATGTAATATTACCAGACCCTTTGAAAACACCCTCTGTGCATCACCAACCCCTTCCAACCTCTGAGTGCTATCCTGAATCTTGTGTTAGTCATTTATTGTTTTCCTTCCTTCTTCTCTCCTTTTATTTATTTATTTTTTTAAAGATTTTATTTATTTGACAGCGAGAGAGGGAACACAAGCAGAGGGAGTAGGAGAGGGAGAAGCAGGCTTCCCGCGGAGCAGGGAGCCCGATGTGGGGCTTGATCTCAGGACCCTTGGATCATGACCCAAGCCGAAGGCAGACGCTTAATGACTGAGCCACCCAGGTGCCCCCTCTCCTTTCTTTTAAAAATGGTTTTACCTATCCTGGTCTTTTGGGAACACAGAGCAGGGGCTGTGGATTCAGGCAGGAGCCATGTGGCCTGCCCTTTGCCTAGCTAGGCCGGGAGGAGGCTTGGGGGAGTCCTGATGCTGCTACTGGAGGCGAGCGGCGGCCTTGTGGTGGGGGAAAGGGAGGCTGGAGAAACTGGCCACCACTGGCCCGGGCTTCGGCTTCGTGGGCAGCCGTGAAGAGCAGGCCCGGACGCTTGGCAGTTTTGGCTGAGAGGTTCCAGAGGAGAGTTCATTCCTCTGCAGCTGCACAGCTGGAAGCTGTTGCCTGGAGTTTAGATCCGAGGAGGGGGGTGGGAATCTCTTGTATTCTTTTGAGACACAATATCAACTCTTTCAGGTGCTGGGGAGCTTCAGGGCTGACGCAGTGCCAGATGTAGCCAGGACAGTTTTAGCAGGCCTGCCTCCTATTTTCACCTCATACATTTCCTGGAGTGTTGATTATGCCAGTCATTAAATTATGTTTGCCACTTTGCTTTTCTATAAAAGCTTTGGTTTTTGCTTTGGCTTGGCTTTCCTGGTCTTTCTTTGAATAAAGAACTTTCTACCAATAGCAGTTGCTAACCACAGACTGCAAGTGATACTGTGGGAAAGCTAAGGGCCTGGGAGAAGAAGCCGGGTGATGGGGGTCTCTGCAGCAATGGGCCTTGGTCTGACTCCCACCACTCACTCCAGTCATTCTCTGGTGCCCAGAGGGTTAAATTTGGAAACCTGCCATCCACATGTATTTCAATGGAACAGATTCAAGGAGCCCTAGTGTGCTAGATACTGTGGGGGATCATAGAGAGAGACGGAACTGGTTATGCCCTTGACATTTACATTCTAGATGTGAGGACAAGACTTCCATGCTTATATAGTTAAGGCAGCACAAATGCTGAATGCAGAATGTAGACACATTTTTGTGATTACCAATGTAATACATGTTTATTTAGAATGAATTCAAATATAAAAGAAACATATAGTATAGAAACTCCCCCACAGTCTAACTCCTCCCTTAGATAACCACTGATACCTGTTAAGGAATATTTGAGGAGTTGAGATTTGAGCTGGACCTTAAAGTAAAATTCAGAGAGGCAGCCTGATGGAAGGAGAGCAAGCATCCTGAGGATCCAAGCTCCCACTCCAGGGAGGAGCACCCCCACTAGCTTTCTTGACAAACAGCCAGCTTCTGCTTGGACACCTTGGTGACTAGGTGCCAAAATGCCCATAACAGGAATTAACCTTTGTTAAGCACCACCTGCTAGTCAGTGTGTTGGGCACCTTATAGATGTTACGGGATTAAGCCTCATTATAACCTTGTAAAATAGATATCTTTATTTTTGTTTTACAAATAGGGATACTGAGGTCCAGAGGTTACCTGCCCGGTCACACAGCAGCAAGTGGTGTAGAGTTGGGCCAGTCACTAGCTGTGTGATCTTGGGCAAATTATTTCATCTCTGTGGCTCAGTTTCCTCCTCTGTAGAGTTGAGTGGTAATAGTACCTGCTTCACTAAGGGAGTTTTTCAGATTAATGAGTTAATACACATTAGGTCAGCAGAACAGGGTGTGCGTGGCACATAATATGCACTCAGTAAGCAATAGCTGCTATTTATTATACCTTGTTTTCTCTCTTATTCTAATAAGAGAGATCTGTCTCATCTCCCCACTTCTATATATGGCCTTTCTGTCTGCCCAGCCATCCCCCACATTTTCCTCTCCTTTACAATTTCTCCCTCTGCTTCCAGCCATTCCCTGTCTTCATCATGTCTCATTCCTCATCTTTCCATTCTCTCTCATTTTCCCTTTTCGTATCCTCATTACCTGCCTTTGGTTGTGGCAGCCTTCTGACCTGCCTCCCTGCTGGTAGTCTCTTTCTTTTATATACTAGAATAATTTCTGAAAATACGGTTCTCACTGTACCACATCTCTGTGTTAAAAACAGACAACAAAATAAGCATTCAGATCTTTATTTGAGTTCAAGATTCACCAACTCCGACCTCACCTCACAACTTAAAGGTCTGTTCCAGACTACTTCCACAGTCTTCTCTGTTTTCCCTTCTTCCCCACTCTTCTATTTCTATCTGGGGAAATTTTACCTACATGTTTTAAGATCCACATTCATATATCACTTCATTTTCTTAGTCTTTTTTTTTCTCCCGAGATTTTCTTAGTCTTTTTACCTACTTTCAACTAGTTGGAATTTTTATATCCTTTTGTGGGAGTTATCACATACTGTTTGAAATACAGTTTTCAAGGCACATTTCTTATCTCCTGTGTAATTATAACCTAGCTAAGTGTAGAGGCTGGGTTTAATTCATCTTTGTATACTCCCTTTATGTCCTGTAGCGGTGCCTTGCACATAGTAGGTGCTTAATAAATATTGGTGGTCTAAGTAAAAGCTGGGGGGGGGGGCGGTCCTGATGACTGGTGGGTTTCTCTCCCAGTGGTTGTGAGAGTCACTGTTCAGTGGGTGGAAACGCTGTGGTTTTGTTTTCTGAGTCCGACATCTTTTCTTTTGGGCCATGGGGGAGAGGCAGAGCCTGTAGGCTCTGCCCATGGGTCCCAGTGCCTGTGCCTGTGCCTGTGCCTGTGCAGGGGCTCCAGCCAGTGCCTTCCGTACTAGGTCCCGTGCCTTGGCCCCTCGGCCCCTCCCCACAAATGCTCAGCGGAACAGGGGATTAGGTTCTGGCAGCACAGCTGGGATTTTGGCGGCCATTCCACAGCCGACAATAGCGCGCAGCCACCCGGACAGGACAGCGCAGGCCTGCGCTCCAAGGCCACAGTCTGCCTGGGCTGCTTGTTTGGGTGGCCGAGGGGGAGGAGCGGGCCCAGCGCGGCGTCCTGGCCTTGCCACGCAGAAGGTACGGGCTGGAGAGATTCCCTCAGGGAATGGGCTGGCGGGGGGGCGGGGGGGGCGGGGAGGTGGCCTTGTCCCAGGGCAGGCGGCGCCCGCGAAAGGAGGCCGGCGCTTTGTGTGTGAGCGGCATGTGTGTGCTTAAAGACACAGCCGCCCCGCCCTGGAGCCGGCAGGAAGCTGCCCCGCGTGAAAGGGCCTGTGTCCTGCTCACCCTCCAAAGCCTCTGTTCCCGGCTCTTCCTCCCTGCCCCGCGCGCCGCCAGGCAGGGGCTGATCTAATCATCAGGGCAGTCCGTTGCTGGCCAGAGAGATGGACAGGCTGTCACTGCTGTGTTAAGAGAGCGAAGGGGGAGTGTCCGGGTGATACCAGGTTTGTCAGGCAGGCCACTGTGAGATGTGTTTTGTGTATTTACGCCACAGTTTGCCTCGGCTCTGGCCACTGTTGCGGTTCAGGATTTTTTGTCTGCTGGCTCCCGCGTGCCTCCCCCCTCATGCGTCCTATTCTCTTGCTCGTGGGCCTAGCCTTCCCGGCCCCTCCTGTCCAGGGCGCCCCTCCCTCCTTGCCCCCGACTGCCGCCCCTCCCCCCCTTGCCGAGAGTTCTCTGCTTTCGCCGCGCTCCCGGATCACGGAAGCTTGCTGTGCCTTTAAAGAAAGCAGACTCCTGGCTGTGACGTACTTCTGGCTGTCAGCCAGGAAGATCGCTCCTGCCAGGCTGACTGAGAAGAAAACCAACAACTTTTCTTTTGTGTGTGGGGTTACTTTCCACTAGCCCCCCCTTTCTCCTCTCCTTTCAAGATTTAAATGCTAATGGCGGATTAAAACCTGTAGATACGTTTGGCTTTGGGAGTCTGGTAAGGCCCCCCCCTGCACTGAGACTTTTTCTCCCTCCCTCTTTCTCTGGGTTTTTGTTCAAACATGGACGAGGGGGTGCGGTGGAGTCTCCCCCCCCTTTCCTGCGCCATCCTTAAAGGGGAGGGAGAGGAGAGGGAGCGCAAGTAAACACTCAGAAACAGGCGCTGGGAGCAGAGCTTGCCAACATCCGGGAGTTGGCGCCTTTGAGAGCAAAGGGTTGCTTTCTTTCCCCCTCGCCTAGATGTCAGCTTGTTTTTGTTCAGAGGGGGGAAAGCGTGCGCCTGCACACTGAGCTGTAGAGACAGCTCAGGAGAGCTTCTCCATTCCTGAGTGAGGCCTGGGTGTGTACGCAGTGGTGGGGAGCGAAAAGGGTTCATTTTGTCAGCTGGTAGCGACCAGGGTGTGTGAATATAGTAGTGCGGTCAGGTGCTGATGAACTGCTGGAGTGTGCTTGGGTGTGTATGTGCAGTATATGGCTGTAGGCCCCAGGTCTACTTCATGAGGCAACCCTTTTGCCCACATCTTTCTGATCTGGACCCTGCAGAGCATGGGGTTGGGGGGAAGGCAGATACCAGTAAGCCACTTTTGAAGAAACCAGAGAAATCTTGGTTTCCCTTGACGCCCTTCTCCTGTTCCTCACGAGGGCTCTGGGCCAAATTCTAGGCTACACAGAAGGGTTGGTCTGTGTGAAGGGCAGGAGGGGCCTGAGTCCAGACTAAGTCCCTTTAGGGGGCCCAGGGAATACATCCAGCAAGCTGGTTTGCCCTGACTTCAGGAGTGCAGAGAAACCCTTTGGACTTAGATGAGACAGCCTATCCAGGACTCCCCAGGAGTTGAAAAGGATTATATTTTTTCCTCCTTGGCTTCTGTTGGAGCTGCTGGTCCTTGGGCCTTTTACCTCCTCCAAGCCTAGAGATGCACCAGCAAGATATTTCTTACTTTGTTCTTTATGATGCGTTAGCCTATGGCGACATAGCTTGGCCTTTGCTGGGCCCCTCTGAGGTAACCTACCAGGTGAGGTCTGGGTGCTTGTTTGCCAGTGCCTCCTGACCTATCCCTCCCACAGTCAGAGGAGGAGGAACACCCTAAAGATCAAGGTGTTTACCCTGTGGATGTCGAGTTCACTTAGATGGTGGGAGTATCTCTTTTAGGTGTACAGAGCATGGAATTTTTATGGCTACAGGCAGGCAGGCTGTCAGGGTAAGTAGTGGTAAACCTTGCCATTGAGCATGGTCTTATAGATAGGACAGACATTTCCCTTCTGAGCTCTGAGCCTTTGGAAACATGGGGTAGAGAGGGGGCGGGGCTTGGGGAAGGACGCTTTGAGGTGGGAGTTTGTGTGGGCTTTGGGCCCAGAAATTCTGAGAGAGGGAGCTATCACTTAAGAGAAGGATGGTTCAGTGGAGGCAAGGGGCTCGTGAGTGGAGTGATCAGTACAATTTTGTTGCTTTCTGGGACCAAAGGTCACTTTGGTGTTATCTTGAGGAAGGGCTGGTGTTCAGGCAGGCAGTAAGTGGCTAAGAGATGGTCTTACAAGGAGCTGGCACCCAGGCTAGGGGGTGGGGTAAGGAGAGCAGCACTGCCACAACTCAGACCTTCTCGCCCTTGGCCTATCACTTGGTTAACCTTAGAACTGAAACTTCTAGAACAGACCCCAGAGCTTAGCAATCTGACCCTCTGGTCCTTTTCCTTGCATCTAAGCAGGTGGTTTGCATTAGCTTCAGCCCTGGTAGAAAACCATGGCTAGGTTTTAACTCTTTAAGACCCAGAGAGAGTCTGAGCTAGGTGGCTGTGCGTCTCTTGAGCATCATTTTCCTTGTCCTGATATATCTTCTCTAGAAACATAGAGGGGTTACTGTAAATGTGGGAATTGGTCCTGATGTAGGAATTTACATTATATCAGTTTTGAAAATGTAAAGAGGATGCAAGGCCTTTAGTTTATAAAGCAGCTGCTTCTGTGTGTGTCTTGGTTCCTTCTTGAGCTTTGGGAAGAGAGGCCACCTTATCAGCTCTGTGAAGCCTCTGTTTGGGATTCTGGGGGCACTTCTTTTCAAAGAAACGGGCGGGTAGGAACTCTGAAGGTGCCTTGAGAAGGCTTGCATTCCTGGGCTTTGTTTGTTTGTTGATTGATTGGGGGATGTGGGTGGGTGATACCTGATCAAGTTGGGGTGGATCTCAGCAGATCCTTCTGTGAAATGGTTCTGAGCTACAATCGTGGGGATCTGTTTTTCCATCGCCATGACCATCACCCAGTCTTCTGGGTGGGGCTTGCCTCAGATTTCAGGGGGAGGGTGGGGAGGATGGTGCTTTGGCTGGGAGCCCTTGGGTTCTAAGCCAAGGCCTGCTTAAAGCTGTAGTCTCAGTCCAAGGACTAGCTGTGCCACTGGCTTCAATCATTCATTACCCAGAGAAGTGAATGGCTGGCTGTCCTAGCAGGTCCCACTCCAGTGTCCTGTGTCTGGGAAAATGCTTTATGGGCTTTGAACTGACAAGGTCATTCTGGAGTTTGTTGATTATTGGATTCCTCCTGTTTCTGTGTCTGGGGAGCATAGAAGAAGGCATTTGGCCTTGACACGGGTTTTCCTGAGCAGTGGAACTAGTTTTAGAAAGGCTTCCCCCGGGGAGGACATAAGGATTGTATGTTTTGCCTCTGAGATGAAGGGAAGAGTTTGTTTAAACCTCAGGTCATTTTTAGCAACACAGCTGTGGAATCTCTCAGAGGGGGCAAGATCTACCTCTGGTTACAAATAAATAAAATTTCTGACTGAAATTTTGGACCTCTTCAAAAGGATAGCAAGTCTAGAGGCAACAGTGGGGATGAGGGAGAGGTGATCTGAGCCTCATTTCCCTTGTTCCTGAATAGCATAGACTTTTTTTTTTTAATTTTAAAATTTTTATCTATTTAAATTCAATTAACATATAGACTTTCTTTATTTTTTATTTTTATTTATTTATTCATGAGTCAGAGAGAGAGAGAGAGAGAGGCAGAGGCAGAGGGAGAAGTAGGCTCCCCGCCTAGCAGGGAGCCCAGTGCAGGACTCGATCCCAGGACCCTGGGATCATGACCTGAGCCGAAGGCAGACACTTAACCATCTGAGCCACCCAGGCACCCTTATTTATTTATTTATTTATTTTAGATGCCCCAGTAGAGCATTTGGCTATTGCTGCCTTCACCGCAAGGGCCAGGCATGGTCCCTCTAACTTTAGGCTTGCCAACCAACCAGAAAAGTCTTTTTGCGGTACAATAGTTAAGACCATCTGTCTGTATCCTTGCCTGGCCCCAGGGAGCTACGAATCCAGTGCCGACGGGTAGGCCATGCTGGGTGAAAATCATCCAAGACTGAGAAACACATAGGCCCTTTAGCTTCTCTGCCCTCCTGAGAGCTCCCTTAACCACTTCCCTTGCTCTTGCCAAAGCCCAGGTGAATGGGCTCATTTCCAAGACTGTGACGTTGGTATGACAGGTGGAATCTTGTTGGGTTTTGTGGGGTCAGGAAGCACTTAAATATAATTAGCATTTAGTTACATTTAGCATTTAATTATTTTCTATTATTTAAAGTTTCATGTATGTTTAATTTCACTCCTCATCCTGCTGTAAGCTCCTCAGAGGCAGGAACCATGTCAGTGTCCCATTTCCCATGTAGCTTCCAGCACAGAATGAACATATGTATGGACCTTTTTGCTTGGTTGATAAACACACTACACTTACATAGGAAGGACTAAGAATGATGGGGAGTGGAATCATCAGATTTATGTGTATCTTTCCCCTACTAGACAGTAAGTACCTTACGGACAAGAATGGTGTCTTTCTTATCCCCAACACATTGTGTACAGAAGGTGCTTAGCAAATGTGGGGCACCTGGCTGGCTCAGTTCATTGTGTCTGACTTCGGCTCAGGTTGTGATCTTGGGGTCCTGGGATCGAGCCCCAAGTTGGGGGAGCCTGCTTCTCTCTCTCCCTCTGCTCGTGCACATACTCTCTCTCTCAAGTAAATAAAATCTTAAAAAAAAAAAACAAAAAGTGCTTAACAAATGTTGGGTCCATAGGACCCACACGTTGGAGATGCTAATATATGGGGAGAGATATAGGTGATGTGACTGAACCACTCATGTTCTTCATGGAATAGTGACAGACTGAGTACCTGTGACAGGACGGGGAGGTGGGGCTGATTGCTCCCGTGCTTTGTAGGAATTGTGGGGGCTGCTGGGAGATGTTGAGGAATATTTAGTTACCAGGTCTGTGGTTTCTTGAGCAGGTTGGCAGGCAGATGGCCAATTCCCAGTGGGAAGGGAAATTGGGAGTAGGAATACCAGGATAGGTACCTAGTCTTTCATTAAATGTCTCATGAGATCTCTGCCAGAATTGAATCTGGCATCATCCAGTCCCTCATTTGAACTGTATCTTTGACATTTCTGTGGGAGATACAAAAATCCAGAATTTGGAGAGGTTTCCCTCAAGAACTTGGTTATTGTTAGGTAGAATTTGGGCACCTACAGAAAGAGCCAGAAATCAATCTTTCTGCTTAAGATAAGTGATCATTTAGCTTATACCTACCATGTGCCAGGCAATGTTAACACTATGTTAACACAGGCTGTTTGTGTTACCTGCTTTGTCTTGAAGCCTCACAGTAACCCAGAGAGGTGTTTGCAAATCCCATTTTGCAGATGAGGAAACCGAGACTAAAAGAAGTTATGCTGCTTGTCCAAGGTCATATGGAATCGCCATTCAGACCCACCTCTGGCTGAGAAACCATGTTTGTTCCATGTTTTAAGGGCACCATGTCCCAAAGAACAGGGTTGGAGGACAGCCTTGAGTGTCACATTTTCTGTGGAACAGAAAGATTGTGTGTAGAGTTTGTGGACATTGAATTAAAGGCAGGACTCGGGCGCCTGGGTGGCTCAGTTGTTAAGCGTCTGCCTTCGGCTCAGGTCATGATCCCAGGGTCCTGGGATCAAGCCCCACATCGGGCTCCCTGCTCAGCAGGAAGCCTGCTTCTCCCTCTCCCACTCCCCCTGCTTGTGTTCCTGTTCTCGCTGTCTCTCTCTGTCATATAAATAAATAAAATCTTTGAAAATAAATAAATAAATAAATAAATAAATAAATGCAGGACTCTTTACTGTTATGATAAGTTTTATAGTAATTTTAATGTGTACTTTGAGCTTTCTAAAAATACCCATGTGCCTTGTTGGGTTAAATGCTGAGGGAAGAGAGATTTAAGTATTCAGAGCCAGTATATTGAACCACTTCCCTCCTTGTCCTTCATTATGGATATCTGATATAATTAACTGCTCTTCTTCTTCTCTTGGTTTCCAGGTTTATTGGGGTGACTGTTTGGTGTCACCAAGATGACGCTCCATGCCACCCGGGCAGCTGCACTCCTCTCTTGGGTGAGTAGTCTTCCTCTCTTTGGTCTGAGATTCTCCAGGAGGTTTGCAGAGGCGGAAGAGGAGTTTTTAGGAGCCATGACTATGTGAAGTCTTCTCATCTCCAGATGAAGAAAATACAGTTTTCCCTTGCCTTTCCCCTTAGTTGTTAACTTTTACTATTTCTGGCAATGTTGCTCCTGACAGTGATCCATGACACCACTTGTGTAGCTTAGAAGAGAACTCCCTTCTAAGCTTCTATATACCTCTTAGGAGCGGTCTGTATTTCCTTTTGGTCATGGAAACCGTAGTTGGCTGCAGGGCAGCACGGAGACCCATCTTCATTTGCTTCCTGTGCATTTTCCTGACTAGAAGGGTTTATCCTGAGCTTCACTGACATTCAGGGACTTTGGTCTTGAAAGGCCTTTTATCGTAGGGCAAGGTTCTCCTCGCTTTCTTTACCATGTTTCTGTCTGCTTCCATTGTCCTCCTGTTGCCTTCTTGATTACTTAAATCTTTGTGTGATTACTTAAATCTTTGTGCTAGGTCTTTTCATATATCTTCTGTCCAAGATGAACAATGGCAAATGAAAGAGTAATACCAAGCATTGGGAACATAAAGCTGCAGGGAAGCAGAAGAGGACACAGAGTGTAGTGATGACAAACCTGATGGAGTCAGACAGCCTGACTTAGAATCACTGCTGTGGCTGGGGTGTGTGACCCAGGGCAAGTTACTTAGCCTCTCAGCGCCTTATTTTTAAAATGGAAATAATAAAAATACCTCATGGTGTTATGATGAGGATGAGGACATAATGTGTGTAGAAAACATCTAGCACTGTATCTGAATAAATAATAATTCTTGATACTTAAAGTTGCTGGGGCATGCTATGTGGTACAGGGTATTTTAGTAGTCACCTGACTACTGATCAATTAGGGCCAATGAAAAAGCCAACTTAAAAAAAATTATAGAATATTTTAAAGGAAATGAATGTTTAATTTCTTTCTTTTTTTTTTTTTTTTAAAGATTTTATTTATATGACAGAGAAACAGCGAGAGAGGAAGGAACACAAGCAGGGGGGTGGGAGAGGGAGAAGCAGACTTCCTGCTGAGCAGGGAGCCTGATTCGGGGCTCGATCCCAGGACTCTGGGATCATGACCTGAGCCGAAGGCAGACGCTTAACAACTGAACCACCCAGGCACCCAGAATGTTTAATTTCTAAGTAGGGTGGATTTAATAAGACACTGTGTTTGGGGCACCTGGATGGCTGTCAGTTAAGCATCTATTTTTGGCTTGGGTCATGATCCCAGAGTCCTGGGATTGAGTCCCAAGTCCCGCATGGGGCTCCTTGCTCAGTGGGGAGCCTGCTTCTCCCTCTCCCTGCCACTCTCCCTGCTTGTGCATGCTCTCTCTGTTAAATAAATAAATAAAATCTTAAAAAAAAAAATAAGACACTGTCTTTAATTACTGTTAGATCTCTAGACAGGAAATGTGTTTAATATACAAAATGTGCATTCTTTGTGTTCAGTTTCTGAAATAAATGAATTTTAGTTGTATAGTTTTAAATGGGTATTTTTATATTTATGTTTTACATATTTTATATTAAATTTCAGTGTTTTAGATCTATGTTAGAAACATTTTCTCTTCCTTTTCCTCCCCTCATCCCTAAGAAGGGCCTGGTTGGGTTTGGGGGCTGTGAGCTTTGTCTCCAGTTCAGTGGATTAACTGAATATTGGGGGATCCTTTAGCCACACTATTTTAAGTTGATCAGTATATTTATTTATTTAGGTCCTAGGCTTGTTTCTATTAGTGAGTACTACCATTACAGAGAAGAACCAATACAGGGCTAGTTCTATTAAATAGCAGGTATTTGTATACTTTATTCAAAAGTCAAAATAAACATGCATTAAAATATTAATACATGATAACAGAATTTTTTTTTAGAAATTTTCAATTTAAACAAAAGGCAGGCAGCTAAGGTGGATTTTATGATACTGTAGCAGTGTCAAATAATGCTTCTTATGTTAGTGGGAAGAGTGGCACAGAATATATACACGTGACAATTATAGTTGTGGTTTAGAGAAAAATGACGTAGGGAAAAAAGACTAGAAAGAAATACATCAAAATGCTAAAAGTGCATGCATTAAAATACTAGAATGAGTGGGGTTTTTTCCCCCCAAAGTTTCAGTAATTTATTTTATAGTGTAAAAATAAATTTATATTTTACTTGAAGTGTAGCTTGAAATTGTTCTCTATCCAGCAGTTACAGTGAATGAATTGTTAGTGGGAATAGGGAACTTCTTAAGATTTGACAACCTTAAGCAACCCTGAAAAACATTACAGGCAGCTCTTGGGTTCTGCAGTGAGCTAGGCCCTTATTCTTATCTTTTAATCCCTGACTAAAGATGAAAGAGTTTCTCCACTTACTCAGCTTTCCAACAGTTTCTCATTTGAGAGCAAAATAATGCACAGGAAGAAAATGCATTTTTATCTCTATGAAAGAAACTATTGCTGGATTATTACTTAATTGATAGGAGATGAATCCAGATTCCTTAAGTGACTTTAAGTCAGCTAACTGGTGTGATCTTTCAGTCTTGTTAGTGAACAAGCATTCATAGCCCTTAAAGTTTTCCTTTGATTATAGGTATTAAAAGGAGATGGTTTTGGATGCTTAAGTCTTGGCACTCTATTTTCATCTCGTGGAAAAGGATCTTGGCCTGGAATATTCAGAATCTTCCTCAAAAATTTACACTGGCCTTTCCTGACTAATTAGATTAGGCTTTTCCCCTCAAAAGGTGGTATAAAGGGGCACCTGGGTGGCTCAGTCATTAAGCGACTGCCTTTGGCTCAGATCATGATCCCAGGGTCCTGGGATCGAGCCCCGCATCAGGCTCCCTGCTCCGCGGGAAGCCTGCTTCTCCCTCTCCCACTCCCCCTGCTTGTGTTCCCTCTCTCGCTGTGTCTCTATCAAATAAATAAAATCTTTAAAAAAAAAAAAAAGGTGGTATAAATATGTGTGTGTGTATATATATTTATACACACACATATATATACAGATGATATAAATTGAAAGCTTCAGCAAGAGGTCACATTTTATGTTCTACACTTTTTTTTTTAACTTTTAACCTATTTTCATTTAGAGCCATCTAGAAGTGTTTTTTTTTTTTTAATTTTTTTTTTTTAAGATTTTACTTATTTGTCAGCGAGCAAGCGTGCACAAGCAGGGGGAGCGGCAGGCAGAGGGAGAAGCAGGGTCCTCGCTGAGCAAGAAGCCCAATGTGGGACTGGGTCCCAGGACCCTGGAATCATGACCTGAACCGAAGGTAGACACTTAACTGACTGAGCCACCCAGGTGTCCCTAGAAGTTGTGTATTTTTATTTTTATTTTTTTAAAGATTTTATTTATTTATTTGACAGAGAGAGACAGCGAGAGAGGGAACACAAGCAGGGGGAGTGGGAGAGGGAGAAGCAGGCTTCCCGCAGAGCAGGGAGCCCTTTGTGGGGCTCGATCCCAGGACCCTGAAATCATGACCTGAGCCGAAGGCAGACGCTTAACGACTGAGCCACCCAGGCGCCCCTAGAAGTTGTTTATAATATAAAAGTATATAGGAGCACCTGGGTAACTCAGTCAGTTCAGCCTCTCACTTCAGCTCAGGTCATGATTTCAGGGTCCCGGGATCGAGTCCCGAGTGGGGCTCCCCACCCAGCAGGGAGTCGAGTCGGTTTGTCTCTCTCCCTCTGCTCCTCCCCCTGCTCCTGCTCTCACTCAAATAAATAAAATCTTAAAATATATATATATATTTAACAAATAAATAGTATCTGTGGCTGAGTCATTTTTTTTTAATACTCTTAATTCTCTAGTGCAGTCAGCTAATTAAACTGAGAAGTAGTTTTGCTGCATCTGCTTCATTATTTTTATTTTATTAACCATAATAGTGCTTTGCATTTAGCACTTTTATTTTGTAATGTGTTCTTGCATTCATAATCCCATTTGAACCCACACTGGTCCTCTGAAGTAAACAATGTAGGGATTCCATCCATTTGGCAAGTGAGAAAGTAGGCACAGAGAGAAATAAGTTGATAACAAAGGTTCCTGGCAAGTTAGTGGAGGAGTTGGATTCAAAATCTTAATCTGGGAGCTCCCAGCCCAGTACTATCTATATTTTTATTTATTTCTTTTTAGTAATGTTTTATTTCTTTTTTTAGATTACTAAAAAAGAAAAGCCCCCCCACCCCTAGCATGGGGCTCAAACTCACGACCCTGAGATCAAGAGTTGCATGTGCTTCTGACTGAGCCAGCCAGGTGCCCCATAGTTCAGTACCTTTTAAAGAGCGCATTTATAAACAGTAGAATCTACTCATTGCACGTAACCACTGTGCTGAAGTTCTTACAAATACCTTGTCAAGCAGCTTGAGTTCCCTCCTTCCTCAGTCTTGCATATGGGATTGATTGATTTAGCAAACCCTTTTTTTCCTGTGGAAGTAACAAAGGTGAAGTTTAGCCCAGGCTTCTTCTGAACTTGGTTTTGGAATTCGTGAGGTTTTTCTGTAGAAGTTGACCGTATATGCTTGTTGAATAACCTGTGTACCTGACTCATTTACAGGTGACTGCTGGTGAATTTCCTAGTTGTAAAGACTGAGTTAGAGGGATGGCAGCCTGAAGGCAAAGAAAAGCAGGCAATTAAATTGGAATTGACAAGTTTTTCCCTAGGGTTCCCAGCTCTTCTTTTCCTTCCTCATTTTTTTCTTATTATCTTATTGCCTCATCATTTTTCCCTGTGACAGCCGAAATTTTATGTCTGGAAAGAATTTTTAAAATGCATTAATAACAAGATTTTATATCCGTGTGGGAGTATATAAAGCATTATGTAGTATTTAAGCTTTGAATAGATAGTTCAAAATTCTTGAGATAGAAAGGGCTGTAGTGTGATAATTTGAGCTACAGATGGTTATAGTGTAAACATACAAGAGACACAAAGGGCAATAATATAAAAAGCCTTTCTTTTTCCCACATCTGACTTTCAGCCATCAAGTTCCTGTCCCTAGAGGCAGTGGTGGTACAGTTTCTCGTGTATCCTTCCAGAAAACCATTTTATGGGACGCCTGGGTGGCTCAGTTGGTTAAGCGACTGCCTTCGGCTCAGGTCACAATCCCAAGGTTCCTGGGATTGGGCCCCGCATCAGGCTCCCTGCTCAGTGGGGAGCCTGCTTCTCCCTCTCACCTGCTTGTGCTCGCTCGCTTGCTGTCAAGTAAATAAATAAAATCTTAAAAAAAAAACCCATTTTATGCCGAGTTATAGTTAAAGTGTATCCCTAGTGCTGGAACATCATAGTATTTAAGCTCTCATTTAGTTGAAGCCAGAGGAAAGACTCTGACGGCAGCATTCAGGTGGCTGTCACTGGACGAGCAGGGACAGCAGCTCTCCTTGGCTGAAGTGAATGCTCCAGAAGGCCTGAGGCCTACAGCTGTGGGCACTCCCAGCGATCTGGCTGGCGGGTGGTCTGCCTCTGGGGGAGGAGCGAGCCGCAGTGCTCCCGTCACTTCCTCTGTTCCAGCAGGCTCCTCCCTGTGTTTTGCAGGTGAACAGTCTGCATGTGGCCAGCCCTGTGGAGGCCGTGCTGCAGCTCCAGGACTGCAGCGTCTTCATCAAGATCATTGACAGCATGTGAGTATGCGCCACACCCCTCGCCAGCCTCTCAGGTGAAGCGTGTGTTGGTGTGCTGGGCTGGGGACGGCAGGTACTCCCTTTCCTTACTGACGGCTGTGAGCAGAAGGCATGGGCAGGACTGCCAGCGTGGAGCCAGAGGCAAGGGCACACCAGCCTCCTGTTCTGGTCACTGAGTCTGTCTGTGGGAGAGGTTTCGCTCTTGTCCCACCCTAAGGCTTCCTCACGCTTGCCCAGGAGAGCCTGCAAGTCTCATTGCTATCACAGTGTTCCAAGAGCCTGCTCTGGAGCTCGCTGTCCTCTTGTCTCAATGAGTCTTCCATACCCTCTTCTTTGGGCTTCTCACAAGCCCTCCTGGCAACTTGTAGGGTCAGGAAGAAGAAAGGGGAAGCTCTTGTACTGGAGGGCAATAAGCAGCACCTAGAAATCTTATCTCTAACCTGTTAGCACAGCACAGATATGCCCTTTTCTAAACCATTTCAGCATTTCTGGGGTTTTCATCTGCCTCATTAACTTGCTTTGTGAGATCAATTAGCATTTGATAAGCTGCTTGTTGTCATGTAGCCAGGATTCTATTGAGCTTTGTTTTATGTCTGTCTTTAGCACGGTTCCTTTGAACATCACAGTTACCTGGAAATCAGTGGAGTGGGGCTTCCCCCTTATATCTTACCTCTCTGGAACCAAGCAAAGATGGGTCAAGCTATAACCTGCAGTTATTGTTCTAGGCTCATATAGTTCATCCTTTTTCCTCTCTCATCAACTTTCAGGAATTATGGAGGGCAAAACTGACCTTTTCACTTCTTTGTGCTGCGGGCAAAAGTAGAGGTCAGCCATAATATAAAGGATTGTGGAGACAGTGGAGAGGACCCTCCCTTTTTGTTGACTCTGAGCCCCTAGGTCAGGGACAGACTGAGGTGTTGAGGGTGTTTCTGTTGCACACACAGCAGGTAGGAACCAGTGCCATGTAATCGGCATCTGTGTGAAGCTGCCTGGCCACCCATTCATAGGGAAAGAAGGTAGAACTGATTCCCCTTGGGGTCCTCTGCACCTGGCTTAACACACTACATTGGTTAATGTTTGTTGAGTAAGTAAAGGAACGAAAATGTAGTTGATACTCTTCTTCAGCAAAGTCTAGTGGGGCTGAGTAGCCTGGAACAGAGTGGTTTTTGTTTTTAATCTTCTGAATGTAATTTTTGAAATGTATGTTGGTGGTGGGATGTTTTATAAGATGTTTTGAAGGTCCCTGTGGCTCTAACCAGCATCTGCCTTAGTGAAAAGAAGTTACTGTTTTCTTATTTTGGTATATAGATAGTACCATTTTGTCTCCCAGTTACCCAAGCAGGACCTTTCAGCAGCATCTTGAATTCCTCCCTCTCTTTGGCAGTGATTCTACTCAGTCACCATCCTCTCAGTTTGTCCTTTGAAGACTTCTCACATCCCTCCCTCTGCCTCATTCTGGGTACCAGGTCCTCGTGACCTCGTTCTCCTCTAATCTGTGCATATTCCAGGGCATACCTTCCTGCCATCCTGCTTACACTGTGATGCCCCACAGCTGGTGGACCTCAGTGACTCTTCGTTGCCAGGAAGTTGAAATCGAAAATCTTCAGCCTTGGTATTGAAGAGCTTTCATCAGGGGCTCCTCTCCTCCCACCAGTCTTGTTTCCTACTCATTTCTACCCCCATACCTTACCCCATTTTCTTTTCTTCCAATTTTATAGAATTTCCTAAGTTCTAGATTTTATTAATTGTATAATCCCAGTGCTGTTCAGCTTGTTCTTCTTGTCCCCCTTGTTGCCTATAAACTGGTGATGAGAGCCAAGCTTGATTTAACTTAAGGGTTTTTTTAATGCTCTTTTTTGTTTTGTTTTGTTTTGTTTTTTTGTAAGGATACTTCATCGGTGGAATTGTGCACCACTTATAAGTCAGCATTTTGCAATTCCTCATGAAAATAATTATTTTTCAAACCCTAATGAAGTAGTAAATCTAGACTGTTCACATCAGTGGCTGGTAAAACCATTAGGCTGACAATATCTAACCTACTACATAATTTTAACATCACTGAAAGAGGGGCAGCCAGGTGTGATACCCCTTGTGTTGTAACATACAATAGGGTGCAGCATGCTTTTTTTTTTTTTGACATAAGAATAGATCAAGGTTGGGCGCCTAGCTGGCTCAGTTGGTGGAGCATGTGACTACTGATTTTGGGGTTGCGAGTTTGAGCTCTATCTACGTTGGGTGTAGAGGTTACTTAAAAAAATAAAATCTGAAAAAGGGCAACCCTCTCGGATCCCCTCCCTCTTCGGGAGCTTTGTACTATCACTTTGCTATTGCTCAATAAACCTTGCTTTGCTTTCCAAAAAAAAGCATAGATCAAGGAGCTTTTGCTTTTGAGGAGATAAATTTCCTTGGCTTAATGACAAGAGCAGTATATATGTCCATGGGTAAGGATGTGTGTCCTTGGTTTAGCCAATGTAGGTTTATAACCTGGTGGGAAATTTTCATAGGGAGGGTTACAAATTCAAGATGCACATTTTCCAAGTTGTCTTCTGATGCACTGCCTGAGCCTTAGAGTAGGAGGAGGGGAGGTGGAGGGAAGGTGAGAGGGAAAGACAACACAATGTGTGAGCGTGTGCGTGTGTGTGTGTGCGCTTGCGCGCGCTAAGGGGAGGGGCTGTTGAAATTCCAGGTTAACCCTAATCTCCATCTCTGATACAGGACAGTGCAGACCACCTTCCTTCGGGAAAATAGATGTTCTTGGTGAATGTGTTCTGGCTTTTTCATTGCGATGCTGCTACGGTTGCTAACCTAAATCAGATGCTAGTTCTCAGGGGAAGACGGTGGAGGACGGCAGGGCTGGTGGAGATAGCAACTGTGGGAATCAAACAGGGCTTGTTCCTTGGCCACTTAGACTTCTCTCTGGGAAAATACATTGGCATCCACCTCTCTAGCAAATTTCCCTTTCTGTTTTGTGTATGAATAGCCTGAAGCAAAAAGGCTGTCCCATCTCTGATATCTGTGAGGCCTGAATAGCAAAATTTAGTGGAGTCATTTTGCCAGAAAACGTAAAGCACTGACGTTTGTGTTACTGATGTTGACCTCTGCTCTTCCTATTACAGAGCCTCCTTCATCTGTCAGTCAACCCATATGTACCGAGTACCTCCTATACCCTAGCTTCCAGGCGCGCAGTTGGTGTGGTCAATTGTAAATGATGCCCTTGTATCCGTCAGTGCTGTAGGAATTCTTGAGGAGTGAGGAGGCATGACTGGCAGTGGTTCTGGATGGCTTCCTGCCAGAGATAAGACTTGAAATCAGTTTTATTATTTATTTTTTAAAGGTTTTATTTATTTATTTGACAGGGAGAGGGAGAGAGAGCATGTGAGAGAGAGCACAAGCAGGGGGAGCGGCAGATAGAGGGAGAAGCAGGCTCCCGCTGAGCAGAGAGCCCACCATGGGGCTCCAACCCAGGAACCTGGGATCATGACCTGAGCTGCAGGCAGACGCTTAACTGACTGAGCCACCCAGGTGCCCCTTGAACTCAGTTTTGTTTTGTTTTGTTTTAAAGATTTTATTTATTTATTTGACAGAGAGAGACACAGTGAGAGAGGGAACACAAGCAGGGGGGGTGGGAGAAGAAGTAGGCTTCCCACTGAGCAGGGAGCCTGACGCGGGGCTCGATCCCAGGACCCTGGGATCATGACCTGAGCTGAAGGCAGACGCTTAACGACTGAGCCACCCAGGCGCCCCTTGAACTCAGTTTTAAAGGACGGGCTGGATGGCTCCAGGTCTAACATTTTTAAAGCATGTTCCGTGCAACTTATCCCAGGGGCTTAGTAAGGGAAAAAGAGGTTTTGTGGTCAGATAGGTTTGGGAAATAATGCATGTTATATTCTCTTCTTTAGACAATGTTCAGTTTGGTTTAACCCAGCATTTCCCGAACATTTAACGCAAGAACCCTCTCTGTTTTTATCTAATGGAATACACTTAAGGAAATTGCTGCTCTGTGCTGAGTGAAGGAGTCACAGTGTTCCAGATTGTGGGTGGGTAGGGAAGGTGGCTCTTTTAGGAGTCTGGGAGGAGATGAGCATCTCCTGAAGGCTCTGTAGGAGTCCCTAATCACAAACCAGCTATCCAGAAAATAGGGGGTTCACTTGGAAGAAACCTTTGTAATCCCGTGAGAGAGGGAGGGCAGTACATTCATGGTCTTGGCTTGGATGCTGCTTATGCTTTGCAGGATGTCTGGCGGTGCAAGTTCTCTGGTTCTAGGGCCTGCCCTGACCTTCAGAAAGTTGGCTGAAACCTGGAGATTCAGTAGAACCTGGAGATTGAGGAACAAGAGGCCCCTTTAATCAGTATCTCCAGCTGTAGTAGCCCAAGAAAAGTCCGCTTTCTGACTGGAATTGGAGCTATTCACCCCTGAAATTGAAACTGCAGTTAGTCTGAGCACCCAGGGCCAGGGGCCTGGGCTGTGTGAGAGCTCCCCCTGCTGCCTCCCTGCCCTCCTTGCTCTCTCAGCGGGTGGCTTGCCCTTCAAACAGACTAGCGCAGCAACAGCCCCTGATCAGAGCTGTCCCCGGGCGCCTGGGTGGCTCAGTTGGTTAAGTGTCCAACTCTTGATTTTGACTCAGGTCATGATCTCAGGGTCATCTGTGCTCAGCAGGGAGTCAGCTTGAGATTCTCTCTCTCTCTGCCCCCCCCCCCCCGCCCCGCTTGCTCCTGCTCTCTCTCTCATACATAAATAAAACCTTAAAAAAAAACAGTGTTGTCCCTTGGCTTTAGCCATCTCAGCCTTCAGTCTGTTGAACTTTGCCCTGGCACTTCAGAGCCTTGGGAATTTCCTCCTGTTCTTTCAGTCTTGGGCCTGTTTTTCCCTTTCCATCGTCTGTCTTACTCTAGCCACGTTTCCCTAGCTTCCTGACGTTTTCCAGTGGAGCCATTACAGACTGTTGAACCTAGCTTCCCCTTTTCCATGCTGCCATCCTCCCCTCTTCCCACAGAGCTTTTTCATATTACGGTTGGGGTGGCAGAGTGCCATCTTTTTCAGAAGGACCGCACGCCTCAAGTTCCCACTTCTCATCTACCACACAGTTCCTTCTGACCAAGTAGTGTTTTGGTATCTTCTCCCCTGCCTCCAGCATCTGGTCTGCTGCTTTCCCAGATCCAGTGCAGATCAAGCCTGAAGTAATGGGAAGGTGGAATGTAATGGAGTAGCAAGGAAGGAAGGACTGCTAACTACTCTGGTCCTGATACTTGTTCTTTTTCTAGCCATGGCACTGACGAGGGGCAGCAAATCCTGCAGCAGCCGGTGCCAGAGAGACTGGAATTTGTGTGCAGTTTTTTGCAAAGTAAGCACCTTTCTTTATCTTGCTAAGAAAGAGCTGCTTCCTCAACCTCTGGGACTTTGGAAGTCCAGGGGAACCAGCTCAGTGTCTGGAGGAGCAAAGGCTCAAGGCTACCGACGCTGTACCACAGGGATGAGTACAGCTGTTTCCCTGGGTCTGGTGATGCTGATGTCAGTCAGGGAAGAAGAGTGTCCCTCAGTCCCACAGCCCGTCTCTGAGATCCAGGCAGAGCCAGAGGGTCAGTTTTGGGGACTCATCACCTTGGGCTCTTGTCCCCCACCCACTGCAGGGAGTTGGAGGAGAGGGATGGATCCATGTTACCTTCTTTCCCTTGCAAGAGAAACATTTCCCCTGGATAACTTTGAATTAATTGCCTAGGCAATAGATGTGGAGCAGAGGCAGAGGCAGATTTAGGTTGAGGTCTTGGCCCTTCTCCTCATAGCTTGTGTGACCTTTCTGGACATAGGTTCCTTGTCTATGAAGTGGAGAGAATGATAATTTCTCCTAAGGCTGATGGGTTAGTAGGAAGAGATGAAAAGCTAGCACAGTGCTTGTCAGTCCCCTCCCTTGTGCAGTCATGGACCACGGAGTCCTCATCTGTGACATAGGAGCTGTCTGCCATCTCTCGCTCAAGAGAATTACGGGAGAGGAGATAATAGATTTAGATAAAGCAGAGGTTGATAATTGGCATACCAGCATAAGAACCAGGTGTCCCTAGTCCTCCTAGTATGGCTCAGCTTCAGGCTTCCTCTGTGACCTTACTTGGAATAAGACTCTAGAGTGACCTGGAATCTCTGGGCTTCTTTTCTGTAGTACTGAGCCAGAGTTGATGAGTTGGGTGGGTGAGTGCAAGCAAGATTGTGCCCCAGAGCTGCTCTGAATTCCTAGCCTGCTTTTTTTTTTTTTTTTAAACTTTCCCTGTAGTCCTTGGACTGACCTAGGATAGAACTAACTTCAGATGGAAATGTGTATGTTGGGGGAGAGAGGACATAGGAGTAAGGAGCCCTACATCTCCTGGCCCCACCAGAGATAGTGATTTTGTTCTACTCTGAGGTGTTCTGATGATCTCAGGGATGTCCAGGAAGTTCACCCTGTTTTCTGCATTGTCGTCGTTACAGAAAACCGAAAACATCCCTCTTCTCCGGAATGCCTGGTGTCCGTGCAAAAAGTGATAGAAGGGTCAGAGCTGGAATTGGCCAAGGTACCAATGGAATACCAGATGCGGGGGTCAGAGGGTGGCACCAGAGGGACCTGCTGGGCCTTCTTTTAACCCAGGGGGAAGTGGTGGGTGCTTACTACTGTGGGCCTCGATGAAGACCTGGCAGGAATTAGGCCTCACCCAGCTGTCATAGTCTTCTTACCTCGGTCTCCATTCCCTCTCCTGTTTCTGGGTGCTACCTTTGTAGAGGGTAGCTTAAGCTTCATAGTTAGGTTCCATGAGTTCGGGAATTCAGGTGTGCACCAGGCTTTTTGCACAATCAGGTGTCCTCAATCAGGTGTTTCTGGGTGCGGGTAAGGGCAGGGACCTAGGGCGGAATTCTAGGAGCTTCGGAAGAGCCTCCAGAATAGTTCAGAGTCCCCAGAACAGCCCAGAAAGGGGAGCACTGAGAAGAGAGGCAGCTCCACTCAGTGACTGTATGTCCTCTTTGGCTTCTAGATGACCATGTTGCTCTTATACCACTCCACCATGAGCTCCAAAAGTCCCAGGGACTGGGAACAATTTGAATATAAGATTCAGGTAAGTTCTGTGCCTCCTCCGCCCTGATTGATGGGTCTAGTCTTTGCTTCACCTCACTCCATTGCTTTTCTTTAAACAGCATATAGCGTTATTTTAAAAAATTATGTTGTAGTAATTCCAGCCATTCATTATAGAAAGTCCAGAAAATACTGAAGAGTACAAAAGGAGGAAATAACAGTTTCCAGTAATCTCATCCCCAGAGATAACTGTTAACTTTTAAAGGCTATACTTCCAAGTCCTTTTTTACATATGTATATTTAACTGTAGTCATAACTGTACTGTGATGGGATAATATGCAGAAATTGTTCTCTCCTCATGTATGTGTTCCCATGTGAGTGTGTATATTTTTTACACAAACTGTCACTCCATTTGTCTCCTCCTTTCCTCTAATGGGAAGGATTAGTGAGAGAGAATGTCTTTGTCCATCATGACAGTCCAGCCCAAAGCGGTTACCTTCTCTCCCCCTCCTCTACCTGGTCCCTAAGTGAAGAAGTGGAGTTGGTGCCTCCACTTCATTATAGTGGGAATTGGCCTGGTTTCCAGGAACTACCTGTCATGTGGGTCCAAATGTTGGCTTTGCTTCCTGCCTGAGCAGCTGTCCTTTATTTCCCAGAGCAGGAGGAGCTGGGATGCCACAGGGGGTGATGTAGGTGACTGCGGGGGCAGTGTCCAGAGAGCTGTGGCCTTTCGCATAGTGGTAACAATGTTGAATCATCCCATTTTAAACTCACTTAGTTCATGGCTCCTCTCTGAGGTTGGGATTGTAGTGGCATGGGAGGAATGGGTGGCTCCTCTTTCAACCTTTTCTCTGCTCCAGGCTGGTCATAGACCTGGTAGAAACAAATTCACAAGGATAAGGAACTATGGCAGCGTTGGCCAGAAAAATTAGATCAACTCTGTGACTTTGGAATTCAGACAGTGAAGGGCAGATTTTACAGCTGAGCTAGTGGATAAGCTTTGAATGAGCCCTGGAGGGTTCTTGGGTTCTCACTTAGACAAAGAACAACAGTGAGGGTCATTTGGAAGAGGGCAACATAGTTACATATAAAAGCTTTCTGACTGCACTACTTTCTTTGCCCATTTTCTTCTCTGTGGTCAGGAGTGAAGTCAGATAGGAACTCTGTCTGAACCCAGGTGCATCTTTAGAGGAACTGAGGAGGCGAGGGCAAGCAGGGTCAACATGTCTCTGCTAGAATGTTCTCAGCTGGAATGTGGGGCTTTAGGCTTTGAGAGGAAGACTGAGCTCCAGCAGGCTCCTGGGGCTGCCATGGCCAGTGTGGTGCCTTCCATCTCTTCAGGTGTCTCTGACACTTCAGTGATGCTCCTTTTCTCTCTCTCTGGCCCAGGCTGAGTTAGCAGTCATTCTCAAGTTTGTGCTGGACCATGAGGATGGGCTAAACCTAAATGAGGACCTAGAAAACTTCTTACAGAAAGGTAAGTAGGACCTACTCCTGAGGATCCCCTCCGGTCTGAGCTGGGAACTGCTAGGATCCTGAATTATTAAGAAATACAGTGGGGGTTTGTTTCAGTCCCAACACCAGGCACAGGGTCTGCACTCAGTAAAAGTGTGTGTAATGGAATAAATAGGCCATGTTGCCATCATCCCAGTTCCTTTGGAGCTCTTCCTTGTTGCCTGGCAGCGCCTAAGCAGGACATGATAAGTGATCGTGTCTGCTGGTAGGTTGTCCTTGATCACCCCACACATACCTTTTTTTTTTTTTAAGATTTTATTTATTTGACAGAGAGAGAGGACAAGCAGGGGAAGCGGCAGAGGGAGAGGGAGAAGCAGGCTCCCCGCAGAGCAGGGAGCCCGATGCGGGACTCCATCCCAGGACCCTGGGATCAAGATCTGAGCCGAAGGCAGACGCTTAACCGGCTGAGCCACCCAGGCGCCCTGTTTTTTATTTTTTAAGCAATTGCTACTCTAGGCTTAGAAGCTGGGAGTAGCACCTAAAAGAAAGGCTTTTCCCCACATGAAGCTCATGTTCTAGGTGGGAAGGCAGATACGTAAATCAGTAAGTAGGATAAAGAATAAGTGCTAGAACAGAGAG
The DNA here is from genome assembly GCF_029215605.1 of Mirounga angustirostris. Classification (NCBI taxonomy): domain Eukaryota; kingdom Metazoa; phylum Chordata; class Mammalia; order Carnivora; family Phocidae; genus Mirounga; species Mirounga angustirostris. Next base: position 57,095,691 of record NW_026991721.1, read on the forward strand.
GTACGTCCTCTACCAAATGTGTTGCTGGAAGTACAGGAGAAAGACCGAGAGCTCCGCATGTCTTCTGAAGAAGAGGCTATCCAGTGAGGATAGGTTAAGTATGTGGCTCTAGGCAGGCTCTCTTCCAGCCACTGAATTTGATGTTCCTCATATTCAAGTTTCTCTTCAGCCCTTCAAATGGAGATGTTGGAAATGTGAGTCTAGAATGTAGGCGAGGGCTCTGGGCCAGGTTATGGGTTCGCAAGTCAGCGTGTGGATGGCCACTGTGGGCAGAGCAGGGAGGCCCCATTAGAACTCTGGATGCTTAGAGGGTGGGGGTAGGAGGGAGGGCAGATGGGGAGACTAGGGATGGGTGTTTAGGGGTAGGATAGCCGTGTGAAGGTGGTCGTGGAACCAGGGGAGGCAGAGGTTTTGAGAAAGAGGTTGTGTTGGCAGTGCAAGATTTCAGAATGGAGGAGTTCAGGAAGGAGCCAGTGGCTCTGACCTGAGAAGTTGTTGGGCTAAGAGGAGATTGTGCTCAGGGCAGCTCCCAAGCTGCCTCTGCAGTTGTTGAATCAGCAGGGAAAAGCATGAGCACTTAATGACTTGTGGAAAGAGAAGCCACTTGCTTGACTCGGCTTAGTGCCACTGACCTCTGGATGACCCAGACACTGGGATTCAGGTTTTGCCCAGTGGCCTTCCTCTGTAGCTTACATGTAAGTGTCTGCAGATTCACTTCCACTAAGGCGAGTTCTCAAATTGGATAAAGATGCATATCTGTTCGCATTCTTACTAACCTTTTTATGATGGTTTGCTTCTTCCCCTAGCTCCTGTCCCTTCTACCTGTTCCAGCACCATCTCTGAAGAGCTGTCCCCACCCAGCCACCAGGCCAAAAGGGAGGTTCGCTTCCTAGAGCTACAGAAGGTCGCCTCTTCCAGTGGGAACAAGTATGTGCTGTGCCTCCTCTCCTGGGACAGGACCTCAACATCTGTCCTCAGACCCCTTCATTCTAGAGGCTAACACTGTTCACCTGCAGACAGTGCTTGGAGCACCTGCTAGATGTTCTCACCTGTCCCAGTACTAATTAGGGGAATTGGTTGGGATCCATTTTTGGCAGAAGGCCTTCCTCAGAAGCTGTTCCCTGTTTATGGAATTCCTTCCTCCCGTGGAGACTGCTAAAGTCCCTTCTCTCAGTGCCGCTCTGCAGAGGCAAGATGATTTTTTTTGTGACAAAGAAGTTAAGGCTTGGAGGGGGGAGAAGAACCGTTTGCTCACAGTCGTGTCATGAGGCGGGAGATGGCACTGCGAACAGAGCTGAGGTGCTTGGCCTACCGGCCGGTACTCACAACCTTAGAGCCCTGCTCACCCATCCCCACCCAGTGCTCTTCCCTTCAGCCCTCATGCTTCAGGCTCTGACCGTGGCGTCTGAGCCATCTCCTTCTTCAGCTTCCTCTCAGGTTCTCCAGCCTCCCCCATGGGCGACATCCTGCAGACCCCACAATTCCAGATGAGACGGCTGAAGAAGCAGCTTGCAGATGAGAGAAGTAATAGAGATGAACTGGAGCTGGAGCTGGCTGAGAACCGCAGGCTCCTCACCGAGAAAGGTAGGCGCCTAGTAGGCTGGCGGATGATGTGTGAGTGAGCAGCATTGGGGATTTTCATCCCAGGAAGTGCTGGGCTTGTGTGCGGAACGGCCCCCCGTTCCATTATTGTCCGTTCTGCTGGCCCAGGAGCTTAGTGCTCAGCCTTGGGCCAGTCCAGCTGACCTCCTGGAAGCCGGTTCTGCCCTTGCCATATCCTCCTTTCCCTTAGAATGGATGCCTCCCCCTCCTCCTCTCTTCCCCGTCGTTCTGTGCTGACTCTCCCCTCCCTCCCCTTCCCCGGGGCAGACGCACAGATAGCTGTGATGCAGCAGCGCATTGACCGCCTGGCTCTGCTGAACGAGAAGCAGGCGGCCAGCCCGCTGGAGCCCAGGGAGCTTGAGGAGCTCCGTGGCAAGAACGAGAGGTAGGATTCTCCCTGATCTCTTCCCAGCTCCCCACCGCGCCCTGCACCCGTGGGGTGGGGGGAAAGGTGCTACTGTCTTTTCTGACCGCTCTGTTCCCTCACAGCCTCACTGTGCGTCTCCATGAAACTCTGAAGCAGTGCCAGGACCTGAAGACAGAGAAGAGCCAGATGGATCGCAAAATTAACCAGCTTTCTGAGGAGAATGGGGACCTTTCCTTTAAGGTGAGTGTTGGGGGGAGGGGTCTGTCCCCACCTGGAGGCCTGCTGGGGCTGAGTTGGTCTGGAGGATTCTCCAAAACAGGGTTGAGAAGAATGTCCCGGCACCTGTCCTGTGCTTCAGTCTTTCCAGAGACCTGCATACTTTGGCCCTTTCCTTGTCCCATAATAGGCTGCTGCCAGGGATAGGGTTGTGGCCCTGAATTTTGAGTCTTGAGTTAAAGATGTGACTAGTTGTAATTGGTTTGGGGCGGATTAGACGGATAGTCAGACACCTGCAGCCCCTGGAGTCGGGGAACACACAGCAGTGGTGGTATTGGCTTTGACTTTGGGTGACGAGGACTCGCGCTTGTCTGTCTCAGCTCCGGGAGTTTGCCAGTCACCTGCAGCAGCTACAGGGTGCCCTCAATGACCTGACAGAAGAGCACAGCAAGGCCACTCGAGAGTGGGTGGAGAAACAGACCCATCTCGAGAAGGAGCTCAGCACGGCCGTGCAGGACAAGGTAACCCCTCTGCTTGGGGAACCAGGGCCACGGTCTTGACTGCCTGTTCACAGCTGAGTTCCATTTACCACTCTATTCTTTGGGGCCTTTGGGAAGTAAGCTGACTCCTCTTCAAGGTTTAATAGTGCGCTGTAATGGAAAGATTGTGGGCTTAAGTCCAGTACACCTTTGAATCCTGTCTTCACTGTTTACAAGATGTGGGATCTTGGACAAGTTACTTGACCTCTTTTCTAAGCATGCTTTCTGTAAAGTGGGAAAAGTAATGAGTAGCTGCCTCATCACCCATTGTCGGGTACTATGTACAAAGTACTTAACACTTTGTGTTGTGCAAAGTAAGCTTTCAGTGAATTCGTTACTCTTATTATTTTTTTAAGATTTTATTTTTAGGGTGGTGCAGTCAGTTAAGCATCCGACTCTTGGTTTCAGCTCAGGTCATGATCTTAGGGTGGTGAGATGGAGCCCTGCATTGGGCTTCTTGTCAGCACAGAGTCAGAGTTGGCTTGAGATTTTCCCTCCCTTCCCTCTGCCCCTCCAGCTCGTGCTCTCTCTCCCAAATAAATAAATATATATATATGTGTGTGTATATATATATATATATATATTTTTTTTTTTTTTTAAGTAATCTCTACACCCAATGTGGGGCTCGAGCTTATAACCCTGAGATCAGGAGTTGCATGCTCCACCGACTGAGCTGGCCAGGTGCCCCCACTATTATTTTTATTGGTATTTTTAAGAACCCAACTCTACCACTTATTAACCCTGTAGCCCTAGGGCAAGGCACTTAACATCTGAGCTTCAGATCTTGCTCTGCAAAAGAAGGCTAGTAATAGCTACCTCCCATATCTATCTGGTGGATTAGGAACTCAGGACCCAGCACAGTCCTGGCCCTGGCTTAGTGAACAGTGGGGAGTGGGGAATGGGGCTGGAGGACAGGGCTGGGAGGTGCGATGGCTGCTGCTGTTGATGCCCGGGCAGGCTGGGGAGATACATATGTATGTGTGTGTGTGTGTATATATATATATTAGGTGTTTATATATATTTATATATATTTTTTAAGAGAGGATTTTTTTTTTTTAAGATTTTATTTATTTATTTGACAGAGACACGGCGAGAGAGGGAACACAAGCAGGGGTAGTGGGAGAGGGAGAAGCAGGCTTCCCGCGGAGCAGGGAGCTTGATGTGGGACTCGATCCCAGAACTGTGGGATCATGATCCGAACCGAAGGCAGATGCTTAACCAACTGAGCCACCCAGGCGCCCCAAGATTTTTTATTTTTAATTTTTTTTTAAGATTTATTTTAGAGCATGGGCAAGCAGGAGGGGAGGTGGAGAGGGAGAGAGAGAATCTCAGAGTTCCCGCTGAGCAGGGAGCCTGATGTGGGGCTTAATCTCACGACCCTGAGATCATGATCTGAGCCGAAATCAAGAGTTGGACACTTAACTGACTGAGCCACCCAGGCATGGCTGGGGAGGTTTTTAAGCTGGTGAGTGTTTAGATAATCTGGGAGCCAAGACTTGCCTGAGGAAGGGTATATAGTAAGGAAATTTTTTTTTTTTAAGTAAGGAAATTTGAAGTAAACTCAGTGGCCTGGAAGAAGAAATTAACAGGTCCCATGACTTAATTCAACCCTGAAATTAGGGCTAGAAAATCAGGTCCGTCATGAACCCAGGTGCATGGTTTCTGAGTTTTTCCCAAGGTCAGGGCAAAAGGAGATCTTGATAACAGGGTGCTAGGGCTCCGTATGTTATTGGTAACCTAGTGCCTGTTCCACCTCTGTTCACATGAGGCTCTTGTTTACTCTCAGAAATGCCTTGAAGAGAAGAATGAAATCCTTCGGGGAAAACTTTCACAGCTGGAAGAGCATCTGGCCCAGCTGCGGGAGAACCCAGCCCGGGAGAAGGGCGAAGTGTTGGGGGACGTCTTGCAGGTAGGAGCGCACAGGAGCAGCGGTGAGGACCCGTGTCCCGGGGCTGGTGTGGGCCTGTGTTTGGTACATCAGGTTCCTGTTCCTTAGTTCTCACAGGCGCTGTGGTGATCGAGGAGTCATGCTGATCCTCATTTGTCTCTTTATTTCACCAGCTGGAAACCCTGAAGCAAGAGGCAGCCTCTCTTGCTGCAGACAACACCCAGCTCCAAGCCAGGGTGGAGGCGCTGGAGGCTGAGCAGGGCCAGCGGGAAGCCACGCTGCTTGCCGAGCGGGGCCACTTTGAAGACGAAAAGCAGCAGCTGGCTGGCCTGATTGCCGAGCTGCAGGGCTCCCTGTCCAACCTCAGCCAGGCGAAGGAAGAGCTGGAGCAGGCCTCTCAGGCTCAGGGGGCCCGGCTGTCTGCCCAGGTGGCCACACTGACTTCTGAGCTCACCACCCTCAATGCCGCTCTCCAGCAGCAGGATCAAGAACTGGCCGGCCTGAAGCAGCAGGCCAAAACGGAGCAGGCCCAGCTCATGCAGAGCCTCCAGCAGCAAGAACAGGCCTCGCAGGGCCTTCGCCAGCAGGTGGAGCAGCTGAGCAGCAGCCTGAAGCAAAAAGAGCAGCAGTTGGAGGAAGCTGCCCAGGGGCAGGAGGCCGCCAGGCGAGACCATGCCCAGCGACTGGCCACTGCCGCCGAGGAGCGGCAGGCTTCTTTAAAGGAGAGGGATTCGGCTCTCCAGCAGCTGGAAGCGTTGGAGAAGGAGAAGACTGCCAAGCTAGAGGTCCTGCAACAGCAACTTCAGGCCACTAATGAAGCCCGGGACAGCGCCCAGGCCTCGGTGACTCAGGCCCAGCGGGAGAAGGCAGAGCTGAGCCAAAAGGTGGAGGAACTCCATGCCTGTGTTGAGGCAGCCCGCCAGGAGCAGTGTGAGGCCCAGGCCCAGGTGGCTGAGCTAAAGGCCCAGCTGAGGTCTGAGCAGCAAAAAGCAACCGAGAGAGAAAGGGTGGCCCAGGAGAAGGGCCAGTTCCAGGAGCAGGTCCGGGCCCTTGAGGAGTCCTTGAAGATCACCAAGGGCAGCCTGGAGGAGGAGAAGCGCAGGGCCTCAGATGCCCTAGAAGAGCAGCAGCGTCACATCTCCAAGCTGGAGGCAGAGACCCGGTGTCTGGTGGAACAGCATAAGCAGGAACGGAAGGAGCTAGAAGAAGAGAGGGTTGGGCGCAAGGGGCTGGAGGCCCGATTACGGCAGCTGGGGGAGGCCCATCAAGCTGAGATGGAAGCCCTGCGGCGGGAGCTGGCAGAGGCCGAAGCCTCCCAGCGTGAGGCGGAGGGGGAGTGTGAACAGCTTGCCAAGGAGGTGGCCACCTGGCGCGAGCGGTACGAGGAGAGCCAGCAAGAGGAGGCCCAGTACGGTGCCGTGTTCCAGGAGCAGCTGATGACCCTGAAGGAGGAATGCGAGAAGGCCCGCCAGGAACTACAGGAGGCCAAGGAGAAGGTGGCGGGGATTGAGGCCCACAGCGAGCTCCAGATCAGCCGGCAGCAGACTGAAGTCGCTCAGCTTCATGCCAGCCTGGCCAGAGCGCTCCAGCAGGTGCAGGAGAAGGAGGTCAGGGCCCAGAGGCTTGCGGACGACCTCTCCGCTCTGCAGGAGAAGATGGCTGCCACCGGCAAGGAGGTGGCCCGCCTGGAGGTCTTGGTGCGCAAGGCAGGAGAGCGGCAGGAAACGGCCTCCCGGGAGCTGCGCAAGGAGCCGCCGAGGGCCGGAGCCAGAGAGGCCGAGTGGCCGGAAGAGCAGCAGGGACGCCAGTTCTGCAGCACGCAGGCGGCGCTGCAGGCCATGGAGCGGGAGGCCGAGCAGATGGGCAGTGAACTGGAGAGGCTGCGGGCTGCGCTGATCGAGAGCCAGGGCCAGCAGCAGGAGGAGCGCGGGCAGCAGGAGAGGGAGGTGGCACGCCTGACCCAGGAGCGGGGCCGGGCCCAAGCCGATCTTGCCCTGGAGAAGGCCGCCAAGGCAGAGCTGGAGATGCGGCTGCAGAATGCCCTCAATGAGCAGCGTGTGGAGTTTGCGACCCTGCAGGAAGCCCTGGCCCACGCCCTGATGGAAAAGGAAGGGAAGGACCAGGAGCTGGCCAAGCTTTGTGGGCAGGAGGCAGCCCAGAGAACAGAGCTGGGGGAGCTTCGGCAAACTGTGCAGCGACTGAAGGAACAGCTGGCCAAGAAAGAGGAGGAGCGCCAACAGTCTCCAGGGCCGGCCAGTGGAGAAGACCCTTCTGGGTCAGGAGCACAGTCGGAGTCTACTGGAAAGAGCAAGCGGAAAGGCCCTGAGCTCGAGGCTCTGCGGGCAGAGGTGAGCAAGCTGGAGCGGCAGTGCCGGGAGCATCAGGAGAGGGCCTCTGGCCTGGAGCGCAGCCTGCAGTGTGAGCGCGCCTCCCGCGCCGAGCAGGTCGGTGCTCTGGAGGCTCTGCGGGGCCGGTTAGAGGAGAAGGCCCAGGAGCTGGGGTGCAGTCAGGACACCTTAGCCACAGCCCAACGGGAGCTGGCCACCCTCCGCGCCAAAGCCCAAGACCATAGCAAGGCTGAGGACGAGTGGAAGACCCAGGTGGCCCGGGGCCAGCAGGAGGCTGAGAGGAAAAACAGCCTCATCAGCAGCTTGGAGGAGGAGGTGTCCATCCTGAACCGCCAGGTCCTGGAGAAAGAGGGGGAGAGCAAGGAGTTGAAGCGGCTGGTCGTAGCAGAGTCGGAGAAGAGCCAGAAGCTGGAGGAGAGGCTGCGCCTGCTGCAGGCGGAGACCGCCAGCAACAGCGCCAGGGCTGCCGAACGCAGCTCCGCTCTGCGGGAGGAGGTGCACACCCTCCGGGAGGAGGCGGACAAACAGCGGGTGGCTTCGGAGAGCCTCCGGCAGGAGTTGGCCTCGCAGGCAGAGCGAGCGGAGGAGCTGGGCCAAGAACTGAAGACGTGGCAGGAGAAGTTCTTCCAGAAGGAGCAGGCCCTCTCTGCCCTGCAGCTGGAGCACGCCAGCACACAGGCCCTCGTGAGCGAGCTCCTGCCCGCTAAGCACCTTTGCCAGCAGCTGCAGGCCGAGCAGGCGGCTGCTGAGAAACGCCATCGCGAGGAGCTGGAGCAGAGCAAGCAGGCGGCCGGCGGGCTGCGGGCCGAGCTGGTGCGGGCCCAGCGGGAGCTCGGGGAGCTGGTGCCCCTGCGGCAGAAGGTGGCAGAGCAAGAGCGGGCAGCGCAGCAGCTGCGGGCTGAGAAGGCCAGCTACGCGGAGCAGCTGAGCATGCTGAAGAAGGCCCACGGCCTGCTGGCAGAGGAGAACCGGGGGCTGGGTGAGCGGGCCAGCCTTGGCCGGCAGTTTCTGGAAGTGGAGCTGGACCAGGCCAGAGAGAAGTATGGCCAAGAGCTGGCAGCCGTGCGTGCTGACGCCGAGACCCGCCTGGCTGAGCTGCAGCGGGAAGCACAGAACACTGCCCGGGAGCTGGAGGTGATGACTGCCAAGTATGAGGGTGCCAAGGTCAAGGTCCTGGAGGAGAGGCAGCGGTTCCAGGACGAGAGGCAGAAACTCACTGCCCAGGTGAGATGCCCAGCTCAGCCTTGCCCCCAGAGATTCCCTCCTGTCGTGTCACCCCTCCCTCGCGGGGTGGCTGGTAGAGTTCAAGTATGTTGCCCCCTACGGTCCTAAAGCAAGTACCAGTAGTTTCTTCCTCCCTGAAAGCGCTGTCCCTGGAGAGTCAAGTTGTGAAGGCCATCAGCCCATTCTAGAAGCACACGGTGCTAGGCAGGTATGCCTGCGGTGGAGACCCTAGGAGCTACCGGGGATGAGAGTGAGCCAAATTGGCATTTTTTTTTTTTTAAACGACTAGAAGTCTCATTCCTTGGAGGGAAGTGTCAGAGCCTCAGTGAGAGCGGCCTGGCTGCAGACCTGGTGCCTCTTCGGCCCGCATCTCACTCTGTCTCCGTTGCCCCTCCCCCGTGCACAGGTGGAGCAGCTAGAGGTATTTCAGAGAGAGCAGACTAAGCAGGTAAAGCCTGGGGTCCCCGATAAATGCTGGCTGCTTAAGCGGTGACCCGTCTCAGTGCATGATCCTTCCGCAGCTTGCCTCCGCCCGCTCCTGTTGTGAACTGTTTGTGAAGGGGGCAGGGTCAAGCCATGGAGTCCAGGCCCGGGCTGCCCAGGACTGCAGTGTGCTGGGCCCTCTCTCGGGCCTCGTCCCACCCAGCCCAGGTCGGCATCCCCATCCTTCTGTCCCTTCTCTCATCTGCCTGTCAGCGATGAGGGGTAGGGTAGGCTTCATCTTACCCATGTCCGAACTGGTGACCGGCATTCCTTGGGATTACCAAATCTCCAAGTTCTGTTCCGAGCCTGAGTGCCAAACTAAGAGGAGCGGCAAAGTGACTGTGGGCCTCGTTTAACGCGGCCCCCTTCTTTCCCGCAGAAGCCCTAAAGGTGACATGAAAGCAGCCCTCTCAGGTCAGGGAGGGTTGTGAGCGTGGGACGCCTGCCCATCACGCTCTGGGCCTTTAACCCCGAGTGTGAGCTAGAGCTGTCTGGGAGCAGGAAGGCCAAGCCTGGCGGGAGACAGGAGGTGGCCGGGCCTGGCTGCCGGGCCCTCACAAGGATCTCCCTGTGCTGCCCTTGACGTCGAGGCTGTTGCGCTGGTATTTAGCAGGAGCGCCCTTTCTCCACCACCCCTCCTACTCAGTCACTCCGGGCCTGCTGAGGAGTCAGGCCCTCCCCTCCTTCCGTCGCCGCCTCCAGGGAGCCTGAAATGATGGGGACAGTCACACCAAATAGCAAACAGTCAGCAATGGCCTCTTGTCTCTCGTCTCTGCAGTTACTGCTTGAGCTCCCGGAACGCCTGGAGGAGCCAGCCCTGCTCGTGGCTGTTAGGCTCCCTCTCGACTCCTCCCTCCCTCTGCTCTTCTTCTCTGTGGGAGTGGGGTGGGCTTGGGGTAGAAGGGCTGCCCCTGCTGTTGTCTGGCAATCTGCTTCCCAGTGCTAACCCCAGCGGCCACGTTGCTGGCACCAGCCCTAACAGCCTGCGGAGATTGGGAAGAGGTCTGAGCATCTGTGGGCCTTGGCAGTTTGGGGGAGGAATGTTGGGTATTCATTATTGTCTGCTAGAATTACAGACTCGGTCGTGCCTGTCCCCAACCCGGGAAGGCTGGGGCTGGGAACAGTGGCAGTAGGGTGGTAGTAGGGTGTCAGCTCCCCAGATTTCAATTCTGCTGAATCTGGAGGCTGCAGGGCTCCGGCAGGCCTGTCTCTGCAGGCTGGGGACAGAGGTGAGCACGGGCCATCTGGCAGCCCCTGCCTATTGGGTCGCCTCACTCAGGTCCTGCCAACCAGCCTAAGCAGAGGCTGTTCCCTAATTGGAGGCCAGAGAAAGGACCAGAGTTTCTTCTAGGAACACTGGGGATTTATCTGGGGGAAAGGTCCTAATCTCTCTGGACATACAGGGGAAGGCCTTCTGAGTCTTCTTTTCTTCCCCTGCTCCAGGTGGAAGAACTGAGTAAGAAGTTAGCTGACCATGACCAAGCCAGCAAGGTGCAACAACAGAAGCTGAAGGTAAGATACGGTGGGGGGTGGGTCGTCCTCCCTCAGCCCCGGAGCAAGGCTGGGGGAGGGAAGATGCTCTATAAGCCCTCGGGCTGTGGTGGGCGTTGGGGCAGAGGAGGGCCTGACAGCCATACACCTGCCTGTGGCTCCAGGAGCCCTTGCGTGTGCCTTGTTGGAGCTCTCGAGGGAAGACGAGAATGATCCCATTCCTCAGACCTTCATTCTCCACTACAGTAGCTCCTAGTCCTGTGTGGTTTGATTAATTAAAAATTCCACTCCTCTGTCACGCTACTTCATTTCCCTTGCTTAGTAGCTACATATGGCTAGGGCTACCATACTGGACAGGGCAGATACAGAACATTTCCATCACTGTAGAAAGTTCTTTGGATAGCACTGCTCTAGACAGCCTAGCCTCGAGGAGTGTCCTCAACATTTAATATGACAGTGCAACTTGATATATTTTTTGAAGATTTTATTTGACAGAGTGTGAGAGAACACAAGCAGGGGGGAGGGGCAGAGGGAGAGGAAGAAGCAGACTCCCCGCTGAGCAGAGTGCCTGATGCGGGGCTCCATCCCAGGACCCTGGGATCATGACCTGAGCCAAAGGCAGATGCTTAACCGACTGAGCCACCCAGGCGTCCCAGCAACTTAATATTCTTAGTATTTTCAGCTCTCTTCCCTGCCATAATTGTGTGATAAACATGTTTATCGGGGCACCTGGGTATCATAGGCAGTTAAGTGTCCGACTCTTGGTTTGGGTTCAAGTCGTGATCTCAGGGTCATGAGATCAAGCCCCATGTTGGGCTCTGCACTCAGCATGGAGTCTGCTTGAGTTTCTCTCTCCTTCTCCCTCTGCCCCTCCCACTCATACTCTCTCTCTCTCAAATACATAAATAAATCTTAAAAACAAACAAACTGGGGCGCCTGGGTGGTTCAGTCAGTTAAGCACCCGCCTTCGGCTCAGGTCATGATCCCGGAGTCCTGGGATCGAGCCCTGCATCAGGCTTCTTGCTCAATGGGGAGCCTACTTCTCCCTCTCCTCACTTGTGCTCTCTCTCGCTTTCTCTCTCTCTCAAATAAATAAAGATCTTAAAAACAACCCAGATGCTTATTATGCTCCATTTGGGGGCCTTCCCAAATGGCATGCAGGAGAGGTAAGGCGAGGTAGTCCAGTGTCTACTACAAGCTAAGCACTCACTGGCATTGCACAGAGGGTCCAAGAACTGGATATGGGCCCTGCTCCCAAGGAATCTGTGGTCTGGACAGGAGGCAGTGCAGCATCGTAAATGAGCCCACACAGGCTTTGGAGTCAGCTGGACCAAGCCTCAAATCTTACTGTGCTATGATCCTGGTCAGTATGTTTACATTTCTGAGCTCAGTTTCTTCATCTCTAAAATGGGGAAGAAGTTACTTCCCACAGTGGTTTTGAGGAGAAAGAGAGTTCACGAGCCCTCAGAGAGCTCATGTGCCAAGTGCCTAGCTCCATGCTCTGTACCCAAGTGTTCCTGAGGCTCGGTCCCCGTTGGGGAGTAGGGAGTCTCCTTGGGGAGGGAAGCACAGAACACTGCCCGGGAGCTGGAGGTGATGACTGCCAAGTACGAGGGTGCCAAGCTTGTGCTTGGTCACAAAGAAAGCAAAGATAGGGCTGTCAGAACTCTGCCAGAAATGGCATTAGCTGGACAGGGAAAGCTCTTGCAGAATGTGGACCTTGAGGGGTGTGTGGTGTGTCCAAATTAGGTGGGAGTTGGGGGCAGGATTTTTTGTGCATGTCCTGAGAGAGAATACAGGAGTCTGAGAACACCCATAGAGCCCAGGATCTTAGGGCAAGTCAGGGATTTGGGTGGAGCGGACAGACCAGCCACCCCAGTCAGCGTTTGTCATGCCTTCCAGGCCCAGGGAGGGGAGAGCCAGCAAGAGGCCCAACGCCTCCAGGCCCAGCTGAATGAGCTGCAGGCCCAGCTGAACCAGAAGGAGCAGGCAGCTGAGCACTACAAGCTACAGGTGAGGCGCCCCCGGTGCCCCCAGCGCCCCACTGCCCACCCTCTCCTCCCCCAGCCCTGCCCTCCCACCACCCCACCCACCCTGTCTGCCCATGTAGATGGAAAAAGCCAAGACCCACTATGATGCCAAGAAACAGCAGAACCAAGAGCTACAGGAACAGCTCCGGGGCCTGGAGCAGCTGCAGAAGGAAAACAAAGAGCTGCGGGCTGAAGCTGAGCGGCTGGGCCGGGAGCTGCAGCAGGCGGGGCTGAAGACCAAGGAGGCTGAGCAGACCTGCCGCCACCTCACCGCCCAGGTGCGCAGCCTGGAGGCACAGGTAAGTATCTGCTTGCACTGACTCTCTCACCCGGGGTTACGTTGGACCCCTGTGCCCCCCCTCTCCCGGGCTGCCCCTGCCTGAGGCTTGTCTTCACTCTCCTTGGCCCTCTCCTTTGCAGGTTGCCCATGCTGACCAGCAGCTTCGAGATCTGGGCAAGTTCCAGGTGGCAACTGATGCCCTAAAGAGCCGGGAGCCCCAGGCTAAGCCTCAGCTGGACTTGAGTATTGACAGCCTGGATTTGAGCTGTGAGGAGGGGACTCCCCTCACTATCACCAGGTGAGGCACGCTGCTGCCCTCTTGTCACTGAGTGCCTACTGTTTGTCAGGCTGTGTCCTGGCCGCTGGGCCTAGTGAGATAAAGATGTGGTCCCTTTGCCCTCTGGGAGCTTATTCATAGAGAAGAGTAAGGAAACTGGTCCCAGGTGGTAGACGCATGTTTGTATAGGGCACAATGGGAGTAAAAGGAAACCGAGTGGTCAGAAGGGGTTTCCTGGAGGCTGTCACTTCTACTCGGGAGTCTGCAAAGGAGCTGAAGGTGTGTGGGCCTGGTGAACGGAGGGGAGCAGAGGGTAGAGGCCAAGAAAGAGCGTGGCTGGGCTGGCAAGTGAGGTGAGGAGGGCTCGCTGGGATCCCCATTGAAGTTTAGACTTGATCCTAGAGGCAGTGAGGGACCTCGAAAGAGTCTGAAAGGAAGGAGTATGTGGTTCAGTTTGCAGCTTAGAAAGCTTACACTCATGAAGCCAGCGAAGAAGCTGAGAGAAATGTGTCAATACTGTTACAAAAACACCCGCAAAATACTAATGCGTTTATTTACTCCTCACAGTCCTCTGAGGTAGATTCCATGATTATCTCCTTCAACAGATGAGACTGGGGCATAGAGGGGCAGTCATTTGCCCAAGGTCCCACAGTGGTAGAGGCAGGCTTGAACCCCGGGCAGCCTGGCTTGAGTCCCTGGTTGTCACCAGGCTGGCGCCTCCCCTCAGGTGCCACCAGGTCTAGGTGAGAGGAGAGGCGGACCCGGCCAAGGGGATGTGAGCGGATTGGGGTGTGGTTAGGTGAGCTGTTGGGTAGGACTGTACCCATGTTCATGGCTGGGGGGGCCCAGCTGGAGGCTGCTCCCGTTCTGTGAAGTAGGAGATCCAGGAGGAATAGACGGATGGACTTAGTTTGGACATACTCACCGTGGAGCTAGTTGTCCAGGTGGGGATGTCTGGGACAGTGGAGTCTAGGAGTTGCCAGTATTAAGGAGCTAGAGAACCATGGGAGTAGAGGGGCTCACCAGGAATGGAGAGTGGAGTGAAGGGAGGGCCCAGGGTAAGTGCTTTCCTGGGTGCCTTTCAAAATTCAGAGTGAGAATGGGGTGCTTGACCTGGTCTGCTTGTAGTAAGGGTAGGGATTGGTCACTTCGGAGCAAAGGGATGAACCAAAGTGCCTTTTCTCCAGCAAGCTGCCTCGAACTCAGCCAGATGGCACCAGCATCCCCGGAGAGCCAGCCTCACCCATCTCCCAGCGCCTGCCCCCCAAGGTAGAATCCCTGGAGTCTCTCTATTTCACCCCGATCCCTGCTCGGGGACAGGCCCCACTGGAAAGCAGCCTGGACTCCCTGGGGGACGTCTTCCTGGATTCAGGCCGGAAGACCCGCTCCGCTCGTCGACGCACCACACAAATCATCAACATCACCATGACCAAGGTCAGGCTGCTGGGAGTGGGGCTCCAGGCCAGTCATGCTCACTTGCTCGTTAAGGGCATCTTGCCCATCGGGTCCTCACAATAGCCTCCCGAGGGTCCGTATCTTACAGATGGGAAAACTGAGATCCCCAGAAACACAGGGACTTGCGAGGCCTCTTTTGTAAGAAGGGGCAAGGCTGGAATTGGATGCCTGCTGGCTCTAAGGCTGCTTTCTTTCCATGGGTAGCACTGACCCTGTGCAGGCTGAAGGGAGAGAATATGGAGAAGTTACAGCCCAGCTGTGGGCCTCCAGCACGCCTCCTGGGTGGCTGACATGTGCTGTGGCCCCCCAGAGGGCTGCCCGCTAGGATGGGGACTCTGGCTGGCCCTTGTTTCCGTATCCTGAGGAGGCTGGGGAGTGGGGAGGTACCTTCGATGCAGCAGGTACCTCTTTCGTGTGGGCTGCCCTCTGCTACCAAGAAGCTGGAGAACTAAAAGGTGGGCAGGCCGTGGCAAGCTCGGGGTGAGGGACGGTGAAGGCTGTGGGATGAGCCTGACTAGCCCAGGAGACAAGCGTTCCAGCCCCGGCTCTGCCACCTGCTAGCTGTGACCTGGAGGCCCATCACTTTATTTTTCTACACCTGGATTCTAAAATGGTCTGATACATACTCTGCCTTCCCTCCTTCAAAGCATTGTCAGTAGGCAAGAGAGAATGCAGGATTCTTAGCAACAAGGTCCATTTCTTGCAGATGTGCAGCTAAGGATCCCTGCAAAGCGGTATGGGAACACAGGCATTTTAGGAAGAGGAATGGGAGGCTGCCTTATTCTGTCAGGGCCCCACCCCACCAGATTCATTCTCTCTTCCAGAAGCTAGATGTGGAAGAGCCGGACAGCGCCAATTCATCCTTCTACAGCACACAGTCAGCCCCTGCCTCCCAGGCCGGCCCACGAGCCACCTCTTCCACCCAGTCTCTAGCCCGCCTGGGCTCTCCTGACGATGGCAACTCGGCTCTGCTCAGCCTGCCTGGCTACCGGCCCACCACTCGCAGCTCCGCTCGCCGCTCCCAGGCTGGGGTGTCCAGTGGGGCCCCTCCAGGTGAGGGGACCATAGGGGCTTGAAACACACAAAGATGAGACGAGAAGCAGATCCTGGCACAGGAAAGGGACACGCTTTGACAACCTCAAGGCTGGTTACCTTCCAGCACCTCGCCTGCCCCTCAGGCTGCTGCTCATCGCAGCCAGGGTGAACGGGAAATGTTCGTGCAAGGAGCCTGGGATTCCCAGCCTGATAGTGATGCTCAGCTCAGGTCCTCCGTTCACCCTGTCTCGGGGGTAAGGGGTGCCGGAAGAGCCCTGCTGGGCCAGTGTTCTATTCTTAGATTCTTCTTGAAGGCTCTTGCCCTCCAGGACCCCCTAGGTATCAATTCCTGGTCCTCAGTTAGTTCCTCTAAGGTGTCACAGCCTCTGCAGAGGATCTCTTTTGACCTCCTCAGGGGGAGAGCACTGAGCCAGTCCCCAGGGTGGAAATGGTCTGTGAGCCCCACTCCTGGATCTGCAGCACTGAGCAGAGCAGGACTCGGAGGCCCTGAGCCTGAAGTCCACGGGACAGGAGTGGTGGACGCAACGGCTGGCAAGAGGCCCGGGACCAGGGGTGGCCTCCTGCCGCTCCCCTCACTCTTCCTGGCCTTCCAGCACCCCCTGCTCCCGTCTCCCTGCCCCCCACAGGAAGGAACAGCTTCTACGTGGGCACTTGCCAGGATGAGCCCGAGCAGCTGGACGACTGGAACCGCATCGCAGAGCTGCAGCAGCGCAACCGGGTGTGCCCCCCCCACTTGAAGACCTGCTACCCCCTGGAGTCCAGGGTGAGCTCGGGCCCCGGGTCTCTGGCGTGCCGCGGAGGGTGACCTTCTGTGTCCATGCACTAGCTGGCAGAGAAGGGGTCGGGGTGAAGTCACCACGGGCGGGCTTGGATGTGGAGGAGGAGGTCCGCCCCGGCCTCCTCCTGCGGCCACCCTGCACAGCAAAAAGACACTGGCAAGGGAGGCCTTCGGCCCCAGGAAGGCCTGAGCTGCCCTCCACGCCAGGCCTGTGAGGAGTTGCGGGGTGGGCCGGCCCCCCTGACCCCTCCCTCCTGCTCCACGCAGCCTTCCCTGAGCCTGGCTACCATCACAGACGAGGAGATGAAGACCGGGGACCCCCGGGAGACCCTGCGCCGAGCCAGCATGCAGCCAGCCCAGATAGCCGAGGCCGCGGGCATCACCACCCGGCAGCAGCGCAAACGGGTCTCCTCGGAGCCCCAGCAGGGCCCCGGGACCCCTGAGGTACACGCCCCTGGCTCCTCTTTTGTTCTGTCTAGCAGCCTGCCTGGTTCTAGCCCAGCTCCTCAAGTTGGAAAAGTAGATTAAAGGGGAGCCTTCGCTCTCTGAGGGCTTGATGCGGGGACTGTTGGGAAGCGGGGGGGCGGGGGGGGCGCGGCGGTGTTGACTTACAAGGTCCACTCAGCTCTGAGACCCATGTCTGGTTTTGGATGTGACCCTCTCCCCCATAGTCTAAGAAGGCCACCAGCTGTTTCCCCCGCCCCGTGACTCCCCGGGACCGACATGAAGGGCGCAAACAGAGCACTACGGAGGCCCAGAAGAAAGCTGCCGCTCCGGCTGTTAAACAGGTGAGTGGGGGGCTGGAGGGAGCCCCTGGAGGGGCCTTGGTGGCAGGGCCCAAGTGCAGCCCTGTTTGACAGCCCCTCCCTCCGCGACAGGCTGACCGCCGCCAGTCCATGGCTTTCAGCATCCTCAACACGCCCAAGAAGCTCGGGAACAGCCTGCTGCGGAGGGGAGCCTCAAAGAAAGCCCTGTCCAAGGCGTCCCCCACCAGCCGCGGTGGCACTCGCCGCTCTCCGCGCATCGCCACCACGGCAGCCAGCGCCGCCATGGCCGCCGCCCTCGCTGCCACCCCTCGGGCCAAGGGCAAGGTGGAGGCACTGACAGGGAAGGGGCTGGTGGACTCTTAGGAAAGTGGGTGAAGGCAGGGCCCAGCTAGGCCGCTGGAGGGGGGCTAAGTGTGGGCGCTCCCTGTCTTGGTTACCTGCTCATGGAGGAGAGGAGACACGGGGCTGCCTAGGCCTAAGCTGGCAGTTGATAAGCTCAAGGTCGATGTGTCCAGGTCAGCCCCAAGGAAGGAAGGAAGGGATCCTAGTCCAGGGGTGGTGGAAGTTGAAAGAGGCCTCCTTGAGCCATCTGGTGCAGGCGGGCATCCCAAGTGTCCAGCCACGTGACGGTGTTTCTCTCTTTCAGGCAAAGCACTAAAGGGCCAGGACCAGTGAGAGGCCCCACCTGTGTCCTCAATGCCGACCTCGCCTGGTCCTTTTCCTTCTACTGTCCCTTTCAGTGCCTTCTCTCAGCTCCCAGGCCAACAGTGGCCAGACCCCTAGAGACAGTGATGCCTGCCCACACCCCGGCCTGGTACCTGGATGTTCACCAGAGCCTTCGCCAGGTGAACAGATGTGTCCTCAGAGTTGGCCCCGGAGGCCTGGAGAGTCTGGGTCTTCTCCCTACCTTGCCTCATGTTTTCTTAGAGCAAAGTCACTTCTCCATCATAACCAGACTTGAGGCTGGCTTTGAGTGGCTGGGCCTAAGGGCCGAGTCAGTCCGCCTCTGGATCCAGAAGAGGGACCACTGGAGGAGCAGGCCCTGGTCCCTGCTGCACCTGCAGGGCCCTTCACTTTTAAAGTCCAAGACTGGGTATTGACCCTAGTGGGTGCACCCAGAGGTGCTCCCATCCACCGAAGGGCTCAGATGCCCAGAAGATGCTCTTTTCCAGAACAAATGGGCCCCAAGCCTGGGTGCGGCAGCGGGGGTGGGGGACAGCCTTCAGCTGCAGCTCATCCCCCACCTTCCCCAGACTTACACTGGGGTGGGATTTGCAGTGATGGGAAGGTTTTTAAGGGCCAGGGATGGATCTTTTCTAAATGTTATTACTTGTAAATAAAGTCTATTTTTCTCCCTTAAGTGCTGAGCTGTCTTGATTTGTGTGGGAAAAGGGAAACTTAGAGCACATCTTTGTCCCTGCCAAGTTTTCCCAACTAACTACCTGCCTTACCTCCAGTCCTTTCTCCTGGCCTTTCTAGGGCCATAGGATCTTACATTTCTCTTTTCAGGACCAGTGTCCCCTGGTTTTGTCTTTAGATTCTGACAATCCCTCTCTTCCCACACTCCCTCCTAGGATGAGCCAAGTCCTGTAAGTGGAACAATGGCTTAAATGACAGAGCAGGTGTTGTCATGCCTCCATTGAAAAACCATTTATGCATGCCCACTGTGGGCCCTGCCAGGTGTGACAAAGATGCAGCTGTGGATCAGAAGTAGCATTTATCCCATCCCTTCCCTGGGACAGTCCATTAGAGGGAGGCCAGAGCTGCAAAAGCATGTAGACCTCAGTGAAGAGGAGACGACTCAACCAGGCTTTGGAGTTCACCTGTCGCGATGACGAGGCAGGGGGGACCTGCTGGAGGGCGGGGCTTCTTGAACAGAAGGCATGACGGTCTTCAGCCCAGCCTGGGGAAGTGAAGGCAGACAAGGATCAGGCCCAAGGGTGGGGACATCTCTTGTCACCTTGCTGTAGGCCATGCCTGCCTGAGTCCTAAGTTCCACTTGGGGGCACGGTGGACACTAGCTGGCGGCCACTCGGCTGAGCCCACCCTTTCCTCCCCATACTGCTCCTCCTGTCCGTGGAAACCTTCCCTCAGGTTTCTCACCCAGAGCTGAGCTGGGATGACGTGACGCTGGGCGGTCTGCTCAGGATCAGCAAAGACACAGGAGAAGTTGGTGTTGCGCAGGGTGGGGCTCAGCTCCTCTAGCACCAGGGCCCTCCGTAGCTGGGTGCGTGCACCCCGGTACTCCCTGCTGAAGCAGAGGACGGAAGGCCATGAGAGAGGACCGCAGAAGGCACCCCCCCAAACCTCCTGCTGGCCTCACCACTGTGCCCCTCACCTGCTGCTGCCCTCTCTCAGCCGACCTGGGAGGTGCTCGATGAAGGAGCCGTTGCCCAGCCAGTAGAGGATGCTGAAGGGGAAGCGGCTGCAGGCGGCACAGGACAAGGTCAGCGTTCCATCTAGGGACAGGTGTGGCAGTTAGCTCTTGCGCAGAGCACACCCTCCCCTCAGGCCCCACGGTTCAGGAACCTGGAGTGCGGCTGTGAACACCCGCCAGGTGCGGAAGTCTGCCAATGGGGAAGTGTGGTTGTCTACCGGGAGGCCCAGGGCTGAACAAGAGGGATCGGGGGACGGGTCCTTGGTTCAGGTGAGGACTCCTGAGCCTGTTTCTTCAGGATGACCTTTTCTAGTGCTCGGCTCTGGTGACTGGGAGCCCTGGCCAAGGAGGCAGCAGCAGGAGGCCACTGCTCCTCTGAGGTGGCCAGAGGGCAAGGGGGCTGGGCGGGGGGGGGACTGGCCTCAGAGCCTATTGCAGTCAAGGCTCTGGGAGTCCTCTGATCATCCTTGTGTCTGAATTCTCTCCATCCCATTGGATAGGTAGCATCCTGGGAGCTGGGCCCTGCACCCACACTCATGCTGGGTGGGAGGGAACGTGCCGAATGCTCTGGGAAGCTGGCCTGGCTGGTGGGGCTACATGGCAGAAGGTGGGGGTAGGGGGCAGCTCAGGAGTCAACCCCACTCTTGGACCCTCTGTGCCCACAACCCACCCTGACCCCTGTGTCCTTTTGGGCACCCATCAGAATTGCTCCTTACTCAGTGGGACTTCCACTTCCGGCCAGGTCACCTCCAATGCTGGGCACTGCTTAGCTGTTGGGAGCCAGGAAGGGCAGGGGTCCTTTGTGATCCCAGTTGAGGCAGTGGCAGTGGCCTGAGGTATAGGTGTGGCTCCAGCCAGGTGACAGACCATGTGGGCACACAGAAGCAGGACCAGCAAAGGGCTGCGATCTGAGGGCAGGACAGTATGGAGGTCAACTGCTGTCTGCTGCCAGGCATGCTCAGCATCCTGGCCTGGATGCAACTCTGGCCCAGAGATTCCTGGGCTCTGCCCAGGGAATCGGAGGAGCAGAAGGGGGTCGTCCTCAGGCCCCACCCACATCTTGGCCCTTTTTGAATGGAGCACAGGGAGACGTTGGACTGGAGCCAGAACCACAGCATCTGGACAGAGGCTGAAAGCCCGAACACAACAGCAGAATGGAGTTCCCCTGGGCGGTAAGGCTCAGGGCCGCCCGCACCGCTCCCTACTGTCCTCAGACCCCATCCCGCCTTCCCAGGCCAGCCTCAAGTCCCACCTGGTGTCCAGTTCTGTCTCATGGTCTTGACGGATGTGTCGGGAGCTGGCGTGCCTGGTTCTATTTATCTGTAACAACTTCCTCTCTGGGCTGGTGGGGGAGGAGAACATGAATAAACTACTTCTCTCTCAGTTTCTCAGTGGCTGCATCCCAGCCATTCCTATGGGCCTGTCCTTCCTGGGGGCTCCACAGCCCTGCCTTGGTCTGAACTCCGAATGGGCTGCCAGGCACTCCAGGCATCCCGCAGAGACTGGGGCTCTTTCAGCACTTGGCAACAAAGCTGCAGACCGTCTAGTGACAGTCTTCCCCACCCTAGCTCTTAGTACCATTAACATTATGCTGATTATGAGTCCACCCTAATCCCTTCATCATAGGGATGGAGAAACGGACCCACAGAGGGGCCAGGGACTTACCCCAACACAAAGAGAAGCAAAGCCCTCTTCGCTGGAGCTGGTTCTGGGAAGGGCAGGATTAGTGAAGTCCTTCTGGGAAAGCACTGTCCCTCTCCCCTCTATTTCACTTTCGCTTTTTTTGTAGCCAGGGAATCAGCAAGACAGGTTACTAACACAAGCATGACACCAGCCTGTACTCGGCACCTCTTCTGCAGCCAAAATCCGTGCTGGCTTGGAATCTTCCTGCTAACTCCCAGGTTTCCCCATGGTATCAGACTGGGTCTTTAGTGCCCCCTCAGCTTCACCCTCCCAGGGGTACAGATGGGATGAACTCAGGAAAGAGTCTCTCACAGGTGGATTCTTCTGTCCCAGCCAAGGGTCAGGACTTCGGCGTCCACCTTTGCTCTTCAGAACCAGCCCTCGCGACCATGTGAGCAGGCCTCATGTTTCTTCTTTCACATTCACACCTCTATTCAAGGGGTCAACTCTCCTAGGCATTGGGGACCCCAAGTTGGATCACTTTGCCCATTTCAGGCTCAATGTCACACCAGCCTGTCATCCTGGCCCTTCTCAGGCTCTCCACTTCCTCCAACCACCAACCTCCTCCATCCCCTTCTCCCCGCCCCCCCAAAGCCTTCTCGCTTCTCTCTCATCCTAGCCCCTTGGCCAGAACTACAGGTCTAGGTCCACTAGGAAGTGTAGCTTTCTCCCTACCTGGCTCCCGAGAAGCCCTGAAGAGCCCTCTTTCTCAGAATCCCCCTTCTTGAAGCTCCACTCAGTCCAGCTGTGTCCGGCCCCGCGTGAGGCATGTCTCGGGAACTGTGCTGCCCGCACTCTTCGGCCTTGTGTGCAGGAACCTCTCAGAGCCAGGCTGAGGACTTGGAACACGAGCTGCAGCGCTGGCCCTAAAACGAGGGGAGGGCACTTCCCGGGGAAGAGGAGGAGCAAGCAGCCTAGCGCCGGCTCCAGCAACAACAGAGCGATATAAATGCACCAGTCTGGTGGCTGACGGGACAAGCGGAGCTGGGGCTGTGGCAGGGCGAGGACTATGAGGCGCGTGAGGCACTGGGGATGCAAAGCTGGAGGAGGCACTCATGATCGGGGTCGTGCCAATGTCTGTGGAGGCAGAAAGACCAGGACAGGTGACCCAGTCCACACACAGATCAAGCATGAAGGACAAGAGCCAAGTGTCTGAGGTTTGTGGTCTCTGATCAGGGGGATGGGATGCTGGGGACAGAGCCAGGGAAGCCAGGAGATGGAGCTCGGTTTGGGGGATGCGTCACGAAACTCCTCCCTGGGAACGCCAGTATCTCCAGCTGTGAGGTCAGGAGGCAAGGCTGCTTGGGGCTTCTGAGACACAGTCTTCTGGGGATGGCATTGGGGGATGGGAGGGAGAGGAGACAGGACTCCACCTTGGAGTGGAACCAAGGTAAGAGTCGGGCTATGGGGAGGACAAGGGACCCAGACTTGCTGAAGTATGAAAAGAGAGCCTTGGACAGCCTGGTCTCGGCTTCTCACATGAGCCTGACGTGTAGGGGGGACAAGAGTGAAAGGATGATCCCTGGACCCTTCAACTGGTCCCCATTCCACTGAGGATGGGCCCACTGACATGACCAGTGGGGGACCAGGGGACGCCACAGCCGGCTGAGAAAAGCCAAAGTCGAGGGTGGCCCAGGAGAAGGTGTGTTGGTAGCAGGCAGGGCACAGACTTCACCTCAGGTGGTGAGGAGAGAGTCACCCAGTGATGCTCCAGAGCCCTTCGGCCACAGGACAGGAGTCTGGTATCCCACCATTCCCACGGGTAAGGGGCCAGCCACCCCTAGGATCCAGCTCTCATATGGGAACAGCAAAAGGCACCAAAGGCAAGGCACGCCCAGGGACCCCATGGAAGAATACAGCAAGATGGATGTTCAGCTTTCCAACCCAGCTCATGGAGCTTTATTCAGAATGGAGTGACAAGATCCTGCTTGGCTCTTGCTGTGCCTGAAGGGCAGGCCCAGCTGGGCCACATTCCCTAGGAACCCAGTGCTGGAGGCCCATGTTTGCCCTCCCACTTCCTTCAAAACTCCTAGGGCCAGGGCTGGGGCCTACCTGGAGCCTCTTTAGAACCCACACTTGCCTGGGCCTTGTCCTCTTCTCTTCCCACCCACCACCACCCCTGCTGCCGGGCCCAGGCAGGACCCACAAACGTGGAAGTTGACAGAGGGATATTCCCTGGGCTGGGAATCCCCTGGCAGCTTCAAGGGAACACTGATGACAGGGAGAAGTCCTATCTGTCATAGCTCTACTGCGGCACACGGACAGACACACGCACACACACACACTCTCACGCACGCTTTCCAGGAAGGAAGTGATGTGGCAGAGTGGCCTTTGGCGCGTGTCACCACTTCCGGGCTAAAGGGTCAGATTGCACAAGACGCCTTCAATCACTGCTGCCAATAATAGTCCCCATGGCCCAACTACACACAGACAGACTCTGTTCTTGGCTGGGGGCAGGTCACCCAAGCTGCTGCCCCCAAACAAATCCTCAGTGAACCGTGAGATCCCAGGGCTTCCCTCCCTGGAAAAGTCAGGACAAGGTTCCACTTGCCTAAACCAGTCTACGGGTCCTGGACAAGGGAAGACAGAATCGGACACAACACCGACTGCGGGGCCCAGACAGGGAGGAAGGAAGACACCTCCCCATCCCGCAGCGTGCATCTGTGGTACGAGGCAGAGCCCATGAGCTCTCCCACACGGAGTGAAGCAGGCTGGAGCCCCACAGAGGGAAGGAAGGGCTGGGCTGGGGTGGGGGTGGGGGGGCGGGCAGGGAGGCTGAGGCTCTCAGCCAGAGATGAGAAGGCTCCTTTAAACCAAAAATGTGGCTCTGCTCCTGCCGTGCTCAAGCAAGGAGGGCGAGGCCTAGAGGAGTTGGGGCAATTCCTATGCTTCACAATAAAAAAGGTTTTTAAATATATTCATCAAAATAGTTTTCTTTTAAAAAGCCCCCACTGCTGACAGCCCCACTGGCTGGCTCTCCATCATTTCCCTCCCCAGCCCGGGCACAGTCGGAGGGGTCCTGAGTGGCCCAAGGGTCCCTTTTGAGTCCTTCCCACCCAGGAAGTCTTGGAGGGCGGGGAGGAGAGTGCCCTGAGGTCCGTAGCGGGCGGATGCTCTTCTTCCTGGCTATTCCAGGCCCAGGATGTAGTTGATGCCTTGCACCAGGCCAATGATGACAGGCTGCCAGGCTACCAAGTACCGAAGCCAATCCAGCAGTTGCCCATACATGACGTGAGGCCTCTCCCAGCTGTCAGTGCGTTAAAGAGGCTATGTGTCAGAGCTGCTAAGGCTGGTCTAGGGGATGGGTGAGAGGGTCTGCCCGCACTGTCAGCTGCCTCACAGAAACCAGCCTGCCTACAGGGAGAGGGAGCCCCCTCACCAGCCTCTCCATGTTAGAAAGGAGGGCTGAACCCAGAGACTGGGGGATGGAGGGGAGAGGGGACCACTGCAGAAGACAGGACAGACATGGGAGAAGGGTGGAGAGGTGAAACTAAGCTCTCGAAGACCAACATGCGGACAGAGCCTCCCATAACGCCTTCTCGAAGATGGGCCTGCTGGTGTGAGAGCAGAGTCTGAGACTGCTGTGAATTCCTCTGTGTTAATGGCTGCAGGGACGTGGGCAGTGGGATAAGGTAACCTCACAGGTTCTTGTAGTGTCCCAAATGGAAGGTTTTCTAGGTCAAGGAAGGGGCTGAGTCTAGGGACGGAGGCAGAAGGGAACAGGGAGCAAGAGGCTAGTCACAGGGGATAACCCCTGGCAGAGGCTCTAAGGACTCCCCATGCACCACTAACACCAGGCCCTACTGAGGCCCAGCGGCCCCAGAGAGGAGTTCGCTTCCTTTCACTTTAGAGCTAAACGCTGGGCAAGACACTCAGAGAGGGAGTCTGGGAATCCAGCTCTGCGGAAAGCACAGATTAAACCTCATGACACTGTGGGGGAGCCTCTCCAAAAGCATTAGAAAAGAGCAGCCTGGCCCAATCCCTGGGAACTGCGGGGAAGCCCCAAGCCTAAGCCTCAGCCTCACCATGGAGTTACTTAACCATTCTTGAACTAGACTCTAGAAGAACCAAGCAAGGAACCTTAAGGGGACAGGCCAGAGCCTCTGGTTCGGGGGCTGTGGGAATGTGCTGGGAATGCAGTGGTCCCTGCCCAGCCCAGCTAGTGTCCAGGGGATAGGGAACCCTGGCACACAGGGCAGCTGGGAGAGGGGAGGGGAGAGAGCTGGGCCCCTAGATCCCAGGGGAAGCGAAGGGGGGACCAGAGCAGTGGCTGGGCAACTTCCAACAGACAGGTGGTAAGGAGGAAGAGGAAGGTGAGGGAGGGCAGAGTGGGGAAGGCCGGCGGCCCCGTGTTGAGAGGGGATGGAACAGGGCTCCCTCAGCCATCCCTGCACCTTGCAGGCTCTGCACAGGCACAGAGTCAGCCTCAGGCCCCACACGTCACAGGTCAGGCCCCACTAGGTATGTAACCTTGAATAGGTTTTTCAACCTCGAAACCATTTCATTTGTAAAATGAGGATAATATTACCGACATCATCAAGTTGCTGGAGATAATATAGGCCAAGCACTTGACACAGTGCCAGGCGCAGAGTAAGCAAACAGTAAACGGGCTGCTACTGCTACCAATTTACCCCTGAGGGATCCAGAACGATGATGAGAATCTGAGCTGTTAGTCCTGCCCCATGTGCCACCCCCAACTTCCCTCGATCACAAGTCAAATGGAACGGTGGATATGTACCAAGGTAGGGGGGACAAGGAAGGGTCCCAGGAGGACCCAAAGGCAGAGTGACACTGGCCAGGACTTTCTTCCCATTGCCCATTCCCAAACAAAGGATACGGGTTGCTGAACATCCTCTTGAGGTCTACCTTCTCTTTGCAGTAGGGACACGTCTGCTTCTTTCCCACGATGCACCAGCCACGGATGCAGAACTCGTGGAATCTGAGCACCACTGGTCAAGGGAAATGGTGGGCAGCCAGGATGGCACTTAAGCCCCATATCCGTCATCAAGGTGCCCGTGCACTAGCTCTGGAGAAAGGTTCAAATCCTGGCTTCCCCTCTTTTTAGCTGTATAATCTTGGGCACACCCCTCTCTCTGACCCTGCTTCCTCACATGTGAAGTGAGGATAATGATCTCCATCTTACAGGGTTGTTATGGGACAAAATGGAGATAATACATGGCACAGAACAGGAGCTGCCCACGCACATGATAAATACTGGAAATGTTATTCAGGAGGACTGGATTCTGAAACTGAGGGATCCGGCTAGAGGCTGCTCCTCCCAATAAGTGATCCAGCCTCGAGGCAGCTGGTGCAGCTTCGGGCTCCTTTCGGATCCAGTCAGGCTATGAACTCTGTTTACATGGGAGGGGCTCCCAGCTGCAGGAAAGAGGGAGAGAGACCGCAGTTTCCACTCCCGGGTGTCAGCTTCTCTGGCAGAGAACATCACCCAAATGTCTGCCCTCTTGTGACTCTCCTGCACTTCAAGGTCTAGACAGTATGCCAGGGTCATGGCCGCCCCCTCTCCTCCCTGACTGGAATGTGCATGTGGCAAGAGAGATGAGGCCCAAGGGGCTCCAGGCAGGATACACGTGATTGCAAGACAGCCTATATGTGTTCTCGATGATGCCCTCTTCACTGACATCCACAAAGATCTGCTGCCCACACACGGCACACACACTGTCCGAGAGGTGTTTGGTAGGCATGCCCGACTCGCTGTAGAACTGAGAGGGAAGAACAGGAGGAAAAGACAGGAAAGGTGTGAGAATCGGCCCAAGTAGGATGGTGCCACAGAGGCCTTAGGTCTTCTGAAGGGGAGGCAAAGAGGGAGGGGGAGGCCCTATAGCCAAAGAACATCTTTTATATGCCAAATCAACCTCATCTTTGCTGGGTGGATGGGGGGGAGAAAGGGACAGACCAAAGATGGGTTGGGAAGTCAGATCTAACAGAACCTGAGCACTCGGCTGGTCAGCATCAGGGACAAGGAGATCGGGAGGTAGAAGGACTCAGGGCTGGTGATCAGGAGCTATGTCAGATAAGCCACTCTGTGGCCGGACTACGCTTCCAGCGGAGATGGACGTCTCTTCTCTAAGATTCAAAACAGTCAGATACCCGGTGCAATGTGGGTTTGGTGACAAGGGCATTCCCGAACACTCGTGGAAGCAGGGAAAGGGGTTCAATCCTTTTGGACAGCATCTGGCATGATGCCTCAAACTGCCACGCCCTCTAACTGTTGATTAATGACACTTCAAGTAATTAAAGAAGTAAAAATATCAAAAAAGCAAAAAAAAATAAAAATTAAAAAAGCTTCATGTATACAGATATTCATTTAAGCATTATTTATAATTTAAGAAGTAAAGAGTTTAGCAATTTCTCAAAAAGTTAAACAGAATTACCATATGACACAGCAATCCCATCCTTACATATATCTCCCCCTCCAGGAAAACAAAGACTAAACACACACTTGTAAGCCAATACTCATGGAAACATTATTCACAACATCCAAAAGGTGGAAACAACCCAAGTGTCCATCAAAAGAGAAGCAGACAAAACAAAACTACTCCCCCTGCTTGTGTTCCCTCTCTCGCTGTGTCTCTCTCTGTCATCTTTTATTTAACAGAGAGAGACACAGCGAGAGAGGGAACACAAGGGTGGGGGGTGGTGGGAGAGGGAGAAGAAGGCTTCCCGGCCGAGCAGTGAGCCCGATGCGGGGCTCAATCCCAGGACCCCGGGATCATGACCTGAGCTGAAGGCAGACGCCCAACGACTGAGCCACCCAGGCGCCCCTTGAAATGGTGAATTTTAAGTTATATAATAGAAAAACCCACAAAATAATAAAAACAAGCAATGAAATGGAAATAACCATTCATGACCCAGAACAGGAGAACGCCCAAATAAACTTGGTACAAACTCAAGGGACTTAACAGCAGGGAGGCAACTGAAGCCTGAGATATAACAGTTAAGTGTCAAAAAGTAGGGTACAAAACTGGAGGCACAACATGATCGGTACCATATGTAAAGACAAGCCCAAATCTATACAAAGAGAAAAAGATCAGAAGGAAATAGGTCAGAATGCTCATGCCAGGGATGTTTTGGTAGTAGGATCATAGGTGATGTTTTTCTTTTGCCTACTTTTCTGTACTCAAATTTTCCTTAATGAATATATATTACTTTTAGATTAAAAATTATTACCACAGTTAATTACAACAAATAACCAACTCCATGCTCCAAAAAGAAATTCCAAGTTTTGCATAATTTCCTTGTGGTTTATTGTTACATAACTAAATAGCATCTTCCCCCTACCCCAAGGAGAAAAGACTTGAAATTTATTTGTTGACATTTTCTAAGACCTATTTTTTCTTTCCTTTGCCTTATACACATAATATAGAATATACATCTTAACTACTTCTACATGTATAGTTCATTAGTGCTCAGTATAGTCACACTGTTGTGCAACTAATCTCCAGAACTTTTAAACATTCTGCGAGACTCTATAATGGATCGTGAAAAAGCCTTCTGCATTTGTTACTACAATCTCATCTGGACCTGTCAGGTAGATATACCGCCTCTAGACTTTTTGCATTTCCTTAAACTTGAGTCTGCTGTCTTTCTTCTTCTGTTTCCAAACACCTGTCTTCTGAAAAAGCCAAAGCCCTGAGGCTGGGTGAGAGAGGAGAGGGCACCCAGGTGCTGGGACAGGGAGTATGAGAGGGTGACACCAGGTGCCTGCCAGAACTTCCACTCAACATGGAGGCTTCCCTTACTCCAAGGTGCCCTTCTGAGGAACAGCCTCTCAGCCATCAGAACCGCTACCGGATTCCAAGAGTCCTCAAGGGTAGAAGGCAGAGGTGCCACACTGCCCCAAGAATCCATGAATACAGAGCTTCCTGCCTTCATGTGCACCACCTCACTTTCTTGTAAACCCGTCTGAGATAGCTCAAGGTGAGCTCGAGTATTACCAGAGAACACCAGAGCAGCCCTAACGCTGGGAAACCAAAGCCCAGAAGAGGAAAGAGGTAAGGGACCCAAACCCAGACCCTCTGACCCCTACCCAAAATCTATCCAAGGTGTCCCATAACATCTGCTGAATGTTAGCTGTAGAACCATCAGCTACTTAGCTTGCTGAGAGCCAGTTACTTGAACGGTTCCGATTTATTTATCGAGAATACAAAAGGCAGTGGAAAAGGATAAGCTAAATCAGGGGGCAGGGCCAAACCTGTGGGACTTCATTAACTATGCAACTTTCAAAAGCTGGAATCTCGGGATGTTAGTATTGTGGGGGGGAACCTCTGAGAAACACTTCCCCAGAGCTTGACAGGCGTATGGCTCTGAAAGGTGTTCTGGCTTAGAATTTCTAAGCGTATCAACTTGTCAGAGAGACAAGAGACCAAGAGGTCTGGGTCCAGCTCGGCACTGAATCCTCCTTGTATAATCACGTAGCACAGAAACATGGCCACTCACTCTGGCCCACAGCATTGGCAATAAAAGAAATAGGAACGTTCTGACTCAGGAGATGTGTTAGAGCTGAGGAAGAGCTTAACCTCAAATCACCCCAGAGTTCTCCCCACAGGACACAGAGGCAAAGGATGCAGGATGAAAGGGAACCTGGATGAGGTGAAGACAGGAGGAGGGATGTCCAGGAAAGCGTCTGTTAGGCTCCTAGTTTCTGGAGTTCTCCCCACAACACTAATGTGGCACTAGGCAGGCAGGGTCAAATCCCACAATGTTTCAACAAAGCCACCAGGTAAGCTGTCAAACCAGGAAGGCCCAGCACACCCCTCGCAGAAATCACACAGGAGGAGATTGTATCAGGAGGCACTGAGGCTGAGCTGCGTAAGATCCAGGGAGGCAGGTTTCAGTTTAACCTCAAGAACAGGATCCCTCCGTAGAATAAGCTCAAGGGGGACCTACAATTTATCAGGATTAGACAGACCTAACTGCAGTCTTCTGTCACTTACTATCTTGATGAACTTGAGCAAGCCACCCAAACTCTTCCTTCCTTCCATCAAAATATACTAGGCACCTACTAAAGTACCAGGCACTGGACTAGGTCCTTGGGATATATTGCCGGAAGAACAGAGACCCGGCTTCTCTCCTCACGGAACCTACAACTACAAGAGAATGACATTAAAAAAATAAATATTTATAGAAAATAAGAACTAACTTCAGGGGCGCCTGGGTGGCTCAGTCGTTAAGCGTCTGCCTTCAGCTCGGGTCATGATCCCAGGGTCCTGGGATCGAGTCCCACATCGGGCTCCCTGCTCGGCAGGAAGCCTGTTTCTCCCTCTCCACTCCCCCTGCTTGTGTTCCTGCTCTCACTATCTCTGTCTCTGTCAAATAAATAAATAAAATCTTAAAAAAAAAAAAAAAAGATCTAACTGCAAAGGCTAAAATAAGAATTATTTCAAAGGCAGTAAAGGGCGAAGAAAGGGGTTCCTAACTAAGCCGAGGTCACATAAGGAGGCTTCTTTGAGGGAGTGACATTTGAGGCTGAGAGGTAAAGGGCAGTGGGAGTTAGGGAGAGGAAGAAAGGCAGAAGAGGGAAGAGGCCCTGAGGCAGAAAGGAACCTGGTGTGCTTGAGAAACTGAAAGGAACCTTAGCTAAGGGACAATGACAATTCTTTATAAAGAGATGCTGGAGACCTGGACCAGGGTGATGGTCTGGGCTAATTTAATGGTAGTAAAAATCAAGAGAAGTGGACAGACCGGTGATGCTAAATAGACAGCCGAAGACTAAAGGTCTGGTGCTGAGAAAAGTTCTGGTCCAAAAAGTCACAGAAAAGGAAAAGGAGAATGCCTAGGTGAAGTGCAGAGAAGATGCCTTAGGTCTGCACTCATAGGAACAACAACATTCAAGGGGAGGACAAGTTAGCAGAAGAGACAGAAGTTAAAGCAGAACAGGGAAGCATCACAAAAGCCAATGATGACTGCTGAGGTCAGAATTAGTGACACAGCCACTAGTGACTTGAGTAAAAGCCATTTCAGAAGAAAGGTTTGAGCCGAGCCAGATTAGAATAGGCTAAGGAGTATGGAGAAGGTGATCAAAAGGGGACAGAGCTTCCTTCTAAGTTTAGCTGTGAAGGACAGGAAATGGGTCAGTTGCTAGAGGAGAAAGTGGGTCAAAGAAAGTTCGATCGTTTTGAAAAAGAATGCTTAAAAGGCGAACAGCCCGACAGAGAGGGAAAAGTTGAAGTCACAGATGAGACAGGGACTTCGATAGCATAATGCATCCCGGAGAAGGAAAGAGGGTATGGAGAGGCGCCTGGGTGGCTCAGTCGTTAAGCATCTACCTTCGGCTCGGGTCATGGTCCCGGGATCCTGGGATAGAGCCCCACATCAGGCCCCCTGCTCGGCGGGAGGCCTGCTTCTCCCTTTCCCACTCCCCCTGCTTGTGTTCCCTCTCTCGCTGTGTCTCTATCCATCAAATAAATAAATAAAATCTTTTTAAAAAACGGAAAGAGGCTGGGCACCTGGGTGGCTCAGTTGGTTAAGCGACTGCCTTCGGCTCAGGTCATGATCCTGGAGTCCCTGGATCAAGTCCCGCATCGGGCTCCCTGCTCGGCAGGGAGCCTGCTTCTCCCTCTGACCCTCCCCCCTCTCATGTGCTCTCTCTCTCATTCTCTCTGTCTCAAATAAATAAATAAAATCTTTAAAAAAAAAAAACGGAAAGAGGGTATGGAATCCACAGTGCAGGCAGGGCTGGCTTGTGATGGAAGAAAGGACATTTTCTCCACCATAACTGGAGGGAAGGAGAAGATGGGTATAAATATGTGAGTAGAAAACCCCAGCACAGAAGCCTGCACATAGCAGGGGCTCAGGAAATAAAGAGGAGTTGCATTTCACACATCAGAGAATGTGTGCGCCAGGAAAGCCCTGTGAGCTCCTCCAGTCTGCCCCCTTCTCTCGACCAGTGAGGACACAGGAGGAGGAGGAGAGCCTTGCTGGAAGTCAGAGAGAGCTGGTGCCTGGTCAGTTCAAGCAGATGATTTCAGAAATAACTTGTTGAAAAAGGGAATAAAATACCCATTTCTCCGGGTTATAGTAGATGAGATTCCATGTCACAGAGTGGTCTGAGATGACTTCAGACAACAGATGGCATCCAAGAGAGAACTGGCATCTGCTGGTGACTTAGGATTTGTCTGTTCTGTGTCTTCCTCTGTGTGTTGGGTATGATGAAGACACAAAGAAATCCTACAGGGTCTCTGTGCTCCCGGTGATTACAGACATAAAATATGTAACTTTTTTTTTTTTTTAAAGATTTTATTTGACAGAGAGAGAGACAGCAAGAGAGGGAACACAAGCAGGGGGAGTGGGAGAGGGAGAAGCAGGCCTCCCGCCGAGCAGGGAGCCCAATGCGGGACTCGATCCCAGGACCCTGGGATCATGACCTGAGCCGAAGGCAGATGCTTAACGACTGAGCCACCCAGGCGCCCCAAAATATGTAACTTTCTAGTACAGAAGTACTGTACAGAAGGTATACTTGATAAATGTTGGCTACCATCGTCATCCTCAACTAAGTGCCATGGGCCAGGCTACTCTGCAGGGTGCTTTCCCTTACACATTTGTTCCTTACAACACTTTATGTCTAGTAATATTATTACAGCTGAGAAAACAAGATCAGAGAGGTAAAGTAAATTGCTCACAGCTAATTAAAAGTGGATTAGAATTTGAAACCAGGTCCATCTGACTCTAACCCCCTAGCTCTTCCCACTACTTCAGAACAGATGAATGGGCAGCTAGTCCTGTCCTAAGGTTATCTGGGGCACAGGAACTTACTTAGAAGAAAGAAAAGTGGGGCGCCTGGGTGGCTCAGTCGGTTAAGTGGCTGCCTTTGGCTCAGGTCATGATCCCAGGGTCCTGGGATCGAGCCCCGCATCGGGCTCCCTGCTCGGCGGGAGGCCTGCTTCTCCCTCTCCCTCTGCCTGCCTATCGCTCTCCCTGCTTATGCTATCTCTGTGTCAAATAAAAATAAATAAAAAATCTTTAAAAAAAAAAAAAAGAAGAAGAAGAAAGAAAAGTGTGAGGCAGGACACATGGCCCAATGGAGCAGAAACAATGTGCCACTACCCTGCCTGCCCAACAGGTCTCTCCGAGGGGAGAGCCCCAGAAAACTGGCTTATTTTGCAATCCTCTGTCTTCCACGCCCACTCCAACATGACCTTTGGGTGTGAATGGGAACTATAATGACTGGCTGTCACAAGCTTATGACCTCACAGTGACTAGCTAGAAAAAAACAAACACCATCCAAGGTTCCTCTGACTCAAGACGAGTTACTTTAGTTCATATTACAATTTCTCCATGTGAGGCAAAACAGCTGTCGTGTAGAATAAACAGAGTCGTGTAAAATAATGAGAAGGAATGGAGAATGTGTGTTAATACAACTGTAAACCTCATTTCATTTTGGGAACCCTGAAATTAATTAACCACAGATCTTAGTAGGTCAAACCACTCTCGGAGGGGGACCGAGGGATGAATCAGACCTACTTCCCCACCTGGTAGGTAATAACAGCTCCAAAATCAACTATAACTCTCTGGGATGGGAGCTATGATCACAGAATGTACAAAAGACTATGAAAAACACCTGGGACTAAAAATGTGGCATATACACACAATGGAATTCTTTTTTCTAAGAGGCTACATGCATGCACACACACACACACACACGCACAAAGAGATTATTTATTTAGCATCCCCCCCAAACAAGGAGCTTGAACTCATGACCCTGAGATCAAGAGGCACTTAACTGACTGAGCCACCTAGGTGCCCCATTTATAGCCCTTTTTAAATTGAGGTATACAATGGAATATTATTCAGCCTGAAAAAAGAAGGAAATTCTGGCACCTGGTACAACATGGGTGGACCTTGAGGACGTTATGCTGAGTGAAATAAGCCGGTCACAAGGGACAAATATTGCATGAGTCCATTTACATGAAGTACCTACAATGGTCAAATTTATAGAGGCAGAAAACACAATGGTTGTTTCCAGGGGCTGTAGGGAAAGGGATTGTGGAGTTATTATTTTAAGGGGTACAGAGCTTCTATTTTGCAAAATGAAGAGTTTTATGGATGGATGTGGTGATGGTTGTAGGACAATGTAGATGTATTTAATGCCACTGAACTGTAGATTTAAAAATGGTTAAGATGGTAAATTTTATGTGTGGTTTATCACAGTTTAAAAAAAATTACTAGGGCTGCTACTTGGAAGTGAGCAGTGGTGGAGCTAGTAAAGCCTACACGTGGTCATACCTAGCACATTGTGAAAGGTTGATAAGTAAGTGTTGCTTGAATAAATGAAAGAATGAGTTGGCTAAAAAATGCGTGGAAGGCTGGAGTGTCCTGGCTTCCTCAAACTACCATCCCCAAACCACTGATCAGGTTCTGGCTTCAAGGCCAGGGATGGTCTTGAAATTCAGATTGCCGTGGCTCAGAGACCTGTATGTTCCTAAGCAGACCACAGCCCACTTGACCAAAGACTGGGGCAGAAATAGGAGAGTCCTGGAATTCTCAGGTTCGAAAGAACTATAAAGGTAGTAGTGCAGTCTATCCCTTTATCCCAAGATGGAGTTGCGAGTCCCTTCGACATCCCTGCCTAGTCTAATCTGTGGGCATCCTCAGCCCTAGCAGAAAAGCTGCCACTAAATCTCCGCAACGTTTGCTGCGGGAAAGAATGAGTGAATGAACTCCTAGTGACTCATCCAGTACTGTCACAGCCATCCTAGTGTTCCTATGACCTGCTCCCTGCCCCGGAAATGGGGGCCTGGGGAAATAGCGAACTGTTAGGAGTTGGGGTCAGCAAGGTCACATTCTGTTGGACAGGAGCTGGACAGAGCAGCTCCTATGAAAGAGATAGGCATTCTCAATGTCAATTACCTAGGGAAGAGGTGGATCCTTGTTCAGACTCCAGGATTCAGAAGGCTGGCCTGAGGTAAAGGCATCCTTTTATCAGAACACAGGCTCTAGGTCTAGACGTCTGGAGGACAGAAGTTGTCTAGATGTGGATTCGAGGTGGTGCATGCTAAGATAGCACCTGCTACACAGAGGTAGGCTGAGAGCTGGATGGGGTAGGGTCTGAAAGCCTGGGAAAGCAGGTACCCTGCTATGTCAGATTAACCTCATTCAAGTAATCATGTCTATTTTCCTTTAATAAAGTTCAATGTGATTGTTGATCCTTGTGTTCTTGTGCTAGCTACTAAGAGGTATAGGGAGGTATGTGGATTCATCTATAGAATGAGCATCAGGTGTTGGAGGTAACTGCTGAGAACTCAAAGGAGAAAGGAGAATATGAGGGGTCAAGCGCTGGTGCCTGAGGCACTCTCGACCCTAATGAGAAATTCTCCCACCAGCTCTCTTGGTGATACTGAAATTTATCATTATTAGGGAATTACCATAATAAGGATTATCATTTGTAATCAATGGAACACCTAATAATCCTTCCCAAGAGCATGGAAAGAAGTCCAGCTCAAATCCCATTTTTGGGAAGCCAATGTAATGATTCCATCTCCTACAGGAGAAGCTAACTAGTGGATCGATTCTGAGCTCAGTTCCATTTGGACTGAAGTGGGTTCTGTACATTGGTTATTAATGACCCACCTGAGGGAATTAAGGCTACACTTAAATTGGCAGCTGATAATAACCCTGAGATAAAACTGGCAACAGCCTGGGAAAATCAGAAAAGTGGCCCCTTAAAAACAGAATGAGAAGAAAAAGAAATTATAAGAGGGTAAACGGCAGGATACTGGCAAGAATCATTTTGAAAAGCTGAGCATGCCAAAGAAGCAGACTTCAAGAAAAGTTGTTGTTGAAAATGAAGATAATAATCAGACAATCGAGTATCTGGAAATCTCTTCTGGGCAGTGAAGTGGTTAAAGGAAAAGCTGAAGTCTATACCAATAGATAAGAGATCATGAAATGTGGCTAAAACACAAGACAGTTTTCAAACAAGAATCTAATGGGCTGTCCATAAAGCGACCCAATACACTTTGTTTTCCTTTTAATCCATTACAGAAGACATAAAAATAGTCCCATGACACTGGGAAACAAAGTCCTAGATCTACAACTGCACTAGATGAAAGTTACCAAAGGTGATGGCTGAGGATTCTGCTTAACCTGAACTGCCCAAAGCCCACCAGTCCATGGCACAAACGAGACCGCATAGCACTGTTGTAAAAATGTGCACAGCAAGTATCTTCCCACCTGCAAAACTACCTTGAACTCTCCAAAGTTCAAGTCTCCTCATACAAAGTCAGCGCCAATCCTTTCCTGTGCCTCGAAGTTGGTCTCCACTGGTATCTGCTGCCTAAAAGCCAGGACTGGTATCTGGCTGCCCCAAGAGAACCTACTTCCCTGACATTCTCCTAAGGTTTCTCTCCAAACTGCTAAACCTCATGTTGCAAGAACTTCTGAAGGCCTTTCAGACCTCTTGCATCAGACAGAGCCACACACATTTCAGCAGAGAACTGGAGAAACGTTCGTTGAACTTGGAAATACTCCTTCTTGGGGTGGGGTCTTCTAATGCGCTGACACTGAGGAGTACTTCTGTGTTGTTCACATAATTATAGAGAGCATGCATTACTTTTATAAGCAGCAAAACAACAAAGACACATTTCCATTTTGAAAAAAAGAAATAGGAGTATTGACTTGGGTTTCTTAAGACTGGCTGTTACTTTACCCATATTGTGAGCTTGAAGAATCCCTCCCTGGTCTCCACCTTATAGCATTTCCTATCTCAGTGAAAGTATACCAGCCAAGGAGTGGCTCGAGTTAGACATGTCAGCTTTGATACGTACTTTCCTTCAAATTCTTTCCTTCAATCTTCAGAACCAATCTATAGTCAAGTCCTATCCAAGTCCTAGCAAATGTACCTCCAAAATACTTCTCCAATAGCTTGCCTCTCTCCCTTCGCACCATCTGTCCCCTAACCCAAGCTACCTTCATCTTGCCCAGACTACTATAACTGCCTCTTAGTCTTCAGGGGTCCACTCTAAGCGGTGGACCCCTCTCCAATCTGTTTCAATCCAGCAGCCAAAATGATCTTTTTAAAGTGCAAATCTGAAAGATGTCATTTTCGATCTTAGCCTCCCAGGGTTTTTAGCATAAAAACCACAATCTTTCCTTTGGCTTTCAAGGTTTTTTTCTAGTCTAGCCTCTATTTCTCCAGACACTTCCAGTACATTCTCAGCCCTACAACCACACTAGCCTTAGTTCCTCCAAATGGCCACCCTTTCTCTCACTACAGGACTCTTATCTACACACGTAGTTTGCTCTATCTGCCGCCCACATCACTTCCCACTTCGTCTAGTTAACTCCTACGCATCAGCTCAACAGTCACTTCTTTGGGGAAGCCATCTCTAGGCCCCCAGATGAGGTCAAATGCCATTACTGCATTTGTTCATAGCACTGTGAACCTTTCCTTCATAGTATTTATAAAAGTTATATTTTATATTTATTTGTGTATTTATTACTTTAATATCCATCTCTGTCACTAGGGTGTAAACTCCATCTGGGCAAGGACCATGTACACCTTTGTAATTCCAGCACAAGCCCAGTGCCCAGGCACATAGGAGGCATTAAATATTATCTACTGAATGAATGTTAACTTCCTGAATGATAAAGTGGTTCTTTCCTACAATGGCCCTAAAGTTAAAAATTCCAGGGTACATCTGAGATCTGGTTTTCCAAATTTTAAGGAAGAAATCTCCATACATACCACTGATATCTTGAAGGATTTTTTTTATGGCTTAGCTCTTCCATCAAGCCAGTGATGCTATACTGACCTCTCTGGAAGTGGCATGAGGCAGTAGTGAAAGCCCAGGTGAACTTACCCCTATGGTAGATGCCATGTAGTCTGCACACATTTCTGCAAAGTCTCGCTCAAGAACTCCATAATAGAGGCCATAAAAGAGGAGAGAAATGCCAAAGTCCATGGCGTCTTCTGGTTTGATCCTGTAAGGAAAGCAGCATGGCCTGTAAGGCCTGCCCTAAGACACAACTGCTTTGGATCACTACTCTGGGACACATAAGGAGGCACCTGAAGTTGGAAGCTTTAACGGCTAAATCAAGTGCTGGCAAAATAAGACCAGATCTTAAACCTGTTTTTTATATGGCCTGTTGGCACCATCTGAACAGGCTAGCACTGTGAGCTACAAAGATCAAGCCAGGGTGTTGCCTACCACCCCTCTTCCCCACTCTGTCCCCAATGCGTGCCTCCACCAACTGGCAACCATGCCTTGCAGCTGTCTAGGGCCCACTCTGGTTGGCACCTATGTGTTGGAGACTCCACTGTTGGCAATCACTGGACACCAACCAGTGGAATTTCAGTCTGGAAGTTGGCAACTCACCAAGTTGCCTCACCTCCAGCCAGCTGCCCAAGTTGAAATGGCAGGGCAAGGGCACACCAAGATCTGGGTTGTCACTGGAACAGAAAGTGAAAATGATCCCAGTGGTCACACAACCCCCTTGTTAGGCCCCTCCTTCTGAGGATGTCTCATCTGATGGCAAGTGGGCACAAAGTATGCCTCCCACCTGAGAGAGCCCATCCATCAAACAAGGTGAGGCAAAGAAAGAGTTTCCCCTCTTGTTATAGACTTTGCCTTTTGTCCACAAAGCCTAAAATATTATTTGGCTCTTTACAGAAAAAGTTTGCCAGCCACAGCTTAAAAATAAAAGATAAAATTAGTCACTTAGCAAATATATACATACCAGTTACCATAAAATTTTAAGCTGTATCTATACATATTCTGTATCATGTCATCAAAGTTAAATTTCGGTCCAGGGGTACCTGGGTGGTTCACCCGGTTAAGTGGCCAGGTCATGATCTCGGGGTCCTGGTATCGTGTCCTGCATCGGGCTCTGTGCTCAGCAGGGGGTCTGCTTAATGATTCTTCCTCTCTCTCCCTCTTCCTCTGCCCCATCCCCAAGCCCCCCACTCGTGCTCTCTCAAATAAATAGATTTTAAAAAATGGGGGATGCCTGGGTGGCTCAGTTGGTTAAGCGTCTGCCTTTGGCTCAGGTCATGATCTCACAGTCCTGGGACTAAGCCCCACATTGGGCTCCCTGCTCAGCATGGAGTCTGCTTCTCCCTCTCCCTCTGTCCCCCAACTCATGCTCGCTCTCTCTCTCAAATAAATAAAATCTTTAAAAAAAAAATTGGGGGTCCAAGTCTACTTACTAAGAAGGACAAAGATCTTGCCTATACATTAGGAGGCTTGTTTTAATAATTCCAAGGACCAATAATTTGCAAACTTCAGTCTTCGAATGTTTATTAAACAACCTTGGTCAAAAATTTGTACCAGGGACTGTACCTGTTTACTTAAAGTTGTAAATTATATTTATCTTAAAAAGTTGAGTGTATTCATCAATCTTATAATATTTAACCCACTAGACATCATAATATTATACCAATTAACCTGATTAATAGCATAAAAATGGTCAAGATTCTCAATTCTGTCTTCCTCCTTGTATAGCTTATGCAAGTAAAAACAAACTGTAATTAGAGAATAACCATCTTTAATACAATGTAGAATCTTTTTCTTTTCCTTTTTCTTTTTTTAAAATAGGCTCCATGCCCAGCATGGAGCCCAATGTGGGGCTTGAACTCACAACTCTGAGATCAAAACCTGAGCCACTCAGGCACCCTGCAACGCAGAATCTGGATTTTTATTTTTTTAACCACACAGATTAGGAAGCTATCTGGAAATAGCTTGGCTTTCTTTGATGGGACTTGCTAGACTCTATACTGATGAATTCCTATAAACCTTGGTGGAGACTGTTTATGCTTTTTCCTGGAAAAAAGAATTCCATGGGTATGCTCTCACTATATAAAGTAAGGACTTACTCCTTTCAGTTTCAAAGAGACTCCTGCCTCCAGTGCACTAGATTTGGGAAAGAGGCCAGTGGTCCTGACTTTAAACCTGAATCCTAAATCTCTAGCTTCAAGTGCCCGGACCTAGGCTCAGGATTCCTCATGATCCACAGTCCACAGTCCCCATCACCTCAGCCAGGAGACCACATTTCCATTCTCATCTGTCCTGCTGACTCACTATACCCTACAGTCTCAGAGTCCAGGATTTCTTGGCTTTCTTGGCTTCTGCCTCAACTGGGAGCAGGGGAACCTGTACGCTGATACGAATCTTTTTTTTTTTTTTTTTTAATTATTTATTTGAGAGAGAGCATGAGAGAGCGAGCACAAGCAGGGGGGAGGGGTAGAGGGAGAGAGAGAAGCAGACTCCCTGCTGAGCAGGGAGCCCGATACGGGACTTGATCCCAGGACCCCGGGATCATGACCTGAGCTGAAGGCAGACACTTAACTGACTGAGCCACCCAGGCGCCCGATAGGAATCTTTTTGAAATTTTATGACAATATGAAGCAATAGTCAGAATCCGACTCCTGGTAACGTATCCTTAGAAGCAACAAAGCTAATATTATCTGTGATAGCACAATATCGAAAAACACCCTAAGTGCCCAACAATAGAGCAGGAGTTAAATGTCCACGGGTTAACTTTCTAAAAAACGGTTTCGGAATGCCAGCTACGTTACAAAGCAACAATGTGTTAAACATGACGCATGTGCATCTGAACTGGGAGATTCTTAAAACTGGATGTGTTCCCAGGAGGGGGAAAGCTTCCAGGCCACCCATCTGTGTGGTCTCACCCCCTCACATCTCAGCCCTGGAACTGCTCTGAGGGCTCCTACGGATACCACTCTGTTTCCTGCCCTGTACACTTCCAGGTGCACTTGTTGCCAGGTGTGGCCAACTGTGTCACATGAGTCTGACTGTCTAGTTCAGGGGCTGGCAAACTTTTTGTGGAAAGGGCCAGATAGTATTTTGAGTTTTGTGGCCCAAATAGTCTCTGCCACAAATATTCAACTCTGCTATTGTTATACTGCAAAAACAGCATAAACAATGCATAAACAAATGAGTGTGATGATGTTCCAGTAAAAGCTTTTTTTATCTTGTAAAAACAGGACAAAGGCCAATTTGGTCCACGGGACAGTTTGCCAACCCCTAGTCTCCCTAAACATAAGACCACTCAGGTAGAGTCATTGCAATAAACAGTGAACACATGGACAAGGAAAATGACTCTGATAGGGTGATGGATAACTGGCCATAATCATTATTATGCTTACTGTTGTGATACTTTTCCATTAAAATATAGGTTCTTGGAAAACATAACCAATGATGGGACTCTAACTCTATATCCAGACATCCCTTCCTCTTTGCCAGCACAAATCATGGAGGGCCCACCTTCCCATTCCCCAAAGCCCAAGTCTCCTATCCTGGGTGCCATGGCCCCCTTGTTAATATTCAGGACTTGGCTTGTGGAGGAAAGGTACATCTTACCAGCCCCTCCTCCCCAAACAAAAACAAAAACAAAAGCAAAGAGTACTTACTTGAATAATAAATTGAGACCAAAGAGGGTAAACATGACAGCCATGTAGCCAACAATGCCAGTGGCATAGCTGATTTTATAGATCAACAGGAACCACTTATAAACCAACCTGGAGAAAGGAGAGAAAATTAGCATAGCTGACATGGAAACTTGCCTAGGGGCCTCTGGATTACCAGAATCTCTTATTCTTACATCAAAGGGGACATTAGGTTATTTGTCTAAGACTTACGAAGCAACTTCAGTTACTGTTACAGACCTGGTCACTCTCTTAATTGCAGAAATACCCCTGCATACCAGGGAGCTAGTGCTATTTTCCTGGTCCCAGACCAAGGGAAGAAAAGGGAGCCTTCTAAAAGGTTTCAGCTTCAAACAAACAAAAAGCAGAGCTGACATCAGACAGCTATGCCCTCTCAAATTCAGATTAGCTGGATAAGGAAGTGAAAACTAGTAACTACAGCTATGTTCAGATGGGAAGAGGTGGGGAAGGCCAGCTGTTCTTGTCAGGAAAGAGAATTCAAGGGAAGATGAAAAAGAGAATCAGCTATGGGCTTTTCCCTTTTTTTTTTTTTTAAATATTTATTTATTTAAGTCATCATTATACCCAACATGGGGCTCGAACTCACGAGTTCAAGCTCCTGAGATCAAGAGGTGCATGCTCTTCCGACTGAGCCAGCAAGGCACCTCCAAGCTTTTCCTACTGGGAATGGTCAACCTGAATACTGCTTTGCTCCTATCTACAGGCTTATAATGAAATGGTGTCTAATGAATTTGCTTCTGAAATGATTTTCTTTCTGGAGAAGAAGGGATAAGAAAAGAGGTACTCAAAGAATACCTTTGAATGGATGTATGTGTGGGATGGTGGTGGTGGTGGGGTGGGGTTCACAGAATGCTCTTGAAGGAGGAGCAATGCTCTCTCAAATTCAATGAAAAGCAGTGTGAAACCAGGATGGTGAGAGCAAACTGAGGAATTCACTTGAATAAACAGCTCAAGCCTGTCTGGCTCCTGAGACCAAGTTACCACCAACCTTGATAGGCCACAGGGAGGAAGCTCAAGGTCCCTCCCTGTGCCTCCGTGCTGTGGCTAAGCAAGTGGTAATGGGTTCTCAGGCAAGGAAAAGGCCCCAAACATTTTGTAGTGCCTGCCCTCAGAAACCACACAAAGCTCCATTATCCAGGGTTTGCACTCATCAGATAGGAGTGAGACAGTGGAAAGGATGTGGAATTTTAGGCAAAATCTGGATTAAATGAGTTTTATTAGCTGGGTAATCCCAGGTAAATCAAATCACCACTCTAAGACAAGTTTACTTATTTGTAAAATGAGGAAACCATGATACCTTCCTCAATGGATCGTACAGAGCCCATTTCCTGGTGTATATAATACATGCTCAATAAACGCTACATGAATAAGCATGGATGTTTATGAAAGTGCTTTGAAATTATAAAGCACTATCAAATGTTAGTTATTATCATCAAAAACCTCCCATGTCATAGATACATTTTCAGTCACTTTACCTACAAGTTGATACTGGTTGTTACTTACTGACACTTAAAGTATATTTTTACACCGTTTCTTCACAGCACCCTTTATGAGGGAGCAATCATTGTCACATTTCTAGGGATAAAAAATTCAAGGCTCAGAAAGGTGAAGCCATACAGGTCATGTAATTAAGTGGCAGGGCTGAGTTTCCAATCCACATCCATCTGGCTCCAGAGTCTCTATCTTCTATCATGGCCCTTAATGTAAACTACCACAGCCAGGGAGGAACTTCCAAGTCATCGACTTCACCTTGAAGATAAATTTTACCATGTACAAGGAAACTCAGAAGGCCAAAGTAAAACCTTACAGTGAAGCGGAACATAAAATGCATGGGAAAAAGAGCAACTTGCAACTTGGAAGCCTCTGGTTCTGATAGTTACAACTTTGAGGCTGGCTAGTTCCTCTGCTAGGCTCTCCTGGACCTGTACACATGTCTCTCACAGCACTTACCAACTGCACTGAAACAGCTGCTTTCTGGTCCATCTCCTCCATTAAACCGAGCATTCCTTGAGGGCAGGGACCATGTCTTATCCAGCTCTGTATCCCCAGCGCTCAGCACAGGGCCTGACACATAGCAGGTGCTTGTTGAATGAATGAATGAATGAGAAAATCTCTTTCTGTCAAGTACAGATATGAAATGACCTCACAAGCTGGTTGGGAGGATCAAACTAGAAATGCATTTGGATAAAATACAAAGAATAATACAGGCAGGGGCTGTTTTGTGACCAAAGAAGTATTGTTTGTTGAAAAATTGCAAATTTGCTGAGATTCATTCATTCAACAAAAATTCACAGAGTGGGCTACTATGTGCCGGGCCCTGTGGTAGGGCCTGGATATACAGGGACAAACAAAATACATGTGGTTCCTGATCTCACAGTTATAGTTTAGTGGGGGAGATAGACACTCAAGATTTTGTGTTATGTTCTATGATGGAAAACTATAGGGCCTATGAAAGAATATAACAGAAAACCTAGTTTAGAGATCAGAGAAGGGTTCACAAAATAACATTTAAAATGAGACCACAATGATCCCCAGAATTTGCTTACTTATTTGGTTGATTTAAATATACATAGACCTTGATATAAACTCTACGGTAAGCTATAGGGAAATATTTTGGGGTTTTTAATCTGTGAATGGGGGGGGGGGGCGGGTAGTTCTCCCAATCAGCTTGTTTTGGTGGGGGCCCATGCCAAATAACTTTGGCAAACAAAAATTACAACTTTTTCAGCCTAAACCTACCCCAATCCCATGCATTTCAACCCGTTCCCTTCAGGAAACCTAGCTCTTCCCCGCCACCTAAACTCTCACCTTGGGGTTGTCTGTACTAGTGGTTTTCGGGTGGCTCGGAAGGTGACAAAAGCGGTGACAGCAGAGAACAAGATCCAGATCACTAGGAACCTCCACCAATGCAGCTTCACTGTGAAATAGAGGGGAACAACCCACATCTGAAAGAGGGTCACCATCTGAAACACAAACACAAGCACTTCAGCTCTAGCCAGCTCCCTCTGTGCTCTATCTGCAAGTCCAGAGTGTATGTTGTGTGTTCCATTTTAGCCTGATCTTCTCCTGTAGTTCCCATGTTGGAGAGAGGCCCCTCCTGGCGGTCTAACTTAGAAACTTAGGACCATGCCTGACATCTCTCTTTCATTCCTCACCTACCTGTTGCATACGTTCTTTCCTTTCCATGTGAGCCCTGGCTATCCCTTGCCTGGCTCACTATAGTGACCTCTTT
This sequence comes from Mirounga angustirostris, assembly GCF_029215605.1. Taxonomy (NCBI): domain Eukaryota; kingdom Metazoa; phylum Chordata; class Mammalia; order Carnivora; family Phocidae; genus Mirounga; species Mirounga angustirostris. Next base: position 57,140,206 of record NW_026991721.1, read on the forward strand.
GTTAAAGCTCCCTGCATTCAGCAACCCCCTCTCCAATCTATCCTTCCCAGGAGCACTGGAATGGTATCTCTCACATACAGTCTTGAACATGTCATTCCCCTGCTTACAACCTTCTAATGGTCCCCTGCATACAGGATAACACCCAAATCCTTAGGCAGTCAAATCCTCCACAATGTGGCCCGAAACTACTATTTCAAGAGTGACCTTCTACTACTTCCCATGCCGTTAGATTGTCCCCCTCAGGCTAAAACATCCTTTCCACCTGCCCTTCTGCCTGGTCACATCACAGCCAAGATACACGAAGCCTTCGATCTCCTTTCCGGGCAGGATGTCGTAACTTTCTAGCGCTCCAAAGGCACCTTCTTTTCTACCGTCATTACATGCTCATCTCGACTGCTTCAAATTCATTATCTGAGTATAAGCTCCTTGAGAGCAGTGACTAGGCCATATCCCTCTGTTTCCCATGTGCTAGGAAACGGCCTAGCACACGACAGAGCCTCAGTGAACTCAGATACATGAGAAGAAAGCAAAACTAGAACCCAAAACAGAGGCACGTTTCTGCTGTAAGGGGTATCTCAGAACTTGGGCTTGTCAGCTGAAGAGTTCCAAATGTATACAATGATTCTGAATCAGAAGTCTGGACTGATCACCAGTCTTCCACTCCCTGATGCCTCCTAACTGCCTCCACCAACCACCCTGCTTTCACTAGATGTCACTCTGCTCAGGTGAGTAGCAGGTGTTTAAAAAAAAAAAAGGTAATTAGTACTTAATGGAGCCTTTCTTCCTGATATCATCAAATAAAATGAAAGAACGTGCAGGGACGAGTTATAGAGAGGAAAATGATAGTTTCCTAAAGTTCCATAGTGGAAAAAACTTTTGAGAAAGTATTTACTTGGGGATTTCTAGACCAGTGCTACCTAATCAAAACATAATGGTAGTCACATACGTAATTTTAAGTTATCTAGTAGTGACATTTAAAAAAGGAAAAAGAAACATTGGTGTTATTATTTTTTTTTTTTAAGATTTTATTTATTTATTTGACAGAGAGAGACACAGCGAGAGAGGGAACACAAGCAGGGGGGAGTGAGAGAGGGAGAAGCAGGCTCCCCGCCGAGCGGGGAGCCCGATGCGGGGCTCGATCCCAGGACCCTGGGATCATGACCTGCGCTGAAGGCAGACGCTTAACGACTGAGCCACCCAGGCGCCCCCACTGGTGTTATTTTTAAAGATTTTATTTATTTGAGAGGGAGAGCAAGCGAACAGGGGGAAGGGCAGAGGGAGAGGGAGAGGGAGAGGAAGAAGCAGACTCTGTGCTGAGCACGGACCCTGACGTGGGGCTCGAGCTCACGACCCCGAGATCATGACCTGAGCCGAAATCAAGAGTCAGATGCTCAACCGACTGAGCCACCCAGGTGCCCCCAGATGATATTAATTTAAATAATATATTTTATTTTATCCAATACATCCAAAATATTATCGTTCCAACATTTACTTCATATTAAAATTATTTATGAAATCTTTTACTTTTTTTTGTACTGAGGCTTTGAAATCTGATGTGTACCTTATATTTATGGCATACCTCAAGAGAGACTAGTCACATTTCAAGTGCTCAATAGCCATATGGTAATGGTGGCTCCCATATTGGACAGTGTACCTTAGAGCATCTTTTTAGCATTTAGTTGTCTCCTGTAGCTTCTAACAGACTGCTCTGTGGCAAGAAAAAGCCTTAGTGTTTTAGTGTTATTTTACATAGGAGAAAAAAAAAGAGAAACACTGAGAGGAGAATGGTGAGCAGATCCCACTTTGCTTTAGAGCTTACGGTTCTGTGTGCTCACTGGTGCAGGCTAATGGTCAGTGAACAATGTAGTCTCACTATCCATTCCACTGTACAGGAACTCCCAACCAACTCTCCGAATGAAACATCCTAAAACAGTCTGGCCTTATATGAAAAGTGTGGGAGCACTGGGACGTATTAACAAATGGCTACCCAAATAACACTCCAGGTAACATTCTATGAGATAATGGGAGGAGACCAGGAAAGGACATCGTAACAAACCATATATTATTTAAGCTAGGGGATAAGAGGGGCGCCTGGGTGGCTCAGTTGGTTAAGTGTCCATCTCTTGATTTAGGCTCAGGTCATGAGGTCTCGGGGTTGTGAGATCAAGGCCCATGTTGGGCTCTGTGCTCAGTGGGGGAGTCTGCTTGGGATTCTCTCTCTCCCTCTGCCCCTCCCCCGTGCGTGCACTCTCTCAGTAAATAAATTTTTTAAAAATCTTAAAAAAAAATACTTTAGGGGTGCCTGGGTGGCTCAGTTGTTAAGTGTCTGCCTTCGGCTCAGGTCATGATCCCAGGGTCCTGGGATCAAGCCCCACATCGGGCTCCCTGCTCGGTGGGAAGCCTGCTTCTCCCTCTCCCACTCCCTCTGCTTGTGTTCCCTCTCTCGCTGTCTCTCTCTCTGTCAAATAAATAAAATCTTAAAAAAAAAAATACTTTTAACTAGGGAGTAAGACAACTGGAATCATGATATTCAAAGGGAGTAAATAAATGGTGGTGAGATGTGGAAAGAAGAGCTGCAGGGTCTTTAGCCTTCACATCATTTGCTTACAAAACAGCAGGACCAGAGACTACAGAAGAATTAAATTACAGAGTCTGGTTACATTTGTCTTCTCTGAGAAAAAAAAAAAAAATAGGAATTCCTCCAAAAACCTGGCTATTGCAAAAAACCCAAAAAACCAAAAAAAACCCAAAACAGAACAAAAAACCAGCCTGTCCCCTACCAGCCTTTTTCCCACTCCTCACCAATCATCAATAGCATGTTCTAAGAAGGAATCTAGTGAAGATAATTTTCTCTACATGAGCTGTAGCTCTGCATACTTTGGGTGCGGAGAGAGGCAAAGGACCTGGATTCTATTCCGGGTTGAATAAAGGCATAATCAGGAGTAGAAATCAGTGTAAAAGGAATGAAAAAAGTCTTGCCTTGCTTTGTTAACTCTGAGGCTTAAAACTTTAAGTGTATAAAGCTACTCAACTCACATCATGAAAGAAAGAGAAAAAGGAAAGAAAAGGAAGAAGGAAAGTAGGGAAAGAGGGAGCAATTTAGGGACAGGGTTAGGTTCTTTCAAACCAGATGGCTAAGTAGAAGACCAAAAGACCTAGATTCTAGTTCTGTGTGCTTCCAACTCACTGGGTCACCCTAAGGAGGTCCTTCCTCCTTGAGGGACAGGTTTGACTTGATTTTTCAAGCCCCTTTAAAGTTCTAACATGCTAAGGTTCTATTAAGCAGCCTTGTATCTCAGATTTCCTGGGAGAGCGAAGGCAGTGTTCATTCACTGGTACATCGAGTATTTATTTTGCATTTAATGGAAAGAAGAATGCAGAAATAAACATGACCCCCTAGTTAGGACCCCTGTCCTCAAGGGGCTAACAGTCCAGCGGCAGGAGAAAAATAGAAATCAAACCCAAACTTTATTTTTTTTTTAAAGATTTTATTTATTTGACAGGGAGAGCACAAGCAGAGGGAGAGAGAGAGAGAGGCAGGCTCCCTGCTGAGCAAGGAGCCCGATGTGGGACTTGATCCCAGGACCCTGGGATCATGACCCAGGCCGAAGGCAGCTGCTTAACCGACTGAGCCACCCAGGCGTCCCTCAAACCCAAACTTTAATGATTCTATTAATCTTTAGATGCTTTAAAAAATTTTTTTGTTTTAAAGTTGGTTTTTTTTTTAAGGTAGGCTCCACACCCAGCATGGAGCCCAAGATGGGGCTTGACCTCACAACCCTGAGATCAATACTGGACTCTTAGCTGACATCAAGAGTTGGGACGCTTAACCAACTGAGCCACCCAGGAGCCCCTAGAGATTTTATTTTTAAGTAATTTCTATACCCAATATGGGGCTCAAACCCACAAACCAACTGAGCCAGACAGGCACCCCTCTTTAGATGTTTTTTAGAAGTTCAAATAGAAATCATTAAAGAATGAATAAATAAAGTAGAATGATACAGTGAAATGACTGGAGATTTTAGAATTAAAGAGATCTAGATATGAATCCCAATATAGCTATTTACTGTATTATCTTAGGTAAGTCATTTAACCCTGATAAACCTAAGTTTTCTGAACTGTAAAATGGGATTAACAGTATCTACTTTCAAAAGATTGTATAGAGGGGCGCCTGGGTGGCTCAGCTGGTTAAGCGTCTGCCTTTGGCTCAGGTCATGATCCCAGGGTCGTGGGATCCAGCCCCGCATCGGGCTCCCCGTGGGGAGCCTGCTTCTCCCTCTCTCTCTGCCTGTCACTCTGCCTACTTGTGTTCCCTCTCTGTCAAATAAATAAATAAAATCTTTAAAAAAAAAAAAAGATTGTATAGATAAAGTGAATTAATGCATGGAAAGCTCTTGGAACAATGCTAAAAACGTAAGCATTTAATATAAATAATGTAATAAATATAATGTAAATATTCAATATACTAGTTCTTTTATATAAAAAAAAACAAGCAGAGGGGTGCCTGGGTGGCTCAGTCGTTTAGTGTCTGCCTCCGGCCCAGGTCATGATCCCGGGGTCCTGGGATTGAGCCCCACATCAGGCTCCCTGCTCAGCGGGAAGCCTGCTTCTCCCTCTCCCACTCCCACTGCTTGTGTTCCTGCTCTCACTATCTCTCTCTCTGTCAAATAAATAAAATCTTAAAAAAAAAAAAAACAAGCAGAGTGCATAATTCATAGTAAGCATTCAGTAAATGAGAGCTCTCACTAGGTCTTCATGTGATCAAAATTGCATAAAGTCAAATGTAATAAGGGAGCAAAGACTGCAATGAGGCAACCAAAATAATCAACATATTGAAAGTGGTGGGGTTATAATGAAATAGAGACCAAAAAAAAAAAAAAAAACCCCACAAAAGATCAATGAAACCAAGAGCTGGTTGTTTGAAAAGATAAAGAAAATTGATAAACCTTTAGCCAGACACAAGAAGAGAAAAAGAGGACCCAAATAAAATTAGAAACGAAGAAAGAAGTAACAATCAACACCCCAGAAATACAAAGAACTCTAAGAGACCACTACAAAAAATTATATACCAAAAAACTGGACAACCTAGAAGAAGTAGATAAATTCCTAGAAACATACAATCTTTCAAAACTCAATCTGGTAGAAACAGAAAACCTGAGCAGACAGATTACTAGTAATGAAATTGAATCAGTAATCAAAAACGTCCCAACAAACAAAAGTCCAGGACCAGAAGGCTTCACAGGTGAGTCCTACTATTTAAAGAGTTAATACCTATTCTCCACAAACTATTTGAAAAAGAAGAAAAGGAAAGCTTCCAAATACATTCTATGAGGCCAGCATTACCCTGATACAAAACCACACAAAGACACTACAAAAAACAAAAAACCAACCAAACAAACAAAACACCTACAGGCCAATATCCGGCATACACATAGATGTAAAAACCCTCAACAAAATATTAGCAAACCACATTCAACAAACATTAAAAGGATAGTGCATCATGAGCTGGTGGGACTTATTCTGGGGTTGAAAGGATGATTCAGTATTCACAAATCATACTCCACATTAACAAAATGAAGGATAAAAATCATACTATTATCTCAATAAATTCAGAAAAAGCATGTGACAAAGCAATATCCATTCATGATACAAACTCAACAAAGTAGGGGTAGAGAAAATATACCTCAACATAATAAAGACCATATGTGAAAAACCCATAGTCAACATCATACTCAAAGGAGAAAAACCAAAAACTTTTCCTCCACGATCAGGAACAAGACAAGAATGTCCACTCTTGCCACTTTTATTCAACATAGTATTCGAAGTCCTAGCCACAGCAAGCAGGCAAGAAAAAGAAACAAAGCATCCAAGTTGGTAAGGAAGAACTTTATTACTATCTGCAGATGACATACCAGTATATAGAAAACCCTAAAGTTTTCACCAAAAACCTATCAGAAGGAATATATGCACCCAGTAAAGTTTCAGGATACAAAATTAATGTACAGAAATCTGTTGCATTTCTATACACTAATAAAGAAGTAGCAGAAAGAGAAAATAAGAAAAAATTCCATTTGCAATTGTACCAAAAAGAATAAAATACCTAGGAATAAACTTGAGGAGGTGAAAGACCCATACTCTGAAAACTGTAAGACACTGATGAAAGAAACTGCAGATGACACAAAAGGAAAGATATGCCATCCTCATGGATTGGAAGAATTAATATTATTAAAATGTCCATATCACCCAAAGCAATCTATAGATTCAATGTAATCCCTACCAAAACACCAACAGCATTTCTCACAAAACTACTAAAATTTGTATGGAACTGCCAAGACCCCAAAGAGTCAAAGCAATCTTGAGGAAGAAAAGCAAAGCTAGAGGCTTCATAATGCCAGGTTTCAAGATATACTACAAAGCTATAATAATCAAAACAGTATGATACTGGAATAAAAACAGACACATAAATTATTCCAATTTTAGTATACGTGCTGCCAAAGTAAGCACAGTAGACACATAAATCAACAGAACATAACTAAGAGTTCAGAAATAAACCCATGTTTATATGGGCAATTAATCTACAACAAAGGAGGCAAGAATATAGAATGGAGTGAAGACTGTCCCTTCAATAATTGGCATTGGGAAAACTGGACAGCTACATGCAAAAGAATGAAACTGGACCACTTAAACTATACACAAAAATTAACTCAAAATGGATTAAAGACCTACATAAAACTCCTAAAAGAAAACATAGTAATTTCTTTGACATTGGCTATAGCAGCGTTTTTCTAGATATGTCTCCTCAGCCAAGGGAAACAAGCAAAACTAAACTATTTGGACTACACCAAAATAAAAGGCTTCTGTAGAGGGGCACCTGGTGGCTCAGTCAATTAAGTGTCCAACTGTTGGTGTCAGCTCAGGTCATGATCTCAGGGTCCTGGGATCGAGCCCCACATCAGGTTCTGCACTCAGCACAGAGTCTCTGCCGGAGATTCTCTCTCTGCCCCTCTCCCTCTGCTCCCCTCCCTTCTTGCTCTCTCTCTCTCTCAAATAAATAAATGAAATGAAATGGAAAAAAAAAAAGAGCTTCTGTAGAGCAATAAAACCATCAACAAAATAAAAAGGCAGCCTACTAAATGGGAGAAGATATTTGCAAATGATATATCCAATAAGGAGTTAATATTCATAAATACATAAAGCACTTCTACAACTCAACACCAAAAAACAAATAATCTGATTAAAAATGGGAAGAACAGAAAGACATGTATCATATGACCCCACTGATATGAAGAATTCTTAATCTCAGGAAACAAACTGAGGGTTGCTGGAGTGGTGGGGGTGGGAGGGATGGGGTGACTGGGTGATAGACATTGGGGAGGGGTGTTATGGTGAGCGCTGTGAATTGTGTAAGACTGTTGAATCACAGACCTGTACCTCTGAAACAAATAATACATTATATGTTAAAAAAAAAAAAGAAGAAGAAGAAGAAGATAGCAGGAGGGGAAGAATGAAGGGGGGGAAATCAGAGGGGGAGATGAACCTTGAGAGACTATGGACTCTGAAAAACAAACTGAGGGTTCTAGAGGGGAGGGGAGTGGGGGGATGGGTTAGCCTGGTGATGGGTATTAAGGAGGGCACGTTCTGCATGGAGCACTGAGTGTTATACGCAAACAATGAATCATGGAACACTACATCAAAAACTAATGATGTAATATATGATGATTAACATAATAATTAAAAAAAGGGCAGAAGACATGAACAGACATTTTTCCAAAGAAGACATACATGAAAAGGTGCTCAACGTCACTAATCATAAATGCAAGTCAAAACCACAATGAGATATCATCACATGCCTGTCAGAATGGCTAAAGTCAAAGACACAAGAAATGAGAAGTGTTGGCAAGGATATAAAGAAAAAGGAACCTTTGTGCACTGTTGGTGGAATGTAAATTGGTACAGCCACTGTGGAAAACAGTATGGAGGTTCCTCAAAAAATTAAAAATAGAACTGCCAGTAATTCCACTATTAGGTATTTACCCAAAGAAAACCAAAACACTAATTTGAAAAGACATATGCACTCCTACGTTTACTGCAGCGTTATTTATAGTTGCCAAGATATAGAAGTAACCCAAGTGTCCATTCGTAGATGAAGGGATAAAGAAGATGTGGTTTATATATATAATGGAATATTACTCAGCCATAGAAAGAGGAGATCTTGCCATTTGTGACAATATGGATAGACCTAGAGGGTATTATGCTAAGGGAATTCAGACAAAGAAAGACAAATACCATATGATTTTACTTATATGTGGAATAAAAAAATAAAGCAAAATACATGAACAAACAAAAAAAAGCAGAAACAGACCCATAAATAGAACCAACTGAAGGCTGCCAGGGGGGAAGGAGATAGGGGGATGAGCAAATGGATGAAAGTGAGTAGGAGATACAGAACTCCAGTTATGGAATGAATAAGTCATGGGGATAAAAGGTACACCATAGGAATACAGTAAATGGTATTGTAATACTGTATGGTCATAGATGGATGCTATGCTCACACTTGTGGCAAGCATGGCATCACATATAGACTTGAGTCAATATGTTGTACACCTAAACTGATGTAAAACTGTGTGCCAACCATACTCCAATTTTTAAAAATATCACCAAAACCTCCAGGGGGAAAAATGTGGTAGGGTTACAGCAATTTCTTTATAATGTTTAATTTGTCCTTTCCAGGAAAAATAAATTATCTAAAAACACAAACCAAGGACTTGAGGTCACTTTCAGATACCCAGACACACTCCATTAGGTAGGCTTGAAAGCCAGATTCTGTTCAGGGCCTAGAAAGCAGGGCCTGACAAGGGGCAAAACAGAGGGGCCAGTGAACAGAACAGCCTCCCATGTGAAAACTGGTAAGTTACAACTTTGCCTGGTTAATTTCTTCATTTCTGCTGCAGTATTTATTAGCATTCTGCTTAATAAGTAAATTGAAGCTTCCTCATTAAGGAAGGCATTTTAGTGGCAAGCTTGGCAATATGTAAATTGCTGAGAGTTACCCAAGATTTTCAGAACGCTGTCAGGGACTCTGGTGCCATCTGCTGGCAACACTTCACGCAGACAAATTAAGTTCAATAACTTGCTCAAGTGCTTGTGCCTGATGCTGGTACAAAGTAATGGGAAGCTTTGCCCCTAACTTCACTCCCAGGATTTAGGATGGTGAGACAAATACATGAATTGAACAGCCACTGAGTAGAAGCAGCAAAGCATCAAGTACTGACATGAGAGTTCAGAGGAAAGATGTAGCAGTGTGAGCAGAAACCATCAGCGAAGACTGCCTGGAAGAGACAACTGGCTGTTTCTGAGGGGGCTTGGATTTGGCCAGCTGAAGGGGGAAACTGAAAGCCATTCACCTTTCTTTCCCTGATTTTACAAATACAAAACTAAAGTGAAGACTAGCCTGAAACCTGTTCATTGATTCATTGCAAACATTTACTGAGGGACAATCCCAGCTCTCTGATCTGGAAAGTAAAGAATAGCTACATCCCACCTATCTCTCCACAAGACTATACAGTTGAAATGATGATGTTAGGCGCTAACAATAAGAACTAGACCATATTTAAATGGACTTTCAGATTTTTTTTTCACCTCAGAAACTAGAATTCATGAAAAACCAGAAAACAGCTCCCATATCACATCCTCCCCTGGGCACCAGGTGCCTTGCCGGTCTGCCATGCTTGGCACTTTTGTCTTTCAGGATTCTCATCACTTCTGTATTGCTCTATGTTGTGTGGGTAGTGATCACCCACCATGCTTGACTGAAAAGGAATATAAAGGATGAACTGAAAACTGCAAGTCCAGCTAGTAGAGCAAAGTAAGAGACTCGCAGCTAACAGAACAATCAGCTTGGGGGAAAATGCTGATAAATGGACAGAGGTCAACTGGAGGAAAGTGTCTAGGATATGCTTCACAGCTCTGGTCAATATTTTCATGAATAATTTGGATGAAAATACAGAAGATCTGCTTGCCAAACAAACTGTGGACAGCAAAAAGTTTAGTAGGAGCTGGGAGAGAACAAGACAGTGAACATGGAAGACAGAAGAAGCAAGATCCAAAATGAATAAAGCTTGTTTCTACAGTTCTTCTAGCTCTAACATTCTATGAGCCAGTAAGCTGAAATGAAGAACGAAAACTATATGATGAAACCCAACCAACTACCCAAGCATAGGATGGAAAAATGAGTGGCTTAATAGCAGTTCATGTGAAACAGATCTAGGGGTCTCAGCTGAGCACAAATTGCCAGGGAATATATGCCAGCAGGGACACTGACAAAAAAGCCAAGGCACCCTTATGCTGCTTAACTAGGAATATGCCCAGAATGAAGGAGGCAGCAGCTCTCCTGTTCTCTGCTCTGTCAAAGCATTCTTAGGGCCCTACAATTAAGTCTTGGGACCACAGTGTACAAAGAACATTGACAAACATGGCCATAAGGGAGCAGCCAGGATTACAAAGGGTCTAGAAACCAAATTACATAATGAACAGCAGAAGGCACTAGGACAATAGACCTGGAGAACTACAGGGCGGCATAGCTGTTACCTTCAGTTATCTGAAGATTGTCCAGAGGCCCAGTAAGGAGATATATGCAGTGTAGTTCTTGTGAACAAGTATGACCCCACACATTGCTAGAATACCCTATAGGGCAGAAACTTGGTTTTCAATTCCCTCCTACCATGCCCCTGCAAACAGTCACCTTACCACATGAGGCAGACCATTGCTAATAGATGTGCTAGATAGTTCTTCCCTGATGCCTACCTGAAAAATCTGCCTTCGTGTACTTTCTGCCTCTGGATCCAACTCTTGTCCTTCAGAGAGGCACACAGTACATTTACTTCCCGTTTCTTATGACTACTCTTCTAATACCTAAAATTTTGTCTTTTTCCCCAAGTCTTCTCTCCAGGCAAGAGTCAGTCAAGAAATAATTTAACAAACATTTACTGAGCCCCTACCGGGCACCATACTAAGGACTGCAGAATCCAGAGATAAAAAACTAATCCTCCTCAAGAACTTAAGACTACCAAGGAGAAAAAAAACAATTATAATGCAGTATGATAAATGCTATAACGGAGTAAGCCCTGGTGGCCCAGAAAGTGGAGGAGAGAGTTGAGTTTCACTCAACATGGGGGAACCAAGGCTTCCTGAACGAAGCAACCTTTGACCTCTGTCCTGATGGCCTAGTAGGTGTAAGTAAAGGCATCACCATGAGTGAGTGCTCAAGATGAGGGAACATGGTATGTCTGAAAAAGTACAAATAAGGAGGGAGGTGTGAGAAATGAGCCTAAAGAGTAGGCAAGGCTCAGAGAAGCCTGATGTATGCATTACACATAGAGAAGTTTTTATTATACTCTGGGGAAGAAAGTTTTTCTTTCGCATAGAAAGTGGATTACCATCCTTTACCATCTTAGACCATATTCTCTAGTCACATCCCAGTAACCCTCTTAATGTGTTGGTCTAAGAAAAATCTATAGTACTTTAAAGATTTCTAGGTAGGAGATTTTGCCATTCATCCATCCCACAAGGGAACTGCAGTTCAGGGGACAGGAGTTTAAAAAGATACTGTTTTTGGTAACAGAAATGATGAAAGCTTCTCCCTGGAGATCTTTAAAAATAGGATAGATACTTTTCCAGGCATAAACTTACTCCTTCCCCTAACATCCTGGTGGGAGCTAAGGAGTGAGTAATACTAGACTCTGAACAGATGATGAAAACTGAGCGACAGAGAAGCCAAAAAGCAAGCTGGGCCTGGGCTAGTTTCTAATCCAGATCTTCTGTCTCCCAAGTCCTGCCTCCTTGGCACCCATTCACTTTTGAGTTTCTGATAAAACCCTGGAAAGTCTGAGAAGGCAATATGATGGACCTAGGCAAAAGTCACTAAAGAAGGGAAAATCAGGGTGGGAGGATGGGTTAGCCTGGTGATGGGTATTGAGGAGGGCACATTCTGCATGGAGCACTGGGTGTTATGCACAAACAATGAATCATGGAACACTACATCTAAAACTAATGATGTAATGTATGGGGATTAACATAAGAATAAAAATATTTAAAAAAAAAAAAAGAAGGAAAAATCAGGGGAGTTAAAAACAGAAATGACCATGGCAGAAACTGACAATTTCCTGGAGCTTTTGAGAAACCTCAAAAAATGGTTGAGTGCTCATATGAGAAGAGTACTTAACCAAGAATCAGATTTTGGTTTTATGTCCAACTCCCCAATTTAATGGTCATGTGCTCCCAGCAAATCTCTTCAGGATTCTGCACTTTGGTTTACTAATCTGAAAAATGGAGGTATATCCCTATCCTTACTACCGAATAAAGCCATTGTGGGGTTCCAATGAGATATCAGATGAGAAAAGTATTTTTTTTAAATATCAACAAATTGCAACTATAAGCAGCTTAAGGTGGTAATACTACTGTTGCTATGACTGAAAGAACAGTACCCTGAAATTTAAATACAGAAAACAGTAGGACCTTTTGCTCCTAAATAGCAGTTAATTTAGACGCAGTTCTTTTAACGTTTAGGATGGACTTGACCTCCTAAATTACAAAAAGATGTTTGATACTTTTCACAGTGAAACCAGTGGATTGGCATACTTGCTCATAATCAGCCTAATGGCTGGCAGCATCCACGCTGCTCTCTGGCAGTGCTTCTCATAGGGGGTGAATTTCCTCCCCAGGGGACATGTGATGAAGTTTGGAGACATTTTTGGTTGTGATGATCAGGAGAGGTGATGCTAGTGGCATCTAGTAAGTAGAAGCCAGGCATGCTGCTAAACATCCTACACATGACAATCCCCCACAAAAATAATCATCGGGCCCAAAATGTGAATAGTCTCCCTACTGAAAGACCTGGTCTAGGAGAATAGAACTAGTGTTTTTCCACTCAGGGGTCATGTGTGCCAACTGAAAGTCTGGGTTGCCAACTAGCACTAGGGAAAAACAGAAAATTTCATTCAGTTTGAGAGAAACAGAGCCTTATCAATTAATTCCATCATTTCTCAGCATGCCCATAAGAAGCATTTTTTTTAAAGCTCTGGTAGCTAATCTCAAACAGTTCATGTTTCTACTATTTGACAATAATCCCAGTGTCTCTCCTTTACACAACATTCTCTGGGGAGCCATTTTGCTTTGATTCTTTTTTAGTCCCATTCTTCACCCCATAGACATTTAATGTGTTTAATATGTATATTTTTGTTTGTATCTATTCTTACAAACTATTTTCTGTGCATGTGTTTTGATTTATTAGTTGGCACTGTGTCTTTCTCTTTGTTACTTTTTCCACTCAGTACTCTGCTTTTAAGATCCACATGTCGTTACAGGTAAACCTAATGTGTTGCTTTTAACTGCAATGCAGAGTCATGATATGCATCCACCACATTTTACTTATTTATTCAGATACAAATACCCAGACTGCCTCCAACTCTTCAATTAACTGCCATAATTAACATTTATTTTATTTATTTATTTTTTGGTTAAAGATTTTATTTATTTATTTATTTATTTGACAGAGAGAGACACAGCGAGAGAGGGAACACAAGCAGGGGGAGTGGGAGAGAGAGAAGCAGGCTTCCCGCGGAGCAGGGAGCCCGATGCGGGGCTCGATCCCAGGACCCCGGATCATGACCTGAGCCGAAGGCAGGCGCTTAACGACTGAGCCACCCAGGCGCCCCATAATTAACATTTAAATCAATACCTTCTCACATGCCCCTTTAGGATATGTCACAAGATATGTATATATTCCATCTGACTGAATAGTGCCATGCTGCTCTCCCCATAATACCTGCCCCATCTTCATATCTACAAAGAATACACAAAAGTTCCTAGAGCCTCTGATCCCTGCCAGCAGTTGGACATATCCAGCTTGTTAGTCTAGAATATCAATTATCATCAGTTTTAATCATTACTAAACTCCTATTCTGCTATCAGTTAACTTTGCCTGTGGTCCCCTTTACAGAACAAATCCCCTTAATCTTTTTTTAAAAATATTTATTTATTTATTTAAAGAGGGCACAGGGGGGTGGGAAGGGCAGGTAGAGACAGGGAGAGAGAGAATCCCAAGTAGACTCCACACCCAGCATGGAGTCTGATGTGGGGGCTCAATCCCACAACCCCGAGATCATGAACCAAGCCAAACTCAAGAGTCAGACACTTAACCGACTGAGCCACCCAGGTCCCCCCCTTAATCTTAATAATCAAATTTATCATATTTTTATGTTATTTATCTACATAATTTTTATTAACTTCATAGTTTTGCCTTTCATAATTAGATCTTTAATCTATCCTTAGTCCACTTTGTATGCAGTGTGATACAGGTATCTAGTTTTAATATTTCTCCGTATGGTGAGTCAGTTTTCTCAATACAATCTACTTAACAATAAATATCTTCTTCACTGATTGGTGGTTACACTTTTATTATGGTTTTTTTAAGATTTATTTATTTATTTGAGAGAGAGAATGAGTGGGAGGGGCAAAGGGGGAGAGAATCTCAAGTAGACTCCAAGCAGAGCACGGAGCCTGACACAGGGCTCACTCTCACAACCCTGAGATCATGACCTGAGATCACGACCTGAGCCGAAACTAAGAGTTAAATGCTTACCTGACTGAGCCATCCAGGCTCCCCTACGCTTTTATTGTATATTAAGTTCCCCATTATACAGGGATCTCTCTCTGAGATCTTTACTCTGTTCTACTGGTCTATTTGTCTATTCTTATGGTATGTCTTACTATTTGAAAAGGCAAGTCTGTGTCTTAGGAATTGCTTTCTTGCTTTTATTTTTGAACCTCAAGTAGAGGGGGGAAAATGAGTTAATCAGAATCTCTAATGAATATTCCCATCATTAGTCATGCATGGACTACTTTTAATTTTAAAAATTACTTTTAATTGTGGTAAAAACTCATAAAATTAACCATCTTAATCATTTTTAAATATATGGTTCAGTAGTGCTAAGTAATATTCCCACTGCTTTCTAACAGATCTCCAGAACTTTTTCATCTTACAAAACAGACACTTCTATGCCCATTAAATAACAACTCCCTACTCTCCCCCTCTGCCCCATCTCTTGATAACCACTATTCTACTTTCTGTCTCTGTGAATCCGACTACTCTAGGTACCTCATATAAGTGGAAGACAAATATAAGCATTTGTCATTTTGTGACTGGCTTACTTTACTAAGCATAATGTCCTGAAGGATCACCATGTTGAAGCATATGACAAAATTTCCTTCCTTTTTATTTTTAATAATATAACTACTGAACCCACCACCCAACATAAAAACTGGAACATCTAAAACTACTTATATCTGGGGCGCCTGGGTGGCTCAGTCGTTAAGCGTCTGCCTTCGGCTCGGGTCATGATCCCAGGGTCCTGGGATCGAGTCCCACATCGGGCTCCCTGCTCGGCGGGGAGCCTGCTTCTCCCTCTCCCACTCCCCCTGCTTGTGTTCCCTCTCTCCCTATGTCTCTCTCTGTCAAAAAATAAATTAAAAAAATAAAAAATAAAAAAAAATAAAAAAAATTTTAAAACTACTTATATCTATGTGCTCTTCTCTAGCCTATCCTCCAGTCTTCCATCCAACATCACCCTTATCCTGCATCTTGATTTTATCATTCCCTTGCTTCATAAAATACGGTTGTATTATGCATATACATATTTTTAAAACATATTCTTTAGTTTTCATTGTTTTTAGCTTTCTATGAAAGGTATCAAGTTATGAGCAGCCTTCTGAATCTTTTTTCACTCAATATTAAATTGCTAAGATTCATCCTTACCATTACTTGTAACTACAGTTAATTATTTTTCGTGTTGTTTTATATATAATGTATATATATATTATGTAACTTATAAAACCATGCATATAAGTTACATAATATTCCACTGGTGAATACATCACAACTAACTTATCCAGTCACCCATATTTGGGTACTGAGTCATTTTTAAGTTTTTGCTATTACAAATAATGCTGTTATGGAAATTCTGATACATCCTCCTAGGATGCATATGCAAAAATCCAAGATCAAAATGAAAAGGCAACCTACTGAATGGGAGAGGATATTTGCAAATGATATATCTGATAAGGGGCTAATATCCAAGATATATAAAGAACCTATACAGTCCAACACCAAAAAATAATAATGAAAGAATCTGATTAAAAATGGGCAGAGGAGGGGCACCTGGGTGGCTCAGTGGGTTGAGCATCCCACTCTAGCTAGACCTAGAGGGTTTAAGCTTAGGTCATGATCTCAGGGTCCTGGGATTGAGCCCCGCTTCAGGCTCCCTGTGCTGTGGGGAGTCTGCTTCCCCTCTCCCCACTCTTTTTTTTTTTTTAAAGCAGTTTTTTGTTGTTGTTTTGTTTTAAAGATTTTTATTTATTTATTTATTTGACAGAGAGAGAGACAGCGAGAGAGGGAACACAAGCAGGGGGAGTGGAAGAGAGAGAAGCAGGGGGAGTGGGAGAGGGAGAAGCAGGCTTCCTGCTGAGCAGGGAGCCCGATGCGGAGCTCGATCCCAGGACCCCAGGACCCCAGGATCATGACCTGAGCCGAAGGCAGCGGCTTAACTGACTGAGCCACCCAGGGGCCCCATCCCCTCTCCCCACTCTTGCACGGGTGTGCAGGCTCTCTCTCTCTCTAAAATAAATAATCTTAAAAAAAAAAAAAAAAAAAGAGGGCGCCTGGGTGGCTCAGTTGGTTAAGCGACTGCCTTCGGCTCAGGTCATGATCCTGGAGTCCTGGGATCGAGTCCCACATCGGGCTCTCTGCTCAGCAGCGAGTCTGCTTCTCCCCCTGACCCTCCCCACTCTCATGCTCTCTCTATCTCATTCTCTCTCTCAAATAAATAAATAAAATCTTTAAAAAAAAAAAAAGATTAAAAAAACTGGGCAGAGGACCTGAATAGACATTTTTCCAAAAGAAGACATACAGATGGCCAAGAAGTACATGAAAAGATGCTTAACATCACTGATCATCAGGGGAATGCAAATCAGAACTATAGTGAGACTTGACCTCACATAGAATGGCTAGTATCAAAAAGAAAAGAAATAACAAGTGTTGGTGAGGATGTGAAGAAAAGGGAAGGCTGGTATTCTGTAAATTATTAGTATAGCCACTGTGGAAAACATTGTGGAAGTTCCTCAAAAAATTTAAAATAGAAATATCATATGAGGGCGCCTGGGTGGCTCAGTTGGTTAAACGACTGCCTTCGGCTCAGGTCATGATCCTGGAGTCCCGGGATCGAGTCCCGCATCGGGCTCCCTGCTCAGCGGGGAGTCTGCTTCTCCCTCTGACCCTCCCCCCTCTCATGTGCTCTCTCTCTCTCATTCTCTCTCTCGCAAATAAATAAAATCTTAAAAAAAAAAAAAAAAAAGAAATATCATATGATCTAGTAATTCCACTATTGGTTACTTACCATCCTTCCCACCCCCCGCAAAAAGAAACCAGTAATTTGAAAAGATATGTGCAATCTCTATGTTTAATGCAGCATTATTTACAATAGTTAAGATATAGAAGCAACCTAAGTGTCCAGTGATAGATGAATAAAGAAGATGTGGTATATATTATGCAGCCATAAATAACAATGAGATCTTGCCATTTGTGACAACATGGATGGACCTAGAGGGTATCATGCTAAGTGAAATATGTCAGACAGAGAAAGACAAATACCATATAACTTCATTTATATGTAGAATCTAAAAAAACCCCACCAAAACAAATGAACGAAAAGAAACAGACTCATAAATACAGAGAATAAAGAGTTGCCAGGGGGGAGAAGTGTATGGGGATGGGCAAAATAGGGGTAGGGGATTAAGAGGTACAAACTTTCAGTTATGAAATAAGTAAATCAGGAGATTGAAAATTACAGCATAAGGAATACAGTTAATAAGACTGTAATAATGTACAGTGACAGATAGTAAATACACTTATCATAGTGAGCACTGTAGAATGTATGGAATTGTTGAATCACTATGTTGAACACCTGAAAATAATATAACATTCTGTATCAACCATACTTCAATAAACACTTCAAGGAAATTGAAATAGCAAATACAAAAACTAATCAACAATACAAACAACTGGTAGAAGAAATCAATGACTAACTAGTAAGCATGAAAATGTGCTCAACCTCACTAATAATTAAAAATCTTAAAAAAAAAAAAAAAAGAAGGGAACAGAGGAACTATAAAAACAACCATAAAACGAGTAACAAATTGGAAATAAGTACATACCTATCAATAATTTTTTTTTAAAGATTTTATTTATTTATTTGACAGAGACACAGTGAGAGAGGGAACACAAGCAGAGGGCGTGGTGGGAGAGGGAGAAGCAGGCTTCCCGCTGAGCAGGGAGCCCGATGTGGGGCTCGATCTCAGGACCCTGGGATCATGACCTGAGCCAAAGGCAGACACTTAACGACTAAGCCACCTAGGAGCCCCTACTTTGTTTTTTGTGTTTTTTTTAAGATTTTATTTATTTATTGGACAGAGAGGTAGAGCACAAGTAGGCAGAGTGGCAGGCAGATGAAGAGGTAGAAGCAGGCTCTCTGCTGAGCAGGGAGCTGGACGTGGGGCTCGATACCAAGACCCCAGGATCACGACCTGAGCCAAAGGCAGCCACTCAACCAACTGAGCCACCCAGGCGCCCCTACTTTGTTTTTTTTATAAGGCATTTAAAAATTTTTTTTAATTTATTTTAAGTAATGTCTACACCCAACACGGGGCTCAAACTTATGACCCTGAGATCAAGAGTCGCACACTCCTCCTACTGAGCCAGCCAGACACCCCTATCAATAATTACTTTGAATGTAAATGGACTGAACACTCCAATCAAAAGACATAGGATGACAAAATGGATAAAAAAAACAAGACCATCTATATGCTGCTACAAGAGACACATTTCAGACCTAAAGACACATACAGAATGAAAGTGAGGGGATGGAAAAGCATTTTTCATGCAAATGGAAGTGAAAAGAAAGCAAGGGTAGCAATACTTATATCAGTCAAAGTAGACTTTAAAACAAAGACTGTAACAAGAGATAAGGAAAGACACTAATAATCATAAAGGAGACAATCCAACAAGAAAATGTAACAATTGTAAGTAGTTATGCACCCAACTGGGAGCACCCAAATACATAAAGCAGCTAATAACACACTTAAAGGAAGTAACTGACAGTAATATAATAATAGTAAGGGAGTTTAACACCCCACTTAACATCAGTGGATAGATCATCCAAATAGAAAATCAACAAGAAAACAGCAGTTTTGAATGACACACTGGACCAGATGGATCAAACAGATATATTCAGAACATGCCATCCTAAAACAACAGAATACACATTCTTTTCAAGTGCACATGGAACGTTCTCCAGAAGAGATCACATATGAGGCCACAAAACACATCTCAACAAATTCAAAATAAACTCACAATGGATTAAGGATCTAAATGTGAGACCTAAAACCATAAAAATCCTAAAAGAGAACACAAGCAGTAACTTCTCTGACATCAGCCACACATTTTCTAGCTATGTCTCCTGAGGCAAGAGAAACAAAAGCAAAAATAAACTAGTGGGATTACATCAAAATAAAAAGCTTCTGCACAGCAAAAGAAACAATCAACAAAATTAAAAGACATCCTACTGAATGGGAGAAGATGTTTGCTAATGACATATCCAATAAAGGATTAGTATCCAAAATATATAAAGAATTTATATAACTCAACACCAAAAAGAACCAATTAATCCAATTAGAAATGGGCAGAAGACATGAACAGGTATTTCTCCAAAGAAGACATACTGATGGCAACAGACACATGAAAAGATGCTCAACATCACTTATCATCAGGGAAATGCAAATCAAAACTATGATGAAATATGACTCCACACCTGTCAGAATGGCGAAAATCAAAAACACAAGAAACAACAAGTATTGGTGAGGATGTAGAGAAAAAGGAACCCTTGTGCACTGTTGGTAGGAAGGCAAACTGGTGTAGCTACTATGGAAAACAATATGGAAGTTCCTCAAAAAATTAAAAATAGAATTACTATATGATCCAGTAACTCCACTCCTGGGTACATACCCAAAGAATACAAAAACACTAAATGGAAAGATATATGCACCCCTATGTTTATTGCAGTATTATTTACAATAGCCAAATTATGGAAGCAGCCCAAGTGCCAATCAACAGATGAATAAAGATGATGTGGTACACACACACACACACACACACACACAGGAATATTACTCAGCCATAAAAAAGAATGGGATCCCGCCATTTGTAACAACATGGATGGATCTAGAGAGTATAATGCTAAATGAAATAAGTCAGGCTGAGAAAGACAAATACTGTATGATTTCCTTCATGTGTAATTTAAAAAACAAAACAAATGAGGGGCGCCTGGGTGGCTCAGTCGTTGGGCGTCTGCCTTCGGCTCAGGTCGTGATCCCAGGGTCCTGGGATCGAGCCCCACTTCGGGCTCCCTGCTCCGCGGGGAAGCCTGCTTCTCCCCTCCTTCTCCCCCTGCTTGTGTTCCCTCTCTCGCTATGTCTCTCTCTGTCAAATAAATAAATAAAATCTTTAAAAAAACAAATGAACAAAGAAAAAAAGAGACAAACCAAAAACAGACTCTTAATTATAGAGAACAAACTGATGGTTACCAGAGGGGAGGTGGGTAGGGGGATGGGTGAAATAGGTGAAGGGAATTGATAGTACACTTATTGTGATGAGCCCTGAGTAACATATAGAATTGCTGAATCACTGTTTTACACCTGAAACTAATGTAACAAACACTGTAACTACATTGAAATTAAAATAAAAAAATTAATAAAGAAAAAGTGTGGTACTGACATAAGCATAGTCATATAGTTCAATGGAACAGAACTGAAAGTACAAAAATAAATGCATACATCTACGGTCAACTGATTTTTTTACAAGAGTGACAAATCATTCAATGGAAAAAGAAGTCTCTTCGAAAATAGTGCTAAGACAACTGGATATCCACATGCAAAAAAATGAAGTTAGACCTTTACCTCACACCATTTACAAAAAGTAACGCAAAATAGACCGAAGACCTATAAGTAAGAGCTAAAAATATAAAACCCTTCCAAAAACACATAGAGGTAAAGCTTAATAGTCTTGGATTTGGCAACAGATTCTTAGATATAACACTAAAAGCACAAGCAACAAAAGAAAAAATAGGTTTAAGGGTGCAAACTTGGAACAAGTAAAATAAACCATAGAGATCTAATGCTAAGTATAATGCATATAGACACCAATACTGTAGTCTAATCATCAGACTTGCTAAGAGACTAGACCTTAATTATTTCAACCACTAAAAAGGATAATTACGTGATGTGATAGAGGTGCTTAATGTTGTTATAATGGCAATCGTACTGCAAAAAATAAATGTATCAGTTAACATGTTGTACACCTTAAATATACCCAATGTCAGGGGTGCCTGGTTGGCTCAGTCGGTTAAGCATCTGCCTTCAGCTCAGGTCATGATCCGGGACATGATCAGGTCCCGCATCGGGCTCCCTGCTCAGCGGGGAGCCTGCTTCTCCCTCTCCCTCTGCCATTCCCCCTGCTTGTGCTCTTTATCAAATGAATAAATAAAATCTCTAAAAAAAAATGTACTCAATGTTATATGTCAAATATATTCATTAAAAAAGAAAAAAGAGATAAACTGGACATCAAGCTTAAAAATGTTTATGCATCCTCTTTCTCATCTTGCAAGATGGGGAGTAAAAAAGCTGAGAAGCTGGATACTAAGGAGAAGAAACCTGAAGCCAAGAAGGCTGATGCTGGTGGCAAGGTTAAGAAGGGTAACCTCATGGCTAAAATGCCAAATGGGAAGCCCCACCGCGGTCGAAACCCTCTCCTAGTCAGAGCAATTGGCAGCTATTCCTGATCAGCTATGTACTCCAGAAAGGCCATCTACAAGAGGAACTAGTCAATAGCTAAGAAAAGAAAGAGAAGGTTCTTGCTACCGTTACAAAATCAGTTGGTGGTTACAAGAATGGTAGTACCCGAGTGGTTAAACTTCACAAGATGCTGAGGTATTACTCTACTGAAGATGTGCCTCTTGAAAGCTGTTGAGCCACAGCAAAAAACCTTTTAGTCAGCATTGTAAGAAAACTGTGAGCTAGCATCACTCCTGGGACCATTTTGATCATCCTCACTGGGTGCCACAGAGGTAAGAGGGTGGTTCTCCTGAAGCCACTGAGCAGTGGCTTGTTACTTGTAACCAGACCTCTAGCCCTCAATCGAGTTCCTCTGCGTAGAACACACCAGAAATTTGTCATTGCCACCTACACCAAAATTGGTATCAGCAGTGTGAAAATCCCAAAACATCTCACTGATGCTTACTTCAAGCAGCAGCAGCTACATAAACCCAGACACCAGGAAGGTGAGATCTTCGACAGAGAAGGAGAAATATGAGATTACAGAGCAGTGCAACGTTGATCAGAAAGCTGTGGACTGGGCACCTGGGTGGCTCAGTCATTAAGCGTCTTTCCTTCAGCTCAGGTCATGGTCTCGGGGTCCTGGGATCGAGTCCCACGTCAGACTCCCTTCTCTGCGGGAAGCCTGCTTCTCCCTCTCCCACTCCCCCGTTTATGTTCCCTCTCTCACTGTGTCTCTCTCTGTTAAATAAATAAATAAAATCTTCAAAAAAAAAAAAAAAAAAGCTGTGGACTCACAAATTCTGCCAAAAAATTAAAGCTGTTCCTCAGCTTCAAGGCTACCTCTGCTCTGTGTTTTCTCTCACAAATGGAGTTTACCCTCACAAACTGGTGTTCTAAATTTCTTAAAAAGAACCTAATTAATAACTGATCCATTAAAATGTTTATGCACCAAAGGACACTATGGAGAAGGTAAAAAGGCAACCCACAGAATGGGAGAAAATATTTATAAATCATATATCTAATAATGGTCTACTATCCAGACTATATAAAGAACTCTTACAACACACACACACAAAGAGAAAAAAGAAACAAACAAAAGGCAGTTAAAAAATAGGCAAAGAGATTTCTCCATGGAAGATATACATGTGGCCAATAAACACATTTTTTTACATCACTTTTTTTTGTCAATAAACACATCAAAAGATCCTCAACATCATGAGTCATTAGGGAAATACAAATCAAACCACAATGAGATACTACTTCATGCCCACTAGGGTGACTATATGAAAAGAAAAGAAAAGAAAAGAAAAGAAAAGAAAAGAAAAGAAAAGAAAAGAAAAGAAAGAGGAAGGGAAGGGAAGGGAAGGGAAGGGAAAGGAAAGGAAGGGAAGGGAAGGGAAGGGAAGCAAAAGAACAAGTGTTGGTGAGAATGTGGAGAAACTGGAACCCAATGTACTGTGGGTTACAATGTTAAATGGTATAGCTGCTATGGAAAACTGTTCTCAAAAAGTTCTCAAAAAGTTAAACAGTTCTACTCCAGGGCATACCCAAGAACTGAATACAGGTGTTCAAATAAAAGCTTATAACGAATGTTCATAGCAGCACTATTCACAATAGCCCAAGGGTGGAAACAACCCAAATGTCCATCAACTGATGAAGGGATAAACAAAATGTGGCATATCCATACAACAGAGTATTATTCAGCCACAAAAAGGAATAAAGTACTGATACTGCAACACTGAAAACATCATGCTATGTGAAAGAAGCCAGACAAAGGCTACATATTATATAATTTCATTTATATGAATATCCAGAATAGGCAAATACGTAGAAACAGATTAGTGGTTGCCAGGGCCTGGTGGGAGGGGGAAATGAGGAGTGACTGCTTAATGGATATGGGGTTTCCTTTTGGGGTAATGAAAGTGTTCTAGAACTAAATAGTGGCAATGCCTGCACAACACCAGATGTGCTAAATGCCACTGAATTATATACTTTAAAATGGTTAGAATAATCAATTTTTTCCAAGGTTTTTCTTTTTTTAAATTTTTTTAATTTTTAAAGATTTTATTTATTTATTTGACAGACAGAGACACAGCAAGAGAGGGAACACAAGCAGGGGGAGTGGGAGAGGGAGAAGCAGGCTTCCCGTGGAGCAGGGAGCCTGATGCGAGGCTCTATCCCAGGACCCTGAGATCATGACCTGAGCCAAAGGCAGAGGCTTAACGACTGAGCCATCCAAGCGTCCCATGGGTTTTTCTTTTTTTTTAAAGATTTATTTATTTGAGAGAGAGAAAGAGAGAGAGAGCACAAGCAGGAGGGGCAGAGGGAGAGGGAGAGAGAATCTAAAACAGACTCCGTGCTGAGCATGGAGCCCGACGTGGGGCTTGATCTCACAACCCCAAGATCATGACCTGAGCTGAAAGAGTTGGCTGCTTAACCAACTGTGCCTATCAGGCACCCCACAGAATAGTGAATTTTTTTATGTGAAATTATTGTCAATAAAAATAAAATTCTATTCTTCTTCCACATAGTATCTGAAAACTTTTACGTCTTGAACTTTTTCTCTTAGGAGTGGGAGCAACAATAGTCACTACCATTAGTTCTAAAGTTTACAAAACATTTTGCCATAGAATCTTATATAATCTTCACAACCCATGAGGTAGATATCACCCCATCTTAGAGATAAGAAAAACAGGCTCAAGATATAAAGTCATATAGCTAGGAAGTGAGACAGCTGACTGAGCAAATCAGATTGGGCTGGCTCCATTGTATTATACTGCCTACAAGGCAAACAGCTCCAACTTGATAAGCTTGAAAAAGGATAGGAGATATTACTGTGTACAAGCATCTTGGGCAATTTTTCTTCTTCCAAAGTTAGTGTTTTAATTAAAGCAGTAAAAATATTCATTGTACACAAGTTAATAAAAGTTTTTTAAAAACCAATCTAGATCATCATTGTACAATAGCAGCATAAAGCGGACATTACAGATTTCCTTTTCCAATTTTTGAAAGATAGGGGTTTAAGTTTCTCAGTGCAATATATTTTATAATGTTAGCATGTTCGCTCATCAGTGAAGTTCAGCATAATGTTTACAGGGCATGGCAGTAAAGCAATGGGATAATTGTGCATGTTCCTTATATAACTGGCTTCATTAAGTTACAGTCACATTTCCTATTAAGGATTAGCTAAGGAATGACATTATCAGTGGTTTTCTAACACTGATGACTCCTATATATGTTCCTGAGAAGCAGAGGAGTCAGGGTTATCCAACCCTCTATTAATCAGAGGGGCCTCTTAATTATTTTCCATACTGGGTTTTTCCTGAAGATATTATTTGAAGAAAGGATTCCACAGTTTTTTTAAAAAGTACTTATTGAAAACCACTATAGTACATACATGAATCCTCACTTCCTATAGATAAAGGTTTTTAAAAATCTTTGCAGATTAGCTAACATTATATAATTAAGATTATCTCTAAATACCAGCACAGAAATGCCAATGGGGCTCTCATTCTACACTTGGTATATGGGTGGTCTTATTTTTCCAGGCTCAATTCAATCATCTTGGTAATTCCCATTCTATAGAGTACACATTATAATCACACACTGACAAACAAGTGACTTATCTCAGATAACAGGGCAAAGCATGACCAGGGTCCAGACGTGAAGCCCCATCTCAGATGGCTTAGCCTGTTGGATGGTCTCCAGTTCAAAAAGTCTTGGTGTCATGTGGTCCTTCAGTGCAATGTGACCTGAAGGTACAGATGTCTCTATTTGTGGTGCATGCCAACACTTGAGCTGGCTATAAGCCAGTAATGTTCGGAACTTCTGTCTGCTCAAGGGCAAAGATTATCCTCTCTTCCTTCTATGCTCTAGGTTATCCCTTGTTCCCTTCATGGAAAACCTTTTCCAGGAGCAACATATGGTACAACAGAAATTATGAAATATGAAACAGAACACTTGGGTTCAAATCCTGGCTCTATCTATTAGTATTCCCTTCATGCCTCAACTCTCTGGGCCTCAGTTTGTTCACGGTACTTACCTCATGGGCTATTAGAAGGATTAAATGAGATAGTGCAGCAGTTCACATCATGTGGGCTACAGACCCCTGGGCATGTCTGACCATATCACCAGAGGTCTGAAAAAGCATATACTAGAGAAAAAGAACTATTCAGAGATTAAGATTAAAAACCCTGGAGTAAAACTGTCTGGGTTCAAATAATGGTTTTATCACTGGAGCAAATTACTTAGTCTTTTCTCTCTCAGTTCTCACTTGTAATTGGAGAAAACATTACCTTACTGAATTATTACAAGGATTAGCTGAGTCCACACTTGTGAAGTACTTAACAACAGTGGCTGGCATAGTGAGAATTCAATAAATGTTAGCTATTGTTACTACTATATATGCACTTGTATATTCTATGCAAAGTATTATCACGTAGGTGTTTGCCAAGTTGATGTTAAAAAAGGGTTGTTACCCTTGTAAAGGTTAAAAACTTCTATGGTAACAGTCGTAAAAAAAATCCAGTACACTGCACCTGTCATGTCCTAATCCAGAGTGGTTGAATCTATGATTTCAATCTTCTCAAACTTATTGAGATTTGTTTTGTGGCCTAACACATGTTCTCTCCTGGAGAACGGTCCATGTGCACTTGAGAATGTATTCTGCTGTTGTTGGGTAGTGTGTGCCCTGTGTGTCTGTTAGGTCTAACTGGTTTATAATGCTGTTCAAGTCCTCTATTAACTACTGATATTCTATCTGGTTGCTCTATTCGTTAGTGAAAGTCAGGTACTGAACTCTGCAACCTATTGTAGAACTGTCTATCCCTCTTCAATTCTATCAGTTTCTGCTTCACATATATTGGGGCTCCTTTGTTAGTTATGTTTATAATTGTAGTATCTTCTTATTGGTTTAAACCTTTTATCAATATATAATATCCTTTGTCTCTTGTAAATTTTTTTGATTTAAAGTCTATTGGTCTGATATTTAATAGCCACCCCAGCTCTCTTTTGATTATCATGTACATGGAATATCTTTCTCCATCCTTTTACTTTTATTCTCTGTGTCTTTGTATCTAAAGTGAGTCTCTCATGGTTTGTTTGGTTTTTTTAACCAATCTGCCAATCTCTCCTTTTAATAGAAGAATTTAACCCATTTAAAGTAATTACCAATAAGGAAAGATTTACTTCTGCCATTCAGCTATATGTTTTCTGTATGTTTTATATGTTTTGTTCCTCATTTCCTCTATCATTGTCTTTTTTTTTTTTTTTTAAATTAATCTAAATCCTACCTGTAAAATTCACTTAAGAGGCTTGGTCTTCCCAACAAGGCGACCACCTCTCCCTTTACTTGAATAGTTCCTGATGAGCATCTCCTTCATGGATCTGTCCCAAAATGTTTAAAAGGGAAGACCTGGCCATGAAAGTAGTCTCAGGTTCTATCCCTATTTTCACCATCTGAATCACTTGCCTCTTAAATGCATACCCACCATACACTATTCACCATTCTTACATAACGTTTACTATCATTGTCTATTCCCTGCCTGTATGCAGCCTGAGGTAGGCTGGACCCTAGAATACTTAGGAAGGGTCTTTTGACAACTGTCAGAAAAAGAAGTGAGAGGCAGTGGCTTACATTGTAGGAGCGGGGGTGCCTCTGTTTCCACTGCACCAGGAGCAGCTGGGCCACCACCAAAGTAGCGATGAGGATGAGGACCATTTCAGCGTGCATGGCTTCATGGCCGCGGTGCTTGGCATGCATGCGTGCGTGCTCAACCCTGAAAGTCAAACAGATGAGGTGAGGCAGATCAGGGAAGGTGTGCTGGTAAAAGGGCAGTGCTTTCCAGGGATATTCCACCAGTCTTTAGCTCAGAACACATTCTTGGGCTTTGCATCTGCAGGGTACTATACAAATTAGGGGCTAGAAAAACACACACCCTAGAGAATGGGCATTTTGGGATAGAACAGGGGCTCTACGGGCCTCAGTCAGAAGCTCAGCTATTGGAAATAAAGGTGGGTTGTTTGCTGCCCACCCCCAAGAGCAAAAGCAGCTGACACCTTTCCTGTGGGAAAGAGGACCCAGGAGAAGCCTGTTGTCACTGCCCATTTCAGTCCTATTTCAACCTGTCACTGGAAGGAGAAAGTAACCCAGAGAGAAGGATATAGCCATAAAATCTCATACTCTTAGTCAATGATATTTATAACACCAATAAAGAGTACTATTGCAGATGTGTACTAATTCCAGGGTTAAAGTCTTGCTTTATTTGTCCTATCCTCTCTGTCAGGACCAGGGATCCTAGTCTAAGACTAGCTAAAGCCTGAAAAATCTGGACTGCTTCAACTTTGTACGAATCCAACAGTGTCCTCACCATCAGCATCCACAGGTAAATAGCCTCCTCAAGAGCTTAAGGAAGAGTGCAACTGGAAACTCTTATTTAATCTAAGGCTGGCATTCTCTGGTCCAGAAGACTGGCAACAAGTGATTCTCTTGGCCAACACCTTCCTTTAAGAATAGAGTCAGAGTCAGCCAACAGAGAAATGAGGAAGGAGTTAGAAAAATAAATACAAATACAGCCTGTAGTCAGGAGCTTTTATGCCAATTCTCCATACCTGAGGCTATTAGGGAGAGAGGGAAAGGACAACATAAATGGTATCTTCATAGAGTTCCCAAGGGCAATGACAGACTATTCAAGAAGAACCCAATGGGATGAATTATAGACAGACAAACGATAAAGCAAATACAGTGAAAAGTTAACTGTAGAATCTAGGTGGTGGGCCTAAAGGTGTTTATTGTATAATCTTTCAACTTTTCTGAGATTTTTCACAATAAAATGTTAGGGAGGAAATATGGTAGGGGCAGTGGGCAGCTAAATGTCAGCAGCCAGCCACAGCACCTCAGGGTTCATCTTACATCAACTCATTCAGGGTGGGAGATTCTGACAAAAAAATAGTACGGGTGGGAGTCAGAAACTTAGGTTCAGACATCCATGTGGACTTGGCCAAGAAAATTCACATCTCTACATCACAATTTCTTCATCTGTCCAAGGAGTCCATATCTTTGCTGCTTCCCTCATAGGGTTGTTGTGAGGATAAGCTAAACTAAAAGGGCAAAGGACACTTTAAAAACCTAAGTACTGTGGGGAGTTATAAAGATAACAGATAAATTTCTTATTCTCAGACAGTATATGACTAAATGGATGTACACAACAAAAATACCAAATATGGAGAAAAGACCAGAGAACAACAACTCTGGTTCAGGTTCCCACGCAATGCAAACATTATCTTTACAATCTTTGTTTGAATACTTCCACTGGCTGAGAACATATGCCTCTTAAAGTAATTCGAGGACCATCTATCTGGCACATTGTAGGTACTCACATGTGCTAATAAAGGAATAAAACTCCAATACTTTAAGGGCAGGAGCTCACTACCTCTCAATATACCACGATTATTAAAAATGTCTGATGAGACAAAATCCATCTTTCTATAGCTTCAATCCACTGGACCTAATTTTATACTCTGGAACAACAAAGGACATAATCATTCTTCTTTCCCAATGCTGCTCTTTCAAAGATTTATATGATCTTATTTAAAAAACCAAAACAAAAACAATCCTCTTCCTACCACCACTTTTCTATGCCCTTTTACGCTAACAGTTCTAGATCTTTTCAATGCTATTCATATTACATAATGTGAAAACCATTAATCCTGGTTGCCTTCTTCTAGATGTTATCTAACTGAAGATCTTCTTAATATGCAGTGTTTACAACAAAATTAGCGTGGACTCAGTGAAGCATGGTGCAATTCATCTCCCTAAAGCAGACAGTATATTTCTATGAACATCTTCCAAATTTTGGAATGTTTTGGTAGCTGAGGTATACAACTGGTGCATATTAAGTTTAAAGCTTTCTAAAATCTTCCTGGGTTTGTCATGTAAGTTGGTATCTTTGTCGTTCTCTATTTTAATAATCTAAATGAAAGGGTTTTTTTGTATTATTAATCAAATTTACATAGTTGATTCCAGCTCACTGGTCAGCTACCTTGTGGGGCAAACACTCTGAAGGCTCTTTGATGAGTAATCATGATAATAAGGTATTTGTTGACTGTTGACTCACTCTGGTTACAAAGCAAGTTAGTGGCAGAGTTGAGATCAGAAGACACTATTCCCATTTTTCAGCCAGATCTCTCTGCTCTGTTTCATGGATAATGATGATGTTAATGATGATAGTCACCTGCAAAGCAGGTAACACTTACTGGAAGCTTACCACATGCCAGGCATTGTTCTAAGAATTTCACATATATTAATAGTCCTCACAACAACTCTATCAGGTGTAGGTACTGTTGCAACCTTCATTGTGCAAACTGAGGAAACTAAGGTAGTAAGAAATCAAGTTAACTTGCCTAAGATAGCATAGCTAGGAAATGGCAGAACTAGTAGTATTTAAACCCAGATAAATAGTTTGGTGCAATTACCTATTTACTCCCCAGGACTGAAGGAGCTACTCAGGAGTAACCCAAGTACTGGAGAAGATCACAAATGACCTCTCCTACTAGTCAAGAGTAATGGCTTCCCCACAGACAAGGAAGCAAAAGGGTAGATATACAACTCTATTAGTAGGATTAATTTACAGTTCCCAGCCTGAGGGGCCCACACTGTCACACTTACCTCCACTGCTCCTCTGGGGAGAGGTCTGACATATCAACCTATAGAAAAACAACACCAAAAAAATCCATTACTGTCTTAGAACTGTGCCTGCCCAAATAAGGTACTCATACATTCATCATTATCTTCAAGGAATTATGAGAAGCTTCAAGTGTCACAATCTTTATGAAGCCTTCCCCAATACTCTACTTCCCACTGATCTCTCCCTTCTCTAACCACTTACTTTTTTTTTTTAAGATTTTTTTTTTTTAATTTATTTGACAGAGAGAGGCACAGCGAGAGAGGGAACACAAGCAGGGGGAGTGGGAGAGGGAGAAGCAGGCTTCCCGCCGAGCAGGGAGTCCGATGTGGGACTCGATCCCAGGACCCGGGGATCATGACCTGAGCCGAAGGCAGACGCTTAACGACTGAGCCACCCAGGCGCCCTCTAACCACTTACTTTATCTCATGTCTATGACTGACAGTATATTGCATGTCTATGCTAGGCAATGAGGACAGGAGAGTAAACCTAGCTCCTAAGATGCTCACAGCCTAGTCAAGAAGTCACACATATATACAGAAAATTTCTTGACTACATGCTGAGGACTAGCTATGGAAGAATAAAGAAATGGCTTCTGATCCAATTTGCAGTGTTATAGACTGGCAAAGACCTCCTGGAGAAGACGTGAAATATCATCCAGATGAAGAAATGGGAGAAATACGTTCCAGGCAAAGGGACTAACTAACGTGAAGATGAAGGAATAAAGTTGCGTAGCATACAAATAAATGAGTATGGCTAGGGCAAAAAGTATGAATTAGGATTAGTGGGAGATGAAGCTAGATAAAATATTCTGTCATATGCCATCTGACTCTAACTGGCCCCATGGCAGCAGGCAGCACATCATTAGACTAGGGAGAATTAAGCTTTAGTCCCTGCTCTGCTATTAACTAGCAGTATGACCTTCCAACTTCAAAGTTCTGGTTCTATTTGTTAGTTCTTGTCCTTTAGAGCAGGGTTTCTCAACCTTGGCACTATGGATATTTTGGGACTGGATAATTCTTTGGTGAGGTAGGGAGCATTCCGTACATTGTAGGATGTTTTAGCAGCATCCCTGGCCTCTAGCCACTAGATGGCACAGAAGCAACAATGTTTACAGACATTGTAAAATGTCCCCCGTGGGATGAAAATTGCCTCCAGCTGAAAACCACTGCTCAAGAATAATACTAAACTCTTTGAGTTCATGACTCAAGTCTTCTACTTCCTTACAGCCATACAAAAGCATAACCAAGTGTCAGTACATAAGTCAAAAACATTACATTCATACATTCTTACACTGACCTGAGCTGAAAACGTTTCTTGATATAGAGGAGAGAGACAAGGCCTCAAAGGACTCATTCAACAAATATTCCTTTAGTACTTATGAGGTTCAAGGCCCAATTTCTCACTGTTCCTATGATAACTTCAGAAAAGTACTTTACAAAGAATGTTTGAAATAAAATGGGCAGGACTCTCCTACTGAGTCAAATCAGCACGTATTTACCAGGCATCCTTTATGTGTGTGTACTGTGTATTCCCATCACTATTTAGGGAGGGCTTTCTGATTTGTACATGTCCCAGCTAAGTTTAAAAAAAAAAAAAAAACTCAAGGCTTTGCCAGGGTAATGAAGTCAACCACCTCCTCCCTTTTCCTACTTCACACAATGCCTCACAGAATGTATTCAGGTGTCAGGTCTTCATTTCCCTAGAATAACAGAGGTCCCATAATATCCCAGGACAAGTAGATATAAGAAATGGAAATGCCCATTTGGGTGGTACCTGAGCAGAAAATTAAGGACCACATTTCTATTTTTTAAAGATTTATTTGAGAGAGAGAGAGAAAGAAAGAGCATGCAAGCAGGGGAGAGGCAAAGAGAGAGGGAGACAAGCAGACTCCCCACTGAGCACGGTGCCCCGATGTGGGGCTTGATCCCAGAACCCCAAGATCATGACCTGAGCCAAAAGCAGACTCTTAACCGACTGAGCTACCCAGGCGCCCCGGACCACACTTCTAAATAAACAGTCCAATACAGGTTTCCTGCTACCTATCAAAACTCTTTTCCTTTTTTCCAACTTGGACCTGTGTCTTGCCAAGCCAGTCTGTTCACTGTCTCAAAACATATGGGACTCATTCCTATCTCTGGGCCTTTGCATATTCTTCCTTCTGCTTGCAATGTTTCCCTCTCTTTTATCCATCCAAATCCAACTTGTCCTTTGAGAGCCCAGCTGCAATTTCACCTTCCCTCAAGAAGCCTGCCCTGATTCCCTAGCTTAGTGAATTTGGCCCTCTGCTTTTCTCAAGCACGGATTTTTCTCCTTACTCAAAGGGTGGCACAAAGACTAGTATCAGCATTGTCTGGGTGCTTGTTAGAAATGCAGAATCTCAGGCATCACTCCAGACCCACTGAATCAGAATCCTACTTTTAATAAGGTCTCCAGATGATTCATATGCATATTAAATCTATGAAGCACTGTTCCATACCAGTCATTCATAGTCTTATCTTAAATGTGATTTCCAAGTGATGTAACTGCTTTTTTAAAAAGATTTTATTTATTTATTTATTTGACAGAGAGAGAGAGAGTGTGTATAAGCAGTGAGAGGGGCAGGCAGAGGGAAAGGAAGAAGCAAGCTCCCCGCTGAGCAGGAGGCCGGATGCAGGGCTCAATCCCAGGACCCTGGGATCATGACCTAAGCCTAAAGCAGACGCTTGACTGAGTGAGCCACTCAGGTGCCCCGATGTAACTGCTTAAGGCCAGAACCAGGACTAAGGAAGGTGGAGGTAAGCCAAGGGACCTAGGGCTCAAAATTTAAGGAGGCACTCATTGTCAGGTACTGACCCTCCATGCGCATGACCTTGAAAGTGAGTGCCTTGTTTGCTTCACCCTAGTCCTGGCCTGCTTATGTCTACCTTGCTTCCATCCCATAAACCTGGAAGATCCCACAGAGCCAAGGAGAATACACTGCTTTGTGTCTTTCAAGGAGAATAGAACAGAGCTGAGCATATACTAAGCACTCAGTGAGTACTAGGGGAATTGAACAGAATTCTCTCCAATACGATAATAAGTGTGCTGACAAACCAGCACCCCACCTGGAGATGCTTAAATGGGAGTATAAATAAACACATGAAAAATACTTAGTAGGTATCCGGGAAAGAAGTATTCATTTGATACCAGGAGGCACTCAGAAACTCATGTTTGTCAAAACAAAAAGAAACAACACAACTACATCTCCAAAGAAGCAAGACGACTCCACTGAAGGGTAAACTAAGGAAGATCCAAAGAACTGGGCCAGCCATGGGGTGTCTCTCCATGATGGTGGTCAAGCATGTTACTACCTATACCTTAGGCTCTCCGTCTAGAAAATAGAGAATAAGACTTCTGACTTCATTGTGGGGCTGTGAGGGTAAGAACATTCAAGGTGACCAAGTGATTTCCTTACCTTTCCTCCTGGGAGAGTGGAAGCACTTTATAAAGTATCAGGAGAGGCTGTGGAACCGAATGTTGATGAAGCACAGGACACTACTGCTTCCAGAGCCTCAGGGAAAATACCTCAGAAGGGCAAGCACTAAGGCTGAGACTAGACCTGGGCTTAGAGGACTGTTCAGCACTTCATGGAATACTATGAATGCAAAGAGTAGAGACATGATTTGGCTTTAGTAGTTGCCTCCTGAACCAAACAATTCTTTAAACTACATCCATATTGGTCTTCTAGCACAAGTGGAAAAACAGGGAAAGCTGTAAACCATAGCTATAATTAACCCGTACCATCTGGAAATACATCTTTATTTGCTCCCTCATTAATGAGTTTATTCATCTGGGTCCAAGCAGTAAGTCAGTCTGATTGTGCCCTGTCCAGAGCTCAGGTAGCTAATTGAGGAGGCTCTCCAGGCATGGTTACTGACTGATGGGTTCACATCCAACTCCCAAGACCCACACATAGAATGTTTTCTTGCCAACCAATCCCTCCCCTCCTAGAAGCTCACAAAGCCCTTAGTAGTATCAATCTACCTAAGTCCAGATTTGAAAGAAGTTAAATCAAAAATGTCAAGCAGAGAGCAAGAGAAAATTTCATAAAAACAGAAAATGCTCAGGTGCAAGATTCAGGGACCCACCCCTGTAACCCAACAGGCCTCTTGTACCCCACAAATATTGGATACTCTGTGGTCTGAGTTTTTACACAGGCTGGTTACTTTGTCCATTAAGCCCCTCTCTTCCACCAAACTACATTATGCCTTCCTACAAAATGCTGGCCAAATCCTCCTGGCTCGAAGGCTCTTCAGACTGACCCCATTCACTGAAGAAACAAACATCCTTTACTGCCTTCCTAAGCATGGGCCAGAGCCCAGTAGCATCAGCACCCTGAGAGCTTATTAAGAAACAGAGAATCTCAGACTCTACCCCAGACCTCCTGAATCAGAATTTACACTAAATAAGATAGACAGGTAATCCATATGCCCTTTAAAAGTTTGAGAAGCCCTGCTACTGCACACCAGCACTCATTCACAACTTGTCCTACAATCATACACTTCTATGCACCTGATTCTTTTAATGACAGCTGTACTGAGATCTAATTCACATACCATAAAATCCACCCATTTAAAGTGTACTATTCAGTGCTTTTTAGTATATCGAGTTGTGCCACCACCACCACTTCTAAGTTTAGAACATTTTACCACCCCAAAAAGAAACCACATACCAGTTAGCAGTCCCTCTCCATCCTCCCCCCAGCCTAAGAAACCACTAATTTACTTTCTGTTGCTATCTACAGACTGCCTAGTCTAGATGTTTCATATAAATGGGATCATACAACATGTGGTCTTTTGTAATTGGCTTCTTTCACTTAGCATAACGTTTTCAATGTTCATCAGGTTGTAGCACGTATTGTGGTTCATTCCTTTCTTCACTGTATGGACATAGCACATTATAGCTATCCACTCATCAGTCATTGGACATTTGAGTTGTTTATACTTTTTAACTATTACAAATAATGCTGTTATGAACATTTATCTACAAGTCTTTGTGTAGACAGGTTTTCATTTCTCAAGTATATATACCTAGGAGTGAAATTGTTGGGTCATATGGTAACTCTATGTTTAACCTTTTAAGGAACTGCCAAATTGTTTTCCACAGCAGCTGCACCATTTTACATTCCCACCAGCACTGCATCAAAGTTCCAGCTTCTCCACATCCTCAACAACACTTGTTACTCTCTTCTTGATAAAAGCATCCAAGCGGGCGGGAAATGGTATCGCAACATATTTTCAATTTTGCATTTCCCTGAAGGACAGTAATGCTGAGCACCTTTTCGTAGGCTTATTGGCCATTTATATATTTTCTCTGGAGAAAAGTTTATTCAGATCCTTTGTCCATTTTTTAAAAATAGACTATTTTAGATCAGTTTTAGGCTCACAGCAAAACTGAATGGAAAATACAGAGATTACCCATATGTTCCCTGCACCCAAATATGCAGAGCCTCCCCCATTATCAACATCCCCCACCAGAGTAGTACATTTGTTCCAACTGATGAACCTACCCTGACACATCATTTCACCCAAAGTTCATAGTTTACCTTAAAGTTCATTATTGATGTTATATAGCCTACTGGTTTGGGCAAATGTATAATGTATACAGAGATGTATGCAACACTCAAGTATCATACAGAGTAGCTTCACTGTCCTAAAAATCCTCTGTGCTCTGCTTATTTATCCCTCTATCCCCCCAACCCCTATCAAACACTTATCTTTTTACTGTCTCTATGGTTTTGACTTCTCTAGAATGTCATATAGTTAAAATCAGATGTAGCCTCTTTACACTGGCTTCTTTGACTTAGTAATATGCATTTAAGATTCCTCTATGTCGGGCGCCTGGGTGGCTCAGTTGGTTAAGCAACTGCCTTCGGTTCAAGTCATGATCCTGGAGTCCCGGGATCGAGTTCCGCATCGGGCTCCCTGCTCAGCAGGGAGTCTGCTTCTCCCTCTGACCCTCCACCCTCTCATGCACTCTCTCTATGATTCTCTCTCATTCTCTCTCTCTCAATAAATAAATAAAAATCTTAAAAAAAAAAGATTCCTCTATGTCTTTTCATGGTTTAATCACTCATTTCTTCTTAGTGAATAATATTCACAAAGATATTCCATTGTCTGGATGTACCACAGTTTATTTATCCACTCACCTACTGAAGGACATCTTGATTACTTCCAACATTTGGCAACTGTGAATAAAGCTGCTATAAACATCTGTGTGCAGGTCTCTGTGTGGACATAGATTTTCAACTCTTATGGGGAAATGCTAGAGAGCACAATTACTGGATTGTATGGTAATAGTGTGTTTAGTAAATTACTATTAGTAATTTGTGTCCTCTTTTTTTCTTAGTTAGCCTGGCTACAGACCTACCAGTTTTATCAATCTTTCAAAGGATCAGATTTTGATTTTGATTTTCTTTACTGATTTCTTACTTTTAATTCATTGATTTCTGCTGTTTTTCATTATTTCTTTTCTTCTGCTTAATCAGGTTTTAATTTGCTCTTTTTCTTTCCAAAGGTGGATCCTTAGGTGATTGATTTTATTTTATTTTCTTATTTTTTTCATGTCGTGGACTTGCTTCTTTAATTGGAGATGAACTCAGCAGCCAATGGCAAGGATCCACACTCTAACAAAAGAGCCAACTACAGAATGGTGGTCCTCTCAAAGAAACCAGTAACTTGCATTTGATTTATCCAGCTTGGCTCATTCCCAAATGTTTAAGATTTGGATTCCTAAAGTCTTCTTCAGCATTTAACTACTTCTCTGTGGGTGGAAGCAGCTGGGACTGTTTGTCCACACATAAACTGATCCTTGTCATAAATCACTTTTATAATGAGAAAGCAGCTAGGACACGCTGCCATGTCTTCCTCATTCTCCTAATCTTCCTTGGTGATGCACAAGCTATCCCCACACGGGAAGGGGTATAAATGTCTCCAAGTCTTCATCATATTGGAAGTCCTCAATCTCCACCTCATCATGAAACACAGCCATCGTCACTGGGGCCAGGTGAGGTCTGCCACCTCCACTTACCAACACTGCCCTGGGACAGTCTAACTTGGCAGGCTCAGGCCCCAGCCCCGGTGATTGATTTTAGATCTTTCGTCTCTTCCCTCTAAGCATGGTTTTTGCTGCATCCCACAAATTTTGGTAAGTTGTATTTCCACTTTCATTTAGTTCAAATGTATTTAAATTTCTCTTGAGATTTCTTCTTTGATCCATATTTAGAAGTATGTTGCTTGATCTTCAAGTATTTATGGATTTTCTAGCTGTCATTCTGTTACTGATTTCTAGCTGAATTCCATTATGCTCTGACAGGGGACAATGTATGATTCCTATTCTTTTAAATTTGTTGTGTTTTATGGCCCACTTTGTGGTCTATCTTGGTGAATGTTCCATGTAAACTTGAGAATGTCTCTATTCTGCTGTTGTCAGATGAAGCAGTCTATAGATGTCCATTATATCCAGTTGATTGACGGTGTTACTGAATTCAGCTATGTCTTTACTGACTTTCTGCCTGCTGAATCTGTTCATTTCTGACACAGGAATGTTGAACTCTCCAACTAGAAAAGTGGATTTGTCTATTTCTCTTTGCAATTCTATCAGTTTTTGCCTCACATATTTTGACACCCTTGTGTTAGGCACATACATATTACAGATTGTTATGTCTTCTTGAAGGCCTGACTCTTTCATTACTACATAATGCCCCCCTTGATCCCTAATAACTTTCCTTCTCTAAAATCTGCTCTTTCTGGGATGCATGGGTGGCTCAGTTTGTTAAGCACTCAACTCTTCATTTTGACTCAGGTAATGATCTCAGGGTCATGAGATCGAGCCCTGCATCAGGCTGCACACTCAGTGGGGAGTCTGCTTAAGATTTTCTCCCTCTCCCTTTGCCCCTCCTGCTCCCCCACCCGCTCGCATGCTCGTGCTCTCTCTAAAATAAATAAATAAATCTTTGAAGTCTGCTCTTTCTGAAATATAGCTAGTCTTGCTTTCTTTTGATTAATATTAGTATGGTATATCTTTCTCCATTCATTTACTTCTAATTTATATGTGTCCTTTTACTTAAAATGAGTTTCTTATTTTTTATCCACTCTGACCATCTTTTAATTGGTGCATTTAGACCACTGATGTTCAAAGTAACTACTGATATAGTTGGATTAATATCCACTATATCTGTTAATATTTTGTTTGTTGTCCTTGTTCTTGGCTCCTGTTTTTTTCTTCCAAGCTTTTGTGATTTTTTTTTTTTTTTTAAAGTAGGCTCCATGCCCAGGGTGGAGTCCAACATGGGGCTTGAACTCACAACCCTGAGATCAAGACCTGAGCTGAAATCAAGAGTTGGAAGCTCAACCGACAGCCACCCAGACACCCCCAAGCTTTTGTGATTTTAATTGAGAATTTTATATATTATATTTTCTCCCCTTTCTCAGCCTATCACTTATATTTCTGTTTTTATTTGTTTTAGTGGTTGCCCTAGAGTTTGCAGTATACATTTACAACTAATTAAGTCCACTTTTTTTTTTTTTAAAGATTTTATTTATTTATTCATGAGAGACAGAGAGAGAGAGAGAGAGGCAGAGGGAGAAGCAGGCTCCCAAGGAGCAGGGAGCCCGATGCGGGACTCGATCCCAGGACACTGGGATCATGACCTGAGCCGAAGGCAGACGCTTAACCATCTGAGCCACGCGGGCGCCCTAATTAAGTCCACTTTCAAATAATACTATACCACTTCATGGGTAATGTAAGTACCTTATAACAAAATAATCCTAATTCCTCCCTCCCACCCTTTGTTTCATTGCTGTCATTCATTTAACTTTTTCATAAGCATATCTATACATGCACACACATACATAGACACATAAATGCATACATAATCAAATGCAGTGTTGTATAATTATTCTGAAAAAACTGCTATGCTAGATCAATTAAAAGTAAAAAAAAAAGGAGCATCTACAAAAATACTATAGCTTACATTATATTCAATGGTGAAAGACAAAATACTTTTCCATTAAGATCAGAAACAATGTCAGCATGTCTACCCTCACCACTACTATTCAACATGACACTGAAGTTTTTAGCCAGCACGATAAGGCAATAAAAGGAGATAAAAGGCACACAAATTGGAAAGAAATAAAACTGCCCCTATTTGCAGATGACATGATGTCCTATGTAGAAAATCCCAAAATCTACAAAAAGAAAAAAATCCTAGAATAAGAGAGTTCAGCAATATGGGAGAATACAATATAAACACACTCAAAAAATACACTTCTATATATTAGCAATGAACACATGAAAACTGAAATTAATACAAAATTTACAATCATTCATAAAAAAATAAGTAAAATAAATATTTCTATTCTATCTTCACTTATTCCTTTTCTGATACTTCCTTCCTTTATGTAAATCTGAGCTTCTGACCTCTATCATTTTCCTTCTCTCTAAAGAACTTCTTTTAACATTCCTCGCAAGGCAGGTCTACTGGGAACAAATTCTCTCATTTTTGCTTGTCTTTACTTCTCCTTCTCTCTTGAAGCGTAAAGAATTCTAGGCTGGTGGAGTTTTTTCTCAACTTTTTTTTTTTTTAAAGAGAGACAGCATGAGCAGGCATGGTGGGGGCGACAGAGGGAGAGAGAGAATCTTAAGCAAGCACCGCGCCTAGCACGGAGCCTAACATGGGGCTCAACCTCACGAGCCTGAGATCATCACTTGAGCTGAAATCAAGAGTCAGACACTTTGACTGAGTCACTCAGGCGCCCCTTTTCTCAACACTTTAAACATTTCATTCTACCTCTTCTTGATTGCATGGTTTCTGAGGAAAACTTGGATATAATTCTTATCTTTGCTTCTCTGTAGGTAAGGTGGTTTTTCCTCTGGTTTCCTTCAGGACTTTCTATTTTTGATTTTCTAGTTTGAAAAATGATATGTCTAGGTGTAGTTTTTTTGGCATGGAAGGTTTGTGTTTCATTGTTGTTGTTTTGGCATTTATCTTGCTTGGGTATTTTCTGAGCTTCCTGGATCTGTTGTTTGCTGTCTGACATTAATTTGGGCAATTCTCAGTCATTATTGTTTCAAATATTTCTTCTGTTTCTCTCTCTTTTCTTCTTCTGGTATTCCCATGATGTGAATGTCTTAAGTCTGTTTGGGCTGCTGTTACAAAATGCAATAGATTGGGTGTGGCTTATAAACAACAAATATTTATTTCTCACATTTCTGGAGGGTGGGACGTCCAGGATGATGGCACCAGATTTTGTGTCTGGTAAGGGCTTCTGGGTTCATAGATGGCCATCTTTTTGCCATGTCCTCAAATGGTAGAAGGGGCTAGGGAGCTCTGTGGGGCCTCTTTTATAAGGGCACAAATCCCAATTATGAGGGCTCTGCCCTTATGACCTAATCACCTCCCAAAAGCTCCACCATCTTACACCATCACATTAGGAATTAAAATTTCAACCTATGAATTTGGGGGGAACACAAATATTCAGACTATAGCAATGTATATCACAACTTTTGTAGTTGTCCCATGGTTCTTAGATATTGTTTTTTCTAATGTCTTTTCTCTTTACTTTTCACTTTTATAGGTTCCTACTGAGATACCCTCAAGCTCAGAGATTCTTTCCTCAGCCATGTCCAATCTACTGATAAGCCCATCAAAGGCATTTTTCATTTCTGCTACAGTGTTTTTGATCTCTAGTGTTTCTTAGAATTTCCATCTCTCTTGTTCTTGCATGCTGTCTACTTTATCCATTAGAGCTACAAGCATATTAATCATAGTTGTTTTAAATTCCTGGTCTAATAATTCCAACATCCCTGCCATATATGAGTCTAATTCTGATGCTTGGTTTTTCTTTTCAAACTGTGCTTTTGGGGCATCTGGGTGGCTCAGTCAGTTAAGTGTCCAACTCTTGATCTCAGCTCTGGTCTTGATCCCAGGGTCGTGTGAGTTCAAGCCCCACAATGGGCTCCATGCTGGGCAGGGAGCCTACTTAAAAAAACAAAAAACTATGCTTTTTGTCTTTTGGTATGTCTTATAATTTTTTCTTGATAGCTGGGCAGGATACGCCCAGTAAAAGGCACTGCTATAAATAGGCCTTTACTAATGTGGTA
Source organism: Mirounga angustirostris (assembly GCF_029215605.1). NCBI lineage: Eukaryota > Metazoa > Chordata > Mammalia > Carnivora > Phocidae > Mirounga > Mirounga angustirostris. The sequence continues at coordinate 57,181,947 of NW_026991721.1, forward strand.
TAGTAAGGTGTGGAGGGAGGGGAAACATCCTATAGTCCAATGACTGAATTTCAGTCTTTTAGTGAGCCTATGCCTCTGGAGTATGAACTTCACAAGTGCTTCTCAGTTCTTCACTCACCCCTCTTAGGTGGGAGAGGATGGCTTGAGTGGGCTGGAGTTTGGCATTTCCCTTCTCCTACATGGAAGCCCAGAGCTGGCTAGAGTTGGGTATTTCCCTTCCCCTGGGTCAGTTAGCCTCTGGCTAACTAGTTTCTCCTGATGGCAGACCTTGTTAACAACAGAATGCTCTGCATAGTTCCTTTGTCCCCCGCCAGAAGCATGAGGGGATTTTTCTCAACACTCAGTTTAAGAACCTAATGGATATCCAGGAGGTAGAATTCACAAAATGGCGGGGGGGGGCCCTCAATGACTTGAGTCTCCCTGGAGCTTTTAACTCAGAGTTGTCCAAAGTGAGCCTCCAGCAATTCATCAACAATTACAGCCCAGGTTTCCCTACTCCAGGACTGGTTCCCACAGACGTCTGCCTCTGTAAGTTGTGATTCTCTGTATTCAACTATTGGTCTCTCCAATTTTCCAGGCAGCAGTTTGCCCTTATGAACTCACTTCTCTTACAAGAGAGAAGAGATTATTGATTTTATCAATAAGAATTATTGATTTTTCAGTTTGTTCGGCTTTTTACTTGTTGTTAGGACAAAGTGGTGACTTCCAAGCTTCTTACATGCCGTATCAGAAACTTTTGTCCATTTTTTAATGGCATTATTTACATTTTTATTGTTGAGTCATAGAAGTTCTGATATATGACTTGCAAATATTTTCTCCCATTCTGTGGGTTCTCTTTACTTTCTTGATGGTGTCCTTTCCAACACAAAGTTTTTCATTTTGGTAAGTCCAACTTATTTATTTTTTTCTTTAGTTCCTTGTGCTTTTGGTGTCATATCTAAGAAACGATAATGATTTGGCCATGATTTAGGACTATGTTTTCTTCTAAAAATTTTATAGTTTTAGTTATTATATTTAGGTCATTGGTCCATTCTGAGTTAATTTTTGTATATGGTATGAGGTAGGGATCAACTTCATTCTTTTGCATGTGGCTAACTAGTTGTCTCAGCCTCATTTGTTAAGAAGACCATTTATTCCCCATGTGCACCTGATTCTTCACACTGGCTCTTCTCTAAGATGGTACAATACCCTTGTTTCCCACATCATTTTCTCAAGTATCCTCAAACTCTATAAACTTTGCTGACAGAACATCAGAAAAGACCAAGAGATAGTTGGAGAACTGTATATAATACCATAAATAAGTACATAAACAAGAAAACAAATAAATAAGGCCTCAAAGCTATCTGTGAAGTTTGACATATTTATTCATTTACTCAATTCTCATGTAAGGTACTCCTGTTCTAAATGTGCAGGTCCGGGGCTAGGTATGGGGATGCACAGATGAACAGACTTATTTCTTGCCCTTGAGAAGACAGATAAAAAATAAAATAATTCAAAAGTATGAATTTACTCAGCCCAGGGAGCACAAGTGTTTCCACTCTACAAAAGGCACAGATGAGATATAAAGGAAAGAAATGACTCGTTGAAGAGCACAGTTGCAAAGAGTGATGGGGAAAGGGTCACAGAACTTACAGGAGATATCAAAGACAGTGTTTAGGGCCTCAAATGACCAAATCAATGACCAGTCACAAAGTCCTCCTAGAGTCACAGTATGATTTTCATGAGGCCCAGGTACTTCTGCCTTTGTGTGCCCCTTTCTCCATTAAAAAAAAAAACCATACATACGTATATATTTTTAAATATAGTGCTCACTACTGGAGCAATACAGAGATGATTCTGTGCAAGGATGACATGCAAAAATATATTTTACAACTGCATTGCTATAAAGATGTATAATCCAAGCTGGACTGTATTCACTTTTTTCTTCTTAAAGGAAACTAAGACACTTTTGTGGGTTCCTGGGCACCTGTCTACTATGCCTAATGGATAAGTCAGCCCTAGGTTCTGCTGTCTCCCCACAGCTATGGAGCAAGTGTTCTCTCCCCAGCTGCCAAGTTACTTCGCTCTACTGCTTCTAAAAGTCTCTTCTCTCCTGGGCCTATCTGATCAAGCAGCATGAGGTTTAAGTTCACACTAAATTTCACTGCCTAAATCCACAATAAAAAGTAGCCTCACTCTAATCATATGAGCACTATAAAGTCATCAGAAAATCACTTGACAATAATGTGTATTCTGTGTTCAGGATAGGTTTAGATACATTCATGAATAACCACACCCCCCCCCAAAAAAGAAACAGACATATCATTGACCTGCAAACACCAAAGGCATGGGAAGCATGTACCTAGCATCTTGAAAGTACCCAATAAATATGTTTGTTCATTCAATCATAAGACAAGCATAAAACAAAGTCTATTCCCTTATAAAACTTAACTTCTAATAAGAAGACAGATAATAAACATTTAAATAAACATATATTTATACATATGAAATAAATTCTGGCAGTGTTACGAAGGAAAATAAAACATGATAAGAGAAGAAAGTGAAAAGGGAGACTATTTTGTTGCTACACTGTAGATACTCGTTTCCCCAAAAGGTTTCCAACAACATGAGAACCATGCTGGGTGAGACAGCCAGTAAAACTTACCCCATGTGGTATGTCTTAGTTCCTTGGGTTTTATCTCATTCCCACTTTTCACCCCAAGAAATGGCTTTAGGGCAACGACTACCTTTCTCAGCAAAGAGAAGAGCAGTTGAAGAGAAGAGCAGATGAGAAGAGCTAGTAATCCAGCATAGCTATTTAACTGCTCTATGTCAATAAACAGAGAACTTCCTCTATGCCTCAATTTCCCCATATATAAAATGACGGGGTTGGCTTAGGTGATTTTTGAGGTCCTTTAAAGCTAAAATGCTGTAATAATTCACACCAAATCTGTCTAACTCCCGAGCTTTGGAGTCAGCTGTAATACTCTGGCTTTCCGAACTACCACAGTTTCCTTAGTTACCACAGAACTAAAAACAAAATGCCTTCAGTGTGGTAAGGTGTGATTTAACAGGATGCTACCAAATTAAATCAATGAAACTTTACTACATGAGTACAATAGGCATGCATCAGAAATATCCATCAGGCAGGGGATGGCCTCTTGTCCTGGCTTCAAGTGCCTGCTAACTGCAAAGGGCCCTAAACTCTGGAACCCCATCCACCAGGGCAAACTGGCATTTCAGAGGTCCCAGGTGATCCTTCCAAGTTAGAGACTGATCAATCATGCAGCTAGAGACTTCATTCTTTCATAAAAATTAGAGATGAATAAACCCAACCTTTGCCCTTGAGGTATTCACAGTTGGTGGGGGGCAGGGGAGGGGAGGAGACAGGACACAACAGACTATTAACCATAATACAGTATGACCAGGATAACCACTGACATTTTAACAAAATGCTACGTAAGCACAGAGAAAGGAGAGATTAGCTATCTCCTGGACCTGGTAGGAATACAGCACACGAGGCTGGCTTCCTCCTCTATCCTGTGGGGACAGATGCTCTGGTCCGCTGGGTGATTAGGATAACAAGTACAAAGGTTCACAGGCTCTCCATATTTGTAGCTCTCCATTCTCCTTTCATTCACATTCTTCTTCAACCCCATAGCCTTGCCAACAATTCAAGGCCAATAAATCAAAGTGCAACCACTTCACTTTTAAAAAGGACCTCATGAATCAGCTGGGAATCACGCAGACGTTGAATCTGCTTAGGCAAACTTTAAGGCCTGATACGACAGCACACTTTGAGCAGGGAAGTGAAAGGAGATGCTGGCGGACACAACAGCTGTGGCTGCTGTCTGCCTGTCACCCCCACCTCTCTACCATCACCAGAAAGCCAGGCCAGCTGAGTTGGGAAGGCAAGCTCATCCTCTAGGTCAGTTGAGGGGGGAAGCTTTCTAATGTAAATTTTCAAATATATTAAAAGTAGAAGGAATAGTTTAATGACCTCTCTCCCATTCAACAATTATCAAATTTAGGGGCACCTACCATTCTTTGGTTCTTCAATTCCTTTCCCATCAAATTCCTACTTCTCAGATTAGCTTCCTCCCCACCTGGCCCTCCTCTCTCACCTTTTCCTACATGCCCTCCAACCTCCCATGTACTCTATACCTTTCTACCCATTCTTTTAGGACCCAATCCAGATGCCACCTCTTCCAGAAACCCTTCCAGAGCAAAACTATCCTTTCTATGAACTCCTAAAGCCTTCATAGTCTGTACTGTTCATCTGCTCATCATATCTACCCACCTATGGAATCTCCCTTGAATTTTTCATTGCCACACCTCAGACTTTATCCCTTGTTCTCTCCTAGACTATTGCAATGACCTCCAAGTGATCTCCCTGAATCTAATCTTGCCAGAACAGATTCACATATAAAAGCAGCCACAGTGATTTTTCTCAGATACAAAACTGACCCCACCAGCCCTCTACTTAGACAGACTGATAACTTTCTATTGCCTTCGGATTAAAGCCCGAACTTCTTTGTATGACACACAAGGTACTTCATAATCTGGTCCAACCAGCTACTTATCTCACCACTCTCCACCAAATACTCCAGCCACACTGAACCACCTACCATTCTAACATGCTCTTCCCTTTTATCGCTCAGTGCTTTGGCCAGTGCCATCTTCTCTCCCTAGAATTCTTTCCTCACCTTCACTGTCTAGTTCATCTCTATTCACTCTTGAAGATGTAGCTCAAATATCACCTCCTCCATGAGACATTCTCCACTGTTATTCATTCACACATCCATTCAACAACTGTTAGATGAACATATGCTAAGTTTTAGACTGGGGATACAATGATAAATAACAGCTCTCACTCTCAAGATGCTTAGAGTCTATTAGATCTCCTCAGGTGGAGTGATTCCTATCCTCTTCTGAAGAGATTTGCAATTTATATATATCTCCAAGGTCATATTTACTAGTTTTTATACTTGTTTCTAAGTCTATTTCCATAACTAGACTCTAAGCATCTTGAGGTCAACGATATTTTTTTTTTTTAAGATTTTATTTGACAGTGAGAGATACAGTGAGAGAGGGAACACAAGCAGGGGGAGTGGGGAGAGGAAGAAGCAGGCTTCCCAAGGAGCAGGGAGCCCAATGTGGGGCGGGATCATGACCTGAGCCGAAGGCAGACGCTTAACGACTGAGCCACCCAGGCGCCCCGGTATTTTCTTTTTTTAAAAGCTTTGTTGAGGCAACCCCTTCAGGTCCCCTCCCTCCTTGGGAGCTTTGTACTATCACTTTTGCTATCGCTCAATAAACCTTACTTTGCTGCCCATCAAAAAAAAAAAAAAAGCTTTGTTGAGGTACAGCATCCATTTTAGGTGGACAATTGAATGTTCATATATTTACAGGTTGTGCAACCATCTTATTTTATGAATCATTTCCATCACTTTAAAAACAAACCTCATGCTCATCTGCCAACTCCCCATTCACACTCCCAGACCTAATCAACCACTAATCTACTTTATATCTCTACAGATTTGCCTTGTCTGGACCTTTCATATAAATGAAATCATACAAAATGCAATTTTTGACTGGTTTCTTTCAGACAACATGTTTTTTTTTTTAAGATTTTATTTATTTATTTGAGAGAGGGAATGAGAGAGAGAGAGCGAGCATGAGAGGGGGGAGGGTCAGAGTGAGAAGCAGACTCCCTGCTGAGCAGGGAGCCCGATGCGGGACTCGATCCCGGGACTCCAGGATCATGACCTGAGCCGAAGGCAGTCGTCCAACCAACTGAGCCACCCAGGCGCCCCAGACAACATGTTTTTTCAAGGATCATCCATGTTCTAGCATATATCAGTAGTTCACTCCTTTTTCTTGCCAAATAATATTCCACTGTGTGGATATATGTTTTATTTATCCATTTATTAGTTGATAGACATTTGTATTGTTTCTACTTTGGGGCTATTATGAATATTGCTATGAACATCTGTATATAAGCTTTTCTGTGGACACATGTTTTTATTTCTCGAGTTTATGTCTCAGGAGTGGAATTACTGGGTCATCTGGTATCTCTCTGCTTAACCTTTTGAGGAACCACCAAATCATTTCCCACATCAGCTGCATCGCTTTGCATTCCCACTAGCAGCATTCCAATTTCTCCACCTCCTTGGCAACGCTTGTTATTATGTCCTTGTTATTATAGTATCAGAGTGGGTATCTCATTATGGTTTTGATTTGCATTTCTCTGATAGCTAATGATGTTTAACATCTTTTCATACACTTACTGGCCATTTGCATATTTTCTTGGGAGAAAAGTCAATTCAGATCGTTTGTCCAGTTTTTATTGGGTTATTTATCTTCTATTGCCTTGTAAGTTTTTTATATATTCTGAATCCAAGTTCCTCATCAGATAGATGATTTGCAAATATCTTCTCCCATTTAGCAATCTTACTGGATGTGAAGTGGGTCTGAGGATCATTTGAATCTTATTCTGAATCTTATTCACCTTTGTATTTCATTCAAAGAACTAGCCTGGGGGTGCCTGGGTGGCTCAGTCAGTTGAGCGGTTGAGCATGTGACTCTTGACTTCGGCTCAGGTCATGATCTCAGAGTCGTGGGACTGAGCCTCACATCAGGCTCTGTGCTCTGCAAAGAGTCTGCTTGGGATTCTCCCTCTCCCTCTGCCCCCACCCCCCATCCGTACGTGCATTCTCTCTCTCAAATAAATAAAATCTTAAAAAAAAAAAAAAAAAAAGAACTAGCCTATAATCTGGTACACTGTATATATTCAATAAATGTTAGATGGGGGCGCCTGGGTGGCTCAGTTGGTTAAGCGACTGCCTTCGGCTCAGGTCATGATCCTGGAGTCCCTGGATTGAGTCCCTGGATCGAGTCCCGCATCGGGCTCCCTGCTCGGCGGGGAGTCTGCTTCTCCCTCTGGCCCTCCTCCCTCTCATGTGCTCTCTCTCATTCTCTCTCTCTCAAATAAATAAATAAAATCTTTAAAAAAAAATAAAAAATAAAAAATAAATGTTAGATGGATGTTACTTAATGTTAACAGCTTTGACAACAAGGAATGGGCCTTACTCATTCAGCATCCCCCTCATAATTCACACCTAGCACTGCACACAAAGCACATGCTTTGGAAATACACAGAGACTGAGTAATTCTCCCTTGAACAAACAGTGGAAATGATGTCAAATAGAATGGCCAAACAGAATTTTTCACATTTCCTCTTTTCCCCCCGAAAACTTCTACCCTGGTCCCTCCTGTTTCAATACCTGGTACCGTCAACCATGGTGCTGCCAATTAGTCAAGTTAAAGCAAAACAAATCCCAAAAACCTCAAAGTCAAGCTTGATTTTTTCTCTTATACCTGATATCCAATCCACCAGCACGTCCTGTAGGCTCTACTTAAAACAAATTCTAAATTTATCCACCTTTCCCCATCATCTCTGCTATTCCACCTCCAATGCTATCATCTCTCACCTGAACTACTGCAGGTCTCCTAAGTACTCTCCTTGAATGCCCCTCTACAATTCATTCTCCTCAAAGCAGCCAGAAAGATCTTTTTTTTTTTTTTTAAACGAAAACCAGCAGTGAACGTGGGTGGCTCAGTTGGTTAAGTGCCTTTGGCTCAGGTCAGGATCTCAGGGTCTTGAGATGCAGCCCCACCTCAGGCTCTGTTTGGGTTTCTCTTCCTCTCCCTTTCTCTGCTCCTCCCCCCATTTAATAGGGCGCTCTATGGTAAATAAATCTTTAAAAAAAATGCAAACCAGCTCATCTCACTCCCGTCTTTCAAACCATCCAAAATCTTTTCCCTGTACTCTCAATAAAATTCAACATGTTTAGCAGCATCTATGAGGCCTTACGGTTTCCGACTCTGCCAAACTCCCTGACCTCATTGGTACTTTTTTTCCTTGATTTGGACTATGATTCAGACACACTGGCTTTCACTTTGGCCCCACGACATGCCTAACTCATCCCACTGATTTGTACTTCTCCCTCCACTTGACATACGTTTGCTTCCAAATCTTCAAATTGCTAGGTCTTCTTCATTTGGGTGTTGGTTCAAATATCACTTCATAAGCTTTTCATAACCTCTCCTAGTTGTTCTCTATCACATCACCCTACTTTCCTCAGCAGACTTGTCACCATTTGGAGTTCTCTTTTTATTATCTGCATGCCCCCATTAGAAAGTAAACTTCACAAGAGCGAGGACCTTGGTTGTCTTGTTCATTGCAGAATTACTGGGACCTAGAAAAATGCCTGTCATATTGAAGGCACAAATATTTGAAGAAGGAAAGATTGAATGAACAATGCAGATGACATATTTAATAAATGCTTGATGAATGTGTGAGTGAATGAATTAGGGAGGGGAATGGAAAGCACAAAAAAAATAAGTGGAAGCATTGCTATTTAATATTTTTATAGGTGCTCACTTTTCTCCACCTTCACTGCCTTTGCTTTTGCTCAGATCCTCATTATCTCTTAGCTACTGAAGTACTCCCAACTAATTTCTTCTTTCCCCAACCTGATCCCTCCAAAAATAACTTCTACATTTCTATCAGACTTGATTATTCTGAGACATAGATCTGAACATGTTACAAGCCCAAGCTTCTCAGCATGTTCTTATAAAGGCCTCTCCAACCTTATAGCTCACTGTTATCCCCCTACATTTAGCCTATATTTCAGTTATACAGAAATACTTTCAGTTCCCAGAATATTCCATGTTGTTTAATGCCTGCAAGCCTTTGCTTATCTTTTTTTTTTTTAAAGATTTTATTTTATTTATTTGACAGCGAGAGAGGGAACACAAGCAGGGGGAGTGGGAGAGGGAGAAGCAGGCCTCCCGCCAAGAAGGGAGCCCGATGTGGGGCTCGATCCCAGGACCCTGGGATCATGACCTGAGCCGAAGGCAGACGCTTAACGACTGAGCCACCCAGGCGCCCCAAGCCTTTGCTTATCTTTTCAATTTGCTGGACCATTCTTCCCTACCTCACAGACTCCACCTATTGAACTCAAATTTAATTCTTAAGAACAAACTCAAGCATCTTCTCTGTTAAGTCTTTAATGATTCCCCTAAGCAGAGTTAATCACTCCCTCCTTTGGGTCACCACAGTATATAACACCCACTTACACTATACACAATTATCTGTTTCCATGTCTGTCTTCCCCTACATGACTATCACCCCCCTGAGAGTAGGAGCCAGGTCTTCATCTTTGTTTCCTCTGCATAGTATTTGGCATATATAAGCATATATAATTGATGACCGAAGGAATGAATAAGCCTATCTTAACTCCTCAGCCTGGCATTCAAAATCAACCTTATGTTGGCCCCAATCTATTTTTCTAGATCTAGCACTTAGTCCTCACCTACTTGATGATCTCCAAATACATCCTTCTTTTTCATATTTACTTAGAGGCCTTTATTCCTGAAGTTCTCTCTCGAGTGACATTTAAATCATCCATTAAGGTCCAGCTCAGAAGGCTCCCTCTCCATGAAGTTTTCCCTAACATATCAATGAGAAGGGATTTACTTCCCCAATAGTACTTTGTTTTTTCTACTGATAAGGTAATTGGTACCTCCTAATTTTTTTTTTAAGATTTTATTTATTTGACAGAGAGAGACACAACAAGAGAGGGAACACAAGCAGGGGGAGTGGGAGAGGGAGAAGCTGGCTTCCCGCTGAGCAGGGAGCCCAATGTGGGATTCGATCCCAGGACCCCAGGACCCCAGGACCATGACCTGAACCAAAGGCAGATGCCTAATGACTGAGCCACCCAGGCACCCCTAGGACCTATTATTTTATAATTATAGCCACTATCTTTCCAACTGGATGGACTACATGTCCTATTTTCTAACAGAACTGTAAGCTCCTTGAAAGCCAGAAACATGATCTAGCATCTTTTCTCTCAACCCAAGTGCCTAACACAGCACTTTGCATGAAGCAGTTATCAACAAATGTCTTAGTAGTGAAGAACAGTATGCTTAAGGATTAGAGATTCCATGCCTCCATTCTTTCAAATATGTGATTTCACTTACCTCGGTATAAACTGGCCTCCTATTCATATGGTAAACTTTCACCCCTCCTTTAATATGATCAGCCCAATGCCATATCCTCTCTTAAGTCTTCCCTAACTCTCCCAAATACACATTAACACACTCCATCCATGTACCTGTGGTACCTTGTATATAACTCTACTCATTATACTATATTGTCATTATCACTTGATGGGTTTCTCCCCCACTAGACCATGAATTCTTTTGGAGCAGAGTTAGTCTCATTATCCATTTATGAATTCCCAAGACCAAATAGAGTATCTGGCATAATTAAATGCTCAATAAAGATGTGGTGAACTTTGAAAATAGTGAGTCCATGTAATAGAGTACACCAGCAATAGAGATCATGGAGTCCTATAGCCAAGTTCAAATCCTACCTCCACTTACAATCTAGGCAATCTTGCATAAATTAAAATTACTTAGCTGTGTCTCCATTTTTCTCATCTAGAAAATGAACATATTAATAGCATTATAATAGAATTAAAAGAGCTAATGCCATGTAAAATGCTTACTATAGTGCCTGGTACACAGTATGTACTAAAAAAGTTAGCTATTGTTATCGTTAGAACAGAAGAAAAAACTGTTTTGCAGGGTGCTAATTGACAGACTCAAGAAGAGGTTAGGCTCAATCCCATGGGCAATGCAGAATAGAATGTCACTGGAGTCCTCTTAAGTAACAGACATATTAAGTTATTGAGAACACCCTACTGGGAAAGGGGAAGGAGAATAGAGGGAACACAAACCTTGGCAGGCTTATGCTTATGCTCTCTGCCTCGTTCCCTGCTTCCTCCTTCCCCACTGTTTCTCCCTAGTTGTCCAGGGCCAAAAGCCCCATGGCCATACCTCAGCATTCCCTTAGGAAAGCTACACTTTAGAGAGAACTAATGAGTTTATGTTTACCTACAGATTTTCCTCTGAGGAGCAAAAAGATAACCTCAAGAAGGGAAAACACAAAGAAATAAAGTGGAGATAAGGCAGGACACCAGATGGATTATCTTGGGTTGGCTTTCAGGGAGTAGGCTTTCAGGACAAACAGCCCCATGTGGATTGAGCCTACACACCCCAGAGGCATCCTGTGGCAGTGCCTGTGCTTGCATGTGCTTCCATGGTTCAAAGAGGCAAAGAAGCAAGATCTAGGAAAAGGAACGACTACTAAAAAGCTGACGCTACAGAAATAAGAATTCTAGCCGAATCTGAAGAATACTGCAACAGAAGTATTCAAAGAGGGAATAAGCTGACCACAGAAAAAAAGCTCCCTACCATTAAAGGGATTTAAATATAGACTGGGGGGCGCCTAGGTGGCTCAGTTGGTTAAGCGACTGCCTTCAGCTCAGGTCATGATCCTGGAGTCCCTGGATCGAGTCCCGCATCGGGCTCCCTGCTCAGCAGGGAGTCTGCTTCGTCCTCTGACCCTATCCCCTCTCATGTGTTCTCTCTCTCTCATTCTCTCTCTCTCAAATAAATAAATAAAATCTTTTAAATAAATAAATAAATAAATAAATAAATAAATAAATAAAGACTGGGAATGATCACTTGCTGGGGACGTTCGACATGGGTGATGGACTAGATTTAAGATTCAAGTGCAATAAACATTTGAATATCTACTCTATGCTCGCCACTGTGAGAGATGAGGTGCTAGGAACACAGAGATGAAAAATGATATGGTTGTCCCCTCCAGGAGTTCACTGCCTAATCGAGGAGACGAACAATATAACATGGTAAGTGCTGGCAGAAATCTACATAGGGTACTATGGGGCAGAGAGTAAGTCCTCTGATTCTGTGCCTATGACTCACTGGTAAGGAGCAATATGCCATTAATTACAAATGGAAATGCTTCGTAAGCAGTTTAAAAGCAAATGTTATCAGGTGCTATTGTGTTACTTCAAGAACAGACAGTTAAGCATGTCAGTTAACCTTTGCTATTGAGTCAATACTTCCCTCATCCTGAACAGTACCCACACCTATGAGCATTCTCATTTGTATCTCTTTTTTTTTTTTTTTTTTTAAGCAGGCTCCAGGCCCAGCATGGAGCCCAACATGGGGCTTGAACTCATAACCCTGAGATCAAGACCTGAGCTGAGATCAAGAGTCAGATGCTTAACTGACTGAGCCACCCAGGCGCCCCTCTCATTTATGCAATAAATATATTGATGTCTGCTATGTGCCAAGCACTGCATAACCTCTGAGGAATGTACAAAGAAAGACAGTCCCTGCATTCAAGGAGTTAGGACATTCCTCTTCATCTTTTCCTCCTCTTTCTCCTATCCCCCTTTATTGACCAGATGATACCTTAAATTCCTTCTGGAAGCAGATGAGTTATTAAGATACAAGCTTAATCAAAACATGACTTGCAGGGCGCCTGGGTGGCTCAGTTGGTTGGGCGACTGCCTTCGGCTCAGGTCATGATCCTGGAGTCCCTGGATGAGTCCCGCATCGGGCTCCCTGCTCGGCAGGGAGTCTGCTTCTCCCTCTGACCTTCCCCCCTCTCATGCTCTCTCTATCTCATTGTCTCTCAAATGAATAAATAAAATCTTTAAAAAAAAAAAAAACATGACTTGCAAAAAGCAAGAGTGAGCTGGGGATAGGAGGTGTTATGGGAAACCAAATGGGAAACACTATCTTCAGACAGGGTATCTGCCAAAGTATGAGACACTGCATTAAAAAGTCAAAGGTTATATGTAGGCCTTTTCATCTACAACTTCCCTATCACCATTTTCTTCTTCTCTCAACTTAATATTATTAGCAAAGATTATTAACAATAATTATACATTCATTCATTAAATCATTCACTAGTATTTACCTGATAGAAATAGTACCTGAGTACCTGACAGGAACTGTAGGAAACACAGACAGGGTAAAATACTGGGATCCAGGACTTGCAAAGCTGCAAAAGATCTCTAAAACATCATCTAAGTCCAAACCTATCATTCATTTCACAGATGGAGAAGTGAGGTACAGAGAGGCTGAAACCTTTCATGAATTCACATCTTCGTGCATTTATTGAATCATACTCTGCCAGGCACCAGGAATATAAGGATGGTTAGGGCTTTCAAGGAGAACCTAATCTCATGGGAGACAGACAAATGCACAACCCCAGTCAAATTACCTCTGTAAATGAAGTCACATACATACACAGACATGTCCAGTGTAGGACAATATTAGAAGTACACAGTACTCACACTGCCCAGAGTGGTTAAGAGCAAAGGTGCTGGCGTCGTCTTGGATTTGAACCCCAGCTCTGTCACTTACCCGGCTGTATAACACTGGGCAAGTCACTTAAATTCTCTATACCTCAGTTTCCACATCTTTAGAATGGGGATAACCACAATAGTACCTACTATAAGGTTTTCGTATTAAATTAGATAATGCATATAAAACACTTGGCACAGGACCTGGAACAGACTAAGTACTCTATCTTATTTCACCTTCAGCACTCACCTGCTGAGCCCTGGTCTCAGAATCCTCCTCAACACAGCCTTCTAAGCATCTATTATCATTTGGCTGTCTCCGAGATAAAACAAATCTGCTACTCCTAGTCTAGAACCTAAGTGTATTGTTTACTATTCTGTTTTTTTCCCCACTACACTATGCTATTACTCATTTTACATGCCTTAAAAATAATCCAAAGAAAAATGGCCAGATATTCAAACCTCAATCGCTCAATAAGACCGTGGCTTTGGCCAAAAATCTCTAGAAAAGAAAACCCCTGGAAACAAGGAACATTTATCAAACGTCTATAGGGAGAGACCCACAGGAAGAAAAACAAAAACAAAACAAAGCAAAGCAGTGATTACTACTTTGAGGAAGCAAGGGATTTCCACAGCCTCTCTGTTAGGGGTTTACCAGTCTAGCGGGGAAGAGGAGATAGGACATGAACTGCAACTTTCTCCTCGATGTACCCACCACATCTACTGCCTAGCACAGCACCTGTGACATGTTTTTGTACTTATTTATCAGTCCTTCTCTTGTCGTGCTAGTCCATAAACTCCATGAAGGCAATTATCACACCTTCTCCCTCCTGGTATCCTCAAGCATAGCACAGTGCCTGGCACAAAGAAGGTGCTTCAGAAAAGGTTGATGAATTATAAATGAACACAGAGAAAACCATCAAAGGCAGGGAAAGAAGACATCAGTGTAGATCAGAATAGTTCTAGAAGTCAAGACAGCCTTGGGCTAAAACCTTAAGTACAGGTATATTTAGAAACACACAGAGGGAAAGGATAGGCATTCTAGGCAGACAGGACATCACCAACAAAGACCTGGCAGTAACCAGAAACATGGTGCACAGTATGTTAGAACCAGAAAGAGTTTTAAACATGACTTAGTCCAATAGTTCAATTCTCATGGGGATGTTGTAAACATTCAATTAAAAAAAACTATGTACTACTAAGCAGAGGAGCTGGCATATCACAAACATTCACTAACTGGTAGCTAGTATTACTATTACTCAAAAATAATAATTGTCAAACACTTAGTAGGAACCTGTTGTATGCAAGGCAGCATGCTGAGGGAAGGAACTACAACAATAAGCAAGACAGATCTGGACTCTCTCATTTAGCTAAGAGTCTAGTGGGGAAGACAGACAAAATAATCCTTGGTAGGCCTGGGCTAGGAGAAGTATGGGGGGTGCGGGGGCTGAAGGAACAAAGAGTAGGGTCACCCAATCAGCGGGCAGTAAGAAAGAACTCCCTGATTATCAAAGTGTGTCTTGAGACACCCGAGGGGTTCTGAGTCCCCTCAAGGACCCCAAGGCTTCAACGCGAGATTTTGCTTGAATAAAAGGTATTGTGGCTAAATAAAGGTTTAAAAACCACCAATCTAGTTCAATCTCATCTTTTAACAATAAAACAGGGCCCAGATGAGGTAAATTACACACTTGAGACAACAAATACTTCAAGTTAGTTGTAGACTGGGATACTTGCTTTGAACTTGAGCCGGAAACTACTCACTGATCTGCATGATATCACATCATTCTGGCAGATGAACAAGCACTGGGGGTAGACGCATCCAGAATTCACAGGCACTGGCCAGGCAGGCTGGCTGGCCCTGATTGGATGTTGACATGCTTTTTCTACCCTAGCTCCCAAGCCAGCTCTCTGTGCCAAAATGATGCCTCCAATTCCTCTCTGAGGTTGGCCAGCCTCACCTTCCAGGAGGAACTCACTGGCTCCAGGAGTAAGTCTGCTTCTGGGCCACCTATCTCGTAACCATGCTTTATCCTACTAACATCCTCCAGCACCACGTGGTTTGGCAAGTTGAGAACAAGAACTGAGTTTAACCAGTTATCACAGCCTGTTTAATACCTAGCCTGAGCTGGATAGACCCATCTCTCATCTCCCTAAATACCATTAAACTAATCACTCTTCCCATGGTGGGGGAGAAGGGGAGGGGTCCAGCAGAATCAAATTATCAGTAAATTAAAGGACCCGTATAGAAAAACCAATATTCCTTTGGTTAATCCTTACTTTTACACCTCTCGGGAATGAAATGCTACTTCGTGTTTTGGAGATGAAACTTCTGTATATAAAGAAAGGGGTAGTTGACTTGTTTAGATAAGTCTGCAGTTTAGGTCTTCAAACTGAGGGGAAACAAATACTTTGGAATCTGGAAAAAAAAATGGGTTTAAATCTTATGATACCACTTAGTAGTTGCAAGATCCTTGGCATTCTCATAATACTCTGAACCTCAACTTTCTTGATCATAAATAGGGAAAACTAATGAAACTACTGTCACAAATCGGAGACTCAAAATAATACTCTTTGGAATCTCAGTCACTTATGAAATGTACTGTATCAACTTTCACATGATATCATAAGACCATACAGTTTTAAATTACCTATCCCCAGAGCATAAAGAATGGAGAAATGGAACCAAGGTGCTCTGTACAGCACGGGCTAAGCTCAGGATAGCACAGGCAGACCTGGGTTCAAATCTGCACCTCCCAGCTCACCAACTGTGGAATCCTAGGAAAGTTACACCAATCTCTTTAGCCTCAGTCTCCTCATGTATAAAATGCAATTAATACCACCTAACTCACAGATAATGTAAGTAAAGGACTTTAAACAGAGGCTGGTTTATGGTAAGGACTCAATAAACAGTAACTTTTTCCACCAGTAGCTCATTTCCTAAACCCTCTTTTCCATACACCTCTGCAACACCAGAGAAACACTTAGCAAAGCCTAAATTACCTCAATTACTAGAGAAACAAATAATGAAAAGACAAAAGAGGAAAGAAATGAATGAACTGCTGGCTGCTATTCCAGACAACTCATCATACTAATGGCATCTGATATTGGAAAACACAGGTACAATATCCTGAAGAACAAAACCACAGCATGTACAATCGTCCCAAAGAAGTGGCACAGAGCACAACTGCGGCTTAGTTAGGCTATCCATTACCATTATCTGGTCCCCACAGTAGTCTCTCTACCAAACAGAAAGGGCCACAGGGAGACAACTGTGACACCACATGCAAGTCACTATTTCTTTGTAAACCGAACCTTTATTTTTTCAGCTCAAAACCCATCTCTAACACAAAGATTTTACTGACTCCCCCTAGCAGACTCAACTGCTTGCCCCATTGAATTTTTTACACACTTCCATTATAACAATTATCTAGCACTAGAGAGCTATTTGCATGTCTCTTCCCTACACTCCAAGTTGGTAAAGATCCTGTCTTACCTTTGAATTGCCAGTGCATAACACACAGTAGAACTCCATAATTACAAATTATAAGGATGGATTTCACCTTTTTGTTCAGTAGTTAAGGCTGCTAAGAAACAGCTGGGTAGACTTTAGTATTACATAAACTAAGGTCTGCCAGACCAGACCTCCGGGTTTTTGTTTGTTTGTTTAGGGGAAGGGAGCTTGAAGGGATAACTGGCTGTTCCTACTTCTCAGAGTTATTTCCTTAAACACACAAAAGATACAACCAGTCCATATAGAATTTCCAGGCCACAGATTATATTCTTTCTCAGTAAATAAAAAAAGTAACAGAAGCTTCTGGGACAGATGCTAGTGGGTTACATATAAAGCTGACCTCTAGGCATGACACTCTAAGTCTATAATATACTCATAATAAGTATATTATACAACTAGAAGCTCTTAAGTTCTTAAAACATAAGGAAAGAAAAGCTAAGAAGCAAAAATCAAAAACGTCTTACAATCAAAACTTTAAGTTTTCTTCTCTGCTAATACTTTTGCTCTTTATCTCAATGAACCCTGATACATGTAACTGAAATTAGCCTCCCTCAAAGGAGAGCTCATGACTAACAAACCATATGTAATAACTTCAATACTAAATTTACTTTTTCCAGGGCGCTTTCAAATATATCTCACTGAACCACAGCCAACTGTAATCATAGAAACTTAAAGCTGGAAGGGGCCTTGGAGGTCATTTCCACAATCACCCCATGTCACCAACCGAGTGGTATCCAAACACCTCTAGTGGTTGGGAGGTATGGGTCTAAAATGCTTCTTTAAAAATCTCCCCCTGCTCTAACCACCTGTCGGTTACTCAGTCTCCTGCCACCTTAATGATCCCAATCAGGTAAACCAAATCCACCAAGTCATCCCACCACCAAGCAACAGTCTTGACTTCTCAAGTCCACTTCTACTCCCTTTTCTCTGAGCCTCTCCCCGGTCTTCCCCACTCACCCACAAAAAACACAGCCAGGGCCTCTAAGATTCTGATCACTCAGAGATACCCTTGGTTCCATTCCTGACAATCAATCCCCTTCCTCTATATGGTCTATATGCTGTCCTGTGCAAGGCCACAAGCACCCCTTGTTCTGAATGTACCTTTGGCCTCCAGAATCATCTCCCTTTCCTTTCTCACCCTCTCTTTACTTCTCAGAGCTGTCCCTTCATTCCTTTCAAACTCAATGTCTCTTTCCTCCTAGTGATTCAAGGACCACTGGTAATTGAATACATCCCTTGTTAAATGCCTATTAAACAGGTAAAGGGGACATACATCCTCAAGGAACTCACTCTCAAAGAACTCATACGTTTAGAAGGAGCCAGAAATAGAGAATCATTTACCCCATAAGACTCAGTTCCTTTGGGAACCCTTCCCTAGCCCAAACTAAATTGGTCCCCTCTTTTCAGTGCCATCATTATACCTCTGATGCAGTGACTAGTCTTCCTTGTGTGTCTCCCACCACTAGGCTGTGGGCTCTTCAGTGGGAGGGCCCCTATGTCCCTAGCACTTAGCCCAGGACTCAGCACAAAGATGATATGTAATATTTGTTAAATGAGTGAACGGATGAATTCCGGTATATAATCATTCATTCATCCACTCAGTGCCCAAAATTTTACTGAGTACACATTATGTACAAAGTCCTAGAGTGTAAGTATAAATAAAATAG
Organism: Mirounga angustirostris; assembly: GCF_029215605.1. NCBI lineage: Eukaryota > Metazoa > Chordata > Mammalia > Carnivora > Phocidae > Mirounga > Mirounga angustirostris. The sequence goes on from NW_026991721.1 coordinate 57,200,360, forward strand.
TTCTTACATAAAAATAACGCTATAATAGTAGTAGATTAGCACTCTTCCCCGGTCCGCGTCCCCAACCCCCACCCCAAACCTAGCCTCCCCTCTCCCACAGCGAAAGCCCGGCCTTTCCTTACAGAAGTCCACGCCCCTCCAACTCAAGCTACCTCTCAGCCCTTCAGTCCTACCCTAGGACCCCCAGCTAATAATCTCAGATCTTAACGCCCCCATCCTCTCTGGCTTCTCTCCCTATCTTCCATCTCCACCCTTGAGGTTACTGCAAGTCTTCTACCCCCATGTCCACCTCCGAGTCCCCGAGTCCAGGGTACCTCTGATTTCCCTCTCCGCGCACCCGCCCCCCAGTTCGCTCCTTCCCTCAGGGTCCCGCCTCCCCAAGGACCCTACTTCTGATACCTCTCCTCCCCTCCCTTCAGTTTCAGGCTGAGCCTCTCCCCTCCTTTACTCTGAACTCTTCTTACCTCATCTAGCTCCCGTTCCCCGCCGGCACCTCCTCCAACCTCCACCTCCACCACTGCCGCCATCTTCACAACTCTCCCCCTCCCCCGTCCCCGCGCGAGCCAGCTGCTTCCGCCGCTCAAGTGCTCCTAACCAATCGGCGGCTCGAGCTCCAGCAGGGGGGCGGGGCATCAAGACAGGCGGAGCTCCGAGAGAGACTAAGAGACCATCTACCTGCTACTCCTTAAAGGTCAGGGAGGGCCGGTTTCCATGCACTTCCAAGCTTCGGTGGAGGAGGGTTCTTGGAGAATGAGAAAGTAGACTTGTATTATTTTTAGTGAAAATATTTCACCAATTTTCCCCTTTGGACAGCCAAAGAGAAGAGTCTCTAAACCGTCAACTTTCGCGACGCTCCCTCACTCTGAGCTGCAAGGAGTGAAGCGTGGAGGCTGAGGACTACATTCCCCAGAATGCATTGACTCTGACCCGGAAGTTTAAGTTCCGCGCTCTGGACAGATTTGTAGTGAGTGTAAATTTGCATAAAATATACATTTAAAAATAGACATAAAACATACATAGATACACACGAATGTATTTTGCTGATTATAGCACATGTCTTCTTGCCTCGATGGGAGTCATCTTTCAGAAACAGTGGCTTCTTGAGGCCACAGAACAAATTCCCGGACTTGGGGAAGCGTAGAATCGTGCTCCGGGTCAGAAGGCGGAGGTCAGAGGGCAGAATTGGCGGGAGAATGGGTTTGTGGTCCACGAGCTGAGGCAGCGGTGGCTCTTCGAGGTCCGTTGTCCCGGGTGAGGGGCTTTGGGGGGTTGTTGATGGGGAGGGGAGCTGCCGAGAATGGGTGGCGGTCAAGGAATGCACAGAACAGAGCGTTCCGGGGCGCGGGGGAAGTGGCTGCGCCGCTTAGCCTCCTGAAGCTGAGAGAAGAGCCTTGCGGGACCTGCGCGGCCCCCAAACTGCTTCTTGCGCTCTCACGCCTTAGGGTTGCTTTACAATCTCGGTACTCTCTCCTACCCGACATCGTGCGTCCTCAGCTCCTATCTTTACCCCCACCCATACACCTTATTCTCTGTGCCGCACCCCAACTTAAAGCTTCCTAACTCATTTCCAATCCCTCGTTACCTGTATATCCGGACCCAACACCTTACAAACCTATGGCCCCTGCGCACTTACCCCCTGGGCGTCCCAGCTGGATCTGTGGGGTGAATAGTGTGCTAGGATGACCAGTGGACTCACAATAGAGTACATGTCAACTTTATTTTAGGACCAACAGGAAGTTACAGGGTAATATTTACACCATCTACAGGCATCTTATTTACTTAAAATGGGAATTATTTTTATTATGCAAAAGAATGCAGAGAATATTATAAATACCTTATAACCCAACCACCCCACATTGACTGTTGACATCATGATCTATTTGTGTCCTCATTTTTTAAAAAGATAAAGTAATACGGATAAAGGTTGAACTTATTTGTGTCTTCTTCTCTCAGACCCATTACTCTTAAATCTTTCCCAGACACAACTATTACCACAATTAACTGGGTATTCTCCCAGTCCATTGAGAAAAATTCTGGGTAGTCACAATGTAATTGTATTATTTCATTTTGTTTTTTGATGAAAATAAGTGCTACTTTCTATATCATTCTGTAACTTTTTCACTATATTTTTTGAGGACTGTCCATGTTTATGTATATTTACATCTAATCCATTTCTTTTAACTCTTAGGTAGTGTTCCATTATATAATATATATAGTATTTTACTATTCCATTTATCCATTCTTCAACTAATGGACATTAGAATTTTATGTTTTTTGCTATTAGAAATACTGTATGTGTCTGTACACATATAAGTCCCTCTAGAGCTGGACTGTTCAAATAAGTTAACTACAAGCCACACATATGTGGCTATTCTTGAAATGTAGCTAGTCAGAATTAAGATGGGCTGGAAGTGTTTATGAGAGGGCCAATCCTTTACATTGTAGACTTTTTAATTTTTTAATTTTTTCTGGTCTTAGAGGAAAAGTATACGCAATTTCCTTATTACCAGGAAGTATGAGGATTTTTGGTCATTCGGGTCTTATGTGAATTGTATTTCTATCTTATTTCCAGTTTTCTATTGGACTGTTTGGCTTTTTTTTACCGATTTGTAATACTTAAAAATATATATTCTGAATACTATCCAAGTTTTTATGTGTTGCAGATACCTTCTTCCAGTCAGTCATTTTTATTTTAACTTTGTTTTTGTTACCTTAAAGTATTTTTCATGTTTCCATCTTTGATCCATTTGAGTATAATTTTTTAAATATGTTATGAGATAGGGATCTACTTTTATTTTTCTTCACAAGTGGGCCAATTTTTTGAACACCACGTATTCCTTCATCTTTTTTTGACAGACTCATGCTTCTGTTCTATCTTACAATCAAAAGACGGTAAATTCCCATTTATTTGAGTCTGTTTCTGGAATCTGTTTGATCTGTCTTTTTAGAATTGTTATAGCAATTTGTGGCCCTTTATTGGTTGATGAGTTTGTCATGTTTGCCAGAAACTTCTGCAGAAATCTGATTGGAATTATACTGACTTAATAAACTACTCTTTTCAATGGCTCTTTATGCCTGCTGTGTTTCAGCACCTCCCATAGGTAGTGCCAAAAGTGGGAGATGATGAGCATAACAAAAATTCACATCCTCAAAGTGCTCACTACTTATTGGGGAGACACACAGAGTAAACATGCCATTGGCAAAAAAAAGAACGACAGTATATACAAGCGCAAGGAGGTTGGAAACTTAATCTTGGAGAACTGCAAGCAATTTGATAGACTATGATCTTCATGAAAATGATTGTATATATCTTATTCATCGTTGTGTATCCAGTACCAGTACGGGGCCTGGTACCTACTAGACACCCCCAAAATATTAACTAAATAAAATATCCAAGATTGACAGCTTCAGGGTCTCCAAGCCTAGAGTATAGTTTGGGACTGGCCAAGTCAGTCATCTGTATGTTAGTGATGAGAAATGGTGGAGTTTTCACATCAGATCACAAATGGGATACTGGGAGTTTCTCCAAAACGGAGACCATATCATTTATTTTTATAAATCCAATGTATCTCTGTATGCAGAGAGTAGGAAAAATTGCTAAAGTTCAGTGAGTTCCTATTGTGGGAATAATCAACTCTAATTAATCTGAAGGCCTGGAGAGGTGACTCAGGATTCATCTTGCATTCTTCTCTCCTCGAAGCCATGGCACCATATTGAATGTGACCTGTGAGGAGTGCTTGACCTTTGGATGACCTTTACTAACTGTTACCACTGTCATAGCAGTCTGCCCCACTATGAGCACTCTGTGACTGCTAGCCCATTGGAGCTCAATTTTTATGGTCATTCATTCAGCAGACATTTGCTAATCTGTTTCTCCCTCTTACATTGAGGATACAGAATTGAATTAGACATGAAGCCTGTCTTCCAAGAGCCTACAGTTGGTCAAGGAACATAGACATATACCCAGATAATTGTAACACAGAATCAAGAGGATGGAGCTATCACTTGAGCTGGTTGAGGTGGAAGTGATAGTTTGAGCATCAAAGATGCATTCGATTTGACAAGTGCAAAAGGGAAAGAGCATTCCAACCAGAGGTGATGGCATGAAGAAAGGCTTGGAGATGGGGGGAGGGGGGAATTGGGGGTTGAGGGAGCGGGGAAAGAGGCAAGAAGACCAAACATTATGGCCAAGAATTTTTCAGGGGTCATGGACTCATTCTCAGGGGCCAGATGGGTAACGAACATGGGTAAAAAAGGGCAGGGTATAAATATTTGGAGAGAGATCCTACCTAAAGGCATTCAGACAACTTTAAAACACCTCTAGCCAAGGAATTGTTGAAGCTAGGTGATGGATGGGTAAGAAGAGTCCATTATACTAACATGTTTTAAAGTGTTCCATAAAAAGTTTGGCAAAAGACAAAGTACAAATATCCATAATGAACTTTAATATAAAATAAAACAGTGAGAGGTAAAACACATCCTCTGATGAAAGGAATAGGAGCAGATGAAGCAGAAAATGTAGAGCTCTACATTGTAGATGCTTTGAGGGGCCAAGCTGCATTAATATTTATCAAGTACCTACCATGTAAAAAGGGATTTGAATACATCAAACCATTGAAGATTCCTAATAGGGGAGTAACAATGAAAAACAAGTTTAAGAAGATTGATTTTAAAGGGAAGACAAAAATTGATAGACCTGTATATATAGTTGAACATTTGTTGCATCTTTGCTATGTGCTAGGTTCTAAGGGTATAAAGGTGAATGATTGAAGGCATAATTCATGCCCTTGGGAGCTTACCTACATATAAACAAAACATTACCATGCTAACATATTTTGTACTTGCCGCTCTGTTGCCCTGTGGTTGCATTCCAGTCATTTCACATTTATTGGACTCACCCCCTGGTCCAGATCTGTTCCCTGCCCACTGCCCCCACAAGCCCATCATGGGCACCAGAAACAGTCTGACTGCTGCCAAAATTACCAGAGAACCAGCCATGGCTAGTTTGTTTTTCTTTTGTTTTCTTCTTCAGGAGTAACATGAGGGTTCTTTCTCTTCTGGAACTGACGAGACCAAAACATAGGTAGTGCCAAAAGTGGTGACAGAAGAAATCCTGGGAGAAAGTATTTTTGCCTTGTACTTGGGACAACTGCTGGGCCCACCATGGCTCCTGTAAAGATTAGCCACGTGGTATCATTTTCCTCTCAGGTACGTTAATTAGCAGGCATGATTTTTTTTCTTGGTGACTGAGAGGAGTGACAAAAATAGGAGACTTGGCTGCACTTTCAGGAAACTCCCAGTTTAATAGAAGAGACATATCCCTTTGGGGATCCAAAATCAAAGGAGGACACACAGCTCTTGCCCTCAGGTTATTCCCAGAGCAATGCAGGATGCATAAAAGTAGTATTTCCAGGAATTAAAGGTAAAGAAGAAAACAACCTCAGGATTCCATCCTTAGTTTGAAGGGAACTATCAAAACCATAGGCCCAAAGTCTGTACCAGGGTCCCTAGAAGGGCAATTTAGTTACTCTGTCATTGAGGGCAGACCAGGACACTCAAGGTCATCCCTGACGTGTGAGAATATCACCTCCACCATCAAAGGTGATCTCAGGGACGCCTGGGTGGCTCAGTCGGTTAAGCATCTGCCATCAGCTCAGGTCACAATCCCAGGGTCCTGGGATCGAGTCCCGTATCAGGCTCCCTACTCACCAGGGAGCCTGCTTCTCCCTCTGCCTGCTACTCCCCCTGCTTGTGCGTGCATGCTCTCTCTTTCTCTTTTGCTCTCTCTCTCTTCCCTCATAAATAAATAAATAAATAAATAAATAAATAAATAAATAAATAAATAAATAAAATCTTTAAAAAAAATAAAGTGACTCAGCCTCCTCCCTAAAAGTTCACTTTTCAGGAAATCCCAATTATCCCAATTAGGTCTAGATGCCGGGCCCTGGGCCCAGGATTGATCCGGTGTGGTGATTCTTAGGAACTTCCTCTCCTGTCATTTCTATCCATTTATCCTTTCTTCCCACTCCTCCCCTTCTGTTACCCTAGTCTTTCTCAAAGAGTACCTTGGCATTTTAGGTGGGATAAGTCTGCATTTATAGCAGGGTCATTTGCCTGATGGGATATTTAGCATCCATGGACTCCAGACCCTAATGACAGTGATGCTTCCTGGTCATTATGACAGTCAAAGACATCCCCACTCATTTGGGAAGACCCTTAAGAGAGCTAGGAACTACTATATCAACTCCTAAGTGAAATAAAAATTACACATATCCTTCTTACCTACATAGTCAGCCTAAATGGTTTTCTTCATATACTGAGCCCTATAGAGATCATTACTGATCACCTAATAATGAGGTTTTCAAACGGTACTCTGTGGGCACCCACTTCTGGAAATTGAAGGCAGGGGGTCATATATGTCTCTAGGCCCCCAACTTGTTTTTTAACCAGAGCTCTGTTTTTATTTGTTGAAAATACACACACAGGGCGCCTGGGTGGCTCAGTTGGTTGAGCGACTGCCTTCTGCTCAGGTCATGATCCTGGAGTCCCGGGATCGAGTCCCGGGATCGAGTCCCGCATTGGGCTCCCTGCTCAGCAGGGGGTCTGCTTCTCCCTCTGCCCTCTTCCCTCTCGTGCTCTCTGTCTCTCATTCTCTCTCTCTCAAATAAATAAATAAAATCTTTAAAAAAAAAAAAAAGAAAAGAAAATACACACACACATTAGTATAAGATTTCAGTTAAGAGGATGGATTTTATTGCTAAAACAAAATTGAAAACCAGGAACATAGTCTCCCTCCCCTTTACTTATAGATGAAGAAATTTAGATCCAGAGAAAGTAGTTTGCTCAGGGCCTTTCCACAAAAAAAAAAAAAAAATCTAACTTTGGATTTGAACTGAGAATGTCTCTTGGTACCGCTATTGTTGCCTTTGAACAAATCACTTTATTTCTAACCATCAGTTGTAAACTTAGAATAAAAATCCTTGCCTTTCTTTTCTCATAGGGTTACTTTGAAGGTAAATAGATGTCTGTGAAAACACCTTATAAATGAAAGGAAATAGTCTAGTGTGGTGGTTAAGAGCTCAGAATTCAGAGACCTAGGTGTTCTGACTTTGGTTGGTTATTTAGCTTTTGTAGCCTTGAAACTAGGCTTCAGTTTATTGATCAGTTAACAAATTAAGAAGCAATAATGTTAGGTAAACTAAAGAGTAAACTAAAGTGTTAAGAGGATGAAATGAGGTAGTTTGGTAAATGAAGGAGAGGTAAGCGGTCTGTAGATCCCCTGGCACATGATAACTCCCATCTAGTGCTCTTTCTATCATGTTAAAATTCCTGGAAAGGTTTGGGAATGTAGGGAGCCCTCCTTCCTGGGCATCCTCTTTAGCTTTCAACTCAGTGAGGGTCCTGATGTTCTCCTTCTCTCTCTGACTTAGGATCCTAAGTATCCTGTGGAGAACTTGCTGAACCCACACAGTCAGAGGGGACCTTGGCTCAGCTGCCCTCAGGACAAGAGTGGGCAACTGAAAGTAGAACTCCAGCTGGAGAGGGCAGTGCCCATTGGCTACATTGACGTGGGTGAGTGAGTTCTCGGAGCTCCGGGAACCTCTGCGGGAGACACAGGAGTAACATTGCCTTCCAGATGCTCCACCAAAGTGTCTCAGTTCGGTCTAGCTGAGCACCTTTCATGGAGTAAACCCTTCCTGGTGTGAAGGTGAGGTGTGGCCCTTGCCCTTGGGAGAGGTGTATGGTGTTGGCAGACTGAGGGTTCTGTTCACATAAAATGAAATGGGGATAGCATTCCCTGAATTAGGCAATGTACCTGCCCTGCTTTGATCTGAGCAGTCTGGGTGAAGCCTTAGGACACTGACATAATTATAAATGCCAACAAATAGAACCTGTATACACCTCTAAATATCATTGTCAAGAGCATGTTGGGGGATGAGCTCTGCACACTAATCTGGGAAGGCTCCATAGGAATTTATGGGTTGAGAAGGTTGGCCTTAGAATTCTCTGGAGTAGAGAACTGACAAAGACCATTGGTCTCAGCTCTGTCAGGATGGAGAGATGTCAGGCTCCGTACCAGGGGTTAACAGAGACAGAGATTAGCACTGCCTGCCAGAGCCAGAGGACAGAGAAACAGCAAGTCTACCGAGTCAGGGATGAACCTTCATCTTGTCATTCTGTGGACTAAGGTCTCATCCACTTCAGTTGCTGGCTCAGTGTGTTCCTTGACCTTTCCGGGCCTCCAACTAGCTCTAGAAGGGAAGAATGTCCTCTTCCCACCCAATTCCTTGTGCGCAGTTAGGGCAGCATCTTCCCATCACCCTTAAATTCTTCTCTCAACCTTTTGTCCCCAGGTAACTGTGGCTCTGCTTTCCTGCAGATTGATGTGGGCCGTTCTTCCTGGTCCCTGGACAGACCTTTTGTCACCCTGCTCCCTGCAACCATGCTAATGTCCCCAGCTGACTCAAAGCAAGGGAAAAATCGCTCAGGCGTCCGCATGTTTAAAGATGGTAAGGAGGGACGCTTGGGTGGCTCAGTCGGTTAAGCATCTGCCTTCAGCTCAGGTCATAATCCCAGGGTCCTGGGATCGAGCCCCAGGTCGGGCTCCACATTCAGTCTGCTTCTCCCTCTCCTTCTGCTTCCCCTGCTCATGCTCGCTCACTCTCTCTCTCAAATAAATTAATAAAATCTTTAAAAGTAAAGATGGTAAGGGAGGCAAAAGCAGAAATGGGAGAGAGACTGAGTGAGAGAGATTATGAGAAAGAGATACAGTGATGCAGAGCTAGATAACCCACTATAGAGGGCCATGGAGCTGGGCTGGTAGGTGGGCTTGTGGGAGGGGCCTATGCAGGGGCTCGGTTACATCTGTGGGACATGGGGTAGATAGTGAGTGAACAGCTGTGTGGTAGGTTTGTGTATGAGTTTTCTGTGGTGGGAATAGGTGATAGCCGGGAATATCTACGAGCTATGATTCATATTGACACATGACGTGATTTGGTGGAGGCTGATGTAGAACTCTTCTTTGTGAGTAGTGTTTTTATTTGTATAAATGGACTTTAGTGTGAGTCCTCGCACCTCATCCCCCCCGCACCTCATCCATGGTTTCGCTTTCCACGGTTTCGGTTACCTACCATCAACCACAGCCCAGAAGCAGATGATGCTCCTTCTGACGTAGTGTCAGAAGGTCAAGTAGTAGCCTAACTGTCACAGTGCCTTCCTGCATCAGTCACCTCATGTCATCTCACCACGTAGGCATTTTATCATCTCACATCATCGCAAGAAAAAGGGAAGGTAGGGGCGCCTGGGTGGCTCAGTCGGTTGAGCGACTGCCTCTGGCTCAGGTCATGATCCCGGAGTCCTGGGATCGAGTCCCGCATCGGGCTCCCGGCTCGGCGGGGAGCCTGCTTCTCCCTCTGACCCTCCCCCCCTCATGCTATTTCTCTCTCGCTCGCTCTCTAATAAATAAATAAATAAAATCTTAAAAAAAAAGAAAAAGAAAAAGGGAAGGTAGAGTACAGTAAGATATTTTGAGAGAGAGAGACCACATTCACATAACTTTTATTAAAGTACATTGTTATAATTGCTCTATTTTATTATTAGTCATTGTTGTTAATCTCTTCCTGTGCCTAATTTATAAATTCAACTTTATCATAGGTATGTATGTATAGGAAAAAAACAGTATATACAGGGTTTGGTTACTCTGTGGTTTCAGGCATCCACTGGAGGTCTTGGAACATGTGCCCCGCAGATAAGGATGGACCATTGTATAAGTGTTAGTATAGAATAATGTTTATGTAAGTGATGGAAAGCTATATAATGGATATAATGAGGCAGTATCCAGTGTTTCCTGAGCTCCAGTCTATGCAGATCTCTGTGTTCACGAGGCACTGCAGAAGAAACATGAGACCTGATTCCTGGTCTCTGGGGATTTACAGTCTAGTAAGGATTTGTCCCTGTTGACACAGAGGTGTTTGTAATATGAAGGAAGAGTGATATGGGAGGGTCACAGGAGGTGCAGGAGATGAGGTACTACCAGATAGTGCTGGGAATTAAAGGTGAGAAGGGTTTGCAGTATTGGTATGTCATACTGGGAGTGACTTTGAAGGCCATGGAGTGCTGTGGGGAGGCTGGGCTCTCATGGTCCTGGAGGGGTAGATGCAGCTCAGCTAACTCACCGGGTAAGGGGTCAGCTCAGACCCCAACACTGCAGGTACCTCCTATCAAAATGAGACATTGAGAAGGTCCCTGGAGAGGTGTAGAATGAGGATGTGCTCATGCTGGGCACAGTGTGGAACCCTGACAGAAGAGCAAATGTGGGAAGGCGAAGCACTGGGTCTGAGTGCACCTTGACTGGCCTGCTTGGGACTGCCAGACGCCGAGCACCAAGGCCTAAGGGGCCAGTTACTGATGACCTCCATTCTTCCTTTTGTTGGAGTTTACCCTATACAGTCCCGTCTTTTCTTTCCTCTCCTCAGTATTGACCTTCTCTTCCTTTCTCCCCTTCGTTTATGCATTTCCTTTCCCTTTCATTTTCTTTCTTTTTCCCTTGAGATGATTTCCTGGTGCCAGCCTCAGGTGAGTCATGGGATCGACTTCGCCTGACCTGCTCCCAACCCTTCACACGTCAGCAGTCTTTTGGCCTGGCCTTCCTCCGGGTGTGTTCCTCCCTGGACTCCTTAGATGACCCTGTGGGGGGTCCCTTGGCCCCCGAGAGCTCTAGGCTGAGCCAGGTATGTACAATGGTGGAACAAGGACTTCATATTTTCCCACCTTTTTTTCAGTTTCTGGTTAGAAAGCTGGTGCTTGATTGAGGGATAGACACACACACACACTCAAATAAAAGCATAAATGGGCCTGCTACACTTCCTTACAAGTAAGAGGGAACGCCCCTCCTCCCCTCTCACCCGTGGGCGAGTCAAGGGAGCGAGGCTTCAGTACAGTGTACCCAAAGCTATTGGACCACTCGTTCTTTAGCATGAATGAAGTCTCTTTTGGATCCAAACTTAATTTCATAGTTTAGGTGTGGGTTCCTGTGGGCTCTAGCTTTCATCAGACTTTTCCTTCTGGCACCTGCCAGACTCAGGGCTCACTTACTGTCTCTCTGTCATTGCTGTCGCCTGACCCACCTGCCAGGAGAGCCAGTTAGAATCTTAGATACGTGCTCTGCGATTTCATCTGTTTTCCTGCTTTCTTTCCCTGGACAGCACACTCATACTGCTAAGACAAGGTAGATAGGTAGCTGGTCAGTTTACCTCCCCTCTTCTCAGCCAGTTTTCTAGTTATTTTTTCCTCCTAAGCCTATTCAGACTCCTGCTTTCTCGTCCCTGGTGTCTTCATTTAACTTTCCAGTACCCTCCATCATAATTCCCTCCAAACAAGTACAAAGACAGAATCACACAAAGCTAGAGTCATAGAATTCTAGAGGTGAAAAAATACGTGGAGTTCATCAAGCCCCATTCTGCACCTCTTCTACATCTCAGCTAGGGAAACTTCCATAGTCAAATTCACACAGTGAATCAGAGCAGAGGAAGGACTAGAAATCCGAGTCTCCTATCATCATACCACAGCGCTTCCTATGCACACGATGCGTCTTTAGAAGCTCCAAACATCTGACCTAACCAAAAGTTCAGCCCCAGGAGTGAATGTCACAGGTGTCATTCCTGTCACGGTTACTGAGAAAAACAAGAGACTGGGCATTGGGAAGAGAAAAGGGAGGAGGAGGAGGAGATGCTTCTGTCATACAGCCTCAGGAGAGACCCAGAGAACTGAGACAAAGTAAAGCCTGGTCTGAGATTTCCTCCTTCACAGGAAAAGCTCAAAACCAGTGGAAGCAGTTTGGGTACTCTGCCGAATTCGGCTCTGCAGCGGCCTGGGGCTCAGTGAGTGGCGCAGTAAAATGCAAGCTCTGCGAGATTAGGGACCTGTCTGTCTTGTTCCACACGGATTCCTGGCAGCTAGCACAGAGCGCAGAACAAAGTAGGCTTCTAGATAACTCACCGCTCAGGGGCAAGTTGTAGATAGGAACACCATAAAATTTACCATCCAAACCCAGAGACACTTGGAGCGCAAAAAAAAAAAAAGGGCTGTGAATTTTATCAAGACAACAGTATTGTCCCAGGCAAACCAGGAGATGTGGTCTCCCCAACTATGGGCTATATAAGGGCTTCTTAGAGCCTTTTCCATGTGGGTCATCTCAGTTACTCTGAACCTTTAAGACCCTGGTGGGATGGAAGAGGGAGTCAGCAGCTCCAGAGCCATAATGTCAGAAGGGCGTTGAACATCAGCAGCAGAGTGAAACATACTGCACACATCTCAGTGGAAACCACAGGGAAAGAGATCCTGAAACGTTTCTACAAGAGAGGGTTGGTACATGGAAACAGATTGCTAGCATTCAGTTTTATAATTTAAGATGTCTAAAATTCCATAGGCTTTTTTCCTCCTGTGTTGTAGTAATGGTATATTGTGGTGATAGCAGAACACAAGGGCTTTTAGGCCTGTGAAATAGGGTATTTCGTGGCACTGGTTTTCCAGTTAGGAAACAGAAGCACAGAGAAGTTTAGTGAGATGCCCCAGGTCACGTGGCTAAGGAGGTCTTGGAGTGGATTTGAACTCAGGCCTCCTGACTCCACTTAACCTGTGCTCGGGAGCCCAGTTCCTAATCTCACTTAGAGTTAAAGTTAAATAAACCATCTCTCCACACCCATCAGTTGTCCTTTCTAGTAGCATTCGATCTAAAATTTATGAGACAAGGTAAAGAAAAAATAAACACCCTGGAAAATTAAAATATTTCAAAATTACTGCTAGGTCCAAGATGAGACTGTGATGGCACTTATAAAATATTAAACAGTGAATGTGATTACTTAAATAAATAAAAACAAGCTGTGAATATGAATAAAAATACTACTTCTCATACTTGCAGAATGAGGTCAAGGTCATGCTTTATAAGAAAGATGTTTACTTTTTTTTTTTTTAAGAAAGATGTTTACTTTTATTATTTTTTTTTAATTTGAGAGAGAGATAATGAGAGACAGAGAGCATGAGAGGGAGGAGGGTCAGAGGGAGAAGCAGACCCCCTACTGAGCGGGGAGCCCGATGTGGGACTCAATCCTGGGACTCCAGGATCATGACCTGAGCCGAAGGCAGTCACTTAACCAACTGAGCCACCCAGGCGTCCCGAAAGATGTTTACTTTTAAAAGAACCTGTGATAGGGGTGCCTGGGTGGCTCAGTTAGTTAAGCGTTGGACTCCTGATTTCAGCTCAGGTCTTGATCTCAAGGTCATGAGCTCAAGCCCCACACTGGGCTCCACGCTAGGCATGGAGCCTACTTAAAAAATTTAAAAAGAATCTGATAGAAGAATCAGAGCTGCAGATTAAAGACAAAATTTTTTAGTTCTTTTAAATCCAAGGGAAAAAAGTAAATTTGGAAAAATAAAAAAGGAAATAGGTACAGATGAATTGACACAGATAAATTGAATTTTGACAAGATAGAAACTGTGGCACATACCACATAAAGAAAAGCTATTTAGAAATGATCTATTGTGTGATTATCACATGTAGACATTTCTGAAGTTAGAAGTAGAGAGATTTATAAAATTCCTGTAATAGTTATATATAGTGGCTAGGCTAATACTTATGGTATCTATGTACGCATACGTACATACACATCTCTTTCTATCAGTGGCTAAAATTGGTAGGTTTGTAGTTGCAGGTGAACAAAATAGTTCACAGAAGAAATCATACTGGAAATTAGACAATATTATTAAATAATATTTCGAGGGCGCCTGGGTGGCTCAGTTGGTTAAGCAACTGCCTTCGGCTCAGGTCATGATCCTGGAGTCCCGGGATCGAGTCCCGCATCGGGCTCCCTGCTCGGCAGGGAGTCTGCTTCTCCCTCTGACCCTCCCCCCTCTCATGCTCTCTCTCTCAAATAAATAAAATCTTAAAAAAATAATAATAATAATAATAATAATATTTCGAAGAGAAAAATGATGAGAATGTCCCCAAATAGTTCAAAATAGAACTATTTTTAAATATAGAGAAACATGGGTATACTTAGTTTCTCTCACTTAGGTATATAAAGAGAGATAAGTGATTTGAGTTTTGTACCTACACGAATCAATTTTATATACGCACAGATTGAAACCACACACACACAACCACACACATATATATGCTTTCCAAAAGTTTGCTCGTGATTATCAGTCTCATGGCCCCATTTTTCCCGACAGCATATATTCTTTGATCTTTCAGGATCATGACAAAACCCTTAGCATTGGGAAACTAAGTATACAAAATTACTGAATCTCTGAATCTCGTATCTTACAGCTGGGAGAGAGTGTGCCCACAAGCAAAGGTACCACATAAAGTTATAGCAAATATCCATACGTACTCTCATTGAGGCGAAGCCCTCAGGTTTGGGACTATCCCTGGTACTAGGTGGCAGTGCCCCCTGGTGGTGGATATCTGTAGTTCATATTTCTCCATTTTCTTCTCAGGGCTCTGATGCTCCGGAGTCTGGTCCCAGACCCTGGCTGGCTAATCCTTCCATTCGGAGGACATTCTTCCCAGATCCCCAAACGTACGTAGCTACCAGAATGGAGGTCTCTTGTCCACTTTTCAGTTCTTTCTCCTGAAAAAAGAAAGGCTACCAAGTCACTCACAGGCACTCACTGCCTGGTTTCCCCCCACTTAACCACATCTCTCGATCTAACCCTATCTGTAGATCAGACTTTCTTGGTTAGATGCCACTGAGCAGGGTGAGCAGAATGGAGTCTCTGTTCTGAATGAAACCGAGTGCTGTCTGTCTCCCTGCAGGAGCACCAAGGAAGTTTCAGAGCTTAAGAATATCCTAAAACAGCTCCAGCCAGGGGCTTTGGGCCGTTCAGCCCACATGGTACTTTCGGCTGCCCGGAGGGTGCCCCCCACGAGCATGGCAAGCACAAAAACCAGCCATGAGGAACCAGGTCCTAGTCAGCCAGCCCGTGCAGGTGAGTCCCCATCACCTACCTGTGGCTCCTCACTCTCCCTAGCACCATGCTTTCTCCCTGAATCCACCGTTTTGCTATACAAGGAAGCCTCGCTAATGGGACTTCATGTGGGAGAAAAGGCAATTGTCAGTGTCTTGTTACCAGAAGAGAAATCCAATATTGTATAGTAGTAATTGAAAGAACACTGGCCTAGAAATCAGGAATCCTTATCTCTTTGGGCCTCAATTCCCTTATCTTCAAAGTGAAGGAATTAAACCACATAGCATATAGGCCTCTCGCAGTATTAATGTTTTGTGATCACTTCAGTAGGACAGTTAAGTCAGGGTGGTGGTGTATGGAGCTTATTGGAGAAATAAAGTAATGGAATAGCATGGTTTTATCACAGAGGAAGAAAGGATTAAACAAGTTGGAGCTCCTTCTTTGCACCAGACATGGCTAAGGCACTTTTACTAACTTAACTGTTTAATGCTCATAACAAACTTATGAAGTAGATCCTGTTACTGTTACATTTTACAAAAGAATCTGAGGTTCAGGAAAGTTAAATATTCTGAGTCACACAGCTAATAAATGTGTGTGCCACTAATAAGTGCCACTAATAAGTGGCAAATCCAGGATTTGAACCCCGGGGTTCTTGGTTTTAACTGGTCTAGACAGCAAAAGAGAGAACACGTAGAGTTCTCATTGAAAACCTTTGGTTTCACTCATTGCTTCACTGGGAAAATTTTTAAAAAGAAACAGTTTATCTGTCATTTTAAAGAACTGAACAAATTACCGAAATAATAAGTATGTTATCTCATTGCAGAAATAGGGTACATTGCTCATCTATGTTTGCATAAACAAATTTCTCCAAAACTTGGTAACTTACAACAATATTTATGATTTCACAGTTTCTCATAGTTGGGAATCTGGGCCTGGCTTAACAGCATTCTTAAGGCTCCAGATCTGACACAAAGCTACAGTCATTGCAAGGCTCCACTGGTAATGATCTGCTCCCCAGCTCACTCCCATGGTTGTTGGTAGGAATCAGTTCCTCATGGGCTGTTGGATTGAGGCTTCCCTCACTTTCTTCGCCCTGAGAGCCTCTCCCTGGAGCATGTCATAATGTGGAAGCTTGCTTCATCAGAGTGAGCAAGCGAGAGAGCGAGAGAGAGTGCTAGCAAGAAAGAAGTCCATCTGGGGCGCCTGGCTGGCTCAGTCAGAAGAGCATGAAGCTCTTAATCTCGGGGTTTTGAGTTCGAGCCCCATGCTGGGCATAGAGATTACTAAAAAATAAATATATAAGCTTAAAAAGAAAAGTAAAAAGAAAGAAGTCAGTCTCTTATAACCTAATCACAGGAGTGGCACCCCATCACTTTTGCTGTATTCTATCCATTCAACACAAGTCATTAGATTCTGCCTAAATTCAGTGGGAGTCATGAATACCAGGAGGCAGGAATCAGTAGGATTCATTTCAGGGCGCCTGGGTGGCTCAGTTGGTTAAGCGACTGCCTTCGGCTCAGGTCATGATCCTGGAGTCCCGGGATCGAGTCCCGCATCGGGCTCCCTGCTCGGCAGGGAGTCTGCTTCTCCCTCTCCCGCTCCCCCCTCTTGTGCTCTTTCTCTCTCTCACTCTCTCTCTCAAATAAATAAATAAAATCTTTAAAAAAAAAAATAGGATTCATTTCAGAAGCTGTCTACCACATGAGGAAGGATGTAGTTTATAATTTTAAGAGACAGAAAATGGGAAAGAACTAACCTTTTGGGGACACCCAATCAGCTGGGCACTGGAGCTGTGAAAGCACCTTCAGAAATATTAAATACTATATAAAGTGTTTTGGAAGTTCTGAATAGCTAGACAAATGGTTGTTGCTGGGTTTTGTTGCCACTCATTTGATAGATATTTATTGAACATCTCTATGTGCAAGGCTCCGTGCTAGGTGTCAAGGATACCACAGTAAATAAAAGAGCAGTGCTCCTACCCTAACAGAGAGACTTCTCCATGTCATACAAGTAAGTCTAAAACTTCAGACTGTGATAAGTACTTCAGAAGCAAAGCATAGGGGTGCCCGGTGGCTCAGTCAGTTAAGTGTCTGCCTTCGGCTCAGGTCATGATCCCAGGGTCCTGGGATCGAGCCCCTCATCAGGCTCCCTGCTCAGTGAGGAGCCTGCTTCTCCCTCTCCCTCTGCCCCTTTCCCCCTGCTTGTGCTCTCTCTCCTTCTCTCAAATAAATAAAGTCTTAAAAGAAAAAAAAGAAAGAACATCATATGTGAAGGCCTTTTTGTTAATGCGCTAGATGTAATGAGTGTTTCTAACACAGAGCTCACACCAGAGGAGCAGAACTCAGAGAATGATGTGAGCAGGACAAAGAGACGGAAAGTGCAAGCCCGCCGGTGAGTAGGTCAGCCTGAAAGATCCATATCACCTCCCCAAACCTTATTGCCCTTCTGTGCACCTGTCCTTCCCCAACCTGTGTCTTAGTCGAGTCAGAGAGTACCCTCGTGTCTGCATCTTGATCTCAGGGTCTGGACCTAGAGGGTAAGTAGAGAAAAGATGTCCTTGTCCACATGTTGCCGGTTAGGCAAAGAGGGAGCTCTGTAGTGAATTAGAACCTGGAGATGAGTACACTGTATCTCATGGACTTCATTAAAACTGAAATCTTTTTCTGTTTTAGGGAACACTGTCAAGACAATAAAAAGAACACACAGATTATGTGAGAAAATATTTGCATATCATATTCAATAAGGGACTTGTTTCTAGAATACATAGAGAATGCTTACAACTCAACAATAAAAAGATAACCTAATTCTTAATGGACAAAAGACTGAATAGACTTTTCTCCAGAGAAGATATACAAATGGCCAATAAGCACATGAAAGGAATGCCTAATATCATTAGCCATCGGAGAAGAGCACATCAAAACCACAGTGATTACACCCAGTAGGATAGCTGTAATCAAAAAGACAGTAGCAGGGGCACCTGCCTGGCTCAGTCGGGAGAGCAGGCAACTCTTGATCTCAGGGTCATGAGTTCGAGCCCCTGTGGGGTATAGAGCTTACTTTAAAAATAAATTTAAAAAAAAAAGACAATAACAAATGTTGGCAAAGATGTGGAGAAATTGGAACTCTCATACACCGCTGGTGAAAATGTAAAATGGTGCAGTCACCCTAATAAACAGTCTGACAGTTCTTCAAAAAGCTAAACATAGAGTTACCATATGACCCGACAATTCCATTTCTAAAAATAGACCCCAAAGAACTGATAACAGGGGTGCCTGGGTGGCTCAGTCAGTTCAGTGTCTGCCTTCGGCTCAGGTCATGATCTCAAGATCTGGGATCGAGCCCCACATGGGGCTCCCTGCTCAGCAGGGAGCCTGCTTCTCCCTCTCCCTCTGCCTCTCCCCCAAGCACTTGTGCTTCTCTCTCTCTGTCTCAGTTAAATAAATAAGTAAATAAAATCTTTAAAAAAAAGAACTGATAACTGATAGCCAAAAAGTGGAAACAGCCCAAATGTCCATCAACTGATGATCAGATAAACAAGATGTGGTATATTCATACCATAGAATATTGTTCAACCATGAAAAAAGAATGAAGCACTGATGTAAGCTACAATATGGATGAACCTTGAAACATGCTAAGTGACAGAAGTTAGTCAGAAAAGACCACACAGTATATGATTGCATGTATATGAAATGTCCAGAATAGACCAGTCCACAGAGACAGAAAGTACATTAGTGGTTGTCAGGGTCTGAGGCGGAGAGGAGTTAGGGGTAGTGACTACTAATGGGTTTAGGGTTTCCTTTCGGGGTGATAAAAATGTTCTGGAATTAGATAGTCATACACAACCTTGTGAATATCCTAAAACTGTTGAATAGTTACTTTAATAGGATGAATTTTATCATATGTGCATTTTATCTCAATAAAAGAATAATTTTAAAAACCTGAAAGCAATAACAGAACTTCTGTTCTCAGATGTTCAAGGCTAAATGACTTCCCTCAGGTTGGATACATCAAGTGGGAAAACCAGGACTCCAACCACGGCTTCTGGCTCCACATCAATGAGTCCACACTCTTTTATCCTAACTCGAGGCTCCTTCAGCCCTTGTAGCCTCTTACTAATAGCTGGTCTTTAACTACTCTTTCTCACAGGCCTTTATCCAGCTCGAACTCGCGGCCCAACCAGAGGGGGATGGCAAAGGCAGGGCAGAGAGAACACCACCGACCCCGGGCCCAAAGCAGTGGGGTCCAGGACAGTTCACTGTGCCCCATTTGTGCAGGTGAGCTGCTGGGGCCCAGGGCTTATTGTGGGACTACCAGGCATCACTTGCGGGAGGACTAGGAGACCTGGGAACGCTGCCAGGGAATATTCGAGCTTGGACTCCCAGTCTTCTCCGCAGTTACATACAAGTCTGTTTGGAACACATGCTTACATTGTGTTGGCCAAGCTGAGGAAGGGACACGGGCCCTGTCCCCAGGGGAAATATGAAACAAAGCAATAGGAAATACTATCAGAGAGGGCCTAGCATTTCCTTCCCAACTGTTTCCTCCATGTCCCAATTCTCTAAGTCCCTATTCAAATGATACTTATTTGCCAGGTCTTCTCTGATCTTCTCAGCTCATCTTTCCGAGCCGAGCCCCTGCACTGTTCTCAGATTCCCTTGCACTTGGCACTTCTCACTTCTGCTTTGTATCACAGTTGCCTGTGGCCATAGCTCATCTTTACCCCTGAACTCTACAGTCCAGAAGGACGGGCCTCAGTTTCCGCCCCTCGGCTCCGGACACAGTGAAAGGCCTACAGTAAACCCTTGATAAATGTTTGGCGCATTCACGACCGGACAGTGTCAGGCGTAGAATATCCAGCCAGAGTAAATTTCCTGCAAAAACAGCCACACTGGGGTGGCATCGTGCCTGGGAGCGCGCCCAACTTTGCTAACCTCCTTCTCTCCCCCTTAGGCTCCTTCAGCACTGAGGTTCTTCCCCGGCACGCGGCCACCTGCGGAGAGATCTCCCCACCTCGGCAAGCCTCTCCCTCCTCATCACCATCTTCATCACAGTCCGTACTGTGGGTGTCCTCCCCGGAAAGCTCACCACCCACATCCTGGGTCCAGTGCCCTCTCTGCCAGTTGTACTTCTCAGCAGGAGAAGTAGAAGAACATGCCAGCGTGTGTGGGGAGGTCCCGCAGACATGAGCCCTGAGGTGCCATGGTTTTGGCCCCGTGCCCTCTGTGACTAAAACTGGGGAGTGGGTCTTGCGACAGCTAAGAGCTGATAAGGCCCAGCTGCCTTCCTCCTTTCTTTCCACTCATTCCCTTAGGACTCTGCCTGAGGGCACCTCTGGGCCCAGCCTGCTCTCCACTCCCGGTTGTCAAGGCTTCTGTCACCATGGCCCCCACTTCCCCCAAGACAGCTCCATCCTTTTCCCCTTTAGAACTTCTTGGGTAGAACTGGTGATTTCTCTAGGGCTTTGGGACATAATCCAGAATGTCTTCCTTTCAGTGAGTGATGCGCATCCTCATGCCCATTTTCCTAAAAGGAAAACTGAGACCAAATGAAACAAAAGCACTGCCTGGCAGATAAGATCTTGTGATATACTGGGAAGTTGAGAGTGATTTTTGAGCACGAGACTAACTTCCAACATCCCATGACCTTAACTCCCAGTATCCTTTGTGGGTTCCCTCCCTAGGTACGATCAGGTAACGGTGTTACTGTGTGACTTGAAGCAAGTTCTTCATCCTGGACCCAGAATTAACCCTCAGTAACAGAAAACCGCCGTCCTCCTGCTTGCAGAGCTATTCTAGGGATCAGATGGGTTGATGACTAAGGAATGGGTCTAGGCTCGGCTGTGGAACCTTGGGCAAATCCCAGTCCCCATCTGTACAATGTGACAGTTGGACCAGAGGGTCTCTAAGGTCCCCTCCACCTGTGATATTCTCAATTCTATTCCCACCTTTCTTGAGCAACTATGTCCTCTCCCCTTTCCCAGAAGTTTCCACTGTGTGGTACTTACCAGTTCCTCTGGTCTCCAGGGTACAGGGCAGAGGGGGAGCAGCTGGTCCTGGCAAAGGGAGGGCCCAGGGCGGGGTTTTGAACTCAAGGGTAGGAAAGAGGAAGCGGCACAGTCAGGGGAGCAGACAGAGCAGGAATTAAGTCCTTTGGTCCCTACCAGCATAGGCGGGTGCAGCCATGGACCTCCTCACGGTAAGAGGCCTGCTCTCCTACTTTCCCTCATCCTGCTCCCATTTCTGGCCATAATTAAAACAATAGATTGAGCCACAGGGGCAGAGAGGACATTCCAGTCACCATGCAGGTGATGGATATTGCCATGTTGGTGGAGGAGAGCCCCTGGAGCCCCAAGCCTGGGCCCAGAGAGAAGAGCAGTGAGGGGGGCTAGGCCCGGTACAAGAGAGTGACGAGGCAGCACTGAGAGAGAAATGCTACCCAAAGTAGGAGAGGACAAAGCCAGGAAAGGTTGGTGGGAGGAGCATTAGGATCTGCTAGGAGTCCTGGACAGAGCTAAGGGACTGTGAGAAAGCCCAGGTCAAAGACCCTCTGCGTGGACCTGTCCTTCGGAGGCTCTGGGACTCTCAGAGGGATGGGCAGCTGGGAGAGGAAATCAACAAAATGGGAGCTGGGTCCTGGGCAGATCCTGTGTTAGACTCCCCGTGCAGCCCATCCACCTGCTTTAACCCACCCCTTCTCAGAGTACCTATGTTGGCCCACTGTGTGTGGGTTCCTGTTGAGGGTGGCAGCTGTGCTGAGGAAGGGGGACCCTGGCAGGACCCAGTCCTGGCCCTTCCTCACCTAAGAATCTACACAATAAAATGGTGACGAAGGAAATGTTTGTAATCTTCAGTGCTGCTGGCTTTTAAGATGAAGGAGGTGGCCGTAAACTAAGGAATGCAAGGAACATAGCTCTAGAAGCTGGATTGGATTCTCCCTTAGAGCCACCCTGTCCTGCCAACACCTTGACTTTTTAGCCCAATGATACAGATTTCTGAATTCTAACCTCTAGAACTGTAAAAATAAATTTGTAGAGTTTTTGTACAGCCAACTTTTTTTAAAAGAAAAGGATGCTTTTTGGGCGCCTGGGTGGCTCAGTTGGTTAAGCAACTGCCTTCGGCTCAGGTCATGATCCTGGAGTCCCTGGATCGAGTCCCGCATCGGGCTCCCTGCTCGATGGGGAGTCTGCTTCTCCCTCTGACCCTCCTCCCTCTCATGCTCTCTGTCTCTCATTCTCTCTGTCTCAAATAAATAAATAAAATCTTTAAAAAAAAGAAAAGGATGCTTTTTTTCAACCAAGACTAATTCTCTAAATATCAGTATTTCAATAAAAGGGGTATTTGTTAACAACAAATCTATACAAGAAACTATTATTATGGTATGAAAGGGTGTTTCCAAAATGATTGATTCCTAGAAAATGTGGAAATGAAATTTATCCCCTATACAGACATAATCTTTTGGGGAACATTCATATTTTCATTATGTAAGATGATTACATTAGATAAACCATAATATACTAGAGTATAGCATGTATATTTGATATAGAAATTAATTTCAGAGTAATACATAGATAAAGGTGGTAGCATTCTTATTTTCCTTAAAAGAAAAAAAATGGAATCATTTATTTGTTTACATTATTATATCCCACATTTTGGGTGTTTTGAATGAGTAAAGATTCCAGAAATCCAAAACTAGTAACAATAATTCCTATTTGAGTTGAGAAGTAGCATAAAGGGGAGTTAAGAACACCAGCTCCTCAGCCAGACTGCTGGGTCCCCATCTCATCTGAGTGGCTTAGCATATCTGTACCTCAGTTTCCTCTCCTGCTGAAGGGGGCGTGATCGCTCCTACCTCACAGGGTTATTGTAAAGAGTGAGTTGCTGTATTTGGGAAGTGCTCAGAAAAGAAGCATATATAAGCACTACATTAAGAGTACTTCGAAAACGACATTGTTAGTATGCTTTTGGGCGAAAGCAAACTCGTATGGTGTCTGGGCCGAGGGCTTAAAGGTGGAAGGGTGAGGGAGGCCCCACAGCAAAGGAGGTCCTTTGCTCTCTCCGTCCTTCATCCAGCCACAGCCCACCTGGACGGAGATCGCGAACAAGAAGCTGAGGTTCCCACCTCCACTCCTGGCCGCCATCCAGGAGGGGCACCTGGGCCTAGTGCAGCAGCTGCTGGAGTCGGGGGTCGAGGCGTCGGGCAGTGGGCCAGGCGGGCCCCTGAGGAACGTGGAGGAGGCCGAGGACCGCTGCTGGAGGGAAGCTCTCAATCTGGCCATCCGGCTGGGCCACGAAGCCATCACTGATGTGCTGTTGGCCAATGTCAAGTTTGACGTCTGGCAGATCCACGAGGCCCTGCTGGTGGCGGTGGACA
Source organism: Mirounga angustirostris (assembly GCF_029215605.1). Taxonomy (NCBI): domain Eukaryota; kingdom Metazoa; phylum Chordata; class Mammalia; order Carnivora; family Phocidae; genus Mirounga; species Mirounga angustirostris. The sequence continues at coordinate 57,223,697 of NW_026991721.1, forward strand.
CAAACCAGCCGGCCGCAGTGCGGCGCCTGCTGGCCCGGCTGGAACGGGAGAAGGGCCGCAAAGTGGACACGAGGTCTTTCTCACTGGCCTTCTTTGACTCGTCGATCGATGGCTCGCGCTTTGCCCCTGGCGTCACTCCGCTCACCCTGGCCTGCCAGAAGGACTTGTATGAGATCGCCCAGCTGCTCATGGCCCAGGGCCACACCATCGCCCGCCCCCACCTGGTCTCCTGCGCCTGCCTCGAGTGCAGCAACGCCCGCCGCTAGGACCTGCTGAAGTTCTCCCTGTCCCGCATCAACACGTACCGCGGCATGGCCAGCAGGGCCCACCTGTTGCTGGCCAGTGAGGACGCTATGCTGGTCGCCTTCCAGCTCAGCCGGGAGCTCAGGCGTCTTGCACGCAAGGAGCCTGAGTTTAAGGTCGGAGTCTCATACTTCCCCCTGCCTGTGGTCACCCATATCTGTCCTTTCACATGGGCAGGGGTGGGCCTGGGGCGGGGGTCCTGGGGCGTGGAAAACAACAGAAAGATGATGAGGCCTTGTTCTGTTCTCAGTAACCCTCCATTTTGTTGTTGTTTTAAGATTTTATCCATTTATTTGAGACAGAGAGAGAGAGCACAAGCGGGGAGGAGGGGCAGAGGGAGAGGGAGAAGCAGGCTCCCTGCTGAGCAGGGAGCCCGATTCGGGGCTGGATCCCAGAACCCCGAGATCATGACCTGTGTACCCCTCCATTTTCATGGGGAGTTACAGAATCCCACCCTGAAGGGGAAATCTCATTCTAATGGCAGAGAGCCATCACTCTAGGGGCACCTAGTTTTATGGGGGCAGCACAGACCCCACGCTAGGGATGCCCTTGGTCTAAGGGAGGAGGGAGGACACAGATAGAAAAGCAGCGAGAGAGAGATGACATTCAGTGGAACCCGTCCTTTCTGAATACCTCCTGTGAGGTCCCACATTGAGCATTGTGTGTTGGGGCCCCAAGCTTGTGATCCCAAGCAGGGAAGGGCAGAGTGAGGTGGACAAGCCACTCCTAGGATGCTCAGCTTCCCTTCGTGCCTCTATGGAGAATGCTACATGGCTTCTAAAACCCAGAAAAGAGAGGTCGGGGGCTACAGCTATTGTGCTCAGGACAGACTCCTTTGAAGAAGCAGAATTAATCTTGGCTGCACAGCCAGGCGGTTTAAAGTGAAGAGGAGTCGGGAGGATATTTGCAGTTGGGGTGCAGTGTAAGCAAAGGCTGTCGGGTAGAAAAACTCGACATGGCGATGAGTGCGGGGGCCCACACAGCACAGAGAACGTGTGAAGGGGAGGTGGGGAGGCCCAGTGGCAGGGACTTGTCAGGAGCCTTGATTACCACCAGCCCCATTCCGTCCCTCACTCATCCTCCAACATCCCCTCTGTGCCAGGCAGACTTGGTCCCCATGCTCAAGATCACCATTAGGCAGGGACACAGACAAGGCTATTGAAACAGAGGCCGAAGGCAGGACGCAGTCCATGCCAGGTGAGCCGGGGAAAGAGCATGCTGCTTCACCAGAGTTGTGGAAGACTCAGAGCTCCCACTTCACAAGTAGCAGGAAAGAGGGGTCCTTCCGAAGGACTCTCCCTCCGTGCTCGCAGCAGCCCCACAGAAGGAGGCAGCAGAGATTCTCCAGGCCTGGCAAGGGGAAGCCCCGTGCCCCATGCGACACCACCTGAGGGACCTTGCTGGGCTCGGGCCTCACCTCCTGGAATTCTTGCCTGGATTCTCCCTGGGATTGGGGCCCTGAGTAAAATCAAGGCCAGGCTGGGTAAGTGGAGGCAAGAACTGTCCTACCCGTGTCTGCTGCCAAAACTGACAGCTTCTCAGGTAAGGTAGGCGCTCAAAAAAAAAAAAACGAACGAAATGAACCCACAAGAGGCACGCAGAGCAGGACGAGAAGTGGGCCGGGAAACGGACTGGAGGGGGGAGGTACAAAGATGGCAGCGGGGTTTGGGCTGTAATGACCTAGGGATGAGGTAGACGGAGCACCAGAAAAGCAAAGCTGACACAAGAGGCACCTCAGAGCAAGGAGGAGAGCTTTGGGGTGGCAGAGGACAAAGGAACAGACGACTCAGGGTGACACCACATGTGGGGAAGTGAGGGCCCGCAGCAGGACAGAGGGGGCCCAGGCCTGCTGCTGGGAAGGTGGGGCTGACTTAACGGGGCTGGGGCCTCAGGGTGGCCACACACACCGGCTCCCCTGCAGCCCGAGTACATTGCTCTGGAGGCGCTGAGCCAGGACTACGGCTTTGAACTGCTGGACATGTGCCAGAACCAGAGCGAGGTCACTGCGGTGCTCAATGACCAGCGCGAGGATGCGAGACTGAACCCGAGGCTGAGGGCCTGGGCCAGGCCTTTGAGGAAGGCATCCCCAACCTGGCGAGGCTGCAACTGACCGTCAACTACAACCAGAAGCGGGTCAGCTGGGCCCTACCTACCTCCCCCACCCCTGCCCCGATCCCCGCCCAGCCAAGGCTGGGTATGCCCCGGTGCAGCCCAAATAAGTCCTCTCCCTGCCTTCCAAGACTCTAATCCCAAGCACTCTTCCATCTAGGCCCTTGGCCCTCTGGGTCTCCTCACCTCCCTTCTTAACCTTTAGTCTAAGCCCCTAACCTCTCCCCAACCCTTGGAAGTCCCATGACCCACCAGGACCCTACCTTCAGCCCAGACATCTGGGTTTTACTCAGCTCTGTCTCTGGCCTATGCAGTAAGTTTGGTCCAGTCTTCTGTTGTTAGACTTCAGTATCTCTCTCTATTCAGCAAGATTAGCTCTCTGAGGGCTTAGATATAAAGTGATTCCATTATTCCCCACCTCATTAGATGCCTGTCTCTGTAAGCTAAAGACATGCTCCTTTTCTAGCCTCCCCACCCTTTACTCCTCCCTCTCACCCACTCTCAGATATCCTGTCCCACCAGGAGCTAAACCAAAAACCTTCCTTCATAACAGCTTCCCTGGCCCTGCCCTCCAAGACACCACCCTATTCTCCCTGCTCCTCCCCTCCTCAGGACTGGTGCCCCACATCTCTAACAAGACAGGGCCCCTGAGGGTTCTGGGCCTTGGGTACCTAGTTCCACCCATCACTACCTTAAGTTCAAGAATGTGGGATCTGGAGGTGCCTGGCTGGCTCAGCCAGTAGAACGTTGGACTCTTGATCTCTGGGTTGTGAGTTTGAGTCCCATGTTGGGTACAGAGATTACTTAGAAAAAAGAAAAAAATGTGGGATCCGGAGAGTGCAGAAAAATCTTTGAGTTCAGCTTCTCTTTCATAGACTAGGAAACCAAGACCCAAAGAGGGGTGGGGTCTGGGGTCTGCCCAAGGTCACACGGCAAATGAGTTGCCTTTCTTCTGAGCTAGGTGGCCTGAGAAGAAAAGAAATATGACTCAATCTTTGTGGCAGGGAAGGAAGGACTACGTACCCAGCTGGCTCCCTCCCTCTCTTCCCTGCCTGGTAACCACCCACTCTGCTCATGCGCCCTCTCTGCTTAGTTTGTAGCACACCCCACCTGCCAGCAAGTCCTGTCCTCCATCTGGTGTGGGAACCTGGCTGGCTGGCGTGGAAGCACCACCATCTGGAAGCTCTTTGTCGCCTTCCTCATCTTCCTCACCACGCCCTTCCTCTGCCTTGGCTACTGACTGGCACCCAAGTCCCGGGTACTGGGAATAAAGTTAATGATAACTGCCATTTATTGAGCGCTTGGCGAATATGCTCTTTGAGTCACCTGAAGTGGCCCTGGGAAGTCGGTCTGACGCTGATTTATAGAGGAGGCACGGAGAACAGAAGTGCTCTTTTTGTCCGGGGTACACAGGAACAGCACAGCCAGGATTTAAACTGAGGTCTCTCAGCCTCCAAAGCCTAATCTTCATATACAAGCCCATACTCTCCTAAAGAGACTCCCGCCCCAGCCTACAGGTTCTTTGAGAGCCTTTACGGACTCAGATGTTTTTATTCCTTCATCTCAACAAGTATCTCCTTGAAACCCTGCTGTGAGCCGGGCATTATGCCTGGCCCTAGGGATTTAATGAAGAGCAAGTGATGTCAGCCAGATGAGGACCAGGGAAAGCCGTCCTCCAGAGAGCAGGAGCAGGGTATTGGAAGGTCCAGGGGAGGGAGAACATAAAGGATTAGTGAAACTGAAAGAATGTCTGTGTTGCTAAAGCATAAGTAGAAATAGCAAGTGGTGGGAAGCAGGCAGGGGCCAGATCTAGCAGAGCCTTATAAGCAGTGATGGAAGCCAGTGTAGGATTTTAATCAAGGGAGTGATCCCATTAGTTGTGTATTTTAGAAAGTTCTCTCTACTAGAGGCATGAGGATTGAGGGGATGGGGCAGGAGTTAGGAAGATGGGGACACAGGAGAACAAGAAGGAAGAAGTTTGGGATAGAAGATGATGAATTTATTTTTTAACTTGGTTGAGCTTGAACTCAAGGAGGCTGTGGGACCTCCAAGGGGAAGTTCCTTCACTTCTATGATCCTCAGTTTCTTAGCTGAGAAAACGGAGAATAGTAATACTCATACAGTTGTGAAGGAAATAGATATGAAATGTAGTACATTCTCAATAAATGCCTGAATACGTGCATGTGTGAAAGGAGGAGTCTGGAAGTTCTCCCAGGAAGGGGGGAGATGTGAACGGTCTCTGAGAGCCACGCTTTCCCTCCTTGCCCCCAAGCTGGGCCGCCTACTGAAGATCCCAGTGCTGAAGTTCTTGCTGCACTTGGCCTCCTATCTGTGGTTCCTCATCTTCCTGCTGGGCGAGTCCCTGGCCATGGAGACACAGCTGAGTACCTTCCGAGGCTGCAGCCAGAGCATCTGGGAGACTTCCCTACACATGGTTTGGGTCACAGGTACATGTGTGGGGCCTTTTTTTTTTTTTTTTTTTTTTTGTAGCTGTTCCCTTGGTGGGCTGCCTCGCTGTTCTTCAAAATAAGTATTCCAATGAGGGGGCCCTCTCCCTGTGGATGTGCCCTGAACATATAACCAAACCCCCCTGGGCTCTCCCACACCAAAGGACCTTTTCCGTTCACCCCTAGTTAGGGGATCTATCCCTGTGATAACACTCTGGACCTCCCTATCCTCTCACAAATAAGACACGGGTCCATAGTGTCAGGTGGGAAGTCACCCTGGTGTCATGGTAGCCTACCAGTACACCATCAGGCAATCTGGTCCCAAAAGTCATGGAACAGAATGGCTCATGGACCAAATTGAGATGCCTAATTCATACAGTTTATTAAATCCCTAAATGGTATGCTTAGGATGGTGTGGTTAGGGGGAGCAGAGTTGAGATCCAAGCAGGGGCTACAACAGCGAGAGGTTGCCTGGCCCCAACACTTCATCTATGGGAGAGACGTGGGGGCAAATACGTTTGGCCACAGCTGAAGCTTGCTAATCATCCTGATGGGCAGCTCTGTGTTTCCTTTGCAATCCTTGTGCAGAGGACACAGAGGGCCAGAATGGGTATTACCAGTGGGTAGCTGACTTAAAAGCTGGTGAGTCCTAAGAGCTTCTTCTGCCGCATGTATATTCAGTATATCGTGAATATTTAGAGTCTACCCATCCCTTTCTATGTATGTTCACACACATATGCTCTACTCATTTTATTTGTTCAACATGTCACCCAAATAACTAACTTATCTATGCTCAGTGTATAAGTTTCATTCATTCCATTAGTTTTCTTCTAGAGCAGAATCAAGTATTCTTAAACAATTCAGCAAAGGCAATTACGAGAATCCCCAGAGCCTTACCTAGCCTCTGGCGGGTCAGCTCGGCGGGCTGGGCTGTTGGCCGCTTCCTCAGCTGTCCTCCCCCTCATTCTGCTCTAGCTTAGTTAGCAAATCTCCCCAAGCTACCACCACCAAATCCACTGCTCCACCTTGTACCAAGGCCTTGATGACCAAAAGGAAACCTGGCCAAGAAACTCTGGGGAAGAAAACAAGAGCAGTCCAAGAGGAAAAGTTTCCCATCCAATGATTTACTAAACATGATGGACCTATGCTAAGTGGAAATAAAGCCAATTCTGTTCCTGCCCATGGGGGAAGAAACGTCTTAAGAAACCAAACTCTGCATTTCTTCATGCACGAAGTGCTTGTTGCTACCCTACTGTGAGTGAAGCCAGGATCGATTAAATTTGGTTCCATCCACCCATGCAACATCTACCCCAGGCTCCCGAGATAGTCTCCCAGCCCCGGCCCCTGCCCACACAGCCCTGTCACCTGGCCGGCTCTCCCCGCCCCTCCTTCCAAACTCAGCTTAAAGGTCACTTTCTTTGAGAAGCTTTCCCTGGCCCCCAAATCAGGGTGAGGATCCATTTCTAACCACTCCCGTAACAGCCTCTCTATTCCTCTGCTGCTCAATCTGAGCATTTACCACACTGGATTGTAACCACTAGGTTACTTGTCTGTCTCCCTCGCTGGCATCCTGGGAGGCCAGGGGCTGTATTTGTCTTATTCACCACCGAGCCCCACTGGCACATGGTAGCAGCTTAATGAATGTTGGTTTAATAGTGACTCCTAGGCCTTGCGCTGTGCACTGTGGACAAGGAGATGAATCAGACACAGTCCCTGCCCTTAAGGGCTGCAAAGTTCAGGGGAAGTGAGGGGAGGCAGACCCAGGAAGAGATATCCCGCAGTGCCCCGTGGTTGATGGCATCACAGAGATCTAAAGGAAGCTGTGAGAGCCGAGTGCAAGGGGCAACTCACCCCACCTGCTTAGAGAAGGCTTCGCAGAGGAGGTAGTATTTGACCTGGGCCATAAAGGTGAGCCCAGCTTCAAACCGGTGTGGAAGGGCCTTCTAGGCAGACGGAAACAGCACACACTTGTATCTAGGGAATGGAGAAGGGTACAATACAGCAGGATTACCTGGCTAATAGGGTCCAGCTCCCATAACCACCCCCATCCCCAGGTCTGGCTCTCAGAGCAGGCAGATAATCTGGAGCCCCTTCAAATCAATATTCTCGAAATATTTGTCCAGTATTTGTTCGGTGGAAGGCAGGGAGAAACAGATTTAAATCATTCCCTCCCAGCCCCAGCCTCTCCCAGGTATAGTTTATACATATCAGCTGCCTGGGGTCATCGATGCAGGCCACACCATAGATGAGTCTGCATCAGCCAGGAGGCTTTTATTTGTTTGTTTGTTTGAGAGAGAGCACAGGAGCGAGGTGGGGAGGGGCAGAGGGAGAGGGAGAGAGACGATTTTAAGCAGGCTCCACACCCAGCACAGAGCCTGTCACGGGCCTCCATCTCACGACCCTGAGACCATGACCTGAGCCGAAATCAAGAGTCCGAGGCTCAACCCACTGAGCCACTGAGGCGCCCCAGGAGTGTTTTTATTTTCACGGAGGATCATTTTGTCCTTACGTAGATTGCATGTTTATGTTTTATCAACTCTGTCCCCGTGATAGTTTAGCTCTCTGCCCCCGCCGTGGGTAGGTGCCCCCACACCATAACCTAGCTCTCCCCCTACCACCTCCTTCAGGCTTCCTGTGGTTTGAGTGCAAGGAGGTGTGGATCGAGGGCCTGCGCAGTTACGTCCTGGACTGGTGGGACTTCCTGGACATGGTCATCCTGTCCCTGTACCTGGCGGCCTTCGCACTGTGCCTCCTTCTGGCCGGACTTGCCCACGCGCACTGCCAGGATGCCCCGGATGGCGCTGCCTGCCACCATTTCACCGCGGCTGGTGAGTGCCCCCCGACTCAGCTTGAATCCCCCGATCCCTTCTGTCCCCTGGCTCTCAGCCTCAGCCCCCATTCCACCCCGCACAGAGCGAAGTGAGTGGCACACCGAGGACCCCCAGTTCTTGGCAGAGGTGCTTTTTGCTGTCACCAGCATGCTCAGCTTCACCCGTCTGGCCTACATTCTGCTGGCCCATGAGTCACTGGGCACTCTGCAGATTTCCATTGGCAAGATGATTGACGACATGATCCGGTGCACACTATCCCTGCTCAGAGCATCCTTCCCTGTCATAGACTCCACTGGATCTCCTTGTAAAATTCCCTAGCCCTCTGCCACCCAGCTCCCCCTCCCCCACCCCACCCCTGTTGTAGCCTAACCCATGCTCACCTCTGGCTCTAACTCTGCTGATGGTAAATCCTGTGCAATCGGACTCAAGGTTCACTCATCCTTGAACCACATCTCAGCATTTCAGTCCCTGCCTGGGAGACTGGCCCATCCCCAGATTTGATTGCTTCAATTCAATACCCTTCATTCTCAAGGAAGAGCTCCTGCTTTGGCACCATTTTAATTTATTTTTTTAAGATTTATTCATTTATTTTAGAGAGAGCGTGTGCATATGAGTGGGGGTAGGGGGGGAGGTAGGCAGAGGGAGAGGGAGAGAGGGAGAGAATCCTTAGGCAGACTCCCTGCTGAGCACAGAACCCGAGGAGCTCAATCCCAGGACCCTGAGATCATGACCTGAGCCGAAATCAGGAGCCAGATACTCAACCAACTGAGCCACCTAGGTGCCCCTGGCATGATTTTAAATGACTTCTCCTTTCCCATCCCTACTTTCTCTATTCTTTTTTTTTTTTTTTTTTTAAGATTTTATTTATTTATTTGACAGAGAGAAACACAGCGAGAGAGGGAACACAAGCAGGGGGAGTGGGAGAGGGAGAAGCAGGCTTCCCGCGGAGCAGGGAGCCCGATGCGGGGCTCGATCCCAGGACCCCGGGATCATGACCCGAGCCGAAGGCAGACGCTTACCGACTGAGCCACCCAGGCGCCCCGACTTTCTCTATTCTTCATAGTCCAAACGGAATACTTGTCAAGAGATACTGAGCTTGGGAGGGCATCGCCCGATCCCTCTTCCCAGAACCTGACTTCTCCCAAGGTGAAGACTTTCTCTGACCCCTCCTCTTCCCCTCCCTTGCCAGGTTCATGTTCATCCTCATGATCATCCTGACCGCCTTCCTTTGTGGTCTCAACAGCATCTATGTGCCCTACCAGGAGACAGAGCGGCTGGGCAAGTATGCTGGGGCAGAAGCAAGATGGGCAGGTGGGAGTCTGGGACGGAGAAGCCTGGAGCTTAGTGATCACCTCTGCCTTCCCCTCCTTCCTCACCTATTCACTCATAATTAATCTCTTGTTTGGGCAATAATTAATTCACTCTCTCACTGATTCACACTTATTCATTTGTTTGTTAACTCATTCATTTACTCACTTTCTTCCCAAACTTATTATTTTGAAAACTGTCAATCCTATGAAACAGTTAAAAGCACAGTGGACACCCATAATCCCTTTACCTAGCTCCATCAATTGATGGTATTTTGTCACATTTTGCTCCATCTATTGTTCTCCTTACTCTTTTTTTTTCCCTCGAAACATTTAAAAGTAAGTTGCAAACATCATGACATTTCATCCCTAAATATTTCAGGAGATTTCCTAAGAGCATAACCAAAAAACCATTATCACACTCAAAAAATTAATTTATTTTGGGGCGCCTGGGTGGTTCAGTTGGTTAAGTTTCAGTCGGTTAAGTGTCTGCCTTCACCTCAGGTCATGATCTCAGGGTCCTGGGATCAAGCCCCATGTCAGGCTCCCTGATCAGCTGGGGGCCTGCTTCTCCCTCTCCCCCTGCCCCTCCCCCGCTCATGTGCTCGCACGTGCTTTCTTTCTCTCTCTCTCTCAAATAAATAAAATCTTAAATTTATTTATTTATTTTTCTTTCTTTCTTTCTTTTTAAAGTAGGCTCTACATCCCACGTGATTCTTTCTCCCAGGGTCATGAGTTCAAACCCCACATTGGGCATAGAGCTTACTTTCAAAAAAAATTTAAAAATAAACAAATAATTTGATATTGATCCCAAATTATTATTTACTGTACAGTTCTTACTCAGATTTTCCCAGTTGCGCCCCCATATCCCCCTGCCAGGAAAAAGTCTTTCTAGCTTTTTAAAAATCTGAAATCCGATCTGGAGTCATGTGTTACATTTTGTTGTCATTACCTCTTTAGTCTCCTTTAATCTGCAACATACCCTCTACCTTTTCTTTGTCTTTCATGACAAATGAACTTTTTTTAAGAACAGATCAAGGTATATTGTAGCAAGTGTTCCATAGTTGGGATTTATCAGACTAGTTCCTGTGGTAAGATTCAAGTTAAGCAATTTTGACAGAATACAACCTAGTTGATGATGTGGGTTTTCCACTGCATCACATCAGGAGACAGAAGATGTCAGTGTAGCTAGGCCTACTGGCCTAGCAAACCTCTTCACTGCAAAGTTACTAAGGATGCTCTTTTAGCAACGGAAAGATATGTGGAGACCGTGTGACTAACCTGTTCCCTCGCAACTTTGACTGTGGCTTTAGCATCCCTAGATGAATCTTGGTGATCTTCTACTGCTGTTCTTTCTACATTTATTTGTGGCGTCCTTCTATAAAGAAGTGCTCTCTTCTTTTCTGAAAGTCACTAAGGACACAAAGACTTTTTTTTAAGAATCCATTACAGTTCATTATTCTTTTTGATGCTCAGTTCTTCCCAAATATGGCCAATTATTCTTGTATTTGTTTATTCACTCACTCACTGTCCATTTGTTCATTTGCCCACATTTTATGCCCATTCACTTTGTCATTCAGTTGTGGTGGGCTTTTTGTTATTGTTGTTGAGTTCACACCCACTTACTGACGCCTTCTTCATGGTAAGTCCTGTCCCCAGCACTGAAAGCAGAGACAGAGGCAGTGAACCAGACCCAGTCTCATGACGAAGATAACCAGTGTGCACAAATAAGCTCAATCTGGGGCACTAAGTGCTGTGAGGAAGGAGGGCTTATGTTGAGGATCCCCAGAGGGGAAAGCCCCTTCCTCTGCCTTGGGTAATCAGGAAAGATTTCATAGAAAAGGGAGTATCTGGACTCCACCTCTAAGGATTATGGGCTTCAGAGAAGGTGCAGGGCATCCTGGGCAGAAAGGGAAAAGCTGGGGCGTCTGGTTGAAGAATTGCAAGATGTCTTCCACGGTTGGCATGTGGAGGCAATCCTGAGAGAGAGGAAGCTGGAGAGGGTAGAGCCCCAGGTCACAGAGCTCATGAATGTCCTCCTGAGAAGCTTGGGCTTTCTCAGGCCGGCCAGGTTGCTCCCGGTGGCCTTTCAAGCAATGATTCCATTATAAATTCTTCATGAGTGCAATTATGGGATGGTTTTATTGATGATGCCGAAGGAGCCACGCTAGGGCCTGTGGATATTGGTCAAGGCTTTGTCATTGGTTCCAGTGTAAATGGAGGCTTTATTCAGACCAGTTCTCTTACTAAGAACCTTTGTTCACATCCCACGTTCAGGATGCTAGCTTAAAGGAACTGAACTTGCACAGTTTCGACTATGAATCTTAACACCACGGGCAGCAACCATTCATGCCAGTCTGCTTCGTGGGTCCTGGTGCCACCGGTCACTGCACGGTGGCACAGACAGCATGAGCCCTCCCATGCTGTTTATTCATGGGTGACACCTAATTCAGTCAAAGACATTTCTGCTAACCGTCTCAGGGAGGTTGCATGGTAGGCATCTGGACTGAGAGCAATTAGGAACGTTTAAAGTTTGACAAGCAGAAGTACAATACCTCCGATCAGCTATTAGAAAGAACACCTTGGATGCCACATGGAGGATGGAATAATAAGAGACTGAAGCCGAGACCAGCCACAAGGGCGGTTGCAGTAATCAAGGCCTGAACTGGCGCTGAGATGGACGGAGTAAGACAGATTCACAAATTAATGCAAGAGGAGGGAGAATGTAGTCGGGTCTGTGAGGGACTAACAGATATGCACATTCCACTGGGGGTAGAGAAGGGAGTTCAGAGGGGCTTCCTGGAAGAGGCGGCACTGGAGTTGCCGCTGCTGTGGTCCAAATCACCATCCCATCTCACCCAGACCATGACAAGTTTCTTTTCTTTGTTTCTTTTCTTTCTTCTCTTTTCCTTCCTTCCTTCCTTCCTTCCTTCCTTCCTTCCTTCCTTCCTTCTTTCTTTCTTTCTTTCTTCTTTTTTACAGAGAAAGAGACAGCATGCACAAGCTGGGGGAGGGTGCAGAGAGAGAGGGAGAGAGAGAATCCCAAGCAGGCTCCATGCTCAGCGCAGAGCCCCGCACAGGGCTTGATCCCACAACTCCGAGATCATGACCTGAGCTGAAATCAAGAGTCAGACGCCCAACTGCCTGAGCCACCCAGGCACCCCAACCACGACAAGTTTCTTAACTGGTCTTCATGCCCCCACTCCCTCAAGGCTACCATCCTTAGCACCTTTGGCTCTACTATATGCTCAGTAAATATTGGTTTACTGAAAAAATGAGTGTGAGCTCAGAAATAACAAGAGTCAGTACGGGCCAGGATGGTCCAAAGGGCTTCATGGAATCAGAACGCCCTTGGCTGAGTCCTGGAGGGTGAGGAGGAGCGTGTCTGGGTGGCACTCAGGCTCTCCTCCCGCCCCTCACATCCTATCCTTTGCTCGGCCCTGCACGCCAGTTTCAACGAGACATTCCAATTTCTGTTCTAGACCATGTTTGGCATGGAGGAGCACAGCGTCATAGACATGCCTCAGTTTCTGGTGCCTGAATTCGTGGGCCGGGCCCTCTACGGCATCTTTACCATCGTCATGGTCATTGTGCTGCTCAACATGCTCATTGCCATGATAACCAACTCCTTCCAGAAGATTGAGGTGAGCCGGGGCCAGCTGAGGCCAGGGAGAAGAAGGGACCCAGGGATGGAGAGGAAAAGAATGCAAGAAGTCGAAACACTTGGGTTCCCACTCGGCCTCCGCTCTTGTTTTGTGGTTTGGGGCAAGGGTTCCTTTCCAGGCCTCATTTTCTTCATCTTCAAAATGAGGTCTTAGTAATGGCTACTCGTTTCTCCAGACCCAAGTCTGGTGCTCTTTCTCCTTCTTGGTTGGGAGGAAGGGTGCATTGTGGAAAAGTAGATGGGAACACGAGAAGGGACAGGGAAGATGGAGGGGCTAGGGTTTGTGGCTGGAGAAGAGCCTGGGCAGGAATTGGATGTCAGAGGATGAAAGACAATGGGGAGGAAGAGAGGGAACGGGGAGCCAGGCAGGAGAATGTGGTGATAGATGGGAATGGGGAGAAGACAGCGGTGGGCACACTGCAGAAGAAGAGGCGTGGAGACCGGGGGAGCTGGGGGCAGACGGGGCGGGCAGGAGGGCTGGGTACCAGAGTGGCCCTTGCAGAGCCCCTGCCTCCTGGCCGCAGGATGACACAGATGTGGAGGTCCGATCGCTCCACGCTCACCTGTCCTACTTCCGGGAGCGCCTGACGCTGCCTGTGCCCTTCAACATCCTGCCCTCCCCCTGCTACCTGCTCAGGTGATACCCTCAGAGCTCTCACTCCCTGCCTCCCAAGCACCCAGCTGCCCCTGCCCAGCTCCCTAGACCCCTCCCCTGCCTAACCGCTTTCCAGCCCCTCCGAATCCCTCAGGAGAATTTTCCGCTTCATCTGCTGTTGCTGTTCCTGCTGCCAAACCAAGAAGCCAGACTATCGGCCAGTCCCTACCTACGTGAGTATGTCCTCTGCTTGTCGTTGGGCTTTGTCACGCCGGGCCTCCAACTGTATTGTCTACACCGCCTGTTTGTCTGCACACCCTTTGTCTTTCTGGTACGTTCCCCACAAAGCTATTTCCCACATCCTCCTCTCGCACCTGGCTGCCCTTCCCTGTTCCTGGCTCTGGATGTTTCCTAGATTTCCAACCGTGGGTCACCCGGCTTAAACAGAAATCCATACCGCCCTGCTCCCAAGCCACGGGCACCCTATTTGGCTCAGACCTGTCCTGCAGCCTTACGTAGCCGCTCCAGCCCCCGCTGAGCCATAGAAGCATCAGGAAACCCCTACTCCCCCAAGCAATCCTTTTCAGTATTATTTTTTAAAGCTTTTTTTAAGATTTTTATTTATTTATTTGAGAGAAAGACAGAGAGAGCACAGTGGGGAGGAGAGGGAGAAGCTGGTTTCCCGCTGAGCAGGGAGCCCAATGTGGGCTCGATCCCAGGACCCCAGGATCATGACCTGAGCCGAAGGCAGACGCTTAACTGACTGAGCCACCCAGGTGCCCCTCAGTATTATATTTTTATCACTATTATTACACAAATTTTTTATACAATAAAAAAGAAAAATAAAATAAATTTTATAAATTTTTTTATAAAAAAAAAAAAAGCTCCAGACTTCAGACAAACTTCTTTGCCCTAAACTGAGCCAAGAAAGAGTTGAACATTAAAAAAAAAAAAAAAAATTAAGAAACCAAGGGAAAATGCCCCACAAACTGGGAAATTAAACAGCTGATAGAGGCCTAAGAGAGGAGGCCGAGCCTCTAAAGGGCTGGCTCCCTTATCTCTCGCTATCTGTTCCCTGACCCAGGCTTGGAGTGGGAGCCCCAGCCTATTTCAGACCAGCGTTAAGGCCAGGTCCATAGGGGGTCCTATCTGTTCCCTTTAAAATATGTTACCTGAGGATCTCTCTAAGCCAGGGACTCCGGGCCTGCTCTTTGGGGGCCATAGGCCAACTCTGGAGCTCTGAGGTCCCTGGATCCCCTGATTGGTCCATAGTTTGTTCAACAAACACTTACCAACACCTCTACTGGAAATAAAGATCTGCAGAACGGTGGTCCCTCTGGGTGCTGCCAGTCTAGCGTAGCAGAAGGAAACGGACGGTAATTGCCCGGGACAAGCCCACAGTAGAGAGAAGCACAGCGCGCTCCTGGAGCACAGAGGACAGGCCCCGGATCCAGACTCAGGAACCAGGGAGCTTCCCAGAGCCCTTGAGAGCAGAACAGAACCCTGAAGGGTAAACAGGAGGTTGGTGGGCAGATAGTGGAGAGGGGAGTTCTCGGCACAGGAAACTGCATGTGCTCAGCATGGGGAAAACAGAACGCTTACCAGACACTAAAACGCCCGGGATTCCCCCCACTCCCTGGCTCTGGGCGATCCCACGTGGACACCTCCTTCACCCTAATGGACCTCTGCCTCCAAATTCTGGAATTACCACCCTTTTCCCCCAGTCACTTCCTGTTCCTGTCCAGGCTGCCGGATGCCTATGTGCAGACCGTCTGTCAGGGCTGCTCTACCCTAGGATGAGACTCCGCTTCTTCAACTGAGGTTGTGCCCAATTCTCGGGGCCTGTGCCCAGTCCTGGATGGGCAGAGCCACTGTGTCCAGCCAGATCCCCCCACACTAGCTGGCTGGGATCTTGCCCACTGGAGTCCCACCCTTCTCCCAGCTGCCCCCACCTCGCTAGTGTCTTCTGATCCAATTAGATGTCCCTTCCCCCCTGTCCTGCATCCTCAGGAAACGGCCTCCCTAAGTTCTTATTCCTTATTTTATACAAGGAAAATGCTTTATATACTCTGTAGCTGTAAAAGGCCTATCATTCTCTCTCATACTTCTGCCTGCCCCAGCTTGGTCAATCCCATCTTTCCCCTGAGAATATTTAATAAAATGCTTTGCTTTTTTTTTTATGAGTAAATATGCTAACTATAAAATATTTAGAGAGAAGATAAAACTAGATAAAAATAATTCTTTCCTAAGCATTTAGAGAGCCCCTACTCTCTGCCAGGGAAGTATTGACCTGAGACGTAGGCATTACTACCACTTCTGTCTTCAATTTGGAGACCCTCAGGCCTGAAGAAATTGAATAACTTGCCTGAGGCGCAGAGCTGCTAAGTGACTGAGCTGGGATTTGGGCCAAAGCTTCTCAGTCTAGCCCTTTGCCTGCTACACCTCTGTACTCTCTCCACTGTCTGCCCCATCCGTATGTCCTGCTTGCCCTCTTGGTACTGTTGCGGGGCCTATACCTGGACCCCAAACCAATCATTCCAATTCACATGATGATTTCCATGCAGATGCCTCCCCACATCCCCTACTTTCCCCCTCTGCAGCGTTTGAAGGTCAGGCTTAACCTGGACTAACTCAAGAAAACCAAGGTAGGGTTGGTGGCAGGAGAGAGAACTCAACTGTGCCTGACTCAACATTTTTGTCTCTGCCCCCCACCCCCCTCTGCACCACCCTCCACCCCTCACCTGCCCACCCCAGCTCTCTTCCACTCAGCCTTTGCTCAGCTCCGGCCTCCTTCTGCCTTCCAGGACTGCACCAGGGTCTAGCTATGTGGCCTCCAGGACAGAAACGTCTGCAGACTTGGCCTCCATCCTTTATCATCTGGGAGAGGACACAATGATTACAGAATGGCCGGGGTGGGTAGAGTCTCTCTCACCCTCTGGTCTTCCCATCCCAGGCCAATCCCGGGACAGGGGCAGGGCCTGGGGAAGGAGAGAACGGATCCTACCGCCTCCGAGTCATCAAGGCCCTGGTACAGCGCTACATAGAGACAGCCCAGCGGGAGTTTGAGGAGACCAGGCAGAAAGGTTAGTGGCTCACCCCCAAGCCTTCCCCGTTGCATTGTGGGAATAAATACCAAACACCAGGCTTGCACCCTGCAGTGTGGCCTTCCTCCTCAATGACTCTGAGCCATTCAGATATTTATTCCACTCATTTCATTCAATCCTTCATCCCTGTGTTCGTTGACTCATTCACTCTCTTACCCATTGGCTCACTCACTTAACTCATTTTTCGTTCATTCACTCAGTCTCTAATTCACTCATTCAATCAACATTCATCACCACGTCCCCTTTGTTCCAGCCTTATCTTTGAGAGAGGGGGAATGTGTAGAGCAGAGACACGGGGCGGGGAGGGGGAAGCTTTCTGTCTGGTGAGACAGAGAAACCATCTTTGTAGGCAGATAGGGCTTAGTTAGGAGAGAACCAAATTGCAATGGGAGCCCAAGGGAGATAGAGAACCTATTATTTTGAGACGCTGGTGGAAAGGTAGAAGGATAGAGGACCAGAAATTGGAGAAAGCAGAGGTGTAATTCAAACTGGGCCCTGAGGATGGGTAGACGGGAACAGGGCTGACAAGGGCAGAGACCAAATCTCTACCCACTAAAAACTTGCCCATCCCTGTGACTCCTGATCCCTTCTCTGGACCACAAAACTTTCCTTCTTTCTATCTTTTAAACCCATGACCATCTGAGTCCCATTCAGATTCATCTGCCCCAGACTCTGCCTGCTCCTGACCCCCAGCCTGTGAACCAGTCTCTCACTGTCTCCAGTTCTACTCCCTCAGGACCCATAGGCATGATGTCCCCTGGGGTTCTGTTGTGAGGGGAGAAGTGGTTCAGGGCAGGCTCATCTTCTGAGAGACCTCCCCATCAACAACTTCCCCCAAACCCCAGACCTGGGCAACAGACTGACGGAGCTGACCAAGACTGTGTCTCGCCTACAACGCGAGGTGGCTGGTGTGCGGAGGACTCTGGCAGAGGGAGGGACACCCCGAACACCCGAAGGTGCCCGCATCCTCAGTCGCTATATCACCCGAGTGCATAACAGCTTCCAGAATCTGGGCCCCCCATCCCTGAAACCCCAGAGCTGACAGTGCCAGGGATTGTGGGGACCCAGATACCTTCAGAAACTGGGCTTAAGGATGCTGGAGGGTCTAGGACTCCAGCTTCTGGAGAGTCTGGCCCTTCCTCCCTAGCTCACGTGTTAGTGCACAGGGAGCAAGAATCAGAGACAGCAGGGGACTTGCCCCAGGAGAAAGATTTGGGGATCAAGGGGGGGTCCTGATGCAGTGGGAGGGTCCCTTCTTCTGTTGCTAGGTAGAGCCACCTAGATGGGTGAGGGTAAGTGTCATTTAGAAGACTCTGCTGCTTTACTTGCCTCAATAAAGTTTCTGTTCTGGATGTCAGATGCCTCCAGAGTGTGTAAGAACCTCTGTCTCTTCAGGTTTCGAGATTTCCCTCCCCTCACCCTTGAAATGGACTCTTGTGGGAGCAGGACAGAGAGAAATGTCTTGCTGTGGGGTCCCAGGTGTCTGGGGCTTAGGCTCCTACTTTGAGTTCTTTCAAATCTTTCAAGGAAAGAGTTCTGGACTGGGAAGAAGGGAGCCTGGTTTCAATACTAACTCTTTGACCTTGAGCAAGTTGCTTCCTTCCTTGTCTTTGCATTCCTCATCTGACAAATGGGCCAGTGAATCCATCTGTCCCCCTTCCTTCCTTCTTTCCTTCCTTCCTTCCTTCCTTCAGGGAGGTTGTGAGGAATCTCTGGCTGTTAAAGCTCCTGGGTTTGCAAGTTCTGGTTTATGACAGGGGTCTGCACAGGGGACCATGTCTAGGAGTGATCAAGAAGTCATCCTTTTAGTCCCTCAGTCTTTGAGTCTCACAAGGCCAGAGCAGGGTAGATGGTCTAGTCTCATGGAATAAACCAGTCAGGAAATGTGATGTCACCACACTGCAATACTGTTTAATTGAGTGGCCATCATAGTACCACCCTTGCTTGTCCCGGGGAATCCCTACCACATAGCAGCGCTCCCTCCATCCTGCCAGGGCCTCAGATCCCCCCACATCCTGGTTGGGAGGGGAGATGGCTGGGTAGGTCCCCATCCCTGGGGAAATGGCTGCTAGGGCTGGGTCCGAAACCACGTTCTCGCTTTGAGGCCATTCGAAGCCCCCTTCTTCAATGGAAGATCATGAGTTCCTAGGACTCCTAGTGGCAGACATTGGGCTTTCAGGGCCCAGCTCCTGAGAGCTGGAAGCCCCCAGGGGCAAAGAGCAGGGTCTTCCAGGAAAGCAGAGAGAAGTCCCCCTTGGGGGTAGAATCTGGCTGCCCTCCTGCTGGAGAGAGAAGAGAAGAAGGCGAGGGGTCAGCAGGGCTGGGGGGCGTTGAAGCAGCTGAGGGAGGGGGCAGCGGGCTACTCACCTTGTACAGACACACAGCCGCGTCTCTTCTCCCCTGCAACAGACGGCACGGTGAGCCTTCCGCGTGGATAGGTCCTCACACCCCAAGCTTCCCTTCCCACCAGGCCCTGGTGTGGGCCATTCCCCTTCTCAATCCAACTTCCCTTCTAAACGCTGACTTCTGGCTTTCTTTCCTCTTCCTGCCCCTGGGAAATCTCCCCAGATTGCTGATCCATCACCGCTCCCGGCCTGGCCCCTGCTGCTCCTCCATCTGTCCCTGCCTCAGCACTTAGGAACACCATATACACGGCCTGTCAACCCCATTAAGCCCAGGGCCTCCTGAGATCTGAAGCAGCACCCCTGTCACTTTCCTCTGCTTATCAACCTCAACCAGGTTCTTGTGGTCAATTAGACTGTACAGCGGATAGAACATTTTGAGAGCATTCACAGAATCACTTGAGAATGTTCATAGATCCAGAAAACACTTCTAAGACCTTCTAGAAGCTGGCTGAACCTGTCACATAGAACAGCAACTCCAGCTGACTTCTAGCCCTCAACTCCCCCATGAACCAAGCCGGTGTCCCGAAGGGGCGTCCTAGCTTATTTCCCCCACCCTGCCGGTCCTGCTTCCCTCATACATGGCTCACCACCCAGATAGGCGCAGTTAAAGTGGCTGCAGGTCTGATTATAGCTCCAGAGAGTCACCAGGCTCTGGGCTCCATCCTGGGAGAACCTGGTGACCAAGAAGACTTCATGGGGGGGTATCAGCACCTCACGCTCCTCAGGAAAGACAGACAAGGCCTGGATAGGGGCCCCGAAGCAAGTCCTTAGAGAGAAGAAGGTGACATTCCCAAATCTGCGGGCCACTGCCTCATCCAGGGAGCTGGAAGCAAACTGGCCCAAGCGGACAGAGTCCCCCAGTCTCTTGGGTTCAAAGTGGAGGGTGCCCACGCCTCGGAACACCACCTCTCCAGGTCCCTTGCTGCAGCCCCCACTGCCCTGCAGCAGCTGCAGGGCCCGGGTGAGGTAGAAATGCAGGGCCTTGAAGGGGAAGTGCTTCATGTAGAACTCCTGGGAGCTGCCACCGGTCCGCACCGCCTGGTTCAGCTCCCAGTACAAAGTGTTAGATGAGTTGGTGTAGACCATGACGGCGATTCCGTGCTGCGCTTTGAAGCCAGGGGGCAGGGGGAGCCCTCGGTGCTTGTGCTCCCAGGCCTCCCGGGCTGCCTCCCAGGACTCCCGCAGCAGGGCGTGGCGGGCCATCTCCTCCTTCAGCAGAGGGACCGCCTTCTCTTCCATCTCCTCCGCACAGCCCACATAAGCATCGTCGAAGGTGTCTGGAGCCAGGCCCAGGGGCAGGATGGGAACAGCCTGAGCCTACAAATGTAGGAAAGAGAGGAGCCGCATAGGAAAGGGGAGACGTTCAGAGCACTGGACAGGGGCCCTGGTGGCAGATCAGTCCAGAAACATCAGTATCTCGTTTCTAGGAGCAACTATCTAGTGTATGCAACTTGGCAAGAGCTCAAGGGCTTAAATAGCACAGCACTGGAGACAGACGTGGGTTCAAATTGTGACTTCCCTGCCTACTAGCTGTGGGATCTTGGGCTAGTCTCTTAACTTTTCTGAGTTTCAGGTTCTCCACGTATAAACTGAGGATACTTCCAACCTCACAGGGATATTGTGAGGACAGCATATAGATCTTCACTTCCGTACAGTGTGAAGGGGTCATTTTGTCATTAGAGAAGTTCTGCACCTGGTAGGAAATGGCGCTAGATGACTTCCAAGCGCTGTTCTGGCTCTAAGACTCAGGATACAGGTGATATACAAATATACAGCCAATGTCTGATGACCTGACCCAGTCCCCATCCTTAGATTCTCTTCCCCCTTCATGCCAGCACACCAAGACATTGTAATCTCTGAGACTCCTGAGTCCTCTCCTGCTTTAGAAGCCCATATTCCAAAACATGCGGGGGGGGGGGGTAGGGTGGAGGAGGTCAAGCCCTGGTCTGGGAGGGGTTGCAGGAGGGCAGCACACAGGTGGCCCAAGCCAGTTTGCCTGGGCTGAGCCTGCGGGGGCAGACAGGACGTGGGGAGGAACGATATGAAGGAAGATCCTAAGAGGACCAGTGTATGGAGGTGGAGGTTCTGGGAGAGATAGTAAGAACCTGGGGCTCCCTCTAGGGATGGAGGTTCCTGAGAAGAAGAGGATTAAGAGGACTGGGATCCTAGAGAAGAGTACGTGGGGAAGATTTTTGAGGAGTCAGCCTCCCAGTCCACCTCTTCCGGGTCTGCCCCTGACCTGTTCCCTTTGTAGCAGTAGTAGGTTCTCCCAGTTACCTGCCAGAGGGCATGGAGGCCGAGGTAGCTGAGAGCCATCAGCAAAGCCGCCAGCATCCTTCCTGGGGGCGACTCAAGGGTGGGCGAGGTCCAGATGAAGAGGGCAGCACTGGCGATGGGCTGGGAGACAAAGACCAGGGTCCCTTCCTCTGGGGTGTGAAGGGTCTCGTCCAGGATCCGGCCCAAGCGGGTGTGGGCGGGGCCAAGGGCGGGCCTAAGGGAGTGGGCGGGGCCTTAGATTTCATTGTGTACCCCGCACAACCCCAGGGCTCCGCTCCCCAGATTCCCACTAGCCCCCATGTTCCGCGTCTTCTGCTCGGGGGCTTTCTTGCGATGGTAAAGGCGGAGCCATCATTTGGCTCCGCCCGGAGAGGGGAGGGGGCGGAGAGCCAGGGACCCACCTGGAAGTTTCAGGGACGACGGCGGGAAGGAACACTGACCGCTCGGGCCGGCGGGGGGCTTAAGTCCCGGCGGGTGCTGCGCTGTCCCGGGACTCTAGCCGATCAACAAAGTCCCGCGGCTAACTATAGCCCCCGCGGCGGTAACCCGACACCTCTCTTCTGCAACAACGGACACGGGGTGGGGAAGCGGGAGTGGCGCGGGAAGGGGCCGAGGGGCGTACCTCCCCTTCCCTAGGATTGCGAGTTCTTTCTCCAGAATTCGCTTTGGCTCCGAAGGAGACCAGGGTTGGGGGGAGGGACTTGTGAGACTTGGCCTCTGCCTCCGATGGGCCCCGACCTGGCGGACCCCCAGCTCTCAGACCACTAGACCCGGGAGGCCCACGAGAGTCCCGCCCACCAAGAACTCTCTGCTGGTGCACTCGCTGATTTGCATGCAATTTGCATATGGCCCACGCATTGGGGCACGCGTGATCCAGCATCTGAGTGCACCCACCCGCCCCCTTCCCTTCAGTAGGGTTGGACCAGCTCTCTGTCTCCCATCCTCAGGGGCAAGCCCGTCTCCCTCCACAGCCCCTCTCTCTCTGGACCTCTTAGACCCAGGTGACCCCATGTTTATAAACACTAGCTTTCCCCCTCCCCTGCTGTGGGCCTGTCTATAAATAACCTGGCTCTGAGTTTTGGATGCCCAATCAGAAGTAATGGGAGAAGGGACCAGTTGAGAAATCAGTAAGCAGCTCTGGGGACAGCTTTCTGGCAGCCTGAGCCCTGGGGGTTGGAGGGTTACTTCCAAAGTGGTCAGGGGAGTTGGGGGTCCCAAATGTCAGGATTTAAGAGATGCTTCCTGCTGCTTGCTGGAGCTGAGGTGGGCATAGAAGGTTAGACTTAACCTCAGGGCCTCCATCCTGGTTTGGCTCATTCATTTAGCCCCATCCCCATTGCCCCATTCCCGCAGGCTGCCAGCCCAAATAAAGAATTTCCTTCTTCTAGAATCCTGCTTTCTCCAAAAATCCTTCCTACAGACCAAAAAAGACAAACTGTGTGCCTGGGCTTGGAGAAATGTGGGGAGGGAGATGGGACAAGTGTCATCCCAAAAAACCAGAGCACTTATCAGGCAAACACAGCCTCTATACAAGTACTCTAGTCCCCTTCCAATGAGATGGACCATCCCGAAGCTCACCTAGATTAGAAAATCCATTTCTCTACTGTTTACCATTACTGTGAAAAACCACATCTTGCCTGTTTATCCTGACTGCCTCTCACCCTGGAGGACCCTGAGCACCTGCAGTTGTTGGAACAGAAGATAGGGTCTGGGAGAGCCAGGCCTGCTAAAACAAGTCCCCGGTACCAGATCCACTGGGATCAGGGCTTTGTCCTCTCCTCACATGGAAGTGCTTCTCCCATCCCCAAATGTGGAACTCCAAGAAAGTCCCCAAGAGATGGAGTCAAATTTCGTCACTGAGCCGGGGAGCCCTGAGTGAGGCAGAAAATCCTCCAAGATCACAGAGCAAATCAGGGCTGGCCAGACCCAGCCTCCTGAATCTGGGAAAATTTCTCCTTGCACGTTAGGTGAGTCTCCATGCTCAAATAAAAGGAACACAAAGTAAAAAGATACTGAGGACAGGGGTGCTGTGCACAGGACCAAACCCAGTGCGGAGACAGTTGTTCTAGCCTGGATCCTCGATGCCTCAGCCCACCTTCTCTCTGGCCTCAGAGGTTCCCTTCTTTATGGGAGGTACACTGGCCCAGGGCAGACTGGGCAGAGGCTAGTGTTCCCAAGCCTTCAGGAGACATCCAGAAATAGATGGGGGAGTGTCACATTTCTGAGCAGCTGTGTGGGTACAAGGGGTGGGGGACTGACAGTATAAAGGAGAAACCTGCCTTCCCCCTCCCCCGGTGGCCATCACTGGAGACCGACACCAGCTTCCCTGGAGAAGGCCTAGGTAAGGGGCACACCACCCTCCTCCTGGGTACAGGGCAGGGAAAGACTTTTTTTAAAGGGGAAATTTGGGGTACTGATGGTGGAGTTCTAGGAGTCGTTAGGAACAGCTTCAGGGCACCTTTTGTCTTAGTCTGTTCAGGCTGCTATGAAATACCACAGACAGTTAACTTATAAACAACAGACATTTATTTCTCATAGTTCTGGAGGCTGAAAATCTGAGATCGGGGTGCCAGCATGGTCAGGTGAAGGCCTTCTTTCTGGCTCATAGCGGACACCTTCTCACTACGTCCTCACATGGTGGAAGGGGCTAGGGAGCTCTGCAGGGTCTCTTTTACGAGAACAGTAATCCCAGGGCCCTCATGAACTAATTATATCCTAAAGGCCCCACCTTCTAAAGCCATCACAGCAGACATTAGGATTTCAACATATGAACTTTGGAGGGACATAAACATTCAGACCATAGCACCTCTGATGGAGAGGTTCAGGATACCTGGAGGGTTTGGGGACATTGGGAAATTGGGGGGTTCCTGGGGAAGAGATCTGGAGTCACATCCCCAGAAGGGAATGTTCCGTGAGGGTCTGGATGAGGAGAAACTGACAAGTGCCCTGAGCAGGATGAGAGGAAAAACAGAAGAGCAGGTAAGATATAAGGGGTTGCCCAGTGCCTCCATTTCCTCGCCTCCCATAACCACACCATCACTCTGGCCCCACCCCATCCCCCCCAACACTGCTCACCAAAGTCATCAATCTACCTGCTCTTGCAGTGGTCTACACTGTTAGCTGCACCCAGAAAGCTCTCAGACTCAGCAGACATTCCAGGAGGCCTCATCTGTGCCTGGCTTGTGCTGAGCTCTGGGGACACAGCATGGGTCATGCCTGGTCCCTGCCCTCAAGGAACTCACAGGACAGCAGGGGAGCCAGACACATAAGGGCAGCACAGTATGATTAGGACAGTGACCGAGGAAAGCACAGGGTGACTGAAGATCACAGAGAAGTCGGAGGGCTCCCTGGAGAAGGTGACCCCTGAGCTAAGTCTTGAAAAGTGGATAGCAGGATGGCAATGTGTGCAGGGCCACAGGGAGGGAAGAATGGAGCCTGCAGCTTTGTTCTGTTCTGTAGAAGCCACGCACGGTGCGGGGGGGAACGGCAGGGCACAAGGCTGAAGATGCTGTGGAGGGCTAGGTCACAGAGCACCTCAAATGCCAGCATGAGGAGGGCTCTGTCCTGAGGGCGTAGAGGGAAATTGTATTTTGCTGGGTTTTTTTCCTTGTAGATGTGTTCTCATCTCTTCCCTCATAATTTTCATCTCTGCATTTTTACTCTGTATGTTATTTCTTCCAGTCAGGTTTGGCACAGAGGGTTCTTAAGCAGGTAAGCAACCTGAGCAGTTGTGCTTGAGAAACACTGGTCTCCCTGCTCTGTGGAGGGTGGATCAGCAGGGGTGACAGTGGAGATCAAGGGGGAGGCAGGGGCAGATTGAGCCATGGAAGGGACGGGGAAATGGAAGGAGCTTCTAGGATGGACCCATATTGTGATTAACATTTAGCTGGCAACTAATTTAGTGTTTGATGAATGATCAAATGTGTTTGATGAAGTGACCATCTTGGGTGACTTGGTGAATAATGGGGATAGATATTACATGAGACTCGTCTGATGGCAAGTTAACAGGAATCACCACAAGCTAGATGAAGCCTAAAGAGGAATTATCACAAGGATACTGGGGTACTTCATGGGACCCAAGTGAAGAGCTTCTAGAAACCCAAGGTGTCTTGGTCCACCGGTGCTTTGGCTTCAAGCAGCTTTCTTTGCTGCTCAGTCCTCTTTTTCCTCTCTCCCTGGGGATCTCATGTCTTTTCTGACTTCAACACACATATCACTCAAATGTCTCATCTTATTGTCCATTCTTTTATCTCTTGGACATTTGCCCCTTAAGAGTCCACACGTGCCAAACTGAACTCACTGTTTCCCCTCCAAAGATGATGGTTCATTCATTTTTTATTGAGCACCTACCATGTGCTGGGATGGGCAAGATGAGCTTTTGAAGTCCACTCTGCTCCTCCTCTGTGTTGGCAACCTAGAGCATGGAAGCCTGCATGTCATCCTTGGTTTTTCCCTCTGACACATCTCCTATATCCCATCAGACACCAAGTCTAGTAAATTACACCTAGTAATTCTGGGTCCATCCTCACGGCCAGTATCTTAGGCCACATGCGTCAATGTCCTCAGTCTGATTTCTCAAGCCCCCAGTCTCTCTCTCACTGCCTTGTCTTTGCAGGACAGAGATGGGGAAAGAAACAAAGGCCAGAGAGAGGCAGCAAGAGCCAGAGTCGGCCTAGTGAGTTTCTGCTGAATCACCATTTTGCTACGTTCCACAATCTCAGTGGCATGCAAAGATTTATTCTCACGCTCATGAGTCCTCAAGTTGGCTACCGAGTGGCTGAAGTGGGTTTGATCAGGGTCCTCTGCTTCAGGCTGCCAGTCTGCTGGCTGGGCTCAGGTCTGCTCCTTATGTGGGTCATTCTGGGGTCCAGGCTAAAGGGACAGTTCTGGGCCACATTCTGACGGTATGTGATCCAAAAAGACCCTCTCTCGGTTTAGATCCCCCCCAAAGCAGATCCAGAGACAAGGACTTGGGTGTAGTGAGCTTATTTGTAAGTTAATCCCAGAAAGTACAAGTGAAAGAGTGGCAAAGTGGGATGGAGAAGAGAGGAAAGCCCCCCCGCCCAAAAAGTGTGTTAATGAACACACTGTGACCACTGTGGTCAACTGGGGCTTAGTCCTCTGGCACCCTCGGTAGCAAAGAGAATCTACCACCCCTCCTTGGTTAAGGGTTGTCCCTGGGAACATTAAATCCCCTGCACTTTGGGGCTGCTCTGAGCAAGCTTACAGGGTGATGGAGAAAGCCCTGGACACAAAAATAATATAGAGCACTAGAGGTAGGAAGCTCGGCATGAGGTGAGGTGTCAGCATGTACCAGAACTCTCCACTGCACCTGTGTGTGGATGTGTGTGTGTGGGGGGGGGGGTGCTGAACCATCAACATTTACCTCCAAGAACCAGAGGGGATTATGAAGCAGGGATGCTTAACCTGAGATGGGGGCAGAGACATAAGCACTGGAAATTCATGTAATACTGTGTGAGGGTACGTGTATCCATTTTCAGCTTTCATCAGATTCCCAAAGATAAAGAACCACTGACTGTCTTGCCATTTTAAAAGGAGGAAAACAGGAATACCTGTGAATCTGCTTATATGTGCATAGCCTATCTTTAGAAAGACACACAGAAGATGGGAATGTTGGTTGCCTCTGGAGAGATGGGGTGAGGAATTAGTGAGAGAAAGGTGTTTCACTGTGTGCCTTTTGGACTATTTAAATTTTGAACAATGAAAATGTATTACCTTTAGAAAATTAAAACTTTAAAACAGTAAAAATTAAAGTTAAGATTGATCTTATTAGTGAGCAGAGATGTGAATTAAAAAGTAGATACCAGGGGCGCCTGGGTGGGTCAGTTGGTTAAGCGTCTGCCTTCAACTCAGGTCATGATCCCAGGGTCCTGGGATCGAGCCCCGCATCGGGCTCCCTGCTTGGCGGGGAGCCTGCTTCTCCCTCACCCTCTGCCTGCCACTCTGCCTACTTGTGATCCCTCTCTCTGTCAAATAAATAAATAAAATCTTTAAAAAAAAAAAGTAGATACCATCTGTGGCCACCAGTTAAGTGAAAGTTCAAAAGAGATCATGGTAACCAGCACTAGCAAAGATGTAGAGGAAAGGGCACTCTTCGTTGTTGTGGACAGGCAGACCAGTGCCTCTGGCAATTTGGCAGTGCCAAATAAACAATTCTTATCCTTTAAACATCAAATAACTTCTTGATATCTTTTCTATAAAAATATGTGCACAAGGGGCACCTGGGTGGCTCAGTCGTTAAGCATCTGCCTTCGGCTCAGGTCATGATCCCAGGGTCCCGGGATCGAGCCCCGCATCGGGCTCCCTGCTTGGCGGGGAGCCTGCTTCTCCCTCTGCCTCTGCCTCTCTCTCTCTGACCCTCCTGAATAAATAAATAAAACATTAAAAAAAATATGCACACAAGTAGGCAAAGATTTCTACACAGGGATGTTCACTGAAGTACTATGTGTAATGTCAAAAATGTCAAAAAATTAGGGAAAAAATCTATGTCCATCAATAAGAAAATGGTTGAACAAATTATGGTTTAACTACATTACGAAATTCCATGCTGCCATTATAATGAATAGGTAGATATGTATATATGATGTAGAAGGAAGTCCCTGATATAGTGTTTCCTGGAGAAAAGCTTACAGGATATGTATGTGAAAGCATGTTCCTCTTTCTTTTTGGAAAAAAAAAAAAAAGACAAACCAGCCTGTGTACAGAAAACGATGTGTGTCTGCATATTTAAGTATTAAATTATTTGCACATGCATCAAAAATGGTCCTACAGGACACTACGATCACGGTAGCAGCAGGCACGGGTACGAGTGAGAGATGACATGGAGAGAGAGAGAAAACCGGGGCTTGGACTCATTCATACTTTTTTCTTTTCACTACAAGCGGGCATTACTTTGTAAAGAAAGAAACAAAGCAGCGGCAGGACTGATTTAGAAACCGCTGGGACTCTGCCTTCTTGGAGCCTCACTCCCCACCCCATCCTCTTCCCATCTCCCAGACCCCCTCCCTCACCCCTTGGGGGTCTACACCTGTCCCTGCCCTGGAAGCAGTTGAGAGCCTAGGGGAGGAGGGTTCAGTGTGCAGCAGGACTGCGGGGCGGGGCGGGGTGCGGGGCGAGGGTGGCTGGATCCTGTCCCTGGAGTACTGCCATGGCCCCACCAGCTGGCCAGTCCTGGACCTGTTCCAGCCTCACATCCCCCATGGGGTGAAGCCCAGACCTCTTACCGCGGCCGTCAAGACCTTTCACGACGGGGCCCAGTCTTTCCAACATTCCCTCACTGCAAGCTCTGCCACGCTGGACAAAATGTCTTTCACTTTTTACATCCAATACCTTTGCTCTTCTCATTTCTGCTGCCCTGGATGTCTTCTCCACCCCAAGTCCCTCTCCTATCCTAGTTTCCACTGATTGAAACCTTCTTCTCCTATTCTTCCTGTAAGACCCTGTTCAGATAACACCTCCTCCAGGAAGTCTTCCGTGTTCCCTCCAGCAAGAAGGGTCCTCTCTTTCTCTTCCGAGCCTTTGTTTCTTTCTCTTTTTTTAGGATTATTAGTTTATTTGATAGAGAGAGAGAGAGAGCACGAGCAGCGGGGTGAGGAGCAGAGGGAGAAGCAGGCTCCCTGCTAAGCAGGGAGCCCGATGCGGGGCTCGATCCCAGGACCCCGGGATCACGACCTGAGCCAAAGGCAGACGCTTGACTAACCGAGCCACCCAGGGGCCCTGAGCCTTCATTTCTATGTTGTGACTCTGTGCCGAGCACTGGGAGTGACACAAACTAGGTGTCTGTTAATGTTTATTAAACTGTACAGATTAACATTCCCATTTTCTAGATGAAGAAACTGAGACCCAAAGAGAGACAGTAACTTGTCCAGGGCTGCCGCGAACATGCAGACGCCCGCCGTGCTCTCTCTGCTGCTTGTGTGCACGGGCCTCATGGAAGCACTACCGCAGGTACGGGGCTCCCCACTGGGCCCAGGCCCGCAGGGAGCTGCACTGTTGGCTTGCTCGGAAGTCTGGGAGGAGGGGCCGCGGGAGGAGAGAAGGACTGATATTTCCGGTGGGGCTCGCCCGGCCTGGGGGACAGCCCCTGACCCGGTCTCTGAGAGCGCGGCTACTTTGGCGCTTTCAGTGTCCTTCTCCATAGGCTCCCATTCTCCTGAGGCTCATCCTCTCAGGCCTCACTGCTCCGCCTCCGCCAGGCCCAGGGCCACCCCGTCACTCGACGAGACCTCTTCTCTCAAGAACTGCCCCTGGACATGGCCCCGGCCTCCTTCGATGACCAGTATGCCGGCTGTGCAGCCGCCATGATGGCCGCTCTCCCAGACCTCAACGAAACCGAGTTCCAGGCCAACAAGGTGTACGCTGATGGCTGGGCGCTGGCGAGCAGCCGGTGGCAGGACCGCCAGGCCTGGGGACCAGAGTGGGGCCCCAGGCCTACCCGGCTGCCCCCGCCGCCCCCTGGCTTCCGCGATGAGCACGGCGTGGCCCTCCTGGCCTACACCGCCAACAGCCCCCTGCACAAGCAGTTCAACGCCGCCGTGCGCGAGGCGGGCCGCTCCAGAGCCCACTACCTCCACCACTTCTCCTTCAAGACACTCCATTTCCTGCTGACCGAGGCCCTACAGCTGCTGGGCAGGGGCCAGAATTCTCCCCAGTGCCGCCAGGTGTTCCGAGGGGTGCACGGCCTGCGCTTCCGGCCGGCGGGGCCCGGGGCCACTATCAGGCTGGGGGGGTTTGCCTCCGCGTCCCTGCAGAATGTTGCAGCCCAGCAGTTTGGGGAGGACACCTTCTTTGGCATCTGGACTTGCCTTGGGGCACCTATCAAGGGCTACTCCTTCTTCCCTGGGGAGGAGGAGGTGCTGATCCCCCCCTTCGAGACCTTCCAGGTGATCAATGCCAGCAGACCCGCCCAGGGCCCTGCCCGCATCTACCTTCGGGCCCTGGGCAAGCGTAGCACGTACAACTGCGAGTACATTAAAGGTAGGTAGGGCGCACGCTGGGTAGCACCTGTGCTCAAGACGGGCTCCCCCTTGGTCTCAGGGGACGCGTACATCAATATCACAATCAAATGAACAGTGAGGGGGACCCAGTCCTGTCCCTCTGCCCCTCCACCCTGTGCATCTAAGGGGAGACAACCTTCTGAGGGAGTATGCCACTTGTCCTTGGAGGTACCTAAGCCGGAGCTGGCCACCTGCCTGCTGGGAGGCTGCAGAGGGTTTCCTGACTGAGGCAGGTGGCCATTTGAGGGCCAAACAGGCTCTTCTTCCAGCTGGAAGCTGGAAGGCAATTAATTTCTGGCCACAGTGCTGACACCCAGACCATTACTGCCAGGTATGAGTAAGAGGCCCAAACTCAGTTTCCAGGAGGGGCACGTGTATTTGACTGAATGGAAACCCTGTGCTGTCATGTGGACCGGGTGGGGGTGCAGGTGGGGTGCTGAGACAGCAGTTGGGTGCCATGCCCCATAGTCCTAGCTCAGACTGTCTATCCCCCAGGACCAGCCAGAGGTGGAATCATGAGGACAGGCCCAGGTTCTTTATCTCTGAAGGGGCCACAGGTCCTGGCTGAGTGAGGCCCACTTTGCATAATTAGAGGCAGGTTGTTGGCTGGAGCTGTGGACCACATCTAAAATGGGAGAAGGTCCAGTGCAGCTTCCATTTCCACCTTGGTCAGCATCGTGGGTGTGCATGAGTTGACAGAAGGTGAGGAAGACATGCAAAGTACATGAACCAGTATCTCCTTGCCTGGGACAAGGTGTGGGAGAGGTGGTTACACTGGGAGGCAAAGTTATAGGCCAAGGAAGCAGGAGGAGCACCCAGAAGAGACCCTGGCTTTGAAGGCTGGCTCCCTTCTAGCTCTGCTGCTCACAGGTCAAGTCAAAGGCCGGCAAGGGAGGTCCCACCAGAAGGAAGCTGAGTTAGGGGAAAATGTACTAGCTTCTCTGAGAACAAGCTGGGATGGACCACAGGGTTCTGGGGTTCTTTCCTGTCCTGAGAGCTACTGAACCTTTGATTCTTTATTCTTTCTTCCCTACAGACAAGCAGTGCAAGTCTAGGCCTTGCCGCCTGGGTAACTCAGGTAAGAGCTGCAAGCTTCTATGGGGCTCAGCTCAAGGATGAGCAGGCTGCCCTGGGGTTGGACTCCTCTCCTGGATGCACATCCGTCTTGAAAGGAAAACAACCCCCTTTTCATCAAAACAAGTAAACCCTCTTAAGCAGACCCCTGTGGGGGTGGTGAACCTCTCTTAGAGGACATATATGTGTGTATGGGGCAGTGGTCATGCAAGCTGACACACCTGCCCCCCAGTCTGGTGCTGCCCCTTTCCCTCACAGGAGGCCACTGATTGGGCCCCAGAGAGATCCGGGCTGCACTGAGGGGATGGAGGGAAGGGCCACTCCCACAGTCCTCCCTGGGCCTTCTCCTTCAGCCGCAGGATCCACTGTCTCTATTACTGCCCCCAGGGCTCCCTTAGACCATCTTCCAAGGTCGAGGTCAGGCCCTGGGTGCTGGAGACCTGGACTCTCATCCAGGCTCTGCCCTAACTCTCTCTCTGACCAATCAATCCCTTTCTGGGCCTCAGTTTTCCTATCTGTATAATAAGCATATAGACTAGATGATCCCCAGGTCCCTTTCAGCTGTGATTCTTTTCTTCCCTTGAATACCTGCTGCACCCGGGCCTGCCTGGGCCTCACTTCCCCAGGTGGGAAGGGGCTTTTCCAGGGAAACCAACTGGAATAGGCTGGGAAACTACAGCCACTACTCCCCCTTGGGCCCCACCTCCCTCCTCCAGGGCTCTGTGAACAGTGGGCAGGAAGGAGCCCCAGCCTCCTCTTTGTCCCCACCATTCTCCATGACACAGTACCACTCAGAGTCCAGGCATCCTCACCACGACCCAGTGGTGTACGCACTGTCATTGCCCCTGTTCTACACATGAGGTTAACTAAGATCCAGAGAGGTGAAGCAACCAGCCCTACACACACAGCTAGTAAGGGGTGGGGTCCAGACAGCCAAACTCTGAACCACCACACTACCTGGCCCCCACCTATCCCCAGACACCATCTCATTTTATCCTTACTGTGTAATAAAATATTGGAAGGGGGAAGAACAGGGAGTATTGCCCTCATTATATAGTAAAGGGAGACCCAGAGACAGAAGTGACCTGCCCAAGGGGACAGAATCAGTCAGTGGCAGAGCCAGGGTCAGAATCCAGATCTCCAGCCTCCAACCAGCTTGAGTGCCGGTAATGTCATCTCAAGCACTGGACAAGGTTAGAATCCCCCCGCCCCCACCGCCCAGTCCACCAGTAATCAGGGGTTGGGCAGAGGGGCAAAGATGAGCGTCACTAGAACCCACTCACATGGCTTCCCCTTGTTCATCCCACCCAGCAATGGCTCATTTGTGTCAGTAGGAGGCAGGGGCACAGACCCTCCTAGGGACCTCTGCAAGGGGACCAAGGGCTCTTTCATCTGCCTGCCGTCCTCCCTGAATTCTTGCTCTCCATCTCTGGCTCCCACTGCACCTTGTGGGTCAGTGTTTCCAGCCCACTCTGCTCATTTCTCATCATGTTTCTTTGTATACCTCATTTTGCCCCGAAACCTCTCTCTCTGCCTCTGTTTTTCCTACAGCCATCGGTCAAGGACCCCCTTCTGCAGTCTGGTCCCTCCTACTGCCGCTCTGGTTCCTTGTCGGGGGAACTTTTCTATAGAGTCCAGGCCTGCCATGATCCATCCAACGCTGAACAGCCCCACCTGCCCAATGTGCTGCCTCGACCTGACATGGGGATATCGGCCTCGCGTGTGTTTTAAGAGCAGCCAGGATCCATGGTGACTCCCTCTGCAGGAAACTCTGGGACTTTCTCTGGCAGCTGCCAGGTTTGCTGATGGAGAATTAAGGGAATCTGGGGACTGAGCCTTCCCCAAGGCTTTAAGAGTGAGTCACTGAATGGGGGTGGGGGTCTCTACAGCAGGCAACCACTCATTTGGAGATTGGAGATTGGAGATTGAAGATTAAACTAGTTTGGGAAAGATTGGGGAGGAAAGCACTTGGCCACGGTATTTGCTGATGTTGCTCAAATGGCTCACATGTGCACCTGGAAAGCTCCTTTTCACTCTTCCAGGAAGCCTTCTCGGACCTCTCCCAGCTGGCTGGGTTAGGGGCCCTGCCTCTTTGCTCCCACAGGTCCCTGGCTGCTTCCCTACACCACGTGTCAATGTTTGTCTTCCATGTCAGACTGTGAGCTTCCTGAGGGCAGGGACTGGGTCTAAAGCACAGATGTAGTGCCAGACAGTGTGGGAAGTCAGAAAGGAACAAACACCTTGTGAATGGCTCATCTCTGCATTGCCCCACCTTGGCCACTTTCAAGCTCTCTGAATGTCAGTGTGTGGGAATGATGTGGACTGACTCCAGCTCCAGAGGGCAGAGAGCAGGGACAGCATTAGGTCCTCTGCCAGGGTCTCAACTGAATGCTCAGTTGAATTCTTGTCAGCAAAGACATAATTTCTGCCCTGATTTATGCATCCTAAGGCTCCTGTCTCTAGAGAGACAAACCTGGATCCCCAACTTCCACTACCATAGGCCCCAAGGGACATTAAAGAGGTGCTAGGCACACACTTTCTTTATTATGACTTGGGGCTTTGGGGCCAAATCCTCATGTGGCCTCCTGTTCTGGAAATGAGAGAATGAATCCTTAATCCCCCTCCCTGAGTCCCTAGGCAGGGACAGGCACGATCAAGTCCCAAACACAACAGCCACCGAGGAAGGAAGAGAAGACAAGGAAACACGGTCGTTCTGTTTCTCCGGTAGCTTGCACTCTTGCCACCAAAATCTCTAACAAGCAGCATCAAAATTCAATTCAGTCCTTCCAGACTGCGTTCCGACCTTGGCCCTTCTCAGAATTCCTCTTCTGTAGGAATTAGGGGAGTGGCAAGCTCTGGATTTCCCTTAAAGTTTAAGGCATATAGACAAGTGATCCCTGTGGTTTGTGAAGTCAGCAGTGCTGATCCTGGAGAGAGGGCGTCCCCGGCTCTCAGGCACAGTGGGGAGAGACTGGGTGGCCTATCCGAGAGCCAACCACCACCTGGCCTTTCCATCCCAGTCTGGAGGGGCTGTGGCTGCACCAGACCCCTGGGACTCACAGGGCCCGCACCAGCACCAGGAGGCTCATGACCAGGGCCATGGAGAAGAAGATGCCCAGGAAGAAGCGATCCATGACACGGGCCAGCCGCTTCCAGTCCTCATGGCGGCGCTGGGCAGCCCGGTGGCTGTGAAAGGTGTTCGCGATGGTAGCTACGTGGCGCAGTAGGGCTTCCTGACGGCACAGACACCGTGGCTCGCGGCAAGGAACTGCCAGAGGGCGAGCACCTCCGTCAGGAGGCTGGGGACTGAGGGGTGACTCAAGTGGCCTAGACTGCCCACAGGGCTCCCCTCGTTCCCGCACGCACAAGCCCCTTGCCAGGTGTCCCAGCAGGAGGGCCCGAGCCCAGGATGGCACTGGTCGGGCACTGGGACCACAGTAGTGCAGGTTCATGATAAGGATGGTGAGCGCCGTGGAGAATGTGACCATGGTCATGGTGGCCATGTAGTACTTCCCTGCAAGAGAGAGAGTGAGCTGGGGCCCAAAACAAGAACTCAGGGAGCCTGAGCTTGCCCACCGCCTCAACACAAACAGGCACCAGCTCACCCGCCGTGAGGCTCTCAGGACCCTCCAAACCCAATGGATGGATCCAGGAAGGAGGTTAAGGGCCAAGATCTCCTCATCCCCTATTCTTACAAGTGAGTTCTCAGAAGCTACCTGCTGCCTAATTGTTCTCCTCACTGCTGGACGCTGCACTCCCCCACAGTCCGTGAAAAGTCACACTCTCAGATGGTACACGCACAATCTGGGGCAAGTTACTGATCCTTCTGGCACAACTGGGATAACAGAACCTACCTCACAGGTTTGTGGTGGTGCCTCTCTGAGTTAATAAAAAAATGTCAAGTGCTTAGGAGAGGGCCTGGCACACAGCCAGAACTCAAGGCGTTTTGCCTGTTATGACAGGTGAGGGGTGGGGTGTCCTTCCTGGAAGGGGCCTACTCCTCTCCCCTCAATCTCTGAGGCATGCACCCAGGACGCGCCCGCCTCCCGCACGGAATCGGCGCTGCTCTGCTAGGCCGTCCAGCTCCCGCTCCCCCGCCGCGCCCCGGTGGAGGGTGGAGACCGGTGAGCAGCGGCCGGGGTGGGGGACAGTCTCCGGGCGGGGACGGCTCTCTCCGCACCCCCTCACTCTCCCCACCCCGCCACCGCCCAGCCCCGCGCCCTCGCGGCTCACCGATGAGTGGCACGCTCTCGGCCGGCGGCATGCTCTCGGCCAGCAGCAGCTGAAAGACGGTGAGCGCCAGCAGCACGGTGACGCCGAGCGACACCTTCTCGCCCGAGTCGGCGGGCAGGTGGAAGGCGAGCGGCGCGAGCAGCGAGATGAGCACGCAGGGCAGCAGCAGGTTGCACACGTAGGCGGCGGCGCGGCGGCGCAGCAGCAGCGTGAAGGTCACGTCGGGGTAGGGCTCGGAGCAGCAGCCGTAGGTGAGCACGCGCCGCCGCGCCGGCATGCCCAGCACGCGCCACTCCACGTTCTCCACGAAGTCGGCCAGGCTGGCGGCGGCGCCGCGCGGTCGCACGTCCAGCTGGTGCCCGCCGTGCGTCCACGAGCCGAACGTCAGGCCGCAGCGCTGCGCGTCGAACGGGAAGGCCGACACGTCCACGCGGCACGAGCTGCGCGTGATGGCCGGCGCGTCCCAGCGCACGGCGCCGTCGTGCCGCAGAACCACGTTGGTGCTGGCGGAGGCCGGCGGCTGTGCGTCCGCCCTGCGGGGCAGGCGGGGCGGGGCTCCCTGAGGCGGAGGCCGGGCGGACCCCTGCAGGGACCCTCTGACCCCAGGGGTCCTGTGGCTACCAGGGGCCGCGCAGAGGAGAGAGGGGGTGGCAGAGAGGGACCTTTGTGCCTTCAGAGGCTTAGAAGGGGTGGCGCCTGCTGGGCCCAAAGAGACAGATCTAGGCCAGGGCAGTGTGAAAACACAACTGTAAAAGTTGGCACCGGGGTGCTTAGTGTGATCTGCGAATCTCCTAGAGGGCCCCCGGGGAGAATATGCAGAGCCGTATGTTGTCTGGGAAACACAGAACTGGTTTAGGTCATAAAGGAATGCTCCAGAGGGTTAGGTCCTGGAGGAAGTTACCCTAGGCAGGCCCTCGGGGAGTCCTCAGAGACTTGGAGCCCGCCTGCAAGGGAGGAGTTTGCCATCGAGAGGCACTTGTGCCCCAGATCCCTCTCTGTGAGAGATACGGAACTGGCCCTGGACCACACAGTGGGTTCCCAGGAGGCATTCAGCCTGGGTTGGCTTGGGACAGGTTGAAGAGGGGGTGTCATGGAGGGGCTGTGAGCTCCTGGCAGCTTAGGAGCGTCTGGGGGAAAAGCTTCCAGGGCAGCGGGCTAACCAGGTTGGGTTGGGGGGTTGGGGAATCAGTGCATACCTAGAGCCCAGGGCAACCGTAGGGAGGGGCTCGGAGAAGGGAGGGGCCAAGGCAGGCCGTACTTGTTGTAGAGTACGATGTCCGGCCGCCACACGAGGCTGCTGGGGATGCGGATAGCATCCAGGCCACCATAGGCGTCGGGGTCCCATCGTAGGTAGGCATCTGTCCACTCCTGTCGGATCCACAGGTACAGGGTCAGCACCTGGTTCCGCTCATCCTAGTCGGGGGCAGGGAGTGGGCACAGATGTGGACGCATGTATATGCACACCCTTCCCTGTGTGTACACACTCACCTACAGAGCTCGAGACGGCACCCACAAACCCAGCTGGCTCACAGGCCAGTTCCTACCCCGGCCTGACCTTACTATGTGACTTTGGCAGTTTCTTTTCTTCTTTAGGCCTCAGTTTCCTTAGTAGTTACATGGGTGATAATCCCTGCTAGGCAGGAGCGTCAGTGTGCAAAGTGGTGGGCACACTGTGGGCACCCAGCAGTTAGTATCTGCTGTTATTGTTGTTAATATTAACATTTATAGAAATGCTTGGAGAATAATCCCAGTCTCTCATTACCCCCACCCCCACCCCGTTCCTCGACACTACCACCACAACACACCATGTCGATGATCTGGGACAATGTCACCTCCAGGGTCA
Organism: Mirounga angustirostris; assembly: GCF_029215605.1. Taxonomy (NCBI): domain Eukaryota; kingdom Metazoa; phylum Chordata; class Mammalia; order Carnivora; family Phocidae; genus Mirounga; species Mirounga angustirostris. The sequence goes on from NW_026991721.1 coordinate 57,260,906, forward strand.
CGTTCAGAGCCTGGTCTGTGTCTGCCACAGGTCTCAGGGCATTTGTATAGTTGGTGAAGAGGTCATGGAAGAGCTTTCGAGCCAGCCTGCCCTCGGCTCCCAAGCACTCTGGGGGACCAGGAAGAAGGGTTGTCCATCTGAGACCCTTGGCCAGGGGCCTCTGCTCACACCCTCCACCCGCGCAAGGCTGGGGCCCTGTCACCTGCTCTGCTATCTCACGGCCACCTGACTGGTCCTCCTGAGGTCTGCTCTGTCCATCTAGCTGTGGCTCTCGTTCCTCCCTGGACTGCCTCCGCGGAAGAGTGATGTGGAGGCCGAGGAGGGAATTGCTGCTGTCTTCTGGAGCAAGGCTGACAGATTTCTTCCCCACCCTTTCCCTTCCTAAGGACATGGGTTCTGCCTGCCCTACTGCAAATGTCAGAGGGGCCCAAACAGGGGACAAGAGTCCCGCCTCTCCCCCAGGTATTGTGAACCCCATTGCCACCAGCCCCTGCTGTCTCTCAAACCTGTTTCCACTTATCCAGCTGCACATCTATGGATTTCTTCAAAGCTTCTGATGCTCTGGGCCATTCCGTCCTGAAAACACTCTCTTCCCTAGGCTTCTGTGACACACCACATTGTCTTCAGCCCCTGACTCAAGTATTGTTCCCCAGAATCCTGTCGTTGGCTTTTTTTTTTTGTAGCCCAGATTTTTCTCCTGAGCTCCAGACCCATAAATACAACAGTTCACTCCTGAATGTCCTATTGGCACCTTAAACTCTGTAGGTCCAAAATATGAACTCATTTCCTGCCCCCCTGAAACCTGTTTTTGGTTCTGTGTTCCCCCTCTCAGCAAAGCACCCATCCCCCCCACCGTGACCTCTGCCAGAAATCTGGGAATTATCCTTCCTTTCTGCCCCCTCCCCCTGCAACCCAACTGGTACCCAGGTCCTGTCAGCCATGCTGCTGGGCATCCTTTGAATGTCTAGTCGCCCCCGCAGCTTGAGTGGACCCAGCAGCAGCCTCCTCATGGCTCCTGCTGCGGGTGCAGCCTCTCTAAGCATCCCCCACATTTCTGAGATCAGGCCTTTAAACACTCAAGTCTGACCAGGCCGGTAGCTGCTTAAAACTATTCAGTGGCTCCTCATTGCCTGCTGGATAAAGTCCAAACTCAGCCTGGCATTCAACGTCCTTCATGATCTGCCCCACCCCTACCCCCTGGCTTTTCCATCACTGCTGTCACTCCAGGCAGGCAGGTCCCCTGTCATCCTCCTCAGCACCTCCATCCTCCGTGCTACCCAGATAGAGCGCTTGTGCCCAGAACAGTAGTAAAGAGAAATCGGATGTGGAGAGAGATTTGGGGGGAAGGGAACAGCCGCAGGGCCCAGAGAGACAGGGCTGGTTTACTGCACGTCACACCTGGAAGCGGTAAGAACAGAAACAGAAGGCCCAGGCTGGAGACAGAGAGACCGAGGCTGAGGCGGTGGCTCCTGAGTCCCATGGTCCTGCCACAGCAAGAGGTAGGGCAGGTCTCTGGGTGTGAGCCTCGGGACCGGACTGAGGGCAGCATCAGGCCTTGCTGGCAAGGATGGTGTGGATGATACCTGGAAGTAAGAAGTAAGACTGAGATCTCTGCTGGGCCCTGTGGCCCTTCCAGTTCTCTGACCCTCTTATTTGTACCTGCCCTTGGATTTTAGTACTTGATCTTGGCATCTGCTCATTCTCCTCCGCTGGTCCTTGCCTCTTCTGGCCTCTGTCCCTGCCCTTGTCTCTATCCCCCTCCCCCCTTTCCTCTCACTCAGCCCCTCTGTCTCCATTTCCTTGTGTCGTTTCCTCTGGAACTCTTTCTTGCTCTTTGCCTCTTTGACTTGGGTCTTCCTTCCACTCTCTTCCTTTCTCCTTCTATTTCAGCCCCCTAACTTCCTTTCTCTGTCCCCCATACCTGGACTCCGGATGAGCCTGGCACATTCTCAGCAGGACAGGGGCAGGGACTCTCCATCAGCCCTGAGCCCTCTGAGGCACAGAGCTGTAGGCCCCTCCCCTTTGCCCTTTTCATTAGCTTATTTACAGGGTTGGGACACCTGTGCCCATGGGAACAGAGCAACTGAAGCTGACACCTCAGGTTACTGGGACCTGAATTATTCAAATTGTAATGCAGCACCCAGGCTCAGCTCAAGGCCAGCGTGGGGCGTTGGAGGGCAGAGATCCTGGGGTCAGGATCTGCAAAAGACTGGGTGTGAGGGTGTGAGGGGCCAGAGCCGTGGATGGTGTTTCCTCCTAGCTCTGCCACCATTGCTGGATTCTTTTTTTTTTTTTTTTAAGATTTCATTTATTTATTTGTCAGAGAGAGAGGGCACAAGCAGGCTCCCAGCTGAGCAGGGAGCCCGATGCGGGACTCGATTCCAGGACCCTGGGATCGTGAGCAGAGCTGAAGGCAGACGCCTAACCGACTGAGCCACCCAGGTGTCCCCATTGCTGAATTCTTGAGGCTCCCTGTATTTTTTAAAAATTTAGTTAAATTCCGTTAATTAACATATAGCATATCATTAGTTTCAGAGGTAAAGTTCAGTGATTCATCAGTTGCATATAACACCCAGTGCTCATTACATCACGTGCCCTCCTTAATGCCCATCACCCAGTTACCCCATCCCCCCACCTGCTTTGAGGCTCCCTTTAGATTGTCACCTCTGCCTTCAGTGAGAGATGGAGCACATCTGTCCAGGCTAGGCACTTTGTGCCAAGCAAAGCACTCCTGTCCTGGTGGGAATGGGGATAAGCCTTAGCTGAGCTTGTGGCTCCAGGTGGCCCCACAGAGCGGGAGATGCAGCTCACATCCTCATCTCCAACTCCCTACAGCCATCCTGGTCTGAGTCTCAGTGTTCTCCCCACTGTTCTTTGTTCTGTGTTCTCCCTCTCAGCAAAGCACCCATCCCGCCCCCCCCTCCCCGCCATGACCTCAGCCAGAAATCTGGGAATTATCCTTCCTTTCTGCCCTCTCCCCCTGCAACCCAACCAGTACCCAGGTCCTGTCAGCCATGCTGCTGGGCATCCTTTGAATGTCTCACCCATGCCCAAACACCATAGGTGACATTGGGTAGCAGGGAAAACACAGGCTTTACAGGCACTTTCAGCTCTGTCTTATGAGCTGTTTGACCTGGGCAAGATACTGAAACTCCCTGGGTTTGTTTTCTCACACAGGATAATGGAATTAACAGTCCTCACTTCAGAAGGTATAAAGATTAAAGGAGACAAGCAGTAACACAAGGCAAGTGCCTAGCATATTGCCTGATGCACAGTAGTCAACCAAAGGTATTTATACTATAATCCCAGTGAGTTAGTTCGAATATTCTATCTTCAGGAACACACACTTAGATTCACAAGCCCCCAGCCCCTGGCAACCACTATTCTAGTTTCTATCTCCATGATTTTGACTTAATAACTCATGTGAGTGGAATCATGTATTTGTCATTTTTTAAAAAGATTTTATTTATTAGAGAGAGAGAAAGTGTGTGAGCAAGAGAGAGAGCACAAGCAGGGGGAGGGGAAGAGGGAGAGGGAGAAGCAGACTCCCTGACGAGCAGGGAGCCCGATGTTGGACTCGATCCCAGGACCTTGGGATCATGACCTGAGCCAAAGGCCGACGCTTAACTAACTGAGCTACCCAGTCACCTCTAAATCACATATTTGTTTTTTTCAGGTCAGCTGATTTCACTTTGCATAATATCTTCAAGATTCATCCATTTGGGGGCGCCTGGGTGGCCAGTTGGTTAAGCGTCTGCCTTCAGCTCAGGTCATGATCCCAGGGTCCTAGGATTGAGCCCAACATCGGGCTCCCTGCTCCGTGGGAAGCCTGCTTCTCCCTCTCCCACTCCCCCTGCTTGTGTTCCCTCTCTAGCTGTCTCTCTGTCAAATAAATAAAATCTTAAAAAAAAAAAGATTCATCCATTTTGTTACATGTCAGAACTTCCTTATTTTAAGGCTGTATATATTTTATTGGATGTATATACCACATTTTCCTTATCCATTCATTCCCTGAGGAATACTTAGGTTGCTTCCACATTTTAGCTAGTGTGAATAATGCTGCTCCGTATGGAAGTAGAAATATTTCTTCAAGACTTTGCTTCAGTTCTTTTGGATTATATACCCAGAAGTGGAATGCAGCACCAGGTCATATGATAATTCTATTTTTTATATTTTGAGGAATTGCTATACTACTTTCTACAGTGGCTATAATATTTTTTTCCCCCACCAACAGGGTACAAAGATTCCCATTTCTCCACATCCTTACCAGGAGCTGTTATTTTATTTTGTTTGTTTTTATACTAGCCATCCTAACGGGTATAAGGTGGTATGTCACTGTATTTGATTTACATTTCCATAATAACTAGTGGTTGAGCATCGTATCATGTGCTTATTGGCCATTTGTATGTCTTCTTTGGAGAAATGTCTATTCAAGTCCTTTGTCCATTTATTAAATTGGGTTTTGTTGTTGTGTTCTAGGAGTTCTCTCTGTATTCTGGATATTAATTCCTTATTGAGGTATATAATTTGCAGATGTTTTCTTCCATTCTATGGGTTGCTTTTTACTCAGTTGATTTATTTTTTTGGTGAACAAAATTTTAAATATTTTTTAAAGTCCAATTTGTCTATATATTATTTTTTTTGCCTGCACTTTGAAGTCATATCCAACAAATAATTGCCATATCCAATGTTGTGAAGCTTTTACCCTATGTTTTCTTCTAAGAGTTTTATAGTTTTAGTTCTTACGTTTAAGTCTTTGACCCATCCTTAATTTTTGTGAATGGTGTTTAGATAAAGGTTCAACTTCATTTCTTTGCATGTGGATATCCAGTTTTCCTAGCATCATTTGTTGAAAAGACTGTCCTTTCTCCCATTGAATGGTCTTGGCACCCTTATCAAAAATCATTTGACCATATATGTAAGGGTTTATTCCTGGGCTCTCTGTTCTAGTCCATTAGCCTATATGTCTGTTTTTATGCCCATACCACACTGTTTTGATTACTATGGCTTTGTAGTAAGCTTTAAAGTCAGGAAATGTGAGTCCTCCAGCTTTGTTCTTTCTCAAGACTGTTTTGGTAGGGTATGACTATAAAAGGATAGGAAGAGGGAGTTTTTTGGGTGACAGAACATTTTATTTTATTTTTTTAAAGATTTTATTTATTTATTTGAGACAGAGAGAATGAGAGACAGAGAGCATGAGAGGGAGGAGGGTCAGAGGGAGAAGCAGACTCCCTGCCAAGCAGGGAGCCCGATGCGGGACTCGATCCCGGGACTCCAGGATCATGACCTGAGCCGAAGGCAGTCGCTTAACCAACTGAGCCACCCAGGCGCCCCGACAGAACATTTTATATTATGACTATGGAGTGGTTATACAAATCTGTATGTGTTAAAATTAACAGAAATGCATACCAAAAGAAAAGTGAATTTTCCTATATAATAACATAAAATATAGAATTAAAATCAATTTAGTTGGTTCATAACTAATGTCATGCAGGTTTACTGTACCTGCCAAAGAAGAAAGATAAGACTTAAGAGTGAGTGGTTGGTATTTGGTGTGAGGGTGAAATATATATTCTTTTTTCCTGTACCATTTTCCTCAATAATTATTCAGTCTTTTGGGGGCACAAGAAATTACACTTAAAAATAATGTTTTGCAGGGGCACTGGCTGGATCATTTGGTAGAGCATGCAACTCTTGATCTCGGGGTCATAAGCCCCACGTTTGGGATAGAGTTTACTTAAAAAAAAAGTTTTGCAGAATACCTCAAGGGCAAAATAAAGGCTAACTTCAAGAGTGCCTCAAAACAGCAAGGAAGTAGTGCACATACAGGAGACCCAAGAGTTAAACATGCTTTTTATCTGTTTAGCTTCAATTTGCAAAATAACACATTTGGGATTCATTTACATATGACACACAATTCAAATTCTTGGGGCACCTGGGTGGCTGAGTTGGTTAAGCGTCTGCTCAGGTCATGATCCCAGGTTCTGGGATTGAGCTCTGTGTTGGCGTTGGGCTCCTTGCTCAGCAGGGAGTTTGCTTCTCCCTCTCCCTCTGCCCCTCCCCCTCACTTGTGTGCTCTCTCTCAAATGCCAGTCAAGAGGGTTCTTGGTTTCACACGGGATAAAAATCAAATTTGAGCCAGCAGGTGGTGAAAGCAATTTATTAAAGATATATACATAGGGAGAGAGAGAGAGTATCTGGGAGACTTAGAAAGAAAAAGTAAATGAATTTCATCTTTGTTCAGGGCCTGGGGGTTTTACTGGGGATGGTGGTCTAGTGTATGTGTCCTCTCAGGCATTCAGGAACTGGTTAGAACAAAGACGAGGGCCCAGGTGTTATTGCTTGGAGCCAGGAGGTCTTGGTGTTGGGATGTCTGGCTCCCGTGGTGTGGAATGCACATGATAGCTTCCTCTGGTCATTCTCACCTGGTCCTTCCTTAGATGTTATTTATTCTAGAGAATCATTAACTCTCCGTCCCTTACAAGGAGGATATAGGCTATTTGCATTACAAAGCATGTGTAAAGTGCATTGGTGGTGCAGGTCCAGCAAGAATAGAAGCCAGAAAAGTAGCAAAAGAAAAAAACCCAGCTCTTTCTCTCCTGGGGTCCCTTCAGTTTCCCTGTCTCATTTCCGTAGTATAGTCTCTGACTAAAGACTGATGTGTAAATTGGTGTTTACCTGAAAAAAAAAAGCTAAAATATTTCTTATAACATATTTACTGTATTTTGGGGTGAAAATGTTATATTGAAAAAAAATCCAAAAGTTTGTGGGTAACTTTTAAGAAGCAGTGGGGGTGGTGGGGGTGGGAACACAAAGTAAAAAAAAATTAACTGCACAGTAACTATATGATTTAAGTCTCTATTTTGAAAATAATGAATCAACACATACAAAAAGACAAGGGATATACAATAATGAAATAATGACTCTTAGCCCTGATTATCATTAGGTGGAAGGTTGATGGGAAGTTATATAAAGGGTGAATAAGATTGACAACACCTAAATCAATAATCTTTTTTTTTTTTTTTTAGATTTTATTTATTTGACAGAGAGAGACACAGCGAGAGAGGGAACACAAGCAGGGGGAGTGGGAGAGGAAGAAGCAGGCTTCCCGCGGAGCTGGGAGCCCGATGCAGGGCTCGATCCCAGGACCTGGAATCATGACCTGAGCCGAAGGCAGATGCCCAACGACTGAGCCACCCACGCGCCCCCTGGTTCTCGAATCTAAAGGACAAATGACCCAGTTACTTTAACAAAGGGCATTAAAAAAAGGGGGGGGAAGAACATTGGTAATAGATTAAGATACTTGAGACTTAAAAAAAAAAATCAAATGTAAAGTGTGGACCATGTTGAGATCCTAATTCAAACAATTCAACCATGGGGTGCCTGGGTGGCTCAGTTGTGTCTGACTCTTAATTTCAGCTCAGGCCATGATCTCAGGGTTGTTGGTTCGAGCCCGGCATTGGGCTCCACACTCAGCATGGAGTCTGCTTGAGATTTTCTCTCTCCCTCTGCCCTTCCACACCATGCTCATGCAGGTTCTCTCTCTCTCAAAAATAAATAAATCTCAAACAATTCAACCATAAAAATATAGTTTGAGACAAGTGGGGAAATTTGGAAATGCAGAGGGCATTAGTTGCTATCTAGGAATTATTGTTAATTTTGTTGGTAGGACAAGGGTGCTGTGACTGTGTTTAAAAAAATTTACCTGTTAGTGGGGTGGCTGGGTGGCTCAGTCGGTTAAGTCTCTGACCCTTGATTTCAGCTCAGGTCATGATCTCAGGGTCATCAGATTGAGCCCCACATCAGGCTCTGCCCTGGGTGTAGAGCCTGCTTAAGATTCTCCCTCTCCTTCTGCCCCTCCCCCCATTCACACATGCCGTCTCTAAAAAAAACAAACAAAAAAAATCACCTGTTAGAAATGCTTAGATATTGATGAAATGATCTGCCTTAGAAATACCATTGTGGGGTGGGTAGAATAACAATGGAGGTAAAGATTAAGTAATATTGGAGGATTGTCACAAGTGTTCATTGTGGATTCATTATACCATTTTACTTTTTCATAGGTGAAAATCCCTACAGTAAAAGGTTAAAAAAAACCCTTAGGAAAACATAAGAAATGAATGCAGAAATCAATACATTACAATACAGAACTCTGGTAAAATTGGGTCAATAAGAGGAAGAGCTGATTCTTTAAAACGGAACAAAAAATCTAGAGTAATTTTCTGTTAATACAAAGTAGCAACTGAATCAAAGAGTAAAACATCTGAAAAGCGCAGCTACTCTGCAGGCCTTGGTTTGGCTAATCCAACATTTAATCTCCAAAATTTTCCTGACTTTGATTTTGGCATTACTCCAGCACTCTGCCAAGGAAATACACTTATTTTGGATGTTGTATGATTCTACAAGTCTGTTGAGTTTTGAGAAAATGGATTCCTGCTTTTAGATTATTTAGAAACTTAAAATTTTTTTATTTTTTTTTAGAGAAATACTATTTTTTTTTAAAGATTTTATTTATTTGACAGAGAGAGCGAGAGAGGGAACACAAGCAGGGGGAGTGGGAGAGGGAGAAGCAGGCTCCCCACTGAGCAGGGAGCCCGACGTGGGGCTCGATCCCAATCTTTATCATTAACTTTGGTGGGTTTTTTTGTTTTTTTTAAGATTTTATTTATTTGACAGAGACACAGTGAGAACGGGAACACAAGCAGGGGGAGAGGGAGAGGGAGAAGCAGGCTTCCCGCAGAGCAGGGAGCCCGACGCGGGGCTCAATCCCAGGACCCTAGGATCATGACCTGAGCCAAAGGCAGAGGCTTAACGACTGAGCCACCCAGGCGCCCCTATCATTAACTTTGAACTGTAACTTGTCTCTGATGTAACACAGCTGCTATGAGAAACATTTGACTTAGAGCCATATATATATATATGAAATACTAGTTTTAAGAGTAAATACTGCCCATATTCACAATTCTTAACACTTCTAAAGGCTAACCATTTCTATAGCACACTCTCTTTTCACAAAACACCTCTCACAAGGAAACCACAACAGGACTTCTTTGCCAGAAGCCCAGCAATGCTCTGTGACTCAGGTTCACAGTCAGTAATGGAGGGAGATTCCCAGGAGTTACCCTTGTCCTTGGGGTTCTAAATTAAAGGGAAGCCCCAGATCCACTCTGCTTTATCTCCAAATTCCTCCATGTCCCAGTATCTTTGGCCTAATCTTAACTGGAATTTGCTCACACCTTCAGTTTAACAGAAAAAAAAAAAAAAAAAATCCAAATAGTACACATCAGACTTAATCATTCCCTCTGGAAAACAGCTGTGTTTAGCAGCAACATTCATGATCATCATCCCCTTTACACAATGGAAAATGAAATTAAGAGTGAAGTGTGACCCGAGATTTAAAAACAAACAAAACCCCCAGAATAAAGAGCCAGGCTTTGAATCCTAAGTATATTCCTAAGGGCAATGAGACTCTTCCCCTATCCCCCACTGGGAAGCCAAGCACATAAATATATGCTTATAAATGTATTTATATAAATATAAGCAGTCAGGGGCACCTGGGTGGCTCAGATGGTTAAGCGTTTGCCTCTGGCTCAGGTCATGATCCCAGGGTCCTGGGAATTGTGAATATGGGCAGTATTTACTCTTAAAACTAGTATTTCATATATATATATATATGGCTCTAAAACTCATCAGGCTCCCTGCTTAGCGAGGAATCTACTTCTCCCTCTCCCTCTGCTGCTCCCCCTTCCCCCTCCTCAAGCTCTCTCACTCTCTCAAATGAATGGATAAAATCTTTATATATGTATAAGTAGTCAGGATTAATTAATAGTCTCGACCCCCTCACCCTAAATTTGCCCTAATAAATTTAGCCTTTGACTGTTCTTTCTTTAACCCATGACCCATCTCCCTTTAGACTGCAAATCAACTGAGGCCACTGTAAAGATCCTTGGAGTAAGAAGGCTCAAAAAACACAAAGGGAAAGCCAAGAGCAGGAATGCTATAAACATTTTATTTTTTTAAGAAAGTAGCTTCAGAAAAAGAGGAAAATAATCTAGATCATTTATTTATATATATATATACTTTTTAATAAAAACCTTTACATAATCTTCATGCATAAAGACCCAGAGGTGGCCATGTTGTCCATGACAGCCCTAATACCAGCTGTCGCAGGCCTTTACCTGGGACTCCCCACAGCTGAGAGCAGTGTAGCAAAGGCCCTCCTCTTGCCCGTAAAGTCCAGCTCCTTGCCTGCCTCAGTAATGGTTCTATGTTCTGGGACTGGAGACAATGGGTAGGAAATGCTTTGGGCTAGAATAGGAAGGACAGGGAGGGCTACCCAACCTGCCATGTTTTATCCAAACTCTTCAGGCAAATCCAGACACGAAGCCTGGCAAGATGACTGAAAACCAGGGACCAAACTGAATTCTGGAGCTTCCCAGGGACATGGAGTCTGTGACCAAGAGTTCCTGCACATAGTAGGAAAGGTCTGATGTTCATGGAACATTCAAGGCAGGAAGAAACAAGCCTTGAAGATTCATCCCTCCATGGCAGGCACTCACTTCTACCCTATATGAGTCAGAAATGACTATGTTCTGCTTCCTAACTCAGTCCAACCCTCTTTTGACTCTAAACAGTGTTAACTCAAAAACCTACTTAAGAGACAAATTCTCCTTCCTTCTGTGGATAGTTTATCTGTTAAGGAAGGACAGTCCTTGATCAACACATTTGTCCTAGTATAAAAGGGCTGAGGTAGGAGTAGGGTAGCAGGTTGGCACAGAGGGTCACAAGATCCAGAACAGCTGAGGGGGGGAAAGGATTCCCTGGTTCTCTGGAGGGAATTCTGCGAAAGGTATTTTATTGACCATGTTTTAGAAAGGCGAGGGGGGGGGGCGGGGAGAAGAATGGTCTTAAAGATGGTAAAAAAGAGACTTGGCTCATTTTTTGGGTTCTAAAAGCCCTTAGTCTTTGTTCAGTATTAAGAAAAGCCCTGAACAAATGGAGGATGCTGCTTGGGGCAGCAGGAAAAGAGGATGGATTCCATAGCCAACCAAGAGAATGGCAAACAGTGCCAATCAACTCAATGCAGGGGATCTCTGTGTGGTGAGTGTGAATGAGCATGTGAGTGTGGCGGGAAGAACTTGGGGTTCACTGGCTCCCAACAGTCAATTCTCGCAGGTAGGACTGTGTGAGGCCGCGCAGTTCCTCCAAGGCATAGTCCTCAGGCATGGGGAGCTGGCCAACGTGGGGAGCCAAGAGGCCCAAAGGGACTCGCTGAGGGTCTGGTGTTGAGTCGGAGGTTGTTTCAGGGGCACGCTGAAGGCTCCATACCACCCGCAGCAGGTTGGCTGCACGTTTGGCCATGTCTGGAGAGAAAAAAAATGAAGTGGGCATCAAGGATGCGGGGTGGCAAGGGTGGGCATCGGGGCAGAGGTATAATAATTGTAAAGACAGGAAGCAAGCAGGCAGGAAGCAGGGAGAGTCTGGAGGCTTACCTGACTGGGCCAGGAGATCCTTGGCATTGTAACACTGCATCTGCTGTATGCGACTGCACAGTGAGATCACTTTGGCATGTAACTGCTCCAGCTCATAAACTGAGCAATCCACCTACAAAGGAGCAGAGAAACCAATTAGGTCAAGAAGAGCTCCCATCACCCCAATTCCATCCACAGAATGACTATGCAAAACTCTGAAACAACAGGAAAAAACGCAGGAGGCTGGCAGGCAGTGTCATGTCACCACTCTCCAGCCTAATCACTGAGGACAAAACACAACCTCAGCAGTAATCCACAAGAGGCAAGTAACACAGTATACAAAGCCTTGAACTGGGCAAGCTTTGAGACCAGCATATCTTAAGAGCTTGACCACTATCTTCAGTGTCATCCCCATTACATCCTTTTCCCTACCACATGGTAGCCAGAGTGAGGTTTCTAAAAAGCAAGTCTGTATTTTTTTTTTAAGTCTATTTTTTTCTTTTCTTTTTTTTTTTTAAGATTTTATTTATTTATTTGAGACAGAGAGAATGAGAGAGAGAGAGAGCACATGAGAGGGGGGAGGGTCAGAGGGAGAAGCAGGCTCCCCGCCGAGCAGGGACCCAGATGTGGGACTCGATCCAGGGACTCCAGGATCATGACCTGAGCCGAAGGCAGTCACTTAACCAACTGAGCCACCCAGGCGCCCAAGTCTATTTTTTTAAGTAATCTCTACCCCCACCATGAGGCTTGAACTCACAACCCCAAGATCGAGTCACATGCTCTTCTGAGTCAGCCAGGAACCCTGTTTTATTCTTTACTTACATTTTGAATATTTTCAGCAGCATCTTATTCCTGTTTGTCTCACATATGACTCTTGGTTGGCCCCCCCTCTCAAACTCTTACATTAAACCACCCTACTTGCTAAGTGTCCTATCATCTCCTCCTTCTCTAAATGCTCACCCAACCCTTCCACGAAGCATCTCTCTCATTGAATCTACTTTTGGGGGGCTTTGCAGAATCTACCATTTAATGCCTCTGCAAGAATTTTTCTTTAAAGATTTATTTATTTATTTATTTGAAGTGGGCGGGGGGTGCACAAGCAAGGGAAGCAGGAGGGGCAGAAGCAGGCTCCCCACTGAGTAGGGAGCCTGATCATGACCTGAGCCAAAGACAGATGCTTAATTGACTGAGACACCAAGGCACCCCAGCCTCTGCAAGTATTCTTTTATCCACAAGAATCAAGTCTTTAACTGGACTTTTAAAGGTGGTAAATACGATGAGGTCTTTGCTCTCAAGAAACTCATAAAAAATAAACTGTGAGAGATAAACCTTGAAGAATCACAAGCTATGCAGATCATTCAAGCAGGGTGATATGGCAGAAAAACTGGATGGTACTTCAGATTGGGAGATCAGAAAAGGCTTCCCTGGGGAGGGTCATATCCTCGTGGAGACCTGAACAACAAGGAGAGGGGCAAGCTTTCTAGGCAAAGAGAACAGCTAAAACTACAAGATGCAAATGCAAAGAAAACTTAGGTGGGTAAAATGCAGAGTTTAAAGAGGAGAAGAAAAAAAAAAAAAAGAGGAGAAGAGAAGAAGATAAAACTGGAGAAGTTTTATAGACTAGAGGATCATAACTGGAGGTCCTCAGTATTGGGAGTCTGTGACCTTGGACTGAGAAACGTAACATTTATTTTTACTAACTTTTTACTAAACATTAGCATTTACTTACTAATGTAGATGTCAAGCAATAACTGAGACTTTGTCATCAACAGACATCACGGCTATTTTCATATTACATTACAGTTGTTAGTGATTTTTAAATATAGTACTTCAAAATTAGAGTAGTTAGGAGATCCACTGCTAGGCTTGTTAAATTTAAGATGTTAAATAAACCACTTATTACCTTAAGTTCTTAATATTTTGATAACTGTATTTTAACATATTGGTTTCCTTTGTAATCCCATGAATTTAAATTTTATGCATTAAAACACATTAGACAGCCATCCATGAGCTTCACCAGACTGTCAAGGAGGTCCATAGCAAAAAAAGGTAAGAATTATTGATGCAGAGCTTTGTAAGACTTGCTAAGGAGCACTTTATTCTAAGTGAAATAAGAATCCACTGGAAGGTTTTAGACGAGAGTGAGATGATACGTCTTGTGTATTAGAAAAATAACTCTGGTTGCTGCATGGTGTCTACTATAGCAAGCCAGGTGAGAGATTCTGTGGCTTTACTACACCTACACGCTCCCCTCTCCACTCCAAACCACCTTATTCAAAGTTCCCTGGACAGTTGCCTGGGTGGCTTAGTCAATTGAGTGGCTGACTCCCGATTTAGGTTTAGGTCATGATCTCAGGGTTTTGGGACTGAGCCCCATGTCGGCATGGAGTCTGCTGGAGACTGTCTCTCTCCCTCTGCACCTCCCCCACTCATTCACGCTTTAAATAAATAAATAAATAAATAAATAAATAAATAAATAAATAAAATGGACAAAATGAATGACTGAATATCTTACAAAACAAAAACCAAGTCCCCTGGAAGCACTATCATCTCTCTGATCTCTAGACTCATACTCATGCTATTCCCTCTGTTGAAATGTTCTGTCCCACCCATCCTCCTTTTTCATCCTTAGGGAGCTTAGGTGCCACTTCTAGAAAGTCTTATTGACTCCCTCAGACTGGGTTAGGTACTCCGTTTATGTGCTGCTACAAAACATTCTTTGCTTAATCCCTACACTTTCCATTCTACAGTAACTGCTGGCTTACCCATATATATATCTTCCTCACCAAAATTATTACTTTGGTAAGGGCAAAACATATACTGCTGCTTACCTTTATATCCCCCAAATCCACCAGTGCTTGGGACATAGTAAGTTCTCAAAAACTAGGTTATATAAATGTATTAATATTCAACTAGGAAAGAGTTTTCTTCAGTGATAATAGAGGTGATGCTCTTAATTTTTAGAAGTATAGCAAATAATATTAATTTATCCTAAAAGTGTAACAAATAATAAATTATGCATATTATATGCCCAGCGCTGTGTTAGTAGGGATTTTGATAAGGATAACAGATAACAATTACTAAGCACTTAATATATATAGTCTGCTAAAACACTTTAAGTATATTTTAATCGTTACGACAACTGTCAGATATCTATGATAATCTGTGCTCCACCTGCCCCCCCCACCCCCACTTTTCAGAGGAGACAAAGAGAGGCTAATTTATTTGCTTAAGGTCACATAGCTAGTGAGGGAGGGAACCATGAATTGAACCTAACCGTTTGGCTACAGAACTTGATTCTTACCCTCTATACTCTATTGCCTTTAATTTTAAAGATGATCTCCCCAAAAGGAGCTCATGATAACCTAAAGACAGATGTGGATAAGTAATTAATAAGAGTCAGTAAACAAATGTACCAAGTGCTTTGACAGTAAAAAAGAAAGTGCGATTAACATTTCTTAGGGAAAAGGAGAACAAAGTAGAGTTTACAGCAATGTAGATCTTAAAGGATGTGTGTGTGTGCTAAAGAGTGAAATAAAACAAGCTTTGCTGGAAACACCATGAGTAATTTAGTGTGATGAGAGCAGAGCAGGTTGGCAACTGGAATGCGGGTTAACACTATTAGAAGGCAGGAGTGACAGGTAAAAACCTCTATGTGGGCTTGAATTCTATGTTTGAGCGTCTGGTCTTTGTGCTATAAGCAATTGAGGCCTATCTTATGACTACTGAGACTGACCCCAATATATTTTGATGAAGATTAAAAAAAAACCTGTAATACTTGGAATGTTAAAACATGCCAAATGGGAAGCCTGGGTGGCTCAGTCGGTTAGGCGACTGCCTTCGGCTCAGGTCATGATCCCAGGGTCCTGGAATCGAGTCCCGCATCGGGCTCCCTGCTCTGCAGGGAGCCTGCTTCTCCCTCTCCCACTCCCCCTGCTTGTGTTCCCTCTCTCGCTGTGTCTCTCTCTGTCAAATAAATAAATAAAATCTTTAAAAAACAACAACAAAAAAACCCCATGCCAAACGATGTGTGAAACAATTACTACCCTCACCAAATCTCTGACCTTACTCTCTCTCTCATCCCTGAGCCTTTCACTCAAAGGAGGGCTGGACAAGGGGAGGAGACTATAAGTGGACAAGCCGCAGGAATGTCTACTGTACATACTACTTGGTAATAAGCTCAAAAGTTTTTTTAAGTTTTGATATAGCTGTCATAGTGACTACAGCAAATTAGCCTCATCAAAACGTTCCTCCTGCACTGACAGTTCTCTGCCAATGAGTTTTTCAAGTGGTTGCTCAGACCTTCTGAGGTCTCTGTGGCTTTAAGGGCCAGGGAAAAGGAAAACCAAGTAGTAGTTTAAGGAATTCAGGTACCTGCTGTATCCGGTGAAGCATCTCAATGATCCGAATATAGTCCAAGTAAACAAGCCCAGATGTTTCCCAGTCCTGGATTAGGCTGCTGCGCTCTGGAGGTGCCAGGTCTTCCAAGAACCCCTTCAGGTAGTCATAGTTCTCATTAATGATGGCATCTGAAGAAACAAAATATTAAACACTCTGTCTACACAACTATATGATTCTCAAAAGTACAGAGAGAACATGGCAGAAATCTAAAACAGGAAGGAAGGGGAAATAATGTTGGGTCAGACTAGAGAATTACAAGTAGGTATCTTGAAATTCTCCAAAGAAAATGTGAAAAATTTCTTGCTTCAGTTCCCCAAACAGAGATTTCTGGTGGGTTTTTTTTTTCTGTTTTCTCTTTTTAAAATTTGAGACATAATTGACCTATAATATTATGTTAATTTCAGGTACACAAAATAATGATTCAATACTTGTTTATATTGCAAATGATCACCACAATGTCTAGTTAGTATCTGTTACCACAGAGAGTTACAGAATTCTTTTTCTTGCGATGAGAACTTTTAAGATTTACTCTATTAGCAACTTTCTGTTTTTTTAAAGATTTTATTTTTAAGCATTCTCTATATCCAGCATGGGGCTTGAACTCACAACCTGAGAACAAGAGTTGCATGCTTTTGTTACAATACATTATTAGTATGGTTAATGTATATTTGTATATACATACACATACACATGTATATATGTGTAACGTATATTTCATCCTCATGACTTAAATATTTCATAACTGGAAGCTTGTACCTTTTGACTCCCTTCACTCATTGTGCCAACCACCAATCTGTTTTCTGTATCTATAAGCCATTTTCTTTTTTAAAGATTCCACATACAAGTGAGATCATACAGTATTTGTCTTTCTCTGACTTATTTCACTTAGTGTAATGCCTTGAGGTCCATGCATATTGTTGCAAATGGTAAGATTTCATTCTTCTTTATGGCTGAGTAATATTCCATTGTATATATATACAATGTATATATACACACATGCACACACACCACATTTCCCTTATCCATTCATCTACTGATTTCATTTCCCTATCTTGGCTATTGTAAATAATGTTGCAATGAACATGGGGCTGCATATTTCTTTTCGAGTTGTGTTTTTGTTTTCTTTGGATAATTATGGAATAATTTGGATAATTATGGAATGGCTAGATCATATGGTAATTCTACTTTCAATTTTTTGAGGAACCTCCATGTTGTTTTCCATATTGGCCACACCAATTTACATGCCCACCAACAGTGCACAAGGACTCCCTTTTCTCCACATCTTCACGAACCTTGTTATTTCTTATCTTTATGACAATAGCAATTCTAACAGGGATGAGGTGGTATCTCATTATGGCTTTGATTTGAATTTCTGATTAGTGATGTAGAGCATCATTTCATTGTAACTGCTGGCCATCTGTATATGTTTTCTTTAGAAAAATGTCCACTCAGGGGCGCCTGGGTGGCTTAGTTGTTGAGCGTCTGCCTTCGGCTCAGGTCATGATCCTAGGGTCCTGGGATCGAGCCCCATATCGGGCTCCCTGCTCCACGGGAAGCCTGCTTCTCCCTCTCCCACTCCCCCTGCTTGTGTTCCCTCTCTCGCTGTGTCTCTGTCAAATAAATAAATAAAATCTTAAAAAAAAAAAAAAGAAAAATGTCCACTCAGATCCTCTAATTTTTTAAAGATTTTTTTTTGTTATTTTTACGAGTTCTTTAAATATTTTGGAGGTTAACCCTTTATCAGATAAATGATTTACACTTTCTCCCATTCCTAGGTTGCCTTTTCATTTTGTTGATGGTTTCCTTTGAAGCTATGCAGAAACTTCTTTAAGTTTGATGTAGTCCCATTTATTTCTCCTTTTGTTGCCTTGGATTTTGGTGTCCCATCCAAAAAAAAAAAAATCATCACCAAGATGGGTGTCAAGGAGCTTACTGCCTATGCCTATGTTTTCTTCTAGTTTTATGCTTTTGGGTCTTACAGTTTAAGTCTTTTTTTTAGATTTTATTTATTTGACAGAGAGAGCACAAGCAAGGGGAGCGGCAGGCAGAGGGAGAAGGAGAAGCAGGCTCCCCACTGAGCAGGGTGCCCAATGCAGGGCTTGATCTCAGGACCCTGGAATCATGACCTAAGCCAAAGGCAGACACTCAACCGACTGAGCCACCCAGGTGCCCTGTAGTTTAAGCCTTTACCCATTTTTTTTTTTTAAGATTTTATTTATTTGACAAGAGAGAGACACAGCGAGAGAGGGAACACAAGCAGGGGGAGTGGGAGAGGGAGAAGCAGGCTTCCTGTGGAGCAGGGAGCCCAAAGCGGGGCTTGATCCCAGGACCCTGGGATCATGACCTGCGCCGAAGGCAGACGCTTAATCACTGAGCTACTCAGATGCCCTAAGCCTTTACCCATTTTGAGTTAATTTTTGTACATGGAATTAGATAGTGGTCCGGCTTAATTCTTTTGCATGTGGCTGTCCAGTCTTCCCAACACCATTTATTGAAAAAACTGTATATTCTTGGTTCCTCTGTCATAAATTAATTGACCACATATGTGGGTTTATTTCAGGTCTCTCTATTCTATTCCAATGATCTATGTGTCTGTTTTCAGGCCTATACCATACTGTTTTAATTATGCTTTGTAATTGAGTTTGAAATCAGAGAATGTGATGTCTCCAGTTTTGTTCTTCTTTCTCAAGATCACTTTGGCTACTGGAGGTCTTTTGTGGTTCCACACAAATTTTAGTTATTTGCTCTAACTCTGTGAAAAATGCCATTGGAATTTTGACAGGAATTACAGTGAATCTGTAGACTGTTTTAGGTAGTAAGGACATTTTAGCAACATTAATTCTTCCAGATCACAAGCATGGGTATCTTTCCATTTCTTTGTGTCTTTATTTGATCAGTGCCATAGTTTTCAGGATACAGGTCTTTGACCTCCTTGGTTAAATTTATTCCTAAGTACTTTTATTCTTTTTGATGCAATTGAAAATGGGATTGCTTTCCTTTTAAATATTTTATTTTATTTGTGAGAGAGAGCGAGTGAGTACACAAGTAGGGGGAGTGGCAGGCAGAGGGAGAAGTAGGCTCCCCGCTAAGGAAGGAGCCCAATGCAGGACTTGATCCCAGGACCCTGGGACCATGACCTGAGCTGAAGGCAGATGCTTACCTGACTGAGCCACCCAGGTGTCCCTGGGATTGTTTTCTTAATTCCTCTTTCTCATAATTCATTATTAGTGTATAGGAATGCAACAGAAGTGGTAACAGTGGGAACCCTTCCTTGTCTTCTTCCTGATCTTAGAGGAAAAGCTAAAAGCTTTTCACCATTGAGCATGTTAGCTATGGGCTTGTCATATATGGACTTTATTATTGAGGTATGTTCCTTCTATACCAACTAGTTTTTATTACAAATGGATGTTGAATTTACCAAATGCTTTTTCTGCATCTATTGAGATGATCATATGATTTTTATCCTTCATTTTGTTAATGTGGTGTGTCACACTGATTGATTTGTAAATGTTAAACCATCCCTGTTATAAATCTCATTTGATCATGGTGTATAATCCTTTTAATGTATTGCTGAATTTGGTTTGCTAATAATTTGCTGAGAATTTCTGCATCTATCCCTGGTGAACCATCAGCTTCACCAGTGATATTGGTCTGTACTTTCCTTTTCTTATGGTATCCTTGTCTGGTTTTGATATCAGGGTAATGCTGGCCTTATAAAGTAAGTTTGGAAATGTTCTCCCCTCTATTTTTTGGAAGAGTTTGAGAAGGATTGGTATTAATTCTTTGAATGTTTGGTAGAATTCATTAGTGAAGCCATCTGGTCCTGGACTTTTACTTGTAGGGCGTTTTTTGATTACTGATTCAATCTGCTTTACTACTAATTGGTCTGTTCAGATTTTCTATTTCTTCCTGATTCAGTCTTGGAAGGCTATGTTTCTAGGAATTTATCCAATTCTTCTAGGTTGCCCAATTTGTTGGTATATAACTGTTCATAGTAGTCTCTAATGATCCTTTGTATTTCTATGGTATCAGTTACAATGTCTCCTTTTTCATTCTGGTAGATAAAATTCCCTAAACACACAAGGAGTTCAACATAATTCATGTATATCAATCATAACCTTGCAAATGGTAAAGTAAACAACCTGTCAACCCCTGCCCAAGTTTATTCTGCACAGAGAACTTTTGCAAAGTGTAATCTGATTCAAGACTGCAAAGTTCCAGAACATCATCTCTGGCCTGACTAATCATGGGGTTCTGGGGTTGGAAGAATTTGGGGTGATTCCAGGAGACACAGGCCCTAGTCTGAAGCACTCACCAGAAGCTAAGTGCTTGATGATGAATTTGTGGCAGCGGTTCCAGTGTCCAGCTTTAAATAAATAGAGGGCCTCCAAGTGCTTGTCAGATTCCATGTGTGCTCGAACTGCTTTGGCCTCATTAATCCACTCAGCAGGCACACAAAGCTTCTGGGTCAGGAAAGTCTCCTTAGCCCAAGATTCTGGGGTCTCTAATAGCTGGCAGTGCCGGGTAAGCAGCTCTCGAACCGCCTTCTCACGCATGCTGTAGGAAGAAAGACAATGCTGAATACATCCTATCCTCACTGATGGAGAAGGCTGCCTCAGCCAGGGCAGAGTGACCCCTGAGATAGTCTCTCAAACTGTAGGTCTTAACAATGAGTAAACCACTTCAAACTTCACTTAAAAAAAAAAAAAAAAGCCATATCACCATTTATTTTTTAAATAAAATAGAAGTATCTAAGCACATTATAGTTTCATGATCAAAAAACAGTGAAAACTAATACTCTAGGGAAGATTGTCCAGTGCTAAGAAAAGGCTTTCCCTCTTTTTTATTTTATTCCTAGTAACTGGAGATCAAGGACTAGGATAGGAGAATCCTATTCTCCACAGAGTAGTTCTTTGTAGTTCATTTCCAACCTTCTCCCTTCCTCTTCTCCCATATGGTCAGTACAAGTAAATGAATTAGTTTTGAAAGGTAAGGTCTCTTCCAGGTCCTTGTTTGCTTTTTTCCCTTCAAAGCCATCAGCTTTCCTAATTCATTTTCTCTCTGCCTCTAGATTTAGGCTACCCTCTTTTTGGTCTCAAGGCCCCTTAAGGAGAGTCCTTTCCTACCTGGGCCAAAGGACCAGCCATTTATTTATTTTTCTTTTAAAAGATGTTATTTAGGACGCCTGGGTGGCTCAGTTGGTTAAGCGACTGCCTTCGGCTCAGGTCATGATCCTGGAGTCCTGGGATCGAGTCCCGCATCGGGCTCCCTGCTCAGCGGGGGGTCTGCTTCTCCCTCTGACCCTCTTCCCTCTCGTGCTGTCTCTCATTCTCTCTCTCTCAAATAAATAAATAACATCTTTTAAAAAAATAAAAGATGTTATTTATTTCAGAGGGCGAGAGAGTGGGAGAGAGCTGGGGGGGGGGGATGGGCAGAGGGAGAGGGAGAATCTCAAGCAGCACAGAGCCCAATGCGGGGTTTGACCCCACTACTCTGAGATCATGATCTGAGCCGAAATCAAGAGTCGGACGCTCAACAGACTCAGCCACTCAGGTGCCACAAAGGACCATAATTATTTTTTTGAGGGAGAGCAAGAGAACACAAACACGGAGATTGGGAGAGGGAGAGGGAGGAGCAGGCTCCCTGCTGAGCAGGCTCGATCCCACGACCCTCGGATCATGTTCCAACGACCCTGGGATCATGACCTGAGCTAAAGGCAGACGCTTAACTGACTGAGCCACCCAGGCGCTCCCCAAAGGACCAGATTTAAATATCAAATCAAAACTAGTTTCCTCGTCTTAGAATCTTTTCTGAACACCTTTTCAAGGATCTTCTCAAGGCTTTCCACGGACCCCCAATCTCAACTGCTTCATTTCTAAAATTCTTTATCAGGTGGCACCTGGCTGGGTCAGTCAGAAGAGCAGGGTCCTGAGTTTGAACCCCATGTTGAGTGTAGAGATAACATACATACATACATACATAAAAAAACAAAATAAATTGAAAAATTCATTTAAAAAAATCCTTTATCAGAAAATAGGCTTCCCTAGAGCCTACTCTTAAACCATCAGTTATCTTATAGCCAGCCTTTTACCATGTGAAATTCCCCATGAATTTAAATAAACTCAAAGGGAAGTATAAAGTCATTTTGCTTCCTGGTAAGGGAGAAGAGGAGAAATTCCTTAAACGGAAGGCTGTGCTAGATGCTTTATACTTTTACTCCCTTTAAAAAAAAATTTTTTTTTTTTTAAGATTTCATTGATTTTAGAGAGAGAGAGAAAGAGAGAGCTGCGAGAGGCGCAAAGTGGGAGGGAAAAGGTAGAGAATCTCAAGCAGACTGTGCTAAGCACAGAGACCCACATGGGGCTTGATCTCACGATCCTGAGATCATGACCTGAGCTGAAACCAAGAGTCGGATGCTTAACTTACTGAGCCACCCAGGAGCCCCTTAAAAATTTTTTATTAAGTAATCTCTGCCCAATGTGGGGCTCGAACTCACGACCCCAAGATCAAGAGTCACATACTCCACCAACTGAGCCAGCCAGGCACTCCTACTTTTCCTCCTTTAATCCCACAACCACCTTTGACTAGGTAGGCATTAATATTATGATTTTACTGATAAAAAGAAAGTATCTTTAACCAAAAATCAAAGTGAGTAAGCTTTACTCCAGGTCAAAGTGAGTACATGATGGATCTAGAATTAAGGGAGGTCTGACTACAAAACTCAACTTCTTTCCACACTATGTAACATGACAGAGAGTGCAGCATAATGATTAAGAGCACAGACTCTGGGTGTCTTGAGTTGGAAGACTGCCATTTACTAGCCATGTGACCTTGAGCAAAAATTACTTAATCTCTCTGTGTCTTAGGCTGCGCATCTATAAAACAGAGATTGTAAGAGCGCTTATAGGTTCATTATGAGCATTGAGTTGATCAATTACAATTGAGTTGTAAAGTATTTACAACAGTATAAATATATGTAAAAATACTATACGACAAAGTACTATACAAATGTTTTTGTTATTAGTGTAATGCCATGCTACTACCATTAACAAAAAAGGAAGTCTCCAACTTTATCTCATTCACACCATGGAGAAAAGGCTCTTTTAGGATAGAGAGCGAAAACATTAGGCATCTAAGCAAGGATATACTGGTAAATACAATACTATCAAACTTGAGGGGTAGGTGTGGGTGGATGGCAAGGGAAAGCCAGAGAGGGAGAAAGCCAGCAGACAGAAAAAGCAGGGGTCCTCCTTGCCAACTCATTACATCACTCCCTCCACAGATCCACTGAGGCAGCTCAGCAAACATTGTTTCTGCGTAATTCCTAACCATGCAACATTCAAGTGAATCTGTTAATGTTGTTAATGCTAATTAACAGTGAATCTGTTAATGTTAATTAATGCTAAGTTAATGGGGTAGCCCCATGTGGACATACCCTTCCCTTTCCTGTTAATTATTTCCTGTTCCTGTCTAGGGTATTCCCTGATCACTGCAGAGATCGCTTCTCACTTCTTAGACTACTGAGAGGTCTTATAATAAATAGCATAATTTGGCACTTAAGGCAGTCTCACTTCCAACTTGTTCACATGAATAAAGAGATAGCTGCGAGTTGAACTGTCCTAAGGTTTATCACAAGGCTGGACCAAAAATACATTCTAGATGCTTACTTACTCAATTAAACCCTAGGAGACTGATGTCATTGGCACTGCCCTGTAGCACTAAATGTATAGTGGGTTGATAGCTTCTTACTCACCTTGAGTTGTCAATGTGCAAGAGGACAAAGATGGCCCACTCCCAGAGCCCCTCACTTTCCAGTTGGCCAGCATAACTGGTCTGTAGCACACCCTCACACTGTTCTGAGAGATGGGTATAGTTAAGAGCCCGCAGCACCTCCCACAAGTGCCAGCTTAGGCGATAGTCCAAAGGATCGGCTGTTATGCTTCGAGGCTCCAGCAGCTGGTTGAGATCATAATGTCTGCAAAGGAAAAAGTGCTGAGAGTTACCATATCAAGGCAGCAGACCACCTGCACTGGACAGGTCAACTGTTCTGGATATGGTTTAGAAGATAATAAAGGCAGGCACCCGAGAAAAGCAGCATTATAGACCACATGGTCTCCCTCTGAGACTGTGCTCTATCAGTCTACTTCTAGGTTCAGCCAGATTACAGATCCTACTAAATATGAAGGCACCTCCTCTTCTGTGGTTGTGTGATCTGATAGGTTTGCTGGTATTTGTTTGGCTTAGATATTTACCATCCTGGTGTACATGGAGTCTTCACAACTCTTAGTCTTCATTCCTTCACTTAACCATTTATTTATTTTTAAAATTTTATTTATTTGAAAGAGAGTGTATGAGAGCGCATGAGTTAGGGAGGAGTGAGGGGGAGGGAGAAGTAGACCTTTTGCTGAGTGCAGCCTTGATCCCAGGATCCCAGGACCCTGAGATCATGACCTGAGCCGAAGTTCAGATGGTTAGCCGACTGAACCACCCAGGTACCCCGATACTTTTCTTAACCATTAAAAACATGCAGTTATATTAGGATTTTCCAGACTGTTCTATTACATGAAGTTGTTGGAGTGCTAAGTCTCCTGTTTGTTTGAACAGCTTGTCTTCATGAAGGTTACTTCCTTCTATGGCTTGTAATCTCTACCGCTGATTTTGTCTACAGTGGGGATTATTCTCTATAGAAGGAAATTCAGGTGCCCAGCAAACGTCTGAAAAAATTCAGACTTTTGCTCTTTCTTCTGCTGGCATCCCAAAGATTTTAATGGTCCTGGACCAGTTTATGTGTAAAGTTCTTAGCTTGCAATTCCCTATTAAACTAAGATCTCACACCTGCAAGTTTTAAGGCTTAGATCACCATCCAATAACTTTACCTTTTTACCTAAGATCCCAGACATTTTATTTCCTAATACTTGCCCAAGTAATGAACAGAAGTTTTCTTGACCAGTGCTGTCAAACTGAACTTTGTGGGATGATGGAAATGTTCTATAACCTGCCCTGACCAATGATAGCCAATAGCCAGCCACATGTGGCTATTAGACACTTGAAATGTGACTATGAATGTGTAACTAAATTTAAAAGTTTACTTAAAATAGTCATATCTGAATAGCAGTTATTATGTTGGACAGTGCAGTTCTAGTCTATTTATTTGTATGGGACAGAGTGTGGACTTTATTTAAGGATTTAGTCACAGCAATTCTACCTTTCATGAGAACAAGGTTCACTATCTCCTTGTGGCTCCAGTTTCTCTATTACTGGCACTTTGAGATATTCCTTTCTTTTTCTGTTTTTTGACATTAAAAAAACCTGATATACAGTAAACAGAACATATTTAGAATGTACAATTTTCATTAAGTCTTAACATATGTACACACCTGTGAAATTACCACCAAGGTCAAGATAACAAACACACTCATCACCTCCAAAAGTTTCCTTATGACTCTTTGTAATCCCCCTCTTCCTGCCCCTCCTTATACCCACTCTTCCCAGGCAACCACTGATCTGTTTTCTGGGATTAATCAGTTTGCATGTTCCAGAATTTTAGGTAAATTGGAATCATACAATATGTATGTTTCTGGGTACTTTTTTGTCTCACCTCTTTCAAAACCAAGTAAAATTATCTTGTGATTCACTCTGTTATCTTGTGTATCAACAGTTCATTCCCTTTTATTGCTGAGTAGCATTCCATTATATAGATATACCACAATTTGTTTATCTATTCACCTGTTGATAGAAATTTGGCTTGTTTCCAGTTTTGGATCATTACAAACAGCTGTTACAAACATTTGCATATAGATATATGTTTTCATTCTTTTGGGTAAATACCTAGGAGTGGCATGACTGGATCATATGCAGGCAGGTGTATGTCTAACTTTCTAAGCTGCCAAACTGTTTACGAAAGTGCCAATACCATTTTACATTTTTCACCACCAGTGTATGAGAATTCAAGTTGCTTCCACATCTATCACAACACTTGGTACAGGTTTTTTTTTTTTAAGTAGGTTCCATGCTGGGAGACTCTTGCACTCATGACCCTAAGACCTGAGGTGAGATCAAGAGTCGGAGGCTTAACTGACTGAGCCACACAGGCGCCCTAGGTCTTTTTAATTTCTAATCATATTCTAATAGGTGGACAGTGGTACCCCATGATGGTTTTAATTTGCATTTCCCTGTTGTCTATTGATGCTGAACACTTTTTCATGTGCTTGACATCTAGGTCTTCTTTGGTAAAGCAAATGTTTAAATATTTTGCCCATTTTTTTTTTTAAGATTTAATTTATTTATTTGACAGAGAGAGACACAGCGAGAGAGGGAACACAAGCAGGGGGAGTGGGAGAGGGAGAAGCAGGCTTCCCGCCGAGCAGGGAGCCCGATGCAGGGCTCGATTCCAGGACCTTGGGATCATGACCCGAGCCGAAGGCAGCCACTTAACCGACTAAGCCACCCAAGCGCCCCTAAATATTTTGCCCACTTTTAAAATTGGATTGTTTAATTATTATTGAGTTTTAAGAGTTCTTTAAATGTTCTGGGGACACCTGGGTGGCTCTGTCAGTTAAGCATCCAACTCTTGATTTCAGCTTAGGTCATGATCTCAGGGTTGAGAGATCGAGCCCCGTGTCAGGCTCCACGCTTAGCACGGAGTCTGCTTCTTCCTCTCCCACTCCACCTGCCTGCACACTCTCTCTCTCAAATAAATAAAATCTTTTTTTTTTTTTTTTAAAAAGGAGTTCTTTATATGTTCTGGATACAAGGTCTTTATCAGATATATGAATTGCAAGTATCTTCCCCCGATCTGTGGCTTGTCTTTTCATTCTCCTAACAGTTTTTCATGACCAATAGTTTTTAATTTTTCTGAAGTCCAGTGCACCAATTTTTTCTTCTACAGGTTATTTATTTGGTATCAAAAAAATCTTTGCCTAACTCACAGTTGCAAAGATCTTCCTGTTTGGTTTCTTCTGTTTGTTTTCTGGTTTAAGTTTGAAATTAGGTTTCTGATCCATCTTGAACTGGACAAATAATAGAGATAAGCAATAAAACTAAAAGCTGTAGGTAAAACAATCAAGAAAAAAAAGATACAGGACACACATTACCAATATCAAGGAGACAGACAGTTACAGATCATATAGATATTTAAAAAGGATAAGGAAAATGTTATGAATAACTTTATGCCAATAAATTTGATGACTTCAGGGAAACAAATTCCTTAGTAGAAGCAAATGATCAAAAGTGACTCAAGAATAAATAGAAAACCTCAACAGACTAGTAAAGAAATTGACTTTATAATTTAAAAACTTTAATTGAACTTAAAATGTAAAAGTTCTCATTTTCTTTATTAAGACATTGAAAAAAACAAGCCCTTATACTAGGATAATTGCAAAAACATATTTATAATAAAAAATATATATATAATATAGATCCAGAATATATAAAGAATTATTGCAACACAAGACAACCCTATTAAAAAATAGGCAAAAAAGTATGAACAGTTTTGAAAGGAAGATATAGAAACCATGGTAAATAAGCACATGAAAAAAGGCTCAACATCATTAGTCATTAAGGAGTGCAAATTAAAGCACTACTTTATTTATTTTAAGATTTTATTTATTTGACAGAGAGAAACACAGCGAGAGAGGGAACACAAGCAGGGGGAGTGGGAGAGGGAGAAGCAGGCTTCCCTCAGAGCAGGGAGCCCGATGTGGGGCTCAATCCCAGGACCCTGGGATCATGACCTGAGCTGAAGGCAGACGCTTAACGACTGAGCCACCCAGGCGCCCTACTTTAGTTATTTATAGTTTACCACAATACAAAACTGTATTATCTGGGAGTGCCTGGGTGGCTCACTCGGTTGAGATCGAGGCCCCGTGTCCCTCTCCCTCTGCCCCCATCCCCGTCCCCCCCACCGCTTGTGCGCATTCTAATAAATAAAATCTTAAAACAAACAAAAACTATATCATATTCTAACATAGTTACATACTTAATACTTAAAAGTATTTAAATAATTGAAATGAGATAGGAGTGATTAGTTACGACTGGAAAAAATCCCTCAGTGTTTCTGATAATATGTGCAATAGTTCCGCTGAGATAGTTTTAATTAACTGATTATCTGTAATAATAGAATGGGTTCATATACTCCTGCAGGATAAATAAACCAGTTTCTTGTTTAACAACAACACACACACAATGAGATGCCACTATATGCCCATTAAAATGGCAAAATTTGAAAAACTGACAGTACCAAATTTTGAAGAGGATATGGAACACCTAGAGTTCTAGTGTGAATGTAAAATGATATGAACACTTTTGCACATAAATGTTCATGGCATCTTTATTCATAACTTTCCATCAATAAATGAAATTATGCAATAAAAAAACCTTCTAATACACATATTAATATGGATAAATCTCAAAACCATTATGTGAACGAAAGAAGCTAGGCACAAAATTTAACAGAATGATCCCAATAGAGCACAAAATTAATCTATAGTAACAAAAAGTCAGTTACTTACTTATTTGGGGGTGGGGACTGATTGCAAAGGGGCATGAGGGAACTTCTGGGGGGTAATGTAATTGATATGTTGATGATGACAGTTACACTATATTATAATGCACACTTCCCTATTTGTAAATTGTATCTTATTAATCACTTTTTAGATTTCTAACCCTAGTTCCAATGTTCTTTGCATTCAACTACTATAAATTATACTTTGTTAATTTATACAAACTTACGGCAATTTGGCTTCACATTAAAGGGAAAAAACTCAGGAAAGGACTCCCTAGGGCTGATTAAGTCCTCAAGTGACTATCATGCATGGCTTTGACTTACCTATCACTGTAGAGTTTTAGAAGATGAAAGCAGACATCTTGAAGTGGTCTCTGTGAGTTTTCTTCCTCCTTTATCACACAGCCAGAGCCCTCCAGGTATGCAGGAAGTGGGGAGCAGGCATACCTGTCAGCCTCAGAGGAATTCTGAAGGGAAGAATTTGATAAAACAGTACACCACCTGCGAGTGTGTTTCACTAGATGTGATCATGTATCAGTGACTTAGACACATATATTAAGAATGATGACACCCTAATGGAATGTGTCAAGGATCTTAAGCTTATTTTGTGGTGACATGGCCCACCTGTCTTCAAGGACTATCAAAGACTTTGGATAGCTGTCATTAATCCTCATACCTTTCTTGTCACATTCTTTTTTATTTCTTGTCACAATTCTTATTACACTCAGTTTCTTTAGTGTTCTCTTTCTCCTGAGAATTCTGACAAGTGATATCAAAGAGAGTAACTGTGGACAGTAAGGAAAGAACTGAAGAAATGAGGGCTTTAAAAACATTAATAGTGGTGCCTGGGTGGCTCAGTTGGTTAAGCGTCCGACTCTTGGTTTTGGCTCGTTATGGTCTTAGGGTTGTGAAACTGAGGCGTGGAGCCTGCTTGGGATTCTCTCTATCCTTCTGACCCTCCCACTACCTCTCGTACTCTCTCTCTCCCTAAAGAAAATAATAAATTAAAAAACCCCACATTAATAATATTTTTAAAAAAGAGATCTTACTTGGGGCACCTGAGTGGCTCAGTCGGTTAAGCGTCTGCCTTCAGCTCAGGTCATGATCCCAGAGTCCTGGGATCAAGCCCCGCATTGGGCTCCCTGCTTAGTGGGGAGCCTGCTTCTCCCTCTCCCTCTGCCTGCCACTCCCCCTGCTTGTGCTCTCTCTGTCAAATAAATAAATAAAAATATTTTTAAAAAATAAAAATAAAAAAGATTTTATTTATTTATTAGAGAGAGAGAGGGAGAGTGTGAGTGTGAGGCAGGGGGAGCAGAGCGAGAGGGAGAAAGAATCTCAAGCAGACTTCTTGTTGAGTACAGAGCCTGATGCGTGGCTCGATCTCACGACCCTTAGACCATGACCTGAGCCGAAACCAAGAGTCAGATGCTCAACCAACTGAGCCACCCAGGCACCCCTCACATTAATGAATACTTTAATCTCAACACCGTCGAGGCATATGAAATATGATATTTAGAGGCAAAATTTTCAGGCCTGCTAATTTGGGGCTATTACCAAACTTGAGGTTGGGCTGTATCTCAGGGAATTCCCAAAAGGATAAAACAGCATTAGGAATAAAGAAAACCCCTCTCATTTGGGGGCAGGAAAACAGCTTTAAGAAGGTCAACTGTGGAAACATCATACTAAATAAAATAGAAGCAGACACTTGGAGAAGTTTAAGAGTAACCCTGTCCACAGGCAGGAGAAAAGTTTCCCATCAGATTTCCTTGGTCCATTTCAATTTTATGGTACTTCCAAAAAAAGCAGTCAGGAAAAAGTATTATGAAGTGTGCCTTGATGTTTTTTTCTCTGCAGTACTTTTCTGGCAAAAACAGAACTCCCCCCATGACTCTTGGTTGGCTCTACTGGACATAAATACCTGAAATGCTTCTTCATACATGCTGAGTGCCCTGGAAATGGAGGCTGTTGGTGGAAGCAAATACCAAAGATGAACAGCCAGGGCGCGTTTCCAATCCAAATATGAGCACACATTGATTTGCCTGTGCTCTGTGAGCTGCCATACCTGCAGGAGACAAAATCATCATCACAGCTATGTGTTATACATTCTCTTGTTACTGCCCAGATCTGCAAGTTACTCACTTATTCAAGTAACATTTTATTTCTTTTTTTAAAGTAATCTCTATGATGCCCAACATGGGCCTCAAACTCCCGATCTTCAAGATCAAGAGTTGCATGCTCTACCAAGTGAGCCAGCCAGGTGCCCCTATTCAAATAACATTTTAAATGAACTAGACTGGCAGTGTTAATGATCCAAATATAAAATACATAATTCCTTGGTGGCAGGTGAGAGGGCGGATTTAGACTATCGGTACTCTGAGAAGAGATGAGAACCACAGAGAGTGAAGAGGAGGTCTTCTTACTGCCTACAGCTGCCATCTTATAAAACTTTAATTTGTGCATAAATTCTGACCAGCTATTTCATTTTTGGAAAGTGACATCAAGATGTCAATCAGGCGGGCAGCAAAAGAAAACTGGCTTAAAATAATTATGTTATATCACCCATAAAATGAACAGAAGTGGCTACTAAAAAGAGTGATGCTACACGACATGAAAAAATGTCCATATACAGTTAACTTGCAGAACTATTTATACTGATTTTATTGGAATATACACACATGTAAATATGCACACATATATGTTGATATAGACTTACAATATGTCTGGAAAGAGACTACAAATTATGTTGTTTACCACTAGGATAAGGGATACTGTGAATTTTAATGTTTTAATTTCTATATAGCCAGTTTTCTTTTACAATGTACATGTTGTACCTCTGTAATTTCAAAATACTTCCACTAAAATTTAAAAACAAGTTGTTTAGTTATGTGTCACAGTATACAATTTACAAAGATAGCTCTTTCCCTTTACCTCAAGCCATCTTGAATTTATCAGAAAATTTATGCAAGTTTATGAGAAAAGAGGAAAGTACCGGTTTTCCAGCCAATAAGGCAAAGATGCGCAATCTCTCATCCTGGATGAAACAGTTAGCCTGGAGCTGTTGCCAATCCACCAGCTGCATAGTAAGCAGCTCCCGGATTGACTGGCTACCCACCAGCTGGGATAAAAGAAGGGCAAGACGATGATCACCTACAAGAGAAACAGTTCCCTGGTGATCACGAGGATTAACAGACTTCGGGAAACACTTGGGGGTATTATCTTATTTCTTCTAGCCCTCAGGAGGGGGAACTTCACACTGTGATTACTTTCTGCAGTAGTGCC
Source organism: Mirounga angustirostris (assembly GCF_029215605.1). Classification (NCBI taxonomy): domain Eukaryota; kingdom Metazoa; phylum Chordata; class Mammalia; order Carnivora; family Phocidae; genus Mirounga; species Mirounga angustirostris. Next base: position 57,292,559 of record NW_026991721.1, read on the forward strand.
AAAATACTGACCAAGAACTTACCATTTTCTGCTTGGGAAGAAAATATTCAAAGTAGTTTAACCTAAATTACGCATAGACTGTATAGTGTACAGAGTTCAATGACAGATCTACTATTACTTCTGCGATCCTAGATAAGGTACTTCATCTGTAAAATGGAGCAAAGTATCATCTGATTCAAAGGTCTGTAGTGAAAACTGAGATCACATAATTGAAAACATGCCCATCTAGAATGGCACTGACAAATGGCAAACTGGAATGTAGACGAAACGTGCATGTGTGGTATAGAGGATCACTGACTTTCACTCTCACAGGTCTAATTGCAGTTTATGAATTTGTCAATTTTATCTAAGTTGTTGAATTTGATGACACAGAATTTCTTATAGTTGTCCCTTTTCTGTAGGGTTAGTAGTGATGTTCTTTCTTTCATGCTTGCTTTTTGGTAATTTGGGCCTTTCCTTTTTTTTTTTTCTTTTTCATAATCAGTGTAGTTAAGGGTTTGTAAACTTTCTTACTCTTTTCAAGAGTAAGAGGATTTTAAGTTTTTTTAAAACTTAAAAAAAGTTTTAATTTTTAAACTTAAAAAATTTTAAGTACCAAGGGCTGAGGCAATAAAAAGATTTTTATTAACCAGAATGTGAGGGGACAGAAACTGCAGTTTATGAAAACTTCCAGTTAAGTTGTAAGTTAAGAGAAAAATGCTTTGTTTCAGCCCTTACTACAAAGCCCTTACTACACCTAAAAGTCAATAGTCCTTCTCCTTTTTTGTATATGGGTCAATGCTTACATGTCTACATAAAGTACCATCCTGCCAAAACTGAGGCTCTCATCGCAAAAGTTTCCTCCACAAACTAGAGAGGCCTAGACGAAAGAAATGATGCATCAGGAGCACATCTGGAAATGTGCAGGATAAATGGTCTCTCTGTATACAGGTAATCAAAGCATGACTGGACTATGATTCATTCAGTTATGTAGCCCACTTGACCATGAGCTGCTAGTATTCTAGGTGAGTGATACTAAAAGGAAAAAAGAAAAGATTATTTCAGTGTATCCAGAGAACCAAAAGAGAGGATTTATTGGCCAAGATGTATAAATATCCTGGTCATTAGAGATGGTTGAGTTCAGAGCTTGATACAATATATTCATGAAGATCCTCTCTTTGCTTTGATTACACTGTCAACCAACCAACTGGCTTCTGCCAATCCTTGACTTTTCACAAAGACTTTCCCATTGATGAGGACATATACTGAACAAATGGCAGGATTCTAGGGTACTACCTCAAGTTAATTTTACTGTATGGTACAAGGTAAGAATATAAATTAATCTTCTGCATATGAATATTCATAACTCAGCATTATCTGTTAAAAAGACTATCCTTTCCATATTTAAATTATCTTGGCACCTTTGTCCAAAATCAACTGACTATAAGTGGGAGGGTTTTATATTTGAAGTCTCATTTCTCTTCTATTTTTCTATGTTCACCCTGATGTCAGTACCACATTGTCCTGACTGCTGCAGCTTTCCAGAAGTTTTGAAATCAGACAAGTATTGAGTTCCCTGATTTTGTTCTTCTTTTTCAAAACTGTTTAGGTTTTTTACATTTCCAAATAAGGATCAGCCTATTAATTTCTGCAAAAATGCCTGTTGTAGGCATTTTGATAGAAAATGCACTGAAAGGGCGCTTGGGTGGCTCAGTCGTTGGGTATCTGCCTTTGGCTTAGGTCATGATCCCACCGTCCTGGGATTGAGCCCCGCGTCGGGCTCCCTGGTCAGTGGGAAGCTTGCTTCTCCCTCTCCCACTCCCCCTGCTTGTGTTCCTGCTCTTGCTAACTCTGTCAAATAAATAAATAAAAAATCTTAAAAAAATAAAAACAAATGCACTGAATGTACAAATCAATTAACAACACGGAGGTTCCCAATCTATTAGTGGTTCTCAATCTGAGTGGTTTTTTTTTTTTTTTAATTTTTTTTTATTTATTCATGAGAGACAGAGAGAGAGAGAGAGAGAGAGAGGCAGAGGGAGAAGCAGGCTCCCAAGGAGCAGGGAGCCCAATGCGGGACTCAATCATTTGGCAATGCCTAGAGGTATTTTTTTGGTTGTCACAACTGAAGGTAAAGGACTCTTATGGGCAGAGGGCAGGGATGCTATTAAATGCCCAGGACAGCCTTCACAACAAAAAATTACCAGCCAAAAATGACAATAGTGCTGAAACTGAGATGTACTCCATGAACGGGAAATGTGTTTCTTTGTTTATGTAGATCTTTATTTCCTCACTACTGTTTTATAGTTATAGTACAAGTCTCATTTTTGTTACATTTATTCGTAAGTATTTTATTCTTTCTGATGTTATTGTGAATGCAATTGTTTTTCTAATTTCATTTTTGGATTGTCTGTGCTAATACATAGAAACACAACTTAATTTTGTATACTAATCTTGAATCCTGAGAACTTGCTCAACTAGTTTATTTAGTCTCACTGCCTTTTCTGTGGATTCCTTAGGACTGTCGACATACAGAATCATGCCATTTTTGCTTCTTTTCCTTTCCTGATTACACTGGCTACAACATCCATTACAATGCTGTATAGAAACGGTGTTCCCAATCTTAGGGTGAAATCATTCAGTCTCAACATTATGACGTTAGCTGTAGGTTTTTTGTATATTTGCTTTGAGACCAGGGTAATAATGTCATCATAGAACAAAATGGGAAGTGCTCCCTCTATTTTCTGAAAGAGTTGTAAAGGATTGGTATTACTTCTGTAAAAACAGTGTTGGTTACCAGTGAAGACATCTGGACCTTGGCTTTTCTGAGTGAAGATTTTTTAGTTACTAATTCAACCTCTTTACTTGTTACAGATCTATTTAGATTTTCTACTTTTTCTTGAGTTCGTTTTGGTAATTTATATTTTCCTAGGAATTTGTCAATTTTATCTAAGTTGTTGAATTTGATGACACACAATTTCTTATAGTAGTCCCTTTTCTGTAGGGTTAATAGTGATGTTCTTTCTTTCATGCTTGCTTTTTGGTAATTTGGGCCTTTCCTTTTTTTTTTTTTTCTTTTTCATAATCAATGTAGTTAAGGGTTTGTAAACTTTCTTACTCTTTTCAAAGAATGAATGTTCGGTGCTACTGATTACTGTTTTTTTACACTATCATTTTCATTGATTTTTGTTCTAGTCTTTACTATTTCTTCTCTTCTACCTTTTGGTTTAGTTCTTATTTTACTAGTTTCTTAAGGCAGAAGCTTAGGTTATTGATTTGAGGTCTTTCTTCTTGTTGGTAGATATAAAGTAACACTGATAGTGTTCAAGTATTTTACATTCTTTAAATTTTTTTTAAAGATTTTTATTTATTTATTTGTCAGAGAGAGGACACACAAACTGGGGGAGCAGCAGAGGGAGAAGCAGACTCCCTGCTGAGCAAGGAGCCCGATGTGGGACTCGATCCCAGGACCCTGGGATCATGGCTAGAGCGGAAGGCAGAAGCTTAACCAACTGAGCCACCCAGGCGTCTCAAGTGTTTTACATTCTTGATATTGTTTAGTTGTTCTATCAATTATTAAAAGCGGAGATAGTGAAGCAAAAGTTTTTAGTAAGCTGAAAGGTAATGCCTTGCCAAAAGTTTAACCTTAAAGAAAAGAAAAAAGGGGGAGGGGGGAGGAAAAAGTAGAATTTGTGAACAAATAAATCTAAGGACCTGACTTTTGGCACTCCTTAAGATTTTCTTCTGCTATACATATATGTGTTGGTGAGCATAACTTTACCTCTTTAATGATTCATAATCTTTTTAACTTTATAAAAGGCCAATCCTAAAGACAAATTCTCACTGTACAAAAATATATGAAGATCACAAAAGGCTAAACATGTAGTGACCATGGAATGCAACTGTCCATGTAGAAAAGTTCTTGATTCTAGCCTTTCCTATGATTTGCTCCTTACAATCCAAACTGGCCAAGTCCTCCAAAAAATAAATCCAATTAATGGATCCAATTATTTGGTTTCAGATAAGTTAGTAACAAGGTTTGATCAGGGATCTTATTATACACAGATTATATTGGACTACGCCATCTTTTATTCTTATCAAGATTTGTGTCCGGACAGTTATTAAGTACTTGCTGAATGCCTCTCATTAGTGGAAGGGGAACTAAAAAAAGCACAAATATAAAATGGGAAGTCCTTAAAAAAAAAAAAAAAAAGTAAATATCTCAACCCGGAAATTAAATTTACATAATGCAAAAAACCTATGTTTAAAAGGTTCAGAGTACTGCTTATAGTGGGAGGAAAAAAAGCCTAAATATCAAAAAAGGAATTCGCTAACATGGTAACATTTGTAGATAAAAGAATACTGAAAAGCATTTGACTATAATATCTGTATTAGAGAACATGAAAAGAACACTACATATACATATATATGTAGCAGGGTACCATCTTTGAAAAGTTTACACGCATATGTTGCTTTGTGTACACAAATTTTAATATACCTTATATATTACAAAGTAAACAGTCCAGGTACAAGCTGTACATTGAAATGTATATAGTAAATACTAAAGGATTTATGTGATTTGGGTTTATTGCTTTTTGCTTATCTGTACCTTCTAGTTTTACTACAAATGCATATGTAGCATACAAAATTAAAATAATTTTAATTAAATAAACTTAATGCTTACGGTTCTAAAGAGAAAACTAGAAAACACAGTCCCTATTCTGGAGGAACCAGCAATCTTCCTGGGAAGTTTATACTTACTTCAGGTTAGAAGACAAAGGCAAATCTATAGTTAAGGGGTAGGGACCACTGGTGAGTAGGATGTAGATAAAGGTGCAGAGAAGGACCATATGCCCTACCTGACTGCTGGGCCAGAGAGCAGGCTTCACTGATCCTCTTGCCCGTGAGGTAGCTGAAGACAGCCTCCACGGGCCTGTCTTTTCTGGTTAAGGAGACTTCCTCCTCAATTTGAAGTGCAGCAGTTTGGGATAGCCAGCGAGAAAAAGTTCTTCTTCGCTCCAGAATCTGAATGTATTCACTAGGCTCATCCAGCTGGCTGTCAGGCTCCTTCAGGTGGCCCCATAAGGCTTCACATAATGTCCATGTTAGGCTCCAGTGCTTCACAACTAAAGAAGGGACAGGAAAACAATGCTATGACATGAAGTCAAAGTACCTACAAAGAGGACATCATTCTAACTGTGCATTAAAATACATAAATTAATAAATACCCCAAACAACCACTCAAGCTGATTTCCCTTACTCTGTCTCCAGCTCACTCTGCTGTGTCTTACAAGTTCCAGAGGTGTGTAGTATAACTGCTTGTTCATTCCATATTCCTGTGGTACTTATGTAACAAATGTTAGCCCTATGCTCCTTTAAACAGGTTCTTATAGCTGCATTATGGCTAATATAATCTCAAATGACAGAGAAAAGTCTTCCAATTTGATTAAATTCTGTTTGCAAAATGCTTTAAGAAATATTAAGTGCTCTAAAAACTTGTGAGGGAGTCTTCTCTCCTGTAGTAGGCATGGCCTAACATTTAATGAGCCTAAATGACACTGCTGAAAGCACTTAAGAGTAAAGCCAACTCTAAACTACACGAGGTAACTATACAGGAGTTACCATCTTCATTTTACAGATGAGGAAACTGAAGTACAGAGCATTAAGTAACTTGCTCAAAGTTACAGGCAACATGTAGCAGAGCCAAGATTTGAAACCAAGTAATCTGAGTCCTACTCTACGTTCTTAACTACTATTCATATTGCTCCTCAGGAAGGAAAACAAAATGGAAGCACTGCTTACCACTAAGCCAAATACAAGTATACATTGGGAAGATGACACACATGCTTGAAAAGAAGATTAGACAACTGAAGCAAACACAAAGAAATGAATATATACAATTCTCAAAATGTGTGGCATGGAACAGTTTAAAAGAGTGGCCATTCTTTGGGCGCCTGGGTGGCTCAATTGGTTAGGCAACTGCCTTTGGCTCAGGTCATGATCCTGGAGTCCCTGGATCGAGTCCCACATCGGGCTCCCTGCTCAGCAGGAGTCTCCTTCTCCCTCTGACCCTCCCCCCTCTCATGTGCTCTCTCTCTCTCAAATAAATAAATAAAATCTTAAAAAATAATAATAATAATGATAAAATAAAATAAAAGAGTGGCCATTCTTCAATAATGGTGAAATATTATGAAAGGTAAAATATAATTTTTCTACGATTTGAAATAGTAAATTCCCAAATTAGAAAAGCCCTTTATCAAAGTATTGGTTTAGAAAACCATGGTCACAATGGTAATAGAAAGGTAATGGAGAGGTTAGGAAGGGAAGTTATGAACATTAAATTGTTGGGAAAACCAAGTGGTACTTAAGCTGGACATGGAAGAATGGGTAGGATTTAGAAAAGCAAGAAGGAATGGCTTTTTCTCCCTATGTTCTCTGGGTGGAAGAAGGAACGCAATTTCAAAAATCCAAGGAATTTGGCTATAGTTCCTATAAACAAGGACTTGTATGTTAAAAGCCATACGAGTAATTGCAAAAATGTTATCATTTCTCCTTCCTTGAGATTTTGCTCATTCCAACTCAACTGCAGAAAAGTGTGAGCTCAGGCATCTGCTCACTACATTGGCTTAAAGAAACTTGTCCTCCTATGAACACATGCTTCTATGGCAGTTCCTGAAACATCAAAGGTTAGAATAGAAAACAGTCCATACTCACTTTGTGCTTCCAGAAAGTGTCCTGATGCTTTCTTAACCCAATTTGCATAGTCATGAATGACAGCAACTCCTGGATTAGGGACAATGAGAGGACACAGCTCATCCACATGGACAGTGCTATGTTTTAATTTGAGCTCCAGAGGTATCTGGTATAATTGCAGGTCTTCATCTGGCTTCTTTTGTCTCAAACTGAGTTTTTCCAAATGAACTTTGAATGGAGACTCAGTAAGGCTACAAGGGCAAATGACAAACAAGACAGAAAATGAAGATAAGACAGATGCTAGAATTTTCCTACAAACCTTTGTTTCTTTTTATGGTTACAAAGGGAATGACAAACATTTCCCTGTTTTTACAGAAATTGTGTTTCTTTTTTTTTTTTTTTTTTAAAGATTTTATTTATTTATTTGAGCCAGAGAGAATGAGAGAGAGAGAGAGAGCACATGAGAGGGGGGAGGGTCAGAGGCAGAAGCAGGCTCCCTGCCGAGCAGGGAGCCTGATGTGGGACTCGATCCAGGGACTCCAGGATCATGACCTGAGCCGAAGGCAGTCGCTTAACCAACTGAGCCACCCAGGCGCCCCAGAAATTGTGTTTCTTAATGTCAAACTATAATCAACTTATTTGCTATATAATAAGTAAACAAATTACCTGGCCCACGCATTCAGAATCCAAAGGCTTCTTAAAGCCAGGTTATAACAAGCATGCGAATCAATACAATTCGACTTGGAACTGGCTTCAACACGTATCTAGATACTATGAAATCCAAGGGCCAAAAGCCACTGTGGGATACTGATTTCTCAAATTACACTTAGTAAGGTATCAAAGTCATGAGGCTAAGCTCATAAATACTGTAGAACTGACTCTAAATTAAGACGAGTATATAATCAATCTGGCCTTGATTTGATTTTAACAACTTTCAAAATATGATGTCATGCATAAACTAGGTTTAGGATCAACATTACTAATTGTGAGGTTCAAGAGATGCTGTTGTTTTGTATTTCTTCAAAATCAACTTTAAAAACTAAGCATAACAGGTAATCACAGTCATTTAATCTGTAATAAAGATAGCACAATGTGTTATACAAAGTAAATAGGAAAATGTTATATATTTTGCACAAAAAAAACTGTATGCATACTAATAACTACCAGGAACTATACATATATCATCTGCCTGAGATATACATATATACACACACACATGCACACTCATACATATACACATATACAAAGTATATAGAACTGTAAGCACACACATATAAATGTTAACGGTGGGGATTATGTAGTAATATGTAACATAATACAGTTACCAGATGTCATCTTTTTCTTTTTTTTTAAAGTAAGCTCTACACCCAATGTGGGGCCTGAACTCACAAAGCTAAGATCAAGCATATGCTCTACTGACTGAGCCAGCCAGGAGCCCCTATCAGATGTCATCTTACTTCCAAATATTTTATGCATGGATTATACACAATTTATACATTCACCTTACAAGGCCCAAAATACAGGAAATGTGCTTATTTGAGAATATACCTTATATATGAAAAAAACATAAATATCTAAGTGAGAAAATAGGAAAAAAAGACTAATGTAATAAAAAGGATGAAAAAAAAAAAAACCATCAGCTTTGAGTCTGTTACATTTCCAAATAAAGTTTAACCATTAAGTATTATATACTCTTCACACCTTGATGATACAAATGGAGTTATCTTATTAATCAGTTTAGTTTTTAATTATACAAAGATCTTCTGCTGTCTAAAGTTGTACTAAAAACATTTCTAGAAAGATCACAAAGCAGGGCCTTGACTTTGGGTCTCCTGACAATGAAAAGGTTTTTCTTACCTACCAAGTTGTCTTTCTCAAAAAGCATAAGGAAATTGTGACTCACGATTTAACAGCTACTGGATTAGGCAGGAATCCATATTCCATAGAATCGGCAATCTGATGATTTTCCAGTTCATGAGAGCCACTCAGCTGTTCTCCACTATTAGCAAGAGTCCAGTTGGGGCCCCAACCAACTCGAAATGAGCGTCCCATAAATAGGGCCATGTCCATCAAGAGTTTCCCCTTGCCATAGGTGACAGACTTTTCAAGAGGGACTAGGCCTGGTTGTCTGCGTGTACCCACAGTTTTCAACTGAACTTCAGGGGCTGGGCTGGGCACTGTAAACACAGAGGTCAGGGGTGGAGGGACAGACCAAGGAGATGTGGATGGGATAGTCATCAAAGATGCTGCTCTGGGAGTACGACATTCTTGTACAGAGGCACTTGGTGAAAGAAAAGTTCCACTAGTAAACTTTGATTGTAGTAACCCACCAACTGAAATAGGGGAAAAAAAGACTATTAGAAAATACAGTCTCTATTGCTTCTTGAACAACAATAATCAGTGAGGCTGAAATTAGAGTTTTACCAAACCAATTAAATCAGATATAGATGCCAAGAAGCAAGTCAGAGTCTGTGGAATATTCTTTCAACCAGGAAATCAAGGCAGGAATTTTAGTGATGATGATGCCAACAACAATATTAACATTAATAACAAACACTGCCACTACTGTTTTAAAAAATTATTAAGCTCTTAACTGTGATTCTGTATAAGCCATTTGTATACACTGTTTCATTTCACCCTTCAATAACTTCAGATGAACAACACTTTTACCCTCATTTTATAGGTGGGAAAAGTGGGCTCAGAAAAGTGTTCAGTACAAATCCACAAAGCTACTAAGTGGCAGGATTGAGAGATAAGCCCAGGGAAGTCTGACACCAATGTTCATGCCCTTATCAGAATGCTAAATGTAACCGTTTCTTAGTCCACAGAAAAAACTTAGTAAGATCAAAATTCAAATTGCTACCACTCTAATGATCAATGCTAGACTCAATGAAACAAAAACCCACTGTGGCATCTTGCACCCTTCAGAAAGACAGTTCTTATTACTATTGCCTGTTTTCTAATTCTGTTTAAAACAAGGAGTCAGTTACTGAAGTATGAGATTTTCATGTAGTGCTCATTATGGAAAAGGTTGTAGTGAATGTTTAATTGATGGTTTATTAGTTAAAATATATATATTTTAAAGATTTTATTTATTTATTTATTTGAGAGAGAGAGAGAGAAACAGCATGAGAGGGGATAGGGTCAGAGGGAGAAGCAGGCTCCCCGCCGAGCCCAGAGCCTGATGCGGGACTCGATCCCAGGAATCTGGGATCATGACCTGAGCCAAAGGCAGTCGCTTAACCAACTGAGCCACCCAGGCGCCCTAGTTAAAATATTTTTTAAAAGGAAGTTAATAAGGGCACCTGAAAGAATTGAAAACGAAACACTTAGTTTTTAAGGCAACATAAACAAATCTCTTCCTGATAGTTCCTCTGGCTTTGTTTTGAGATTTGTTGACATCAATACTCTATCCCTAATCCCACACAGTTACAAGCCCACAAGAAAAAAGGGAAAGCTTTAAAATCAAATATTACTTCCCTAAGAATTTGAGGAGGTTTAGGAAAAGGCAGAAATCTGACAAGTTCTGTGCGTTTTAAGAAGCAACATTTGCCCCCAGAAGGCTATAAAATAAGGATAGCATGAGGATTGCACAAAAAGAGTACAGTGCAGGACAACTCGCTCATTCCTCTAAGGTGTGATAAAAATTAGAAAATCTGAGCTTACTATCTAATCCATTTACAAGCAAATAAAAACATAACCTGAACAAAACACAAATGCTTTGTTCTCCATACAACTTCTGCATCTGCACCAATAAAGCTGACTGTGGTTTTTAAAAACTGGCCCACCTAACATATTTATAAGAGTACATTTCCTCTTGGCATCCTTATGTCATATGCCTTTAGGGGGATATTCGCTAGAGAAGTTGACTCATCTTAAAAGGCGAAAAGCAGGACTTAACAGCTTTCTCATAAAATAGCATCAGTTACAGTACCTAAAGAACGGGATTTTGATGAGTGGGATGCTGAAATGGGGAGTCTGGGAGAACAGATTTCTTGAGAAGTATCTGCTTTAGAAGGAAGATGATTGAAGCGTTGATCCAGAACCATATCTACATCTTCTTCATCAGCAAGCAATGATGCTTTCATGATCTAAAAAGGCAATATCTACAGAATGAATGTGCTCCCCCAAATCCAAAGGCCATAAAAGAAAAATGCAGTTTCCAATAACCAATAAATCGCTTTGTCTGAAGGCTGTGTCCAGAGCTAGTATAATATCTGTGTGGCTGACTCTATTACACTGCATGTGCCCGAAGGGTAGAAATTATAGAATACTCTTTAGACGAGTCTCGCCAAAACGTGGCACACAGCAACTGCTCACCTGTTTGCTGAATGATTAACTCCAAATAATAAGACAAAGGCTCAACTTATGACATGCCAAAAGGCATAGGTAGGGGGAAGTTGAGACAGAGTTTAAAGAAACCTGTATCTACTAGGCTATTAAAAAACTTTTATGGAGCACTTTTCTAGAGCCTCAAAACCACCCTATGAAGGAAACAAAGTATATTTTATAGAGAAAAATCTGCTCACAGATGTTAAACGACTTTCCTAAAGTCACACAGTAATAGTTATAAAACCAGGATTAGAATCCAGGTCTAATGAATCTCAATATAGCCTTCCCCTTCCCTCCCAGAATATGGGCCATATTCTTGTTTTTTTCCTCACCCCAATGACCACTCAATGCTCTTCAGGGAATAATCAAGGAAGAAGCCCAAGGTTATGAAAGGGAGATAAAGATTAGTTTGGCTTCCTATTATAGTAAGGGTGGGTTAGGACTTCACCTGTAAGACATGTGGATTAATTCCCAGTGAAGATGCAATGTGTGTTGAGGCAGACACAGGTTCCTGATCCTCAGGCACGCTCTCTTCTAACATGGAATCCAAAACTGGCTCCTGGGTGATATCTACCATGTCACTGTCCAGTTCCACAACCCTCCCTAACTGCTCCACCTCTGGACTCTGGCTCTGTAGATAGCAGAAAGATCAGGGAAGCAGCATTAAATTACACCAAATAGACACAGAGCTTTTAGACCATAGTTTTCAGAATATGATACAGCAATACTAGATTCTGCCAATTCTATGAGGTAGCATATTTGTTAAAAAGGGTTTAACAATAATTACCCCAAATACCCCCTATATGTAATTGGGGTCCAAATACAGATTCATGAAATCACCCTTTGGTAGTATCTTAAGGTCTGGTGTCTGGAACCTAAGCCCCATACTGAACAAATGGTGGTCTTCAGACAAAGATAATGCCTTACCTGATTTAACTAGCAAATATAATTTCCTGATATACACAGCGTGACCCTGTCCCCTCACACTGTCTTGTAGCCAGAAGCCATTGGGAAAAGAGAATAAAAGGTACAAATACCAAAGTCTCCAGTAACTTTGCATTTCTTTTAAACAAAAACAATTAGAAATAAATTTCCAGTTAACAATTTGGGGCCTGGAATTTATCTTTTGGGTGACTGAATCCTAAAGGCTAGCTGGGCTCTACATGTGCAGTATCATGTAAGATATGAGGAATGTCTAATTTCGAAAAGGAAAAACAAAGTAATACTAGAGACAAAAAAAATTTTTTTTTTTTAAATAAGCTCCACACCCAACATGGGGCTTGAACTCATGACCCTGAGATCAAGAGTTGCAGGCTTTACTGATTGAGCCAAACAGGTGTTCCCTAGGAACAATTTTAATCTAGGAATAATTCCTTTATGTTCAAGTGCCAAGAGTTGGCTTTACATTTTTTTTTTTCAAGATTTTATTTATTTATTTGACAGAGAGAGAGATAGCGAGTGAGGGAACACAAGCAGGGGGAGCGGGAGAGGGAGAAGCAGGCTTCCTGCAGAGCAGGGAGCCCGATGCGGGGCTCGATCCCAGGACCCTGGGATCACGACCTGAGCCAGGACCCTGGGATCACGACCTGAGCCGAAGGCAGACGCTTAACGACTGGGCCACCCAGGTGCCCCTGGCTTTACATTTATTAAGCAGTTTTCAAGATATACCCATGCGTAACAGTTTATGATTTGAAAAGGTAATATTATGATACCTCATAATAAAGTTATGAGGTATCATCAACCTGAAGCACACTGTAAAGTAACTGGTTCATTACAAATTCATTAAGTATGTCCTAAACTTGCATATTACCTGGTAAAATGCTAAAAAGTGGCTAAACTAATTTATGAAACATTCTCAAAATCAGAAAGTTTTACTTATTTTTCTTATCATGGTATCATCTGTAGATTATTAATCTTCCAAAGTTTGGGGCTTATCTTCCTAAGTGGCCTATTTCATGCTGACCCTCAAATGGATGCTATTATGTAACAGGTAGTTTTAAAAATAATTTCATGATTACTTTGGGCGAAGAAACATCCATTAGTGTAACTTTTCCAACTTTATTTTTAATGGTATATTAGCTATTATTCCCTTGCATTCCTTTAACAAATATTCTTACTAAAAGATACCATTCAGTAAGATATTAATACTCCTCCCATTTGTAAATATAGAAAAATTGAGCTGTTGGATACATAATAAATTGCCCCTTAAGACAAGAAAAATCCCCAAGGACAACTGCAACAAAACTGAAGGCCAAATAATGGTGAAAGGCAAACATGATACTATTTTTTACCTATTGAAGAGGCTACCCTTATGCTCTCTAATTCTGGAAAAAAATAAAATAATAAGTAGCTGTGGTCACAATGCTCCCATTTTAATTACAAGAATTACGGGAACACTAACTCCAAAAGTTCCCTCATAAGTTAGTTTTTAACCAATTCACTTCTAGGAAAAGTTATTAAACTGCTCCATATCCTCTGTGTCAACCTATCAGTTTGGATACCCTCCCTCTGTTGGGCTCCTATTACACCCTGTCTAAACCTGTTTTTTAAGATTCATCATGATATATTGTGATTTCTTGCATATGCAGTATGTATATGTCCCACCACATTGTCAAGGCTTGAAAACATTATAACCTACTATTCTCTGTATCTACCACCAAGCACATTGTTAAAGTTAACATTCATCAGACATTTTCTTCATCAATTCTATTGCCTAGTGTAGTGCCTGGCACACACACAAGAGGGCAATTAATATGAAAGAACAAGGAGTGAGGATGGGTGAAAGGAAAGGAAAAAAGGGGAGGATGGTTTCAACTTACACTACTCAACAAAGAAATAACAGCAGCAAGAGATGTTCACTTAGAACATTTAGATGAAATCCTCCCATTTTGCCTTAAACAACTCAAGTACAGACCCAGTGGACCCAGCATATTTTTAAGAAGGGTGCTAGGTAGGGATCAAGGTTTTATTCGCTCTACCCTCATGCACAGACTTTAAAGTTATGAAGTCTCATGTAATAAGTGGATAAGGGGGAAGTGAATGACTATGAAACTATGAGGAGCTGGTAGGCTCCTAAGATCCCCATTAGTGAATTTTGTTAAAGTATATCTAAGCAATTGCAATAAACTCCCCCAAAAGATGTCTGTGTACTTATTTTCAGAGAAATCTTGGGAGATCAGGTGCTCCTTCAAAGCCAGTCCTGGAAAGAAAAATAGACTAACAATAACAATAATAATATTAATAGAAAGATGGCTCAGAAGGAATGGAGGAAGTTTAAAAAAAAAAAAGGAAACCCTTGGGAAATCTATGGAAAAGTAAGGCAAATACTCAGAAAAACAGCTAAACAGAATATCCCTTTCATATACTATGATCTCTTGAAAGTAGATCTTATTTGGGCGCCTGGGTGGCTCAGTTGGTTGAGGGACTGCCTTCGGCTCGGGTCATGATCCTGGAGTCCCTGGATAGAGTCCCGCATTGGGCTTCCTGCTCAGCGGGGAGTCTGCTTCTCCCTCTGACCCTCCCCCCTTTCATGCTCTATATCTCATTCTCTCTCAAATAAATAAAATCTTAAAAAAAAAAAAAAGTAGATCTTATTTATGTTTAAAACCAGCACAGTACATTACAAATCCTAAGTACATATATAATATCTGTAAAATGACTGTCTCTTCATATATAGGAGGGTGAGGTTTCATGAGTGAAACCTTCAATGATTTTAGAAACCTTCACTTTCCATCTCAAGAGAATCTTCCTCATACAAACAAAGCTGCCAATACCCTAAAGATGAAGCATCTCTTAATCTAGTACATAAAGTAATTCAAGTAGGTAAAGTAAATCATGACACCTTTATTCAACAAAGGGTGAGCAACCAATCCACGGTCAAACAGGTATTTAAATAATTCATACTGTTATTCCCTCTAAAATAATTTAATCCAGTATAACTATTACTGTTGTCTGCTTCCAAAGTAACTTGTTTTCTAACTATAAAGAATGTTTTATATTCATTGGGCTAGAAAATTAGCCCTGTCAACATTACTGTGTTCTCCGGAGAAAGTTCATCTCAGGGTTTCAAGGACCCATCAAAGTAAGTGTGTATGTTTCTACACATACATTCAGGGATATTACAAGAAGTATAGGACATTGCAACATTAATATCTGAAGCAAAAAGGCCTATAGTATACATTTTATATATATGTAATATATTTTAATTACATAAAAATACAAACTATATATTCAACATATATATAGACTTACTGAATAATCTTAGATGGCTACTGTTTTTACTTTTATTTATTTATTTAAAGATTTTTTTTTATTTATTTGACAGAGAGAGCGAGACAGCAAGAGAGGGAACACAAGCAGGGGGAGTGGGAGAGGGAGAAGCAGGCTTCCCGCGGAGGAGGGAGCCCGATGCGGGGCTCGATCCCAGGACCCTGGGATCATGACCTGAGCCGAAGGCAGACGCTTAATGACTGAGCCACCCAGGCGCCCCTAAATCCTAACCACTTTTTTCCTTTAAAAAAAATCTCTAACTCATTTGAATGTACTCACCTAGTGATGATAAGTTTCTGAGCAAGCCAACTAGTCTGTCTCAGTGATACTGAACACAAGTTACAGTTCACTAAGAGGTGGAGGTAAAAAGCTATAGAAAGGTCTCTCTGCCTGAATGCCATCTGAGGTCTTTCAAGTGGTTCTGAAGCCTGGCTGGGTATTTCAATCACCCGGGCGAAAGCATTTAAAATATAAATATGCCTGAGCCCGATGCTGTATCTATGGAATCAAAGGTCACCATAGTAGTGTTGCAGTCAGCTGAAAACTGGATCTCAGATCAGCATTTTGGAAATAATGTTCTAACTACCAAATGTTTCTGCAACTGCCCTGATTCACTGGTGTGATGAAGGTTTTTCTGCCAACATTTTCTCTAACTTAAACGGCATAGAAGAGATTATGTGAAGATTTAGTTACATTAATGTTTTCTGTTTTCTTAGATTTACCTCTTTAGGGGCAAATCAAATCTTAAGAACAAACTACAGAGGGAATGAAGATATTACATAAAAGGCAATGTGATAAAGCACCGTTAAACAAAAATACAAATCTTCCTAATACCTAAAAAACTCTCAACTCTCAACTCTGAGAACCTGAGATTGTGCACAGGAAAAAAAAAATGCTAGAGCAGACTGAAGGAACACCGTGTTCCAAAATCAAGCTCCCCAGGGGGCCAGGTGACAATGTGAAGATAGTCATCTTGACACTAAGATGAAAAGACTGCTGTCTGTTCCTAGTTCATTCTGATGGCTCAAGTATTTTCCTCATGCCAAGTAAAATGTAGGTCTTTGGTGCTAATAACTAAAACTATGCAACCATTAGCATTTCCTACCTGTCTCACTCAGGTCACTGGGCAATATGAAGGAAGAGTCCTTCATTACTGTTCTAATATGTTAGGCTAATACCTAAACAACTAACCCATTTCTCCCATTTCTGCTTTCCCCAGCCAAAGACCACCCGCTTCTTAAATCAAAGGATGTATCTGAAAAAGATCCCACTCACTGTATTCTCTTTGCCCATTTTGATCCTTACCACATCTCTTCTTCCTAAAACCTGGTTCTTCTGAAATTTTCTGGTGCTCTTCAAAAAGTTTTTTAAAGTTCTCACCTACTCAAGTGTCATCACAGAAATGTATAGTTATCCCTTACTATCTGTATTCTGGAAATTAAATAGCCTAAAAAAAAAAATCACTGATTGTCAAGACATATTACATAAATTTGCTCTATCCACAGATGAAGCTTTTCTTTCACAGCTGCATCTTTAGGATCTAACAATTACTTTTATTAGCAAAAATGAAGGCTATCTGACTCTTATCCCAGGAAATACACATAATATAAAGATCAAAAAACATTTGTAGAGAAAGGGATTATACAAAGTATATGATTCAGGAAAAAAAAAAAAACATGGAAAACCAAATCCATTTACAGCATTTCTTTAGTTTAGATTTCTTAGGGGTTTTGTGCTATAAAGATTATGAACATAGAAGTCAATGTATATCCCAGTTCCCACTTTTATCATGCCCTCCCTCACCTTGTACGCGCAAATATGAACATACATACACAACAATCTCCAGAAAATGCCTCCCAAGAAATTATTTAATAAATCATAAAAATCGCACATTTCAGCAGCCATAAGAATTGTAGCACAAAAAATTCCAAAGGTCCTGCTTTTAGCAGCTGAGAGGTAGAGGATGCTTTACAAAGAAATTCGGTGTTAAGTTCTCTTCTTTGAGGGAGTATGGCAGCAAAGAAAAAAACTTTTTGTAACTTGATTGAATATAAACAACATCCAAAGGAAAGTAAAACTCTTTGAGTTCGCAAAGAAACTACCTGATATTTAAATTGCAAACCTTTCCCTACATGGACAAAAGGTTTATACTGGCTTAACAATACTGAAAGAGTATGACACAAGTAATTGCAATAAACAATACAGCCCCTCTTTCCCCACACCAAATAATTCATTTATATTCTAAGACCTGATCTATTTTCAGAAAGATTATGTATTGTTAAAATACAAATATCAAGAGGTTACCTGAAGTATAAGCAAACAACTTGAGAAAATGGGAGTTAAAAAGCCCTTGCAGAAAGCTAACTGAACTTTTAAAAAACCACGGAGGTAAAGAACAAGATTAAACTGCACATCAGGTAGTCAAGGAAAATAAGATTTACTTTGTATCAACCCACACAAACAAAATGCTATCTTAAGTTGATCACTGAGCAGAGAATTCAGCAAGTCCAAATGAAAGAGAGGGAGGTGTTTAAGAATGACAATCTGTAGAAGGAATGATCCAAACAGCATGAGAATTCTTTAAATCTCTCAATTTAAGAACAGATGCCAGGACCACCTCATGCCCTCCCTGGTACTTGTCTCAACGTGATTGCCAATACATTTGTACTCTTCAAAGTTCCAGGGGTCATAAACAGCTTTGTACTAGCTGAATGACTTCCTTTCAACTTCTGTATCATGGATTCCATTCAAATTCACTGTCCTGTCTCTACCTGGGGTGGAGGTGCTGGCTTGCCATTTAGAGCCATCTGGAATGGGGTGGCCTGGCCTGCAGGAGGCAAAGGGGCAGTCTTCAACTTCTTTGTACTAGTTTTAGATGGCCGTTCCTCCTCCTCTTCATCAGAATCCTGAAGGCCATACTTAGAAAAATGGGAGACCTAAGGAAAAGAAGAATACAACAAAATCAATTTTTTTTTAAGATTTTATTTTTAAGTAAACTCTACACCCAATGTGGGCCTCAAACTTACAACCCTGAGATCAAGAGTTGCATGCTCTACCAACTGAGCCAGCCAGGCATCCCAGATCCAACAAAATCAATTTTAACACTTATATTCCTAAAAGCTTCCATAATACTTGCCCTTGCAATCATGCAGAATTAGCTTTAAAAAAAAGAGAGAACTATCAAAATATTTAAGGCAGAATGATATGTCATCTATCACATGTAATTTACTGCTACCCTTAGATTTGATGTTTCGTACAAGTTGCTTATATACAAATACTAACTTATTAATATAGGAAACCAAATCTAGAAAAGTCATTACTATTTTCACATCTATATCCTGCCTAGTTTTTCGCTATTAACTTGTGTCGGGCCTTCAACTAGTTAAATAATCCAAGTGGCTTAGAAGAGAAAGAAACCATTAGGTTAAACTATCAAGGAAGGAAGTCAACATCTCCATCCCCAGAAATCTTTAAATGAATGACAACTGAGGAAGAGTTAATATCAAGAGACAAATTCTGCCTCATGCCTCTAATGATGCCACACATTGAAAAAACACTCCTTAGAAGTGTATCTAAATGCTCATAGGATGAGGTAGAGGATGTGAATCATGAGCATAAAGTTTTTAATAGCGTATTATTGTTCTGGGGTGGCTCAGTCAGTTAAGTGGCTGCCTTCAGCTCAGGTCATGATCCCAGGGTCCTGGGATCAAGCCCCACATGGGGCTCCTTGCTCCACAGGGAACCTGCTTCTCCCTCTCCCTCTGCTGTTCCCCCTGCTGTGTGCTGTCATATAAATAAATAAAATCTTAAAAAAAAAAAAAAATCTGGAGCAAATCATGATGCATCTCTGTATCTGTTTCCTAATTTGTAAAAAAAAAAAAAAAAAATTTAAGAGAGGACCACTTATAACACATTTTGTCACTCTAACCACAATTTTTAAGAACTAGGTTAAGTGACTATTATACCTTAAACACCCAAGAACCCGTTTCAGGACGGTACTCTTTGAATTGAGCTCCCTGTTTCCTTGAAACTGCTTCCAATCTGCCCTCATAGTTGATATCAGCAAGTCGATCTGGGCTCTTTATTAAACAACGAGATGTTTTATCTGTTGGCCAAACTCCATCCAGTGTAACTTCAGCCTTCCTGCAATGTACAACCACATAAAGTATAAATGTTCCATATTTAAGACCAGACACCCAAGTAGCATCTATATAAATAGCAAATAAAGGTACCTGTGTTACTTTGGAATTTGCAGATATTTCATAAACTTGACTCTTGCTTCCCAGGGTAGATAAGCTCAAAAGCAAGGAATTACCCCCACCATCAACTAGCTCAATATCTGGTTCAAGAGTCAAACTCCATTCATTTTGAACTACCATACCACATCAATTATTTCCAATGAAATTTTAGTTAACACTTACACTATGCAGCCTTGACCAAATCCAGTCCTAATAGTCAAATACTAAAACCTAAGTCTTAGTGAAGGTCTTAAAGCGCTACTGTACTTAAAAACATTAATAAAGCAGCAACTACCACTGATTAATAACAAATGCTTGCAGAATGAGACATCAGGAACACCATAATATTAACCATTAAGTAAAAGTAATGAGTGTGAAGATGACTATAACAGCAGTAATGTACACCTTCTAATATCAATATGTGAGATCAAGGACGGTAATCTATTCATTCTATATGCCTTGCACCTAGTAGAGTGATTAGCACTTAGTAATAGATGACTTTTTTCCTAACTTTTATTTATTTATTTTTAAGATTTTATTTATTTATTTGAGAGAGCGAGAATGAGAGAGAGAGAGAGCACATGGGAGGGGGGAGGGTCAAGGGAGCAGCAGACTCCCTGCTGAGCAGGGAGCCCGATGTGGGACTCGATCCTGGGACTCCAGGATCATGACCTGAGCCGAAGGCAGTCACTTAGCCAACTGAGCCACCCAGGCGCCCCCCTAACTTTTATTTATTAAGTAATCTCTATCCCCAATGTGGGGCTTGAACTAATGATCCCAAGATCAAGAGTCACATGATCCACCAACTGAGTCAGCCAGGTGCCCCTAGGTCACTTTTAAAAAAAAGACTGACTATAATTAAAACACAACGTTTAACAGTGACTTTTTTTTTTTTTTAAGATTTTATTTATTTGTGAGAAAGTGAGAGAGCATGAGCAGAGGGGGAGGGGCAGAGGGAAAGGGAGAAGCAGACTCCCATCCTGGGACCCTGGCACCATGACCTGAGCCGAAGGCAGATGCTTAACTGTCTGAGCCACCCAGGCGTCCCTAATAGTGACTTTTTTAAACATTATTTTTTTATTGTGATAAAAGGTATACCAGAAAACTTACCATCTTAACCACTTCTAACTATACCATTCAGTAGTGTTAAATATGTTCACACTGTTGTACAACCAACCTCCAAAACTTACTCATCTTTCCAAAATTAAAACTCTATACCCATTAAAAAAACAACTCCCCGGGCGCCTGGGTGGCTCAGTTGGTTAAGCAACTGCCTTCGGCTCAGGTCATGATCCTGGAGTCCCGGGATCGAGTCCCGCATCGGGCTCCCTGCTCAGCGGGGAGTCTGCTTCTCCCTCTGACCCTCCTCCCTCTCCTGCTCTCTGTCTCTCATTCTCTCTCTCTCAAATAAATAAAAACAAAAACAAAAACAAAAACAACTCCCCAACTTCCTGCCACTGGCAACCACTATTCTGTTTGTTTCTGTGAATCTGACTCCACAAAAGGCCTTAAATAAGTGGAATCATATAGTATTTGACTTTTTATGATTAGCTTATTTCACTTAGCATGTCCTCAAGGTTCACCCATGCGTTGCTAGTCAGGACTTCCTTTTTAAGGCTACATAATATTCCACTGCATATAAAAACATATTTTGTTTATCCATTCATCTGTCAATGGATAGATATCTGGGTTGCTTCTCCCTCTTGGCTATTATGAACAGTGGTGTGTACATATTTCTTTGAGACCCTGCTTCCAATTCCTTTGGATATATACCCAGGATATATATCTATATATACAGATATCGATATATATCCCCTGCTTTCTATTCTTTTGGAATGATGGATCATTTTTAATTTCCTGAGGAATCACCATACTCTTTTCCATAGTAACTGCATCATTTTACATTCCCACCAACAATATATACAAAGGTTCCAATTTCCCCACAGTCTTGCAAAAACTTTTTTCCTTTTTGAAATTCAGTAACCATTCTAATGGGTGTGATAGCTCACTGTGGTTTTGATTTGCATTTCCCTAATTATTAGTGATGTTGAGTATCTTTTCTCTCTCTCTCTTTTTGAAGATTTACTTGAGAGAGAAAGAGAAAGAGAGAACGAGCACCAGCGAGGGGAGGGACAATGGGAGAGAGACTATCACAAGCAGACTTCCTGCTTAGTGCGGAGACAGCTGGGGGCTTGATCCCAGGGATCCTGATCATGACCTGAGCCAAAACAAAGAGTTGGCCACTTAAATGACTGAGCCACCCAGGTGCCACGATTGTCTTTTCATCTGCTTGTTGGCCATCTGCATATTATCTCTGGAGAAATGTGTACTGAAGTCCTTTGCCCATTTTTAATTGGGTTTTTTGTATTTTTGTTGTTGAGCTGCAGTTCTTCATTAACCCCATTATCAGAAATATGATTTGTAAATATTTTCTCCCATTCTGTAGGCTGGCTTTTCATTCTGTGTTCTTAGATGTCTTAGATTTTAACGTACTCTAATTTGTTCACTTTTACTACTGTTGCCTATGCTTTTAGTGCTGCATCCAGGAAATCCTCATCAAAATATAATGACATGGGAAAAAGAATGTCTCTTCAACAAATGGTGTTGGGAAAACTGCATAGCTACATGGAAAAGAATGAAACTGGACCACTTACACCATACACAAAAATAAATTCAGAATAAAGAACTAAATGTGAGAACTGAAACCATAAAAATCCTAGAAGAGAACACAGGCAGTAACTTCTTTGACATTAGCTGTAGCAACTTCTTTCTAGATATGTCTCCAGACACAAGAGAAACAAAATAAAAAATAAACTATTGGGACTACATCAAAATAAAAAGCTTCTCCACAACAAAGGAAACAATCAACAAAACTAAAAGGCAACCTATGGAATGGGAGAAGGTATTTGCAAAAGTTCTATCTGATCAGGGGTTAGCATCCCAAAAATCTATAAAGAACTTACTAATACCCCCCAAAACAAATAATCCAGTTAGGGAATGGGCAGAAGACATGAATAGACATTTTTCCAGAGAAGACATACAAATGGCTAACAGACATGTGAAAAGATGCTCAACATCACTGATCATCAGGCAAATGCAAATCAAAACTACAATGAGGTATCACCTTATACCTGTCAGAATATGGCTAAAATCAACAACACAAGAAACAACAGGTATTGGCGAGGATGTGGAGAAAATGGAAACCTCATGCACTGTTGGTGGGAATGCAAACTGGTGCAGCCACTATGGAAAACAGCAGAGGTTTCTCAAAGTTAAAAACAGAACTACCCTATGATTCAGCAATCACAATACTAGGTATTTACCCAAAGAATACAAAAATACTAATTCAAAGGGATACATGGACCCCAATGTTTACAGCAGCATTATCTACAATAATCAAATTATGAAAACTGCCCAAGCATCCACTGATTGATGAATGGATAAAGATGATGTGGTGTACACACCCATACACTATGGATTATTACTCAGCCATAAAAAAGAATGAAATCGGGCGCCTGGGTGGCTCAGTCGTTAAGCGTCTGCCTTCGGCTCAGGTCATGATCCCGGGGTCCTGGGATCGAGTCCCACATCGGGCTCCCTGCTCGGCGGGAAGCCTGCTTCTCCCTCTCCCATTCCCCCTGCTTGTGTTACTGCTCTCGCTATCTCTCTCTCTGTCAAATAAATGAATAAAATCTTAAAAAAAAAAAAAAAAAAAGAAAAAAAGAAATGAAATCCTACCATTTGCAATGATATGGATGGAGCTAGAGAGTATACTGCTAAGCAATATCAGTCAGTCAGAGAAAGACAAATACTGTATGATTTCACTCATATGTGGAATTTAAGAAACCAAACAAGCAAAGGGGGGTGGTGGGAAGGGGAAAACCAAGAAACAGACTCTTAACTGAAGAGGACAAACTGATGGTTACCAGAAGGGAGGTGGGTCGGGGGATGGGTGAAATAGGTGATAGTGATTAAGGAATGCACTTGTGATGAACACTGAGTGATGTATGAAGTGATGCATCACTATACTGTACACCTGAAACTAAAATTACATTGTAATTCATGACATCTCTAATGTCATGAACCTTCCCCTCTCTATGTTTTATTCTAAGAATTTTGTAAGTTTTAGGTGTTATGTTTAGTGCTTGGTCCATTTTGAGTTCATTGTTCTATAACATAATACAACTTCATTCTTCTCTACCTGGATATCAAGGTTTCCCCAGAATCATTTGATAAAGAGATTATCCTCTCCCCCATTGTATGGTCTTGATAGCCTTGTCAAAAATCATTTAACTATGTATGTGAGGTCCCTTGAGATTCTGGATGGATTTTTCTATTTCTGCAAAAAAATGCAGATTGCATCGTGATAGGGATTACATTAAATCTGTAGATTGTTTTGGGTAGTATGGACATTTTAGTAATTTATTTTATTTTATTTTATTTTATTTTTTTTTTTTAAAGATTTTATTTATTTATTTGAGAGAGAGAGAGAGAGCATGAGAGGGGGGAGGGTCAGAGGGAGAAGCCGACTCCCCGCTGAGCAGGGAGCCCGATGCGGGACTCGATCCAGGGACTCCAGGATCATGACCTGAGCCGAAGGCAGTCGCTTAACCAACTGAGCCACCCAGGGACCCACATTTTAGTAATTTAAAGTCTTCCAATCCATGAACATGGGATAACTTTCCATATATTTGTCTTTTTTCACTTCTTCCAGCTATTGCCTACCCGGCTGAATTTATTCCTAAGTATTTTATTCTTTCTGATGCTATTGAAAATGGAATTTTTTTTAACTTCCCTTTCAGATTGCTCATTGTTAGTATATAAAAACCCACTGATTGTGTGTGTTGATTTTGTATCCTGCTACCTTGCTGAATTTATAACTGTTTTCAGTGAAATCTTTAGGTTTTCTGCACAAGATCATTTCATCTCTGAACAGAGATATTTTACTTCTTCCATTCCAATCTGAATGATGCCTTTTATTTCTTTTCCTTGCTTAATTGCTCTGACTAGTGCTTCTAGTATTATACTGAATAAAAGTGGCAAAGTGGGCATCCTTGTCTTATTCCTGATCTTAGAGGAAAAGCGTTCATTCTTTCACCACTGAGTCTGACATTCTTTTGAAAATATGGCCCTATTAAGTTGAGGTAGTTTCCTTCTTTTTATTTTATTATTATTTTTAAGTAATCTCCACACCCAACATGTGGGGCTTGAATTTACAACCATGAGATCAAGAGTCATGCACTCTACTGACTGAGCCAATCAGGCACCCTGAGGTAGTTTCCTTCTATCTCTAGAAAGGGTGCTGTATTTTGGCAAATGCTTTTCTGCATCAGTTGAGATGACAGGTGATTTTCGTCTTTAATTCTATAAATGTGATGTATTACACTTATCAATTTTCATATATTAAACCATCCTTGTGTTCCTGGAATAAGTAATACTTGGCCATGGTGTATAATCCTTTCAATGTACTGTTGAAGTCTGTTTGCTAATACAGTTGGCCTTTGAACAACACAGGGGTTAGGGGAACCAACCCCTGTGCCGCTGAATATCTCTGTACCTTGGACTCCCACAAAACTTAACTACTAATAGCCTACTGTTGACTGGAAGCCTTACTGATAACATAAGTCAACTAACTCATAGTGGTATGTTGAATGTATTATATAGTTGAATGTATTATATACTGTATTTACAATATAGTAATCTAGAAAAAAAGAAAATGTTAAGAAAATTCTAAGGAAATACACTTATAGTATCATACTGTAAAAAACCCATTTATGTGGACCACACAGTTCAAACCTTTGTGGTTTGAGGATCAAATGTATTTTGAAGATATTTACATCAGTATTCACCAAGGATATTGGTCTATAGTTTTATTTTCTTGTAGTTTCTTTTTCTAGCTTTGGAGTCAGGGTAATGCTTGCCTTATAGTTAGAAAGTGTTCCCTTCCTTTCCAGTTTTTTGAAAGAGTTTAAGAACTGACATTAATTCTATAAATGTTTGGTAGAATTTACCACTGAAGTCATCTGGTCAAAGGCTTTTGGTTGGGGGCGGTTTATTATAATTCAATTTCCTTATTATAGGGCTATTCTGAATTTCTATTTTTTCATGATTCAATCTTGGTAGGTTGTGAACATAAATTACTTTAACTATGGCCCTTTCATCTGTCCAAAGAAGTATTAGGAGCTAGTTTTTTTTTTTAAGATTTTATTTATTTATTTGACAGAGCGAGAGACAGTGAGAGAAGGAACACAAGCAGGGGGAGTGTGAGAGGGAGAAGTAGGCCTCCCGCAGAGCAGGGAGCCTGAGGACCCTGGGATCACTGAAGGCAGACGCTTAACGACTGAGCCACTCAGGCGCCCCCAGAAGCTAGTTTCTCAAACTAAAATATAGAGAAAGAATTAAAAATGGTCACAGCAGACACAAGAGAAAAAAGGTACTATTAAAGTACATTTTTGGAAAGTAACAGTTGGACCTGATAATATTAGGGAAAAGGAGTCAAAAAAGTCCTAGTGTAGCATTTATCATTTATACTTTCAAATTAGAACAACAATAATCACGTACTGTACAGTAAGTCAAAAAAACAAGTTGCAGAAAAATGTATATAATGTGAGAAGAATTCTGTGATTTAGCAGATTAATTTCTTTTTTTTTTTTAAAGATTTTATTATTTTATTTATTTATTTGACAGAGAAAGACACAGCGAGAGAGGGAACACAAACGGGGAGTGGGAGAGGGAGAAGCAGACTCCCTGCCGAGCAGGGAGCCCGATGCGGGACTCGATCCCAGGACTCCAGGATCATGACCTGAGCCGAAGGCAGTCGCTTAACCAACTGAGCCAGCCAGGCGCCCTAATTTCTAAATATGTAAATAAATACATACCTATTTAGACCTTCACCCACAGGTGGTTTCTGGTTATCATCTAAGTAGACAATCACTTCTTTCCTTCGAATATGCACAATATCATCCAAATTTAGATTTGTCAAATTCACATCTCCTTCAAAATAGATTGAACCATAACCTGTAAGTCAAAGCAAATAGTTAAAAACTCATCCTGTACAGAGGGCAAATAATCTATTTTATTTTCCAGTGACTAAATAATAATTAAAAAAACTTAAAACATTAATCAATATTTTTTAATTGTTTTAAAGATTTCATTTTTAAGTGATCACTACACATTGAACATGGGGCTCGAACTCACAATCCCAAAATCAAGAGTTACATGTCCCACCAAGGAGGCCAGCCAGGCTGCCCTAAACATTAATCAAATCACCCAGCAATACCATCAATGGGTTATTTCGTCCATAATATGTATCACAGGATGACATCAAAGCCAGTTATCTTGTTTAATATCTACATTTCTACTGCACTTATCTTCAAAACAGTTTTCTTAAATCTCTTCCAAGTATCTGTACTACTGCTACATAAACAACCCTTACTTAGTACCTAGCTTGGAGAATGAGCTAAAATGCTGGAGAGCCCTCTCTAAAATACAATATAGCAAGGTAAGATTTTTTTTTCCCCAAGAAAACTGCATCTGTATTAAATTATTAATAATATGAAGCTGAATCTAAATATTATTCATCTCTTATTACTCAGTTTTCTCACTTAGTATTTTCTTGCTGTTTATAGTATTTTCTTTAACTGCAGAAAGCTGCAATGAGCCAAATAGTTACCAAAGAATGTTATATGGTTCTAGTCTTTTGTTACTTGTCAATCAAAGGGTCTTCTATGCAGGTCAAGGTGGGTCCAAAAAGGAAAAAAATGGATTCAGCTATCAAGAACTTCTTTCACTTAATTACAAAAATAAGATGCAGATCTTTGGCTTAAATACTACAAACTCCTAAGCTCATACTCACCTTTACGACCAATAGTGAAGTCAGAGACAATGCACTCTCCTTTTTCATTGGTAATTTTAGCAAGGTCATCCATAGATGGAATAGTATAGTAACCAACCTTAGTGAGAACAATACCTATGACAAAAGAAACAGAAAATATAATATTAATTGTAATTGTCCTTACGTAGATGAATTTTCGTATTTATTTTACTTTTTCCATTTTAAAAAGAATAATTTTTAAAATAATCTGAAATAATCCATAACTAAATTATTAAGAGAAAACATATAGGAATAAAAGCATCTTTACAAACTATTATTTAAGATTTTATTTATTTGAGAGAGAGCACATGAGCAGGGTAGAAGGGGGCAGAGGGAGAGGGAGGAGACAACTCCCTCCTAAGCAGGGAGCCAGACACAGGGCTCGATCCCAGGACCCTGAGATCATGACCTGGGCCAAAGGCAGACACTTAACCAACTGAGCCCACCAAACTGGTTTTCTGAGAAACACTATTCCTAGGAGAAACTGTGCTTTTTAGAAAAAGGTTCCTAGTCAAGTAAGTTTGGGGAAACATGAACATGATAGTATGTTACAGGCTCTGAGAACTTGAAAAATAATTAAATCTAATAATCAAGCCTTAACCCAGTGTTTTCCATACTTAATTAATCACAGAATGTTTTCATATGGCACTCATAAACATACTGCACTATGAAAGGCATTCCATAAGAAGAATTCTGAGAAAAGCCTATTTAATCCATTTTTCTTTTATTCCAAAAAAACCCAATGTGGAAAAAACCTGCCTTGACTCAGCGGTAGAGGCAGAACTATAACTCCAAACTCAGTATTAAAAAAAAAAAAATTTACTTAGAGAGAGAGAGAGAGAGCCAGCATGTATTTAGGAGGGAGGGAGCACCAAGGTAGAGAGAGAATCCCAAGCAGACTCCTCACTGAGCACAGACCCTGACACAGGGCTCGATCCCACGACCTTGAGATCATAACCTGAGCTGAAATCAAGAGCTGGACACTTAACTGGCTAAGCCACCCAGGTGCCCCAGGAAGGGAATTTTTTTTTTTTTTAAAGATTTTATTTAGGGCACCTGGGTGGCTCAGTTGGTTAAGCGACTGCCTTCAGCTCAGGTCATGATCCCAGGGTCCTGGGATCGAGTCCCGCATCGGGCTCCCTGCTCTGCGGGGAGCCTGCTTCTCCCTCTCCCACTCCCCCTGCTTGTGTTCCCTCTCTCGCTGTGTCTCTCTCTGTCAAATAAATAAATAAAATCTTTAAAAAACAAAAAAAGATTTTATTTATTTATTTGTGTGAGAGAGAGAGAGAGCACATGAGGGGGGGAGGGTCAGAGGGAGAAGCAGACTACCCGCTGAGCAGGGAGCCCAATGTGGGACTCAATCCCGGGACTCCAGGATCATGACCTGAGCCGAAGACAGCCGCTTAACCAACTGAGCCACCCAGGCGCCCCCCAGAAAGGGAATTTTAAATTGGAAGGTGACAAACAAGGTCAATGAGAAAAATAAGAATAAAAAAGTCTAGACTGGGTATTTGAAAAACAGATGTAGTATCAAAATAATTTCATGCAGATATACACATATATAGATACTTGGATTCTTAATGTGAAAATATAGAGTTGTTTCCTCAGGGCACCAAGTGACAGGAAGATCTATATGAAGGCAATAAGATAATTAGATGCAGAAAAATTTCACAGACACTTCAAGAGTAACTATAAAACAATCCAAATGTTCACTAACAGAGAATAGATAAACCAAGTGTAGCATATATATAATAATGTAATATCACTCAGCAATAAAAAAGAATGAACTGTTGATATATCATGGATAGAATCTCAAAAATGTAGAGTGAAAAAGAGTAGAGACAGTATGATTCCATTTATAGAAAGTTCAAGAATAAGCAAAACTAGTCTATGTGAAAGAAACTAGACTGTAGTTGACTTCTGGGGATGGGGACATGAAAAAACTTTCCACTTTCCATTATATATACCAAGTATGTATGTCAAAATTCATTGAAATAAACACTTAAGATCTGTTTACTTCACTACATATAAATTGTATCTCAGTAAAAAAAAGGAATGAGATTACGTTCATCAAAGCCCAAATGTGATGTTATGTCAACACAGAAAAAATGGCAAGCTGGGTGCCCGGCTGGCTCAGTCAGTGGAGCATGTGACTCTTGATACTGGGTTGTAAGTTTGAGCCCCAAGCTGAATGCAGAGATTACTTAAAAATAAAGTCTTTAGGGGCATGTGGGTGGCTCAGCCATTAAGCGTCTGCCTTCAGCTCAGGTCATGATCCCAGGGTCTTGGGACCGAGCCCTGCATCGGGCTCCCTGCTCAGCAGGAAGCCTGCTTCTCCCTCTCCCACTCCCCTTGCTTGTGTTCCCTCTCTCACTGTCTCTCTGTCAAATAAATAAATAAAATCTTTTAAAAAAATAAATAAAGTAGGAAAAAAGGCAAGCTTAATTTAAGTAACCAATAGAGACACTATAATCTTATAGTTTGTATTATTTGTTTCACGGATTCATTGGGGGAAAAATGATCAATCAGTTCACTGCTGGGGGGAGGGGGAAGCACAGAACTGAGGTGATAATAATTAACCACAGCACCTATACCATTTGAATGCCAATACATTTCAGGCATTATGGTTTCTATACTAATCTAATTCAACCTCAAAAGTTTTATATGATAACTATCACTATTATTTTATTTTATTTATTTTTTATTTATTTTTATTTTTTTATTTGAGAGAGAGAATGAGAGAGAGCGAGCATGAGAGGGGGGAGGGTCAGAGGGAGAAGCAGACTCCCTGCCGAGCAGGGAGCCCGATGCGGGGACTCGATCCTGAGACTCCAGATCATCACCTGAGCCGAAGGCAGTCGCTTCACCAACTGAGCCACCCAGGCGCCCCTATCACTATTATTTTAATTAAAAAACTAACAAGTGGGGCGCCTGGGTGGCTCGGTCGGTTAAGTGGCTGCCTTTGGCTCAGGTCGTGATCCCAGGGTCCTGGGATCGAGTCCCACGTCGGGCTCTCTGCTCAGCAGGAAGCTTGCTTCTCCCCTCTCCCTGCCGCTCTGCCTACATGTGGTCTCTACCTCACTGTCAAATAAGTATCTTTAGGAAAAAAAAACACCTAATAAGCAATCTGAGTTTATAAAGCCAGGAAAAGTATGAAGATAGTCTCTGGCTATAAAATTTGGGATCTTTAAACTATACCTGGATAATTAACAACATGAATTTTAACTACTCCAAAGGTACAAAAAGTAAGTGAATTAATAAGAATCAAACAAAACAGGGGCGCCTGGGTGGCTCAGTTGGTTAAGTATCTGCATTCAGCTCAGGTCATGATCCCAGGGTCCTGCGATCGAGCCCCACATTGGGCTCCCTGCTCAGCGGGGAGCCTGCTTCTCCCTCTCCCCCTGCTTGTGCTCTCTCTGTCAAAGAAATAAATAAAATCTTAAAAAAAAAAAAAATAAGTGAAAAGTGTTTAAACATTAACGTCTATAAAATGTAATAAAGACATTTAATTAAAAGTTCAGGTAGCTGACTTCCAGTAAATTGAAAATCTGTGAAAAGTAAGGTCTCAAATGACTGGTAAAACATTACCCATGTATCAATTTGTATCTAACCTGCTGGATGCATATGGTAAGTATTATTTTCTATTTCTTCTCGGTCATCCTGCAGTGACTCCTCATGAAAAGAGGTCTCTTCACTGCTTCCTTCCAGCCCATTTCGCAAAGCAGCACGCATGTTTAATGCAACAATGGTATCATCCACACTGCTGCTGCTGTTGTGTTTATTTCCAGCACTCTCCGGGGTTTGAGGAATGGGTTTGGCAATAGGGTTAGTATAAAAACGTGACACAAGAGAATCATCATCTCCATCCTGCTGATGGTTCTCATCAACAGGTTTGCTCAGGAAACTGAATCTGAAAAGTAGAAAAGAAACAAATGGTATCTTAGCCCTTTATAACAATGATAACAGCCAACCCTCACTAAACCTTTACTGAGTAATTCTACATATTAAAAATTTATTTAAACTGACAGAGAAAATAAAATAACTTGCCCAAATTAAAAAACTCTAAGTGCTAGAGTTGGGATTTTAACACAGGAAATCTGGCTGTAGATTACACGACCTATTTTCACGATAAGATTACAACTGATCTACTTTCATGAATGAATGAATCTGAGCATCCCAAATATTAGTTAAAAAAAAAAAAGAAAAAGAAAAAAGGCATTCTACTATATAAGGACAAAGAGTGGTGAATTTCAAACTAAAAATTTTAGGTTTTTAGTATTATCATCAGCAAGGTATTATGCTTCATTAAGGAAACATCAACTTAGAATTTTATCCAAGGAAGAAAAAAAAAAACCCAGGAGTGCAAGGATGTATATAGAATTTTTCACTGAGGCATTATTTTGAATATAAGAATACCAAAATAGGGGTTCCTGGGTGGCTCTGTCGTTAAGCATCTGCCTTCAGCTCAGGTCATGATCCCAGGGTCCTGGGGTCGAGCGCCGCACTGGGCTCCCTGCACAGCAGGAGGCCTGCTTCTCCCTCTCCCACTCCCCCTGCTTGTGCTCCCTCTCTCACTGTGTCTGTCTCTGTCAAATAAATAAATAAAATCTTAAAAAAAAAAAAAAAGTTTACCAAAATAATCTAAATGTCCTCCAATGGGGAACTGATTATCATATATTCACCAAGATGGCTATTAAAGTCATTAAAAAAAGAGAAGGCAGAGGGGCGCCTGGGTAGCTCAGTCATTAAGTGTCTGCCTTCGGCTCAGGTCATGATCCCAGGGTCCTGGGATCGAGCCCCGCATCAGGCTTCCTGCTCCACGGAAAGCCTGCTTCTCCCTCTCCCACTCCCCCTGCTTGTGTTCCCTCTCTCACTGTGTCTCTCTCTGTCAAATAAATAAATAAAATCTTAAAAAAATAAAAATTTAAAAAGAGGCAAATGTATTCATAGATATAGAAAGGCATTTATAATAAAATAAGTGGAAATAAGCAGGCTAAAAATATTCTATCAGTCATGCCTAGTCTCTACAATGTATCTATATAAATAAATTTCTAAACTGTAAGAATATACATCAAACTATTAAGGATTATTGTGTATATTTCTACTTCCTCCTTTATACACTTATATACTTATTTTTTTGGTGTAGTTACAATGACTATGCATCACTTTGATAATTATCACAAATAAGACATCCCTTATTTTAAAGGGGGGAAAGGGGTGTCAAATGTATGAGAACCCTGTCCAAAATGACACATGGATATCAAAATAATTACGTAGAACTGAATCAGAAGATCTCCAATAATTTTAAGGTCTAAAATACTCAAAAAGCAAAAACATGATCAATTTCTAGGTGCTCATATCTGTAATACCATGCCACATTCACCAAACTTCATAAATTTTCACAGAATGAATAAATTCCAAGCTCAGAATCTCTTCAAAATGAGAACAGGGTGCTCTACTAGAAACAACCCAAAACAAAATTCGGTTTACCTCTCCCCATTTTCTGGATAATCAGATGGTGAAGCTAGATCTTCTGAATCACGATTAACAGGAGAGAAGAGATTGCTATTGTTAAGGTTTTTCAAAACCAACTTCTTAATGCTCTTCCTATAAAGAGACCAAAACGGGAAAACAAAAAAACCTCAGGCACACATAATTACATAACTAACATTATCTTAAAAACTAGTCGAAAAGAGCATTCTTGTTCAGCCCTTACATATCTAAAAATGACCTAACAAGTTCAACTCACAATGTTTAATACATAACCAGAATATAAGGTCTCAAATATATTACTCTCTGGTGTTTGGAAGAATAAGCTAAGTACATTCAAAACAAAGTGGGAAATCTCCTTGAAAAGTCCTTCTCCTCTGAACCCTGAGCATTCTACCCAGACACTTAGTTAACCCATCATACTATGTCTTATATTTCAGTTACTACTCTAAATAACTTCTTCTTCTTTAAACATTTTCTTCCTTTCTTGACAGGATTCATGACTGTCTCCTCACAGAACCTGGCGTGCTGCCTTGAAGAAAATAGGAAAGAGGCATTTGCTGATTAAGATTTCTTTTTTAAAGATGATGAGAAAGAAAAAGGAGAAAAACCCTGACATCCAATGATGCAAATTTCAGGTGTACATACAGTAGGTTTACTTAAGGCAAGAACCTCTATCATATATAAGCTTCGTAGAGGAGATCTCTTATTCAACCTCCACTTAAAAACTTGCTGGATTGGGGTGCCTGGGTGGCTCAGTCAGTTAAGCATCCACCTTCGGCTCAGGTTATGATCCCAGGATCCTGGGACTGAGCCCAGCATGAGGCTCTCTGCTCAACTGGGAGTCTGCTTCTCCCTCTCCCTTTGCCCCCCACCCCACTCCATTTCTCTCTCTGTCAAATAAATAAATAAAATCTTAAACAAACAAACAAACAAACAAACTACATGAGGCACCTAGATGACGAAGTCGGTTAAGTGTCTGACTCTTGGTTTCAGCTTGGGTCGTTATCTCAGGGTCTTGAGTCCACTTGGGACTCCCTCTCCCTCTGCCCCTCCCTCCTGCACATGTGCTCTCTCTCTCTCAAATAAATTGTTAAAAAAATAATTAAAGAAACAAACTACAAGTAGCAGACCACTCTTGTTTATTTCTAATCTCAACAACTGAGTTATATGGTTAACAATCATCAATAGCATTTGTTCCAAACGCATGTATGCTAGTTATACTTATTATAATGACATAAATATATATTAAATAAGCCAATGAAATAAGCACTTGACAATAAAGAATTGTTATTTCCATGAAAATTAAAACTTGCCTTCCTATTAAATGACAACCTGGGTGACGCCAGAGAGGGAGGATAACTAGAAAACCCAGAGCTCTCTTAGGTGTCAAGAGCCAACAAGATAGTAAAAAAGGACCGAGCCAGCACTCAGGGCCATTAGCACAGCAAGGTGTCTGTTATTTAGGGTTGCTTTTTTCCTGGCACCTTTTCTGATTCCAAGAGGAAGGTTAAAAGGCAGATGGTCTGTTTGACAGTCTTAAAGGACTAGAGAGAGACAAAGACTGGAGTCTAGAGCCACCAAGAGGTTGGGGGCAAGAGTGAATGGTGCTTGTTCTGTGTTGGGACCTGGAAAATCCCTACCCCAGGAGTTAAGAGAGAACTAAAAGTAAAAAACATAAAATCACAAGTTCAACCTTCACTCATCTCAATAAGCACCTATCATAAAAAAGCAAAAATTCTCTGAAAGTCAGGGATGCCTGAGTGGCTCACAGTCAGTTAAGTGTCTGCCTTCGGCTCAGGTCATGATCCTAGGGTGCTGGGATTGAGCCCCGCGTCGGGCTCCCTGCTCAGAGGGGAATCTGCTTCTCTCTCTCTCTCTCTCTGCCCCTCACCCCAGCTCATGCTCTCTCTCTCTCTCAAATAAATAAAATATAAAAAGAAAAAAAAAATCTCTGAAAGTCAGTATCATCATCTTTGAACTCTAATTACTGCCATAAACAATTTTGAAAATATAGTAACTAAAATAAAGTAATTTTTTAAAAAGACACAAAACGAGACAAGGTATTTCTTCAAAGATAAATGGCCAATAAGCAAATGGTAAGATATTGAACATTATTAGTCATAAAGGTAATGCAAATTATAAGCATGAAATACCACTTCACACTCACTAGGATGGCTATAATAAACAAAAGAGATAATACTAAGTGCTGACAAGAAAATGGGAGAAAATGGAAACCTGCATTGCTGTTGGGAATGTAAAATGGTGCAGCTGTTGTAGAAAACAGTTGATAGCTCCTCAAAAAGTTAAATATAGAATTAATGTATGACCAAACAATTCCAATTCTAGATATATACTCAAAATAACTGAAAACGGGGAGTCAAACAGATATTTGTACGCCAATGTTCATAACAGCACTATTCACAGAGCTAAAAGATGGAAACAACCCAAATGTCCATCAACAGATGAATGGATAAACAAAATGTGGTATATCCAAAGAATGGAATATTATTCAGCCTTAAAAAGAAATGAAGTTTTAAAAAATATTTTATTTATTTGAGAGAGAGAGAAGAGCGTGTTTGAGAGAGCACCAGCAGGGGAGGGGCAAAGGGAGAGGGAGAAGCTGACTCCCTGCTGAGCAGGGAGCCTGACGCAGGGCTCAATCCCAGGATCCCGGGTTCATGACCTGAGCCAAAGGCAGACAGATGCTTAACCAACTGAGCCATCCAGGTGCCCCAAGAAATGAAGTTTTGACACATGCTACAACATCATAAATATTAAGAACATTATGCCAAGTAAAATAATCCAGACATGAATAGAATAAATACTGTATGACTTCCCTTGTATTCTCTAAAATAGACAAATTCATGCAGACAGAAAGTAATAAAGAGGTTAACGGGGACTGAAAGGAGAAAACAGAATTATTGCATGTGCATTTTTTTTTTTTAAAGATTTTATTTATTTATTTGACAGAGAGAGAGATAGCGAGAGCAGGAATACAAGCAGGGGCTGGGGGAGTGGGAGAGGGAAAAGCAGGTTTCCTGCCAAGCAGGGAGCCCAATGTGGGACTCGATCCCAGGACCCTGGGATCATGACCTGAGCTGAAGGCAGACGCTTAACGACTGAGCCACCCAGGCACCCTGCATGTGCATTTTTAACATAAAATTGATCACTTTAACCATGGTTTTGTTTTTTTTTTTTAAGATTTTATTTATTTGACAGAGAGCGAGAAAGCCAGAGAGGGAACACAAACAGGGGGAGTGGGAGAGGGAGAAGCAGGCTTCCCGTGGAGCAGGGAGCCCGATGCAGGGCTCGATCCCAGGACCCTGGGATCATGACCCGAGCCGAAGGCAGACGCTTAACGACTTAGCCACCCAGGCGCCCCAACTTTAACCATTTTTATATGCATTTTACCACAATAAGAATTAGTAATTTTTAAAAAACCTTAAGTAAAATACAAGTGATTCAGACACACATTTGTAAAGGCTGTTAAATATTAAAATGGTTAAAATAAGGGGCGCCTTGAGCTGTTGGTTAAGCATCTGCCTTCAGCTCAGGTCATGATCCCAGAGTCCCAGGATCAAGCCTGGAGTCAGGCTCCCAGCTCAGCAGGGAGTCTGCTTCTCCCTCTGACCCTCCCCCCTCTCATGCTCTCTCTCAAATAAATAAGTAAAATCTTTTTTAAAAATGGATAAATTTACGAAAACTGTAAATGTGTTCATTTTTTATGATATTAGAATTTAAGGAAATAAAGTAACCAAAATATTCAAACAAAAAAAGGGGAAAAAATCAGTATGAATATAAAAGACCTAAATGATTAGCAAGTTTGGTCTAATTCAAGATCACCATACCCAACAACTATAAAATACATATTCTTTTCAAGTGCAAATGGAGTATTTATGAAAACTAGCCATATGTTGGACCATTAAAGCAAGCCACAAATTCCAAAGACTCAAAATCACCTGGAATACCGTTTTTGCACATAAGCTAGAAATTAACAAAATGATCACTTAAAAATCTCGTGTTAAGGGGCGCCTGGGTGGCTCAGTTGGTTAAGCAACTGCCTCCGGCTCAGGTCATGATCCTGGAGTCCCGGGATCGAGTCCTACATCAGGCTCCCTGCTCAGCAGGGAGTCTGCTTCTCCCTCTGATCCTTCCCCTTCTCATGATCTCTCTCATTCTCTCTCTCAAATAAATAAATCAAATCTTAAAAAAAAAAAAAAAAAAATCTCCTGTTAGGAATTTACACTCGTATATAACCCAAGGCTCAACACCCCTGGCCATAAAAATCAGAAAGAATTTTATTAGCATGTATAATCATTATCTGAATGGTAAGAGTACTCCATATCAAAACTTAGAGAATACAAATACAGCTGAACTAAAGGAAAATTTTTATCTTTAAATGCATATATCTGGGAAGAAGGAAAGCTGAAAATCAAAGAGCTACGTATCCACTTAGAAAAAGGACAAAAAATTAAATACCAAAAAAAGGGAGGGGGAAAGGAAGGAACTAAAGACAAAATGAAATGAAATGTTGGTGAAAATATAAATAAAATTAAAAATGAATAAAACAGAAAACAATCAGAAATGGGAGCATCAATAAAAGCCAAATGTTAGTTCTTTGAAATCACCATGAGAAAAAGAGAAGGCATAAAAAAAACCCTTGTCAGAAATGAAAATGTGGATAACTCCACAGATTCTACTGAAATGAAAAAGACAGTAAGGGTATTTTTTTTTTTTAAGATTTTATTTATTTATTTGAGAGAGAGAGACATAGTGAGAGCAGGAACACAAGCAGGGGGAGTGGGAGAGGGAGAAGCAGGCTTCCTGCCGAGCAGGGAGCCCGATGTGGGACTCGATCCCAGGACCCTGGGATCATGACCTGAGCTGAAGGCAGACGCTTAACGACTGAGCCACCCAGGCTCCCATAAGGATACTTTTTAACAACTTTATTCCAATAAATTCAAAATTTTAGTTAGTTGAACAATATAAAAATATAACTTGCCAAAAGTTAATGCAAAAAATTAAAAGCTTAATAGCCCTATAACTTTCATATAAATTAATAATTAAAAGAAAACCCAAAACCAAGAACAAACCTTACTAATAAATATGACTTCAGGACCCTATGTCTTCACTGGTACCCTACATTTATTGAAAACAAAAACCAAAAAAAAGGGCCTATCTTACATAAACTCCAGAAAAATAGAAAGAGAAAATACTCCCTAATTTGTTTATAAGGTCAGCATAAACTTTATACCAAAACCAGGTAAGAAAGGAACATTCACGCCAATCTAAGTGATGAACACAATGGCAAAAAAACTCCTGAACAAAATTTTACACAGTGAATCCTAACAAGCAAGGAAGTTACCAAACACTCTCAGAGCCTGTGTGGGAAGAACTTAGGAGAAACCTAAAAAAAGGGCCTCCACCTGCCAGAGATGGGACAACTTGGCAATCATAAAAAACACCAGATCCAGCAGACTGAAGCACAGGAACCAGGGTGGGGGATTGATTAAATATTTGACAAGGGGCAATCCCTTCAGGTCCCCTCCCTCCTTAGGAGCTTTGTACCATCACTTTTGCTATTGCTCAATAAATTGCTCAACAAACCTTGCTTTGCTGCCCCCCAACAAAAAAATTCTCATGAAGAATATACTTACAACTAGAAGACAAGGAATCAACAAAAAACGTAAGAATAGTGCCAGGCAAAAGTGAAGAGGACCAGATCAGGAATATCAAGTTAGACAGGTACAAAGAACGTAAGTATAGAAACACTATTGTGGGGCGCCTGGGTGGCTCAGTTGGTTAAGCAACTGCCTTCGGCTCAGGTCATGATCCTGGAGTCCCTGAATCGAGTCCCGCATCGGGCTCCCTGCTCAGCGGGGAGTCTGCTTCTCCCTCTGACCCTCCCCCCTCTCATGTACTCGCTCTCTCTCATTCTCTCTCTTTCAAATAAATAAAATCTTAAAAAAAAAAAAAAAAAGAAACACTATTGTGGTAAAGCAAACCTATGTGACTTCAAAGACTAGATTTATTTCAACAATGAAATACTTCATAAGTAAAAATAAGTAGCAGATTCATGTATTTTGCCATAGTTATGTCACTGCCCTCAACTGGCGTATAGGAATATAGCTATAAAGGTACATAGGAATAAAATTGACTTTTATGTATTGAACTTGTATCCCACAAACCTTGCTACATTTACTAGTTCATAACTGACGTAAACTGCACATACTATATTATACAATTTGATAAGCTCTGTCCTCTGTATCACCAGTGAAACCATTATCACAAACCAGAAAAACAACATAGTCATCATACCGAAAAGTTTCCTCATACTCCTTGTTATGAACCTTCCAAAATCTCTCCTTTCTACCATCGCCAATGACTTGTATTTTCTAGTATTTTAAGTAAATGGAAAAGAGCTCTAATTTGGTAAATGCATGATAGAATACCATTTGGTCAAGTTAAGTCGTGTCTGAAACAATCATTCAAAAGAATACTGGAGGGGCGCCTGGGTGGCTCAGTTGGTTAAGCGACAGCCTTCGGCTCAGGTCATGATCCTGGAGTCCCGGGATCGAGTCCCACATTGGGCTCCCTGCTCAGCGGGGAGTTTGCTTCTCCCTCTGACCCTCCCCCGTCTCGTGCTCTCTCTTATTCTCTCTCTCAAATAAATAAATAAAAATCTTAAAAAAAAAAAAAAAAAGGAATACTGGAAAATAACATTATATCCACTTGAAAAAAAAAACAGGCATATTTAAAACCAGAAACATAGCAAAATATTCCCTCTGCCCAACAGTCCTCCCTATCCCTCTTTTTTATTTTTATTTTTTTAAAGTAATCTCTATGCTCGGGGTGCCTGGGTGGCTCAGTTGTTAAGCATCTGCCTTTGGCTCAGGTCAGGATCCAAGGGTCCTGGGATCGAGCCCCGCATCGGGCTCCCTGCTCAGTGGGAAGCCTGCTTCTCCCTCTCCCACTCCCACTGCTTGTGTTTCCGCTCTTGCTGTCTCTCTCTGTCAAATAAATAAATAAAATCTTTAAAATAATAATAATAAAAAAATAATAAAGTAATCTCTATGCTCAACGTGGGGCTCGGAACTCACAACCCTGAGATCAAAAGTCACATGCTTGACCGACTGAGCCAGCCAGGTGCCCCTCCCTCTTCAGTTTATTTTTATTTATTTTTTTAAAAGATTTTATTTATTTGACAGAGAGAGAGATAGCGAGAGCAGGAACACAAGCAAGGGGAGTGGGAGAGGGAGAAGCAGGCTTCCTGCCGAGCAGGGAGCCCGATGTGGGACTTGATCCCAGGACCCTGGGATCATGACCTGAGCCGAAGGCAGACGCTTAACGACTGAGCCACCCAGGCGCCCTCCCTCTTCAGTTTAAATAACACATCCTCAGAGCAGCTTTCCTTCATCATTCTCCTATTAGTCTCCCCTACAGTGGCAATCTCTACCACTGCTCTCTGTCACTTGTGCTTAGTGTCAACATCTCTCTCCCCTCACAGACTGTGAATTCAGTAATGGAGGAATGTGTCTTGTTCGTAGCTGCATTCGTAATGCCTACCACACTTGGGACTTAGTAGTTACTTGATAAATGTTTGTTGAATGAAGGAAGGAACAGATGAATCAAAGAATATTTTCAAATTTACCATTCAGAATAAGTAAAATACTAGCTTGCTCTATAGTAACTTTCCTCTGACTAGTATGAAAAGGCAAAAGGAAAAAGACACGGCACTGATAAGGTTCTCACACTGTCAATCTACCAAATTCATCTTTCAGAGCAAACAGAATACTGTTTCTAGGGGTAGCCATACTCCTAAAGTCCTTCATGAATCCTTTACCCTCTGTGGTATTATATGGCAACTGTTTACAGAGTATAAAGTGATAGCCCAAGGCTTGGTTAGGAAGTGAATAGGGGCATATGCCATTTCCTTTAGATAGTTAAATACAGTTAAGATTAAATTCTAGATTCTAACAAGGTGAGAGCATAAACTCAAAAGACTTTTACAATCTCCATCCCCTCTTATCCGCTGGCTTAGATGATCTCCATATCCTATAGGGAGGGAGCCCCTCGATCCTATAACCGGGATTCTATACTCTTATTTAGCTCCTTTTATGCCTCCTAAGATGCATTCTTTTTCTTTCTTTCCCCAAGACTTATTTTTAAATAATCCCTATACCCAACATGGAGCAAAGGTACCTACCTATATAGAGCTTATGTTCTAGAGGGAAAAAACAGACGAAAAACAAATATTTAAAAAAATAAATATTAGAAGGTATGAGGAAAAAAGAGAAAAGAAAGATGATAAGAATGTGGGAAATGCTGACAAGAGAAAAGATGGGTGCAATTTTAAACAGATGGGTCAGAGTAGTCTTCGTTGAGGGGATATGTGAGTAAACAGTGAGGGTTAATATATGGACTTACAGGGAGAAGTGTTTCAGGCAAAGAGAACAAGTATGGCAAAGATTGAAAGGCAACGGCATGCCTTTCCTGTCCTAACAGTGGCAAAGAAGCACTAAAATTAGAGTGGAGTAAACAACAGAGAGTAGTAAACGTCTTCACAAGAAAGTTACCAAACAAGATCAGATCTTACAGCACCTTACACACCACTGTAAGGAATTTGGCTTTTACTCTGAGTAAAATATGAACCACCACAGAGTTTTGGACAGAAAAGT
Organism: Mirounga angustirostris; assembly: GCF_029215605.1. Classification (NCBI taxonomy): domain Eukaryota; kingdom Metazoa; phylum Chordata; class Mammalia; order Carnivora; family Phocidae; genus Mirounga; species Mirounga angustirostris. The sequence goes on from NW_026991721.1 coordinate 57,334,114, forward strand.
GACATGATATGACTTACACTTCAAAGAGACCACTGTGCTGGCTATATTTAGGACAGAATGCAAAGGGGTAAGGGTAAAGCTGGAAAGATCAGGAGAATATTGTAGTAATTCAGTCAAGAGATGATGATGGCTTTGAGGGATGCCTGGCTGGCTCAACTGGTGGAGTATGTGACTCTTGATCTCAGGGTTGAATTCAAGCCCCACATTGTGTACAGAGATTACTTAAAAATAAATCTTGGGGAAAAAAAAGAAAAAGATGATGAAAGCTTGGATCAGGGTAGTGAGTAGCAGTGAAAGAGGTAAATTGGTCAGATACTAGGTAATTTTTGAAGGTTCAACAAAGAAGATTTGCTGATGCTTCAGATGTGGGATATATGAAAGAAGTTAAGGATGATTCCAAAGTTTCTGGCCTGAACAACTAGAATGATGGAAACACAGTTATCTGAGATAGGGTAGGCTATGGATGGAACAGGTTTGAGGTAGAAGATTAGGAGTTCAGTGTTGGCCATGTTGATTTTGAAATAAATGTCTTTTAGACATCCAAGTGGAGATGTTGGGTGGGGCTGGATATAAAAATCTGTGGAGTTTGGGAGAAAAGTCTGGGGTGGAGATTAAAGGTTAGAAATCATCAGACTAGGGGCGCCTGGGTGGCTCAGTCGTTAAGCGTCTGCCTTCGGCTCAGGTCATGATCCCAGGGTCCTGGGATCGAGCCCCACATTGGGCTCCCTGCTCTGCGGGAAGCCTGCTTCTCCCTCTCCCATTCCCCCTGCTTGTATTCCCTCTTTCGCTGTGTCTCTCTCTGTCAAATAAATAAATAAAATCTTAAAAAAAAAAAAAGAAAAGAAAAGAAATCATCAGACTATAAATGACTATAAATGACATATAAAGCTATGAAACTAAATTAAATCACTCTGGGAGACAGTAAAGAAAATGTGATCAAGAACTAAGCTCAGAGGCATTCCAATTTTAAAAGGCTGAGAAGAGGAACCAGCAAAGGAGACAGAAGGAGCAACCAATACAGTAGGAAGAAAACCAGGGGGCTATGGGGTTCCTGCAAGCCAAGTGAAGAATCAAGGAAAGAGAGACGAACTCTCTAAAATAGTTCTGATCTATTAAGCAAAGACTGTTGAGAGGAAGAACGCAGAAGTGGAAGCCAGGAAGGAGATAGAGGTGGTACTATTAGCAAAATGTATACCTTCCCACCCTAATCCTTTCTGTGCCAAAAAAATTCCTAAATACTGGGACATAAACATGAATAATACACTGTCCCTGACTTCAAAATAGTCCAATTATGTGCTAAGAAATGTATAAAATTGGACTTTCCATTTTTTCTGAAGTACCAGCCCACTATATATATATATACCTATTTTTTTTTTTTAAGATTTTATTTATTTATTTGAGAGAGTGAGTGAGCGTGAGCTGGAGGGAGAGGGAGAGGAAAACAGGCTCCACACATAAAATTACGTAGAGATATTCTGAATTGGTTTGGCCAATGTAAGTTTTAAGAAAAAAGTGTCTTCTGCTTAAAATTATGTAAGCACTAAAATCTCAAAATAAAACAAAAAAACCTGCATATTAGTAGAACAGTAAAAATATTTTTATGTTAACCATGGTTATCCTTGAAGAACGATCAGGCCACTTTTATTATTTGTGATATTCTCTATTTTTAAAATTAAAAACAGGGGCGCCTGGGTGGCTCAGCCGGTTAAGTGTCTGACTCTTGGTTTTGGCTCAGGTCACTATCTCCTGGGTCACAGGACAGAGCCCCGGGTCAAGCTTCCGGGGTTTGGGCTCCGTGCTCAGTGGGGAGTCTGCTTGAAGATTCTCTCCCTCTACCCCCTTCCCCTACTCGAGCATGTCCATGCTCTCTTTCTCTCTCTAAAATAAATAGATAAACAGATAAATCCTTAAGCAAACAAAAACCTAAATTTACAACATTTGTACTACATTTAGGTAAATACATATTATTTTGTACTTAGTTTAAATTAATATTTACTTTTAATTTATGTTAACAAAAATAAACTCACTTGGGCATGAATGCTCCATTGGCTAATGATGGCTCATCATCATCCAGCCCATCGAAGAGATGTGACTTGGCTGTGCCTGTTGTTTGTAAAGCCTTTGGTCGAACTCTGGTGGCAGGGCGGGGTGTTAGTTTATAATGAGTAGGTGTAGTGAGAGCCTTCTGGGCTGCTGGATTTGTTGGTTTCAATCTCTGAAAAACAAAAGCATCAAGGAAAATTCCAGTTTAACTCAAATGCATTATTTGGCCTTAAAAAAAAATCTTAACATAATTCAAATGTCTTTGCCATTTATCCAACTAGATACCTCTGTGTATTTTTCAACTAAACCAAAAATCTTTAACTTCAAAATAAACTGAGATGCACCATGAATACTCAACTGTGCAATCCAAATCACTCTTTAAAAAATGGTTATTAGCTGGCATGTATTCAGTATTTAGTAAACATTGGTAGTTGCCATGAGTCAAACGCTAAGTACTGGCAATAAAAATAATGAAATCACTTTCCCTGATTTTTGAGGAAATTACAAGTTAGTAGAAGAGACATACAACTAAAATAAGACTTTAGGTTGATTTTGATGGCACCTTTATTATTTTCTGTAACATCTGCTGGATGTTATACATTTGTTTTCCTACTAAACATTATACATGGGATTATATAACCACTTGAAACAACAATGTCTAACATATAAAACCCTGTCACAGTTTATGTTTCTCTTTACAATGCAAACTGTTTATACTTCAGCAACAATGAACATTCCTAGATCTTTTTTGTGATCTCTCACAATTGTGTGTCATTGCTTGGAATGTCTTAACCTAGATCTACCAACTTCTCCATATATACTCAAAAAAAGTTAAATGTTACCTCTTTTGCAAAGCCTTATCAAACTCACCCAAAAGTCTACGCTCTTCCTTAACATAATATTCACCATTTTAACGCAAACTCTTCAGGGGGGTTTAGTATATCTACTAAGTTATGCAAGAATCACCACTATGATCGGGCTCCCTGCTCGGCGGGGAGTCTGCTTCTCCCTCTGACCCTCCCCCCTCTCATGTGCTTTCTCTCTCTCTCATTCTCTCTCTCTCAAATAAATAAATCTTAAAAAAAAAAAAAAAAAAAAAGAATCACCACTATGTAAGTCCAGAACATTCCCCTCACTCCAAAAAGAAATGTTGTGCCTCCCAATTCCAGTTTCCCTAGGCAAACATGAATCTGTGTCTCAATAAATTTGCCTATTCTAAGCATTTTATATGAATGGAATCATGTGGCCTCTTGTGTCTGCCTTCTTTCACCCAGCATAATGTTTTCAAGGTTCACCCATGTTGTATGTAGCACGTTATCAGTACTTCATTCCTTTTTATGGCTGAATGACATTTCATCATATATATGTGTGTATATATACACACACACACATTTTGTTTATCCATTCACCCGCTAATGGGCTATTTTATTACTGTATTTACTATATTGAGCTTGAGTAAATTTAAACACATTAACAGGGGCGCCTGGGTGGCTCAGTCGTTAAGCCGTCTGCCTTCGGCTTGGGTGATGATCCCAGGGTCCTGGGATCGAGCCCCTGCATCGGGCTCCCTGCTCCACGGAAAGCCTGCTTCTCCCTCTCCCATTCCCCCTGCTTGTGTTCCCTCTCTCGCTTTGTCTCTGTCAAATAAATAAATAAAATCTTAAAAAAAAACCCAAAAACACACATTAACAGATCCAATCTTTTTTTTTTTTTAAAAAGATTTTATTTATTTATTTGACAGAGAGAGACACAGCGAGAGAGGACCACAAGCAGGGGGAGTGAAAGTGGGAGAAGCAGGCTTCCCGCCGAGCAGGGAGCCCGATGCGGGGCTCGATCCCAGGACGCTGGGATCATGACCTGAGCGGAAGGCAGGCGCTTAACGACTGAGCCACCCAGGCACCCTGTCAGATCCAATCTTCTGACTAAATAAATAGCAAGCTCTTAGAAGATAAGTTCTTGTTTTCATTTTGTATCCTCAGTACTGAACACAGTGACTAGCACATATTTAGGCCTATAATTATGCTGCACAAATAACACATAATTTTCTTTTCTTTTTTAAAGTAGGCTCCATGCCCAGCATGGAGCCCAATGCAGGGCTTGAACTCATAACCCTGAGATCAAGACCTGAGCTGAGATCAAGAGTCAGACACTTAACTGACCAAGCCACCTAGATGTCCCACACAAACTTTTCATCTAAGCAAAACTTGTATTTATGCAGCATGTTAAAAAGCACTTTAGATTCCTATCTTATCTTTATATCTAGTTATAGGGTTAATTCAAAAAACCAGTGAGGGAGAAACGAGATGACATAAATAACTGAGCAATAGTACCTGTAGACTAACCAACTTATTATAAATAAGCCAGGTATGCATTATCTCACTTAATTCTCAAGATTAAAGAGTATTACTATCCCCATTTTACAGATGAAGAAACACATTCAGAAGCAGAAAGACATGCTCATTATACATGGTAACACAAGGATTAAACAGACCAAAGCCTACTTTTAACCCACACCACAGTGAGCAGAAGATCATTTCTTTGACACTAGAGCATAAAAAATTAAGACAAAGTTAACTGTAGAAACCAGGAGAAAAGATACTGATATGCCACTTAAGAATATTATGATTTTCAGGGGCGCGTGGGTGGCTCAGTTGTTAAGCGTCTGCCTTCAGCTCAGGTCATGATCCCAGGGTCCTGGGATCGAGTCCCGCATCGGGCTCCCTGCTCTGCAGGAAGCCTGCTTCTCCCTCTCCCCTCCCCCTGCTTGTGTTCCCTCTCTCACTCTGTCTCTCTCTGTCAAATAAATAAAATCTTTAAAAAAAAAAAAAAAAAGAATATTATGATTTTCAGAAAATCAGCCTCTCTGAGCCTTAGTTTGCTCAACTATAAAATGGGAATAATAAGATATGCCTTATTTCAGGGTTACTGAAAAGTCTCAGCCCTCACCTTCAGTCCAGTGTTCATTTCACTATTTTAGTCATGCTGCCTTCCAGATACAGCAAACATAATGTATCTCCTGGCTCAGTGAAAAGCACAAATAATGTGTCTTAAAAACTTAATTACATCTAACTCTGCTTAAGCTATATATTAAGAAATTATATTCTCCACATTTAGTTTCTCTTGATCTGAGAATAAACTTTACAAAAGCATCCTTAAAATCGGAGGGGTAGACGAACCATGAGAGACGATGGACTCTGAAAAACAAACAGGGTTCTAGAGGGGAAGGGGGTGGGAGGATGGGTTAGCCTGGTGGTGGGTATTGAGGAGGGCACATTCTGCATGGAGCACTGGGTGTTATGCACAAACAATGAATCACGGAACACTTCATCTAAAACTAATGATGTAATGTATGGGGATTAACATAAGAATAAAAAAATAAATATTAAAAAAAAAAGCATCCTTAAATTTACCTCTTCTTTCTTCTTAGGGTCTGACATGGGATTCCGGAAGAGAGGAGAGTCTCCAAAAGGTGAGTACGTTAAACTATTGATGTGCTGTTGGAGAACAGCTTGCTGGGCAGCAGAAGCATTGGGATCTGTCAAAGCTTTTTGGAAAAAAAGAAAAGAGAAAGGAAGATGTCAGTCCAGGGATCCAATGCAATTAGAGCAAGAGAACACAGAATCATTTTGGAGACGTCTTCAAAATGTTCAGACTCACTCAATGGCATTATTGGTGGAGAGCAGAGGAGCAAACTGTGAAGAAAATCAACAACCAAATAAACTAATGGGTAAAAGATACGAAGAGGCATTTCATAAAAGACAACACACAAAAAATTTTACTTAGGTGTTTGTTGTCACTAATAATCAATGAAATGCAATTTAAACAACCTTGAAGAAATATTTTATATCTACCTCATTATCTATTAGTTGTATATGTATCAGCTGTATCAAAAGAATTATAGTCTTTGACTTCCAGACACATTATAAATTGACTTACTCTGTCTAAAAGAAACAACAACAGTACATAAAGCAAATACTGTTTTTATATTTTTTAACCTACTCATATCAATCATGGAAATTTAACCCAAGGGTTTAAACAAACTAGAAACAAAGAAATGTTTATAAATATTCAATAAATATTATCTATAATTGTTAGGACTTGAAAACAACCTATACCCAACATTAATAGTTGTAAAAATCATGATACATCAACATGGTGGGTTAAATAGTTATTAAAAATAATAACAATGTGTTTCACGGTGGAAATAAGGAAGTATCTTTGATTTAATTTAGTAAGTAAAAATTCCAGAATAAAAAATATTAAGTATACTAAGACTATTGAGGAAGAAAGTGGAATACAAAAAATGAAAATGGCTGTAAAGGTGTCCTTATATGTTTATTATTTACATTTAATATTCATATTCAAGTAAAAATTGAAAGAAAAAATATCACTCCAATTAGTCTAATTTTCTTTTAAAGTGTAAAAACATGTCATTAGTCACAGAGAATTTAGGGAACAGAAAAGGAATGATGATCTATATCACACACAGTAAAAAATAAACAAGAAAACCCCCACAACTATCTGCATTATACCCTGATTGATGAAGAAACCTCTTTGCAAAATAGTTCCAAATGATTAAAAAAAATAATAATAAAATCACACCTAAATAATTTTAGCGATTAAAACACTTTTTTCCTTTATAAGTGTTTAAAACAAGGCTAATGCCAAAACATAATAAGATAATCCACAATGAAGGAATCCCTCAATCAAAACATTTGGAAAATTTTAATACAACAGGGAGAAAAAAAGCACAACAGCAACAGCAGCAACAACAAACCCAGAACAGAGCTAAAGCTTAAGTAACGAAAAAGGGGTAAATCCACCTTAGTCAAATTAAGCTTTCTTAAAATCAGATGTATTAATTAAATACTAAAACTGTGGGCGCCTGGGTGGCTCAGATGGTTAAGCGTCTGCCTTCGGCTCAGGTCATGATCCCAGAGTCCTGGGATTGAGTCCCGCATCAGGCTCCCTGCTCTGTGGGAAGTCTGCTTCTCCCTCTGCCTCTCTCTCTCTCTCTCTCATGAATAAATAATAAAATCTTTAAAAAAAAAAAAAAAAACAACTAAAACTGTATGCTAATATGTAAGGGGAAAGTACAAGTTTGCTCAAGACTGTGAAACCCAGAGGAGATGTCAATTTAAAGAGCATATAGCAAATCATCCGTATGATGTTCCTAAATCCAATTTAAGTATCAGTGAGGAAAAAAAATATAAAAAAGTAGCTTCAGTACAGAGTGCCACACAACAATAGCATAAATGTTATTCTATGGACTATTCAAGGAGACTCAAGAAAACCTGGAAGTTTTTGTAAGAATTCTAATATTCACTAGTCAGTCTATTACTTGACAGGCAATTATGCATTAAAAATAACACTGACATGTACCAGCTGATCCCATCATTAACAAGTATAATAGGTCACCCCATCTGGGCTTACTCAAAAGAATAAGAACTCCTTTAACAAATCCGAACGTAATTAGGAAAGTGTGTGAACAGGATGTTTTTATTTTTGTATGCTTAAATATGAAATATTCTCTAAGTTAACTGTATTATTTAAAAATACAGATAAGAGAGCTGGTATGTTAGCAAAAATAAGAGAACAATCAAGCATAAGCACTAGTTAAGCTACCATTTGTGTTACAGTCAATTCCGGTCACAATAATTTGAAAACATACTGAAAAGCCACATCATGACCAAATGATTAAAGGCACAGGAAAAAGTATAAAAAATAAAGTCTGAGAATAGAAAAACCTGATGATATTTTATCTGGAAGAAGGACAATAGGGTTACTGCAAAGAAACTGTACCAGACTGGTTTGCTTAGCTTAGGAGGTAAAAGTAGAACCACTGAGTGGAAATTCTAGGGAGGCATGTTTTGGTTTCTAAACAACCTGAACAAAACAATGGACCAGAATGACTTGGAAAACTGTAACTGAGAACTCCCACAGTAAGAGAGGACTCACATAAGCACTAAAGCACCTTCCAACTAACATCCTATGATACAAAGATGTACATTCTAAAAGGCAATACGGCTACTTTTAAATGTGTGGTAACAGTACCATATGTAACTGTAGTATTAAATGCTTATATCAGGAACTTTTAATTGACTTCAGAAAAAGATGCATTATCAAAAACCATTCAAAGGGTGCCTGGCTGGCTCAGTCAGAAGATCATGCTACTCCTAATCTCGGGGTTGAGTTCAAATCCCACGCTGGGTGTAGAAATTACTTAAATAAATAAATAAAAAAATTTTAAAAACCCAAACTATTCAAAACACTATCCAGGTAAAAATGGCAGGTTACAATATTTATGGTATGTCCTCCTACTGAAAACAACTAAAACTAAAGAAAAGAAATAAAAGTGAAAATATCACTTTTAATGATAAAGCTTATTCTAATGTTCACACAAATTAGAATTCTAATTCACCTCCAAACCAAAGATCTAAGTAAAATCTGTTTTTTAAAAAAGATTTTATTTATTTATTTGAGAGGAGAGTGAGTGAGAGGGAGAAAGAGAGAGCGTGCGAGTGTGCACGCACGAACGGGAAGGAGGAGCAGAGGGAGAGGGAGAAGGAGACTCCCCGATGAGCAAGGAGCCGGATGCAGGGCTCAATCCCAGGACCCCGGGATCATGACCTGAGCCAAAGGCAGATGCTTAACCAACTGAGCCACCCAGGTGCCCCTATGTTAAATCTATGTTTAAAACAAATTAAAATATATCTATATAACCCACAATGACAAAGAATGGGACATAACAAACGAACAGAAGAGAAAATATAACAAATTTCTAGGGGAAAGAAGTGGACAGAGGAGTGACAAAGCAGGATACAGCAAAGGATAGCTTAGAGTACATTCATAGGGGATTACAGCCCAAAGTGGAGCATATCTGCCCTGTAGAATCCCAGAAAGATTAGGGATTCAATGATACCAAGTTTGATGAAGTGAGACTGAAAGCAGGAGAGATGAACCAATGCAAAGTACATATACAAACACCCATACCTTCATCCTTCCTAATCCCTGATCCTCAAGAGATAAGCCAAACATCAGAGACTGTGCCTCTGATGAAACCAAATTAACATATGGAAAGAACAAGGACAACTTGTTTCAGTACTTGCATCATCCCAGAGCTAAGAATATAACAATCAGAGGACCCTTAGATAATAGCTGGTTCCTGGACTACTTACCTTAAAGTGAAACTTACTGGTAAACAAGCTCTACGCATACACAAACTGCCAGTGAGCTTTTTATTATTTTATTCTTGAATATGAATGGTAAAGATCACAGAGCATTAAAGAGTAGGACCAAAGCAAAAATAATCCTGAAGATTTAAGGCACAGAAAAGTCCTAAAAAAATTTTTTTAATGCCAATTAACAAAGTTTCAAGAAAAAATTACATCTAAGAACCAGATGCTTGAGAAAAGGAACTGTCAGAGAATGAGAAAGAATTCTTGCTAAGTTGAAAATAAAAATCCAAAACGATGATGATTTAGAAGACATTCAGAAATCTCCTAAAAAGTAGAAACACAGCTTAAAAATCAAGCATTTAGAAAGGGGGCACCTGAGTGGCTCAGCTGGTTAACTGTCTGACTCTTGATTTTGGCTCAGGTCATGATCAGGGTTGTGAGACAGAGCCCCATGTCGGGCTCTGGGCTGGGTGTGGAGTCTGCTTAAGATTCTCTCTCCTTCTCCCTTTGCCCCTCCCCCACTCTAAAAAACAAACAAACAAAAAAGATAGGGTATAAGCAATTCAGTGAAATTTCAGGACAAAGGGACCATCCTAAATGCCTGTGGGGGTAGCAGCTGAACACATCTCAAGAATCAGAAAAGCATTAGACTTCACAGCACATAATGGTTAATGCAAGGAATATAGTCCAAGTTCTGAGGATAAATTATTTTCACACTAGAATTCCATAACATTAAAGCATGAGGAACAAAAAAAGGTATTTTCAGACCTATAAGTGATCGAAGTTTACCCTTCATATACACTTTACTTAAAAACACATTCCAGACAATTCAGGAAATAAATAAAAGGGAAAAACCTACACCTAGGACAGAGGAGTTCCCACTGAGTAGCCCTGAAGGCAATACTGAGAGCAATGCTGAAGGCCTAGGGAATAATCAGAGTTCATACTGCTGCAGGAGGAAGGACAGAGGGATCAATGAGTGACATATTCAGGGTAAAAGAATTCTGATACCATCCTTAAGAATTTGGACCAGTTCAGGAAGGTGATAAGGACTGGTAATCCAAGGGGAAAAAAGAATTAGAAATTCTAGAATGAAAAAGCTGTATAAAAAAGGTATATGTGGCTGGGCAGCAATGTTTTCATAGTTGTAATAATACGCTGTGTTCACCTTTACAACTTTTAAATTATTCTTTAATCAGAGAAAAGATGACGGTAATAATTATAGGACAGAATACATTATCATCACTTTCAATATGAAAATATAAAGATGGCAAAAGAAGAAATGAGGAAAAAAGAAGGGTAAGAAAGGGCACTAATACCCTTACTTGATCAAGAGGACTCAAGAAATACTCTCAGTTGACAGAACAAGAAAAAGTATGTAGGGACACGGCTTAAATTTGCAAAAAGCTTATCCAAATGTGGTACACGGATCATGATAGTATGGGAGATGAACTTCATGGTACATCTTTCTCTTGCTCTCTCTCATTCACTCAGTTACTCTTATTTATGCCAGGTGGTAACAGTTTTTTATCTCCAACAGAACAGATTTCTTTTAAAAAGGTATTTAAGCTAAAAAGTTAATTTTAATTTAAAAATAATGACAGACGTAGGAGGCAGAGAGGGCAAAAACTACGAAAGGGTATTCAAATGAACGAAGTATGAAAAACACTCCAGTAGATAAAACTAAACTTAGGGTATTTAGTAACATAGCTATATTAGGAGAAGTGAATAAAGAACACAGAAGTAGGTGATAAGTGAGCTCTATTTCTCATCTACCATTAACAAGTTAAATTTATTTAAGACTTAATAAATAAAGCAAAACAAAGCAACATAAGCACATCATTTAGAGATAGGAACTTAACTACGTATCAGGAAACAAAGTGGCCATAACAAAGCAGTCTCTTTAGGGGACAAGGCATGGGAGTGGGGAAGTGGAAAAGGCCAGGATCCATCACAAGCCCTTCTGCACCACATGACTGTTTAATGATGTGCGTCTGTGTACTGCTTTGGTAGGGGTGGGATAGACTGGGAGGAAAATCAGGTCACCAAGTCAAGTATTAGCAAGAAATAAACTGAGTAAAGCCTTCTAAAGTGACTGACACTTACCTACTGGGGCCTGGGGGGCTCCAAAGCCCAAAGTGGCTGTCGTAGTATTAAATCCAGGGGCCCCAAAGGCTCCTGTACCAAGAGGCCCTCCGATCTTAGGTTGGTTGTTCCCAAACAAAGATGCCTGTCCAGCACCAAGAGCTATGGAGACAAGAGGAAAGAAAAAGCGCCACAGGAGATCCTTTGAATGTTATGCCAGAGGTCAGTTACTTAAAAATATAATACATTTGGAAACTTCATAATGACCACTCATTTCAACAAGAGTATGTAATACAGTAAATGCTAATTATTGCCAGGTACTGTGCTGAGTACATTATATACATCAGAGGCAAAATACTTAACCTCACTGTGCTTCAGTTTCCTCAACTATAACATGAGATAGTAATACACAGATATCTATCCTAAGGTTAAAATGAATAAACACACATATTAAGTATTTACAAGAGGACTGGTAGATACTAATACTCATTAAATATTAGCTAGTATCTCACTTAATCTTCATAAGCCTGAAGCAGGAAATATCCACATTTAACAGATGAGAAAACTGAGGGTTTAGTAATCAGTTCAATGTCACAAATGTAGTAAATGGTGAAAATGAGGTTCAAACACTGGTGCATCTGACAATACAATCAGGGTTCTTAATTGCTACACTATAGAAATAGAGTTTGAAAGAATTAAAAAATAATCAAGTCTCCTTAAATCTCAGTATTTGCAAGTCAAAATATGAAGATGAACCAAACACAATGTCATCTTTTTGACTAACTTATAGGCTAAACTATAGAAAACCAAACCCAAGACATCTTTGAACAGCAAAAGTAATACTTTCAAATATACCATCTCATGCAAACTACACCAAGACAAATATTTTGTTTTATAAAAAGCTAAATGGGGGCACCTGGTTGGCTTAGTTAGAAGAGTGTGCAATTCTTGATCTTGTGGTCATGAGTTAGAGTCCCACTTGGAGTACAGAGATTACTTAAATAATAAAACTTAAAAAGAAAAGAAAAGCTAAATGCCTTGTGATGTGCTTACCGAGCAGACTCAAGTTTCATTATGAATCAGACCGGATGGAATAAAAACTTATTTTTTCACCAAGGGGAAACCCACTGCAGAAACTTATGTTTTAAAGCCTAATGAATCTTGCTTATGGATCTTGTTGTGGCAGTGAAAATGGGACAAATTTATTTAGAATAAATTACTGGCATAAAAATTTTTTAAAAATTTCCATCACCTCCTCCTCAAAAAGTTACTGGCAATTTAGAAGATCTAAAGTTCCTTTTAACGCCAACAATGCATCTTGAGCGATAAAATCATTTCAAAGATATAATACTTAGAGGTCAAAAATATCGAGGGACACCTGGGTGGCTCAGTCAGTTAAGCTTCCGAGACTTGATTTCACAGCTCAGGTCATGATCTCAGAGTTGTGAAATCGAGCCCCCCCACTGGGCTCTGCACTCAGTGTGGAGCCTGCTTGAGATTCTCTCTCCCTCTCCCTCTGCACCTGCTTGCACTCTCTTTCTAAAATAAGTAAAATCTTAAAAAAAAAAAAAAAAAAATCGAATACAAACTGCTTTACGATAAAAAAAAAAAAAAAAGACAGGAAGTCTATACTCCGAGAATCCATACAATATAAATTAGTGAGGGTAACATTCCTTAACTGTATAACCTCATTAATAACAAGAAGACAACAATGTAGCGAAGGGATTATTTCTCCCAAAGCCCAGCTTTAGAATAGGAAATAAGACTCCTTTTAAAGTTGCAAACCAGGGGCGCCTGGGTGGCTCAGTTGGTTGAGCGACTGCCTTCGGCTCAGGTCATGATCCTGGAGTCCCGGGATCGAGTCCCGCATCGGGCTCCCTGCTCGGCGGGGAGCCTGCTTCTCCCTCTAACCCTCCCCCCTCTCATGTACTCTCTCTCTCTCTCATTCTCGCTCTCTCAAATAAATAAATAAATCTTTAAAAAAAAAAAAAAAAAAAAATAAAGTTGCAAACCAGGGGCACCTGGGTGGCTCAGTCGTTAAGCGTCTGCCTTCGGCTCAGGTCATGATCCCAGGGTCCTGGGATCGAGCCCCACATCGGGCTCCCCGCTCTGCAGGAAGCCTGCTTCTCCCTCTCCCGCTATCCCTGCTTGTGTTCCCTCTCTCGCTGTGTCTCTCTCTGTCATACAAATAAATAAAATCTTTAATAAATAAATAAATAAAATAAAGTTGCAAACCATTAGAAATTGGTGAAAATTCCAAGAAAAACTGAAATTACTTCCTTGAAGGACATAGTTTACAGCACAAATTTCAGAATTCTTTATTTTTCCAGGTAACAAATACCTCTTTACCCCCTGAACAAAAACTTAGAAGAAACCCAAATATATAAAACAGACAGGGACGCCTGAGTAGCTCAGTCAGTTAAGCATCTGCCTTTGGCTCAGGTCATGATCCCAGGTGGGATCAAGTCCAGCATCAGGATCCTTGCTCAGTGGAGAGCCCGCTTCTCTCTCTGCCTGCTCCCCCTGTTGTGCACACTCTCTCTCTCTGACAAACAAATAAATGAAATCTTTTTAAAAAAATAAAATGGACAAAAATTTCTCATCTGGGTGGGTGTGTATTTCCCTCACCTTTGTAGCAGTCCTTGATGAAGAACCATGAAACAGTCTAAAAACCACTGTTACTTCAATAAGCCAAAAAAGAATAAAAAAGGCATTGGGAGGTTCAGGTGACCTGGAAAGAGACTGTCATAAAGTGACCTGTCTGCATACTGTTGCAATTTATTAACGGAAAAATACGCATTTTATCCAGAGCTATCTCCTATTATGTAAATGGATTTTTATGTTTAATGAAAAGACCTACTAATAGTCCACAAGTTAAGGGACACTCTGATGAAAGATAATGTCAATTTATAAAATGTGGTGTATTTATAATTAGTTGTAGGAATCATAAAGCAGATATATGGGGAGCACCATGGTAATAGTGGCCCTAGAAACTCCAAGGATACTCAAGAGAAAAGCGAAAATGGTTATATTCCTTTTGAGATCTTCCAATAAACATTAAAATTTAATTTTATTTATGGTATCTATTACTTTGGGTAAATTTTTCTGCGTATACCTTATCAACAATGAACTTTACTAGATGTACCCTTAAACTTATTACTTCATGGAAAATTTTTAAGAACTAAAATTTCTTAATATTACCAAGTAACTACCAAGAAAATGCCATACTATTGATAGTGCCAATGACAGTTAATATCACTGTCAAATCAGAAACTTATACTCCCATGATTTAATGAATGTTCCTTAGTCCGAGCACATCAGGTGGGAAAATATCACACACCAAAGAATAACATAAAATGTTTTATAGGAAAATTTCTTATAGGAAATTTTACCTTTGCTGAGGTAGGAGTCTGAATCTCTATCACTCAAAATAAAAGGAGTATGAATCTCCATCACTCAAAAAAAAGGTGCAAAGAATACCCACTTAGTTAGTGCCCCCAAAAAGACATCACCCAAAGCTACAGTGCTATTCTCCTTGTGATACCATGAAATGCAGAGTTCATGAACGTGGGTATTTACATATAACATCTTAAGACACCCTGCTCTCAAAGCCTAAAGTCTACTTTAGCAGAGGTGACCATCAAAGAATTCCACCAGTGTATGCATGGTGGTTCACAGAACTTTCATTTCCCTACATGATCTATTGCTGCTAAGGTTGGAGGTGTAAAATTCTTTACTGATTGTATTTGGGTTTTAGTTTATACAAACAAAGCATGAATGAGGGATATATTACAGCAGTAAAAATGTTATCTGTTGTCTCTGAAGTAGAACTACTTAAGGAAAACTGAACATATTCAAATAAACAAAAAGGCTGAGAAATTACATTATCGTGGAAGAGATGATGATAGCATTAGAAAAAACTATACGACATTATATAACTTGGGACTATAGGAGAAGGCACTGCTAATAACCTGCAAGACCTAGAAGCCAAAAAGGAAAGAATGACAACTTTAACCACATAAAAATAAAACATGTGGAGCGCCTGGGTGGCTCAGTTGTTAAGCGTCTGCCTTCGGCTCAGGTCATGATCCCAGGATCCTCAGGTCAAGCCCCACATCGGGCTCCCTGCTCCGCGGGAAGCCTGCTTCTCCCTCTCCCACTTCCCCTGCTTGTGTTCCCTCTCTCACTGTGTCTCTCTCTGTCAAATAAATAAATAAAATCTTAAAAAAAAGTAAAATAAAAATAAAATAAAACTTGAACATGACGATACCATAAAATTAAATGGTAAACTTAAACACTTGGTGGAAATATCTGTAACAGACATTAAAGTAGCATCTTACCTGAGCTTTAGGTTTATGGTTCACAAACTGTCTAGGGTCAAAACTACCCTTGAAAAAGCTTGTAATTTACCCACGCCAAAGCTAATTTTACCTCCAGGATTAGAAAAGAACACTGATGTCAGATGACATATTCTGCTTAAGTTTAGGGTTCACACTACACAAAAAACTACAGCTTTTTAATTTTTATTTCTTGTAAAATATATATGATAGAATTTGGATAAGTTAAAAAGTTCAAGTAAAACTCTACCATACAACCCAAAAGAGTTAATATCCACAATATATAAAGCTGTCTCAAAAATAGATGAAGAAACAATGATCAAATATTATGAATAAGGAATTAAGATTCAAATGGCCAGTAAACATACATAGGAGTATCCTTCATCAGTAATGAGTGAAGTGCAAATCAGAATACACCAATTTCCACTATCATGCATTTAAAGATGAAAAAGTCCAACAATATGGAAAAGTATGGGGAAAATGAGCACTTTAATACAATGAGAGCAAAAATTCATATTGGCATTCTTTTTGGAAGGCAAATTAGCAAGACTGACCAAAATTCAAAACGTGTGTATCTTCTGACCCAATTCCAACTATCAATCCCACAGTAATACTAACACATACAAAATTATGTAACAAAGATCTTCACTATTGCATTGCTAATATCAAATAACTCAAACATCTACTAAAAGGGGAAAACTGAATTATGTTATGTGTATGTACTTATGTCATGTGTATATACGCACATATATACACAATGGAATACCGAACAGTTATTTTTAAAGAATAAGTCAGATCTATATATATACTGACCAAAGAAAAAACTATATGCCCAAAATGTCATGGGAAATGAAAAAATGAAATACAGAATACCATGTAAGGCAGTTGCTTTCAGTTTGAAACATTTTTGACTGTAGCACACAATATGAAATACACGGAGACCCATAACACACACACACACACACACATATAACTAAAACAAAAATTCAATGATAGTTAACCTTACTTTGTAAATGAGTTTCCCATTCTATTATTTTTTTCTTTAAATGCTGTTTGCAGCCCACTATATAACTATTACATCCAACTAACGTACCTCAGCCTTTGGTTTAAAAAAACCACTCATGTAGGATATGGTTTCTATTTAAGAAGATAATAGAAAATACATAAAACACACATGTACAACTGTATGTGTTTGTACACATTTGAAAAACGTATAAAATGAAAAAAATGTATAAAATGTAAAGGAGTCTGACAAGAACACGCCAAACTTTAAATAGCTGTTACTTCACAACTGATATACGTTGACTTATCATACTTCTGTATTGTTGAATTTTTTTTAAAACACTTATATCTTTTATTTAAAAAAGAAAATGGAAGGAAATAGTTCATAGAGTATAAAATGAGGTTCTATTAAAAAGGAAAGGACAGGGGCGCCTGGCTGGCTGAGTTGGTGGAGCATACAACTCTTGATCTCAGGGTTGTGGGTTCAAGCCCCACATTGGGTATAGAGATTGCTGAGTAGTAAAATCTTAAAAAAAAAAAAAAAGAGAGAGAGAGAGATGAAAGATAAGTGATCAGAGCATAGTAGCAAAGACAACAGATAACTGGATAGTGGAAGCAGAGACCATGGAAATAAATGGTTTGCAACTAAATGACCACACACCCATGGTCAGATGACTTGGGAAATAGACAAAACTATATGCTTTAACAACCTTGTTGGAACTGTACATGCTGTTATTCATTTATGACCACTACCACTCTCATATTGCTTAAAACAGTTTGGTAGGCAGAAGGGTCAATATCTTCAAAGGCACTAAAAAATAAATTATCAATAGTAGGAACAGAGACAAAGGTATGACAGCTCTACATCAAGGTGGAAAGAATTGAGAAGTATGCACAGACCTTACTAAAACCTCAGAGTATTTGCTAATTACTTCAACTAATGCTCTTACTGCTCTCTCTTACTATAAGGGTAATAAAGCTTACTTGATTAACAGTTCAAAGTCTCAAATGCCTTCCTGTTACAAAGGCAGCACAAGGGAACTGAAAGTTAATAATGCCATCATATTGACAAGTCTCACATTAAATACTAAAAATCCCAGATAGACTAGGACTATCAGAAGAAAAACATTTTATAGAAAGGAAGCATATAACTTTTAAGATAAAACGTCCAAATGTTTTAAAACCTGGTAAAGCAAAACTGCTGGGAATGTTTTATAAGTCCATTTGTGAAAATGCAAATCTAGTCCTCTTATTCCCCAGCATATGATCAAACAGAGGTCCTAAGTTCCAGCAATTAGAAAGCCAAGCTGTGTCACTTCCTAAATCTCATGGTACAGTTCCTTACCTGTTCCAAATCCTGCACCAAGCCCAGTTCCCAGAGTCCCAGGTCCTGGTTTACTTCCAAAAATACTACTCCCACTGGTGTTTGTGCCAAAACCTAGAAGGACAAAAGATGAGTGGACTGTACTGTTAACACAACTCTCAATTTCCTATACAAGGGAATTTTTAAAAAGGCAGTCTGACTCTAAGCTTTGCATCCTGTCAGTTATTAATATTTAGAAATTGTAAATGGTAAGCTAACTTAACCTTTTTAAAGAATTTTAATTTTGATGCCTATAAACAGACCCCAAAATCTTCCTATTTAATTATGTTTCAGACTTGAAATATTCAATACCGGGTAACATCCATTAAAGTGATTGTGCTTGAGCATATACAATCCCTTTGTAAGACTCAGAGCCTCAAACCTATTTTTCATGTCTAATTAATGGAAGAAAAATGCATTCCCTCAAACTTTCACTAAAAATAAGATAGTCGGGGTGCCTAACTGGCTCAGTCAGTAGAGCACATGGCTCTTGATCTCAGCGTCGTGAATTTGAGCCCCACAATGGGTAGAGATTACTTAAATAAATAAACCTTAATATATATATATTAAAAATAAGACAATCTCAAAGACACTTTACTGAAGCTAAAGGTTCTTGCTAATAGAAATTTACCTATAAAAATCCCTACAGTAGGGCGCCTGGGTGGCTCAGTCGTTAGGCGTCTGCCTTCAGCTCGGGTCACGCTCCCAGGGTCCTGGGATCAAGTCCCACATCGGGCTCCCTGCTCTCAGCAGAAAGCCTGCTTCTCCCTCTCCCACTCCCCCTGCTTGTGTTCCTCCTCTAGCTCTCTCTCTCTGTGTCAAATGAATGGATAAAATCTTAAAAAAAAAAAAAATCTCCACAGTAGCTTTGGTTTTGAACAGATGAACCTTGTATGGGCAGTAATGTGTGGCTGGCTGATCACACATTGGAACTTTAATGGTGTCATACTCAATCAACTCATAGGAGCACTCAAGGACTTAACTAGCTGATATTAGGAGAGAAAATAATCTATAAATAACTTTTCTTGGGTTGAACTGTTTTATTATGAGAGATGATGGAGAGTTAAAGAAATCACCCTCCTTCACTATGACCTCCCATCTAGAGAAAATCCTATGATTCCCCTTGAAAATCCACAGGTTTCACCAAAAGACACCTCTACTGCATTATTGCTATTATTTCCCTTTTGTTCAGATATGTCCACGAAGTTTCTGCACTCCTTTTGTAGCTAAATATCAACAAAACATCCAATCAGCATATCATTAATCTTTTTTTTTTTTTAATCATTAAAGAATCTCTACACCCAACACTGGGCTCGAACTCAAGACCCCGAGATCAAGAGTTGCATGCTCCAGGGGCACCTGGGTGGCTCAGTCAGTTGAGCATCTGACTCTTCGTTTCGGCTCAGGTCATCTCATGGGTTGTGGGATCAAGCCCTGCATTGGGCTCCGCACTTGGAGGGGAGTTTGCTTGAGGATTCTCTCCCTCTGCTCCTCCCCCAACTCACTAGAGTGCACATGCGCGCACGCGCTCTCTCTCTAAAATAAATAAATAAATCTTTATAAAAGAAAAAGAGTTGCATGCTCTACTGACTGAGCCAGCCAGGCGTCCCATCATTAATCTCTTGATAGGAGGGGGAAAAAAAAAAAAATCAATCACTGGCCAGCAAACCTTGTTCATGGAACACTCAGAAGTCTTTTTAAAAGGTATCATGGAGGGGGATCAAGTACGAAAGATAACAGAGTAAAGAGAGTATCCTGAAATATAGGACATTATCACCAACTAAGAATGTTATAGTTAGTCATGCCAATATCTGGATTATCTCAATGAAAGCAAAGAATTTAAACAGTTTGAAAATATATTTCTAATCTCACTTAAAAATGCATGGGATCTGACATAATCTGACACATTTTAAATCATACATTCACTAAAAATTTTCTTCAATTGTGCTAACTAATAGCTATGCCACAAAATGGGAGTACTGCTACTCAAGCACAGTTTTTTTTAAAGAAGGAAAAAAAACCAGGAAAAAATGTACTTGGAGATACTCTTTTTCTTTTTGAGTTAAAATTTAACCAGAAAGGATCTTCCAGCCCAGTAAACAGCAGAAAATATTTGTGAGCTACCTCAAACCCACATGAGGGAAATAAGTCCCAACTTACACTGTTTATACCACACATTTCCTCCGATTCTAACTGACAAAAGTTGATTAACTCTGTTATTTCAAAACAATTTTTAAATGAAAATTAAGGACGATTAATTAATGGTCAATTAATTTACAACAAAGGAGTTAAGCATATACAATAGGGAAGGACAGTCTCTCCAATTAATGGTGCTGGGAAAACTGGACAGCAAAAGAATGAAACTGGACCACCATCTTACACCATAAACAAAAATTAAAGACTTGAACTCTAAGACGTGAAAGTATAAAACCCCTAGAAGAAAACATGGGCATTAAGCTCCTTAATATCTGTCTTGGCCGAAACAGAGAGGGAGGCAAACCATAAGAGACTCAATCTCAGGAAACAAACTGAGGGTTGCTGGAGTGGAGAGGGGTGGGAGGGATGGGGTGGCTGGGTGATGGACACTGGGGAGGGTATGTACTATGGTGAGCGCTGTGAATTGTGTAAGACTGATGAATCACAGACCTGTACCCCTGAAACAAATAATACATTGTATGTTAATTTAAAAAAAAAAATCTGTCTTGGCAATGATTTTTTGGATGTGACACCAAAAGCAAAGGCAACAAAAGCAGAAAGAAACAACTGGGACTACATCAAACTAAAAAGCTTCTGTACAGCAAAGGAAACCATCAACAAAATGAAAAGGTAACCTACTGAATAAGGGAAAATATTTGCAAATCATAGATCTGATAAGAGGTTAATATCCACAATACATAAAGAACTCAATCCAGTGGCAAAAACACAATCTAATTAAAAATGGGCAGAGGATCTGAGTTGTTCTCTTTACAAAGAAGACATACAGATGGCCAAAGGACATATGCAAAGATACTCCACATCATTAATCATCAGGGAAATGCAAATCAAAACCACAACGAGGTTATCACCTCATACCTATTAGAATGGCTATTATCAAAAAGACAAAAAATAACAAGTGTTGGTAAAAATGTGGAGAAAAGGGAACCCTTGGTGCACCATTGGTGAGCATGTAAATTGGTGTAGACACTGTGGGAAACAGTATGGAGGGTCCTCAAAAAAATTAAAAATATAGATTCCATATGATCTAACAATCCCACTTCTGGGTATTTATCCAAAGAAAACTAAAAAACTAACCCAGGAAGACATGCACCCCCATATTCACTGCAGCATTATTTACAATAGCCAAAATACAGGAAATAACCTAAATAGCCACTGATGGATAAATGGATAAAGATGTGATATATACATATAATGGATTATTATTCAGCTGTAAAGGACAATGAAATCTTGCCATTTGTGACAACAGGGATGGAATTTGAAAGCATTATGCTAAGTGAAACAAGCCATATAGAGAAAGACAAATACTGCAGGACCTCACTTGTATGTGTAATCTTATAAAACACACACAAAAAAACAGCTTATAGATACAGACAATAGATTGGTGGCTGCCAGAAGAAGGTGATGAGGGGATGGGTGAAATGGGTGAAAGGGGATCTAAAGGTACAAACTTCCAGTTATAAAATAAGTAAGTCATGGGGATGTAATGTACAGCATGGTGACGATAGTTAATACCGTCTTGCATATTTGAAAGTTGCTAAAATAGCAATCCTAAAAGTTCTCATCATACACACACAAAAAACATATAACTACGTTTGGTAACATGTTAACTAGTCTTACTGTTAACATGTTAACATGTTAGTAACATGTTAACTAGTCTATTATATGATTCGGCAGAAATACCAAATCATATGTCCTACGCCGGAAACTACTGTTATATTTCAATTATATCGCAATTCAGAAAAATGAGCTTTTAAAATAAAAAAGATGTTTAAGTATACAAATAGCTCCTTAACTGTCCACTTAACCATACAGTATGGAAGAATCACTGATTTATTGCCCAGCACCATCTTATCAATACCCAAAGAATCAATCTCTTTATTTTTATTTTTTTTTAAAGATTTTATTTATTTGTCAGAGAGAGAGAGAGCACAAGCAGGGGGAGCGGCAGGCAGAGGGAGAGGAAGAAGCAGGCTCCCCACTGAGCAGGTAGCCTGATGTGGGCTGGGATCATGACCTGAGCGGGAGGCAGACGCTTAACCATCTGAGCCACCCAGGCGTCCCAGAAGCAATCTTTTTAAACTGTTGCTCACAAGTGTTGACATACTGTCTGTAATTCCTCTCCTGAAACAATTCTACTCCTCCATTCATTCGGAAATTCAGACACTATCTTATACTCATTTAATCTTAAACCCGTCCCTCCCAGGAATAATCATTTACTAAGAAAATAAGCTGATGACTCTAAAGAATGACTTAAGGATCTCACAACACCAACTGTAGCAGCAGGTACCCCAACCTTTAACTCTGTGAATTAATCAGCAGCCAAATGAAACAAAATCCCATAATGGATGTGTGACTAACAATAATATAATGATGCTCTAAATCTTTGTATAATCTTATCCCATTTCCAGATTTGTTATATGGCTTATTTCCAAATCAGAAGACTCTGTCCACAAACTCAAAGTTGATAGCTTCCCAAGAAAACAAGAATATCAAAGAAAGCCTTACTTAGGATCCCTCAAGGGTAGTAATGGGATGTTAAATTCACCCAAGAGTAGAACAAAACTTGCTACCATGCAACCCCCATCTGACTTAGAAGGAATCCTTACTCTTAGGGCCCCATTTATTCACTCATTAATTCATTTAACCAAGTTTTAGTGAGTACCTATTCTATGCCAGGCATTAGGTCAAAACTGGGGATTAAAAAAGGAAAAAAAATTAGGACAATTAAGATTCATCACATAAGCTAGTGAGGCATATTGGATAAAAATGAACTCTTTCACTTTCAAAACATCAAACATGAATATAAATGTATTTACACAACAACAACAAAATCTCCAAACAAATCAGAAATTCGCAATGATGAAGAACATCAAGTATATTTCAGAAGTCTAGCCCATTTTATCACTTTAGCCTATATAAGCACCCACCTAAAAACAATGTTTGGTTTTTTTCTGAGCATGAAGAATGCACCAAAAAACACGCATTTTCAAAGGAAGGGAAAATTGGTTCTTGAGGGGCTAAATGAATCACAGCTATACAATGGCTTATGGCCCTCCAAAGGGCCACAGTACATAAACAGATATAACAGAACACATGTGGTATTAAAATCTCACAGGGTAAGAAGATGATTACAAAGCTTTTGGGGGAAGGAGTGACAGTGATGAAAAAAGATTGAAAAACTCTAATTTAACCTTTAAGTATCTTTCCCATCTTAATTTTATAAAATAAACAAGTACTCAAAATAGATACCCATGCTAACCAAGCCCAATGCCTCAAAACCATTCTTTCATAATCAAAAAGAATTAATCGTTGAAATGATAATCACTACTAAGAGTGAGCGAGCAACACAACAAAAAAGGTTAAAAAAATCAAATTAAAGGGGCAGCTGGGTGGTGCAGTTGGTTAAGCGTGAACTCTTGGTTTCACTTCAGGTCATGATCTCTGGGTCGCTCAGCACAGAGTCTGCTTGGGGACTCTCTCTCCCTCTCCCTCAACCCCCTTCTCCCCGCGCTCGTGCTCTCTCTCTCAAATAAATACATAAATCTTTTAAAAAATCAAATTGGGGACGCCTGGGTGGCTCAGTCGATTAAGCGTCTGCCTTCGACTCAGGTCATGATCCTAGGGTCCTGGGATAGAGCTGCACATCAGGCTCCATGCTCAGTGGGGAGCTTCCTTCTCCCTCTCTCTCTCAAATAAATACATAAATAAATAAAATCTTCATTAAAAAAATAAATAAGGGCGCCTGGGTGGCTTGGTTGGTTAAGTGTCTACCTTCAGCTCAGGTCATGATCCCAGGGTCCTGGGATCGAGTCCCACATCAGGCTCCCTGCTCAGCAGGGAGTCTGCTTCTCCCTCTGCCCTTTCCCCTGCTCGTGATCTCTATCAAATAAATAAAATCTTTTAAAAATAATAATAAAATTAAGTGCAAAAATTTAGGAATTGGTACCTATTTCTTTCACATATGCATTTCTGTAAAAACGTATCACCTTCTAACAGATTCTTAATGTAGTCTCTTTCTCTAGTACACTATAAGACCATTTAAAAACACTGAAAAACTGTAAAACTCTGTAATTGAGCCAGCCAGGCACTCCAATAACCATCTTTTCATTCATTTCACACTAAATACCCCCTGTGCCTAATAATATATCTGGCACATAAAATGAACTTTCGTTATCTAACACAAATTATTAAAGACATTTAGAATAATATAATGTTTCTATTAAACAAGTTTAATTTTTCCAACATATCTCTGAATAGTGGTTTAGGGTTATTTTTTAATTATTATTCAATCTAATCTGTATTTTCCAAATTTTTAAAAATGAACATGCAATCAAAAATATACTTTTGCAGCTTGAGGGAAAACTCCAATTTTCAGTAAGAATCACGCAATCTCAAAAAAAATTATGAAATCTCAAAAAACAACTAAGAATCAAAACAAAAATGACAACAAAAAACATTTAAAAAAATCATCAAATCTCATTTGTACACTACTTCCCTGTTTGAAACCTGGCCTAAAACAATGTGTTCT
Organism: Mirounga angustirostris; assembly: GCF_029215605.1. NCBI lineage: Eukaryota > Metazoa > Chordata > Mammalia > Carnivora > Phocidae > Mirounga > Mirounga angustirostris. The sequence continues at coordinate 57,358,867 of NW_026991721.1, forward strand.
TTCAACCGAATGGGTTTCACTTCTGGTTTCTCAACTACCAGTGAGGTAATCTAAAGAAAATCTATTTCCTTATTTTGGAAAAAATCTATCTCCATTAGAGAAGCAATTTTCTACAAGGTACCACTGCATGTGCTGAATGGCCCATTTTATCCAAAGCAGGCAATTAAGAGACTAATAATGAGGTAAGGCAATTTACAACTTTTCTAAGTATGTCAACCCAAGTCCATGATTTTAAATCTTTCCCTCCGGTACCTCACATCAAGCCACAGCTTACCTGAGAATTTTTAAAAATTCCCAATCATATGAATCAGGAGAATGATGTGTGGTATAGTCAGTGTAACTTTAAGAGAGCCAAACCTGCTTTTTATATGTACCAAAATTGGAAGTGTTTGTATTGGTTCCTAAAGTCAGGGTTGGTTTGTTACCAAAGAGCCCGCCACTGGTTGTACCAAATGAAGGAGCACTGGTTGTGCTGGTTCCAAATGTAGTAAGCTTGTTATTGCCAAACAGGGTCTAAAAAGAATAAAACACAGGAAAATTTTAAGTAGTATAAAGATACACTCCAAACAACAAATAGAGGTTACCTCAGGTAAACTGGATTGAGGATGAGGTAAGCAAGAGGAGAGGTCATAACTTTTATGAAAAAATAGGCATAATGTGAATAAAGACTATCAGAAAAGTATACTAATCTGAGCAAGATTAACTTTATAGAGCATGCTCCTAGCCTAAGAAGTTAATGGCAACCCTTCAGCAAACACAGTATTACAGTGGAGCAAAGAAAACAATAAAGTAATCAAATATTTCTTTACCTGGTAACAGAAAAGTATCATGTATTTAATTTGCCAGTATAAACAGTTATAATAAAAAATTAAAACATGTTAGAACATGGATGAGCCTTCAAAACATTATGCTAAGTAAAAGAAATGAGTCACAAAAGACTACACATTATGTGATTCCATTTATATGAAATGTCCAGAATAGATAAATCTGTAGACAGTAAGCCTGAGGTAACTGGGGAGAAATGAAAAGTGACTACTAATGAGTATGAGGCTTCTTTTTATTAAGGTGATGAGTATGTTCTAAAATTGACTATGGTGATAGTTCCACAGTCTGTTGGTAAACTAAAAACCACTGAATTATAAGCCTTGAAAGGGTGAATTGTATGGCATACGGATTATATCTCAATAAAGTGGTTATTAAAAAGAACTTTTTGAAGCATTATATAATTTTCTCAATTTCTCATCTCAATTAGCTGCCCAAAGAAAAATTAGGAAATAACAGATTTTAATTTCCATGAAATTCACATTTTGGAATTTTTCTTTTCTTTTCTTTTTTTTTAATTAGCCACAACAGCATGTTCAAAGCTTTTTTTAATGGGTACATAATACAGATTGGCTGTTTCATACTAATTCTCACATAGTTAAATGGCCATACAGAATTTACTATTATTTTTAGGTCAAGTGCACTCCTAAATAGTTTACTTAAATAACTTAACAAGGAACACAATTCAGTTAAGCCTCCATTGCATGAAAACCATGAGACCGCCAACAATTTTAGCAACTTAGAATGTTTACTTCTCAAGTATCATACCAACTTATCACCCCAAAAAGAGGTTAGATATAGGAATTAAAAGTCACCCGATTTTAAGAATGAAAGCACTTCAATTTAGACTCAATTTAACCAACTGGAGTGATATTTTGCTACCAGAAGTAAACTGTACATAAGCACTGAGGCAAAGAAGTTTAAAAAAGAACTTACTACTTGAAAATTAACCTACTGAAGTTACCTGGTTATTCTTTTTTGCACCAAATAGCTTTAGTTATATCAGTATCAAGTCATATAATGTATCCAGTAAAAACACTTGAAAGATAATTAAATCTTTCTTAGAAATTCCTTTAACCAATGTATACACATCTTCAAATTAGAGTCAACTGTAAAAACCTACCGAACCAACAGCACCAAATCCAGTGTTGGGCTGCCCAAAGAGACCCGTTCCTGTTCCAAATGCTGTCCCAGTGCTGGTGTTTGTAGCTGTCCCAAAAAGACCTCCAGGCTGTGAGGCTTGGGTCACTCCAAATAAACCCTGCAAAAAGTAATCTACATTAAAAGATATCCTACAACAGTCTGTTTTCTTTAAGAGTCTTAGATTAATAATTGTTGCCATTTTAAAAAAGTTTATTTGATATACATTATGCTAAATACATAGAGCATTTCTTTTCTTCACAACAACCCTGATGAGGAGGGCCATTTAAAAAAACAAAACAGGGGCGCCTGGGTGGCTCAGTCGTTAAGCGTCTGCCTTCGGCTCAGGTCATGATCCCAGGGTCCTGGGATCGAGCCCCGCGTCGGGCTCCCTGCTCCGCGGGGAGCCTGCTTCTCCCTCTGCCACTCCCCCTGCTTGTGTTCCCTCTCTCGCTGTGTCTCTCTGTCAAATAAATAAAGTCTTTAAAAACAAAACAAAACAAAACAAAAATCCCACCTCGGGGCAGTTAAAAACTTGCCCAAGATGTCACAGCTCCTGAGTGACAGGACCAGAAATTCATACCTACATCTAAGCCCGATGAGTTCCAAGGTCCTGGGCAGCTAATAAGACTTTATACTAACTCCTATGCTCTAAGAAACAGCAGGGTTGCAACACTGAAAACAAAACAATATGACAGAATGCTTCATTTTCAGATAGTTATGCTGAAAGAACTAATCAACACTGAGCTGTGGAATGGATTTTGAATCAAGTAACTGAAAACAATCAGAAGAAATAATCAATCTGGACAGAGGCAGGAGTGTAAAGTTAAAGTCTTTTTTTTTTTTAAAAGATTTTATTTATTTGTCAGAGAGAGAGAGAGCACACAAGCAGGGGGAGCGGCAGGCAGAGGGAGAAGCAGGCTCCCCGCTGAGCAAGGAGCCTGATGAGGGACTTGATCCCAGGGCCCTGGGATCACGACCTGAGCTAAAGGTGGATGTTTAACCCAGCAACCCAGCAACGCAGGCATCCCAAAGTCGTCTTAATTTGAGATAAGAAACTACACTCATGGGGCGCCTGGGTGGCTCAGTCGTTAAGCGGCTGCCTTCAGCTCAGGTCATGATTCCAGGTCCTGGGATCAAGCCCCGCATCGGGCTCCCTGCTCGGCGGGAGGCCTGCTTCTCCCTCTCCCACTCCCACTGCTTGTATTCCCTCTCTCGCTGTGTCTCTGTCAAATAAAAATATAATCTTAAAAAAAAAAAAAAAAAACTACACTCATTTCAAATAAGCAAAATTCATATCCAATGTTTAAGAAGGTATTTTATTTTTGCATTAGTTAACGACAACAAAAAAATACTGCACTAATGGACTATTATTACTGAACTGAGAATTCAACAGTGCTGGGTTTTTTGTTTGTTTTTAAAGATTTATTTATTTGAGACCGAGAGAGAGAGAGAGAGGACGTGCGAGCCCATGTGGGGGGTAGGGAGGTGGGGAGAAGAGGGAGAGGGAAGAGAGTCTCAAGCAGACTCCCCACTGAGCATGAAGTCTGATGTGGGGCTCGATCTGACATACCTGAGCTCATGACCTGAGCCCAAACCAAGAGTCAGATGCTTGACTGAGCCCACCCAAGTGCCCCAAACACAGTGTTTTTAAACAGCTTTACTAAGACATAATTCACATACCATAAAATTTACCCATTTAAAGTTCACTATTTAGGTTTTTTTCCCTATGTTCAGACTTATGCAATTACCCCTACTCTCTAAATTTAGAACAGTTTCATCACTCCAAAAAGAAACCCCAGGCCCGTTAAGAATCACTCCCTATTCCTAGGCAATCAATCACGAATCTACTTTTTGTTTCCATGGATTTGTCCATTCTGATTATTTTGTATGAATGGAATCCTATAAAATGTGGTCCTTTGTGGATGGCTTAACTTGTTTAAACTTGGCATGTTTAAAAGGTCCCAACCACGTTGTAACATTTATCATTCCATTTATGGCCGAGTAATATTCCACTGTATGAATACACATTTTTTTTTTTTTTAAGATTTTATTTATTTATTTGACAGAGAGAGGGAACACAAGCAGGGGGAGTGGGAGAGGGAGAAGCAGGCTTCCCGCGCAGCAGGGAGCCCGATGCGGGGCTCGATCCCAGGACCCTGAGATCATGACCTGAGCCGAAGGCAGACGCTTAACGACTGAGCCACCCAGGCGCCCTGAATACACATTTTTTTAAATTCATTCATTAATGGACATTTGAGATGTTTCTACATTCTGGCTATGTTATAATCATTTGTGTACAAATTTTTGTGTTTTCATTTCTGTTGGTGAAATACCAAGGTGTGCAATTACTGGGTTAAATGGTAACTCTGTGTGTAACATTTTGAGGAACCACCAAACTGTTTTCCAAAGTGGTTGTATTACCTTACATTCCCACCAGTAATGTGTAAGGTTTCCAATTTCGCCAAATTTTTGAAAATACTACTATCTAGTTTTTTATGCCACAATACCCATTAAAAATTACAATGAAAGGGCGCCTGGGTGGCTCAGGCAGTGAGTGTCTGCCTTCAGCTCAGGTCATGATCCCAGGGTCCTGGGATCGAGCCCCGCATCGGGCTCCCTGCTTGGCCGGGGGCCTGCTTCTCCCTCTCCCACTCCCCCGCTTGTGTTCCCTCTCTTGCTGTGTCTCTGTCAAATAAATAAATAAAATCTTTAAAAATAAAATAAAATAAAATTGAAACAATGCGAGTCTTCTAGCTTTCTTCTTTCTCAAGATTATTTTGGCTATTCTGAGTTCCTTTCTATTTTTTGTTTAGTGTTTTTATCATGAAAGGGTATCAAACGCTTTCTCTGTACCTACTGAAGTCATGTGGTTTCTGTTTTTTATTGTTTTTCTTTTATCCTTTTTTTTTTTTTTAAGTGGGCTCCACACTCCCCGCCGCCCCATGTGGGCTGGAACTCATGACCCTGAGATCAAGACCTAAGCTGAGATCAAGAATCAGAAGCTTAACCAACTGAGCCACCGAGGCATCCCTTTTTTATTTCTCTGGTTTATTAATTTTTCTATGTTGAACCAACATTCTGGGATGAATCCCACATGGTATGGTTATAATCCTTTTAATGTTACTGAATTTTGTTTGCCAGTATTTCTAAGATTTTGGGGTCTGGCTGTAATTGTTTTTTAATCAGATAAAATATCTTTAACTTAAAGGCCAGTTAAATTCCAAGAATTCGAATCAATAAATCATACCTCTTATTAATCTTAATTTTATTCTTCCCTAGAAGAGTCCTTAGAAATAAACTGGTAGTGACTCTAGTACTTCCTTTTTTGCTTTTTGCACAGAAGTATCAATTATCCAATATAGCTCTGAGTTTTAATGCTCCCTTATTTATTTTAATGAATTACACACCTTTGCCTGACCCCACTTAAGGGAACAAGATGAAAGAATACTCTGAAATACAGCCAGTAATTTATAAGTATTTTCTCCTATTACTCTACAGAATGGATACAGCCAATGTCCTAAGGTGTAGCCTTCAGGATGGCCAATTCTAGCACACTAAGCAGCTCAGAAAGAAGAGGTAACTTGCTCAACAGCCTCTCAATGAGTAAAGAGTAGAGCTTGTACTAGAATCTAGGTTTTAATTTTTTACATTTTGCTCTTTCCTTTACTACATACCATCAACCCTTAAGAACTACTAGAGGTAGAACTGGCTAGTTTGACATGATTAGAAGCCTCATTACTTAGCTCTATGAATGTACGATGTGGTGTTAACGAAGGGCCTGGTTGCTTACTATGGTGCTGGTGCTTGGCTGTCCTAGTGTGCTGGTATTACCGAAAGAAAAGCCAGTGTTCTGGGTGGTTGTGGCCTGGCCGAATGGTTTGCTGAAGAGGCTGGTGGTCTGCTGATTCTGTTGTCCAAAGAGACCACCCGGATTTGTTCCAAATCCAGTGGTACCTTTCAGAAAGAAAAAAATAAAGTAAAAATAAATGGAGGAAAAAACCCTCAAACCTTACGTTACTCAGTTACTGCAACAGCCTTAATATTCTTGAATACATATCTAAATTACCCTACATTAATTCACTACTCAAACTAAATAAACATTTCACTTCCCATCCTTTTTCACCTAACTTGGATTTCGTTCAGACTTTAATTCCTACAATAATATTCTGACCCCAAGAACCCTGGCTGGGCTAAGTAATTTTCCTCTTTTGAGTCCAAAACTTTCCATTTTACAAGATACCACACTACACTCAAAATCTGTATGTGTATTTTAACCCTGTTAGACTAAGTTTTTCTTGAGAACAGGGGCTTTCTCTTTATAATTCCAGCATAGAATACATTGTACTTGATAATGAATATATGGCTAAGCTACATCACAGAACACCAGGATTGAAATGAATGTTAAATGCCACTTAAACATGTATTTATCTGTGTATTTGTGGGTGTATATAAATCTCTCTAAAAGATCACGAAAAGGTCTAACTTTAGCTTGTTTCTATGGGGGAAAAATGGTAGCTAGGGGAGAGAAAGAAGATAACTTTGGTTACAGACTTTTTTGTGTCTCATGAACTTTTTATCATATATATGTACTACCTGTACAAAAGTAGTGTTTGTATTAAAGGAATTTAGTCCTCATCCTAGACTTCCCTCTTTCACATTCCACATCAAAGCAATCTATTAGCAAATCCCATCAGTTCTATGTTCACACTGGGTCCAGAATCTGACATTTTTACCACCTCCATCTCCTTAGCCAACCCACCATCATCTCTCATGTGAATGAAGCAATAGCTTTCCTAACGGATCTGTTTTCACCCTCGCCCCTTACAACCTACTTTTTCTTTTTCTTGAGTTTCTGAAGTTGATACAACACAGTGATTCCCCAAGTCTCTAGGTTATGCTATGCTCATAAATGTAGCTACCACAATTTACTCTATTTAATAGAGCAGGTTTCAGATGATCCTTCACTCATAATCACATGACTTCTCTTTCTACAACTTCTAATGGCTTCCCAACTCAAATAAAAATTCAGATCTTGACATTGGCCCACAAAATCCTATAAAATATAGTCCCTATATCCCTCAATACTTCCCCTTAGTCCTTATCTCTTTGGAAAAAAACTCAGGGTTTTAGACTTATAGCTTCCTCTGGCTGGAATGTTCTTCCCCAGCAATTTGTACAGCTTTATCCTTTGCCTTCTTCAGAGGGGTCACTGTTCAAATGCTACCTTATCAAAGTGAGGCCCTTTTTAACCTTCTTCATTTAAAACTCTGTTTCTCTCCATCCCCACATACATATCACTCTATTCCTCCAACATCACTGCATTATTTTTCTCCATAGCATTTATCACAAAATGACAATTATGTTTCAGTTGTCTGTCCCTCCTCAATATGGCTCAATATGGTGCCAAGTGCTTACTAGTTCCAAAGGCTGTTTTGTTCTGACCATATGCAAAGCCTGAATTAGTGGTAGAGGAGCTGAAGAGTCCTGTCGCACTGGAGGTGGCTGGAGAAGACCCAAACAAGCCAGCTGTGGTACCTGCTCCCACTTGGTTCTGCGGGCCTTTCCGGTTAGCCTGATAATCCTCTAAACGAAGTTCCTAGAGGAAGGGAAAGCATATTTCCTATCTTTACATGCAGCCAAAAAAATTATTTAGGAAACAATACTTAAATTTAGAATTCAATTTCCATGTTCACATAAGAACCATGACTAAAAAACAGAAAACTACAGAACATTAACTTAATATCGTTACAGAAAAACACTTTCAATAGTGTAGAATGGACATTAAGATCCATACCGTAATCACTAACACTACAGGCCAAAGGACTAACCTATCTTAATTTTAATTTTCTTTTATAAACAGTAGTACTTTCTTTTAGTAGAATGCTATGTAATTTTATCTACTCCCACCCCAAATGTAAAAATTAGCTAAAAAGATCAAGGATTCTGGGATGGGGTGAGGGGGTCTTGGAAAATTAGGGAAAAAAGGGATGAAATTTAACATTAACAGTTTTGCCTCACAGTCAGGGTGTTTCCAATAAAGCAAGTATAGTTTGGGATGCAGAGGAAGCAACAGTTACAATCAGGGTTGACACTCAAAATATACAAGACACTATCACACACCAATAAGAATGAACAAACTGGGGCGCCTGGGTGGCTCAGTCGGTTAAGCGACTGCCTTTGGCTCAGGTCATGATCCCGGAGTGCCGGGATCGAGTTCCATGTCTGGCTCCCTGCTCAGCGGGAAGCCTGCCTCTCCCTCTGACGCTTCCCCCTTCTCAGGCCCTCCTGTCTCTCTCTCTCTCAAATAAATAAAATCTTTAAAAAAAAAAAAAAAAAAAAGAATGAACAAATTTTAACTTCATGAAACACCATGGATAAATCCCACAATGTGGAAAAACAGACTTAAAAACACATAATGCAAGATTTCACCTATATAAAGTCTGAAATGAGGAAAATATGGACAATCATGATAGTGGTTACCTTTAGAAGGGGGTGGAAATTGTGACTAGGGAGGCAGGGCATATGGGGGATATCAGGAATGCTGGTAATGCTCTGTGACTTAATCTGGATCCTGGTTACATGGGTATGTTCACTTGGTGAAAACTTACTATGTGGTACACTTATGATTTTTCATGAGTTTATTAGAAACATGTGCATGGGGTGTGCCTAGGTAGCTTAGTGGTTGAGCATCTGCCTTCAGCTCAGGTCATGATCTCAAGGTCCTGGGATTGAGCCCCACATCGGGCTCCCTCCTCAGTGGGGAGTCTGCTTCTCCCTCTGTATGTGCACCCTCTCTCAAATAAATAAATCTTTAAAAAAAAAAAAAACCATGCATGCCATGTACACACACACTGCCCAGTGTAATGTGAGCAACATAAAATCTATTATAATAGACTACCTAGTAGAACTATAGTTCTACTTACAAGCTGAATATTGCCCTGCCTAAAATATGTATGATTACTACATTAATTTAAAAAAATAATTTGGGGGGGGCACCTGGGTGGCTCAGTTGGTTAGGCGTCTGCCTTCAGCTTGAGTCATGACCTCAGGGTCCTGGGATTGACCCCTGCATCAGTTTCCCTGTTCGGCCAGGAATCTGCTTCTCCCTCTCCCTTTGCTCCTCCCCTTCCCCTGCTCACTTGTGCTTGCATGCTCTAATAAGTAAATAAAATTTTTTAAAAAATAATAATTTGGCTGTGGGGCGCCTGGCTGACTCAATCAGTACAGCATGTGGCTCTTATTCTCGGTTGGGATCGTGAGTTCAAGCCCCACACTGGGCATAGAGCTTACTTAAAAAAAATGTGGTTGTTAGTTTTTTACATAAACCCAACGTGAACCACTTGATCCTAAAAATAATCAAAACATTTTTAAAACCTGCTTTCCAATAGAATCAAAAGGTTAGGCTGATATTTCTGTATTGCATTTTACTGACCTCTAGTGACTTGCTTTCATATTCTTTCATAGCAGTAATACACTGGTGCTTGGTACTGATGTTAGTGCTAACTCCAGCTTTAACCATAGTATCTGTACCAGTTGGAGGCTGCAAAAGAAGATAAAGGCAAATTTGAAAGTCTGAAGCAAATGTTTAAGTCCAAACTCTAAATCCCTACTCTCACAGACACAATTCTTCAACCACTGAACTCTATAGTAACTAGTCCTGTAGGTCTTCTGCTAAATGAGACAGTTTCAAGGGTACTTAATTAAATATACTGCATTTCTGATCTCTCCTCTCCTTACATCAAGGTTATCTAAATAAATCAGTATCAGTAATAGTTATCAGATATTAAGCCCATAACCAAGCCATCTAATTATCTACTAAAATATACTTAAGGGGCACCTGGGTGGCTCAGTTGGTTGGGCATCTACCTTTGGCTCAGGTCATGATCCCAAGGTCCTGGGATTGAGCCCTGCATTGGCTCCCTGCTCAGCAGGAAGCCTGCTTCTCCCTCTCCCTCTGCCCCTTCCCCCTGCTCGTGCTCTTTCTCTAATAAATAAAATCTTTAAAAAAAATAAAGAAATAAAATACACTTAAGATTACCTGCATAAGAAAAACTATCCAATTTACCCAACATGTACATTTAAACCTGTATTACTCAGGCTTAATTGCCCCCTACCCTGCTCTAAAATGTCTGCTTTATTTTATTTAATTTTTTGAAGTGTCTGTCTGCTTTATAAGTTGTTGCATTTAAGAAATACAGAAGCCTGGCTTTTTCCCTATAACTTTATAAGGAAAAAGGCACAATATGTAACTAAAGATTTCTACATGTATTGTCGTTTTCTCAATTATTGTACTTTCCAAGAGATAACACACAGTATTTTTCACTATCATTTATATTTAAGTTTATATTAAATTTAGGGTTCTAAATTCAGTATGTTTCTAAATTCTAAAGTTCAGTTTTGAGGCATCTGGGTGGCTCAGTCAGTTAAGCATCTGTCTTTGGCTCAGGTCATGATCTCTGAGTCCTGGGACTGAGCCCCACATCAGGCTCCCTGCTCAGTAGGGAGTTTGCTTCTCCTTCTCCCTCTGTCCCTCCACCCTGCTTATGTTCTCTCTCTCTCTCAAATAAATAAAATCTTAAAAATAAATAAATAAAATAAAGTTCAGTTTCTAAATTATGACTTCGCCACCTTGCCTAAGAAATTCTTCATTTCCTAGAATAAATTTTAACAAGAAGTTAAGCCAAGACCTTTTTGTGCCAGATTTTCTTTAGGCTAACTGTACCTCCAGCCTATTCTAAGTATCTCCCAACCAATCACATCAAGTGGTATCTTATATCAAGTAGTATTCCATACATTTTCATTAATAAATCTTCCACTCTAATCCTCTATCAAGTTCTCTCAAAATAGCCAAGAAAACATCTAACTCTATTGCCCTATTTTGCCATTTCATCAAGAGAAGTTTTATTTTTCATTGGAACACAGAATATTGATGAGTTATTCCATATATCTCTTTAAAGAGGCCCTGTTCTTTTTAAAGACTATTTTTTTAATTTAAATTCAATTAATTAACATATAGTGTATTATTAGTTTCAGATGGTAGAGTTCAGTGATTCATCAGTCTTATATAATACCCAGTGCTCATTACATCATGTGCCCTCCTTACTGTCCATCACCCAGTTACCCCATCCTCTCATCCCCCTCCCCTCCAGCAACCCTCAGTATGATTAAGAGTCTCTTATAGTTTGTCTCCCTCTCTGATTTTGTCTTGAAAGAGACCCTATTTTCAATAATTTTTTTTAGTTTGCCCCCTCATTCCTTTATATAAGGAATGCTGATCATTCAGAGCCAAGTTATGAATGCAGTAAATACAAGTTCAACCTCATACTACCTACTGTAATCAACCTTGTGAATATAAATTTGGGTGGACTGAGCATGATTCACACATAATCAACATTTATGTTTCATGACTTTCCCACCTACTATATAAATATTTACAGATTTTGTTCTTAACACATCTTTCAAGAAGAGTGAGACTAAACTGTGCATAACTGGAAAAAGGAGAAATTTTACCATTCATCCTGCAAAGAGATATACAAATGGAAGAGTAATATATTCCACAAAGACTGGAAGGAAAGACTTACATTAAACTTAATAGTGGTCCCAGTAGGAGCAGCTGTAAAACTACTCGGCCCAAAGAGGGAGCCAGATGTGCTACCAAAAGGATTGGAGGTTGTATTTGTAGTACCAAAAAGTCCCCCACTGCTAGTACTTGTTCCAAAATCTGTAAATTAGGAAGAAAAATGAGATGGCAACAGTTAAGAATTTAAGAATCTGTAAGATATTTTGGAATTGGGCTTTCGCACCATAGGAGCATTACTTTCACATCCTCAAATTTTCTATCTTTCATATCTCCCGACCAAGTTCCTTCAAACCTGCTTCATACAGACACATACATAATTCTAGGCTTCCAACTTTGAAGTGAAACAAAATCTGAATCCCTTTGTCAGCTAAGCATCTATAAAGTTCTTATTGGGCAAACCTGGAAGACAAGTGAAAAGAAATAGTACTCTATTTCATCATAAATTTTATCTCATTTCTCCTTTCTTGATAAGACTCCATGCTGAGGGGCGCCTGGGTGGCTCAGTTGGTTAAGCGACTGCCTTCGGCTCAGGTCATGATCCTGGAGTCCCTGGATCGAGTCCCGCATCGGGCTCCCTGCTCGGCGGGGAGTCTGCTTCTCCCTCTGACCCTCCTCCCTCTCATGCTCTCTGTCTCTCATTCTCTCTGTCTCAAATAAATAAAAATAAAAAAAAAAAATCTTTAAAAAAAAAAAAAAAGACTCCATGCTGAATGAACCTTTCTGAAAACATCATAACAGACTTCAAAAGGGGTCACAGTATATTTTATTTACATACATTAAGACAAACACCTACACAACACCAAAAAGTTCAAAACATACAAATGATCCTATTAGAGCAACCAAACAGATTATTATAAAATTTTGCCCAGTAATTTAGAAAAATTAGTAGGCATGTTGATTATTTTTTAGAATAAATCCCGATTGCCTTACTTTTCCAAAAAGCTGAATTTCAAAAAACTTACATAAAAGTGAATTTAACTGGGGCCGCCTGCATGGCTCAGTTGGTAAAGCGACTGCCTTCAGCTCAGGTCATCATCCTGGAGTCCCGGGAATGAGTCCCGCATCAGGCTCCCTGCTCGCTCAGCAGGGAGTCTGTTTCTCCCTCTGACCCTCCCCCCTTTCTCATGTGCTCTCTCCCTCTCATTTTCTCTCTCTCAAATAAATATATAAATAAAAACTTAAAAAAAAAGTGAATTTAACTGTTATCTAAAGAATATATTTTTCAAAGAGAGATATTACTTCTCAAGAATTTATACATAGGGTGCAGAAATGTCAGTAAGCAATAAAGTTATCTGCCAATATTTAATAGTAAGGGACATCCTAATCACCAATTTAAGAGGAATCAGATTTCACACTGGCCAACTATTTCTTTTCTAAAAACATGTCCTGGGGCGCCTGGGTGGCTCAGCTGGTTAAGCGAATGCCTTCAGCTCGGGTCATGATCCTGGAGTCCCGTGATCGAGTCCCCATCAGGCTCCCTGCTCAGCGGGGAGTCTGCTTCTCCCTCTGACCCTCCCTCCTCTCATGTGCTCTCTCTCTCTCATTCTCGCTCTCTCAAATAAAATCTTTAAAAAAAAACCATCCTAATGTATGGTTTCAAGTAAACAGTCACATCTCTTTTGAATTAGCATGTTAGATTGCATTTTACATTGTTATGGTTAAATATTTCAATACCCCCCAACTTCCCCCCCCCTTTTTTAAAGGTTTTATTTATTTATTTGACACAGAGAGACACAGTGAGAGAGGGAACACAAGCAGGGGGAGTGGGAGAGGGAGAAGCAGGCTTCCCACGGAGCAGGGAGCCTGATGCGGGGCTTGATCCCAGGACCCTGGGATCATGACCCGAACTGCAGGCAGACACATAACGACTGAGCCACCCAGCTGCCCCCCCACAACTTTCCCTTTGTGAAATACTGATAGCTGGCTAACTTATTCATTCTGCTAAGCTTTTGCACTGTGAATGTATCAACTCACAGGGCACACCTGTTCAACTAGTAGTGGCTACCTCAAAGTACTGTGTGGAGAAGTATCCCCAGGCCACATTTAGACTTAAAAGAGAAAGAAACCACCTATTAAAAACATCTGCTGGGGCGCCTGGGTGGCTCAGTCGTTAAGCGTCTGCCTTCGGCTCAGGTCATGATCCCACGGTCCTAGGATCAAGCCCCGCGTCAGGCTCCTCGCTCAGTGGGAGGCCTGCTTCTCCCTCTCCCACTTCCCCTGCTTGTGTTCCCTCTCTTGCTGTGTCTCTCTCTGTCAAATAAATAAATAAAATCTTAAAAAAAAAAAAAATCTGCTATGCGGCACCTGGGGTAGCTCAGTCAGTTAAGTGTCCAACTCTTGACTTCAGCTCAGGTCTTGATCTCGAGGGTCGTGAGTTCAAGCCCTATGTTGGGCTCCACGAGCCCACTTAAATAAAACAACAAAACATCTGCCACGGATAAGGAATGGAAGAGTAACCATGTCACATCTAGTATCTGTTATTCCTCCTTTAGTCTCTTATACCCAATGTGAAACAGAGGCAAGAAGAAGGTGCCCCTGCAGTACAATATGGCTGACTACATGCATTCCTCCTTGAAATTCTCCTCTCTTAACACCTATGACATTACTCTGGCCTGGCTTTTCATCCACTCTCTGGTCATTCTATGTCAGGAGCCTCTTCCTCTGCATATCCTTTGAATACTAGTGCTTCTTAGATTTCCAATCTTGGAGCGATATAGCCCCTTCCTTTCTAGCCTATTGCCACCTGGTGGAGAAAGGAGGTAAATGAACACAGGAAAAAGAAAAAGAGGGAGGGCGCCTGGGTGGCTCAGCTGGTTAAGCGACTGCCTTCGGCTCAGGTCATGATCCTGGAGTCCTGGGATCGAGTCCCACGTCGGGCTCCCTGCTCAGCAGGGAGTCTGCTTCTCTCTCTGACCCTCCCCCCTCTCATGCTCTCTATCTCATTCTCTCTCTCAAATAAATAAATAAAAACTTAAAAAAAAAAAAAGAAAAGAAAGAAAAAGAGGGAGTACATTCAATAAGCAAACCAAACTATTAGACGCAAAAGTCCAATGATGTCCTACTTACTTCCAAAGCCAGTTGGTTTATTTTGTGCAAAGGCATTGTTTTGGGATGAGAAGAGACTGGTCCCTGTACTTGCAGTTCCAAACAAGCTATTTGATGTTCCTGTTGATGTGCCAAACCCAAAGCCAGTGCTTGTGGAAGTAGCTGGCTGACTAAATGAATTAGTACCAAATAATCCTCCTGGATAGATGGAGAGGAAAAAAACAGTTAAATAGATGGACTGGAACCACTAAAGGAAGTCCTATACCAGCTATAAATAAACCACTGTATTCCAAATAAAACCCCTACCTGGTTTGGTCTGTGAATTTCCAAACAGGCCTCCAGTATTGTTGCTAGAACCAAATGCAGATGTTCCAAATGCTCCTCCACTAGTAGTGCCAAAGCCAGTGTCTGAAAAAGCAAAATCCAGGGTCAAAATAAAATCTAAATCAGGTGACCTAATGAAAAGGATTTTAATATTTCTTAACATTTTGTGTTTGAATAGGATCACTGGTCTAATCTGAAAATAATTTTTTCAAAGTTCCATCAGGCTACAAATTACAGAGTTAAAATTAAGCCAGACCTTTTATTCACTGTCCCAGGAGAAAAAAACAAAGTGAAGAGGTGTGACTTTTCAATAAAGTTATAGATGTCGACAGGTTAAAAAAGAGTACCAAGGTAACTAGTGATTGTGAGCTACAGACAAAAGTCAAGTCATCAAAATTAAAGTGTTAAATTCTCTCTAGGCATCATACATTCCAGAGTCACTGGGATGAATGATCCTTCTTTAGGGGAGCACATCAGAATGACCTGGGAAGGTTTTTCAGAATACACATGTTCAGGTTCCAACCAAGATTCTAATTCCATAGTTCTATGACAGGAAATATGTTCAACAACAACAAAAGGAAGGGGCGCCTGGGTGGCTCAGGCTGTTAAGTGCCTGCCTTCGGCTCAGGTCATGATCTCAGGGTCCTGGGATCGAGCCCCTTGTCGGGACTCCCTGCTCAGCAAGGAATCTACTTCTCCCTCTCCCTCTGCCCCCACCCCCGCATCTTGTGCCCTCTCTCTCTCTCAAATAAAATCTTAAAAAAAAAAATTTTTTTTTTCTCTCTCTGCCCCTCTCCCCCCCCACCCCCCGGGCTCATGTGTATGCTCTCTCTAAAAAAATAAAAACGTATTTCAAATACCTTCTATGAATGATCAAAAAAACATGAAAACTCCAAACTTATTTCTATTTTCTTAGAAAATTCTAACAAGATCTTATCCGGTCATTGATCAAAGAGAATTTGTTATAAGACCAAAGTATGAATAAAATTCCTATCTGAAGCTATCAGAATGATATTTTTTTTTTAATTTATTTATTCAAGTATAATTAACACACAGTGTTACATTAGTTTCAGAATCTGTATTTAAGAGTCTGTTTTTTGGTCTCTTTTTTCTTCATCTGTTTTGTTTCTTAAGTTCCACATATGAGTGGAATCATGGTATTTGTCTTTCTCTGACTTATTTCACTTAGCACTATACCCTCTAGGTTCAACCATGTTGCTACAAATGGCAAGATCTCACTCTTTATGAGTAATATTCCTTTGTATATATACCACATCTTTATCCATTCATCAGTCTATGGACACTCGGGTTGTTCCTATATCTTGGCTCTTGCAAATAATGCTGCAATAAACATAGGGGTGCATATATCTTTTTGAATTAGCATTTTGGTTTTCTTTGGGTAAATAAGCAGTAGTGGAATTACTGGATTGTACGCTAATTCTATTTTTTAATTTCTGAGGAACCTCCACACTGTTTTCCACAGTGGCTGTACATTTCCACCAACAGTGGGAAAGGAAGTTCCTTTTTCTCCACATCCTCCCAGCACTTGTATTTGGGTTTTTTATTTCAGCCATCAGATTGGATTTGTTCTTAATAAGAATAGCTTAAGTTTTTCCCCTTCTTTTGTTCTTTTGTAAAACTTACTCTGCCCAAATGTTGAAGTTGTGCCAAAGCCACCAGTGCCACCCCCAAAGGGTGTTCCAAATGACTTATTAAACATCTTCAAAATGAGTCTTTGCTTCAGCAAGCTGAAAGAAGAAAAAATTATCACCTTTTTAAGGACCACAGAATACAATGTAAATTAAAATACAATTTCAAAAAATGTCATTGTACAAGTTTAGTCCCATCCAAACTATAGCATAATGTTCACTCTCATTCAATATCCTAAAACTCTATATAATAAAAGACCTTCTAAAATTGAGCTGAATTATTAGTACCATAATTTAAGGTTAAACTTCATATCCCACCAACAATCATCCCTTATTTAAAACAATGTTTTGTTTTGTTTTTTTAAGTTCCCTTTTAATGAAGATTTTGGGTCCACTATGCCAGATCTAGGAGGTTATCCACAATACCCATTAAAAATTACAATGAAAGGGCAGCTGGGTGGCTCAGGCAGTGAGTGTCTGCCTTCGGTTCGGGTCATGGTCCCAGGGTCCTGGGATCGTGCCCCGCATCGGGCTCCCTGCTCAGCAGGGAACCTGCTTCTCCCTCTCCCACTCCCCCTGCTTGTGTTCCCTCTCTCGCTGTGTCTCTCTCTGTCAAATAAATAAATTTTAAAAATCTTTAAAAAAAAAATTACAATGATATTCTGTCGTCACAACCACCTGAGAAGTTAAAATTTTTGTCAGGCTTTCTTTTCTGTATTTTACATTATAAAAACTTTTTTGCCCTATTTGGGGGGGTATATAAAATGTTGTAATATTAAATGTTCTTTAAACTATGCATGTCCCTCCTACCATCTCCAAATCTGAGATTCTGGTGCCCTGACATTCTCTTTGAGATTACTTCTTAAGACCATTCTTTATGGTCCCCTACTTACCTATCTTTGTCTGGGAACATTACAGAAAATCTTTGGTGAAAATCCCCCACCTCATATGAATGATTCCTCTCCAGTATCTAAACCAGGCACTTAATGAGTTGGACCAAAGTGTTCCAACAAGTACAAAAGTTTGGTTTCCGCCCCTCCCCAGATTTGCATAAAAAAAGTTAATCTATTCAAAAGTAAACACTGTCCCTCTGATAAATTTTCCTTAAACTTAAGGTATCTGCTACCACTTAGCTAGCAGACCACTGAGTAAACTATGTACTTTTTTTTTTTTTTTTAAACTATGTACTTTTAATAAAAATCTCAGGGGGCGCCTGGGTGGCTCAGTCGTTGAGCATCTGCCTTTGGCTCAGGTCATGATCCCGGGGTCCTGGGACCAAGCCCCACATCGGGCTCTCTGCTCAGCGGGAAGCCTGCTTCTCCCTCTCCCACTCCCCCTGCTTGTGTTCCCTCTCCCTGTGTGTCTCTCTGTGTCAAATAAATAAAATCTTAAAAATAAATAAATAAAGATAGATAAAAAATCTCAGAAAATAGCCAATCATACTTATCTGGATTTTGTGACAGGATGATTTTTCTATTATATACACATTGATGGAACAGTTTTTTCTTCTAGTAAATCATACCTCATTCATATAATAGAATCAAACACTTAGAGGTGCTCCCCACAACGTTCTAGTGTTCCTTCAGTACTTCCAGTTATTCTAATAACCAAAACATTTTGTGCAACCCTGGAAAAGATGAAGCTGTCCCTAAATACCTAATGGTTTTACAAAAATCAACATTCTGTCCCCTAAACTCCCCCCAGGAAAAAATTCCAACACTTAGTTCTTTATCCCAACATCCGGGAATTTAATAATTCCAATTAAACAAAGCTCACTGAAACCAGTGGTTCAAGAGAGCCATATCAGAATTAGCTAGCAAGCTTTTCAAAAATAAAACCCCCCAGGCCCCATTCTAGAAATGAGGACCAAAATGTCCAGGGTTGGGATGTAGACATTTGTATTTTGAAAGGCTCTTAAAATGACTCTAATGCATTCTCTTGGAACCAGAGGCTATATTTCACATAAACATCATTTCTCTTTTAGTAATGAGATCTGCTTGAAGTTTCCTGCCTTCTCAATTTAACAGGTGTCACGAAGTGTACAGATTGAGCCTTTACCCTATTAACTGGTGACTCTCCTTTCCAGGGAAAATATTCTTGGAAGTACTTAACAGAAGTCTAGACCTTTGTGGCTCTATCTATGTATTTGTTTTTCAACAGTTCATTTGGAATGACAGTTGTGCTAGGGGTTAGATGTCTAGACCATTTCATTTTGACTGCAATCTCTCTCATACTGCTGTCTTGAGTCACAGCCCCATCACATCCACTTCACTCTCTGTTGACTACATTTTTTGACCCATCATCAGCACAGCAAAAACTGAGGAGTAATAGTTATTACACTAAATTTGCCATCCATTTTCTTATTCATCCCCACAACCAGCCATCTGTTCATGTACATCTGACATCTATACAGCAGATGTATCAGGATTCAGAAGCTAAGTAATAGTTTTTTCTCTGTGACAGTCATCCTCCTATTGAAGATTTTAGAGTTAATTTGGGCACTAGGTTCTACAGACCAAATCCATAGCTCCTAACAATCAAAATTTGCTTCTTAATATTCTTATCCTAATAGGGGCGCTTGGGTGGCTCAGTCAATTGAGCGTCCAACTATTGATCTCGGCTCAGGTAATGATCTCATGGGTCATGAGATGGAGCCCCACGCTGGGCTCCCCAGTTAGCGGGAAGTTAGCTTGAAATTCCCTCTCTCCCTCTGCCCCTCCCCCTGTTCTCTCTGGGGTGCACACTAAGATACATAAATAATCTTTTTTTTTTTTTAAATCTTATCCTGGAGTGCCTGGGTGGCTCAGTCGGTTAAGTATCTGACTCTTGATTTCGGCTCAGGTCATGATCTCAGGGTCATGAGATCAAGCCCCCCCATCGGGCTCCGTGCTCATCAGAGTCTGCTTGTCCCTCTCCCTATGCTCCTCCCCTGCTCGTGCTCTCTCTTTCTCTCTCAAATAAAATCTTAAGAAACATAAAAATGTAAAAAATTTAAAAATCTTATCCTAACATAAAAACCTAACATCACACATATTTCACAAAGGGATTTTAAGTAGTAATAAAATATCCTAGGAAACACCTGTTTATAAGCTCTGATACATTATCCCACAATCCTAAAATGATATTATGCATCACTGTATTTTAAGGATGAGAAAACAGGATCAAGTGTTTACCGAGTTTCCCAAGGTCAAAGAAGTAATAAGTGGTAGAGCCCCAGTTTAATCTATCTTCTGACTTCCCATGGACACCCTCAATCCTAGGAGGGAACATACTAAGCAACAAACAAGAACATGTTTAGTATTAAGGAAATTCATTTCATCTGTTCCAGACCCAAGAACAAGGGACAACGCAGGGACCAAATCCAATTTGGACTCCTGGAAAAAAAGCTTCTCACTCAAGCTCAGCCTATCTTTTCGAGGATCTGGCCATGATGAGCTTGGCTTAGTCTTAAGCCTGAGCATACTGGGATTTAAGTGTTTAAAAAAAAAATTATCACCATGGAAATAAACTAGGATTTTGGAAACAGCCTCATGATTTTTATCATAATTGCTAGAAATTAAAGAATGGCTAATACAGTTAACCTTTTGTCCTTCAAACAAATCATTTTGACTATGCTATGAAATGTCAGTGACTCAATGAAAAATGTCCCATTCACTAGACTTTCCCTTTCTAAACCTACTAATTCATTCTTCAAAACCTAGCTCAGTGGGTGCCTGGATGGCTCAGTCAGTTGACAGCCCTCTTGGTTTTGGTTCAGGTCCTAATCTCAGGGTCATGAGATTGAGCACTGCCTCAGGTTCCACACTCAGCGTGGAGTCTGCTTGAGATTCTCTCCCTCTCCCTCTGCTCCTTCCACTGCTCATGTGTGCACATGTGCTTTCTCTCTCAAATAAAATCTTAAACAAAAAACCTAGCTCAAGCGTCATCCCTTCCATAAGCTTTCATAGCTCCTTCTAGCAATTAGTCAGTCATTCCTCTGAGCTTACACAACACATGATTCATTTATAAGTATTAATCTTGACTCTGACTCTTTATGGTGGACACTGTGATAATACCAAATACCTGGGATTTGTAGTCCCAGCTGCTGAGCAGTACTACCAAAAGATAACACTCAGCTGTTGATCCTCTTCAGAACTGCCTCCACTGTAAGAGTTGCCTTACTCAGTGTCATATCCTCTTCCTAGGGTAGTCCATATGCAAAATCAGGGCCTTTCACCCCAACTTAATCTAATTCTGAAGGGTGTTCCCAGCTTCACATTCTCCACAGGATTGGCTGAGGCCTTCATTAAGATAGTATCACAACTCAATTTCTCCCTCAGCCCATTCCTCTTCTCTCCCAAGGTGGTGATCCCAAAGCACTCTGTAACAAAACTCATGCAACACTCTCTCTAATTCAGAGTCTACTTTCCAAGGAGCTCAACCTTTGAAACCTCCAACCCTCCCCAATACACAATAAACTTCTCCAGGATAGAGACAGTATCATTGGTTTACTATCCCAGAAACTAACAAAGGGTCTGAAACATATACAGTTGACCTTTATTTTTTTTTTATTTTTATTTTTTAAGATTATTTATTTATTTATTCATTAGAGACAGAGAGAGAGAGGCAGAGGGAGAAGCAGGCTCCCAAGGAGCAGAGAGCCCGACGCGGGACTCGATCCCAGGACCCTGAGATCATGACCTGAGCCGAAGGCAGACGCTTAGCCATCTGAGCCACCCAGGCGCCCGGTACAGTTGACCTTTAAACAATGCAGGTTTTAGAACTTCTGGTGCCCCCAAAACTTAAGTACCTAATAACCCACTGTTGACTAGAAGCCTTACCAATAACATAAATAGTTGATTAACACATATTTTGTATGTTATGTACATTATATACTGCATTACAGTAAAGTAAGTTACAGAAAAGAAATATTAAGAAGGTCATAAAGAAGAGAAAATACATTTATAGTGCTGTACCATATTTATTGAAACAATTCCATGTGTAAGTGGACATGTGCAGTTCAAACCCTTGTTGTTGGAGGGTCAAGTGTACTCATTTTCTAAACTAATGACAATAACCACTAATGTGTTTTTTAAACAAAGGCTGTATGATCAACGTATTTTAGAAGTAACTTCTAACTTAAAATCAAGTGTGATGAATTCTCAGAACAAAAGGAAACCATGAAAGGGAAGATTCTTGGTAGAATTTGTCATTTAAGAGGTTGCAAAAAGGAAGAGATCACAAAATGGCTGGATACAACCAGCAAATAGTTGTTTGGTTTGTTATATATATGGTCTATTTCACATATATATGTATGCATGTATGCAGAAATGTTTATGTATGCATTTATATTATCTCAAACTAGCTGATAACATTTAAAATAGGGCTAGGTCAGAAAAACATTTTGAGTTTGAGTTTGTAACTTCTGATATAATCAGAGGGAGGACCCATACATTTAAAACTGGAAGAGCAGTAAGTGCCAGGAAGCACAACAGGAAGTCAAATGTAGGTCAGAATGTGAATAGGAAATATGAGGAAAAATTTGTGGGGAATTAGAATGTGAACTGGACCTTGGGGGACTAGAAAGACAAGAGAGGAAATAAGCATCAGGATAAATAAGGTACACAGATAAGAATGGGTATTTGTGTACTTATCCTATCTGGCCTTGTGTTTTAACACCAAAGCTCAGCTTCCCTCATATGATAAGGATATAATAAATGAACTTATTAGTTCATTAGGTAGATGTCATTAACCTTAAATTATCCAACTACAGAAGTAAACCAGAGCACTCTGCTACATATGTAGCCAGGATACGGTATGAAGAATAGGACACCACCAGAATATTTGGACAAAGTTATCCTAGAGAGTTATTTCAAGTAAAAGATGTTTAATGAAAAAAAGCAAACTGCAAAAAGATACATTTGGCAGATTATGTAAAATAGAAAAGACAATACACTCTTATTCATAGTAAGAGTAAAAAGGAAGACTAGAAGAAATACATGAAAGTGGTGGCCTCTAGAGAAAGGCAGGTAAATGGTATCTGGGACAAAGAATTCAGAGGACCCAAACTTTTCCATCATGTTTATTTCTTCTATTACCAGCAACAACAACAAAAAAGATCTAGAGGATGCAGATAATCTGCACTATTTTTCTATTAAAGAAAAAAAAAAAAAAGCTTTCCAGCCCCGGCCCCAGACGTAGCAGCCGCCGAGGTGTTGATGCCCAAGAAGAACCAAATTGCCATTTATGAACTCCTTTTCAAGGAGGGAGTGATGGTGGCCAAGAAGGATGTCCACATGCCCAAACACCCTGAGCTGGCAGACAAGAATGTGCCCAACCTTCACGTCATGAAGGCCATGCAGTCTCTCAAATCACGAGGCTACGTAAAGGAACAGTTTGCCTGGAGACATTTCTACTGGTACCTTACCAACGAGGGCATCCAGTATCTCCGTTATTACCTCCACCTGCCCCCCGAGATTGTGCCTGCCACTCTGCGTCGCAGCCACCCTGAGACTGGCCGACCACGGCCCAAAGGTCTGGAGGGAGAGCGACCTGCAAGACTCACACGAGGGGAAACTGACAGAGACACCTACAGACGAAGCGCTGTGCCCCCTGGTGCCGACAAGAAAGCTGAGGCCGGGGCTGGGTCAGCAACTGAGTTCCAGTTTAGAGGCGGATTTGGTCGTGGACATGGTCAGCCACCTCAGTAAAGTTGGAGATGTTTTGTGTTGAATAAATTTGTAGCCAGAAAAAAAAAAAAAAAAGGTAGGGGTGCCTGGCTAGCTCAGTTGGTAGAGCATGTGACTCTTGATTTTGGCTCAGTCATGATTTGGGGTTGTGAGATTGAGCCCTGTGTCTGGCTCTGTGTTGGGCATGGAGCCTGCTTAAGATTCTCTCTCTCTCAGGGCGCCTGGGTGGCTCAGTCGTTAAGCGACTGCCTTCGGCTCAGTCATGATCCCAGGGTTCTGGGATTGAGCCCTACATCGAGCTCCCCGCTCCATGGGAAGCCTGCTTCTCCCTCTCCCACTCTCCCTGCTTGTGTTCCCTCTCTGTGTGTCTCTGTCAAATAAATAAAATCTTAGAAAAAAAAAAAAAAGAGGCGCGCCTGGGTGGCTCAGTCGTTGGGCATCTGCCTTCGGCTCAGGTCATGATCCCGGGGTCCTGGGATCGAGCCCCACGTCGGCCTCCCTGCTCCACGGGAGGCCTGCTTCTCCCTCTCCCACTCCCCCTGCTTGTGTTCCTGCTCTCGCTGTGTCTTTCTCTGTCAAATAAATAAATAATCTTTAAAAAAAAAAAAATTCTCTCCCTCTGCCCCATCCCCCTCACGCTAGTGATCTCCCCCCCCCTTAAAAAAAAGGGGGGGGGAGTAATCCTAGAGATTGCTATGTGTGGAACTTCTAAATCTATTCAAGTTCAAAGGCATATCAAAAAAAAAAAACTTTAGGGCGCCTGAGTGGCTCAGTTGGTTCAGCCACCGCCTTCGGCTCAGGTCATGATCCTGGAGTCCCGGGATTGAGTCCCTCATCGGACTCCCTGCTCGGCGGGGAGTCTGCTTCTCCCTCTGACCCTCCCCCTTCTCATGCTGTCTCACTCTATCTCATTCTCTCTCTCATATAAATAAATAAAATCTTAAAAAAAAAAAAGTTTAAAGGCATATCATACATTCAAGTCTTTATCCTTTTAAATATATTAACCTGGCCCAAACGGAAATACTAGCTAACATTTGAATTCTTACTATGTCCCAGGCACTGGCCTAAGTACATTTTACAAATTATCTTATATAAACCTCCCAAGAATCCAAAGAGGTAGGTATTTTGATCCCTATTCTACAAATGGTGAAATTGAGCATGATCACAAAGCTACTTTTGACTATTAGCTGTGCGTAGAGAGCCCAGAACTCCTAGAGAAAGAACACTGACAACTAAAAGGAAAAATGACTTTACATTCACTATAAATAAGAAAGCTATAGGGACCCCTGGGTGGCTCAGTCGGTTAAGCTGCTGCCTTAGGCCTGGGTCATGATCCCAGGGTCCTGGGATTAATTCCCGCATCGGGCTCCTTGCTCAGCAGGGAGCCTGCTTCTCCCGCTCTCTCCCCCGCTGCTTGTGCTCTGTCAAATAAATAAAATCTTTAAAAAAAAAAATAAGAAGGCTATAAAACCAAAATTTGGCAGTATTAATCCAGCACTATCAGGGGAAAGAGACATTTCTCTGGCAAACATGACAGTTCTAATCATCAGAAAGGTAACTGCTCACTCTTACGGAATGACAATTTATGTGGCCTAGATGAATTTTTCTGAAAAGATTAACCACTTTCTTTATGGATGGATGTACTTATACTCACTGCAAAAAAAAATTTTTTTGTAAGACATATTAAGAAAGAAAAAATTGGGCGCCTGGGTGGCTCAGTTGGTTAAGCGACTGCCTTCGGCTCAGGTCATGGTCCCGGAGTCCTGGGATCGAGTCCCACATCGGGCTCCAAGCTCAGCAGGGAGCCTGCTTCTCCCTCTGACCCTCTCTCCTCTCATGCTATTTCTCTCTCTCTCTCTAATAAATAAATAAATAAAATCTTTAAAAAAAAAAAAAGAAAAAGAAAAATTGCTGGGGCACCTGGGTAGAGCATGCAACTCTTGATCTCGAGGTTGTAAATTTAAGCCCCACACTGGGTGCAGAGATTACTTAAAAATAAAAAAATAAACAAACATAAAAAATAAGGGGCATCTGGGTGGCTCAGTTGGTTAAGCGAATGCCTTCAGCTCAGGTCATGATCCTGGAGTCCCAGGGTTGAGTCCCACATCCGGCTCCTGCTCAGCAGGGAGTCTGCTTCTCCCTCTGACCCTCTCCCCTCTCATGCTCTCTACCCCAAATAGATAGATAAAATCTTAAAAAAATAAAAAATAAAAATTGCCGTTCAAGCCTCACTATTCCACAACTGTCCCAGATTAGACCCTTCAGACTCTTTATCAGTATAAAAACACATCCCCTTCCCCTCCCCCTTTCCAAACCCAATTACGTAAACTAATGCCTCCCAGCTGCTTTTAGTTATGCAATATATTTGTTGTCATACCTGCCACTTGAGTATATGAACTGTTTGCTGCTCTGGTAAAAAGCACCTGGATTTTGCTCAATTTCTTCCATTAGGGTGTAAATTAATTTAAAATAATCTATATTATTTAATAGAGCTCCTTTCCTCACAGTGCTGAGCAATATTTTCATTCCCTTAACATAATCTTCATTTGACAAACAGAAGTAGTGAAAAGAATACATCAACTTTGGAGTAAGACAAATCTGTATTTAAAACTCTCCACCACTTACTATCTTTGCAATTCTCTGTAAATCTAAAATTAACTCAAAATAAAAAGTTAAAAAGGAATTTAAGAAACCCTGCCATTTGCTACTGTGTAACTGTACTTGTCATGATATTCAACCTCTTAGACCTCTGTCTACACTTGAACAGGGATTTTCCAGCCTACACTGAAGGACAAAGATGCCTCAAACTACAGCTCCTCAAAAGCTTTGTTTGTTTTTAAAGATTTTTAAATTTTTTAAAGTAATCTCTACACCCAAAAGCAGGTTTTTCTTTAGCTTTTCAACAAATATTTTTACAATATTTTTAGTTAGAAAAATGCACATTAATTTTCCCTTGCTCTAAGCCTTGACTGCTCAATGCCTAGCTAGAACACCATACATAAAATGATTTCCCAATACTTCAATGTCCTCTACTGACCATTTAATACAACCATAAAATACCACTGTAAACAACAAAAACAAACACCCACTCCATACACACACTGAGGTCACTTTGATCATTCATTCTCTTCCACTCATCTCACATCCCTAGTCTCATTCCCAGCAAGTCACCTTTAATCTACAAATCCATTCACCTATTTCTTAAGAAGCTTAGTCCACCAAGAAAGCTTAGGTGTGGGGGCACCTGTGTGGCTCAGATGGTTAAGCGTCTGCCTTCTGGCTCAGGTCATGATCCCAGGGTCCTGGGATCGAGTCCCACATCGGGCTCCCAGCTCAGCGGGGAGCCTGCTTCCCCCTCTCCCTTTGCTGCTCCCCCTGCTTGTGTTCTCTCTATCTCTCTGTCTCAAATGAATAAATAAAATCTTAAAAAAAAAAAAGCTTAGGTGTGTAGATACCACAGGTCAAAGGAGCATGTGGAAATAAATAAGGTATGAAGTGATGAGTGAGTGCAACATGCATTCATGAAGGATTGAACTGTTCCCTTCCTGAACAAGAGTCCTAATTCAGTCAATTCTTTCTTCCCTTAATTAGTGGTTTTCAAATATTTTTAGCTACGGAACCCAACACATAAAACAGACATAAGCAGAAGCTGCTCTCGCTGAAGTAAAGAGGAATAGGTGAAGTAGTGCTTTCAAAGAACCAATGTGAAAAATCATTGTCCTTCCTAGTGATTCTGAAAGTGAGGTCTGAAGGCCCCTAAAAGTCCTTGAATCCTCTTCCAGGGTGTCCATGAAGTCAAAACTATTTTCATAATAATACTAAGACATTATTTACCTTTTTTTTTTTTTAACTGTACTAACCTCAGCACTGGGGTGCAAAAGCAATGGTGTATAAAACTGCTGGACCCTGAGCATGAATCAGGACAATGACCCAAACTATAAAACAGTCACTGAATTCTTCACTGCCACACACAACACACACAAAAAATACACTTTCACTTGAATGCCTTTGATGAAGTTGTAAAAATTAGTGATTATTAATTCTTGACATTTCAGTACACATTTTTTAAATATTCTGTGGTTATTGTTTGAGATGAAATGGGAACTACTCAAAAGCACTTCTGTGTATGGAAATACAAGGGCTATCTCAAAGAATAACACCTGTGTGATTACCTTAGAAGGCTGAACCAGCTGATTTTTCATGGAACACCATTTTTACTTCAGAGAATAAATGACAAAACTATGGTTATTCAGATTTGAAATGAAAATTAGAATTATGTCTGCCACTATGAGCTTATCAGCTCATTCTTTTTTAAAGGATTTTATTTATTTGACAGATAGAGACATAGCGAGAGAGGGAACACAAGCAGGGGGAGTGGGAGCACGAGAAGCAGGCTCCCCGCCGAGCAGGGAGTCCGATGTGGGGCCTGATCCCAGGACCCTGGGATCATGACCTGAGCCGAAGGCAGATGCTTAACGACTGAGCCACCCAGGCGCCCCTTGTCAGCTCATTCTCAAAGGACTTATCTGATGAGATGGGTGAAAATGTTAACTGTATAATTAAATCTGTCAACATTGGGAAGAGCTACATAACCCAGTGAACCAATGATTTCTAAACAACCAATGTATGATGTCATAAAATCATGCATGAGTAAATATCCATTCAAAGTGCAAGACAAACCAATGAATTTTAATGTAACACCGGACTAAGTTCAAGAATATGGCTTCAGGGCGCCTGGGTGGCTCATTCAGTTAAGCCTCTGCTTCAGCTCGGGTCTTGATCCCAGAGTCCTGGGATCCCCTGAGTTCCGCATGGAGTTCTGCATCGGGCTCCCTGCTCAGCAGGGAATCTGCTTCTCCCTCTCTCCCTCCCTCCTGCTCTGTGTGTGCGTGCGCTCTCTCTCAAATAAATAAAATCTTTAATAATATGGCTTCAGATTCCACACTGCAACAAATTTTTAGAAACATCTGAGTGTAGGGGCACCTGGGTGGCTCAGTTGTTAAGCGCCTACCTTCGGCTCAGGTCATGATCCCAGGGTCCTGGGATCGAGCCCTGGATCGGGCTCCTTGCTCCACGGGAAGCCTGCTTCTCCCTCTCCTACTCCCCCTGCTTGTGTTCCTGCTCTGGCTATCTCTCTGTCAAATAAATAAATAAAATCTTAAAAAAAAAATTCCTCTTTTCCATCTACTTATCTGTATGAGGCTGGGATTTTCTTCCCATACTTCAACCGAAACAACTTATCAACTGTGAATGCAAAAGATCTGCAAGTCCAGTGATCTCCTACTAAGCCAGACATCAAAGAGATTTACAAACACGTAAAACGCCACCACCCTTGTCACTAAATTTTTTAGCAATTTTTCATAAAATTGTTATATTAACAAATGAGTTTATTATTTTTTAAGTCAATATTATCTTTTAAAACTTTAATTTCTAGTATAGTAAATATGAGTAGATATAACCCACATAACAAAAGCTGTCTGGAATCTTCAATAATTTTTAAAAGTATAAAGGAGTCCAAAGACCTCAAATTTTGACAACTGCTATACTAGACTATTGTTATAGTCTTCTAATTCATCTGCCAGACTCGAGTTTCACATCTTCCAATTTACCCTACTACCCACCAGCTTAAACTCACTGTATCAGACTTAGCTAATTAGAGCTGTATTTTAATAATTTTTATTTCTCTACTACAAAACTGCAATTACGCTGAATTAAGTACAAACTCTTCAATATGACAATTCGCAGTGTCACTACAATGGGACAAGACTCCAATCAATGCATGTAACTGTATCAGTGAAATGGAAAGATAATGGAATCCCACAGCACCACATTTAATTACATCAATTCAACTACAAACTCTTTTTGCCCTCTTCCACAAAAAGAGAAATAAATATTGCTTTATTTTCCCAATGGCCTATCCCCTTTCAAACAAGACCTTGATTTCTATCCCAGAGAAAGGGAGGCTACCACAAAAATAAAAGAGACTCTAGGACTCTTAGCTTTTCAGCTTCCTGAAACAATTCCAGATTTTAATAACTTTAAAGGACACTCTATCAAGATGCAATTTATTAGGGGCACCTGGGTGACTCAGTCGGTTAAGCGGCTGCCTTCAGCTTGGGTCGTGATCCCAGGGTCCTGGAATCGAGCCCCACAGGCCCACATCGGGCTCCCTGCTCAGCAGGGAGCCTGCTTCTCCCTCGGCTTGCCGCTCCCCCGCTTGTGCTTGCTCTCCTCCCACCTCTGTCAAATAAATAAAATCTTGAAAAAAAAGAAAAAGATGCAATTTATTAGCTGACTTTACAAGCACACACCAGGCAAGATAAAGTTATGGCATTACTGAAATATTGGTAATGTTTTCTCAAAAGCAGTGATCTCTCAATCAGGGCAATTTTGCCTCCCAGTGGACATGTGACAATATTTGGAGACCTTCCTAATTGTTACAACTCGGGGGGGGGGGCTGTTATGGATATCTAATGGGTAGATGTGGGGAACGCTGCTGAACACCCTACAATAAGCTCCCAGACAAAAAGAATTATCTGGCCCAAAACGTCAACAGTGCAGAGGCTGAAAAATCTTCTCTAGAGACATGCTATGCCAAATACTTAGGCATAATACCAAACCCAAAGAAATGCACCAAATTCTCAAGAAACACTGTATACATACCTTACCTCTACTACCTATATTGTTAAATCTCCTAAAATTTCTTAGTCCCCTAACCTTTCGACAAATTACATAATTACAGATGTGCACTGTCAGAAATTAAACATCACAACTTGTATCCCTTAATTCTTAGGTTAATTGCTACAATAAAAATATCACAATAAAATAATATACCCAATTTCTTTCAAGCTGTGAATTTGGTTCCCTAAAAGTTCTATCTGTTCTTAGCTATCTAGGAGCTAGTAGACACGAATAAAGTCAGGTACCAAAGTACCATGTAATGTATGAACGGTATGAGTCCTCTTATCTAGGCTCCGTTTTTCCGGAGCACACATATACCCAGTCTTTTTACAGACTATTTTTAGGTTTAGCTGTTCCGTATTTGTTTATCCCTTCAAGTAAACACTGAATGCCTACTATGTGCCAAGCAACCTGAATACAAAGATAAGACAGGGGCGCCTGGGAGGCTAGTCGGTTAAGCATCCAACTCTTGATTTCGGCTAAGGTCATCATCTCAGGATTGTGATTCTGAGCCCCACATGGCTCCGCACCAGCAGGGAGTCGGCTTGGATTCTCTTTCTCTCTCTCCCTCTCCCTCCTTCCCTCTCTCTCTTTCCCTCTTTCTAAAATAAATAAATAGGGTGCCTGGGTGGGTCAGTTGGTTGGGCAACTGCCTTCGGCTCAGGTCATGATCCTGGAGTCCCGGGATCGAGTCCCGCATCGGGCTCCCTGCTCGGCGGGGAGTCTGCTTCGCCCTCTGACCCTACCCCCTCTCATGTGCTCTCTTCTCTCTCTCAAATAAATAAAATCTTTAAAAAAAAAATTAAATAAATAAATCTTAAAAAAAGATAAGACAAATATATTTTACCACAGTCTAGTAAGATAAACAGCTAAAATACAAAATGATCTGTGCTATAAATAGAAGTATCAAATAAGTGTTATGGAAGCTTGCAGGAGACAGAATGCCAGGAAAGGCTTCCCAGAAGAGGGTGATGCTTGAACTGAGAAAATGTCACAGAAAATATACTCTGTTCACATCTATGTGTTTAGACTACTGTACTCTTCTGCTCTTACACACTAGTTTTCAGTTTTTGCTTTGTCATCTAAACAAGAACAAAGTGATGATCTCACCAGTGTGAACAGACCAAAGTGGCGACTTTTTAATTCAATTTCCTCAAATCTTAATGAAGAGTGAAAAAAATAATTCTATCAAAGTATTTCCCAGTACCTCCAATTTGTCCAAGTTCTGGTTTTGTTTTTTAATATCCTTCTTCCACCAAGTAAACATATCATCTGTCACCCAGTTAACAAGCACTTCCCTTTATAAGACTGTCACAGGGAATGATCACTGCTCTTTTCTTTCTTCCAGTTAGTTTCTTCCATAGTTTCACTTTCTCACCTTATCCTACTACAATACTTTGAATTCAGTACCAAAGGAGCCATGAGTATAAGAACCACAAAATTACCACTGCCTATCTAAGTTTTGTCTGTACTTCCTGCTTCCTATTCCAATACTGTTATGAGTCACGAATTGGATTCTTTCTTCTGAATCCCCAGCAGCTGACACAAATAAAAATTTCAGATTTGGAATAGGAAATTAGCCAGACATGTAGTCTTATGGATTCGTTTCCAATACATTTACATCACTGACATTCTTCCGCCAACTTTTTAGTTCTCACGGTTTAGGTTACGGTACCGCAAATGAAGCTTCTGCCTTTACACAAACAGAAGTGGTACCAACCAGATCGGAAACGCTATCAAAGACTGCTTCTAACTACCGAATGCTCCCCGCCCCCAACCTCCAGAGGGAACCTTCAAATAATGGGAGGCTGGAACACCCAGGAAGAGTGATACAGGAGAAAAATTTCTAGACTGAGTCACATCTGGTATTGGCTAATCCCGTCCGTTCTCTGGACCTCAGTTTCTCCATCTGTAAAACTTGCACGTGATGTACGGTAGGGGGATTGGCTTAATTTCTAAGGTCTCTATGGCCATAGTAATCCAGAAATCCCATCTTTCTCCTCATCTAGTTTTACATGGAACACGTGGGAGGACAGAAAATAACCTTTTACTCCACTAAACCGACCTTAACTCTCAGATATTATTTTAAAAAGCTAACAAACTCCCGACCCACCCACCCTAAACCTCGGGCTACAAATTTCCCCCGTGGAGACGCCAAAGGCAAATTAAAGCCCATCCAGCACGATGGTCAAGGAAGTGCTAGGGAGACCCTACTCAGAGTACTAAGACGCTGCCCCCGCAAAGGGCCCGCCCACCTAATCACCGTCGGGCAAACGAAGGAGTACCACCAGATACATGGACGCTCCCTCCGCGTAGGCTGCCACGGGAGACCCCGGGGCACAGACTCTACGAATCTCGATTCTCTCCTAGCGCCCAAGAGCCCAGCCTCGGGGCCGCAGGGTAGCGCGCCCCGCCCCCTCCCTCAGGGCAGAAGGTGCGCGCCGGGGCGCGAGACTTCCGCGCGGAGGGCCTGGGACGCCCCGCGCACCCGCCCGCCCTGAGGGGAGGAGGAGCCTGTCGGTCCGGGGCCGCCACCGCCTGGGTTCCCGACTTACCGCGGTGCGGCAGGAGAAGGAAGTGTCAGGAGTGAAGGCCTCGGCCCGTCCGCCACCCGCCGCTCAGAGAGCAGCGCGCGGCCGCCACGAAACCGTCGCCGCCGCTACCACCACCGCCACCGACCGCCGCTTCGGGCGCAGCGCGCAGAGGGCCCGACTGCGTCACACGCCGCCCGCCGTCAGAGGCTCGCTCCGGGCGCTCCGCCCTCGCTGTCTGCGCATTGGCAGACGCTTCCGCCACTCTAAGCCCGCCCTGTTATTCATTGGGCAACGAGTCTTTTGAAACCTAACGTGAGGGCGATCTTTGGGAGAAGGGGAGAGGGGGAAGAGGAGGGACATAAGGAGTTACGGAGAGGAAAGGGGAGGGGCGGTGGGAGGGACATGAAGTCTCGCCCCTCTCTGCCGCGATTGGCTGGGGGAGAGTCGTGATGTCATACAGGGCCCCCTCGAAGTGGGCTTGTGAGTGGCTGCATTGGGGTGCACTGGGCGGGGTGTGGGGGAAAGGTGGTGACGCTATACCCAGGCTCCGCCCCCTGCCTTGGAGCCGAGACAGTCGGGCTGCTGAAACTCGGGCCAATCAGAAGGGAGGCTCCAGGATGGCATGGTAACTATTCTACCCTTTCCTAGCCCCAGTCCGCGGGCGGTGATGGGAACGCTTCCCCGTAGTCCTGCCCGCACTTCCTGGCCAGACCACGTGCGGAGCTGGAGGGCTCTCCCGGGAGGTCTGTCTCTTTGAGTAGCTTGCCTGCCCCTGCTCTGAGGCCCCAAAACCTGGCCTTCCCAACCCATGCCGGCCCCATCACAACCTTTCCCTCTCTGAATCCCTAGAATAGGCGCTATAAGCATGCCCTAAGGAAATGGCTCAGTGTAGGCTGTGTTACAAATGAGGATTCTTGGAACTTCTTAACGACCTGCACTTTAGGAACTCCTATTTATTCTTAAAGGCCTGGTTCAAATATTCCCACCTTCTCTGGGATGCATTCCCGGATCTCTCTCAGAGAGTTGGGCTAATGCTTGGGCAGGCTTCTGTTACAGCCTTGTCACTTTGTATCCTATTATTTACTTTTCTGTCTTCTGTGCCCAGGCTCTTAGAGGTCAGAGCTGCATCTTAGTCATTTGGGTTTCTTCCGCCTACCCCACTTGATATTACAGGGCGGGAAGGTTAAGCATGTTCTAGAAAACAGACCTAGTGACTGAGGGTCCCACACAGAATAGCAGGGACTGTGCTCAGAAAGCAAAACCTATTCAGGCTACCGCTCCACCACCACCACCTTCTCCTAGAACATAAGTACAAAACTGAAATGGGCTCTGCCCAAACGTAGATGAACTTAAATCCCTCTGAGTGTTGGACGGTAGCAAGGGATTAGAAATAATTGACTAATTTGTCAAAAAGTGGAATGGTTGTAAAGATGAAATAAGATAGGGGCCCCTGGGTGGCTCAGTCGTTGGGCGTCTGCCTTCAGCTCAGGTCATGATCCCAGGGTCCTGGGATCGAGCCCCGCATCGGGCTCCCTGCTTGGCCGGGGGCCTGCTTCTCCCTCTCCCACTCCCCCGCTTGTGTTCCCTCTCTCGCTGTCTCTCTCTGTGTCAAATAAATAAATAAATAATCTAAAAAAAAAAAAAAAAGATGAACTAAGATAATGGATAGGAGAAATCTGGTACATTGTAGGTGCTCAGTAGATGCTCAAAGGAAAAAATAAATAAATATATGGATGGTCAAATAGTAAAGCTAGTTTAAACATCTTACTCCAGCCACTTTCCCCCCCACTTCTGCATCCAAACATCCCTTCCTTTCCTCCACTTACCTGTGTTTTACATTAAAAGTCATTAGCTCTCCCTGGATAGTTTCCTGTAGCTTCCTCACTGCCCTACTGAAACTGATTTCTCACCCTCCAGTCCTGAAACCCAACTGTGATTAAACCTCTCTGCTACTTATTTATTCTAGTGTACCTAAGGCCAGGCAAACAGTATAGGTCCACATTAAATGTTTGACCATGAATGAGTGAATTATTGTCTTAAGTAGAATAATAGTACAAGTGTGAGACTTTTGAGTCAGTGAACCCTGGGTTTAAATCTGAGCCCAACCATTTATTAGCTGTGTGAACTTGGGCAAATTTCTTAACACCTGAATTCAGTTTCCTTGTCTGTAAAATGAGGGTAACAACTGTAATTTTAGGGTTGTTGAGAGAATTAAATGAGATAAAGCATTTAGCATGGTACCCAGTATACAGTGAGCCCTCAATAAATGATAGTTTTTCCTATTCTTTAAAAATGTCAAGGAATTCCTGGGGCACCTGGGTGGCTCAGTCAGTTAAACGTCCAACTCTTGATTTCAGCTCAGGTCATGATCTCAGGGTCGTTAGATTGAGTCCTGAGTTGGGCTCCACACTGAACATACAACCTGCTTAACATTCTCTCTCTCCCTCTGCCCCTCCTCCGCCCCCCCCTCGCGCATGCGTGTACACTGTCTCAAAAATTAAATAAATAAATAAATAAATAAAATATCAAGGAGTTCCCATTCTTAATATTCTGACATTGATTCTGACATAGAAATGGGGCTCAGAAGTACGTTATGAATGAGTAAGTAAATACATTCAGTCCAAAGTACTAGCGGGTATATAGAGCTGGGATCCTTAAATAGTGCATACTTGTGGGAAGACTGGAGGGAGAGACATTGGATGAGGGGTACCACAGGGAGAAATTTCCTATAACTCTGATGATTTCTATATAGGAGGACCTCTCGTTAGGTTCTCTGGTAGGCATGTGGCCCACAAGCTCGTCATTCCCAGGTACTTCTGCCCTAGGAAGGACTTTGTGGACCACATACTCTTACTCTGCCTAATTCGCATAACACCCCTTTGTGGTTTTTTTTTTTTTAACATTTTATTTATTAGAGAGAGAGAGAGCACAAGAGGGGAAGTGGCAGGCAGAGGGAAAGGGAGAAGCAGGCTCCCCAAGGAGCAGGGAGCCCGATGTGGGGCTCGATCCCAGGACCCTGGGATCATGACCTGAGCCAAAGGCTGTTGCTTAACCAACTGAGCCACCCAGGCACCCCTGAACCCCTTTGATTATCATCACCTTCCTTCTTCCCCTCTAAAGAAAAGGAGTTTGGTGCATGCTCACAAAAGCTTGCTGAGCCAAGCCCTCTCCTGGGCATCAGGAGCCCAGAGAGGTCCACAGCTCAACACTCTGCTCTGGCCAAGAGAGACAAAGCAAAGGAAAGTCTGTCCTAGGAACCCCCAGTCTCTCACAAACATACTCTGAGAACTCACCTTATGCAGCTTGGAAGCATTGGTGCTCAGGGAGGAGACAGGACCCTTATGGACCACAGAATCAAGGAAGGGCAAGAGACTTCCTTTCAGAATGATGGTCTAGATTTCTTATGTGGTACATTGGAAAGAGTGGCAGAATTGGAGTCAAACAGCTAAGTTCAAATACCAGTCTCACTACTTTTTAGACCTTGCACAAATTATTGAACTGTTCTGTGACCCAGCTTTCTTGTCTATAAAATGGGCACAAAAATTCCCATGTTGTAAGGCTGTTGTAAAGGTCAAATAAGGGAATTTGCAAAGGACTGTGCACATGTTTGACACATAGTAAGCACCCAGTAAATGTTGATTTCCTTCCTCTTTTCCTACCACTTGATAAGGAAGGATGATGTTTATAAATAGCATATAATTGGGTAGGTCCACTTATAAGAGATTTTTTTCAATAAATACAGTACAGTACTGTAAATGTATTTTCTCTCCTTTATGACTTTCTTAGTAATGTATTCTTTTCTCCAGCTTATTTTATTGTAAGACTACAGTATATAATACATATGACATACAAAATATGTGTTAAGGCTTCTGGTCAACAGTAGGCTCTTAGTAGTTAAGGTTTTGGGGAGTCAAAAGTTATACTTGGATTTTGGACTGTGGGGGGGTTAGCACCCCTAACACCTGTATTGTTCAAGGGTCAACTATATTCACAAAGTTGGGCAACTATCACTACTATCTAATTCCAGAAGATTTTCATAAGCCCAAAAAAGAAACCCCAGACCATTAGCAGTCATTCCGCATCTCTCCCTTCCCCCAGCCCCTGGCAACCACTATTCTACTTTCTGTCTCAATGAATTTGCCTATCTGGACATTTCCTATAAATGGAATCATACAACACGTGGCCTTTGTGTCTGACTTCTTTCACTTAACATAATGTTTTCAAGGTTCATCCATGTTGTAGCACTTATCAGAACTTCATTCCATTTTATGGTAGAATAACATTCCATTTTATGGATAAGCCATATTTCATTTATATATCCAAAAGTTGAATGACATTTGAATTTCTACCTTGTGGCTACTATGAATCATGCTATTATGGACACTTGTGTACGAGTTTTTGTGTGGACTCGGACGATGGGCAAATGCCCATTTGGCAAACACTGAGTGCCCGCTGAATGAAGGCGAGACTGGAGGCTTAGATGCTTGTTCAACTTCTTTATTGGTACGATAGATTCCATCAAATTTACCTCACCAGATTATTAAGAGGATCAAATTAGAAAGTGTACAGAAAGTTCCTGGCACCTAGTAAGAACTCATTCTTCTCCTCTACTTTTTCTCACATAAATCAAGGTAGGTGATAGGCTTTTGAACTGGCAGTGGAAGAAACGGATTCGGGGAGTGTCCATGACAGCTGTGGTCACACAGTTCAGAAAAGGCTCAGTCAGGAGAGTTCAGGCTGTAGCTTCCACACTGGGTCCTAAGAGCCATGAGTATCTTCCGTGAGTATCTTCCACATGCCTGGCACACTGCTCTTTTACTTCATTTAATTCTCACAGCAACCCTGTGCTGTGGATATTCCTAAAACCATCTTACAGATGAAGAAACCGAGATTCAGGACTGTGTGGTGAATTGCCCCAGTCATCAAAGAATTAAAGGCAAGATTAATGCACCTCGAGTTTCAGGCCTTGGGGGTAGTCTAGAGGCAGAGAGAGGGGACCCAGCCTCAGGGAATGGTATTTAGAGCCAAAGGAACAGACCAGGTGTCAAGACAGGGAATAAAGGCCAGGAGCAGGCATCTGTGGGTTGGAGCTAGACAAAAACAGATGACACGAAACCCTAAGATAGGAAACCTACATCTAGTTAATGAAACTAAAAAGAGGTGGTTTTTTCAGTAAAGTTTTACTAATTGTTCATTTGTCCTGGGGCCTTAAAGGACAGGGTGAAGGAGAGTTCAAGTTCAACAAAAGAAGTTTTTAGAATAAGGCTTTGTCCCTCCAGGGATGCCTGGTGGCTGGTTCAGGCGGTTAAGCGTCTGCCTTTGGCTCGGGTCATGATCCCAGGGTCCTGGGATTGAGTCCCTCATCGGGCTCCTTGTTCAGCGGGGAGCCTGCTTCTCGCTCTGTGTGCCGCTCCCCCTGCTTGTGCTCCCCGCCCCACAAATAAATAAGTAAAATCTAAAAAAAAAAAGAAAAGACATCACCCCTCCAGACTTGGAGCCCCCAGGAGTGAGATATCTCTGGGTCCCCACCATTGCCCAGCTAGGGCCAGCCACAGAGAGGGCCTAGGCTGAGTGAATGAAGAAGAGTGAATGCATGAAAAAGAGCTCTGGTAAGTTCATCAAATCTGAGCCTCTGTATCCCCACGGTGGTGATTATAGCTACCTTATGGGGTTAACATTATAAGTTGACTCATTTTTTTAAGATTTTATTCATTTATTTGAGAGAGAGAGAGAGGGAGAGGTGGACTTCCCGCTGAGCAGAGAGCCTG
The DNA here is from genome assembly GCF_029215605.1 of Mirounga angustirostris. Taxonomy (NCBI): domain Eukaryota; kingdom Metazoa; phylum Chordata; class Mammalia; order Carnivora; family Phocidae; genus Mirounga; species Mirounga angustirostris. The sequence goes on from NW_026991721.1 coordinate 57,397,081, forward strand.
ATGCAGGCCGGATCCCAGGACCCCAAGACCACAACCTGAGCTGAAGGCCGATGCCCAACCGACTGAGCCACCCAGGAGCGCCTATATAGTTGACTCTTGAACAACACAGGGGTGAGGAGTGCTGAACCCTGGCACAATCAAAAATCCATGTATAACTTTTGACTCCTCCAGAACTTAACTATAAATAGCCTACTGTTGACCGAAGCCTTACCGATAACAAACTGTCGATTAACACATATTTTGTATGTTATATGTTTCATATACTGTATTCTTACAATAAAGTAAGCTAGAGAAAAGAACATGTTATTAAGAAAATCATAAGGAAGGGCACGTTCTGCATGGAGCACTGGGTGTTATACGCAAACAATGAATCATGGAACACTACATCAAAAACTAATGATGTAATGTATGGTGATTTATATAACATAATAATAATTAAAAAAGAGAAAAAAAATCATAAGGAAGAAAGGGTGCCTAGCTGGCTCAGTCAGTAGAGCATGTGACTTTTGATCTTGGGGCCTTGAGTTTGAGCCCCACGTTGCGTGTGGAGCCTACTTTAAAAAAATAAATGTTTTTTTTAGAGAAAGTCATAAGGAAGAGAAAATACATTTACAATACTGTGCTGTATCAAAAAAAAAAAAAAATCCACATATAAGGTGGACCTGTGATGTTCAAACTCCTGTTGTTCCAGGGTCAACCGTATAGGGATTAAGAGAAGGGCTTCAGGTGCCAGACCCCCATCCTGGTTCTGACATTTAGAACTGTGTGAATAGGTAACATACCTTTTCTGTTTTCCATTGGTAAAGTGGGGATATTAATAGTATCTCCCTCATGAGTTTTTTTTTTTTAAGATTTTATTTATTTATTTGACAGAGAGAGACACAGTGAGAGAGGGAACACAAGCAGGGGGAGTGGGAGAGGGAGAAGCAGGCTTCCCAGGGAGCAGGGAGCCCATGCGGGGCTCGTTGTGAGGCTCCATCGCAGGACCCTGGAATCATGACCTGAGCCGAAGGCAGACGCTTAACGAATGGACCACCCAGGCGCCCCTACCTCATGGGGTTTTTATGAGGATTAAATGGGATAATGCATAAAAAGTAAAAAAAGTCCCTGGAAGACAGAGGGTGCTCAAAATGTGCTAATTATTACCGTAGGGATTTAAATAGGAAAATGTGATGGTGATCATGTCTAGCTCAGAAGTCCTTCACCCCCTGCAGGTGCTCTGACAACCCCAAGAGCCCTCGTCGGGTTCCTGGGGATCAATCCTCTCTTGGCAGGGAGAGACCCCGGGGGAGTGGGAAGGGGGGTGGAGGAGATCCTTGCTCTGTTATATCGGACAGGACAGGGCGCCCTCTCCTGATCAAAGGTGGGAACAGCTCTGGCCCAGAGCTTTTGGGGTGGGCCTCACTGATCTCTCTACCCGTAAGGTGCTCTTCCCTTTGCTCGAATCGGCTCTGGGGAGCAAAGTTAGGGGGGACGGGCGCTGAGGCTGGGGCAAAACTGTTGTAATGTTTCAGAAGGGCGAGGCTGGATAATTCGGCTAGAATGGGGGCGTGGGCAGGAGGGACTGAGGTTAGGATATGAGAGAATTCGGGGCCCTGTTGAATTAATTTTATGTTCTTCCAACAGGTGATGGAACACAGCTGAGAGGTAAGGTGACAAGGTGGCTTATCCAACGTGTCAAACCCAGGGGTCCAGGGCTCTTCCGGCTGCCCCCACGCAGCGGGAATTAGTGGGGCAAACTAAGAGAGCTGGAGAGACACGGCACCAGGGGACGCCGGAGCAAGGGGGAGAGCCAAGGGTCTAGGTCCGCAGAGGTGGGGAGGGGCCAACGGAGGATCTGGGCGCAGTTTCCTCCCCAAGCGCGCTGGCCCCGCCCCCGCCATTCCCGCTCCGGCCCGCCCTCCCCCCCCCCCCCCCCCCCCCCCCGCCGCTTGCCCCGGGCTGGGCCTGGGCTCCCCTCGGGTTCCCCCAGGGCCCGGTCTGCGCTGGCGCGGCCTCCTCGCCGCCACATCCTGGGTGAGTATGGGGATGGGTGTGCCGGACTGCCGGGCAACCCCACTTGGGGGAGCTCCGCCACGCGGTCCGGCCTCCTCAAGGCCCAGCCCCACGTTCTGGCGGTGCTGGTGCCTGCCCAGGATCTTCTGCTGTGCCGACTTCTGAACTAACCCTTCCCCCACCCCCTGCTCCCCCACATGGTGGCTGGGTGTGCATTGGTTGAGCTCTCCCTTCCCTTCACAGGGACTGCTGGTTGGGATTTCTCTTGAGGTGTTGGGGAGCCCTGGAACCCCATAAAGTAATTTCAAATCCCACCTCTGCCAATTATTGGCCTGTGACCTTGGGCAAGTCTTTTAAACCTCCCTCAGCCTCAATTTCCTCTACTGTAAAATGGAAATACACAGGCTATAGGGCCTACCTCATAGAATTATAGTCAGGGTTACAAGAAACAATGTATAACAAGTGTATCAAGTGCTATTCAGGGTGCCTCAGACTCAGAAGGTGCTGGAGGCTAAGATCTCTGGGACCTTTGGAGACCAGGTAGGGGTACTCCTGAGAAAGTGGTAGCCAGCTAAGTAGTCCCTATGAAGAAGTTAAGAGCTGACTGGGACTGAACAGCTGCCCTTCAGGTAGTGAGCTCCCTGTCCTGAGGCCCAGAGAAGTAAAATGGCCACGTTGGAATGGCCTTATTAGTAATCTAAACCACATGATCTTCATGTTGCACAGCTGTGGGAAAAGCCCCAGAGTGGTTAGATGACTTGTCCAAGGTCACACAGCTAAAAGAGAAGCCAGGCATACCTCCAAGCTGTGGAACAGACCATTCCTCCAGCCTCTTTACCCACCCTCTGCCTTGGGCAGTGCCTATTCATTCCTGGAGGATCTGGTCTTCAGTTTGGGCATCCCAGTGGTTCCTGAGGGATCTAGAGCTGCTGGCTTCAGGAGGGGGCTGGTGATGCTATAAGCACAGAATCAGGGTTTGGACTGGGTGGGGAAGTTGCTCCCCTTCTGGGGCCTCTGGGGATTACAGTCCATTTGGGGATGATCCAAGAAACGTGTTTGATTTGGCTGTCACTAGGGCCCCTTCCAACTCCCCTGGGAGATCCCTGACCCCTGAAGAGAGAAAGGAGCTTGGGCCACTGGAGCAGGCAGCCTAATCGGGCCTGGCAGAGAGGCGGGTGGGGGAAGATGGAGGAGAACACAGAGGCTTGTTCACCTGGTTCTGGAATGCCAGGAGGTGCTTCCTGAGGGTGGGACCAGGAAGAGTTGGGGCTTGATCTGGCAAGACCTTTGAGCCCAGAAGGGCAGGTTCTTTATGAATCTGGAACCAGTCCTAGTTTGGCCACAAGAAGCCTAAGTTCCAAGGATGGCTGTCCATCAGGCTCAGCATCAGGCTTTGAGGAAGGACCTTTCTCTGTCTTCATCTTGGTTTCTCTGTCTTTGCAGTGGGGACAGGGCTCCCTGACTGATCTATATAGGATTTGATTTACCTTTCTTTCTCTTACGGACAGGCACCCCTTCTCTCTCCCCTCCTAATCTGACCTAACCTGACCTTTCTGCCTAGACCTCTGGCCCAGAGAGGAAGGAGTCAAAGAAGGCTGGGGTTGTAGTTTGTGACCCTGTGGGCCCCACATCTCCCCACTGCTGGCTCTTCCTTCAAGTTGTTGTGTGACCTGGAGCAGGTTCCTGCTCCTCTCTTGGCCTCAATTTCACCTTCTGTGCACTGAGGGAGCCTGGGATTGTTGGTGTGTACTTGGTTATTATAGTTGCTGACCCTCCTATCCTCATCTGAGGGGGGAGTCACAATCCTCAGGAGCCTTTACTTCATCCCTGGAGGGGGATGGACAGGCCCCATGGGTACTGGGAAGACTCCAGAAGCTGACAAGGCAGCTCTTTCCAGCAAACAGCAAGCCCAGGCTAGCACTAGGCCTGATTCTGCAAAGCCTTTCACCCTCAGAGCACGTGAGGCAGCAGGCGGGGTCGAGCAGGGGCTCCGGGCTCTATTGGCTTCCATGGAGTCCTTGCTGCTGTGCGCTAGGGTGCAGGCACACAGAGCCTGGGAAGGGACTGAAGGTACAGAAAGCCCTGGGCCAGTGGGTGAAGCAGGGAGAGCTGATGGAGGCCCTGAAGCCTGGAGGCTCAAAGGCCGGTGGGAGATGGGCCATTCTGTCCACGGGGAAGTTGTAGGGTTGGTTCCTGAAACAAGAGAGACCAGTTAAACCAGCTGTTGTTGTAAAGCCAGCTACAAGGGAGAAGAAGTTCTCCCAATCTGTTCAAGCTTCCTTTTAGCACAGATTGGGTTTGTTGTCTTTACTCTGAAATTGAGGATGAATATTCTCTTGGGATTCTCATTCTTCAGGGCGGGAGCTGTCCAAACTTAGGGGCTAGATGGCTTTCTTAGACCCTTCACCCCATAGCACAGCTAAGCTGAGGATTGAGCACAAGGGCTAGATTTGCCACCGAGGCCCGGCCTGGCTGCCTTGGGTCTTGACAGCACATTACTTCATCCCCAGGTCTGACAAGATGTACCAGGTCCCACTGCCGCTGGACCGGGATGGGACCCTGGTCCGGCTCCGCTTCACCCTGGTGGCCCTGGTCACGGTCTGCTGTCCACTTGTCGCCTTCCTCTTCTGCATCCTCTGGTCCCTGCTCTTCCACTTCAAGGAGACTACGGCCACACACTGTGGGGTAGGGCTTGCACAGGGGTGGTCGGGGAACAATATCTCATCTTCAGGCCCATTTGGATCTCTTTTGGATCCTGATTCTATTGTTACAGGATTAGTGAGCCCTCCAGTGAGGTCCGTCAAACAAATTCGGCTGCTGGGGGTTAAGGTGCCTGCAAATTGAGGTCTCAGGAATTAGCCTTCTGCCACTTTCCATGGAGGTCACTAGGGCCTGCAGTCACTGAAGTTGGGCAGCCCCAGGACCCAGAACCCAATCCTTACTTCATAGCAGGCAGATTCAGGAGCCCCAGGGTTTTGTGAGGGATGGAGAGAGAACTGGCCTGAGCTAGAAGGTGCTGGAGCCTCTTAGTGCGGCACTGTGGGCTGTGCCTGTCTCTGTGGGAATGTGATTATGTGTGCGTGTGTGTAGGGACACGACTGTATGTGTGTGGGAGAGACTGTGTCTGTGCGGGTCTGGATGGGGGCCTGATGATGTGTGTGTGTATGTGTTCCATATGTGTGTATGGGCTACGTTCCCATAGGCAGCCATGCACCCTCTAGACTGGGTATGGCGTGCTGGGCAAGGAGGAAAAACGTGAGTTTTCTCTGTAGTATACCAGAGTAAAGAGGGCGAGGCCTGTGCTGACCTCTGTTACCCTCCAGGCTCATCCACTGACTCTATATTACCTGAGACACAGAGACTGAGCCTCAGCTTCCCCATGTCTAAAATGGGGTTGATAATTCCCATCCTCATTCTCAGGGCCAGTGTAGAGCTCCAGATAGAGGAAGAATAGGAAGGTGGTTTGGGAAATGTGAAGGATGAGGAGCAGAAGGAAGAGGAGGAAAAGGAGTTTGTCAGGTTGGAAGGCAGGGCAGGAGAGGAAGAGCTTAGGGGCTGGAGGTTTAAAAGAGGCAGGGCCTGGACATGGACCCTTGGAGTAGCATCAGAGAGAGCTCTGAAGGCCCCCACTCAGCTCAGCTTCCTGCCTCCCTATAAAGAGCATCTGCTCCAGAAATAGGGCTATGACTAGGACTGGGGTCTGGCTGGCAGTATGGAGTGGGGCCTACTTCCTTTGTTCATATGACTTGAAGTTTTCCCTCTCCTTGATTTGTCAATGGGTAGGTGTTGGCCTTGAGCTCTGGGCAGCCAGTGTGATGAGACCCAGGGCTGGGAGCTATCAGAAAGAACAGAACTGGAAGACAAGGGGGGTGAGCAGGTGATCTGGGGGGGATCAGAAAGGGCCCAACCAATGGCCTTTTCTGAGCTAGTTTTCACCTTAGATAATGCTTCAAATGTTTCTCTCACCCTGGTCAACTCCTTTGTATCCTGCAAAACCCTTCTCAAGTGTCTCCTCCTTTGAAAAGCCTTCCCTAGCCTCCTTGGGGGCCAACTTAATCTCTCCCTCCTCCGGGAGTTCCCTGTTTTATCTTTCCTACAGTTCTATCACATCGTGTTTGTGTCCTGTTCCCCACCAGACCTGGAGCTCCTTCAAGGTGGGCACTACATTTGAATCAGAAAGAATTTGTTGAAAAATAAATAGGATCCCCCCCCCTCCAGCCCAATGCCCTGGGAAAAAGAAGGCCTGATACCATGTAGTCCATACAGAAAATTTTAATACTTGTACAGCATATGGAGTTAAATGGAGTAGGCTGTTTGCTCTGCCCCTCATGGCTGGCTTCTGAGGGCTAATGGGATCAGTAACTCAGCACACCTGACGTACCTATACTCCATTCTTGGCATACTAGTTAGGGAACTAAGGCATAGGCGTGGCAGAGGTACCTGGCCCCTCTAGGGCAGGACTGAGCTTAGTGACCCAGGGGGTGATTTTGTCCCTGCTCCCTGGGATGACCATGCTGGAGCCTCCTAGGGGCAGTCCAGGTGGGATGTCTGCTCTGAATTTCTCACCTAGATCATTCCAGGAATGGCTAACCCTAGGAATAAAAGAAGTAACCTTAGCCTACTGCATCTATAAATAGATGACTTTGCCTTTGCTTGCACATCCCCAGTGATGGGGAGCTTCCCCTCCAGGCAGCCTATTCCAAGGAGGCCTAGTAACTAACAATTAGCAAGCTTTTCCTTGTAGTGAGCATACATTCTCTTTCTGGTGAATCTCTGCTTTTGCACTGACTCTGCTTTGGGAGCCTGAGAGCTACTTTCTCCTCCTGGCATCAAGCCAGTCCTACAGAGATGGAACGGCAGTAATTGGGGGGGGGGGTCCCTGAGTTTACCCTTATTGGGTAGCATAGCTCCAGTTCTTTCGGGCAACCCTCACAGGACAGGCGCCCCTAGACTTGTTCCAGTTGGTCACTGTTCTCTCCATACAAGGCCCTGATGTGGGCAGAGGACTTCAAGCAGCCTGGGCAGTAGAGGCAAAAGCAGGCCCGTTGCAGTCCCATTACTGGCTCTTAGGCCCCTGTTCAGGCATCTCGAGCTGATGTTAGCTGTTTGTGCACAGCAGGCTGGACGCTGATAACCGCATATCCAGGCCCATCTAGATCTCTTTTGGATCCTGAATCTGTTGTCTTAAGATTAGCTCTCCAGTGAGGCCCAGCAGACCTACTCTGGCTCCAACAAAAAGGGGTGAAATCCTATTCTGCTTTCTCCCTTTCCCTTCCCAGAAACCCACCTGTATCCCAGGACACAGCCCTCAGAAAGGTCCCTACACCCATCCCTGGCAAGGAAGCTACCCTAGGCTGACCTTAGCCACTATCACTCTGATCTTTGCAGAGTGTTCCAGGGTTTATGATATGGCCTTGTTGGTCCTGGGAGGGCTGTGTGCTTGGGCAGGCGTGGAGATCTGGGCTCTGTGGGCGGGAGGACAGGCCCTGGCGAGCTAGGGGTGGGACCCTCCAGTCTTAGAAGAGTCTCAGTCTCGCTAGAGCCCTCAACCCAAGCCCCGGATCCATCTGTCAGCACCCAGTGTGAGTGTTGCCCAGTGCGAGCCCCCTCCCCCATTTCCCTGATGCTGAGCTGGACTAGTGGACTGGGGTTCTCTTAACGGAGGGAGGTATGTGTCCCAAGGGGGGTTTGATTCCTAGGTCTTTTAATACAAAGCCATTTTTGTCTGTCCCACAAAAGGGAACCCAGCTTGCAAGTCATGGTGGTTGGGGCAGTGGGAGGTGGGAGGAGGGAGTTCTCTGCCTAGAGGGAGAAGAGAGTGGAAGAAAGTCAGTTCCCTTGGTCTGGGTCTGGCCCAGCAGACAGGCTCAAGGTGAGTGGAGGAGATTCCTGTGACCCTCAGATTCCTATAACCTTTGGATTGGGTGACATGGTCTTTTCAGAGAGGAAGGAGATGGAGGTCTGGGCCTCTGCAGGGACCCTGGTATCTTGAGATGACAATACTGCTGGCCTGAGGCTTGGATCATTCTGAGCCTGGGGGTGGGCTGGTTGGCAGCCTGTGGCCCCAGTGAAATGTTCTGGGTACCCCCACTGTTCCTAGTTGAACTTGGGTGAAGAGCAGGAATGTGGTCAGACGGGGTCAGTGGGAGGGCTGAGTCTGAGCCAAGGGTCCTTTATTTAGGTTATTTGGCCTGAAGAAAACCTTGACTTGGGAGCTTTAGGCTATCAGGTGGCTGAGATCTTAGTTCGAATGTTTGATCCTGGCATAGTTCTCCCCTTCTGTGGAACAGAAATAGCAATCTTTCTACCTCTGACCCTTCCGAGTGGGTATGAGAGTCTTGAGAATGAGGTGGCCCATCAGAACTCCCCATGTCCAGGCCACTGGGAGCGTCTATTCTCCAGACTTGTCAAGAGGTGGACCTACAGGACCATTGTGCCAAAGGGATTCCTAAGCGCTGATGCTGCCTGACTCAGCTGCCCCTGCCCCATCTCTCTCTGCACCTCCTGATCTTTTGCACCGCTTTCCTTTTCCCCTTACGTTCTTTCTACCTTTCTACTCTGGCTCTTCCCTCTACCCAGAGGAGCCAGCTCTGGAAAAGGCCTCACTTCCCGAGGCCCACGTGTCCCACCAGGCCCCAAGTTGTGTCCCTCGCCCTGCTTGGGCATCACTCCCTACAGGATGTTCTCTGCGGCCTCACAGCCCTTGGACCCAGACGGGACTGTGTTCCGGCTCCGCTTCACGGCCATGATCTGGTGGGTCATCACTTTCCCCATGTTCGGCTTCTTCTTCTGCATCATCTGGTCCCTGGTGTTCCACTTTGAGTACACGGTGGCCACTGACTGTGGGGTGAGTGCCACGCTCCCCCGCACCTGGGTCAGGGCCAGGTCAGGGCCAGGTGGGGAGATGGCCTTAAGAGTGGAATCAGAGAGTAGGAGAGAAGGCGGAGGGTCAGAGAGAGGGGAAAGGGATGAAGGGATGGTGGGGGGCAAGTCAGAGTTGGGGGAATTTGTGGGGAGAGACTCAGTGAGAGTAGATTACAGAGAGTGCCAGGGAGCAGAGGGGAGGAGGAGGGGGGAGTAGGCAAGAGAGGCCATGAGAGGGAGGAGGAGGCTGAAGAAAGACCAGACTGGGAAGGAAGCCAGGACTGGGGAGTTAGATGCGGCCAGGAGCCAGAAGTCATAGGTGGCTTTAGTCCAGACTGGGGGCCTGGCCTGAGAGGACCCCCCCAGCCCTGCCCTGGAATCTTCTAGTTTGGTTTCTCCCTCTGGCAGCCTCGGGCCCCACAGCTTGTCCACTCAGGGCTCTGCTAGCTAGAAGAAACCTGCCTCCATGAGCAGTCCACCAGGCCTTTCTGAGGGCCCAGGGGTAGAGGTTCTGGGTCAGGGGCATGGAACTGAACATGCACTTGCCCTTAGCCTCTCATCCTACAAGAGACAGTCCTAGACACAGATGGTCAGGCTGAGTGAGATGGGAGGCACTGTGATAAAGGGGAGCACAGGGGTCACGGGGCCCAGAGCAAGCACTTAATCTAGCCTGGATGTTGGGGAAGACTTCCTTCCTGAAGCAGGGGGCATTGCAGCTATGCGGGTAAAGAAGGATTTTGTGAATGCCAGGCTGACAACTTTTGATTTTATCCAGAGGGCAGTGGTGAGCTTTGGAACGATTTGAGGCAGGAAAGGGGCATGATCAGATTTATGCTTTAGAAGACCATTCTGGCTCCTGGGTAGAGAGAACAGTTGTAAGGTCAGGGGGCAAGAATAGGGAGATCAGTGAAGAGGCTGGTGTAGTAGTTCACGCTACTGGGGAGACCAGAGCTAAAATAGGGACTATGAGGATAGAGAGGTAGGGATGGAGTCCAGAGAAAGGTAGCAGGTTGAATTGATAGGGATGAGAGTTTGTGTCCATTTGGCAAAGGATGAGGGCAGTAGACAGAAAAGTCATCCATAACTTTGGGGGATTTTATCAAAGGAATGAATCTCTAATGGTGAAATCCGAGGTGCTATGGTAGGAAATTTTTTGGACCCTCACCCTTTATACCATGTGAATTTCTGATCTACTGCCCTGCCACAGATCCACTGAGCCACGTCTTCCATGCCAGTGGAGGGTTTCTGTTCTTGGGGAAAAGGGGTTATGTTCCCACCTCAGTACCCTTAGCTCTGAACTCATGGGGAGACTTGGGGTGAACTGGGTACCTGGTCTCTGATAAGCTCCTGATGTTGCTGGCATAGTTGGTGAGTAGGGAACTTGTGTGCTTGGGATGGGGGGGCATATATGAATATCTATACCTGATTATGCATGTGTGTGTGTGCGTGTATGTGTGCGCGCGCACGCATTGGGGGGGAGAGATAAGAGAAAATGCCTGCTCTAAGCATCCTACCTCCACCCCTAATCTGCAAGGAGCTTACGAGGATGGCACGAGTAGCCACAGTGCCCTGAATCTCCCTCCCTCCTGAGGCGTCACCCCAGCTCTTTGCCATCTCTACACTTTACCTGTTTCCCAGCATCAGTTAGGGCTCTGGGCTCTCCCAGCCAAGCTTTAAAAGCTCATGCTGGAAAAAACAAACAAACCAACAAACAAACTCATGCTGGTTCTGCTCCCCTTAAAGTAGCTGGGGTTGGGGCAGGAGTTTTCAGAATGAATATTCTAGGAAGTGGAGGCCACACTCTTACTAACCTTACTTAGGGGACCTAACTCAGAGTGGCAGAACAGTTAGGAGGCTTGGAGGTGTCAGAAGTCTCTGGCGAAGATATGATTCTCACCTCTCGCTCATATGCAGTCTTCCCATGTTCAAGAACCACATAGCTCACCAGCTAGTTGTAGGCTTTTCATGGAAGTTGGTCTTGGGAAAGCCATCACCATAGCCACTGTGTGCCGAAGGCTGCAGACGCTCTGCATACGTTATATTTAATATTCGTAATCATCCTGCGAGGTAGGTGGTAGTATCCCTATTTTGCCGACGAGGCAATTGAAGCTCTGAGAGGTGAAGTGACCGGCTCAAGGCCGCTCAGCTAATAAAGGCAGAGATGGGATGCAGACCCGGGTTTGTGTGGCTCCAGAGCCTCCATGCTGCCTCTTTACTGACAACTCAGGGTGAGTATCTAAGCCTCGTCTCCAGCTATAGTATCTCAAGCCGTCGCCTTGACAGCAGCACCCTCTCTCCAAGAACGCTGCACATCGCTTCCTCTGATAGTGCTGAGGGGAAATCTATCTCCTTTTCTGGGAAGGCTTCGAAGCCCCTGGCTGGTGATCCCCCAGGCCGACCCCTGCTCTGTGAGCTGCCTCCATCACTGCCTCCCTTCCCAGCCTTGATGGAGCCCCAGTCAGCATCCCCATGAAGTGTAAGGAAGGGATCTTCCAGAACTGCGTCTCTGAAGACTGGCCCTGCTCCAGTCACTGGGCTCTGGCACTGCTCCGGCTCTTGTTGAAAGTCTAAAAAATGTCCACAGAAAGTGTGTGCAACAGACCGGTAGCTTCCAGTCCTGGAATCCTTTAGGAATGCAGATTCCCATATTCCAGACTGGCTACATTCTCACACAATCCCCGGTGAGTTACATGCACGTTAAAGGTAGAGGCCCTGCTCTAGGCCCTGGACTCTGAGAGGTCGTCCTCCTAGCCCTGGCTCTCCTGTCAGCATCTACACTGTTGTTCATTCATCCCTCCTCCTCTCACCCTCTCATGCAAACAACACACCAATCCTCATGGCTGTGTGTGTGACCTCCTCCTCCTTCCTCAACTTTAAAGAATAGTGCTCCAATTCCTTGAGGAAGGAGGAATTCCAGGCTTTGAGAAAGATGAATGGGAGAGAGGAACCAGAATAGGGTCATTTTCTTAGGCTATCCCAGGTTAAGAGCACCCACTTTCTTACGCATGATCAGGGTGGGGGTACCCTTCTGACCCAGCCCCCGCCCCCAGGATCTCACAGTACCCTCTAGCACCTTGGCATATCTACCCAGAAGAATAAGGGAAGCTGGGAGGAGTCAGAAGAACATCTTGGCTGCCCAGTGAATCCAGCACTGTCCCAAGGAAGCTCAGGTGGTTGGTCCTCAAGACTGTATCTAGGGCCCTGGGCTCATGGAACCTCCCACAAGGCCTTATCAAAGGCACCGCTCTGTTCTATGGGCTCAGAGAGCATCTGAATCTGTCTCCAGCTTCCGCAGCCATGTATAGGTTCCATCAAGTCCCTGCACACACCCCAGGCTGCCTGGGGAATGAGAACAAGCACCCTGGGGCCTGGACCTGGCAGGGGACATCTCCCAGGAGAGCCTTGGGGGTGCGTGAAGGAGGACTTCCTGGAAGGGAAGGGGCTGGAGTGGAGCCTCCTGAGAGCCAGGGTGATTCTGAGAGAGGGAGAGAAGGCTCTCCAGGTGGGTGGGGCCAGTGGAGGCCTGCCACCAGACGGGTCCCCACTCTCTAGGTGCCCAATTACCTGCCTTCGGTGAGCTCGGCCATCGGTGGGGAGGTGCCCCAGCGCTACGTGTGGCGCTTCTGCATCGGCCTGCACTCGGCGCCTCGCTTCCTGGTGGCCTTCGCCTACTGGAACCACTACCTCAGCTGCGCATGCCCGTGTCCCGGCTACCGCCCGCTTTGCCGCCTCAACTTTGGCCTCAACATTGTGGAGAACCTCGCGCTGCTAGTGCTCACCTACGTCTCCTCTTCCGAGGACTTCAGTGGGTGCCCGGATGAGGGAAGGAGGAGCAGGGAAGGGTTGGGGAGGGTCGCCCCCGCACCCTCCCGCACTCGGACCTTCAGACGGAGGGGTTCAGACGCTCCCTGCGGTGCGTGCTCCCAACCCTCCTCTCTCCCTCCAGCCATCCACGAAAATGCTTTCATTGTGTTCATCGCCTCATCCCTCAGTCACATGCTCCTCACCTGCATTCTCTGGCGGCTGACCAAGAAGCACACAGTAAGTCAGGAGGTACGGTCTACCCCTAGTGGGGCTCCAGGTGGCCCAGAGGAAAATCAAGGACACGTGTCCTCAGGATTCGGGTAATGGTGAGGTGGGAACCGGAGTTCTAATGGGAATCCGGGCCGGGGCTGGGACTTGGGGACAAGTGGAGGGTGATCGATGGGTCAGAATCTAGGACTGTGTTCGGATAGTATGGGAGATTGGAAAATAGAAGAGATGGAGGCGCCGAGTGGGGGTAGAACGAGGGACAGCACCCAGGCTGCTGTGGGTTAGAAACAGTGTCAGGGGTCTGTGGTCTGTATTACCTCCAGTGCCCCTCCCGCAACACACACACACACACACGCGCGCGCGCGCGCACGCCTTTCTTCTCCCCACAGTATGTGGAGGCGTCATGTTGGTGGGTGACTCCAGGTAACTTTCATATTCCATCCGGCTGAAGTGGGAGGGGCAGGGACACCTCTGCTCCTTGGCCTCATTATCCTCCCAAATGCAGGGATATGAACATGCCCATCATTCCCGCTGCCCTTGCCTGTGCCCCCTTCCATAACCAAGGGAGGTAAGAGACACAGCCCTTAGGAACCAGGGCCAAGAGGGGAGGCTGTCCACACACATCCAGCAGGCTACAGAGTGATCAGATAGCCCATCCCCTAGGACCGCAAGTCCTACAACTGGAAGCAGCGGCTTTTCATCATCAACTTCATCTCCTTCTTCACGGCTCTGGCTGTCTACTTCCGGCACAACATGTATTGTGAGGCTGGAGGTGAGGCCAGGCTGGGATCCATAGGTGGTCACGGTGGCTATGGGACAGATGTCATGTTTTCTGTAGTGTGCGCTATGGCAGTGGTCTTGGGGGCTTGCTGCCACTGTGTCCCCTGTGTAGGGATGTGGTGGTGGTGATTCAGCAAGAGGCCCCGGGGTTGGGGTGGGGAAGAAGGCTCACCATGCTCTGTTCTTGTGTCCTCACAACAGTGTACACAATTTTTGCCATCCTGGAGTACACTGTTGTCCTAACCAACATGGCGTTCCACATGACGGCCTGGTGGGACTTCGGGAACAAGGAGCTGCTCATTACCTCCCAGCCTGAGGAAAAGCGATTCTAAACCCTTTCTCTTCGGCTAGGAAGGAGGTGGTCCACTGCCCAGAAACTAGAAACAAGACACTGCACTCTGGCCTTCCCCACACCGTGTCCTCTGTGGGCCCTGCTGAAGCGGGGGGAGGGCGGAAGAAAGGAGGAAGGGCACAGGACAGGGCTTCAGGCAGCCCTGCGGGCTTCTCCTTTCCCTCACCCCACCTGAAGGCCTAGGAACCTTCAAGCAGCATCACCCTTATCTGAGAGGCCCCAGGAGGCTGAGCTGGAAGTAGAGCTCCACCATCTGGTGCTAAAAAAAGTCCTGAGGTTCATAACCACCACCCGTTCTTGACCTTTACATAGCCGCCTCTTGCGGAGGTCAGGGACCACTGAGCAGTGGCTGCTACCTGAAAACCACAGCCATTTCTCTCCACCGGGTCGTTCGCTTGACTGTGTCTAATCATCTCCTGTGCACACCCAGGCCTAGGGCCACCATCCCCTGCTAAGTTTGCTCAGGTGTTCTAGCCCTGACTTCACCTCCCATTTAGTGTGTATGCTTCCCTATCTAAGCCTCGGTGTGTCCGGGTGGGTGATGGGGGGCGGGAGGGCTGTAGGATTTGCACGGGCCCTGCCAGTGGTTCTGACACCACCTTGTGGAGGTGGTGTTCTGTACCTGAAGGCTGATGTGCTCCAGAAAAAGCACTGGTACGGCACCTATTTTCCTTCCCTTCTGAAATCTCTGGCTTACAGACTCTTCTTCCGTGACAAAGGTGTGGGGTGGAGTCAGGGGCAGATTCCTGCCCTAAAATGGGCTCTCTGGTGTCCCCGTATCTCCCTACTGCCCCATGCCCTGACCTTTTTGGGTTGTACATTTTATTTCAAATAATAAAAAATTTTTTTTTTTTTTTTTTTCCCCAACAGCCTGGGCTAGGCTTGCTTGTCTTTGTTTCATGGAACTGAAATGAGGGACAGGCTCCAGGATGGAGGGAATAAGTCCATGGCAGGGTATGGTTCCAAGTGGCTTCCCACCTCAGGCCTGGAGTCTCCTAAGGCTGGTCTAAGACCCAATTTTGGTGAGTAGGAGTGACTGAGCCATCCCTGTAATGACTCTAGGCTTGGAGGCTGGGATAACTGGAGGTCTTGGGTTGAGGCACAGGCTTTTCCAGCCCCAGTTCTATCTGGTAAAGACCCGTCCCCTTGGGGGTGTAAGGGAACAGCTCTCAAATGCATGACTGTGAGCACCTGCCTGTAGGCTTGTGGCTCTCAGCTTCTCCCTTTCTGAGCCTTAGATGCGTTTTTTCCTTAGGCTTTGCATCCCAGTCCACTACAGAATCAGTGGCTGGGCCCCAGTGCAAGACTGGCCCCTCCAAGGGAGCCCAGAGCTTTGTTAGGGAAATTGGGGGGTAGGGGAACCACAATGAAGCCTATTGTCTCCTGTCCCCTTTTACAGGAAACAAAAGGCTCCCAGTCTCTGGGGAGCCCTAGCCCATGCCCATCCCCTGCCCAACCCCCAAGCCTAGCACACAGGGAGGAGCCAGGGCCACTGGAGACAGGAGGTTTTATTGATACTGATGGGGGTAGGAAAGGCCCCCAGGAGCCTGGGGAAGAGGGGGCTGAGTCAGTCAGCAGATGCATAAGGCCTGGGCACATGGGGGTAGGTTAGGGCACATTCATCTTCTCAGGATTTGTGGCTCCTCCTTTGGGGAAGGGAGAGAGCATCTTGAGGGGGAAGCAATTCAAAGAGCAGCGAGGGAGAGGTTAGGGACAGCTGAGAGCTCCTAACCTGAGAGAAGGCACCACAACAGGCAGCAACATCTGTGTGGGAAGCTGGATCAACTGGTCAGTAGGGGCGATGGGGGAGGAGCACTTGGGTTGGCTTCTTGGGGAGGGGTCCAACCCTGGCCTGGGGGAGCTCTCAGGAATACCTGGTGTTCCCAAGCAGAGCGGGGCAGAGCCCAAAGCCCCTTTTCCCGTGGGCCTCATTAAGGAGAACTGGGCATTCAGAGCAAAGGGCATTCAGGGAGCCCCCTGGCAAGGGGTGCCAGAGTTAGTCCTTAAGGCACAGCTGGGGGCAGACAAGGCGCCAAGGCACAACTGGTGGGGGGGCAGGGGCAGCCTCCAAGCCGAGTGCCAGGGTCACAAGAGGACACAGGACCGCCCACGCTTGACGGGCGTGGGGTTGAGCACAGCCCGGACAGCCTCAGCAAACACTTCCTTGACGCCGTCCTGCTGCAGGGCCGAGCACTCGAGGTAGCGCACAGCGTGGATCTGCTTGGCCAGGGCCTGGCCCTGCTGCGGTGTGATGGGGGCCTGGCCCTGCTCCTTAAGGCGCCGCAGGGTGTCCGGCTGGGCTCTCAGGTCCTTCTTGGTGCCTACCAGGAGGATGGGCACGTCGGGGCAGTGGTGGCACACCTCCGGATGCCACTTGTGCCGCACATTCTCGTAGGAGGGCGGGCTGGCGATGGAGAAGCAGATGACAAAGACGTTGGTCTGAGGGTAGGAGAGCGTGCGCAGTCGGTCGTACTCCTCCTGGCCCGCTGTGTCCCACAGGTTCAGGTTCACGGTGCGCCCATCCACTGCGCTCTGCGCGCTGTAATTGTCGAACACTGTGGGGATGTACTCCTTGGGGAAGGCGTTGGTTGTGTAGCAGATGAGCAGGCACGTCTTGCCCACAGCCCCGTCGCCCACTACCACACACTTGATGCTCTGCATCGTGAGTGCAGCTGCGGCAGTGGAGGCAAAGGCCTCCTTCCCCGTCTGGGCCCCTCCGGGTGCAGTGACCTGTGGACAGATCGAAGGGACACGCATGGTTAGGGAGGCCTCTACCTGCTGGGGAGAAAGAATGGGAGCACACGGGGGGAAACCCGCTCCTGTTCTCTTAACCTGACACCATCCTGCAATCCCATGAAGACAGATCTCCGAGACAGCGAGACACACGATGAGAGAGGGGCCCTGAGACCAAGCCAAGATGCTCAGGTGTAGGGAGGACGGCAGTACAACGTGTAATGTGTTATGTGAGGCAAGTAAGTGCTGGTACCAGACTGAATAAGGTCAAATCCTGGTTCTTCTATTTCCTACCCGGGTGACCCTGGACAAATTACTTAACCTCTGTATGCCTCAGTATTCTTATCTGTAATATGAGAGTAAAATGCTCCCTACCTCACTGAGCTGTTGCAAGGATTATGTAAATGAACACATCCAAGGCATTTAGAACAGTCCCTTGGGTCATAATAAGTATTCGGTAAGTATTAGCTACTTTCTTTTTCCCTCCAGGCAGTACAGACACAAAAAGTGAGGTATGTAAGTAGGGGGTCTACCAGATCCTCTACCAGATAGGGACCCCTCCCACTGCGTAGACTGGAGACGGGTTCTGGCACACAGCAGCTGTCCCAGGTCACTCTGAGATGTAACCATGGTAGGGCTTCTACCAACTCAGGGCCCACCCTGCCCAGTGCACTGATGTTTTAACTCCAAACCTGACCTCTTGGCTACTAAGTACAAACCAAAAGGCACAAAGAGAAACCTGCTAAGGAGCAAAATTCTCTAGATAGCTGCCCTATCTCAATCCAGGGTGCTTGAGGGATGGGGAGAAGGCGGGAGAGCTGACCTCATAACTCTTATAAGCACAGTAAACCCTATCTCACAACTCAGTGCAGGAGAATACTGGAGATTGAGCCAGGGCTGGGATTTGGTCTGGAGTCTGGTATATAATGATGAAAGAGGCAAAGGCTATGGCTCCCAGACATTAGCATCTTCTCTCAAAGCCCTTGGTGGGGTAGGCTAGATCCTCCAAGCCCAGCCAAGAGGGATGGGCAGAAGAGGAAAACAAACATTTGATTTGCCCCTTCATGTTCCATCCTTTCACATCCATGTGCTTCTGAAAAATTTCGGAAGCTTCCAGACTCTTGGATAGAGAACATAGTGCCATTAAAGCACCATCACTGAGAATCCATGCTGAAGTCAGACTGGCCAGGGATTCTAATCCTAGTCCCACCAACCAGTTATGTTTGATCTTGGGCAACATATTTAAATTTCCTGAGTCTCAAGTTTCTCATCTGTATAATGGGAATAATCTTGTCTATTGTGCTAGAATTGCCAAGAGTATGAAATGAGCAAACATGAAGAAAGTGTTTGGCATGAGGTGTGGCACACAGGAAGTGCCAAATAAATAGGCTGCTGTAATTATTAGTGGGGTAAGTATAAGAGAAGTCCCAGCTCCAGCCATCACCCTGATCCCCTCTGCAGTTCACAGCACTTTGGGGTGAGGAACTGCTCTTCTGAGTTCTGGAACAGAGCAGAGCTTCCGGAAACCCTGTGATTATTTATACTGCTGTGGCAAGATTCCTCCTCTCCTTGGCTACTTCCTCTCAGCCATGGGGGACTTTTTCTGGCCAGTATGTGACTTCCTTTCCCTGACTCTCTCCCACAACCAGGTCCCTACTCCCTGGGAGGAGACAGCCCTGTTTTAGACACATGGGATCTCTAAGCATCCCTTGTTCCACCAAGCACCATCACCGCTGGCCCATTTTCCCCATTTCACTTTATACAAACTATACCCTCGTCTGAGAACCCCATACCCGCCCCCCCACAGTTGGACCTTTCAATCATTGGTTCAGAAGCCTCAAAAATCAAACGGAGGGAGGGGGAAGGAATCCCCCATTGGAAACAGAAACAGAATTCTGGGGGTTTGGGATTTGCACAGGACCCAGGGATGGCCACAGCTCCCTCCCAGGTCCCCACTTCCCCTGGGACCAGCTTGGAGGGAAATGGTTTCACTCTCTTAAGGTTGCCTCTCTGGGCATTAAAAATATTTCCATCTTATTTGCATGAAAAAGTATATGTTCAATCTCAGGAAAGATAGAGAACCTTGGGAACAGGCTGGGAAGGAAATAAGGGTCTCCTAGGGCAATGGAGGGAACCTTAGACTGGAAGTCAAGAGACCTAACCTAAGTCTTTGCCCCAGCTCTGCTCTGCTGCTGATTCACTGCAACCAAGCATGAGGCACTTATCCTCTCTGGGCCTCAGTTTCCCGATCCATGAAATGGGGAGAAAAATGCCTGTGACAACGGCACTAGGTAGATGAAATGAGACATCAAGAGCCCTGGGAGCAGGGGATAGGATGATGGGGGCAGGAAAGGCCCCCAGGTTGGGGTGGGAGGGTGGAGTCAGGAAATGCATACGGCCTGGGCACACTGGGGCAAGTTGCAGCACATTCATTCTCAGGATTCTGTGACTCCTTCCCTGGGAAAAGAGCAACCAGTTTTTTGGGGGTGGGGGAAAAGAGCCATTTCTTGTGTCCAAGGGTTATCTGGGAGACACCGGCATTTTGAGAGGACTCCTGGACTTGTAAATCTTCAGTTCCACACAGAGCAGGGGAGTGGGTATGGCAGTGTGAGTGGGAACTCTTCCCCTGCAAGCCCAACCCTGGGCTGGCCCTGGCAGGAAGGCGAGGAGGGAACTCTCTGGCCAGCAGTCACAAGGCCCAAGAGACTGGAAGTATAGCAGGCTCCAGGCAGCTCTCTAGGGGGGGGTTATCAACCAGCAATCAGTAAGTCAGCCCTCAAAGAAGCTGGGAGGGACGGGGTAGCTTCCGGGCTGGCAAGGGAACAGGGACTGATACCGGAAAAGGATCATGAGTGAGGTAGTGTCCAGAAACAGGGCAAAGCAGAAGCAGTGTAGATTGAGCCAGGAGCACTAGATACCTGAATCTGACCTCTGGGGCTCACCTGCTGACTCTGCCCCTTGATCAAAAACTCTCACAAGGTACAACTTTTCCTAGGTCACGTGATGTTATGACTACCTACTGGTAATATTCCTAATTTACTGATTAGCAAACAAACTCAGGGCAGTTAAAGTAACCCATCACACAGCTAGTTAGTCTGGAAGTCAGGACATAAACCCCGGTTTTGTGATCCAAAATCCCATGTTTTCCTCAAGGTGTCACACAGCCTCCAAGTCCTCCCCCCCCCCAGCTGTCTTAGAGACCATAAGCAAGTAAGCCACTTCCCTCCCTGGAGCCTCAGTTTCTTCATCTGTACAACAGGAATGGTAACACTTGCCCTCCCTGCCTCAAAGGGCAGCAGTGAGGATCCCTGAGCATGGGAATGAATGCACTTTGTAAACTGGGAAGTGCTGTCCACACGAGAGGTTACAAAAGCAATGCCTTTCATCCCAAGAGGCAGAAAGCACTGAGTATGCAGGTGTCTGAGTGGCGGCATCAGCCCAATTCTCCCCACTCAGGTCTAGCTCAGACTTTTATCCTCTCTCCCAGGACAACTCTTTTCTCTGAAATCCTATGGCCTGAGCCGGGTCAGTTAAGTTCCCACAGCTCCTTTAAGGAGGGCACATGCTAGAAGGTGAGGTCTAACCTGTGCCACATAAGGGACACTACCAGCTTGACGTGGCTCCCACAAGGAGCACAACTCATGCGGGGCTAATGTCTGAGTGTCGTTTCTGGAGCCCAGCTTGCACCCTGTGGGACCTGGTCTTGGGGTGGGGCCCAGGCAGGCCCAGAATGGGGGAGGGAAAGGAAGCAGCAGATTGCCTGATTGCCAGATCTTGGTGGCCGTTAGAGCAGGGGAAGTGTCCCAACTGGGAGTGGGGGAGGGGAGGAATGGGCTGTAAGAAATGGGGGAGTGTGTTGGGCGCCTGGGTGGCTCAGTTGGTTAAGCGACTGCCTTTGGCTCAGGTCATGATCCTGGAGACCTGGGATCAAGTCCCACTCGGGCTCCCTGCTCAGCGGGGAGTCTGCTTCTCCCTCTGACCCTCCCCCCTCTCATGCTCTCTCTATCTCATTCTCTCTCTCAAATAAATAAATAAAATCTTTAAAAAAAAAAAAAAAAGAAATGCGGGAGTGTGGGGGCAATGGGAACTTACTGCAGCCTTCTAACCTGCCTCCCTGGCACGGTGCTCCCCTTCTACAGCCCTACCTGAAACTCATTCGAACTACAATCTGTCTGTGGGCATTCTGTTCCTGAGCTCTGGCCACACCACCCTGATCCTCTACACACAGCCTCCACATACTCTTCCCCAAAACACATCAAGCAGCAATATTTCCTGTCCCTATGGGAATCCAGCATTTCTTCCCCATTTCCATCCTCCAACCTGTCCTTAGTCCTGTGTATACCCCTAACCTTGGTCCTCCAGAGCCAGGCACTCTTGCCACTTCCTCCAGGAAAGTTTCTGTAAATCACCCAAATCCAAATGACTTATCCCATCCCAGGTCTGGTCTCAGTTTCCCTCACAGGTACGTTCTAACTTGCATCATATGGAGGCTGACCTGAACCTTATCTCTTGTCACTAGACTGGGAGGGTCTAGAGGGCAAGGTCCTCGCAGATCTATCTCCCTAGGCTGAGCACAGCACACAGTGCCTGTCAGTAAATAACTGAATGAACTCAATCCATCCCTCGGGTCTTTGCACATGGGAGTTCCTCTTCCTAGAATTCTGTTTCCTCGCCTCAGAGCCTCCCAGTCCTGCAGGGTCCAGTTCTGTTCCCCAGCTTCTCTAGGACACCAAAGCAACCCCCTCTCCTGCCCTACCTTCCCCAGCACTGTCTGAACTATTTATTCACCGCACTGAACTGGATGCCTCATGAGGAGGGAAGTCTGTCCCGCTTACTTCCAGAAGCCCAGCAGAGGGCTGGGCAAAAGCTGCAGACTGACACACATCTCCTCCCCCATTAATCCAGACTTTGATTCTGGGAACAAGGAAGAGCCTCCATGCCCAGGAGACATAAGACAAGGGTAACCAACTTCCTCCTTCCTCTGTGGAGTACAATTTAGAGTAATGAACACACAGGCTAGATTGTCCTGTCCTCAGATGGAAGGGTGAGAGGAGGGGAATGCAGGCATAGCTAGCCCAGAGGTGATGAGAAAGATGGGTAGGAAAAGTCATCCTGATAAGGCTAAGAACTGGTAACATCAGAAGACCGTTAGTCAAGGATGAGGTGAGGGTCAGGGTTTGTATTGGAAATGGCTTCAGAAGCTCTGCAAGTCTGTTTGTTTTGAAGGAGAGGTGGAGAGGTGACATGAAAAGGCTCAAAGGGGCTGCAGCTGGCTGCAGCTGGGCTAGGAGGAGGAAGCTGGGGGAGACATGAGGTCAGTGTGGGGCTGGGACCAGGCCAAGGGCTGAGTCTCTCTCATTCTTCCCCTTCTCCCCATCAGCAGGGACAGAACCCAAGACAGCCTAGTATCCAGCCTTAAAAAAAAAAAAAAAAAAATGAATGCTGAAGAACCTCCACTTCTTGCTATTCTCCACCCTTCACCCCCTGCAGAGGATCCTGCACTGCAGCAGGTAGGGTAAGAGGCAAAGAGAGTTGACTCCACCTGGTAGGGACTGGAAGGAGGACAGGTGTAGCTGGGAAGGCACTGGAGGTGCTGGGACCCTTTCACTAAAGTCCCAGTCCCTTCCTTCTCTCACCATCCCAGGACCTTGGGTGCTCCACAAAGGGTGAGCCCCAGGGCCAGGGCAGCTCTGGCTGGGGGAGCTAAGGAGGCTGCCCCTCCCCCACCAGGCAGCACAGAGGAAGGCTCCAACACTTGCTTCCTCCTCCCTTCCTCCTCCCCGCCTAACAGCAGCTCAGCAGTCCCCGGGCCCCATGAAAGGCCTGTGAAGTGGCACTTCCTTTGCCTTTGCTCATTTCACACGATGCTCTACAGAAATGCCATCCTCCCAATCCTGCCTCCCCCACCTGAAAATACCCACAGAGAGACCCAGGGCCGCCCTATCCCTTCAGCCCCGCCCCAGCTCTGAGGGGGTTTCCACAAGGGAAAAATACATCAGGGAGGAAACTCCGGCACCAATTTTCCACTGTCAGTGGGGCAGAGCTGGAACAGGGCAGAGGGTACTCCCCCATATTGCTGCCCCCCTCCAAGGGATAATCCCCAATACTCTGCCTAATTCTCTTCTCTCAACCTGTAAGAATCCTTGTGCTTTGGGGGAAAGGAGCCACTGGTCCCATCCCCGGACAGATACGCAGAGACTACTGAGGCCTGTCAGATCAAGGCTGACATGAGACAGCAGGGCCCAGGGTGGGGGGTACTGCTATAAGGAGCTTCTTAGGGGAAGGAGAGTTAGAGTTCCCAGTATTCTCTATGTTCACTGGGGGTATTAACAGGCAACTCCCTAATGTTGGAAGTAAGCGACAAGAGACAAAGTTGACCAAGGTTATACAGATTTGGGAGCAAATCCAGGACAAGGACCTGGGGCTCCTAACCTCCAGCCTGATGTCACTTCCACAAAGGAAAAGGTGAAGACTGTTACTCTGGCCTGGGAATGGGCCCATGTTTCTGGCCTCATTTAGGATGACCCAATAATGGTTTTATTCCTTCAGGAAATGGGCCAAAGGGATCAGGTTGATGCCTGAACCCTTTTTGCTTCCAAGTTCCCTGGCTCTCATGTCTAGCCAACACTAGGCTAGCCATGATCTAGAACTGACATTACTGGGCAGACAGCCACCCTCACCGGCCCCAACTGAGGAGCTCCTCCTGTAAGCTCTAGCTCCTGGGGAGATGTCCTCCGCCCATGACATGAGGACAAAAGAGGAAGCTAGACCCTAGACAGGAAAACCAATCTGTTCTGGGGAGGTGGCCCAGGCTTTGTCTTTGGTTTCCCTCCTCACAGACCCCTACAAGCCTCACCACTAATGGGTCTATACTGTATATGGAGGGAGAGGTCTTCATTCTGGGCCCAGGCCCTTCTTCCCAGCTCTCATTACAGCAACAACTTCTGGTATCTTCCTGCTATGACCTCCTAAAAGCTCACATCAGCCACCTCATCCGACCTAACACATTTGGCCAGAAACAACTCTCCATATCCTAGATTCCCAACCAGGATCTGTGACAATCTCACATCAGCCATTTCTTCCTAAAATAAGTACTAGTTTAGCAGGTAGGGAGTCAGAACTCCTGGATGGTTTTTTAATGAGCCATGATACTGAAAAAGCGTCTTGCATGCACATCCTTCTCTGAGCTGGAATTTTTTGCAGGTTCCAGAATTTCCTCCTGGAGTAGAACCCCCTATACCTCCCAGAATGACAGTTGGAGATATGGGTGGGTGGAAGAAGGGACAATTCATGGGAGAAGGACAACTGTGACGGGGGAAGGATAGAATGAGGAACCAGATTAGCTCTTAAATCTAGTTGTGCTTGGGAATCCCAAAAAAGTTTCCCTCCACTTCTCTCTCTTTTTTTTTTTTCTAATGGAGAGAAATGACTACAGTAGCCTTGAGGAGGTGGAGAGGCAGGATCTCTCAATGTGCTTCCCAAAGACTTGAGGAAGGAGCTTTAGAACGGGGACAGGAGCTTATAGAACCAGGCCAGGCTGGGCTGAAGTTAAACTCCAGAGAGAAATTCCTGAAACGGAGGGAGTTAGGCTCCTGGATGAGAGGGGGAATATTAATGATGCCTGGAGGCAGAGGGGTCAGCAGGGGGCTTCCTGGTCAACAAGGCCCTGATGCAGCCCAGGGCACGTGGGTTCCCAGCCTGGGCAGGTCCTGTTGGGGAGCAGGGAAGAGGGAGCACACACCTTTGCCTCACAACCCTCCTCTTTTCCTGAACTGGAACTAAACAGTTAAGACCTAAGTTAGCGATATAGTCTTCCCTCCAGAACCCTGCCTTTGCCCTCTCCCTTTCCTTCCACCACACCTAGCTGACCTGGTCCCATTCTCCCTAACATGTGGTGTTGGAACGAGTAAGCACTGGAGTCAGGGGCCTTCAGGCTCTCCCCCAGCCTCCAGACCTGGCCTCTTGGTTAAGCATCCAATGGTTTGGGTGATTCTGATTTCCCATGGCCTCTCTCACCAGTCTTATTCCTGTGTCGCTCTACCCTGACTGCTACAGACTGCTTCCTCCTGCCTAACCACAACCTCACCCACTGCAGGTTCCCATCATTTGGCTGGCTTCCCCTGCTCTGGGCCCTCTCAAGGCTGAGGGCCGTTATTTTGTCTCCAAGAGATAAGGATATAGACACATGGACAATACCATGCAAATACACATAGAGAAAGGTTTTCAGCCCTTTAATCATCTCTTATCACTGGGAGGTTGTAGCCTGTCTCTCTGAGGTAGGGAGATTTGAAAAGGCTCTCAAACTCACCAAAGATCTGGACCCCAAAGCTGGAGATAAATGGCTGAAAGGGAAGGAGACAGAGAAAGAGATCGAGAGGAGCGAGCGAAAGTGGAAGAAGCAAGAGGGTGGATATGTGTTTGGGAGCGAGAAGCTGGGGGGGGGGGGGAAGCTGCAGGGAACAGACGTGGACAGAGGGGCAGAGCAGGTGACAAGACAGGGCCTAGGCATGACCGTGTTTGGGTGAAAGACTCAGAGGATGCAAGAAGAGGGTGATGGAGAGTTTGTGGACAGGGGCTGAAGAAGGAATGGAGGAAGAGAAATTAGAATTCAGGGACTAACGATGGGGCGGGGAGAGGGGAATAGGAGATGCTCCCAATCATTTCCCAAGGCCAGAGCCCCTGCTGCCTCCCAGAAGCTCTTTTCTATCTCCTCAAAATAGTCCTACTCTCAGTGATGCCATCTTGTCAGGGACCACCACTATCTCTGAATGAGAGTCATTCCATCTCTAGTCACGGGACAAGACCAGGTCCTCTCCTTCCTCAGTTTACCCCCAAAAGAGCAAGGCCAGGCTCCGGTCAGCTAGGCACAGAGATGTTTGCTAACTAAATACCTGTTGCTTCATTCCAGGGATGAAGAGGTTGGGCGTCAGAAAAACAGGCATACAGAGAGCGGGATTGGGGCTGGCGGGGCTCCCCCCTCCCTGCCCTCCTCTGAGTGCACAGGACCTTGGACTGCAGCCTGCGAATGTGGGTCCGGATTGGCACCGATCATCCAGGGAGGGAGCTCTTTTTCTGCAGTCTAGGGCTTCCCAGGCCACAGACACCGTCCCCCTCCAACCTCCCAAATGTCACAACTGCCGGAGTGTAGGGAGAGCGCCTTTTCCAGCCCAGAGGGCCCCCTTCCTTCACACACTTCGGAACCCCCCCAACTTCTGAGGTCACCCCACCCCTGAGTCCCATCTCCCCCCTCTGAGCTCTTCCACTTCGGAGACTTTTCTCTCGGAGCGGGAGACCCTCCCACCTCAGCGGTCCCTCGCGGCTCCCTCCCTCGGTACAGAAACCCACCCTCCCAGAACTGCCGCCGGCTCGCAGTGGCCGGCTCCCCGCCCCGCCCGCCCGGCCGCGCCCGCCCAACTTGCCCTGAGCAGAGAAGCTCCCGCCCGCGGCCTCCCGCAAGCAAACTTCCCCGGCCCGCGCCAGCGCGCAGTCCCCGCCGGCCGGGCTCCCCTCCCCCGGACCCCCAGGCCGCCGGCAGGCGTCGGGCCTCACCTGGTGCCCTCCCCGCCGCGGGGGAGCTGGGGGCGGCGGCAGCAGCTCGGGGCTCGAGAAGGAAGTGAGAGCGGGAGGCCGGAGGAAGTGGGGGGGGCGGGCCGGCCGGGGCGGGGCGCGGGGGCGGGGCGGGGCGGGGCCCGACCAGGAAGTGCGAGGGGCCTGGGCCCCCCGCCCGGGTCTCTGCTCCCCACCCCTCCCGCCTGCCCAGCCCCGGGCCGGGACTTGGGCTCCCCTACCCCAGCCCTCTGCCTCCGAGGCCCTTAAGTCAGGCCTCCTAAGGTCAGTTCTCCTCGTCTTCTGCTTGCCACCCCAACCCCAGTAGAGGCCCTAGCCTGGGCGCTAGGCTTTTGTCCCCCTCCCCGTATCTCGCCCCCACCAACCCGCGCGGGAAGATGCTGAGAACAGGCGCCCCAAGACTGGGTGCCTCCAGCAAGCCCAGGGATCGAGCGCTGGCCAAGGCTGGGGGTTGGCCAGAGTGGGTCCGACTGGGGCAGTCCCCACCCCTGCCCCGAGCCCCAGGGGAGTGCGGAGTGGTGGTGATTCAGCAGTGGGAAGGCCCCAGACCCCTGGGGAGGGTGCGGAGACTGGGGGAAGGGGAGCTGGCGTCAGCACCCGGGGAAAGACAAGATCAGCAGAGGCGCCGGCGGAGCCGCGGGCCCCAAAAACAGGATGTCGTGTCGTCGTTCCGCAACCGGCTGCTCGGTGCGCCCGGGCTCTGGGGAGGGGGCGGGGCGGGCGCAGGACGTATGGCTCCCCTCGCCTGCTCTTCTCGTCGGGGCGCGCAACTGCTTAGAGCTGCAGGGCCGCACCCAGGCCCGAGATCCTGCCGGCGCCCTGGGGACCAAGGGGTGGGCGGGCTCGTGGGCGCCCTCTGGTGCTTCTGCACCCAGGTCTTCGCGTGGAGCTCTGACTCCAGAGTGGATATGCTTCCTTCCTTCAACACAAACTTTCTGAGCGCCTACTACGTGCACAGCTCCGTGCTGGGTGCTGTGGAGGAAAACTGAGAGGCGTTTTAAGACAGGCTCCCTGTCTCCAAGAGGCTTTCTAGATAAAGAAGACGAACAACTCCGAGAATAAATAGCTTAACCTTTCAGAGCCTCAGTTCTATCTTTGGTAAAATAGGATAACCTCTCCTTCATCCTATAGTTGTGGAGATAACATGAGAATGGATGTAAAAGGCGTGCTGTCAATGCCTGGCTCAAAATAACATTCAACAAATGCCTTTAAAGAACAATCATGCTATAAGAACGAGTTTCCTAAACACAACATGCCTGCCCACGGACCTTTGGGTCTTTGCTGATTCTATTTTCTCGGCCTTGCCTTCTTTCCTGTATTGATTGCCCAGCGAAATCCACTCAGACTTTCACAATTTGGCCCGAATGGATACGCCCTCCCTGGCTGCCATCATCCCTCCTCCTACAACACAGGTGCACACACACCCCACCTCTGCCAAGCAGTTGATAGTCTCTCCCAGTGCTGTCTAGTGCAAATAATGTAAGCCACATATGTAACTTAAAATCTTCTAGTGATGACATTTTTAAAAAAGTAAAAAGAAGGGGCGCCTGGGTGGCTCAGATGGTTAAGCGTCTGCGCTCAGCTCAGGTCATGATCCCAGGGTCCTGGAATCGAGTCCCACATCGGGCTCCCTGCTCGGAGGGAAGCCTGCTTCTCCCTCTCCCGCTGCCCCTGCTTGTGTTCCTGCTCTTGCTATCTCTCTCTCTCTCTGTCAAATAAATAAATAAAAAATCTTAAGAAAAAAAAAAAGGAAAAAGAAATAGGTAAAAATAATTTTAATGATATGTTTTACTTAGCCCAATATATCAAAAATAGTATCATTCAACCTATAACCAATATAAAAATTATTGACTATACAAATGAATAGGATATTTTACATTCTTTTTTTGTACTAAGGCTTTGAAATCTGGTATGTGTTTTACACTCACAGTAAGTCTGAATTTTGGCTAGACATATTTCCTATGTGCTCAACAGGACATACAGCTGGGGGGTAAGATATAGGACAACGAAGGAGAGCCTCTGTCAGATTCAGGCTGGTAGATGACTGAGTAGGTGAATTCAATCTCTATAAGCCTTCTGGGGAAGCTTGTCCTGATCCTCCTAGGTGGAGTTTGGGTCTGTCTCCTCCCTCCCCGTAGCACTTGGGATAGATAGACTCCTCTGTGTGGAGAAGAGGAGAGCAGGAAAGACAAAAGGAAAATCTGATTCCCCTCTGTACCTTACTGGGAGCACATGGCTGGTGCTTGGTGTTTGCTGATGAAGAAAGGATTGTGAGTTTCCATAAAAGACAGGGTTCAGTGGAGGACTACATACTAAAGCAGCTTCTATGAAGCCACTAAAAATTATGTCCCAGAACAAAGATTTTTGAGCTGAGTTCCTAGAGTTCCCTTCCCAGGACTTGAAGGTGGGAAAATAGTGGGGCTTTGGCCTCCCTTCCCTTCAACCAGAGTTAGTTTACTTTTATCTGATTTATATACTAGTGTTCTGGATAAAGAGTTTTTTTTTTTTTTTTTTTTTAAAGATTTATTTATTTATTTGAGAGAGAGAGAAAGCAAGCATGAGGGGAAGGGACAGAAGGAGAGGGACAGACAATCCCAAGCAAACTCTGCACTGAGCACAGAGCCTGAGATCATGACTCTAGCCAAGAGTCGGGGCCTCAACTGACTGCGCCCCCCAGGTGCCCCAAGAGCTTATTTTTTAAAAGTTTCCTGCAAAAAATATTTGAAAATCAAATTTAGAAGCATGGTGGTAAGAAGAGGGTACACATAACACGCAGTAAACCAAAAGGCTGGATTGGCAGCCTAGGGTCAGACTGAATTTCCCCTTCTTTTTGGTCATCAGCATACCTGGCCCTGGTTCAGCTTGCTTAAGTGGGAGAGCCTGACTTGACCTTGAGGATTTCATGATCTGGTGGGATATGGGGCTGCTGCATATGAAAATACCGGAGGAAGAAGAAAGAGCCCTGCGCTGCACTCCAGAGGGCCTGAAGTAGACTGGCTACTGAGACCTTAGGCTAGGCCTCACCCTTCTCTGGGTCTCAGACTCCTCCAGTGGAAAACAAGGGGTTAAATCAGATGATGCTTTTGAGCTCTGACTTTCTATGATACACTCTTTAGAATAATAATTAAGTAATTAAGGCTTATGCGTGTAGCTTATTGCTCATAGTTCTTTAATACTATTTAGGTCATCTTGCTTTGTGTTCTAGTTAATTGTATCTGTGCCTAATGTCTGTCTCCCCCACTGACTATAAGTCCTTTGAGGTTGTGTCTGATTCATCTTTGTGTTCACCCACTGGGCCTGGCACAGCAGGCCTGAGCACCCCTTTGTCTTCAGTATACATCTCTGGAATAAAATTGCAGTAATAAAGCACTGATCTGGGTAGAACCATTAGAGGCCAGATGACTTAGAGCCACTTTTAGGGCACAGATATGGATGGGCCAATAAGGCCACAGGAGTGGGAGACAGGTAATGGGGTGGGAGTGTCTGCAAAGGTTTCTTGGAGGAGGAGGATGCTTATCTGAAGAGTATAGGAAGAGGGCACAGGCCCCATAGGGCTGTTTCTTCTTCCTACTCTCTCACTTGCTTTCCCTGAATAGGTGAGCTCTTGGTAGGTGGTGTATGTTTGTGCTCACAAGCAGCTGAGAAGCAAGCACACGGGCTGGGACATTCAGAAGAGAGACAATATATGAAAGTACCCAGTGGAGGGTAAAACAGAGAGATCATAGACAGTTCTGAAGCCAGACAGTCCAGGATTCAAATCCTAGTTGTACCACTTTTGTAGTGGCCTTTGACAAGTCACATGAACTCTCTCATTCATTCCTTGAACCTCCTATTTATTGAAAACCTTCTCTGGGCTAGGTATAATGTCACATGTTAATGACGCAGTAGTGAAAACATAGATAAGTCCCTATTCTGATGTAACTAGCAAGGGAGATAGATCTTAAAGAGGTGATTATGTGCTGTAAGAGCATAGAACAGAGCTATTTATTTCCATTTTTAAATGGGAATGACAATACTACATGCTTTGTGGGATTGTGAGGATTAAATGAGAGAATGCAAGTAGAATGCCTAGCAGATTGCCCAGGGTACAACAAACATTAATTTCTCTATATGTCCATGACTTGGTTCCCCTAAAAGAGCAGGGCGGAGACAGAAAGGAGGAGGAAAAAAAGCCTTGAAATGATTTCAACTCTGCCCTGGTGTCTTCCAAACAGGTCTTCCCAGCCTAGTCTGTATGAGCTCCGTCCCCTATAGCTCACCAGTGGCTCACAAGGGTCTTCTGCTCAGTCTCAGTCTCAGCCTCTTCAGACTAACCCTAAATCTGAGTTTTCCTTTGTCTCTGATGGGGCTTCTCTTGATTCCCTGGTGTTCTCTCTCTCAGCCTGCCTTAGGAGAAGTAGGAGTCTCCCCTTCGTTACTGTTCTTCATTGCTACCCCCAAAGACAAGCCTGATGTCCCATTTCATGACATGGGAAGATGATGAGCAAGACAGGAGATAGCAAAAAGAACAAACGGGAAGTGACAAATGAAACAGAGTTCTAGAGTTGCGTCCTCTGATCCATCGTTCCTGATTCCCTCTGAGGAACTAACTAGATGGGGGGAGGAAGGGCTAGGGCCTGGCCTTATCTTCTAGGAGGGTCCCTCCTCCCAGGCTGGTGGAACAATAGTTGCCCTGTTTGCCTCCAGGGCACCTTTGCATCTTTGAGGTTTTCCAAACTGGATGGTACCTACCTCATTTGGCATAATCCCCTCTGGGAATTCCTCCTTCTTCAGCTCTGGTGTGACCCAGGAACAATTCAGTTTGTGTGGTCAGACCACAGTGCCAAGATGTGAATCTAGGCAATCTAATTCCAGAACCCCTCCCCCTCACCCCAGTAGTGTGCCTCTGCACACCCTCTGATTGCTTTAGGTGGTTACTTGCTCCTCCTCTGTTTTCCCGCACCTGACCCTGTACCAATTCCTCTAGAGACATTATCAACAAGTGCTAATTACTGTTCATATGGAGATTTCCCTTCAAAACTGAGCTCTTTGAGGATAGGAACTGGGTTGTTATGAACAGGTGCTCAGTATGTTAAATCAATAAATGAACATTGGTACTAAGATCCTAGACCTGATTTTGGAAGAGGAGGTGATTTTCTTTGTGAAACTAGTATGGGAAGAATTGCTAGAAGCCAAAATCTCTTTACTCACTCCTACCCAGCCAGACCCTGGGCAGTTTCTCAGTGATAGCGGTACTTGCCATTTTTGGACACCAGGGGGCGCCACTGATAACACAAATCCCCAAACCCGGGGATTCTAAACTAAACTTTTGTGAGCAGATGTAGGACTCTTTATGGCACTTCTACTGAAGATACTGTCATTTTCCAAATGAAAGCTATGGGTAACCAGAAACCCTGTGGTGTCGATGAATGACAGCTAGAGACATGACAGCCAGTTCATAGAGAACACACATCATTCATTCACACACTTTTATTGAGTACCAGTTTTGTACCTGGTCAAGTCCTAGCCTGGAAGAGTATGAAGATGAATGAAGTTCAATCCCTGATGAACCCAGAAGCTAATGCGGAAGACAGATACTTATGAGATAATCATAATCCAGTTGTATAAGTACTCTAAGATATAGCAGAAGACTGGAGACACAGGGCAAGTTGGGCAAGTCAGGCAAGGTGGCAAAGGAAGGAAGGGGTAAGTTTTGAGCTGGATCTTTTTTTTTTTTTTTTTTTTTTACTAATCACAACTTTTGGTTCATGCTATGCTGTCATCATTGGTCAAGGCATGGATGCTTTTCTTTCACTGGAGCTGAGATTTACAGGATAGAGAGAAAATTCCAAAGGAGAGAGCTTGGTGTGGTGGCCTTAGCCTTAGTTTCTTTATCTATAATGAGTATAGCCTCTGTCTTACCTAGCAGAGCTCTTGTGAATGAGAGAGAAGATGTTTGATGTGAAAGCTTGGGCAAAGAGTGGAACAGAGGCACGAGAATTGTTAGTCCAATTTGATTTAACCAACATCTGCAGAATATCAGGAGCAAGGCCCTGAGAGCAATTCAAGGGAGATACACCTGGTGTATGGTAAAGGCTTGGTGTATAGGTTTAAAAAAGACAGATGGGGAAAAAAAAAGCTCTCTGTTTCCTCTTGAGACTCATAATGTGATGAGGGGTTCTTGCAGAGACTACACTCACATGAGGACCCAACATAGTGACTGTTGAAGTGAGACTCATAGCTTCAGATCCAGGAAGATTCATGAGGTCTCAGGATTTTCCTGTTTTGTAGAATATTAAAGCCAAACTGAATTTAATAATCTGGTACTTATACATCCTATAGTTGGGGAGACTGAGATCCAGAGGGGAACTGGCTTTTTTTTCCTAAAGATTTTATTTATTTATTTGAGAGAGAGAGAGTGCATGAGCAAAGGGGAGAGTCAGAGAGAGAGGGAAAAGCAGGCTCCCCTGCTGAGCAGGGAGCCCACTGGGGGCTCATTCCCAGGTTCCTGGGATCAGGACCTGAGCCGAAGGCAGACACTTAACCCACTGAGCCACCCAGGTGCCCTGGGAACTAGTTTTTCTGATGTTAATCATGATTTTGGAGGCAGAGAGAGGAAACCAAAATGTTCCTCCTGGGCACACTTTTACTGAGTACCAGCTTTTTATCCCCTCTCATGCTGTTTCTCTCTCTCTCTCTCTCTCAAATAAATAAATAAATAAATAAAATCTTCAAAATGTTCCTCCTGTTATCTAGGCCATGGCTTTGGTTCCCAGATACTGTTTATTTTTATTTTTGTTTTAATTGTGGTAAAATACACAGAACATAAAGTTTATCTTCTTCACCATTTTTAAAAAAGATTTTATTTATTTTGAGAGAGAGGAAGAAAGTGAGCATAAACTGGGAGGAGGGGCAGAGGCAGAGGGAGAAGCTGACTCCCCACTGAGCAGGAACCAGACATGGGGCTCATCCCAGGACCCCGGGATCATGACCTGAGCCAAAGCAGACACTTAACCAACTGAGCCACCCAGGCGCCCCTTCTTCGCCATTTTTAAGTGTCCCAGGGCTTTTTACTTTTAATTAATTGCTAGTACTAAAAAAGGGGATATGTCATGCAAAAGTCCAGCTTTCCAACTTTTCTTAAAGATGATCCAGCAATACTGAGTCCACCTTCCTGCCTTTTCTCCATTGTGCTATAGTCCCCACCACTCCCTATTATTCACCTACTTCTCTCAATTGTGTTATCTGTCTACCAACTTTGCCATTTGAGCTTAAGGCCCCTGACTCAGAGCATATGTCTAGTAGAACCTAGGTCGGGTACTCATCTTCTCAGTCTTGAGATTTGAGACCCTTTCTCAAAGATGAATAAGACACAACCCCCTGACCTTTGAAAACTCAATCTTATGGGGTGGAGGGAGGCGGACATCTATATGGTCTAATTCTGGACCTGAGGCGCTGGTCAGAAATGGGAGTTTCTGAGGAGGAGACCTTGAATTGTATCTGGAAGAAGGAAAGAGCAGCTACACGGGGAGCTGGAGGTAAAGGGGAGAGTGTTTCAGGCAGAAGCAACAGCAGATACAAAGGTGGGGTGATGAAGGTTCAATGTGTTTGAGGAACTTAAAGAAGGCCAGTGTGCTTGGAGCTTGAGAGTGGGGAAGAGTGGTAGTAGATGACGTTAGAAGTGTATTTTTATATCAACAGCCTAACCCCTAAGCCAGGCAGCTGTTGAGCAAATCCATGTTCCTGGTCTTCAGAGGGCTCGCTCAGAACAGGTAGCTGGCTTAGCACTGTCAGTCAGAGGAGAGACTGCGCGTAATTCCTTCCCCTGCCTCCGGTGCCAAGGGCAGGGTAGGGCACAGAGCAGGTTTTAGTAAAGATCTGCTGACAGCATGCTCGAGAGAGAACAGGAAATGCAGGCTCTGTTGAAGGAGGCCCAGGTGCGGCTCTCTCTTCATTGGGGCACTCATTCTAAGTCGCCAACACCTCCTCCAAGCGACACAGAGCTGGGCGAGTGAGAGGCCGAGAGGAACCAGCCACAGGCCCTACCCACAAAAACCTCAAAGGGGAGGGGATTTGAGGGGCAGGTGGGAAAACGGGTTGTGACAGTTAAAGGAGGGCATCCGACTTTGCTTTAATGAGGCGGGGAGTCAGCAGATGGGCAGATGGGGTCCTTTAGCCGAGACTTAAGGGATGTGTAGGGCAATTTTAACTGTAGTGTTTTGGACGTTTCATTTTGTTACCTGGCATCATTTCCTCTGAAAACACTCGCAGTCCCGAATGGGTTGCCCCGGGGCGGATCCTTGCTTCACTCCCCAACCCCTCTGCAAAGGGGCAGGGCCTCCCAGGAGCTCGAGTCCTGTCTGCAGCACCCAGATTTGCCCGCCAGGGGCCACTGCGCGCGGGTGACTAAGCGCGCAGGTTCCTAAACTGCAGAGAGGAGGAAGCTGATTGGCTGCGCGGCGCGGCGGGAGGGCGGAGCCTGAAAGCCGGCACGAAGTAGGGGGGCTGGGAGCGTGCCCCCGGCCCCGGCCAGGCCGTTGTCGCTTCAGGCATCCCGGGACAGCAATCGTTGTGCCGGGGGCCTCTCTGTCCAGCCCGGCTCTAGAGCTGAGGCGAGTGGAGCAGCACCGAGGCCCGGAGATCCGGGCAGGGCAGTTACTGCCGCCGTCGCCGCAGGCCTGGGTTACCTGAGCTACTGCGTGTCCGGGGCGCGCCCGCCCATACGCGGGCGGTTAGAGCGGGAGAGACTCCCGTGGGGGAAGGGGAGGCCGGGACCCGAC
The DNA here is from genome assembly GCF_029215605.1 of Mirounga angustirostris. Taxonomy (NCBI): domain Eukaryota; kingdom Metazoa; phylum Chordata; class Mammalia; order Carnivora; family Phocidae; genus Mirounga; species Mirounga angustirostris. The sequence goes on from NW_026991721.1 coordinate 57,432,163, forward strand.
CCTTGGCGCGGGAGGGGGGTCCTGGCAGACACGAGTGCGGACCCGGGCCGGGGAGAGCCCACCGCGGGCTGGGGGCACCCGGCGGCTGCCTCTAACAGGTTATTCCGGGATAAGCCCGGCTCTGGGGCGGGCCGGGCTTCGCTGGAGGCCGGGCGGCGCGGGGCGGGCCTGCAGGAGAGCACGCCCCCGCCCGCCCCGGGCCCGCCCCGCGCCGCCCGCCAGCCTGCGGGGGAGCCGCTGTCCCGGGCCTGGCCAGTGCGCGTCCGCCTGCTGAACCTGGGCACCGCCGGCCGCCTGGGCACGGGACTGGGCGGGGGCGCTGACCTCAGCCTAGGAGGCCTGGGATCCCGGAGCCGCCCGCGCCCGCGGGGACCTGCGAGTTGCACGCCCTCCCCGAGCCTGTGCTGCTCGCGGCTACTCGGCGGGGAGAGGCCAGGTGCCCCCCTCTTCCCTTCTCTTCCCTCCCTCCCCCACTCCGGTGCCCGCGGGAGATCCCGCCCGTCCGCCTCCTCCCGCAGAGGTGTAGCCCGCTGCGGAGCTGACAGCGGCCCCGCAGCCACCCTGTCCAAACTCTCCGGAAGCGGCTGGAGCAGACTCGGCGCTCAGGCCGCCGCAGCTCCAGCGGACCCACTGTTGGACCGGAGGAACCCGCCCTCCTCCCGCGCCCAAACTTGGAGCACTTGACCTTTGGCTTTGGTAGGAGGCAGGCCGGCGGGTGGCTGGACAGCTGCGGCGCCTCGAGGGCCTCTTGCCTGGGGTTCCAGGACTGTCGGCTACACTTCTGGGCTCCCGGCTTTGCTCTGGGATCCTGAGGTGTCCACATCAGGCGCATGTTGACTGAGACCTGGAGTCATGGATGTGTGCGCCCGTGTTGCCCTGTGGCTCCTCTGGGGGCTCCTCCTGCATCACGGCCAGAGCTTCAGCCATAGCCACAGCGAGAAGGCGACAGGAGCTGGCTCGGGGGCTGGTTCTGAGGAGTCCACTGCGGCAGGTAAGGCCTTGCCACGGGCTGGACTGAGGTGCCTGAGTGGGCAAGTTGAACCTTAGGTTTCTACATGTGCGGCTGATGGCACTGCCTGTTCTCAGTAGTCCAAGAAGTTCTTTCTGTTCAGGAGCCATGGCTAATGTCTGTCCCTGACGAACAACTTTCCTCCTCTCTCCCCAGGATGTCTTTTGTTGGCAGTGAGAAGGGGTTGGCCTTTCGGGCACCTTGGCCTTTCAGATCAGCAAGCCAGGACCTCTTCTCAGGACTACTTGTCTGGAAGAATGGCTTAGGCAAATGATGTCTATTGGCCATGATAAGTCTATTGCTTTTGGCCAGTTTCAGCACTTGGCAGCACAGGGGAGGTTGAGGCTACTTGGGTTGGGCAGGGAAAGTCAGGGCTGGGCCAACTCTGTTGCCCTATAGCTTGGTGTTGAGGTGTGCCTTTCTGTTCCAACAAGCGTGGGAAACTTAGTCCCTCCCTTCCCTTAGGTAATCCGCTGTCTTTTAGCTATCCCATTTGAAATATCAAGGCAGTTCTTTAGATCGAATACTATTTACCACTAGGGAGTTAAATGGCTTTTTCTTAGGTGGGTATGGTATAATTTCTGGGGCCACTTGTTGATTTATTCCATTTCTTCTGACTGATGAGGGTAGGAATTCTATGATATTTTTGATCTGTCCTGTTTTTCCTTATGCACTCATGGAGCCTTGTCAGGTATCAGGAGCCCTGGAGTTCTGTTGCAGAATGCAAAAGAAAAGAATACTTTTAAAATTCAGTTGTTTTACACAAGACTTAGAAGGAATTCAGTTTTCTTTCCCCATTTCTCTCACCCTGTCACCGTGATCTATCCAAAGCAGTGGGTTGCGGATTAGGGAGTGTTTATAGCTGAGTTCTTTATGAGGGGACTGCTCAGTGGATACCCATTGATATAGGAGGAAAAGGAAACATAGGTCATAGTGGCTGGGAGGTTTCATGGATGGATCCAGATGCTGGCTTTGATGATAGACCCTTTCTCCGAAAACCCTCTCTTTTAACTTCTTTGATTGGGCTGGGTGTACCTGAAGGGCTGAGTTGCAAGTAGGGTTGCCCTACGTACAAGCATAGCACCTAGGCTGTTATTTTGTTTTTTAATTTTTAATTTAATTTTATTTTTTTAAAAGATTTTATTTATTTATTTGACAGAGAGAGACACAGCGAGAGAGAGAGCACAAGCAGGGGGAGTGGGAGAGGGAGAAGCAGGCTTCCCGCAGAGCAGGGAGCCCGATTCAGGGCTGCATCCCAGGAGCCTGGGATCATGACCTGAGCTGAAGGCAGATGCTTAACGACTGAGCCACCCAGGCGCCCCGTAGGCTGTTATTTTGAAGATTGGTCTTTCTTGCAGATTAATCTTGTTCCTCCATATGGTATCTCCTTGGCCCCTGAAATGTAGCTCAAAGCTTGATTTTCATTGGGCTGTGAAGGGAAAGTCTACTAGGCAGATGTAGATCAAACTGTGAAGTAGACCCTAGGAACCCTAGGAACATCTCTGCTGTCTCAGTGACATTCCTGTTTATAACAGATAAAATGTCCTTTTCTCCCCCTAAAATATGAGTGCCTGACCTAAAATGAATATCTTTTTTGGGGGGGAGGAGGTGTTTTATATTTTAGACATGAGCTAAAGGGATGAAATTCTGAACTTTAGGCATTAGCTTGCTATCGAGAAGATTGTGTGTGTGTGTGTGTGTGTGTTTGTGTGGACACACCTGCCTAAGGTAAGAGGCATTCCAGCATCCCTCAGAACCACCCCATGACTTGAGCTTGTGGGGACAGCCCTCCTCACAACATATCTCAGAGACCTGGCTATGCTGACTCTATCACTTAGGCCTTGATTCCTCTCAGTTCAGAAAGTAGTTTCTGTTGTCATAATAATACTGAATCCCAGGGAGGGAAGTCTCAGAGAGAGACCCTAGGTGCTAGGCATGATTGTAGTTTGTGGGAACCTGGGGACCCCAGAACTGTTGTTCTAGGTTGTCCCCTTGGGCCTGTCTGGGACTTTGACTCAGACAGGGACTCATTTTTTTTGCAAAGAGGTGGCTTACGGACTGGGCTCTGCTAAAGGATTTGGGGAGAAGCTTCTTATGCAGCCAGGAACTCTCGTAGGCCTTACAGTCCCCATGTAGTCTTAGAACACAGGAGTTTTACTTGCCCTTAAAGCTGCCATTTCTCTAATCAGATTTGGCATACCCGGTCAATTTATATGTTCTCTATAGTTTATACTTTACAATTATACAGCTATTTTTCCTATAAAAGGCTCATAATAGCCTAGTAGAATGCATGGCAGGTGGTATTATTCCCCTTTTTATAGGTGAAGAAACTGGGTTCTGTCTTATAGGCAGGTCTTAGGTTTCTCCCATCTTCTCTGGCCCTGCCCCATTAAAGGAGTGGTAGGCAGGGCCAAGAGAATGTTACTTTCTTCCCAGTCGTTATTTAGGCAGGCCCTTGTAACTGAGCTGATGAGATCCAAGGAAAGAGCTGTCTTTTTCTTCCCTGGAGAGTCTTCTGCAGGGGCCAGAGAATTGGATTTTTTCTCTCGTTGGATGTATCTGTCCATCTTAGAGCCCTGTCCCTGCAGTGAAGGCAGGTGCTCCACTAAGAGGCCCCCTCAGTTGGGCAGTGGAGAGGCCATTCCTGTCACCTTCTGGCTCTTTGATGCCCGCACACCCAACTGTGCTAAGTCACTTTCTCAGTAAAGATCTGAGCCTGGGCGTGCTACCCTGGGGGCTGCATTTCTGAAGCTGGCCTGGAACCGATGCTTGGAACCTCCCGTAGACTCTGGGCTCATTGCTTCCAGAAACTCAAAAGGTTTTCTGCAGAATGTTTGTGGGGGATCCCAGGTGAGTCAGGTTGTGACTGCCAGTGTTGGAGATACTGAGGGCCTCTGATCAGGAACTGTGGTGTGACTCAGTATAGCCAGAACAGGGTGGAGGATAGGCATCTAGGCAGTCTGTGCACTGCAGGCTGGCTTCTCAATCAACCCCTGGTGGGAGTGGGAGGCCAGAGCCCTGTCTGCCCACCCAGCTAGTTGCTGCTGCCTCCAAGGCTATAAATGGCCTGGCCATCTTGGTGGCTATGCTAATTTTAGCTGAGGGTAGCTCCCGGAACTGGACCAGGGCCAAGGGCAGGTGGGTGGGGCTTGGCTGAGGCTAATATTGGGGCCGGGAGAGGGTCACACTAATCCTGGAGCAGCTAGGACATCATCTGCACCCAGCTTTGACAGTCACCCCTTAGCTAGGTTAATTTATTCAGCAAACCTCGAACAGTGCAGTTCATGTGCTATTTATTCAACAAATATTTGGGTGTCTGCTCTGTGGCACACACAGTATGTTTGATGGTGGGAATTTAAGGATGAATAGAACAGATAGATTCTCTGCCCTCAAGGAGGTGACAATCTCGGGGCGCCTGGGTGGCTCGGTCGTTAGGCGTCTGCCTTCGGCTCAGGTCATGATCCCGGGGTCCTGGGGTCGAGCCCCGCATCGGGCTCCTGCTCAGTGGGAAGTCTGCTTCTCCCTCTCCCACTCCCCCAGCTTGTGTTCCTTCTCTCGCTGCGTCTCTCTCTGTCAAATAAGTAAATAAAATCTTTGAAAAAAAAAAAAAGGGGGCGCCTGGGTGGCTCAGTTGGTTAAGCGACTGCCTTCAGCTCAGGTCATGATCCTGGAGTCCCTGGATCGAGTCCCGCATCGGGCTCCCTGTTTGGCGGGGAGCCTGCTTCTCCCTCTGACCCTCCCCCCTCTTATGTGCTCTCTCTCTCTCATTCTCTCTGTCTCAAATAATAAAAAATAAAATCTTTAAAAAAAAAAAAAGGAGGTTACAGTCTAGTGGAGAACTAGGAAATAAATACATAAATAAATATATTATCATGTGGTGGTGCTGCGGAAGAAAGCGTGACCAGAGCACTGTTTGGAGAATGGGAGGAGGACAGAGATCCAGCTGAAGGAGCAACTCAGTGCCTAGGAAGACATTAATTAACAGCAGCAATAATAGCAACTAACATTTGTTAGTGCTTAGTGTGTGGCAGGCACTGTTCCAAACATTTTATTTCACTTAATTCTTACAATCATCCGGTGTGCTGAGTATTAGTCCTGTTTTATATTGGAGGAAATGGAATCAAAGAGAGGTTAAGAAACTTGCCCAAGGTTGTACAGCAAGTAGGGAGTAGAGTTAGAATTTGAACCCAGGCAGCCTGACTCTTCTCCCTGCATCCACCTCAGCCCTTAGGGTATAGACTCACTCACAGCTTTGGGATCCACGCTGTGATAGAGGTATTGTATACACACACACAAGGCTGTGGGCAGCCCAGAGGAGCAAGTGACTAACACTGCCTGGGAGAGCTGGGGGAGGCATTTCAGTTTCCCCCATAATTTTTTTCTCAGATCTTGGGAGGTAGAAAGTGGTTGCCTAATTCAGAAGTTAAGAGGTGGAAACATCAGTTAGTTCAACCCACTTATTTTTACAAATGAGGAAACTGACATCCAGAGAAGCATCAAATACAAGTTCCACAGTGGGTTATTGGTGGAGCTAGACAAAGACAATTGAGTCAAGGACCCTGACTTAATTGGTTATTCAATCCACAATGAGTGCTTACTGCTTGCTTTGTGCTATGGAAGAGACTTAGGGCTACCAAAGAAGTCTAAGTCTAGGGGCAGGGGGTATGCTACTATTAAATGTAGCATAATGCACAGGCTTAATGAAGCATAAAACCAGGCAGTGTAGACAGTGTAGCCTGAGGATTAAGAGAGCTGTGTGTGGGTTGGGCTCAGCTGAGGTGGCTAGGGAGGACTTCCTGGAAGGAGGAGTTGGGTAGAGGCAGAGGGGAACCAGGAGGGAGTGGTGGTCTGACTTGGGGAAGGCTGCAGGAACGGGCATTGTAGATGCCTGGGTCTCCAGTGTGAGTACATGGAGTCTCACTGTTTGGTGGCTGAACAATAACTGGGCAGAGTTGCTTCATACTTGGCCGGCTACCTCGCATGAGAGCCTGTAGACAGGAAGATTGCAGTCATATGTGATCTAGGGGCAGGTCTAAGAACTACCAGAATCTTGAAGTAATGATAAATGTAAATAATATTTTGAGATATGTGCAAGTGTAATGTGGTGTGAAAATATCATTTCTTTTGGTGACAAAATCATAGGTATGCTACTAATACTGTGGTTGGTTGCCCATAAGATATAATTGAAGGAAATGTTACCTTTCAGTAAAAGAATATTGGAAATAGGGATGTAATTTCTTTCCCATCCAAACTCACAGGCCCTTCTGAATTCTATCTATGGGCTCCTCCGGAATGTGGGGCCTTCATGTTAAGAACTCCTGTTCTTTGGCAAGGAAGGGATGAGGTCTTGTTGAGGGAAATGGTTTCCTCGGGCGCCCTAGGACTTGGATTTGAGCACCAAGGGGCCTCTCATTTCCTGCTGAGTAACTTTGAGATACATTGCTTAATGACTTCATGGGCATGCTGTGGTACAGTTCCCTTTGTGGGAAATGATACTCCAGGAAACAAGCAGCTCTGGCTATCAGACTTTTAGGGAGAGAAGTCTGGGCTTCCAACAGAGCTTTTCTTTTCTTTTCCTTTTTTTTTTTTTTTTTGTTGTTTTTTTGTTACTGCTGATAAAATATATGAAATATTTAAGATATACAGCAAGGTATAAAAAATAATGCATTGAATACCATGTGCCCAGGACACAGTTTAAGAAATAAAATAATAACAATACAGAGCTTTCTTTATTACCCCAGGACACTTTGTATAAATTTCTAATGTAACACATAACAACACATTGTGTATATGTTTGCTCTCTTCCAAGTGTAAGCTCTGTGGAAGAAGGGAGGAGGGGTTGTACTTTATTTATCTCTGTTTTTATTGTGCCTAGCCTAAAACCTATGTTAAAGTTTGTTGGAAAAGGTGGAATCAGGGCCTATTTGGATGGATCATATTTTTTCTCTTCCTTTCAAACCATCTCATATGTTTTGCTACACATTCTGGGCTTTTCCTCAACCCGTGGATGTGCTGCTCATACAGGGTACTTGATATTTTCATCCACGCTCAGAACTGTTTATTCTTTTTCTTTTTTAAAAAAGATTTTATTTACTCATTTGAGAGAGAGAGACAGAGAGAGAGAGAGTACAAGCTGGGGGCAGAGGGAGAGGGAGAAGCAGGCCCCCCGCTGAGCAGTGAGCCCAGTGCTGGGGTGGAGGGGGCTGCATCCCAGGACCCTGGGACCATGACCTGAGCCGAAGGTGGACGCTCAACTGACTGAGCCACCCAGGCGCCCCTGTTTATTCTTTTTCAGTCTATTTTATTTTATCCTCAACTTTGGAATTAGGTGGGACTGTTTTTATTATTATGGCCTTTTTCAAAGTGACAAATTTGCAGCTGAGAAATTTGTGTTTTTGCTCCCATAGCTAAAAAGTGGCAGGATCAGAACTATGCCTCTGGGGATCTGTGTTCCAAGCCATAGCTGTTTTTATCAGAACATATTACCTGTTGATGTGTTCCTCACGGATCTGGCACTCAGAGCCTTTAGCCTCAGTGGTCTGGTGATAGCTGTGTTAACAGGTTGTTTGACTAGTCTAGCAATATATAACCAAGTGTGGCTGCAGAATATGGTAGAGTCCATAATCTTAGGAACCATGCTGTGCTAGTGGAGTTATCTGTGTATGTGCTTGCCTTCCTCAGCATACCATAAACTCCTCGGAGGGTAGGACAGCAAGCTCCTAGCACAAGGCTTGGCATGTACTATACTTTGTATATAATAAAGTTTGTAGAACTAAACCGAAGGGGATTTATTTTCTGATTCTGATTCTCCTGTAATTCACTAAGCACTTGGTTAGAAGTTGAAAAAATTTTCCTCGGAGAGGGTTAGGTAGTGTTGAAGAATAAACTTCACTTATTTAGAAAGTTCAGTTTTAGGGGTGCCTGGGTGGCTCAGTCGTTAAGCGTCTGCCTTCGGCTCAGGTCATGATCCCAGGGTCCTGGAATTGAGCCTCACGTTGGGCTCCCTGCTCTGTGGGAAGCCTGCTTCTCCCTCTCCCCCTCCCCCTGCTTGTGTTCCCTCTCTCGCTGTCTCTCTCTCTCTGTCAAAATAAATAAATAAATAAAATCTTAAAAAAAAATTTCACTGTTTTAGAATTTCTCACTCTTTGTTCAAAAAAAAAAAAAATCATCTAGATCAGTTTGGGTCCAATAGCTTCACTTCACTTGGAAAAACTTTGTGTAGGATTTTAAAGAAACCAGACTCTTACCTTTGCAATCCTTACCAAGAGAATGCAGTTAAGAGTAGCTGGAAGACTGTCTAATTCCACCAAGGACCCATGTGGAGCGGGGAGGAGAGGGTTGGGAAGTGAGTGGATGGGGCTGGATAGAAGCCTTGATGTAGAGTGAGATGACTGGCTTGGCTTTGCTGAAGGGTCTGAGTTGGCCACAGCCATCAGAAGTAAATATCTGGATTTAGGGGGACTTGAGAATTCCAGTTCCTTTCCTTACTAACTATGGATCTAGTGGAGGGTAAGTCACTTCATCTTTTTCAGGCTTAGTTTTTTTTTATTTGTAGAAAGGGAATCAGTAACCTTAATGGATAGGTTTGTAGTGAGGATCACATGAGATAACTTACATGGTGAGAAGGCTTTATAAACTCTCAAGTACTGCATGATTAGGGATAGTTGGGTCCTCTCAACCTTAGCTTTTGTGGGCCTGAAAAACCTCAGTCAGAATCCGAGTGTCTGCTTGTGGTACCACCTCTCTAAAGCACCTCTGAACCTGCTACAGTCCCATTGTTTAACTTGAGGTATACCCATCAAATGTGTATAGACTCTGGGTATGGTCGAGCTAGGCTTTTATTCAGGCCTTACTCTAGCCTGTAGGGAAGCTATTGATAAAATGTGGGTGCTTGTATTTGACCTTATTTCCGGTCCTTTCCCCCTTCCTTTTATTGGGTGTAACCACTTCCCTGGCCCCAGCTGCAGGCTTGAAATGGCTGACCAGATGGGCCTGGTCCCTACCTGTAATGGTGCATAACAAATTATCCCCAAACTTAGAGGCTTAAAATAATAAACATTTATTATCTTACAGTTTCTGTGGGTTAGGAATCTGGGTGCTCACTTAGCTAGGTGCCTCTGGCTCAAGGTCTCTCATGAGGTTGCATCAAGCTCTTGGGCTGGGGCTGACGGCTCGATTGCGGGCGTACGGGGGAGAGCATCTTCAAGTTAATTTATGTGGTTGTTGGCAGGCCTTGGTCCCTTGCCACCTGGGACTCTCCATTGGGCTGCCTCATGACATGGTAGTTGGCTTCCCCCAGGACAAGTGATCCAAGAGGGAGTGCCCAAGCTATAGTCTTTTTATTGCTTAATCTCACAATTGATACGCCACAACTTCTGCCATATTCTGTTTGTTAGAAGCAAGTCAGTAAGTCTGGCCCATACTCAAGGTGAAGGCCTTAAACAAGGGCATGAACACCAGCAGGGTGGGGATCACTGGGGGCCTTGGTATCACCCTGTGGTATCACCCTAGGGCCATGATACATTTACCCTGCCTGTGGTAAAAAGAAGATGCCTATGGTGTCACCCCAGGGCCATGATCTTGGGAACAATGGCTTCTAGGTGCTGTGCCCTCTCAGCTTTTCTTTAACTTCCTTTACTTGCCTCCTAGAGTTTTGTGGAGTCTCTCTGTACTCCCTTTGGTATCATGTCCTCTTGGTTCATGCATGACTTCATTGCTTTGACATGTAGATTGGCATGGCCCCTCCCTCTATATTCCTCCTGTATCTTAGGCCCAATCCTAAAGTAGCTTTTTATCCTACGTTCTAGTGTTGTCTTGCAACTGCTCAGCTTGGTACCTTCAGTTCTGAAGCCCATTGTGCATCTACTGACCTTGGCGTCTTTAGTGCCCCAACTTGGCCTCAGAGAGCTAGACTTATAAGTGGCATTGAATTGGGACTTATACATTGACAGATGAAAAACTTACTACGACCTTTTAGGTCATTGGTGTTAGGTGCTAGGACTTAATGTCTTAGTATGTCAAAGCTCAAGGGCTTTTAAGGACCATCTCTTCCAAACTCCTCATTTTACATATCAGAGTATCGAAATTTGCCCAGTGTTTTAGCTAGAATCTCATTTTGTCTGATTCTCATTCACATGCTATTTCCGCTCTGTTGTGGAGTCTTTCTACCCTAACACAGCCAGTGTAGATTGTTAGGGGATATGAGACCTATACAGAGGAGAACTAGAAAGTGGCTCACAATACTGTATCATGTTCACAGAAATTGGACTGGGCAGAATTGGGAGTACACAAAGTCAGCATCAAGCACTGCTTCTGAGGAGTTTCCCGCACAGCTGGAGAGCTTTCATATCAGGCACAGTAAAGGGAGCCCAGTGGTGTCTGTGGCTTATGGTGACTAATACGTATCTGCAGTCTGTACCACTCCCTTGGCATTTCAGTTCAGAGCACGGAGGGATCTCTGTCTCTTGGGATGTATGGAGCAGGCTCCCTGAAGGAGGAGTGTCCAAGCGCTGTACTGCGTCTCTCACTGTTGTTTGGCTCAGCTGCTTGCATTATGTATGGACTTCGGGCCTCCCCAGGCAGGTTACATGTGTCTAAAACTTCTGGCCCCCTGGAAAGTGCCAAGGGGAAGAAGCTCTTTGGGCCCCGAGAATTTGACAAAGTCTCGCCTGTGTTGGCATAGCTTGATGGGGCAGGTGGATCTGCAGAAGGAAGGCTACGGCCCTGTCGTGTTTGTCGGAGTGGAACAGATTTATGTCATGACAGACCTGCAAAGAGAAACCTGAAATGAGCCAGCAGCCTCGTACTTTTGTCTTCCGCTGGGGAGCTTGGGACAAAGATGGTGCAGCCTCTAAAATCCCTCGATGGGTGGTGGTTTCCTTCCCGACCCAAGCTTCTGGTCCCGGACCACTTTGCCTACTTTATCTTCCTGTGTTCCTCTCTCTGGATCTTGGCCCAGCAACACTTTTTTCTTTATCCTGGTCTGCAGAACATACCTCACACTGCTTCTCTTTTTTTTTTTTTAAAGATTTTATTTATTTATTTGACAGAGAGACAGCGAGAGCAGGAACACAAGCAGGGGGAGTGGGAGAGGGAGAAGCAGGCTTCCTGCCGAGCAGGGAGCCCGATGTGGGACTCGATCCCAGGACCCTGGGATCATGACCTGAGCCGAAGGCAGACGCTTAACGACTGAGCCACCCAGGCGCCCCACACTGCTTCTCTTTTGCCTTTACTTACGTCATTGTACTCTCCTCCCAGAATGCCCTCCCTTCTCCTCCTTTCTTCCTACCTAACCCCTCAGTCCTCTGGGAAGTGTTCCCTGACATCAATACTAGCCACGAGTTCCCTCTCATCTCTGATCAAGCTCTGGTGGCACTTGCTGTCTGCACTACTCTATGCACTTCACACCCTGCTCATACCTCTTAAAGCAAGAGATAGCCTGCTCTAGAATCAAGAGCCCTGCGCCCTGGCTGAAGTCTTTACCGGCTATAGGGCCCAAACTACGGTGTTCTCACTTGAAAAATGGGGTTAAAAGAGTTAATTTATATGAAAGTGTTGTATAGATTTTAAAGCCATTTTTGTTGTTGTTGTTGTTTCCGATTTTGTTTTGTTTCGTTTGTTTTGTTGACGATAGTACGTATCCTTGGTGTGTCTCACAGTGCTGGTCAGAAAGTATGTGCTCAGTAGATATTTGTTGAATGAATGAATGGATAGCAAAGAGTGGATCTTTGGCTTGAGTAGGCATGAAGGGAGAGTGCCGGGTAAATCGGCACCAGTTCCTGTGAAAAGCTTAGACAAGAGTGCTCCGAGATTAGGGGTAGGATTCACGTGGTGGGTTTTCTGAGGAGCTCTGTGAGCGTTATTTTTCTGCTGACTCTACTTCGTCCCTATTTGTTTTTTTTTTATAAAGATTTTATTTATTTATTTGAGAGAGAGAGCACAAGAGGGGGGAGCGGGAGAGGGAGAAGCAGACTCCCCGCCGAGCAGGGAGCCCGATGCGGGACTCGATCCCGGGACTCCAGGATCATGACCTGAGCCGAAGGCAGTCGCTCAACCAACTGAGCCACGCAGGCGCCCCTACTTCGTCCCTATTTGTTGAGGACCTACCAAAGCTGTGCTCGACGACAGTTATTAGTTACACCGGGGGATGCTTTGGCCCTGCCTCTGGCCAACAGTTTCTGTTTGCCTCAGCAACGGCTACCTGAGCAGGTGGCCGCAGCTGGACTATGCTCCGAGGGGCCCGACATGAGACCTGCGGACAAGCCTTCCTTGGGTCCCGCTGTCCCTGTCTTTGGTTCCGTGGTCCACGGGGGTTTACCTCAGGTCAAACTTGAGGCAGCCAAATGAACACAATACACTTTAACTGCTTTTCTTAGCCTGGCTTGTGGGATGGAGGAGGGAGTCTTCTTTCCTGCTGGGCTGGTTGTGCAGCAGGGAGGTAGGATAGGCTGGTGAAGATCACTGGCTTTTAAAATGTTATCTCTGATCCTGGAACTCCCTGGACCTCAGAGAACTCCAGCCTGAGCGGACATCACAGCAGCTTTCTTCCTCCAGGGCACTGGGGAAAGGGCCCCTAGGGAGCCTTGGTGGAGGAGGCAGAGGTTTGAGAGAGTCAGCCGTGTGGCCGGCAAGGCCCAGCGAGGACAGGTCTGTCCCTTTCCTCTGTTGGCCACATCTCCAGAGCTCCTGGCTGCCTTGTATGGAGTTCTGGCCTAGGTAATGACCAGAAATCTCTCTGGCAGGCAGGCTTCCAAATCTCATATGCTTCTAATTCTCTCCAGGGTGATTTCAGTAGCTCTGCTCCTGTTTGGCCTCTCTGGGTTATCTCAGGCCTCTCAGGAAGCTCTCAGAACTCTCATCACTACAGTGTATGTTAAAACAAATGTGTCCATGTTTGCCAAGTTCCCAGAGCCAGCATCTAAAATGTAGTGGCCAGGGGAGACGGGTGCCCTGTATGATACATGCACAGGTTAGAAAGCAGTGTGTGCGTGTGTGTGCACGTGTGTGTGTGTCCGTGTGTGTGTGTGTGTGCGCGCGTGCTTGTACGTTGCTGGGTAGCCAAACTCCTGGAGGTCTTGTTTCAAGTAATTTCTGCTGAAAAGGGCGAAGTTCACAGGAACTCACCCTTCCTATCGCTAAAGAGATAAATACGTAATTAAGACAACTCAAATAACTTCAAAGATAAGAATGATGATGGTAGCTACTATTCATTGAGGACCTGTTATGTTCTAGGCACTGGGCTAGGTGCTTTACATCTGTATAATAACGCCTAAGGGTGAATATTTTTTTCATTTTGTAGACGGGGATACTGTAATTCTGAGAATTTAAGTGATTTTCCCAAGGTTATTAAGCCAGGATTTGAATTTAGGTTTATCTGACCCAAAGGCCAGTGATGTTTCTATTTTAGTTTAATAATTTGTGGGGAGGGGAAGAAACAGCTATATGAATTTAGGTAGAGATGTGCATTTGGTTTAAAAAGTGTACAGCTTATCAGACTGTTAGTGGTATTAGTTTTTTGTGTCACCTAAGTGGCTTGGAAGAACCGGGATTAGGAATTTGGGATGGGGGAGGGAATGAGAGGGTGTATTTCAGTTATAAATTCTGAATGGGACTATCACAGTGGTGGAGTATATAGCTACAGAGTGGTGTGTATTCAGTTTATGTCTTCCAAAACTAGCATTATGGTTGAACTCTTTTGGATATAAGCTTTGGGACAGAGTCTGTATCTTTGTAGTGTTCTTTACTTCTTCGGTCAACATTTAACATGTATATTATATGACAGTTCCTGCCCAGTAGAAGTACTGTGTATAATAACTGGGAACCAGTGCAGATGTGCACTGACTTTTTTCTTTATTATAATAAGAGCTCCTATTTATTGAGTACCTACTCTAAACTAGGACTGGGCTAGTTTACTGTTACTACTACTCTGTACTACTTTCATGTACATGATCTTGTATAATCCTCAACAGTGGGTCTCCCATTTGCTAGTTTATTGTGCAAGGTGATCTAGGTTTAGTGCCCTATGAATGATACTGATGGTCCTTTTGGAAAATGAGATCAGGGAAGCTTTGTGGAAGAGGTGGCAGCTTAGTGGCTCTTCAGGTACTTCAGGCAGAAATGTAAGGTAGGTTGAGGCAAGCATTCCAGCCAGAGGAAATGTCGTGAGTGAAGGCATGGAGTGGAAAAAAGTAGTCTCTAGGAGACATCAGTTAGTCCAGATTGGCTGGAGAGTAGCATCTATGAAGGAGAGTACTATAAAATAAGGCAGAAAAGATTGAGGAAGGATCAGGGAAGGCCTCAATGCCAGGCTAGAGAATTTAGACTTGAGTTTGTAGGCAATAAGTCATTTGTGCCTCCAAGGAAGGGTCATGACCTGAGTTTTGCTTTAGGGAGATTTAGGGAGATTAATCTCAGAGTGTATATACAATGCATTGGTTGGGGTGAGGGTGGAGGTAGGGAGCCAAGGTAGGAGACTTTGCAGTTGTTCACGAGCAGAGATTAGGGTCTTCATTGTGGCTGTAGAATCAATAGGACTTATAGTTTAAGGGTAGGAAGGAAAGAGAAGAGTCAGAGGTACGCCCATGTTTTGAGTATGGGTAATGAGGAGCCTGGTGGTGCCATTAACAGAAAATATATGACAGTTAGAAGGAGGGTCAGTGCTAGGCAGTGATGCGTGGAGGGGTAGTTGACTTTATTTGAAGTGCTGGGCAAGGGGCTACATTTCACAGTACTCCAGGAACCAAAGACTTCTCTTCTCCACACTTCTTTCAGATCTCTCCATTTTATAGATGAGCTTTCAGGTGCCTAAAGAAATGAAATGATTTGTGCAATGGATGGATTCCAAGTCTGAGACTCCAAGTTTCTTGTTTTTTAGCTATTAAGCTTTCTAACAAAGCTGGGTCTTCATTGTAGGAAAATCAGTCTTGGAGATGGAAAAACCTGGGTTCAACTCCAGCCTTTGCCGTTTTCTGTTTGTAAAATCTTTTTTTTTTTTTTTAAAGATTTTATTTATTTATTTGAGAGCGAGCAAGAGAGAGGATGAGAGAGAGAACACGAGAGGGGGTAGGGTCAGAGGGAGAAGCAGACTCCCTGCTGAGCAGGGAGCCCGATGTGGGACTCGATCCTGGGACTCCGGGATCATGACCTGAGCCGAAGGCAGTTGCTTAACCAACTGAGCCACCCAGGCGCCCTGTTTATAAAACCTTGAACGGGCTCCCTTTTCTCTCTGAGCCCTAGTTTCCAAGTTTGAAAAAAAAAAAAAAAAAAAAGGAATATTAATCTCTACCTTATGAAGGCAATGGAAGATAATATACTTTGTAAAACTCTTAAGTGCTGTGTGAGGGTATTATCTCAGGATTACGGCTTGAGGTAGAGCCAATATATATAGTGAGTATTTTGGCCAAATAAGAGCAGACTTAAACTTACAGTTTTTCATGGGAGGTCTTCTTTCACTTTAGGCTGTCCTAGACTACTCACCTGCATTTGGGGCTTTCTGGTCTGGGAACATGCCAAGTTTTTCATGGTTACACATCTCTACTT
Organism: Mirounga angustirostris; assembly: GCF_029215605.1. Classification (NCBI taxonomy): domain Eukaryota; kingdom Metazoa; phylum Chordata; class Mammalia; order Carnivora; family Phocidae; genus Mirounga; species Mirounga angustirostris. The sequence continues at coordinate 57,447,710 of NW_026991721.1, forward strand.
TTCCAGTGGGAAATGGGGTTACTGAAGGAACACCAAGCGATCCTATCCTATCAGCTGTTCTTGGCCTGAGAGATGAGTACTATCCCCTTCCCCCCAGGGTCTTCTGCCAACCTTTTGCAGGCTCAAGGTGTTGGGGCAGAGTGATAGCTGAATTTTAGGCTATGCTTTGGAGGAGACTCCTGCTAGACCAGGTGAGCCCTGGCTTGGAGCAGAGGTACCTACTAGGGTATAGCTGCTGGTCAAAGCTGGTGCTTGGAGTCCTCTTGAGGGCATCTCTTCGGTTTAGTACACAAGTTCCCGAGTCCTCTTGAGAAGTGGGAGTAGGCTGCTTGTGTTTTGTCAGGTCTGTGGTTACACAGCTGCCTGTCATGGAAGTGGGCCTGAAACTGGCCATCTTGTCGGATGTCTTGTCACACACCCTCCGAGACAGTAGAGGGGGATTGCAAGATTTTCTAATAAAACAGCTGCTGCTTGTTTTGTAGCTTTTGTCTTAAAGCATTTTCCTTTCACTTATTTCCCTTGAACCTTTATTTCTTTTTTTCCTCTCTTCCTAGCTTGGTTCTCTTGAGTCTTCATAGTTTTCTTTATGGAATAGGTACTTTAATAAAAAAGAACACTAGGCTAGGAATTGAGTAGACGTAGTTAACATGGGTGGTGATACTCTTGACGTTTCTGGGCCTTTGTTTCCCCCATTCCAGGTATTTTGGGGATAATAGAACTTACCTCACAAGGTTGATATGTACAGATCTTATGAAATAATGTGACAGGTGTTTAGTCTTATACACATATGAGTAATTTATGATTAGTTTTCCTTTAAATTGTCTGGTCCTCTATATAATTCCCTGGTTCATCCCTTCTCCTTACTACCCTTTGTCCCCTGGGTTCTCACTTTTCTTTATAACCTTGCTTTTTCACTTTCAGTGACAACAAGTTGCAAGGGAGAGGGCCTGAGCCTTTGGGAAATATAAAGGTTGTTGGCTTTCGAGTGTAGTAGCTTATCATTAACTTGGACAAGACACTTTACCCCTTCGTGCCTCAATTTTCATATTTGCCTGCTGGTTTACCATGTAGCTCTATTCTTTTGAGTTTTGAAGTTATTTCCATTTTGGAGCATCTCCCTTTAAAATACAAGCATTACTGGGGTGAGGTTACCCCAGAACTGAGAATCAAAACTAGCCTTTGCTAGCTTTTCGGGTGTGGATCAGCTAGGGGATAGCCACTGGGAAAATGGTTCACAGTGGGACACTGGGGTGGAGGAATGGAGCCTGGCAAGGCAAGGTTTAGTTTACTGATGCTGGAAGGGTGTCAGGGCCTCAGGGCATACTTGATAGGCCTCTCTCACAGCCCACATCCAACGGTTCTTCCTGAGCTGAGCTAGGGCCTGTACTCTCCACCAGGAGTTAGAGCTTGGTGAGGCCTGATTCCCCCAAGAATTCAGTGATGAAAATTAGGGCACTTGAGCAGATCTAATTGGCTGAACTGTGTGAAGGGCAGAGGCTTTCCCCGGGGGCTCCTTTTAATCTCCTGTGGTTATAGACTTTTGAGGTTGGACTAATTAAAATGTTGGCACCTGGACTCAATACCTTTCTTTGCACTAGGTCCTGCTCCCGCCTCCTGTAGTACCAGAAGTTGGCACAGGGCTGTCTTTGCGGGGAGCTGAGGAGTGGGTTTCTATCTCCTCATCTAACTAAATGCACAATGATGTGGTATTTGTCCAGAATGGGTTGCCACATGTCTCATGGTGGAGAGAGATAGAGGCTGAGACCTGGGTCTGGATATGCCTGGATTTGCTATTCTCTAGACTCCTGAGATGCCCTTTGAGGTTGATTCTCTGTTCTATTAACCCCCAAAGGGCTTTGCTCTGTTAGCTGGAAAGTAATTTCCCCTGCTTTGGAGCATTCCTCCCTGGTGTGTGTTTCGGTTCTAACCAGAAAAAGGGAGAAGGAAAGGGTGTTTATTAATTCCTACCATGTTCCAAGTTGGGGCTAGTGTTTTACACAGCTGTCTTTTGAGATGTGTATCATGCCCATTTTACAGATGAGGAAATACTTGTGAAAGGAAAATAATTCGCCTGATTGTCATTATAGCCTTAAGCAACCGAACCAGAATTCAAATGCGGGTCTCTCCCAAAGCCTCTTGTTACCTTCCTGAAGTAGTACAATGATTTCATATCCTCCTATCCTTCCACGCTGAGATAATTTCCTACCTCTTCTTCAGTTTCTACAGCCAGAATTATTTTCTTGGCCTGCATTTCCAGAGCCTTCTGCCCGTCTCTCTAATCTGGCTGATATTCATGAGGCATGGATCTGCACTCCCCCTCGCCCCCCTTCCCATTTGACTACTACCACTCCTGCAAGGGGTGGCACTCAGGATGTGTTTGTTAAAGAACCAAATGAAGTTATAGTGTTAGAATTTCAGGCATCATGACACACTGGTAAAGGGAAGGGTGTTGGGCAGTATTGGCTAGCTCTCTGAATCAAGCCAAGCCTGGGTCTTGATTTGCTCAGAGTGTGCTGTGTTATACCAGAGGCAATAGGGTCTTTTTTATAGGATGCCTTTTGGGTTCCTGGGGAGCAGGCCTCTGTTCCTCTAGGTCTTTTGCTTTGGCATCTGGCTTTAGAGTCTGTTTCTTTCTTGAAGTTTCCTTGTAATTAGTAAAGTTAGAACAATGCTACCTGGAGTAAGAATGGTGGTGACAGAGCCCTCAGCCTGGCCTTGGTTGCTGGAATATACCTGTTGACTGTGGGGAGGTGGGAGTGGGGGATAGAGATGCGGGGTTGGGCTTTTTTTTTGCAAAGAACATGCTGAGTCATTAACCTGGAATTGAAGCTTAAACTTTCTGCAACCTTTACCTAATGGTGTGTGCCACTTCAGAAGCTAAAATCTTTCCTGAAGAAGGCAAGTCTGTAAATGGATTTTCATAAGTTGAATTATTTTTCTCACTGACTTGAAAAAATTATAAAAGTATTTTCAGGCCCTTTTCTATACATATAGCATATACGCTTAGTGTTACACATCAAAAGTTCTTTTGGGGGGCGCCTGGGTGGCTCGGTCGTTAAGCGTCTGCCTTCAGCTCAGGTCATGATCCCAGGGTCCTGGGATCGAGCCCCGCATCGGGCGGGCTCCCTGCTTGGTGGGAAACCTGCTTCTCCCTCCCCCACTCCCCCTGCTTGTGTTCCCTCTCTTGCTATGTCTCTCCCTCTCTGTCAAATAAATAAAATCTTTAAAAAAAAAAGTTCTTTTCTTTTGGGAATAAATGGCAAATTAGAATATGAAAAATACAGTTAAAACACCTTTAAGGGGAAAAGTAACAATATTAATAACAATCAAAGTAAATACCACATTAGGATAAAACACAGTGGTTTTGTTTATTTGTTCTGTTTTGATGCTATGGGAAACCTGAAAAGCTTATTCAAACAGAATGGTCTAGATAGTGACATGATACCCTTTTGTTTTGTCTAATATTGAGAATAGATTATGAGATGTTCTTAGGAGAAGGGGAGGAGAATGCACTCAGGACCAGGAAGAACTGTGCTTTAGCTCAGATGCAGTACTCAATTGTGTAGAAGGACACAAGAAACTAGTAACTAAACTTTCTGGTGTCTGTTTCCGTGTTAAATGGGAACAATACCTACCTTATTAAAATTTATGAGGACTAAAGAAGATCACGTATGGAAAGTGTTTTGTAAACTCTGAAGTATACTGGCGTCATGCTCACTGGGTGACTGGAGCCATTTTATCAGTACGACAAGGAAGCTTTGCTGTAAGGTACGGCTTGCCATAGGTGGGAAGAAGGATGCAGACTCGATGAGTAAATGGTTGAATGCTGTCTGGGCAGCCTCTGAGAGGAATTCTTGTGAGGTTAGGGAAAGGACTGCATTCAGTCCTTCTATACGTACTTGTCAAGTCCTGCCTGCGAGCCCAGAAAGAAATGCGCGTATCTGCTTATTAGATGTGTGGTGTGCTGTATGTGGAGACAACTGTGTTTGGGAAGAAAGCTCCATAACGACAGGGGTTTTTGCCTTACACACTGCTGTATATTCACCCAGGGCTAGTGCTTGACATAGAGTAGGCTCTCAATAAATAATTGTGGAAAGAAAAGTTTTGGAATCAGGCAGGCTAGGCTCAGATTTGGGCTCTGCCGTTAGCAGCCCCTTTCCTGAGCAAGTTGCCTGATCTTTCTGGGGCTCCATTTCCTCATTTTTAATGGGACTAGGAGGGGTGCCTGGGTGGCTCAGTCAGTTAAGCATCTGCCTTGGGCTCCGGTCGTGATCCCAGGGTCTTGGGATCGAGTTCCATGTCGGACTCCCTGCTCAGCGGGGAGTCTGCTTCTCCCTCTGCCCCTCCCCCTGCTCGTGCTCTCTCTCTCTCTGACAAATAAATGAAATCTTAATAAATAAATAAATAAATAAATAAATAAATGGGACTAGGATTAGCTATCATACAGGATTATTGGGAGGATTAAAAGCATTTAAAAGTTTGGGGTGCCTGGGTGGCTCAGTCGGTTGAGCTTCTGACTCTTGATTTCCGCTTGGGTTGTGATCTCAGGGTCCTGGGATTGAGCCCTGTCTTTGCAAGGGCAGGCTCTGGGCTCAGCAGGGAGTCTGCTTGAGGATTCTCTCAATTCTCCCTCTGCCTCCCCCCCATAAATAAATCTTAAAAAAAAAACAAACCATTTAAACGTTTAACAACTTTTGTAGGAGTCCTAATAAGTGTTTTATGAAATATCGTTTCCCCTTTCTTTTTTCCTTCCCGATTTGCAAAATGGGATGGAAGCAGAGGGAAAAGCACATCGGTGCAGGCTTGGGCAAGCCTAGCTAGTGGTTTCACGGGTTTGATCTGACCATGTCTTCCTTAGGTATAAGATTAGAGTTATCGGTATTATTTCTTCACAAAAAGAATTCCCTGCAAGGGTGTCGTCATTACTATGCTTTGCTTCTCTGCATCTCCCATGGTCTTGGTGGAAGGGCTGGCTCTTGTCTTTCAAGGCAAGGTAGCTTTTGCACTGCAGGTTTGTGCAGAGGTTGTTTCCAGAAAAAGCAGCTTCCACTGGAGAGTCTGGACTCACCTGATTTGGATTAGGCTTTTATAGCCAGCCATCACTTCCTCCACCAGGCCCTCCCTTAGTAATTGTTAGTTATAGCTTTGAAAACGTGTACTCAGCTTGACTTCTGTTCTGGATCAGTTGTAAATTCTCCCTGGACTTGAAGCAGAATGTGTTTGCTCGGGTTAATCAGGTATTTATGAGTTGACCTTTCCTAGTGAAAACCTAATTTTTTCCTCATGCCTGAGTGACTCCAGCAGGCTGAGGGCCTTGTTCTCAGACATTCCCGGAACCTCTGGAAGTCGCCACAGGTTTGCCTGCCCTTGCCTGCAAGGCCTGTGGGATCTGTCTGCCCCTCGGTCAGGGCGCCCAGTACCTTTCCCTTTTCTCCTATGGAAAGACACTGGAAATACCACTCTCCTGTCTTTTATCATCATTTTAGACGTCAGGGCTTTCTCTTCTGGTTAAGTTTCACAGGAGGAATTGTCAGACCGTCAGGTAGAAAGGGCTTCTTGCTTGCAAACTGAAGCCACTTGGCAAGAAGTGGGTAAAGAACGTGTTCCCTGATGGGAGTGGTCAGGCCCTGGGTAAGTTAGTTGGGGGGTTAAATGGGCCTGCTGACTTCTAGAGTCAGCAAGTGCCCTAGCTGTGTCCTCAGTGCCCTCCTTGGGGGCTGAGCATTGTCAAAAGGGAGATCTCAAATATGGGCCGTGGAAAAGGGAAAGGGAGGAGGGTTAAGGAAAGGAGATAAGGAAAGAAAAGAGAACTTTGCTGAGCTGTTGCCTCGTGCTAGGTACTTCCTTTCATCTTCACAACAACCTTGTGAAGTTTACCAGTGATGAAACTGAAGCCCAGAGAAGTTAAGCAACTTTCCCAAGGTCACAGAGCTGGTGAATGATAATGGTAATAGTTATCTGTTGTATGTTGAGAAGGCACCTACCAAGTTTCTTTTTTTAACGTGCTTTATATAATTTAGTACTCACCACCAGCCTATGAAAGATTGTTATTATTTCTGTACTGCAAATGAGGAAAGTGGGAATTAGAGAGTTTTGGTTACTCCATGAAGGTCACTGATGTAGCAATAGCAGTGCAGGGATTTGAATCCAGAGTCCTGTGATTGTAAAGCTTGTTCCGTGATGTTCATGTCACTGCAGACAGAAGAGCTAGGATTCAAATGCAGTCATGAGAGCAAGGTTCACGTCTTTCTCCGTCTTGGTATCCCCCTAACCTCTGATAGTGCCTACCACATTGTTAGTGCGCAGTATGTGTTTGCTGTGAAATCCAGCTCTGCTCTCCCCTGTTGCTCCCTGTTGCCAACTGCATCTGGCCCCAGCCCCTTGGCCTGACGGTCTTCTCTCCACAGTCTACGCACTGTGGCCTCCCTGCCCTCCCAACACACAGCATTTGATCTAGCACCGTTAGCCTCCTGCTACTTCATCCCCTTCCCGCTGGCTACACATTTCTGCTGCCATCATCCTCTAGTCCTGTCCGTTCTTTTCTATGCAGTTTCTCTGACTGATCCCAGAGATTCCCCTTTCGAGACTATAATCTTCCAGGTCTGTATCATATAATTTGGTACCTAATTATCTACTATTTCACCTTCTAATTGTTTCATGGACATTAATCTTCTCTCCAGCCAGCTGGTGGTAGTCATATCATAATGACCCCACAGTTACTTTGTGCTTTGCCCTTTACAAAGCCCTCTCCTGTTCAAGATGAGTCTTTCTGTTCATCATACCCATAGCAAACCTATGAGACCTGGTAGGGGATGATTATTTCTGTACTATAGCAGAGAAAACAAATACAAAGAAGGCAGGCAAACTTCTCAAGGTCATATAACCACTTGGGGACAGAACTAGACTAGGTCTCAGGTCTATTGCTTTCTGGCTTCATGTGTTGTTTGCCATGCCTTCCACATGAGTATTTGTCCCTGGCATTTCCTAGAACCCTGCCTTCGAGGGCCATCTGAGGCAGAACATCTACATTCAGGAGGCTTGATTGGTGACTTGGGGAGTGGTGGGGGAGCCCGGATAGCCATCTCAGGTACGTCTCAGAGGTGTCAGTGCTCCGGGTTGCTACTGCCTGAGAGAGGTTCTGGCCCTGCAGCTTCCAGGATTAATGTTCACCTGACAGGCACTGGCTTATTTTGAGTGGTCAGAGCATTCTCCCATAGACATCCAGGAAATAGGGCAGGATGTGTGGTGCTGGACAATTTCGTGGTGTGGCAGTGGCCTGAGCTTGGGGAGCAGGCAGACTAGACCTTAAAATCTGGTTTTGCTGTTGTTTATTAGCCACATGACCCTGGAGAAATCATGAATCTGTATGAGCCTTAGGGCTATTGTGAGAATGTATTTAAGGGCCACATGATGGCCCTTAAAGAAAGGAAGTATCTGTAAGTATAAGGCATGAGGAGCCTGAGGAAGACATGCCGGTGACCCTTGCAGGTTATTCCCTGTGGGTTGGGTTGCAGACATCAGTGATGATATGCTGCACTGGGGCCTTTTGGTTGATGGATCAGAACTTGAATGTGGGGCCCGATGTCTCTAGTCTCTACTGCCTACTTTGGGCAATGAAAACAGCTCGTGCACAGCTGATGGATGGCTTCAGAGTCAAACTTTGGGAGTAAAATCTTTGTTTTCCTGAAAGACTTGGGCATTAGAATTGTTGCTTCTGAAAAATCAAGAACATAGTTTTTTTTTTTTTAAGATTTTATTTATTTGAGAGAGAGAGAAAGCATGTGAGAGAGCGAGCACAAGCAGGGGGAGGGGGAAGGGGGAGTGGGAAGGGTGAGGGGCAGAGGGAGAAACATGTTCTCCGCCAAGCAGGGAGCCTGATGTGGGGCTCGATCCCAGGACCCTGGGATCATGACCTGAGCCGAAGGCAGACACCTAACCAAATGAGCCACCCAGGCGCCCAAGAACACAGTTGTTATTGAGAGATTTCAGTGATTTCTGAAATCAGATATTGCTCCGAAGCTATTTTTTAAATACTTCTCTATTCTCCTTGAACCCCCATCCTGCCCCAAAAGAAAATCATTCAGATTTAGACCATTGTGTGATAGTTGTATCTTTGGTCTCTGTGGCCACCCAGCCCCCAGCTCCCTTCTCAGAGATAGCACCGCTCCAAACTGCTGCTTCCGGGGAGGCCATGCGGCACCTTTCCGTACTCTGCACCCGTGACCGGGCTGTGCTGTAAGGGAAACAACAAGGACACATAGACCCTATTCAGAAAGGAGTTTGCTTTCTCACTGGAGACTTTAGAAGGCCTGACACAGGAAATGACTAGAAAACAAGAGCAAGGGAATATAACTCATTGCTAAAATGGCAGGTTTGGATGCATTGGGATGTGAGGGCAGGCTTTGTGGAAAGGCAGGAAGAAGCTCGATGGGAAAACATCAGTAGCTTTGAGTTTTTCCTTTTAGAATATGATACCATGGGCCATTCACCTTTTTTAATTTTTTAAATGAGGTGAAATTCACATAACATAAAATTAACTATACACATGTATGACTCAATAGCATTTAGTACATTCACAATGGTGTGTAAGCAACATCTCTATCTAGTTCCAAACCATTTTTATACACCCAAGGAATCCCATACTCACTAAGCAGTTGCTCTCATTTCCCCCTCTCCTTCACCTGGTGGCAGCCAATCTGCATTCTGGCTATACGGATTTACCTATTCTGGATATTTCATCTGAACAGAATCATGATATATGTCACCTTTTGCGTCTGGCTTCTTTCGCTTAGCATAATATTCTGGAGGTTTATTTGTGTTGTAGCATGTGGCATGTAGTAGAATGAAGCTGTATTCTATTCCTTTTTATGGGTAGCTAATATTCCATTGTACGTATATACCACAATTTGTTTATTACTCCTCTGTTGGCGGACACTTGGCTGTTTCCATCTTTTGGTTGTTGTCAGTGGTGCTGCTATGAACATGCATGTACATGTAGTTGTTTGAGTACCTGTTTTCAATTCTTTGGGGGTATATACCAGGAGTAGAATTGCTGGGTCGTATGGTAATTCTATGTTTAAGTTTTTGAAGAACTGCCAAACTGTTTTCCAAAGTAGCTGCACCATTTTATACTCCCTCTATCAGTATGCAAGGGGTCCAATTTCTCTACATTCTGACATTTGTTATTTTCTGTTTTTTTGATTATAGCCATCCAAGTGGGTGTGAAGTGGTATTTCATTGTGGTTTTGATTTGCATTTGTCTGATGACTAATGATGTTGTCTTTTCCTCTGCTTCTTGGCCATTTGTACATCATCTTTGGAGAAATGTCTATTCAAGTTCTTTGTCCATTTTTTAATTGGGTTTTGTCTTTTTCTTGTTGAATTGTGCGACGGTTAATTTCATGTGGGCCGGGCTAAGGGATGCCCAGAGAGCTGATAAAACATTGTTTCTGGGTGTGTCTGTGAACATGTTTTCAGGAGAGATTAGTATGTGGGTCAGGAAACTGAGTAAAGAAGACCACTCTCACCAATACCAGTGGGCATCATCCAATCTCCTGAGGGCCTGACTAGAACAAAAAGGGGAGGAGGGTGAACTTATTCTCATTGCTTGAGCTGAGACATCCATCTTCTACTTTTGTACATCAGAGCTCCTAGTTGTCAGGCTTTAAACTTGGACTGGGACTTATACCATCACCCCACCACCTGGCCAAGGCCTCTGGACTTGCTCTGAATCACACCACCAGCTTTCCTAATTCTCTGCAGATGGCAGATGGTGGGACTTCTTGGCCTCCATAACCATGTGAGTCAATTCCTATAATAAATTTTCTCTGATATATATATATCTCTATATATCTGTATCTTTCTCTCTTTCTGTATATATAACCTATTGGTTTTGCTTCTCTGGAGAACGCTGACTGATACAAACTATAAGAATTCTTTATATATTCTGAATACCAGACATTCAAAATTTTTTAAAACATATTTTTGGGGCAAACCTTCCTAGACTTAAAAATCACTAACTTGTCGGGGCGCCTGGGTGGCTCAGTTGGTTAAGCAGCTGCCTTCAGCTCAGGTCATGATCCCAGGGTCCTGGGATCGAGCCCTGCATCGGGCTCCCTGCTCGGCGGGGAGCCTGCTTCTGCCTCTCCCTCTGCCTGCCTCTCTGCCTACTTGTTCTCTCTCTCTCTGTCAAATAAATAAATAAAATCTTAAAAAAAAAATCACTAACTTGTCTTTAAATATACCTAGATCTTTGAGGCACCTGGGTGGCTCTGTCGGTTAAGTGTCCGATTCTCCGTTTTGGCTCAGCTCATGATCTCAGGGTTATGAGATTGAGTCCCACGTTGGGCTCCGTGCTCAGCGGGGAGTCTGCTTGGGATTCTCTCTCTCTTCCTCTCCCTCTGCCCCTCCACCTCCTCCTCTCTAAAATAAATAAATGAATCTTTTAAAAAATATATATACTTACATCTTTTATGTCTCTTAGCCTATGATCAGACTTTTTCTTTTGTCTAGAATATCCTTCCCTTCTTCTGGTGGCTGAAATTATAATTGTTCTTCCAGGCTCAGGTCAAGTGTTACTCCCTCTGAGAAGCTTTATTAACCCCTTTCTCCTCCTTATTCCACTAGTTAGGTACTCTTTGCTATGAACATCTCTATAATGGTATACTTTTTTATTGTCTGCCTCAAATCACTAGGTTGTATTTCTAGAGTCAGGGATTATATTTTGATTTATTTCTGTCCTTATCATCTAGATGGCCTGGCTAGTGGATGTTAATAAATGCTGAATGAAATGAGCATAGAGTGGAATTTTGAGTGTAGACTGGAGGCTTACTTGGCAGAAATGGCGTAGAGGGGATCATTTGGGAGCTGCACCAGATTTATTCATTCATATAATAAATATTAAGACCTTACTCTGTATTAGGAACTCTGCTAGGCACTTGATATGCAAAAGATAATAAGAATCATAGTCCCTGTTGTCTTATATTTAAGTAGGAGGATAGGCAATAAACAAGTAGATGTGTAATATAATTTCACATAATAATAAGTTCTAGAGAACAAAGTTAAGCAAGACAAAGTGTTAGAGAGTGATGGGGTGCTATTTTAGGTAGGATGGTCAAGGAAAGCGTCTAATTGGATGGCCTTTTAAGTCAACTCACAGAGGTCTGGACCAAGAATCAGAAGATCTGGGTTCTTCTGTCCCTGTACCTTTGTGACTTAGCAAAATTACTTAAATTTTCAAGGTTAGGGTTTCTTTATATATAAAATGGTAGCAGGAATCCCTGCCTTGAGGTTATGGGGAGTATTGTAAAGATTCAGTGAGTTAGTGGACAGTGAAAGTGCTTTCTTAAATGGTGAGTAGCATGATGCTTGGCTCTGCCTTTTCTAAGTTAAGAGAATGAGTGAACAGTATGGGAGCTAGCCAGATGTTTTCAACACCTGGAAGGCCAAAGGTGTTGTACATGAATGTTCCCAGTAGCATTATTTATAGTCAAAAAGTGGAGACAACCCAAATGTCCATCAACTGATAAATAAACAAAATGTGAAGTATCCGTATAATGGAATATTATGCAGCCATAAAATGGAACAAAGTACTGATAGATGCTACAACAGGGATGAAGCTTGAAAAATTATGCGAAATGAAAAGACAACATATTATGTGATTCCATTTATTGAAATGTCCAGAATAGGCACATCTGTATAGACAGAAAATAGATTAGAGGTTGCCAGGGGCTAGGCGGCAGGGGTAATGGGGAGTGACTGCTAATGGGTATGGGGTTTATTTTTAGGGTGATGAAAATGTTCTGAAATTAGATCGTTGGTGATGGCTGCATTACTTTGTGAATATACTGAAAACCACTGCATTGTACCTTTAAAAGGGTGAATTGTATGGTATACAAATTATATCTCAATAAAAACAAAAATAACTTGGATTTGCTAAGAACTGTTGGTTTTAACACAGTTGTAGAAATTTATCATTTATTTTCTTTCTGATTGGAAGTCTTCCCCCAGGACTTCAGCCCACAAAGGTGAGGGCTTCCCAGTTTAGATGTGAGCCTGAACATGATTTCAGGCACGGGCCCACCAGTGAGTAGGTGGAGCAACATTGTCCTGCTTTGGTTCAAGGGACTTTTCCTGCCTTTGGCTGGATAAGTATGGATGAATCACTCCCTATAGTCTGAAGGATGTGGGATGTGAAGAATGAGCTGTCATCTCTGTTCTGATGACATCTTGAGTGTCACACAGTTGTAGATCCAAATATAGGTGCTGAACCATTTGCCCTGAATTCTTTATGGAGAACTCCCTGGGAACCAGTGGAGGATAGGGAGAAAGATAATCGAAGCTTGTGGGAGCAACCAGGTGAAACCAGGTGAGATACCAGTGACAGATATTTTTTTTCATCTTCTCACAGATGAGCTATTGAAAGCTCAAGGGAAGTTTTTTTGCTTTTTTTTTTTTTTTTCCTTTTTACTCTGTCAACACTTATTGGTGGACTCTCATGTGGCCGTTCCATTGACCACGTCCTGAAGGAGTTCCCAAACACACCTTCCTGGGTCCAGGGAATGGTTCAGCCAGGATATGCACAGAGGAGGGAGAGACGGCTATGAGCTGGGCGATGAGAGGAAGCCTGGGAAAGCCAGCCTGAACCCAGGGCTGGAGGGCAGCGTACACTTGGGACAACAGGGAGAGCAAGGCAGGATACATTCTTGTCCTTATACTTGCTGTCTTGTTAATGTACCTGCTTACTTTCACGCTACAACAAACCGGCCTTTGAGCACCTGCTTTAAGTGGAGACACAGACATTATGAGACGCTGGCCCTGCTTTGGAAGTGCGTAATGTTCTGGGGTACACAGAGCTGGAAAGAGTTGACTCTGGTGGCATATGGGTCAGGGTGTGCACCAGGCATGGGCTTGGTGTGCAAGACTGCGGACGGACTGACTCTGATTTGGGATTAGGGAAGGTTTCCCTTAGGCAGGCGTTGAGACAGGTCCTTGATAGAGGAACCAGATGGGAAAGCAGAGGTACAGAATGCTTCTTTGTCAGGTGTGGGCCTTTGATTTTTGCCCTCGGATTTGATGAAGGAATAAAGGGTCTGTGTCCGGGAATAGCGCTCTCCCTGCCGCCCCTTTAGCAGCGCTCGGCTGACTGTGGAAGGCCCTTCCCTGTCCTGCACTTGTTCCATTGCTGTTTTGGAAAGATGAAGCCCGAGAGGTGCCAGAGCTATGCCAGTTGCTATGGGGCCAGAAACAGGTGAGGCCTCTAGTCCTGCTTGAGTTAAGGAGTGAGGGGCTTGTCCTCTTCAGTCAGCTTGAGGCCTGCTTTTGCTATGAAACTGGATAAGTAGTCCACACAGCTTGTTTTTCATCTGGAGCTATTTTCAGCGCTGGAGCCCAGCAAGGTGGAATGATTGAGATGCTTTTGTAGGGTTCAAGCTTTTGCCAGATCCTATTTGCCAGGCTATGGACCCAGCCGTTTCCCGGGAGGTCAGCTTTTCCAAACAGGCAGTGCTAAAAGGAAGGAGCGCTTTCCTTTCCTCACAATGGGTAGTGTAAGGACAGGTGAAGGTGGGTGGTCAGTGTAATATTGCAACCCAGGTCCTAAATGGAGATGCGCTATAGTTTGGAACATTGCCATATGGTCCCTAGAGCAGTTTTGAGGAACTCACCTGGATCCTTCTTGTATTTTTATGGTCATCGCGATGGCCGGGCTCTACTAGGGGAGGGGCTCTCTAAATGTATACGCTGATGCTGGCCAGGGACTTGATCTCTTCTGTGCCTGCGTGTCTGGGAGTCTCCTCGGGAGGTCCCTAGTTAGTGAGTGCTTACTGTGTGCCGGGCAGCTCTGGTGGGCCCCGTGCTAGATGCGGAGGTTGCGTCAGAGATGCCTAGGATGAGATCAACACAGTGCCCTGCACATAAATAAATACTTGCAGTTTGATCAACGTTGGTCCACGAACACACAAAACCAAAACCAAAATAGTTTTTACAGGAACTCAGAAGGGTTATGGGAGGGAACCGGCAGTCATCAGGTGCCTACTGTGTGTCAGCAGCTGTGGTGAGAGCTTTCACATCTGGCTTTTCATACAGCCTTCTGAGGTGATTGTTGTTATCAGTATCTTACAGGAGCAACTTGGCCAAAGTCACTTTCTCTCAGCCTTACCTCAGCTCTTTGTTGAGGAGCCACATCTTGACATGGCAGGTGCCTGATAGACTAAGTGTGCCTCGTTTTAAATATTGCGTGGGTGAGTCGGGTGCATCGGGCTAGCCTGAGTCCTTGTGAAGTCAGCAGGAGGTGCAGCTGTGTGCCTAGGCAGGGTGCTGATAATACAGATAAGGGTAATAAAATGTGTATAACCTCAGGGAAGTACCATCTCATAGGGGTGATAGGTAAATAGATAATATAGGGTCTAGGTATCAAGCCATAAAAGCAAGGTTGGGCCCCCTTTACTTTGTGAGGGGTGTGGTGGCTAGGAACTGTTACCGTGAGACCCTCTGTACCTTAGCTCTTCTCCATCCCTGCAGCTCCTCAGAGTAATCTTCCTCATGGCCTGACCCTGTGTTTTGGCAGTTTAATGAGTCTTGCCTTGTTATTTCTTGAGACTAGATGCTCATTTATTTCTTGCCACCACTTAGACTTGGGTCTCTTACCCACTCTGGACCTTAGCTGCCTTATCTGTAAAATGAGGCTAATGATAGATAGGTATGTCACGGTCTGAAAGCAGGGACCAATCCAGGTGGTGATCTCTGGAGACTGACCTTGTTCTCCCATGTCTGTGATTTCTCTGATCAGACCCGTCTGGTCCTAATATAGGGCTGGGCAGCTAGGACGCTTGGGATTAAGTTTGTCACAGAGATTACAGAGAGTATTTTATGGCACCTCAAAATTCTAAAACTTTTCTCTGTCACCACCATTAGACCCCCGCAGCAATGCCGTAAGCTCTTGGCTTCTGGCCAGTCTCTTGGACTAAATCAGTGTTTCTAGCCTGACAGTAAGGATATGACTGAAGTCTGAAGCTCAAGAGGATATTGTAGATACATATGTTTTCTAGTGTGGTGTCTTTCATTGTGAGCTAGGTCAGATGGAGCTAGTGGTTTCCTCATTTTCCTTCCGGAAGGCATGGCCTAAGTAATGGGATAGGGAGCCCATCCTTAGGATAGTCACTTCTTCAGGCACTGGGCCAGAAGTCTGAAGCTCCGTGAAACACTGGTCATGTACAATACCCACTTGAGTTCTAAACTTGTAAAATAGTCAACTTTGGTATAAAACTTGGGGTGGGGGTCCCAAGGTACCTAGCAGGAGGTTGCAGAAACTCTGAGCTACAGCTAAGTCCACCACTAACTGATCAGACAGTTAATAATAATAAAAATCATGTTTATTGTTATGATAAAAAACTTTTGTATTATGTACAATTATTATTTACCTTATATAATTGTCACAATAGCCAATGAGATAGATACTGTTATTCTCGTTTTATAAATGAGGAATCTAGGTCGCCTGGGTGGCTCAGTCGTTAAGCGTCTGCCTTCAGCTCAGGTCATGATCCCAGAGTCCTGGGATCAAGTCCCACATCGGGCTCCCTGCTCTGAGGGAAGCCTGCTTCTCCCTCTCCCACTACCCCTGCTTATGTTCCTGCTCTCTCTGTCTCTCTCTGTCAAATAAATAAAATCTTTAAAATAAATAAATAAATAAATAAATAAATAAATAAATAAATAAATGAGGAATCTAAGGTCACATGTCTAGTAATTGGTGTAAGTGGGACTCAACCTAATTAGGGATTTCATGTTCTAATTCCAAGGCCTGTGTTTTTCACCAGTACATTATGCTGCCTCCCCAGTGATCTGGATATATGCTTATATTTCTGTGGGCCAGGCTGCCTTGTTGGGAGGAAGGCAATGTGGTAACAGGTTGTCTCTTCCTCAGCACCTGAAAGAGTCATTTATTTTTGGAATGCGTGCCGAGCGCCAGGCACTGTTTAGATACCAGGGATACTAATTTTGTTAAGTCATATTTTGATTTATTCAATAAAAAAAGGTAGTATAGCATAAAGTAGAGGGCGTTGAGCTAGATCCAGAATCCTGGCTCCACTTCTTACTAACTTTGTGACCTTTGAACGGCTTACTCAACTTCTCTTAAATCAATTACTATATTTATTTATTTATTTATTTATTTATTAAAGATTTTTTTTTTTAATTTATTTATTTCAGACAGAGAGAACGAGAGAGAGAGAGCACATGAGAGGGGGGAGGGTCAGAGGGAGAAGCAGGTTCCTTGCTGAGCAGGGAGCCTGATGTGGGACTCGATCCTGGGACTCCAGGATCATGACCTGAGCCGAAGGCAGTCGCTTAACCAACTGAGCCACCCAGGTGCCCTCAATTACTATATTTAAAGCTCTTAGAACAGTGCCTAGCCCCAGGGTGAGTGCTCAATAAATGTTATTATTATTACTATTACTATTATTATTATTATTATTATTGTGTGTGTGTTTTTTTTTAAGATTTTATTTATTTATTTGACACAGAGAGAGAGCACAAATAGGCAGAGTGGCAGGCAGAGGGAGAGGGAGAAGCAGGCTCCCCGCTGAGCAGGGAGCCCGATGCGGGGCTCAATCCCAGGACCCTGGGATCATGACCTGAGCTGAAGGCAGACGCTTAACTGCCTGAGCCACCCAGGCGCCCCAGTGTGTGTGTGTTTAAGTAGGCTCCATGCCCCACGTGGGCCCGGTGTGGAGCCCAACGCAGGTCTTGAACTCATGACCCTGAGATCAAGACCTGAGCTGAGATCAAGAGTCAGATGCTTAACCGACTGAGCCACCCAGGTACCCCCATGTTCGCTATTAATACCATTTCTAAATTGAGAGCTAATAAATATCAGACTGTGGGAATAGAGTGGTAAACAAGATAATCTCAACCCTGTCCTTACAGAGTTTACAGTCTAGTGAAGAAGATAGATTTATTTATTTATTAATTTTTAAACAAATGGTTAATGGTACGATGAGTGGTGGGAAGAAGTGCGGAGTGGTGTGGGTCGCTGCAGAGAGGGACCTCACGGCATCTGCGGGCCCAGGAGTTTCTGAGTAAATGTCCCAGGTGGGCCCTGAGGTGAAATAGGAACAGCACAAACCCTGGAGCCTGACTGCTCTGCCACTTATCTGTGCCACTTTGGGCAAGTTACTTAATTAGCCTGTGCCTTTTATCTGAATAATGAGGATAATAATAGTATCCATCTCACAAGGTAGTTATGAGGATTAATAAGTAATATTTGTAAAGTGCTAAGGGTAGTGCCTGGCACATAGTAAGTAGTCTATAAATAGGTTAAATAAAATAAATAGGTGAAGCACACTCTTTTTAAAGCATAAATCTTGGTATTCCTCTCTTTAAAATTTTGTATTAACTTGTCCTATCTTGTAGGTTAAAGCCTATGTTCTTTAATATGGCAAATAATAGGATGATCATATCTTTCTGGGATAGTCCTTGTTTACAATTATTTTTCTGGTTCTCTTTTACTCTCAGAAGTGACCATGTTTGGGGACACCTGGGAGGCTCAGTGGGTTGAGCATCCGACTCTTGACTTTGGCTCAGGTCATGATTCCAGGGTTGTGAGATCAAGCCCCACTTCGGGCCCTGTGTGCAGGGTGAAGTCTGCTCGAGATACTCTTTCTCCCTCTGTTCCTCTACCCTGCATTTTCTCTCTCTCTCTCTCAAATAAATAAATAAATAAAATCTAAAAAAAAAAAAATAGAAGTGACCCCGCTTAGACTATGAATTACATGGCCATTCACGTATGGTGACCTTCCAAATGAGGCTTGCCGTGGTCTGACCCCTCTGTATTGCTCCAGTCTCATCTTTTGACATTGCTCTGCTAGTGCCTTACCTAAGCGTTTCTTTTCTTTCTTTTTTTTTAAAAAGATTTTATTTTATTTATTTGAAACAGAGAGAGAGAGAGAGAGCACAAGAGGGGGTAGGGTAAGAGGGAGAAGCAGACTCCCTGCTGAGCAGGGAGCCCGATGCGGGACTCGATCCCAGGACTCCGGGATCATGACCTGAGCTGAAGGCAGACACTTTACCAGCTGAGCCACCCAGGCGCCCTTACCTAAGCGTTTCTGCGAACTACTTGTCATTTCCCAAAGCCATGCCATATTTTATTGTTTTGGTTTATTTATTTATTTATTTTGCATTTCTGAACCTTTGTATATGCTGTGCTCTCTGCCTGGAATGACCTCTCCCTTTTACCGCCATCTTTTTTTCCCCTAGCACCGCCCTCTTGGCATATATGTACTCATTCTTTGAGATATACCTCATTTATCTTCTATAAAGACTTGGCCTTGCATACTCAGCTAGGTTTATTTTCTCTTTTGTGCCATTAGTGTAATTAGCGTAACTTTTCATTATGATTCTTATCACCACTGTACTGCAATTATTTACTTTTATGGCCTCCTACCAGATTTTGAGTTGCTACAGGGCAAGGACTGAGTACTCTTTATTCCATTAAAATAAAGTATTAAGTTATGACATAAATATGATTAAATGAATGAGATGCTTGATGCACTTTTACACGTGTGTATACCCATATAACTACCACCTAGATCAACATACAGATACATTTCTGCATCTTCAGAGTCTGGCGTACTAGTTGGCAAACGTTTTCTGTAAGGGACCAGATAGTAAGTGTTTTAGGCTTGATGGGCCTCATGGTTTTTGTTGAAGTGGCAAGTTGTTGCAGGAAAGCAGCCATAGGCTGTCTGTAAATGAACATGCATGACTGTGTTCCAATAAAACTTTATTTGCAAAGACAAGTCTTGGTCTGGATTTGGCCTGAGGACCACAGTTTGCGTATCCCTTATCTAGCACAGTGCCCAAAGACAAAATAGAAGTTCAGTAAATATCTGTTGATATACTGACAGAAACTTTGATCTTAGAAACCATTTTCTTGTTTTTTTTTCTAGTACTGGAGCAACTTGTACCTGCAGATCAGGGCTGTGCTTTTGAGAAGTACATCTTGAAGCAGGTTGCCTTTTCACAAGTTGTGTTCATCAGGGAATCAAAATGTCACCTCTTCCAACACAGTTTTGGTGGCCTGTGGTCTCTGGTAACTTTGGGATCCATGAAAGCAGTGAAGGGGTGTATTTATGTAATCCCTGAGGCTATGGACTATGTCTTCTTCATTTTGTCCTTAGTGCCTACGACCGGGGACACTTAGTAAATATTTGTTTTTGAATGAATGAATGAACTTAAGTTCCTTTCAGTATTTCAGTAAGCCTTTACTTACAATAGAAGTGTCTTTGCTTTTGGTTTGTAATTGTCAGTGCTGTGTGGTAACACTAGTTTGCTCGAGCTGGTTGGTGCTTTGACTGGCAGTTGGTGCATCATAGGACATAAACCTGTCCAGTGAGTGAGTGACCTTGGACACAAGTATACAGCCAAAATAAGCAACTGGTAGCACGGCCCCATGCTTGAATGTCTGCATGTTTACTTTCACTTTCTTGCTCATTCTAATCAAAGCCAAGATGGTGAGGTGTGTGATTTCAAAATATTGTTATGAAGCTTTGATAATTGTATATGGTTGGTTGAAATCTGGATCAGCATTTTGAAAAGAAAAAGTAGTGATAATAAACACAGCTGAAAATGTTGAATTATTTCTCAGTAAGTGCACTTTGTTTATAGACAAAATCATTCAAAACATGAGGGGCTGTGGAAGGCAAACAGAATCTAAGTGTTGATAAAAAGGATCGGTTTCATTATTTCTGAGCCAGACATAGGCAGTTAAACTGTCATTAACATGAAACTTTTTTCCCCCTGATAGTTGGCCTTCATCCACAAGTGCTTGGCACTTATTTATTTTTTGTCATTTAGGATTGGTAGTTAGAGACCTGGAGCCTAGGCTGAGGGTAAGTTTTCAGTCATAGACTCTCTAAGGCGCTTTCCCATTACTGCCCTCCCCCTTCCCCTCTACACACACATACTGTAGCTGGCCAGGCACACACAGGTTGCCCACAGCATTGAATCTTAATTCCTGCTGCCTCTCATGTCTTCACAGAATTTTATGTGTGTTTTCTGAAGATTCGAAGGGATTGGCATGAAGGTTGGGGTGGGATGGGGGTTGAGTAACTTTAGTGTCAGGAGTAAAAGGCAAGTGATCTCCCTAAGTGGTCCTAACAATCATATATACTTTAGATAAATACATCCTTGGAGGTAGCCCTATTTGCACAAGGGTAAGAACCTCAGAGGGTAACTTTTTTAAAGGTGTCACACTGCTATTAAGGCGCAGAGCCAAGATTCGAAGCCAGGTTCTCTTACTCGGGTATCTGTATTCCATATAATGCAGCGTTGGTTTTCAGACTGTTTTCTAGGTATCCTAGGGCTTCCCAAGCTGCCTCAGGGATCAGTGTGGGAGAAATGAGTCATTGGGAGGAGCTCTAGGCTTTACTCATATGTCTCAACTGTAGCCCCTCCACACTCAGCTTATTTTTGAACTTGAAAAAAACCTTTTGGGGGTGCCTGGGTGGCTCATCCAGTTAAGCGTCCGACTCTTGATTTCAACTGGGGTCATGATCTCAGGGTCATAAGATGAGATCAAGCTCTGTGCTGGGCATGGAGCCTGCTTGAGATTCTCTCTTTCCCGGGGTGCCTGGATGGCTCAGTTGGTTGGACGTCTGCCTTCGGCTCAGGTCACGATCCCGGGGTCCTGGGGTTGAGCCCCGCGTTGGGCTCCCTGCTCAGCGGGGAGCCTGCTTCTCCCTCTCCCTCTGCTGCTCCCTCTGCTTGTCCTCTCTCTCTCTGTCAAATAGAGAGAATGAGATAGAGAGAGAGAGCATGAGAGGGGGGAGGGTCAGAGGGAGAAGCAGACTCCCTGCCGAGCAGGGAGTCCGATGCGGCACTCGATCCTGGGACTCCAGGATCATGACCTGAGCCAAGGCAGTCGCTTAACCAACTGAGCCACCCAGGTGCCCCTAAATAAATAAAATCTTAAAAAAAAAAAAAATTCTCTTTCTCTCTTCCTCTAACCCCCCACCCGCCAACTCATGCTTATGCACATTCTCTCTTTTTTTTTTTTTTAAAGATTTTATTTTTATTTATTTGAGAGAGAGAATGAGATAGAGAGAGAGCATGAGAGGGGGAAGGGTCAGAGGGAGAAGCAGACTCCCTGCTGAGCAGGGAGCCCGATGCGGGACTCGATCCCGGGACTCCAGGATCATGACCCGAGCCGAAGGCAGTCGCTTAACCCACTGAGCCACCCAGGCGCCCCTATGCACATTCTCTCTTAACAAAAAACAAAAAAAAGCCAACCTTTCATATTATAGAAAAATTTGAACATATTTAAAACTAGAGAGGGCAGGGGCGCCTGGGTGGCTTAGTTGGTTGAGCGCCCCACTCTCGATTTCAGTTCAGGTTTCAATTCAGGTCATGATCTCAGGGTCGTGGGATGGAGCCCGGCTTCACCCACCTGCTCCGCGGGGAGTCTGCTTGAGATTCTCTTCCTCTTCCTCTGCCCCTCCCCCTGCTCTCATTCTCTCTCTCTCTGTCAAATAAATAAATTAAAAAAACAAATTAGAGAGAGGGCAGTATAATGAACCCCGATGTGCCCATTACTCCCCATCTGCAATTATGTACTCAAGGCCAGTCTTATTAATTCTATTTCATCTTTACTGTCCCACCTGTTTGGATTATTTTGAAGCAAATTCTAGGCATATTATTTCGTTCACAAACATTATTATGTATTTCTAAAAGAACTGTATTTGAAAACAACCAAAATATCATTATCACACCTAAAAATACAGTAATAATCCTTTAATATCAACTAGTCAGTGTTTAAGTTGATTTATTCATATCAGTGTCCAACGAAGCTCTATACATTGGTTGATCTAAATCTTTTTTTTTTTTTTTTTAATGTAGTTCCATTTCTTTATTTTTGGTTTTGTTTCCCTTGCCTGAGGAGACAGATCAAAAAAAAATTGCTTAGACCAATATGCCTATGTATTCTTCTAGGAGTTTTATGGGTTCTGGTCTTTTTTTTTTTTTTTAAGATTTTATTTATTTATTTGACAGAGAGAGACACACAGCAAGAGAGGGAACACAAGCAGGGGGAGTGGGAGAGGGAGAAGCAGGCTTCTCGCCAAGCAGGGAGCCCGATGCGGGATGACCTGAGCCGAAGCAGACGCCTAATGACTGAACCCCCCAGGTGCCCCAGGTTCTGGTCTTATATTTAAGTTTTTAATCCATTTTGAAATTATTTTTGTGTATGGTGTAAGAAAGTGGTCCACTTTCATTCTTTTCCACATATTTGTGCAGTTTTCCCAACACCATTTATTGAAGAGACTGTCTTTTCCCTGTTGTATGTCCTTGCCTCCTTTGTTCAAGATTAAATGACAGTATAAATGTAGGTTTAATTCTGGGCTGTCTATTCTTTTTATTTTTTTTTTAAGATTTTATTTATTTATTTGACGAGGGGGGGATCACAAGTATGCAGAGTGGCAGGCAGAGGGAGAGGGAGAAGCAGGTTCCCCGCTGAGCAGAGAGCCAGATGGGGGGCTCCATCCCAGGATCCTGGGATCATGACCTGAGCCAAAGGCAGACGTTTAACTGACTGAGCCACCCGGGTGCCCCTGGACTGTCTAGTCTATTCAGCTGATCTCTGTGTCTGTTTTTGTGCCAGTATAATATTGTTTTGATTACTATTGTTTTGTAGTATAGTTTGAAATCAGGGAACATGATACCTCCAGCTTTGTTCTTCTTTCTTAAGATTATTTGGCTATTTGAGATCTTTTGTGGTTTCATACAAATTTTAGGAATATTTGTTCTAGTTCTGTGAAAAATGCCATTGGTATTCTGATAGGGGTTGCATTGAATCTGTAGATTGCTTTGGGTAGTGTGGACATTTTAACAATATTAATTCTTCCAATCCATGAGCATTATGTATTTTTTTTTAAAAAATATTTATTTATTTGAGATAGAATGAGAGCATGAGCTGGGAGACAGAGGGAGAGGGAGAAGCAGGTACCCATTGAGCAGGGAGCCTAATGTGGGGCTCAATCTCAGGACCCTGGGATCATGACCTGAGCCCAAGGCAGATGCTTAACCGACTGAGCCACTCAGGTGCCCCAAGCATTGTATATCTTTCCATTTAATTGTGTCTTTTTTAGTTTCTTTCATTGGTGTCTTACAGTTTTCCACTTTATCAGTGTCTTACAGTTTTAATTTCTTTCATCAGTGTCTTACCATATAGGTCTTTTACCTCCTTGGTAAATTTATTTATAAATTTATTCCTAGGTATTTTATTCTTTTTGATGCAATTATAAATGGGATTATTTTCTTAATTGTTTTTCCTAATAGCTCATTAATAGCATATAGAAATACAACAAGTTTCTGTATATTAATTTTGTATCCTGAAACTTTACTGAATTATTTGTTAGTTCTAATAGTTTTCTGGTGGAGTCTTTAGGGTTTTCTATATATAGTATTATGTCATCGGCAAATAGTGACAGTTTTACTTCTTTTCCAATTTGGATGTCTTTTATTTCTTTTTTCTGGTTGATCTAAATCTTGAGTTTCTTCTAATCCACAGCTTCCCCCCGCACTCCTTTTTTTCTTTTCCTTGCAATTCTGTGTTGAAGAAACTGGGTCATTTGTCCAGAAGAGTTTTCCAGTTTCTGGATTTTGCTGATTATCTCTCTATGGTGGCATTTAACATGTTCCTACGTTCTCTGTATTATATTGTATTATAAATTGGTAGTTGGATCTTGAGGCTTGATCAGATTCAGGTTTAATCATTTTTTTTTTAAGATTTTATTTATTTATTTGAGAGAGAGAAAAGAGAGAGGGAGAAAGAGTGGGGGGGTGTAGAGGGAAAAGCAGACTCCCAGCTGAGCAGGAAGGACACTGGGCTTGATCCTAGGACCCTGAGATCATGACCAGAGCAGAAGACAGACACTTAACTGACTGATCCACCCAGGTGCCCTGCTTTTCTTTCTTTTAGAAAGGATGTCCAACTATATCTGGTTTTCTCTCTTTTTATAATGTTTAGATTGATGAGTGGGTTCAGATATTGTCAGTTTTATCTATTTTTTTTTTAAGATTTTATTTATTTATTTGAGAGAGAGAGAATGAGAGAGAGCACATGAGAGTGGGGAGGGTCAGAGGGAGAAGCAGACTCCCTGCCGAGCAGGGAGCCCGATGTGGGACTCGATCCCGGGACTCCAGGATCATGACCTGAGCCGAAGGCAGTCGCTTAACCAATTGAGCCACCCAGGTGCCCAGTTTTATCTATTTGTTAAAATATTTCCCATCAGCTTTTTGCCTGATGATTTTGGGAGCCATTGATGTTTGCTACCTAGATCCATTATTGCATTAGAGATCTAATTAGATATTGAGACTCCTAATTAGATTTAATTTGAACTGCATTTGAAAGAGAGGGTTACACTGTTCAAAAATAAAGTTTGGAGACTATTGGATTGTAGCTGTTCTCTAAGAGCACCAATAACGCAGGAACCGGGAACTCTAAGTGGGGACAGTGACTGTAACTAACTTGTAGTACTTTTTAAACCTCTTTACTTCCTCATGTGTGCTGTTTTTGGCCTACATTCTTTCCCAATGCAGCAGTTAAACCCTTACAACAAAAAGGGCCCATGTGTTTTAACTTTTAAAGAGCAAAATGGATGGACCATCTTACTCTAGAGCTGGGCTTGGGGGAGGGAGCCTTAGGGGTGGAATGAAAGTTCTGCTTTAATGAACAAAGGAAGTGGTTAGGTTCCTGGGGCCTATGCAGCTTCAAGAAGAGCCTTCAAAGTGACCTTGACGGCATCTAAGACTAGATACTTCCAGCTAAGAATGGGAGGACCAATCCCTTATCCTTACTCCTTATTCTATAGCATAAGGGGACTTTCTAGGCTGTCCAAAGGGCCTGCCTGCTTAGGACTTAAGTTCTGTCCCATCTGACATGTTCAAGGCCCAGAGTCTTGGTAGCTGTAAGGCTGACTCTTAGGAATCCTGAACTGATAACCTCCGGACAGCCTGAGGGCTCCATGTTCTGGGCTCTGTTCTGAGGAGGGCCAAGGGCTGGAGCTTCTTAGCAATAGCTGTGGCTGATCCTTGGCCGCAATACCTTATGCCAGTCTGGCCAAGAGAAGAGCTGCTGTGGAGCACTTGGTGTTCTCTAGCCTTTGCAGAGGTCACAGGCAGACAGGCAGGGGAGCAAGGCCTTAATTAGCTGGGGACTGCTGGAGCAAAGCCATTTGGCAGTGACTTACCTCAGCTCTTCAGTGGGACTGGCTCCTTCTCCTAGTGACAGTGCAAATACTCCCTCATTTTATAGCTTTTGGGTCTCTGAGAGATCGCTCTTCTTCGTGAGCTTCAAGACACTTCTTGTGTAGTGCGGTTCAAGGCTGATTTTAAAAGCTAGTTTGGTGGAATGACAAAAATCTTTCCATCTGCACAGTGTTTTTTTAACCACTCAAGCATGTTTTATTTCATTTGTTCTGAACCAATAGTCTGTGAGTTATAGATGAGGAAATTGAAGCCCAGAAAGAAGTACTTAATTAAGATTATAGCTAATTATACTCTGGATTCTCAGACTAGAGTTCTTTCTACCAATATGTGAAAGACAAGGGGAAAGGAGGAGGATGGCAAATAAAATTGGGTAACTTTTATGTGCCAGGCACTGTTTAAGGTGCTTAGCTTAGTTTTCTCACAATGTTATATGGTTAAAAATTTTACCACTCTGAGCCCCAGAGTGCTTAAGTAACTTAGTCAATATTATAGCTAAGAAGTGTCAGTGCCTGGATTCAGATCTAAGTCTGTTTGACTTTAGAGCCTGTGTCTTTCTATCATTATACTATATTCCTTGACAGTTTTTTATTCTAAAAAATACTTATTGAGTTGCAGATGTGATGCTTGGTAGAAGGGTTACAAGAAAGTGTAAGATTCAGTAATCTCTGCCCTCATGGAACTCATAATTTTGGTGATAATTCACTGCCACGTTAGAGGGAATGGGGACAAGAAGTAGAGAGAGGTATAAGAGGCAGTGGGAGTTCAGGGGTCCCCAGACTTTCATGGTAGAGGATTTGTTAGAGGAGGCTTCCCAGAGAAGTAGGTACCTCAGCTAGTCTAGTGATGAAGGACATAGGCCCTGGGGTCAGTCTACCTAGGTCCCATCTTTTGCTAGTAATACTTTGGGCAAGTTACTTCACCTCTCTGAGCCTACTTCCTTATCTATAACATGGAGATAATCATATTATCTACCTCAAAGGGCTGTTGTCAAGATTAAGATGAGCTAATTCATGTTGAACATTTAGCAGATTGCCTGACACATAATAAGTTCTCATTAATTGTCATCCATTATAATTATTATTGTCTAACCTGTGTTTCTCCCGTATTCAGCTGGAGTTGAGACAAATGAAGCCAGGTTCTCTTAGGACCTCTTATTATCAATAAACTGGGAGTTTATTTAAGCGATTTCAAAATATTCCATTGAGGCCTAAGATTCTGTCAGAGTAAAAACTGCCACTTAATTGTTTCCAGGAGAGCAGCTGTTTGTATCTGGTGGCGACCCAACCTGGCATGTGCTTCCTAAAGCATCTCTGGTTAGTCCCCGGAGGTGGTATTATCTGGTAAAGACCCCTTTTTCCTCTCCTACTTCATTGGATAGGCCAGAAGCTGGCCTTCTTTAAGAAACTGGTCTATTGGGGCGCCTGGGTGGCTCAGTCGTTAAGCGTCTGCCTTCGGCTCAGGTCATGATCCCGGAGTTCCGGGATCGAGTCCCGCATCGGGCTCCCTGCTCGGCAGGAAGCCTGCTTCTCCCTCTCCCACTCCCCCTGCTTGTGTTCCTGCTGTCGCTATCTCTCTCTGTCAAATAAATAAAAACAAAACAAAACAAACAAACAAAAGAAACTGGTCTATTCCCTTGAGAGCCCATGTTTCCCCTCCCCTCCCCCCATGTTCTTTATCACTAGACTAGCGCTGATGTACCTACGTCTCTGGGAAGCCTTCCCTGGCAACTTCTCTTACCACCAAAGATTAGGGCTCCCCTCAAGCTCTCATTACCTCCTTTCCCTCTGTCTATCCCTATGTTCCCATTGCCTCTATCATAGCAATGAATATCACCAAATTATGAGTTCAGTGAGTGCAGAGATTACTAAATCTTACACTTCCTTATATCCTTGTACCTAGCATTACATCTGTAGCTCCGTAAAGATTTTTTAGAATAAACAACTGTCAAGGAATATAGTGTTAATGATAGAAAGACACAGGCTTTAAAGTTAGCAGACAGATCTGAATCCAGGTTAACTTTCTCCCAAGCTTATTGTGCTGGAGAAAGTAATGTGATTTTAGTAGTCCAAGTCCAGTTCCTATTTAGGGTCCTGTCCATTTGGGGAACTGTGGAATAATAGTACCTTTATACATGTGTACACTGCATTCTTTTATTTTTATTTTTTAATTTTTAAAAAAGATTTTATTGATTTATTTGACAGAGAGAGAGACAACACAGCAGGGGGGCTGGTAGAGGGAGAAGCAGGCTCCCCGCAGAGCAGGGAGCCTGATGCGGGGCTCGATCCCAGGACCCTGGGATCAGGACCTGAGCTGAAGGCAGACACTTAACGACTGAGCCACCCAGGCACCCCTAAAATAAGTTCTTAAAAAGTAAATTAAAAAATAAAATAAATGTTCTTCAGAATATCTCTCTCATATGAAAAGACAATAGGTATTACTCTTGCGAGACCTTTGAGATCAAGTTTGGAAAAGCTCGGATCCTTTAATATGATAAGGAAAGGTATGTAGGGTTTCCTACATTTAAAAAAAATATATTTTATTTATTTAGTTGACAGAGAAAGACACAGCGAGAGAGGGAACGCAAGCAGGGAGAGTGGGAGAGGGAGAAGCAGGCTTCCCGCTGAGCAGGGAGCCCGATGTGGGGTTCGATCCCAGGACCCTGGGATCATGACCTGAGCTGAAAGCAGATGCTTAATGACTGAGCCACCCAGGCGCCCCCCCCCAACTTTTTTTAAGCTTGAACTCATGACCGTGAGATCAAGAGTCCCATGCTCTATGGGCTGAGCCAGCCAGATGCCCCTCCTATATTTTTTTTGATTACGGAATTTCCACCCCCTCCCTGCTCCCTACTCCCAAACTCCAGACAAACCCATCTATTGACATTACATAAGACACTAGTGTTCCACGGAACACAATTAGGTAAATGAGCACAAAGTGGCTTCCTGCTTTTCTGTTAGTAAGGCTTGGAGAAGTTGAATGGCAACCTGTCCTTTGGTTGGCAAGGTAACTCCAGGGCTCCCCTTCTTTTCACAGACTGGGTTGTTGCTACAGAAAGCTGGAGATCTTGGTTAATCCACCAGTCCCTGATTATGTCCTAGAATCAATGGTAAGAGATTTAGCTAATCGAGCATCTGTAGTTGGCCTAGTCTTTTGCTTCTGGAGGAGAAGATAAATGCCCTGCTTTGAGGGAACGTCACTCAGTTTAATCAGAGAACTGTCTGTCTGCTCTCTTGTGAATTGCAGCTGGCCCAGAAGTGTGTTGGGGGTGGATTGCATTCATAATTTCAGTCTTGCAGAGTTCTGGGTTTCAGTCCTCACTCAGCTTTGACTGAGGTCCTTCTATTTTCTCAATCCTAGTTTTCTTATTTATTTCTTTTCTTTTTTTTTTTTTTTTTAGAGAAAGAGAGAGAGTGCATGAGCACAAGTGGCGGCCGGGTCGGGGGAGGGTGTGGAACAGCAGAGGGAGAGGAAGAGAGAGAATCCCAAACAGGCTCCACCCTCAGTGCAGAGCCTGATGCGGGGCTCGATCTCACGACCCTGAGATCATGACCTGAGCTGAAATCAAGAGTCGGATACTCAACTGACTGAGCCACCCAGGCACCCCGTTTTCTTATTTAAAGATGAAAATGTTGGGTTAGATTAATTGCATTCTGTAAGTAGTTATTAAACATTTACTATGACCCAGTCATTGTTCTAGGATAATAGGGACGTAGTGATAGAACACCAGATACTGCCTCATGGAACTTCATCTCATAGAGATGGTTGGATGATATGAGTGAGGAAGTATATCTTACAGATTAAGACTTTAGTGGTTGAGGATCACTGTAGTCTAGCAGGCTTCCTGGAGATGGTGTGACTTAGTCTCTAAAACTCTGTTTAAGGTTTATCTCCTGCAGAAGTTCAGGGAGGCGTTTGGATTGGAAAAATGACCTGAGTGCAAGTAGGAGTGAGCAAGGAGATTGGGGTGCTCAGGTGAAGGTGTTATCCTGTATCGCTCTTAAGCGTGGCACCCCCCAGGGCACTCTGCTGAGGGGGCATTTTCCAGGCAGCTGTAGGTAGCACTGCCAGGGAGAATTTGCAGCTAAGGACAGAGGGAGGGGCTGGTAGATGGGGGGGTGATATTGTGGGTAGAGGCAAAGAATCATAAATGATGAAGTCAGAAGTTAAAAGGATTGGGAACTGGTGAGTTGTGGCATGTGAAATGGGTCAGGGCAACAGTTCTTGTCTCAGGTTTTAAATGACAGAGGGACTTGAAACCTGAATATGTTTATATATAATTTACTAAGTTCTTACCATGAGCCAGGCACTGTTATTAACATTTTTAATGGTAAGCTGGTTTAATTTTTTATTATTTAATTCTTATTTTTAGAGTATTTAATCTTTATACCAATCCTAAGAGGGTAGGTATACTATTACTTTCTTATTTTACAGGTGAGAAAACAGAGGCCCAGAGAACTTAAATAACTTGTTCAAACTCACATGGTTAATGAGTGGTGGAATTGGGATTCAGGCCTGGATGATATATTTTAGGGTCCTTCTTCTTAATCACCATGCTGTGCAGTTTTAGGCAGTGAGAAGCCATCACAGATTTCTGGCTAGTGAACAACTTGTTACCAGCATGTGGTGCAGGGCTTTGTCCCAAGGAGAGGTGGAATTAAAAGCAGGAAGACTAGCCACAGGCTGTTGTAGTACTCACCTCACTTACTTTTGACGGTATGTAAAAGTCTTGACATGACTTCCTGAAATGGATCTGGCAGTGGCCAGCCCTACTTGTAATTAGCCCATTTTAGAAATCATTTTCCAAAGAATTTTAATCTACAGGAAGCTCTCCTATCCCTATCAAACAGGCTGTTCTAGGCAGAAGGGCCCCAGGAATCAGGTCAGGATGCCTCCTCTGGAGTCAGAGTCCAAGCAGCATTTGCAAGAGGGAAAGTATTAAGACTTCCTGCTGCCATTAGAGTTCGCTCTCCTGATATGGGGGGAATATCTCCATCATGGCTGATAGTCTGGCTGCTCATCTTGAGAGACTGGGCAAGTGGGCTGCCTTACGGAGATGTGACAGACATAGTCCTTGTCCTTGAGCAATCCACAGATTACTGAGAAGATAAGCACATAGGCAAGTACACTCAATATTGTGTCACAAGTGCTACAGTAGAGGAACATAGAAGATGTATTGGGAGAAAGGAAGGAGGGTCTAAATGCTTAGCTAGAGGGTGTCAGGGAAGGCTTCAGAGATGTTTAAGGTGGATCTTTAAGGATGACCAGAAGAGTGTCTCTCGGGTCCTCACTTCCAAGATGACCAAGGAAAGAAGGAATAATGGTCATGCCAAAAAGAGCCGTGGTCTCATGCAGCCTCTTTGCTGCACCAGCTGGGTCTGTTGTGTGCCCAAGGACAAGGCCATTGAGAAGTTTGTTATTCGGAACGTAGAGGCTGCCGCCGTCAGGGACATGTCTGAAGCAAGTGTGTTCAAGGTCGATGTGCTTCCCAAGCTCTATGTGAGACTACATTACTATGTGCGCTGTGCCATCCATAGTAAGGTAGTCAGGAATTGCTCTCGTGAAGCACAGAAGGACCCAACACCCCCACCCCAATTTAGACCTACAGGTACTGCCCCACTACCTCTACCAAAACCCATGTAAGGAGCTAAGTCCTTTGGGGGGAAAAAATGGAGATTATACTTAAAAAAACAAACAAACAAAAAAAGGATGACCAGAAGAGTACTAGGTAATGTGAGTGAAGAAATACATGGCATGTTCAAGGAATGGTGACTTGTTCCTGGTGCTGGACCGACTGTTGGGCTGCTCAGAAGGGATTCTGAATGGCAAAGAGCTTACATCCTGTTGGAGTTGAGCTTTACTCTAGATATTTAAGGCGGAGAGTCACTTGGTCAGAGTGGTGTTTTAGAAAGATCTCTTTGATGCCTGTGCTCGGGAGGCCGAGAATGGATAAGCTAGAGGCAGGAGAGCATTTGCAAATGCTGGAGGCTGGGACTAGGGTAGTGGTCATGAGGATTGACTGAAATGTGTGAGTGAAGGGCGGAGGAGGAAGTGTTAGGTGACTGGATGTTAGTGTGAGGCCATTAACACATGGAAATACAGCCTAGAGAGCTGCTGTGGGGAGTTTATGTTGGTTTTGAGATGCTCGTGGATGACATCTGCTACTTAGGGGAGAAGATAGGAGCTTTGGAGTTCCTCGGAGAGGTAGGAGCATAGCTATGGGAATGATTTCCAAGTGAGAGTAGAGATCATTAGCAATAGGTGAGGGGCGCCTGGGTGGCTCAGTGGGTTAAGTGTCTGCCTTTGGCTCAGGTCATGATCCCAAAGTCCCATTGGGCTCCCTGCTCAGTGGGGCATTTTCTTCTCCCTCTGCCCTTCTCCCTGCTCGAGCTCTCTCTCTTGCTCTCTCTCAAATAAATAAATAACTAAAATCTTAAAAAAAGAGTAATAGGTGAAGTCACCTGAGTAAAATCCATAAAGTGCGGAAAGGAAGGAGGTTGAGGATAGGGCCTAGGGGAACTCTGATATATGTAGACAGAAAAGCTAGGGAAGGAGTCTTGAGGAGGAGCAATCAGAGAGGTAGGAGAAAGTACTGTCTGGGAAGCCAGGAATGGGAAGAGTTTCTAAAATAAAGTGTCTTAAGTTTCTATTGAAGCAGAGAACAAGTAGGGTGAGCCCTGAACTGAGCTGTTGAGTCATTGGTGACCTGGTGACGGCAGTTTCAGTAGAGGGGTGGGGATGGTAGCTAGACTGCTGTGGCTTAGGGAGGGAGTAGGAGGTGAGGACACAGAGGCACCAAGTGTAGACTTCTCTTTTGAGAAAGATAGTGGTAAGGGAAGGAAGGAAAGAAGATGATATTTTGAAGAGGGACCAGAGAAGGCAGGTTCAAAGATTTTGTTTTTTCAAAGTTGGCGGAGTGGAGTGGGGAGCTGAGCTGGTCTAGGTTGAGGGAGGAGAGAGAGAGGAATGTAGCCAATGGAGGTGCCATGTCTGTCTCAGAGCTTCCTGTTCCTGTCGGAGCCCTACACTGTGGTGCTCTGTTGAAGCCTGCAGTCACAAGGAGTGTGGAGTAGGTAGGGGAGACCTGGACATTAATAATAATTAACGATAGTACTATATATTGAGTAACCTCTGCATGCTAGGCATTTTTCTAGATACATCGAACACAATTCTAATGCTCACCACAGAAGTAAGTACAGTATAGTCACCATTTTCTATGCGGAAATAGATGAGGTAAGAAACATTCAGCCAGTGAGAGGTGGAGCCAGCATTTCAGCTGAGGTCTGTGAGTCCTCAAGGTGTGCTCTTTCCACACCACTGTTGTTTTTCCCATTAGAAACTCAATCCTTGAAAGGGGGTGAGGATGGGTGGATGGCCCAGAGAGAGTAAAGGTGGAGTTCTGTGATCGGCCCTACCCTGGAGGGACTGTGACTTAATCTCTGGAGCGAAGGAGAAAGGCCTTGCTCTGTTTTCTCTCTGCTTAGCCAGTGGCTTTCACTTTATTTTTCTCCATCTTTCTGTAATTTGCCAGCAACGCCAATAGGCCCTGGCTGCTGCATATTGTTGATGACTCACAGAGCAAAAAAGGATCAATTTCTTTCTTTTTAAAAAATATTTTATTTATTTATTATTTGAGAGAGAGATTGAGAGAATGAGTGGGAGGAGGGGCAGAGGGCGAAGCAGACCCCCCATGGAGCAGGGAGCCTGATGCAGGACTCGATCCTAGGACCCTGGGATCGTGACCTGAGCCGAAGACGCTTAACCGACTGCGCTTACCCAGGTGCCCAAAAAGGATCAATTTCTAAGCCCAAGCTATTCTTTTTGACAACTTAACTGTGAGGACTTGCTGAGTTGTACAATGCCACTCTCTTTGGCACCGGGCACATGGTAAGGTTCTTCTTGATACATATTTTTATTTAAATGGAATAATTTTGGATCAGTGGAAAGAGCGAAACACTGAAAATTAGAAGGCATGATTTCCAGTGTGAGTGAGCAGCTAAGTTACTCAGGCAGGTCACTTCCCCTTGCATATTTATTTGACATAAGGCGGGGACTGTTTTACTATCCTTGTACCCACATACCTGGCTCACGGCCCGATTGAACAGGTGTCCTGAGTAAGTTATTATGGAGTAATTTAATCTGCTCTTCTGTTAAATGAGAGAGTTGGACCTTTTGATTTCTAAAAGTCATCCCAATTCTAAAAATGTGTTGTTCTATGAGGATTTATATACTTTAATTATAAAATATAAGTGTGGTAATTTATTTAGGACCTACTACTTGCCAGGCACTGTGTGATGCTCTTTACATACTTATTTTTTTAAGATGATTTTTAAAAATTTTAAATTTTGTCTTGGTTGTTTAGAAATATTAAGGTCCCTTGGGCTGTCAGCTTGACGAGGACAGTACGACCTCTGCCTGTTTACCATTGTAGCTCTAGTGCTAGACATAGTCCTGGGCATGTGATAGATGCTTAGTAAGTTTTTGTTGAACAAGTGAATGAATGGATGTTATCATCACAACAATTCTGTAACAGAGGTACTATTAGCTCCATCTTACTAAGAAAATTACAGTTCCATGGTCATAGAACTAGTATATAGCTAAGACAGAGGATTCAGACCTGTCTAACTATAGAATTATTAGTGCCTTTACCACTTAATACCACAATGCCTCCACTCAACTGATGTTTAAAAAAAAAATTTTTTTTTTTAAGTAGTCTCTACACCCAATGTGGGGCTTGAACTCACGATCGCTTACTCTTCTGATGAGCCATCTAGGTGCCCCCACGTACCTGATGTTTTAATTGAAAATTTGAAAGGAAGGAAGAGAGTGAGGAAAAATGCAGAGCAGAAAGTCAAATTTTTGTGAGGGATTGGTAATGGGGTTAGATGTTGGGCACCAAAGTTTTATGCACGTTAAGAGTTGGCAAGATTTCTAGCACCTTAAGGAAACAAAGGGCTTATAAAAGCAGCCACTATTCGTTGGCTATTTCATTACTGTGTAATAAATCAATGACATTTAGAAGCCATTTCCGTTGTTTTAAGGATCATGTTCATTGAAAACTCTCAAATTTGTGTTTCCAGCTCAGACTTCTCTGGACTTTAGACTTGTATATCTAACCTCTTAATTGAGATTTTGGATGTCAAATCAGCATTTTATTTTATTTATTTTTTTAAACTTTTTTTTTTTTAAAAGATTTTATTTATTTATTTGAGACAGAGAGAATGAGAGAGAGAGAGCACATGAGAGGGGGGAGGGTCAGAGGGAGAAGCAGGCTCCCTGCCGAGCAGGGAGCGCGATGCGGGACTCGATCCAGGGACTCCAGGATCATGACCTGAGCCGAAAGCAGTCGCTTAACCAACTGAGCCACCCAGGTGCCCTAAACTTTTTTTTAAAAAAGATATTTATTTATTTGAGACACACAGAGAGAGAAACAGCATGAGAGGGGAGAGGGCCAGAGGGAGAAGCAGGCTCCCTGCTGAGCCGGGAGCCCGATGTGGGACTCGATCCCAGGATTCCGGGATCATGACCTGAGCCAAAGGCAGTCGCCCAACCAACTGAGCCACCCAGACACCCTATTTTATTGTTTTTTAAAGATTTTATTTATTTATTCATCAGAGAGAGAGAGCACAAGCAGGGGAGTGGCAGGCAAAGGGAGAGGGAGAAGCAGGCTCCCCGCTGAGCAGGGAGCCCTCTGCGGGGCTCGATCCCAGGACCCTGGGATCATGCATGACCTGAGCCGAAGGCAGACGCTTAACCGACTGAGCCACCCAGGCCTCCGTCTAATCAGCATTTTAAACTTAACAAATTCACACTTACATTCAGTCTGTCAGCAGATCCTATTTGTTCTACCTTTAAAACGTATCCGAAATTCAGACATTTTTCATATCCTCTGCTACTACCCCCTTGATCTGAACTACTGTTGTCCCTTTTCTTGGAGAGGTAATAGCCTCTTAGTTTCCCACTTTTGCCCCTGCCTGCCAACAGTTTGTTTTAAATGGAACAGTCAGAGCGATCCTTTTAAGATGTAAATCTAATCATATAGCTCTTCTGTTCAAAACCGTATCTTTCAGAGAAAAAGTCCAAGTCCTGGGCTTTCAGTTACCTGGCTTATCTTCATCTCCGTCCACCTGCTCACCCTGCCCCGTGGGCCTCCTCACTGTTCTTTGAACAAGAGGGACATGCTCCTGCCTCGAGCCCTTCACATTTGTTTTTCCCCTCTTTTTCCTCTTTCCGTGGGGCTCCTTAGCTCATTTCTTTCAGATCTTTTGGTCAAATGCCAACCTCTCAGTAAGGATTTTTTCAGTCACTCTATTTAAAAATAGCAACTCCTTTCTCAGAGCACCCTGCAACCTCTTTCTTTGTATTTCTCCATAGCCTTTATCACCCTCTGATAGATTTCTTTCTCCAGCCCTCCACCTTGTTAGTTCCACAGGAGCAGGGATTTTCTTTCATTGCCAAGTCCTCAGTGCCTAGAATACTGACTGGTGTGTAGCCTATGCTTAGTAAGTATTTGTTGCATGAAATCTTTTGGGGCAGCTACATTGCTAGAGGCTTTATAGATATTTGTTTACTTTTCTTCACATCCCAGCAAGATGAGGAAAATTACAAGTGAGGAAAATTATTTGTCCAAGATTGCATGGCTAGAAAGTTGTAAAGCCTAGGTCTGTTCCAGGCCCCCCAAAATATTATAGAAGGACGGAGTCTAAATATTATTGCTTTGCTGCTGAGTGAAGTGTGTAAACCAGAGGCCTAGATACCAGAAGAAAGGCAAAGCCTGAACGTCCTGAATTGCGCATTGTTCATTGACTCACGTGGGAACCCACTGATATTTGTGATGCTGCTGCAGCTGGAAACCTAAAACGTACCTGGAAAGAGGCCTCTGGGTGAAATCTTCCTGTGTGCCATTTGACACACCTTTGGCTTGTACACGCAGAAAGTGTACCCCTTCTGGGTTTGGGATGATTTGGAAATTTTTCTCCCCCACTCCCTGGGAAAGACCTTCTTCCCATAGTTTGGGATAACCTTAGAGTTACTCAGGCCAGTTGCTTCACATCGCTCTTCTTTCCTGAGGCTTAATGTCAGCCAAGGTCAGAGTGTCAGCCACCTCAGGGTGTCCTGGAGTGGTACTTTCCATGGTATGTGATTAGAAAGGCCTAGGTCAGAGCTGTTCCTAGAGTAAGATGAGGCTACAGTCTGAAATATCTTTAGGGTAAAATGAGGCTGAATTCAAATGCGATCCTAATAGAAGTGTGTCACTGTCAGAAAAGAAGGTGAAGGAGAATAAGATCAGGATGCACACTGCCCCTGCCCCCCCCTCCACAGCTGGAATATACTATATCCCTCTCCTAAGTCTCAGTACCTGTAGCCACCCCCCACCATTTTTTTTTTATTGTGGTAAAATACATGTAACATAAAATCTACCATTTTAGCCATTTTTTAACTGTACAGTTGAGTGGTATTAAATGCATTCATGATGTTGTGAAACCATCACCACCATGCATCTCCAGGATGCTTTTCTTGTAAAATGGAAACTTATACCCATACACTCCCTTTTCCTGCACCACCCCCCGCCCCCCCAAGCGCCTGGCAGCCACCATTCCACTTTCTGTCTCTGTGATTTTGACTGCTCTAAAACCCAGGTGCCAGTAAGTTTGGGGTGAGGGACCTGGTGAAGGAAGCCCTGGACTTACGAGAGACCCAGACAGATGGAGCAGAAGCAGATGTGTTCAGGGTAAGAATATTCTCAGTGACATGAGGGAAGTAGAAGAAGAGGAAGTGGAAAAAAGTCATCCTGGGGTATGACATGGTCAGTGACATGTCCAGAGAATAATGAATAGTGAAGTGTGGATCAGAGTGGTCCCCAGAGTGAAATGAGATTGGAATCAGAGCTGTTCGATGGGAATAATGAAAATAGGATGAGAACCTTCCCCAGGGTAAGATAAGCCTGGGGGAAAAGTGTATGGGGTGAAAATACCCTTCTCAGGGTGAGAGAAAGAGAATAGCATGTTTGAGCAGGCGCAGGTAGCAAAGGAAGCATAGTGAGAGGAAAGAATTTTAGGGCAAAATCTTTAGGAGATGAGACTAGGGAGACCAGCAGATGTCAGATTGTAGAGAGCCTTGTATGTCCTGTTAAGGATTTGAGACTTTATTCTTTTGGCAAGGCAGAGTCCTTGAAAAGTGTAAAATAAGGGGTAGATCTGGTCAAATTTGCTTCTGGTCACTGTGCCCTGTGTTCCCAGGAGAGCTAAGGTCAGGAAAGGCTAGGCTATGGCAGCTAAGGGACTTGAGGCAGATGTTTGCTGGAAACCACAAGGATCTGGCTTATGGGTTTGAGCTGAGATATGTGAGGGAGGGGGTGGAGTCACAGGGAAATCACAGAGGCTTTCCTGGACTTGGTAAAAAACTAAGAACCTCCATAGTTGCACAGCATTATGAATGTGCTAAATGACACTAAATTGTTCACTTTAAAATGTCAATTTTTGGGGCGCCTGGGTGGCTCAGTTAAATGTCTGCGTTCAGCTCAGGTCATGATCCCAGGGTTCTGGGATGGAGTCCTGAGTAGGGCTCCCTACTCAGTGGGGGGTCTGCTTCTCCCTCTCCCTCTGCTGCTCCCCTGCTTGTGCTCACTCACTCTCTCTCAAATAAATAAATAAAAGCTTTAAAAATAAATATATAAAATGGTCAATTTTGGGGGTGCCTGGGTGGGTCAGTCGGTTAAGCATCTGACTCTGTTTCGGCTTAGGTCATGAGATCAAGCCCCTGCGTCAGGGTCTGCGCTTAGTGGGGAGTCTGCTTGGGATTCTGGTGTTCATGACATCCATGACCTGGCTCTTGTTTATTGCCTTCTCAGCAAATATCTTTGTTTTTATTCCTGCTTTCCATTTTGCTTGAATGTCTTCCTTCCTTGTCTGGTAGCTCCTCATCCTTCAGAACCCAGCTCCAGGGTCACCACTTTTCTGGAAGCCTTCTCCGATTTCCCTGCCCACAGGTAGGCAGCCCATTCGCGTTATTCTTTCATTATACTTGGTATGACTCTCTGTTAGGTATCTCACTGTATTGCGATTGCTTTGTGTGTGATCGTCACACAGCTTGGGAGGTTTTTTAAAGACAGGGGCCCCACTTTCTTTTTTTTCCTGTACCCCTCACCCAGTATTGCACAGAGATGGCTCTCACTGATTATTTTAGAGAAATTCTTATTTCTACACCATACATACCCAGTCACAAAGCGCAAATAATAGGCTATGTTGGTATTGGTCCGTATAGTGAGGTTAACAGGAGGCATCAACCCATAACTGCCTTGCATTTCTTTTCTTTCCACCCTAGCCCACAGATTCCATGGAACAGCAACTGCAAACCTCAGGGCTTAGAAATTAGTTCTTTCATCAGAAAAATAGTAAAAAAAATAAAAAATATCTGAAGTGAGTATAAATGGCAGAGTGTTAGTTGTCTTTGCCAATATTGACTCTCTCATTCTTTTTTTAATGATAGAGCACTTGAGTTTTAGCCGGGCATATATCAACTTTTTGTAACTCTTTGCAACTAAGTGTGGCCAGATGCCCAAGTTCGAACTAGTGGAGTCTAAGTGGAAATGGCGTATCTGCCACTTTTGGGGTCACGTGCTTGAAAAGAGTGGCTGAGTGTCTCTCTTGTCCTTTTTCCTTCCTGCCAGCTGGGGGATGATGAGAGCTACAGCACTTTTTGGTTCCGGAGATGGAAGTGTCACGTTGAGTGAGGATGGCAAAGTTCCACTCTCTGCCTCAGACTGCTCCCTGCTAAACTATTATATGAGAGAGAAATAAACTTCTCTTTGAGTTAATCTACTGTGAATGGGGGTCTCTTAGTTACTGCCGCGTTAGCTGCCCCCTCCCTGATGCAGGGAGGCGTTGGGTTACCGCAGTCTCAAGTTGCTTCTTCCTGCTGCTCCTGGGTGTCTCAGCCTAGTTACTGTGCTCCTCACGGTTCTTGCCTTGCCTTGTCTCTTAGCCCTAATTCCTGTTGCTCCGACGAGTCCCTAAATTCTTTTTTTTTTTTTTTAATTTTTAAAAAGATTTTATTTATTTGAGAGAGAGAGAGAGAGTGCAAGAGAGCACAAGCAGGACCAGGGGCAGAGGGAGAAGCAGACTCCCCACTGAGCGGGGAGCTGGACATGGGGCTCGATCCCAGTGTCCTGGGATCATGACCTGAGCCGAAGGCAGACGCTTAACTGCTGAGCCACCCTGAATTCCCGTGAATTCTCTCATGTACTTAAAAAAATGTATTGAGGTGAAGGTTGTACCATTATAAAATTAACCATTATAAATTGAACAATTCAGTGGCATTCAGTACATTCACAATTTTATGCCACCACTACCTCTATTCCGTTCCAGAACATTTCCACTACTCCAGAGTAGAGCACCTTACCTATTAAGCAGTTTCTTCCCATTTCCACTTCCCCCTGGCAGCCATCAACCTACACTCTCTCTGTGGATTTAATTATTCTGGGTATTTCATATAAATGGAATCATAGAATATGTAACCTTTTGTGTCTAACTTCTTTATTTTTTATTTTTTTTAAGATTCTATTTATTTTTGAGAGAAAGAGAGAGATCACGAGCATGAGCGGGGGGAGAGGCAGAGGGAGAAGCAGGCTCTCCACTGAGCAGGGAGCCCCATGTGGGACTCAATCCCAGGACCCTGGAATCATGACCCGAGCTAAAGGCAGACACCTAACCGACTGAGCCTCCCAGGCGCCCTGTGTCTAACTTCTTTAACTTAGCATAATATTTTGGAGGTTTGTCCACATTGTAGCATTTGTCAGCACACCATTTTCTTTGAAAGTGTTTTTATTGTGCAAAATATATAACATAAAATTTGCTATTTTAACCATTTTAAAGTATATAATTCTGTGGCAGTAATTACATTCACCGTGTTACACAAACATCACCATTCTCTGTTTCCAAAACTTTTTCATCATCTCCAAAGAAACTCTGTACCCATTAAGCAATAACTTCCCCTCAGCTCCTGTTAAATTTTCATCTATTTTCTGTCTCTCTGAGTTCACTTAATTCTAGATATTTCACATTTCCTGTGTTTTATATAGGATCATACAACATTTTTCCTTTTGTGTGTGGCTTATTTCACTTAGCATAATGTTCATAAGGCTCATCTGTGTTGTAGTATGTGTTAGAAAACTTCATGCCTTTTTATGGCTAGTAGTATATCATATGATAGAACCCTCCCCCCCCCCCCAATTGTTTATCCATTCATCTGGTGATAGACACTAGACCCGTGGGCTGTTTCCACCTTTTGGCTCTCAGGAGTAGTGCGGCGATAGACATGCATGTACATGTACTTGTTTGAGTACTAGTTTTTTGTTTTTTTTTTAAGTAGTCTCCATGCCCAGTGTGGGGCTCAAACTCATGACCCTGAGATCAAGAGTCACGTGCTCTATCGGCTGAGCCAGCCAGGGGCCCCTGAGTACCAGTTTTTAATTCTTTTGGCTACATACAAGACCTAGGAGTAGAATTGTGATTAAAGTATAATTCTATATTTAACTATTTTAGGAACCACTCAAACTGTTTTCCACAGCAGCCGCACTATTTTACGTTCCTACCAGAAGTGTCTAAGGGTTCCATTTTGCCTTACCTTTGTCAATACTAGTTATTTTTCATTTTGTCTGTTTTAATTACAGCTATTCTAGTGAGTGGTTCGTGGTGTCTCACCATGTGTGTTTTTTTAAAGGATTAAAAAAAATTTTTAAGTACAATCTACTCCCCAACGTGGGGCTTGAACTCAGTACCCCAAGATCAAGAGTTGCATGCTCTACCGACTGAGCCAGCCAGTCACCCCTCATTGTGGTTTTGATTTGCATTTCCCTAATGATGAATGATGTTGAACATTTTTTCATGTATTTATTGGCCATTTGCATCTTTGGGGAAATGTCTGTTCAAGTCCTTTGTCCATTTAAAATTAGGTTGTCCTTTTGTTGTTGAGTTGTTAGGATTCTTTTTTTTTTTTTTTTAAAGATTTTATTTATTTGACAGAGAGACACAGCAAGAGAGGGAACACAAGCAGAGGGAGTGGGAGAGGGAGAAGCAGGCCTCCCGCTGAGCAGGGAGCCCGATGCGGGGCTGGATCCCAGGACCCTGGGATCATGACCTGAGCTGAAGGCAGAAGCTTAACGACTGAGCCACCCAGGCGCCCCAACTTTTCACTTTCTTGATAATGTGTTTGGTACACAATCATTTTTAATTTTTATGGAGTCCCATGTATCTATTTTGATGTTGTTGCTGCTTATGCTTTTGGTGTCATATCTAAGAATCTAAGGTAATGAAGATTGCCCCTGTGTTTTCTTCTAAGAGTTTTATGGTTTTAGCTCTTATATTTAGGTTGTTGATTCATTTTGAGTTAATATTTGTATAAGATGTGAGTTTAGGGGCGCCTGGGTGGCTCACTCAGTTAAGTGTCTTAACTCTTGATTTTGGCTCAGGTGATGATCTTGGGGTCAGCTCATGCTGGGCGTGGAGTCTGCTTAAGATTCTCCCTCTCCTTCTGCCCCTCCCCACTCGTGCTCTCTCTCTCTCTCTCTCTCTCTAAAAAGAAAAAAAGAAAGAGTGAGTCTAACATACTTTTAAATCCTTGAATGTATGCTGTTGAGATTTTCCCAGTCAGTAATGATTTTTAGGTTTTCAGATCCCAGTAGATAAATTGTGTTAGCTGCTGTTGTCTGAAGTGTCACTTTTCACCCGAGGTGCATCTTCAAGCCGATGTTTCCTCCTCCGATGCGGTCTGCTGATGTGCATTTAATAGGTGCCGGGCTACTTTGAGAGGAAGGCCGCTGACGTTTTAGGGCTGCCGGTCAGTAGAGGGACACACCCTCACGTATGTGCAGTGGGATGCTATACCATGGGCTTGTCTGTATCTCAGACCATGCAGAAAGGGAGGAGAGCAAGGACTGAGTTAAACAAGGCCAAGCTGCCGGGGGTCAGGAGAGCAATGCTGCCAGGTCTCAGGTCTGTACTGAGCCTAGTCACATTCCTAGCCCTGTGTATTTGAGAACTGTGTAAAGCAGTAATGAGTTGCAAAAAGACACAATTTGGAGACAGGAGCCTTGATTTCAAATTGGATGACTTCTGGTTAGTCACTTCTCTCTGAGTTTCAGTGTCTTCAGATACACAGTGTGAATGTTGGCTTCATCGGGTTGTTCTGTTTTTGAAGATCAGCTGAGATTATCAGTGGGAAAATGATTTGGACACTGTAAAATGCTGTGCACATTTAGGAATTTAATGGGGAGTCAAGAAGAGACTAATTCTTCCAGGAGTTGTTGTGGGTTGGTTGGTTGGTTTGTTTTTTAAGATTCTCCCCCTGCCTATGATTTACAGCAAAGGTTTGAGGCTTATTGGCCAGATGCGTGTTTTTCAGCTTTTTTCAAATAATTTTACATTTGTTGTGACTCTGTCTTTTTGTGAGTGACAGAGATACAACTCAGGCTGACTTAAGCAAGAGAGGGACTTGCTGACTGAAGTAACTAAAAGGCTAGAAGTCTATTTGTCTTTAGGTACAGCAGGATCCAAAACAGCAAGGGACTTGAATGATGTCATTTGGACCTAATCTCTCTTCCTTTGGCTCTGCTTTTCTTTGTTTTGGTGTCATTCTTAGGCAGGCTCCACCCATGCCGCGGCGGAGATCGGTATCAGCTTAGGGTGTGCATTCTACTAGCTAAGCAACCACTGTTGAAAGATAATACCTCTTTCCCGATGGTGCTGGCAGTCCCGGCTATGATTTTGGCTTGGGTCATGTGTCCACCCTAAAGTAATCACAGAGGAATGCTGGACATTCATTGGCCAACAGAGTTACATTCTTTCTACTCATGGAACCCGGGGCTCAGGGTCTGCTCCCCTGGATCCATGTGGACCAAGAGCAGGTAAGAGTGGTCCCTTAAGGGAAAATCAGGATGCATTTACATCAAGAACGGTTTGGGAGGTGGGGCAATAGTTAAGTCACAAAATTCACAGATGTTCACCACAAAAAAAAGAAGTCTGTTTCTAGTACTTAAAACTCAATCAACTAGAGCTGCTCTGCTTGAAGAAGTAGATATTGCCAAGGAACTTGGGTGTGAGGGGAGGTGTGCAGAGCAGAATTTGAAAACTTCTAGACAGTTTATCCAATAAATATTTGCTTGAAGTGTGATAGTCCTTGAATCCTTTCTTCCTATCTTTCTGGCCTTCTGTAGAAGAGATTGTATTTTCCCTCCAATCAGGGAGAATGGGGTAAGGAGCAGAGCCAGTTACTACTGCCTGGGGTTGAAGATGCCAAGGACCTTGCACCCTGACACCAAACTGCTTTTATTGAAGAAGCCCCGAGCCTTTCGAATTTAAATAGGGAGTCAGTGGACAGGAAGCAGTCACTTTATAATGTATTGGTTAATGTGAGTGGTGAAATATATTTGTATCCTCAGCATTTTGCAAGGGCTCAGTATGCTAGAGCATATAGAGCTGTGAGCTGGATTCTGTTTTGTCAGTTGAGTGAGGGTAAAATTGCCCTCATACATCAGCCAGCTCATCACACAGCCAGCAGCCACTCAGTATTGTTTTTTTTCTTTTTTTTTGAGATAAAACACACTGAACATAAAATTTGCCACTTTAAAGTGTACAGTTCAGTGGGTTTTTTTCTCCTAACAATGTTGTGCAGCCATCACCACTATCTAACTGGGCAATATTTCATCATCCCCAAAAGAAACCCCATTACCCATTAAGCAGTCACTCCCTATTCTCTAGCCTTTGACAACCTACTTTCTGTCTCTGTGGATTTGCCTATTCTGGACATTTCATATAAATGGAATCATGTCTGGCTTCTTTCACTTAGTATAATGCTAGTATATATTTATCTTATTACTTTCTTATGATACTTTTTAGAAGTAGAATTCTTCCACAGATCTACCAGGTAGTCATTTCTTCTATCCTCACATGTATGCTTGGGATGGACATACCTAACAGCTGGAGTAGCATCCACATCAGATCCTTGACCGGTCAAATAAGAGCCGTCATAGTGGGGAAGGCCAAGTAGAAGCCTTTGAATCTGCTGCCTGCTCCTGGCCAGGGTAGTGAATCAAAACCAGTATCACATTCTGTGAGGGATGGTGGAGATTAGTGCTACCCTTAAGTATCTTAAGGATGCAAGGATGGTGGGTCCCTATTATACTGACATTTAATTCATTGGCCTGCCTTCCTACAAAACTGGATGGATCCTGGAGAATGGAGACTTCAGCAGTTCAGCTGAATAGCCCTTATTATGACTGCTGGGGTGTGTGTGGCGTCTTTGCTAAAGCACATTAATATGTGGATGCTGATTTGGTGAGTGCATTCCTTTCTATCTCAGACAGTCCAGTGGAACAGATATCAGTATACCTTTCTGGTTTTGCCCGGGGTTTGTAAACACTTCCACTCCTGTACGCCTTGTCATAATCTAGTCAGAAGAGACCTGGACCATCTGGCCATTTCGTAGAACATCACTTTGATCTATTATGGTGACCACGTCACGCTATAATCAGAATGAGCAAGAGGAGGTTAGCACTTGGAGGCCTTGGTTAAGATATATGCTCCACAGTGGGTTCTGTCACATTCTTTGCCAAAGTGGATGTATTTGTTTTTAACATAGGCCCACAAATTGTTTGATACTTATCCCATCAAGAGGTAGAGCCCAATTCCCCTCCTCTTGACTAAGCTGGACCCTGGTAACTTGAATCTAAC
Source organism: Mirounga angustirostris (assembly GCF_029215605.1). Taxonomy (NCBI): domain Eukaryota; kingdom Metazoa; phylum Chordata; class Mammalia; order Carnivora; family Phocidae; genus Mirounga; species Mirounga angustirostris. The sequence continues at coordinate 57,492,691 of NW_026991721.1, forward strand.
AAATAGAATAAAATTAAAGTGATGGTGTATGACTTCAGAGACTAGGTCCTAAGAGTTTTTCTCTCTGTCTCTTGGATCACTTACTCTGGGGGAAGCCCACCAATATATTGTGGATACTCAAACAGCCTGTGGAAAAGCCCATATAGAGAAGAACTGAGGCTTCCTTGATAACACCCAGCACTGATTGGCTAGGAGTGTGAGTGAGCCATCTTGGAAGCAGATCCTCCAGCCCCCAAAGTCTTCAGTGACAATAGCCCTTTATAAACCTTTATGAGAGACCTGAGCCAGAGCCACCTGTTAAGGCACTCGCTGATCCCTGACTCTCAGAAACTGTGATAATGAATGTTTATTGTTTTAAACAACTTAGTTTTGTTATGCAGCAATAGATACCGATACACAGCCCCACAAGCTGTATACGAGAGTTCCAGTTGTTGGACATTCTTTTCAACACCTAGTATTTGCCTATTTTTTTCATTCTAGCCCTTTTGGTTAGTGTGTAGTATTACTGCATTGTGGTTTTAATTTGTCTTTCCCCAATGACTAATGAAGTAGAGCATCTTTTTATTCATAAATACATGAATAATATATACATATGACAAATATATATGATATATAAGTCCAGACAGTGCATATGTGTGTCTATATGATATATATACACATTTATCATATCTATAACTGTATCTGCACATATGCATATACACTCTTTGGATTTATTATTTTGTGAAGTGTTCAGGTTTTCTGCCCATTTTTTTATTGTGTTGCTTGTCATTTTATTTGTTTGTTGGAGTTCTTTATGTATTCTGGAACATATAAGTTCTATGTATTTTGAATATCTTTTCTCAGTTTATCAACTTTTTCCTTTATGTTTAGCCCTTTCTGTGTTCTTTTAAAGAAAACTTGGCCGGGTGCTTGGGTGGCTTAGTTGGTTAAGCAACTGCCTTCGGCTCAGGTCATGATCCTGGAGTCCCTGGATTGAGTCCCACATCGAGCTCCCTGCTCAGCAGGGAGTCTGCTTCTCTCTCTGACCTTCCCCCCTCTCATGCTCTCTCTCTCAAAAAAACAAACAAACAAAAAACTTTGCCTACTCCAAGATCAGGAAGCAATTCTCCTATTTTCTCACTTAATAAGCTTTATTCTTTCATTACTTTCACATAGGTCTGCAGTGATGTGAAATTACATTTTTTGGGTATGTTGTGAGGTAGTGAAGATACATCCCCCCACCGCTCACCCCTGTATGGATATCCGGTTGATCTAATACCATTTATTGAAAGGATTATTCTTTCCCTTCTATATTGTAGTGTCACCTTTGTTATAAGCCAAGTGACCGTTAGGTGTGGGTCTGTTTCGCATTCTCTATTGTATTCCATTGATCATTTTGTATCTTTGCAGCAATTTCACACTGTCTTAATTATTATTATAATAGGTCTTGATATTTGGTAGTGTAAGTCTATCAGCTTGTTGTTTTTCAGGACTGCCTTGTCTGTTCTTGGTCCTTTGTATTGCTATGTGAATTTTAGAATCAGTTTATCAATTTCTGCTAAGAAAAAAACCTATTGGAAATCTGACTGGGTTTGCACTGAATCTATATATTAATTTGGGTGGACTGACATCTTAACTAGATGTAGTCTCCCAATTCATGAACATGATATGTCCTTCCACTTAGTTAGATCTTTAAAATTATTTTTTCTGTAATAGTCTATAAGTTTCCTTCTGGAGGTTCTATATATCTTCCATACCCCTCCCCCCTCCCCTGAGATTTAACGTATTTTTGACACAATAGTAAATGGTACTACTAAATTTTAAAAGTCTTATTGTTATTATTATTATTATTTTTAGAGGGGTAGGGAGGGGCAGAGGGAGAGGGAGAGAAACTTAAGTAGGCTCCACTCCCAGTGCGGAGCCCCTTGATCTCACAACCCTGAGATCATGTAAAAGTCGTATTTTTTTTTTTAAGATTTTATTTATTTATTTGAGACAGAGAGAATGAGAGGGACAGAGAGCACATGAGAGGGGATAGGGTCAGAAGACGAAGCAGACTCCCTGCCGAGCAGAGAGCCCGATGCGGGACTCGATCCAGGGACTCCCCGATCATGACCTGAGCCGAAGGCAGTCGCCCAACCAACTGAGCCACCCAGGCGCCCTAAAAGTCGTATTTTTTATAAAATAAACCACGTCAGTGAAGTCGTTTAGCATTCGACACTTGCATGTTCAATTTCTTTGCCATAGTAGCTTGCTTCAGAATGACTCAGGAGGGCAGTGGTGCTGGGAGCCTCGCAGGCGCGGCTTGGTTACTCGCAGTCGGGCAGCGGCCCCAGCACAGCGCTGAGCACCCATCGCGCCTTAGCAGCAGCCCCGGAGGCGCCCCCGCCCTCACAGCCCCTGCGCTGGTGCAGCCACCCTCCCTCCCTCTGCTCTTCTTCCCTTCGCTCGCACCAGGGCTGATCAGCTGACTGAAGAACACATTGCTGAGTTCAAGGATGCTTTCTCCCTATTTGACAAATGGCACCATCACAACAAAGGAACTTGGAACTATCATGAGGTCACTGGGTCAGAACCCAACAGAAGCTGAACGGTAGGATATGAACAACGTGGTGGATGCCCACGGTAATGGCACCATTGACTTCCCAGAATTTTTGACTATGATGGCTAGAAAAATGAAAGATACAGACCGTGAAGAAGAAATTCGCGAGGCATTCCAAGTCTTTGACAAGGATGGCAACGGTTACGTCAGTGCGGCGGAGCTACGTCATGTCATGACCAACTTAGGAGAAAAACTAAAGATGAAGAAGTAGATGAAATGATCAGAGAAGCAGATATTGATGGAGATGGGCAATTCAACTATGAAGAATTTGTACAGATGATGACTGCAAAATGAAGGCCTGCTTTCAACTCCTTTCCCCCCTTCTAGAAGAATCAAATTGAATCTTTTACTTACCTCTTGCAAAAAAAAAAAAAAAGTTCATTTACTCATTCTGTTTCTATATAGCAAAACTGAATGTCAAAAGTACCTTCTGCCACACACACAAAATCTGCATGTATTGGTTGGTGGTCCTGTCCCCTAAAGATCAAGCTACACATCAGTTTTACGATATAAATACTTGTACTACCTTAATGATAAGGAAGCCCCTAATGGACTCCTCGCAGTTCCGTTTGCTCATGATTAATACACTGTTTGGGGGCGCCTGGGTGGCTCAGTCTTTAAGTGTCTGCCTTCGGCTCAGGTCATGATCCCGGGGTCCTGGGATCAAGCCCCGCATTGGGCTCCCTGCTCGGCGGGAAGCCTGCTTCTCCCTCTCCTACTCCCCCTGCCTGTGTTCCCTCTCTTGCTGTGTCTCTCTCTGTCAAATAAATAAATAAAATCTTTAAAAAAAAAAAAAAATACACTGTTTGGGCTGGCCAGTTTTTCATGCATGCAGCTTGACAATTGAGGACAGTCAGGCATTTGTATTAAAAACAAAAAATGAAAAAAACAAATTTAAACCTTCTTCAAATGGGTTCTAGTTCAACTTGTTAGTATAAATTGTCATAGCTGGTTTACTGAAAACAAAACATTTAAAATTGGTTTACCTCAGGATGCTGTGCAGAAAAATGGGTGAAGGATAAACAGTCTAGACGTAGTCCCACTTAGCAGGATGGCCCTCTCGTACTTCTGGGCATCCCCACCCATGAGTGACCCTGACACTCATCCCGGTGGCATGCCGTGTGTGTTGGTTTAGCGTTGTCCCGTGTTGTCCTAGAGCGAAATGGGTGTCAAGCTGTCACCATTCACACAAACTTTTTTTTTTTTTAACAAGAAACCTTTACCAAGGGAGCATCTTGGGACTCTCTGTTTTTATTTTTATTATTTTTTTAAGATTTTATTTATTTATTTGAGACAGAGAATGAGAGACAGAGAGCATGAGAGGGAGGAGGGTCAGAGGGAGAAGCAGACTCCCCGCCGAGCAGGGAGCCCGATGCGGGACTCGATCCCGGGACCCTGGGATCATGACCTGAGCCGAAGGCAGTCGCTTAACCAACTGAGCCACCCAGGTGCCCCGGGACGCTCTGTTTTTAAAACCTCCTGAACCATGACTTGGAGCCAGCAGAGTAGGTTGTGGCTGTGGACTTCAGCACAAGCATCAACATTGCTGATCAAGAAATTACAATTTACGTCCATTCCAAGTTGTAAATGCTTGTCTTTTTTTTTTATTCCAATAAAAAAAGACCATTAACTTAAAAAAAAAAAAAAAAAAGAATGACTGAGGAAAGAATTCCATGTGTAGTGCTGTGTCTTTACCTCCACCCAGAATCCTTTTAGATTTCCAGTTAAATCAGCTGCTTTATCAGTGGGTATACTTAAGTTGTTTTCATAAAACCTTATTTTTCATTATTTATTTATTATTATTTTTAAAGATCTTATTTATTTATTTGACAGAGAGAGATAGCACAAGCAGGGGGAGTGGCAGGGAGAGGGAGAAGTGGGCTCCCCGCTGAGCAGGGAGGCCGATGTGGGACTTGTGACCCAAGCCGAAGGCAGTTGCTTAGCTGACTGAGCCATCCAGGCACCCCTCATTTGTTATTTAAAATAAAACTTTATTTTATTTTTATTTATTTATTTTAAAAAGATTTTATTTATTTGAGACAGAGAGAGAGAGTGCGGGAGCAGGGGTTAGGGTAGAGGGAGAAGTAGACTCCCCGTTGAGAGGGGAGCCCGAAGCAGTGGCTCGATCCCAGGACCCCAAGATCACGACCTGAAGGCAGATGCTCAACCAACTGAGCCACCCAGGTGCCCCCAAACTTTATTTTAATAAAAGACTTATACAGTCGAGGATATTTTTTCTCCTGTACATTTTCCCTTTAGTGGCCCTTAAAAGGCAGTTCCTTTTATATTTCAGTGTTTAACAGAATGTCTCAAATCCTTTAACTGGCACATGAAAGAAAACTTCAATCCTACTGTATAGCAGATCTCCTATGCTCCATAATATGTAATATTTTTTTAAATCTTAGGAAATATTTTATTTTTTAAAAGATTTTATTTATTTATTTGAGAGAGAGAGCCAGAGAGAGAGAGAAAGAGAGAGCACAAGCTGGGGGAACATCAGAAGCAGAGGGAGAGGCAGACTCCCTGCTAAGCAGGGAGGCTGATGTAGGGCTCCATCCCAGGACCCTGAGATCATGACCTGAGCCGAAGGTGGGCACTTAACCATCTGAGCCACCCAGGCGCCCCGGAAATATTTTATATATGTTGTTCAAACAGCACTTGCTAACAAATGAATACAGTTTGAAAAATAGAAAAATATTGCTTTTCTTGTACTATTTAATCTCATTTTTTACTGCAGCAAGAAGGAAATAGTGTTTCACAATGTTATGTGCCTTTTATTTTTCACTATTAAGTGGGAAACCTATAAAGAGACTTCTTAACTAGATTGGGTATCTCTGGACTTTAAAAATCACAGAAAATGAATAGAGAGGTTTATCTGTAAATTTAATTTTTAGATACGTTTTTAATCATGATAGCTTTATTTCGTTATTTAATACAAGGGTCAGCAAGCTATGCCTACTTCTATAAATAAAGTTTTATTGAAACACAGCCATACTCATTTGTTTACATATAACCTATGGCTACTTTTATACTCTAATGGCAACGTAATTTAGTTACGATAGAAAATATATGGCCTGGGGCGCCTAGATGGCTCAGTTGGTTAGGCCTGGGAGTCTTTTTTTTTTTTTTAAAGACTTTATTTATTTATTGAGAGAGAGAGCCAGAGAGAGAGAGAGAGAGAAAGAGAGAGCACAAGCAAGGGGAGCATTAGAAGCAGAGGGAGAAGCAGACACTCCACTGAGCAGGGAGCCTGATGTGGGGCTCGATGTGGGGCTCAATCCCAGGACCCTGAGATCATGACCTGAGTGGAAGGCAGACATTAAATTGAGCCACCCAGGTGCCCCCTAAGCGTGGGACTCTTGATTTCAGCTCAGGTCATGATCTCGGGGTCATGAGATAGAGCCCCGAGTCTGGCTTGGCACTCAGCTGGGAGTCTGCTTGAGATTCTTTCCCTCTGCCCCTCCCCTGAAGCGTGCACCCACATGCACTTTCTCTCGAAAACAAATAAATAAAGCTTAAAAAAAAAACGTATGGCCTGTGAGCCTAAAATATTTACTGTCTGGCCCTTCACAGAAAATATTTGCTGACTCTGATTTAATATACCAAGGCACAGTGTATACTAAGGATGCAACTCATTGTTAATAATAAATGTAAATCCATATTTTAAGTAGTCTCTTGATAATTTAAAATTTTTTTGGCCAATTTATTGTTTGAAGCAATTAGACTGTTTTTACCCTTAATGTAGCTTCTAAAAAGTTATACTAGGAATAGAAGGGTCAGCTTTGTTACATTCCTATTGTTTAGTTTTGTTTGTAATTTTAATATTATCTTCAACCCATGAGGATTGTTTTTTTATTTTTGTTTACTTATTTGCAAGAATCCCTTAAAATCATTTATCTATGTGGTGAGGGTTGGTTTGGTTGGTAAAAAAATAAAAACCATGATACATAAGGTCATTTAATCAGCTATGTATTAACTGCAGTATGTCCTAGTATCCTAAAAGCAAATGAGTGACTTCAAACACTGATGTTCTCCCTCAGACACTGTGGAGTTCCCCGTGTGTCCTCAGGACATCTTGTATGTGGTAAGTGATATGGAAACATATACCAGACTCAGAGAGGGGATCATCCTTAGTCTGTACAGTTAATATTAGTAAAGCATAATTCTTATATTTTAAGATTAAAAACAAATATGAAATAAGAGTTTTCACTTTTCTTTCTGTGCTTTCATTGGAAAGTCTTTTTTTTTTTTTTTAAGATTTTATTTATTTATTTGATAGAGCACAAGCAGGGGGAGTGGCAGGCAGAGGGAGAGGGAGAAGCAGGCTCCCTGAGGAGCAGGGAGCCTGCCGCAGGGCTGGATCCCAGGACCCTGGGATCATGACCTGAGCCGAAGGCAGACGCTTAACCAACTGAGCCACCCAGGCGCCCCTCATTGGAAAGTCTTGTGAAACCCATTTTGTTCTTTTTTTTTTTTTTAAAGATTTTATTTATTTATTTGACAGAGAGAGACACAGTGAGAGAGGGAACGCAAGCAGGGGGAGTGGGAGAGGGGGAAGCAGGCTTCCCGCTGAGCAGGGAGCCCGATGTGGGGCTCGATCCCAGGACCCTGGGACCATGACCTGAGCCGAAGGAGACGCCTAACGACTGAGCCACCCAGGCATCCCTTGTGCAACCCATTTTGGAGATGACTGTCTTTATATTGTTTGTGTAAATTCTTTCTGAATGTAGACATGATTTCTGAATATAAATACCAGTTTATAGCGTGATACAATGCTAAGTCCAGTAAAGATGACCTTGTGTGGATAGTGTGGCCAGCAACTGTGGTTACAGAATCTGGAAGCTGAGCAAAAGGCTCACTTAGATGCTTCATCTGTTCTTGTCGTGTGTGGGCAGCTCTTTTCCAATAAGATTTTGTGTCTGCAGCTAATTAAACCAAGAATTCAACCTTAGAATGGAGGATATAGGACCGTGTATTCTTGCCAGTCTGTACCCCACCAGAAATACTGCAGTGAGCAGAACCACCAGCTAGCAGGCCTCATTAGTTGGGGATTTACTTTGTGGAACTGACAAAAGTTTAAGTATGGAGTCACACTCCTTGGGTTCAAATTCTGCACTTTTTCTTTTATTAGCTGAGTATTCTTAGACAATTTTACTTTAATCTCTCTCTGTCTCAGTTTCCTCTGAATTTAAATGGGGAGAATAGGATCCAGTTTGTAAGGTTGTTATGAAAAATCAGTTATTCTTTATAAAGTACTTAGAATAGTATCTGGCACATGTGAAATGCTCAGTGGAATGTTTGTTAGTGTTTCACTTTTTGAAGGTTCAGGTTTTGTCAGTATCCTGAGAATATTTATTTCTCTTAGCAGACTTTCTTTTTTTTTAAATGTAAATAGTCTCTATTCAATTACTCTTTTTTGAATTATTAAAATATATTATTTGTTTCAGAGGTACAGATCTGTGATTCATCAGTCTTACACAATTCACAGCACTCACCATAGTACCTACCCTCCCCAATGTCCATCACCCAGCCACCCATCCCTCCCACCCCCCTCCACTCCAGCAACCCTCAGTCTAAGCAGACTTTCTTAACCAAATTTATAAGGCTGATCTATAAAACAAGAATGCCAATTTTTAATTTTACCTCAAGAAATGTTGAACATCTACTGGAATGCCTGTTTCGGTAGGACCAGCGCCTTTTCTCCCTTTGGGTGGCACCGAACACCAAATCCTAATCAGAATGGTTATGGTGAACATGGAATTTGAATTATGACCTTAGTTAGATGAATGCAAGGGTAATATTTATTACCCTTTTAAGAATTTCTTCACTTAAAATGCTAGACATTCACTTTCCGTACTTGCCATAGGTTCTTTTGGTCTGATCCACTCCCCGGGGACTTTGAGTCTGAAGAGCTGGTGATGTGAAACGGCAGACTGCAGTGGTGGTGGTGTTTATAGCAGGGTGGAGCTCCTGGGACAGCAGAGGTGGTGGTGTCACAGTGGCTGTGTTGTGGAGGCTAGCGGTAGTGGAGGCTAACAGTAGTGGAGGCTAGCAGTAGTAGAAGTGTCTATGTTGTGGAGGCTAGCAGTAGTGGAGGCTTGCAGTAGTGGAGGTGTCCATGTTGTGGAGGGTAGTGGTAGTGGAGGCTAGCGGTAGTGGAGGCTAGCAGTAGTAGAAGTGTCTATGTTGTGGAGGCTAGCAGTAGTAGAGGCGTCCATGTTGTGGAGGCTAGCAATAGTGGAGGCTAGCAGTAGTGGAGGCTAGCGGTAGTGGAGGTGTCCATGTTGTGGAGGGTAGTGGTAGTGGAGGCTAGCGGTAGTGGAGGTGTCTATGTTGTGGAGGCTAGCAGTAGTGGAGGCTAGTGGTAGTGGAGGCTAGCGGTAGTGGAGGTGTCTGTTGTGGAGGCTAGCGGTAGTGGAGGCTAGCGGTAGTGGAGGTGTCTGTTGTGGAGGCTAGCAGTAGTGGAGGCTAGCAGTAGTGGAGGCTAGCGGTAGTGGAGGCTAGCGGTAGTGGAGGTGTCCATGTTGTGGAGGCTAGCGGTAGTGGAGGTGTCTGTTGTGGAGGCTAGCAGTAGTGGAGGCTAGCGGTAGTGGAGGTGTCTGTTGTGGAGGCTAGCAGTAGTGGAGGCTAGCGGTAGTGGAGGCTAGTGGTAGTGGAGGTGTCCATGTTGTGGAGGCTAGCGGTAGTGGAGGTGTCTGTTGTGGAGGCTAGCGGTAGTGGAGGCTAGCAGTAGGGGAGGCTAGCGGTAGTAGAAGTGTCTATGTTGTGGAGGCTTGCAGTAGTGGAGGTGTCCATGTTGTGGAGGCTAGAGGTAGTGGAGGCTAGCAGTAGTGGAAGTGTCTATGTTGTGGAGGCTAGTGGTAGTGGAGGCTAGCAGTAGTGGAAGTGTCTATGTTGTGGAGGCTAGCAATAGTGGAGGCTAGCAGTAGTGGAGGCTAGCAGTAGTAGAGGCTTGCAGTAGTGGAGGTGTCCATGTTGTGGAGGCTAGCGGTAGTGGAGGTGTCCATGTTGTGGAGGGTAGCGGTAGTGGAGGCTAGCGGTAGTAGAAGTGTCTATGTTGTGGAGGCTAGCGGTAGTGGAGGTGTCTGTTGTGGAGGCCAGCAGTAGTGGAGGCTAGCGGTAGTGGAGGCTAGCGGTAGTGGAGGTGTCCATGTTGTGGAGGCTAGCGGTAGTGGAGGCTAGCGGTAGTGGAGGTGTCTGTTGTGGAGGCTCGCGGTAGTGGAGGCTAGCAGTAGTGGAGGCTAGTGGTAGTAGAAGTGTCTATGTTGTGGAGGCTAGCAGTAGTGGAGGCTAGCAGTAGTAGAGGCTTGCAGTAGTGGAGGTATCCATGTTGTGGAGGCTAGCGGTAGTGGAGGCTAGCGGTAGTGGAGGTGTCTGTTGTGGAGGCTCGCGGTAGTGGAGGCTAGCAGTAGTGGAGGCTAGCGGTAGTAGAAGTGTCTATGTTGTGGAGGCTAGCAGTAGTGGAGGCTAGCAGTAGTAGAGGCTTGCAGTAGTGGAGGTATCCATGTTGTGGAGGCTAGCGGTAGTGGAGGCTAGCAGTAGTGGAGGCTAGCAGTAGTGGAAGTGTCTATGTTGTGGAGGCTAGTGGTAGTGGAGGCTAGCAGTAGTGGAAGTGTCTATGTTGTGGAGGCTAGCAATAGTGGAGGCTAGCAGTAGTGGAGTGTATGGGCATTGGCAGTTAGCATCACTTGGCTTCTCTGTGCTCTGTGGAGCAGGGGAGCAATGGAACATGAGATGTGATGACAGACTAGTTCTGCCACCTGATTTTAGGCATTGTTCTTGGCATTCATATCTGGTTTTCCACTTTTCCAGGTGAATCTGAGCTTATCTTTTAATAACTTAGTTTTTTGCGTAGACTAGCCAGAATCAGTTTTGGTTGTTGAACTTGCAAACTAAGTTGTTCCTTCAACTGGGAACCCTGGCTGATCCGGGGTCTACAACAGCCTGATGCAGTCACCTCACAGTAGGGATGGCAAGGTCATGGGAAAGCTCCTCGGAGGTTTGAACTTCGTTGGCTCCCTCTCTCCTTGAGAGTGTTAGAATCACTGTATTCCCAGGGCCTAGAATTGTACTTGGCATATAGCAGGTGCTCAGTAAACCTTTATGGAAGGAAATGAATGATGAACTCATTCTGCCAATGAACCCAGTTGTGTGTCTGCCAATCTGTGTCTGTGACTTTGCTTTTTCTTAGCCTCTATAACTCCTTGATAAAGGATACATTTTTTTCGGGACACCTGGGTGGCTCAGTCTGTTAAGCATCTGCCTCCAGCTCAGGTCATGATCCCGGGGTCCTGGGATCGAGCCCCGCATTGGGCTCCCTGCTCAGTGGGCAGCCGGCTTCTCCCTCTGCCTGCCGCTCCCTCTGCTTGTGTTCCCTCTCTCTGACAAATAAAAAAATTTTTTAAAAAGGATACATTTTTTCTTTAGATATGTCAATACACATGTAATCCTGGCTTGAGAACTATTCTGTCTTTTAAACTCACTTGGTTTATCTGTGCTCTGTGAATTTTTTAGGTTAGCCCTGGGATTGTGTGATTGTGATGTGTGTGTGTGTGTGTGTAGAGGGGCACCTCACAGAGCCCCAAAGGGCCCATAAGAACTTGAATCCCTTCCTGGTATCACAGCTTTCTTGGCATTCTGGAAGCCAGCACTTCTTGAATCTTCCTCATGAGGCGTGTTGGTGGAATAAAGAAAAGACCATATAACCATAGACACACACACACACACACACACACACACACACACACACACTGAACTGTATTTGAACCTCAGATTTGCCACCTAATAACTTATGACCGCTGGTAGGTTTTATTCAGATATCCTGTTTTGCTTGTCCTCTGTTGCTGTCTCAGATTGGGAAAGATAGGAAATACAGGCCCTTTATTCCCTCTTTTCCTCTTTTGTTTTAAAGCAGGCAGACCTCTGCTTCAGGGAATTGGCGATTAGCACCCACATTCTGATGCCGAGAGGTCATTTGCTTATGTTTCCTGAGCTCCTTCCTGGGTGCTCTGACATGATGACCTTCAGAGGCTGGAGGTGCGAGGACTTTGAGAAGTTGGGATGGTTTCTGCTCAGCTGCTTCCATTCTTGCCTCTCTTCCTGGTGCAGTGGCTGAGGCTGGTGGCGAGGGCAGTACCCCTGAGATCCTTCTCTTGCCATCTCTAGCGCACAGTGTTTTAGACTTTGGGTTCTCATAAATCAGGGCTGGGGCTTGGGGATGAAGTGCTGTGAGCATCCTAATCAAGATGTAGGGATCAACTGGCCTAGCGTTCTTGAGTTTCAGGCGTAGACACAAGCCTGGAGAGCTGTGACTTGTGCAAGGTGACACAGTCGGTCAGGGGTAGAGTGAGTATCTGAAGATGCTAACAAGGGCAAATGGAAATCTGCAAAGGCTGAGCTCCGTCTGAGACCCACTGTAACATAAAGCTAGCAGGGTTGGGGAGGGGGAGGGATTTATTCTGTGGTTTCCTTTCCTGCATCTTGTCAAGAGTTAACACCTCACCTCTGGTTGCTTTGGTTTGTTCCCACATTTCATTATTTAGAGTGGATCTCAGTCTGTAGTGTTTGGTCTGAAACACACCTTAGTCCTAAATTGTATGCTTGGGGCCATAGGTTACCAAGTTTACAGACAACAGTCTTGGGCCTCTGTGGACATGTGACCAGGCTATGAATAGATCTGAAGTTCGGAGAGAGCCTCAGCTCGTCCCCCACCTCCCCACTCCCAGCAGCCTGCCTGCTGGTAATTTCCTCAGTGCTCAGACAGCTAGACAGAGAATGGAAACAGGGCAATCTGCCCATCCCCTTTTAGGAGGCGATGCAGGCTCAAGTCTACATGAGTAGTCTCTGGCCTCTTGGGTCTTTGCTGTATCAGATGGAGTGAAAGTGCTTAGCATTTAGGAGGAAATAATACCCTTCTGCCCTGGTTGGGATTTTTGTTATTTTTTGATAAACCGGTGTTGGACCCTCACTATATGAAAGGCACTGTACTAGACCCTTTACATGTGTTATCTCTATCTTCCCTACAACCTTGTGAGGTGGGTATTATCCTCATTTTACAGAGATTGCTAAAACTCAGAAAGATTTACTAAGTAACCTACTGTCACACAGCTAACAACTTGAATCCAGGCCTTCTGATCTTGTCCTTTCTAAATGACAGCTTCCCTGTTTGTAACTTTCTTTAGTAAATATTGGGCTAGGATAATTGGGGTGGGCTATCCTTGGGGCCACTTGTGTAATTGATTGATCCCATATGACTTGGAGAAATGGGGATGAACCTGAAGGGACAGGGAGAAGGAAGACCTGCCAGTGTGTGAGCAGCGAAGGGAGCTAAGCGGGTGGCTCTAGCGTAGCGGGAGGGTACGTGCTGTATGCCACCTTAGTGAACCCAGGTCAGATAGAGGCTGTCCTGCAGGCTCTTCACCATATTCCTTTATATGGCATTCAAGGCACTCAGAGGTGGGGTTTCTGCCTCAAAACCTCTACTTTATCTCTCCTTACTTCCTATCACACAGACTGTTCTTTGTTCTGTTGTTCATCCAGTCTGCTGCCATCTTCCATGCATGGGTATTTATAGGCTCTGTGAAGATTCTAGTCAAAAAGTAACTGTTGACCACTTAGGGCTGAGCAGACAGTTTTGAATACCTAGTTACCTGAGAGTCATTTTGGACCGGAGCTCTCTCATTCATTCGTTCATTACTTCATGTTTAGCCTTTCTAATATACTGTGTACTCCTTCTATTCCAGGCCCTGGGAATCAGTATCAGGAAAGACGGATATGGTTTGGGCTCTCCTAGAGCTTACAGATTAGCAGGGAAGGCAAAAATGAAGCAAAGAATTACAGTGAAGTCTGATGAATGTCATGAAGTGGAAATAAGGGAAGTGATGAGAGGGTACATATTGCAAGGGAACTTTTATCTCCTCAGTACCTGAGGAGATGACATTTAAGTGAGACCTGAGGATTGAGAAAAATTAGCTAAGTAAATAGGGTTAAGAAAGGCAATTTTAGGCAGCAGGCAGAGTATATGCAAAGACCTGGTGAGAGGGACAAGGCCATGTCCATGTTGGGTCATTTATTAAGCAACCATTTACACCTGATGGGTTATATCATGTACTGTGCTAGGACTTAGGGATATAAGAAACAATCAGATGGCCCCTTCCTGTCTGGAGAAATTCAGTCAGGAGCAGTGGCATCACTCCTTGGTAACCAGGGTGCTAAGGTCACCCTAAATCTTGGACTCAGTCTCCTGGGTCCCATGTGACAGGACTTAACAGCTTTAGAGAAATGGCCTGCCCTTGAGCATTTGGTGCACCTGTCAAGCAGAGAGGACATGGACCTTAGTTGCACACTTGCTTCACACTCACCAGGTCTTTGGTTGATGGAGTTCATCTACAGACGACTTGAGGTTGATCGAGGTCCAGAGATTGGTTTTTACCCCAGTAGGAGCATAGTAGAGCCTTTCTGGCTGGGATGAAGTTGCCTTGGTTTTCAGAGCTCATTGTCACTGGTCTTATATTTGTTATTGGGATTGAGTGGTATCAGGCCCATCCATTTTCTTGAATTGATGTCTGTTGTTCCGAGTTCTGGCACTGCTGATGGACAGAAGAAGTCTTGGGGGCTGGCTGTCTTGGACAATGCGGTGCATGACTGCAGGGTGCGCCGTCTGCACAGACTGTGTTATGAATGGGGCCGCTCCTCCCTAGTTGTGCAAGAGTGCATCATTGTGGCACTGGTTGAAGGGAGGTTATTTAAACACCGACCGTGTGCCCCAGGCTAGGTGGTTTATATTCTCTACTTCCCTTAATAGTCCCAAGAATGCTCTGAGGTAAATGCTGTTAGTATCCTCATTTACAGATGAGAAGACTGAAGGTCCAGGGAAGCTAGCAAGTGGTGGCTTGGGGTTCAAGCTCTGGTCTGACTGAAGTCCATGCTTCTCCCCCACTCGCAGCTGTTTCCCAGTGTGGTTACAGACTTTAGGTCTTGCCTGTCATCTTGTTGCCATGGCTTCCTTGGCCTTGTCTACTTGGACTTATCTGCCTGGCCTCCCTGTGTCAGTAACCCGTGGATTCTCAGCATGGCCGAGGCTCAGGAATGTGCCTGCTTGGGAGATACCCGAGAGTATCTAAATTGTTTTTCCCATCCAAATTCTTGTGCATGTGTTTAGTGTGAGGCGAGAATATAACTGTAGCTAAAGGCACTTTTGAGAAGTAAGTCAGCTCTGGATTTGTTGGGTCGCCTTTCTCGCTCCAGCTTCCCCAGCATTCTCAGTAGGAGAGAGACTAGGAGATGGCTCACCAGAGATGAGTCTGAGTGAAAAAGGCACTGAGTCTGGTAGGATGAGATCCCCCCAGGCTTCCTGAGGGGCCCGACTGCCAGGCTCGGTTGGATCTTTGTAAATTAGTAGTCCCTTTTCCAGGGGCTTACGTTCTTGTTTCTTTCTTTTAATGGAGGACCAGCCTCTTCATCTGGGGATCCTGGAGCTGCTGACCTCAGTGTGAGACGGTTTTTTCTTCCCCGAGCTGTCAGGGGTGTAGGAGTATGTGTGCTGTGAAGAGGGAGGTGTGTGGGGCAGAGTCTGGGGAGAGGGCGAGCGGGGAGGGATGTGTAGGCACCGCCTCACCCGCTTCTCCGCACTCTTTCTTCTCCCCTGCGCCCCTGTGGAGGCTTTGCGGTCTCCGTCTTGTGTGAGAAGTAGGGTCCTAAATACCACGAGGCGGCTGCACCCACCTGTCTTGTGTTCCGGCTCCACCAGACTGCTTGCAGTGCCTGAAGCATGACAGGCTTTTTCATACATTCTGTTCCCTCTGTCAGGAATGTCCTTCCCGTCTTTACCCCCTGTATGTGCACACATCCTTCAAGAGCTGGTTTAGATGTCACCTTTTCAGTGACGCTGCGTTAGATCTCTTGTCTCTGTGGAGGTAGGCATACCCACTTTTGTGCCTCCACAGCACTTTGTACCGGCTTCTGTGGTGCGGTGATTATCCACTTCCCTGTCTGCCCCCCTCTCCATGATGGGGCCTCTTGAGAGCGAGAAACAGAGTCGGTTTCATCTCTTGTTAGCAGGCACAGGGCCTGAGGGAGACTCGAGTTATCAGTAATTTTGCCTTGAACGACACTAATGCCTGAACTGGAAGCAGATGGTTGCGTACCACTCTGTTGTGCGCCTCCATGAGCTACGAAAGCGTTCTCTTCGGTGATTCGGTGACCGGCATGCCGTCCAGGCTCCAGAGCCCTGCAACGACGCATCGCAGTGGGAATGGTGTCGTGTGCCACAGACGGTATCTTTGTCTGCTTGGCCTTACCTTGCCCTTCACCCACAGTGCTCTTCGAAGCCCCTGGGCCTGACCCAGGGAATGAGTAGGGAGGAAATGCCAGAAATGAGCCACTCTTGGCATCCTGATTCCTTCACTCTCAGGTTTGGCCCTGTGGGGCCGTGCAAAGTGAGAAAATGGAAATGAACTGTTCCCTGTAATAGCAGCCGACAGGGATCTCCTCCAGATTGTGCGTACTCTCCCCCGTGTGGCGGCAGCTGCAGCTGGATCAGAGACAATCAGTTCTTCTAACCTAGCTCACTTGGCTCACCCTGAGGTTTCTCACACGGCTGCGAGCCTGAAACAAGTCCTGTTACACTTGGTTTTCCCCCATCATCAGGCCACAAACTGTGAGATTGTATATTCGTCTCCTTTCATTTTAATAGAGAAGGAAACCTAGGTCCGCAGGGAGCATGGGACAAGCTCCAGGTCGAATGACTGGTGTCAGCCGAGGCTGGACGCTGGTCTTCCCACTCCCAGCAGAGTGCTGCTCCCTTCGCTATACCTTGCTGCCTCTCATATCAGTTTTCTTTTTCTATTTGTAATTCCTATAGATCGTGAAGTTGGTGAGGGTGAGTCAGCTGGGAAACTGGCTATCTTGTCCTTTGGTCACTCCCTCACTCCTGCACTGGCTGGACCCAGGAGACAGGAAAGACTTGGTGAAGGACTGAATAAAAACCCAAGTTGCTCCAGGAGGACCTCATGAGCTAAGCCAGAAGAAGACTAAGGAAAGCAGATCCCTCCCAGTTTCCCTGGAATATCTTTAGTTTTGATGATGATTCCTGTGGTTTGGCTTTCCCAGTGTTAAACACAACGTTGGCTGGAGCATGGAGGAGGTGTGGTTTGTAACACTGGCGTTTGATCCTTGTGAAAGCCAGATCTGTAATGAGGCTTCTGGGAACATACCACATCTGGGTTAGCCAAGGATGCCTTTGGGTCTTCAGACCCATCCCTTGCTCCCCAACAGCAAGCATAGGACATAGGGATTGTGTGCAGCACTGCAAATTCCATTACAGACAGATAACATTTGTCCAGTGCTTATCATGATTTCTGGAACTATTTTAGGTATTTTATAATTCTCTTAATCCTTACAATCCTCCATGAGTAGTTTCTATAATTTTTTTTTTTAAAGATTTTATTTATTTATTTGAGACAGAGAATGAGACAGAGCATGAGAGGGTCAGAGGGAGAAGCAGACTCCCTGCCGAGCAGGGAGCCCGACGCGGGACTCAATCCCGGGACTCCAGAATCATGACCCGAGCCAAAGGCAGTCGCTTAACCAACTGAGCCACCCAGGCGCCCCTATTTCTATAATTTTTTAAAAAAACTTTTCAAAGTGACTTTATTGAGTAAATTTACATAGAGTAAAATGCACTTGTTTTAAGTGTTGACAAATATATACAACCTTTGTAATCTCTTCCCTGCAGTCAAGGTATAGAACATTTCCATCAATAAGTACTATTATTATCCTCATTCTAGAGGGCAGAAAAGTGAAGTATAAGAGGAGTTAAGGGACACTGAAGGGATGTCCAAGGTCTCATGGCTTATAAGTGATAGCACCAGGATTTGACCTCCAGAACCCATATTCTTAACTACCATATTGCTTTCCATCTCTTCATTTGTGGTTCAGTCATTGCCTCTTTTGCTCGGGTGGATAAGATTAAGGAGTAAGATGACTTAGGCTTAAAGTCTAAGCATTAAAGGGGCCCTGGGCAAGAGGCCCAGAGGTAGGAAGTGGGGAGGGATGAAACAGCAGTCTCAGTACTAGAATCCCAGGACCCAAGCAGGCAGAGCTACTTGCCTTTTGGCCAGCCTTCACCTCTCCACGCCCTGACTAGGGAGCCTCCTAACAAGGTATAATGTAGTGCCTGTAAAGGGGACTGGCTCCTCGGTTCACATAACTGAGATATGAAACAGAAGAATAGTCTCATTTGCTCTGAGAGTGCTGTCTGTGGTAGCCTGCATCCAGTTCTGGGCTAGGAGACTCTCAGGGCCACATGGACAGGTCAGAGCATATATAAAGGAGGCACAATGGAGAGAGATCCTGAAAATCTAATCCTTTGAAGAGGGGTTGAGGAACCAGATTTGGAAGGCCTGAAGAGAAAACATAATCGTCTTCATATCCTTGAAAGGCCATTCTTTGGATGAGAGCATCAACTTGTTTTTCTCAGTGGCTTCAGAAGGCATAATTAGAGAGCCCTGTGGGTGGGACAGTATAAGCATATTTTGGAAAAATTGAGGTACAGTGGATATGACATACCTCATCAGCTTGTCATCAGCTTGGAGCACAAATAAGGTCAGATCTCTTTTCAGTAGTAAGATTGATCTCTTGAATGAGGATGAAATTATGTGGAAGTTTAGTATGTCTCTCCTGGGGCCTTTCCTCTTTCTCTTTCTGCAGTATTTAAGGACTTCATAGGCTCATTTGGTCCAAAGGAGTCAGGCTTAGTTCCCAAGAGAGAACTAGAGAATCTTACTGGTCTGTTAGTGGGCCCCATTTTCAGTTTCCGTCATGGGACACCGTGTGGCTTTTAAGAGTGGCTCTCACAGTGTGCTCTTTCCTTATTTAGTGTAGCCACGAGGACTTGGTTCTACACATGGTGCAGTGGTTTTTTGAGGGAGGATGACAGCACCCTTCAGTTTCACATTTGGCCTAGGCTCCACTAAGCTTGAGTTCTCAGAGCGAATGCTCCTCAGTTCATATATGTATAAGCTCATTCATTGGAGGAGGGAACCCCTACAATCACCAGTTGGCAGGGTCTAGAAGTATTTCTAGATTTAGCCACATTTCAGTTCCAGAACCAGCCTTCTTCTACAGTCATTTTGGTTATTGTATTGAGCTTGAAACACCCATTCAGACTTTCTGTTTCCTCTGCGTGAGCACTTACTGTAGGCTCTTAATGTTCCTTTCTACCTTTAACTTGATTAGGATCTCAGTCTGTTAGGGAAATGATAATAGCATTGAACCTCAAAAGAAAGGGGTGAAGATTTCAGTCTTTTGTCCTGGAAGGGTTTTGGATCCTGTACATATGTATGTTCATGCATTTGTATTCACTTTCTAAGGGGTGTTGGAGCAGTCTTTGCCAAGTCACAAAAGATCATGCTGTTTCCTTTCCCCCTAGGGAATGTGTGCTCCCTTGTTTTATATTTATATGGTTAAAAGGGGATTCCCTCAAGAACAAGGGTCTGCTCCAAGGTGACTTGATGTTTCTAAGGCAGAGGGGGCTGACAACTTTAAAATGGCAGTTTCCATAACTGAAGTAGTTTGAATTATTTTTAATCTGGTCCCCTGCTGTACAAGGAGGATTTTTCAAACTACTAGAAATTCCTACCATTGGGGTGGGCCATCCAGAGATATGAGTGCTTTGACATTACAACTGTTAAACAGACTAGTTGCCTAGGGCCATTGTGAGGAAATGCTGGATTTCTTATAAGACCACCCACCATCCAGAATGAGTAAGGTTAACATCAGAAGATGTGAGAAGGGGCAACTGGACCATGTCATCTAAACCTGGATTTTAAAACCCTTTCCTCCATGGGGGGGACTCTCACTGATTATCTCCACTATATCATACTAGCTTCAGCAGGGTACTGCTCTCCTTTTATGTTTGGGTCCAAGTTGGGCACGGGAACTTTTCTTTATTACCATATAACTGAGCCCTGCATAGAATATTTAGACAAGAATTTTCTAAAGACTCAGGGATAGCAATAGGAAAATAAACATAGTTATTGAAACTAGATAATCTGGCTTATATAATGTTGCTTGATCTCTGGGGCACTCAGAGGATATACACATAAGCAGTGCCATCCCGATTATCTGGTGATGGGCTGGAAGCAAGATGAGTAATGAGTATGAGTTAGAGTAAATTGGCCTCTAAAGGGCCTTATAGCTCTGAGATTTTGTGATTCTTCTGGGGTTTCAATCCTGAAAATTGTAGAACTGACTTTGTGCTGTGACTCCTAGAAATCTTACAGGCCCAACAGGGGGTCAGGAAAGTGGTAACTAGATGCAGTTGAGGTTACCATTGATCTCATTTCCACATTTCTCCCAACCATGGCTCTCCTCTTAGACCAGAGAAATACAGTATGAAATACAGCCTCTTATGTTATATATGTCTGATCACGATTAAAAAAAAATAGCCTTAGTCTTTGTCCATGATGTTGATCTGTCCTTTCTCATTTGATCCTCTCAACACTTCGTGATATGGGCAAAAACGTGCTTACTAAGCTCTTTTTAGAGGTGAATAAACTGAGGTCCAGAGAAGTTAAGTAATTTGTCCAGATTGCACACTAGATTGACTGGTATCCTTAGTGCTGTCAAGAACTGTTTGTTAAAGAACACCTGGCTGGCTCCGTGGGTTAAGCATCTGACCCTTGTTTTCAGCTCAGGTCATGACCTCGGGGTCATGAGATTGAGTCCCATGTCGGGCTCTACGCTCATTGGGGAGTCTACTTGAGATTCTATCTCTCCCTCTTCCCTGCCAGGCCAACAACTCCCTCCCCCCTCTGCTCAAGCACATGCTCTCTCTCTCAAATAAACAAATAAATCCTTTTATTTTTATTTATTCATTTATTTGACGGAGAGAGAGTGCGAGCCCAAGTAGGGGGAAGAAGCAGGCAGGAGAGGGAGAAGCAGGCCCCCCGCCGAGTGGGGAGCCCAACGTGGGGCTCGATCCTAGGACCCCGGGATCATGACCCAAGCCGAAGGCAGATGCTTAACCGACTGAGCCACCCAGGTGCCCCAACAAATAAATCTTAAAAAAAAAAAAAAGAACTATTTGTTGACTAAATGAAGCCTAGATTCTGTCTGTCCTTGGCCAGTATTTGCTACCACATTATTCTGAACCCTCCAGGGGCTTCCTGTGAGCATCTGAAGGATTGGCTGGTTTTTGCTGACCTTCCCTTTGGGATTCCCTCATTCTGTAGCTGAAGCTGTGTGCACTCTTTAGAGAACATCAGCTCAATTGTGTTCCCTACAGAGTGGGATGGGAAAAAACATTCCACCCACTGTGGTTCTTTTTTTGTTGCTTGTTTTCTGCGATCTTCATATTGCCGACAAGAGTGACTCATAGACTGCACTATGTGATTTTCTTGGTTAAGAGAACCTTTTTCTTAGCTCTAGAAGAAGTTAACCAATAGTTATATATGGTTAAGATGCAGATGTTTAACAGCTTTACCCAGAGCACAACAAATCTGAGCCCAGACCTATTTGGTTCAGTAAAACTCTGCAGTCACTGTGTACCTACCATGTGTTAGGGATTTAGAGGAAGCCCTTGGGGTGAGGGGCTTAGAGTCCAGTTGGAGAGATAGACACATACATAAGCAGGAAAATAGTTTGAGACAATTTTAAATAAAACACAAAGTCAAGTAGTGTACGTGTAAACATTTAAATGTGGGGAGTAGGTCATAAAGGGCTTAGAAGGTATAGCAAAAAGAGTGTGTGCTTTAGAACTGTGGCTCCTTGACAGGTTAAATCCCTGAACTACTTTTTCCTTATCTGTAAAATGGGTATAGTGATAGCAGCCTCACAGGAGTGTGAGGATTACATGAGGTGATGTGTTCAAAGCACCAGCATAGTGACTGATGCATGGTAGGCATTAAACCAGTGGTGATCCCCTCCCTCCCTCCCTTCCGTTTTTCTAGGAGCTTTCCTAGAGGAGCTAAGCCTGAAAGGTTGATTAGGATTTGGGGGAAGGAAGGAGGGAGGATGGAAGCCAGGAATGAAAGGGCAGGCCCTGTGAGAATGTCAGTCTGGTGGGAGTGGGGGGCACATGGGAGAGGCAGTGCAGAGTAAAGCTAAAGAGACAGAAGTTTGGACTTAATTTAGAAGAAGTGTATTATGGGAGGTGTATTTAAGCCCTGTACACATGTGTCTATATGTATATAAAGGTCCTTATTATACCCTGCAGCATAGCGTAGTAGTTAAGAGCTTGGACTCTAGAGCCAGACTGTTTGTTTCTAATGCTACCACTTAGTTTACTTCTCCATGCCTTCATTTCTGGATTGGGAGAATGGAATTGATCATATTGATACCTTGTAGGGTTTTCAAGAGGGTAAATGAGATAAATATGAAGTGCTTAGAATAGTGCCTGACACGTAGTGTTACATAAATGTTAGCTGCTATAATAATAATAACTTAAATGATACAAAGCTCTTATTAAAAGTGTATGCCCTTACTGATGAACTCTAACGTTAAAGAAATAAGTTCGAGGTGCCTGGGTGGCTCAGTCGGTTGAGTCTGACTGTTGATTTTGGCTCAGGTCATGGTCTTGGGGTCCTGGGATCAAACCCTGGGTTGGGCTCTGTGTTTGGCAGGGAGTCTGCTTGAGGATTCTCTCCCTCCCTCTGCTCCTACTCCTGCTTGTGCTCTCTCTCTCTCTCTGAAATAAGTAAATTAATTTAAAAAAGAGCTGATCCATTAACTGAGGGATGCCAGTTGACTGATGTCTGCCGTTTGAAGGCCTCTGCTAGAGGGAAAGGGTCATCAACATGGTGAGCGAGGTGAGGCCTGCGTGAAGTGGTGGGAAACCAGATCTGACCAGAAGGGGCAGGACGAATTGGCGGGGCGGGGTGGGGGACAGTTGGCAGTGGGCTCTTGAGTTGAGGTGTGTTCCCGTTGAATCGTCTAGTGTAGGACATCTGTTGCGTCTGGAGGTGATCCCTGGGAGGGTTTAGCGGTACAAGTGTAGGTCTTGGGCAGCCTCGTCAAAGAACTTGAGTTCTGGGGAGGGGAGTGCAGAGCATCTGAAGGATTGGCTGGTTTTTGCTGACCTGCCGAGCAGACCGTGCCGCCATAGGAAGAGCATTGCTACGTACTGTTTGAGTGGATAAATGTTGTTCGAATAAAATAGAGCAGTCACTGAGGACCACCAGGGAGCCAAACGTTCCCCTCGGAGTAAGCATTATGGGCATTGGGCTTGACAGTAGGGCAGGATTTGATGGGGGTGGTGGGGGGATGTGCATGGAGGTGAGAATGGGTTTAGCGGACGATCAAGTTACCAGTCAGACTTTAACCCAGTTTCTCTATTCCGGTGAGTTCTGCAGCAGAACAGCGCTCCTTGCAATGGCCATATAATATCTAGACTGCACATAGCAATCTCATCACGTGGGCTGCAAAAGTAGCTCCGATTTCCTGGGAAGAGTGGCCTGTGGTGCCTGGGTGGCACCTCACCAGCTTCTTTGCTGATTTGCAAGTCCCGCAAGGGTTGGCCTGGGCTGGTGTTCTATGCTGTTGGGGTGGGGGATAGGAGGCTACTCTCTTCCATTGGGATAGTGCTTCAGGAAAGGGCCTGAGGACCTCCCCCCTCACCCTTCCTTCCAGTGCTGTTTGTGCTTTGTGCGTTGGCTGGGCCTAGCTGGAACATGGGTTTGGTGATGGGTGTGTAGGGTGGCAGGGACTGTTGGACTTTCTGCTTCCACTAAATGAACTGTGGTTTGTTATGACCTATTTGCTTTGCTCTGTATTTGTGCTGCATTAAAGGATTTATGTCTTCATCTTGACCAGCTCAGAGTTAAACCACTAGAGGTTTTCATTTGAACTGGACCATTTCTCATTTTAGCTGGCTTTTAAGCTTTAAGTCTTTTTTTTTTTAATTTAAGATTTATTTATTTATCTGAGAGAGAGCATGAAGTGGGGAGAGGGAGAAGGAGAAGCAGACTCCCCACTGAGCAGAGAGCCCGATGCGGGGCTCCATCCCAGGACCCTGGGATCATGACCTGAGCTGAAGGCAGACGCTTAACCAACTGAGCCACCCAGGTGCCCCAAGTTTTACGTCTTAAGACCATTAATGGTGGTATCCACCAGCAGAGCTTTTTGTGAGGTAAGGTGGCTCAGGCTGCTGGGAGCCAGTTTGCAAGGCAAGAAGCAGAAGTGTGCATGCCCAAGATACAGAAGTCTCTTGTAGAACCTCAAGCTTATGCTCAGTGCTTTGGGTCTGTGTGAGTGCAGAGTGGAGCTAGGTGTATTACAGACTTTGGTGGTTTTTCCTGGAGCAGATACCCCAGAGGTATAATATTTTTGAAGCAACAAGGGCTATAGTGTATTTCTTTTATCCCACATCAACTTTTCTGCTAGGAACCTGGGACACTTTAGTCTGCCTTTAGAGACCTCTCCAGCCCTGGCTATGTGGGCTTGGCATTCTAGCATCCTGATGTTTCATATTCCCTAAGACTAAGCCAATGACATTTTCTCTGGGAAGCCTTTCCCTTACTCTTAAGAGAGAATTAGTCATCTTGCTTCCACAGAAGTTGGTACATCCTTTAACTGTAGCTCTTTCCTTGTATCCTGATTCCCTGTTTTCTTCCCTAGAAGGTAAGCTTTTCTTCCCCCTGGTAAAGCTATTATGCTGTAATAAAAAAAAGAAAAGAAAAAGATTATTTACTGCTGAATGCACCTTTTACCAAAAGAGCCACAGGCCAATTCAGGGTTCTAAAAAACCCCACAAAACTTCCTGAATAGATGGAAAAATATAGCAGAGAACAAACACAACTTTCCTCCTTTCCTCCTTTCCATTATCTCCCACAGTCACATTACAAAGACTTGAAAACAAACTGGTCACATACACGCAAGGTTCAACGTAAGTGATAGAAACAAATGAATTAGTCAAAAAATGGTTTCATCTACAACTAGAAGCACAAACTAAAAGGTAAGCTTTTTGAAGGCAGAGGTTTTTTTTTGTTTTTTTTTTTATGTGGCTCTAGGACCTAACATAAGTTGTATACAGAATAAACATCAATAATGACGAATGGATGAATGAATAAGTTAATGGTAGGTTTTTAGTACTTTTCCTTCTTATCGGGAATTCAAACCCCCAGCTGGGTTGATTTAGCAGGTGGACCTCAAACTGGGACAAATTGGATATCTTCTGTGCAGACTTCAGATCGTGTGAAATGTTCTCCCCTGCTAGGGTGTTTCCGCCTGGCCTTTCCATTTTTCAGCATTCCTCTCTTCTTTGATTGCCATTTAAAGATCTGAATGCTGAGGATGAGCTGGTGGAGGGGAATGTTTCCCTGAGGACATGGTATCTGATGGCGGCCAAGACTTTGTGGTTGATTAACTCACTGATTGAATCACTGATTTTGAGGCACCAAGGGAGGGAATGAGGGTATATGTAAGCCAAGTTAAGAACTCTGTGAGGATGATGAGGGGTGCACGGGGAAGTGGGGATGGGAGTCATGGTGAAATGAAAAGAGGATAGCTAGAGAAATCTAGAGGTTTTAACTCTTCCTCAATCCCGTTTTAGATTTCCCCTTTTGTGGTCCAGAGTCAGAGCAGTCTAGTAGAAAGAACAGAAGCCAAGAGACTTGACTTTTTCTGCCACCAGCTCACTGTGCCATTTAGGATGAACCACTGCTGTTGGTCTCATTTCCCTCATTTGTCAAGCAGGATCAAGAGTCTCTGCCCTGCCTGACTGCCTTAACTGTAGTGAGGACTGGGGACATGCTGGATGAGAAAGCTCTGACCAGAGTAGGAGAAAAGTACAGTGATGCTGGTCAGCCTCCCATCTTTTCTCACCAGAGCCCCCCTGTCTCTGGAGGAATCAACTATTGTAGCTCAGCTCTCGGTGCTTGGGTTCCTCTGGCCTTTCTGTTCTTTCCAGCCTCTAAGTAGTCACGCTTCATGTGTAATGTGGGTGACCCAGTAAGCATTCACAATTCCTTGATTGGAATTTCTATAGGCCAGAGGCCATGTTTGTTTCCTCAGTGTATCCCCAGCCCTTAGGACAGGGTTGGAAAAGCAGGCACTTACTAAACATTTCTTGAAAGAGAGTTTAAGTTTGAACCCTGGATCTGCCGTATACAGTAATAACTTGATGCCGGACCAAGAGACTTGTCTTCCCTAAGCCCTAGTTTCCTTTATCCGTTCGATGAGAGTCCTAATCCTTGTGTCTCAGGGCTGGCATGAGAAGTGAATCTCTGTGAAATTCCAGGCCTCATGGAAATGTAATTTCCCTCTATACCTGCCAGCAGTGGTATGTGGGGGCCCAGTAATGGGCTAATTACTATACAGTAGTGCCCCCATAGTGGCCTGCTGAACCCAGAGTTACTTCTGAGGTGGTGTGTTCTGGATATTTAGCTCTAGGACAGAAGAAGGAAGCAGAACCTTGGGATTTCCCTTAGCATTTCCGGCCTTTTCTATTTGCCTGCCCCACTCGTTCTTCCTTGGATTCTGTTCCTGGAATAGCTCGAATATTTTTCTGCCTCTTAGTTTTCCAAAGTGTCTTAAGCAGCCAGAGCACTTTTGTTTGGGCTCTTATAAGCTTGCTGTGTTTGGTCCTTGTTATTCTTCATTAGTTGGTAGTATATCCTGCTTATTTTTGGTTTCCTGACCTGTTGTACTCTCTCCATGGCCAACACAGCTGTGTCTGAGGTAAGTCACTTCAGCGGGCTCCCTCTAACCACACAGGTCTGTGAGGTCGAAGAGCTCCGTTCCAGTCTAGCTCCGCCTCTCTAGCCCTGTGACCTTGGGCAAGGCTCTTTCCCTCTCTGGGTCTCAGGCTTCTCATCCCTAAAATGAAGGATTTGAACCAAGTAAGTGGTTTCTAAGGGTCCTTAAATTCGGAGTGTGAGTTTGGACAAGTCATTTTTCTTTTTTGGGGGAGTCTTAGCTTCTTCATCTGTAAAATTAAGTAGGTTGGGGCTGAATAATTTATAAAGTCACTTCTGGGCCTAAATATTTTCTCCTCATTCTCTCTCTTTTTTTTTCCCTTTCTACCTTGCATTGCTTTCTGGAGCATTTCTGTGACAGTTAACAGCTGTGGACAGGAAACCCTTGAACATTTCTAACTTGGCAAAAGTTGCTGCTCCCTCTGAACCTCATCCCAGCCCATTTCCTGTGTTTACAGCGTTTGGGTTTTTTGCTCAGTGACAAGCCTGACAGTTCTCCATGGCCTTGTGCCGGGTAGACCAAAATGAGCACCAATTTGGGAGTTTGGGGGACAAGGTTTCAGTCTCCACTCACCTGTGTTACCTTACGCAAGTTACCTGCCTTCTCAGAGTTAAGTGTCCTTATCTGTAAAACAAGAGGGTTTAACTAGCTCTGCTATTGTAGGATATTAATATTTGCCTCCCTTCTATTCCCCTGGCATGGCCCTCTTTTTAGCCTGTTTCTTCCACATACTCTACTGTGGAAGGGACCCAGGGTAGCTCCCTTTGCATTTGGGACAAAATAAGAGGAAGAAAAGAAGTCAAATGGCTTGGCCCAGATTGGCAGCAGAGAAGAGTTGAGGTGGGGAGCTGGTATGACCAAATTGCCCAACAAAGCAGCTATATAGTTGGTAACCAGGTGGACACCAGTATGCATTTATTCTTATCGAGACTCTGGAGACAGGCAGTATCCCAGTTCCAGCCTTTCTTTTACTATTTATATGACTCGAGCAAGTCACTTAGCATATCTGGGCCTCAGTTTCCTCATCTTATATTAGGGATAATCAAAATACCGACTTTACAGATTTGTAAAAGAGACAATGTAGGTATAAGTCCCAACATAGTTCTTGACTTGTTCACCCCCCCGCCCCTTTCTCCCTTAGACAATAACAATATACTGAATTCTGTTCTTGTGGAGAGAGCAGGAAGACACTCAGGTCCCACTGCAGAGGAGCTAACAGGCCAGCTGGGGACAGAGTCCGATTATGATTGGAAGAGACCTTGTGAGGTGGTGCCTGAACCGGGCTGGGCTCAGTGCTGTGGCCTCAGAGGGGAGACTCATAGGGCCTGGAATGGTTAAAGAAGGCTGGTGGGAATAGGACTTTCCCTGAGCCTTGAAGGGCCAGCAAGTTCTGACCATGAGGAGTTGGGGGGAGAGTAACTTTAGGTACCCATCTACCCTTCCCCAAGCCCTGGTGCTTTGTGTAGGTCCATTTCACATTCGTCTCCTCCCTCTCTCCATCTAGGCTGTTATTATCCAAGGGACTTACCCTTTTTCTTTTTACATTTTTAGGAGAAAGAAAATTTGAAGGCAAGGGGATGACATAACATTTATCCGGAACAAACTAGTTTTACTTTAACCAATGGGCTGGGTAGTTTGCTTTCATAATCTTAAATACTTAGGAAATTATGTTATTATGTCACATTTTACAGCTGAAGAAACAGTGCCTCCAAAAGGGGAAACAGATTTTTCAGCTCAAAATTAACAGGTTATAATGACAAATCAAAAGAGCTCTTCATAATAATTGAGTATGGCTTCAGCTAGTTTAAAAGATATGTATAATTTAGCAGTTCTCAGTTATGTTTCTTCACCCAAGTTCTTAGTAATCTGTAATAGTCGTTTTGTGCTTATCTTTGAGAGATGACTATCTTATTCCTGGCTCCTACTGTACTTACCTCTTGTTCTTAGCAGTACTTCTCAATTCTCTAGATCTCCAGTTCTACCACTGACTTAGATTCAACCTCCTTACACCACCAGCCTTAGATCCCTTAATTCTTTTCCCAGTTATTTACCAAGCACCTACTGTAGGCCGGACCAGAGATGGATGCAAATATTGTTCCTGCTTGGATCTTCCAGTGTAATGGTTAGACACACGATGACAATAAAAACAACTTGGTAGTAATTGAATGCTTACTGTGTGCCATGCTCTATTTGAAGTACTTTATATGTATTAACTCATTTCATTCCTAAAACTCTATGAGGTAGATACTGTTTTCTCCTTATTTTATAGGTAATGAAATGGAGGCATACAGAGGTTCATTGGTCTAAGTTGTGTTAGAGAGAAGCACAGGGGCCATGAGGGCACAGAAGAGGGGCTCCTAATGTAAACCAAGGAGTCAGTATAGAGAATACTTCCTAGGGGAATTAGAAAAAGCCTGAGTAGAATCTTGAAACTTGAGTAGGAATTAGCCAGGTGTAAAATGGGACAAGGATATTGTAGGCAGAGGGAACATCATGTACAAAGCCACAAAGTGAGTCTTGCATATTTATGGAACTGAAAGTAGTTTAGTGTGGTGGGAGTGTGAGGTGTGTGTGAGTTGAGTTGTATGGGAAAAGGCTAGAGAACCTGCTAGGGACCACCGCTTGAAAAGCCTGTATCCTTTGCTACATTATATTCAGTATACAGGCCAGTGGTTTCCAACTTGAGGATTTGAAACTGAAGGGGGTCCTTGAAGGGTGTTTCATGAATTCATATTATTTTCCCAATTGTTTTTCAGTCTGTAGATACTAAAAGTATAACTATTGTTATTTTTAAAGATTTTATTTATTTATTTGAGAGAGAGAGAGTGAGAGAGAGAGCGAGAAGCAGACTGTCTGCTGAGCAGAGAGCCTGGCATGGGGCTCGATCCCAGGACCCTATGATCATGACCTGAGCCGAAGGCAGACGCTTAACCAACTGAGCCACCCAGGCGCCCAAAAAAGTATAACTATTATTATATGGAGCTTTTGGAATTCCTCACTGAAAAAAAGTTAGGAATTACTGTTGTAGGAGTTTGGGGGCTCTGCAAAGGACTTTTTTCTTTAAATTAGAATATTTATTGAGATAATTGTAGATTGACATGCATTTGAAAAAAAATAATACAGCGAGATCATTGGGAAACTTTGCAGTTTTCCCCATAGTAACATTTTGACAGACTGTAGTATGATATTATAACCAGAATATTGACGTTAACACAACCTGCCAATCTTGTTTAGATTTCCTCAGTTTTATTTGTACTGGTTGTGTGTATGTGTGTGTGTAAATTGTATTCCAACACCATAAGTAACCTCCATGTTACCCCTTTATAACCACACCTTTCTCTCCCACCCCTTCCCTGTTCCTAACCCCTCTGTCCTATGTTTCTAAAGTTTTGACCTTTCAAAAATGTTGTGTAATTGGAATCATAGAGTTTGTAACTTCCCGGAATTAGCTTTTTTGTTCAGCCATAATTCCCTGGAAAATCATCTAAGTGGTTGTATGTATCTTGACTTCATTCCTTTGTATTGCTGAGTAATATTCCATTGTGTATAATGTATATAACCATTCACCTGTTGAAAGACATATGGACTGATCCCAATTTGGGGTATTACACATAAAGCTTCCACGAACATTTGTATACCATTTTTTTTTTTAAGATTTATTTATTTATTTTAGAGAGAGAGGGAGCGAGTGTGTGCAAGCAGGGGGAGGGGGAGAGGGAGAGAGAGAATCTCAAGCAGACTCCCCACTGAGCACAGATCTGGATGCAGGGCTCCATCTCACAACCCTGAGATCTCAACCTGAGCCAAAATCAGGACTCAGACACTTAACTGACTGAACCACCCAGGTGCCCCTGTATACAGGTTTTTTAATGTGAACCTGTGAAGGATTTTATTCAGGAGAATAGTATAGTCAGATTTGAATTTTAGAAAAATTATACTAACTGCTTTAGTAGAGAATGAGTTTGAGAGAAACGACCAGAGACAGGCAGATCACTGAGGAAACCGTAGTAACCCAGGCAAAGAACTCAGTTCTCTGTGAGTTGGAGCCTGCTTGGCCATAGAGGTTTTTCCTCAGAAATCATATCACGTTCATTTGCATGTGGGAAGCAGGGCTGGGAAGCCTGGGCTTGTTCTGGATAGTCAGTTCCCCTTCTGGGGAGATGTCATCACCATAGCTGAGAACTGCCATCACCATCCGGTGAGGCAAGGCTGCAAACCCAGTTTTTGGAAAGATCATCCTGACTGCAAGGTTTTTCAGTAGATGTTCTTGGTTATCTTCTCTCAAGAAAAGAAGTAAGGGGGCCAGTTATCTTCTTCGTATAGTTTGGGTGGAGGCTTATGTGGGGCAGGAAGATGGTGAAAAGCTCTTTCCTGGGTCTGGTCTCTTTGGGAGCCCAGGAATGTGTTCTCTGGTAGGCCAGCCAGCAGTGGGCCTGGGGTGGCTGGAGGATCACCTCCTGCTGCGAGGGAACCTGGAATCCACATTGGTTTCACCCCATGTAGTGGTGTGCCTGGCTCACCCAGGCATTTATCACTGTGCTCTTGGGGCCACTGTGATCAGGACTGATTGTTGGGAGCCAGGCCCACTTCTGAACCAGAAGGGTGTAATCCTAGAGAGTCCACTAATGGGTTGGACACCTCCCCTGGGTACTGTGCAATGTCCTTATCTGGGCAAGTTCTTGGGGGCCCATCCCAGCACTTGTAGAAAACTTTTCCCAGCAGAAATCTGTTTTGAGTAGTTTGTAATTGTTTTTTTGGCCATCTCAGACCCTGACAAGTGCTGGCCAGGATGCAGGAATGTTTGGGTCAGGTGCCAGGTCAGAGAATTTGGGGCAACTTTTGAACAAGTATGTGTTGATTTAATTTCTCTGGGGCTGTCATGCTTCTTGGCACAGATACCTTCAGAATGTAAAGACCTGTGGTATGTGGGACCCCAAAGCTGAGAAAGCAAATCTTCAAAACCTGTAAGCAGCTTTCAGTTGTCCTAGTCCAGGTCTTGTGTTGCCCGGGGCTCTGCCAGACACAGGGGAACGCCAGAGAAATCAGACTCATCTGTAGTTGGGAAGATAAGACTCACAGGTAAAGTAGAGAATAGACAATTGACAAGTGAGTGACTAACACAGGGCTTGACTGTTTTTCCAAGGACTTTACTGATTTTGCAGATAAGAAAATCCTTAGGAGCACTCAGAGTATAGGAAAGTTGAAATTTAAAGACCTGCAACTACCTCTTCTGTAATTCAGTACGTATTTTAATCATTGAGGGGCAGGGGTTGGGGGACCCTGGAGGCCAGAGAAGTGTATCTTACTTCTTTTTATATTCCTGGTGCCTTTGGTTAGTTCAGCTGGCTAGCTCAATGTCAGCAATTAGGTGTTTGAAAGTCAGAAATCAGCATTGAAGTGGTAGCATGTGAATGCTGAACTGGGGCTCAGAAACTTTTAATTTAGTCAGAAAGGTTCCAAAAATTAAAGGGCAGGCAGATAGACTGTTAAGCGGATGGACAAGAGTCCAAAGCCCTGCAGGAGACGTGGGAGGAGGCACAGGCTAGAAGGCCCCTGCACTGGAAGCCTGGGTTCCTGAGGTCCTGGCCTGCTTGGTGGGGACTAATTTTAGGGATTAGCCACCTTCTTTGGGAAGGAAGCTTCTTGTGAAACCAATATTTGAAGAAAAGAATACTGAGAGGATGAAGGTAGAAATGGGACACGATGGGCTGGCTGGGTGGAGAGAGGGCTGAAGAATTCATCTCGTCTAGCAGATGATTATGTTTCATATGATTAAACAGAAACATATTCTTTTGCTCTTTTTGTTTCTCCCCACAGAGTGTACTAGGGACTCAGTATTCCTTCTCTAGTGTCTTTTTAACTTTGTTTCTAAGTCTTAATAAGGAAGGGGTCTCTAGTTAGTGTTGGACACTAAAGAAGTTAGGGCAAAACCAAGAATGCTATTTTACCCTGCTTGGGGAATGGTACAAGACCAGTTAGGACTTCTGTGTTGGCCCTCGGTGGACGAGCAGAACGTATTAGAACTTGTCCCTATTTGTGGGTCTTGGAGAGTAAGGGTTCGTAGTTCTAGGGAGCCTTCTTGCACAGACTCATCTGGATCTCCCAACCAGATAGCCTTGCCACAGGACATGGCATAGGAAGTTAGTGAGACTTCTAATCTGGTTCTGCCACTATTTTGCTGGCCAGCCTCCCCTTTCATAGCCCCAGTCTCCTCCTCCAGTTTTAAGGTGGGCAGTGGTCCTTGCTGCCTCCAAAGCCCTTCTAACTCTGCCGCTTAGAGTCTGAGTACAGTGGCGATCTCAACATCCATTACTCCCATTGTATGCCAAGAATTTTTGCAAGATGGTAAAAAGTACCCTTTGACTTTGGGTTCTTTTACAAATTAATCTGTGTGAGATGCTGTGCTCCTTGCTCTGGGGCTTGCTATGCTGGGATGCCCTCCCTTCCTTCCACTCCTGCTGTCTTCTTCCTGTTCAGATGGTGGTATCTCCTGGTCTCTTGTGTCTTACCATATTCTATTTTGTGTCTTTGTGATTCATATACTGTGCTCATTCTCGTACTTTCTGTGGGCAAGGACTGTGTCTGTTCATCTCTGTTTCAGCTTGCTCTTTCATCAACTGAGTTCTTCTGGGCATTCATTTGTTCATTCAGTGAATATTCACTGGAGCCCAGCTGTTGTGCTAGGGACTTTGCTAGGTGCTGGGTGTTGGCTCGAAGTCGGGATTCAGCCATGAAGGCAGCCATGGTTCCTGCCACTGTGGAACTTACAGGTTAGTGGAGAAGAAAGATATTAAGCAAATTATCACACAAATAATATAATTGTGAAAAATGTTATCAATAAAAAATACAGGGTGCTTTAGAGAATGTATAATGTGGGCCTAAACCAGTTTGGCAGGGAAGTTGATCAAGGAAGATTCTTTGAAGAAAAAGTGTTTAAGTTCAGACCAACAGTATGAGTCAGAGTCTGCAGGTCAAGAAAGAATGAGGAGGCTTCCATACAAAAGAAATTCTTTATTCTTTTTTTCTTTTCCTTCAAATTTTTATTTAAATTCTAGTTAGTTAACTTACAGTGCAATATTGGTTTCAGGAGTAGAATTCAGTGATTCATCGCTTACGTACAACACCTAGTGCTCCACACAACAAGTGCCTTCCTTAATGCCCATCACCCATCTGACCCATCCCCCACCCACCTCCCTCCATCAACCCTCAGTTTGTTCTATCTTTAAGAGTCTCCTATGGTTTGTTCCCCCCCCAAACCCCTCCCATATGTTCATCTGTTTTGTTTTTTAAATACCACATATGAGTGAAATCATATGGTATTTGCCTTTTTCTGACTGACTTATTTCCCTTAGCATAATACCCTCTAGATCCATCCACGTCTTTGCGAATGGCAAGAGTTCATTCTTTTTGATGGCTGAGTAATATTCCATTGTGTATGTATATACTGATGTAGTTTTGTAATGTTGGTGAGCTCCAGAGTCAATGGCCAAGAAAGAATTCTTGAGACATCTTTGGTGCAAAAAGGTGATTTTATTAAAGCACAGGGACAGGACCCATGGGTAGAAAGAGCTGCTGCACTGGGGTTGTGAGGAATGGCTGATTATATACTTGGGAGTGGGGGGAGGTAGGGACAAAGGGAGGTGTCCAAAAGAACTTTCATATGCTAAAGAAGACTCACAGGATGGTGGAGGTCTGGCTATTGTCAAGTTAGGATGGTTTTTCCTTCTAGTAAGGCATTAACTTTAAGACAGTTGGGACTTTCCTGGTGGAATGTCATACTCTGCCTGCCTCAAGTATTTGTCAATGGGCTGCAGGTTATAAGGCAATTTTATTTTATTTACATTGCCTCTACCTTTGTTTTCTACATCACTATGGAGGAGAGAGTGATGTTAGGGCTCCCGAAAATTGAGTCTATGGGTTTCTGAAAGTTAGGCTATTGATGATAATGCTTTTTCCTTGTAAATCACTAAGACATTTGTAAACTGATGGAGACTCTTGTCCTGCAGGACTGTGATCTATGTCAGTTACCCCTTTGTTTTCCCTTCCCTTAGCTTTAGGGCAGCCCAGAGTACCTGAGGAATGTCACACATATCCCACCTCGGGGGAGTGGGGGGGGAGGTGGGGGTGGGGGGGTGTTGTGGGGTGTCAGCTTGTGCTTTGTCCTCAGCTTGCCTTCTGCTCCCTCATCATATACCACATCTTCTTTATCCACTCACCAGTTGATGGACACTTGGACTCTTTCCATAGTTTGGCTATTGTTGATAATGCTGATATGAACATTGGGATGTTTGTGCCCCTTCGAATCTGTATTTTTGTATCCTTTGGGCAAATAGGAATTCTAGGTTATTCTCACCCTGGGTTGCACATTAGCATCACCAGGTATAAGAGAGTATATGAAGCAGCTGGGCTGGTGCTTCATACTCGTGCTTCCTGGGGAGGGTATCAAGCGATACAACTACTTTGGAAAAGAGCTTGGCACTTAAAAGTTAAACATACTAAAGGGGTGCCTGGGTGGCTCAGTCGGTTAAGCATCTGCCTTCGGCTCAGGTCATGATCCTGGAGTCCCAGGATCGAGTCCCGCATTGGGCTCCCTGCTCAGCGGGGAGTCTGCCTCTCCCTCTGACCCTCTCTCCTCTCATGTGCTCTCTCTCTCATTCTCTCTCTCTCAAATAAATAAATAAAAATCTTAAAAAAGAAAGTTAAACATACTAAACAAATCTGTCATATAACCCAGAGGTTGCACTCCTACTGGAACTCAGGATGAAAAACTCATTTTCACTAAAGAAAAATGAAAACATGTCCACACAAAGACTTGTACATGAATGTTCATAGCACTTTATTTGTGATAGCTAAAAACTTGTGGATGGATAAACAAATTTTGGTCTCTTCATTCAGTGGAATGTTACTCAGTGATAACATGGAGAAAACCGATTCATGTGACAACACGGTTGAATCTTTTGAATGCTGAACAAAAGCCACCGGACACAAAAGAGTACATACTGGTGATTATATTTCTTTGAAGTCCTAGAGCAAGCAAAACTAATTTATAATGATAGAAATCAGATCAGTGGTTATGTGGGGCGGCAGATGAGGTTTGGCAGTGAAGTACCAAGTGGGAACATTTTGGGGTGATGGAATGTTCTATATCTCGATTGGGGTGGTGGTTATACAAGTGCATATGTTTGTCAAACACACTGAACTGTACACTTAAAATGGAGACATTTTATTGTGTGCAATTCTGCCTTAAGAAATATCCATGCTCTATTTTTATAAATGTCAAGAAAAGGTAAAACTCATGTATGGTGATAAAAGTCAGAAGAGCCGTTACTACTATGGGGTGGGATGAGATCGTGGTCGTGGTAGTATTGATTGGAAAGGGGCAAGAGGGAGGAAGTCTTCCTAGAGTGTTGGGAATGTTTTATTTCTTGATTTTGATGGTAGTTACTTAGATATATACACATGGAAAAGTTGGTTGATCTATATGTTTATTTATACACTTCGCTGTATGTATGTTACATGTCAAAGAAAAACAAAAAAGCAAAACCCCCCATAAAACCAAACCCATACCTAGGTCCCGCCCATAGAGATACCGATTTAACTGGTCTGGGATGGGGCTTGGCCATCAGTGACATTGATGCTCCCTAAGTGGGTCTAATATGCAGCTGGAGTTGAGAACCAATGTGCTATATGTGGAAAGGAGGGGAGAAACTTGGAACATCAAAGAAGGATCGCACAAAGCTACGGGAGTTGCTGGACATGAGACCAGAAAGGCGGCAGGTGACAAATCATTCTGGGCCTTGCAGGCCACTTGAAGAAATTTGAACTTCATCTTAAGAGTAATGAAAAGCTTTTGAAGGTTTTGTTTGTTTGTTTGTTTTTTAAGATTTTATTTATTTATTTGTCACAGAGAGAGAGAGAGAGCAGCAGAGGCAGAGGGAGAAGCAGGCTCTCCACTGAGCAGGGAGCCTGATGCGGGGCTCGATCCCAGGACCCTGGGATCATGACCTGAGCAGAAGGCAGACGCTTAACGACTCAGCCACCCAGGCGCCCCTTGAAGGGTTTTGAGTAGGGAGATGACTTGGACAGATAATCAATCAGCTGGTATGCACTTGCATTGCCTATGGGTAGCGTTCCTGCTGATGGCTCGTTAAGTATTCAGAATATCTCCCTGTGAGGGGAGGAGGATTTGGAATAGTTGAGTCTTGAACTAGGATCGGTGCTTGTTTAGAAGTGGGGAGTGAGGGAGAGTGAGATGTGAAGGTTTTTGACACAATCAACTGAAGAAGTAGAAAGTTTGGGGGAAACTAATGAGTTTAGGTTTAGACATGATGCGTTCGTGTTCCTGTCAACATCCTTGTGTGGAGATACTTAGTAGGTAGTTGGCTTCTGTGGGTTTCTGAGGGTCACAAGTGAAACCTGCAGCAGAAACATCATTTTGCCTTTTGGGGGAGTTGGCAATGACTAGTAATTTCTTTAAATGGTAATCAAGGCTGTGAGGAGAGAGAGAGAGTAGTATGAAGAGAAGAGAGCCTTGGACCAAACGCAGATTCTTTAAAACTTCAACATTTAAAAGTCAGGTCTGGAGGAGACATTTGCTTTGCACACTCAGGAAAAGAAAGATTTGTTCATTCATTTAGCAGATCTATATTGAATACCTCCCGTGTACCAAGCACTGTCTGAGTCCCTGGGTTTACTGCAGGGAACAAAAAAGTCACTGCTCTTGTGAGCCTTACTTCTCTTGGAGGGAGATGGGCACTGAGCAAATCAACAAGTGTATCATGTGTGAGGTGGTAGTAGGTGCTATGAAAAAATGAAAAAGACATGAGCTCTGCCCTCAGATACCCTCAAATAACTACAGTTGTAAGCTGACTGAAGTAAGGCTAGAAGAGGTACAAAGTCAGGAATGCTCATGGAATCAGAGGCGTATCTCAGTATGTTGCACATTGAAGCTCTATACATTGTCAAGGCTGTGAATTTTTTCTTTTCCACTGAGGGCTTTCTTTAATTATATTTCATATGAATTTAAAAAATTGTTACTGGAGTATTCAGATCATAGGTTAGAGTGAAAATATAGTTATCTTGCATTATAATAAACATATAATATTTTTTTAAAGTATGCTAGTAAGAATTGTAAAAACATTTACTGATCATACACATATGGTAGACTATGCTTTTTTTTTTTAAGAGCAGTTTTAGGTTTACAACAAAATTCAGAGGGAGGTACAGAGATCTCCCACATATTCTCTGCCTCCACACATGCTTAGCCAACCCAATTACCAATGTTACTTACCAGAGTGGTACATTTTTTTGCCAAGGATGAGCCCACATGGATACATCCTAATCACCCAAAGTTCATAGTTTCCCTTAGGGTTCACTCTTGGTGTTGTATGGGTTATTTTTTGATGTGTTCTCCTTGGGGGGAGACATGGGAAGTCTTTTGTGTCACTGCTGCTTGGGTAGCTGAAACCAGTGCCAACTTTGTCCATAAGGAAAGCTCTTCTGAATTCCTACCCCACTGCTGAGGAGAGCTGGGCCTCTGCTTGGATATAAGGACATGATGTTCTAACAGGGGCAAGAACATCCCTCAAGAGGCTGGATTTCACTCAGCCCCAGGGAGCTGACTCCTCTTTCCTCTGTGGCTAGACCTACTATGTGCTGTGTTCCAAGGGGGCCCTTTTTTTTTTTTTTTTTGCCAGTTTCAGGTCCCAAACCAGTTCCCCTTCTCATTCTTTTTTTTTTTTTTTTTTTAAAGATTTTATTTATTTATTAGAGAGAGAGAGTGAGAGCAGGAACACAAGCAGGGGGAGTGGGAGAGGGAGAAGCAGGTTTCCCGCTGAGCAGGGAGCCCAACGCGGGGCTCTATCCCAGGACCCGATCCCAGGACCCGATCCCAGGACCCGATCCCAGGACCCAATCCCAGGACCCGATCCCAGGACCCGATCCCAGGACCCGATCCCAGGACCCGATCCCAGGACCCGATCCCAGGACCCTGGGATCATGACCTGAGCCCAAGGCAGATGCTTAACAACTGAGCCACCCAGGCGCCCCCCTTCTCATTCTTTACATTTTTGTGTAGATGGTACTTCCTCCTCCCAACCCAACCCCCTCCCCAGACCCCCAGCCTCAGCCTCATTTAGGTTCAGTGCTGTTTTATCTCTGGAATGTCAGGGTCCTTGGTCGAACCTGAGTCTTCCCCGGGCTGGTGCTCTTAACAGTCTTTTGAGCCCTTTCTAAGGGTAAGGGTGGATTCTGATCCCATCAAGAGTTCCTGCAGAGCTTCCTGGTCCCGCTTTGTGGGGTGGGAGGTGAAGTGGAGAAATGATTCGCAACAGGTGACACTCCTGCTGGCAAAATTCAGCAATTTCCAGATTCCGTTCAGGTGCCAGCCAAGTGGTAAGGAACAGTTTGACCAGGGCCTTTCTCTATTCCTTATCTATGCCTTCTTCCTTGACTGCTGTTTTTCTCACTTCTTTCCCTTTGGGCTTGTGTCTCACACCATTGTCAGGCTCAGCTGCAGGGACTCTGCTTTGCACGCCTGCAGATGCGTGGTCTCAGGGGGATGAATTACTGTTCAGTGAGGAGAAACTGGCTGAAAGAGAAGAGGCATCAGGTGGATGGTGGATATTGGTGGGGGGAGTACTCGCTTGTACTCAGGAATTCTCTTGTCCTTGGGGGAGATACAGTTTGTTATGAATCCATTCATGCACGCATTCATTCATTCAGCCAGTGTTTCCTGATTTCCTGCTTGACGGTAGATGTTCGTGATGGGGCCATACTAGGCCCTGGGGGATAGAGTGAGTCAAACCTAGTCCTTGCCCTTTTCTGGATGTGGCATGTGAACAACTCAGAGCATGAGAATTAATATAACAGAGTTATGTATAAAGTCCTTTGGAGCATAGAGCAGTCGGTGATTAGCTCTGCCTGGAGAAAGGGGAGGAGATTGGGACATGAGGGAAAGACTGTGGTTTTGCCTGCCAGTGATTAACAAAGTGTGGTCTGCAGACCATTGGGGGTCACCAAGATCTTTTCAGGGGTCCAAAAGGTCAAAGACATTTTAATAATAATGCTAAGATGTTACTTGCTTTTTTTTTCACCGTGTCTACATTTGCACCAATGGCACGAAAGCAGTTAGGTAAAACTGTTTGTTCCTTATCAGGAGTCAGAGCAGAGCCACAAAACCGTGCGGGTGGTCACTGTTTTTCTCACCTCCATGCGCTCTGTTTAAAAAAGAATTAAAAAAAAATATATAAGTAAAAATGTATGAATTCTATTAAATTGTATCACACGAATACATGTCTCTTTAGTATTCTGTGTGATGAAATAGGAAATATGCATAAAGCACTTTTGCTGCAGGTAGAAGTTTGATGTTTATTTCAAGAAAGAGTGTTTGTGCCATCGAGTTGCAAGTTGAACTACCTCCTTTCTTCAGGGAACACTATTTTTAAAAAATATTTTATTTATTTATTTGAGAGAGAGAGACAGAGATAGCGAGACAGAGCACAAGCAGGGAGGAGAGGGGGAAGCAGGCTCCCCACTGAGCAGGGAGCCCGATGTGGGGTTCAATCCCAGGACCCTGAGATCATGACCTGAGCTGAAGGCAGACAACTAACTGAGCCACCAAGGCGCCCCAGGGAACACTATTTTTATTTGAAAGAATAACTGACAGATAAACTATAGTTACTCAAACTAATTATTTGGCAGATCTTTTCTTGAAAATGAATGAGGTGAGTCTGCTACTTAGAGGAAAACAACTGGTAGTATTTGTTGCCAATGATAAAATTCTAGCTTTTATTTAAAACTTAGAATTGTGGAAAACTTGTATCTGCCACTGTGAGCTTGAGAGCTTCCCCAGATTTCAAGCTTTTCTGATGGGGGCACTGGGGTGGCTCAGTTGGTTAAGTGTCCAACTCTTGATCTCAGCTCAGGTCTTGATCTCAGGATCGTGAGTTCAAGCCCCATGTTGGGCTCCATGCTTGGCGTGGAGGCTACTTAAAAAAAATAGGGGTGCCTGGGTGGCTCAGTTGGTTGGGTGTCTGACTCTTGATTTTGGCTCAGGTCATGATCTCAGGGTTGTGAGATCAAGCCCCGCATCAGGCTCCATGCTCAGTGCAGAGTCTGCTTGAGATTCTTTCCCTCTGCACCACGCCCCCCGCCCCCAAGCTCTCTCTCAATCTCTCTCTCAAATAAATAAATAAATAATAAAAGTTTCCTGATGAAATTAGTGGTGATACTAATAACTGATTATTTTGATATTGTATAGATGAAATGGGTCAAAATCAGAAGCTCTGCCTAACTCATCGAATCACTAGTTTCCATGTGATCAGTGCATCATGTTACAAAATCACGCCTGGATAAAAGATTATTCAAAGTGCAAGACAAAGCAATAGATTTTAACGTAATAGAGTACAAAAAGTTCATCCAGATAGTTTCAAATTTCACACTGCAACTAATCTTTAATAAACCTACCACTTGTTGAGTTTTGATGTAATATTACAGAAGAATGTTCACAGTTATCTGAAAGGTTATTAAAATACTCTTCTCTTTTCCAACTACATACCTGTTTTGATCTTGGATCAAAACAACACATTGAATGTGGAAGTAGATATAAGACTACAGCCATCTTCCATTAAGCCAGATATTAAAGAGATTTGCAAAAATGTAAAACAATCCCACCCTTCTCAGAAAACTTTTTTTCCCATAAAACAGTTATTTTTCATAAAAAATGTTATTTATATTAATGTATAGGAGATTTAGTGGTCTAAAAGGAATTAATTGCTACTAGAATTTTTATTTTAATTTCTAATATGGTAAATATCAGTTTGGGAATTTTCAATTTTCAAGAGTATACAGGGTCCCTGAGATCAAACAATTTAAAAACCTGGTCTTATACTATTCTTTTTACTTAGAATTCTCTTTTCTGCCTAGAGAAATCCTACACATAATTGTTAGTTGGTATTTATTCATCAAAAAACATTTCCTGAGCATCTATCAGGAACCTGGCTTTTGCTTGGGGCTGGGGACATTGTCCCAAGCCCTTCTGGAAATCACAGTCTGATGGGGAGGACAGACAGAACTGCAACACAGTATGATGAATGTTATCAGTGATAGACAAATAAATGTTGTGGGAATATAGGCCATTGTCATCACTTGCCAGCTCATCTAGAACATATGCTGATTGATCTGATTGGACTGTATATCCTATATTTGATTCTTCATAGTCTGACAGGGAGAGTGGTTGATTAGCAGAGGATGGGAGCTGTTCACCTGCTGCTCTGGGAGGAAAGAAGGAAACTACGAATGTATTGATTGTCAGCTTTATGCATGCCCTATGCTAGGTGTTTGAACAAATGTGGTCTTAATTTTTGCAAAAACCCTTAATTTTTGCAAAAACCATGTAAGCAGATATAATTATCCTCATTTTACAAATGAGATATTGGAAGCTAAGAGAAGTTAAACAACTTGTCCAACATCATATAGTTGTAACTGATGGAGCTAGGAT
The DNA here is from genome assembly GCF_029215605.1 of Mirounga angustirostris. Lineage (NCBI taxonomy): Eukaryota > Metazoa > Chordata > Mammalia > Carnivora > Phocidae > Mirounga > Mirounga angustirostris. The sequence goes on from NW_026991721.1 coordinate 57,534,465, forward strand.
TTTGACATACGTGTTCTGACTCCAAGTCCAGGGCTCTTACTAATGTGTTGCTAAATGGTTGGATCTTCTAAGGTATTTCCAGATGGTTCTGGGAAGCCTTGGCAGATCGGAATATATAAGAGATGATAGATTCAGGAAGGAGAGAGAGACAGCCTAGGAAATGCTTGGTAGGCAGGAGTCATTAGTGAATTTTGGCTAACGTGCTTTTTCTGAACAGGGTTCTATGGCCTTATGGGACATCAAGATTTTGTACTCCTTTATCCTCAGTCCCTTTAATCCTTCTCTATGCCAGATGATGCCAGCAGCAAAGGTCACCTGTGTGTCTGATCAGGTTACAAACCAGAGCCTAGTGTTTGAAGCCCAGACTTCTTGGACCTGCCATGGCCTTCAAGAAAGGGGCTGGCTGACCTTAAGGCCAACGGTGCCCAGCCTGGAGACCCCCACAGCCCTAGAGCTCAGTGAACTAGTTCATTCAGCATTTAAAAAAAGCCTTTTAGAAGTTAGGCTTTGGTGCACCTGGCTGGCTCAGTTGGAAGAGCATGAGACTTATGATTTGGGGGTTGTGGATTGGAGCCCCATGTTGGGTGTAGAGATTACCTAAATAAATAAAACTTAAAAAAAAAAAAGAAGCTGTGCTTTACTTATGATAGACCTGTGTGTGGATACAGGCTAATGAAAAGATTGAGTTTCTTTGCTTTGGGTCAAAAATCTGTCAACCTAATGTGGTTCTGGTGTGCTACCTGTGGTTTTCTAGAACAGGGGTCAGCAAACTATGACCCAGGGGTCAAATTCAGCCCACCACCTGTTCTTGTGAATAAGGTTTTCTTGGAACACGGCTAAGCTCATGCACTGAGGTTTTGTCTATGGCTGCTTTTGTGCTCAGTGATAAAGTAGTTGTAACAGAGGCTATCTGGTTCATAAATCCTAATGTTTACTGTCTGGCCTTTTACAGAAAACGTTTGCTGACCCCTAGGGTAATCCTGATTGTTTCTATCATGGTAATTAGCATGTAGTGTTTTAATCACCTCTCTCCCCTACATTTATAATTAAGCTCCTTGAGGGCAGGGATGAGATCTGACTCATCTCTTTATGCCCCATGCTGATTACAGAGCCTGACATATAAAGAATACGCAATAAATGTTGTTTAAATGGGCACATCAGAGGCTGATCAAAAATCTCTGATAGGCAATTAAAAAATTTTTTTTTCTTATTCTGATAGGCAATTATATGTGCCTTTGATGAACACAAAAACAGGAATAAGGGCAGGAAAGCGTTATGTTGGTAATGCTAATCCCCAGGGCTGTGTGCTTCCATCTATGAACCAGTCAGTACTTAACTGCAATTCCGTTTAGATAGGTAGTTCATGGATAGGAGTCCATAAATGAAATAATCATGCCAAGAGCTCTTATTGGTGAGGAAGTTGAGAAACAATGCCTTAATCTTTGGCTGCATTCTTCTCTTTCCCTGGGTACCCACCACTGCCTCACCCCACCCTCCACTCTCCACTTCAACTTGTAAGACAAATGTAGAAGAATATAAGATTATATGGAGATATTTCTTTGGCATGTATACTATTTATCTTACTTTTTGTCTTCTATGAAGCCATTTCTTCAGTGTCCTTTTTACCATCTGTGACTTCCAGAAGATGAAACCCAACTTAAAGCTGTTTGGGCGCCTTGGCATAAAGGCGGACAGGTGAAGTGTGGGCCTGGAAGTCAATAGACCTGGGCTCTCGCTGTGGCTCTTCAGCTGTCTTTGACTTTGGACACATCAGTTAACATCTGTGAGCTCCAGTATCCAACATGTTTTTATTGAGTCACAACTGGGACATTTCCCGCATTTAACATTTATAGCCCTTCCCTCATTTTGAAAAGGATTTGAACAACTAGCCAGTGAGAGAGAGGTGACTTGTCCTGTGCTGTCAGTGTTTCTGATCAGCAGACAGGTCTTTGACCAGTGCCTTCTAGAAGGCTTCACAGCAGCAGCTTCTTTACCCTGTCCTTGCTTTCTCTTCTGTGACAGCTGCTTCTTCTTCTTCTTCTTCTTCTTCTTCTTTTTTTTAAGGTTTTATTTATTTATTTGACAGAGAGAGACACAGCGAGAGAGGGAACACAAGCAAGGGGAGTGGGAGAGGGAGAAGCAGGCCTCCCGTGGAGCAGGGAGCCCAATGCGGGGCTCGATCCCAGGACACTGGGATCATGACCTGAGCCGAAGGCAGACGCTCAACGACTGAGCCACCCAGGTGCCCCTGTGACAGCTTCTTCTTTGGGAGTGATCTGAGGAGTTTTTGCTGGAGAGAAGTTATCAAGATCAGGGTCAAAGGAAAGGGGAATTTTAGAATCTAAGAATTGGAAGACATACTGGAAACTTCACTTACAATGTCTTTTTCAGTTAGTGAGCTTGAGGCCGGAGAAGGGAAGTGACCTCCCTAGGGTCACACGGTAGAGCTAAGACAAGATGCCAGGCTCTTTCTGCTGTATGCATAGTATTTCCCGGGGTTCCAAGAGAGGGTTAGGTGGCCTCAGCTCTTGTGTTGGCTTTAGTGCTACATGGCTGTGTGTCGGTGGTGGGGGAAGCTGCACTGCGGGCCTCCCACACTGTTGCAGCTGATGTGCTCAGGACCGTGGGTGCCTGATGGCTATCGCTGACTGTAACTCGCTGTGGGCAGGCTCCGCATGTGAAGGCTTTCTGCAGCTAGCCCGTGGCTGGCACTCTGCTACTCCCAGCAGTGACAAAGTGAATGAGAAGGAAAATACGTATTATTTTGGCACTGCAGGGAATGGGCTGTGTTCCTGTTTCTAGAAAGACTGTATTAATGCACATTTATTTATCGACTGACTAAAAATGGTATTTTGTTTGAACATGTATTTCTTCACTTACTAGTAAGGCTAAACTTTTTTCCCTGTGTCCGTTGGCTGTTTGTATTTTCTCTCATTTATATTTTTTTCTGTGTGAGTTACCTATTCATATTCTTTGTCTAGATCCCAGTGTATTCCTGGTCTTATGCTTGACTTCCCTGCCAGCAGGGAAAGATTAGGATAATAAAGCATTGTCCCTAAATGGGGGAGATTTGGGGAGAAGGTTGAAGACTGGATGAAACAGTTTTCTTATTGTACAAATAGCCAGTGAAGTGGCTACATGAGGCTTTAGCTGCTGGAAGCTACGGACCCTGGGACAGGTGGGTAGTAAAGGCCAGTGGCGGCCCACAGTAATGTTGTCTCTTGCTTTTCCTGTACAGAGTTTTGCCGGATTGACAAGCCCCTGTGCCACAGTGAGGATGAGAAGCTCAGCTTCGATGCAGTCCGCAGCATCCACAAGCTGATGGACGATGATGCCAATGGCGATGTGGATGTGGAAGAAAGCGATGAGGTGAGCTCTCTCACCCTGCCGTGGCTCTCTTCTCTTCCTGTGTGGACAGTCTCTAAAAGCTGTCTAGACACTCTTCCCCGTGGAGAGATGTTCTTGATGTTGGCTTGTTCTCTAGGAGCTCCTCCCTGCGAAGGGAGGTGATTCTCAGCAGAACAGCCCTATAGGACCCTGCTGGTCCGGGTGCAGGCCTGATGTCTGTGTCTCTGCCTGGACTGGCTCCCATCTGCCTACCAGCTAGAAGCACAACACTGACTGAGCTGTGCTGTCTGAGAGGGAGAGGGAGCCTCGAGGTCGGTCTCTACAGTTCCCCTGACTCCTTATTGTAATCCCGCTGCAGACAGAGGGGGCATCCGTCTGTACTTACTATGTGCTCAGCCCTGTGTCGGCATGTAGGAGAGAAGTCAAGGCGGTCCTTATCTTGCCCTCTGGGAGTTTATACTCTGTTTGGGAGGAAGAAACACATGTTCCTAGAAAGATCATTCTGAATTGCACTGCGGGCCTCCAGTTGCTGGGAGCCGGTTGAGTAGTCCAGATAGTAGGAGTGAGAGGAATCTCTAGATGGAAAAAGCTCTGTTATTGTCTCACCTTTTGGCATCACTACAGTTCCAATTCCACAGAGCCCAGAGTACGAAGTCATCACTTGTGAAAAGATGTAAAGGTTTCAGTTGATTTCAAGCTCAACACGAGCCAGCAGTTTGGTGAAGCTGCCAAGTTATGCCAGATCTTTAATAGTGATATGGTGTATGTCACGAGGGAGAGGTAAGCCCAGTCTCTTCACCCTGCTCGTCAGCCCACCTTTTAAGTTTTGAGTTCAGTTTTGAATCTCATGTTGTCAGAAGCACCTGGAACAGTGAGAACCTGTATGGGAAGGAGTGAACGATGAAGGGCATGGAAACTATGAAATGGAGACATTCAATAGAATTTGGTTATTTATTAGTATTATGTATGTGCCAGGCACTGTGGTAGACATGGGCCTGTAAAGAGGACACATGCGTCTGTCCTCATATCATTTACAGTCTAGTGGAGAAACGGGAGCCTGGAAAAGAAAAGATCTGGGAAATAAAATTTCTGTCTTCAAATACATTAGGAGTGGAGGAATCAGAGTTAAGTAACGATGGTGCAGGCGATGAAAAGTGCAGCTCTAGCTAGCATTTATTGAGCTCTTATTCCGTGCCAGGCACAGTGTTAAGCTCTTTGCATAATTAACTCTTTTACCTTTCTTAATAGCCTTTTGAAGTTGGTATTATTGTCAAGGACTGGAGCCTTGGAAAGGCTTGTTCAAGGACACACTGTGTATGAGCACAGATCTGATTTCAAAGCTCATGCTGTTAAGTACTGGTGTACTCTTTCTCTTAGGCTAAGGGCAGAACCAGGACCAATGTGAGAAAAGTAAAATATGGGCATATTCATTTAGAATAAAGAATCGTCACCAGTGCCATCTTGTCATAGAAGAGCCTTCCTTGGTAGGTATGTAGTGAGCTCCCTGTCACTGAAGATGGGCAGGTAGAATATAGCACTCCACCGATTAGTTAGCAGAGGGGATCCTTGCATTCGGTTGAATTAGATAATGTCTAAGGAATTTATAAGAGGACAAAAATAGACCTCCTGGAGCAAAAGTAGACGTTCGGGTGGAGTGGAAGGAATGGGGCAGCCTGAGTAAGCAGGGAACCAGTGTGAGTACAGATGTGGAGGTAGTAAGAGCGTGGTGGGTGGGTTTGGTTGGACAGAGCTTCCGTGGTGGAAGACTGCAGGACAAAAATCTGAAAAGGAAAGTGGGGACCCAGACAGCCTGGCTGAGCAAGGTCTACTTGTTGAACCTGGCAACTGTAGGTCCTTGAGCAAGGACAGCAACCGCGATGAAGGTATCTGAACTTTTGGTTGCATCTAGAAGCGGCACTGGCCCTCAGAGGTCCCAAATTTTATTTGCCTGTGCTGAGAATAGAACCGTGTTCCTGGAGGCAGATGAGGCCTAGAGGTTTCCTGATCTCTCTCCGGGGGCCTGGCCACAGGACTAGGGGATGGATGGCATACCAGTTAAGAAGGTGATATGATCCAAGATCTACAAATTCCTGGATATCTTCATCATCTGCTCCTTTTTTCACTTTCTGCTGATTGCTTTGTCAATGAGGGGAGGAAGAAAATGTTCTTTTTAGAGGAATGTTACCACAACAAAAAGCTCATCAGCACAAACTGTTCTAAAATAACACAAAAGCTGTCACCCTGCTCTTCTCTGTGCCAGTGGTGAGCTGTTCTTTTTCAGTGTAGCTCCTGCCTTTGCCTTAGCTTCAGCTGCTCCCCCTGCAGTCTCAGGCCTCTGGTGGTGAGGGGGGCCTGCCAGTCTGGGTTTTCATGATCAGTCACAAGCACCTGTCTTCGAAAGAGAAAGCAGTGGTAGCAAAGTGTGTGTGTTTAAGTCAGTCTAAACATATGAGACAACCTTGGAGGTCAGGTTCTAACTAGAGTGTTGGGTGGACAGCTCAGAGCTTAGATATTGGCTACTGGGCACTGAGACGTGAGAGATTAAACTGTGCTTGTGCTGGCCATGAGGGACCTGAGCTTTTCATGACCACTTAAAAAGCCCTGCTGATTCCCCAAGGATCTTAGTGCAAGTCTGAAGGGATACCCTATGAGGCCTCATTTATTCAGCCTCATATCAGTAAGTTTTTCAGATGACTAAACTATAACCTCAGTTCTAGAGCTCTTAACATTTTAGCCATTTTTGAAATAAGTCTTTCTTTTTACAGATTATTGTGAACAGAGTGGTGACTTTATTTGGATCATTCAAAGCATGTCTTCAGGGCCTCTTACACGATTACCCCAGTACCTAGATTCCTATATCCATTGTTGTGATTTCTTCTCATAATTTCTCTGTCTCTTCTTTGATCATCCCCATTTCTAATTGCTGTCTTTACTCTGCTGTGAGCTATGAAATTAGATTTATGGCAAGCTGAGACTTAGCAGGCATTTTATAGAAAATATATAATCAGTTGCTTGTGGGGCAGCCAGTTTGGCTGCTCAAGTACTATCTTTGCTTGCTTCAGTCTGAGTTGGCAGAGGTTGTGGATTGGGGGCCCTTCAGATGAACAAGATGGGAATATTGGCAGTGGTACCCTTCTTGCAAGGCTGGGAGGAAGTTCGACCAGCCCACCAGTGTGGAAATTCATGGCCTGTGTTCTGCTGAGACCTCTGGTGGGAACACTGCCCATGGGTAAAGGATTTGCTGTAGGGGGATGGTCCTGTCAGGTTGTCTGGACAGTCTGAAGTAGACAGAGAAAGGCTGTCTACAACCACTGTCCCTTCGACCTGACCTGACACTTTGAGAGCAGTGTTATTTTCTTCTCTGGAGCCTACATGGGAAATCAAGGGCATTTATCCAGCCATTAAACAGATTTTTATTGAATACCTGTATGTGCCAGGCACCATTATAGGGCTACAGATTCTATAGCAAACAAAACAGAGAAGATTTCAGCTTTTATAGAGCTTGCATTCTAGTAGTCTGTATGTCACAGGTGATTAAATAATGAGTAAAATTCTGAAATTAGGAAGAACTGCGATTACAGTATAGTGACTTCCCCTTTAGTTTTCTTAGGTAAAATGGTGGTTAGTGATTCCTACCCTTGCAAGGTTATTGCCAGAACTCAGTGAGAAAAGTTCTGTTGAAAGTTTCTGGCACAGGGGTCCCTGGGTGGCTCAGTCGGTTAAGCATCTGACTCTTGATTTGCTTTCCCCCTTTTGCATTGTCCTCTCACGGGGCCTGCTGGGTCCTGGAGGGCTGTGTGGGCTGCGGGAACTAAACCTTGAGAGGAGCAGCTCCACTTGGAAAATCCAGAGGCCAGCAGGAGTTGGACTTGATAGGAGGTGGTATGTAGGGAGGGAGAGAAGCCCCATGGGCTTCATGCACATAGCCAGTGCTCTGGCCTGCCTGGGCTAAGTGGGATGCGGGTGAGTAGCTTCGTTATGCCCAGAAGTACTAGCATGATTACTAAGAATTGCTTTCCCGCCTCAGGCTTTGGGCCTTATTTCCATATCCAGACAGCTGTGGACACCTCTCCATGCTCCCTTGCCTCTAGTTTCCCCTCTACCAGCCACGTTGTCCATGCTGCCCATGATCTTCCCAAGTCACACTTTGGTTTCCTATGTCCTGCGTGATTTTCTTTTCTGATTCCACCTGACTTCCTGTGCCAAGCACTCCATCCCTTCAAATCTGGCCTTGGTCTTTCTTAAGACTCTCTGGACGTACCTCCTACCACTCTTATCTGGCCCTGGCCCTCATTGTCTCAGACTCATTCCATGCTTGTTGCAGTGCCCTTTCTTTGCTCAGCTAGTTCTCCCTGGCTGGGATTAATTTCTACCCGCCCCTTCAGCCCTCGGCCCTGTCCATATCAGTCTTAGGTATCTCCTGGAATGCTCCAGGCTCACTTCTCATGAACTTTCCCTGACTTTCTCACCCCGCACTGATCTCTCTCTCATCCCAGGACTAACTCCCATAGCACACAGTCCAAAGCAACTCAATTTAGCACATAATTAGAATGTCTTGCTTTGTGCCCTAATGGTTTTGATTATATTACCTTGCCTGTAAGTTTGTCTTTTTGCACTGTTACTGGAATTACTAAAGCACAACTTTGATCATTACTTCTACCTTGTAAAGGGAGTGCAGTGGAAAAGGAGCATCCCTACTGTGTGCCAAGCCCTGTTCTAGCTGTTGCATATACAGTTTCATTTAATGCTCAACCACTCTATGAGCTAGGTGTTACTGTGTTTTGGAGATGATGGAACTTAAGAGTGGCCTGCGTTTACTTACTAAATCAATCTAAACTCTAACCGGCCCTTCATTGCTCCCACAATCTGCCTTTAGCTTTCCTGACTAGTTCACATTACACTGTATTCCCTTACTTTAGGCTACAACCATCTCAAACATGTTTCTTTATATCCCATCACTGTGCCTTTGCTCTTTTTTTTTTTTTTTTTTAAGATTTTATTTATTTGAGAGAGTGAGCGCGAGAGAGAGCATGAGCAGGGAGGAGCAGAGGGAGAGGGAGAAGCAGACTTCCTGCTAAGCAGGGAGCCCGACGTGGGGCTTGATCCCAGGACCCTGGGATCATGACCTGAGCTGAAGGCAGATACTTAACTGACTGAGCCACCCAGGCGCCTGCCTTTGCTTTAGATAAATTTTCATCTCAGCATCTCTCTGCCTTCCATTTGCCTGTAAAAATTCCACCTGTCCACACAGGCCTAGGTCAGGGGTCTCAAAATCAGCATTAGTGACGTTTTGGGCTAGATGACTCTTTGTTGTGGGGAGCTATCTTGTACATTGTAGGATGTTTAGCAGCATCCTCAACCTCTATACACTGGATATGGGTAGCAGCAAACCTCCACCGTCACCCCTTTCCCCCAAAGTTGTGACAACCAGAATGTCTCTCTTGCCAATTGTCAGTCGCCCTGGGGAATAAAAGTACCCCTGGTTGGGATGCCTGGGTGGTTAGTCGGTTAAGCATCTGCCTTGGGCTCAGGTCATGATCCCAGGGTCCTGGGATTGAGTCCCACATTGGGCTCCTTGCTCAGCGGGGATCCTGCTTCTCCCTCTCCCTCTGCCCTTCCTCCCCTCTCATGCTTGTGCTCTCTCTCTCTCTCAAATAAATAATAAATAAAATCTTAACAACAACAACAACAACAAAAACGAAGAAGTGCTCCTGGTTGAGGACTACTGGCCTAGAATAAATGTTTTCTCCTAGAAATCTTGTTTCCCTACAGTGGGAAGTAATTTTTCCTCTTCCATGCTCCAGAGTACTTGGCATGAATCTCTCATTTGGCATATCGCTCTGCTCTGTATTGTAATTAGTTGTCTGTCTTACTAGACTGTGAGTGCCTCCAGGGCCAGGAATCGGGTCTTATTCATCACTATTTCTCCCACAGTACCTGGTACAGGGCCTTACACATAAAGGTGATGCGTTAAGTATTTTTGAAATTTGATTTGAAGGCAATGATCCTATCTTATCACCAAGTGCCCCTTGAATTGTTTCCGTAGGGCAGAGCAAGAGTACAAGGTTGGCTGGTCAGTGGCATGGGGACAGGGTGCTTTGGATTTGTGAGTTCCCGGCCAGGATGGTGGCTGAGTCAGTGGCGGGCTGTGTCTCAGAGTGCTGGGGTCTAGGATCCAGATACAGCCTTGCTTCGTTAGTGTATGATGTGTATGTCTGACCTCTGTGACTCCTTCCCTAGCCCTCTACCCAATGCTGTGAGTCACATACAGAATCTGGATGGAGGTAAAATCCCTGTAGTTAAAATAATAGGAAAGACTTAGAGAAAAACATGTACAAGGAGGGCAGAGATAAAGAAAAGAGAAAAAAAAAGACAGAAGTCTGAAAGGCTATGTGACTGAGTGAAAGTATGCACAGGCTTTGGAGCAAGAAAGATGAGGGGTTCAGGTGCCCTTTCACCAACTGTTGGTTGTATGACCTTGGAAAGTTTCTTAAATCTCTGTGAGCTTTCATTTCCTCATGGTCAAATGGGGGCAGTAGTCTCTGCCTTGAAGGATTCTAGCAAAGACGAAATGAAAGCACGTGTAGAAAGTGCCCGGCCTGTGGTTTTGTTCATTGTGGTACAAGTGTTATGTCCTCTCCCCCTGCTCCCACCCGCAAGGCCCGTGCTGGGGGCTTTCCCTACACTCTCACACGGAATTTTGACAAGAAACCTGTGGGATAGGGGCGCCTGGGTGGCTCAGTCGTTTAGCGTCTGCCTTCGGCTCAGGTCATGATCCCAGAGTCCTGGAATCGAGCCCCGCATTGGGTTCCTTGCTCGGCGGGAGGCCTGCTTCTCCCTCTCCCACTCCCCCTGCTTGTGTTCCCTCTCTCGCTGTCTTTCTCTCTGTCAAAAAATAAATTAAAATCTTAAAAAAAAAAAAAAAAAGAAAGAAACCTGTGGGATAGGTAGTAATTTTCTCATATAACCAATAAGAAAACTGAGACTGAATTAGCTCATAGTTATCCATTTTGGGGGTTATTGCAACTCAGATCTGCATGAGGCTGATGGAAATGTTCTAAACTTGTGGTGATGGTTGCACACCTCTGAAAATGCTAAGCACTCTTGAGTTGTACACTAAATTGGTATGTAAATTATATCTAAATAAAGATGTTAAAAAAATAAGAGTCACTACAACACTGGTTGGTATAGCGGTCACCTCCCACTTGCCTTGCTGTAGCCCAACCCCTAGGACCCCATAGGGCTCTATAGAAAACACTTTGAAAACCCTGCTGAGTTCTATCTCCATTTCCCTGACTCCTAACTTTGACAGATATGCAGAGGGTCTTCCAAGTCTGTGTGTCCATGGTATCTGGAAGCAGAGATCCCTGGTTAGCTACCTGAGAGCTAGATTCCCTGTTTCTGGGTAGGTATAGATGGTTTTTGAGGACACCAGACTGAAGAGCCCTGGGGCATCCTCTTTGGGAGAATCCTTCTTCTATTTTTCCCTCCCTCCCTCCCTCCCTCCCTCCCTCCCTTCTTTCCTTCCTTCCTTCCATCCTTCCTTCCTTCCTTCTTTCCTTCCTTCTTCTTTTTTGTAGCTGTCACTTATGGAAAAGCTAAGATGGCAAGAAAGTTATGGGAGAACCCAGGTGGTAATTCCCTCTCACCCACATACCAGGACCCTGAATCAAATTCTTGGCACTTACTATATGGAGCTCCAGGAGGGGAGATGTCAGAGGCAGCTGGCTAAGTAGCCCTGGTTTTATCTCTCCTGGCTTCACCTTGTGCTCAGAGCCTCCCTCTGATTCCCGCCGCTGCTGCCATGCTGACCCATGGGAAGCAGCGCTCTCCCCTTGGTCCCTGGACCCAATCCTGAACATAGATTTCCTTTCTTCCTCTTTGAACAGCTTTGACAGCAGGGCGCTTTTGCCTTTTTCTTTCTTTCTTCGGTTTACTATATGCAAAATAGGGCAGAAAAGAAATAATTGCAGTTTTTCAGACAACCTCAGCATAGGTTTCTATGTAGACATGTCTGTTGCTACAGTAATTCTTCTTTGACCTGAAGAATTGTTACAGTTTGGCGGCATCCTTCTGGTTTTTTGCCTTCTAGCTTCCTGCCAGCCTCCTGGTGCAATCACCATCTTATCTCCTGCTTTGTAGAACATTCTGACCCCCTGCCCTAATCTAGGCAAAGCACAGATTGAGGTCTGCTCAGGCCTTTTGGACAGAACAGAGATGAGTGATACCGTGAATGACATCATTCTTCAGGCGAAACCTGGTCCTTAGGCTAAGGGAATGACCTGTCCACATTTTTTCTTGTAAATACTTAATTATAGGGTGGTTGTAGCATTCACCTCCCAACTCCCATTGAGTTCAAGTTCTGTAGCCTTGCTCATGCCTTCAGCCCACACTCTTGTGAGTTTCTTAGAACAAAGTATTTGGACATTGCCTTTTTAAAAGTCTAAGCGTAAGCTTTGGAAGCTGACCTGAATTCAAATCCAAATTTTGCAATGTAAATTGGTAAGGCCAAGTAACTTGGAGGCTCCCTTTCCTCATCTGTAGAATAGAGATGAAAATAAGATACTCTTTGCCGTTGATAAGCTCTCAGGCTAGCGAGAGTGGCAGACCTGTGACCTGGCAGTGACAATAGCACATTTCATGGCCGTGATACTGGTGAGCACAGGACTGTGGGAGTTGCGAGAGGAATAAGGGTGAGGTAATCTAACAAGCCGGGGTAGCAGAAGACGCCTTGTCAGCCAGCACTCAGGGCAGGGGACCAGTTGCCAGACAAGCTGAGCTACACATCAGAGGGAGTAGGCCTAGTTTGCAATCTGTCCCAGTGCCTTGGCCAGATACAGAATGAAGCAGCAGCTCCCCCAGATGGGACCGCTCGTGTTTCCAGGAAAACCCAGACGGTGCTTTGCTTTGACAGACAGGGAAATTCTTTCTCACTATGCAGACTGTTGTTTTCCTTCCCTCCTCTTTGTTGGTGAGTCTGCTTTGTTTGTTCTGGACTGCAATCCTGTGATGACAGGGATTAGGTAGATTTGTAAGACTTCTGTGTGTGTGTGTGTGTCAGTATGTGTAGTTGTGTTTATGTGCCTTGTGTTTGTTTCTTTGCATGTGTGTGTATGTCATTTTATGCCTTTTTAAATTTACTTTTTATTTTTTTAAAAGATTTTATTATTTGACAGAGAGAGAGACAGCAAGAGAGGGAACACAAACAGAGGGAGTGGGAGAGGGAGAAGCAGGCTTCCTGCCAAGCAGGGAGCCCGATGCGGGGCTGGATCTCAGGACCCTGGGACCATGACCTGAGTGGAGGGCAGATGCTTAACCACTGAGCCACCCAGGCGCCCCACCTTTTTGTATTTTTATGTGTCTTTCTGTATTTAGATGTGTCTGTGTGTATGAAAAGAAGTGGAGGCAGGGGAGAAACACAGAGCCAAGGACGTAGGAGTTGAGAGAAAGCCCGTAAGCCAGGTCAAGAATCAAAGAGAAGGTTAAGAGCAAATGGTTGGGCAACAGCATAGTATGCAGGACCTGGAGGTGGAAACAGAGGCAGAAGTATAATCGGGACTCCAAAGATGCTATTAATCTAGGCTGATCTGGACCCTACAGGGTGGTAGGCAGAATGCAAGGGTGGGTCATCTAGCAACCAGAAATGGTCAAGCCCGCAGAGAGAGAGAAAAGCCCTGCTTCAGGTATAAGCTTCTGAATCATCCTGTCTAAGGAGGAATCGGTGGTTGGCTCCCAAGGCCTTGCCTGTGACCTAACTGGTGTTTGTGTTTATTTATGCAAGTCTCTCTGTGCGTGTCTGTGCATGTGCATTGCATTAGAAACAATTGGTTTTCTTTCTTTTTTTTTTTTTTTTTTTTTAAGATTTTACTTATTTATTTGAGAGAGACACAGTGAGAAGAGGGAACACAAGCAGGGGGCATGGGAGAGGCAGAAGCAGGCTTCCCGCGGGGCAGGGAGCCCGATGCGGGATTCGATCCCAGGATCCTGGGATCATGACCTGAGCCAAAGGCAGACGCCCAATGACTGAGCCACCCAGGTGCCCCAGAAACAATTGGTTTTCGACGTAATGGCTGATCCACATGAGGATTCGTGACCCTCCCCTTATTTGTTCTCCTGTTCTCCCCCACTCTCCTTCTTTCTCTCTTTCTTCCTTTGCCAGACATATTTTGTGTCTGCTCTGTACTGGATATGCAAAGACTAATAATGAAGACAAATTTTCTACCTGCAAGGAGCTCACATGTTAGTGAGGCAGAAGAACATTCATGTCCTAATAGGTGTTGTGATGAGAGATGAGTACTGCATACTCTGGAATTTTTTTTTTTCCTGGAATTTTAAGAGGAGAAAATTTGACTTATCCTAGGATGCCAGGAAACACAGCCCAGACGAGGTGATGCCTGAGATGAATTTTGAGAGATGCAGAGGAGTTAACCTGGGGACAGAGGTGGGAAAGGTATAGCCAGTGAAGGAATGAATGTGTGATGTGTGAAGTCAGTGGTTCTTTTAACTTGAGCATAGATTGTAACAATGGGACAGGGAGGGAGAGGTTGGAGATGAGATGAGGTGGGAATGACAGGCATTAGCCAGATTCTTGCCATACTGAGGAACTTGGATTTTATCCCAAAGATGATAAACTAGAAGGATTGTAAACAGATGGCTCTCATTCTGACTGACGGGGTGTCAGGAGCGGGCTTTGCAGAGCAGGTGAAACTGAAACTTGGTTTTTAAAAGATGAGCAAGGTTTACTGATGAAAAGAAGGAGGAGCATCCCAGGAAAAAGGATCATGAGTAAAGGCAGGAGGCAAAAAATATGGCAAGTTTGGGAGACATCAAGTGGGAAGGTGTCTAGGGAATAGTTTCTTTATAGGGTAGGGTTTTCTTTGATGGGCAGTATGTGATTCCAATAAGATAATGGATGGTAAGAATCCTTTGTGACCCATGATGCTGCCTGAAAATGTCATTAATAGTGTTGCTATCCAGCTTCTTCTCTCTCCGCTTGGTGCCCTGCAATGCCACGCCCTCGCAGGTGTGGGTCAGGTAGGTGTGCACTCAGCAGTGTGGCGCTGACTCGCCCATCTTTCATCTAGCCACCTGGCATCTTGAGGAGCGGGAGCTAAGATTAGAAGTCTCTGGGACTCAGAGGCTGGGGGCTGGTTCATCTAGGACACACCATTCTCCACAGCATGAGCCCTCCTGCCAAGGGAGCTGGGTTCAAAAGGGTCAAACATTTATGAAGCACCTTCTACACATAGGCACTCTGAGGGACTGTGCCTTACATTGTCTCATTTTCTCCACATCGTCACTGTGAGGTTGTGTGCATTTTACAGGCCAACGGTGACCTTGTGATTAAGTGGCAGAGATGGGATTTGAGGCTGTATCTGTGAGATTTGTCCTATGTATCACTTCACAAGGCCCGATGTCTCTGGGGGGTGAGCAAGCTCCCCGATTAGTTTAGAGTGGAAAACTCTGTGGGTCTGAGGCAGTGTGGGTTTGGAAGGATTGGAGAGAGAGTTTCTGGGCTCTGTCCTTGGGATTGAGGACAGATTCAGCCGTACCCTCCACATAGAGCAGTGGTTCTTGCCTTCAAGGATTGACTCTCTCTTTATCTGTCTCACCTTGGTCGGTCCGTCCTTCCCTCCCTCTCTCCCTCCCTCCCTCCCTCTCTCCCTCCCTCTCTCCCTCCCTCTCTCCCTCCCTTCCTTCCTTCTTTAAGATTTTATTTATTTGAGAGAGAGAAATAGCAAGAGAGAGCATGAGCAGGGGGAGGGGTAGAGGGAGAGGGAGAAGCAGGCAGGGAGCCTGATGTGGGGCTCAATGTGGGGCTTGATCTCAGGATCCTGGGATCATGACCTGAGCCAAAGGCAGACGCTTCACTGACTAAGCCACCCAGGCGCCCCTCACCTTGGTGCTTTAAATATGTCTGATTAATCTCTGTGTTCTTGGATCCGGGCACAGGGCATGTCACATAGTGTTGCTCCTTTAAATGGCTGGTTGGGCAAATGAATAAATAAATGCCTCTTAGTAAAGGCTTCTAGAACCCCTAACATCTTCACTACTCCCTCTTCCTTCTCTGTGGTACTATGACACACTAATACATTTTGTTCTTAAGGACAGTTATTTGGTATTGCTCTTTGACATATATGCCTAAATTCTCCCTCTTACAGTGATTAGGAGCCTGAAGGTTGTTAAAGATGGACTTGAGTTTGTCTTACTTTTTTTTTTTTTTAAGTAAGTTCTTTGCCCAATGTGGGGCTTGAATTCACCACCCCAAGATCGAGTCGCATGCTCTACCAGTTGAGCCAGCCAAGTGCTCCTGTCTTACTCTTTTATATTCTCTGTTCCCAAGCCTTTTCCCTTGTCCCCTCACCGCCTAAAGGTGAGTAGCATTTAAAAGGAACACATGGTGAGCCCTCAACTCTTTTGCCAAGTGTTCTATTTTGGAAACGGAGTCCAGGAGGTTTTCCTGCTATGAAGTGCTTGGCTGGAATTTCATGTCCCAGAGTCTTGGAAAGCCATGTGTAGAAACGGTAGTATGGGGGAAAAAACTGAGAGGGGAATCAAAGTTGACTCTTGTTTATGGGGATTGTAAGGGAGAGAGAATTCCTTAATACTTGAAGCTGTTACAGAGGGAGGAGTAGGTGTATTTAGTCAAGGGGTCAGCAAACTATGACCCCCTTCCTGTTTTTAGAAAGGGGTCATAGTTTGCTGACCCCTTGACTAAATACACCTACAGTCTAGAAACTAAGACTAGCTTTTGCATTTTTAAATAGTTGGGGGGAAAATGCAAAGAAGAGTTTTATGGCATGTGAAATTTCCATAAATTCAAATTTCAGCGTCCATAAATACAAAGTTTTATTGGTACAAGAGCCCCTCTTACTCATTTACATATTGTCGATGGCTGTTTTCACACAAGAAGAGCAGAACTGAGTAGTTGTGACAGAGACTGTATGGTCTACCAAGCTTAAAATATTTACTGCCTGATCCTTTACAAAAAAACATTTGCCTGGCCCCTGGTCTGACCCATCAATTTTTTAAAAAGTTTTATTGAGATAAAATGCACATACCATATAATTTAACCCATTTAAAGCATATAATTCCATGGTTATGAGTATATTCGCATATATGTGCAGCCATTACCATAGTTAATTTAATTTAATTTAATTTTTTTAAAGATTTTATTTCTTTATTTGAGAGAGAGAGAAAGAGAATGAGAGAGAGAGAGCACGAGATGGGGGAGAGTCCAAGGGAGAAGCAGACTCCCCGCTGAGCGGGGAGCCCGATGCAGGACTCAATGCTGGGACTCCGGGATCATGACCTGTGCTGAAAGCAGTCGCTTAACCAACTGAGCCACCCAGGCACCCACCATAGTTAATTTTGGAAACTTTTCATCACCTCAAAGAGAAAGCCCATACACATTGGTTATTGTTCCCCTATCTGCCTCTTCCTCACATCCCTGAGCAACTGCTAATCTGCTTTCTGTATTTATAGATTTTGCCTATACTGGACATTTCCTACAAATGGAATCACATAATATGTGGTCTTCTTTTTTTTTTTAAGATTTAAAAAAAATTTATTTATTTGACAGAGAGAGAGCACAAGTAGGCAGAGCCTCAGGCAGAGGGAGAGGGAGAAGCAGGCTCCCAGCTGAGCAGAGAGCCCCATGCAATGTGGGACTCTATCCAGGACCCTTGGGTCATGACTTGAGCTGAAGGCAGATGCTTAACTGAGCCACCCAGGCGCCCCAATATGTGGTCCTTTGTGCCTGGCTTATTTCACCTAGCATAAGGTTTTCAAGGTTCATCCATATGGTAGCATGTGTCAGAACTTCACTCCGTTTTATGGCTGAAGAATATTCTATTGTATGGACACACCACATTTTGCTTTTTCCCTCATCAGTTGATGGACATTTAGTATGTTTTTACCTTTTGGCTATTAAGAATAATGCTGCTATATATAGATGTACAAGTTTTTGTGGACATATGTTTTTACTTCTCTTGAGTATATACCTAGGAGTGTAATTACTGGGTCATATGGTAACTCTGTGTTTACCTGTTTGAGGAACTGTCAGACTGTTCTCCAAAGTGGCTGAACCATTTTACATTTGTGCCAGCAATGAATGAGTATTCCAATTTCTCCAAATCCCCACCAACACTTGTTATTATCTGATTTTTTTTATCACAGCCATCCTTGTGGATGTGAAATAATATTTCATTATGGTTTTGATTTGCGTGACTAATAATGTCAAACATCATTTCATGTGGTTATTGACCATTTGTATATCTTCTTTGAAGAAATGCTTTATTCATATCCTTTTTCTGTTTTTTTAATTAGGCTGTTTGTCTTTTTACTATGAGTTGTTAAATTTCTTTATATATCTTAGATACAAGTCCCTTATCAGGTATGTCAGTTGCAAATATTTTCTCCCACTCTGGAGGTTCACCTTTCACTTTTTTGATAGTGACCTCTGAAGCACAGAAGTTTTTAATTTTGATAAAGTCCAGTTTATTTATTTATATTTGTTGCTCCTCAGGCTTTTGATGTCCTAAGAATCCATTGTCAAATCGAACGTCATGGAAATTTACCCTTGTGTTTTCTTCTAAGAATTTTAAAGGCATCAGAAGCTTAACATACTTCACACTGGATTCTGAGTATCACCTCATCCAAAACCTGCTCTACTCGCAGGCTTCCTTATCTCGGTTGAAGGCAATTCCATTGTTTCTGTTGCCTAGGCCCCAAATACTCTGAATCATTCATATTTCCTCTCACACCCCACATCCACTGATAAATCCAGTGGGTTCTACCTTCAAAACATGTCCCAAATCTAATCATTTCTCACCACCACTCCCCTACAGGCACTGAGGTACAGTTGCCCTGCTCACAGATCACCATGTCTACAGTCTGTTTTCAGTGTAGTAGGTAGAGAGCTTAACAGAAAAAATGTAAACCAGATCATTTCACTCCTCTGCTCAAAACCCTGTAATAGCTTCATTTTTCTTTTAGGGCGAAAGCCAGAGTCACCACCAGAGTCAAGAAGGCCCTATGTGATCTGGCTCTACCTTATCATTACCATCTCCCTATGGATTATAGATCCTAAGTCTCTCTGGGTCTTTCACTCCAGTCACATTGCTTGCTGGTCTGCAAACACGTCTTGTTGTTTCTGTCTTTGGGCCTTGGTACTAGCTCTTACCTCTGCCTAGGATAGTCTTCTCCCAGATATCTGCTTTGATAATTCCCTTATGTTCCCAAATATTTTTTTCTTTTCTCAGACTTCTTATTGATGAGATCTTTCCCAGACCACCCTATTTAGTAATGAATTCTGTTACCTCTACCCCATTTCTGGCACAGACCTTCATTACATATCACTTCTTTTTGATGTGTTTGTTTTGCTTTCAAGGACTCAGTCACCTTCTGGATTCTGTCATTTAATCATTGATTATTATTTATTGTCTAGAATATCCATAAGGGCAAGGGATCTGTCTTATTCACTGCTAAATCCCTAGCCACCTAGAATAGTGCTTGGCTCAGTGTTGGTATTCAGTAAATATTGTTAAGTGAATGAGTGAATCTATTTAAAAAGGAGCAGGTTTATTTTTTCATGTGGATTCAAATGACTATCTAGGGTCATTTACTAGCTTTGAGAACTCCCTTTAGTATTTTTTTTTTTTTTTAAGATTTTATTTATTCACTTGACAGAGAGAGAGAGAGACAGCTAGAGAGGGAACACAAGCAGGGGGAGTGGGAGAGGGAGAAGCAGGCTTCCCGCCGAGCAGGGAGCCCGATGCGGGACTCAATCCAGGACCCTGGGATCATGACCTGAGCCGAAGGCAGACGCTCAACCATCTGAACCACCCAGGCGCCCCCTTTAGTATTTTTTGTAAGGTGTGTCAGCTAGCAATGAATTTTCTCAGTGTTTGTTTATCTGGAAGTCTCTTTATTTTGCCTTCACCTTTTTTTTTTTTTTAAAGATTTTATTTATTTATTTGAGAGAGAGAATGAGATAAGGAGAGAGAGCATGAGAGGGGGGAGGGTCAGAGGGAGAAGCAGACTCCCTGCTGAGCAGGGAGCCCGATGCGGGACTCGATCCCAGGACTCCAGGATCATGACCTGAGCTGAAGGCAGTCGCTTAACCAACTGAGCCACCCAGGCGCCCCTGCCTTCACCTTTGAAAGATAGTTTTGCTGGCTATAAGATTCTTGGTTGACAGTTCTTTCTTTTAGCACTTTGAACATGTCATCCCCCTGCCTTTGGCATCCATTGTTTTTGATGAGAAGGTAGCTGTTTTAATTTTATTGAGTTTACTTTGTATGTGACAAATCATTTTTCTCTTGTTGCTTTCAAGATTTTCTTCTTGCTTTTGGCTTTCAGTATTTTCTGTGATGTGCCTCTGGATCCTTTTGCATTTATCCTATCCTCTTTGGAGTCTGTTGAGCTTTCTGAATAATGTTTTTGAATAAAGTTGGGAATTTCCCAGCCATTGTGTCTTTGAATATATTTTTCTGTTCCTTTCTCTTTATTGTCTTTTTTTGATTCCCCTTTATGCATATGTGTTTAATGGTGTGCCACATTTCTCTGAGATGATTCATTTTCCTTCATTCTTTTTTCTCTCTATTTTTGGGATTGTGTAATCTCTTTCAGTCTCTCTTCGGGTTTGCCAATTCTGTCTTCTGCTGGTTCAGCTCTCCTGTTTGAGCCTCTGTCCTATAATTTTCATCTTAGTTATTGTACTTTTCAATTTCACAACATCTATTTGGTTCTTTTTGGTAATTTATATTTATTGATTTTTTTTTTAATTTGATATAGAGAGACACAGTGAGAGAGGGAACACAGGCAGGGGAGTGGGAGAGGGAGAAGCAGGCTTCCCGCTGAGCAGAGAGCCTGATAAGGGGCTTGATCCCAGGACCCTGGGATCATGACCTGAGCTGAAGGCAGACGCTTAACGACTGAGCCACCCAGGCACCCCTTTATTGATATTTTTTATTTGATGTGACTTTGTCATCACACATTCCTTTAGTATTTGAACATATTTATAATGGCTACTTTTAAGTCTTTTTCTATTAAATCTGAAACTTGGTTACTCTCATGGTTTCCTTTGCTTGTGTTTTTTTCTGCTGTATGGGTCATATTTGCCTCTTAATCTGTATGCCTTGTATATTTTTGTTGGGAACTGGTTGTTTCTGATAGTATATTGTAGCAACTCTGGGAACTGGTTCAACCCCCTCTGGGGCTTATTATTATTTGCTTATTTGTTTGGTGGCTGGCAAGATCTTGTTAGTGGTCCATTCCCACCCATCCTCTACAGTATGAAGCCTCTCATGTTTCTCCTCAGAGGGTAGAGCTTTGGATATGTCCACAGTCACCTTTGGATGACAATGGTTTGGGTAGGGCCCTCATTGAATCTTTTTTCCTGGCCACATTTAGCTGTTAAGCTTAGTTGTTGTCTGATTACTCTATTGTTTTCAACGTGTGCTGGGACATAACTTTACTCCACAGATGGATCCAGTCATATTGGGGCTCCTCTGAAAGAATAGTTCCTGAGATAAGTGAGGTTTGTTCTTACCCCAGGAGGGCTCTTCCCAGCTCTTTCTCCAGTTCTCACCAGCAAATTCTCCAGCCTACAGTTAACCTCTATCTCTAATGAATCCACCAATCTCCTAAATGCCTTTTACCACTACCCTCAACTGTTTTTGAGAATGCCCTTGGTCTTGAACTCCTTCACAGTCTGTTGCAAATAAAATAATTTCCTTTAGGAAGAGGTTAGAAACTCTGTGTAAAGCCTGCTCTCCACCCCAGGCAAAATCTCTGAGCCATGGTTCTGGAGCTGGAGGTGGGGATAATGATGTGCTTCTCTTTGAGTGATACCCCACTTTAGGAGCTGAGCACTCCGTGGAGGTGTGGCAGTAGCTTCAGGCTGTCTTGGCTTGCCTCTCCCAAAGTATAATTGCTGTCTTATAAGCCAGGGCAATGGCAGTCAGGGCCCCAGGATCCTCAGTGGCTTTGCGTCCAAGGTGAAGTCCCTGCTTCGTAAGTGGGGGCTGGGTGGAAGAAGGGAGGCCCGTTTCTTGGCTGGACTCACCTAGAACTTAGCCTAAGCAAGAGTAACTGGGGGCAGCATGAGAAATGCTGATATCCTGCTTCTCTCAGGCAGATAGCCCTCCAGCTGGGAGCTTGGGATCAGAGAACCCAGTGTTCTTGGCGGCACCAGTCTGGAGTGGAGTTCCTGTCTTACTGATTTGGAAGTGGGGAGAGAGAGAGGGAGCAGGTGTTAATTCAGGTACTACAGATTCTCACAGTTCTTACTGAGTTTTAGTAGATATTCTTGGGCAAAATTTTCTTCATTTGGTGTATGCTCTAGGACCATTTCCAGAAACTTTAAACGGTTGCTTTAAAAAAATAATTTTGCCAGTTTCACTGGATAGTGGATCCATGGAGCTTCTCATGCTATCAAGCCAGAAGTCCCCTCTAATTCATCAATTTTCTAAAACATCCTTACCCACAACGCATTCTGTCCAGTGCTGTGTATTCATTCTCTGAAAGATGTGATAGTTTTGACCCCAATTAAGAAGATGATCCCTTTTCTCTGGGGAAATATTTTGAAATTAGTGACCTATTTCTATCCTCTTTTCCTAAGACAAAGATTCCCCAGCCAGTAGTCCTTGGCTAGCTTATGTACTTTGGTCCTGAAAGTTTGAAAGACAAGAGATGTCAGAGTTTCCCAGTCTTTGCCATTCTGGCCAGTTACCTAGAAGGCTGGAACTTGAGATGCTACCTTTAGGATTTATCTCTGTCATGTGCCCAGTTCATGATCTGACAACATCTTAAGGATGATTCCATGGCAAGGACTCGATCCCAGAGGGATTCTCTGTACCTGCGTATGTGCTGGGTGCTGAATGCTAGGTGCTGGATATATAGGAGAAAAAGGGAAGGCAGGAGGGCATAGCGGCTGCCTTGGAAGAAGTTCCTCTAGTGGTGGAAATAGCCATGTCAACGGGTGAGGATATTACGGGAGGATGAGTGAATGCTGTGAGGGAGTCACAGAAGAGGAAGACCTGTTAGTTTTACCCATGCACAGAGTTGCTGACATGTAATTTGGGTCTGAAGAGATGACTAGAATGACCAGGAGAAGAAGTAGAGTGTTTGGGTGAGGGAATAGCATGTGCAAAGACGTTAGACTGGTGAAGAGCTTGGTGCTTTCAGAGATTTTCAAGTAATTCATTATCACAGCAGATGGGAGGAAGTGGCAGTTGAAGTCAGGTAGGGTGCTGCATAAGGTTGTGAAATTTTGGTTTTAATTGGAGTTAACGCTTTTTTGAAAGTAAGAATCATAGAGGAGGACAGAACAGACCTTGAAGGTCAGTGGATTACAAGTGCCTTGTCTTAATTTTCTCTATTGCTGATCTCTTGGCACATGGCCTTCATATAGCAAGCACTTAGGACATATCTATCTTTTACCTCCCCTGTGGGTCTTCTTTACATGTGAGAGATCAGCATCACTGTAATAGTGAGCTCCAGGACTGCACATTCTTAATATCTTTATATTCTTCATACAATACATGAAATATATTCATATTTAGGAGAGCTTCACTCACACACATAGGGGAGCTTATTTTGTGCCAGGGACTATTCTAAGTACTTCATGAATACCCTCAACCTGAGGGTTTTATGAAGTTTTGTACTACTGTTATCTCCATTTTAGAAATGATGTGCATGATGCACTGAAAGTAAGTGCTAGAACAGGGATTCAAACCCAGGCAGCCTGGCTCCAGAATCAGGCTCTAAACCATCATGCTACACCAAATCCAAGCCAGTGTAACTGCCTGGCCCCTAGCTGAATATCTTTATTTTACATTGGCTGACAATTTGGGGACCTTTTTCTTCCTTTTGTGTAGGGGAGATAAGATGCATTGACTAGTTATGGTAAGCTAAGCACCCTGCTGGGTGTTGTAGGGTGAGAGACATTCATTCAGTTATTTAATAACCACATATCCTGCTCTGTGCCAGACCTGTGCTTGGAGGTGGGCTTATGGAGCTAAATTAATTATTTGTTTAGGTGTTCCAGAGAATTTGTAAGACACAGGTTAGAGATAAATGACAAATAAAATATGGTTTCTATATTTGAGTTGCTTAGGGATAGTAAAGGGGTGGTGATGCAATAGTAATTATAGTGTACTGTCATAAATGTATACCCTGAGAACTAAGAGAATAAATGGAAAAGGGCAATTAACTTGCTTGGGAGAGGTCTGGAAAACTTCACAGAGGCAGTGACTTTTTCTCTAGCAGATAAAGAGAAGGAGAAAACATTTTAAATGGAGCACATTGTATAAACACTTAGAGGTATAACGAGCAATCGTTTTTTCAAGGAGCCTGAGTGGCTTGATGTATATAGAGCAAATGTTGGCAAACATTTTCTTTTCTTTAAAAAAAAATTTTTTTTTTAAAGATTTTATTTATTTATTTGAGAGAGAGAGAGAGCACCAGTTGGGGGAGAGGCAGACAGAAGGGGAGCCCGATGTGGGGCTCGATCCCAGGACCCTGGGATCATGACCTGAGCCAAAGGCAGACGCTTAACCAACTGAGCCACCCAGGTGCCCCAAACATGTTCTATAAAGGGCCATATAGTCAATATCTTAGGCTTTGTTGGCCATATAATCTTTGTTACAACAACTTGACTCTGCCTTTATAACATGAAAGCAGCTATAGGCAGTACCTAAATGAATGACTGTGGCTATGTCTCAATAAAGCTTTATTTATAAAAAGAAGCAGCAAGTTGGATTTGGCTCATGGTCATAGTTTCTTGGCCCCTGGTCTGGACTATAGTTGTCTGGTAAGGAGGGAAAATGGCTGCCTGGTAAGTTAGTCTATGACCAGATTGTAAATGGCCTTGAATAGGAGGCCAAGAAGCTAGGGCATTATTCTGTAGGTAATGAGGAGGCATGAGATTTTAAGTAGGTGCACTGGTGTAGTTTACAGATTTGTACTTTACAAAGGTCATTCTGGTGACTAATGTGGTAGATGGACTGGCAGAAGTGGGACTAGATGTACAAAGGTGAGTGAGAAATGACTGTCCTCTCTGTGCCCTCAGCAATAGCTTCTGATCTCACTGGGGACAGATACTTCACCTATGAGACATCCAAGTCCCAGCACTTTGTACAGATGGCATTTAGAGCTATTATAGCTAAAATGTGGGTCCTTGTTAGATGTCGAAGAGGTGCACAAGAGTTGGGAAGCGTCTTAGATGTGGGACATGTATCTTGTGGGTTCTAAAGAGTGTGTATGTGTGAGGAGGGGGCTAAGTGGGAGTGGAGGTGCTGTGGGTTGGTTTGGGAGACATGGAAGGTGAGCAGTTGGGAACACAGTTGGAAATGGGAGGGAGGAGTAATTGGTTCTAAGGAGATAGCCAGGAGCTCTGCCCGGATCCCTGCACCCAAAGGTGTGCTCCTCCTCTTCCAGCTTTACATCCGTGAATTCTGTTCACCGCTGAAGCTGGCTGCGCCTGTTTTGTTGGGGGCTCTAGAGAGATGTTTCCCATCCATCTGTTCTCACCCACATCTCCTCACTACTGCTTCACTTGGGGTGGGGGTGGGGTTGAATTCTTTGCACCACCGCCAGGGAGATCACTTTTCTGAGCTCATAGAGCTAAACATACCTCGTGACAGCTGGTCCCAGCTCTTCAGAGAGCTCTTGAGCTGTGGCTCCAGCCAGTGCTGCATTCCCCGTGGTAAGGCGAGACGTTTAGGGAGCCTTCTTAGACCTTCCTGAGAGAAGAGCTACTTGTTCTCAGTCTGAAATAGTAAATCTTTGTTGTGGGAGCCAAAAGTCGCCTCTTTGGTTTGGTTTGGGTTTTGCTTTTTGTTGCTTTTAAACTTTGTCTTAAATCAGACGTTAGCTATTAGCTGGATGTGGGGCAGAGTTCAGAGGGATATGTGGCAGAGCCTACCTCAGGTACATTGGACGTCAGAGTTCAAGTTCGGTGCAGCATTCTTGTCTGCTGTGTTTATGGCTGGATCACTGGGACCTCCATGAAAGCCTTTATGGTTTGGCAGGGGAGATAGTAACACTGGTGAGGGCGTACACGGCCCAGAAGAGCCTCCTTTGATGAAGAAGCTTTTTCTCTTACTTTCATATCCTTCCTTATCTCACCCGCCTGCCAATAATAATGACGACTAACATTTGAGTTGTGCTTTACAACGTAACAGAGTGCTTCTGTGTGCATCAGGAATCACAAGCTCTCTGCTCCCAGACCAGAGAGCACATGCCTCTTCAGAAGGGGGCAGCTGATGCTCAGCTCTGGCACATTGTTGCCGGTCCTTCTGCAAAGCCAGGAGTGGTGCCCTGGGGGTGGGGGTGGAGGCCTCCTGACCTCCGCCAGCACCCCCCCCCCCCCACCAAGCGGCTCCAGATGACAACATGTACATCATGTCCTTTGATATGGACAATTGACTTTTTTTTCCTTAGCTTTAAGTAAAATGTGAATAAAAGCATCTTCAGAAAATGTTGCATTTTGAAGTTAATTTGTAATGGACAACCTATATAAAAATAATGAGCTTGCCATGCCAACACCAGCTCTTGACAAGTCCCTGAGCCACCATTTCCCTTGCAATTGAATTGCAGCCCTTAAGCCCTTAAGATCTAGGAGTTCAGTGTCTAGATCTTTAGATTTTTTTTTTTTTTTTAAAGATAGCCTGGGGGTGCCTGGCTGGCTCATTCGGTGGAGCATGGGACTCTTGATCTCGGGGTTGTGAGTTCATGTTGGGTGTAGAGATTACTTAAAATTAAAATCTTAAAAAAAATAAAAAAAAATAAAGATAGCCTGAAAAGCTGGACTTTCTTGGTATGAAATCTGATTTTTAAATATGGGTTCCGTTTAGAAAATGCTCTGTGGGCCCTTAAAAGATAGGTGCAAAGGCAGCTTTTGACTTCTGCAAGCATGTCTCATTTACTCCTTAGCACGCTTAGATGAGAGGGATGCCTAGTTCTCATTCTGATGGGGAAACTGGGTCAGAGAGGCCAAATCACTTGCCCAGAAGTCACACAGGAAGGAAGGGGTCTGTTTCTATAGGTTGTGCACTCTTTCTATTTATAGTATACTGCCTTTCCTCCTCTTAAGGTCTGATTGGTGCATCCCATGTCTTTGTTCTCTAAAGAGGTTCCCTTCAGCTTCAGGCCCTTCCTTCAGGTAGAGCTTCTGTCAGCCCACATTCCTCATTTGGCACCATCTTCTTGCTGGCCTTGTTTTCTGATCCCACTCCTTCTTTGCATGGTTTATGGGGCACCGATGGACCCTGGATGTGAGCCCCATGCAGGTCCTCCTTGTACTTTCTTCCCATGAGCTTCTCTGTCCTCCGTATACCTCAGTGATCAGACTTGGCTATAAAAAGCAGTCTATTTCTTATTGGTTCCCGATCAGCAGCTGGTATGTGTCATCAGATGGTTTCCTAAAGCTAGCTGGGAATGGCAGAAAATCCCCTCTCTTGGAGATTTTGGCATTTCTGCTCCTAAGGCCTGCATATGATGTGTGTTTCTCTAGTCTTAGGTTAAGAGGGTCTGGGTTAGAGCCCAAGAGGGCCAACACAGGGCATACCCCATATCTGTCATCTGGGGGTTACAGATTTGATCTCTCTAAAATATTTGCAAATCCTGACAACTTTTCGTTACGTCCACACTACTACCTCATTTCAAGCTAGATTATTGTAGTAGCCACGTGACTTGTTCCTCTGCACTCGCCCTTGCCCTCCTATAGTCTGCTCTCCCACACAGCATTTAGAACAGTCTTTTATTTTTTTAATTTAATTTTTATTTTTTTATTATGTTCAATTAGCCAAACATATAGTAAGTACATCATTAGTTTTTGATGTAGTGTTCAACGAGTCATTAGTTGTGTATAACACCCAGTACTCATTACGACACGTGCCCTCGTTAATACCCATTAGAACAGTCTTTAAAAATATATAAATGTAGGGGCACGTGGGTGGTGCAGTTGGTTAAGCATTGGACTCTTGGTTTTGGCTCAGATGGTGATCTCATGGTTGTGGGATTGAGCCCCGAGTTGGGCTCCGTGCTCAGCAGGGAGTCTGCTTGAGATTCTCTCCCTCACCCTCTGCCCCCCCCCCAACTCGTGTGCACGCACTGTCTCTCTCTCTGGAATAAATAAATAAATCTTAATATATATATATGTGTATATATACATATATATATACACACATGCATATTTATATATATATATAAATGTGATCATGTTGCATCTCTGTCAAATTCCTCCAACAGCTTCCCTCTCAGAGTCGAAGTCCAAGTCCTTATAATGGTCTACAAGGGCTTATGATCTGGACCCCTGGTTCTTCCCTAGTTCATGTCCCACTAGTCACCGCCTCTCATTTCTCTTCAGCCACACTGGCCCCCTT
Organism: Mirounga angustirostris; assembly: GCF_029215605.1. Classification (NCBI taxonomy): domain Eukaryota; kingdom Metazoa; phylum Chordata; class Mammalia; order Carnivora; family Phocidae; genus Mirounga; species Mirounga angustirostris. The sequence goes on from NW_026991721.1 coordinate 57,562,205, forward strand.
GCTATTCCTTGAACATACTGAGCATGTTCTTTCCTCAGGGCCTTTGCATTTGCCATTCCCTATGCTTCAGATACTCTTCTCCCAGTTATTCTGCTTGCCTTTCTAACATCTCCTTCAGATATATGCTTGAAAGTTACCTTCTTAACGAGACCTTCCTTGACTTGTCTAAAATGACAGACCATGAATACCACTACTCTTGGCATTTCCTATTCCTCTTTCTTGCTTTATAGGAATTATTGTCTCTCTCACCCTAAGAGGATGTTAGCTCAATGACGGTAAAGATTTGTATCTGTTTTGTTTATTACTTACTGCATTTCTAGTGCCTGGAACTATGCCCGGTACTTAGAAATTTTACATCTGTTGACTAAATGAATGAATGAATTTCTGTCCCCAGACTGGCTATGTCAGACTGCTTGTGACTCTGTCTTCCCTGAGATGTCCCTGTGTCTGCTGTCTAAGGTCTAGTGATCTCATCACTTAGGTGTCCAGGGAGAGCAATCAGACTCTCAATAAATTAACAAAATTGTCCTAAAATTAATTTTGAAAAATCAACAGCTGAGACTGACAAGAAATATTCTGAAATATAAGAGCCATGGGAAGAGGGGGTCCAGGCATTAGAAATTATTATTGAAGTGTAAAATAAAATAAAAGGCATAATAAAATAGTCAACCGCTATTACAAAAATAGAAATATCATTTAGTGCAAAAGAATGCGGAGCCTAGAAATGTACTCGAGTATACATAAGGACTTAATTTATTACTAAATAGCATTTTTCAAAATGAATAAAAGATAATTTAATGAATGGGGTTGGGATAACAGGGTGGCAACTTGGGAAAAAGTGTTAAAACTCACAACTTACAGCATAAAATGAATTGAAGGTCAGATGGCCTAAAAGGCTGACTTAAAAAAATCAAAAAATACTTTTATCAGTTTCGTTTTTCTAAGAATCGACAAAATCTCTTTGCTCTGGGCTCTTTACCACGTCACCTGTGTAATCCTTATTAAAAATAAATTCTCGGGGCACCTGGGTGGCTCAGTCGTTAAGCGTCTGCCTTGGGCTCAGGTCATGATCCCAGGGTCCTGGGATCCAGCCCTGCATCGGGCTTCCTGCTCAGCGGGAAGCCTGCTTCTCCCTCTCCCACTTGCCCTGCTTGTGTTCCCTCTCTCGCTGTGTCTCTCTGTCATATAAATAAATAAAATCTTTAAAAATAAATAAATAAATAAAATATAAAATATAAAAAAAAAAAATTCTCTCGGGATGCCTGGTTGGCTCAGTTGGTTAAGCGTCTGCCTTTGGCTCAGGTCATGATCCCAGGGTCCTGGGATCGAGCCCCGCATCAGGCTTTCTTTCTTCCTTTTTTTTTTTTTTTTAAAGATTTTACTTATTTATTTGACAGAGAGAGAGAGAGAGCACAAGCAGGGGGAGCAGCAAGCAGAGGGAGAGGGAGAAGCAGGCTCCCTGCGATGGAGCAGGGAGCCCGATGCGGGGCTCGATCCCAGGACCCTGGGATCATGACCTGAGCCGAAGGCAGACGCTTAACTGACAGAGCCACCCAGGTGCCCCATCCACATCAGGTTTTCTGCTCAGTGGAGAGCCTGCTTCTCCCCCTCCCTCTGCCTGTTGCTCCCCCTGCTTGTGCACGCATGCACTCTCTTCCTCTTTCTCTATCTCAAAGAAATAAATAAAATCTAAAAAAAAATTTCTAAAAGCTTTGATTTCTTTTGCTTTTCTTTTTTCTTGTAAGAGTATATTATGAAAAGAAATACCAATAATTAAAGGACAGCATCTACAGTGCTGGGGAAAAATTTGGACAATAAAGTGAGATCTCTTGGGTTGGAATACAAATCCATCACTTGCCAGCTGTAACCTTGAGGAAATGTTTGAGTTATCTAATGCTGTATAACAAACTTCCCCAAAACTCAATGGCTTAAAACAGCAACAACATTTCTTTTGTCATTTACCTGCAACCAGGGCATGGCTCAGCAGGGACAGCTCATCTGTGTCCACTTGAGATCAGATGCAGTGACTCAGAAGCTGGGGACTGGAATCACCTGAAGCCTCAGTCACTCACATGTCTGACTCCTGGGCTGTGGAGACAAACAGCTCCGGCTGCTCAGACATCTCTCTATATTTCTATATGGTCTTTCCACATGATCTCTCCAGAATGGTGGCTTTTGGGTAGCCAGGCTCCATATATGTTGTTCAGGACTCTCAAGGCATGTGTCCCAAAAGGGAGAGAGCCAGGTGGACTCTGTATTGCCTTTTCTCACCTAGCCTTGGAGTCATTTGACATTACTGCTGCCACATTCTGTTTGTTAGAAGATGAGTCACTCATGTCAACCTATATTCAGGGGGAGGGGAATTCACCTTTTGTGGGAGGATTGTCATAGAATTGTGGACACATTTTAAAACCATCATAACAAGTAATTTAATCTCTCAATTTAATGTGATTTGGGGCAAGTTGCATTATCTTAGAGTATTACTGTTCTCGTTTGTAAAATAGGTGTGATAATTCATTGGTTGTAGAGGATTAGATGAAAAAGTATTGTAGAAGTTCTTGGAATATTGCTTAGTGTATAAACAAGTGATCGCAAATTGTTAATTCTTTTTCCCCATCCTTCTTCCTTCTTCTAGCTGATTGAATTCTGGTTAACTATTATTTAGTATCTATCCATAATTAGAAAAATATGAGGGAGGACTTACTCATTTTTTTCAAGTGAAACATACAACAAAAAAGAAGAGGCAGTGTAGTTGGCAACTAGGACATATGCACTTGGAAAGACAGATAAGTGGTGTGATACACATGTACGTTGGGTGGATGGAGTGTGCTGTGGAAAGCTGGATGGCCTGCATGGAGATCTTGGTGGGCTGGCTCCTAGGTATCTCTTGTGACTTGTGTGCTTTTCCCTTGCAGTTCCTGAGGGAAGACCTCAATTACCATGACCCGACAGTGAAACACAGCACCTTCCATGGTGAGGATAAGCTCATCAGTGTGGAGGACCTGTGGAAGGCATGGAAGTCTTCAGAAGGTAATAGGCAGCTTGGTTGTCAATCTTAGTTGCTGGAAGGTTTAGAGAAGACAGATGAAGATGGGCAGCAACTTGGCCTTAAAAGTACATGAGTATAAAGTGCTTTGTAAAGAGCAAATTATTAAAATGGTTCTACATATAGTCACTGAATAAGACTGAATCTAGTCACTGCTGAGAGTGGGGGAAGATGCCCCAAATAGATTGGAGCTGCTCCTCATTGGAATTCTAATTGAATTCCATCATGTCCCTCCCCATCTCTAGCACCCACCCCACTTCCTGCTGCTTCTCCAGAGATAGGGAGCTCGTTGGCCTTTTGAGGCAGCCCCTTCCTTCCACAGCTCCCCACTTGGTCTCAGCTGTGCTGAGACCTAGGTGATTCAAAGATTGGCTGGAAGTAAGATGGAGTCTCCCCTGAGCCTTCTCTTTTCCAGGTTAAATAGCCAGGTTCTTTGAAGGAAACATGTTTTCTCAGCCTCCTCCTCATCTTGGTTTCCTGCCTGTGAACACTTTTGTTAATGTCTTAGATCATAGCTCCTAGAGTCGGATGCAGACCCCTAGGTGTGGTTTGACCAGCTCAGAGTTGACCAGGACTGTCAACTTCTTAGTTCTGGACCCTGTGTGCATCTGTGAATGCAGCCTGATTAGATACTGGAGTCTTCAGCAGGCATGTCATTCTGTGGCCTCATGTTGAACTTATTAAATAAAAACTTTAGTTATTTCTTATACATAAAACTGTTAAACCATGACTACCATTTTTTTTTTTTTTTCCTGGAGCATTTGCTTCAGAGCTCTGAGTGAAAGAGCATATCTAACCTTGTGAAGCTTGACAGGGAAGGGAAAAACAGCACTTTAGCCTCCTCTCCATCTCTATATGTGGCTGGAGTGTCCTTTGATACTAACAAGATTGGAAGCAGTCTATTTGCAGGGTCTCTTGGGTAGGTCTTGATGCTAAGAAGGGTTAAACTTCAGTGACCACCAGGGCCCCTGCTTTTGCAGATGAGGAGCCTTAGGCCCAGATTTATAAAGCGATTTTTTCGTTTTCACACACTTAGTAAATAGTAGAGCCAGGATTTAGACCTGGACCTTCCTCTCGCTGGGCCAGTGCTTTTCCATGCCATCTCGGTTGAAAGCACTGGTCTGGTGGTAGAGAAAACCAGTTTTGGTAGGAAAGGAGGCAGTGTCTATTTTTGTTTTAATCTTGCCTGGGATTATAGAATTTTAGATCTGGAAGGGATCATGTATAATGTACGTGGGGAACATGAGATTCGAAGCAAGAAGACCTGGATTCTAGTCCTGATACTTCTTGTTCACTCTGTGTTTTTATCAGTTTAGAAGAAGCGTAAGTGAGCTCTACAGACCGCTTTCTGGAAATCGTTAGGAGCCGAGTTCCTTGTGGGGGCTTTGTTTAATAGCTCCTGAGCAGCTCTGGCTGTCTGCTGTTGCGAGATCAAGCAGTGAAATGATCTTTGGAATTATACTGGCACTGCCAGGAAAAATCTTCTATTAGTACTGTTTAATTTTAGTTTTCTCCTTTTTTCTGTAACAACATGAGGACATGGCGCCTGGGTTTGAAGACTGGGTTTCATAAGTGGGAATTTGGAATGAACAATGGCAGGGAGAGCATTCCTGGCCTTCTCTGAAAGCTCTCACAGAAGTAGCTGGGAAGGGAAAGTGACCAAGAGAGGGCAGAAACAGAGGGATGAAATCATAATACTAAAAAGCAGCCAAGACAATTTTCTGGTAAGAACTTTATTCCTCGACTCAGCAACTATTTGGAACACTTCCAAGTATGTTCTAAATGACACGAAGATGGAAGACAATGGAGTGAGTTTTGAGGGGTTGGTTCCCATTACCGATGAGCGGAGAAACATTCCAGCGCACTGGGAGGTAGCCCATAGCTAAGCCGAGAGGTGACATGTATGTATCATTTTAGGATTTGCTCACCAAGTGTCATGCCTGGTGACTCGACAAGCTAAAAGTAAGGATCTTCGTGTGTACTATTCCTCCTAACAATTTGCTTCGTTATTTACAACAAGGCCCCTAATCTCTGGAGTGATGATTCCCAGAGCTGCAAAACGCATGTGATATTCTGGCGCTGGCACAAGCTGGCTGGCCTGAGTTTTGCTAGATGAGATAGATATCAGCAGTGCTCATTTGTGTGCAGAACATAAGCTGGCTAGTGTCAGTACCATCTACAGGATTAGTGTGGTTAACATTTTCTGACTGATGGTGGGAGCCAGTGTTTTCTCAGTGTTACTTAGATTTTAACAGAAAAGCCTGATAATTGCTACATTAGCCAGTTCTAGACTTCAGTAATCAAAACAACAAGAACTAAAAAACTGACTTTAACATTTACATAGTATTTGATATATGCTAGCCACTGTTCTGAGAGATTTATGGATATTAACTCATTTGTTTTGCACAAAAACCCTTTGAAGTCGAAATACCATGATTGTCTCCATTTACAGATGAGGAATATGAGGCAGAGAGAGTGTTTCATGAAATAATGCAATGCGATTCTGTCACTGACTGCCCAGTTAGTGCAGGCTTCACAGGTTAAGGGCAAAGTCCCCAAGAGGACTGCTGTCACTTCAGACACTGACCAGCCATAAACTTTGGGTGTTTCCAGCCACCTGTGCTCTGACCGACTGGCTGCAAATCATGGGTTCCCACTATCCCCTCAGTTTGACAATTTGCTAAATGACTCACAGAACTCAGGAAAGTGCTGTACTTATGATTACCATTTTACTATAATGGATAAAAGTTAGGGCCAGACAAAAGAAGAGACCAATAGGGCGAGGTCTAGGAGGGTCCTGAATTTGGAGCTTCTGTCTCTTCCCTTCATGGAATCAGGACTTACCACGCTCCCAGCACATTAATCACGAGTGTGTTTGCTGACTGGAAAGCTCATCTGAGCCTCAGTGTCCAGAGTTTTTATTGAGGTCCTATTTCATAGACATGATTGATTGAATCACTGGCTCCATGATGGCACTCATTCTGCACCCCCTTTTCCTTTCTGAAGGTTGGGCTAATATCTCCTGGCCCAAAGGCCCAATCCCCTAGTCACCTGGTTGGTCTTTCTGGTCACTAGCCCCCATCCAGAGTCATTAGCTCAAACTCAAGTGTGATCCAAGGGCTCCACCATGAATAACAGAGATATTCCTATCACCAGGGAAATTGACCTGAAGACAAAGACCACCGAATTCTTTGTTATACAAAATTAAGTAAGAAAGAGTCGAACAAACTGGGCTGAGGAAGGATCAAGAACAAGGGAAACTCCAGGGATCCCAGCAGCAGGGACTAGGGGGTTGGCCTTTTCTAATTAGCTACTCTTAGATGTCTCTGCTTCATTCATTTTTTATCTAACTAAGTATCTTTGCTCAACGGTCAGATATGGTGGAGGGAGAATCAGATTGGCATAGTTTGGATCACAGACTTATTATGTAGGGTAGAGGTAGTGAGAGAATATGTATGGGGCTTGGTGGGGGGCTGCGGCAATTTCCAATCCCTCTAAGAGGAAGGGGGGCTGGCAGTTCTTTAAAGGAAGGTAGGCCGGGTAGATTTTGTAGAATCTTTGAGAAACATAATTATTGTTTGCATATTTGAACCAGTAGAAACAGTAACAGTGCCCTTAGAGGATGGTGGGAGGCACTGACCTAAGAGGATTCTCCTCTAAAACACGGTTTCTATTCTTCTAAACAAAGTGCATCATTACTATTTTTTCTCCCCTTTCCTGGACATGTGATTTCAAAAGATGCTATCAGGCAAACAAAGTAATAATTTCTTTCCCCATTTGTATGGATCAAAACCATCTTAAACTATCAACTTTGATTCTAACTAAATAATATGATTCCAGCTAAAAGCAAAAGAACCCAATATTCTAGTGTAACTTTGAACTTTGCCTTGAGAAAATATTTATTTCTACTGGAAGTAATTTGGAAATAATTCCAAATAATAATTTGGAAATAATGAAATAAACTCAACAGATCTCCAGTTCTGTCTGTGCTATTCTTTGTAGGATGGGATTTTTCATAGGAGGCAGTTGGAGAAATATTGGCAAACTGGGAGGCTTTTAGAGAGAAACCCTGCAGAACTGGCCTTTCTCTGTTGGCATAACCCAGCAGGGGCAGGTGGCATTGGACTTCTGTCTAAACCATTTCAGAAGTCAGATCAGTATAAAAGAGCAGGCATCCCCTTTTTGCTTTTACATAAACCCAGTGAGAGGTGTTTATCCTCTTGTTTTAGTTACATAAAATTTACTTTGCTAAGTGAATCTTTAAGCCATTGAGTTAAAATACCTCAGCCATTGTTGCTACATTTTAGGGGAGAAAGATATCATTGACTTTTTCTTTATCTTTGTCTTGGATTCTTTTAGATCCCTTTTTTCCAACAAAAACAACAACAGCAACAGCAACAAAACCCAACTAGCATCAATGCAGTGATTTAACACTGCAATCATTTTTGGTTTATATTAAATAGCTACTTATATTAAATAAAGGTCTTACTTGAATCCACATTTAATAAAGGAAACTGAGCATCTCTCACCTCTTTCTGTTACCAAGTCCTAAGGATTCTACCTCTCTTCTATATTTTATGTGCATCTCCTATGATATTGCCTTAGCTCAACTTCATCTTTTTGAAAGATTTATTCAGTTGTACTTGATAATACAATCAGGTGTAAATATTGAAAGTGTATAATTTTTTTGAGTTTTGACACATGAATACAAATGGATATCCTTTATGAGATACATGTTTTGCAAAGATTTTCTTCCAGTCTGTGGCTTATCATTCTTTTGAAGAACGATAAGTTTCAATTTTTCTGAAGGCCAGTTTTTCAATTTGTGCTTTTGTGGATCATTCTTTGGTGTCATATGTAAGAAATATTTGCCTAACCCAAGGTTACACAAGGATTTTCTCCCATGTTCCCCTCTAGAAGTTTTATAGTTGTAGGTTTTATGTTTAGGCCTCTGATCTGTTCTGTATTCGTGTATGTTAGTGTTAAGTATGGATCCGAGATCTTTTTTGTGCTCATGGATGTCTCAATTGTTCTAGAACCATTTGTTGAAAATTCTGTCCTTTCTCCACTGCTAAAAATCAATTGGTATTAAGGAGGGCACGTATTGCATGGAGCACTGGGTGTTATACACAAACAGTGAATCGTGGAACACTACATCAAAAACTAATGGTGTACTGTATGGTGACTAACATAACATAATAAAAATAAATAAATAAATTATCCATATAAGTATGGGTTTATTTCTGGACTTTACATTCTGATCCACTGATCTATTTGTTCTTATTGTCAATACCGTGCTATCTTGATTACAACAGTCTTACAATAACCTTTTAGTCAGATAGTGTTCGCCTTCCAACTTGGTTTCCCTTTTTCCAACTTGTTTTGGCTGTTTGTTTGTGAACCAACTTGTCAATTTCTACAAAAAAGCCTGATAGGATTTTGATTGGCATTACACTGAATCTGTAGCTCAGTTTGACAGAACTGACATCTTCCCAATATTGAGTTCTCTGATCCATGAACAAGGTACATCTTTCTATTTATTTAGGAGACATACTTTCTCTTGGTAGTATTTTGTAGTTTTCAGTGTACAGGTCTTTCATATATTTTGTCAGATTTATCTCTATTTCATAGATTTTGGGTTATTGTAAATAGTATTTTTTAAATTGTGGTAAGATATGTAAAAATTTGATTTTTATATATTGATCCTTGTATTCTGCAACCTTGCAATAAACTCACTTATTAGTGAGATACCATCAGAGTTTCAACTGAGATAATCAAATCTTCTAATAAAGAAAGCTTTATTATTTTATTTTCCAATCTGGATGTCTTTAAAGACTTTTTCTTGTGGCGGTATCTGGCTGGTTCAGTTGGTAGAGTGTGCAACTCTTGATCTCAGGGTTGTGGGTTTGGGCTCCATGTTGGGTGTAGAGATTACTTAAATAAATAAGGTCTTTTTTTTTTAAGGTTTTATTTATTCTTTTGAGGGGGGGAGTACAAGCAGGGGGAGCAGCAGAGGGAAAGGGAGAAGCAGGCTCTCTGCTGAGCAGGGAGCCCGATGTGGGGCTCGATCCCAGTACCCTGGGATCATGACCTGAGCTGAAGGCAGATGCCCAACCAACTGAGCCACCCAGGTGCCCCAATAAATAAGGTCTTTAAAAAAAAATCCTTCTTCTTGTCTGATTGCCCTGGTTAGTATCTCCAGTACAGTCTTGAAAGGAAGTGGTAACAATAGGCATCTTCGTCTTGTTTCTGATCTCAGGAGGAAAACATTCAGTCTTTCACCATTAAATATAACATTAGCTGTGGGGATTTTTTTGCAAAAGTCTTTTGTTAAATTGAAGAAGTGATTTTCTATTACTGATTTGCTGAGAGCTTTTATCAGGAATGGATGTTGGATTTTATCAAATGAATTTTCTGTGTCTGTTGAGATGATTGCCTGGTTTTTCTATTTTTATTTGCTAAGATGGTGAATTACATTGATTATTTTTATTTTTTAAAATATTTTATTTATTTATTTGACAGAGAAAGACACAGCGAGAGAGGGAACACAAGCAGGGGGAGTGGGAGAGGGAGAAGCAGGCTTCCCGCCAAGCAGGAGCCCGATGTGGGGCTCGATCCCAGGACCCTGGGACCATGACCCGAGCTCAAGGCAGACGCTTAACGACTGAGCCACCCAGGCGCCCTACATTGATTATTTTTAAAAAAAGATTTTATTTATTTATTAGAGAGAGAGAGAGAGAGAGAGCACATGAACAGGGGGAGGGCAGAGAGAGAGGGAGAGAGAGAATCCCAAGGAGACTCCACCTTGAGCATGGAGCCCAACTTGGGGCTTGATCTCAAACCCAAGATCATGACCTGAACCAAAATCAAGAGTCAGATGCTTAACTGACTGAGCCACCCAGGCACCCCACATTGATTAATTTTTAAATGTTAATCCAACCCTGCATTCTTGGGATAAACCCCACTTGGTCATTATCCTTTTACTCTATGGTTGGATTCTATTTGCTAAAATTTTGTTTCAAATTTTTATATCTTTGTTAATGAGGGATATTGGTTTATAGTTTTCTTATAATACCTTTGTTTTTGGTATCAGGATTATGCTGGCCTCATTGAATTAATTGGGAAGTATTCTTCAATTTTTCAGAAGACTTCATATAGAGTTGGTATTATTTTTCTGTAAATACTTGCTAGAGTTCACCAATAAAGCCACATGATCCTGGAGTTTTCTTTGTGACAAGGTTTTTAATAACAGTGTCAATTTCTTGAATAGGTATAGGACTATTAGGTTATCTACTTCTTGAGTGAGCTTTTGTAATTTGTGTCTTCAATTTGTCTATTTCATTAAGTCATCAATTTACTGGCGTACATTTATTCATAACCTTTTCTTTTTTTTTTTTTTAAAGATTTTACTTATTTATTTGAGAGAGAGAGAATGAGAGACAGAGAGCACGAGAGGGAAGAGGGTCAGAGGGAGAAGCAGACCCCCTGCTGAGCAGGGAGCCCGATGTGGGACTCGATCCCGGGACTCCAGGATCATGACCTGAGCTGAAGGCAGTCGCTTAACCAACTGAGCCACCCAGGCGCCCCATAACTTTTTCTTATTATTCTTTTTAATATATTGATATGCTCAAAGGACCAGTGTTTGGTTACAAGGATTTTCTCTATTGTTGGCTATTTCATTGATTTTTACACTGATCTTTATTATTTTCTTTCTTCTGCTTACTTTGGGTTTAATTTGTTCTTCTTTTCTAGTTTGTTAAGGTGGAAACTAAGATCATTGATTTGAGGCCTTTCCTTTTTTCTAATAGACATTTAATGCTGTATATTTCCCGTTAAGTACTGCTTTAGGTATTTTGCAAATTCTGGTGTGTTTTGGTTGTTTGCTTTTTTCTAACTGGTTTATTGGTGGCATAGACAGAGTAAAAATACCTAAAATGAAAACACAACTGGTGATAAATCCTTATTATCACTTTTTCTTTTTTCTTTTTTGGTCTGATACAGTCTCCAATAACTCCAATACAGTGTATTCCTTAATAATGTATTCCAATTTGAGGAATTCTTTTGGCCCTGGAAATGCGTACCTCTGAAATCTGTCTTATATCTTATATCCATCTAGTAATGGTTCTTCACTATGTTAGATGATATGTTTTCTTTTGATTTTCATTCAGTTCAAAATACTTTCTCTTTCTTTTTTGATGTCTTTGATTCCTGAGTTTTTTAGAAGCATGGTATGTAGTTTTCAAATGTTGGGGGATTTTCCAGAGATTTTTCTGTTATCAATTTCCAGTTTAATTCCATTGTGGTCTGAGAACATACTTTGTATGGCTTGAATCCTTTAAAACATTTTAAAATTCTAGTTACTTAACATACAGTGTAATATTGGTTTCAGGAGTAGCAGTCCTTTCAATATTTTTTAATCCTTTAAAAATTTTTCAAACCTTTTTTTTTTTTTTTTTTTATGTCCCTGAACATCATATATCTTGGTATGTGCACTTGACTATTGTTGGGTGGAGTGTTCTATAAACGTCAATCAGGCCATGTTGGTTGATGGTGTTGTTTAAGTCTGCTGTATCTTTGCTAATTTTCTGCCTATTGCTCTTATCTGTTATTGAGGGGGAGTATTTAAATTTCCAACTATAATTGTGGATTTGCCTATTTCTCCTTGCCTATTAATTCTATGAGTTTTTCTTCATGTATTTTTTTTTTTTAAGATTTTATTTATTTATTTGACAGAGACACAGCAAGAGAGGGAACACAAGCAGGGGGGGTGGGAGAGGGAGAAGCAGGCTTCCCGCCGAGCAGGGAGCCTGATGCGGGGCTCGATGCGGGGCTCAATCCCAGGACCCTGAGATCATGACCTGAGCCAAAGGCAGATGCTTAACGACTGAGCCACCCAGGCGCCCCTCTTCATGTATTTTGAAGGTTTCTTACTAGGTGCATAAAGATTTAGGATTTTTTTTTTAAGTTTATTTATTTAAGTAATCTCTACACCCAATGTAGGACTCGAACTCATGACCCTGAGATCAAAAGCCTCATTCTTTATCAGCTGAACCAGCCAAGTGCCCCAAGATTTAAGATTATTTTGTCTTCTTGATTAATTGATCTCATTATTATGAAATGACTTTCTTTTTCCCTGGTGATAGTCTTTGCTCTGAAATCTCCTTTTATATTAATAAAACTTTCTTTCGAGTATTATTGGTTTTGAGTATCTTTTTCCATCTATTTACTTTTAATCTACGTGTGTGTGTTTTGGGGGGTGGCAGAAGGAGAGGGAGAGAGAATCTTTTTTTTTTTTTTTAAAGATTTTATTTATTTAACACAGAGAGAGCAAAAGACAGAGAGACAGAGAGCAAGCACAAGCAGCGGGAACAGCAGGCTCCCCACCAAGCAAGGAGCCTGTTGCGGGGCTCAATCCCAGGACCCTGGAATCATGACCTGAGCTGATGGCAGACGCTTAACTGACTGAGCCACCCAATTGCCCCGAGGTAGAGAGAATCTTAAGCAGGCTTCACACCCAGTGAGGAGCCCGACATGGGGCTCCATCTCACGACCCTGAGATCATGACCTGAGTTGAAATCAAGAGTCAGATGCTTAACCGACTGAGCCACCCAGGCACCCCCTTGTGTTTTTATATTTAAATGCATTTCTTATAAACAGTTTATGATTGGGTCTTGTATTTTTTTTTTTTTTGCAATCTAATAATCTCTGCCTTTTAGTTGGGTTATTTAGACCATTTACATTTAATGTGGTTATTAATGTGATTAGATTTGAGGCTACTATCTTGCTATTTGTTTTCTGTTTTCTCCTGCTGTTTTTTTTATTCCCTTTTCCTCTTTTTCTGCCTTCTTTTGGATTAATGAGTAGTTTTTATGATTCCATTTTATCTTTTTTTTTTATTGGTTTAACTCTTTCGTTATTTTAGTGATTGCTCTAGGAGATAAAATATGCATCTTTAACTTATCACAGTCTACCCTCTAGGGATATTATTATTTTAGTTTTTATTGAAATATAGTTGACACACAATATTACATTAGTTTCAGGCGTACAGCATAGTGATTCAGCAACTCTATATGTATGCTGTGCTCACCACAGCTGTAGCTACTGTCACTATATAATGCTATTGCAATTGCCATACCACTGATTGTATTCCCTTTACTCTACCTTTCATTGCTGTGACTTACTCATTCTGTTTGGAAGCTTGTATATCCCACTCCCTTTCATTCATTTTGCCCTTTCCCCTAGCCCCTTCTCCTCTGGCAACCACAAGTTTGTTCTCTGTTTTATGGGTCTGTTTCTGCTTTGTTTGTTTGTTCATTTATATTGTTCTTTTGATTCCATATATAAGTTAAATCATATGGTATTTATTTTTCTCTGTCTGACTTACTTTACTTCACATAATACCCTCCAGGTCCATCTGTGTTGTTGCATATGGTAACCACATTTTCTTTATCCATTCATCTACTGCTGGATACTTAAGATTGCTTTCATATCTTGGCTATTGTAAAACATGCTGCAGTAAATAGGGGTGCATATATTTTTTCAAATTAGTGTTTTCATTTTCTTTGGGTAAATACCTAGTAGTAGAATTACTACTACTAGGTAGTAGTAGTAATCATATGGTAATTTTATTTTTAATTTTTTAAGGAACCTCCATACCGTATTCCACAGTGACTGCACCAGTTTATATTCCCACCAATAGTACATGAGGTTTCTGAAGAGATATTATTATACCTTATCACATATAGTGTAAGAACCACAGTAGTGTACTTCCATTTCTTCCCTCTCAGCTTTAGTTCCACTCTGCACTGTGGCCTGGAAATTCTTTCAAAGCCAGAAGCTAGGGCAATTGTATCACCTGCCTCATTTGTTTACTATCTCTCAAAGATCACTGTCCATTGTAGGCTGATGTCCAATGTCTTGAAAACCATTGTTTCATATATTTTGTCTTTTTTTTCCTTTTTTTTTTTTTGGTTGTTTCAGGAGGGAGGATGAATTCCATTCTAGTTACTTCATCTTAGCCTGAAGCAGAAACCTCCCCTTAATCATCTTTTGCTTGGATGCTTTCATACTATTCTTCTTGGCTCAGTCTACTTCTACTGTAGTTTGTCCTTTGATTGGTTCCAGAGAGATCTTTCAAAAGTAAATATCTGACCATGTCTCTGCTTGCATTTTTCAGTGGCTTCTCATTAAAAAAGAAAAAAAATTTTTTTTAAAAATAATGAAACAAACATGCTAGGACACCAAATTCTTAGGTGGAAGAAATATTCTTAATTGTTCTCTGGATAAATAAAGGTGTTGCTAAAGATGGTACAAGTAAATTCCCATGTAATCATATATGATAATCATATGTTATTTTGAAGAGATAAATATTGGATCTTCTATTGGTTAGGTAACACTTGAGTTTCTGTAGAATTAGCAGTAAGCTTAGGTTACAACTGCTGTCTCATTTGGTACTCAACAAAATAAGGTACTTGAAAGCTCAGTAGTTGTTGATGAAACAAATTATTATAGAAAATGCCATTGATTTTTTTAGTGTTTATCTATGAGATGCTAGATGCATTAAAATTAAATGTCCATTTGTAATCTCAACTAAATTATCTCAGTTAGGGGAAAAAAGCTCAATATGTATATGTAAGTAAAAATCTAGTGATCTTTTATATCCTGAGAGTTTCTTCATATTTTAATGCTCTTTCTCCATCATGCCTATTCATCTTTGTAGTATTGGCCCCAAAAGGTACTGTTTCTCTCCTACAATTTGTGCAAACACGCCTGCATTAAAAAAGAAAAAAATTAACTGAGTACCTTCTATATACCAGGCATTGTGCTAGATTAGCATATCAGGCACATGCTAATTTCTGTGATCTACTTATTTTTCTTATTTTTTTTTGAAAATTTTAATTTAAATTTAATTTAGTTAAAATATAGTGTATTATTAGTTTCAGGGGTAGAATTTAGTGATTCATCAGTTGCATGTAACACCCAGTGCTCATTACTTCAAGTGCCTTCCTTAATGCCCATCACCCAGTTATCCCATCCCCCCCGTCCACCTCCCCTCCAGCAACCCTCAGTTTGTTTCCTGTAGTTAAGAGTCTCTTATGGTTTGCCTCTCTGTTTTTATCTTACTTTATTTTTCCTTCCCTTCCCTTATGTTCATCTGTTTTGTTTCTTAAATTTCACATACAAGTGAAATCATATGGTATTTGTCTTTCTTTGAGTGACTTATTTCACTTACATAATACCTTCCAGTTCCATCCATGTTGTTGCAAATGGCAAGATTTCATTCTTTTCGATGGCTTAGTAATATTTAGTTGTATATATATATCCCACATCTTCATTATCCATTCATCTGTCGATGGGCATCAGGGCTCTTTCCATAGTGTGGCTATTGTGGGCATTGCTGCTATGAACACTGAGGTGCAGGTGCCCCTTATTTTCTACCACTCTCCATCCCATCTCTTCTATAGCTACATTGATTTATCTGAAGTTACTAGGATATGTCGTTTCCTTTCATTCCTTGATGCTTTCATGTATACTGTTCCCTCTGTCCTTCCCCCTTGTTGATCTGATTAAATCCTATTTGACAATTAAGACTCAACTTAAGTATACCCTTCTTTAGGAAATCTTCCCTGGAAACCGTAGGCTATGTTAGGTGCCTACTGTGTTCCCACAGCTCCTTACCCTTATCGCCTCATCGCATTTAGCACACTAATTGCAACCATCTGTTCCCTTGCCTGTTTTCACACCAGACTGCTTGAGGGCGTTATCTTATGTGATTTTATATCTTAACACTTAGCACAGGGCCTGGCCCAGTGTAGGGATGGGGTAGACAGAAGTTTGCCCTTGGCTCTACCATTGTGTGATCTTAAACAAGTGGTTTGGCTCATTCAACATTCCAAAATAGGTTCTTTTACTATTCTGTGGCCATGCAGACCTGGTTTGTGCAGGGTGGCCTTGTGGGCCTGTCACCTGAGGCCTTGGCCCAAGGGCTGGATTCTTTTTGTAATGATGATTCAGGGCTTGAGGTTGACAGAGCATCAGAAAACTAAGACCCCTGCCTCCCTCAGGGTGCAGATGGCAAGCTGCTAGTGAAAGCCAGAAGGAAACCACTCAGAGAGACAAACCATAGGCCTAGGCCACAAACCGCTTTTAGGAGAGGGCCACTTTGGTAAGATTCTGTAGGTCTGTTGGAGTGCTCTCTATCCAGAGTAGCCAGATAAGAAGCTAGGCTTTGGGATGCCTTTTCTGTCTCACTCTAGCAGTCAGCCATTCCTTTCTTGGTCCCCCCACATCACCCCATATGAAGTACTACCTTATCCTCATGTGTTTTCTTTTCTTTCTTTTTAAAGATAAGATGTTTTTATTTTTTTAAAGGTTTTATGTATGTATGTGTGTATGTATGTATTTGAGAGAGAGAGAGAGACCACACGCAGGGGGAGTGTTAGGCAGAAGGAGAGGGAGAAGCAGGTTCTCTGCTGAGCAAGGAGCCCGATGTGGGACTCCATCCCAGGACCCTGGGATCATGACCTGAGCCAAAGGCAGCCGCTTAACCGACTGAGCCACCCAGGCACCCTCATGTGTTTTCTTATATGTCTCCTTCTCTAGAAGAGAGCCCTTGTGATGGAAGTTATGCATGTTTTTTTTTTTTTCTAAGATTTTATTTATTTATTTGACAGAGAGACAGTAAGAGAGGGAACACAAGCAGAGGGAGTGGGAGAGGGAGAAGCAGGCCTCCCACTGAGCAGGGAGCCCGATGCGGGGCTCGATCCCAGGACTGTGGGATCATGACCTGAGCCGAAGGCAGACGCTTAAGGACTGAGCCACCCAGGTGCCCCGGAAGTTATGCATATTGGTCTCTGTATGTAGTAACTTGCCCAGAACCTACCAGAGTAGGAAGCCAGGGAGAGCTTGGTGAATGAATAAATGAATGGTGATGGTAATAATAAGCAATATTTCCTTGGCATTTATTTATGCTAGGAGCTTCCCATATCTTCACTTTGCTCTTGTGATGTGAGAACTCTGATTCTCACCATTTTATAGGTGACAAAAATGAGACCCAGAAAGGTTAAGTAACTTGTCTGTGGTTCTACGTCTAGTAAGTGGTAGATCCCGAATTCAAACAAAAGCCCACATTCTTTTTTTTTAAATTTATTTATTATTTTATTTATTTATTTATTTGAGACAGAGAGAACGAGAGAGAGAGAGCACATGAGAGGGGGGAGGGTCAGAGGCAGAAGCAGACTCCCTGCCGAGCAGGGAGCCCGATGCGGGACTTGATCCCGGGAATCCAGGATCATGACCTGAGCCGAAGGCAGTCGCTTAACCAACTGAGCCACCCAGGCGCCTCAAAAGCCCACATTCTTCACCACTGTGCTGACTGGCTGACCAAAGGGCTGAGCAAGAGCTGACTGAGCAATCAACTGACTAACAGCTGTGTGAAGGAGGGGCAGAGAAAGGACTGTCAACAGTCCTACCAGACGTAGTTCTTTTGGGATGTGGGTTTGAAACCACAGAACTAAAGGAGGGCTTCATCCGGAGGCACCACCAATCCATTAGGGGAAAGATATCCTGATTCAGGAGCCCATTTCTTACTGCTTATTTTTTCTCTGGCAAGAGAAAGGATTGGCCAAGGCCAAGGATCTGTTCTGGCATGTTCCCAGAGGTATTGCTATAGCTCAAGTGCTAGGGAGTAATACTTACTGTTGCATCTTTCTGGAATGCCTTTCCCCCAAGTATTCACATGGCTCACACCTTCATTTCACTGTCTGTTCCAATGTCACCTCATCAGAGAGGCCTTCCCCAATCCAATCTGAGAACGCGCTACTCTTTATTCTCTTACCCTGCTTTGTTTTTCTTCATTGTACTTATCACCACCCGACATAGAATTATTTGTTTATGGTGTTTTAGTTTGTCTCTCTCCACCAGGGATCCGGGACTCTGTTGTGTGTACTGTTGTATCCCTAGCTCCTGAAGCAGTGCCTGGCAAGTAGTCAATGCTTGATGTCTGTTTTTGTTTTTTTCAGTGAATAAATGATTTTGGAGTTTGAGACTACCTGCCTTCAAGGACTTTCATCATTTGGCCTCAGTAATGCCTCACTCTTCTTGTCTCTGTATGTTACCCTTCAACTCCAGACAAACTGGAGTTAGTGTTCTCTGAACGGGCCTCACATTTTATAGTTCTCTCTTTGCTCACGTTTCTTCCCTCTTTCATATATATATATATATAAATCTAGCATTCTAAAATGGCCAGGTATTTGGCAGTCCTCGATTACTTCATTTTTTGTGTGTGGTTATTTCAGAATAAAGTGGGAGAGTTTACTCATTTGTTTTTTAGAATTTATTTATTTGGGAGAGAGAGAGCACAGAGAGAGCACACAAGCAGGGGTGGACGGGCAGAGGGAGAAGCAGACTCTCTGGGGCGCCTGGGTGGCTCAGTCATTAATCGTCTGCCTTCGGCTCAGGTCATGATCCCAGGGTCCTGGGATCGAGCCCCACATGGGGCTTTCTGCTCCGCGGGAAGCCTGCTTCTCCCTCTCCCACTCCCCCTGCTTGTGTTCCCTCTCTTGCTCTATCTCTCTGTCAAATAAATAAATAAAATCTTAAAAAAAAAAAAAAGAAGAAGCAGACTCTCTGCTGAGCAGGGAGCACTGTAACACGGGGCTGGATCCCAGGACCCTAGGATCATGACCTGAGCTTAACCAAGTGAGCCACCCAGGCACCCTGAGTTTACTCATTTTATATAAAAATCTTTCTCAAATGGAAAAGGCCCCTTCCTATTCTTTAAAAAAAAAAAAAAAATCCAGAAATTGATGTTCAGTTAGCTTCTCAGATAGTCAAGATCTATCCTGGCCTCCATATCTATTTCTGGAGTTCTCTGCTGATATGCATAAGGTAAATGCTTTACTTCCATGAGAAGTCTGTGGGGGCAAGTGATGCTGTTGGTGGGAAAGCATAATGGAAATCCTGATGGGATGTGCTCCCTGTGATCCAGGACCTACAGAGTGCCTTCATTTGTCCATTCATTCATTTATATTGATTCTTTTGTCCAGTAAACTTTACAGAGTAGTTCAAATGATCTAGCTCTGGGTTAGACACCGGGGAATGTGGAAATAGAAAAGACATGTTCCCTACCACCACATTGTTCCAAGCACAATGGAGAAGAGAGATGCGTGACTAAGTAATAACAATATAACATACAGCTCCCAATATAACGTAAGGGAGAGCTAGTACCTATTTTATTTTGAAGGTTTTAGAAGAGAGGATTTTGAAAGGGGCCCCAAAGCGTTTCCACAAGTGGAGTTAGAGGTGGGTTTTAAGGATTAGTTGGGGGTTAGCAGACTGCGAAGAGGGAAAAGAAGCTTTTCTGGAAATAGCAAAGACCTGGAAATCTGAGAGCAATGTCCAAGGATGCATAAGAAAATAGTGCAAGATACCGATTCTGTGTGAGGTCTGCCGAGGTAAGAGCTACAGCAGAGACAGCATCCAGGGCGGAGCTGTGAAGTTCAGGCTGACTGAACTGAATCTGTGTTGGATGAGTTTGACTGTTTGCCCAGTGGTATCCACCTGCACAACACAGTCAGCTGGGGTGCTACAAGACAAGACTGTAGCTTGTACTTTTATTGCATTTATCTCATTCTTCAATTTTTGTGTATGTTTTACCATATACCTAATGTCAGCATGTGAATCTGATTTATAAACAGTCATATATTGGCAGTGTATGGTCAAAATACAGTTGGAGTATGTCATGAAAAGGGTTGGAGACTACAAAGTTAGCCACCTTATAGATTTCTCTTAGGAAGGACTCTTTGGTATAGAAAACTCCAGGGGTTGGCCTTCTCTGACTCCACGTAGTATTTTGCCCAGAGATGTAGTTTTTGATCTCTCCAGGGGCCTTATGGACAGGCTCGGGGTGATGAGAGGCTGATGACTTTAGAAGACTGTCTCTTGTTTGCATGTCCTCCTGGGATTTGGACACGTGAGTCATTTGGAGACCGTATCTGTACTAAGCCCTCCTTGCCAAATTCCGTGGCTTTCTACTGACGGCAACAGCTCTCTGTACTTGCTCTTACCGTCTTCCTCACTTTGGCCTGGAGATTCTTCCCATTTTCTCTTTTGGAATGAGAAAGCAGAACAAGACTTTTAGCTTTTAGGTACTTGAACCTTAGGGGCAGGAGGCCCTGATATCTCGCCCTGACTACTGAGTGAGTGGGACACAGGGTTGCTCTCTGACAAGGATGCAGCCCATCCTGGCTTACTTCGCTCAGACTGCAGTGACTCTGGATGGCCACACCATGCTGCCAAGCCTACTTAGATAGGGTGTCTGCTTAGGTAACAGAATGATCGCATGCACACACACGGAACAACTACCTTGAGATTTATCCTGACACGCTGAAGCCATTATCCTTTTCCCAATAGCTTAGCCATGTAGGGGCTGACTGTGTTGAGAGTCCATCCTCACTGGAGTGCGGTGGCCCCCTTATACAGACCCTCTGTCTCACTCAATGTAGTGTTAGAGCAGTGGTTCTCAGCCGGGGGTGGGGGCATCCTGTCCCCCAGGGAACATTTGTCAGTACCTGGAGACATTTTTGACGGTCACGAGTGGCAGCATGCTACATTTAGTGGCTAGATGCCAGGGACTACTGTTACCCACCCTCCACTGCAGAGGATGGCCCCCACAACAGAGAACTGTCCTACCCAAAATGTCAGTGGTGCAGACTAAGAAACTCTGGTTGGAATGCCTCTGCCTGTCTCCGCCACAGCCGAAGGTGCAGCTCGGGAGGAGTTCCCGCGCGCCAGGCGTCCATGCTCCCGCTTATATCAAGGCATCCCCCCAGTAGACAAGGGGCCCTTGTAGCTCAGCTAGCCTCAGGCCTTTCTAGCAACAAAAAAGTGGCCTTCTTCCCACTTCCCATGCCAAGCAGAAAGGCCCCTTTGTGCGAGACACGGCCGAGCGCCCTTGGCAGCGGTAGCGGGAGCGTGTTGTTCTCCGCACTTCACAGGCTGGTACTTGTCCGTCTGCCTCAGATCTGTGTGTCACTCGGCTACACCTTCACTACCCGGTATTCCAGACCGTAGTGAACGCACGCGCACATTTGTCATGTCGACAGATGTGTACAGAGGCGGATACATTCCTTCTCAGGAATAAAAGGCTAATACATCCTACTTTTTTAACCCTGCTCTGTCATCCCTCCTTTCCCAAACCCCAGGATTTGAACGTAGCTCTTGGACATTAATTTCTCTCTTCTTTTCAATGCTTTCTAGTCTGGGAATTTGAAATTTAACCAAGCAATGACTAAGCGCCCTTTACCTAGCCTCTGGGATCTTGTCTTCTGGGATGCAGTCTGAGGGCACTAGACCTGCCTCACTTCCTCCCCAGGCCCCTTCCCCCTCTCACCTCCTGTGCCTCTGCAGATAGTTTCAGGTACCTCCAGAGTCTCTCGGGCTCAGAACTTCCCTCCTGAGGTCTAGAAGCTTCTTGAGGACGTTAAGAGATTGGAGCATTTTTGCCTTCAACCTTGTTTCCTGCAGGATGCTTGAGTGTCTGCTCTGCACCACGGGCTGGGCTCCACTGTAGGGGGTGTAGGAGAACGAAGGGGCAGGTCCAGCCTTCCAGCTTCTCCAGCTTCCGTGAGAGTGACAGAAATAGCCCAGCATCTGAGGTGTTGCACTGTGTATTTGTTTAAGGAGATTGTTGTTTCTCTTTGGGGGCCCACAATCAGAACGTCTCTGGAACTCCTCATGTGGGGATCGTTATTCTTTGAGTAAATTCTTATTGATGCTACTGTATAAGAAGCCCTATTTTATTTTATTTTACTTTTTTAAAGATTTATTTATTTGTTTTAGAGAGAGAGAAAGAGAGTGCGAAGGAGAGGGGCAGAGGAAAGAGGAAGAGAGAGAATATTCAGGCAGACTCCCCGCTGAGTGCAGAGCCTGACCCAGGGCTCGATCTCACCACCCTGAGATTAGGACCCGAGCTGAAATCAAGGGTCATATGTTTAACCGACTGAGCCACCCAGGCGCCCCAGGGAATCTCTGTTTTAGAGATAGTGGGGTGGGCAACAATGAATAAGACATAGTCCATGTCTTCAGTGTTGTCTGACTTTTAGAGGGAAATTGGACAGCATTCTGATGAAAGGCAGTTTTGGG
Source organism: Mirounga angustirostris (assembly GCF_029215605.1). Lineage (NCBI taxonomy): Eukaryota > Metazoa > Chordata > Mammalia > Carnivora > Phocidae > Mirounga > Mirounga angustirostris. The sequence continues at coordinate 57,584,394 of NW_026991721.1, forward strand.
GAAAGACATGGACCTTAAGAGAAGAGGGTGAGAAATCTCACCATTTCACTCCGCTTCAGAACTTTTTTGGCTTCTTCCTGCTCACAGCAGTAGTCTTCAAACTTGAGGATGTACAAATTCCTTTTAAGGGAAATAATTTATCTTGGACCTACAATGCTGACTTAAATTGTTTTTATTATAATTATTATTTAAATGTGTACAAACATAAAATGAGGTTTAAGTTGCTATATAAAATTTGTATACAAATATGAACAAAACCAGATTCATCCTTAAAAGCAAACTTCAAATCCAATAAAAATGGTATCTTTTTGCTGAAACTCAGTTGCTCCCACGTTTTTTAAGTTCAGCATGCCAGTATTAGTGGGTGTCACCTGATACACATATCCTTGTATGTCATCCAGCCAGCCAGCCATCAATCTATCAAGTAGACAGAGAGAGAGCGAGAGCACAAGAGTACATGATGGCTTAGCGCAAGGGTATGGAGGCACATTGCTTGAGTCCAGACATTTGCTTTACCAGTTCCTAGCTGGGCAGCTTTGGGAAAGTTATATATAATGTTTCTGTACCTCAGTTTCTTCAAATCTGTAAAACAGGGATAAAATGGGACCTATCTTTCACATGGTGGTTGTGAAGATTAATGAGTTAATATATACGAGGCTCCTAGAACAGTACCTGTCATATAGTAGGCGCCACGGAAAAGATGGCATTTATTAGTATTACTGTCATTATTCTAGTTCAGGATGATTTCATCCCAAATGCTGGTATAGTGGAAGAGCAAGTCCATCCCCTATGGGTCAAACAAAAAGTACAGTATGTACTCCTTTCATAGTTAAGATTTTGTGGGAGGGGGAGATGGTAAACACATAAGCATGCAGTCAGTGAGAAGGCCGATGTGACTGTGATGATAAGTTTCAGTAGTGCTTGCATTCTGGAGTCAAGGCTCTGCTCGTCTCTTCCCACAGTGTACAACTGGACCGTGGATGAGGTGGTGCAGTGGCTGATCACGTACGTGGAGCTGCCGCAATATGAGGAGACCTTCCGGAAGCTGCAGCTCAGTGGCCATGCCATGCCGAGGTCAGGAGGAGACTGGCTCTCTCCCCCGGGGGTATGGGGGATGGGCTGGGGTTGGCTACTTTCAGGCTGCTCTGGCCAGTTACACGAGGTTCCACCCTTTTCAGGGCAGAATCTGCAGACCTCTCCTCTTCTCGCATCCGTTGTGCCCTTACCGTAAAGCATGACAGTCGCTTCGCATCCGTTCTCTTATGTAGTATTTCTGTCGTGCCTGGGAATAGTACTAATAGCTGTCATTTATTGGATGCCTAGTACATGGCAGGCACTCCTCTTCCACACTTTGTATACAGTATCTCATTTAATTCTCACATCAATCCTGTAAGGTAGGTATTATTGCACATAGATGGTGAACATGGCTAAGTAACTTTTCCAAGGTCACGTAGCTAGTTAGAGGCAAAACTGATTGGAACCTAGATCTGGGTGGACTTCAAAGCCTGTGGTGTTTCTTTCCTCTTTTGCTGTCCCTCTAGCAGCTGCCTCTTTTATTGCCCAGGAGCCTCGGGGCTCTGTTAGCCTCCCCTGAATTATCCACATACCGTGTATCTGCTCTAAAGAAGTGGTGTGAGGCGGGCCTGACTCCCCTCGGCCCCAGCCTCCTTTCTGGAGCGGCTCTTGCAAGGGCTGTGGTACCCTAACTCTGCCTCCTTCACAGGCACACTGCGCCAGTGCCTGCGGGGGAAGGGAAGGGATGGAGCTCTGCATGGGCTTCTTGTGGGATGTCAAACTAGTGCCATGTGTCATTCAGTCATTAATCCATTTACTTATTCATTCGACACATATTTACTGGGTACCTGCTCTGTGCCAAGCACTTGTGCTGGGTGCTGGGGATAAAGATGACAACAGCCCGCCCTTGCCCTCAAAGGGCTCACTATCTGGTAAGTGCTGATTATGTACAATCTGTCATCTTATTACGTAGGTGCGTCTGGTTATGACCGTCAACAAAGGGGAAAGGGGAAGGTGAAGTGGTTGGAATGCCCACCCATGGCAGCCTCCAGCCCCAGAGCTACCGGGCCCTGCTGTCCAGGCCTAGTGGAGCTGGCTGCTCCTCACTCTGCTGCCTGCAGCCTTCTCTTCACAGCTTCTCCCTACTTTGGAGAGAGTAATAATCTTAATTTGGTACATCCCCTTATAGAATACTTTCCTACCTGTTATTTCAGTTGATTCTCACAGTTCTGAGAGGAAGGAATTACTACCCCAGCTTTTGGGTGAGCAAACTGAATGTCAAATATTTTATGATTTATCCAAACTGGTAAGTGGCGGAGCTGGGATTTGAACCCAGGTCTGCCTGCTTCTAAGTGCCCTGCTTTTTTCACTGCATCTTCCTCTTGCCCCGTATAGTTATAGATAGGCTTCCTGGAAATATTCAGTGGAGTTCTCTTTAACAAAACTTTACCCATCGTCTACCCCGGGCAGGGTTCTCTCCTGGGCTCTGAGGACAAAGAAATGCATTAGACCCCCTTAAATAGATGACTGACCATGAAGCTCCAGGATTTAGGTTTCTTTCTCATTACCCATGGAAATAGCAGCATTGCCTTGTGGATTCCTGGCTCATTCCATCTTGAGGAATAGCTATGGCTTGGATTAAAACTCAAACATAGGATAAGAAGTCAGTTCTCAGGTCATGGGCTCACTTAGCCTTCTTGTAGCTAGGATTAGATCTAAGACCAGACCCAGCCAGGCCAGGCAGAGGGGTAGAGGAAGCCAAGCTGTGGCACCTTAGTGATAGCAGGAAGCATGGAGCCTCGGTGCATGGCGTGTGGGATGGAGTGGCAATGGTTCTCAGCCCGCCACTAGGCAACATGGTATAATGGGAAGAATCTAGAAGATTTGAGTTCATTTCCTGCCTTTGCCATTTACTTGCTGGGTGACTTTGGGCAAGTTACTCAACTCTAAGTCTCACTTTTCTTATCTGTGAAGTGGAGCTAATGATAGAACTGTGTTCTTAAAGTCAGAGGACTAAATGAGGTATGTAAAGTGTGAGAACAGAACAAGATACACAGTAGTTGCTTAGTAAATGTCAGCTCCTTTCTCGTTTCTCTCATTGCTCAGAAATAAATAATATTCCAGTTCTTAGATTTCTTTGACAAATAGACTGTGGAAAAGATGACACTTATTTTGATGAGTTAGATGAAGGCCAGTACACCTGGTAGAAGTGTTCTCTCCAAAGAGGAACCCCGAGAACTCTCAGGCTTGTAGGAAGCATCTGATTTTACATAAGTTTACACAGAAGGAAAAATGGGGCCCCAGAGGAGAGACCAAGCAGCTTATGCTCAGACAAGTGAGTTGCTGACTCAGCAGGGACCAGAAGCTTGATCTCCTGACCCCTTGTCTCATTGCCTCTCGTGTAGGCGGCCTTGATTGCTTCCCAGGGCTAGAGAAGGATGTTGCTGCTCCTGTACCCAGGCAGGAGTGTAAATCACACACCACGATGGCAGAGGCCTCTTTTCTACCTGGGGAGACAAAGCTATGCATCAGAAAAGAGCACTGCCTTCATGGAGTAGGATAGTGGTAAATGCTCACATGTGGGGCCCAGACCAGTGCATTGATAACCTTTCATATCTTATACCCGTCTCCTCCTATACCCACAGTGTTCTAGCAGAAGAGAAACAAAGTCCAGTTTTTCCTGGGTCATTTTCTGGTTTACAGACCCTCTCTTATTAGAGTTATCATGAAGAGTATGTTGAAGGTCATAAAAAATTACAATAATCTGGGAGTAAATTGCAGTGACTCAAATACAAGATAACAACACTAATGCAATGTTTGTCATCAGCAGGTTTATACTTAAGGCCGACGGTTAGGATTAGAGGCCCTCAGAATTGCTGGGTCACGTGGCACGATGTTTTGACCTGGATTGGGCAGGAGAATGCATTTACAAATGGTGGGAGTGTGGGGACACGTGTATAATGGATAATCCCTGGCAGGAGAAACAGAACAGAAAATTTACAGTTGGGGGTGGCAATGGTCACAGATGGATAATCCTCAGAGAGTAGGATTCTCAGGAGATGGTGGACATGGGCAGAAGGGTGAACATATTCTCGGTACACGTTATATGTCCCTCCTTACTCCCTGTTGAAAACCACTGGTCTAGACTCTGTGTTCTAGAATGCAGAGGGGAGCTATCACCAGGAGCTAGAAGTCATGGAAGTGTTCCTGGAGGAGGTGGGTAATCCTACCAGTCTCCTTCCTGGTTTTACTGGAAGGAAACTGAGCCCCTCCTCTTTGCTTCAACAGGCTTGCTGTGACCAACACCACCATGACAGGGACTGTGCTGAAGATGACAGACCGGAGCCATCGGCAGAAGCTGCAGCTGAAGGCCCTGGACACAGTGCTGTTTGGGCCTCCTCTCTGTGAGTCCTGGGGAGAGAAGGGCTGCTGATGTGCCACGGAACCCAAGGCTGTTGGGGTGGCTAGGCTGAGGTCCTGGGTCTCTTAGGCATACCTGCAAGGCATACCTTCCACTCTTTCCACTAAGAAATGAAAATATGAATTCTCAAATAGTCTTATGTTTTAATCCAGCCAGATGGCAAGGTCCATCCATTAGATAACATTAAGAAAATACCTACTTCATGCCAGTGCTGTGCTGGACCCCAGAGGAAGATCTGGATGAATCATATTCTGCCCTAAAGGGATAAAATGAATGTTCCAGAGAGGTACACAATGCTTCTGAGGTCCCGGAGGGATAGAGAAGGCATCCTATAGAAGAGGTGGCATGTGACCTCTGCCTGTAAGGATGGGTAGGGCTTTATTCCATGCAGGTGGCAGGAGAGAACATTCTAGGTGGAAGAAACAACTGGAGCAAGAATACAAAAGCTGAAATATGAAAGGTATGCTCAGGGATAATAAGTAACCCGTAGGGTCTGAATGCCATTTAGCTGTTCCTTGCTTTCACTGTGGACCTGCAGAGCATATGAACTGATTGCTGAATACCTTGTGTCCTTGGACCAGCCACAGAGGACTAGGTGGGCTTCCATGGAATCATAGAGACACTCAGGCCTAAGGAAGGAGTAGTCTCTTCAGCCAGGGGTTACTTGAGAGAATTAGGTAGTTCAGTTCCTGAAGATCTGCAAGGTGGGAATGGCCAACCCTGCCGTCCTTTTCCTTATTCCAAGTGAACTCTGGAGGAACAAAAGTGGTAAGATTTCTTAGAAAATTAGCCTTCACCAAGTAGGCTCCTAGGGCCCACTTCCTGCCCTTTGGGAGCTATTGGCATTGGTTGAGGAAGCCAGCAGCAGAATAATATAGAACCAGGAAGCAGTCCGGAGAAGCCAGCTAGCAGGCAGGGTCGGAGACTATAGAACATTTTCCCATCTGTGCGTTTGGCTTGACAAGTGCCCAAGCTGGTCTCAATAGAGGTGGGTGGGTCTGTACTTTTTTTGTTCTTAAAATTTTTTTTTTTTTTTAAATATTTTATTTATTTATTTGAGAGAGAATGAGATAGAGAGAACATGAGAGGGGGGAGGGTCAGAGGGAGAAGCAGACCCCCCGCTGAGCAGGGAGCCCGATGCGGGACTCGATCCTGGGACTCCAGGATCATGACCTGAGCCGAAGGCAGTCGCTTAACCAACTGAGCCACCCAGGTGCCCTGTTCTTAAAATTTTTAATAAACTTTATTTTTAAGAGTAGTTTTAGGTTTGCATCAAAATTGAGTGAAGGTACACAGATTTCCCATATGCCCCTGCCCCCATACATGCATAGCTCCCCCATGGTTAGCACCCCCCCCCCCCCCCGCCCTGAGTGGTACATTTGTAACAATTGCCACCATCACTCAGAGTCTACAGTTTACACTGGAGTTGACTCTTGGTGTTGCACAGTCTATGGGTTTGGACAAATGTATAATGACGTGTATGTATCGTCATTATTGTATCGTATAGGCTAGTTTCACTGCCCTAAAGATCCTCTGTGCCCCACCTATGTATCCCTCCCTCCCCCTCAACCCCTGACAACCACTGGTCTTTTTTTTTTTTACTTTCCTAGTTATGCCTTTTCCAGACGGTCTGTGCCTTTTGAAAATGTGAAACAAAGCAATATGGGCGAAGACTGATGTTCTTTTTCTCGTCCTCTTCCTGTTCCTCTTCTCTTTTCTTGCTTGTTTTTCTTTCTTTCTTTCTGGTCTTAGGACACATTTTTGCTTACCATTCATTGTGTAAGTTTTGAATAAATGACACAATGAATGGCTCTAGCGTTTACGTGAGGCCCACTACTGAGCAAAGGCCTTTCATTCACTAACATTTATTGAGCAACTGCTGTGTACCAGTATAAATGACAGGGTCCTGCTCTCAAGAAGCTCCACCTAGGGACGCCTGGGTGGCTCATCGGTTAAGCATCTGCCTTCAGCTCAGGTCATGATCCCAGGGTCCTGGGATCGAGTCCCTCATCGGGCTCCTTGCTCGGTGGGGAGTCTGCTTCTCCCTCTCCCTCTGCCCTTGTGCTTGTGCTCTCTCTCTCTGACAAATAAAAAAATCTTAAAAAAAAAAAGTTTCATCTAAATGGGGATAGGCATATCAACAATAGAGTAAATGATCAACAAATACAGTGTTATAACTATCATGGAAGTCTTTCAGAGTTCAGCTGGGAGCACAAAATAGGGACAGGTTTTCAGTTTGAGTCCTAGAAACTTTATGGAGAAGATCATTCTTGAGCTGAGTCTTGAAAGATGGAAAGGAGCTTTATTAGACTGTTCCCATGAACAGCTTACACCCTTCTCTTTGTATACACCAGCAAGAACACTTAACACTAGAAGAATCAAACCTAGCAGTAAAAGCTAGGCTACTTTTGCAGAAGCTCTCCTCTGTTCCCCACCAGGAAGGGGAGGCCTTTAGCAGCCTGAAAGCCTTCTTTAGTCTTCTGAGACATATTATCAGACTGTTACTGTTCTGTATCGAGATAGGATTTACCATATCTGAAAGCGTGCATTAGAAACTTCAGGTTAAAGTAGGCAAGGATTCTACCTGGAAAGATCAGCTGGGGCTGGAGAGCATGGGAACTAGAGTCCTAGGTGCAGGGTAATGGGTGCAGGGGTCAGAGCCAGCAAGAGGGGCTAGTGTAGCAGGTTAGACTGATACCAGGATGGGAGGGGTATTTTCTCCTAGGCTACCTTCATATAGCCTACAGCTTACATGTGACCTAACCTACGGGAGTCAGACGGCAGCAGAAAACAGTGTTTCTGAGATAGACAGAACAGAGGTATGAGAGCTGAGAAAACACTTCACACCCACTAGGATAGGTACCTTAAAAACAAAAACAAAGAAAAGGTGGAAAATAGCTATTATTGGCAAGGGTATGGAAAAATTAGACTCTTCGTACATTTCTAATGATAATGTAAAATGATTCAGCTACTGTAGAAAACAGTGTGGTTGTTCATAGAACAACTCAGAAAGTTAAACATAGAGTTACCATATAGCCCAGGAATGTACCCAAGGAATTGAAAACAAGCACTCAAGTCCATATATCCATATTCAGAGCAGCACTGTTCACAGTGGTCAGAAGCTGCAAACAACCCAAATGTCCATCGGTGGACAAATGGCTAAGTAAGTGGTAGTATATAAATACAATGGACTGTTAGCCAGCCACAAAAAGGAATGAAGTTCTAATACGTGCCACAACGTGGGTGAACCTGGAAAGCATGCTAAGTGAAAGAAGATAGACGTAAAAGGTTACCTATTGTATGATTCCATTTATATGAAATATCCAGAAGAGATACATCCACAGAGACAGAAGACAGATGGGTGGCTGGCAGAGGCTGGAGGAAGTGAGAAATGAGGAGGGACTGCTAGGGTTTCTTTTGGAGTAATGATAATGTTCTAAAATTAATTGTGCTATTGGTTGCACAACCTTGTAAATATGATAAAACCATTGAATTGTACTTTTTGAATTTTCATTTTTAATTTTTTAAGATTTATTTATTTATTTGGAGAGAGGGAGAGAGCATGAGCAGGGGGAGGGGCAGAGGGAGAGAGAGAAGCAGACTTCCTGCTGAGCAGGGAGTCCAGTGTGGCCCGATCCCAGGACCCTGGGACCATGACCTGAGCAGAAGGCAGACGCTTAACCAGTTGAGCCACCCAAGTGCCCCTATTTTAATTTTTTTTTAAAAAGATTTATTTATTTTAGAGACAGAGAACACACAAGTGTGGGAGAGGCAGAGGGAGAGAGAGAATCTCAAGCAGACTCCATGCTGAGTGTAGAGTCTGAGGTGGGGCTTGATCCCAGGACCCTGAGATCATGACCTGAGCTGAAACCAAGCATCGGATGCTTAACCATCTGAGCCACCCAGGCGCCCCTGAATTGCACATTTTATTTTATTTTTAATATTTTTAATTTTTTTTGGATTCAGAACAAGGTTTATTTGTCTGCAAACCTATGGTCGTCCTACATGAATTGCACATTTTAAGAGTGAATTTTCGGTTATATGAATTATATCTCAATGATAATAAAACATGTAGAGCTTGATTTTTTGTAACTCTTAGACTTCCATTTAGAGAACTCCTTATAAAATTTAGGAAAGTAAAGTACCTTGGTCTCTTTTGCAAATTTCCACTCACTATATGACCTTGTATAGGTCGGTTTTCTCAGGATGTGTTTTCTGATTTGTATTATGAAACAATTGAACTAAAGGATCTTTGATTCCTTTCAGATGGACATTCCGTGATTTTTGAGAGGAAACCCTTTGATTGATAAGTGTCCTGGTAAAAGGATAAAAGACAGGAAGTCTGTTCCTTCCGCTGCTGTCTGTATCCTGTACTTTTAGGAATCGGTCCTTGGCCCTTGCTTTATCAAGTGACCTTTGGCAATTCAGTTCTCCTACCTAGTTTTTGGTTTCCTTGTTTGTAAGATGGGCTTGGTCATTAAGGCTCTTACTGGCTCCCTCCTTCATAGACTCTGATAGAACTGGGTGTTCTCCTGGGAGCTAAGGTTTTTGGAATCTAGCAGCTGTCCTGATGGCAAATACTGTTTTAATACTTTCTTACTGATGGCTTGTTAAAGAAAATTTTTGAAGATTGCCAGATGGAATCTGAGGAAAATACTAGGAAGCTCTTTGCCAGGAGACTTCTGCAAGGATGGAGCCGTGCGTGGTGGGTACCTGCAAAGAATCCCTTGATCTGTGTCCCTCCAGCTCTGTTTTCCCATCTGAGCATGGGCTAAAATCCCTGCTTCAGTGCTGTTCCCTGCCCAACCCCACGCAGGACTTAGCGTGATGGCCGGTGGTTGTGCGCCGAGGGTGAGTTCTTAAGGCTGTGGTTCTTCGGGCTCACCAGGAGGCAGGTAGTAGATAAGCACCCCAGAGAACCGGGGCCAGGTACAGCTAGCTGCCAGCCCTGGCTGCCTTGCCCAGCCTTAATGAAATTCCTGCCATCAGTCGAAGCTTGAGAAATCTCAAATCAGAGGTTTGTTGTGCAGGAGCCGGGAAGGTCTGCGGAGTGATCAGGGCCCCTCTGTCCCCAGCAGCCTCCGAGCTTGGGAAGGGGGAAGACGGATCAGACTGGCCCAGCACAGAGTGCCTCAGGGCCCATTTTCTGGCAGTAGAAGGCATCTCTGTCCTCCCACCGTGGCCACAGCGCAGCACGTCGCCCTTCCAGTCTCCTCCGCTGGCGGAGCTGGCCTAGGCTTGCGCGATCTGTCCGGGCCCCCAGCAGTGCCACGGTCTGAGGTTAGGTGTGCTCTGACACCCGGGGTCCCCAGTCAGCTTGCTGTGGGGTCTCGGCGGATGCCTCACTCTGGCAGTGCAGCTTTCTTGGGGGCTCTTCCTCCTCTGCAGGGAATTGCTCAGAGAAATGGAGACTCAGGTGATGAGGGGAATTTTTAGAGGTCATTCAGCTCTTAAATGACAGAGCCATGGCTCAGACCCGGTCTGTGGCTTATATTTCAGTGTTTTTGGTACTGTGTTGTCCCGTTCTCCACTTCTGGTAGAGCAAGCAAGATAGAGTATAAAGAATTCCATTTGAAATCAAGCAGACTGGCTCTAGCATTCAGTGGCTTTGTGACCTAGGGTACATTTGTAAAGTTCCCTATGTCCTAATTTCCCCTAAATAAATGGTAGCTACTGTTTTTAGTGTTGCCTACTGTGGTTAATCCTGGGCCAGTGTAGCCTTTGAGCTTTTAGCAGGGGTATTGAGAAGGGTGTGGAGAGGGGCCTGCAGAGTAGTTGCTGGGGTGGTGGGGAGGCTGTGGAGAGGAAGGGCAAGCCTACACCTTGTCTTCCTTCCTCAGCAGCTCAGATAATGGGAGAAGTCCCCTGGAAGTGGGAGTACCTCCTCTCCAGCAAAGCTTGTTTTCTTCTCTGTCAGCTCTATCCTTACCTTACCCTCTTTTTCTTTTGTTTTTCAACTCATTTTTCAAGCCTTCTCTAGGATGCCTTTCCAGCCTTTTCCCAGGCATGTTCAACCCTTCCCTCTTACTTTCCTCTGGGATCCTATAACCCTTTGTACCTGCCTTTTTTTTTTTTTAAATAACAATCTGTTTTCCTGTTACCCTTTAAACAGGGAACTCCTTGAGGGTAGAAACAGCTTTGTTCATCTGTCGTCATAACTCAGCATATGGCCTAGCAATGAGCAGGTGTCAGGAAATGTATGCTAGAAGTTTTCCAGAAGGAGGCTGGGCCTCTTCAGAACTATAAGACAGGGGACATGGGAGAAGAGTCTGGCCCAGTTTGGTGGTGGGGAGAGTACCGTGGAGTGTCTTGTGTGGACTGGTGAGCCAGCGAAAGCACTGTTTGGGCTGTAACCAGAAAGCGGGAGGAATAGCTCCTCCCGGTTAACCACACACCTCAGCACAGACGTCTGTGCAGATGACCAAAGAAATTCCTAGTGGCAGTCAGGGGCGGCGGGGGTACTGTGGGCAGTGGAGAAGGTGGCGGGAATAGATTGGGAGAGGGGATTCTTCCAGAAAGTGATAATCATTGGAGGCTCGCTTTCTCAATGCTAACTGCACCCTGAAAATTCTCACCATTACTCCTGCCTCTGTTAACATGGTAGCATCTCATTGTTATACCGTCCTCCCTTCTTCAGGCCTGATTGTATTAACAGGTGACCTCATTTTGCTAAAGTCTATTTGCAGCACTCAGGCTGGGAATTCTGCCACCCAGGTCCTAGCCAGATTCCCTGGCTTAGCTCTGTTCACCTAGCCAGCCGCAGCTGCTCTCAGGAGAGCTCTGAGGTCCGTCTGCCCTGGCCGTGCTCGCTGGGTGTGGGGTGGGTTCTGAGAGCGGACCTTGTGGAGGGGCTCTCAGGCCAGCTAGCTGTACTCTCCTTGTCCTTTCACACGGACTTTGTATTGTACCCCCTTTCCTGCTAAAACCTGCCTGCCTTCTTCCCTTTTTCTTTCCTTTCCACCTTTGCTGAGTACCTGCTCTGGTCAGGGTCTGTGCGAAGTACGGGGCCACCATAGAGAGAAGTAAGTCTTGTGCCTTGGCCCTGAGGAACTCACAGACTATCAGAAGGCAAGCAGCATGAAAGTTGAAAAACACACAAGGGAGTCCCTGAGATAGCAGTAGATAACCCGTGTTTACCTGTCCAAAGAGTGGGATGGTTAGGGAATCCTAGTCAGAGGAGAAGGAATGGAAACATCACTTTAGACTTGTAGTAGGCTGAGCAGGTGGTAGGAAGTGAAGAAAGGGAATGAAATTAGGATGGAGAGAAGTATATCATTAGTAAGGCACGGACTAGATTCTTCATTTCCCCTCTTTTTCTGATATATCGGTTTATAGATTCTGTATTAGGGTTCTCCAGAGAAACATAACCTGGATGGATGGATGGATGGATGGATGGATGGATGGATGGATGGATGGATGGACAGATAGATAGATATGAGGAGGTTTATTATAGGAATTGGCTCACGTGATGATGGAGGCCAAGAAGCTCCATGATCTGCCGTCTACACCCAGAGAACCAGGAAAGCCAGTGGTACTGTTGAGTCTGAGTTCAAGGCCTGAGAATCGGGACAGCTGCTGTAAGTCCCAGTCTGAGTCCAAAGACCCGACAAGCAGGAGTGCTGATATAAGACGGCAGAAGATGGATGTCTCAGCTCAAGCTGAGAGAGCAAATTCATCCTTCCTCCGCCTTCTGGTTCTATTCAGGCTGTCAGTGGCCTGAGGGTGCTTTAATGCAGACAGTCTTCTTCACTCAGTCCAGCGATTGAAATACTAATCTGTTATGAAGGCAACCTCACAGACAGACCCAGAAAGCTCTCTTGGCACCCCTTAGCCCAGTTGAGTCGACACATGAAATTAACATCACAGATTCCCTTAGGATTGTGGGGTTCCATCCAGGGCTCTACTGAAGGGACCTGATAATCCTCACCTCTTCTTCCAGCTTTAAACTTCTCCTCTTCTTTAAACTCCACATCCACATTCTTAATTACCTACTGGAAATGTCTATCTGAAGATTTCCAGAACACCTCAAAGCACTCTCATTCATAACTGTGTGCTTGATCTCGTTAGTAATTGTGTGACAATGCATTTTAGAGCTGAGGAAGCAGAGATCCGGATGAGGCAGAGGCAAGCAGAGAAGCCAGACTCCCTAAGACTCAGTGCAGGATGCTGCTTTCGATGGCACAAGAATCCGTCTACTGAGGAGCCCCTTGTCCTTACTAGGCCCTGGGATCCTATCAGTCCTACTCCCCCATCCTCAACCTGAGGGTAACCTGCTGCCCTGACTCCCACATCTGCAGCTCCTCTGAGCCCACCGCTGCTCCATCCCAGGTTGAGAACAACGCAGGCAGGGGCCACGGGAGCAGCCCTGCTCTCCTTATGGTGTCTCTTCAGGTCTCCTGTGCCGTGGCGCAGAGCCCAGATCTGATAGACTGGGAACAATGGCAGGCTCCAGGAGTGGCCCTCTTCTGCTTGGCTCAGTTCTCAGGACATGGTTTTTGTACTTACTTTCTGGTGTTGTTCCTTGTTCGGCTTTTCAGTTTTGCTCTGAACCCCAGCCACCAGCACTTTGCCACATTGCCGCCAGGCGTTCTCCGGAGGTGGATCTGCCCCTCTATTCCTGGCACGTGCAGTGTCTTATATATTCCAGCCTCTCGATGTTCCTCCTGTCCTCCCTGGTCTCTGGATTGAGCCCACAGCCTAGAAAAGCTCTTCCACAGATGGGCCTTGCAGACCTTTACCTGATCTGGGCTCTGCCTCTTGTACCTAGAATAGGCAAATTGTCCAGGGGACCCGGCTGTTGCAGGAACTTCAGTCCCACAGCCAGGCCTCAAGCTCTAGTGATATTGCTTTATACTCTTACCAACCATCCCCTTCTCCCCACTCTAGCACTCTAGCATTGCTTATCCCTCCAGACAGAAGCCACTGCATGTGGGCGCGTGGGCTCATCGTAGGCCAGGGGGTAGCTGGGATGCCCTGAGAAGGAACTCATTTTTAGGGAAGTATGATTTAATAAGCTTCCTGTACCGCTCTCGGGCCTCTCATCTTTTCCAAAATAGGCAGAGAGCTTAGTATACTAGTGTGTGGCAAGTGTGTGTCTAAGAAGAGCAACTAAGTGCTCTGGAGTGGGAAGCCTTCACACAGGAGGGGATGCAGTGGAGTCTGCAAGGCTGAGCGTGCAGTGGGCAACTGTCTCACTATGGCTTCCTCTTTGGCAGTGACCCGACATAATCACCTCAAGGACTTCATGCTGGTGGTGTCTATAGTTATTGGTGTGGGCGGCTGCTGGTTCGCCTACATCCAGAACCGGTACTCAAAGGAGCACATGAAGAAGATGATGAAGGATCTGGAGGGGTTACACCGAGCTGAGCAGAGTCTGCATGACCTTCAGGAAAGGTAAGGCCCTTCCCCATCCCCACAGCTGTGGTGCCTCCTGCTCTTGGGGGCCTCCTGTTTCCACCTGGGTTGTGGGCCATCTCGCCCCCGACACATGCTGACGGGGCTGGGCTCTACCACACTTCCAGAACTGCTTGTAGGTTCCTGCCATTGCTTTTGCGCAGGCAAATACTCCTCTCCAGGGCAGGAGCTTACTTCTGTCAGAGATCTTGAGCTTCCATGGTTGGACGGCTTGCCCATTCTATCCTCCTTCTGGCGTCTGAACTGTTGTCCTTCCTGTAATTAACTGTTACTCACTGTTCCCTAAAGAAATCTCACTAATCTGGGCACCTGGGTGGCTCAGTTGGTTAAGCGACTGCCTTCGGCTCAGGTCATGATCCTGGAGTCCCGGGATCGAGTCCCGCATCGGGCTCCCTGCTCGGCAGGGAGCCTGCTTCTCCCTCTGACCCTCCCCCCTCTCGTGTGCTCTCTCTCTCTCATTCTCTCTTTCAAATAAATAAATAAAATCTTTTAAAAAAAAAATCTCACTAATCTGTCTTCCTAATACTTGTAGTTCTTTCTTGTATGGAATCTAAATCTCTTAAGTACTCACTTGTTATGTGACTTTGGGTAAATCCCCTTCCCCTTCTGGGACTGAGTTCCTCGTCAGTAGTATGAAGGGGTTGAACCAGGAGAACACTAATGGCCTTCTAGATCTGATGGTCGGATTCTGTTTAAACAAAACATGGCTTAAAGACTGTTGTAGGAAATCTAGCTGTGAAAAGAAGGTGCCAGTCAGTCAGTCAGTCAGTCAGTTAACCCACGTACATTCTGACATCTAGGAACCAGGTCTGTGCTGGGAACTGTGAGGAATTCACTGCTCCTGGGGCAACAAAGCTCACACACAGACAAAGGAGCAGTGAGCACACGCTTAGTGCAGTGACTTGTGCCCACTGATGGCATGAGGGCTCTAAGAACAGGAAGGGCACAGAGGCAGGAGATGAGTGGATGTGGACTTCAGAAGGCGACCTTGAAAGATGGGTAGGGGGGTCCTGGTAGTTAAGGTTGAACATACAGAGTGAGGCCAGATTCCTGGCACCTTAAGCCTCACATGGATAAGTCTTAGTAAGATGCAAAAGGCAATAGAGCGTTAATGCAGGTATTTGGTGTTTTGCTTTGTTGGTGGTTGTTTTCAAATTTTATTTATTTATCTATTTGAGAGATAGAGTGAGAGAGCACAAGCAGGGGAGGGGGCAGCAGGCAGAGGGAGAAGCAGGCTTCCCGCTGAGCAGGGAGCCCGATGCAGGACTCGATCCCAGGACCCCGGGATCATGACCTGAGCTGAAGGCAGATGCTTAACCGGCTAAGCCACCCAGGTGCCCCAGCTTTGTTTTATTTTTGAGAAGAGGAGGGACCTACTTCAGGACTGTCTTTTAGAAACTTACTCTGGCAGCTTAGGGATTCTAGTTGGGAAGTCTTTGCAGGAATCCATGTAAAAGGAAATGACATCTGGCTCTTTTCTGTTACTTTTAAATGATAGATACTCTTTTCTTTGGAGGGCGGGGAAAGGATTTCTTATGAGCTAGGTATTGTTAACTGCTTAAATGCATTATTTTTTAATCACCACAACTGTGTTAGGTAAGTACTATTATCATCCCTAGTTTTGAGTTGAAGAGATGAGGGCTCAGAGGAGGTGAGTGCTTTGTTTAGGGTCACATAACAGGAAGTAGTGAGCCAGGAGTTTTGACACCCACAGGGTGCTGTCTCTTGGCTGGGTTTCTAAGGGGCAAGCGGAGTTTTATCTCTGAGCTGATTCCTGGCTACTTTTCTGGGCCCCTTGTTCCTGGGCCCTTTGCCAACTGGGGGCTAAAAGCTGCTGTCTGGGCAGTCCCCATTCTTCATTTGTCTGAAAAGCATGTACTGTTTCCATTCCAAAGGCAAAGAATCTAGGCAGGAGACATTCCAAGTTTGGGGATAAAACTAAGCTCCCAGCCCTCCCCACTCCCAAGGCCTCCAGAGCTTAATGACCGCTGTGGCACTTGGAGGAACGAATGCACGTGCACACCCGGAGGCGGGCTTACACACGTGCACACACACGTCTTCCTCTGACAGTGTCCACACACCTCCTCGTCCCTCCTTACTTTACCGGGCCTGCGCTGCCAGCCACCACAGAGCTTTTTTTTTTTTTTACAGAGTTCCTGATACTTGGGGTGAATAAATGTAATGCTACATGTGCATTCCAGGTAGGATTTCGTTGGGTTCCGAGATAATTCTTTGAGGCAGGGATTTTGATTCCCATTTAGAAATGAAGAAACAGGCCTGGTACAAGGAACGGACTTGCCCTTAGTCACATAGCTACTTAGAGCTGGGGCCTGCGGGCAGGCTGCCTCATTGTCTTACTTACAAGGCTAACCGACCGCTGCCTTCAAGAAGCTCAGGCTTCTGTGGAGGAGATGGAGTGGGGCGAGGCTTGACTGCGCGTGTATTTGCTCATTTCTGCAGCCCGTAGTACTTAATGGTCTTCGCCTCTACCAGGTCTCGTTAGGACTATAAAAGTGGGTCAAGTTTTTTGATTCTACTTTAAAAGAGTTCCCTATTATCTGGACAAGACAGATCATAGGTTTTCCTGAAGAGGCTGCTCTTCAGTGAAGAACTGAATCCCTAATGGTGTAATTTCAGGAAGTTGGGTGGTGGAAGAATATGGTAAAGGAGGGTATCCAGCCAGGGAAGAAGAGGGGGTAGAAAATGGCGCCTCGGCTTTGTTGTTCGCTGTGCCTGTAGCGCCACCTGGTGTGTACGTCGGGGAGGCTCAACTTCCCTTTCCAGGGACAGAGTGGGCAGAAACCCGCAGTTTGTCAGCAGGAAGCTTGCAGCCTAGACTTTCCCCTCGTCCCTCCCTGCTGGTCCCACCACCTCGTTTGAGACTTCAGCCACTGACAGATCTGGACTTGGCAGTTTTTAGAGGTTGAGTTCTGTCTTCAGAACTTCTGTTCTCTCTCTGCCTTTTCTGTTTCACCTACTTAATTAACTCAGTGGTCAGTGCTCTTTTCTGAGGGCTCCTTTTGTTCTGTAGCTTATCCATCTGTAGCTAAGCCATAGAGCCCTGTCTTCTTCATCATCCTTTCCCCTCCTACCCTGGTCCCCTGTCACTTGGTGTTTTTTTACCAAGATAGGAAGACCTGACCGTGGCCAAGTCCTTCCCTTCTTCCAGAGGGATTAGCAAACTTACTCTTTCTTTTGCGTCTAGCCCAGGCCTCACCTTCCCTGACTCCTTTCAGGCAGCGTTGGTCACTCCATCCTTTGGGCTCATCCAACAGCTTGTAGGTCTCTCTCTCTTATAGAACTTATCACACTGCGTATAGTTAACTGTTTACTTGTCTATATTGGGCTAGATCATGAGCTCCCCAGTGGCCCGGACAATTTTCTCATTCATCTCCATATATCTAGGACTGAGTGCAGGGCTTGGCATTCAGTAGACACTTGGAAGTACTTGTTGAAAGAATGGATGAATGAATGGGTGGATTAGCATAGGTATGTAGAGCAAGGAAGGGAGGAGGGAAGGAGGCTGGGTGGTTTTGTCAGTGAACAGAGGGAATGTGTGGGTGGGTATAAAGGTATATTTTCATTATAACTGAGCCCTTGAGATCTTACCCACCATGAAAGATACTCAGAAAGGAAACTCAGGCCTGGGGGCAGCAGGGGGCTCTCCCAAGCCCTGCCTAGCCCCTTTGGCATGAATTTCATTTTTCTGTGCTTCTGGGAACAGGTCCTTAGGACTCCAAGAGTTGCTGCTCAATGATTCCTTTCTTGTCTTCCCTAAATATCCCCACTGCCACCACCCCAGTCATATCTCAGCCATTGTGCCTTCTCTGGATCTTTGGGATAGCTTGCAGGGTATTCTACATTTGTTGAACCTTCCAGATAGCCCTGGAGAAGGGGAATAACTATGGGACTTGGACTCATACAGATTGGAATTCTAGTCTGTGTTCTACCTGCAATTACTTCCCCTCCCTAAGTCTTAAATCCGGACCATCCTAGGCTGATAATGATACATTATTATCTGAGGGGGGACACATGGAAATACCCTGTAAACTAGTAGTTGTTAGGATCTTAGTATGTGCGCCACCTCAGAGGAGGGAATCACATACCCAGGGACCTAGCTTGATTACTGGCAGCAAAATGATGGCCAACATAAGAGCTATGGTAGCCACTGTGGTTTCTCTGGGCCCTGAGCTAACTCAGAGCCAGTCAACAAAATAGGGAGAATATATTCTCAGTGCCAGAGCCCTCATTTTCCTCTTTGATGCCACGACTTGTGGCGTATGGGCTGGCACCCTTGCCTGGCCTTCTCCAGCTCCCTGCATCGCCCCCAGGCTGCACAAGGCCCAAGAGGAGCACCGCACAGTGGAGGTGGAGAAGGTCCATCTGGAGAAGAAGCTGCGTGATGAGATCAACCTTGCCAAGCAGGAAGCCCAGCGGCTGAAGGAGCTGCGGGAGGGTACGGAGAATGAGCGGAGCCGCCAGAAATACGCCGAGGAGGAGCTGGAGCAGGTAGGAGAGTGCACAAATTCCTGGATGCGCTCGGGGGTGGGGGAGGGGGAAGAGCAGGGGCCAGAAGGCTGGCCAGAATGTTTCATGAGAGAGGACTTGGAAGTCGGGCTCCAAGAATATCTTCAAGAGTCAATAGAGTCTTACCAATAAGAGTAGTGGGGAAGTTGCAAAAAAAAAAAAGGTCAAGGAATAGGGGATAACAGGTGTAAACAGTTATTTTGTTTCTTTTTTGATTGAAGTATTTACATAAAGTGTACAAATCATAAATATACAGCTGGAAAGCTTTTACATGAGCATGTACCTGTATAACCACCATCCAGATCAAGATATAGAATATCTTTTTTTTTTTTTTTTTTTTTTTAAGATTTATGTATTTGAGAGAGAGCATGCACCTGAGTGGTGGGGAGAGGGACAGAGGGAGAGGGAGAAGCAGGCTCCCTGCCGAGCAGGGAGCCCGATGCGGGGCTCCATCCCAGGAACCCAGGATCACGACTTGAGCGGAAGGCAGAGGCTTAACCGACTGAGCCACCCAGGCGCCCCCAGAATATCTTTTAAGCACCCCTTCTGGGCCTGTAGTTTGTTTGTTTGTGTTTTGCTCTCTTAGTATTGTCTTTTAATGAACAGAAGGTCTTGATTTTAATGAAGTCCAATTTAATCAATCTTTTTTTTAAACAGTTGATACTTTTTGTGGCCTGTTTAAGAAATCTTTCCCATTCCCCAAGATATTTTTCTAAATTTTCTTCTAGAAGTGTTATTGTTTTACTTTTCACATTAGGTTTGTAGTTTATTTCAAATTAGTTTTTGTCTATGATATGAGGTAGGAAGTCAAGTTTCTTTTTCTTTCAGGTAGATACTTTATTATGTAGTCCTTGTTTGTTTATCCTTGTACCACATTGTCTTCTACTAAGGTTTGATATTGCTAGTAAGTTCTCCACCTTTATTGATGGCCTTGGCTCTTCTAGGTTCTTTGAATTTCTATAATTAGCTTGTCATTCTACTGCTCTTCCCTACTCCCCCGCAAAAAGTCTTGCTGGGATTTTTCTTGTTTTTGCTTTGAATCTATAGATTAATGTGAGGAAAATTGACATTTTAACCAAACAAGTCTTCTAGTCCACGAGCATTGTTTATCCTGTCATTTATTTAGGTTATTTATTTATTTATTTATTTAATTTTTAAAAAAGAGTTTCTATTTATTTATTTGAGAGAGAGAGAAGGAGAGAGAGACAAGCAGGGGGAGCAGCAGAGGGAGAGGGAGAAGCAAACTGCCCGCTGAGCAGGGAGCCCAATGCAGGGCTGGATCCCAGGACCCTGAGACCATGACCTTAGCCAAATGCAGACGCGTAACCAGCTGAGCCACCCAGGTGCCCCTATTTAGGCCTTTTAAAATTTCTCTCAGCAATGTTTTGTAGTTTTCAGTGTAGATGTCTTGCACTTTGAAAAAATTTTTTGACTTGCTCTTATTTTTCTAGCCTTTTTTTTTTTTAAAGATTTTATTTTTAAGCAGTCTTTATACCCAACGTGGGACTCAAACTCATGACCCTGAGATCGACAGTTGCATGTTCCACTGACTGAGCCAGCTTGGTGCCCCTTCTTTTTCTAGCATCTTGAGGTGGAAAATTAGGTTATTGATTTTAAACCTTTAATGTTTTCCAACATAGGCACTTAGAGCTATAAATTTCCCAGCTCAGCACTGCATTAGCTGCTGCATTTACTAAGTTCTGGTATTTCATATTTTCATTATCATTCAGTTTAAAAGATTTTCTAATTTCTATTGCAAATTTTTTGGGGGGGCATGGTTATTTAGAGTAAGTATGTGGCCTAATTTTCACACACTTGGGGGACTTTTCTAGTTATCTTTCTCATTGATTTCTAATTTAATTTTGCTGTGGTCAGAGAACAGATACTATATGTTTTCAGTTCTTTCAAATGTTGAGACTTGGTTTGTGTAAACAGACCAAACAATACAATTGAAAGGCAAAGAGTTGTCAGATTGGATAAAAAAACGAAACCCAGCTATGTGCTGTTTACAAGAGATACACTTTAAGGATACAAAATGGTTCAAAGTAAAAGGATGAGAAAAGATATAGGATACAAACACAGAAGAAAATAAAGCAGGAGTAGCTATATTAATATCAGACAAAGCAGGCAGTTACAGCAGGAAGTGTTACTGGAGACAAAACTGATACATGTGTGAAGCTAACAGTAACATATAGCAACACTTGATTTGCATACATCTAACAATATAGTTAAAAAATATATAAAGCAGAAGTTGAAGAAACTAAAAGTGTAATAGACACATTTATAATCAGAGTTAGAGATTGTAAAACACCCCTGTCAGTAATAAGCAGCCCAAAATTTCAGTAAGGATGTAAAACACTTAAACACGATTAATCAGTTTGCCCTTATGGACACATACAGATCATTTCGCCAGACAACCGCAGAATGCACATGCTCTTTCGTGTTCACGGAGTGCTTCTGCTGCATTCCCTCCTCTCCTTCTGGGGATCCAGTATTCATGCAAGACCTTTTCACTGGATTCCACTCGTCTCTTATGCTTACTTAGTTGTGTCTTTTTTTTTTTTTTTTTTTTCTCTCTCTCTCTCTCTCTGTGCTTTGGTTTGGTTATTTTCTATTGATTTATCTTTGATTCCCCAATCCTGTGTTCTGCTGTGAGCATTGTGCTGTTTAACCCATCCAGTGGGATCCTACTCTCAGATACTGTAGTTTTCAGATCTAGAATGCTCATCTTACTCTTTTATAGATTCCATTTTCCTGCCCAGAATTTCCATCTTTTCATCTATTGTATCTATCTTTTCTGTATTTTCTTTAGTATTTCAGTCATAGTTATTTTAAAGTCCTTTTCTGGTAACTCTTTAACATTTGGATCACTTATGAGACTGCCTATTTTTCTTCTTGATTATTGGTTATATTTTCCTGCCTCTTCTCATATCTAGTAATTTATTTTTAGTAAATGCTGGACAGTGTGTATAAAACAATAACAGGCCCCAGATGATTTTATCCTCCTTCAAATAAAGGCTCCCCCCCACCCCCTTTCTCCTGTTAGGTATGTAGGATGAGGACCTAATCACCTCAGGCCAATCAGAAATTGAGCCATGTTGGAACTGGGTTGTAGGTTTAGTAAGACTTGGTCTAGCAGTCATTTGTCCCAGTTTCTCAGGCACATCCCTTCCTTTTTCTTGAGAGCTGGTGGATTTCTTTCTCCTGAGCCCATGAGAAATTCATGTCTGTCACTGGGAGGATTTTAATTTAGCTCTTTGGCCTCCTGCTCGGAGGGAAGGACCAGCAGTGTGTTTGAAGCAGGTCCCTTCCTTCCCGCAATATTTTGTTTCCTAAGTATTATGAAATTGTGGGAGATTTTATTCCACCCTTTGGCCTAGCTACGTGTTCTCCTGCACAGCCTCAGAACTCAGTAAATGCTCAATGAAGAAAACGGGGTGTATGTTTGGGACATCTCAATTTCCAGTCTGTCATATCAGTATCATACCTGGTTTCTCTGGGCCCCAGTGGAGTTGCACTGCCCGTGCTGAGCCCATTTATCAGCTCTGACCCAGAACCATCAAAAGCCTCCAAGGAAGAAAATGGCTGACAGTTGTGAACTCACTTTAGAAAGGCTTTTTCCCCTCTCTGGATTTTTCATCTAATTCAGTGGTTTTCAAACTTTTTGGTCTCAGGACCTTTTTACTCTTACAAACAATTTAGGACCTCAAAGAACATTTTTAAAGGGGCGATATGTTGCTATTTACCCTGTTAGAAGTTAGAACTAGGAAAATTAAAAAATATTTACTAATTCAGGGGTGCCTGGCTGGCTCAGTCAGAAGAGCATGCAACTCTTGATCTCAAGGTCGTGAGCTTGAGCCCCACATTGGGTGTAGAGATTACTAAAAAAACCCAAATAATCTTAAAAAATTTACTAATTCATTTAAAATAAGTATACTAAACTCTTTATATATTAACACAAATAATATTTTTTGAAAAATGCATTTTTCAAAATAAAAAAATGTAGTGAGAAATGATTTTTTTTTTTTTTACAATTTTGTAAATATTTTTAATGTTTGGCTTAATAGACTACCGGATTCTTACATTAGTATCTATATTCAATCTGTTATGATATTCCTCATCATGTAGCCTTGGGAGAAATCTATAATTTGTTGTGAGAGAAAGGGAGTGAAAAAGGGAGGTAAATAATGTCTCAGTATTGTTATAAAAATAGTTTGATATAAAAATAGTTTGAGCTCACAGATGCTCTGAAAGGATGCACTCAAGGATCCCTGGATCCAACTTTGAGAACTGTAGACCTAGTCCTTATTGCTTCTAGAGCCCTCTGATGTCTTTGAAAATTTTTCATAATTATAATAATTTATCTTTCAAGAATTTCATAATTTTCAGAACTTAGCTTTCCCCAGATGTTGTGATGGATCAGAATTGTTCTTGGGGCGCCTGGGTCGCTCAGTCATTAGGCGTCTGCCTTCGGCTCAAGTCATGATCCTGGGGTCCTGGGATCGAGCTCTGCAGCGGGCTCCCTGCTCAACGGGAAGCCTGCTTCTCCCTCTCCCACTCCCCCCTGTTTGCGTTCCCTCTCTTGCTGTCTTTCTTGCTGTCAAATAAATAAATAAAATCTTTAAAAAAAAAAAAAGAATTGTTCTTGTGCCGTGACCTACTGCATCCTGTGGGGGAGTGGGAGTCAGGTGTGACCCTGGAAAGCACATGGCCAGTGGTTATTAACGTTGCTGCATATTAGAATCACTGGGAGAGCATTTGAGATTTTTGATACCCAGGCCAGCACCCCAGATCAATGAAATCAGAACCTGGATTTGGGTCCAGATTTCAGTATTTTTAAAGTTCCCCAGGTGATTCCAGGGTGTGGCAGGTTGAGAACCACACCCATAGAATAAAAGAATACTCTGAATTGCCACAGTTCTCATCGCCTTCAGGCATTTATTCCTTGTATGTGGCAAGATGTGTCTGTCTCTGTCTCCTTGCCCCCCCCGCCCCCTGCCCCCCAAGTTTCCTTTTCCCCATTTTGTAAGTATTTCTCCCATTAAAAAGTTTTGAGCCTGAAAAAAAAAAAAAAGTTTTGAGCCTGTTAGGCCAGCCCTTCCAACTGTCACACTTCCCTCTATTTGTTCTTTTTCCTCTTCTCTTCCCATTCTCCCCTGAGCCTTTCCCATTCCTTTCACTTCTTTCAAGGTAGAACTGGATCATTCATTTCAGACTTGGTGGTATCTGTTCTTCATTTTAAATCTACAAAGCCAGGAGTGGGCTGTGTTATAGTTTCTCTTCCAAGGAACAAAAAACCATGTGAAGATTGGTCCTCTCATTGGCTGTCTAAGGAATAAAGGTGTTCTGTCCTTAGCTGAGGCCCTCCCAGTCTATCGTAGGCCATGGGTAGAACCTCGGGCCTGCTCTGGGGTACTTGCCCCATTGGCTGAAGGTGGGCATAATAAGTCTGCTCTCAATCCCTTTTCTCTGGGATTCTGACCAGCTAAAGGTCAGTGTATACTGTAGCCTGGGGAAGATAGCAAGGAATCCAGTGTATATAATGTCTGTGTAATCTCAGACCTTCCACGTTCAGTGCTTTGTGATGGTCTACTTTGTTGTATGCTCCTTGCTTGAGAAGTCAGTGAGATTTCTGCTTACACAGTGGTTCTTTCACGTCTTGGCCTCTTTTGGTTAAAAGTAAGCATGATTGTTGTCTACGCCCTTTGTAGAGGGTGCTCTTCAAAGCCTACCTGCCCTGCTCAATGCGAGAATCATAGACCAAGCCTCTGGGCTGCGGAGACTTTGGAGAGCATTCAGGCCAACCCCCTTCTGGAGTAGCAATCATTTTTACGGTCTCTCTGACCTGAGCTGTTCGCATACCTCGTCCTGAGATCACCCCTTCACTTATGGTTGGGATTTGCGAGGGAAAAAGTCTTTCCTCACACGGAATTGAGATGTGCAGGACCAGTTGAGTGACAGACCAGGGACCAGAACCAGATTTCCAGATTCGCAGTCAAGTGCTTTTCCTGCCACATCGTGATGTCATGAGGTCTAAGCACAGACCCCAACTCTCAGAAAGAGGATGATTCACTGAGCTGACCTGTGCCTCAAGAGAGCAGGGAAGATTGCTGGGGATTGGCTGTGGACCGGGAGAGACAGGTAATTGGGCAAACAGCACTCTAGTCTAGGCAGCAAAAAATCTCAATTTGAGATCTGGTTGACACTACTGACTGTGTGACCTTGAGCAGGTGACTGTCCCCTGAGCTTGCCTCCTGTGGTATATAAAATACGGAGAATAATCCTTGCCCTTTCTGCCTTTTGAGAGGCTTGAAAGCGCCCATGAGCTAGCAGGTGAGAACTCTGAATTTGGTGGTATCAGACAGAGGCACTGGCGGGGGTCTTGGCAGCAGTAAATGGGTCACACCCTCTTGGCTGCACAGGTCCGGGAGGCCCTGAGGAAAGCAGAGAAGGAACTGGAATCACACAGCTCATGGTATGCTCCAGAGGCCCTTCAGAAGTGGCTGCAGCTGACACACGAGGTGGAGGTGCAGTATTATAACATCAAGAAGCAAAACGCCGAGAAGCAGCTGCTGGTGGCCAAGGAGGGGGTGAGACGCGCCCTCCTGCTGTCCTCCGTGCTCCTGGCCCCCTCCCTTCCCCCACCCTTCCTCCTTGCCTCCACCTCTCTCCGTCCCAGCTGTGGGACCAAGAGATATCCCGGTGCTGGGTTCTGTTTCTTTTCCTAATACATAGTTCCTGATGATGTCCTCAAGTTTCTGGAGGAGGGAATGAGGGAAAGATGAAGCCGGTGGAGGCAGGTAGAGGGAAGGCTCTGTCAGCCCCGCCTGCCATGGGGCAGAGCCCTCCTGGGGTCGGGGGGCCTAGCAGGGGGTCCCGCTGCTTCTCTCATTGCCTCCATCTTCTTTCCTCCCCCACTCTTTGCCCTTCCCTTGCCTTCTTTTTCCTTCTTCTCTTCTTTTCTCTTGTGCAGCCTAAGCTGTGCTAGGAGGAGGAAGGGGACCCAGCCACAGAAAGGCACTTCTCATTTTCCAACCTCTAATCCCTGCTCTGTTTAAGCTGAGGACCTCATCTTTGCAGGCTGAGAAGATAAAAAAGAAGAGAAACACACTCTTTGGCACCTTCCATGTGGCTCACAGCTCTTCCCTGGACGACGTGGATCACAAAATCCTAACTGCAAAGTAAGTAGCACCTGCTGCCCGGCTCTGGCGATGCCCACCCATCCTCAGAGCTGGAGGGTGGGCAGAGTGTCCAACCCCAGGTGTACTTCTTCACTGGTAGAGGGGCGGCGCTGGTCTCCTGTCCTGGCCTTTACCCGCCTCCCACGTTACTCTTTTTTTTTTTTTTTTAATTTATTTGACAGCGAGAGACACAGCAAGAGAGGGAACACAAGCAGGGGGAGTGGGAGAGGGAGAAGCAGGCCTCCCGCTGAGCAGGGAGCCTGATGTGGGGCTCGATTCCAGGACCCTGGGACCATGACCTGAGCCCAAGGCAGATGCTTAACAACTGAGCCACCCAGGCGCCCCTCCCACGTTACTCTTAAGTGCCTGACTTAATTGTGTTCTTATTTGCAACGCCCCCCCCCCCCCCCCCGCTTGCTCCTCTGAGAGGCCTCATTCCTGCTGGGGCTCCCAGCCACCCATGGCTTCACTTCTGTCCCCTGTGCTCCAGGCAAGCTCTGAGTGAGGTGACGGCGGCACTGCGGGAACGCCTGCATCGCTGGCAGCAGATTGAGATCCTCTGTGGCTTCCAGATTGTCAACAACCCCGGCATCCACTCCCTGGTGGCTGCTCTCAACATAGACCCCAGCTGGACGGGCAGTACGCGCCCCAACCCCGCCCACTTCATCATGACGGACGACGTGGATGACTTGGATGAGGAGATTGTGTCACCCTTGTCCATGCAGTGTAGGTGACCTCCTGGGTGGGCGCGAGGGAAGGAGCCTCTGAGGCCCCGGTTGAGAAGCTGTTGGCCATTGCTGTGCTTCAGCAGCATCTGGGGCAGATACCAAGGGAGCGAGGTCAGCGCCCGGCCTTGGGTCATGACGCACAGCTCACATCAGGATATTCCTCTGTGGTTGTGCTCTTGGTGGATTTTTCTCGCTGTATGTTGCGTCTGCCCCTCTGGGGCTCCTGTATTCAGTGTGTCTCCCTTCACTCTGTGTTTTTAAAATCCCTTTATCCTCCCTTCTCTTCCCCATGTGCCTTTATAAAAACAATCTCCTTTAGTGGTTCATAATATAAAAATGATACTCATTTTTGCCTCTTGAGTGCTTTTATTTGTGTTTTCGTTTTTGTTTTTTTTTTAAGATTTTATTTATTTATTTGACAGAGAGAGACACAGCGAGAGCAGGAACACAAGCAGGGGGAGTGGGGAGAGGGAGAAGCAGGCTTCCCGCCGAGCAGGGAGCCCAATGTGGGGCTTGATCCCAGGACCCTGGGACCATGACCTGAGCCGAAGGCAGACGTTAACCGTCTGAGCCACCCAGGCGCCCCTGTGTTTTCGTTTTTATATTCTTTATTCTTAATTGCTAAAGTGGACAAATGGGATGATATCTTTTTTCTCTCTGCCTTTTTGTGCGAGGCCCCATGAAGCAATAGTCCCTTAAAGAGACATAGCCCTAAGTCCGCCAAGCCAGAAAGACGTTCTTGTCCTGGAGGGATCTCCTGCACAAGCATGTCTGGCTTTCCACCTGAATTCTTGGACCTCTGCACCCTTTCCTGGGCCTTCTCTCCCTGTCTTCTCCCCTCCAGTGGTGAGAGCTGAGTAGAGCAAAGTCAAAGAGATAACTCTCTGTGGGAAATCTTTTGCAAATGAGGGGCTTACCCCTGAGTGGCCTGGTTGAAATTTTCTCTGGATCAGAGGTGATTTTAAGGAAAAGCTTTGGTCCTGGGCCCATATCCCATGAGGCTGGCTTAGGGGCTCACTTTCAGAAAGCCTCATTCTTTCATCAGGCTGGATTCCAGCTCCAGGCAGGATTTGTTTGTAAATTTGTTCAGCAATACTTTGCCTCCAGCCAAGCTGCGTTGTCACCATGATGTGATATCCTATGAGGGCTTTAATCAAAGGCCCAATGAGGTTAAGATCACTGGCAGGCAGGTCTTGATCCTAAAGGCTCCTGTGTTCCATGGATTGGAAGGGACCTTCATTAGCTCTGAGCTACCCACCCCTTGCCCCTGGCCCTCCCTTTATCCCACTGAAGGGTGGGCTGAAGCCCTCTGTAAATCAGATTCTCTTCTCCTTTTGGCCTGGCTGTTGGACCCTAGATGCTGCCTGGCTGATGGGGCGTAGGTTCAGTGACCGCTCTCTCTGCTCAACATCCGCCGGCTCGGATGATCAGTCCCTCTGGAAATACCCGGGTTTGAGGAGCCCCTTTGGGGCTTTTGTTTTTCCAACTTTTGGGACTAAACCAGCACTCCTACCCCATGAGCCCCTTCTGCCTGCCTGCCTCACTCCCCTGCCTGCTGCCTCTATTCCCTCAGCACTGCCCCTACTAACTGCAGGGAGAGGTTCGGGGGTGAGAAGAATCAGCCTGCTCAGCTGAGGGCTAGAGAGAGAACACCCATGGTGATGGAAGGCTTGGGCTTCTCTTTTCAGCCCAGCTAGACAGAAGTCCTGGTGGCCCTTCTTCCAGCTGGGCTGGGATGGAAAGAGAGAAGGAAAGTTCCTTTCTCCCTTTTCTTCTCCCTTTTCTTCTCTTTCCCCCTTTGCCTCTTTCTGTTCCATGCTGCTTCTTCCTCTTCTGCCTCCCTTCCATGCCTTAAAAGCCACCAGTCATAGAAGCCCTGCCTCCCTAGCTCTCCATCACTGTGGAATTGTGTTCTCTCCCTTGCAGCCCCTCCGTGGCTTCTGGCACCCTTGTCACCTGGCTCTTTCTCCCATCTTCAGGGAGAAGTCAGGGCAGCCCATCTCTCAGGGTAGAGGAGCAAAAACAAAGGTAGAAATTCTCTTTCCAGCTGGAGCTGGAAGTGAGCCCAAGGGGGATGCTCTAGCATATTCCCAAGTCACCTGGGGTCCACATATCCCCTTCACTGGGCATGGTGGCCATTATCTGCCAAGAGCCTGATCTATAGCATTGTTCCAAGAGCTGGCTCTTTGTTGTCTGTACACTTGTTAGAAGAAATTTGCAAAGTGAAAAGTGTAAATATGAGCATAAAAAAAAGGCACCCAAAGCTTCACCCTATTTGAGCATCTTCTCTGACAGTCTTCTGAAGTCTGTGGAATTTTTAATAATTTTTTATGTGGTCAAGATAATAATGACCGCTACTATTTATTGAGTGCCATGAACTGTGCCACGTACTTTAAATGCACTCTCTTTTTTTTTTTTTTTTAAGATTTTTATTTATTTATTTGACAGAGAGAGACACAGCGAAAGAGGGAACACAAGCAGGGGGAGTGGGAGAGGGAGAAGCAGGCTCCCCGCAGAGCATGGAGCCCGATGCGGGACTCGATCCCAGGACCCCGGGATCATGACCTGAGCTGAAGGCAGTCGCTTAACCAACTGAGCCACCCAGGCGCCCCTAAATGCACTCTCTTGAAGCCTCACAACAACCCTGCAGGATTTTATAAATCAGGACTTAAAATAGGGAAGTAAGTTGCACAGGGTCACGGCTACAAGTGGAAAGGCTTTGTTTCAGACTCTAGTCTGTTGTGTTCCATAGCTCGAGGTATTTCTTTTACGTCTAATTTTGTATCCTTTTGTTTCCCCTGAGCATTTAAAAAATTTTTTTTTTCTTAAGATTTTATTTATTTGCGAGAGAGACAATGAGAAACAGAGAGCATGAGAGGGAGGAGGGTCAGAGGGAGAAGCAGACTCCCTACTGAGCAGGGAGCCCGATGCGGGACTTGATCCCGGGACTCCAGGATCATGACCTGAGCTGAAGGCAGTCACTTAACCAACTGAGCCACCCAGGCGCCCCTCCCCTGAGCATTTTAATAGGTATTTTTGTGTTTTTCAAATCCTAAGCAGCATTTTTAATAGCTGTAGAGTTTTCCAGCATTCGGATATACTATCATTTTCCCCTTGTTCCAACTTTATGTGTACTTTCATATAATTATTAATACCGATGTGATGAGCGTGTTTGTGTATAAATCCTTGTCTACATTGCGAATTATTTCCTGAGGTTGGCTTTCTAGAAAGGCTGGTTCTTAGTGCTCTCCCGGACCTTGCCCCCCCCCCCCCCCCCCGCCCCGTCCCACCCTGCCCTGCCTGTGTCCTCCCACTCACCGCCCTGCCTCTCCTTTCTAGTCATGGTGGCCCTCGGTCTCCTTCCATTGCAGCTGCCACTAAAACTGCCCTGGGCACCTCATCATGAATTTCCCCTTCCTTTCAGGAGCCCTGGTGGGAGGTCTTTGGGAGGAGGTGCCCCAGTCTCCAGATTGGGCACCAGGGGCCCAGAGTGGGCCGCAGCAAGCATTTCTGCAGGGGCAGACCTGCTTGCCTGCCAGCCCGAAGGAGCTGGCCCTTCCTCACCCTTTCCTCCCCCTCTCTTTGCAGCTCCCACCCTGCAGTGCAGTGTCCGGCAGCGCCTGACGGAGCCACAGCATGGCCTGGGATCTCAGAGGTTGGTAGAGGGCGAGGCTGGCCACTTCTTGACAAGCCGGGTCTCTCTGCGGCGAATGCGCAGCCTTTCATCTGGACAGTCTTTCAGTTCTGAAGGCCACGGGACCAGCGCTCCATCTGCCTCTGCTTCTTCTTCCTGCTCCTCTCCCGCCGCCACCACCAGCACCTCCTCCACCACCACCTCCTCCTCCACCACCTCCATCACCACCGTCCATGTCCACCCTGTTTATTACCGCCACAGCACTTCCTATTTCCTCCAGATGGGGCCCTACCCTGGCTCACCCCCTTCTGACAGCAGCGCTGTGATGCCTGGGCATTCAGAGAGCTTGGGGTATCAGCTGTCTCTCTTCTCTTTCTTTCCTCCCTTCCTTCCCTTTCTGCTGCCTTTACCTTGACCTCTGCCTGCTGGCTGCTGCTTGGTCAGCTGGGGGTGTGTGTGTGTGAGAGTGTGTGTGTGCAGTGGGGCAACTTCTCCTTGTCCTGTCCTCTCCCAGCCCCGGGGCTCCTTCTTAAGGTCAGCCTCACTTCCCACAACTTTGTGCCCTTCTCTGTTTGGGCTTTGCCGACTCTAAAAATGAGTGCAGCGCCCCTCCCTCGTGGTCCTACCGCACTTGGGCCTGAACTCTGCACCTGCACATTCGTTGTTTCACTGGAGGCCTTGCTTCCTTTACTCCTTTGATAGAACATTTATGGATACCTGCTCTGGGCCAGGCTCTGTGGGGCAGGGGGATTCCTAGATGAATAGTCAAGATTTACAGTCTGGTCCGGGAGAGGTACACAGACAATTATGGAACAAGTTGAGAAGTGCTACGGGGGTGTTGAGGAGGGAGTGACTAAGAATGTGCACCTAGGTGGAACGTGTCACAAAAGAGATGACATTTGTGCTAACGCCCTGTGTACAGGAGCAGAAGAAAGTGCGGTCTAGGCAGAGGAAGCCTGATGGGCAGAGGCGTGGATGTATTTGTGGTTAGGACCTTGGACGTGTGTTGGTGGGAAGGGGTGGCAGATGAGGCTAGGAGGGGGAAGGGCTCTGAGAGGCAGGGGGCTTGGGCCATTACCTTTTAGGAGAGGGAGCACTGCAAAAGGATTTCTAAAAGGAACAGAATCAGATTTGCATTTTAGAAATAACATTTTAGGGGCCTGTATGAAGAAGAGAAGGGGAGACTACAGAAATTTGGAAGTCACTGAGGTAGACCAGTAGGGGAGGTAGTGAGGTCTATGCGTGGCAAGGAGAGGATTAATTTGGCAACGGGCTGGGAGGGGTGGAGGAGAGGGAGGGACCTAGGAGGACACTCAGGTTTCTGGCTTGGGTGACCGAATGGATGTGGGACCCTTCACGGAATTAGGGAACTGAAGAGGAGAGACAGGTTCAGGGTTTTGGACAAGAAGTTTATAGGTGGGACGAGCCTAAAGTACTCACTTTGAGTAGGGATTTCAGGTTCTGAAGGGTCAAGTAATTTTCCCCAGGTCCTACGGCTCATTAGGAACAGAACACAGAGTCGAACTTGACTTTCCAGGCCCGGACACTCTTCCGGTATTTCTGTCCTTCTACGAGGTCTCGATACGTGAACTGTGTAAGAACTGGGGAGTGGCTTCCTGCCAAAACCTGGTCTAGCAGGGGCCGGGCCTTTCCCAGCTAATACCTCAGGAGGTAGGCTAGGGTCAGAGATGAGAGCCTTGAATTAAGCTTAGGGGAGCCTCAGAAAGTCCCTCTCCTCCAGAGGGACCTCTCATCTTGGAAGTTGTGACCCAGCCCAGCCCTGGCCTCTGGGCTGCAGCCTGCTCACGCTGTTGTGGATTTTTGGTCCTGCTTCACTCTGGATGCCAGTCTCTCTCGCTCTGCTCCTGGAACGTCCGGATAGTTATCCATGAGGGCTATTCCTTTGTCTTTCACCAAGGGACTACCCTTGCTAGCACTTTCACCCAGCCCTGTGGCTCATTTTCATTCTCATCCTCATTGTCATCCAAAAGCTTAGGCAGGGAGACTGCCCCTCCCCATAAAGGTGGAGAAGACTAGATTGGGGTTCGGGGCACTAGGGGATGCTGCGAATCTCATGCTCCAAGGCCCAAGCCAAGGGCAGTGGGGCGGGAGGGCAGGGAGGTACCTGCACCCACCTGGCCTGTTCACTACTGAATTTTCTTTTGCACCATGCACCAGAGGATCGTCTCTAAAGACAAACAGGCTCTCTAGTAAGGTTAGTAGCTTGGTATGGAAGCCCCAAGGCAGCCCTGCCTTTGGGGAGGGACACCCCTGGCCTGAGTGTCTCAACGATTCAGGGAGGGAAAGTGAGCTTGCCTCAGCAGGCCTCTGACCTCCTGCATCTACCTGAGCTTCCTCCAGGCTCTTTTCTGGCTTTGGAAGGTCTCAGCTTTTAACTGATGACAAGGCATGGAGGGATGGGAATCATGGCCAAATGGGGCTGTGGGCCACAAGGAGTGAGGCTGGGAGGGCCCCAACCCCCTGACTGCTCTCCCTTGGCATTAGAAAAGTAAGCTCCTGGGATCCTCATCTCGTCAGCATAGAGGGCCCCTTTTCCCAGTGCGGTTGCTACCCAGAACTGTCTCGGCACCTTGCTCAGTGGCCGATATGTGTGTAGAAAAGGCAGGATATGGAGAGGATCATGTTGGAACTTAGGGAAACGAGGGCACATTTAGACAGAAGGATAGTGTCAGATATGCGAACCCAAATATGAGACTGAACATGAGTAAACAGTAGAGGATGTGGTTGAAACAGTATCTGTAGGATGGAGTTGGAGCTGGGATTGTTCTCTGCTGTTCCTTGTCTCCAGGAAGATACTGGCCCATGGGGTAGTTGCTTAGTTAATTGTTTCCTACTGAGAATTAACCGTCCAGTAGCTATGAGCCAACCTTCTGCTTTTGCTTATTTTCGGGGCCTGGTGCCCTTCCTAATTTTTGACCCACAGCCTCCTCCTTTCCAGGTCCTATGGCACTCTCCCCTCCCACTCCTGACTTTTCCCCTTTGCTTCCTGACTTCGATGTTTAAGCGTTTCCCTTAGCCCTCTCCTCTGCCCCTACTGTGGGTTCTCCTCTGGGAGAGCAGAGGGAGAGTTACGGGACTGGCAGGGGACCCCCAAATTTACCCTTTTGTCTGTAGAGGCAGGAGAGGAGGCGTTCAGAATTGGTTTGTGGGCCTTCTTAGGAATAGCCAGCCCCTTAGAGGGTCTCAGCTTTCTGGACTAACCTGTGTGTGTGCATGTCCAGTGTGCAGTGCCACATCCCCATAACTCAGCCTTGCAAAGAAGCCTCTTGTGATTGGCCCACATATGGGTCTTCCAGCTTGACTGGCCTCATCATCTTCATTCCCACAATACTTCCTACATTTTCAAGTGATTTGCCAACATATTTGATCCTCCAAACAGCCTTGCAAAGTAATTGAGTTGGTATTGTCTTCATTTGACCAAAATTGAGGACCAGCAAGGTTAGATGACTTGTCCAAGGTCATACAACAAGCCTCAGGCAGAGATGGAAATTATGACTTCTAGTGGCAGCTCTTCACAACCACTGCTCCTTTAAAGACCAACGTTCTGTCCTGTCTTTCTGCACCTGCCTACACTCTCCCTATCCATTCCCGTGAGAGGGTTGAAAGAGGCAGCGTCCTGGCCTTTTGGGGTGCATAAGGGATTGTTTGCAAGGCTGTTCTAACCCTCTCCTCCCCAGCCTGGGTCAGGCCCACTTACCGCATGTGCCCTTTCCTTGGGGCCTGGCCCAGACTGGATGTGTCCTGGGGTGTGACAGGAGTCAGTCTGGGAGGAAGGCATGGGCAATGGTGACTCAGAGCAATATGTGGGTTCTGTGTCGGCTTAGGGTTGAGTCCTAAGAAATCTAGCCAGCTGTGGGAAGGCAGAGATTTTATTGGGGGGGGATTTAAGCGTATGGTTGCACCGGGTTAGGGCCTGGCCACTCAGCAGGGTGGGGGCCCGTCATTAGAAAGCCCTTTGCCAGATAGATGATGGTGTAATGACTTTTGGTTTTGCTTCTTGTTTTGTCTCTTCTTTCTCCATCACTTTTCCCTTTCTTTCTTTTTTTTTTGTCCCCTTGGTCCTTCTTATATATACCTGCTCCTCCTTTTGCCTTTCTTTCTCCCTTTACTCTCCTCTCCCTGTCGCTTCCCCAACCTGTCCCCATTCCCTATTCCTGCCTCATCTCTTGTCCTGTACTTATGGCCTACTCAACTTCCTTGTTTCTCATCCTTCTCTCTTGCCTACCTGCCTGTTTATCCTCTTTTCTCTCTCCTACCCCTCTTTGCATACTCATTTCCCACCCCACCGTATCTTCTCATGCTGTTCCTCTCTCCTCTACACCTTCCCCCACCCCCCTCTCCTGTATGTCCCTTTCTTCCTCTCTGCCCTGTCTTGCAGGGATTTGACCCTTTCCGATTCGGAGTCCTCCCTCCACATGAGTGACCGCCAGCGTGTGGCCCCCAAGCCTCCTCAGATGGTCCGTGCTGCAGACGAGGCCCTCGGTGCCATGACTTCCAATGGCAGCCACCGGCTGATTGAGGGGGTCCACCCCGGGTCTTTGGTGGAGAAACTGCCCGACAGCCCTGCCCTGGCCAAGAAGGCACTCCTGGCGCTGAACCATGGGCTGGACAAGGCCCACAGCCTGATGGAGCTGAGCCCCTCAGCCCCACCTGGTGGCTCTCCACCTTTGGATTCTTCCCGTTCTCACAGCTCCAGTTCCCCAGACCCAGACACGCCATCTCCAGTTGGGGACAGCCGAGCCCTGCAGGCTAGCCGAAATACACGCATTCCCCATCTGGCTGGCAAGAAGGCCGTGGCTGAGGAGGATAATGGCTCCATTGGCGAGGAGACAGACTCCAGCCCAGGCCGGAAGAAGTTTCCCCTCAAAATCTTTAAGAAGCCTCTTAAGAAGTAGGCAGGATGAGAGTGGCAGTGGCGGGACAGCTTGTCCTTCCCTGGTCTTCTGCCTCCCCTTCCTCCCCTTCCAAGACACCTGGCCCCTCGAGTGGGGGCCTGGGAGGGGCTGGCCCAGGGGCCTGGGCACTGTACATACCTGCCCCCCTCATCCTTGGGTCCTTCAACATTATTTATTAACTGACCACCATGGCCTGCCTGCCCTGCCTTTCTCCCAGCCATGGGCTGCGGCTGCCACCCCCTCTCTACTTCAGTGCATGTCTTAGTTGCTGTCCCCTCAGCTCCCACCTCCACCTCTGGGGTCCAGCTTCTGTCTCTGCTGTCCCAGTTTTGAAGTTTGGTTTCTTGTTTCTCTGTTTCCTGCTTTCAGGCTCCTCCCTCCCACCACTCCCCAACTTCCCCTAGCAGCTAGGCGGGGGAAGATAGGAGTAACTTCCGACATCTGTGCCTCAGACCTGTTCCACCCCACCCACGATGGTTCTGTTTGCCTCAGATTGGGGCCGAGGGCCTAATATTTGAGGTTTGTTCTTTGTTGAGTGTGGTGGGCCAGAAGGAGACTTGGTCTGGAGCTTGCTTGAGCCTCCAGGGGTTCATGGGGGAGTGGAACACATTCCTAGAGAACAAGCTACTAGAGAATTTTGAAGAGAGGCTAGGCTAGGGGGTAGGTTGAGAGACTCCTCTTAGTTGGGGGATGAGTAGATGCCAGAGTTGTGGGCTACAGGGCAGTCACCTTTTCTCTCTTCTCTCACCTACACCTGCCTCTTTCTTATCCTTGCTCCCCCACACTGCAGGAGGGTTTGACTGTAAGAGGTGCTGCCCAAATGCTCCCCAAGCATCAGAACTGCTGGAGCTCAGACAAATGGCTTCCCTGGCCATGGGAGCCTCAGCCATGATACAGGGCTCTAATGGGGCCCTGGAGCTGTTGGGCAGGATATTGTTGCATTTGAACCAAAAAACATTTTTAAATTGAAAAAAGAAATCTCCTGAATTTCCCAAGTGCCTGCACCACATACTCCCCTTGTCAGACCCCATTTTCATGTTACTGCATAGCTTGGGCCAGAGGCTCAAAAAGGACACAGCTGGTTTAGGGAAGGGGGTGGCTGAGGAAGACCGTATAGGCGAAGGCAGCTGTGTGACCTCTTCCCCCACACCCTTCCCACCCTCTAGACAACTCTCTCCCTTACCTGTTTTTGCTATGGCTGTAAAGGTATTTTCCTTTTGCCCCACTCCTTCCCATGCCTTTACTCTGGGATCCTATTTGGGGCCTGGGGTGCAGGCACCTGGGGCTGGTCTTAGGAGGGTGCTAGGCTGCAGACTGCCTTGTACCCCCTGGACACCCTCACATGGTTTTTCTGTGTTATTTCATAAGACTCTTTGAAGTCCAATAAAGCATGTAGGAGATTTTAACCTCTGCTGGCTTTGACTCTCATTGTGTTCTTTGTGGCATAGTAGACAGGATGAAGAAGAGATTATTTCTCCTTGGCCAAGGAAAACTGAAACTCTATAATACACATACCCCAAAGCTCTCAGGAGAGGCTGACAGTTGAAATACAGCATGCCTGCCTGGTTAAACTTGAATTTCTGATAAAAACTTTTTTAGTGTAATTATGTCCCTGCAACATTTGGAACACATTATTTTTGTTTGCTAAATCTGACAACCCATCTTTGGGCCATCTTTACCCTATCTATCCTATGGCTTTGCCTATCACCTATGACTTTTAGAATTACTTTACAGGGAGTTTGGGGTGCATCTAGAGGGCAGTGAGGAACCGATGAAAGATTTTAGAAAGGTATGCCACATGAGCTTTCATGAAAATCAAGTTTGTGTCCCCCAAATCAGAAGCTTCTATGTCACTTGTATATTACGTCTCTTATCTATTCTTACTCCCCTCAATCACCAAGCACTGTCCATTCTGCCTCCACAAGGCCTAATTGCTGACCCTGTTTCTGCCACCATCCACTGGATAATTATAAAAGCGAATGGGCCATGGCCCTACCCTGCTCAAAACTCTCCCAGAGCTCCCACTCCGTCAGAATAAAATCAAACGCCTTGGGGGCGCCTGGGTGGCTCAGTCGTTGGGCGTCTGCCTTCGGCTCAGGTCATGATCTCAGGTTCCTGGGATCGAGCCCCGCATCGGGCTCCCTGCTCCGCGGGAGGCCTGCTTCTCCCTCTCCCACTCCCCCTGCTTGTGTTCCTGCTCTCGCTCGCTCTCTGTCAAATAAATAAATAAAATCTTAAAAAAAAAAAAAAAAATCAAACGCCTTGGGCTCGCAGGGTTCTCTTCCAAGGACTGAGTGCCAGATTTCCTCCGTTCTAGGAGCGTGGGGCTCGCGGCTGCCTCCCGCTATGAGTCGCAGGCTATAGCCCACATCGGATAGCAGTCGGGTTATTCTCTGTCTTTTTTTTTAAGATTTTATTTATTTGACAGAGAGACAGCGAGAAAGGGAACACAAGCAGGGGGAGCGGGAGAGGGAGAAGCAGGGGGACTGAGCTACTCAGGCGCCCGGGTTATTATATTCTAACAGTCGTCAAGACAAGAAAGGGTTTTGGATGGTTGGGTTTTTATTTCAAAAATACCTGAACCACACTGACTTAGGCCAGCGCCCGCCAAGGAGAGGGGCGGGGCCGGGGCTGGCGGGCTGTGCGCGCAGCGCCGGGTTCTGGCCCCAGATTTGGCGTTGCCCACAATCAATATGGCGGCGGGAGAACCGCGTTCCCGCCGGGCGCGCCCACACCCAATGTGGCCGTTGGAAAGGCTCAGTTTCCAAGGCCCTGCCCGTACTCAACATGGCGGCGGGTGAGGGCCGATTTGGGGCTATGCTAGCCCTGCCCACGGGCCGGGGCGCTGGCAGCGTCGAGTAACGTCATTCGAGCTCCGTCGCGCCGCTTTTGCGTCTCGGGTGGCGGGAGCGGGAAGGGGATTCGGATTGTCGCGCCTCCGCTCCGTGGAGGAAAGTGCCCTCTGGCCCCCAAATCCAGTCCTTGCACCTCAGCGCCCCCAGGAACCCGACCCTTCGCACTCTGCCACCTCCTCGATCCCGCCGGCACCTCCGAACTGCAGCCCCGTCTCGAATCCCGTCAGCGCGTCAGCCACTGGCCGCGATGCATGTGATCAAGCGAGGTGAGAGGCCGGGGAGGGGGCGGCGCGTTAGGGGCAGCGGGTAAAGGGGGCGCGGGCTGCTGCCGCCCTTGCAGTTGGCGGCGCCCGCCCGCCTCTACCGCTTCCCGCCCTGCCCGCCGCGGCTTCCCGCCCTGTCAAGCCTGCTCGGCCTCTGGCTTGCGTCAGTCTGTCCCTCCCAGCCCCCCAGCCGGCCTTCAGTGTGAGCCCCCTCGGCTTTGTCATCCTGCCGCCTTTCAAAAGAGCAATACCTCCCTTTATCGAGTAGTTACTGCGTGCGCCGAGCACTTTCCGGGCGGTATTCCTTAGTTCCGCCTCTCAGGTCAAGAACCTGAAGTGCGGAGAGAGGTCCGGTGACTGACGTAAGGCCTCCCAGTTAGTTGATGGTGAGGCCAGGGTTGAACCCAAGGCTAACATCGGAGTGTGCTGGGAAACCCCGGGGCTGGTGACCTGTCCTAGGGGTGGGAGGAGTCAGAAAGAAGGGATTCTGCCTTCAGTTTCGTGATCTCTTCTGTGGGGGTGTGGGGTGAACAGAACCGATCTTAGCCACAGACATGCCCGGAATTTGCCCATTGTAGGAGAGGTGTTTCCAGTTTTCCCCGGAGTAGTCCCAGAGGAGTTTGGGACTGGGACTGCTGATACAGAATCAGAGTAGGGCGGCCAGGACGACTTCCGACAGGATGGGGCCTGGGAAGAGCCAGGGACTTGGGTTCTTCCTCTGCAGTTATTTCCCACTAGACTTGCCGAGTTCGTCCTTTGTGCCAGCCCTTTGCTTGGCAGTGTGAAATTATAAGAGGAGACAGCCCCTGCCTTGGCAAAAGGTTTAATCGGATTGGAAAAACAAGAGCAAAACATACATTAAGCAGAGAACTGTAAGGCAGGTATGAACAAAGTTTGACTTGACTCTGCTTGCCTCTGTTAAAGCAGTAAAGTTATTTCAGAATTGTAGGCACTTAGTACTGGTTGACTGACTGGATGTTTTGTCTGCTGGGCTGTGAGTATTTCAAAGATGGGGCTTTATGCCCACACTTAGCACCGCACTTGCCATGAATAAGAATTCAAAGAACGAATGAGAAAAATTATTTTAAAAAATAGGATATAATGAATGCTGTGGGTAGGCAGGTGGTTGATTTGGTTTTGTCCAGGTAGTTTAATAAAAGCCAAGAGATGGAGAAGTGGACAGTGATGGCCCTTCTTCCAGTTTTTAGTATCTTGAGAACATCATTCTCTAATTTCCCTAGTCCTCCATTTTAGCTGATGAGACCAAAAGACCAGAATACGTAGTTCACTTTTATTGGTCCATTCCTGTGAATGAAATGAACATCTAGTCTTTTTAGACCTTTAGAAAAAGGTATGGAAGGATGAAGATTCCCTTACAATAAGTCTGTAACAAATATGAATTGAAAATTTGTGAACTTAAATTACTGGAGTAGATAACACCCCTGTGTTGTATTTTTAACCTTTGGGTCCACTTTGAAATACCATAGTTTAAAAAGTACTACCTACAGGGGCGCCTGGGTGGCTCAGTCGTTAAGCGTCTGCCTTCGGCTCAGGTCATGATCCCAGGGTCCTGGGATCGAGCCCCGCATTGGGCTCCCTGCTCCACGGGAAGCCTGCTTCTCTCTCTCCCACTCCCCCTGCTTGTGTTCCCTCTCTTGCTGTGTCTCTCTCTGTCAAATAAATAAATAAAATCTTAAAAAAAAAAAAAAAAGTACTACCTACAACAAGCTCTAAAAGGCAGGGCTTATTTTGTTTCTCATTCCTTCAGAGAACATAATTTGATCCAGATGATTCTCTGCTAGATTCTGCCAGTGTAGCATTCAGCAGGGCTTGCTAATATACGAAGTTGTACTTGAATTTATTTTATTTTTGAAAAAATTTTTTAAAGATTTTATTTATGTATTTGAGACAGAGAGCGTGAGAGAGCACCAGCGTGGAGGGGGTTGCGGGGGAGAGGAGATTAAGATTACAGAGGCAGACTCCACGCTGAGCTGGGAGCCTGGAGTGGGGCTCAGTCCCAGGACCCCGGGATCATGACCTGAGCCAAAGGCAGAGGCATAACTGACTGAGCCACTGAGCCACCCCTTATTTTTTATTTTTATTTTATTTATTTTTTTATTATTTTTAAGTATTTTATTTATTTATTTGACAGAGAGAGACACAGTGAGAGAGGGAACACAAGCAGGGGGAGTGGGAGAGGGAGAAGCAGGCGTCCCGCGGAGCGTGGGGCTCGATCCCAGGACCCTGGGATCATGACCTGAGCCGAAGGCAGACGCTTAACCAACTGAGCCACCTAAGCACCCCTGGAGACAGGTTTTAAGTCATTTAACGTTTCATAAATATTTGAGTTCCTGCTATGGGCTAGTAGTCCTTGGTTCTTGGTCTAGGTGCTGGGGAATATATTGGTAAATAAAACATGCGAAAATCTTTTTCCTTCTGGAAGTTATATTCTAGTGGATGAGTGGGGAGACTTACACAGTAAACAAATACATGGGTAAAATATATAGTGTGTCAGATGATACTAAGTGCTATAGAGAAGAATAAAGCATAGAAGGAGGATGAGATAAGAAGAGCATGGCTGTGTTTGGGGCATTGCAGTTTAAAATAAGGTGATCGGGGAAGCCTCACTGAGAAGATGACATTGACCAAAGACCTGAAAAAGTATAGATAGTCACAAGGCCAGGGTTGCCAGGGTAGAGGAAGGGAGGGGGGTGGGAAAGCAGGAGTTGAAGTTGGGGAAGGGGCACACAGGACAGGTTGTGTAGGATTCTATGGACTATTACAATGATTTTGACTTCTATTCTGAAGGAGATGTTAAACTACTATTAAGGCTTTTTGAAGGGGATAGTGACATGATTTTTTTAAATTTTTTTTTAAAGATTTTATTTATTTATTCATGAGAGACAGAGAGAGAGAGAGAGAGGCAGAGGGAGAAGCAGGCTCCCAAGGAGCAGGGATCCCGATGCGGGACTCGATCCCAGGACCCTGGGATCATGACCCGAGCCGAAGGCAGACGCTTAACCATCTGAGCCACCCAGGCGCCCGATAGTGACATGATTTTGACTTAAGTTTTAAAGACTAATTCTGGCTGCCATGTGGGACAAGGGGAGAAACATCATTTAGGAAGTTATTGCACGAATCCAACTGATTTATATATTTGTAAGGGAAGAAGGGAAGATGTTGTGTATAGAATCCCTACTCTTTGAAGATACAAAAATAATTTCTTGATGACTCTATTGAGGTCTGAATCTTTTATCTGTGAAATAGCATCTCATGTTGGTCAATTTTAAAAGTTCATGGGTTGATTACCTTTGATTCTTTGACGTTGCTATCT
This sequence comes from Mirounga angustirostris, assembly GCF_029215605.1. Classification (NCBI taxonomy): domain Eukaryota; kingdom Metazoa; phylum Chordata; class Mammalia; order Carnivora; family Phocidae; genus Mirounga; species Mirounga angustirostris. The sequence continues at coordinate 57,625,681 of NW_026991721.1, forward strand.
TAATGAGTGCTAACATGAATTACATGGTTTGATTCTTCAGATGGTCGCCAAGAGCGCGTTATGTTTGACAAAATTACGTCTCGAATCCAGAAGCTATGTTATGGACTTAATATGGATTTTGTTGATCCTGTAAGTAAATATGGTTTATATGTAAACCTTGCTTCATGTGATTCCTTTTACTAGTCCCTTATCTCTTATCATTCACTTGATAAATATTTTGGTTTGGTATTTTGGTTATGGCCTTGCGTGAATTCATTGCTGAAAACTTACTTTCTAAAACAAAACAAAACGAAACTTATTTTCTAACTTTTGGTCCTGTGAGTTCTTTTCAGAGAATTATCAGAGTGAACAAAGAGGAAAACTTACATTAACATTTCATATTAGAGACTTCCTTGGGTGAATTGTTTTATTCATAAGTGGAAAAGCCTGTAGAAAATCTTGTTTTGGAGTTGTGGTCATTTGTATAGGAACTAGTTTGAAATTTGCTTTTTTGTTATCTATGTAGAAAGAATACATTTAAGTAATATAAAGTAGATTGCTTGCTTCATAAGCAAGTTGTTCTGTTTTTCTCATTATTTTTTATAACTTCCCTACTCTAGACCCTCATCGTCTCTAATCTGGACTGCTGTCTCTAGTGGCCTCTAAAGTGTCTTCCTTTAATCTTGTCCTGTATAGATGCATCTTACACATAGTTTCCAAAATGATCTTCGAAATGGAGTCTCTAAGAACCCTTTTTCCAAACTCATTCATATTGCCCCAGCCTTATTTGGGTATTTTATCTGTACTGCTATCGCACTTGTGGTGGCCTCCTAGCATTAATCATGTGATATGGAAATTAATTATATGTCTCTGTCCTTCCCTAGAATCAAGTGTGGGCTGTGTCTTAACCTTGTGATATCTGCCGTGCTTGGCATGTATGTAATTAGACACTTGATAAATACTGAATTGACCAAAATGTTCAAAAGAAAATAATTTTAAACAACTTTAAAATATGCTTATTATAAATTCCCTTTTATATTTAGGAATATAAATAATATAAATAAATATTTAGGAATATAAATAAAATATATTTATATTTTATATTTAGAATTTTAAACAATAATTAGAATAATAGAATGTTAGCATTGGAATGAATCTGAGAGATCATCCTATTTCATCTTCCTGTTTTAGAGATAAGAAAGGTTCAAGGAGAAGGGGAGTGACTTATACAAGTGACTTGTTATTTTATCCTGAGTTCTGATTACTTGCCATGTAGCACCAGAAACTATTCAGAAGATTTCACTACTCTTTTACTGAACATAACTTATCTCTTGGATCTGAGAAGAAAGTGATCAGGAGCTTGGGCTTAGGTATAATATAAGTAGAAGAGATTATAAACTAGTAATACACACACACACACACACACACACTTTTTTTGAGGGGGACATGCTTTGGTTACCTGGGAAGTGCATTGATTTTCTATTGAATTAAGGTGTCTTAAAGATTCAGTAAACACTCAAGAATTTGTTTTTCTTAAAAATGTATGGTAATAACTTGTGCATTGTGTGTTTCAAAAAGGAGACCCTCTTACAAAATGGTCTTGCAAACAGCGAAATGCAGTGAGGTCGCATGGGATCCCGCGGAGCAGGAGTCGTAGTAACCGTGGGCAAGTCCCAGTATCCTGAACCTCAGTTTCTCACATAAAGTGGTGATAGTAATAAAACCCATCTCACATGGTGACTGTGAAATGTCAGAGATGATGAAAATCGAGCTACTTTGTAATTTGTGAAGTGCTAAGGGAAGAGTAGTCACTGAATGATTTACACCTTCATCTCCTTTAATGGGAATGATTAAAGTTTGATTCATTTGCTTTCTTATACTTGTCCTTAGGGAGGACTGGGGAAAATGAGTAAGTATGTAGCTCAAACCCTGACCACAGAGGCAGAATTTGAATGAAAGATGAGGAAATACTTATAAAATCACTGGTTTGTTTTCAACTATTTTCCTGTGAGACCATTACTCTTTATAAAAGCTATACTTGGGTTTTTTGTTTGTTTGTTCGGTGACCCCTCTTCATTGCATATGTAGTATGCATTTTCTGGTGGTTCTATTGGTTTATGAGTTCTCATTACTAAGTTTCCCATAGTCCAACATTCTGAAAGATCATTTTTCAGAAAAGGAAGTCTGGTTTTTTTTTTTTGATAATAAATTTGATTGTTTTCTTCATTGCTTTTTTAAGGAGGCTAGTGGTTCTTGGGGAAGCTCCAGTCGTTCTTGGTTTTGTTTTAATAGGCTCAGATCACCATGAAAGTAATCCAAGGCTTATACAGTGGGGTCACCACTGTGGAACTAGATACTTTGGCTGCTGAGACAGCTGCGACCTTGACGACTAAGCATCCTGACTATGCCATCCTGGCAGCAAGGATTGCCGTCTCCAACTTGCACAAAGAAACAAAGAAAGTGTTCAGTGGTGAGTCTGGAGGAAAAACTTAGAATTCTCAGAAAATGTGTAAGACTACTCAAATGAAACCTTAAATGTCAAAAGAAAAGTTATGTCTTATTTTAAAGGTGTGCGAGTTAGTGGCATAGAGGGGATTGGAACTTCCTGGTTCTCCATGCTGCTGACCTGCTGCATGAGAGAGTCAGTGGATCCTTTTCTTCACCCTTTTCTCTCTGTCTCTTTAAAGTTTTACTTATTTATTTGACACAGAGAGAGAGAGAGAGAGCACGCACAAGCAGGGGGGCCGGCAGGCAGAGGGGAGAGGAAGAGAAGCAGGCTCCTCTCTGAGCAGGGAGCCCCATGCGGGGTTACATTCCAGGACTCTGGGATCATGACCTGAGCCAAAGGCAGATGCTTAACCACCTGAGCCACCCAGCACCCCACGCCCCCCCGCCTTTTTTTAAAGCCTGTCTTTAGGTGGTTGATGGTGGTGTGGTTGGAAAAACGAGTAATATTTATTGGCATGTTCTGGGTTGAACAAAATGTCCTTTGTCACCATTAGCAAGCACTTCATTACATCACTCCCATTTTATAGCTCAGGGAATGTGAGCAAAGGAAGGTTAAATAATTTGTTCCGTATGTAACAAGTGATATATGAAAAGTCAACTGGTAGACTGAGATTAGAAATCTTTTGGCTGTCAATTCCAGATCTTTATGTGGAGCTCAAACATTATATCACCCTCTTCATTAGATTTATTGTAGATATATTAGTTATCCCAAAATTGATCTATAGATTCAAGACAATCCTAATCAAAATGCTGGCATTATGTGTGCATATATAAGTTTTATATGTAAATGCAGAGGGTCACACTCTGTTATGATGTCTTGAAGAAGAGCAAAAAGACAGGGCTTATTATCTGCGTTTATAGAAATGAAATGCTTGGGATGATAGATTATAAATTTATAGTTGAGTTTCTATTCTACTGGGTTAAAAAACCATTTGAGAGGAGATAATAATTTCTGTTTTTCTTTATTTTCAACCAATAATTCTCAATGGTTTGGTCATCAGAATCACCAGGGGATCTCTTTCAAATTACGAGAGCCTATGTTTACTCTAACTCTGGAAGATTTTTCCTTAACTGAGGCATTATTATGTATTTATTCAACATGTATATGGTTATTGAGCACTTTCTGTGCTAGGCAGTGAGGTAGGTTGGTATGAAAAAAGGGTTTTAGACTATTACCGGAGGATTGAATTTGTTGTTAAGTGATTTTGACATATATTTATTTAAAAATTTTTTTAGATGTGATGGAAGATCTCTACAATTATATAAATCCACATAATGGCAGACATTCTCCCATGGTGGCCAAGTCAACACTGGATATTGTTTTGGCCAATAAAGATGTATGTATAATGCTTTTCTGGTGAAAAATTTTTTTATAGATTTTTTTTGTTTTAAAGCAATAAGCACATTTAAAAGAATTTAAACACTACAAATAGTATAGGTAAAAAGTTATTCTCTCTCCTCTGAATCCTACTTTTCCTTTCTAGAGCAAGAATGTTTTATCATTTTAAAATGTATTTTTCTAGAGCTATTCTATAATATGTATGTGTGTTTGTATATGTGTACATACATATTTTTCCTTTTAGTGATAGTGTACTATGCATACTGTTATTGCTGATACTTTTTTCACCTACAAGTTTATCTTAGAGGTAGTTCTATACCAATATTTATGAATTTACCCTATTCTTTCTAACAGCTGCATGGCCTTCCATTTTATAGATATATTGTCATTGTACATATATGTAAGAATTGTTAGTGATGAATATTTGTTTTCCTTTTTTTGCTACAGCGAATATCCTTGCATGGTAGGTGCTTTGCTCATAGATGAGTATATCAGTCAGATAAATCCCTTCAGTGGAGTTACTTAGCCAAAGAATATGTGCATTCAAAAATTTTGTTAAAAAAATTTAGTAGACATTGCCAAACTGACTCCCAGCATAAAATCTTGAGAGATCTTGCTCAGCAACTTAAAAATTATCCACCTGTGTTTTAACCCCTTTCTTAACTAGATCCCACAGGAGAGAAAGGGAAGAATGTGTAGGTCTTGCCAGCCCTTTTGTACATGGGTTTATTTACCATGGATATCTGGACAGATTAGAAACCAATTTTAACCTTGGGTAATAGGATGATTAGTCACCTGTCTCTCAAAATATGTATCTGATGTTAAAGAGAGAGAAAATTGAGTTGTTTGTGTGTTGTTCGTATGTATAATCTGGAAGACAGATTAAAAACAAAAATAAAGAACAGCAGAAACTTGTATTTGTAAAATAAGTACTAATAAGTATTTCAGTTCCCCATTATCCACACTAGGGACCTCCCTGCTTTTGGCAACAAAGATGCCCTTTAAAATTTAAGAGAAAAGGAAGGGTTTCGTAGAGATTTTTCTAGGCCTTGGCTGTGGATCATTATGCAGAAACACTGTTAGTATTTTGAAAAATAATACTAACTCCATTTTTTTCTATCCAGAATGATTATTTGTACCTGATTGCTTTTGTTTTCCTCTAAACAGCTTTATAGCCAAGAAAAACTCTGTAACAATGACCATTGTCACACACTAGTTTGTTTAAAACTAGTTAAATTTTTTTTGAAGAGCTTTAGAATTAATGTAATCCTACCTTCTGTCATTGTTATCATATATAGTTATGTAAAGTTTAAAATGGGCTAATTTTATTTTATTTTAAGATTTTATGTATTTATTTGTCAGAGAGAGAGAGCACAAGCAGGGGGAGCAGCAGGCAGAGGGAGAGGGAGAAGCAGGCCTCCCGCTGAGCAGGGAGCCTGACGCGGGGCTCAGTCCCAGGACCCTGGGATCATAACCTGAGCTGAAGGCAGACGCTTAATCAACTGAGCCACCAAGGCATCCCTAAAATGGGCTAATTTTAAAATAAAAATATGTATTAGTAAATATGTGGTACCAATACCTTTAGATTAACAGGTAGTCTAAAAGCATGTTTGAGGATGATAGGGGCGCCTGGGTGGCTCAGTCGTTAAGTGTCTGCCTTCGGCTCAGGTCATGATCCCAGGGTCCTGGGATTGAGCACCGCATTGGCTCCCTGCTCCGTGGGAAGCCTGCTTCTCCCTATCACACTCCCCCTGCTTGTGTTCCCTCTCTCACTGTGTCTCTCTCTGTCAAATAAATAAACAAAATCTTTAAAAAAAGAAAAAAAGGATGATAATATGGTCCCTCTTGTGCTCATGTTCTTTCCTTTTTTAATTAGAGGTGAACTGTAAAATAACAGGGAAAATTTGGAAAATCACATTAATATTTTTACTTATATACAGCTTACATTTACATGTTCTCTTCTAGTCTTTTAATATACATGTTTTTAAACCTAATTAAGATATTCAATTGATATATTGTTTTATTTTCCTTAATGTTAGATATAAATTTCTAGTCTACAGTACTTAGTGTTATCTCTTTTGTATCCTGTGTCAATTTTAGTTCTGGAGTCAGGGCTAAAAGATATCAGATTTTGTGAAAATAAGTCTAATTATCTTAATTGTAGGTTTTTTTCCCCTTAACCTCTTTCAGCGCCTGAACTCTGCCATTATCTATGACCGAGATTTTTCTTACAACTACTTTGGATTTAAGGTAAATAATGGGCTTTAATAAGTGGGAATTCCTCCTTAAATCAGGATATACAGGTTTTTTGTTTATGTTTTAATGATATGATTATAAAGGCAGTAAGTTTTGGGAGTCGGGATGGACCTGGGGTGGGGATTAGGTTAGGGTGGTGGTGGTTGTTTGAATTAAGGAAAGATAGCTTTTCCATTTGCAGTTTTTGAATTTTCCAAATGCTACCCGTGGATTACTTGAGGAATTATATAGATACTTTGCTAGAATTATTCCATATTATTCTATTTATATAACAACTATTTATTGAATTCCTACTATGTGCAAAGTGCTTTTTTAGGTACTTTTGTGTTGATAAACAGTATTGTGTAGTGATTGAGAACATGAGTGTTGTTGTCAGACCGTCTGAGTTCAGGTCTCTGCTCTATTTCTTATTAGCAAGTTACTTAATCTCTCTGCTTCGGTTTCCTCATCTTTAGGATGGGGATAATAATAAAATTTCAACAATAAATTCTCTTGAGAATTAAATGAGTGTGAGTGTGTGTGTGTGTGTGTCTGTGTTGCTTACATCAGTGCCTAGCCTTAGAATAGCACTTCATAAGTGTTAACCATAAAGATGATGATGATGATGAATACCACAACTTGTGCAATTAACATTATACATATTAATACAGAGCTGGCTTTTTCCAGGAATTTTCATGTAGTCTTTTCCAAAACAAACAGCCAACTGATAATGTTCCAGATTGAAGCCAGTAAGAGTAAATATGCTATTCCTTTCATTTAAAATCATATAAAAACTGAGAATATTTAAATAGATTGCCTTGGGGCGCCTGGGTGGCTCAGTCGGTTAAGTGTCTGCCTTCAGGCTCAGGTCATGATCCCAGAGTCCTGGGATCAAGCCCAGCGTCCGGGCTTCCTGCTCAGTGGGGAGCCTGCTTCTCACTCTCCCTCTGTCCCTTACCTCCCTGCTCTGTCTGGTTCTCTTGCGCACGCGCACTCTGTCTCTCTCTCTCAAATAAAATCTTAAAAAAAAAAATAGATTGCCTTATTGTGAAAGATATATCCATTGTGTCTTTAAAAACTGTGCTCTGGAAGTGTTTTGGTTGCTTTGGTTTTTCTAGACGCTGGAGCGATCCTATTTGTTGAAGATCAATGGGAAAGGTGAGAAATGAACATGTTTGTTTTATTTTCTATTCATTATATTGAATATAGAGCTCTGAGCTATTAGCCTTAACATTTCTATTTAAACACTAACATTTTTAACTTTAGGTTTGGCTTTTGAATAATTGTTGGCGCTTATTGGTAGAAGTTTTTTAAATTGTCTTTTGGTGTTCCTTTTTGACTCAGGTACATGTCTCAGCCTAGTCTTTCTGACATGTCCCATCATTTGAAACTCCTTTTGTTTTTAGTGGCAGAAAGACCACAACATATGTTGATGAGGGTGTCTGTGGGGATTCACGCAGAAGATATCGATGCTGCTATTGAAACATACAACCTTCTTTCTGAGAAGTGGTTTACCCATGCCTCTCCCACTCTCTTCAATGCTGGTACCAACCGCCCACAGCTTTCTAGGTATGTGTCATCTCCAGTCGTTTTTAATGTTCTGAAATGGTTTTTTTTTTTTTTAAAGATTTTATTTATTTGACAGAGAGAGACACAGCGAGAGAGGGAACACAAGCAGGGGGAGTGAGAGAGGGAGAAGCAGGCTTCCCATTGAGCAGGGAGCCCGATGCGGGGCTCGATCCCAGGACCCTGGGATCATGACCTGAGCTGAAGGCAGACGCTTAACAACTGAGCCACCCAGGCGCCCCTGAAATGGTTTTGATTAGGGAAATAAACCTTGACTTGAAGAAACAAGGCAGTTAATCACATAAAAATTAATTTAATGAACATTGAATCACTCCTGCTCTGATCAAATGAGATTTGTGTCCTGGAAAGCTCTGCTGCAGTGTGGTAAATGAATTGGAGAAACAAATGCTGATAATGAAATTTTTAAGTTGACTGTGATGATGTTTGCACAACTCTCTGAATATACTAAAAGCCATTCATTATACACTTTAAATGGAGAACTGTATGGTATGTGAATTACATCTTAATAACATTGTTTTAAAAACAAATGCCAAAAACTAATTATGGGACTCTTAATAGTCTATACAAGAGATTGTGGTAGTTTGGATTAGGGAAGTGAAGTAGAGATTGAGAGAGTAGACAGATTCAGGAGCTATTTAGGAGGTAAAATTGACAGAATTTGGTGATGTTTTGGATGTGGGTCAAGGTTCGTTCCTGAGTTTATGGGTAGAGTAACAGGATTAATGGTGATGCCATTTTCTGAGAAAAGGAACACTGAAACAGAATCCAGTATTATGTTAAAAAAAAAAAAAAACACCCCTTAGCAACATTAGTGTATCCAGGAATTCAAGGATACGCTACATAAAAAACTGCATTAATGTAATCCATTGCACTAACATATACCATCAAATACTCTTTCATAATAAAACAAATTTAACAAAATAGATACAGAAAATAACTTTCTTAATTTGGTAAGAGATATCCACTAAAAACTTAGATCTCTGTCACCTCTGTTTTCTGCATTGTAGTGGAGGCTTGAGCCGGCATTATAAGATAAGAAAAAAACGGATTGTAAATGAGGGAACAAAACTTGTAGTGATTCACAGATAGTATGGTTTTTACATAGGAAATTCAAGAGCATCTACACATAAATTATCAGAATTAAAAAGAGATTTCAGCAAAGTATCTGGATATAAGTTCAATACGAATGAAGGGAGTATCTCTAGCTGTTAGAAGATTTAAGTTTTAAAATATATCATTTATAATACTGGAAGGTACCCAGGAATAAATCTAATAAAAGATGTGGAAGACTTTTAAGGAGAAAATTCTAAAACAGGACATTAAAAAACATTTAAGGACATTAAAAAACAAATGGAGAGTGATTTTATATCATAAATGGATTTGATATTATAAAGATGTCAGTTTTTCCTAAGTTAACGTATGGATCCAGTCAAAATGTCAATATGCTCATTCCAGAATTATTGCAGAAGAGCAAAAGGCTAAGAAAAATTTACTAGGCTTTTCAAGATACCAGTTCTAATCCTTGGAACCTGTAAATGTTAACTTATAAGGAAAAATGGTCTTTGAAAGTATGATTAAAAAGGATCTCGACATAGGGAGGTTAGCCTGAATTATCCAGGTGGGCCCTAAATCCAGTCAGAAGTACCCTTAGAGAGGCTGAGGGAGTAAGGTACATACAGAAGAGAAGAGGCAAGGTAAAGATGGAGGCAGAAATGGGAGTGATGTGGCTACAAGCAGAGGAGCCACTAGAGGCTGGAAGAGGCAGGGATCTGTTTTCCCCTAGAGCCTCTGGAGGGAGTGTTCTTGATTCTGGCCCAGTGGAACTTACATTGAACTTCTGGCTCTGGAATTATGAGAGAATAAGTTTCTGTTTTAAGCCATCAGGTTGGTGGTAATGTGTTAGGGCAGCCACAGGAAACTAACATAAATTGCAATAGCAAGTTTTAAAGAGTAAGTCCTACCAGGTTTCAAGACTACCGTAATGCCATGGTAATTAAGACAGTGTGGTATTTACTCTGAGATAAACAAATAAACCGGTGGAGTATAACAGAGAGCCCAGAAAGAGATTGAGGCTTATATGGGAAGGTGTCGTTGCAGTTCGTCTGGGGGAAACGGTGCTAGGGAAATTGGTTATCTTATGGGGAGGAAAGGTAATTAGATTTCCCTTTTTCATTCCATATAGAGAAATATGTTCAAGAAAGAAATTTTATTTATTTATTTATTTTAAAGATTTTATTTATTTATTTGACAGAGAGTGAGCTAGCGAGAGCAGGTACACAAGCAGGGGGAGTGGGAGAGGGAGAGGGAGAAGCAGGCCTCCTGCCAAGCAGGGAGCCTGACGTGGGGCTTGATCCCAGGACCCTGGGATCATGACCTGAGCCGAAGGCAGACGCTTAACGACTGAGCCACCCAGGTGCCCCCAAGAAAAATATTTAAATATGAAAGTAAAATCTTTTAGAAGAGCATTAGAGAAAATAGATAAATGTCTATTTTTCTCCCTACTTTTTACTATGAATTTCAAATATTCAGAAAAGCTTAGGGGCGCCTGGGTGGCTCAGTCCTTAAGCGTCTGCCTTCGGCTCAGGTCATGATGGGGATCGAGCCCCGCGTCGGGCTCCCTGCTCCGCGGGAGACCTGCTTCTCCCTCTCCCACTCCCCCTGCTTGTGTTCCCTCTCTCGCTGTCTCTCTGTCAAATAAATAAATAAAATCTTAATTAAAAAAAAGAAAAAGAAAAGCTTAAAGATAGTGAATGCCCATACACTTACTTACCTCTGTCTAGATAAAAATATTACTACCATTTTGCCATATATATATATACACATATATTTTTTTATCTTTAAAATTAAAGATATTTTTTTATCTTTAAAATTAAAAAAAAATTCTTTTGTCTGAGTCATTTGAAAGTGAACTGTAGACATCATGACTCTTAATACTTCAACCTACACCTTTTTTTTTTTTAAGATTTTATTTATTTGATAAAGAGAGACACAGCGAGAGAGGGAACACAAGCAGGGGGAGTGGGAGAAGGAGAAGCAGACTCCCTGCTCTCAGGGAGCCCGATGCGGGGCTCGATCCCAGGACCCTGGGATCATGACCTGAGCTGAAGGCAGACGCTTAACGACTGAGCCACCCAGGAGCCCCTCAACCTACATCCTAATAGGAGAATATGTATGATCTCAGAGTGGTAAAGGATTTCTTAAAATAGTCATAATAGACAAAACAACATTAAGGAAAAATTGATTACATTAAAATTAAAAACTCCTGTGAACCAAAAACGAAGTGGAAAAACAAGTTCCAGACTGAGAGAAGATATTGACAGTGTATATTAACTGTCAAGGGATTGTGTCAAGACACAAAACTAAATAGGAACATGGACAAAGGATATAAAAAATAATTCACAGAAGAAACTTGACTGGCGAATAAACATAAGAGTTTAGTAATTAGGAAAATGAAAGTTAACATAATGAGATATTTCATACCTATCAGACTGATAAAAATTAAAAGGCTGATAATACCAAGTGTGGCTAAGAATGTAGAACACAGGGAACTCTCATACGTTGCTAGGTGAGTATACTTATCCATCCACTTAGGAGAATCTTTAGTAAAGTGGAACATACGTGTATCTTTTGACCCAGGAATTCCCCTCCTGGGTTTATATTCTATAGAAATCCTTCAACCTAAGCACCAGGAGATATGTTTAAGAATTTCCACAGCAACATTGTTTAGAATACCAAAAAAATTGGAAATAACCCAAATGTCCATCCACAGGCAAATGGACAAATATATTGGCATATTCATACAGTGGAACAATTTGTAGCAGTGAGAGTGACATGTATCAGTAGGAAAGAATCTCTAACACAATATTAAGTTAAAAGCAAGTTGTAGATGGGGCGCCTGGGTGGCTCAGTTGGTTAAGCGACTGCCTTTGGCTCAGGTCATGATCCTGGAGTCCCTGGATCGAGTCCCGCATCGGGCTCCCTGCTTGGCAGGGAGTCTGCTTCTCCCTCTGACCCTCCTCCCTCTCATGTACTCGCTCTTTCTCATTCTCTCTCTCTCAAATAAATAAAATCTTTAAAAAAAAAAAAAAAAGCAAGTTGTAGAAGGATAAATAAATATGTAACCAGAAATTTAAAAATGATAAATGCCAGAAGAAGGTAGAAATGCATGGATATGGTATGGGATTGTAATTACACTATAGCTGTAGTGTAGATATAAGTAGATGATAAGTACAAAGTATATGTCATATTCTCTGTATCTTTCTCAATGTTGGCATATTTAATAGAAAAAGTTAATGGATAGAATCTGTGAGTGGATATATATTCAAGGTAGTGAAGGGATCATTGGTAGAGTAAGTAAGGTTCCTGAGGTGGGGAGGAGGATGAGATCCAAATCACAAGTTGTGGTGGGGGGGTGTCTTCAAAAAGGCTGTAAAGGAGCTAAATTTTGGAGGGCCTATCAAAGAATTGGTTGACATTGGATAGATGTTTCTTATTTCATAAATGTTTAATTTTACTTGGCTTACTAATAGGTTGGGAAGACCTATTAGTTATGTATGCTCAGGAATTTGCATGAGAAAATATGATAAAGCACATCTGCAGTCTGATGAACACATAAATTAATATTTTAGACTTTATTATAAGACTTCCTTCTAGGGGCACCTGGGTGGCTCAGTCGTTAAGCGTCTGCCTTCGGCTCAGGTCATGATCCCAGGGTCCTGGGATCGAGCCCCGCATCAGGCTCCCTGCTCTGCAGGAAGCCTGCTTCTCCCTCTCCCCCTGCTTGTGTTCCCTCTCTCACTGTGTCTCTCTCTGTCAAAAAATAAATAAAAATCTTAGAAAAAAAAAAAAAAGACTTCCTTCTAGGCCTAGCGTCTAGGATAGGCAGGAGGTGTTTTTAAAATAATACGATTTGCACGTTCTGCATGGAGCACTGGGTATTATACACAAACAATGAATCATGGAACACTACATCAAAAACTAATGATGTAATGTATGGTGATTAACATAACAATAAAAAATTTAAAAAAATACGATTTGTTGATGTGTCTTGTGTCAGGTCCAGTAGAAGGTTTTTTTTCTTAAAATACCTAGGAGTTTTTTAAACTTCAAATCTTTTATTTGCCCAACTTACTGTTTGGGGGGTGTATAGTCAATTTGGTTTCTCTGCTTTGTTTCATTTCCTTGCTGAGTTGTGACTTTTTCTTCCCCCATAGCTGTTTCCTTCTGAGCATGAAAGATGATAGTATTGAAGGCATTTATGACACTCTGAAGCAGTGTGCATTGATTTCCAAGTCTGCTGGGGGAATTGGTGTTGCTGTGAGTTGTATTCGAGCTACTGGCAGCTACATTGCTGGGGTAAGCTTCTTTTTTATGACTAAAAAATTGTAGGCTACAGGGATTCAGGTTGAGAGGGCATATGCTGGGGCTTGGGAGACCTGGGTCTCTGATAAGTGCTGGCTAGTCATACATGACTTCGAGTGAGTCATTTCACTACTTCTAGCTTCTGGTTTAGATTAGATGATCTGTAGGAATTTTTTAGCTCAGATTTTGGAATTCAGATTTATCTTAGCAATACTAATAGCAGCTATCATTTATTGATTGCTTACTATATGCTAAGTCTGTTATAAAAGCTTTACCTGAGTTACTCATTTAATCCTTGCTACAACCATAGAAGGTGGGTACCATTACACATAGTAGGAACTTCACTCCTTACAATAACTTTGTGAGTATAGGCAATATCGGCTTCATTTTACAAGTGAGGAAACTGAGGCATAGAAAATTAAATTACTTCCAGAGATCACTTAATATGTGGTAGAGCCAGGGTTCATGCTTTAAACATTGGCACCTTATGATGTAAGTTTAGCCCTTTGCTAGTTCACTATTCATTGGGGGTCAAGATAAGGATGTTGGGTAAGACCTAGATTTAAATTCTATCTCTACTACTTACCAGTAATGCAGCCTAGCGTAAGTTATTTTACATCTCTGAGTTTGTCTCCTCACCTGTAATGTGAAGAAAATACCTAACCCTATCAAATAAAGTTAGAGTCTAGAAGGAAATTATTCCATTATGTAGTGTTTTGGAGCACTTACACATAATAGTAGGGTGAGCTATTGTTCACTTATTTTTCTAGACGTTTAAAGGCTTGCTTTGGAGTTAGAAGGATTATTTTTAAAATTTGATGAGGTATCTTCTAGTTTTAGGAGTCTATATTTTCTTACTTTCATTCTAGGATCCATTTATTGTTGAGAATCTCCATTTATCTTTATTGTCTTTATTTATCCGTTGTATATAATTCTTACTGTTAAGTTGCCTTGAATTCTTTTGGGAAAAAGACACTGTAGTAGTGTTTTTACTCTACCCAAAGTAGATCTATATAATGTCCATTAGAGGGTATGGAATTTGAATTTAGCTACCCTGATTTCAGATTCTTTTGACTTGTAATGTTGTATCTCACTGTAAATTAGAGATGTAACAACAACATTACAGCAATAAGAGAAAAACAACATTTTGTTCATTTTATATTGGGTATTCTGTTTTCAAAGCAAAGGGAGAGATGGAGAGCAGATAAGACTTTATATAGACTGGGAGAGAGTAACTTGTTGAGCCATTTTGTTCTTTTCCTTGCTTAGTCCCACTTTTCTCCTCCAGATGCCTTTATTCTTGGTCTCTCTTTCAGACTAATGGCAATTCCAATGGCCTTGTACCAATGCTGAGAGTATATAACAACACAGCTCGATATGTGGATCAAGGTGGAAACAAGGTATGTTCTGTTACTCAAAAATCCTGGAAATCAGAACTAAAAATCTTTAGGGCGCCTGGGTAGCTCAGTTGGTTAAGCGACTGCCTTCGGCTCAGGTCATGATCCTGGAGTCCCGGGATCGAGTCCCGCATCGGGCTCCCTGCTCAGCAGGGAGTCTGCTTCTCCCTCTGACCCTCCCCCCTCTCATGCTCTCTCTCTATCTCATTCTCTCTCAAATAAATAAATAAAATCTTTAAAAAGAAAAAATCTTTAACCATGTATGCTTCAAATAAGATGATTTACTGTATATATATTTCTAACTACATTCCTAATATACTGTATATATTTCTAACTCCTTTTTTTCACTTTTAAAATCAATTTAATGAGGTATAATTTACTTACTTTAAATGTGTACACACTTTAAGTGTACAGTTTGATGGATTTTGACAAATATATATACTTGTCACTACACCAATCAAGATATAGAACATTTCCCATTACCCCAAAACATTTATGCAGGCACCTTTGATTAATGACCCCATCACCCCCATGCATACAGACTTTTCCCCTGGCTCCACGCAGCCAATGGTCTAGTCAGCTTGCTTTTATTTATTTATTTATTTTTATATTTTTTATTTTTTAAGTAGGCTCCACACCCTGTGTGGGGCTTGAATTCATGACTCTGAGGATCAAGAGTCACATGCTGTACCCACTGAGCCAGCCAGGCTCCCCCTAGGCAGCTTCTTTATGTGACAGCTTATTGGCAAAGAATTTCTAAAGTTGTGACTTAATATTAATACCTAACCTTGAAAAGGGGTTGTAATAGTCTTGTAGCTTTTTCTTTAAAAAACAAAAACAAAACTCTGCCTGTTTCACAGAGGGAGAAGTAAAGTTGAGAGGATTGGATTGTTTACCCAGTGTTAACAGCAAGATAGTTGCAATTTGAGCTTGCCTTGGACAGATAAGTAGGCACACTAATCAACTGTTAGTTTATGGATTTCCCTTGATGAACTTTAAAAACGATCTGTGGAGACCTCGATAAGACATCACTTTTTTGATCTTTAATAAGAGCACAACTTATTGTCAAAGATAAAGTGATTTCCTGTGGGCTTTGTATACCTGTCCTATAAGGTCAAGTGAGTTGTATGGCATCTGAAAGGAAACTCCATCTGCAGTTCATTGTGTCACTTTGGACTAGTGATTTCATCTTGTTCTTATCAATTGCTCTTTTTTACTCCTAGAATTGTAAGGACAATATTACTAATATTTGTAGTACCTTTATTTGTATTATCTCATTTATTTCCTTAATTGTGAAGATCAAAGGTGATATTATAAAATTGCTTTGGAAAATATGAAGTTTTTTTGTTTCATTCTGATTCTGAAAAGAATGATGGTTTACTTGCCTTTAGCGACCTGGGGCATTTGCTATTTACCTGGAGCCTTGGCATTTAGACATTTTTGAGTTTCTGGATTTAAAGAAGAACACAGGAAAGGAAGAACAGCGTGCCAGGGACCTTTTCTTTGCCCTTTGGATTCCAGATCTCTTCATGAAACGAGTGGAGACTAATCAGGTGAGAAGGAGGTACCTGTTGATAAGAACAACTTGATTCATATCAGCTTTCTTTTTTGTCATCTTAAATCATGGTTAGGAAGAGCCCACCTATGTGTTATGCTATGGAAGGCATTTTAAGCAATTTAAGAGATGCCATTCCTGCCCTTTTGGGTTTTTATTCTCTAAAGCAGATTCCATCTGACCTAAATGCTTAAAGGTCATGTATAAACAGGCAGAACTAGATGTTTGAGCCTGAGCCCAAAATGGTTATTTCTACAGCAGATTTCCAAGAGAGTCTATGGAAGCCACCCTATCCCTTGCCATGTTCCTAATGGAGTATGTGCGGTTGGTTATTTCAAGTCTCTTATGGGTTCTTCCCTTTATAGGACTGGTCCTTGTTGTGTCCAAATGAATGTCCTGGTCTGGATGAGGTTTGGGGAGAGGAATTTGAGAAGCTATATGAAAGGTATGGGAAAAATATGAAGTAATAATTTTTAATCATGTGTTTCTTTTATTTGGGGGATTCAAATTTCAAAACGTCATCCTAGCCAGTTTCTAGGAATCTTCAGAAACATCTGGGAGAGAATGTGATTAATAATTTTATTTTGGTCAGATTTGCTACCCAAATCTTCACCAAAATTTGGTTTCTATCTTCTTTCTTTAAAATTTTGTGACTTATAAAGAGGTGCTTTGGTTTTTAATTGATACTTATAAAAATTAAGGTAAAGGGTTATTATTTTGCTTTGTCTCACAGTACATTTGATTTAAAAAGTTATGCTTTATATTGCCCACAGAAATCAAGAACAGCTAGAACACATGTCACTAGTTCATTAAATAATAGCACAGTAGATTTGACTACTTTAGGTGTTATTCCTATTCCTTATGAAGGGTATTGTTGATTTAGTGGGATTTGGGTATATTCTAATGGGTCCAGAGCTGCCTGATTTTCCTTTGTCTCTCTAGCCACAGTAAAATGAATATCCTATTCCTTTTGTTCCCCTTCTGTCTTAGCAAAACATAGTAAACATTTAAGAATTTTCATAATTTTATATTTTAGTGTCTTCAAGTTGTCTGCAATAAAGATTTTCTTAGGGAATATTAAAATAATATTAGCTTTGCCTTTCAGTTATGAGAAACAGGGTCGTGTCCGCAAAGTTGTAAAAGCTCAGCAGCTTTGGTATGCCATCATTGAGTCTCAGACAGAGACAGGTACCCCGTACATGCTCTACAAAGATTCCTGTAATCGGAAGAGCAACCAGCAGAACCTGGGAACGATCAAATGCAGCAACCTGTGCACAGAAATAGTAGAGTATACCAGCAAAGATGAGGTAGGTAGACAAACTTCTGCCCAGAGTCCTGAGAGAAGAATCTTAGGCAGTTAATTTGTGAATCCCTCACTTGATTTCACTTGAGATAGGGGAAGGGAGTTTTCATAGTTTGCTATAAGTAGAAGGGCACTAAAATAGAGATGACAAAGAAAGGAACAGATGTAATCTGTGCCCTTAAATATCTTATAGTCTAAGCCATGTAGGAAAGACTCACTTTTTTTCTTACACACACATTGTTGTAATAATCTTTTCTCGGTGTTCAGTTATGGTGGTTTAGGACAAACACAAGAATGTGTCAGGATGCTCATTCAGTTTAAAGTATGTAAGCAGGTAGAGAGTCCTTTCAGTGAATGGTGAGACAAAATTCTAATGTCAAATCTTTAAGGCGATTCATAGAAGAGGCGAGGCTAGAGATGGGACACAGATTTGATGTAAAAAAAAAAAAAAGTTTATCGAAAAGCTTTCCATTTGGGAAGAACAGCCTGTCAGACAGATCAGAGACAGGAATAGATTTTGTGCAGAGAGTTTCAAATAAGTTTGTTCTGATGGAGCAAATACATTATGGTTTGGTATATGGAGAGATGGCTGTGGCTGGGGGAGGGGAGATAGTAGGTGAAATGTCTCGCATGTCACAGAGTAGAAAGCCCTTGTAGGTTCCTGAAAGGAAAATAGCGTCAAAATGCTAGGATGAGAAGGATAGTTCTTGCTTCTGGTAATAGAGTGTCTTGGTGTGAGAGGAGGTTGGAGGTTAGCTTATGGAGATTATTGCAGTGGTTGGATGACAGGCTGCTTGGATGTTGGATGTAAACTATGGAAATGAGGAAGGAGCAGATCCCATATGCTAGGACCTAACACACATGACAAATGAAAAGTTGGGAAGAAAATGGTAAGTGAATTAAACATACTGCTAAGGTTGTGGTTTAATTCAGCCAGAGTTACTGAGCACCAGCTATGTGCAAGACACTGTACCAAGTGCTCTGGAATGTAAATGATTATAGCTCAGGCCCTGCCCTTTGGAAACATATAATTCACTGTTGGAGAAAATTGGCACGTACTGTACTCAAGTAACTATTGTACAAAATAGATTATGCTACAGAGACTACAATGACCCTTCTTAAAACAAAAATCAGATCATATCTTTCCTCCACTCAACACTCCTCTTTGACTTTCCAACCCATCCAGAGTTTGTTCATTTTTTAAAAATTGAAATACAATTCTCATATCATAAAATTCACCCTTCTAAGTGTACATTTCAGTGTTTTTTAGTATATCCACAAGGTTGTGTAACTGTCACCAGTATCTAAGTCTAGAACACTTTTCATCAACCCAGAAAGAACCCTTGTACCCATTAGCAGTCACTCGCTATTACCCTCTTCCCCCAGCCCCTGGCAACTACTAATCTATTTTCTGCCTCTGGATTTGCCTCTTGTGAACATTTTCTCTAAACAGAATCTCTTGTGTCAGGTCTCTTGTGTCAGGTTCTTTCACTTAACATGTTTTCAAGGCTTATCTGTGTTGTAGTATGTATCAGTACTTCATTCATTTCCATCCAGAATTCTTACAGTGCCCTGTGGGTTCATGCACAACTGAGTATGCCCATCTCATCTCCTGTTACTTTCCCCCTTGCTCACTGTGCTCCAGCCCTACTAATTTCCAAGTATATCAAGCACATTCCCCCTTCAGGATTTTTGCCTTTTACTTTGAATGTTAAAATGCTCTCCTCCACCAGATAGCCACGTGGCTTGCGGTCTACCCTTTTCAGTTCTTTGTTCGTATGTCTCATTCTCAGTGAGATCTTCCTTGACAACTCTATTTAAAAATGGCACTCCTTCTGTCCTTATTCCTAGAAACCTTTTGTCTTTTCCTGCCTTATTTTTCTCCCTAGCATTTATCAGACTTATGCAATCTGAGCTATGCTTTAAAACTGGGTACTTAGGCAATGTGTAGAATTGAGTTAGATATGAAGGGCATGAGGGAGTCTAGGTGAGAGGAGTTGAGATTTTGGGTTAAGATAGTCCAAAATGGAAAAGGAAGTGTATTCATTCAGCATTAGTAAGCATTTATTATGTACCAGATGTGGTACTAGTACTAAAAATATAAGGTTAAATAAGATATGTTTCTTTCCTGAAAAAGCTTACCACCTAGTGTAGTGTAGTGGAAAATCACCTGAAGAGCTTTTGCAAAATTCACAAATTTGATACCCTATTGTTAGGAACTTATCAGAATCTCAGTAAGAGTAAGGTGGGAATGTGTAATTTGGAAGAGCTTTCTGCAGTGATGGAAATGTATCTGGTGGCTGTTGAGCACATGAAATATGACTAGTGCCACTGAGAAACTGAATTTTTAATTTTACTTAAATAGCTACATGTGGCTAGTGGCTACTGTACTGGACAGCACACATCTACTGACTGAGACAGATACACATACGAAATTAGAGCACGATGGGAGGTCTGTCTGGTAGTAGAGCCATGGACTATGGAACACAGATTCTCTGTCTTACCTGTTTCACTGGTGCATGTTACAGCTCACACGTGGATAGGTATTGGGATTTAGAAATGAACGGTGAAGAGGGAGAAGATAAAGATACAAATTTTATAGTGTTAGAGGCTTACATGGTGTCGTCATTGACACAGGGGGAAGAAATAAAAATTGTGTGATTCTTGACTCTTTTTCTTTGCATTCCAGGTTGCAGTCTGTAACTTGGCTTCCCTGGCCCTGAATATGTATGTCACATCAGAACACACATATGACTTTAAGAAGCTGGCTGAAGTCACCAAAGTCATTGTCCGAAACTTGAATAAAATTATTGATATTAACTACTACCCTGTCCCAGAGGTATGAATAGAGGTCTCTGCTTATTGGTAATTCTTGAAATCCAAGTTGGAGGGAGCATATCATGATCTGCCAGTCATTTAAACGGCTGTCATTGGAATGGTGTGAGAAAACAGAGATAAAAAAAAGAGCATGTATCATTTGGTGCAGAGTGTTGCCTTTTCTGTTCAGTAATGTCTCCTTCTTCTCTAAATCTGTTGGCACAAAGGCATGCTTATCAAATAAACTCCATCGCCCCATTGGAATCGGGGTACAAGGTCTGGCAGATGCTTTTATTCTGATGAGGTATCCTTTTGAGAGTCCAGAAGCCCAGCTACTGAATAAGCAGATCTTTGAAACCATTTATTATGGAGCCTTGGAAGCCAGCTGTGACCTGGCCAAGGAGCATGGCCCATATGAAACCTATGAGGGCTCTCCAGTCAGCAGAGGAGTAAGTATATGGATGAAATTTCTTTTTGCCTCTAAGTTCTTACAGTAGGCTGAATGGTAGCCTACAAAAAGATGTGTTCACATCCTAATCCCTGGACCTATGAGTGTTAACTTTTTGGATTTCAAAAGGGTCTTTGCAGATGTAATTAAGGATTTTGAAATGAGCATTTCAAATAAGGATTTTGAAATTATCCTGGATTACCCAGGTGGGCCCTAAATCCAGTGACAATAGTTCTTACAAGAGACAGAGAAGAGGAGGAGGCAGAAGTCAGAGTAATGCATCCACAACCCAAGAATGCTGATAGCCACTAGAAGCTGGAAGAGGCAAAGAACAGAATCTCCTCCAGAGCCTTTGAAGGGAGCAGAGTCCTCCCAACATGTTCATTTTGGGCTTCTGGCTTCCAGAACTACGAGAATAAAATTTTTTTTTTAAATATGGAACGCTTCATGAATTTCCGTGTCATCCTTGCACGGGGGCCAGGCTAATCTTCTCTGTATCATTTCAATTTTAGTATATGTGCTGCCGAAGTGAGCACAGATTTTTATTTTAAGCCACCAAATTTGTGGTAATTTGTTATACCAGCCATAGGAAACTATACTCTGTTTTAATGTGTTTTTTTTTTAAGATTTTATTTTATTTTTTAGATTTTTTATTTATTTGAGAGAGAGAGAGAGAGAACAAGCTGGGGGGAGGGGCAGAGGGAGCAGGAGAAGCAGACTCCTCGCTGAGCAGGGAGCCCCACGTGGCGCTTGATCCCAGGACCCCAGGATCACAACCTGAGCTGAAGGCAGACAGTTAACCAGCTGAGCCCCAGGCACCCCAAGATTTTATTTTTGAGCAATCTCTACACCCAACAAAGGATTTGAATTTATAACCTTAAGATCAAGAGTCTCATGTTCCACTGACTGAGCCAGCCAGATGCCCCTTTATTTTAATGTTTTGTATGGAACTAGTCATTGGTAAAAGCGACTTAAGAAGAATTCTATCTGTATTAGTTTTCTTTTGCTAGATTTAGTAGATAAAAACAACATACATTATCTCCATTTCCTTGAGTCAGGGGTCCAGGCTTGCCTCAGCTACATTGTTTTCTTTGGGTCTCACAAGGTTATAGTCAGGGTGTGTTTTTGTTTTTTTTTTAAGATTTTGTTTATTTATTTGAGAGAGAGAGACACAGCGAGAGAGGGAACACAAGCAGGGGGAGTGGGAGAGGGAGAAGCAGGCTTCCCGCGGAGCAGGGAGCCCGATGTGGGGCTCGATCCCAGGACCCCGGGATCATGACCTGAGCCGAAGGCAGACGCTTAACGACTGACCCACCCAGGTGCCCCAGTCAGGGTGTTGATAGAGGCTGCGGTCTCCTCTGAGGCTCAGAGTCCTCTTCCAAGCTCACCTGGTTTTTGGCGGAATTCATTTGTTTGTACCTGTAGAACTCATGACATTGTACTTCTTCAAAGCCAGTAGGAGGGAGAGTCATTTCAAGAAGGCCCCAGTCCAGTTGCTCTTTTGAGGGTTTTCATCTGATAAGTCAGGTACACTCAGGATATCCTCTCTTTTGTTTAACTCAAAGTTAACTGATTTGTAACCTTAATTACATCTGCAGAAACTTTTCATCTTTGCCATAATTATGTAAGTAACATCCATCATATTCCCAGGTCTTGTCCACACTCAGGAGGAGGACATTATACATGGCCTGTGCACCAGGGGGTGAGAACCTGGGAACTGTCTTAGAATTCTGCTTTCTACACTGCCTTTATTATTGGTAGTATGAGTCTCTTCTGTATAAAATAAAATGTTATGTTATTTTTAGTCCTGATGTTCCTGCTGATATTTAGGAAATCTGATATCCAGTGGTTTGAAAATAGGTGTTTAATAGCTAAGTAAATAGATCAAGGCAATTAAGAAAGATGAAATTGGAGTAACATTTTTACTGTACAAAAAGAGAATGCATCTCAGCCACATACTTATGAATGTTAGGATTTCCTGGTTTGTAGATATGATACGAATCCTCTGAGGGCTCACATCAGGGACATGGGGAAGAGATAAGCCAGGTTTCTTAGCCTGCTTTTGATCAATATGACTGCATGAAAGTTTGTCCAAGGAAATCTCTGGACCTTGGATTCCTCACACAGTTCTACTAGAAGACATTTGTTGGGTTGTGGGGAATGGCAGTTAGTCATTTGGTTTTTGTCATTGTTTTAAATTGTTATAGAGTGATTTGTCATAAGTTTGCATTGTTTATTCCCTAGATCCTTCAGTATGATATGTGGAATGTTACTCCCACAGACCTGTGGGACTGGAAACTTCTCAAGGAGAAGATTGCGAAGTAAGCAAAGAGATGTAAGGTAGTTTTGAAGTAAGGAGGGTTTAGGTTCTCATTCTGGCTTTCAGAAGTTAGGTGTGTTATTTTAACTTCTGAAACTCATTTTTTCTCTTTTAAGTGGGGCTAAAATGACCTATCTACAAAACTATTTTTGTAAAAATACTTTGTAAGATAATATATGAATAGTAACCTACAAATTGCTTGGTGCAATGAAAGCATTTTAATAAATGGTAGGTATTATTAGTTGATCTTATTTTAGGGGCTTAACTACCTGGATTAAGCAATTCTTTTTCTCATTAAACTTCATATTTCCAAGTGTGCTTGCTTTTTAAAAGTTTTTCACTTTTATTTATTGCTTAACTCCCTTGGGCACCTAAATGGCTTTTGCTGAATTGGTTGTCATAGGAGTAAGCTAGGAATTTAGAAGAGCTTTTGGAGGGTAATACGTTAAACTGTCAAAGAAAAATGTAAAACTTGAGGTTTTTAAGGCCTTTCAAGCTAATAAACATAAAAGATTTAAGGGCGGGTAGCATGTTTTGCTTAATGAATAATAAAACAAATTGTTTTCACTTTCTTCATGAGCCTGTCATCTCTGGATTAATGCATATGCAGAGTGTTTAATGTTTACAGAAGGAAGCAGTAACTTTAAAATACTCTTTAAAAAATATCTATTTGCCTTAAAATTGTTTTATTACTTAATAATACATGTTAGAAAATTTTGGAAAACATATGTGTGAAAGGGAGTAAAATGAAATTATCCCAATACCACCTCCTAAAAATCTGTTTGGGTACATTTATATGCAAATTCAACTTTTACAAAAATGGACATGTATTTTATTTTTTGTTTTTTTCTTCCTCAAAATACCATGGATATTTTTCTATACACAACTTTTTAAAATTTCAAAATTAATACATGAATAGCAAAGTTCAAATACAGAAACAAAATGGAAGGTGAAAGCCCTTCTTTATACCTCTTCTTCCAACCACTTGTTCCACAAAACAAATACAAACCAACTTATTCCTTTTACCAGAGATAACCATTGTTAATGGTGTGTATTATTCTAGACCTTTTTCAGTACATTTGCAGATGCACACAGTTTTGTTATAAAAATATGATCAAACTTGACATATTCTAAGATTTATTTTGGACATCTTTCTCTTTTTTTTTTGTTTTTAAAGATTTTATTTATTTATTTGAGAGAGAATGAGAGAGAGCAAGCACATGAGAGGGGGGAGGGTCAGAGGGAGAAGCAGACCCCCTGCTGAGCAAGGAGCCCGATATGGGACTCAATCCCGGGACTCCAGGGTCATGACCTGAGCCGAAGGCAGTCGCTTAACCAACTGAGCCACCCAGGCGCCCTGGACATCTTTCTCTTAGTACATGCAGACCTACCTAATGTTTTTAATGATTACAGACAATTCCATAGTTTGGTGTGTCTTTTATATATATATATATATTATATATATATGACTTTTCAAAATGTTTTCCTATCTTTGGACAGGAAATCACTGTCCACTTTGCTGAGGAAGTAAGACATGAAGTTGATTGGTGGTTTTCTTGATACCTCAAAACTAGAGAGTGACAAAGTGAGATTAAGATCCTGGTTGTACAGATTCCATTAGGATATGAAGCTTTAAGCTAAGTACTGTATAAATCCAGAGGTATACAATATAGGAAAGACCAAACTCTTGGTGTTTGAGAAACTTAAGACTTACTAAGTAAGGTGAGACATGTAGCACAAGTAAAGTATACATAAAGGTACAGGTCATAGAAAATGTTTGCAGAAGAAATACTTATATTTGGCTTTTGTATTTAATATTTTCTGCCTGGTCGGGAAAAATGTTCTAGAGTGGTCATCTCTTAGGCTGAGCTTTGAAGGATGAGCTAAGGGCAGTTTGAAGATTTCTCAGTGTTCAGATAGTATATTCTTCCTTAAAGCACTCTCTTTGGCAGTGAATAGAGTCAAAAGATGTTAAGCTTCCTCTAGGAACTTAATGATTGAAGAGGTGATAGAGGAAGTCAGGAATATACTTTGAGCATAATTTTTCCCTATGGAGAATTTTGGTGATAGATGTCAGATTCTGACCACTTTCACATCATTATGTTTCCTGAAAGGGCTTAGCACAGTAATCATAGAGCACATAGAAAAGAATGTGGGTTGAATGAATGTACCCTGATACAGGTGGGGACTCTTCAACAGCCATTCTGTTATTTCCTTGGGCAAGCTAGTGTGTCACGTGCTAATAAGTCATGGCATGATAAGAATCGCCAGCAGTAAAATTGTGCTAATTTTGTTTAGGAGTCAGGCATTTAGGAGAGGGGCAAGCTATACCATTCATACTGTGAGTTGCATCTCTATAGGGGTTAAATTCAAAAGTCATTATGTGAGTCTAATGCATGTATGACGTCACTCATAGCATCTGCATTTACTGCAGTGACTTGAAGTAGCTGCCTTCCTGGCAGATTGTAGTTTTTAGTACCAGCACCTAATAATCTCCTTTTCTTTAGGTATGGTATAAGAAACAGTTTACTTATTGCCCCGATGCCTACTGCTTCAACTGCTCAGATTCTGGGAAATAATGAGTCCATTGAACCTTATACCAGCAACATCTATACTCGCAGAGTCTTGTCAGGAGAATTTCAGGTGAGAAGATCACAACTAGACCTACAGGAGATCTTGCAAAAGCCTGTTGTTGGGAGTAACTGCCAACTCATATTTAGTATGTCCCTTTTGCTTAGTATGGGGGCAAAGCTTTGATAAAGTGAGTCCACTTTATCTCCAATATTATTCTAAGTTATTTAATAATAGACATTTAACAAATATCTGTTTTTTTTTTTTTTTTTTAAGATTTTATTTATTTATTTGACAGAGAGAGAGATAGCGAGAGCAGGAACACAAGCAGGGGGAATGGGAGAGGGAGAGCCCACCTCCCGCCGAGCAGGGAGCCCGATGCGGGACCCGATCCCAGGATCCTGGGATCATGACCTGAGCCGAAGGCAGACGCCCAACGACTGAGCCACCCAGGCGCCCCTAACAAATATCTGTTAAAAGAATGAATGATTGAGGGGCGCCTGGATGGCTCAGTCGTTAAGCGTCTGCCTTCGGCTCGGGTCATGATCTCAGGGTCCTGGGATCGAGCCCCACATCGGGCTCCCTGCTCCGTGGGAAGCCATCTTCTCCCTCTCCCACTCCCCCTGCTTGTGTTCCCTCTCTGTGTGCCTTCTCTCTGTCAAGTAAATAAATAAAATCTTAAAAAAAAAAAAAAATGAATGAATGATTGAGGGTCAGGTACGAAAGTAGCTTGTTGATATTAGAGTTCACAAGATATTTAACCATTCTATAATCATAATGATGTATACTATGACCTCAGATGCTTAAGTTGATGATACTCAAGATGTATACAGTGAAACTCAAGATGTATATAGAAGCAAGAAGTATATGGAACCATGACAATAGTTCTCAATCTGGTTTACAAATTAGAATTTCTGGTGGGTAGCACCAGTGTTTTTTTAAAGTTCCCAGGTAATTCTAATGTGCAGCTAGGGTTGAGAACCACTAATTTTTTTTAAAATTTTTTTTTAAGGTTTTATTTATTTGACAGAGAGAAAGACAGCCAGAGAGGGAACACAAGCAGGGGGAGTGGGAGAGGGAGAAGCAGGCTTCCCGTGGAGCAGGGAGCCTGATGCAGGGCTTGATCCCAGGACTCTGGGATCATGACCTGAGCCGAAGGCAGACGCTTAACGACTGAGCCACCCAGGCGCCCCGAGAACCACTGATTTAAAAGATTTTATTTGTGAATTTCCAGATTACCTGAAATAAATTTCTGT
Organism: Mirounga angustirostris; assembly: GCF_029215605.1. NCBI lineage: Eukaryota > Metazoa > Chordata > Mammalia > Carnivora > Phocidae > Mirounga > Mirounga angustirostris. Next base: position 57,652,357 of record NW_026991721.1, read on the forward strand.
AAGGTTTGGAGTAGATATATTTCTAATTTTTCTTCTTAAGTATTTATTGTATCCTTACTTAGGGGGGAAAAAAAGAAGTAATCCACATAGATTTACCCATCTTAGGCAATGCTAGTTCTTTTTATTTTTGTAAATATCCTGTTTCTTGAATCACAGATCAAGAATTTAAAGGAATATAACTTTTGTTTGGTAGGATGGGCCTCTCAGTCTTATAAAATATAGAATTTACCAACTAATTTAATGTTAAATACTTCTTCAGTGATCTTATTTATTTTAAGCTCCAGGCCTGTGATCCTTTTTAGGCTCTGTCATTCTTACTTATTCCTTGACATCTTTTTTGCTTTTCTATTCAGATTGTAAATCCTCACTTACTGAAGGATCTTACTGAGCGGGGCTTGTGGAATGAAGAGATGAAAAATCAGATTATTGCATGCAATGGTTCTATCCAGGTACAGAATGAAAAATCAAGTGTGCTCTTTAGAAGCTAAGTTGGACATTGGTACCTTCTCACTTACCCCATGCAGTGGAGAGAAAGGTTATTCACTGTGGTCATATGGGCTTATGTTAACCTCTGCATTGTTGTGCTAGTATTATATACATTTTCACATAGCTAGGCTTTACCCTCTTGTTTGTGCAATAATATGAAGCAGTAGTTTCTGACTTTTCTGTACATTAGAACCAGTTGGGGAGCTTTTAAAATTGTGAAGCTTAGGTTGTACCCCATAACAGTTAAATTAGAATGTCTGGACGATGGACTCTGAAAAACAGACAGGGTTCTAGAGGGGAGGGGGGTGGGAGGATGGGTTAGCCTGGTGGTGGGTATTTAGGAGGGCACATTCTGCATGGAGCACTGGGTGTTGTGCACAAACAATGAATCATGGAACACTTCATCTAAAACTAATGTTGTAATGTAAGGGGATTAACATAAGAATAAAAAAATTAAAAAAAAAATTAGAATGTCTGGAAATGGGAGCCAGGCATTAGTATTTTTTTAAATACTCCCTAGGTATTTAAAATTCCAAAATGCATTAAAGTTTGGGGACCACTGATATAAAGTGTGAAATTAGAGTCAAACTTATTTAAAAAATGTGGTGGAGACTGAGGACTCAAAAGTCAAAAAAACAGAGCGACAGATAGTGTTTAACAATAAAATATTTGCAGCCAAGAATCAAGAAGTGTTTATTTTTGTAGGTGGAGGCCTCTGTCTAAACATTTGTCTCCCTGCCAACACAGATAAGGATTTCTGTAACATTTCTATATTTGCTGGCAGAAATGGTAGCATTAGCTAGTTTGTATGTTTTGATGCAAATTAACCCTAGACCTAAGAAAACATTATTTCTATTGACTCCAAAAGGGGTTTGTTTCATTGCTTCCCTTGATTGTCTGTCTATGAGTTGTGTATTACTTGTGTATTCTGTAAAATTCAAGGGTCATTTTTTGCTGCTTAATAAATTATTATAAGTACCTTTAGAACAATGAATATTTTGGCTATAATCCAAATAAAAATGGATCTTAAAATCATTACCACTAGCCAGATATTTTGTTAATTAAATGGAGTTTCGTTGAACATTCTAAACCAGAGGTGAGCGTCTTAGGAAACTTGATAGGGATCATATTGTATGATGCTGATACGGTCAGACCTGGCAGGAAGTAGAACTAAGGCCAGACCCTTGTGTCATTAATTACGTTAATTGTCCTGATTTCTTCAGCCAGACTGCAATAAACATTTGTTTTTTCTTCTTCAGAGCATACCAGAAATTCCTGATGACCTGAAGCAACTTTATAAGACTGTGTGGGAAATTTCACAGAAAACCGTTCTTAAGATGGCAGCTGAAAGAGGTGCTTTCATTGATCAAAGCCAATCTTTGAACATCCACATTGCTGAGCCTAACTATGGCAAACTCACCAGTATGCATTTCTACGGCTGGAAGCAGGTTGGTGGAGGAAATCAAGGAAGTTGGGATATTTTGGAATTAGAACAGTTTTATATTCTAGCTACCTATTAAATATTGCCACCTAGCAGTTCTTTCACTTCAATATGTTAAAACCAAATCATGGTTTTTGTACCAGATCAAGCTCTCACTTCGGATTTTCTTGTTTCTTTTAGGATTATTTCATTCTTAGGTATGAAACCTTGGAGTTACCTACAACTCTCCCCTTATTCTCCATACAAACACTCACCAAGTTGTGGTGGTTGTTCCTTTGTACTGTTTCTTGAATATCTTTCTTCCTGTTCCACTGCCATTATTCTTAAACTTCTTAACTGATCTCCCTGCTTCTAGTATCTGCTCTAGGCTGTCTTGTGCACTGCTGCTGTTTCTAGAATGAAACTTCTACATGCGTCAACCCACTATTCAAAAACATCCTTTGTTTCCCCACTTTAACGATATACAGTATAAAAGCCAGTTACTTAGCTTCTCATTGCCAACTGTAAAGTCCTGTGATTCTGGATTCTATCCTTATTACCTGGCAATCTTCTGGGTATTTATATAGATTTACAATTTTTTTTTTTTTTTTTTTTAAGAGGCATTTATTGACCACATACTGTGTGCCAAGACTGGGGATACTGAATAGAAGATGATCCTTATACTTGAAGTAGTCACCATCTGTTCTTTACAGAGACACAATCTAGCTCTATAAATAGTTATAAGACAGACATGTTTTAGGCAAACTTGTAAGTTATACACATCAAAACAAGAAAAGACTAAAGAACAAAAATATTTGACATTTCCAAAGAGGTAAGCTTTTTTAGTGGCAAAAGGAACACAGTATACTGTCTGACTCTACCTCTTTAAGCATTTTTGAAAAGGCTTCCTAGAGCAGTTGGAGTTTCAGGTATAGAAAACAGTCTGACTTGGTTTATGGAAATGTATTTTAAACATTGGTCTCGAATGCCTAGTATTCTTACAATTTCTAGTAGTTGTATTTGCTTCCTTTGTAGGGTTTGAAGACTGGGATGTATTACTTAAGGACACGACCAGCAGCAAATCCAATCCAGTTCACTCTAAATAAAGAGAAGCTGAAAGATAAGGAGAAGGCAACAAAAGAAGAAGAGAAGGAGAGGAACACAGCAGCCATGGTGTGCTCTCTGGAGAATAGAGAGGAATGTCTGATGTGTGGGTCCTGAGGAAAGGCTTAGAAGAGACCAGCACTTCCTCACAGCCAAACTACTTCTTGAGCATAGATAGGTGTAGTAGGTTTGCTTGAAGTGCTAAGGCTTTGCTGGACCTTAATGCAGCAAAAAGATCAGTCAATTTAAAGTACTGTTTCTATATAGTGTGAAAGTATTAATTTTTTAAATTGATATCTTGGGAATCAAAGTAGAAGTTTTAGGAGTGCAAAAGAAGTCACCTTGCAAATAGGGAGTGATTGAATAGGGTTTCATTGCCCACCTGGCACCCTTTTCTGGTGACCTCAGTTTTCATAAGGAAACTTCATTTTGCTGCTTTGACTGGTGGGGGTCCATAGAAACAAAACTGAGTCAACCTGTGAGAAGTGCTGACAGGACCTTTATCTGGATAAGGTCCTATAGGTCATTCTGAAATAAATGTTTCTAAGTGACTGTGTGAGACCAAATTTGTCATTTATTTTCATACAGAGGTTAAATTTGAAAAAAACATTTTCTGAACTTTGAGAGTTCAGGGAAGAAATTTTAAGAAAAATTACCTAGATGCTGTGCAGAATTCTGATTTTAACATATGCCTATTTCCTCTTTTTATTGTGGTAAAATATACATAACATAAATATTACCATTTTACCCACTTTAAAGCATATAATTTAGTGGCATGAAGTACATATACAATATACAACCATCACCACTACCTATTTCCAGACATTTTTTATCATCCCACACAGAAACTCTAAAACAATAACTCCTCATTCCCTTCTCTCAATCCCTGGTAATCTCTGTTCTACTTTCTGTCTTTGAAGTTATTTATTCTAGGTACCTCATATAAATGGAATACTACAATATGTGACCTTTTGTGTCTGGCTTACTTCACTTAACGTGTTTTCAAGGTTCATCCATGTAGCATATAGCAGAATTTAATTCCTCTTAAAAGCTGAGTAACATTCCATTGTAGTATATATCACATTTTGTCTATCCATTCATATGTTAACAGACATTGGGGTTATTCTCACCTGTTGGCTATTGTGAATAATGCTGCTGTGAACATTGATGCACAAGTATCTGTTTGAATTACTGTTTTCCGTTTTGGGGAGTGTATACCTAGAAGTGGAATTGTGGGAATATATCATAATTCTTTGTTTAACTTTTTGAGGAACTGCCAAACTTTTTTTTTTTTTAAGATTTTATTTATTTATTCATGAGAGACAGAGAGAGAGAGGCAGAGGGAGAAGCAGGCTCCCGAGGAGCAGAGAGCCCGATGCGGGACTCGATCCCAGGACCCTGGGATCATGACCTGAGCTGAAGGCAGACGCTTAACCATCTGAGCCACCCAGGCGCCCAAGAAGTAGTTCTTTTTTTTTTTTTTTTTTTTTTTTTTAAGATTTTATTTATTTATTTGAGACAGAGAGAATGAGAGACAGAGAGCATGAGAGGGAGGAGGGTCAGAGGGAGAAGCAGACTCCCCGCCGAGCAGGGAGCCCGATGCAGGACTCGATCCCGGGACCCTGGGATCATGACCTGAGCCGAAGGCAGTCGCTCAACCATCTGAGCCACCCAGGCGCCCACTGCCAAACTTTTTTATTGGAGTTGCACCATTTTACATTCCTACCAGTAGTGCACGAGAGTTCCAGTTACTCCACATCCTTGCCAACAATTGCTAGTTTTTTGTATTTTTGATAATAGCCATCCTCTTGGCTTTTGACAGTTTGATTTTAATGTATCTTGGTGTGGATCTCTGAGTTTATCCTCCTTGATGTTTGTTGAGCTGCTTGGATCAGTAGATTGACATCTTTCATTAAATTTGGGAAGTTTTCAGCCATTATTTCTTCAGATAATCTTTTTGCCCATTTCTTTCTTTTCCTTCTGGGACTCCATAATGCATCTTTTGGTCCACTGCTTGTGTCCCACAGGTCCCTTAGAGTTCATTCACTTTTCTTAATTCTTTTTTTGTTCCTTAGACTCAATAATTTCAGCTGTGCTATCATCATGGTCATTGGTTTTTCTTCACGCTCACATCTGTTGAGCCCCTTTAATGAATTTTTTATCTCAGTTATTCTTTCCAGCTCTAAAATTTGTTTCCCTTGACCAATCTCTATGTCTTTGTTGATATTCTGATTTTAATACATTGCTTTTCTGATTTCCTTTACTTATTTGTCCATGTTTTCCTTTAGCTCTTTAAGCATATTTAAGACAGTTGTTTTAATATCTTTGTATAGTAAGTCTGATGGCTGGGCTTCCTCAGGGATGTTTTCTATCAATTTTTCTTCTTCCTTTGAATGAGCTATGTTTCCCTGTTTCTTTGTAATGCCTGTGATTTTTTGGTTATTGTTGAAATATTCTGTTTGAGACTTTTCCAAACTGCTTTTGCAGAGACTATTCCCTAGTGCATATGATCACTGAAGTCTCTGTACCTTTAGTGCATATTCAGTTTATGTTTTGACAGATTTCCTTGAGTTCAGGAGCTCTCTGTTGGTGCAGATTGGCTCTGTGCTAGGGCACTTTTTCCACATGTGACTAGGCTTGCTCTGAGCCTAGGCATCTGTGATGGTTAATTTTATGTGCCAGCTGGCTAGGCCATGGTACACAGGTATTTTGTCAAACACTAGCCTAGGTACTGCTGTGAAGATATTTTTTTTAGATGAAATTAACATTTAAGTCTGTAGACTTTGAGTAAATCAGATTACCCTCCATAATGTGAGTTTCCTCATCCAATCAAATTGAAGGCCTTAAGAAAAATTGAGGTCCCCTAAGAAAAGAAGGACTTCTGCCTTCAGACTGCCTTTGGACTTGAGCTACAATATCACTTCTTCTCTGGGTCTCCAGCATGCTAGCCTGCTCTGCCAACTTCAGATTTGCTAGTTCCACAATTATGTGAGACAGTTACTTAAAATCTCTCTCTCCCTCTCGCCTTCCTTCTCCCTCTGCCACCTAACCTCCTTTACCAACCCCTCCCCCCATTCTCTCATTGGTTTTGTTTCTCTAGAGAATAAGAACCCTGACCGATACAGATTTTGGTACCAAAAGTGGTTCTAGAGGAATAGAATCTTCAGGAAGAGTCTTCTGAATTGGTTCTGGAGTTTATGGAATTGGTTCTGTAATCTGATTAGATTTAAAGGCACTAATGACTATTTCCAGTAGTAAAGGGAGTACTGATAGTTTATGGTGTGATGTGGTAATAGAGACACTCAAAATACCATCACTGGGTACTCCTACTAATCAAACACTTTAAGAGGCAAGGTTCTGGGTGATCATGTATATGTTCTGCCTCAGGGGTATATCAGCTTTCTAGCCCTATGTCATAATTTAGTTCATCTTGATCACCTTTTCTACAATATATGACACTGTTCCAGTACATTGATGACCTGCTGATTGGACCTAAAAATTAGCAACTACTCTAGACTTATTGCTAGAACGTTTGTGTGTCAGAGGGTGGGAAATGTGACAAAAATTCAGAGGCCTTCTATCTCTGAAATTTCAAGGGCTCCAATGGTATGAGACATGTTGAGATGTTCCCTCTATGGTGAAAGATAAATTGTTGCATCTGGCTCCTCTTACAACCAAGGGACAGGCACAATGCCTAGTGAGCCTCTGGATTTCGGAGGCAGCATGGCAACATATTCCTCATTTGGATGTGCTACTCTGGCCTCTTTATCAAATGACCTGAAAAGCTACTAGTTTTGAGTGGGGCTTGGAACAAGAGAAGGCTCTGCAACAGGCCTCGGCTGCCACACGAGCTGCCCTGCCCCCTGGGCCATATGATCCAGCAGGTCTACGGTGTTGAGGTGGCAGATAAGGATGCTGTTTGGAGCCTCTAGGAGGCTCTTAGGAGTTCGGAGCAAAGCCCTGCCATCCTCTGTTGATAACTACTCACTTTTTGAGAAACATCTTTTGGCTTGCTACTCAGCCTTAGTAGAGACCGAATGCTTCACCATGGACCACTAAGCAACCTGAGCTGCTCATCATGAACTGCGTGCTGTTTGACCCACCAAGACATAAAGTTGGTCATGCACAGCAGCATTCCATCATCAAATGGTATACACATTGAAGTGGTATATACAAGATTTGGCTCAAGAGGCCCTGGAAGTACACGTAAGTTACTGAAGTGGCACAAATGCCCATGGTCCTCACTCCCATTACACCTCTACCAGCCTGCACCTGTGGCCTCATGGGAGTTCCCTAGGATCAGTAAACAGAAGGAGAGAAAACTCGGGCCTGGTTTACACATGGCTCCGCACAGTATGCAGGCACCATAGCCCCTTTTAGGGAAATCCCTGAAGGACATTCTATTCCATTGACAGTTGTGGAAGTCTTTTAAGTAGGGAGTAACTTTTAGGTAGCTCACACAGGCTGCCATGAGAAGAGTGGCCTAACCTGTGGGTTTGGGTCAGACTCAAGTACCCTATCTGTCTAGTCAGGTCTTTGGCTCAGACTGGGCCCCAGGAAAAGACCTGGTCTGGGTATCTATCAGACTAAGTGGCCCTGGGCAGGACCTGACCTGTTTGTGTGGGCTAGTTGGATACTTGGGGTAGGCCTGACCTGTGTGCTTGTGTCAGATTGGGGGTATCAGGCCTGGGGCCTGTGTTTGGGACTGACTGGACTCTAGAACCCAACCAGTGTGCTTGGGTTAGACTGGAAACCAAAAGGCTGGCCTGTATATTTGGTCAGACTGGGCTTAGGCTGTATTTGGGAGAGGCTGGGTCCCAGGGAAGGGCCTGGACTATTTATTTGTTCCAGACTGAATGTTCAGAGCAGGTCGTGGTCTGCCTGACTTGCTCTGTACAACTTCCAGTGGGATTCTATACATCCAGATATTAATTGGGGCTTTCTCAGGGGGAAGAGGACAAAGAAACTAAACAGAAAGATAAATATGTAATGAGGTGCCTGGGTGGCTTGGTTAAACGTCTGACTCTTGATTTCAGCTCAGGTCATGATCTCAGGGTCATGAGATCCAGCCCTGTGTCGGGCTCTGTGCTTAGCATGAAGTTTGCTTGAGATTCTCTCCCTCTCCCTCTGCCCATCCCTCCCTGCCCTCTCTCCCTCTCAAATAAAATAAAATCTTTTTAAAAAATAAAAAAAAGGAGGGGGGCACCTGGGTGGTTCAGTAGACTTGTTGAGCATCTGCCTTCGGCTCAGGTCATGATCTCAGGGTCCTGGGATCAAGCCCTGCCTTGGGCTCCCTGCTCAGCTGAGAGGTCTGCTTCTCCCTCTCCCTCTGCCCCCACTCGTGCTCTCTCTCTCAAATAGTAAATAAAATCATAAAAAAATAAATAGGTAAAAGCAGTTTTATTATTGAATGGAAATAGAAAAAGCATTCTGAGAATTTAAAAAGCAATTGTTGGCCAACAAGGGACCTGCTGATTTGAGCCCATAATCTCCTCATGATTTCAGCCTGTCCCTCAGTAAAGCCTGCTTCTTTCTTTTTTTTTTTTTTAAGATTTTATTTATTTATTTGAGAGAGAGAGAGAATGAGAGACAGAGAGCATGAGAGGGAGGAGGGTCAGAGGGAGAAGCAGACTCCCTGCCGAGCAGGGAGCCCGATGCGGGACTCGATCCTGTGAGTCCAGGATCATGACCTGAGCCGAAGGCAGTCGCTTAACCAACTGAGCCACCCAGGCGCCCCTAGCCTGCTTATTTCTTATTCCCAGGGGTCACAGCCTCAACTTCCCAAGTTAATAAAGTCCTCTCACCCTGGCAATTTTCCCTCCACTATCATACCTTGCATTCTCTCCAACCTCCTGGGCTGCTTTCTTGCTATAGAGCATCTTTTCCACATATTGCCGGATCTCCCTGGTCCTCACCCCATAAATGACAGGATTCAAGGCTCCTGGGAGCAGCAAGTAGATGGCACTGAGTAGGTTCTGGACATCCTGAGACACAGTCTTGGCTACTCGGAAGACAATGGAGGTGGAGAGACCAGAGAGGTAGATAGTGAGGATGACCAGTAAGTGGGAGCCACATGTATGCAAGGCCTTGGCTCGGGCTCCCCCAGAAGAGATCCGGAAGGCAGCATAAATGATGCGGGTGTAGGAGGCCCCTAGTAGGGGTCAAAGGTCACAGTGACCAACCGCATGGCCAGTCCCAACTTATTGTTGAAAGTCAAGTCTCCACAAGCTATGCTCAGCAGTGCAGTTCACACTCACAGGTCAAGTGTGGAATCACCATTGTCCGGCAGAATTGAGCTTCTGAAGTTAGCACCACCAGAGGTACTGCCACTCCTAGGCTCCGTGTCAGGGCAAGAATGGCCAGCACATCCAGCAGGTGGGAGGTCATCAGGTCAGTATAGCGGAGTGGGTGACAGATGGCCACGTAGCGGTCTAGGGCCATGGCCAGCAGGAGGTTGTAGTCCAGAAGGAGAGTGAAGTAGATAAAGAACATTTGGGCCAGGCAGCTGTGCAGTGATATGGGGTTAGCATAATGCACAAAGCCCGCCAGCATTTTGGGCACCACGGCAGTGGCAGCACAAACGTTGACAGCCAGGAGCAGGGCAATGAGCAGGTACGTGGGCTGGTGCAGGCTCCGCTGGGCCACCACCGTGTGGATGACCAGGGTATTGGCAGAGATGATGGTCACATAAAGGAAGGTAAGAGGCAGGACCAGGAGGGGCCGCCACTCTCACAATCCAGGGAAGCCCATCAGGAAGAAGTTGGTGTAGGAGGTGTTGAAGGTGCTGGTATTTCCATCCTCACCCATTAACTTTGGCCCTGGGTTGGCCCCTGGAGTAGGGATCAGAGACTGTTAGAACAACATGGTCAATGGAAGAAAGCCTATTTCGTTTCCTTTCTTTTTTTTTTTAGAGAGAGAGAGAGGGTGCGCATGAGTGTTTTGGTGGGGGGGCGGGCGCAGAGGTAGAGGGAGAGAGAATCTTAAGTAGGCTCCATGCCCAGCACAGAGCCCAGCACGGGGCTCGATTTCATGACCCTGAGAACATGACCTGAGCCAAAATCAAGAGACGCTTAACCGACTGAATCACCCAGGTGCCCCTGCTGATGAACCTCTTAACTTGAACAAAGTCAGTCTGTCTCTGTCACGTGAACTGTAATTTGCTCTCCTGTTTTGCATTTTAGGATTACTCAGGTAGTTCCTCATGGAGCTTCTTGACACTAAACAGTCAAGAAAGGAAATGTAGAATAACAGCCTCCTCAAGGAGGGGCAGAAGGGACGAAAAAGACTGAGAGATGAGCAGATCAGTTAACTGGCTGATGAAAGTGTTGAGAGAGATTGAAGAGATGTTTTGAGAGTCACATCAATATAAGAGCAATTGGAAGTGGGGAGAGACAGAGGAATCAACAGTAATGTCAAGGGTTTTTGTTGTTGTTGTTGTTAGGGAGGATGACTGCATTGGCGCTCCTAAAACCTGAGAAAGGAGGAGCAGGGTTGGGGTGCTAGGAGGTACAATTAATTAATTGCATTTGGATGTGGTGAGGACTGGTAGATGAAGAGTTGCCCAGTCAACATGCCCAATCAAAAATAAGATGGAGAGTGTAATGGGGGGATTAAGGCTGGAGATGACTATGTGAGGATTAGAACTTTACAGAGGGCATGAGACAGAATCCTGAAGAGCAGATGCCAGTGAAGCAGACTGAGAAAAAGAGGGGAGAGAAGCAGTGTGAGAGCCAGTAGCAAATGGAGTTCTGGAAACCAGAGGAGAGGCTTGGTTGCTCTGGAAGCTTTGAGGTAAAGGAATTTACAGACTGAGTAGAGGCCAAAGACCAACCCAGCCAAATCACTCTACAAGGCTTACTGTTCTGGAGTAGCAGAGGAGAGGGATGGGTAGGAGGCTATGATGAAGATGCCAGAGCAGGGTACTCTCTGCAGAAATAGGTGCACTTTCTCCCCCAGAAAAGTCAAAACCACACGCAGAGCTCCACCCTGTCCTCACAAACTGGTGACTATGTTCCTCTCTCTTCCTTCAGTTCCCAGGGACAGATGTCTTTTCTCTCTTCTGTCCTCAGGACATCTACTTCTCCCCCTTTTCCCTTAGCATATGACGAAGTTCATCTCTGTCTAGAGAAAATAAGCTCTACCTTAACTTGATACAACCCTCAAGCTTTCCATCTTTCTCCTCACCTTTATTTTTTATATTTTTTAAAAGATTTTATTTATTTATTTGACAGAGAGAGAGCACAAGCAGGGGGAGTGGCAGGCAGAGGCAGAGGGAGAAGCAGGCTCCCCGCTGAGCAGGGGGAGCCCCATGTGGGACTTGATCCCAGGACCCAGGGATCATGACTGAGCTGAAGGCAGTCACTTAACCAACTGAGCCACCCAGGCGCTCTATTTTTTATTTTTTAAAAATATTTTATTTATTTATTTGAGAGCGAGCGAGCGAGCACGAGCACAAGGGTGGGGAGTGGGGGAGGGGCAGAGGACCCCAGGATCATGACCCGAGCTGAAGGAAGATGCTTAACCGACTGAGCCCACCAGGCGCCCCTTTCTCCTCACCTTTAAAAGCAGAGCTGCGGGACATGCCTTGATCGTGCAATAATCGCTGGTTTGCAGATCGAGCTCCCCGCTGGACTGACAGTGCTACCAGTAGGGAGACCATGTCTTTTTCTTCTCTGCCCCAGTGCCCAGCCCAGAGCCCACGGCTGAATATGTGCTCAGTAAGTGTGTTGAAGGAACAAATGAATGCGCAAAGGGACGTGAATAAATATTCTCATTTGCAACTTGGAGCAGCCCTTGGAGGTTGCGTGAATGAATGAATGAATGAATGAAAAATGAAACCCATCAAACCGCAGAGATCCCAAGTAATTTGCTCAGTCTCACCTAACAAGAAGCGCCAGACCTCAAATTTAGGTCTTCTAGGACTCGCTTTCCCCCTCACACCCCACACGGGAGGCAGCATTGGACAGGCTCCAAGCATTCTTAGTCTCAGCAGTGATATTAAGAGTTGGCATTTATTGAGCACTTACTACATGCCAGACACGATTCCAAGGGTTTTCCCATGCAGTATTTCTTTAATACTCACAGCAACCCTGAGGGATGAATTTATTTATTAACCCTGTCTATAGACGAGGTCACTGAGGTTTAGAGAAGGTAACTAATTTTCTTAACGTCTCATAGGTATTACATGATAGGGCTGGGATATGAACCTAGGTTCTCGATGGTAATAGGTGGAGTTCGGGTCCAACCTGCCTCCAAATCCCCATCAATCTGTCCTCTCCCCCCCAGCCTCACCGTGGAAGCCTGTGGTGGTCTCCCGTCGGGGCGCAGCCTGCCGCGGCTTTGGTTTCACCTCTGAAAAGTGCTGATCTGTGAGGCTGAAGAGGAGGGATGGGTAAGTAGACCTGTGGCTCCAGGGGAGGAGCCTGAGGAGGTTCCCTGGGGACACTCATGTCCAAGGACGCCAAGGAGGAGACAAGGAGAAACCCAGGACTCCCGGGGGACCCCCGGGAGAGAGGCTGGGTGGAGGTGACAGTGTACTAACATTTTCATTTCTACGGCTCTTGGTATTTCTCAGAGAGAAGTCACATCTGCCGAGGGATTTCCCTCATTTTACAGTTGAGCCGTTAGAGGCTTCGAGAGAACAAGTCAGGGTGCAGGTCAGGCTCCGTCCCAGGGGCACCCAGAAATGGCCTGAGGCTCAGCTGAAGGGAAGGGGCTTTTGCAGTCTGCGGATTACATAGGCACTCAGGGTCATCTGAAGACAGGAAAGGACACTTGGGTGACAGTGGGAGAGCCAGGGACCTGATTTAGGTGCACTGTGTGAGATGGCTGAGGGATTTACTTGCCCAGTGCAGGCGGCACAGGAACTGGGGCAGGTGGTGACTTCAGTGTGGGCTCTGCTGTGAAGAGCTGAGACCCACAGAGGCAGGGGCTGGCTCCTCCAGGGAGGCCTCACCACTTTGTCCTCTGGAATTTGAAAATAGCAGAACTGCAAAGCTCCTCTTTTCCTTTTTTCCTGCTTTCTTTGGATTGAGTATTTTATGATTCGATTCTACTTCTTAGCGTGTTAGCTGTGCTTTGGTTGTGTCATTTTATTTATTTATTTATTTATTTATTTATTTATTTTTAAAGATTTTATTTATTCATTTGAGACACAGAGATACAGAGAGAGAGAGAGAGAAAGCATGAGCAGGGAGAGAGGCAGAGGCAGAGGGAGAAGCAGGCTCCTCGCCGAGCCAGGAGCCCGATGTGGGGCTCGATCCCAGGACCCTGGGATCATGACCTGAGCTGAAGGCAGACGCTTAACCATCTGAGCCACCCAGGTGCCCCAGGTTGTGTCATTTTAGAGGTTGCTTTAGCATGTATGGTCCACATCTTCAACTGACCACAGTCTATTTTGAGTTGTATTATTCCACTTCAACAAACAGTATGAGATCCTGACAACAGGCTTCTTCCATTTCCCCTCTCCCAGTGTTTGTGTACTGTATGGTGTTTTATTGCTACATAAATTACAAACCCCACAATACATTGTATATATTTTTGGCTTTCTACAATCCATTATATCCTGAGGAGATTTAGAAAAATAGGAAAAATATATTATGATTGAAAAATTCATTCATGTTGCATGATACTGTATTTTATTGTTTTAATTTTTTAAATTATATATATATATGTTTATATTTTTTCGTCACGATAAATGTACTCTTTAGTCCCCATCACCTATTTCACGCATTCCCCTACTGACCTCCCCTCTGGTAACCATCAGTTCGTTCTCTATAGTTAGGAGTCTGTTTCTTGGTTTGCCTCTCTCTCTCCTTCTCTTTTTTCCCATTTTCTCATTTGTTTTGTGTCTTGAATTCCACATATGAGTGAAATCATATGGCATTTGTCTTTCTCTGACTGACTTATTTCGCTTAGCTTTATACTCTCTAGCTCTATCCATGTTGTTGTAAATGGCAAGATTTCTTTTTTTTTTATGGCTGAGTAATATTCCATTGTATGTATATACCACCTCTTCTTTATCCATTCATCAACTGATGGACACAGTCTTCTTCCATAGTTTGGCTATTGTAAATAATGCTGCTATAAATACAGGGTTGCATGTATCCCTTTGAATTAGTGTTTTTGTATTTTTTGGGTGAATATCAAGTAATGTGATTACTGGATCATAAGGTTGTTCTATTTTTAACTTTTTAAAAAAAGATTTTATTTATTTATTTATTTTTTAGAGAGAGAGAGAGAGCACAAGCAGGGGGAGTGGCGGGCAAAGGGAGAAGCAGGCTCCCTGTTGAGCAAGGAGGCTGATATTGGACTCGATCCCAGGACCCTGAGATCGTGACCTGAGCCGAAGGCAGGTGCTTAACCGACTGAGCCACCCAGGCATCCCTATTTTTAACTTTTTGAGGAATTTCCATACTATTTTGCAGAGTGGGCTGCACAGTTTGCATTCCCACCAAGAGTGCATGAGGGTTCCTTTCTCTCCACATCCTCGCCAACACTTGTTGCTTGTGTTTTTGATTTAGCCATTCTGACAGGTGTGAGGTGATATCTCATTGTGGTTTTGATTTGCATTTCCCTGACGATGAGTGATGTTGAGCATCTTTTCATGTGTGTGTTAGCCATCTGTATGTCTTCTTTGGAGAAATGTCTGTTCATGTCTTCTGCCCATTTTTAAATTGAATTATTTGGGGTTTTTTTTGGTATTGAATTGTATCAGTTCTTTATATATTTTGGATACTAACCCTTTATTGGATATGTCATTTGCAAGTATCTTCTCCCATTCAGTAGGTTGTCTTTTAGTTTTGTTGATCATTTCCTTGCTGTGTAGAAGCTTTTTATTTTGATATAGTTCCAATAGTTTATTTTTGCTTTTATTTCCCTTGCTGATGTTAGAGAAATTGCTGCTTGTGCTCTCTTCAAGGGTTTTTATGGTTTAAGGTCTCACATTTAGGTCTTTTTTCCATTTTGAGTTTATTTTTGTGTATGGTATAGAAAGGGGTACAATTTCATTCTTTTGTATGTAGCTGTCCAGTTTTCCCAAAACCATTAGTTGAAGAGACTATCTTTTTCCCAGTGGGTATTCATTCCTCCTTTGTTTAAGGTTAATTGACCATGTAATTGTGGGTTTATTTCTGGGTTTTCTATTCTACTGATCTATTTTTATGCCAATACCATACCGTTTTAGTTACTACCACTTTGTAATATAATTTGAGGTCCAGAATTGTGATACCTCCAGTTTTATTTTTCTTTTTCAAGATTGCTTTGGCTATTTGAGGTCTTCATTGTTCCATGCAAATTTTAGGATTGTTTGTTCTAGCTCTGTGGAAAATGCTGTTGGTATTTTGATAGGGATTGCATTAAATGTGTAGATTGTTTTGGGTATTATAGACATTTGAGCAATATTTATTTTTCTAACCCATGAGAATGTCTTTTCATTTCTTTGTGCCATCTTGAATTTCTTTCATCACTATTTTATAGTTTTCAGAGTATAGGTCTTTCACTTCTTTGGTTAAATTTATTCCTATTTTATTTTTTTGGTGCAACTGTAAATGGGATTGTTTTCTTAATTTCACTTCCTGCTGCTTCATTATTAGTATATAGGAATGCAACAGATTTCTGTACTTTGATTTTGTATCCTGCAACTTAACTGAATTCATTTATCAGTTTTAGTAGTTTTGGTGGAGTCTTTAGGGTTTTCTATATAGAATATCATGTCATCTGCAAACAGTGAGAGTTTTACTTCTTCCTTACTAGTTTGGATGTGTTTTATTTCTTTATGTTGTCTAATTACTATGGCTAGGACTTCCAGTACTATGGTGAATAAAAGCGGTGAGAGTGGACATCCTTGTCTTCTTCCTGACCTTTGGGGAAAAGCTTTCAGTTTTTCACCATTGAGTATGATATTAGCTGTGGGTTTTTCAGATATGGCCTTTATTATGTTGAAGTATATTTCCTTTAGAACTACTTTGCAGAAAATTTTTATCATGAATGGATGTTGTACTTGTGACTGTATTTTATTGTTGATAGCATTTTAATGTATGAATATACCATAATCTATTTACACATTTTATTGCTGAAGGACATTATTTTGTTTATGGGGTCATGGGGTGTACATATCTTCAATTTCACTAGATAATGGCAAGTTGTCTTCCAAATGGTTCACCAGTCTACAACCTCCCTAGTAATACATGAGAATTTCATTGTCATCTGCTGGGAAATTTTGTAATACATGTACGAATCTGCTATGTTTACACAATAGATGTGTGAAGTTGTACAGTGCACAACTTGAACATCTATATGTGAGAGGCTAGAGGTCAAATACCTTTTCTTTTTTTTTTTTTTTAAAGATTTTATTTATTTATTTGAGACAGAGAGAATGAGATACAGAGAGCATGAGAGGGAGGAGGGTCAGAGGGAGAAGCAGACTCCCTGCCGAGCAGGGAGCCTGATGCGGGACTCGATCCAGGGACTCCAGGATCATGACCTGAGCCGAAGGCAGTCGCTTAACCAACTGAGCCACCCAGGCGCCCCAAATACCTTTTCTTATGCTTACTTTTTGAAGTGACTGTTTAAGTCTTTTGCCTATTTTACTATTGTCTGTCTTTTTCTTATTGATTTGTAGTTGTTCTTTACATATTCTAGATACTAGTTCCTTTTTGGTTAAATTTATTGCAAATATCTTCCCCAAATCTGTGGCTTACCTTTTTAGTTTCCTTTGGTGTCTTTTGATCAAAGCTGTGTCTAGTACATGGCATACTTTTGTGCAAATTACAAAAGGCTCCCTCTCTGATGGCTTTGCAAGTGTAGTCTGGTCTCAATTTCCAGTGTTGTATTCCCTTCCTTTCTCATCCTTGTTCTCTAACAGCTTCAAGATCCTTTTCCTGTTTTCATAGAGGACACTGGCTCAGCCTACCTTTCCTCCCCAACTCCTGCCATTCTTCTGGACGATAGTACAGTGCATTCATGTCAATGTTCTGTACACAATCTTTGTTTAATCATTTGGTTCCTTCAACACTAGTGACATACTGTCCATCAGTCCAGGTCACAAATATATGGTCATCCTCTAGACCATTACCCATAAATGTACTACCTCTGAAGTCTTTTATTTTAGTGTCTTTCTTTCCAACCATCTTATTTCTTCCCACAACACTCTATTAGGGCTGCAGAGCCATCGTTCCAAAATGCAGATAGGACCTTGCCACCTTGCTGCTTTGGACTCTTACGTGGTTACATATTGCCTGGAGTAAACCACAGACTCCTTATCATGATAGATGAGGCCCTTCATCAGCTGGCCTCTGCTTGCCCATCTGGCCTCCTTCACCGCCTGGCCCACATCTGCCCCTGTGCCAGGGAGACTGGGACTGGCGGGGAGTGCCCGCTCTGCCGTGTCTACCCTGCCTCTGTGCCTTTGCCCCTGCTGCTGCTTTGGCTTGGAATGCCTTTTCTTCTATCTCCTTCCTCTCCTGCAAACACCTTATCTTATGTTTCAAACACAACTCAAATTCACCTTCTCTGTGAAGTGTTCTGTCTTAGTAATTGTCCTTTCTCTGTGTTCCCACAGAGTTTTGTACATAAAGCTATTGTTGAACATTACATGTCTTTCTACCTTGGAAAATTTATAGCCTGGAGCCTCCTTCAGGGAAGAGACTTTTTTTTTTCTTTCTTGGCAATCACGAGGTTAGCATGATGTATGTAAAATAGATGTTTGATGAATGATGCATGAATGAACGAAAATCACATGCAGAAAGAAGGGGAGAAAAATTAGAAGGCAGAGACAGAAGCTTACTTTGTAGTTGATTACTGTGTAACTCTGGATTAGTAGCTGCTTTCAGAAAACGGATCAAAGACTCTCAAAGATGAATGCAGAATGTCAAAGCCAAAATACAGCAGGGATGACCGACTCGCACATTTACCCGCTTGCTGGTGAGAGTGACTGTAGGACCTCCAAGGCCCAAAGAGTCAGGCAGGAAGCTCCCTGTGCGAGGGCAGAGACTGTGCTGGTAGCTGTGCCCTTTGGAACAGAGTTGCCAGGTGCTGCCTGTTTCCCTTGGTCCTGGCTCCATAGATGATGGGGTGTACTAGACACGGCAGCAGCAAGTAGAGGGCGCTGAGCAGGTTGTGCTCGTCCTGGGAGGTGGTGCGAGCCCCCCGGTAGACGATGGATGAGGACATGGTGGAAGAATAGACTGTGAAGATGACCAGCAGGTGGGAGCCACAGGTGTTCAGGGCCTTGGAACGTGCTCTGCCGGACAAAATCCAGAAGGCGGTGTGGATGATGCGGGAGTAGGAAGCTCCAAGTAGCAGCATGTCCAATACTCTGTTGAAGATGCGGACAGTGAGCCCCAGTCTTGTTCAGGGAGATGTCCCCACAGGAGAGCTTCATGAGGGCCATGTGCTCACAGGCAAAGTGGTGGATTACGTCTGAGCGGCAGAGGCGAAGCTGGGAGGCCAGCCCCACCACCAGAGCGCCAATGCAGGTGCCACCCCCAGCAGGCCAGCCGGCACCTGGCCGCACCTGGCCCGTCACTCTCTTGGGGTAGCGGAGAGGGTAGCAGATGGCAGCATAGCGGTCCAGGGCCATGACCCGCAGGATGTTGCTGTCAAAGACAATGAGGAAGTAGATGCAGAACATCTGGAGCAGACAGTGAGACAGGGAGATGCGGTTGAAGTGGGTGGAGAAGCTGAACATCATGGCGGGCACCACGGTGGTGGCAACACTGATGTTGACAGCCAGGAGCAGGGCAATGAGCAGGCACGTGGGCTGATGCAGGCTCTGCTGGGCCACCACCGTGTGGATGACCAGCGCATTAGCAGAGATGATCACCAGGTAGAGGCTGAGGAAGGGCGACACCAGGAGGGCACGGGAGTCCTGCAGCCCTGGGAAGCCCACCAGGAGGAAGCTGGTGTAGGACACATTGGAGCTGCCATTGCTCCAAGATGACATTGTCCCTGGGGAGCAGGATGGCTCTGGGAAGATAAGAGATTCAGGAGGCTTGGTTTCTGTACCTTGACCCCACCGGGGCCTGCCCCACCTTCACTAGGCTTTGTTCTTCATGAGTCAATATTCCTGGAGAAAAAAGGAGAATTTAAGGGTCATAATTTAATGAGATACACATCTTTCAATAAATCTTTGCATTTCAAATATAATGAGAATGTTGTATCAGTCTTGTTGCAGAGTCACTGGTGCTAGTATTAAATTACTATGATTTAAGAATATTTTTAGTAATTTCATGATTGAAAAATACGATCTCCTTTTATTTATTTATTTTAAAGATTTTATTTATTTATTTGACAGAGAGAGACACAGTGAGAGGGAACACAAACGGGGAGTGGGAGAGGGAGAAGCAGACTCCCCGCCGAGCAGGGAGCCCGATACGGGACTCGATCCCGGGACTCCAGGATCATGACCTGAGCCGAAGGCAGATGCTTAACCAACTGAGCCACCCAGGCACTCCACAATCTCATTTTAATTTGCAGGTTCTCATTTGTGAAATTTCTGTTCATTATACTTTGCCCAGGTATATAAGGGACTATTTCCTGCAGCAATTTAATTATTAAAATTATTGTCTCTTTCTTATCCACTGAAACAAAATTTCTAAGTCTTGTTAGTATTTTTATTTTGTTTCTGATGTTAAGACTAAGAATTTTAAATTTATAAAATGAAATCTATTGGCATTTGTGAGTTCTTTTCTTGGTTTTAAGCTTAGCAAGTCTTTTCTCATTCAAAGATCAAAGTGTTCCTCTTTAAAATATGGTTTAATTTTTTCATATTAAATTTTGATCCACATGAAATTCATTTCTGTCACAAAGTGACACACTAACTTGATATATTTCTCCCCAAGTAGCTAAATAATTGTTCTTGTTTCATCTTCTCCATTGCTTTGTGTTACTATCGTTATCCTAGATTAAGTTCTTATATGTGATGGGGTTGTTTTATAGGTAGTGATATTCTGATTGCACTTGTGCAAATACCAGGCTATTTTTTTTTTAAATAAAAGCTTTATTGAGGTATAATCACATACCATACAGTTTACCCATTTAAGTGTACAATTCAATGGTTTTTTAGTAAATTCACAGAGCTGTACAACCATCACCACAATCAACATTTTCATCACCCCAAATAGAAATCCTTTACCCACTGGTAGTCACTCCCCATGTCCCTCAGTCCCCTCAGCGCTAGGCAACTACTTCTTGTGTCAGTGGATCTGACTATTCTTTGACATTTCATATAGATGGAAGCATACAGCTTGTGGTCTTTCACAGCTGGCTTTTCTCACTTGGCATAATGTTTTCAGGTTTCATCTATGTTGTAGCCATGCATATATGGTTTCTTTTTAGTGGCTGGAGAGTACTCCATTGTCTGGATATACCATCTTTTATTGATCCACTCATCAGTTGGTGGGTATTTGCTTTGTTTCCACTTTTTGGCTAGTCTGAATAATGTTTACACAAATTTTTGTGTAAACAGATGTTTCCATTTCTAGAAGTGGAATTGCTGGGTATCTATGTACTCTCTATTTAATCTTTTGAGCACCTGCCAGATTGTTTCTCAAAGCAGCTGCACCATTTTATATTCCAGCCAGCAGTGGGTGAGGGGTCCAATTTCTCCACATCCTTGTCAACACTTACTATTACCTGTCTTTTTAAAAAATTCTACTCATCCAACATGTTTTGATTTGTGTTTTTCTGAGAGCTAATGATGTTGTGTGTGCTTCATGCGCATGTTTCATTCGAAGTGCTTAATGGCCATTTGTTTATTTATTTGGAGAAATGTCTATTCAAATCCTCTGCTTGTTTTTAATTGAGTTGTCTTTCATTATTGAGTTGTAAGAGAGTACTGTACTATTTTAATCTCTATAGCTTCATCACTTATTTTGATTTTTAATGAAACAACTTTATAAGTACTCTTGTTTTAAATTATTTTTTTGTCATTCTCAAGTTTTATTCTTCCAAACTTCAGAATCATTTTGCAAATTTTCAAAAACAATCCTATTGTGATTTTTTAAAAATTGGGATTTCATTAATCCTATAAATTATTCTATGGACGACTGATGTCTTGACAACGTTCAGTCTTTCCATTCAGTATCAAAGTATGGTGTCTGGAAAAAGCTTTGATTTATATCTCTCAGCAGTTTCTTAGTTTTATTTGTATGGGGCCACAGCAGCAAACACTCTATCCACTTCGCTCACATTTATATTCCAGGCACCAAATACAGAACCTGACACATAATAGATACTCAGTATTTGTTGAGTAATGAATAGGTCTCCCACATTTCTTATTAAGTTCATTGTAGGTGTTTTGCTATTAGTTACCATTAAGAATACAATAATTTTCTATTATATTTTTGAATTGGCAACAATTTTATATAGAAAGTTATTGATTTTGTACATTTGTACATTTATCCTTTTTTTAAAAAAAGATTTTATTTATTTATTTGACAGAGAGAGAGATAGCAAGAGAGAGAGAGCACAAGCAGGGGGAGTGGGAGAAGGAGAAGCAGGCTCCCCGCCGAGCAGGGAGCACAATGTGGGGCTCGAAACACAACCCTGGGATCATGACCTAAGCTGAAGGCAGACACTTAACCAACTAAGCCACCCAGACGCCCCTACATTTATCTTATATATTATATATTTTATATATTATACTTTAAAAATTTCCTTATTAACTGAAAACTTTTTTCAGTTGATTTTATTGGGTATTCAAAGGAGAATTATCCTTCCTTTTTTTAAACTAGATTTTTATTTCTGTTTTATATCTTATTTCAGGGGAGCCTGGGTGGCTCAGTTGGTTGAGCGTCCGACTCTTGATTTCGACTCAGGTCATGATCTCAGGGTTGTGAGATCAAACCCCGGGCTGAGCCCTGTGTTGGGCACTGTACTGAGTGTGGAACCTGCTTAAGATTCTCTCAGTCTCCCTCTGCCCCTTCCCTCCTGCTCTCACCCGTACTTTCTCTCTCTCTAAAAAAAAAACAAAAAAAACCCAAAAAATAAAAATTACACTTTATTTAATAAAAAAAGAACTTCCACGACAATGTTAAAGAATAATGATAAGAAAAGGTATATTTATTTTTCCTCAATTTTATTAGAACTCCTATTTATAATAATAAGTATGATGGTGCTTGTTCATTTGAGATATTCTTTTTTATGTTAATAAAATACTGTTCTGTTTCTAGTTTTTAATAATAAAAAATAGGAATTTGTGTTTAATGTTTTCAAATGCCTTTTGGAACCAACTGTAATGAGCCAATACTTTTAAAATTTGACTTGTTGACAAGTAGATATATTACACAGTGTTTATTCTTTTAAATTCTGCTAAAATTGATTTGCTAGTATTTTATTTAGAATAGATCTACAGGTTTCTTTTTTGGAACTATCTTTATGAGGTTTTGGTTATCACAGTTATGCCAACTTCATAACCAATTGATTCAATTTCCTTTTTAAATTCTATTTTCTAGAACAGGTTTTATAGCACAGGAATTATTCATCTCTTGAGAGTTTGGGGGAAAACTCACCAATAAAACAAGGTGGGCCCAGACTTTTTCAGCTGATCAGTGTACAGTAACACTTTCAGATTTCTTTCATGGCAATTAATCTGCTCAGGCTTTTAATCTCTTCTTAAGTAACTTTGGAAAACGACATCCTTCTGATAATTTGCCCATTTCATTAAGAATTTAAAATTTAGTAACATAGATTCCTATAGGGTGATTTGCATTTTAATCACGCAATTAAATATCTCAATCCAATAAATGAATTTATAAGCTGGTGGTGTTTTGAGTCAGGCTCATGTCAGATCACTGTGTGGAGTTAAGCAGTGTAGTCCTTTAGGATGTGTGTGAAACCAACATATATACACACTCACTAAAACACTCAGTGACACACACTGGGATCCACAGACATATCCTCTCCTGGAGAAGTGTTTCTACCAGACTGAGTCCCGGAACAAAAACACGGCTCCTACCCTCAGTGCTCAGACTTCACTCACTGCCAGGCAGTCGCCTCACTGACATAAAAAACTCAGAAACATAGGGCAGCTGAGAGGGAAGATGCCCTGCTCGCACCCACGAAGCCTAAAAGGAAGATGGAGCTGCCAGCCTCCCAGCAGTGACTCCTCTGTGGGCCTCTGGGAGCAGGCGAGACGTCGACAATCACGAACGCACAGCCACATGAAACTACATGTCAGGCCAGCAGCTCCCCGCGTGGGTGGCCTCCCCTGAACATCTTTCCTCCCCTAGGCCCGAAATCCCTCTTTACGTAGTGTCCCCCCTTTGGGCTCAGCTCTGTCCTCTGTTAACTTGGAGGAACAGCTGTCTTCTTGAAGTTGTTTTCATGCAAAGGAGCAGAGGGAAAACTCACATTTTTCTGAGGGCCTCCCGTAGTCTGGGCTCTGTTAAAGTCTCCCTCTCACTTAGTAGCCGTAGCGTCTCTATAAGCAGGTGTTATGACTGAGGGTCAGACGTAGGAAGTCACCCTTTATTCATGTATTTGTTCTTTCAATATATTTTTTGGAACATCTATTAGGTACCAGGCACTCTGCGAGGCACTGGGGCTTCTATGGGTGCATTACCTGGGGTTTCAATGCCCACAATGCTAAGAGTCCAACGGCGAAGAACCAGAGTGCTATGGGGGTTCAGGGGAGACCTCTAATTCAGCCTCTGGGCACAGGAAAGGCTCCGCAGAGCAGAGGACATCTAATCTGAGAGTCGAAGCTCAAGTGAGCTGGAGGAGGGGGAGGTGGGTGCAGAAGCTGAGAATTGGTGGGGGTGGGCTCAGAACTCCAAAGCCAGGGTCCTGCTTACAGTCAGCACACCTTGAGGGAGACACGGGCTTGGCCAGAGTCCCAGGGAAGAAAAGTATAAGGAAAACAAGACGGGAGAGTGGGAGAGAGAGGATAAAGGAAGCTCCTGCAGATTTCCCACCATTGAAGGGGCTCAGTTCAAAGAGGAGGGATGTAGGTTAGGCTTAGAGAGAATTTCCTTCTGAAAGACCAGGAGCTGGGGGGTGGGGTGGGGCGGAACATGGGTGCTGATGGGGTTGTGGTGTGATTGTCCAGAGAAAGGGGATGACAGTCAGCGGTGTGAGTCCAAGTTGTCCTTCCTCCTGTGCCGGCCCCCTTGTCCCCCATACCCGCCATCACCTCCCTGGCCCCCACTGCCCACCTGAGCGGACCCCTGAGCTGATACTCACTCGAGCATAGGCAGGCAGCAGCCGAGAGAAGTGGTGGGGCTCCCTCAGTGCACTTGAATGCACGCCAACCCCTGCCCCAGGGAGCCTGGCCCTATGGCGACTCCTTGTTCTCCTAGGACCTTCCCAGGACCAGCCTGGAGCCGGGTCTCCTGACACCCAGGCCGGACCCTTCCTCCTGGTCTGAGCTGCCCAAGGTCCCTGCTCTGGAGCCAAAGGGATGTAACTCAACACAAACAGGGGAATTCAGGCCTCATGCCCCAAACCCAGGCTGCAGCTCCCCCTGGGGGGCTCTGTCAAAGCAGGTAGGGCATGGAGGACAGGGTGTTGGTCCATCCAATAGGCCCGCTGTACATGCAGTAATGAGGAGTGAAGAGTCCCAAGGAGGTGCAAGTTTTATTGAGCACCTACTATGTGGGGACTTTTGAAGGATCAGGGGGCGTTTATGTGATGTTTATGGGAGAAAGGGAAGAACTGGAAGCAGGAGAATGAGGTTGTGGGAGGCCCTGTTGAAGTGATCACCCCACTTTAGAGGTGGGCCACCTAGGGTTGGAGACTTTGGGGGGCTTATCCAAGATCAGTGGATCTGTGGCAAACTGGCTCTCTCCACTTCACCCCTGTCTCGTTACTGCTCTGGGCCTGGTGGAGAAGCAGATGGGGTCAGGGAAGGCTTCGTGGAGGAGGGGACGTTTGCACCCACCTGGAAGGTGCAGAAACAGCCAGAGGCAGAGAGGAGGGCCTGGGATGGCTCAGGTGAGGCTTGACAGGAGGGGCAGGAATGTGATGATGGTGGGCGTGCTTGAACCCAAAGCCTCGGGTGTGGGGGTGAAGGCGGGAACCAGTCAAGACCGTGTGGTTTGGAGCCCAGGAGTGGGGCCCCCTCCACCCAAGGGCACCTGGCCTGGGCCAGCTCCAGCCCTGCCGGGTTGAGGTGACAGCAGGGTGGTCAGAGGTGGCTGCTGGGCTGTCAGGGCTGGAGGGTCTCAGAGGCATCAGGAGCCCAGCAAACCCTGCTCTGGCCCCAGGGCCAAGTGTGAGCTTTGTGTAGAGGAGGGACTTCCACACACTAGACTGGGCATACCTCATGTGTGCTCCCTTTCTCGTTTGGGCCCTCCTGTCCCCTACTCTCCGAGCCCCCAAGGTCCCCAGCGGGTCCCTTCTCTCTAGGCTCCCTCCAGTTTGTCCATGCCCCTCTCTCACGTGGGGCCTGCGCCTGGAGGCAGGACAATGGCGCCTCTCGCTGGACACAGCACTCGGTCCGCTCACACCGTGGCCAACACAGACCTCTGAGAATGGCTCGCTGGCTGTTTTTAAGTCTCTATTCGTTTCCTAGGGCTGCCATACAAACTATCACAAACTGGGTGCCTTAAAACAACAGAAATGTACTCTCCCACAGTTCTGGAGCAAGAAGTCTGAAATCAGGGTGTTGGCAGGGCCGTGCTCCCTCCGAAGGCTCTGGGGGAGACCCGTTCCTCACCTCTGGCAGCTTCCGGTGGCTCTAGGTGCTGCAAAACTCTAATCTCTGCCTCCTTCACCTGGCCTTCTCTTCTGTCTCTTATAAGGACATTTGTCACTGGATTTAGGGCCAACCTGAGTAAAATCCAGGATGATCTCATATGAACATTCTTTATTTAATTACATCTGCAAAGACCCTGTTTCCAAATAAAGTCACACTCACAACTTCCAGGGCTTAGGGCTTAGACATACCTTTTTGGGGGCCACCAATAAACCCACTACAGCCTCTATACATGGGGTGTATAGGGACAGTGAGGGTGGCTTTGGCCCGGGCAGGCTCTGGATGCAGAGGGGAAAGGGGGGAGGCAAGGGGTTGCTCTCAGGAAGTCTATCTGGTCTGGGCTCCAGGGGTTCAGCTCAGACGGGTGGGAGCTCAACCTTGAGTGTGAGACAGGGCTAAGCCAGGAAGACTTCCTGGGGGAGGTGTGCTTCCAGCCTTGTCTTAGGAAAGACAGATCAACTGAGGGGAGCTCAGCAGTAGTGCAGGCTGAGGAGATACCACTCATGTTTCCTTATCATACCGGGAGCTCCCAGCCATGCTGCCCCTCAGGTCTGGGGCTTTCTGGGACAGGGATGGGCCTCCCCTGTCAGACTGGGACACTTTCTTGCTGGTCAACTTTTAGTGACAGGGTGAGATGCTGTGGCCCAGAGCACAGACAGGAGTATGGTCCTGAGGGCCCTGGGGGCTTCTGAGGCCCGGCGGCCCCTCACCAGGACTCCACACGAGGGACGACCAGGAAGGTGAGATGTGAGGAGGGTGCACACACCTCCCATGTAACCCATGTAACGTGCAACCTGCCTGCCGCTGACCTCCCCGCCTCCCCACCCTGCCACCCTTGTGGGTCTGCCTCTCAATCCCCTTTCTCAGGGGGTCCAGCCCACAGCCCCAGGCATCTTCTGGGACATCATCCTGTTCATTCTCTCCCTCACACCCCTTGTCTGGTCTGCCACCAACTCCTGCCCGTCCCACCCCCTATCTCCTCTCTGGGACGGCTCCTGAAGCCAGTCCTGACTCACCTCCCATGAGTGCGGGGGCTCGCCCCACCAGGCCCTCTAGTCCTTCACCCCCTCTGCTGCCAGGAGGATCCTTTGGGAAAGCAGACCTGACCTTGTCACCCTTCATGAAACCCTGCAGAGGCTCCCCAGGGCCAACCAGGGAGGCTGGCATTCAAAGCTCTCCTTCCTCCCCCAGGGGCCTCCAGCAAGGCCAAACCGCGCTTTGCCGCCCACCCCTCTGCCACGGGTCCGTCCTCTTCTCTACATCACCTGGCTGCTTCCTGTGCTTGCTCTAGGACCTCAGGTACCACCTGCTGCAGGAAGGCCTCCCTGACGGCTCTCGCCCCAGCCGCTCTGAGCTGCGACACTGTGAGGAGTCTTTGGGTTCAGGACTTGGGTCCCATCCCACTGGGGAGGGCACTCTGGGCAGCCCAACTGCCCTGGAACCTCCCCGACAGCTTCCCACTCCTCCCCAGGCTCTGTCTACTGTCGCCCCTCCCTTTGCCCCTTTTTGGCCCCCGTGACCCGCCCTGTGCTGAACTCTCCTCTCCAGAGTCCTCTCCCAGTCCAGGTGGTCAGGATTCCCTATTTCAAAACCTGCTTTCTGATGAGATCCAAAGCCCACAGTGATGAGTAAACGCCTGATGGCTCCCTGAGGACTGATGGTGGATATCCTGGCATGTGGCGTAGATGGGGAGACTTTTTGGGCACAGGAGTCTCACTGGCACCCCTGCTATCTGTCTCGGGCCACCATCCCCTCTGGGCAGGGCTCCTCGGAACTCCTAGCCTGTGCCTCTCTTTCCCCCACCCCAACCACTGGCACCAGGTGGGAGCCAGTGTGGAGAAGGCGGGGTGCCCTTGGGCCTCTGTTTCCCCTTCTATAAAAGGAGGACTGAGCCTTTCCTTCCTAGATCAAACTTCTGATGTTTCTAACAAACTTCATGTGATTGTAGGTCCGGAAGCTCTTTTTTTTTTTTTTTTTTTAAAGGCCACTTTGCTGAGGCCTGATGACATTCAAAAGGCTGCACGTGTCTATTGTATGCACCCTGATGAGTTTGGCGATTACACAGACTCCTGCAACCAGCGCCCCGAGCTACGCCATGAACACATCGCCGCCTCCAAAGATTCCTCCTGCCTATTTAGTTATTCTTAGCGATAAAACACTGAACATAGGATTTACCGTCTTTCGTGTTTCTCAGCTGATATGATTTCCCCAACACACCTGGGAGGTGGAGGCCCCACCACACTTTACAGCTGAGGGAGCTGAGGCTTGGAGCCAGAAGTCCCAGCCGCTTGGTAGCGGAACTGGGCCTAGAGCCGCGCCTGGCTCCTAGTGTCCCCTGGGCCCACTCTGGTTGCTGGGGTGCCAGAGGTCCCTGAACACTGCGACACAGATGAGCGGGCCTCCTCACTTTGCACCCCCTGCTCCCTCAGCGTGACATCCCATCCATCTTGCTGTGTCCAGTCCTGAAAATGGGTCTCTGGCCCCTCAGGCAGACCCCCTGGCCTCTCCACCCTTAGCTCCTCCTCTGGGGAGGGGGTTGGGGAAACCCTCCCTAGGTAGCAGGCCAGTGGGCCCTGGCTCTGATGAGGGGGCTTCCTTCCTGATGGGGCAGCTCTAAATCAACTCTGCAGGGAGGAAGGAGGTCCCTCCCAACAGGCTTCGGGGACCCTCCCTTTGGCTGGAGAGAGCATCCTGAGGAGAGGTCTTTCAGCAGGGGGTGAGGGCAGAACTGGGCTGGCCCCGGGCCCCCTGCCTCCAGAAAGAGTGTGGCCCCCCACCCGGTACCCCCTTCTTCCCAGCCGACTCACCTGTGGGTTTATCTTTGAGCCCAAAGGAAGAAATGTCCAGGCCTGAGGACAGGCCACCAACTGCCTGATTTGGAAGGGTCTTCCCTGATTTGCCCGAGCCTGGGGTCTGAGTTTGAAAAGCCATGGGCATCGGGTCCCTGTTATCAGTTGTGGCTGGAGGGCCTCAGCCCCCTGGAGGCTCCCTCAGTTAGGTTCTCCCCTGGCTGGCCCGGCCCTCGAGGAAGAGGCAGCCAGTTAGCCAGTTCCTGCCCTCGGCCAAGGCTCAGCATTAGTAAGGGACAGAGCTGAGGCTTGAAATCAAGTCTCATTTTGATCCCCAGACCCATAAAATGCTTGGCCTGGGCCC
Organism: Mirounga angustirostris; assembly: GCF_029215605.1. Lineage (NCBI taxonomy): Eukaryota > Metazoa > Chordata > Mammalia > Carnivora > Phocidae > Mirounga > Mirounga angustirostris. The sequence goes on from NW_026991721.1 coordinate 57,681,216, forward strand.
AGACTGGTAGTAGCCCCCCAGCTCCTGCAGGAGCTATACAGTTCTGTATAGAATGTCCAGGAGGGCAGGTCTCAGGGTGCATGAATGCATGACGGATCACCGTACTTGCTCTTCTGTTTAACTTGTAAGAGAAAGGGTCCCTACTGAGAATCTACCGGTCTGACCGTCTGGGGGCCTGGGTGCTGAGCCCACCTGGCCAGGGCCCATCCTTCTATGGGTCTCATGTACATAAGAAAGGAAGGAGAACTCTCTACTACGGGGGTCCTTTGGGCTGAACACCCTTGTCCTAAAAATACAGACTACAGAGCCAAAGACCTCAGGCTGTGGGCAGTGGGAAATCTGGCGAGGGGGCTGATATGGCTCTGGCGTGTGTGTTGCATGAGAGGGGCCATGTGGGGTGGCATTCCAAAAAGCCAGGAGACCAAAGTCCCTTGTTGGACACCCCTGCCCCCCACGTCTGCCTGCACTGCCCATAAACAAGTTTTTTGGCCCTGAGGGCCCTTTGGTCTCTGAGCAAAGCTTTTGGAGCAGACTGTGCCTCCCTACCCATGTTTGGGCTGGGAGCCTGGCCCAGGATCTGTGGACCCGCGGCTCTTTGGCTGCAGGGCTGACTTTCCTCACGCAGACGCCTCCGGACCAGGCCAGGTGTAGCCTGCACTTCTCAGAGAAGCCACAAGGGGGCACCAAAGCACCACGTCGGGCGGAGGCCGACAGGGAGTGTGCCTGGGGGCAGGTGCAGTCTGTGACCCACGGGGACAGTTTGAGATGCTTCCCCCTGGACCTTCCTGGTGCGGTCTGCCACTCTCCCAGCCTCCCACCCTGATCCACAGACTGTGGGCTTGAGTCAATCAGGACATGGTGTCAGGGCCCGGGGCAGAAGACCTGGGGTCTGTGTGGTCCTAGCAAATTGCTTTCTCTCTTTGAGCCTCAGTGTGCTTTTCTGAAAAATGCACCCAACGGTAACACGACCCTATCTCCATCCAACCATCCATTCATTCGTTCAACACATATTTACTGAGCACCTAGTAGGCTACGTGTAGTGTAGCTGTGAACAAGCAAAACTTCACAGAGATGTCCTGAGCATCAATCAAATGAGATAACAACTGTCCCTTACTTAGCACTGTAGCTCACACACAGTAGGGACTCTATACGAATGAGCTAAGGCTATCTCTTTAATCCTCATGATAACTCTGTATGGCTGACCCTGGTATTATGCCCATTTTATGGAGGGGGAAACAGGTAAAGGCCACACATCTGTCCAGGCCCGTGCAGCCGGTAAGTGGCAGAGCTGAGACTTGAACTTGGGCTGACTACCGCTGCGGGTTCCCACATTCATTGTGTGTGCGCGTGTCCTCTGAGCTCCCTCCAGATCTTCCCCAGGGGACCTTGGATCAACCGGGGTCACCTCCTCAGCCTCCTCCCTCTCCCCAGGTCTCTGCCTCCTCCTGCAGGTTTGGGCCTTTCTGGCAGAGGAAGTCATTGGCCACCAACAATCAGGGGCTCCTAGGAGGTCCCAGGGCCAGCTCCCTTCTGCTGCCACCTGGGGTCAAAGCCTGCCAGGGAATGGAGGTCAGAGCTCTCTGCCCTGGAGCCAGCTCCATCCTGATGACCCATTACACTGAGCTCAGACCTTTCCTAAGGGACAGAGAGGAGAGACCACCTAAGAATGTTCTCTCAGGGGGATTGTGCAGCCACCATCTGTTTGGGAGGGGGTGGCAGGACACGTCTTACAGCAAACTCCCTGTGTCCGCACAGGCCATGGGTTTCTTTGGAGGCAAAGGAAACAGAAGAGAGAGGGTCAAGGTTACGCCTGAGCAGGGAGAGGCAGGAAGGCATCTGTCAGCCCCCCTTCCTTGGGATGCCTCCCCTTCTCATGCAATTTGACTATCTCCTGCTTGTCTTACTGACCCCTGGTTGTGAGTTCCCTGTGACGAGGCGGGGCCTGCCCTGCAGGGTGTGGCGGGGGCCGAAGGCTGAGGAAGCCTGCCCTTCCTGCCAGGATGCTGAGCGTTCTCGGGGCAGAATAAGCCCTGGGATTCTTTCTAGGCTCAGCCATCACCAGCGGGGTGACCTTGGGCAATGACTCGAGGTCCCAAACCTCAGCTTCTTCATTTCTATACCATTCTAGAACTTGCAGACCATGATTACCTACACTATGGCTCTCAGGCCTCGCGATAACTTGTGTTATTGTGGGGCAGGCACTGCCCGCCACTTACCAAATGATAAAGCTGAGCTTGGAGAGGTTAAGGGACATCTCAGACTGACCCCTGACCTGTCCTCCACTGCACTTATGTTCTGTCTCATCCTGCCCGGGGAGGGCAGGGAGAGCACCTAACTGACCCTGGAAACTCCAGGGCTGGTACCGAGCCCGGCATGGATTAAGGGAGCAGTTACGATATTTGAATTGCTGGTTCCAAATCCCGTGCTTTCCCGTTCCGCCGTGCTATCCAGCAGTACTAACCACAGTCACTGACGGATGTGTACCCTGCGGGACTGTGACAGGCGTTTCACGCACACCGTCTTCCCGATCTCCTGGAATAGATACGATAACATCCCCAGTTTGCCGATGAAGAAGCAAAGACTCAGAGAAGTTAACTAGACTGGGGCAGTTTACACAGCTGGCTCAGTGGCGGCGATTTGAGCCCAGATTAATCTCACTTCTTGGTAGGGAAAGGCTGCACGAGGCGGGCAAACTCAAAATCTCTGTGCCTCAGTTTCCTTATCTGTGACACAGGGATATGACTCGCACCTCATGGGGCTTCTCTGGAGATTTAACAGGCTGATGCATAGGAGACGTTTAGCTCTGAGATAGCAACCTTTTGTTTATCATCATCTTTTCCCTCCCGGGCTGGTGTGAGAGGAAATGGGCCAGGAGGGGAGCGAGGGGAGCGTCCTCTGGGAACTGGCCCCAGGGTGGGGATACGGGGCCCATGCTCACGAGGACAACCTGACACCTTCTCCCCTTCAGTGCCCCGGCCCTGTTCCGGGGTGTGGAGGGGGCTGCTGCCCCACCAGGTGCCCGGGATGGGGTGAGGAGTGGGGGGCAGAGCTAGAGCACCCCTCACCAGGTTGAGGGCACCCTTGAGGCTCAGGGGGAGCGGGGAGACTGGAGGCACCTCAGACCCAGACCGCCAGGCTACGGCTGAGGGTTGTGCCGGCCCCAGTGGTGACAGCAGCGTATCAAGGGTACAGCCGGGCCTGGGCAACCTGGACAAACTTGGGCGCCAGCAGAGACCTGCACCCCGCCCCCCAGGACTGGGAAAGTTTGGACCACTGTGGACAGAGCTGTGGCCGCGTGGGAGAAAGTTGTGGCTGCTCAAACTTTTCTTGCTCTGAGCTCATCACTCTCTGTCCCTGAGGCTGGTTGAATGATTTGCCACCAATTAGGCCATAATGAGCTGGGCCTTGGTGGCCCGAGAGGCTCTCCTGGGGGACAGAGGCTCAGCAGGATCCCTGGGGCCCAATTACAGAAGTCTGGGTCTGAGGCCGGGGCCAGCTTTGGCTGGAGCCCCAAGGAGATCTGCCCGCCCCCAGGTGCCCACTTCGCCCTCCCGCCTCAACTTTTAATGATTGGAAATGGCTACTCTCTCACTTGACTGTAGCCAGGCCTGCCACCTGGGTCCTGGGTCCTGCTCAGTCCCTCCTTAAAGAGCCAGAGCCATTTCTAGAGTATGCCTTGCTGCAGTTTAAACTGATCGGTCAATCAACAGACCCCAGTCATGTGGGGTCTAGATGTTGACCCACTGTGTGACCCTGGATAAGCACCAGGCCTCTCTAGGCCTTAGTTCCTAGGGGTAGTAGTCACGGGGTTGGTGTGAGGGACCAGGTGAGATCACACAAACTGTAAAGAGCTAGCATGTGAATGGTCATTATTGCCCTTAATTATTGCATCACATGATCCTGGCTGGGGCTTTGACCCTGACCCCCACTCCTAGATAAATCAGAGCCCACTCTGACCTGGGTGCTCACAAAGGCAGCAATGGGGCTCCTCCCTGGCCCCTGGCCTACCCTCTGCTCCAGGCGGGGCCCATCTAGCTACTGTGCTTTTCTTAGGGGAAGGGAGGTTGGGCCAAGAGAAACCTTTCTCCTCCTACTCCACCATGAGTATAAGAGCCCTGATATTATCAAGTCCAACCCTTACTTCACAGATAGGGAAACTGAGGCCTGGGAGGAACAGGCCCAAACTCAGGCTTCCTTCCTTTTCTGGTGCTTAGTAACAAAACCTTTGTGCACAGGTAGGGCTTTTAGTATCTTTCAGCCTCCTCAGCAGCCCTGTGAGTGTAGGCAGGCATCCAACTGTTCACTTGGTCATTGTGGCAACAGTACTTACCTGATATGGTGGTGGTATTAAGCGAGTTAGAATCCATGTAAGATATTTGGAACTCGGCCTAGTGCACCATGGGTTCTCAATAATTAATGATAGCTTTATTCCTTATCACAATTCAGTTGTTCATTCAGCAAACATTAATTAGGTTTCTAGTGTGTGCTGAGCTTGGCGTGGTAGGTCCTGGGCGGGCAGCAGTGAACAAGACCAACCTTTAGGGCTCAGTTTTGTGGGGCAGACAGACAGAGAAAGCCATAATTTCAAGACCAGGGGTGTGGCAGGTAGAGGTGCGGGTAAGCCAAGGGCCCCTCAGTGGAGGTGGGAGTGGGGGCAGGTGCTGAGCCGTCATGTACTGAGTGCTTTGGATGGCTCAGGCCCTGTGTTAAGTGCTTTATAGCTGTCATCTCAGTCCATCCTCACACACACCTGTGTGGTAGATGATGCTGTCCTTTTACTGATGCGGAAACTGATGGTTAAGTTACTTGTCTGAAATCGCCCAGCCAGTAAATGGTGGGGCTGGGCTCCAACGCAGGATGAGGGTGCTTGTGGTGGTTATGATGAGCAGGGGGGATGGGCAGGAGGAGGGTGGTGGCTCTTCATAGAGAAGAGATGCTCTCATGGGGACTCGTGGCTTTGCTGACAGGCCCAGACCTGGGGTTCGCCCTCCACTCCACCAGCAGAGGCCTTGCCCCCAGGCCGCCTGAGTTCCAATTCTCTGACCAGCAGTATGACCTAGAGCAAATTACCTGATCTTCCTGTGCCTCACTGGCTAACACCTGTGTAACTGTAAGGTGTAAGTTAATACACACAAAGCAGTTAGGACAGTGCTTGGCAGGAAGTGCTCAGCGAGGCCACAGCCAGGATCCCTAAATGATAATGAACGTGAGGATGATCACAATGGCCGTAATAATGAAACACGCCCTCGTGGCTCCATAGCACTTTTCAGGAGTGGGGGCTCACACATCTATTCTTGCATTTGAGACTGCGGAGGCCAGTGTGTCCCAAAGTGTATTTCACAGGACACAGTTCCCTAGAAGGCTCCCAAGTGTTTGTTTGTTTATTTATTGGAGAGAGAGTGTGCGCATGAGGGGGGAGGGGCAGAGAGAGAGAAAGAGAGAGAGAGAGAGAATCTTAAGCAGGCTCCACGCTTAGCGTGAGCATGCTGCAGGGCTCAATCCCAGGATCCTGAGATCAGGACCTGAGCTGAAATCAAGAGATTCTTAACGGACTGAGCCACCCAGGTGCCCCTCATAAGTGTTTTTTTAAAAAAAGAGATTCCCCATTCAAATAAGTCTGGAAAACACTGAAACCAAGGTGAGCAGTTTTCTTAAGTAACTCCAACTCCCTAAAACGCATTGTCAGGCTGTGTGCCTTCAGGTGAAATTATGCGACCTCAGTTTTCCTATCTGTAAAATGGGATAGCACACACATACGACAGGTCCCATCGGTGTAATGAGGTAAACAGTGTACCAGTGCACCCAGCCTGATTCCTGGCAAATGTTACAGAGGAAACGAACGTTAATTATTATTCATACGACCACCCACCTGAAGGAGTGGCTCCCATCATTAGCCCCATGCAGATAAGCCGAGCTCAGAGAGGTTGGCAGGTAGCTCCCAAGACCCCCCCCCCCCCCCCCCGCCTTCTCCCCCAAGCTTGTGAGTATCGGTAGAGCCCCCATGGCGCAGGCTGGGAGGGAGCCAGCCAGGACTGGTCACCGAGGGTTGGGGCGGGGCGGGGCGGGAGGGCGCGTCCCGGGTCGGCCGCGGGGCCTGGGGGTGGGCTGGGGCCCGGGGGCAGCCTGGCCGCGGGCGGCGCGGGGGGCCGGGGTGGAAGAGCCCCGGCCACGCGAGGCCGGGAGCGGGGAGGGCGGCCCCCGCGCTGGGAGCGGACGGCCGAGCCGGCGCGGTTGCCACGAGCGGGCCGCTCCGCCGCCGCGCTCCCGCGGGGCTCGTTAGCGCTGCCTGACCGGCCGTCGCCGCCACGGCCCCGGGAGCCCGCGGGCGCGCAAACAGCGGATCCGCCGCGCGCTGACGAGGCCCGGGGGAGGCTGGGGCTGCACGGCCTGCGCGCGGGCCTCGGGGGAGCGGCCGCCGGGACCCAGCACGCCCGGGGCAGCAGCGCCGGCGGCCGGGCGCGCGGGGGCGCCCGAGTCCGCGGAATGAGCTGGGCGCCTGGCCAAGGAAGGCGCAGGTTAGCTCGCCAGCTGAGAGCGCGGGTCCGGGATGGGAGGACCTCGGGCCACAGGGTGGCTCTTTCTCTCTCAGCTGTTTTCTACGCAAACGATGAATCATGGATCATTACATCAAAAACTAATGACGCACTGTATGGTGACTAACATAACATCATAAAATTAAATTAAAAAAAATAAAAGTAAGACCTGAAGCCGATCCGAGCCTGGGAGTTGTGGCAGATGGTCTTCGCCCTAAAATTTTTGGATGCCTTGTTTGTTTGTTTTTTGTTAACATCACAAGGTATTTTCAGTCTTTACTGGGTGGAATACAGCTTTAGAATTTCCCAATTTGTTTTTTATTTTTTAAATTATGTTTAATAAGCCATCATTAGGTTTTGATGTAGTGTTCGAGGATTCATTGTTTTCATTTTTTTCCACTTTATTACCTGGCCGCAGTCTGTTTTTCTCAATGACTGTTCTGTTCTAGCCTTAAACCCAGTTAATCTTCCTCCTCCCCTTATTAGAGGAAAAAGAACAAAATAACCTGGGATGTCTCAGTGGCCTCTTACAGTGTGTACATTTACTTGTTAACCCTATTGGTGAAAGTAGCCGGGGTCTCAGGGTGTACGTCAACTCTCCAAGTAGCCTGTTCTGAGAAGTGGAGCCTCTCCGCCCGGGGCCAGCCAAGCCTGCAGGAGCATGTGCTCGGGACTTAAGAGACCAGGCCTATGCCTGGGATGCTCTGTTTGGCCTCAGTGTCCAGAATGTGGACCTGCTGCTGCCTGGCTTCCCTCTTTTTGTGTCATTATCCTGTTGGTCCAAAAAGCTATAATGCTACCCCTCTGCAAATAGCTAGTGTGTCCTTCTACCGCGGGCCTGGCCTCTTCATGTGCCTGTATCGTTAGACTGCACCCGCCAAGAGGGTGTCTATTTGGGGATGGTTCCTAACAGTAACAATGCCCCTGCCCCACTGCCCCACTGTTACCCCCTCCTCCGTGCGCTCAGGGTCACGTCTGACTACGGTGGGATCGGGAAGGTTTGGCTGCTACAGAAAAGGCCAAGAAGTCTTGGCTAAAGATGACTTTTGGCTCTTCAAAGTCCCATATTTAATAGTGCTATTTCCCTTTCACATGTGCAGGCTGACCTTAACTTGCTACTTGCATGACAGAGAAACTTAATTCTTTTTTCACACACTGCCGTCTCAGATCAAAGCTGGCTGGTGAGGGACCTCTCCTGAGTTTGTGAGGCGAGTGGTAAGGGCGACGGGAGACTTCGTCGGAAGGCCTGGCCCTGGGGCAGGCTAGCCATGGTGCAGGGAGGGGGTGAGTGCTGCGTTCGCCGGCTGGCTGCGCTTTTGTGGTTCCCAGGCAGAGATGTGCTGGAGGGTTGGGAAGGCAGCTCCGTATGTCCTCTGTTCCCCTCTGCACTGGGCCTGCCCTCTCAGGTTACAACCGTCACTGTAACTGTTGACTCAGTTTTGATGAAGTGGACTTGGCCATATTGGGCGGCAATCAGGGCTACTCTGTTCCTGAAGATACAGAGACGGCACTGAAGCCAGGTTGCTGTCTGGAGGCCAGGGGACACTCACTTTTGGTACTGTCCTGCTGACAACCCCTTCCCATCCCCTCACACAAAGTAAAACAAAGCAAGCAGACAGACTCTCCTCAGTAGGCTGTTGTGCCTTTGGGTCTGCCAAGATGATCCTCTCTTTAGCCTATATTGTTTCCCAAGGGCTTACCTGGCCTAATGCTTGGAATTAGGACGTTGACAGGAGCTGACAAGACAGGCCTCCTTCCTGCTCAGAAGAAAGAGGATCCCTCCTGGGTCTGGAGGGCTACAGGGAAGAAATCGGCAGGCAGGATTCGGATACTGGCTGTACCTCTGCTCAGTCTCTAACTCACCGGGTCTTTGGACAAGTCAGTTCTTTGTCTTTATTCTTGGGCAGTTCTTGGGCAGAATCATCCTTACGGGATCTTTCAACTCTTGAGTCTCCTCCTTCCACATCCAGGCCTGGGTGACACAGGAGGGAAAAGGGAAGAAGTCTTGGTGTAGATTGTATAGGATCCTTCACAGCAGGGCCTGCAGGACGGAGGCCTTGAGTTAAGAAGGGCTGAGTAGGACCTGGGGGAGGGACAGACAGATCATGATTTTGGGGCTGGAAGGTGAGCTTCAGGGTCTCTTAAGGCTTTACAGAGGTGAGAGCTGGGCTGCAGGTGGGTTGGCTGCCGTATGCCCTCCTGTGCCGGGGCTTATAACGTTTTCCCATCTCCTCACACTTGTCTGGCTCCAAGCGTGACTCTTGTTGCGAGGCTCATGTGAAATTGTGGCCCTGAGTATGAAGCAGGAAGCAGTACAAGGAGGAGGGCCACTCGGTCAGGGGCAAGGCTGGGATGTCAACGCGTGGGGACTGAGGAAGCAGGTCGATGGTTCATGCTGCAGCCGTGTGCCCTGGGGCTCCCCAGGTGGGAGATGGGCAGGACGGCGTCAGGAAGAGCTCGAGACCAGGAAGGGCAGCCTGACATCCAGCCTGTGTACCATGTATGGTAGTACCAGTTACTAAAGTATCGAAACACCAGGTGCCCTTTAGAAACAGCTAAGGTCCCAAGCCCCTTGGTTGCCCCCAGTCTCCTTGGCCTCCGGAAACCCTGCAAGAGCACCAGCAGGGGTGGGAAAGCTGGTGCCCATACACCTGCTCTAGGTCCTGGGTTCTGACCTCTGTCTCTCTGTGTCCCCCTGACCAGAGCCTGGACCCCAGGGATGGTGCTGGAATTCCCAGATGCACTCATGAGGCCCTCAGGCTGGGTCTTCTGGCTAGAGCCAGTCACTCCCATGTGGCAGCTTGTGGGAACTCCTGCCTCCACTGTGAACGGTATCAGTTGCTAAATCACCGTCACTCCTGGGTAGGGGAAGGAGACAGTAGGGTGAGGAATTCTGTTCTGGGCCTCTGGTCTCTCCATGGTGGGGGTAGAGTGGCAAAACCTGGCAGGCTTGTGGTCTTCCTCAGCTGTGATGGAGAGGGTTGTGAGTGCCAAAGCCAGCCCACAGGGGCCCCCAGAGACTCTGGCACCTCCTCCCCCAGGCGGGGCCATCCACTTGGCACAGCAGACCCCTGCCCTCCCATCCAGGCATACCTGGCAGGAGCCGCATGCTGCGCTCCTGGGAGCTGAGTCCTGCTGGGAGCCAGTGCCTGCCTCCGCCCTCTGTGGGTCCCTGCTCCCCTTGGCCAGTTCCTGCCACAGCTAATCTCCTCCCTGTGGCCCAGGCCTGGCAATGAGCCCTCCCTGGCAGAGCAGGCTGCATGTGGGTGTCTGCCAGGCAAGCCTGCTTCCGTTGCTGGCCCCGTTTCCCCGGAACCCTTCCTGGGGGGCACGAGCCCTCGCAGAGTTCTCCTGGGAGCCTGCAGGGGCACCCAGTCCTTTCCCTGGATTTCCCCCCTTCCGCTCTTCTGGTGTTTGCAGGGTATTTTACTGTTTCCAAAGCACTTTCACATTTTATCTCATCAGAAGCTCAGAAGCCCCTCAAAGAGCAAGTGGGTACCCTGAGATGGAGGGGCCCAGGAGTGGGCAGAATTCCTGAAGGACTGACTCTGACTCTGCCTACGGGCCCTGGGACAGGGCTCTGTGTGGGATCACATCTTCAGGGTCTGAATGGGGCAGGTGTCGTGCAATGTAGCAGGGGGTGGCCTCGGGCCTTCTCCTTCCAGGACAGGTGTCTGAGGGGTCAGGAAAATCTGGAGCCTGCTGTGGCTCCCGGCTTGCCTGATCTGACACCGATAGGGAACTTCTCTCATAGGAGCCGCGGCTTTGGGGTTAGTCTGGAAGGGCAGTAAGAAAGCGGGGGCTCCTGCATTACCAGGCCACATGGAGACACACTGGCTTAGAGTGGGCACAGGAAGCTACCTGGTTGGGGGGAGTCCACTAGGGAGAGATGTGGGTGCTTGTTCATAAGTTATATCTGCACGATACCTTGAATGTCAAAGTTTGGGCAAATTGAAGTTGGTAAGAGCTGGTAAGCTAGCCATTCCTTCTTGATGGTTTACAGCAGTTTGCCACCCAGGCCATTCAGATAGACTCCCTGATAACCGGGAGATTGCCCGGCTCCCTCACGGTGGCCTGCCTGTTCCTCTGCTGGGGCTGCCTGGCCTCAGGGCTGAGGAGGGCTTTGTGCTGTGGGGGTCCTTCCCCTGCAGCCTGCTGTGCCCATGGGGCTTTTGGGCCTCCCCTTACACCGCACATCCCCGTGATGCACTGGATTCCAATGGAGCAATTTGTGAATTCTGGGTGTACTTCTGGAAGGTGGCCTGCCTCCCTCCTGTCCCTCCTGCTCCTCCCTCAGTGCCTGGGAGGAATTTCTCCTAGACCAGCTCATGTTCTTCTCTACCAGAGAGAGGGGAACAGCATCCTTGCGGCCTCAGCTTAGCTGCCGGGAGGCTGAGGGCTCTGGCCCAGGCAGGTGCTGGTGTCCAGGCTGAGAGGAAGACTCCAAAGTCCAGAGGACTCTTGCGAAGGAGATTGGGAGCAGTGTAGTTGGGGGTGACAGCTCAGGGAAGATGGGAGAGTCAGGATGCAGTTCTTTGCTGAAGAGACTTCCTTTCCATGGGGGTGGTGGATCCAAGCGAGACCATTGGTGCTCATTTGAAATATGGTTAGGTTGGTTTGCTCCCATGTATATTTTATGTTAAGGTTTTTCTCTTTTATCCTTGATTTTATTCATTAAAATTTTTTTATTTATTAAAAAATTGAGTGAAATATTAACATGGCTCTAAGACTCAGACTTGCACAAACCCATAACTCTCCCATGTTACTTCCCTCCTCCTTCTACCCTGTGTCCACCATCTTATTCTTTTCACCCAGTTTCCCCCCACTTCCTGGATATAACCAATCTCACTAGCTTCTAGGTTACCTTTCCTGAGTTTCTTTTTGTAAAGCTGTGCAGATAACATATATACTTTCTTATTTCCCCTTCTTTCATAAGACGTGGCATACTATAAAGACTTTCTCACATTTTTCTTTTTCTTTTTTTTTATTCTTATGTTAATCCCCATACATTACATCATTAGTTTTTGATGTAGTGTTCCATGATTCATTGTTTATGCATAACACCCAGTGCTCCATGCAGAATGTGCCCTCCTCAATACCCACCACCAGGCTAACACATCCTCCCACCCCCCTCCCCTCTAGAACCCTCAGTTTGTCTTTCAGAGTCCATCGTCTCTCGTGGTTCGTCTACCCCTCCGATTTCCCCCGCTTCATTCTTCCCCTCCTGCTACCTTCTTCTTCTTTTTTTTTTCTTAACATATATTGCATTATTTGTTTCAGAGGTACAGGTCTGAGATTCAACAGTCTTACACAATTCACAGCGCTCACCATAGCACATACCCTCCCCAATGTCTCTCACCCAGCCACCCCATCCCTCCCACCCCACCTCCCACTCCAGCAACCCTCAGTTTGTTTCCTGCAATTAAGAATTCCTCATATCAGTGAGATCAAATGATACATGTCTTTCTCTGTTTGACTTATTTCGCTCAACATAATACCCTCCAGTTCCATCCATGTCATTGCAAATGGCAAGATCTCATTCCTTTTGATGGCTGCATAATATTCCATTGTATATATATACCACATCTTCTTTATCCATTCATCTGTCAATGGACATCTTGGCTCTTTCCACAGTTTGGCTATTGTGGACATTGCTGCTATAAACATCGGGGTGCATGTACCCTTTTGGATCCCTACTTTTGTATCTTTGGGGTAAATACCCAGTAGTGCAATTGCTGGATCATATCATAGCTCTATTTTCAACTTTTTGAGGAACCTCCATACTGTTTTCCAGAGTGGCTGCACCAGCATGCATTCCCACCAACAGTGTAGGAGGGTTCCCCTTTCTCCGCATCCCCGCCAACATCTGTCGTTTCCTGACTTGTTAATTTTAGCCATTCTGACTGGTGTGAGGTGGTATCTCATTGAGGTTTTGATTTGGATTTCCCTGATGCTGAGCGATGTTGAGCACTTTTTCATGTGTCTGTTGGCCATTTGGATGTCTTCTTTGGAAAAATGTCTGTTCATGTCTTCTGCCCATTTCTTGATTGGATTCTTTGTTCTTTGGGTGTTGAGTTTGATGAGTTCTTATAGATTTTGGATACTAGCCCTTTATCTGATATGTCATTTGCAAATATCTTCTCCCATTCTGTCGGTTGTCTTTTGGTTTTGTTGACTGTTTCCTTTGCTTTGCAAAAGCTTTTTATCTTGATGAAGTCCCAATAGTTCATTTTTGCCCTTGCTTCCCTTGCCCTTGGCGATGTTTCTAGGAAGAAGTTGCTGTGGCAGAGGTCGAAGAGGTTGCTGCCTGTGTTCTCCTTTAGGATTTGGATGGACTCCTGTCTCACATTGAGGTCTTTCAACCATTTGGAGTCTATTTTTGTGTGTGGTGTAAGGAAATGGTCCAGTTTCATTCTTCTGCATGTGGCTATCCAATTTTCCCAACACCATTGGTTGAAGAGACTGTCTTTTTTCCATTGGACATTCTTTCCTGCTTGTCAAAGATGAGTTGACCATAGAGTTGAAGGTCCATTTCTGGGCTCTCTATTCTGTTCCATTGATCTATGTGTCTGTTTTTGTGCCAGTACCATACTGTCTTGACGATGACAGCTTTGTAATAGAGCTTGAAGTCCGGAACTGTAATGCCGCCAGCTTTGCTTTTCTTTTTCAACATTCCTCTGGCTATGCGGGGTCTTTTCTGGGTCCATACAAATTTTAGGATTATTTGTTCCATTTCTTTGAAAAAAGTAGATGGTATTTTGATGGGGATTGCATTGAATGTGTAGATTGCTCTATGTAGCATTGACATCTTCACAATATTTGTTCTTCCAATCCATGAGCATGGGACATTTTTCCATTTCTTTGTGTCTTCCTCAATTTCTTTCATGAGTATTTTATAGTTTTCTGAGTACAGATCCTTTGTCTCTTTGGTTAGATTTATTCCTAGGTATCTTATGGTTTTGGGTGCAATTGTAACTGGGATTGACTCCTTAATTTCTCTTTGTTCTGTCTTGTTGTTGGTGTATAGGAATGCCACTGATTTCTGTGCATTGATTTTATATCCTGCCACTTTACTGAATTCCTGTATGAGCTCTAGCAGTTTTGGGGTGGAGTCTTTGGGGTTTTCCCAATAAAGTATCATATCATCTGCAAAGAGTGAGAGCTTGACTTCTTCTTTGCCAATTTGGATGCCTTTGATTTCTTTTTGTTGTCTGATTGCTGTGGCTAGGACTTCTAATACTATGTTGAATAGCAGTGGTGATAGTGGACATCCCTGCCACGTTCCTGACCTTAGGGGGAAAGCTCTCAGTTTTTCCCCATTGAGAATGATATTCCCTGTAGGTTTTTCATAGATGGCTTTTATGATATTGAGGTATGTACCCTCGATCCCTATACTCTGAAGAGTTTTGATCAAGAAAGGATGCTGTACTTTATCAAAAGCTTTTTCTGCATCTATTGAGAGGATTATATGATTCTTGTTCTTTCTTTTGTTAATGTATTGTATCACATTGATTGATTTGCGGATGTTGAACCAACCTTGCAGCCCAGGGATAAATCCCACTTGGTCGTGGTGAATAATCCTTTTCATGTACTGTTGGATCCTATTGGCTAGTATTTTGGTGAGAATTTTTGCATCCATGTTCATCAGGGATATTGGTCTGTAATTCTCCTTTTTGATGGGGTCTTTGTCTGGTTTTGGGATCAAGGTAATGCTGGCCTTATAAAATGAGTTTGGAAGTTTTCCTTCCATTTCTATTTTTTGGAACAGTTTCAGAAGAATAGGTATTAATTCTTCTTGAAATGTTTGGTAGAATTCCCCTGGGAAGCCATCTGGCCCTGGGCTTTTGTTTTTTGGGAGATTTTTGATGACTGCTTCAATTTCCTTAGTGGTTATAGGTCTATTCAGGTTTTCTATTTCCTCCTGGTTCAGTTTTGGTAGTTGATACATCTCTAGGAATGCATCCATTTCTTCCAGGTTATCTAATTTGCTGGCATAGAGTTGCTCATAATATGTTCTTGTAATTGTTTGTATTTCTTTGGTGTTAGTTGTGATCTCTCCTCTTTCATTCATGATTTTGTTGATTTGGGTCATTTCTCTTTTCTTTTTGATAAGTCTGGCCAGGGGTTTATCAATCTTGTTAATTCTTTCCAAGAACCAACTCCTAGTTTCGTTGATCTGTTCTACTGTTCTTTTAGTTTCTATTTCATTGATTTCTGCTCTGATCTTTATGATTTCTCTTCTCCTGCTGGGTTTAGGCTTTATTTGCTGTTCTTTCTCCAGCTCCTTTAGGTGTAGGGTTAGGTTGTGTACTTGAGACCTTTCTTGTTTCTTGAGAAAGGCTTGTATTGCTATATACTTTCCTCTTAGGATGGCCTTTGCTGCATCCCAAAGATTTTGAATGGTTGTGTTTTCATTTTCATTGGTTTCCATGTATTTTTTTAATTCTTCTTTAATTTCCTGGTTGACTCATTCATTCTTCAGTAGGATGCTCTTTAGTCTCCATGTATTTGAGTTCTTTCCGACTTTCCTCTTGTGATTGAGTTCTAGTTTCAAAGCATTGTGGTCTGAAAATAGGCAGGGAATGATCCCAATCTTTTGGTACCGGTTGAGACCTGATTTATGACCTAGGATGTGATCTATTCTAGAGAATGTTCCATGGGGACTAGAGAAGAATGTATATTCCGTTGCTTTGGGATGGAATGTTCTGAATATGTCTGTGAAGTCCATTTGTTCCAGTGTTCCATTTAAAGTCTTAATTTCCTTGTTGATCTTTTGCTTGGACGATCTGTCCATTTCAGTGAGGGGGGTGTTAAAGTCCCCCACTATTATTGTATTGTTGTCGATGTGTTTCTCTGCTTTTGTTATTAATTGCCTTATATAATTGGCTGCTCCCATGTTAGGGGCATAGATATTTACAATTGTTAGATCTTCTTGTTGGATAGACCCTTTAAGTAGGATATAATGTCCTTCCTCATCTCTTATTACAGTCTTTGGTTTAAAATCGAAATTGTCTGATATAAGGATTGCCACCCCAGCTTTCTTTTGGTGTCCATTAGCATGGTAAATGGTTTCCCCCCCCCTCACTTTCAATCTGGGGGTGTCTTTGGTTCTAAAATGAGTCTCTTGCAGGCAGCATATCGATGGGTCTTGTTTTTTAATCCACTCTGATAGCCTGTGTCTTTTGATTGGGGCATTTAGTCCATTTACATTCAGGGTAACTATTGAAAGATAGGAATTTAGTGCCATTGTATTACCTGTAATGTGACTGTTACCATATATTGTCTGTGTTCCTTTCTGGTCTATGTTGCTTTTAGGGTCTCTCTTTGCTTAGAGGACCCCTTTCAAGATTTCTTGTAGGGCTGGTTTTGTGTTTGCAAATTCCTTTAGTTTTTGTTTGTCCTGGAAGCTTTTTATCGCTCCTTCAATTTTCAATGACAGCCTAGCTGGATATAGTATTCTTGGCTGCATATTTTTCTCATTTAGTGCTCTGAATATATCCTGCCAGTCCTTTCTGGCCTGCCAGGTCTCTGTGGATAGGTCTGTTGCCAATCTAATGTTTCTACCCTTGTAGGTTACATATCTCTTCTCCCGAGCTGCTGTCAGGATTTTCTCTTTGTCTATGAGACTCGTAAGTTTTACTATTAGATGTCGGGGTGTTGACCTATTTTTATTGATTTTGAGAGGGCTTCTCTGTGCTTCCTGGATTTTCATGCCTGTTTCATTCCCCAAATTAGGGAAGTTCTCTGCTATAATTTGCTCCATTATACCTTCTGGCCCTCTCTCTCTTTCTTCTTCTTCTGGGATCCCAATTATTCTAATGTTGTTTCATCTTATGGTATCACTTATCTCTCAAATTCTGCCCTTGTGATCCAGTAGTTGCTTATCTCTCTTTTTCTCAGCTTCTTTATTTTCCATCATTTGGTCTTCTATATTACTGATTCTCTCTTCTGCCTCATTTATCCTAGGAGTTAGTGCCCCCATTTTTGATTGCACCTCATTAATAGCCTTTTTGATTTCTACTTGGTTAGATTTTAGTTCTTTTACTTCTCCAGAAAGGGTTTCTCTAATAACTTCCATATTTTTTTCAAGCCCAGCTAGTATCTTTAAAGTGATGATTCTGAACTCTAGATCCGACATCGTACTAATGTCCGTATTGAGTAGGTCCCTGGCAGTCGGTACTACCTCTTGTTCTTTTGTTGAGGTGATTTTTTCCATCTTGTCATTTTGTGCAGAGGAGAATAGATTAATGAGAGAACAAAAATGCTAGCAGAGTAACAACATCCCCAGAAAATATACTCTAAACAAATCAGAAAAGACCTGAAGCAGTGGGATAAGAAAGGGAAAGAGAGAAAAAAGAAAAAGAAAAAGATAAAAACAAACAAAAACGAACAACAAAAAAGAACAACAACAA
The DNA here is from genome assembly GCF_029215605.1 of Mirounga angustirostris. Taxonomy (NCBI): domain Eukaryota; kingdom Metazoa; phylum Chordata; class Mammalia; order Carnivora; family Phocidae; genus Mirounga; species Mirounga angustirostris. Next base: position 57,698,161 of record NW_026991721.1, read on the forward strand.
AAAAAACCAGAATGTGATCAAATATGATCAGGCTGGTATATAGATCAGTGCCACACACTAGATTCGGGGTGTATTTTGGTCTGTTAGAAGAAAGTGCCTCCCAAAATTTTAAAGAAAGAAAAACTTATATATGTACAAATAAGGGTTGATATGATGAAGGGATGGAATATGACTGTAAAGATGGAAATTATAAAAAATTTTATAAAAGGAATTGATAAGAAGTTGTTTGAAAAAAGAAAGAGGATTTAAAAAAAGAAAAAAGAAAAAAAGGGAGAGAATGTGATCAGGCAGGGGAGTAGAAAAAACCATATACTAGAGATTTAGGGTATATTTTAATCTGTTAGAAGAAACTATCTCAGAATTTTAAAGAGAGAACAACTTATATATATATCCCAAAAATATGGGTAACTACTATGAAGGGATAGAATATGACTCTAAAAATGAAAAATAAAAATGTTTTTTTTAAAAAAGGGATTGATAAGATGTTAGTTGAAAAAGGGAAAAAGAAAAATTCCAAAAGAAATAAAAAGACAAAAAAAGACAGTTAAAAAAAATTAACTTTAAAAGACTAAAGTATCATGGTAAAAAAGCCGTGAATTCTATGTGCAGTATTCCCCTAGCGCTGGAGTTCTGCCGTTCTCATTGATCGGTAAACTTGGTCTTGGCTGGCTGTTCTCGCTGATCTTCTGGGGAGGGGCCTGTTGCCGTGGTTTCCAAATGTCTCTGCCGGAGGCGGAATTGCCCCGCCCTTGCCCCCTCCGGGCTAAGTAATCTGCTCGGGTTTGCTCTCCGGGGCTTTTGTTCCCTGCGAGCTTTCCGTACAGCTTTGGAGGCAGAGAGTGAGAATGGCGGCCTCCCAATCTCTGCCCTGGAGGAGCCGAGAACTCGGGGCCCTGCTCCTCAGTGAGCCCCCAGAGAAAAGCCGTCAGTCACTCCCGTCTCCCCGGTCTCCGGCCGCACTCCGTGCTCACCCGGCCTGTGACCGCGCGTTTCTATCTCTGGCACCCGACCCCGGGTGGAGTCTCCAAACCCAGCAGATCCCTGCGGTGCACTCCCGCGCGGCTCCTCCCGGGGGAGGAAGGTGAGTCTCCCCGTATCTGCCGCTTGTTGGGTCCCTGCTGGAGGAGCAGGGGCCCGACTGGGCCGCGGATCACAGTTTATGGCAACCCCGAGCTGAGAGCCCGCGCCTGGGCTCCGCCTCTGCAGCCGGCTTCCCGGCTCCGTTACCTGGGAGCTCTGCCGCACTCAGGCACCCCCGGTCTTTCTGTGACCCCGAGGGTCCTGAGACCACACTGTCCCGGAGGGTTCCACCCCCCGCTTAGCCACCCGAGTGACGTCCCTCAGCGGAGCAGACTTTTAAAAGTTCCAATTCTGTGCCCCACGGCTCTATCACTTGCCAGAAGTGGCCGACGGAGGCCCCTCCCCCGCCATCTATCCTCCCAAATATCACCTCGGATTCACTTCTCCGCACGTCCTACCTTCCAGAAAGTGGTCGCTTTTCTGATGAGAGAGTTGTTGCTATTCTTTTCTTCGATCTCCTGTTGAGTTCGTAGGTGTTCAGAATGGTTTGATCCCTATCCAGCTGAATTCCTGAGAGGAGACGAAATCCAGGTCTCCTACTCCTCCGCCATCTTGCTCTGCCCCCTCCACATTTTGCTTTTTCATTTAACAATACATTTTGAAGTCTTTCCATATCATTTTAGAGATATTGTTCCCATTTCTACGGCTGCATAGTATTCCACTGGGTGGATATACCACAGTCATTCAGCCATTCTCCTGGGTAAGTTCCTTAGGTTGTTTCTGATATTTTGCAATTACAAACAGTCCTAAAATGAATTCCATTGGGCATACATATTCTTGTACAGTTGGAGATGTTTGACCAGGGTAAATTACAATGAGTGGGGAAAGCGTGTGTCATTTTGTTAGACAATGCCAAATTCTCCCTGATTAGCATTGTACCAATCTGCATTCTGACTGGTGATTATGAGTGTCTGTCTTCCCCCAGGCTTGCTAACAAAAAGTGTAGGTGTGCTTTTTAATTTTTCCCAATCTGATTTGGTAAGAAATAGTACCCTGGTGTTATTTTAACTTGCATTTCTCTTGTTACAAGTGAGGTTGAGTATTTTTTCATATGTTTAAGGGACATTAAAAAAATATTTTTGGTGGATTGTCTGTTTCATGTCTTTGCCTTTTTTTCTATCAGGTTTTAGAAACTCCCATACCCCCACCCCCCCAATTTTTAAAAGTTCTTTGTATATTAGAGATGTTAGACATTTATCTGCAAACATTGTTGCAAATATTTTCTCCCAGTTTGTCATTTATTTTTGCCATTTCTTTTTTTTTGTAGTAAGATAATTTTATTTTCATATGGAGCAATTTATTAATTTTATTGCTTCTGGATGAGTTTTCTTTCATTAAACCCAGACATATTAAATTATAACAAACTCCTTGTATAAATAAAACATTTGAATTTAATGTAAGTTTTAATAACCTACTTTTCAAATTTTCAATATTTTTTCACTTTTTTTTAATGTTCTGGAAAAAATTAACCACTTAACCAATACATGAAACATGTACCCCTGAGGGTCTAGGCTCCAGTATGGCTCAGCCTGGCGTTAATGAGAGGCCCACTGCTCACTTTAGTCTTCCATTAGATCCAGTAGCAAGGCACAGCCACCTGTTCAGGAATTATGGCGGGAGCAGCAAAGCTTATGGAAGCCTCAACTGACTGGGTTCTAAGGTCTCCGCTAACCTTCATGGCTTCCCATGCCGAACAGACTTTTACGTACAGAAAACCCTCACTGCTTTCCCCTAGTTGCCTGGTAAAACATGGCTTTGCATCTCAGCTTCTGTGATGTATCGCTGCCTTCCCGTTCACATAGCACTGCAATATGGGCTGCAGGACCCTAAACCCCGCCTCTCCCCACCTTCCCTACAGAAGGGCAGCCCAGGATTGCTTTACCTCTGTTAAGGAACTCTCCATGCTCCTTGCAGATCCTTTAGACACTCCTTTGGATATCCTTTGTTTAATTGTTTGTAGATGACTCATACCTAAAAAGAAAAATTAAAATTTCCAAGCTGACTTGGATTTACATTTAAGCTTCTCACAGAAACTAAATCAATTCAGATGGCTAAATTAATTGCCTTTGCCCACATCTGCTAACCAATGAACAATAAGAACAAATATTTGTATTGATGGTAGGTATGATTTAGGGTTAGTCCATGATTTTGAAATGCTTTAAAAACAAAGAGATTTCCTGACTGTTACAGGAACTCCTATAAAATGGACAGCAAATTAAAGAATCTTGAGAGTAGCCAAAACAATCTTGAAAAAGAAAAACAAAACTGGAGGTATCACAAGTTCAGATTTCAAGTTATACTACAAAGCTGTAGTAATCAAAACAGTATGATGCTGTCACAAAAATAGATACATAGATCAATGGAACAGGACAGAAAGCCCAGAAATAAACACACGATTATATGGTTAATTAATTTGCAACAAAAGAGGCAAGAATATGCAATGGAAAAAAAGTCTCTTCAAAAAATGGTACTAAGGGGCGCCTGGGTGGCTCAGTTGGTTAAGCGACTGCCTTCGGCTCAGGTCATGATCCTGGAGTCCTGGGATCGAGTCCCACATTGGGCTCCCTGCTCGGCGGGGAGCCTGCTTCTCCCTCTGACCCTCCCCCCTCTCATGTGCTCTCTGTCTCTATCATTCTCTCTGTCTCAAATAAATAAATAAAATCTTTAAAAAAAAAAGGTACTAAGGGAAACTGGATGGCCACATGCAAAAGAATGAAATTGGACCACTTTCTTACACCATACACAAAAATAAACTCAAAATGGATTAAAGACCCAAATGTGAGAACTGATACCATAAAAAGCCTAGAAGAGGGCACAGGCAGCAATTTCTCTGACATCAGCCGTAGCAATATTTTTCTAGAGATGTCTCCTGAGGCAAGGGAAATAAAAGCAAAAATAAACTATTGGGACTACATCAAAATAAAAAGCTTCTGCGCAGCAAAGGAAATGGTCAACAGAACTAAAAGACAACCTACTGAATGGGAGAAGATCTTTGCAAATGACATATCCAATAAAGGGTCAGTATCCAAAATATATAAAGAACTGAAAGAACTCAACACCCAAACCCACCCTCCCCAAATAATCCAAATTAAAAATGGGTGGAAGACATGAACAGACATTTCTCTGAAGGATACATACAGATGGCCAACAGACACATGAGAAGATGCTCAACATCACTCATCATCAGGGAAATGCAAATCGAAACCACAATGAGACATCACCTCACACCTGTCAGAATGGCTAAAATAAACACAAGAAACAACAAGTGTTGGTGAGGATGTGGAGAAAAAAGAACCCTTGTGCAGTGTTGTTGGGAATGCAAACTGGTGCAGCCACTGTGGAAAACAGTATGGAGTTTCTTCAAAAAGTTGAAAATAGAGCTCCCTTATAATCCAGTAATTGCACTAGTAGGTATTTACCCAAAGAATATGAAAGCAGTAATTTGAAAGGCTATATACACCCCTATGTTTATTGCAACATGATTTACAATAGCCAAATTATGGAAGCTGCCCAAATGTCCATTGATGGATGAATGGGCAAAGATGATATGGTGTATATATATATATATACACACACACACGATGGACTATTATTCAGCCATAAAAAGAATGAAATCTTGCCATTTGTAACAACATGGTTGGAGATAGAGGGTATAATGCTAAGTGAAATAAGGCAGTCAGAGAGAGACAAATACCATATGATTTCACTCATAAGGGGAATTTAAGAAACAAAACAGATTTAAGAAAATACCAAAACTCTCTGAGGTCTTTCTCAAACCATAGCTACTGCTCTGAAGTGAACTCATTACTGACAGAATCTAATAACTGTTCCTTTAGACACGTCAGAAGGAAGATTACGCTGCATGGGTCCCTCCTCGTACCTAAGTTTTCTTACATCACAAGTTGCAACATTTGATCTTGTAAAAACTGGAGCTGGATTTCACACCAGCCAAACAAAGTGCTCTGGCAAGGCTATCAAAATCCTCTGAGCCTGACCCAGCCGGCAGGAGTGGGCACTGACATCGGGCCATCCTCGCTACAACAGCTGCTTTGTTCCCTTCAGGACACTCCAGCCTGCCCCTCAGATGCTTGACTCCATTCAGGAAAACGGCCCATATTGAGGGACACAAAAATTAGACCCACTCCTGTTGTGCTAAAATGATGGTTTCCAACACAGTCTGTGCTCCACGAGGATACGCACTGCCTGCAGCAATAGAGGAAGTCGAGGTCTCCATGTCCGTAAGTTTTCCTTTACTACACCGCTCATGCATGCAGGCAGTCCGTTAGCTGGGTGCACCAAAACTAATGTAACCCGTTGTGAAAGTAATTTTGTATTTCTGTGCTGCTTCCAACTTTCTCATATTATGAACAATGATATAGTCATTATCTTCTTTCATACCTTTTACAAATTGTCTGGTTATTTTTTGAGAGTAAGCTGATGGATTTAGATTGATGGGTGAAAGGTAAGCACATGGGTTAAAGGCTTTTTTTTTTTTTTAACTTTAATTCCATAGTGCTGAACTGCCATTCAGTGAGGTTTGATCAATTAATAATCCCCAAAACAGTACAGCCATGTGTCAACTTGCTCATACCCATACCAACACTGGGAATTAGCATGCCTTTTCATCTTTGGGTACGCTCTTTCCTGTCTCACCCCATGGACGGTCTTGATGCAGCTTAGGAGGATCATTTAACACTCACCCTTGCTCGCTTTCACTGCAGCTACCCTCCCCGCTGGTTGTTGAGTAATCAAGGAGTGGTCCTACATGAAGGCAGCTGCTGTACTCGTCTTTCTTCCTATCTCTATTCTGACTCTTCCAAAAGTGGCGATAGACGTGGCTGGTCCCTCCCTACCTCCCAGTCTTGGCTCACACCTCATATTCGCAGGCTACCTATTCTGATCTGCAACCTGTCACCCCAACCTTCTTACCCTCTAGTTTCTATTTCCATAGCTCTTATTCTAACATACGATACAATCTGCTTATTCATTGCATTTATGGTTTATTATCTCTCTCCCTTTGCCACACTGCAAGCATCACAAAGGCAGAATCTTTGTTCGAAATGTCCCATTTTCACTGATGCAAATCAAATGACTAAGACAGTGTTTGGATCACGGTATGGACTGAATTAATTTTTGCTGAACGAATCCATTTTTATAAAGTAATTAGAACAATTACTGGTGGAAATACAAATTGTTTCTTAAATAAATACAGTGTGTAATGTAAGAAAATCATTCATGTGGCCTCAGAGTTGAGGCTTTTGATAATTCTGCATGGGTGCCAAGCTCCTTAAGATCAGATGCACTATAGGATTAACAAGGTAGCTTTCACCCCCCAACTTTACATATAGACCCACATGGCAACTCTCTCCTAGAATGAATTATCTGGCAAAGTTCTTTCTCCTGAGGAACAAAGCTACTAAATTTATATTTCTACTGTTGTCATGGAGGCTTGGTAGCTCAGAGATCCCTATTATGTGTAATTACAGCAGACAACTTTTCTAAGTTATGGAACAACCATTTCCTCTTTTCTTGCCTTCCTGTATGTGGTGCCAGATCTATATGTTACTTTCTTGTTCGATATATTCTCTCTCTCTCTTTTTTTTTTTTTGGAAGAAAAGGGATTTTCCTTCAAATACCTTTCAGAAGTAGGAGGGGTATGACTTATAATAAAAAATTTACATTTCTCGGGCGCCTGGGAGGCTCAGTTGGTTGGGCGACTGCCTTCGGCTCAGGTCATGATCCTGGAGTCCCTGGATCGAGTCCCACATCGGGCTCCCTGCTCGGCAGGGAGTCTGCTTCTCCCTCTGACCCTCCCCCCTCTCATGTGCTCTCTCTCTCATTCTCTCTCTCTCAAATAAATAAATAAAATCTTAAAAAAAAATTTACATTTCTCTCCCTGAGAGATAACCTACCCCTGGGTACATTAGCCCTCTCCTGCTGGAGGGGATGGAGTACTCTAGAGGTAGCAACATGACCCAGAGATCTGAGCGTGAGATTTCAGCACAGACGTTTTAGGGATGGAGACCTGGCTGTGTCACAGATTAGCCATGTGATTTGGAGCAGTTTAGGTTGCCTGGCTAAGCCTCCGTCTCCTGTTCTATAAAACGAGGGTAACAGAACAGATACATCATTGCAATGTTCACAGAATTAAATGCAAACTATGTAAGCCCTGTTCTTACTATATTTAAGAGCTCAAATGTTGGGTCCATTTCATGAGATGAAGGGGCTCTGCAGGCTGTGAGGAGACCAAAAAGGACAGTGGGACACTAGCATTGGCCATCTCTCACTCATGGGAGCGGAAACAAGGTGGCTCATTTTCACCTTCCCTTTGTGCTTCTGCCTCTCCTTGGTAACTTCTGCAGCCCCGATAGTCCCCATGGAATGACTTATCTCTAAGTAGAAAGCTAGCCCAGACGGTGGTGGTGGTGGGGTGGGATATCCAAGGAGATATTTATGAGAACACCCCGAAGAGGGCAGGATTGGGCAGAACAGGCTGTCCGTGGAGAACTCCACTGCTGGGCTCTCTGGTCCCAGGGCCACCGCGGTGACAGTGGCTTACCAAAGCACGTGCCCTCCCTCACTGGAGCCTTTCCCAGGGTCTGGAAGGCTCACACTCACTTCAGGGACCGCAGAGGGAGACCAACACACACCGTTTCCCACTTTTCATTCCTTTCTAGCTTCCCCCTTTCAAGGTACCAACCAGATACCAAAACTTATGTACACCAAACACTTCAATATAGCCTTAGTTAAAAATTTAATTGAAAACAAATAGAATACTATTTCACCAAAAACTTAAAAAAGAAGTGACGGACACAAGCAGTTTTGAAATGCAGTCCTAACGGGCTAACATTGTCCTTTGTTGCGACAATAAGAAAGTTACAGACTATTTTAAAAATCATAAAAATGACTACAACATTACTGAGTTGGGGCAAAGTTCCTATTTGCATTAGATATATGAATATTCTCTACTTTGTCATAAAATTGATTCCCAAATTAATTTTTCTACAAGAAGTTTTCCTATAATATTTTATTAAATTAAAAGAACTTATTATCTGTTGTGAAATACAACACTTCATCTCAGGATTCAAAGCTTGTATGCATGTCTATAGTAGTAAATGACGTTATTAAAAATGCATGTTAGAGAAAATAACTTGTCCTAGAAAATGGAACTTGCTCACCATTCAGACATTTTTTGTTCTGATTATAATGACTTCTTTTAAAAAAAATTTTATTATGTTATGTTAGTTATCATTAGTTTTTAATGTGGTGATCCATGATCCATTGTTTTCATATAACACCCAGTGCTCCATGCAGTACGTGCCCTCCTTAATACCCATCACCGGGCTAACCAATCCCTCCTCCCCTCTCCCCTCTAAAACCCTGTTTGTTTCTCAGAGTCCATAGTCTCTCATGGTTCATCTCTCCTTCCGATTTCCCTCCCTTCATTTTTCCCTTACTTCTCCTAATGTCCTCCATGCTATTCCTTATGTTCCATAAATAAGTGAAACCATATGATAATTGACTTTCTCTGCTTGACTTATTTCACTTAGCATAATCTTCTCCAGTCCCATCCATGTTGATGTAAAAGTTGGGTATTCATCCTTTCTGATGGCTGAGTAATATTCCATTGTATATATGGACCACATCTTCTTTATCCATTCATCTGTTGAAGGGCATCTCGGCTCTTTCCACAGTTTGGCTATTGCAGACATTGCTGCTATGAACATTGGGGGTGCATATGGCCCTTCATTTCACTACATCTGTGTCTTTGGGGTAAATACCCAGGAGTGCAATTGCTGGGTCATAGGGTAGCTCTATTTTTAAATTTTTGAGGAACCTCCACACTGTTTTATTTATTTGACAGGGAGAGACACAGCGAGAGAGGGAACATAAGTGGGGGGTGGGGTGGGGGAGGGAGAAGCAAGCCTCCCATGGAGCAGGGAGCCTGATGTGGGACTCGATCCCAGGACCCTGGGATCATGACCTGAGCCAAAAGCAGATGCTTAACAGCTGAGCCACCCAGGCACCCCATGGTTATAATGACTTTTTAAATCTTGTTAAAGTCAATCTGGCTAGCCAAAAGTTGTATATATTATATTTTTAGTGAGAAAAGTTTTTCTTTTTTAAATTTATATTTTCCTACCTGCAAGGATTTTGCAAATAAAACATCAACTTGATCACGGAGAAGAAATTAATCTTGCATCCCAGCCAGTGATTAAATGGAGAGATGATTAAATAAATCAAAGTCACTGTGTTTATGTTTTTGGGTTAGTATGGGAACAGTCCTGTATATTTGTTATTTTATGATCTCATAATCTATAAGAGAATCTGGCATATTAGAAATCCTAGCAGATATGGTACTTAACAGTTTCCAACTTTTAAGTGTGTACTTGAGTAACTGCTATACATTTTAAAGTGTTAATAAAATTCCAGTAAGTTTACTTTTAAGAGAACCACACAACTACCATAGCTCTAAATTTATTTTATTAGATTGCAATTTTTTTATTAGAAACTCAGTAAGGCACTTTGAGAATGAAAAGCAATTTTTGTATTTGAGGAAACTCGAACTCTGAAGTTTATAAACATAGTGTAAAATTTTTATGGAAATTTAATTAATTAGGTCGTAATGGCCCCTTAAAAATGATTATGAACATTTTCTAGATTTGTAAATAGGATGAGAAGTTTTGTAATTTTAACTTAAAAATATAAGAAACAACAAAATTTCTAAGTGTGCAAAGACTTATACACTGAAAACTATAAAATACCAGTGGAAGAAGTTAAAGCAGACACAAATAAATGGAAAGACCTCCTGTGTTCACGAGTGGGAAGAATTAATGTTGTTAAAATGTCCATACCACCCAAAGAGATCTACAGATACAGTGCAATCCCTATCAAAATTCCAAGGCCATTTTTTTTATAGAAATAGAAAAAACAATACTAAAATTCATATGGAACCACAAAAGACCCCAAATAGCTGGAGCAATTTGAGCAAGAACAAAGCTGGAGGCATAATACTTCCTGATTTCAAGGTATACTACAAAGCTACAGGATGGTACTGGCATGTCCTGTCAGCTCATCTTTGACAAGTAAGCCAAGAACATGTCATCAGGAAAGGAGAGTCTTTCTTCAATAAATGCTGTTGGGAAAACTGGATATCAGCATCCAAAAGAAGGCAGTTGGACCCTTAGCTTGAGTCAACTCTTGACCTTAAAGAGGGCAAACAGGACGCCTGGGTGGCTCAGTCGTTAAGCGTCTGCCTTCGGCTCAGGTCATGATCCCAGGGTCCTGGGATCGAGTCCCACATCAGGCTCCCTGCTCTGCGGGAAGCCTGCTTCTCCCTCTCCCACTCCCCCTGCTTGTGTTCCTGCTCTCGCTATCTCTCTCTCTGTCAAATAAATAAATAAAATCTTAAAAAAAAAAAAAGAGGGCAAACAATTGCACTGCAAAGTTTTCTAATTGACTTAAAAAAAAAAAAAAAAGAATCTTGGGACGCCTGGGTGGCTCAGCTGGTTAAGCATCTGACTCTTGGTTTCGGCTCAGGTCCTGATCTTGCGGTTGTGGGATGAAGCCCCATGTCAGGCTCTGTGAGCAGTGCAGAGTCTGCTTCAGATTCTCTCCCCCCCCCCACTCTCTCTCTCTCTCAAATAAATAAAATCTTGCAAAAAAAGAATCTCAAAGAATTCACATGAACAAATGTAGCTTAAAAAACATTCAGTTCACTGCTGTTCTGAGGTAACTAGGTATAAATTGTTGCCTGGGTTTTTGAAGTAATTTGGATGAAATAAACTCATGTGTTCAGACATAGAAATCTAAGCCTACTGATTTAAGATGAAAAAGTGGAGAATATATGAACTTTCTCATAAAGGTAGTAATAGAAAGACATAAGATAACTTTAAGGGCAACAGATTTTTTTTCCTAAGATAAGCATAAAAAAAGTAATAGTAATAAAAAAGATATTCATAACATTAAAAACACTGACTATAAAGAAAAACTTTTTTAAATTTAATTTTATTATGTTATGTTAGTCACCATACAATACATCATTAGTTTTTGTTGTGGTGATCCACGATTCATTGTTTTCGTATAACACCCAGTGCTCCATGCAGTACGTGCCCTCCTTAATACCCATCACCGGGCTAAACCATCCCCCCACCCCTTTCCCCTCTAAAGCCCTCAGTTTGTTTCTCAGGGTCCATAGTCTCTCATGGTTCATCTCTCCCTCTGATTACCCCCCCTTCATTTTTCCCTTACTTCTCCTAATGTCCTCCATGCTATTCCTTATGTTCCATAAATAAGTGAAACCATATGATAATTGACTTTCTTGCTTGACTTATTTCACTTAGCATGATCTCCTCCAGTCCTATCCATGTTGATGTAAAAGTTGAGTATTCATTATTTCTGATGGCTGAGTAATATTCCATTGTATATATGGACCACATCTTCTTTATCCATTCATCTGTTGAAGGGCATCTCGGAGCTTTCCACAGTTTGGCTATTGTGGACATTGCTGCTATGAACATTGGGGTGCATATGGCTCTTCTTTTCACTACATCTGTACCTTTGGGGTAAATACCCAGATTGCAATTGCTGGGTTATAGGGTAGCTCTATTTTTAATTTTTTGAGGCACCTCCACACTGTTTTCCAAAGTGGCTGTACCAACTTGCTTTCCCACCAACAGTGTAAGAGGTTTCCCCTTTCTCCACAACCTCTCTAACATTTGTTGTTTCTTGCCTTGTCAATTTTTGCCATTCTAACTGGTGTAAGGAGGTATCTTAGTGTGGTTTTGATTAGAATTTCCCTGATGGCTAATGATGATGAACATTTTTTTCATGTGTCTGTTAGCCACTTGTATGTCTTCTTTGGAGAAGTGTCTATTCATGGCTGCCCATTTTGACTTCATTATTTTTGGGGGGTGTTGAGTTTGAGAAGTTCTTTATAGATCTTGGATACAGCCCTTTATCTGTAGTGTCATTTGCAAATATCTTCTCCCATTCTGTGGGTTCCCTCTTTGTTTTGTTGATTGTTTCCTTTGCTTTTTATCTTGATGAAATCCCAAAAGTTCGTTTTTGTTTTTGTTTCACTAGCCTTTGGCGATGTATCTTGAAAGAAGTTGCTGTGGCTGATGTCAAAGAGGTTACTGCCTATGTTCTCCTCTAGGATTTTGATAGATTCCTGTCTCACATTGAGGACTTTCATCCATTTTAAGTTTATCTTTGTGTATGGTGTTAGAGAATGGTCGAGTTTCATTCTTCTGCATGTGGCTGTCCAATTTTCCCCGCACCATTTATTGAAGAGACTGTCTTTTTTCCATTACATATTTTTTCCTGCTTTGTCAAAGATTCTTTGACCACAGAGTTGAGGGTCCATATCTGGGCTCTCTATTCTGTTCCATTGGTTTATATGTCTGTTTTTGTGCCAGTACTATGCTGTCTTGGTGATCACTGCTTTGTAATATAGCTTGAAATCAGGCAACGTGATGCCCCCAGCTTTGTTTTTCTTTTTCAACATCTCCTTGGCGATTCGGGGTCTTTTCTGATTCCATACAAATTTTAGGATTGTTTGTTCCAGCACTTTGAAAAATGTCATTGGAATTTTGATCGGGATGGCATTGAAGGTATAGATTGCTCTGGGTAGCACAGACATTTTAACAGTGTTTATTCTTCCAATTCATGAGCATGGAATGTTTTTCCATCTTTTTGTGTCTTCTTCCATTTCTTTCATGAGTGCTCTGTAGTTCCTAGAGTATAGATCCTTTACCTCTTTGGTTAGGTTTATTCCGAGGTATCTTATGGTTTTTGGTGCTATTGTAAATGAAATCAATTCTCTAATTTCTCTTTCTACAGATGCATTGTTAGTGTATAAGAAAGCAACTGATTTCTGTGCATTGATTTTGTATCCTGCCACATTACTGAATTGCTGGATGAGGTCTAGTAATTTGGGGGTGGAGTCTTTTGGGTTTTCCACATAAAGTATCATGTCGTCTGTGAAAAGAGAGAGTTTGACTTCTTCTTTGCCAATTTGAATACCTTTTATTTCTTTTTGTTGTCTGATTGCTGTTGCTAGGACTTCTAGTACTATGTTGAACAATAGTGGCAGAAGTGGGCATCCTTGACGTGTTCCTGATCTTAAGGGAAAGGCTCTTAGCTTTTCCCCATTGAGGAAGATATTTGCCATGGGTTTTTCATAGATGGATTTTATGAACTTGAGGAATGTTCCCTCTGTCCCTATACTCTGAAGAGTTTTAATCAGGACAGGATGCTGTATTTTGTCAAATGCTTTTTCTGCATCAATTGAGAGGCCTATATGGTTCTTCTCTCTCCTCTTATTAATGTGTTCTATCACACTGATTGATCTATGAATGTTGAGCCACTCTTGCATCCTGGGGATAAATCCCACTTGGTTGTGGTGGATGATCCTTTTAATGTATTGTTGGATCCTATTAGCTAGGATTTTGTTGAGGATTTTGGAATCCATATTCATCAGGGATATGGGTCTGAAATTCTCCTTTTTGATGGGGTCTTTTTCTGGTTTGGGGATTAAGGTAATGCTGGCCTCATAGAATAGAATGAGTCTGGAAGCTTTCCTTCTGTTTCTATTTTTGAAACAGCTTCAGTAGAGTAGGTATTATTTCTTCTTTGAATGTTTGGTAGAATTCCCCAGGGAATCCATCAGGCCCTGGGCTCTTCTTTTCTGGGAGGTTTTTGATCACAGCTTCATTCTCATTATTGGTTATTGGCCATTGACTAACAATGCATTCAGGTTGTCAATTTCTTCCTGTTTCAGTCTTGGGAGTTTATAGGTTTCCAGGAAGGCATCCATTTCATCCAGTTTACTCATATTATTGGCATATAGTTGTTGATAATAATTTCTATTAATTGTTTCTATTTCCTTGGTGTTAGTTGTGATCTCTCCCCTTTCATTCATGATTTTATTAATTTGGGTCCTTTCTCTTTTCTTTTTTTTTTTTTTTAAGATTTTATTTATTTATTTGACAGAGAGAGACACAGCGAGAGAGGGAACACAAGCAGGGGGAGTGGGAGAGGGAGAAGCAGGCTCCCTGCTCTGCAGGGAGCCTGATGCGGGACTCGATCCCAGGACCCTGGGATCATGACCTGAGCTGAAGGCAGTCGCTTAACCAACTGAGCCACCCAAGCGCCCGTCCTTTCTCTTTTTTTTTTGGATAAGTCTGGCCAGAGGTTTATTGATCTTATTAATTCTTTCAGAGAACCAGCTTCTAGTTTCATTGCTCTGATCAACTGTGTTTCTGGTTTCTAATTCATTGATCTCTGCTCTAATCTTGATTATTTCTCTTCTAATGCGTGGCTTAGGCATCGTTTGTTGCTTTTTCTCTAGTTCTTTAAGGTGTAGAGTTAGATGGTGAATTCGGGATTTTTCTATTTTTTTGAGTGAGGCTTGGATGGCTATGTATTTCTCCCTTGGGACCACCTTTGCAGTATCCTATAGGTTTTGGACTGATGTGTTTTTGTTCTCATTGGTTTCCATGAATTGTTTAAGTTCTTCTTTGATTTCCTGGTTGACCCAAACATTCTTGAGCAGAGTGGTCTTTAGCTTCCAAGTGTTTGAATTTCTTCCAAATTTTTTCTTGTGATTGAGTTCCAGTTTTAAAGAATTATCATCTGAGAATATGCAGGGAATCATCTCAATCTTTTGGTATCAGTTGAGACCTGATTTGTGACCCAGTATGTGGTCTATTCTGGAAAAAGTTCCATGAGTGCTCAAGAAGAATGAGTATTCTGTTTTAGGGTGGAATGTTCTGTATATATCTATGACATCCATCTGGTCCAGTGTGTCATTCAAAGCTCTTGTTTCTTTGTTGATTTTCTGCTTAGATGATCTGTCTATTGCTGAGAGTGGAGTATTGAGGTCTCCTACAATTAACGTATTAATTAATTATTAATTATTAATTATTAACTAATTAACATATGATTCTTTATTTTGGTTAACAGTTGGCTTATGTAGATGGCTGCTCCCATGTTGGGGGCATAGATATTTACAACTGTTAGATCTTCTTGTTGGATAGACCCTTTAAGAATGATAGAGTGTCCTTCTGTGTCTCTAACTACAGTCTTTAGTTTAAAATCTAATTTGTCTGATATAAGAATTGCTACCCCAGCTTTCTTTTGAGGTCTGTTGGCATGGGAGATGGATCACCATCCCTTCACTTTCAGTCTGGATGTATCTTTAGGTTCAAAATGAGTCTCTTGTAGACAACATATGGATGGGTCCTGTCTTTTTATCCAATGTGCAACCCTGCACCATTTTATGGGAGCATTTAGGCCATTCATATTGAGAGTGATTATGGAAAGATATGAATTAATTGTCATCATGTTGCCTGTGAAGACCTTGTTTTATAGGTTGTCCCTGTAAATTTCTTTTCTATATCACTCTTGGGGTCTTTCTCCTTTTATAGACCCGCCCTTAATATTTCTTGCAGGGCTGGCTTAGTTGTTACATATTCTTTCAGTTTCTGCTGCTCTTGGAGGCTCTGCATCTCCCCATCCATTCTAAATGACAGCATTGCCAGATAAAGTATTCTTGGCTGCATGTTCTTCTCGTTTAGAACCCTGAATATGTCTTGCCAGGCTTTTCTGGCTTGCCAGGTCTCTGTGGATAGGTCTGACATTATTCTGATGTTCCTCCCTCTGTACGTAAGGAATCTCTTTCCCCAACTGCCCTCAGGATGGTTTCCTTGGTTGTAAGATTTGCGAGTTTTACTATTACATGCTGGGGTGTTGCCCTGTTTTCCTTGATCTTGGGAGGGGTCCTCTCTGCCTCTAGGACACGAATGTTTGTTTCATTCCCCAGATTAGGGAAGTTCTCAGCTACAATTTGCTCAAATATATCTTCTAGTCCTCTCTCTCTCCACCCCCTCATGGGTTCCAATAATTCTGATATTGGAACGCTTCATGGTGTCACTTATATCTCTGATTCTTTTTTCATGGATTCTGAGTTGTTTTTCCCTGGCCTCCTCGTTTCCCTTTTTCTCTATTATTTGGTCTTCTAGATCACTAATTCATTCTTCTGCCTTGCTTATCCTAGCTGTTAGGTTATCTAGATTAGATTGGATCTGCATTGATAGCATTTTTAAATTCTGCCAATTCAGCTTTCATTTCTGTCCTTAGAGACTCTATGTTGCCATTAATTGATTTCTCCATTCTAGCTATTGTCTTCACAATTGCTAGCCTGAATTCCATCTCTGACATCTTGGTTATATCTGAATCCATTTGTAAATCTGTGGCATAAATCATAATCTCTGAGTCTTTCCTATTTTTGGGGTTTCTCCTCCTAGTCATTCTGTTGAGGGGTGGTTGAGGGAATGTATAGAGTCCAAATTATTGACCATAACCCAAGGAAGATGCACCTGTTTTCTAGGGACCTTAGGGTTGCTGGCCTCTTATTCTCCCAGCCTGTCTTCTGGGGGAGGGGCCTGCCGTGCTGTTACTCAGGCAACCCTGTTTGGGCAGAGTTGCCCTGCCCCCTGGGCAGGGGGATGGGCTCAGTGGAAACCGGTTTTTTGGGGCTTTTGTTCTCTGGTGGCATTCCCTGGCAGCTTTCCACATCTCTTCTGAGAGTCAGAGCAGAAGAGACCATTTCCCACCCTCTGCCTCAGAACAGAGAGATTGCACTCTGTTCTTCAGTGAGCTCTCCAGGCCACACTGTCTCCGTTTCTGTCTGTGCTGCTATAAACTGCAGTCCTGGGTTGTGCACCCCTCTGCAGCACCCCCAGTCCTGCCTCCAGGTCGGTGCACGTCTCTGCTCTTTGTGCTTCTAAAACTGCCAGCTGCTCCCAGTTTGCATGTGCAGCCCTGCCGCTACAGGTTTTCCTCCAGGGGTAAAGTCCTTTCTCCGCTGCTACCGGTCTGTGTGCGAGTCTGTGCCCGGTCCCCAGCGCGGGAGGCTATCGCTCACCAGCGGTGTAGGATCCCCATGGCCAGGCTCCCTGCCGATGCCATTTATCCTCTGATATCTGCCTGCAGAATCAAGGCTCCCTGCTTTGCACCTTGGAACCAATCGCCAGTGATATTCTGTTTGTAGAGATCCAGATCTATCTTCTTACATCTCAGGCTGATTTTGTGGGTGCTAGAGTGGTCTGGTAGATATCCAGCTCAATTCTGGGGACCAGTTGGAATAGGGCTACTCCTCCGCCATCTTCCCTCCCCCCCCAGAACTGTTGCTTTCAACTTAGTTACTGTGGAGATGCACAGCTTAGGAACTGGCAAATACATCAAGGGGAACCTGCACACTCACTTTTGGGCTCATTTCTCTAAGGTTGCATCTTCCATCTCAAGTCTCAGACTCCATGGCATCTCTGAACTCCAACTTCCTTCTTCCCAGCCCACTGGAAATGCCGTAAGCCCAGCCCCCTCTTATTTTTTTTTAAAGATTTTATTTATTTATTTGTTAGAGAGAGAGAGAGCAAAGCAGGCAGAGGGAGAAGCAGGTTTTCCACTGAGCAAGGAGCCCAATGTGGGACTCGATCCCAGGACCCTGGGATCATGACCTGAGCCGAAGGCAGATGCTTAACCAACTGAGCTGCCCAGGTGTCCCAGCCCAGCCTCCTCTTTCAGCCTGGTCTGTTCCCCACACCAGATTTAGAAAATGCCCTGAGGGAAAAAGCAATAGGTGCACCTACATTCTCTCCAGAAATTGCTTCTCCTTCAAGTCCTGCCTGACTCAATTTCTCTCTAATACCTTCAGTTGCTTTATGTATTTTATCCAGCTTTTACATTTACTATTGATAGAAGGGTTAGTGTGTCATAAGCTACTCCATTGTGCTCAGATGTGGAGGCCGGATATACGTAGTGCTCATCCACAAATGTCCTAAAGCTCCAAGAATCTGACTGGTTTAGGTTTCATCCTCCCTCACGGGAGTTGTAACAGGTCTCTGTCTCCAGGCTTACTCCTTCTCATCTATGTTGGCATGGAGGCAGAGACCTCAAGACAGTTTGAACATCAAAAATAATGATATCTACCATG
The DNA here is from genome assembly GCF_029215605.1 of Mirounga angustirostris. NCBI lineage: Eukaryota > Metazoa > Chordata > Mammalia > Carnivora > Phocidae > Mirounga > Mirounga angustirostris. Next base: position 57,716,240 of record NW_026991721.1, read on the forward strand.
GATTGAAACCCATCTATTATGGGTTTTATAAACCAAGAGATTATTCTGAGTCTGAAGAAATAGATTTCCCTTTGGAAGTTCTAGGGGTCTAATTTATTATTCTGAAAGCAGGTAAGGGGAGAACTTTTAACATGCCTCTCTTCTATAAACCCTAATTCCAGTGCCACATCTTGAGCTTTCTAGACTTCAGTGTATATGGGACACTGTGTTCCTGCCAACTTCTCCCAGCCAAATGCAATACCCTCTCTGGGCTCTTACTACTCCACAAGGCATCTCAGTGCATCTAAGCCGGTGAGCACTCAGCCGAAGGCAGACGCTTGTGGACACTCTCTCCCTTGGTCTTGAGAATACTCATTCTCTGATTCTCCACTTGACCATCTATTCCTCCTCCCCCTTGCCCCTCAGGCCCCAGTGCCCTTCTGCCCTTGCCCACCAGCCTTACCTGCCACACTCCAACTTTCCCTTTCCCATGGGTTGGCAGAGGAAGAAAGGCAGTGGGTGGGTGGGCCCAAGTCCTTCCCCAGGCTCTCCTGGGACCTGGCTCCAAGAGTGATGTTCAGCAGCATCTGTGGCCACCTTGGGGGCCAGAATGAGAGGTGGCTGTGTGCCTCAGGTGAGAACTGGAAGCTCTGTCCTGGGGATCTTGTCCTCATGGACACTCTCTCTGGGCAAAGTCAAAGCACCTGCTGGGGTCTCCTCAGCTGATTGGAGGTGCCCTGGTGTGCTGTCACTGCATCCTCAGCCTGGGTCCCACTCCTGCCCCAGGGTTCTTCAGCCTGGGTCCCACTCCCCTTACCCAGCGGGGTCCCCCTCAATGAGACCACAGTAAGAAGGACACAAACCTCAGTTCTCTGCCACCCTTTAATGAAACAGACAGTATAGGTATCTTAGAGATGGACTAACTTAGGGTTGGGGTGAGCAGATCATTATATCTGTCCCATGCACTGTAAGAGAGTTGTAAAATGATAGCACAGGAAGGAGGTCTTGGTTGCTTGAAGGCCTGATGGCAGAACTAGGGTGTGTGGGAGTGCTTTCTGAATGCTATTAAGTTAGTGCCTAGGCTTAAGCGCTAAGGAGGGAAGTTGGGGAGGTTGATTTTGGTATTCTGAGACTGGACTCTCCATGGACCCAAAAAGCCAAGGTGAAATCATGAGTGGAATGTAGGAGGTGAGGGGGCTGGAAGGCTTTTTCAGGTGCATCAGAGGAGAGCTGCCACTTCTTTTTTCTTCACCACCACCCTTGTGGGGAATAGAGACTACTTTGCCTTCCACCATCTCTGGGTCTGCTCCCATTTGGGGTCTAGGAACAACCAGACCTGAGCCTCAGTGAGCTGGGTGTACAAGCCCTTTGTCCAGTTAGTCAGAACAAACTGCACGTTCCCCCAGTGACATACAGATGCTAGGGGAGAAAGAAGACAACTCAGATGAAAGGTAAATTCCATTAAAGAAATTGATGGAGGAGGATGACAAAAAACATTTTCTGAGTCCCTAATGTAATTTCTCTTTTAAATAATTTAGTGAATGAATTGAAGGAAGAGATGGTCTTTCTTAATACAAATTAGATTTGAGAAATATCTCAAAACAAGTAGCAAAAATGTAAAGATAAATCAAGAATAACAAAATGTAAATTACTAGAATTTCAGAAGAAATTAACGGATGGGAGACAATAATGAACTAGTAGACAATAATAGACTAGTAGACTATTTCTTGAGCTGTTATAAGAGGCTCAGTGTGTTTCAGGCTAGACCATGCTTCCTCAACAGGGGTGATCTTACCCCTAAGGAGGTGAAAATGAGTTCAGGGGCTGGTAGTGTTGGTGGTGGCAAAAAAAAATCTTACTCTTTTTATGTATAAAGCACAGATACAGTGCAGAAGCAGATATGCGATTTATCTGTGCTATTAAAATTTCATAGGGGGAATTAGGAAAAAATGTCTAAAAAGGCTCCTTAGGTGGGTGATAATGAATAAAAGATTGATAACCACTGAACTAGACTGATGAGAAAGGCCTATGCTGATTTTTTCGCTCTAAGGAAAAAGAGAAAAGTATTACAAACATTAAGCTAAAAAGAACATGTTATGTATAAAAGAAGAATCATGCTGGAATTAGATTTTTTATCTCTAATGCTGGAACAAAGACAGTGAAATGGCAGTTAAGGACTACACCCAACCTCTATCCAGCCACGATGCAGCTCATCCATCAGGGTGAAAGAAAAATACACAGCAACTCAGAATGTCTGTATCTCCCATTTTCCCTACTGACAAAAATACTCGAGAGGAGATTTTTCAAACATTATGATATGTGAACCAGAACAAAATGAGGGCAGGGGAATGTGAAGAAAAGAAAGAAAACAGAGGCAAGCATTGAAGTTTGGATTAAATATTTAAATAATTTATTATGAAGTCTAATGGAAAAAGAAGGTGAGGCTTCAGGCAAAGTCCATTCTAAGTTATAGGGACTCAGACATCAAAGGAACTATCTCCAAGATAAATTAGATTAGGACCACTGAACTAGAATTAACAAAATGTCTCAGCAAAACCTGGGAGTTAGGAATACGGTCAGTGAAAACGAATTAAGAGATTTACAAAATTTGTCTTCAAATAATAGCAGGGAAATGTGATGTGATTAGGAAGGGAAGAGAAAGTGTAGGTAACCATTTAATGGAATGGAAAATCAAAGTAGAACTTCAAAATTAACAAGGACAGAATGGAGTGTATAACAACTTGATAAGAATCTCAAAAATAAAGAAAATCAAGGGCAGAAACAAAAATGTAAAATAAATAAAACATAAGGAATGAAGCAAAGTACAACAGTCCTTACATCAAATGTGTATGGACTAAATTCTGGCATTAAATACATTTTGAAATGTAAAGGGTGAGTGGGCGAAGGCATGACAGAAATTAGCAAATAAAATCAGGATGACAGTACATTCCATACCTAGAGATTCTGATTCAGTTGGTCTGGGATGGGCCCCAGGTGTTGATAATTTTTTTTTTGACCCTCTTAACAATTTTTTTGTGTGTGCAAAACAATATTGTTAATTATGGGCACTATGTACAGAATATCTTTAGAACTCAATCATCTTGCATAACTGAAACTTTACATCCATTCTACAGCATCTGTAGCCACCTTGGGGGCAGAATGAGAGGTGGCTCCCCATTTCTCCCAGCCCCTGGTAACTGCCATTCTACTCTCTGCTTCTGTGTGTTCTCTTTAGATTTAAGCAATAAAATCATTTGATAAAATTGGCCTTTTTGATGGTTTTGAAAAATGAGATCTATGTTGGTAGGTTCTTTGAGATATCTTTAACTGACTAGCCAGATTGCACTGATTCAAAAAGCCATATACAGTACTCTTTTTAAAAATTTTTTGGGGTGCCTGGTTGGCTCAGTTGTTAAGCATCTGCCTTCGGCTCAAGTCATGATCCCAGGGTCCTGGGATGGAGCCCTGCATCGAGCCCCGCATTGGGCTCTCGACTCTGCAGGGAACCTCTTTCTCCCTCTCCAGCTCCCCCTGCTTGTGTTCCCTCTCTTGCTGTCTCTCTGTCGAAAAATAAATAAAATCTCTAAAACAAATTTTTAAAAAAAGATTTTATTTATTTATTTTGAGAGAGAGAGTGCACAAGAGAGCATAAACAGAGGGGAGGGGCAGAGGGAGAGGGAGAAGCAGACTCCCCGCTGAGCAGGATGCCCAAGATGCAGGGCTCCATCCAAGGACCCTGGGATCATGACCTGAGCCAAAGGCAGATGCTTAACTGACTGAGCCACCCAGGCGCCCCACCATACAGTACTCTTAGTTGACATTTATATAGCTGTAACAAGATGTCCTTAAAAAACACTTTATTGAGGTATGATTGACATACAAAAAGCTGTTCATATTTAATGTATACAACTTGATGAGTTTGGAGATAAATATACATCTGAGAAACCATCTCCACGATCTGTGCCATGAACATATCATTTCCTCCAGAAGTTTCCTTCCTTTCTTCCTTTTTCCTATCCCTCCTCTCTAGCCAAATACAAAAGTAAACCGACAGAGATAACTCCAGATTTAAAAATGCTCCCTCTGGTAGCAGCACCCTTGTCAGGGGAACTAGAGGTACAAGTGATTTAATCATCTATTGTTCTAATGATTAGATTATGGTTAGCATGATTAGATTGTACTCCACTTGATCAAATTGAATCAATCAAGAAGTCCTAGAAGTCTCCACACACTCCTTGAAGGTGACCTGGTTCCTGTTCTGGGACACTTTGCTAGTTGGAAGTTCAAAGCCTGATTTTCCTTGAGAATCGTGATTTTAAGAGTATTAAATGCAGACAACGCTGTGTTGTAACTTTTAATATACTATCAGCAGGGATGTTGTCCAGCATGTGATTTGTTTGCATTGATGAACAATTTTATAAATTTTTGGGCAAAACTACGTACAATCATCCTATGGTTTACACAATTGCATTTCTAGAAAATCCAAATGTATGTTAATGTGCAAGGATACTTATATGTCATTGTATGTAGAATTGAATTGGATGTAAGTTCAAAACCTCAAAACAGATTTTCCACCCATATTCCTGACCAGGTCACTGCAGAGCAGTGACATGCTTACAGTTAGCCTAGTTGACCTGGTCACTGTCAACCTCAGCCCTCATTCCCCATGTAGACCAACCCGGCCAACTGCAGGTTTCACATCCCTGTGTTGGGTGGCCACACCCTCATCGAGATTCAGTGGTTTAGTTGGGATTCAATGGCTTAGTGGAGGTAATCACCTCACAGTTGTTGTGATTAGGTTATGGGCTCAGGATCAGAGGACACTCCACCCGCTGAAACCGAGTTCATCAGGAAGTCCTGGAAAGTCTCCGCCCACACCGTGGAGGTGACCAAATATAATAAGCCCCCTGTCTGTCCTCAGACACTCTGCTGGTCGAAAGAGCTGAACCAGGTGGTCAGCCCCCTGGCCGCAGCGCCCCCGCAGCCGCCCCCGCAGCCTCCGCAGCCTCCAGAGGCCACCACCATGCCCTCGTCCCCGCTCAGGGTGGCTGTGGTGTGCAGGAGCAATGTGAACAGGAGCATGGAAGCCCACAGCATCCTCCTCAAAAGAGGGTTCCACGTCCAGTCTTTCGGAGTCGGATCTCGGGTGAAGCTGCCAGGACCCTCAAGCAATCGCCCGGTGATCTACGATTTCTCCACGACGTATAAGCAGATGTACGAGGACCTTTGCAGGAAAGACCGGGAAGGCTACAGCAGGAACGGAATCCTGCACCTCTTGGGGAGAAACGAGAGGATCAAGCCGCGCCCCGAAAGGTTTCAGGAGTGCAGCGACCCCTTCGACGTCATCTTCACCTGCGAGGAGAGTGTGTATGACCGAGTGATGCAAGAGCTGTGGGCCAGGGAGCAGGCGACCTTCCAGCCCGTGCACGTGGTCAACGTGGACATCGCAGACACCTTGGAGGACGCCACCCTGGGGGCTTTTCTCATCTGCGAGCTGTGCCAGAGCCTCCAGCGGGCGGACGACGTGGACAGTCTGGAGGAGCTGCTGCTGGCCGCGGAGGAGAAAACAGGAAAGAGCTTTCTTCACACGGTCTGCTTCTACTGAAGGTCGTGGCTGGAGTTGGCGCCTTCGTTAGGTAACTTTCATGTGGCGTTTTGGACTAGTCCGTATTTTCTGAGAAGGGCTTTTAACGCCCTTTCCGCAAACTTCTGTTTGTGCGATTTTTAGGTATATGCCACCAGGGAAGAGTTGAGCAAGAAAAAGCATTTCTTGGGAAACGAGGACAAGGGCTAGTAGTCATGGAAACAGTCCAAACCTGGGGACATTGTTCTGGGTACTTTGGGCACAAGAAGTAATTCAGCGCTCACGTGGGTCTGCGAGGACATGACTGCCACGGCCTGCACTTTGCAGATGAGCGAAGGAAAGTTTATAATGGAGTGCGGGACAAGTGATTTGTTGAAGGATATTCAGCGAATAAACAACATTGAAAGGCAGCTGCTGGCCCGACTGATCTCTGAACATAAGGGAGATCCTGCACTGCTTGAATGTAAGAAGCAGCGCGTGCGGCAAGGGACCCAGACTGGACGAGGCCTCATTTGACCTGTGCACGTGCGCACGCACGGACTGACTTTGCTTTGGTTCCTTAACCTCTTACCCCTTGTTGTATGTTTGCTGTGTGACTTTGTATTGTGCTTTGCTTTGTGTGATGTGTATAAAGCCAGACTAAATGTGTAGTGAAATGTCATTGAGTTTGGAATCCTGAACCTGCTTTACCCTTGCTTTATGGTTAAATAAAGCTGACATTGTGCAGAGACACAACTCGTACTTGCCTTTCTAGCATGCTCGCGACGGTACCCACTCTGCACCAACAGGAAAAGAGACATCCTTAACACCAGCGGTGAGAAATTTAGAGCTGAGAAGTCTGTACAAACAACCCTTGTTGCTTGGCACTAATCAACTGCCCCAGCCTGAGTTCTGTTTAGAATTCCTTACTAATTGAAACTCCTGAAATTAGATTTTCTTTATCCTGTCAATTCATTAGAGATTTATTGTCTCTTTGTCTAAAAAATATAAAAACTACCTGCCTTGGTCATTTCTTTAGGTCTTAGGTTCATTATTTGGCTTCTGTGAGCAAATAAAACTGATTTTTCCCCCCTGTTCATCTATCTCATGTCAATTTAATTCTTAGTACAGCTGGAACACTTTGACTGGTAGAAAAGATTTTTTCCTTCTCTTCACTAATATGATTTTTTAGAAGAGCATAAAGTATGGAGAACTAGCTAGGATAATATACTTATATGCATTTACATCAAATGACACATTTTTTTTTTTTCCTGAAGGTGGGATTACTTTCTTCTTCTTGTCTTCTGATTAAAAACAATAATGTACAAGATTGCTTTTATAATCAGAATATAAAGTTATTTCCAAGTTGAAAAAAGTTCACATCCTACATTCAGGATGAGGAAAATGAAATAAAATTACTTATAAAAGAATATAAACAAAGCAGGAGAATTTTTTCTTCTAGCAACCATAAATGTGGATTTTTGATGACCAAGCACTAAACAGAATGATACACTAGGTAGGCAAATGAAATAAAAATGTGTCATGAATCTCAAGAATCCCATGTGATCTACAAGTTATGCATGGATGTTTATAGACCCTTAGGAAAGAATGAAAATTCATTATTTATGGCTTCAAAATGTGAATCTCATCACCAATCCCGGGATGAATATAACTGCAACATCATCCTTTACATGAAAAACAAAAATTTGAAAATCATCTTTGCATATTACATGTATTGATATTGTAGATTGAAAAAATTACTATTCATTAATTCAATATTTAATGCCAGTGTAAGTATTAAAAGAGGTCTGTAGCAAGCCTGGTTTAGCTGGGAGAGCTTTTTTTGTAGTGAATATCTTAAATGTGAACACTCAGTGTGGGATGGAGATTAGAGCAGGTGGGGAGGAGTGGGCAAGAAGCTAGTCAGGAGAAGGCCAGGGAGGGAAATGGCACTTAGGGACCTGGGATCCAGGCATTTGGAGGAGGGCAAGGCTGATGGAGACAGCCGTGTCCCTGGGGCCCTGATGTAAGCACTGCCCTCAAGAGCTCTCATGAAAGAGAATAAACAGCCCAGTGCCTGGCTCCCAACAAGCTGAATGTCATCTCCAATTTCAGTAAGAGCTGGTGAGTAAATTAGACATGTGTGTAGAGGGGCAGGTTCCAGGATCAAGGTAAGGATTGGACTGATGTCACATCCCAGGAAGGCCTGGGGGTGGGGGGACAGGACTTCCGTGCACCAAGAATGGTAAAGACCAGAGATACCAATCTGGTTGGTTACAGCAGCAGTGGAGGGGTTGGTCTGGGAAGGGAGGTTGAGAGTATATGGGTAGCTGAGGTTAATGAAGGTTGCTCAAGAAAGAGAAGTAATCCAATATGTGGCAAGTGCTCTAATGTTTAGGTTAGACATGAGAAAACAGAAAAGATAATGACGTACTTCAAACCCTTCTTGGCAAACATGACAAGAGCCCAGAGAATGACTGGTATCTCTGTTGGGCTTCCCAAAGCAGGGCTTGGGAAGCAGACCAGGACATCTCAGGCAGGTGTGAGGAGGGAACTATGGGGGAGGGGCATTGAACGGGATGTTGAGGATGAACTTGTGTCAGACCAAAGTCATCCTAATTTGGTCAGGAGACCAATTGAGCAGGCAAATCCTCAACCTCTGAGCTCCCTGCCTTCTCTCACTGGCTCCTATTAATAAAATGTCTTCGGGATGCCTGGGTGGCTCAGTCACTTAAGCGACTGACTCTTGATCTCAGCACAGGTCTTGATCTCAGGGTTGTGAGTTCGAGCCCAGCACTGAGCTCCACCCTGGGCGTGGAGCCTACTTAAAAGAAAAAAAAAGTTCAAAAAATAAATTTTTTTCTGCTACTCCGTTTCCCCAAACACATGACCATCACCAGCTCCTGTAATCTGCCCCCTCTCCAGCCCTGCCTTTATTGGTTTGTGTCTTCTATGGCCTCTTCCTTCTTGCCATTTTCTTCTTTCCTTTCCCAATCAGGTCTGTGGGGCACACACCAGCCCTCACATCCCTCCGATGCCATACACTGGTTTTCCTGCAGATCAGCTGCCCTCACTGGAGAGAACGTTCTCACAGAGCAGCCATATGCTCTATAGGAGACAGTGCCCTGACCTAGGCCAGCTGAATGGACTTCTTTGGTGACTCTGATGGCAGAACACTTTCTCCCAGCACTTGGAGGATGGAAATTGGAGCTGATTTTTTTCCCCAGAAAGAAAAATCAGGGGCACCAAGAGGATAACTGGAATGGAAGAAATAATGTTCTTGAGTGTAAGATATACCTTAGCTACTAAGCTAGATATTTTTAAATACCCCTTCACGAGGGGGAATTAGCATTTGCCTCCACTTCTTCAAACTTTCTGCTTACAAATTTGATTTTCTCTCAAACCATGAGGGCAGAACTCAGGCCAATTCCCATTGCTTCTATTTCCCCCGTTTATAATATGGTGCCTGAAAAATAGTTACTGCTTCCTGAATGACCAAGTGAATGAATGAATGGATGAATGTATACTAAGAATAACTGATAAAATTTCCACCTCCAGAAAACCTCCCAGATATCATGCATATCCCTTTCCAGCAATAATACTTTATTTTCCAAATTCAGTCATTTCTGAACTTAGTTTCCTAAGGTGTGAGCACAAGCAGTGCCTTATTCAGGTACACAGATTCCGTCAATGTTACTTCTTAAAGGTCTGTTGACTCTCTCTGCAAGTGAGCTGATAATGTGGTGAAGTCAGAGAGATTTCAAATCTCATTTCCATCAATTAGGCCAAATATGCCTGTACAAACACCACCGTGCTTTCTTCAGCATTCCCTATGCACAGCTAACTGGAGCTGAATAAACACTGTTCAGTGAACAGGCCATATTTGGATTTGAATACCCACATTTTCTTCTCTTGTTTCCCTCCCTTTTCATTCTTTTCCTTATGATGAACTACCTATTACAAGGTCAAGTTCAAGAAACATCTTGTTACGTAGCCTTTCCAGATACATATAATGATTTCCTTTGTATATTCATAATCCTCTGTTTGTAGGAGAAATACATACAATAATGTATTTTATTTGATTAGCTGGGTATATATATATATGTCAAATTAGACTATCACTCATTGAGGTAGAGAATATGTCCTAGTGACTTCTTATGTTTCTTAGTGTTTGCATGTTCACAGAAGATGGAGAGTGTGAGATATGCCAAAAGCTCCTAGTGTCTTCACAAAGAATATTGCAAGAAAACTTGTATTTTCTACTCTGTCTATGAATTGAAGTATCTCTGGTAGTCTCCACAGGTATGATTTCCCTAAACCACACTGGTGTTGGCCACATGATCTTCCACTTCCTGGGCATCCCTGGGCTAGAAGACCAGCACATGTGGATTTCCATCCCCTTCTTCATTTCCTAGGTCATCGCCCTGCTTGGGAACAGCCTGCTCATCTGCCTTATCCTCATGAAGTGCAGCCTCCGTGAACCCATGTACCTCTTCCTCTGCATGCTGGCCGGAGCGGACATTGTCCTCTCCACGTGCACAGTACCTCAGGCCTTGGCCATCTTCTGGTTCCATGCTGGGGAGATCTCCCTGGATCGCTGCATTACTCAATTCTTCATCATCCACTGCACTTTCATCTCTGAGTCAGGGATCTTGCTGGTGTTGGCGTTTGACCACTACATTGCCATATGCTACCCACTGAGATACACCACTATTCTTACATGTGCTCTGATTGGGAAAATTGGAGTAACTGTCTGAGAAGTTATTGTACAATTTTCCCCATAATATTTCTTTTGAAAAGATTGACTTTCTGCCAAAATAATATTATTCCACACACCTTTTGTGAACACATTGGTTTGGCCAAATATGCTTGTAATGACATTTGAGTGAACATCTGGTATGGACTTTTTGTCATCATGTCGACAGTGGTCTTAGATGTCCTGTTAATTTTTGTTTCTTATGTGCTGATTCTCCATGCTGTCTTCCACATGCCTTCCCGAGATGCTTGCCACAAAGCTCTTAACACATGTGGCTCCCATGTCTGCATCATTGTCCTCTTTTATGGGCTTGCGATCTTTACAACCCTTACTCAGCAGTTTGGACGCCACAGTCCACCTCATATCCACATCTTTTTTTTTTTTTTTAAAGATTTTATTTATTTATTTGAGACAGAGAGAATGAGAAAGAGAGCACATGAGAGGGGAGAGGGTCCGAGGGAGAAGCAGACTCCCTGCCGAGCAGGGAGCCCGATGCGGGACTCGATCCCGGGACTCCAGGATCATGACCTGAGCCGAAGGCAGTCGCTTAACCAGCTGAGCCACCCAGGCGCCCCTCATATCCACATCTTATTGGCTAATGTCTGCATTCTGGTTCCACCTATGCTGAACCCCATCATTTATGGGTTTAAGACCAAGCAAATCCAGGAGCAGGTTGCTTATGTATTTTTTCCAAAGCAGAAATAACTTTGGCAAAGGAATAGCATTTTTAGCATCTCTAGTTATCCATGATGTGGTCTGTGGAAGCAGTGGGTGGAAACACTAGGGTAAGCTGAAACACTAGGAAATAGCTCAGTGAATTCTATTTTTGGAGCATGTTCACCAGGAGGGTGACAAGACTTGTATCTTCTACAGTCAAAGCAACAGAGAGAGCAGTGCCATGTTTGACTGTGCAGGTTACTTCCTGAACAGAGCCTATGTTCAAGGTGTTCCAGCTGGACTAAGAATTAAATTGACATGAGATAGGTTAACATGAGAAAAAAAATCAAAGTTTTATTATGTGCATGCAGAAGCCCAATAATGAAATTGAGACCTAAAGAAGACTGAGGCAGGCAGTTTTTATACCTTTTAGACAAAGAAACAATAAATTTGTGAGGAATTGACAGGATAAAGAAAACAGGTGTTTGGGAGCTTAAATTAGTAGGGAATTCTAAGCAGAATTTAGTCCAAGGTAGTAGATTAGAAAAAAATAACAAGGTTTGTTTCTCCGGTGCTCTCAACTTTCAAGTCCTTATCTCTGGTGATAAGGTTGTCTTTTTACTTGGTACAGGGAGGGTATTCTTCATGTGGGAGATTTGTTTTCTGCTTTCAGAGGGACAGTATGGGTCTGAGAGTTCTTTCATCGGCTGTTTCTTAAGTAGCTTTTATTGAAAATAATTAATGTACCAAAGTGGCACATTTTGAGGCAGCCTGCCCTTGGCCCCTATTAAATGAGAGCAATAAGTGCTCTGGTCTTGGGAGTTGTTAAATTATTCCTCACTGAGTTTCTCATCCTCTGAGATATCTTGTGATATCCCTGGACAATCACATACAAAAGGCTCAATATTTTGGTTATGCAGGATGAATAACTTCTGGAGATCTTATGGATAGCATGATGACTATAGCTAATAATACTGTATTGCATATTTAAAATTTGCTAAGAGATTTGATCTTACATGTTCTCATACTCTCACACGAATTGCAACTATGAAAAGTTAATGAATATGTTAATTAGCTTGATTTTGGTAATCATTTCACAATGTATAAAAAATCAAAATGTCACATCGTGTACCTTAAATATATACAATTTTTATTTGTCAATTATACTTTAATAAAGCAGGAAAAAAAGAAGTCACCTAAAATACAATTAGATTTGTTAATAATTTGGTATGTATGTGTCCATATTTTTCTTTATGTATCTTTATTTGTTTGTGTAAAAATAATAAAAATATATAAACATATTCATAAATATAGATGGACATATATATGTAGTTGTACCTTGAGAAAAGGTGGAGTTTTTTTGATTTTTAAAAAACTCAATTAAAATATAGTATATTATTAGTTTCAGAGGTAGAGTTTAGTGATTCATCAGTTGCATATAACACCACTGTTCAGTACATCAAGTGCCCTCCTTAATGCCCATCACCCAGTTATCCCATCCCCCCGTCCACCTCCCCTCCAGCAACCCTCAGTTTCTTTCCTATGGTTAAGAGTCTCTAATGGTTTGTCTCCCTCTCTGATTTTGTCTTATTTTATTTTTCCCTCCCTTTGCCCGTGATCCTCTGTTTTGTTTCTTAAGTTCCACATATGAGTGAAATCATGTGATAATGATCTTTCTCTGACTGACTTATTTCTCTTAGCATAATGCCCTCTAGTTTTATCCAAGTCGTTGCAAAGGGGAATATTTCATTTTTTGATGGCTGAGTAATATTCCATAGTATATATATACCACCTCTTCTTTATCTATTCATCTGTCGATGGACATTCTGGGCTCTTTGCATAGTTTGGCTATTGTGGACATTGCTGCTATAAACATTGGGGTGCAGGTGTTTCTTCAGATCAGTACATTTGTATCTTGGGGGTAAATACCCAGTAGTGTAATTGCTGGTTCTTAGGGTAGCTCTATTTTCAACTTTTTGAAGAACATCCATACTGTTTTCCAGAGTGGCTACACTAGCTTGCATTCACACCAGCAATGTAAGAGGGTTCCCCCATAGCCAAACTATGGAAAGAGCCCAGATGTCCATTGACAGTCGAATGGATAAGGAAGATGTGGTGTGTGTATATGTATGTGTGTGTGTGTGTGTGTGTGTGTATATATATATATATATATATATATATATATATATATAATGAAATATTACTCAGCCATCAAAAAAAATGAAATCAACCATTTGCAACGATGTGGTTGGAACTAGAGGGTATTATGCTAAGTGAAATAAGTTAATTAGTGAAAGACAATTATTATATGATTTCACTCATATGTGGAATTTAAGAAACAAAACAGAGGATCATAAGGGAATGGTGGGAAAAATAAAACAAGATGAAATCAGAGAGGGAGACAATTATAAGAGACTCTTAATCATAGGAACCAAACTGAGGGCTGCTGGAGGGGAGGGTGGTTGGGGGATGGTGTAACATGGTGATAGACATTAAGGAGGGCATGTGATGTAATGAGCGCTGGGTATTATATAAGACTGATGAATCATTGAACTCTACCTCTGAAACTAATAATACACTATATGTTAATAAATTGAATTTAAATAAAAAAACTACGATGAGATAATCACCTCACACCTCTCAGAATGGCTATAATTAACAACACAAGAAACAACAGGTGTTGGTGAGGATACAGAGAAAAGGGAACCCTCTTAAACTGTTGGTGGGAATGCAAGCTGGTGTAGCCACTGTGGAGAACAGTATGGAGTTTCCTCAAAAAAGTTAAAAAGAGAACTACTCTATGGTCCAGCATTTGCACTACTAGGTATTTACCTAAGGAACGCAAAAGTACTAATTCTAAGGGATATATGCACCCTAATGTACCGAGGGCATCTTGGCTCCTTCCACAGTTTGGCTATTGTGGACATTGCTGCTGTGAACATTGGGGTGCATGTGCCCCTTCTTTTAACTACATCTGTATCTTTGGGGTAAATACCTAGTAGTACAATTGCTGGTTTGTAAGGTAGCTCTATTTTTAACATCTTGAGGAACTTCCATACTGTTTTCCAAAGTGGCTGTACCAACTTGCATTCCCACCAACAGTGTAAGAGGGTTCCCCTTTCTCCACATCCTCACCAACACTTGTTTCTTGCCTTGTCAATTTTTGCCATTCTAACTGGTGTAAGGTGGTATCTCACTGTGGTTTTGCTTTGTATTTCCCTGATGGCTAGTGATGTTGAGCATTTTTTCATGTGTCTGTTAGCCACGTGTATGTCTTTTTTGGGGAAGTGTCTGTCATGTCTTCTGCCCATTTTTGACTGGGTTATTTGTTTTTTGAGTGTTGAGTTTGATAAGTTCTTTATAGATCTTGGATATCAGCCCTTTATCTGCAATGTCATTTGCAAGTATCTTCTCCCATTCTGTGGGTTGCCTCTCAGTTTTGTTAACTGTTTCTTTTGCTGTGCAGAAGCTTTTTATCTTGATATAGTCAAGCAGAGAAAGACAATTATCATATAGTCTCACTCATATGTGGAACATAAGCAATAGCATGGAGGACCACAGGGGAAGGGAGGGAAAACTGAAGGGGGAGAAATCAGAGAGGGAGATGAACCATGAGAGACTATGGACCCTGGGAAACAAACTGAAGATTTCAGAGGGGAGGTGTGGGGGGGATGGGGGGATGGGGTAACTGGGTAATGGGTATTAAGGAGGGCATGTGTTGTGATGAGCACTGGGTGTTATATGCAGCTAATGAATCATTGAACACTATATCAAAAACTAATGATGTATTATACAGTGGCTAAGGGAACGTAATAAAAAAATAAAAATCACAAAATAAGATGTGATATATATATACACATATATATCACAATTGAATATTACTTTGCTATAAAAAAGGATATCTTGCCATTTACAGTAATGTGGATAGAGCTAGAGAGCATTATGCTAAGTGAAATAGTCAGAGAAAGACAAATACACTATGGCTTTACTCATGTGGAATTTAAGAAACAAAACAAATGAACATAGGGGGGAAAAAAGAGAAGAAAACCAAGAAACAGACTCTTTTTTTTTTTAAGATTTTATTTATTTGTTTGACAGAGACAGCCAGAGAGGGAACACAAGCAAGCAGGGGAAGTGGCAGAGGGAGAAGGAGGCTTCCCGCTGAGCAGGGAGCCGGTCGTGGGGCTCGATCCTAGGACGCCAGGATCATGACCTGAGCCGAAGGCAGATGCCCAACGACTGAGCCACCCAGGCTCCCCAAGAAACAGACTCTTAACTGTAGAGAATAAACTGATGGTTACCCAAAGGGAGGTGGTGGTGGTGGTGGTGGGGGGTGGGTGGGTGGGTGGGTGGGTGGGGTGTGTGTGTGTGTGTGTGTGTGTGTGTGTGTGTGTGAAACAGGTGATGGGGATTAAGGAATGCTCTTGTTGTGATGAGCACCGGGTGTTGTATGGAAGTGAATGACTATATTGTACACCTGAAGCTAATATGGCACTATATGTTAACTAACTGGAATTTAAATAAAAACTTAAAAGAGCAGAAAAAAATAAAATCACTGTCAATTCTCTGCCTCGCAACTGTGGAGTACTGGTGGTAAGGAGGTGAGTGCTTTCTCTCCTGGTAGTGTTTTCCTATTGATTCAATGTCCTTTAAGATAAGTCCCTCAGCTGACAGTGGGTAATAAGGGTCATGATTGGGGAAGGGTGGGAAGGATCATTTGAGATTGTAGTTGTGAGTAATGGGAACAAACACTTGAGGTCTTCTGAAGATAGAAAATGTTTTGCCCAGTTGGCATTATTTTTGCCAGAAAATCCATTTGGAAAAAACTTAGAAAAAGTTGATCATTGAATTCTGGTCTGTTTGGGCAAGGTAAGGAATATGACAGGGAGAGAGGGGCAAAATGCTGTGGGTGCTGAAAGGGAGTGATCACAGTGTTGGATTACAAAACCTAAGTGTACTAGAGGAGATGAAGAAAAGGAATGGGACTAGATTCAACAGACTGTGGAATGATGGTTGGTTTAACAGCACCTATAGTTCAAAAGAAATAAAAAGATTGAAAATTTGGAACTTTAAGATTGGTGAATGTGCTGTTTCCAATTGTGATCTAGTGGCAGAGTTCTGGATGTTACTATAGAAGTTGGTGTCTCTGGTAGTGTGTAGACCATGGCAGTTGGGGAAGAGTCCAAACACTGAACATTGTGGGTATTGGAGAGGTAAATTCTGCTGTTGCTGCAGTTGCTAATAAAGATAGTGGCAGTTGGGGGTAAGGAAGCCTGTGTGTCTGGAGCTAAAATCATTAGAAATCATGGAGTGAGAAGAGTGGGGCTCGATCAGGTGTTAGGTAAATATGGTGGGAGAATAGTTTCCAGGTGGCATGAACACCACTAGTTTGGTATTTTTACTTATTTATTTATTTATTTATTTATTTATTTATTTATTATTAATTTTTTTTATTCTTATGTTAATCCCCATACATTACATCATTAGTTTTAGATGAAGTGTTCCATGATTCGTTGTTTGTGCACAACACCCAGTGCTCCATGCAGAACGTGCCCTCCTCAATACCCACCACCAGGCTAACCCATCCTCCCACCCCCCTCCCCTCTAGAACCCTGTTTGCTTTTCAGAGTCCACAGTCTCTCATGGTACGCCTACCCCTCTGATTTCCCCCGCTTCACTCTTCCCCTCCTGCTACCCTCTTCTTCTTCTTCTTTTTTTTTTTCTTAACATATATTACATTATTTGTTTAAGAGGTACAGATCTGAGATTCAACAGTCTTGCACAATTCACAGCGCTTACCAGAGCACATACCCTCCCCAGTGTCTATCACCCAGTCACCCCATCCCTCCCACCCCAACCCCACTCCAACAACACTCAGTTTGATTCCTGCGATTAAGAATTCCTCATATCAGTGAGATCATATGATACATGTCTTTCCCTTCTTGACTTATTTCACTCAACATAATCCCCTCCAGTTCCATCCACGTCGTTGCAAATGGCAAGATCTCATTCCTTTTGATGGCTGCATAATATTCCATTGTATATATATACCACATCTTCTTTAACCATTCATCTGTCGATGGACATCTTGGCTCTTTCCACAGTTTGGCTATTGTGGACATTGCTGCTATAAACATCGGGGTGCACGTACCCTTTTGGATCCCTACTTTTGTATCTTTGGGGTAAATACCCAGTAGTGCAATTGCTGGATCATATCATAGCTATATTTTCAACTTTTTGAGGAACCTCCATACTGTTTTCCAGAGTGGCTGCACCAGCTTGCATTCCCACCAACAGTGTAGGAGGGTTCCCCTTTCTCCGCATCCCCACCAACATCTGTCGTTTCCTGACTTGTTAATTTTAGCCATTCTGACTGGTGTGAGGTGGTATCTCATGGAGGTTTTGATTTGGATTTCCCTGATGCCGAGCGATGTTGAGCACTTTTTCATGTGTCTGTTGGCCATTTGGATGTCTTCTTTGGAAAAATGTCTGTTCATGTCTTCTGCCCATTTCTTGATTGGATTCTTTGTTCTTTGGGTGTTGAGTTTGATGAGTTCTTCATAGATTTTGGATACTAGCCCTTTATCTGATATGTCATTTGCAAATATCTTCTCCCATTCTGTCGGTTGTCTTTTGGTTTTGTTGACTGTTTCCTTTGCTTTGCAAAAGCTTTTTATCTTGATGAAGTCCCAATAGTTCATTTTTGCCCTTGCTTCTGTTGCCTTTGGCGATGTTTCTAGGAAGAAGTTGCTGCGGCTGAGGTCAAAGAGGTTGCTGCCTGTGTTCTCCTTTAGGATTTGGATGGACTCCTGTCTCACATTGAGGTCTTTCAACCATTTGGAGTCTATTTTTGTGTGTGGTGTAAGGAAATGGTCCAGTTTCATTCTTCTGCATGTGGCTATCCAATTTTCCCAACACCATTGGTTGAAGAGACTGTCTTTGTTCCATTGGACATTCTTTCCTGCTTTGTCAAAGATTAGTTGACCATAGAGTTGAGGGTCCATTTCTGGGCTCTCTATTCTGTTCCATTGATCTATGTGTCCATTTTTGTGCCAGTACCATGCTGTCTTGATGATGACAGCTTTGTAATAGAGTTTGAAGTCCGGAATTGTGATGCTGCCGGCTTTGCTTTTCTTTTTCAATATTCCTCTGGCTATGCGGGTCTTTTCTGGTTCCATACAAATTTTAGGATGATTTGTTCCATTTCTTTGAAAAAAGTGGATGGTATTTTGATGGGGATTGCATTGAATGTGTAGATTGCTCTAGGTAGCATTGACATCTTCACAATATTTGTTCTTCCAATCCACGAGCATGGAACGTTTTTCCATTTCTTTGTGTCTTCCTCAATTTCTTTCATGAGTATTTTATAGTTTTCTGAGTACAGATCCTTTGTCTTTTTGGTTAGATTTATTCCTAGGTATCTTATGGTTTGGGGTGCAATTGTAAATGGGATCGACTCCTTAATTTCTCTTTCTTCTGTCTTGTTGTTGGTGTATAGGAATGCCACTGACTTCTGTGCATTGATTTTATATCCTGCCACTTTACTGAATTCCTGTATGAGTTCTAGCAGTTTTGGGGTGGAGTCTTTGGGTTTTCCACATAAAGTATCATATCATCTGCAAAGAGTGAGAGTTTGACTTCTTCTTTGCCAATTTGGATGCCTTTGATTTCTTTTTGTTGTCTGATTGCTGTGGCTAGGACTTCCAATACTATGTTGAATAGCAGTGGTGATAGTGGACATCCCTGCCGCGTTCCTGACCTTAGGGGGAAAGCTGTCAGTTTTTCCCCATTGAGAATAATATTTGCTGTAGGTTTTTCATAGATGGCTTTTATGATATTGAGGTATGTACCCTCGATCCCTATACTCTGAAGAGTTTTGATCAAGAAAGGATGCTGTACTTTGTCAAAAGCTTTTTCTGCATCTATTGAGAGGATCATATGATTCTTGTTCTTTTGTTAATGTATTGTATCACATTGATTGATTTGCGGATGTTGAACCAACCTTGCAGCCCAGGGATAAATCCCACTTGGTCGTGGTGAATAATCCTTTTCATGTACTGTTGGATCCTATTGGCTAGTATTTTGGTGAGAATTTTTGCATCCATGTTCATCAGGGATATTGGTCTGTAATTCTCCTTTTTGATGGGGTCTTTGTCTGGTTTTGGGATCAAGGTAATGCTGGCCTCATAAAATGAGTTTGGAAGTTTTCCTTCCGTTTCTATTTTTTGGAACAGTTTCAGAAGAATAGGTATTAATTCTTCTTGAAATGTTTGGTAGAATTCCCCTGGGAAGCCATCTGGCCCTGGGCTTTTGTTTTTTGGGAGATTTTTGATGACTGCTTCAATTTCCTTAGTGGTTATAGGTCTGTTCAGGTTCTCTATTTCCTCCTGGTTCAGTTTGGGTAGTTGATACATCTCTAGGAATGCATCCATTTCTTCCAGGTTATCTAATTTGCTGGCATAGAGTTGCTCATAATATGTTCTTATAATTGTTTGTATTTCTTTGGTGTTAGTTGTGATCTCTCCTCTTTCATTCATGATTTTGTTGATTTGGGTCATTTCTCTTCTCTTTTTGATCAGTCTGACCAGGGGTTTATCAATCTTGTTAATTCTTTCCAAGAACCAGCTCCTAGTTTCGTTGATCTGTTCTACTGTTCTTTTAGTTTCTATTTCATTGATTTCTGCTCTGATCTTTATTATTTCTCTTCTCCTGCTGGGTTTAGGCTTTATTTGCTGTTCTTTCTCCAGCTCCTTTAGGTGTAGGGTTCGGTTGTGTACTTGAGACCTTTCTTGTTTCTTGAGAAAGGCTTGTATTGCTATATACTTTCCTCTTAGGACTGCCTTTGCTGCATCCCAAAGATTTTGAACAGTTGTGTTTTCATTTTCATTGGTTTCCATGTATTTTTTAAATTCTTCTTTAATTTCCTGGTTGACCCATTCATTCTTCAGTAGGATGCTCTTTAGCCTCCATGTATTTGAGTTCTTTCCGACTTTCCTCTTGTGATTGAGTTCTAGTTTCAAAGCATTGTGGTCTGAAAATAGGCAGGGAATGATCCCAATCTTTTGGTACCGGTTGAGACCTGATTTATGACCTAGGATGTGATCTATTCTGGAGAATGTTCCATGGGCACTAGAGAAGAATGTGTATTCCGTTGCTTTGGGGTGGAATGTTCTGAATATGTCTGTGAAGTCCATTTGGTCCAGTGTGTCATTTAAAGTCTTTATTTCCTTGTTGATCTTTTGTTTAGATGATCTGTCCATTTCAGTGAGGGGGATGTTAAAGTCCCCCACTATTATTGTATTGTTGTCGATGTGTTTCTTTGCTTTTGTTATTAATTGCCTTATATAATTGGCTTCTCCCATGTTAGGGGCATAGATATTTACAATTGTTAGATCTTCTTGTTGGATAGATCCTTTAAGTAGGATATAGTGTCCTTCCTCATCTCTTATTACAGTCTTTGGTTTAAAATCGAATTTGTCTGATATAAGGATTGCCACCCCAGCTTTCTTTTGGTGTCCATTAGCATGGTAAATGGTTTTCCACCCTCTCACTTTCAATCTGGGGGTATCTTTGGTTCTAAAATGAGTCTCTTGCAGACAGCATATCGATGGATCTTGTTTTTTAATCCACTCTGATAGCCTGTGTCTTTTGATTGGGGCATTTAGCCCATTTACATTCAGGGTAACTATTGAAAAATAGGAATTTAGTGCCATTGTATTGCCTGTAAGGTGACTGTTACCGTATATTGTCTGTGTTCCTTTCTGGTCTATGTTGCTTTTAGGGTCTCTCTTTGCTTAGAGGACCCCTTTCAAGATTTCTTGTAGGGCTGGTTTTGTGTTTGCAAATTCCTTTAGTTTTTGTTTGTCCTGGAAGCTTTTTATCTCTCCTTCTATTTTCAAGGACAGCCTAGCTGGATATAGTATTCTTGGCTGCATATTTTTCTCATTTAGTGCTCTGAATACATCCTGCCAGTCCTTTCTGGCCTGCCAGGTCTCTGTGGATAGGTCTGTTGCCAATCTAATGTTTCTACCCTTGTAGGTTACATATCTCTTCTCCCGAGCTGCTGTCAGGATTTTCTCTTTGTCTATGAGACTCGTAAGTTTTACTATTAGATGTCGGGGAGTTGACCTATTTTTATTGATTTTGAGAGGGGTTCTCTGTGCTTCCTGGATTTTCATGCCTGTTTCTTTCCCCAAATTAGGGAAGTTCTCTGCTATAATCTGCTCCATTATACCTTCTGGCCCTCTCTCTCTTTCTTCTTCTTCTGGGATCACAATTATTCTAATGTTGTTTCATCTTATGGTATCGCTTATCTCTCGAATTCTGCCCTCATGATCCAGTAGTTGTTTCTCTCTCTTTTTCTCAGCTTCTTTATTTTCCATCATTTCATCTTCTATATTACTGATTCTCTCTTCTGCCTCATTTATTCTAGCAGTTAGTGCCCCCATTTTTGATTACACCTCATTAATAGCCTTTTTGATTTCTACTTGGTTGGATTTTAGCTCTTTTACTTCTCCAGAAAGGGTTTCTCTAATAACTTCCATACTTTTTTCAAGCCCAGCTAGTATCTTTAAAGTGATGATTCTGAACTCTAGATCCGACATCGTACTAATGTCCGTATTGAGTAGGTCCCTGGCAGTCGGTACTACCTCTTGTTCTTTTTGTTGAGGTGATTTTTTCTGTCTTGTCATTTTGTGCAGAGGAGAATAGATTAATGAGAGAACAAAATGCTAGCAGAGTAACAACATCCCCAGAAAATATACTCTAAACAAATCAGAAAAGACCTGAAGCAGTGGGATAAGAAAGGGAAAGAGAGAAAAAAGAAAAAGAAAAAAAAAGAAAAAGATAAAAACAAAAACAAACAAAACAAAACAACAACAACAAAAGAAAAACCAGAATGTGATCAAATATGATCTATATGGTATATAGATCAGTGCCACACACTAGATTTGGGGTGTATTTTGGTCTTTTAGAAGAAAGTGCCTCCCAAAATTTTAAAGAAAGAAAAACTTATATATGTACAAAAATAAGGGTTGATATGATGAAGGGATGGAATATGACTGTAAAAATGGAAATTATAAAAAATGTTATAAAAGGAATTAATAAGAAGTTGTTTGAAAAAAGAAAGAGGATTTAAAAAAAGAAAAAGAGAAAAAAAAAGGGAGAGGATGTGATCAGGCAGGGGAATAGAAAACACCATATACTAGAGATTTAGGGTATATTTTAATCTGTTAGAAGAAACTATCTCAAAATTTTAAAGAGAGAACAACTTATATATATAAGCCAAAAATATGGGTAACTACTATGAAGGGATAGAATATGACTCTAAAAATGAAAAATAAAAATGTTTTTTTTTTTTTTTAAAAAAGGGATTGATAAGATGTTGGTTGAAAAAGGGAAAAAGAAAAATTCAAAAAGAAATAAAAAGACAAAAAGACAGTTAAAAAAAATTAACTTTGAAAGACTAAAGAATCATGGTAAAAAAGCCATGAATTCTATGTTCAGTAGTCCCCTAGAGCTGGAGTTCTGCCGTTCTCATTGATCGGTAAACTTGGTCTTGGCTGGCTGTTCTCGCTGATCTTCTGGGGGAGGGGCCTGTTGCTGTGGTTCCCAAATGTCTCTGCCGGAGGCGGAATTGCCCCACCCTTGCCCCCTCCCGGCTAAGTAATCTGCTCGGGTTTGCTCTCCGGGGCTTTTGTTCCCTGTGAGCTTTCCGTACAGCTTTGGAGGCAGAGAGTGAGAATGGCGGCCTCCCAATCTCTGTCCTGGAAGAGCCGAGAACTCGGGCCCCGCTCCTCAGTGCGCCCCCAGAGAAAAGCTGTCAGTCACTCCCGTCTCCCCGGTCTCCGGCTGCACTCCGTGCTCGCCCGGCCTGTGACCTCGCGCCTCTGTCTCTGGCACCCGACCCTGGGTGGAGTCTCCAAACCCAGCAGATCCCTGCGGTGCACTCCCGCGCGGCTCCTCCCGGGGGAGGAAGGGGAGTCTCCCCGGATCTGCCGCTTGTCGGGTCCCTGCTGGAGGAGCAGTGGCCCGGCTGTGCCGCGGATCACGGTTCATGGCAACCCCGAGCTGAGAGCCCGCGCCTGGGCTCCACCTCTGCAGCCGGCTTCCTGGCTCCGATACCTGGGAGCTGTGCCACACTCAGGCACCCCCGGTCTTTCTGTGACCCCGAGGGTCCTGAGACCACACTGTCCCGGAGGGTTCCACCCCCCGCTTAGCCACCCGAGTGACATCCCTCAGCGGAGCAGACTTTTAAAAGTTCCGATTTTGTGCTCCGCGGCTCTATCACTTGCCAGAAGCGGCCGACGGAGGCCCCTCCCCCGCCGTCTATCCTCCTGAATATCGCCGCGGATTCACTTCTCCGCACGTCCTAAGTGGTCGCTTTTCTGATGAGAGAGTTGTTGCTCTTCTTTTCTTCAATCTCCTGTTGAGTTTGTAGGGGTTCAGAATGGTTTGATCCCTATCCAGCTGATTTCCTGAGAGGAGACGAAATCCAGGTCTCCTACTCCTCCGCCATCTTGCTCCGCCCCCCTAGTTTGGTATTTTTACTAAAGGGAGGGGAAATTATGATTGGGAGTTGTAACGGTGACTCCCAACATCTGTGCTCCACTGTGAGAAGTGGGTATAAATACTCGGATTCACGGGAGAAGATATTTGCAAATGACATATCAGATAAAGGGCTAGTATCCAAAATCTATAAAGAACTCATCAAACTCAACACCCAAAGAACAAAGAATCCAATCAAGAAATGGGCAGAAGAAATGAACAGACATTTTTCCAAAGAAGACATCCAAATGGCCAACAGACACATGAAAAAGTGCTCAATATCGCTCGGCATCAGGGAAATCCAAATCAAAACCTCCATGAGATACCACCTCACACCAGTCAGAATGGCTAAAATTAACAAGTCAGGAAACGACAGATGTTGGTGGGGATGCGGAGAAAGGGGAACCCTCCTACACTGTTGGTGGGAATGCAAACTGGTGCAGCCACTCTGGAAAACAGTATGGAGGTTCCTCAAAAAGTTGAAAATAGAGCTACCATATGACCCAGCAATTGCACTACTGGGTATTTACCCCAAAGATACAAAAGTAGGGATCCAAAGGGGTACGTGCACCCCGATGTTTATAGCAGCAATGTCCACAATAGCCAAACTGTGGAAAGAGCCAAGATGTCCATTGACAGATGACTGGATAAAGAAGATGTGGTATATATATACAATGGAATATTATGCAGCCATCAAAAGGAATGAGATCTTGCCATTTGCAACGACGTGGATGGAACTGGAGGGTATTATGTTGAGTGAAATAAGTCAAACAGAGAAAGACATGTATCATATGATCTCACTGATATGAGGAATTCTTAATCGCAGGAAACAAACTGAGTGTTGTTGGAGTGGGGGTTGGGGTGGGAGGGATGGGGGGACTGGGTGATAGACACTGGGGAGGGTATGTGCTCTGGTAAGCGCTGTGAATTGTGCAAGACTGTTGAATCTCAGATCTGTACCTCTGAAACAAATAATGCAATATATGTTAAGGAAAAAAAAAAAGAAGAAGAAGAAGGTAGCGGGAGGGGAAGAATGAAGCGGGGGAAATCGGAGGGGTAGACGAACCCTGAGAGACGATGGACTCTGAAAAACAAACAGGGTTCTAGAGGGGAGGGGGGTGGGAGGATGGGTTAGCCTGGTGGTGGGTATTGAGGAGAGCACATTCTGCATGGAGCACTGGGTGTTGTGCACAAACAATGAATCATGGAACACTTCATCTAAAACTAATGTTGTAATGTATGGGGATTAACATAAGAATAAAAAAATGGAAAAAAAATACTCGGATTCACTATGTTGGAGATACTACAGTGCTTTCTTGAGTAGGCAGCACGGTTTTAGTCAAGATGAAGGGGCAAATGGAATGTTCACAAGTTGTTGAAGATAAAAAACAACAGCATTTGGATGCAGATTGCTAAGAGACTGGAATATAAATGTAACTACTGAAGTTAGGCCGGGAAGGAGGGCCTTGTGACTGAAAGTGGGCACACAGACATCGATAAGGGTGTGTCTGACAAATTTTTATCTTGATGTGGGTGATTTTGCCCTATGATAAATAATTCTTTAAGCAATTCATTTCTTTTGTTTTCTGTACTTGTGTTTCTTTTTAAAACAACAACCCCCCCCCAATGAGAGAAATCCTTTAGAGCCCAAGAGGCAACAACCTAAAATTATGAGTATGTCAATACTTGATTTTTAATTATTTCCTATCCCTCACATCCCAAAACCAATCTCCCCTGAAGTTCCTTGATTGTATAATCACCTTCTGACTGTTTCTGCTTTCACTTCACTCTAGATCCAGTGAGCAGAAGACATAATACTTCAGCCTTATTCCATTGGTCTAAGCAAATCATGAGGCCATCACAAATGCAAGGGACCAGGTAATAGACTGTCCTTCATGATGGGGGAATTGGCTTGTATGTGTGGCAGATTGAAGAGTTATTGGCTACTGCTTTTGCAGATGGTCAGCCGCACTTGACATACTATCTGACTGACAAGTATTCAAAAGCTTGACGTATGCTATACTGGCCAGGCTGTGAGAAAAAGTGACTTCTATACACTGCTGGCAGAAATGCAAATAGGATAGTCTCTAAGAAGGGGGTCTTTCAGTGTACAACCAAACTACGAATGCATTTACCCTTCCAGGAAGGTCATCTCACTTCTAGATATAGACTATAAGATCTATCAAGAATTATCCAACTGAATTGTGCAAGACTGTTGAATCACAGATCTGTACCTCTGAAATAAATAATACATTATGTGTTAAGAAAAAAAAAAAAAAGAAGATAGCAGGAGGGGAAGAATGAAGGGGGGAAATCGGAGGGGGAGATGAACCATGAGAGACGATGGACTCTGAAAAACAAACTGAGGGTTCTAGAGGGGAGGGGGGTGGGAGGATGAGTCAGCCTGGTGATGGGTATTAAAGAGGGCACGTACTGCATGGAGCACTGGGTGTTATGCATAAACAATGAATCATGGAACACTACATCAAAAACTAATGATGCAATGTATGGTGATTAACATAACAATAAAAAAAGAATTATCCAACTGAAGAAGAGAGAGAAAAAGAATATAAAAAACAGACCCCCCCCCCACCAGGTCTTGGTGCAATGATGTCAAAATATGTGTTGTTAGGGTTTCAAAAAAAATGAGAGACTAGGACAGAAAAACGTTTTCTAAGAAATCCTTGCTGAATATATCCAAATGAGGTAAATATGATAAGCTTACTGAGATTCAAGAATCTTAGTGAACTTCAAGGAGGATAAAAACAAGGAAAGCTAGCTCTGCTTAGGCCCATCCAAATCGAACTGAAAATGAAGATAAAGTGAAAAGTCTTGAATGCAGCCAAAGGGGTCAATCAAAGGAAATAGAAACATGGCTAAGGTCATCAAAACTCACATCCCTTTTCTAATTGTTAAGCTTGTACATTTATATACCCTTAGACAACTGAGTTAAACATCAGATTCATGACTGGAATTTGAAACCCCTGAAAGTTTCACGTAATTCTTCTTATGAAGAATAAAATGTTAAAAACTGTGAGTCCCTCTTAATTGTAAGCATTTATATTAAAATTGCAAAAAATAGGCATGTAGCAAGGCTGCTTAGGTAGTAGATAGATTCTGTATCAGAGCATCTGTAGAGAAACAAGAGAGAAATGGAGCAGGAAGAAGTGAAGGGGAGTGGGCAATGGTCTTAGAGACCCAGCCCATCTGGGATGAGGATGAGGCTGGTGGGGATGGCCCTGTCCCTGGGACCCTGGTGTAGTGCTTCCTCAAGGGCTCTCATGACAGAGGATAAACAGCCCAATTGCTGTCCTCATGTCTGTTCCTGAAGACTCAATCTAAAGCTGTTGAGTGCATGGAGTAGAAAGGCTCCTGGATCAAGGTAAGGAATGGGGTGGTGTATGTCCCAGACAGGCCAGAGGTGAGAGGACTCTTGGAGGCTATTGATATATGTGGACAAAGAATGGAAAACCGGAGGCACCAATCTGGTTGGTGATGGCCGATATGGAGAGGGAGGTCTGGGAAGGCAGATGAGAGTACAAGAGCTATCTGATGTTATTGAAAGTTAGTAGATGAAGAGATGCCATCCAAAAAGTAACAGGTGCCCTAGGAATTAGGCTGGGTTGAAAAAACAGAAAGATATTGGCTAAGACTGCAGACGCATCTTGGCAAATATGAGAAGAGCCCTGGGAAGGACTGGGACCTGTGCTGAGCTTCAGAAAGCAGGGTGTGGGAAGGGCTTTGAGGAGACAGCCAGGCTATCTCAGGCAGATGTGAGAAGAAAGTGTGAGGGAGGGGTGTCCGAGAGGGGACACGGAGGATGAACATGTGTTAGAACAAGGTCATTCCAACAGGAG
Source organism: Mirounga angustirostris (assembly GCF_029215605.1). NCBI lineage: Eukaryota > Metazoa > Chordata > Mammalia > Carnivora > Phocidae > Mirounga > Mirounga angustirostris. Next base: position 57,743,598 of record NW_026991721.1, read on the forward strand.
ACCAACTAAACAGGCAGATCTCCATCCCCTGAGCTCCCTGGTTTTGGTCTTTGGCTGAATTAATAACATTCCTACTTCTCCCTTCCCCCAACCATCTGGCATCAGCAGCTTCTATGATCTTCCCTCATCTCAAGCCCCTGCCTGTGCTGAATTGTGTCTTCCCTGGCCTCTGCCTTCCACAGAGCAGCTACATGCTCTATAGAGACCGTTCCCTCCTTCAAGGCCAACTGAACTCCCTTGAGTAACTAATGGTAGAACAGTTTCTCCCATCACCTGGAGGATGGTAATAGGGGCTGATATTCCTCCCCAGAAAGAAAAAAAGCAGAGGCACCAACAGGGGGGAGGGAGTCAGGGGGTCAAAGATATGATGTTAATGAGCATAAGCTATAACTTAGCTACTGAGATATTTTGAGATACTCTTCCTCAGAGGGAATAAACATTTGTCTCCAGTTCTCCAAAACCACCTGTATAAATTTGATTCATTCTCAAACCATAAGCCCCTAGGTTCCTGGAAGGTTGTCAGTTTTTTTTATATCACCAGTTTGTACTATGATGCTTGAAAAATAGTTTAAAGCTCAAAATATACTTGCTGAAGGACTAATGAATGAAAGTATACTGGCAAATTTATGATAAAATTTCCACCTTCGACAAAATCTTCTAAATGTGATGCTGTTGCATGCCCAGCAAAAATGTGCTTTCTCCTTTCCAATTTCAGTAGTTTTTAAACTTAGTTTCCTAAGGTGTGAACACAAGGAATTCCTCCCTCACCTTGGGCTCACAGGCCCTGTCTATATTCCCTCTTAAAGGTCTCATGACTGTCTACGGGTGAGCAAATTATGTGATAAGATTCTGAAATTTCAAACCTCATTTTTATCCATAATTGGTTTGTGACATTTGGCAAATGATTCACATTCACTGAGTGTCATTTACTTTTAGTGTGAAATGGGGAAAATATCCAGTTCCTGGAGTGGATATTCAATATCTAAATGCAAAAAAATATGAAGGACTACATTCAAAGTGCTTACAATAGTCTCTGGCATAGATAGATGTATAACAAATACTGGATTGATTCCTCTGTGACTGTATTATGTTCAGATCCATTCTATTCCTAGAATACCACTAGCCATTTAGAATCCTGTCTCTTCAGCCAATTACTATTCCAACAAATGTCCACAGGTAACCTTCTAAAGTAGAGTAATTGTCTTCAAGACATCTATTGGCTGCCCCCTGTGTAAAGGATGGAGTCTAAATGTGAAGTTATGGTCAAGGCTCTTCACTATCAGGAAAAATCTGCCTGTGCAGCCCCTCCCCCTGCCCCCTCTCAGTGTTTTCTGTGCATTGGCCACCCTAGGCTGGAAATATTTCAAGAATGCAAACATTTTTCTTGGTGATTCCCTCTTTTCATTCTTTACCTTATGTTAAATGACTCAATCTCAAATTCAAGCATCATCTTGTAATTGCCTTTACCCCTCACCCCCCATGGTCTCCTTCCTACATTCTTAACCATCTGTTTGTAGGGAAAGAACATACAGAAATATTTTTTGGTTGTTGGAAACATGTATTCTTTAATTAGAGTGTCATTCATTGAGGGCAGGGAATATATTCAATTAACCTTTGTATGTGTCTTATTATTTGCATGTTCCAAGAAGACAGAGTGTAAGATTTGCCCAAATCTCCTAGTGTCTTCACCAAAGAATATTATAAGAAAATCTGTGTTTTCTCCTGTCTGTGTGAATAGGAGGTGGGGTCCTGAAAGGTCTCCCTAGGCATGACTTCTTTAAACCACACTGCTATTAGCCACACAGTCTTCTGCCTGTTGGGCATCCCCGGCCTTGAGGACCAGCACATGTTGATTTCCATTCCCTTCTTCATTTCTTATTTTATCGCTCTGCTTGGGAATAGCCTGCTCATCTTTATTATTATAATAAAGAGCAGCCTTCATGAACCCATGTACCTCTTCCTCTGCATGCTGGCCGGAGTGGACATTGTCCTCTCCACCTGCATAGTACCTCAGGCCTTGGCCATCTTCTGGTTCCATGCTGGGGAGATCCCCCTGAATTGCTGCATCACTCAGGTTTTTTTCTACCCTTCCACCTTCATCTCTGAGTCAGGGATCTTGCTGGTGATGGCGTTTGACCGCTACTTTGCTATATGCTACCCCCTGAGGTGCACCACGATTCTTACACGTGCTCTGATTGGGAAAATTGGAGTAACTGTCTGTCTGAGAAGTTATTGTACAATTTTCCCCATAATATTTCTTTTGAAAAGATTGACTTTCTGCCAAAATAATATTACTCCACACACCTTTTGTGAACACATTGGTTTGGCCAAATATGCTTGTAATGACATTTGAGTGAACATCTGGTATGGACTTTTTGTCATCATGTCGACAGTGGTCTTAGATGTCCTGTTAATTTTTGTTTCTTATCTACTGGTTCTCTGTGCTGTCTTCCACATGCCTTCCCCAGATGGTCACCACAAAACTCTCAACACACGTGGCTCCCATGTCTGCATCATCATCCTCTTTTATGGGCCTGTGATCTTCACAAGTCTTATTCAGCGGTTTGGACACCACATTCCACCTCATATCCACATCTTATTGGCTAATGTCTGCATTCTGGTTCCACCTATGCTGAATTCCATCATTTATGGGATTAAGACCAAGCAAATCCAGGAGCAGGTTGCTTATGTATTTTTTCCAAAGCAGAAATAACCTTGGCAGAGATGCAGATTTTTCGGCATCTCTAGCTATCAATGAAAGCTTATCATTTGATTAAATATTAAATGTGTATTTCCCCCTCCTTGTGTGCTCTCTCTCGCTCTCGCTCTATCTCTGGCAAATAAATAAGTAAAATCTTAAAAGAAAAAAGAAAATAACAAAAATATAAAGAATAGCTTTAAGAGGGTGAAAATTACTGATAACTTTTTTGGTGTAATGCCCTATATTCTTTGTTCCATGTGTATATATTTTCATATTTGATATGAAAATATGTACAAAATCTTGAAATCTTGGCTTTTACTATATATGATAAATTTAATCATTAAAAATTTAAAATAATTATAATTTCTAATGTTTGTATAATACTCTATAGTAATATTTTTCAATATTATTGAGTGTTTAAGCTTTTCCCTATGTTAATAGTATAAATAAGCCCACTATGAACTTCTTTTTCATAAAGTTCTCAGAGTTTTCAACTTTTAATGATAGATTCCTAGAATTTGAACCCCAGATTAAAAAAAAATTTTTTTTAAATTCAGTGTTATATTAATTTCAGGTGTACAATGTATGATTCAACAATTCTACACACTACCCAGTGCTCATCACAATAAGAGTACTCTTAATTCCCTTCACCTATTTCACCCATCTCCCACCCACCTCCCCTCTGGCAACCACTAGTTTGTTCTCTATATTTAAGAGTCTGTCTTTTTGTTTGTCTCTTTTTTTCCTTGTTTGTCTTATTTCTTAAATTCCACATATGAGTATTTGCCTTTCATCATATGGTATTTGTCTTTTTTTTTTAAAGATTTTATTTATTTATTTGAGAGAGAGAATGAGATAGAGACAGAGAGCATGAGAGGGGGGAGGGTCCGAGGGAGAAGCAGACTCCCTGCCGAGCAGGGAGCCTGATGCGGGACTCGATCCTGGGACTCTAGGATCATGACATGAGCCAAAAACAGTCACTTAACCAACTGAGCCACTCAGGCGCCCAGTATTTGTCTTTTTTTGATGGACTTATTTCACTTAGTGTTATACCCTCTAGATCTGTCTATGTTGTTGCAAATGGCAAGATGTCATTCTTTCTCATGGGCGAATAATATCCCAATGTATATATATACCACATCTTCTTTATCCATTCATCCTGATGATCATTTAGGTTGTTTCCATCTCTTGGCTTTTGTGAATAATGGCACAATAAGCGTGGAGTGCATATATCTCTTTGATACCCTGTTTTCATTTCTTCTGGGTATACACCCAGAAATGGAATTGCTGGATCACATAGTAGATCTATTTTTAATTTTTTGAGAAACCTCCATATTGTTTTCCATAAAGGCTGAACAAATTTACATTCCTACCAATAATGTACAGGGCTCCCTTTTCTCCACATTCTCACCAACACTTGTTATCTCTTGTCTTCTTGATGACAGCCATTCTAATCGGTATGAGGTGGTATCTCACTGTGGTTTTGATTTGCATTTCCCTGATGGTTAGTGATTTGGGGCATCTTTTCATGAACCTGTTGGCCATTTGGATGTCTTCTTTCAAAAATATCTACTTAGTTTCTCTGCTCATTTCTCAATTGGATGCTTGTTGTTTTTGTTGTTATTGAGTTATATTTCTTTATATATTTTGGATATTAACCCCTTTCCTGATATATGGCTTGCAAAATTTTCTCCCATTCTGCAGATTGCCTTTTCATTTTGTTAACTGCTTCTTTTGTTGTGCAGAAGCTTTTATGACTGATAAAATCATATTTGTTTTTTTCTTTTGTTGTTTGTGATTTTGGTGACATATTCAGAAAATCATTGCCAAGACCAATGTTAAGGAGCTTCTTCCCTTTTTTTTTCTAGGAGTTTTATGGCATCAAGTCATATGTTTAAGTCTTCAATCCATTTTGAATTAATTTTTGTGAGTGGTTTAAGATAGTGATTTAATTTCATAGTTCTGCATGTTTTTGCCCAGCTTATATTTGAAGTAACAGACATCTTCCTCAGTTAAGAATTTATTAAAGTAATCTACAGATTCAATGTAATCCCTAACAAAATTCCAATGGTATATTTCACAGAAATAGAAGAAATAATCCTAAAATTTGTATGGAACCAGAAAAGACCCTGAATAGCCAAGAAAATCTTGAGAAAGAATAAAGGAAGAGGCATCACATTCCCTGATTTCAAACTTAAACAAATCTATAGTAATCAAAACAGTATGGCATGTGCATGAAAACAGACACATTGATGAATGGAACAGAATAGAGAGCCCCCCAAACCCCCCCCCCCCACATATATGGTCAGTTAATTCATGATAGAGGAGCCAAGAATATACAATGGGGGAAAAGACAGTCTCTTCAATAAATGATGTTGGAAAAACTGGACAGCCACATGCAAGCGAATGAAACTGAATCACTGTCTTATACCATACACAAAAACTAACTCAAACTGGATAAAGGCTTGAATGTAAGACATGAAACAATAAAATTTCTAGAAGAAAACATAGCAGGTAAGCTCCTTTACATTAGTCTTGGCAATGATTTTCTAGATTTGACACCAAAAGCAAAGGCCACAAAAGCAAAAATAAACAGGTGGAACTGCATCAAACTAAAATGATTCTGTGAAGCAAAGGAAACCGTCAACACAATGAAAATGTAACCTAGGAAATGAGAGAAAATATTTTTAAGTCATAACTGATAATAAGTTAATATCCAAAATATGTATGAATTGTTGAATTTATATAATTCAATAGCAAAAACCCAACTAGTTAAAAAATGGGCAGAGGAAATGAATGGACATTTTCCCAAAGAAGACATACAGACACAAGAAAGGATGCTCAACATCACCCATCATCAGGGAAATACACATCAAAACCACAGTGCATTGGGGGGGTGGAGCAAGATGGCGGAGGAGTAGGAGACCTGGATTTCGACTGGTCTCAGGAATTCAGCTAGATAGGGATCAAACCATTCTGAACACCTACAAACTCAACAGGAGATCAAAGAAAAGAATAGCAACAACTCTCTGAACAGAAAAGCGACCACTTTCTGGAAGGTAGGACGTGCAGAGAAGTGAATCCGAGGTGATATTTGGGAGGATAGATGGCGGGGGAGGGGCCTCCGTTGGCTGCTTCTGGCAAGTGATAGAACCACGGAGCACAAAATCAGAACTTTTAGAAGTCCGCTCCGCTGAGGCACGTTGCTCCAGTGGCTAAGCAGGGGGTAGAACCGTCTCTGGGACAGTGTGGTCTTAGGACCCTCGCGGTCACAGAAAGACTGGGGATGCCTGAGTGCAGCAGAGCTCCCAGGGATCGGAGCAGGGAAGCTGGCTGCAGAGATGGAGCTGAGGCGCAGGCTCTCAGCTCGGGGTTGCCATAAACCGTGATCCGTGGCACAGTTGGCCCACTGCTCCTCCAGCAGGGACCCAACAAGCGGCAGATCCGGGGAGACTCCCCTTCCTCCCCCGGGAGGAGTGGCATGGGAGCGCACTGTAGGGATCTACTGGGGTTGGAGACTCCACCCGGGGTCAGGTGCCAGAGATAGAAACGCTCTATCACAGGCTGGGTGAGCATGGAGTGCGGCCAGAGACAGGGGAGACAGGAGTGATTGACTGCTTTTCTCTGGGGGCGCACTGAGGAGTGGGGCCCCGAGTTCTCGACTCCTCCAGGATGGAGATTGGGAGGTTGCCATTTTCACTCTAGGCCTCCAAAGCTGTACGGAAAGCTTGCAGGGAACAAAAGCTCCTGAGAGCAAACCCAAGCAGATTACTTAGCTCAGACCGGGCAAGGGCGGGGCAATTCCGCCTCCGGCAAAGACATTTGGGAACCACGGCAACAGGCCCCTCCCCCAGAAGATCAGTGAGAATAGCCAGCCAAGACCAAGTTTACCCATCATGAGAACGGCAGAATTCCAGCGCTAGGGGAATACTGCACATAGAGTCCATGGCTTTTTTACCATGATTCTGTAGTCTTTCAAAGTTAATTTTTTTTAACTGTCTTTTTTTTCTTTTAAATTTTTCTTTTTCCCTTTTTCAACCAACATCTTATCAATCCCTTTTTTAAAAAACATTTTTATTTTTCATTTTAGAGTCATATTCTATCCCTTCATAGTAGTTACCCGTATTTTTGGCACATATATATAAGTTGTTCTCTCTTTAAAGTTTTGAGATAGTTTCTTCTAACAGATCAAAATATACCCTAAATGTCTAGTGTATGGTTTTTTTCTACTCCTCTGCCTGATCACATTCTCTCCCTTTTTTTTCCCTTAAATCCTCTTCTTTCTTTTTTCAAACAACTTATCAATTCCTCTTATAAAATTTTTTGTAATTTTCATCTTAACAGTCATATTCCATCCCTTCATCATATCAACCCTTATTTTTGTACATATATAAGTTTTTCTTTCTTTAAAAATTCGGGAGGCACTTTCTTCTAACAGACCAAAACACACCCAGAATCTAGTGTGTGGCACTGATCTATGTACCAGTCTGATCATATTTGATCATATTCTTTTTGTTTTGTTTTGTTCTCTTTTTGTTTGTTTTTATCTTTATCTTTTTCTTTTTTCTCTCTTTCCCTTTCTTTTCCCCCTGCTTCAGGTATTTTCTGATTTGTTTAGAGTATATTTTCTGGGGACATTGTTACCCTGTTAGTATTTTGTTCTCTCATTATTCTCCTCTGGACAAAATGACAAGATGGAAAAAATCACCTCAACAAAAAGAACAAGAGGTAGTACCGACTGCCAGGGACCTACTCAATACGGACATTAGTATGATGTCGGATCTAGAGTTCAGAATCATCACTTTAAAGATACTAGCTGGGCTTGAAAAAAGCATGGAAGTTATTAGAGAAACCCTTTCTGGAGAAGTAAAAGAACTAAAATCTAACTAAGTCGAAATCAAAAAGGCTATTAATGAGGTGTAATCAAATATGGGGGCACTAACTGCTAGGATAAATGAGGCAGAAGAGAGAATTAGTGATATAGAAGACCAAATGGTAGAAAATAAAGAAGCTGAGAAAAAGAGAGATAAACAACTACTGGATCATGAGGGCAGAATTCGAGAGATAAGCGATACCATAAGATGAAACAACATTAGAATAATTGGGATCCCAGAAGAAGAAGGAGAGAGGGGCAGAAGGTATACTGGAGCAAATTATAGCAGAGAACTTCCCTAATTTGGGGAAGGAAACAGGCATGAAAATCCAGGAAGCACAGAGAACCCCTCTCAAAATCAATAAAAATAGGTCAACACCCTGACATCTAATAGTAAAACTTACGAGTCTCATAGACAAAGAGAAAATCCTGAAAGCAGCTCGGGAGAAGAAATACATAACCTACAATGGTAGAAACATTAGATTGGCAACAGACCTATCCACAGAGACCTGGCAGGCCAGAAAGGACTGGCATGATATCTTCAGAACACTAAATGAGAAAAATATGCAGCCAAGAATACTATATCCAGCTAGGCTGTCATTGAAAATAGAAGGAGAGAGGGCGCCTGGGTGGCTCAGTTGGTTAAGCGACTGCCTTCGGCTCAGGTCATGATCCCAGTGTCCTGGGATTGAGTCCCACATTGGGCTCCCTGCTCGGCGGGGAGTCTGCTTCTCCCTCTAACCCTACCCCCTCTTGTGCTCTCTATCTCACTCTCTCTCTTAAATAAATTAAAAAATATTAAAAAAAAAAAGAAGAAAATAGAAGGAGAGATAAAAAGCTTCCAGGACAAACAAAAACTAAAGGAATTTGCAAACACAAAACCAGCCCTACAAGAAATCTTGAAAGGGGTCCTCTAAGCAAAGAGAGAGCCTAAAAGCAACATAGACCAGAAAGGAACACAGACAATATACAGTAACAGTCACCTTACAGGCAATACAATGGCACTAAATTCCTATCTTTCAATAGTTACCCTGAATGTAAATGGGCTAAATGCCCCAATCAAAAGACACAGGCTATCAGAGTGGATTAAAAAACAAGACCCATCGATATGCTATCTGCAAGAGACTCATTTTAGACCCAAAGACACCCCCAGATTGAAAGTGAGGGGCTGGAAAACCATTTACCATGCTAATGGACACCAAAAGAAAGCTGGGGTGGCAATCCTTATAACAGACAAATTAGATTTTAAACCAAAGACTGTAATAAGAGATGAGGAAGGACACTGTATCCTACTTAAAGGGTCTATCCAACAAGAAGATCTAACAATTGTAAATATCTATGCCCCTAACATGGGAGCAGCCAATTATATAAGGCAATTAATAACAAAAGCAAAGAAACACATCGACCACAATACAATAATAGTGGGGGACTTTAACACCCCCCTCACTGAAATGGACAGATCATCCAAGCAAAAGATCAACAAGGAAATAAAGACTCTAAATGACACACTGGACCAAATGGACCTCACAGACATTTTCAGAACATTCCATCCCAAAGCAATGGAATACACATTCTTCTCTAGTGCACATGGAATATTCTCCAGAATCGATCACATCCTAGGTCATAAATCAGGTCTCAACTGGTACCAAAATATGGGGATCATTCCCTGCCTATTTTCAGACCACGATGCTTTGAAACTAGAACTCAATCACAAGAGGAAAGTCAGAAAGAACTTAAATACATGGAGGCTAAAGAGCATCCTACTAAGGAATGAATGGGTCAACCAGGAAATTAAAGAAGAATTAAAAAAATTCATGGAAACCAATGAAAATGAAAACACAACCATTCAAAATCTTTGGGATGCAGCAAAGACAGTCCTAAGAGGAAAGTGTATAGCAATACAAGCCTTTCTCAAGAAACAAGAAAGGTCTCAAGTACACAACCGAACCCTACACCTAAAGGCTGGAGAAAGAACAGCAAATAAAGCCTAAACCCAGGAGGAGAAGAGAAATCATAAAGATCAGAGCAGAAATCAATGAAATAGAAACTAAAAGAACAGTAGAACAGATCAACGAAACTAGGAGCTGGTTCTTGGAAAGAATTAACAAGATTGATAAACCCCTGGCCAGACTTATCAAAAAGAAAAGAGAAATGACCCAAATCAACAAAATTATGAATGAAAGAGGAGAGATCACAACCAACACCAAAGAAATACAAACGATTATAAGGACATATTATGAGCAACTCTATGCCAGCAAATTAGATAACCTGGAAGAAATGGATGCATTCCTAGAGATGTATCAACTACCAAAACTGAACCAGGAAGAAATAGAAAACCTGAACAGACCTATAACCACTAAGGAAATTGAAGCAGTCATCAAAAATCTCCCAACAAACAAAAGCCCAGGGCCAGATGGCTTCCCAGGGGAATTCTACCAAACATTTTTTTTTAAAAGATTTTATTTATTTATTTGAGACAGAGAGAATGAGAGAGACATAGAGCACATGAGAGGGGGGAGGGTCAGAGGGAGAAGCAGGCTCTCCGCTGAGCAGGGAGCCCGATGCGGGACTCGATCCCCAGACTCCAGGATAATGACCTGAGCCGAAGGCAGTCGCCCAACCAACTGAGCCACCCAGGCGCCCCCTACCAAACATTTAAAGAAGAATTAATACCTATTCTTCTGAAACAGTTCCAAAAAATAGAAATGGAAGGAAATTTTCCATTTCCATTTTTCTCAAAAATGAGGAAAAGTCCTCATTTTATGTGGCCAGCATTACTTTGATCCCCAAACCAGACAAAGACCCCATCAAAAGGAGAATTACAGACCAATATCCCTGATGAACATGGATGCAAAAATTCTTACCAAAATACTAGCCAATAGGATCCAACAGTACATTAAAAGGATTATTCACCGTGACCAAGTGGGATTTATCCCTGGGCTGCAGGGTTGGTTCAACATCCGCAAATCAATCAACGTGATACAATACATTAACAAAAGAAAGAACAAGAATCATATGATCCTCTCAATAGATGCAGAAAAAGCATTTGACAAAGTACAGCATCCTTTCTTGATCAAAACTCTTCAGAGTATAGGCATAGAGGGTACATACCTCAATATCATAAAAGCCATCTATGAAAAACCTACAGCAAATATCATTCTCAATGGGGAAAAACTGACAGCTTTCCCCCTAAGGTCAGGAACGCGGCAGGGATGTCCACTATCACCACTGCTATTCAACATAGTATTGGAAGTCCTAGCCACAGCAATCAGACAACAAAAAGAAATCAAAGGCATCCAAATTGGCAAAGAAGAAGTCAAACTCTCACTGTGTGCAGATGATATGATACTTTATGTGGAAAACCCAAAAGACTCCACCCCAAAACTGCTAGAACTCATACAGGAATTCAGTAAAGTGACAGGATATAAAATCAATGCACAGAAGTCAGTGGCATTCCTATACACCAACAACAAGACAGAAGAAAGAGAAATTAAGGAGTCGATCCCAGTTACAATTGCACCCAAAACCATAAGATACCTAGGAATAAATCTAACCAAAGAGGCAAGGGATCTGTACTCAGAAAACTATAAAATACTCATGAAAGAAATTGAGGAAGACACAAAGAAATGGAAAAACGTTCCATGCTCATGGATTGGAAGAACAAATATTGTGAAGATGTCAATGCTACCTAGAGCAATCTACACATTGAATGCAATCTCCATCAAAATACCATCCACTTTTTTCAAAGAAATGGAACAAATAATCCTCAAATTTGTATGAAACCAGAAAAGACCTCGAATAGCCAGAGGAATGTTTAAAAAGAAAAGCAAAGCTGGCAGCATCACAATTCCGGACTTCAAGCTCTATTACAAAGCTGTCATCCTCAAGACAGCATGGTACTGGCACAAAAACAGACACATAGATCAATGGAACAGAATAGAGAGCCCAGAAATGGACCCTCAACTCTATGGTCAACTCATCTTTGACAAACAGGAAAGAATGTCCAATGGAAAAAAGACAGTCTCTTCAACCAATGGTGTTGGGAAAATTGGATAGCCACATGCAGAAGAATGAAACTGGGCCATTACCTTACACCACACACAAAAATAGACTCCAAATGGTTGAAAGACCTCAATGTGAGACAGGAGTCCATCCAAATCCTAAAGGAGAACACAGGCAGCAACCTCTTTGACCTCTGCCACAGCAACTTCTTCCTAGAAACATCACCAAAGGCAAGGGAAGCAAGGGCAAAAATGAACTATTGGGACTTCATCAAGATAAAAGCTTTTGCAAATCAAAGGAAACAGTCAACAAAACTAAAAGACAACCGACAGAATGGGAGAAGATATTTGCAAATGACATATCAGATAAAGGGCTAGTATCCAAAATCTATGAAGAACTTATCAAACTCAACACCCAAAGAACAAATGATCCAATCAAGAAATGGGCAGAAGACATGAACAGACATTTTCCCAAGGAAGACATCCAAATGGCCAACAGACACATGAAAAAGTGCTCAACATCGCTCGGCATCAGGGAAATCCAAATCAAAACCTCAATGAGATACCACCTCACACTAGTCAGAGTGGCTAGAATGAACAAGTCAGGAAATGACAGATGTTGGTGGGGATGCGGAGAAAGGGGAACCCTCCTACACTGTTGGTGGGAATGCAAGCTGGTGCAGTCACTCTGGAAAACAGTATGGAGGTTCCTCAAAAAGTTGAAAATAGAGCTACCATGTGACCCAGCAATTGCACTACTGGGTATTTACCCCAAAGATACAAAAGTAGGGATCCGAAGGGGTACGTGCACCCTGATGTTTATAGCAGCAATGTCCACAATAGCCAAACTGTGGAAAGAGCCAAGATGTCCATTGACAGATGAATGGATAAAGAAGAAGTGGTATATATATACAGTGGAATATTATGCAGTCATCAAAAGAATGAGATCTTGCCATTTGCAATGACGTGGTTGGAACTGCAGGGTATTATGCTGAGCGAAATACATCAATCAGAGAAAGACATGTATCATTTGATCTCACTGATATGAGGAATTCTTAATCTCAGGAAACAAACTGAGGGTTGCTCAAGTGGTGGGGTGTGGGAGGGATGGGCTGGCTGGGTGATAGACATTGGGGAGGGTATGTGCTATGGTGAGTGCTGTGAATTGTGTAAGACTGTTGAATTTCAGACCTGTACCTCTGAAACAAATAATACATTATATGTTTAAAAAAAAAAAGAAGATAGCAGGAAGGGCAAAATGAAGGGGGTGGAAATCAGAGGGGGAGACGAACCATGAGAGACTATGGACTTTGAGAAACAAACTGAGGGTTTTAATGGAGAGGGGGGTGGGGGGATGGTTGGCCTGGTGATGGGTATTAAAGAGGGCATGTACTGAATGGAGCAATGGGTGTTATATGCAACAATGAATCATGGAACACTACATCAAGAACTAATGATGTGATGTATGGTGATTAACATAACATAATAATAAAAAAAATACAAAAAACAACAACTGAAGACAAGAGGTGCCTGGCTGGCTCAGTCAGAAGAGCATGTGACTCTTGATCTTGGGGTCATGAGTTCAAGCCCCACATTGGGTCTAGAGATTACTTAAAATAAATAAATAAAATTTAAAAATGAGGACAAAACTAAAATATCTTCAGAGAAGTACTACTTAAGATAATTCATCTCTTGATTTCTTATACAAAAGGGAATATTAATCAATGGTGTTTGATAATACCTCTTTTCATGTTTATTTGTTTCTATAGGTAGAATATTTATATTTTGCTAATACAATGGTGTGGCGTATTTCAAAAGCAGTAAAATGTCTTTAAAAATATTAAATCTTAAGTGGTAAGGAATACAAACAGAAATATCAAATTCACCCTGGTGGAGGATTGTCTGTAAAACAGAAAAGTTGAGTGGCTTCCCTATCTCTTTTTTTAAAACTCTTCACAGTTTTAGTCTTTTTTGTGTAATTTATGCTGCTATAAACATTGGGGTGCATGTGCCCCTTTGAATCACTGTTTGTATCTTTTGGATAAATATCTAGTAGAGCAATTGCTGGGCCATAGGGTAGCTCTATTTTCAACTTTTTGAGGAACCTCCATACTGTGTTCCAGAGTGGTTGTACTAGTTTGCACTCCCACCAACAGTGTAAGAGGGTTCCCCCCCTTTCTCCACATCCTCACAAACATCTGTTGTTTCCTGAGTTGTTAATTTTAGCCATTCTGACCAGTGTGAGGTGGTATCTCATTGTGGTTTTGATTTGTTAATATAGCCTTTCATTTATTTTTATTTTTTAAGGATTTTATTTATTTGAGAGAGAGAGAGAGAGCATGAGAGAGAGCAGACAGCACAAGTGGGGGGGGCAGATAGAAGGGCAGAGAGAGAGGGAGAAGCAGACTCCCCATTGAGCAGGGAGCCTGATGTGGGGCTTGATCCCAGGACCCTGAGAACATGACCTGAGTTGAGGGCAGATGCTTAACCAATTGAGCCACCCTGGCACCCTAATATGGCCTTTAGAATCTCTTGGCCTAGTTCCCCAGCATCTATTATAGCCACAGTACCTAGCAAACGTCCCATAGGAAAAAACAGCTGTGTGTTTAAAAACTCTAAAGTTTGAATTTTTAAAAAAAATATTTTATTTATTTGACAGAGAGAGAGAGCGAGAGAGGGAACACAAGCAGGGGGAGTGGGAGAGGGAGAAGCAGGCTTCCCGCAGAGCAGGGAGCCTGATGCAGTGCTCAATCCCAGGGCCCTGGGATCATGACCTGAGCCCCAAGCAGACGCTTAATGACTGAACCACCCAGGTACCCCTGAAGTTTGAAATTTTGACTGCATTTCTGTATGGCCACTGAAAAGCTCTGTGGGGGAGGGGGGAAAGATGGCAGAGGAGTAGGGGACCCTATTTCAGCTGGTCCCCGGAATTGAGCTGGATATCTACCATACCACTCTTAGTACCCATGAAACCAGCCTGAGATGTAAGATCTGGATCTCTACACACAGAATATCGCAGGCGGTTGGTTTTGAGGTACGAAGCGGAAAGCCGTGATCCTGTGGGCAGATATCGGAGGATAAACGACAGTGGGAGGGTGCCTGGACATGGGGATCCTACACCGCCGGTGAGTGACAGCCTCACGTGCTGCGGTCCGGCACAGACTCGCAGACCGGTAGCGTCAGGAAAGGACTTTAGGGCAGCCCCCCCGGGGTGGAAAACCAGAGCGGTGGGGTCACGCGTGCATGAACTGGGAGCGACTGGCGGTTTTAGAAGCACAAAGGGCAGAGACGTGCCCCGACCTGGAGGCAGGACTGGGGGCGCTGTGGAGGGGCGCACGACCCAGGCTGCTGCAGTTTATAGCAGCACAGACAGAAACGGAGACGGTGTGGCCTGGAGAGCTCACTGCAGAACAGACTGCGATCTCTCTGCTCTGAGGCAGAAGGTTGGAAACGGTCTCTTCTGCTCTGACTCGTGGAAGAGACGCGGAAAGCCACCAGGGAAAGGCGTCAGAGAACAAAAGCCCCAAAGACTGATTCCCACTGAGCCCATCCCCCGTCACAGGGGTGCAGGGCAACTCCGCCCAAACAGGGTTGCCTGAGTAACAGCGTGGCAGGCCCCTCCCGCAGAAGACAGGCTGGGAAAACAAGAAGCCAGCAACCCTAAGGTCCCAAGAAAACAGGTGCATCTTGCTTGGGTTCTGGTCAATAATTTGGACTCTATACATTCCCTCAAACACCCATGAACAGAATGACTAGGAGGAGGAGCCCCCAAAACAGAAAAGACTCAGAGATTATGACTTATGCTGCAGATTTACAAATGGATGCAGATATAATCAAGATGTTGGAGATGGAATTCAGGCTAGCAATTGTGAAGACAATGGCTAGAATGGAGAAATCAATTAATGGCAACATAAAGTCTCTAAGGGCAGAAATAAAAGGTGAATTGGCAGAACTTAAAAATGCTGTCAATGAGATCCAATCCAATCTAGATAATCTAACAGCTAGGTAACTGAGACAGAAGAGAGAATAAGCGACCTGGAAGACAATATAATAGATAAAAAGGGAAAAGAGGAGGCCAGGGAAAAACAACTCAGAATCCATGAAAATAGAATCAGAGAAATAAGTGACACCATGAGGCATTCCAATGTCAGAATAATTGGAATCCTGGAGGGAGTGGAGAGAGAGAGAGGGCTAGAAGATGTATTTGAGCAAATCGTAGCTGAGAACTTCCCTAATCTGGGGAATGAAACAAACATTCGAGTCCTAGAGGCAGAGAGGACCCCTCCTAAGATCAAGGAAAACAGGGCAACACCCCGGCATGTAATAGTAAAACTTGTAAATCTTAGAACGAAGGAAACCATCTTAAGGGCAGTTAGGGGGAATAGATTCCTTACATACAGAGGGAGGAACATCAGAATAATGTCAGACCTATCCACAGAGACCTGGCAAGCCAGAAAGGGCTGGCAAGACATATTCAGGGTACTAAATGAGAAGAACATGCAGCCAAGAATACTTTATCCGGGGGCACCTGGGTGGCTCAGATGGCTGAGTGTCTGCCTTCGGCTCAGGTCATGATCCCGGGGTCCTGGGATCGAGTCCCACATCGGGCTCCCAGCTCGGCGGGGAGCCTGCTTCTCCCTCTGACCCTCTCCCCTCTCATGCTGTTTCTCTCTCGCTCGCTCTCTAAAAAATAAATAAAATCTTAAAAAAAAAAAAAAAAAGAATACTTTATCCGGCAAGGCTTTCATTTAAAATGGATGGAGAGATGCAGAGCTTCCACGACCGGCAGAAGTTGAAAGAATATGTGACCACTAAGCCAGCCCTGCAAGAAATATTAAGGGGGTTCTATAAAAGGAGAAAGACCGCAAGAGTGATCTACAACAGAAATTTACAGGGACAATCTATAAAAACAACGTCTTCACAGGCAACATGATGACAATTAATTCATATCTTTCAATAATCACTCTCAACGTGAATGGCCTAAACGCTCCCATAAAATGGCACAGGGTTGCAGATTGGATAAAAAGACAGGACCCATCCATATGCTGTCTACAAGAAACTCATTTTGAACCTAAAGATACATCCAGACTGAAAGTGAAGTGATGGAGATCTATCTTCCATGCCTGCAGACCTCAAAAGAAAGCTGGGGTAGCAATTCTTATATCAGTCAAATCTCTTATAAAGTCTGTAATAAGAGACACAGAAGGACACTATATCATTCTTAAAGGGTCTATCCAAGAAGAAGATCTAACAATTGTAAATATCTATGCCCCCAACATGGGAGCAGCCATCTACATAAGCCAACTGTTAACCAAAATAAAGAGTCATATTGATAACAATACGTTAATTATAGGAGACCTCAATACTCCACTCTCAGCAATGGACAGATCATCTAAGCAGAAAATCAACAAGGAAACAAGAGCTTTGAATGATACATTGGACCAGATGGACCTCATAGATATTTACAGAACATTCCACCCTAAAACAACAGAATACTCATTCTTCTCGAGTGCACATGGAACTTTCTCCAGAATAGACCATATACTGGGTCACAAATCAGGTCTCAACCGATACCAAAAGATTGAGATTATTCCCTGCATATTCTCAGACCACAATGCTCTAAAACTGGAACTCAATCACAAGAAAAAATTTGGAAGAAATTCAAACACTTGGAATCTAAAGACCACTCTGCTCAAGAATGTTTGGGTCAACCAAGAAATCAAAGAACTTAATTCATGGAAATCAATGAGAACGAAAACACATCCGTCCAAAACCTATGGGATACTGCAAAGGCAGTCCTAAGGGAGAAATACATAGCCATTCAAGCCTCACTCAAAAAAATAGAAAAATCCCGAATTCACCAACTAACTCTACACCTTAAAGAACTAGAGAAAAAGCAACAAACGATGCCTAGGCATGCATTAGAAGAGAAATAATTAAAATTAGAGCAGAAATCAATGAATTAGAAACCAGAAACACAGTAGATCAGATCAATGAAACTAGAAGTTGGTTCTTTGAAAGAATTAATAAGATTTATAAACCACTGGCCAGACTTATCCAAAAGAAGAGAGAAAGGACCCTAATTAATAAAATTATGAATGAAAGGGGAGAGATCACGACCAACACCGAGGAAATAGAGACAATTATTAGAAATTATTATCAACAACTATATGCCAATAAACTGAGCAATCTGGATGAAATGGAGGCCTTCCTGGAAACCTATAAGCTGCCAAGACTGAAACAGGAAGAAATTGACAACCTGAATAGGGCAATAACCAGTAATGAGATTGAAACAGTGATCAAAAACCTCCCAAAAAACAAGAGTTCAGGGCCTGATGCATTCCCTGGGGGAATCTACCAAGCATTCAAAGAAGAAATAATACCTATTCTCCTGAAGCTGTTTCAAAAAACAGAAACAGAGGAAAGCTTCCAGACTCATTCTATGAGGCCAGCATTACCTTAATCCCCAAACCAGGCAAAGACCCCTTCAAAAAGGAGAATTTCAGACTGATATCCCTGATGAATATGGATTCCAAAATCCTCAACAAAATCCTAGCTAATAGGATCCAACAATACATTAAAAGGATCATCCACCACGACCAAGTGGGATTTATCCCCGGGATGCAAGGGTGGTTCAACATTCGCAAATCAATCAATGTGATAGAACACATTAATAAGAGGAGAGAGAAGAACCTTATGGTCCTCTCAATTGATGCAGAAAAAGCATTTGACAAAATACAACATCCTTTCCTGATTAAAACTCTCCAGAGTATAGGGATAGAGGGAACATTCCTCAAGCTCATAAAATCTATCTATGAAAAACCCACAGCGAATATCATCCTCAATGGGGAAAAGCTGAGAGCCTTTCCCTTAAGATCAGGAACACGTCAAGGGTGCCCACTCTCACCACTGTTGTTCAACATAGGACTAGAAGTCCTAGCAACAGCAATCAGACAACAAAAAGAAATAAAAGGTATTCAAAATGGCAAAGAAGAAGTCAAACTCTCTCTTTTTGCAGACGACATGATACTTTATGTGGAAAACCCAAAAGACTCCACCCCCAAATTACTAGAACTCATCCAGCAATTCAGTAATGTGGCAGGATACAAAATCAATGCACAGAAATCAGTTGCTTTCTTATACACTAACAACGCAACTGTAGAAAGAGAAATTAGAGAAACGATTCCATTTACAATAGCACCAAAAACCATAAGATACCTCAGAATAAACCTAACCAAAGAGGTAAAGGATCTATACTCTAGGAACTACAAAACACTCATGAAAGAAATTGAAGAAGACACAAAAAGATGGAAAAATATTCCATGCTCATTGATCGGAAGAAAAAACATTGTTAAAATGTCCATGCTACCCAGAGCAATCTATACCTTCAATGCCATCCTGATCAAAATTCCAATGACATTTTTCAAAGTGCTGGAACAAACAATCCTAAAATTCGTATGGAATCAGAAAAGACCCCGAATCACCAAGGAGATGTTGAAAACGAAAAACAAAGCTGGGGGCATCACGTTGCCCGATTTCAAGCTATATTACAAAGCAGTGATCACCAAGACAGCATGGTACTGGCACAAAAACAGACCTATAGACCAATGGAACAGAATAGAGAACCCAGATATGGACCCTCAACTCTATGGTCAAATAATCTTTGACAAAGCAGGAAAAAACATGCAATGGAAAAAAGACAGTCTCTTCAATAAATGGTGCTGGGAAAATTGGACAGCCACATGCAGAAGAATGAAACTCGACCATTCTCTAACACCATTCACAGAGATAAACTCAAAGTGGATGAAAGACCTCAATGTGAGACAGGAGTCCATCAATATCCTAGAGGAGAACATAGGCAGTAACCTCTTTGACATCGGCCAGAGCAACTTCTTTCAAGATACATCTCCAAAAGCTAGTGAAACAAAAGCAAAAATGAACTTTTGGAACTTCATCAAGATAAAAAGCTTCTGCACAGCAAAGGAAACAGTCAACAAAACAAAGAGGCAACCCACAGAATGGGAGAAGATATTTGCAAATGACACTACAGATAAAGGGCTGGTATCCAAAATCTATAAAGAACTTCTCAAACTCAACACCCAAAAAACAAATAATCAAGTCAAAAAGTGGGCAGAAGAGATGAACACACATTTCTCTGAAGAAGACATACAAATGGCTAACAGACACATGAAAAAATGTTCATCATCATTAGCCATCAGGGAAATCCAAATCAAAACCACACTGAGATACCACCTTACACCAGTTAGAATGGCCAAAATGGATAGGGAAAGAAACAACAAATGTTGGAGATGTTGTGGAGAAAGGGGAACCCTCTTACACTTTTGGTGGGAATGCAAGTTGGTACAGCCACTTTGGAAAACAGTGTGGAGGTTCCTCAAAAATTTAAAAATAGAGCTACCCTATGACCCAGCAATTGCACTCCTGGGTATTTACCCCAAAGACACAGATGTAGTGAAAAGAAGGGCCATATGCACCGCAATGTTCATAGCAGCAATGTCCGCAATAGCCAAAGTGTGGAAACAGCCGAGATGCCCTTCAACAGATGAATGGATAAAGAAGATGTGGTCCATATATACAATGGAATATTACTCAGCCATCAGAAAAGATGAATACTCAACTTTTATATCAACATGGATGGGACTGGAGGAGATTGTGCTAAGTGAAATAAGTCAAGCAGAGAAAGTCAATTATCATATGGTTTCACTTGTTTGTGGAACATAAGGAATAACATGGAGGACATTAGGAGAAGGAAGGGAAAAATGGGCGGGGGGAATTGGAGGGAGAGATGAACCATGAGAGACTATGGACCTGAGAAACAAACGGTTTTAGAGGGGAGTGGGGAGGGGGGATTGGTTAGCCTGGTGATGGGTATTAAGGAGGGCACGTACTGCATGGAGCACTGGGTGTTATACGAAAACAATGGATCATGGATCACTACATCAAAAACTAATGATGTATTGTATGGTGACTAACATAACATAATAAAATTAAAAAAAAAGAAAAAGAAATGACAAAAAAAAAAAAAAAAAAAAGCTCTGTGGGTTTGGTTCTTCCCCAGGAGAAGCCCTGCTTCTGGACCACGACTGACTCTTACTTAGCCTATGTCCAGTATTTGCAAATGGTTCCAAAGGGAAAAGGTGGTTGACAATTCTCAGCTTGCTTTTAAAAGTTCTCCTGTCCCTTGAATTTTTGCTTATCTAGTCTTTTTCGCTTTCCTGGCTCTCTGATGGCTTAATATGTGTTTTTTTTTTCTTTTGAAACTTAATTGTCTTTTTCTGGTTGTAACAATGGAGATATTATCATGTCGTGTCTTACTATGTCATACCCAAAGCAAAATTTTAAAGAATGTTAATGTTTGCTTTGATAACACAAAAATAATAAACCAATAACATTTAGTGTGAACAGGATAAATATGCCTTTGGGCCAGCAAGACATATTATTTCTACCATTTCCATCTGAATATAAAAAATGGCCACAGATTTTATTCATTATACCTAGTAAGTAAACCTTAGGATGAATGTAATTTGAAACCTTTATTGTAAAACTGGAGATAGGGATGGTCCATTAGAGGACTTGGGCTTTTCTTGACGCAAATAAATGTCTCAACTTTGGTCTGCCAAACCTAGAATTGTGCTTATGTTCTGTGACAACCTCCTTTCAGGATTTTCTATACTCTGTGTGAATCCTAGCGCCTCTGTAATTTCCAGATGGCTCCAAATTATTCTGAATCTATTCTGTCACTCAATCGTCACATTTCTGGTTTGCTGATTCTATTTACTGATTAATTATTGGGAAGTAGCATGAAAAATAATACAGTGCTCATCAAGCAAGTCATGTTCCTGAATCTGGACTTGGCCACTTATTAAATGTTTGATTTTGAGTGGGTTATTTATATCTAAAAGCTTCAGTTCAACTACAAAAGGAATATGAGAATAGCTATGTCACAGGGATTAAATGAAATGGTAAACTGTAAAGCACTTAGCACCTAGCTGTACATGTAATTAATTCTCTATAAATCAGTTGATTATATTGGCCTGAGGGAGATGAGGGAGGTCTGGACCAGAATTAAAGATTTGGTAATCACCTTCAGTTTGCACAGAGATGGTCACTGAATCCATGCATAATGAAGGCAGTGGTTGACAACCTTGAATGCACATGGAAATCACCCAGAGAGCTTTACAAAAGGTATGCTTGATTTTTTTTTTTTAAGATTTTATTTATTTGACAGAGAGAGACACAGCGAGAGAGGGAACACAAGCAGGGGGAGTGGGAGAGGGAGAAGCAGGCTTCCCACTGAGCAGGGAGCCCGATGCGGGGCTCAATCCCAGGACCTTGGGATCATGACCTGAGCTGAAGGCAGACGCCCAACGACTGAGCCACCCAGGCACCCCGGTATGCTTGATGTTTTTATTAATTAATTAATTAATTAATTATTTTTATTATGTTCAGTTAGCCACTGTTTAGCATCATTAGTTTTTGATGTGGTGTTCAGTGATTCATTAGTTGCATATAACACCCAGTGCTCATCACAACATGTACCCTCCTTAATACCCAGCACCCTGTGACCCCCTCCCCCTACCTCCCTCCCCTCTGAAACCCTCAGCTTGATGTTTAGGAAAGCAACACAACCCCCAGATTCTGACTGAATTGGTACAGAGCAGTGGTTGTCCACCTGTAGTATACATTGCAACCACACGGAGGCTTTGTTCAACCGCACATGTTATCCCAAGAGTTTCTGATTCAGAAGACTAAGAATTCACCTTCTAACATGTCTAAGGTGATGCTGCTGGTACAGCTGCTGGAGAGAAGATTCACAAACTTATGAATAGTCTCCTGCCAGGATAAGCCCTCTTTTACTAAGGTGGTTTTGTCAGGGTAAGGATAATAATTGTATTCCTGCTGACCTCGTTAGAGATTTCACCAATTTTCCTAAGCTCAGGGCTGAGGACGTGGATGTATTGATGAGAAACATTCTCAGACATGAAAAGTGGGTTTTGATATCAGGAGCGGCCATCTGCTTGAGACTACGAAGTGACTGAATGGCCACTGGTTACACAGTCTTGTTTTGTCCAAACATATTTCTGGAAGAAGAGGGTTAGGGCCACTAAGAAGAGACCTTCAAAGGAGGATGTACACAGTGATTTCTATTCACACAGAAAGTGACATGATTTGGTTCCTCTGTAGTAATAAGGAAATAAATATTGTTTTTCATGTGGAATGGTGTATTATCACTATTTACTGAGGTTATTATTTTTTTTTTACTATCAAATTTCAGATTCTAGCCCATTTCTGACAGTTGAAACTTTTTTCTCCCTTGTGAATCCTGATAATAAATGCTGGAGAGTTAATTATCATTCAGGTGTACACACTCAGGGGGGGTCTCCCAATTTAAAAAAATCAGCACCAATCCTGGGCTGGCACTTTGCTTAGGTTCAAAAGACCCAGGAACCTCATTGGCTACAGCCTGACCAATCATGTCCTCTCACTTCTATTTAAGTGAGACTTCCACAGTCCACCAGGGTGTTTATGCTGCTGACTTAAATGAGGGTTGACTGTGAGTGGCAGGAGAGCAACCTGGATCTATCAAAGTTAGTTTTTCTTTTCTGTCAATGTCTATTTCTCTCTGCTTTTCTGTTTCTGCCTCCTTTAAGAGACCGGGAATTTCCTGCTGCCTGGCTGTGGGAAAGACAGGCAAGATGAATGAGACACCTAGACTTAGTTCCCTTTATCTCACTAAATCACAAAATTTAGTTGAGACTTAGGCAGTAAGCAGCACTTTCCTTCCTTTCACTAACAGGAGAGCGAAACTTGGCACTGAGTTGAGAGAAACGCTTTGAGCTGATCAAATACTAGAAACGACCTCTTAGTCCAGGTGGAGCTCATTTTCCCATCCAGACTTCCTTTATGTGCTGTTGTGGGCTTGTTGGAAAACCTGGGACTGGGAAGAGCTCCCAAAGAACTCTGGAGGTTGACGCTAGCTACTGGTTGGGATGAGAGAATTAACAGCTCTTTTATCAGGAAGGGTATTTAACTCTTGGATTTAGTGTCTTTTATGATGCAAGGTTGCAGGAAGGACATTCTTTAGTTGGAGCAAGCTCTGGTTCTAATTTTGGCATAATCTCTTAAAGTTAACCGCCCCCATCCTTGATAGGGTTACTGGTTGTTATCGTTCCTTTTGTGACTTAAAATATCCCATGTCCGAAGGAAGCTGTGGCTGGAGCCCATTGTCCTCCTGGTGCCTTCAGTAGGCTTACTTTATAGCTACTTTCTGCCTCTAAGCCATCCAGATCTTCTTTGAGGAGTGACTCATAATGTGCAGAGCATTTTATAGGATATTTGCCTTGTCTGAGATCTTTTACAAAGCCTTTCTTCAGAACCCCAGGGCTGTTAGTCTGAACATTCCTTATTCTTTTCTACCTTTCCTCTCAGGTAACTTGAAACCTGAGAAACACTTTGGTGTTCGTTTAGGTTCTGATTCGTTTTGTCTTGTTGGAACTGGAGAGGCAGGCTCTAAGGGAATGGCTTTTACTGGGGGGTAGTTCTCCTATTCCTGTTGTTCATCTCTCCTTTTCAGACTCCTGATTTGGTATCTACTTCATCCTCAAAGAAGCACATGATTCCTCCTGTGTACTTTCTGGGCCGCTAGCTGTTCCAGTCCTTGACATTCTTTGTCTCAAGTGACCTATTTTAATCTTTTCCTGCCGTTGGATTTTAGATGAGAGTAGATCATAACAGTACTGCTAAGTCCAGTCTTAAGCATTTTTGTGGGATCCTAGACCCAAGAGTTCCCTTTCCTACTTCCTTATGTTAAACCTACAGATACTTCAAGAATCTCTACTTGAGAACCCCATTTTCTTCTAGGGTTTTGTATTCAGATGCTGCTCAGCCTGAAGGGTCTCTACGTAATCTTTTTTTAAAGATTTTATTTATTTTGACCGAGAGCTACCAAGAGCAGGAACACAAGCAAGGGGAGTGGGAAAGGGAGAAGCAGGCTTCCTGCCAAGCAGGGAGCCCAATGCGGGGCTTGATCCCAGGACCCTGGGATCATGACCTGAGCCGAAGGCAGACGCTTAATGACTGAGCCACCCAGGTGCCCCTCTGCTTAATCTCTTAATACTGATTTAAGCAACAAGATCTCTGGAATGTATATGAGCTCTATAGGGGATGGAATTGGACGAGTAGGTGGGATAGTGATGCTGATCTAGAAACTTTGCTCATTCCCTCATACTCAGGTTACTTATGTACTCATGGAATGAATCCTGATACAAGCAGAAGAAGCTGTGAAATGCATTGAGAACCTATTGAGAGGTGAAATCTAAGGGCCCGTTCCTATAGGGAGACTCCTTTGTCTATCCCTTAAAACAGATTTTAAAGGTTTTTTTCCCTTGAAGTGTAGGAGTAGTTACTTCTCTCTGATGGATGAGCTGTGTCCTTAATTCAGAAAATCAGGTGCTGTTGATCACTTATTAACCAGACTCAACGCAGCAGAGTTGGATAGCCTCACCTGGGGCTGCCTTCCCCTGGAGCTTATGTTGACCCAGTGTAAAATGAAAACTGTTCTGTGACTCATGATAGGGATATCTTAGAATCTGTTTCCTAGTAACTGTCAGTCTTGGATCTAGATAAAGTCCTACAGCAGACCAACCACCTCCTGACGATGCCAGTTACAGTGGTGGAGAGTGGCTGCTGACATTTTGGGGGAAGAAAGGTGGTAAAAACCTGGATCAAAGGTTGAAGGAGTTTGGAGCAGGGAAGAGGAGAGCAGGGACAACTGAGACCTGCTGGGTCTAGGAGAAGGTGCTCCTTGTAGTAGGGCACCATAGCTATTGGTAGCCTCAAGGATTCCCCTGAGGAAATGCAGCAGTACTATGGGAGGAGTTGCTGCTCAACCTAACACACATCTTAGCAACTGGCACTTAGAGACATGACATTACATCCCAGTGGAGATCTTCCTATTTCCTGACTTGTTCACGGTATTGCTTTGGTCTTACCATAGGACTTTTTTCCCCTTAGGAACTGAGATTTGATGGTTCAATTGGTGGTTCACTAGATTTCTGTACCTGAGTAATGTTTTCAGCTGAAGACTATTCAGATCACCTGGGAGCTTTTTGTTTGCAGTCCTTAGCTGATGGCTCCTGAGCTGAGTTCAATTTAGGATGCTTTTTTAAAGCAGTCTTAAACTTGTAATGTTTGGTTTTTGTAATAACAGTCTAGGTCAGAGCAGGGATAACAGTCATTTTCAAAAAACATGCCAAGGTGACTGCATCTTCAGGTCTCATTATGGTGGTCTGTCACACAGTCCCAAGCCCCCATCAACGGCTTCCCTATGGTTTGCATGTCCTGCATCGGTACCAAGATTTCACTTGAGTAGATCAAGATAAGAAGCCTCCCTTTTGGGAACAGGAAAGCCCAGACTCCCTTTACACAGACCTACACTGAAGGCCTTTCTGCAATGGGCTACCTGAATTTCCTGTAGTCCTTACTAATGACTGCAGTGCACATATCTTTCATGAACCCCTTCTTATCCACCTTCAAAAATGCTTGATTTCTGACTATATACAACTAGAATAGGAGAAAAACTCATGATGCAAGCTATTACCTTTTCTCCTTCCTGTACCTATAAGCAGACTTGTGATTACCTGCCTTACTCTAAACTTTTATAAAGCTGGTGACATCAGTAGCCATAAAGTGTGTGTGTGTGGGGGGGATGTGTTGGTGGGAACATATGGTTAATCCAAATATAGTACATGTCAATTTTTGCCATTCTAATTGACAAGGCAAGAAAACAAATGTTGGAGGATGTAGAGAAAGGGGAACCCTCTTACACTGTTAGTGGGAAGGCACGTTGGTGCAGCCACTTTGGAAAAGAGTGTGGAGGTTCCTCAAAAAATATAGAGCTACCCTATGACCCAGCAATTGCACTATTTACCCCAAAGATACAGATGTAGTGAAAAGAAGGATCACATGCACCCCAGTGTTCAGAGCAGAAATGTTCACAATACCCAAACTGTGGAAAGAGCTGAGATGCCCGTCCACAGATGAATGGATAAAGATGTGGTCCATATATATAATGGAATATTACTCAGCCATCAGAAAGGATGAATACCCAAATTTTGCATCAACATGGATGGAACTGGTGGGTATTATGCTAAGTGAAATAAGTCAAACAGAAAGACAATTATATGGTTTCATTTACATGTGGAATGTAAGGAATAACATGGAGGACATTAGGAGAAGTAAGGGAAAAATGAAGGTGGGGGAAATCGGGGAGACAAACCATGAGAGACTATGGACTCTGGGAAACTGAGGGTTTCAGAGGGGAGGGGGGTGGGGGGATGGGTTAGCCCGGTGGTGGGTATTAAGGGGGTCATGTATTGAATGGAGCACTGGGTGTCATACGTAAACAATGAATCATGGAACACTACATCAAAAACATGATGTACTGTATGGTGACTAACCTAACATAAAATATTTCTTTCCTTCTAGCTGCTGTTACTTGTTGCTTGGTCATCTTTGTAATCTCTTCTGCAATGACTTTAATAATGTATATTATTCATCACTTGGTTGTCAAATAACAAGCCACAAACACCCATCCTTCTGGAAATAGGTCTTGTAAGCAGTCACCTTCCTCACCGGTAACTGCCTAATGTTCAAAACGGTTTTTTATCCTTGCCCACAAAGATCATCTTCAGACTTATCCAGGTTCCTTTAGAACTTTGCATTTGGTTCCTGCAGTTGGAACTTTGCTTAACAGTCTCTAGTTTTCGGAACCCACAAACTCTGGTGTACTATGGGAATCCCATTCCTGCTTGCCTCTACTGCTGGATCAATGAGAGGATGACCGCTTAATCTCCATGTCCATGAAGTCTGACCTCTACACCCCCATGAAGGGAGCAACATTGAAAGAAACCCGTCTAACTGCTCTCCACCTCTAACTGGCCCTTTCACAAGGGATGCTTATCAATCCATTGGCTTCATGGTGACTGCAAAAGTCAAGTACTTGTCCACATTGTCCTAAGTAGTTGCCTCTAATCCTGGTGCCGTCTGTAGCCTGTAGGTGAAAGGTTACTTATTTATGAAGTGGGCTAGTGTTTGCTCAGCCCTTTAAACTATCCCCTTGAATTGAGAAGCGGACAGGTGGTGAATGGCTTTAGATCTTGGTCCTGTATCCAATTCAGTTTAATTAGTCAAACCAATACTTCAATTCCTATGGTGAGGCAATTGAGTATGTTTGTTAGAAGCCTGGATTCTCATGTCAGACTATCTGGGCTTGAATCACAGCTCTACTACCTAGGAATTGTGTGTCCTCTGAAACTAACCTCTGCTGCTCAGTGCCTGTAAAATCTGGATAATAGTACTTAGACTACAAGGTGGTCATGAAAACTAAGGGAGTAAACAAATGTAAAGAGCTTAGAGTAGCTAATTGATAACAGGCACTAAAATATTGACTTGGCTCACAAGCCTTAAGTGTTTATGTACCTATAGGAGAAGGAATGTAGTTAGCACTTGGGAACCCCAGCAATTCTACAG
Organism: Mirounga angustirostris; assembly: GCF_029215605.1. Lineage (NCBI taxonomy): Eukaryota > Metazoa > Chordata > Mammalia > Carnivora > Phocidae > Mirounga > Mirounga angustirostris. The sequence continues at coordinate 57,771,724 of NW_026991721.1, forward strand.
TTTGTCCACACCAACTCTCTATTTCCTGGGAAATACCAATCTCTGTCCTTCCTCCATATCTTCACAGTTCCAGTTTCTTCAGTCTGGAAGAGTTCTTCTAGGTGTAGTTATGTCTTCTATCACTTAGCTATCAGCTGTCGCTTGGAGAAATCTTGCTTGAACCATGTTTTTTACTTGTTTGTTTAATGAAGCCCTTTCTCCTGCTAGACTAACTCGCACCATGAGAACATGTTCACCTCTATAGGACCAATAGCTGAAACACTGTAGTGGCAGAATATATTTCAATATATTGGCTAAGTGAAAACCAGTGAAGGAGACTCCCACCAAAGACCAGAAATGAGAGGATCCCCTAGAGAGAGTGGAAGCAGGTCAAGAATGATACCATGTTTGATGGGATAGCTGGGCAGCACTAAGTTTGGGCTAGGAAAGAAGGTCCAGGAAGTTCAGATACAGTGCTCTGTCCCTAGGGGGAAAGGTTATGCAATGCAGTCTGTAGTGTGATGCAGTAGTGGAGGCTTAAAAGCCTATGTTCCCAAGATTTTTTCCCCCCCTCAGGAAGCAACTCCAGCTATAAAGGCAACAATGTAGTAGGGAGTCTATACTCCATTTAGCAGGAAAATCAAACCAGCTTCTAGAAGTGGACTGAAGTAGTTAGCAAAAATGTATAGAGTGAATTGAATCAGGAGAAATCATTAAAGAATTTAATTATGCATCTAAATTTGGCATCCTGCTTTCAGCCCTCACATCTGATTATGGGTTCTTACCTAACAACAAGAGAAGATCCCAAGTATTTTTCCTTGGGCTGCATGAAAAGATAATTCTTCCTGAATGTTTGAGGGTTGACCCATGTCATCAGACTCCAATTCCAGGATGAAGGTTCATAATTGTATCTTGTAAGAAATTCCAGAACCACTTTATCCCTAAATATGGCAGCTCACAAAAGCCTTTCAACACTTACTAATGAGACTGTTGACCCAGCAGGGTTAGACTGTCCTCACCTGCAGCTACCTTCCTTTGGCAAGCTGATCTGGATCCAGTGTAACTCAAATGAAGTCTTCTGTGTCAGGCTGTGATGGCCCTTGATTAGGCATATCTTAGGATCCTGTGATTCCTGCCACTTGAGAATGGAGCAAAGCAGCCTCTCCTCTTTGCCACTCCAAGCTCACTGTGCTCCATAACCTCAAAGGAACACTAGATATTTACCCCAAAGATACAGATGTAGGTAGGGCACACACCCCCAATGTTCATAGCAATGTCCACAGTTGCCAACTGTGGAAGGAGCCAAGATAACCTTCAACAGATGAATGGATAAAGATGGGGTTCATATATACAATGGAATATTAGCCATCAGAAAGGATGAATACCTACCATTTGCTTCAACATGGACAAAACTGGAGGGTATAATTGAAATAAGTCAAGCAGAGAAAGACAATTATATGGTTTCACTCATATGTGGAATAAAAGCAATAGTGTGGAGGACCACAGGGGAAGGGAGAAAAAACTGAATGAGAAGAAATCAGAGGGGGAAAACCATGAGAGACTCTGAACTCTGGTAAACAAATGGAGGGTTACAGAAGGGAAGTAGGTGGGGGATGGGGTAAATGGGTGATGGGCATTAAAGAGGGTATGTGTTGTGATGAGCACTGGGTGTTTTACCCAACTAATGAATCATTGAACACTACATCAAACGAATGATGTACTATATGTTGGCTAACTGAACATACAGGAACAGATGAAATCAAACAGCTGAGCAGACTTCATGAGTGCTGCACACAGTAACTCATTTCTCTAAACAGGTGGGAATAGATGTTATCAGCCCTCCCAAAACACAAAACTTCCCCTTCCTGAGGTTGACATTAACAGTGGAAAAGACACTAGCAACCAGATCAGAATAGAGCATCAGCTTTATTAATGTACAATCAAATCTTTTCCTCTTGGGAAGGAATAAGTCCAAGAAGGACCAGAATGTTCATTTCTGGGAAATAAGACAAATCCTCATGGAAGAAAGCAGAAAAGACTGGGAACAGGGATTTTATCCTCCAGTCCAAAGTTCTGAGTTGTTTTTTTTTTTTCAACTACTGAGCTTAATACCAATTGTAATTCCATTTTAGTTCTCTCTGGAGGAAACCAGCTGGGTAATAGGTTACTCCTGTTTCTAACATGACTTATAACTACTTCCTAATGATCATCAACCATTGTTACTTTTTATATACTCATGCTAGTGATGTTTGATTCCTTTGTTCCTAAAAGCCCCTCAAATCAATAAACAACTTGGACCAACTAAGATAATGCCTACTTACGCATTGCTCTAGAGTTTCATGCCTCACACCATTGACTTCTAAATCACAAGAAACTTAATCTTTTTTTTACATTTTTTACTGTTATGTTAGTCACCATACAGTACTTCATTAGTCTTCGATGTAGTGTTCCATGATCCATTGTTTGCATATAACACCCAGTGCTCATCACAACACTTTTTTTTTTTTTTAAATGGTTAAACCATGAAAATGCAATCCTGGCTTAGAAGTGGTAAGGAGAACTAAGCTATTGGCAAAAATTATTCCATATCCCCCAGTCCTTAAAACACCTGCACTGAAGTTTCTAGTCTTCTACTATATGTGTGGGACTCAAAGCCCTGAGAAAGTATGGCTGTCCATTCAGTCTAAGGTCTGTAAAACGGGGGCCTCTGACCCTAGGAAATGCCTTCTTTTCCTTCAGATTCTCCCTTACCCTGGAAGATAAGGGTAATTTCTTAGACTTTGGGTAACTTCGTGGGGGTTGAAGCTAAACACTTGAAATACAGTCACAGAGTATGTATTTCATAATTTTTGAGGACAAACACAGGATACCCTGTTTTCTAATTAATGATGGATCAGTGCTATCCTCCATCCTAGAATTATATAATCACATGTACATGCTTTGAGGGTATGTCCCAACCTCTAAAATTTTTAAATCCCACAGTCTCCCAGAAGACTCCTATTTGCCTCCACCAGTAGTTTGTCATTTGCCCCAGGCAGTGTTTATCATGCAGTCCCAATTCCATCACGTCCCATACCTTTACCTGAGACAAAGATGCTGTGGGAACCTTATCTTTTTCTACCATGGAGATCCTGAACTACTTCGGGGGCAGTGTGTCCCTATTGTGGAAGCTTGTGTTGGATGAAACATCTTACCAAGATAAGTTAGGAAGACTCTTTCCCATTAGGGGTGCTTGAACTAGGCAAATTACTTTATTGTCTGAATTTATAGGGTCAAAGGAGGATGGAGGACTAGAAACCAAAGAACAAACCCAGTATTTGGAGAGTATATGCAGAGTGACTGTGTAAAAGGCATAAACTTAAGCTCTCTATCCTCTTTAAGAAAATAAATCACTAAACTTACGGCCCAGGAAACAGAGTTCTACCATTTTCCTACCCACCAAATTGGTCCTTGTTGGGGAGAGTACAATGTGGAATAAGTGGTAAGAGTGGACATCTTTGTTTTGCTCCTGATCTTAGAGGAAAAGCTGTTTTTCACCATTGAATAAGATATCTCTGTGTTCTTCATATATGGCCTGTATTATGAAAAGGTATATTTCCCCTCAAACCCATTTTGTTGAGAGTTTTTATTGTGAGTTGAATGTTGAACTTTGAAATGCTTTTTCTGCTGGTCATGTTTTTTCTGGTTAACCTATCAGCTATATATTAAGCTGTGGTTTATTTTTCAAATCTATAGAATTTATCACCCCAGTGGTTTCTAGCTGGGCCTTCTATAGACTTCTGTAACCCAAACTTTGGAGAGATGTAGCAATGTCATGGACTTCCATATGGCCTTAGGTCGTATGTGGTAGTTGGCAGCCATCTTAACCCTTGACAACATTTTTCTTTTGGCCTATAGTGGTATAAAATGAGGTGCCAGTTTCAGAACTGCTAAACATTGCAGATCTTCATATAGTATCTATTTGACTAGCACTCTTTTCTTAAAATTTTTTGTTATGTTAATCACCATACATCATTAGTTTTTGATGTAGTGTTCCATGATTCATTGTTTGCATATAACACCCAGTGCTCCATGCAGAATGTGCCCTCTTTAATACCCATCACCAGGCTAACCCATCCTCCCACCCCCCTCCCCTCTAGAACCCTGTTTGTTTTTCAGAGTCCATTGTCCCTCATGGTTCGTCTCCCCCTCTGATTTCCCCCCTTTCATACTTTCTCTCCTGCTTTCTTCTTCTTTCTTTCTTCCTTCTTCCTTCAACATTTATTATTTGTTTCAGAGGTACAGATCTGTGATTCAACAGTCTAGCACAATTCACAGCACTCACCATAGCACATACCCTCCCCAATGTCTATCACCCAGCCACCCCATCCCTTCCACCCCCCACCACTCCAGCAACCCTCAGTTTCCTGAGATTAAGAATTCCTCATATCAGTGAGGTCATATGATACATGTCTTTCTCTGATTGACTCATTTCACTCAGCATAATACCCTCCAGTTCCATCCACGTTGTTGCAAATGGCAAGATCCCATTCCTTTTGATGGCTGCATAATATTCCATTGTATATATATACACCACATCTTCTTTATCCATTCATCTGTCGATGGACATCTTGGCTCTTTCCACAGTTGGCTATTGTGGACATTGCTGCTATAAACTTCGGGTTGCACATACCCCTTTGGATCCCTCCATTTGTATCTTTGGGATAAATACCCAGTAGGACTAGCACTCTTTTTTGGTAGATGCTTTCTGATGGTGTTTTTTGCTCTATAAAGACACTTTGATCTATACCCATATGCCCATCCACCTATCTCTACCCTATACCACCTTGTCTTCAGTTTTTCTCCTTCTAGGCCTCTGACTAGGAGTCAAGCCATTTGCCATTGCCCTTTAGTATATATATATGTATTTAAACCTCACAATGAAGACTTTTACGTAAAATGGATGCACTGGCTGAAGCTGTACCCATTGGGAGGATTTACTCCTCTTCACTGTTTAAGGTTACTCTTGAGTGGGATGACTGTGCAGCAGCCATCCATCTTTGGCTTGAAATACCAAGTAATCTAGGAGTCAAACTTAGGTATTTACCTAGTGTTCATTTTCCATGTTCTGAAGTGTGTGTAACCTAAGGCCTCCAACAAGCTACATTTCAAGTGCTTAATAGCCATGTGTGGCTACTGTCTACTAAATTGAACAACACAGAGGATAGAACCCTTTCATCATCACAGAACACTGGTAGAGCACAGCTCCAGGACTCTGAGCTATATTGTAACAAAGTGAAATTTAACCAACCTTCAGGTGAAATTACCAATGTGCCCATTTCAGGTGAATGAAAAGTGCATCTGAGCCCCTTAAGCTGTAGAAAAGCCTCCACCAAATCAATGGCTGTGTGCCATGCACCTGAGGGTGATAATGGGCTCTAGCAGAGAATAAATGGCTGTAGGTCCCTTAGGAGAAAGAACTAATGGAATCATCACCATGTACTCTTCCCAAGGTTCTGCTGAATTTTTCCTCCCAGGAGGGAAGACATTCAATTAGTAAATTCCAAGTCTAAACACAAGGTACAGGATTATGAATATTGATTGGATAAACTGCCCTTAGCCTCCTGACCATCTTGATTTTTGTACAGATGGAGTAGTTCTCCTGTTATCTTCATCCTAGGTAGATAGGGAACACATGTTAATAGAATACCTTTGACAGGTGCCTGCTATGCCATACCAATCAATTGTATTACTTTTCACCAACCTATCATCCCAATACACCATCAGTAAATCTTTTTTTTTTTTAAAGATTTTATTTATTTGAGAGAGAGAATGAGATAGAACATGAGGGGGGAGGGTCAGAGGGAGAAACAGACTCCCTGCTGAGCAGGGAGCCCGATGCGGGACTGGATCCTGGGACCCCAGGATCATGACCTGAGCTGAAGGCAGTCGCCCAACCAACTGAGCCACCCAGGTGCCCCACCATCAGTAAATCTTAATGATCAGACTGCTACCAGGGGTTATCTGTGCTTCTCCTACAACAGGGATGGGGATCTTCATTACCTGACAGGCAGCAGGTGTTACAACTCTAACATCTTACCTTGAGTATGTACTTTCTCGAATCTCTTCCAGTACCAAATGTTAGGGTTGTGCAGGATATTTAAGGAGTGGAAAGGAGGGAAAAGATGGCAGAGAAAAAAAATCAAGCTATGATGCAGATCCAGTTGTAGCCTTGACCAACTCCTCCAGGAGCAGTTTTTAGAATGGCCTTTCAGTTTTATCCTAAGTTGGGCCACATTAACCATGATGTTTCACCCCTTCAGTCATTGGGCTGCCTTAAATGAGATGTGGTCTTGAAGTTTCTGAGGCTGAGATAATCCCTGAAGAGGCCAGCAGCTAAAGGCTCAGTTGGGGCAATACGTCCATCACAAGGAAAGTCTTGGGTGGCACATTGGTATCTACTACACTTAACAAAGGGGTATCTGCAAATCGGTCTTTTCCACCTTAAACTTCAAGTTTCTTAGGCTCCTTGAGTCCAGACAAATCAGAATCTCGATATATTATTTCATGAAATAACATTCAGAAGTTTGATTTTTCAGAACCCTAACTCATAGATTCATCCTTGTATGACTGAAGAGATAGAAAATATCCATGACCCCCTTTAGGGGTCAAGAAAAATAATAAAACTTGTGCTTTATTTTTCAAGCTAGTGGCTTGGCCTCTGGTTGGTCCTTTAGTATAGAGTCTTATAAAGCTCCTCAAAGAGGACTAAATATGGACTCTCTCAGACTCAATTATCAAAGTAATGGACTCCTTGGTCTATAGAAGGCCCTTACTTCCCTATCCATAAACTAGCCCCTTCCTACCCCTTCTTGCTCATCTCCTCAGCTCAAATGGACAAATAGCCACCGGCAGGTGGTGTTTCAGGAGGGTTAATGGTAGGACCATGGATTGGGTTAGGTGACAAGAGAGGTGACTAGTCCTGGCCTCCGTTGCTTTCAGAAACCAGCCATCTCCAGCTCCCCACCCCAATTTATCCCAGAGCTTTTTATTCAGTCCTTGACATAAGGCTTCAATTTGTGTCCACTTGGCAACATTAACCATACCTGATACTTCTGAAGCAGAAATCCAGTCCCTGTCCCTTAGTCTCCTCATGCATTCTGGAAGAAATATCTACCTGACAATTCCATCAGGATTTGTTTTAATGTCCTTCTATGGGTATTAGTTTTACCTGAAGATTCAGCAAGCCTGTGCTTACCAGTGATTTTTCCCTATTGAGGTACCCTAAGCCTTTTTGTTCAGGTTTTTTTTTTTTGGATGGACGATAAACCTCTGCCTACCCAAACCCTTGGGTTGAGCACTTGGTTTGTAATCTCTTGGAGAATTTTCCATCTCCTATCTTGTTTGAGTCTGTTGGAGAAATCCTAAAACAAGAACATTCTCAGCTGAATAGTGGAAGTATTAATGGTTTCTTGCCTCCTGAGATGGCATCAGTCAAGGATATTTCAGGCTCCAGGTGAAGAACTTTTTGTGGCAAAGAAAACCTATTTTCCTCCCATTTTTTTTTTTTTTTAGATTTTTATTTTTCTAGTGGTGATGACAGTGAGTGATCATTTACTAAACACCTGTTACATGCTAGAGACCCTGCTAGGTGTTTTGTCTAACTTACATAACACCATTAAAAATTCTGCAATGAAGATAGGAATTCTGAGGCTTAAAAAGTTAGGTAATTTTCAAGGTTGTGAAATGGAAGAGAAAGAGTCTGTAAAGTAGATCCTTGCAACCCAGGAGCTATATTGGCAAATTCTCATCCTCTCTCTGGCTGCTGAAATTTTGTACAGACTGTACCCTCAGCCTAAAATGTTCTCCAACTAGCTTTTCCTACAGAGGACTCCTTCTCATTGAGAAATGTTCTTCCAGACAGTTCTTTCTTCACCTGTGGTATCCTCTTCTATTGTATCCAATCCCCTTTCTTATTTTCCATGGTGTACTTATCAGAGTCTGACTATCTCAATGTTTTTTAACTTGTGAAATGTCTATTTCTACCTCTTGAATGATAGCCTCATGAAGCTTGAGATCTTACTTTTTTTCTCTTATATTTCCAGAACTGAGCATACTGTTTGATACATAATAAATGCTTAGTCAAGGTTTATTAAATGACTGAGTCCTGACCGAAAAACATCTAGGAGTACAGATGGCCTTTAACACCAAGACAATGCGAGCACCTATTCAGGATTTCAAACTCGTGGGTTATTAAGACAAGGTGAAACACTCCAAATAGTATGGCTGAATAAAAAGATGGGTTTTCTTGAATTATATGATCAACTAGCTTGATATTTATGGAAGTCAATCTTCTGTTGGTACGACTATCTAACCATGTAAACCAGGAGAGGAGCAGCCTCTGAAGTTTCATGCCACAAAAAAGATTTGTTCATTCCACGAGCATTTATTCCCCCAAATGAAGCCCCAATGTCAGGATGCATAGCAGTTGACCAGGTGAGCGAGTAGCAAGCTGAAATTCTCCTGCTCCCCTAAGCTCACTCCTACCCATATTTGGTCTCCCAGTGATAAGCCTCATGACCTCACCTGTTTGAGCCATCACCCATGTGTTCAATTCAGGAGCAGTATACACTTAAGCACAGTCCAAACAGGCAAATGATTACTAATTTTAATAAGCACAATTTTAGTCTTTACTCTTATCTTTCAAAGGGCATTAAAGGAATATAGGTCATATTCCATACTAATCCTTTATTTTCCCACTGTTTTTAGATTTATATTCAAGTTAACATAGTATATTATTAGTCTGAGGTAGAATGTAGTAATCTGCATATAACACTCAGTGCTCATTACATCAAGTGCCCATCACCCAGTTACCCCATCCCTCCACCCACCTCCCCTCCAGCAATCCTCAGTCTTCCCTATAGTTAAGAGTCTCTTATGGTTTGCTTCCCTCTCTGAATTTTATTTTTCCTTCCCTTCCCGTGTTAATCAGTTTCTTATCCAAGTGCAGAATTGCCTTCCTCATTGAAATAATCCAAGTGTATTTTTATGAGCTATTCAGTACTAACTTTTGTGTCGTTCAGTAGTCTAGCATAAAGTTCAGGAAAACTCTTTAGGAGCTGGTGTTCTCAGTAGGGTGCAGAGATCTATTGAAGTTTCCCCACTATCCCAAATGATCCAACATTGGGGTGTTTCCATTTGTCGTCAGCACCTTCATCCATAGGCCCATTCTGGGAGATACAAGCAGCTAACTTAAAGCTTTTCCTTTGGGGAGCCTACATCCCCTAAAAAGACTGCCCCCTCAGAAAAGACAAACTTGTGGCCAAACTTCTAGAAATGTTAAATGGGCCCCTTGAACTTGAACATATTATGTGATGTCCTATGCATCACTGGCCTCTAGTGTTGTGGGGTTTCATTCAAGTCTGCTCTAGCTAGAGATCATCATGAAATAGGGATTGGGGGATGCATGCCCTTTTTCCATGGAGGAAATATGCTCTTCTTGGGAAGAAGAGGCCTCGAGTTCTGATGGTCTATTGTAGCATTCTTCCTCAAACTTACCCCTGATATAGCATGTTAGACTCTTAACTGAATTTTTTGTTCTCCTGGCCCCTTAATTTTTGCCATCCACTTGGTTTCCACGAGTTCACCTACCCTCTCCTGCACATATAACCCCTTACATACCTGTAAAGAAAAGCAACGGAGTCTTCTGCCTAGTCTTTGATCAAGATTCTTGACTCCTGCTTTTTCCTCACTTCCTACAGTCTTAGACTCCTATGCTTAGTCTGGTTCAGTTACTAACCCTTGTTATCAGGAAAGATTATCTCCTTATTTGAAATCAAGTTAGATTTACTAATATGAAAACAGATCACTTGGCTTAAAAATCCATGTTTAAGCTACAAAAGGAAGCAATTTTCCAGTTGAGTCTCAGAATAATGGTGACCGTCAGGATGGGGTAAATTCCAATGATACTACTCTGAAACTTTGTATTTTTTTCTTAAGATTTTATTTTAGAGCAAGCGAGTGGGGAGAGGGGCAGAGGGAGAGAGTGAGAGACTTGAGAGAAAGAGAATCTCAAGAAAACTCCCCACTGAGCAGGGAGCCCAACAAGGGGCTTGATTTCCCAGTCCTGAGATCATGACCTGAACTGAAATGAAGAGTCGGATGCTCAACTGACTGAACCACCCAGGCATCCTGAGATGGTCTGTTTTTAAACACATGCACACACACACACTCAACACTTCTGTAGGAATTTAGAACTTTGTCAAAACTTTCATACAACTAATTTTTAACATGAAATGAAGCATGATTGCTAGACTTGAATATTTGGGAGGTAATTACTGATGTAAAGTCTCTAACTTCATTAAAATAGTAACAGCTAGATTATGATCTTCGTCAAATACATTGTTCCAGAAGCAAAGATACAATATCACAATTTCTTTAGCCTTTGGAGATGTATCTTGAAAGAAGTTGCTGTGGCTGATGTCAAAGAGGTTACTGCCTATGTTTTCCTCTAGGATTTTGATGGATTCCTGTCTCACATTGAAGTCTTTCATCCATTTTAAGTTTATCTTTGTGTATGGTGTTAGAGAATGGTCGAGTTTCATTCTTCTGTATATAGCTATCCAATTTTCCCAGCACCATTTATTGAAGAGACTGTCTTTTTTCCATTGCATATTTTTTCCTGCTTTGTTGAAGATTCTTTGACCATAGAGTTGAGGGTCCATATCTGGGCTCTCTATTCTGTTCCATTGGTCTATACTTCTGTTTTTGTGCCAGTACCACGCTGTCTTGGTGATCACTGCTTTGTAATATAGCTTGAAATTGGGCAACGTGATGCCCCCAGCTTTGTTTTTCGTTTTCAACATTTCCTTGGTGATTCAGGGTCTTTTCTGATTCCATACAAATTTTAGGATTGTTTGTTCCAGCACTTTGAAAAATGTCATTGGAATTTTGATCGGGATGGCATTGAAGGTATAGATTGCTCTGGGTAGCACAGACATTTTAACAGTGTTTATTCTTCCAATTCATGAGCATGGAATGTTTTTCCATCTTTTTGTGTCTTCTTCCATTTCTTTCATGAGTGCTCTGTAGTTCCTAGAGTATAGATCCTTTACTTCTTTGGTTAGGTTTATTCCGAGGTATCTTACGGTTTTTGGTGCTATTGTAAATGGAATCATTTCTCTAATTTCTCTTTCTACAAATGCATTGTTAGTGTATAAGAAAGCAACTGATTTCTGTGCATTGATTTTGTATCCTGCCACATTACTGAATTGCTGGATGAGTTCTAGTAATTTGGGGGTGGAGTCTTTTGGGTTTTCCACATAAAGTATCACGTCATCTGCGAAAAGAGAGAGTTTGACTTCTTTGCCAGTTTGAATACCTTTTATTTCTTTTTGTTGTCTGATTGCTGTTGCTAGGAGTTCTAGTACTATGTTGAACAATAGTGGCGAGAGTGGGCATCCTTGACGTGTTCCTGATCTTAAGGGAAAGGCTCTCAGCTTTTCCCCATTGAGGATGATATTCGCTGTGGGCTTTTCATAGATGGATTTTATGAACTTGAAGAATGTTCCCTCTATCCCTATACTTTGAAGAGTTTTAATCAGGAAAGGATGCTGAATTTTGTCAAATGCTTTTTTCTGCATCAGTTGAGAGGACCATATGGTTCTTCTCCTCTGGATGAAATGGATGCCTTCTTGGAAACCTATAAGCTGCCAAGACTGAAACAGGAAGAAATTGACAACCTGAATAGGGCAATAACCAGTAATGAGATTGAAACAGTGATCAAAAACCTCCCAAAAAACAAGAGTCCAGGGCCTGATGGATTCCCTGGGGAATTCTACCAAACATTCAAAGAAGAAATAATACTTATTCTCCTGAAGCTGTTTCAAAAAACAAACAGAAGGAAAGCTTCCAGACTCATTCTATGAGGCCAGCATTACCTTAATCCCCAAACCAGGCAAAGACCCCATCAAAAAGGAGAATTTCAGACCGATATCCCTGATGAATATGGATTCCAAAATCCTCAACAAAATCCTAGCTAATAGGATCCAACAATACATTAAAAGGATCATCCACCACGACCAAGTGGGATTTATCCCCGGGATGCAAGAGTGGTTCAACTTTGCAAATCAATCAATGTGATAGAACACATTAATAAGAGGAGAGAGAAGAACCATGTGTGATATTCTTCCAGGAATCTCCCAAATATCTTAATGTTAATACCTTACTAGAGGGGAAAAACAACCTTAACTTGACAATGGCAAGGCCTCTGGTATCTTGTAGGTCCTCTTTAGTGTATGAAAGTTCTTTTGAAACCTTCCTTTTTCCTTACCTCCCCCCACCCCATAGTATATCAGCCACCCCTCACAACTCTGGTGCAGCAGCTCTTTCTGACCACTGGTCCTGTCCCCGTGCTTTAATAAACCACCATTTTGCACCAAAAAAACAAAAAAACCCTTTTCCCATTCAGTAGGTTGCTTTTAGTCTTATTGGTTGTATCCTTCCCTCTACAGAAGTTTTTATTTTGATGTAGTCCCAATAGTTTATTTTTGCTTTTTGTTTCCCTTGCCTCAGGAGACATATCTAGAAAAAAGTTGCTACAGTTGATGCCAGGAGGTTACTGCCTGTGTTCTCCTCTAGGATTTTTATGATTTTAGGTCTCACATTTAAATAGCTAATCCATTTTGAGTTTATTTTTGTGTATGGTGAAAGAAAGTGGTCCAGTTTCATTCTTTTGCATGTAGCTGTCCAGTTTCCCCAACACCATTTGTTGAAGAGATTGTCCTTTTCCCATTGCATATTCTTGCCTACTTTGTCAAAGATTAATTGACCATATATTTGTGGGTTTATTTCTTGGGCTTTCTATTCTGTTCCATTGATCTATGTGTCTGTTTTTGTGCCAGTACTATACTGTTTTGATCACCACAGCTTTGTAGTATAACTTGAAGTCTGGAATTGTGATGCCTCCAGTTTTGTTTTTCTAAGATTGCTTTGGCTATTTGGGGGTCTTTTATTGTTCCATACAATTTTTAAGATTGTTCTACAAAAATGTTCTTCATATTTTGACAGGGATTACATTAAATATGTAGATTGCTTTGGGTAGTGTAGACATTTTAAAAATATTTGTTTTTCCAATCCATGAACATAGAATCTCTCTGTGTCATCTTCAGTTTCTTTCATCAATGTTTTATAGTTTTCAGAGTATAAGTCTTTCACCTAAATTTTTAAGTTTATTACTAGGTATTATTTTTGTTGTAAATGGGATTGTTTTCTTAATTTCTCTTTCTATTGCTTCATTATTGGTGTATAGAAATGCAAGAGATTTTTTGTGCATCAATTTTGTATCCTGTAATCTTACTGAATTCATTTATCAGTTCCAGAAGTTTTTTTGGTGGAGTCTTTAGGGTTTTTCTGTATAGAGTATCATGTCATCTGCAATAGTGAAAGTTTTACTTCTTCCTTACCCATTTGGGTGCCTTTTATTTCTTTTTGTTATCTGATCACTGTGGCTAGGACTTCCAGGACTGTGTTGAATAAAAGTGGTGAGTGGACATCCTTGTCTTCTTCCCGAACTTAGGGGAAAAGCTCTCCTATTTTCCCCATTAAGTATGATGTTAGCTGTGGGTTTTTCATATAAGGCCTTTATTATTTTGAGATATGTATGTTCCCTCTAAACCTATTTTGTTGAAGGTTTTTATCATGAATGGATGTTGTACTTCATCAAATGCTTTTTTTGTATCTATTGAAATGACCTTTTGGTTTTTACCCTTTCTTTTGTTGATGTGATATATCATGTTGATTGACATGTGAATACTGAACCATCCTTGCATTCAGGGAATAAATCCCACTTGATTGTGAATGATTTTTTAAAATGTATTGTTGGATTTGGTTTGCTAATATTTTGTTGAGGATTTTTGCTTCTATGTACATCAGGGATATTGGCCTGTACTTGTCCTTTTTTGTGGTGTCTTTATCTGGTTTTGGCATCAGGATAATATTGTCCTTCCTCTCATTTTTTGGAAAAGTTTGAGAAGAGTAGGTATTAACTCTTAAATATCTGGTAGAATTCATCTATGAATCCATCTAGACCTGGACGTTTGTTTATTGGGAGTTTTTTATTACTGATTCAGTTTCACTGCTGGTAATCAGTCTTCAAATTTTGTTTCTGCTTCAGTTTTTGTATGTTATATATTTCTAGGAATTTATTCATTTCTTCTAGGTTGTCCAGTTTGTTGGTATATAATTTTTCATAATTTCTTGCAATGTTTTGTATTTCTGTGGTGTCAGTTATTCTCTTTCATTTGTGATTTTGAGTCCTCTTTTTGTTAATGAGTCTGGCTAGAGGTTTATCAATTTTGTTGATCTTTTCATAGAACAACCTCCTGATTTCATTGATCTGTTCTACTTAGTTTCTTTTTAAAGATTTATTTATTTATTTATCTGAGAGAGAGAATGGGAGACAGAGAGCATGAGGGGGAGGATCAGAGGGAGAAGCAGACTCCCCCCTGAGCAGGGAGTCCGATGCGGGACTCGATCCTGGGACTCCAGGATCATGACCTGAGCCGAAGGCAGTTGCCCAACCAACTGAGCCACCCAGGCACCCCTGTTCTACTTAGTTTCTATATCACTTATTATTTCCTCCCTTCTGCTGGTTTTGGGTTTTTTTGGTTCTTTTTCTAGATCCTTTAGGTGTAAGGTTAGGTTGCTTATTGGAGATTTTTCTTGCTGCTTGAGATAGGCCTCTATTGCTATAAGCTTTCCTCTTAGCAAACTTTTGCTGCATCCCAGAGGTTTTGGATTGTTGTGTTTTTATTTTAATTTCTCTCCATGTAATTTTTGATTTTTTTTTTTTTTTGATGGTTGGCCACTCATCGATTAGTAGCATGTTATTTAACCTCCATGTATTTGTACACTTCCCAGATTTTTTCTTGTGGTTGCTTTCTAGTTTCATAATGTTGTGGTCAGAGAAGATACATGGTAAAACTTTGACCATACCATGATCAAATTTGTTGAGACTTGTTTTGTGGCCTACTATGTGATCTATTCTGGAGAATGTCCCATGTGTACTTGAAAAGAATATGTATTCTGCTATTTTTGGATGGAATGTTCTGAATATATCTGTTAAATCCATCGGATCCAGTGTGTCATTCAAAGCCACTGTTTCTTTGTTGATTTTTCAAAGTAATTATTGATAGGTATATATTTATTGTCATTTTACTTGTTTTGTGGTTTTTGTTGTTTTCCCATCTTTTTTTTTCTCATGGTTTACTGGACTTCTTTAATGATATACTTGGATTCTTTTATTTTTTGCATGTTTATTACTGGTTTTTGATTTGTGGGTATATATACTAGGTTTGTATATAACATCTGCATATACCAGTCTATATTAAGTTGATGGTCACTTAAGATTGAACCCATGTTTTAGGTATATATTGTCATACTTTACATCTTTTTGTGACTCTCTTGACTGATTTGTACAGATATACTCATTTTTACTGCTTTTGTTCTTCCTACTTTCTTACTATTATGGTCTTTCCTTTCCACTCAAAGAGTTCCCTTTAACATTTCTTGTAGGACTGGTTTAGTGGTCATGAACTCCTTTAGCTTTTGTTTGCTAAACTCTTTACCTCTTCTATTCTGAATGATAGCCTTGCTGGATAGAATATTCTTGGCTGCAGATTTCTTTTTCCTTTCAGCACTTTGACTATATCATGTCACTCTCTTCCTGCCTACAAAGTTTCTGCTGAAAAATCTGCTGATAGTCTTATGAGCTTCCCTTATATGTAACTGTCTTCTTTTATCTCAGTGCTTTTAAAATTCTCTCCTTATCACTACTTTTTGCTACTTTAATTACTATGTGTCTTCATGTGGACCTCCTTGGGCTAATTTTTTTGGGGGGATCAGTTTCCTGGATCTGGATATCTGTTTCCTTCCCCAGATTAGGGAAGTTTTCTGTTATTTCTTCAAATACATTTTCTGTCCCCTTCTCTCTTCTTCTGGGATCCCTATAATGTGAATGTTATTATGGTTGAATCACTGAATTCCCTAAGTCTATTCTCATTTGCTTAATATTTTTTTTCTCACCTGCTTAGCTTGATTACTTTCCATTACTCTGTCCTCCAGGTTGCTAATTTGTTCTTCTGCATCTTCTAGTCTATTTATTCCATCTAGTGTATTTTAAATTTTATTGTGCCCTCCTTTTCTGATTTGTTCTTTATTGCTTTAAGGATCTCACCGATGTAATCCACTCTTAAGTCCATTGATTATCTTGATGATCATTAAATTCTCTATCTCTAGCAGATAAGTAATATCTGTTTCATTCAGGTCTCTTGCTGTGGTTTTGTCCTGTTCTTTCATTTGGGACATCTTATCTTACTCTCTGTGTCTATTTCTGTGTGTTAGGAGCATCAGCTATGTCTCCTGCTCTTAAAAGTAATGGCCTTAAAAAAAAAAAAAAAAAAAAAGTAATGGCCTTATGAAGTCCTGTAGTGCCCCGCAGGGCAGTGTCCCGTTTACCAGAATCTGGCACTTCAGAGGTGGCTCCTATGTATGTGTGTGTGCCCTGCTGTTGTGTCTTGGCCACTTTTTCCTTCAGTTATCTGCAGTGGTTCTCTTTGCCTGTTGTGGGCAATGTTTGGTCCCTGTGGTGTTTGTGGGCCAGTCTAGGGTGTCCTTGGGCCTCAGTTTAGTCAGATCATGCATTTGTTAAAGATTTAGTAGCACCAAACTGCAGTGTGCTTTCCCTGTTCTGCCCTGAGATTTTGTTGGTGGGTGGGACCTGCAATCACACCAACTGTCTGCCCCCAGCCCACTGCTGTGGCACTCATCTGACTGATGTGTGTAGTTATCTTCCCCTCACCTGAAGGCAGGAGTCACTTTGGAGTGGTGCTGGCCCCTGTTGGGGCTGTTTGTACACTGCCAGGCTCATGGCCCTAGTGTGTATGGGCTCTGGCCAAGAGTGAATTGGAGGAGGTGGGTGCACTGTGCCTGCAAGGTATGCATGCCAGCAAGAGAGGACCTGCCACTGCCTCTGAGACCAGCCCAGCCCAGGTGGGGCATATGGTTTTAACAGGGTGCATGCTGGTCTGCTTTTGAAATGAGATCTGCCACCACTGCAGCTGCTGGGACCAGGCCAGTTCTGCAAAGCACGTGGGCAGGGTGTACAATTTTAACAAGGTGTGCCCTAGTCTTCCTCTGGAGGTGGCCTGCTACTGCCATCTCCAGGACTGAGGCCCCACAAAGTGCATGGGTTGGGAAACAGAGTGTTGGCAATGTTTGTCCTGGTCTTCTGGGGGAGGGGACTGCAGTGCTGGGGCCAAGGCAAGCATGACTGGAAAAGGCAGATCTGCCGACATGTGGGTGGCCAGGGCTTGGTGTAAGCAAGTTTGATAGTGTTGGCACTGTGCTGTATCCTGCAGATGGCCTTGTGTTTGTGCTGGGTGATGGGGAAGGGAGATAGGGTCTACCAGCTCCTTTGTTCCTGGAGGAGTGCCTCAGCAAACCCTGCCCCTCCAGGATGCACTCTGAGATGAGTAACACTCCCTCCAACATGCCCCAGGTGTTTTTTCAAATGGCTGCTTCTATGCTGAATCTTTGAGGGCTGTTTGTCATGCTCTTTAAAGTCTGGCACTCAACTTCCTATCATCCTCAGGACTCTCTCAGGGCCAAGCCAGCTAATTTTCAAAATTCCAGGCTTTAAGTCCCACTGGTTGTAAGAACTCATCAAATTCAGCCCTTCTAGTTTTTGAAGCCAAAGGTTATAGGAATTGGTCTTCCCCATGCAAGCTCCCTGGAGTGATAGTCTGCTTCTTGCCCTTCTCTGCTCCAGTGGCTCCCTCATTCCTGTGGGTGGTCCATGGTCCATTTAGCTCTCGGCCACATCTCTACCCTTCCTACCTTCTCAATGTGGCCTCTTCTCTATCTTTAGTGGTGGTTTGTTCTGCCAGTCTTCAGGTCATTTTCTGAGTTTACACTGATGTGTGTGTTATCTAGTTGTATCCATGGGAGGAAGTGAGCTTAGGGTCTTTCTACTCTGCCATTTTCCCAGCCTCTCCTCCTGAGATTCTATTTTAGACAAGGACTCAGGTTACTAGAAGGATAGCTGTTCTCTCACAGCTTACTACTGCTTGAGTGTAGCACTTTTTGTTCCAATCTTAACAGTTTAAACTCAAGAGAGTGTTTGCTATCACCAGGTGATGCTGTTACTGCAGTCCTGGCCTTCATAACCATCAGGTTCACCAAAGAAGCAGAACTAGTAGATAAATGTGAAGAGATTTATTGTAAGGAATTCACTTATGCAATTGTGGGGGTTGGCAAGGCAGGTCCTAAATCTGCAAGGCAGGGCATCAGGAACAGCAGGCTGTAACTCTGGCAGGAGCTAAAGGTACTATTGGTAGATGGATCATCTTCAGTGAACTTCAGTGAAGTTCTGCCCTTAAGGTCTTTCACTTAATTGTCCTGGATAAGTTGGGCAGGCCTAATCCAATCTCCCTTAAAGTCAAATGATTATGGACTTTAATAACATCTACAAAATGCCTTCACAGCAACATTTAGATTAGTGATTGAAAAACTGGGGGCTTATGGCCTAGACAAGTTGACGTATCAAAAATCCATCCCACCTTCCATTTAGATTGATATACCTTTTGACCAACTCCATTATCAACAAGATGTGGTTGGAAGAGCATGGTAGGGATGGGGGAGCCAGGGGCTGGATATGTAATGTGGCAATCTAAGGCATACATCATTCAGCCTTTATTTTCAAAGGATGACTGTTTTTCTATTGGTGGTGTGGAGCCACTTAGGATCTGATGTGTGTATGTTGCAACAGTAATCCTTGATGTATACAAGAACAAGGATCGAATGGGATAGGTTGAGGCCCAATGCATTTAGGAAGCCCCTTTGCAAACCATGCAAGGTGTATAAGAAATTTAACCAAAGGTCTAGAGATGGAGAGGAGGAAACAAGATTTGGGTCACATAAAGATGGAAGAAACAAGTTTTGGTTGATCTAGGTGATTTGGGCCAAATATAAGTAGTTTGTTTCATGGAGGGAATCAGAAAGCACTCTAGTGCAGGAATGCTGATGTTGAAGGTCATTTGATGTAGATTTTCAGTGAATTCCCTGCCAAAGTCTGCTTGCTGGTATCCTGACCCCTCTGCAGAGAAAGTGGTTCAGAGTTCCTGGGGAAATGAGGCAGGGTCAGTGGCTGAGAAGGGCACCAACAAGAGAGGTGTTGGTGTCCAGAGAGTGCCGCCACAGGTCAGTGGATCCTTACCATCCCATCTCCAGTGGACAGAGGACAAGAGGGGCTCCATTTCTTCCTTCATCATTAAAACCAGTACTGAAGAAGGGCCGCAGAGGTCCAGCGAAGGCACATTCAGAGAAGGTATAGATGAGGGAGCCATGGTCAGTGACATTGTAGAAGGAGACAATGCGGGCCTCACAGTCCAGGAAGATCCCAACTTGGCGCGGAGGCACTTGAAGGTGGAGGGGGGTCTGGGGGCAGGTGCCAGCCTCATATTTTTGCTTGTTCCACAGCCAAATGGTCCAGAAGCCATTCTCGGGGCTGAGCAAAAAGTGCCCCTTCCTTTGCACAGAGTCTCTACAAACACCCAGGTCCCAGGCCTCCTTTCCTGTCACATCTACCTCCCAGTAAACCTTTCCAGAGTCAAAGCACTGGGCACCCAGGACCATGGGGTAACTGTCAAATCTGTCCTCATTTTCAGGCACTTTCTGCTGGCTGTCTCCAAGCCTCACTTGTCTCTGATCCTTTGAAAGGATGAGCCACGGATTGGCTGTGTGTGGATCCAGAGTGATGTGTACTGCAGAGAGAGGACCACAGTCAGGATGGGAGAGGGAGGGGAATCAGGAACCCTGGGCCGGTGGTGGGAGGTGACTGTGGCCTCACTGTGGGAGGAAAGGAACCCCAGGCCTGACTTTTGAGGGAACTGCCTCTCTGTCCCTGCCTCACCTACCCTGACCTGCATTTCTCCCTGACCCTAGGACTCACTCTGCACCCTCATCACCCACTTTGTTCCCCAGTCCCACACTCCTGGTACTCGCCTCACCTCCACATGTCCTCAGCATCCTCTTCAGCCCTGGCACGAGGCACACACTCCTCAGGTCTAGGGAGGTGACGTCCAGCTCCTTCAGGTTCCAAGACTCACTCCTGGGGCAAACAGTTACAGACTCTGTCTCCAACTCCTGCCCCACCCTCCTGAACCACGACACTATAACCTCCCTTGTGGATAACAATTTAGTGCAAATTTACAAACACCTGTGTTAGGATCCCGGGGTGGGAGGGCGGGTGGAAGGCAAAAAGATGCAGGACTTGGTTCCTATCTAGGCCTTCCTGGTTACATGGGCCCCCTGAAGCTACTGGACAGTCTATATCTCTTCCCCAAGCCTGAGATAAGCAGGCAAGCACATTGTTTCATTTTACAGGTGAGGCATGTGCTACAGATGGAATCACTTCCGTAAGGATCCCCAAGGAGTCTTGCCCATGCCCCATGCTGCTGGTTTCACACCTGGCTCTTTCTGGGAGATTTGTAACCAGCTAGATTCTTTTTACCCACCAGGCTGTGGACTCAGAATTTCCCGGTTTGTCAGGGTTCACTTTGTGAAGCTCTTATAGTCCAATTACTTTGGGCAACTCACCAATTGAGATGCCCATTAATTAGCTTCAGACCAGAAAATATTTTATGGATGATTGGGTCTTTGAAAATAGGGAGGAGAATGGGGAAAACATCAGTGCATGTTTTTCTAACTCAAAAACCTTTTCCACAGGTATGTATGCTTCCTGTCACCCTCTCCTCTTACAAAGAAAACCTCTCCTTACCTTCCCAGGACACTTTTCACCTCCTGAGGAGAAAAGAGATAGAGTGTAAATTCTGGATCACTGGTTTCTTATGGAGACCTCAGTTCTGTGGGTGAGGTGATGCCCCCCTGAAGCCCATGGGACATTGCTCTACCCTATTGTTCCTCTGGGCCAATACCAGAAATATTTCTGACCAGCTTGGAGGAGAAAGGGTGTGGATATTTGTGGGGTAACCAGGGTAACTGGCATGGGTATGACCTATAGCGAGGGGAAGGATGACCAGTTTAAGGACTCTGATTCAGAAGACAAATCAGAAAGCCCAGATTTGTGGGTAGAGGAGTGGGGGGACAGTGGAAAGGAATAAGTAGCCCAGCCTGGCTGAGGCCCAGAGACAGTCACAGGGTGAGAATGGCCAGGTCACGATGCACAGAAACTGCTCCATCTCATTTGCAGGCTTGTATTGTTTGGGAAGGAAGGGCTCTGTTTTACGCTGGAGTTAATGCTACTTTCTCATGCATGTGAAATTGAATCATTTGAGAATATGCTGTGGCAGGACTTAGGAGCCCTTCCCTGGGAACGGACACACTCCTAGGCCCAGTCAAAAGTGTTAGAAAGCATGGCTCAGTGTTGGGCAGAAGCAAGATTTAGAGAATGAGAAGAAACAAACAAAATATAAAAAACACAAGAATGGCTTCATGACCACATCTGACAGAGACCTTGAAAAGGTTGGGGAAGAGAAAAACTGCAGGAGGTTAGAGCAGAAGGAACTTTTGAGACCCTCTGGTCGACAGTTTCCCAAAACAAGGCAAACATATTAGGGGATGAGAGATGATTTTAAGTAGAACACACGTGGGTGAGGTTTTTTAAAAAAATAGTTATATGCTTACCTTAATTTTAGCTCTGCCTCTTACTGTTTGGGTGAAACTGGTCAAGTTACTCAGCTTTAGTCTCTAAGTTTCTCAAACTCTCTGCCCCTCTGTTTTCCCATCTACAAAATGGGGATAACAGCACCCATACCTCACTGCATTGTCATGACAGAATGAATACATTGAAGCGTGTCCTATGTGCTATTTAAGAAATGGCCATTGTTGTCATGAAAATAGAAAAAAAAATCCGTAACATATTAACACAGGATTTCGTGGCTACTAGTGCTTAGGGCAAATTTCCTTTTATGCTAAATTTCTTCTGATGAAAGAGTGAGACAGGTCAAGGAAACAACATGCTAACAGGATCTGGGTAGTCCACAGAAATGCCAGAAGTGTGAAGATGATACATCGTGACTAACGTCTGGGGAATCCTTGTTATTCAGTCCACTTCCTCCCGCTTGTTTCACAAATGGAGAAAGTAGGTCTAGGAAAAGAAAAGCACTTGCCCTAGAATGATGGAGACAATTGGTGGCAGGGCTGGGGCTGGGCTACTGTCTCCATTTCTAGGGCCGTGTTTTCAGTTACATGTATGAGAACTTTCCTATGGCCAAACCCTCATGTAGAAGCTTTTGTTGTTTCTCTCATTTAATCCTCACAAAAATCCTTTGGGATATTTAATATTATACTATCCACTTAACACATGAGAAATCTGACACTCGGCAAGGTTAAGGAACTTTCTCAAGGTCGTGAACCTTGTATGTGTCAGAGCAGGCTCTAACAGGGATGCATGTTCTTTTTAATTGCCGCAAGGAAAATTCCCTCCTAAATCGGGACCTTTCCAGGGCTTGAATGCAAACCACTCATGGGTCTGAATTCCGGTTATTCCAGGCACCGGGTTTCCATTTGCTGATGCTAGAGCTCCCCGAGGCTGCCCGTTTTTCAGTTTCTCCTTGGGCTGCAGGGAAGGGGCCGGCTCACCTGCAGCAGCTCCAGGGCTGAGCCTCTGCTCCTCCTTTCCAGCTCCATGACCAGCTCCTGCAGAGCTTGGCTCTTCTGGGCCAGCATGGCCTCAGCCTCCCCCAGGATTCTCAGCTGTTCCCTCTCCTCCGTGTCTAGTCTCTGTAGTTGCCGCTGTTCATCCATAGCCAGGAAGTTTCTCTGCTGTACAAACTCTGCGTGAATCCTCAGTTTGTGTGTCTCAACCTGGCTCTTTGGTGTCAATGGAAAGAGAAGGTTTTGATCAAAATCTCCTCAGCTTCGGGAAGGAAGGTGTTCATGTCTATTTCTATTCCCATAGACTCAGCACTCTGGGTCTCAGAACATATGTACGTACACATACTGTTTTGCTGGGGAGGTGCGTGGGTGAGGCCTCTGGGCTGAGAGGGAGATGGGATTATGGGGGGGCCCGCTGTAGCTGCCCCACAACCACAGCTGTACTGCCCGTGGTATCAGACTTTCTACGGCCTCTTTCAAAACCTAGTTAGCCCCCAACGGTGCCACTCTGTCTTCATATCTCTGTGGGTTCCTGAGAGAGTGACCCGTCCCCACCGCCAACAACCTCCCAAACACAGGCTCACAACACTGTTCCTCAGTCCTGAGGAAAGGGAGTCTTTGGGATAATCTTTGCTTGTCCTCTCCTGTTAGTGACTGAAGGTCACCCGATGACACAGAATGACTCCTTTTGCCACCACAGTCTGACTTACCCTTCTCTGATCCCACATCTTCCTTTTCTGGGCTTTATTTGCCATGAGTTCCCTCCATTCCTCTAATCCCTGACCGCCCCATCTCCCAGTTAGAGGCAGAACAAGCTTTAGTTGTCCATTCTACTTTGGACCAGTGATCTGGACACGGTCAAGCAACTACCTGCTCACACTGGTTTTTCTGTCTGACCTTGGTCATTCCCATAACTCTGTTCCTCACAGCCCTTGTCATTTCCTGACAGGTCTAGCCATTGGGCATCTCTCCTAGGGGACCTCTGTCCCAGACACAAAGGCAGGGGTGCTGTCATGTTTTAAGACTAGGCTCAAGGATCAGGAGCTTTAGGGTATGTCTTGTTCCTCTTGGCACCTTCTTCTAAGACTCTTGATTTTTCTGATTGGGAATTTTCTCCTTTTTAATCTCCTCTATCAGGAGACCTAGAGAACAGCTGGTTCTTGGAGAGTGAGATATACTATCACTCCCCAGATGCGCATAGCTATGGTTAGGGCTTGAGACCGGGACCCTGGACTCTGCCCTGGCTTCTGATCTGAGATTCCCTTTGGGACGCGACACTTGCCTTCCAGGCTGCTCTCTTTGTTGCAATATTCACTTCCAACTCCTCAGCCAACTCCTGTCCTTTTCTCAGTTTCCCTAATGCCACCTGTAGCTTCCCCTGCAGAGAAAGATAGATTAGTGCCCAACCAGACCAAAAAGTGGGGTGGGGTGGCATGAAGATGACCACCATGCTGGTACTTTGAAAAGCCTGAGTGCAGAGAAAGAGGGAAGACTACGGTCTGACTGGGGTAGGAATTCAGCAGATGTTTCTTAAAAATACAGCCATACTGTTGGGGGGGTGGTATGGGGTGGGGCACTACTCATTCCTAATTAACCAGGAGGCTACAAGGAAATGTGATCCTTGCAGCATTTTCCCAAGCATATTCCCTGCTCCTAGGGAATGAGAAAGTTGTGCTGAGCTTGCAGTTCTGCTTAAATTAGACATGGAAGGTGGGAGACTCCCTACATTTCCCCAACCCCTCCACTCCACAGGCGACTCTGCCTCCCCAGCTCTGGGGAACAAAGCACCCCCCCCTCCCAGGGACACATCTCCCTTCTACCTGCTCATGCCTCTGTGCTAAGGCCTCACCTGGTATTCCCGAGCAGCCTCCTCAATAGGGACCATGTGGTGGTTACGGTGGCTCTGGGACTGGGAACACACCCAGCAAAGGGTCTTCCCATCTTCCTCACAGAACAGGTGCAGTTTCTCTCCATGTACCTTACACTGCTCCCCCTGTGTGCCCTCCTTGGCACTCTGGCCCATTTGTTTGAGGTTGTCCACCATATTAGCTAGTGGCCAATTGGGTCGGAAGTTTCGGAGCAAGAACTTGTGCTTACATATAGGACAGACGCCGCCCCCATCTCTCCCGACCTCAGAGATGCACTCGTGGCAGAAGCTGTGGCCACAGTCAATGCTCATAGGCTCCACCATGGGATCCAGGCAGATAGGGCATGTGACTTCCTCCCACATCATTGCCAAGGGCGCTGCTGAGGCCATAGGGATAGTGTTCTTAGTAAGCAGCGCTGTGGAGATTCTGGGGTAGCCTAGTGGGGAGACGAGAAAAGAAAGAAGGTAAGTGTTGTGTGAGAAAAAACAACCCAAAGGAAAACATGAGGATGAGTGAAGTGGAAAGGGTGAAAATAAGACCAGAACATTAACTTGAATAATAAGAGCTTCTCCTCTCTAGTCTCATCTACTTATCTAGTCAGACAGAAGGCGAAACTGAGTCCCCCAAAGAGACTGTGAATGTTGAGAACTTCAGTGATAAAGCTGTTTACAACTCTATTTTCATCATGGCCATCTCTGCTTCATCCTCTGCTCCCAGGCTTTTCCTGTTCATCCTCTCCCCTCTCGGGTCACCAGTCCCCTGCTGAGTAGCTCATCATCAATGATAGGGGACATTTACTATGCACACTCCATGTGCCTGAGAAGGTGCTTCATGCTTTGCAAACATCATTAATCTGCACAATAATGGCAGGAATTATATATATCTGTGATTACGTACATATTTATTATATATGTGTATCTGTATGCATATATACCTGTAGGTATGTATGGGCTTCCATGTTTGTGTTTCTATACACACAAACGTGTGGTCAAGCGCTCCCTGGGTTCTCCTCTCCTTCCTGGGAACCTGGTAGCTGTCTTCATTGCCTCTGGGGCACGGACTCCTATGTTTCTAACATCTGAAACCATCCTGCCCCTCTCTAACTCTAACCCTAACTCCTAACCCTCACCCTCAGAGGGGAACTGTCGACGGGAGTCCCTGGCCCATGCTCCGGGCTAGGTTGCCGCCCCGGTTCGGCCCCGCTCAGGCGGCAGCAGCAAGGCGGCCCTGGCCCCTTCCTCCTTCCGGGTGGCTTGGAATTCACTTTCACAGCCGGGCCCCCTTCCAGGCAGGCTGCCAGCCGCGGCCGGGGGCGGGGGGGCCGGACTGCGGGGCTGGGGCTGAGCGAGCCCCACTGCGAAGGGAGAACTGGGACTACAGGCTCTAGGGGTGAGCAATGGATGGAAGGGGCCCTTCGAAGCTGGGGCAGGGGAGAGAGGTCCCCCAGCCAGGGCTGGGGCACTAGGGTCTGGGCGAGTCACTCACCTTCTCAGGGTACTGAGCAGCCGGCAGCAGGTTCCCTATTTCACTTTCGATTTCCCGTCGGAGTCCCGTCGCCCAGGAGGCGGGCCGAGGGGCGGAGAGTGGGAGGAGAGGGCGCTGCGTGAGGCGGGGCAGAGCTCGGGCGCCGCAGGGGGCGGAAGCCCCGGGCTGGCCCCAGAGAGAGCTGCGCAGCGTTTCGTCCTTGCTTCGCCCTCCCTCCCGTGTCCTCAGATTCTAATAAGATAAAATATCGCATCTAAAAGGAGACAACATGATTCTTCCATCTGACACTGGTCATCATTACTCCACACCAACGTGTTGTGCCGTGCCCACGTCTGGGAGCTGCTCTTGGGGAGGTTTGGAGGGCGACCACAGCGCCTGGAGCTCTCCCTTACACGCCACCCTCTGCTTCCTACTTCCAGAAACAAGTCCTTCTGAGGAAAGACTTGATATTCTTTTAACATCAGGGGGTGAGGGATTTATACCGCATGACCCCAAGGCAGGTGTCACGCCGGTGAGTGGTAAGAAAGGAATTGACATTTAGTGGGCACCAACTGTGTACTTGTCACTGAGCTAGGGATTTTCTGAGGTTTTTTTTATTTTAAGAATTGTAGTAAAATATAACAATTTGCCATCGTAACCATTTTCAAGTATATAGTTAAGTGGCATTAAATACATTCACTTCATTGTGTGACCATTCGCACCATCCATAGAACTTTTTTCATCTTGCCCAACTGAGACTGTTCAACAATAATTCCCCCATTATCCCCTCCCCTCAGCACCTCGCAGCTACCATTCAATTTTCTGTCCCAATGAATTTGACTTCTTTAGGTGCTCCAATATAAGTGGAATCATACAGTATTTGTTCTTTTGTGACTGGCTTATTTCACTTAACAAAAGGTCCTTAAGGTTCATCCATGTTGTAGCATGTGACAGGATCCTTCCTTTTAAAGGCTGAATAATATCCCAAAGTCTGTATATGCATTTTGTTTATCCATTCATCTATGAATGGACACTTGGGTGGCTTCCATCTTTTGACTATTGTGAATACTGTTGCTAGGTCAGGTTATAGGATTTAAGCCACATAACAATTTAGTGATTGAGGAGTTATTAAACTCACATTCCAGGAGAGGACATGGAGGCTGAATGGAGTAAAGTGACTTGCTTGAAGTGACATAGTAAGTAGGTGCATGAGAATTAAAGGTCCAGGGAAGACCCTCATTTTAGTGACAGCCCAGAGATAACAGACTGCCCCATCAGCTCAAGCAGAGGCTGTAGGGGCAGCTGGGAGGGATGTGGTTAAAAGCTGTAGAAGAGGAAGGGGAAAAAAAGGAAGGGTGATGAGACTAGAATAATTCTCAATTCCTTCCAGCTCATATTTTTTTGTCCCTGTGTAACTTAAGGTAAAAACATTAGTTGAACTTTGCTAAATGTTTTCTATAGATTTAGGAAACCTAAAAACACTTCATGCCTCTTTGAAATTTTCAGTTCTGTTTTTAAGAGAATTTGTATAGTGGAAGGTTATTAGGTGACCTCTAATATCCAAACTGTATCACTGTACTGATTTGATTCCCGGAACATAGTTCCAGAAAGCAAAGTGGGGAAAAAAAAAAAATCAAAGGAAGAGACCTATGTATGAATTTGCAGACACTCAGAAAATGACTCTGCTTCACATCACTGCATTCACTCATTCCTATAGGCACTGAGTAAGCCACTGTTGGGTGTGGTAGAAAACATAGATCTCATGATAGGGCAGTCATGGATTCAGGGCTAACCCGGCTATTTACCAGCCACGTGCCATCTCTCTGAGCTTCAATGTACTTACCTATTAAATAAAGATATTAATACATACCACAGGGTTGCTTTGGTACATGTTCAATAATATGCATATAGATCGATGAATATAACACATGCATGCTGCAACAGTCTCCACCTTGGTATTGGCTATAAGACCAAAGTTGCTACTCATTCCAAGTTTCCCTCACTCACTGCCAGTATGTTAGTACTTCAGTGTTCTTTTCCTGGTGAGTCATCCAAATCATTCCTGAAGGATCAGTATCCTTAATGTTCCTGTCTTTAATGCACTGGCCATTGTCATCAGGTAATCATAACTAGGAATCTCCAATGTATATTTTGGGTTTTAGGCATAGTCCTTCTTGCCCCATTATGTACCAGCCACTTAAATTCTCCTTGGTAATAGGAATAGGTCACTCCAGCCGGTATAGAAAGCCTATCCTCTATTTCATCAGTGGCTGAAGGAGACCCACAGAGCAACGGGATAGTTGCAAATTCCAATTTATTAGAACCAGGTCTGCTTACTCTGGTAGAAAGTCTTTTTTTTTTTTTTTTAATTAGGCCCTCCCAAACAGGCTGAGCCCTATGTTGGGGGATGGAAAGAAAGTGTTCTATAAAGGAGTTACTAATTTGGTGATAATAGGGGCCACTTCTACCTCCTCCCTTGATTCTCTGAAGTGTGTATATATAGTAGATATGAAAAAATGCCCACGATATAGTCATTGATTTTAATCACTTACCAGAATTTATGGGACAACCTTCCTATCTCATAGGGTGGGGTTTCCAAACTGGTGTCATAGCTGTGCCTTTAGCAGGGCATCTCATAGTCTTATTGGGCCGACTTTTTCTGGCTGATGGTGTACATTGTAAGACTAAGGCATTCCATAGGGCAATCCCATTATCAGAATTCTTTGATTGCAAAATCAGTTCCTCAGTTGCAAGTGATGTTGGGATATCCTGATGGTGTAAGTCTAAAAATCATGGTGCTGGCAGAAGCAGTGTAGGAGAGAAAATGAATCTGTCTTTGGAATATTACCACCAATTTTGTGAGGACAAATTGCTGTTGGTTCAATTCAACCAATGTGCCACTAGAAGACTGTGTATTCGAAAAGTAGTGAAAATTCAGGCTTAGTGTTGGTCTTTTATGTATCTGTCCAGAGCAGCAAGGATAGAGGCTCTACCTGAGCCTGGGTTTCCCCTCACTGAGGCTTCTCTGTTTACCTCTACTGATATGGACTCTTGTATAAAAGCCCATTGAATGGCAACAGGTCACTGGAGCAGAGACTGATCAATATCCACTGGATGGGTCATCTTGTTCACCTGATTATTACTAATTAAAACTGATGCATTTAGAGTCTAGGTACCTGGCACAAGGTATCTAGTTTAGTAATAGGGGGTTTAAGCCCTGTTTGATTCCATATACAATGATCTTAACTACAGTCCTGGGAAGACTTTTTTTTTTTTTAAGATTTTATTTATTTATGAGAGAGCACGCATGAGAGGAGTGAGGGGCAGAGGGAGAAGCAGACTCTTGGCTGAGCAGAGAGCCTGATGCAGGGCTCAATCCCAGGACCCCGGGACCATGACCCGAGTTGAAGGCAGATGCTTAACCAGCTGAGCCACCCAGGTGCTCCCTTGGCAAGCCTTTTATTTTATTTCTACCTATTTAAGACCAACTCTTCTCAGTCTCAAGTCAAATACCATCTTCTTTATATAAAGACTTCTCTATTTCCCGCTTGTCTACTAAAGAGTCCATTTTAGTTTTTACACGTGCTTTCTTTTGGAGGCATAAATCACTACAGGATAGGACTGGAACCTGATTAATCTCTAGGTAAAGTACAGTGAATATAGGAACCCCAATATTGTGAACCATTTAAAAGACTACCAGATAGTGTAGATTTTAGAATGAATAGAATAGTCTCTCAGGAGCAGATGGAATTGGTCTCAGGTTTCATCCATCTACTTCCATTTACCATTTTCCCTCCCATTCCAGATTTGAGAGACAAACTAGCATTAGCCATATTTATTAGTTTTAAGGCAAAGAATGCATTTCTGAATGCAGAGCTAGAAAAGCTCAAGAAACAATTTCATCAGAAAGATGTACATATTTCAACATAGTTAATAAAAAAACATAGGTAAGTATCCATTAAAAATTATCTGCTTTTACATTTTACAAAATACAACATCCTTTCCTGATTAAAACTCTTCAGAGTATAGGGATAGAGGGAACATTCCTCAAATTCATAAAATCCATCTATGAAAAACCCACAGTGGATATCATCCTCAATGGGGAAAAGCTGAGAGCCTTTCGCTTAAGATCAGGAACACGTCAAGGATGCCCACTCTCACCACTGTTGTTCAACATAGTACTAGAACTCCTAGCAACAGCAATCAGACAACAAAAAGAAATAAAAGGTATTCAAACTGGCAAAGAAGTCAAACTCTCTCTTTTCGCAGATGACGTGATACTTTATGTGGAAAACCCAAAAGACTCCACCCCCAAATTACTAGAACTCATCCAGCAATTCAGTAATGTGGCAGGATACAAAATCAATGCACAGAAATCAGTTGCTTTCTTATACACTAATGCAACTGTAGAAAGATAAATTAGAGAAATGATTCCATTTACAATAGCACCCAAAACCATAAGATACCTTGAATAAACCTAACCAAAGAGGTAAAGGATCTATACTCTAGGAACTACAGAACACTCATGAAAGAAATTGAACAAGACACAAAAAGATGGAAAAATATTCCATGCTCATGGATCAGAAGAATAAACATTGTTAAAATGTCTATGCTACCCAGAGCAATCTATACCTTCAATGCCATCCTGATCAAAATTCCAATGACATTTTTCAAAGTGCTGGAACAAACAATCCTAAAATTTGTATGGAATCAGAAAAGACCCCGAATCACCAAGGAGATGTTGAAAAAGAAAAACAAAGCTGGGGGCATCACGTTGCCCGATTTCAAGCTATATTACAAAGCAGTGATCACCAAGACAGCATGGTACTGGCACAAAAACAGACCTATAGACCAATGGAACAGAATAGAGAACCCAGATATGGACCCTCAACTCTATGGTCAAAGAATCTTTGACAAAGCAGGAAAAAACATGCAATGGAAAAAAGACAGTCTCTTCAATAAATGGTGCTGGGAAAATTGGACAGCCACATGCAGAAGAATGAAACTTGACCATTCTCTAACACCATTCACAAAGAGAAACTCAAAGTGGATGAAAGACCTCAATGTGAGACAGGAATCCATCAAAATCCTAGAGGAGAACATAGGAGTAACCTCTTTGACATCGGCCACAGCAACTTCTTTCAAGATACATCCCCAAAGGCTAGTGAAACAAAAGCAAAAGTGAACTTTTGGGGCTTCATCAAGATAAAAAGCTTCTGCACAGCAAAGGAAACAGTCAACAAAACAGAGGCAACTCACAGGGTTGAGAATAGGAGAAGATATTTGCAAATGACACTACAGATAAAGGGCTGGTATCCAAGATCTATAAAGAACTTCTCAAACTCAACACCCAAAAAACAAATAATCAAGTCAAAAAGTGGGCGGAAGACATGAACAACAGACACTTCTCTGAAGAAGACATACAAATGGCTAACAGACACATGAAAAAATGTTCATCATCATTAGCCATCAGGGAAATCCAAATCAAAACCACACTGAGATACCACCTTACACCAGTTAGAATGGCCAAAATGGATAGGGAGAGAAACAACAAATGTTGGAGAGGTTGTGGAGAAAGGGGAACCCTCTTACACTGTTGGTGGGAATGCAAGTTGGTACAGCCACTTTGGAAAACAGTGTGGAGGTTCCTCAAAAATTTAAAAATAGAGCTACCCTATGACCCAGCAATTGCACTCCTGGGTATTTACCCCAAAGACACAGATGTAGTGAAAAGAAGGGCCATATGCACCGCAATGTTCATAGCAGCAATGTCTGCAATAGCCAAGCTGTGGAAAGAGCTGAGATGCCCTTCAACAGATGGATAAAGAAGATGTGGTCCATATATACAATGGAATATTACTCAGCCATCAGAAAAGATGAATACCCAACTTTTACATCAACATGGAGACTGGAGGAGATTATGCTAAGTGAAATAAGTCAAGCAGAGAAAGTCAATTGTCATATGGTTTCACTTATTTGTGGAACATAAGGAATGGCATGGAGGACATTAGGAGAAGGAAGGGAAAAAAGGGGGTGGGGAATTGGAGGGAGAGATGAACCATGAGAGACTATGGACTCTGAGAAACAAACAGGGTTTTAGAGGGGAGGGGAGAGGGGGGAGGGGGGATTGGTTAGCCTGGTGATGGGTATTAAGGACGGCACGTACTGCATGGAGCACTGGGTGTTATATGAAAACAATGGATCTTGGAACACTACATCAAAAACTAATGATGTATTGTATGGTGACTAACATAATAAAATAAAAAAAAATTATCTGCTTTTTAGAGCCTGAAACATAAGAACCTAAAAAATTTCTAAAATTTCAATGAATGAGAAAAAGGGTGTGTGATAGGTATGGGAAAGCCTTATATTGGGGTGCAGCCCATGGAGGACAGAGTTTGGTCTCCTAATCAGGAAAACCACCAGGAAAACCTCAGGAAATGCTGATGGCCTCACGCAGACAGAACCTTGAAATGTCCTGTTCTCGAATCTGCAGGACACACTGGGACTTGGAGTGGAATAAAGAGGAGTCAGGACATCCTGTGGGGGTAGACTGTTACTCCTACATTGTCCTCCTCTCCATGCTGGAGAGAAAGGAAGGAGGGGATGGTTGAGGTTAGTCAATTAAATGCTCTGACCTTCTACAAAATAACTGACCAATATTTTTGAAGACTCTCAAGGTCATGAAAACCAAGGAAAAACTGAGAAACTATCACAGACCAGAAGAGACTAAGGAGACATGATGACTAATTGCAGTGTGGTTCTCTGCACTGGATCCAGGACCAAAAAATAGATACTAATGGAAAAACTGTCAAAATCTAAAGAAAATCTGGACTTTAGTTAATAGCAATGTACCATTATTAATTAGTTCTGACAAATATACCATGTTTATGTAAGTTGTTAACATTAAGGAAACTAGGGGAAGGATATATAGAAATTACACTATTTTTGTAACTTTTCTGTAAATCTGAATGTATCCCCAAATAAAAAGTTTATTTAAACCACCTCTTCCCACCCTGCCCAAAACTCTATGAGTGGTAGGGGAAATACGATCTGTGGAGGGGCAAGACCGGGGGCGTCCAGACATTACTGGAAGCCTGTTCTCGATTTCCTACTGGAAAGGAAAGGAGCGTATATGGAGCTTATATGATGTGCCAAGTCCTTTTCTGAGTGCCTTCATAGTCTAGGATAATTCTAACAATCCCAAGAAATAACCATTATTCCTAGTTTATAAGTGAAGCATAAAAGGCTCAAGGGGTTAATTTGCTCATTATCACACAGTTGGTAAGTGACAGACCCAGAAATAGATCCCAGCTTTTCTACTACATCATGCTTGATGTGTGACCTCCAAGGGTATTACCAGGAGAGAGAGAGATATTGCTTCATCATCATAGCTTCATTTTCAACCACCTTCATTCCCTAGGTATGGGCAAAAAGAGAACTTCTTTTCTCCTCTCTAACACGCTCCCCATGTATAAAGCACTCATGCACATCTCTTTAGCTACACTACCGGTTTCTCTTTGGCAGGATTTGGAAAGAACTTATACTTATTCTCTCTAGAAATGGAAATTCTTCATGGTCTCTGGTGCTCCAGCAGGACAGTTGGGTGTCCTGGTCTCTAACTATCCTCTTGGTTCCCACCTGCCTCCATCTGTCACCAGGCTATTCATGGGGCTGGCTCTTTGGGAAGGGCAGGTGGTCAATCTGGGGCAACTTAGGATTCTTCTGATGCTCACTATGAAAAATCATCAGCATGTACTGCTTGATGCTTCCTTCCAAGTCCCAGAGCTGCCTGGCAGCACTCAGGGGGTTCAGGAAGTTCAACTATGAAAATCTCTTGGATTTGCACTTGGATCCCAGAAGACCAGTTATTCCCCTACTTCCATCAGGAGGATTATAAAATATTGGTCTTTATTGACACAGCAAAAAATGCTTTTCACAAACAGAGAAACAGATGAGAAGAGACATACACTCTGGAGCAATGGTGAGTGCTGGCACTGGAGGGTCAAAGCCAGGGCCCAGGGTGAGGAGGTGGAGCACAGAACCTTGTAGCTTCAGCCTGATTCAGCATTTCTGCCTCTGGGCTGCACTGCCCAGTCTCTGTTTAGGGCAGGCAACCACCCTTCTGGTCTTTCCAAATCCAGAGAGGTGAGTGTTACTTTAAGGCTTTTGCAGATCCTTTTTCTTATAACATAATAGGCTTGGGTAGGCATCTGTAATGAGTTGTTATTACATTAATCAATGCCATCTTTTGAGCTAGATTATTCCTTGCTGTTCTGGGCTGAGAAACATGGTTACTTCATGATAAGAGGAAACACGGTTCCTTCTCAATCTTCAATTACCTGGCCAAATCTAGGCAAAATGAACTATAGATGAATCTCCAGGTTCACCAGCAGAGGCTTCTGGTAGGAAAGGCTGAATCTGACAGGTTTCCTGCATCACAGTGTGGGGCTTCTGATTTTGGGGCAAAGACAGGCATAGGGATAGACTCCGCCTCAATCTGGGGTTCAGGTATATGACAAAACCTTCCTTGAAACAGCGTATTCTGACTAATTTGAACCAGTATGGAGGGGCCACTTTCCATCTCATTCTAAGTCAAGAAGGCAGTCAGCTATGTAATAGATGATCATAGTAAACATTGAAAAGATTATGATTTCCTGATGAACTCATTTGACCTCACCAAAACTCAATGGGAGAAGTACTCATTATGTTTTATGGGTCAGAACATTAGGACAGAGAGGTTAAGAAATTTGCCCATAGTCATGTGGCTAATCAGTAGTATAAAGCCAGGATTCAAACCCAGGTAGTCTGGGTCTACTGCATATACTTCTACTCTGTACTGTCCACCCAGGATAAAATACATATTAGATGTGAGCCTGTCCCAAACTCTGAAATGCTAATGTGAGACGACACGTGATTTTAACAGAACCTACAGTATTCATGCTATTAAAGACATTCAAGGAAGTTGGAGATCCCTTTTGCAGACACCTTAGAGCTTTATATGCTGATTCTGGAAGGAAGATCACAGAAGGCTGGGTAATAACACATTCATAAGTCTGATTTATACAAGCAGGCCTGTATACCAGGATGATTCTATCATTTAAAATTTAATACCATTAAGTACTAGAGATAGTCCCACTTCATTCCAGACCTTGGCATCTTGTTGTAAATAACCACACTTCATCAGTTAAATCTAATCAAGGATTCTGGTTGTCAACTTTCTAAATGAGGCAACACATATAGTTAAATTTGAAGGGAATCTACTGTTTAAAAATATTTAAAGTGATTTAGAAGACTGATAGAACCAGATTTACTTAATGATTTTTTTACTATATGGATCCTAAATCTATACATAAATGACAACCTTTTGAGGAATTCCGATTTTATTCCTTCACTCAGATTTCACTGCAATTTCATTGATAGCTTTTGGGATCTAAGTCCTGTATGAAAGCTGTAGCCTCCGAGAATCTGTTTATATGTGGTAGGAGGAGGAAAGATATATGGAGGGTAGGAAATCTCCCCACACATCCCCATTCATTCGTAAATCATAATAGCAGCTTCAAACAACCAGAAAGCAGCTGTAGGTGGAAGGAGCCTGAGTTATTTCTGGGGAGCTGGAGACCCTGCAGACAGTTTGTGACTGCCCAGTTATTGCTATGTGGCCCAGGCAGGTTTATGCTAAGCTTATTTCTGAGCAGAGCAGTGATAAAGCTAATCTTGGCTACAGCATAACAGCGTCATGGGCTTGGGGAAAACTTGGGTCCCTAGCTCCTGCTGGTCTCTGCTAGGCTAAATGTCAAAGCCTATTTTTCCATGAACTTCCTTATATGCAACTAAAGAAATCATTGAACACTATATCAAAAACGAATGATGTACTATAAAGTGGCTAACAATAAAAAAAATAAAACAAACAAACAAACAAAAAACTTCCTCTTGGCCCCAAGCCTGGGACTTCTTCAGTCCCAGGACTCAGCTGGCAAATCCAGAGGCTTAAAGCTTTACATCCCCTTGAGTGCTGGGGACTGATACCTGGTTGCCATAGAAATCTTTCGGGGTGGGGGAAAAGCGTCTCCAGTCTTCTCTAAGTTGGGTCATTTCTTTTCAGTGGCTCATAGTTCAGCTACAGGCCATCTGGGGACAGACTTCCCTGATTAGAGAAAGACAAAGTCTTTCTGGAACCTGAATGAGTAAGAGTGTAGAGGGACAGAAAGTGTAGTTTAATTCTGCCCCTCCCCCCATCCTCAGAAGGGTCTGCTCTGCATTGTTTCCCTCCCTTTGTCTCCCTGTTTTTTCTTTCCAGATATAGTTTTATCATGTTTCTCCTTTACTTTCTCAGGAGATTACTACTTTGAGGAGAAAGTTCTTCTTCCTAAACTATGAGCCTATAATTAAACTCATGCACTATGCAACACAGGGACAGTTAATAAGCACATGGGCCCCTTATAAATTTAGACATTTTCTATGAGGAAATTCAAGGATTGATGCATATTATAAGTGAC
This sequence comes from Mirounga angustirostris, assembly GCF_029215605.1. NCBI lineage: Eukaryota > Metazoa > Chordata > Mammalia > Carnivora > Phocidae > Mirounga > Mirounga angustirostris. The sequence goes on from NW_026991721.1 coordinate 57,808,187, forward strand.
CAGAGAGGAGGCAGGGGTGGTAAACGAGGAGATTCCATACATCTGTAGTCCTATTTCATCTTCTTTGGGGATGAACATTCGCAGCACTAATAATCATCATAGCTAGCAACAAAGCAGCCGAGGAACACCATGCTTATGAATGTGGGTTCTGGAGTCAGACTGCTTAGATTTGAACCCAGGCTCATCCACTTTCTTACTTCATGATCTTAAGCAAGTTTTGCAACCACTTGGTAGCTCAGTTTTCACATATGCGAAGTGGGAAACTTGCTTATGATCATGAAGCAGTAAATACTCAAATGTTAGCCATTATTATTTGCAACTGCTTATTATGTTGCAACCCAGGCACTGTCCTAAGTGCTTTGCATGTATTCTCATTTTATAATGATCTCAAAGGATAAATATTATTTTCAAAGATTTTAGGGGTGAGAATTCTGAGGAATGGACAGCTGCATGAGTTTTGGAGTCAAATGGATGAAACTTGAAGCTGGTCTTCTCTTCTGCGGATTCTTTGTGTGGTCCTTGACAAGTTTCCTCACCTCTCAGGCTCTATTTCTTCATCTCCAGAAGGGGAATGCTGCCATTAACAGCCCTTGGAAGTAGGGAGACTTCAAGAGATAATGGATGTGAAATCTGCTTGTTATTACATTTTAATGCCTACCATGTGCTGAACAGTTTATAGTCTTTTCCGTGTTCACACTCTGTGAGGTCAGTATTCTTGTCCTTTTTCTATGACAAGACACAACTTTTTGGTGAACTTGTCACTCCTGCAGCACGGGGGTGGGGGAGGAGGGACCAGCTTCCCTGTATCAACCACCACAGCACTCTTGGGTCTTGGGTGCAGGTGGGCTGTGGAAGAGGACTTGGCCACTGCATCCAGAGGATGAGTCACAATCTGTGTGGAAAGGCTAGAAAAACTAGAAATGATTGGAGCAGAGGGGTCTGGCTGGATTGATCTGAGGACCACTTCTAGTGGGTGACCTCATTCCAGTCCCCAACTTCTGCATCTGTTTTAGAGGAAGTGGGGTTGGAGGGAGGGGACAGAAAAACTGGCCTTTAAATTGTCTTGAGGGCCAAGGATCTAATAACCATAAAGTGCCGGAACCATGCTTTCTTGTATAAAGCAATTAAGCAAATAGCCTTTGTCTTTAGGCCAGCTTGGATTTAAGTCCCAGATCTGCCACCTAGCTTCATGACCTTGGCAAAGTCAATTAGCATCTCAGAGCCCCAGTTTTTTTCATCAGAAAATGGAAAAAGGGTTTCTCCACAGGTTGGAGGATTAAGCAAGCAATACATATATGGAGCATTTATAAAAGACAAATGTTGTTTCTGACTTTTACTACTATTTTGTAAGAAGAAAACCTTAGGACCCCGAAGATGAAGAAAGTAGGACAGTTAGGGGGCATAAATATCTAGAGAAATGATGACAATTTGCAGTTTCACTGGGATCTGAGAGGAGGGGAGTGTTCAAATACAATTGATTTGGGGAATATGTTATGGAGTGAAAAAAGATACCAGGTGTTTTTTTTTTTTTCCCCTGGAGATTTCATGGATAACAGGAATGGGAGGAAGGCCTGACAGGTACTAGAGGGTGAGCTCTGAGGACAAAGTAGGAGAATTACAGTTTGTGCTTCTGTGAGACATTCAATTTATAATGCAAGCCAACGTGAAGATAGTAGACACAGGGAGATGCAGTGCTGTTGCTGAGGAGAGAATCTGGGGAGTCTGGAAAGCCCGAAGGTGCGATGTGAAGTTATGGCATCAGAGGAGCTTTAATACTACACTCTGGCCTCCTTGCTTAACATTATTAATCTGGGGGTTCTGGAACCTCAGCTGCTCTAACTCTTCAGGTGGTTACCCTCACGCCAGTCAGCCTCACCCTTCTGCCCACACCAAGGAGAACTTCAAAGTACTTGGGGGCTATCATAACAGCTTTTATGGCAAGAGGGCTGAAAAAGATATTTTGGAGGACAGTGCCTTCCCATTGAGTCCGTGTCCACAGGACTGTCTCAAAGGCAGAGTCAGAAGCTTTAAGCAGGGAAGGGAGCTGGAGCTGGGGCTGGGGAGGATGGCATTTTAACAAAAAGTGCATCATCCGAGTTCCTGTCTTTTTTACCAGACTTAGCTTGAAGAATCCTTGGATACTTACTCTAAGCCAACCCATCTTCACAGGAGAGTAATCTGTCACTATTGAACACATTCAAAAGAACCTATTTGGGGTCCCAAAGGCATTTCCAGAAAAGAAGTACAGAAAATGTTGGTTTTATGCAGCACCAGAGGAAAAAACCAACCAGCCTCCTCAGACGCAGTTTTTTTTCCTTTCTTTTTTTTTATTCTTATGTTAATCCCCATACATTACATCATTAGTTTTAGATGAAGTGTTCCATGATTCATTGTTTGTGCATAACACCCAGTGCTCCATGCAGAATGTGCCCTCCTCAATACCCACCACCAGGCTAACCCATCCTCCCACCCCCCTCCCCTCTAGAACCCTCAGTTTGTTTTTCAGAGTCCATCGTCAGACAAAGTTTTTGAAAATACATCCTTTGTTTGAATGTGTCCTTTCTAGTGTATTTGCTAATAGGTATCTCGGGCTGTGGAAAACCTGCCTCTAAGAATAAAGAAAAATGGAGTCTCTACTGCTTATTCATAATACCATCCTAAATTTTGACAGAAAATTATTCTCCTTTCTTCATTATTTAATCTGAGGAGACACTCTGGAGATAGGCCTTTGGGTATGGCTTAAGTGAATAAAGGAGGTTGTTTAGGCCCAAGAGAAGATATTGAGTGGCTAAAGCAGTAAACGGAGATCAACTCTTAAAATGTATTCATTGTCACTATATCCAAAGAGGAGACTAAATTAGCCAGGAGATGGAGGGGAATGAGGTTTCTTTCATGGCCTAAGAAAGGGTTATGGGGCAGCTCTTCCTTTCCATCCCACACTTAGTAGGGACTTTATAAGTGATGATCAAATGAATGAATGCCTCTTACTTGTAGGGTGGACCACTCCGTCCTGGAATCACTATGTTCTCCTGCAACACCAGCACTTCTGGTCATTCTACCTTCCTCCTCACTGGCTTTCCAGGCCTGGAAGCCTCTCATCATTGGGTTTCCATCCCCATCAACCTCATCTGTGTGGTTTCCATTCTGGGTAACAGTATCATCCTTCTCCTGATCCGCAGAGATCCGTCCTTACATGAACCTATGTACGTCTTCCTATCCATGTTGGCAGCCTCTGATCTGGGACTCTGTGCCTCTACCTTCCCCACCATGATGTGGCTCTTCTGGCTGGGTGCTCGTGAGCTGCCCTTTGATCTCTGTGCAGCACAAATGTTCTTCATCCATGCCTTCACCTATGTGGAATCTGGTGTGCTGCTGGCCATGGCCTTTGATCGTTTTGCCGCCATCCGGGAACCTCTGCACTATGCCACGGTTCTGACCCACTCAGCCATGGCCAGAGCGGGGGCTGCCATCCTGGTGAGGGCTGTCCTGCTCAACCTCCCAGGACCCATCCTCCTGCGGCGTCTGCTTTTCCCCCAGATCAGTGTACTTTCTCACTGTTACTGCCTGCACTGTGACCTTGTGGGATTGGCCTGCTCAGACACCCAGATCAACAGCTTTGTTGGCCTGGTCTCCATCCTCTTGTCACTGGGCCTTGACTCCTTTCTCATTGTGCTCTCATATGCCCTGATCCTACGAACAGTGCTGGGCATTGCTTCACCTGGGGAAAGGCTCAAGGCACTCAACACATGTGTCTCACACCTCAGCATTGTTCTCATCTTTTATTTGCCCAAACTGGGGTTGTCTGTGTTGCACCGAGTAGAGAAGCACAGCTATCCTGCTCTGGCAGTGCTCTTGGCCAACCTGCACTTCTTGGTCCCACCTTTCATGAACCCCATTGTTTACTGCCTCAAGTCTAAGCAGATACGTCAGGGCCTCCTTAAGCGCTTCCAGCAGAAAAGGGTTGATGTCTTCTAGAAGAACAGGAGGACCCAGAAATACCAGACCCCTGTGGGGAAACCTGGGTCTTGGGGTGGGGGAGAATTAGTGGTGGATAGTTAATTTTTGAGGTTTGAATGATTCAGCTTTTGTTGAGCCCTTTGTGGGGGCACAGTCAGCTTTTATAATTTTGGGGGACTGAGACCACTGAAAAGTATATTTAAGTATTACCTTGATAATCCTCTCATTGCTCTGTCTGATTAGAGCTAAACTATTTCAGACTCATACTGTGACATCTCCTTTCCTAGGGGACCCAGACACAGCAATTGAGAGGATATGTGTGCATACCCATTTGTGCAGGCACCTCTCTCCTTTTCCCCATTGGATTCCCCTCCCACCACTTCATTTCTAAGCCTAAGGAAGAACTATATTCCTATTATATATAAGGTTAGGTAGAAGTAAACTGTATTCACCTTGACACTGGCCTTCTCCCAAATTCAATATTAACCAGCTCACATATCAAGAAATAGACATGGGTGGGTGTGGATGGTGGGTAACACACAGGGTGACACTGCACATGCTGAATTTATCTAGCACTTATCTGCAGCCTAGGGAGTGGTAATTTTCTCTTGATTCTCTTCAGGCATGTCTCTGCTTTGAGCTTGAAGTTTGGTACTGTTAAACCTAGGAAAGCTGCTCAGCAGAACTTCTGGATCGTGCTGGTTTCTCAAGCATCAATGGTAAAGGTGGAATAGCCCACTCACTTCCAATGCAGGTGATCTACTAGGATATAAGCTCCATAAGGCCAGAAATTTGGGGACTGTTCTGTTCACTGTTGTGTCCCCAGCTCCAAGAACAGTGCCTACCATATAAGAGGTGCTCAATATATATTGTTGAATAAATGAGTAGGGAAGACAAAGGGACAAGAAAAGTCTTTATGGCTGGTCCTCAGGAAGGGAGAGGACCAAGAGATCTGAATGTCTGAGGCCTGTGGGGTATAATGAGCAGTTGGTAAACTGTGATGGAATGAGGTAAGGATGGGATGTCACAGGCCTTGGGGACAAGGTGTGACTATCTCTATATCACATGATCAAGAAGCCTGGTTCCAAGGGTGCAGCTCAGAGAGGAGCTTAAATTTTTTGTGGAGATTTTTCCAAAGCTGTTTGCAAATTTTCAGAAGGAATTTTACCCAGAAACTGAAGGGTATCCCACTCCAGCACTAGCATTGCCCTTGGCCTGCTCAGCCCTAAAATAACCAAACATTTCATGGAGAACTGAAATAGGGATATTCCTGGTAGAAAAATCGCTACTCAAATTTAATAGAAAAGGCCACAATAAAGCTTCTATCTATAGCTATCTAGATAATTAGTAATTTACTGCTCATAGTCATTTCTATGTATCATTTTCATGAACTGAGACAAGAGAATAGGAACTCAGAGGCAGGAGGCAGGATGGGGAGCTGTGAGCCCTCTACATGCAGTTCTAGCTGGAAAGGCTGTTTCCCCTATTAGATGTATTTACATTGACCACTGTTTCTACTATAGGATTCCAAAGAACTCAGATCCCCATGCTTATCAGTAACTAGGAGAAAGCCACTGCCAACCCTGTGTGTCTGAAGGTCACAGATCCTGCCCATAGAGGTCAAGAAGCAAGGATAATAAATCATGAGTTTAGAGTTACCATTTTAGAATATTATGTCTAGTAGTAGCAAACTAAAGGTTTCAGTAAGTCTAGTTTGACAGGCTACTTTGGAAGAGGAGGTCATTTGAAAAGATAGTTTGTGTTATATGACAAGGTTCCTCATCAGAGCCACAGATCTTGGATTGAACAAGCAACTGTGTTATCTAGGCCCCTCTGCCCACTTCACTCTCCATCCCAATAGTAAGGTTCTGACCAGAGAGACAGCATGTCCATCTTGCTGAGGAGGGTCCCACCTATTTCTATCAGAAACCCGAAGCTGACGGGATGGTGTTCAGAATCACAAGCAGCCTTGGGCAGGAAAAACAAAACAAAAAATGTATACAGGCCCCAAGGCTGGAAAAGTTCTATTGAGACGGTTAGCAGAATTAAGCTTGGATATTAGACACCCAATCTAGGATTGTAGGGGTCCTCTTTGGCTTTGTCATTTTTACCTTTTCTCAACAGCAGCACTGAGCTTGGAGACTTGTCTCATTTTAATTGTTGTTGCCATAGCACAACCACTCTTATATTTTGTGGCTCCACTGACATCAAGAACTGGAAGAGATCTGGGGTCAATGTCTCTACTACTTTACCTTCGGGGTACAGACATCCCGGCATGTTCCAGTAATGCCTTCCTCTGCTCCAAAGACCTGATAACTACTGAAGTATTTGAGCCTGACACAAGGTGGAATCCTAAGATGGTTTCTAGAAAGCTTCATTACTAGTTTGCCCTGTTAAAATTATCAAAGTGTGATATATATATTAGATTTTGTTATTAGTTAAAAAAAAGTCTATGTACATGTATCTAAAAGCTCCTGCTCTTAATCTTTAGGCTAATAAGATTATCCCCCCACCCATTCCTGGGTGGCTTGTTTGGTTAAGTGTCTGCCTTCAGCTTAGGTCATGATTCTGGGGTCCTGGGATCAAGCCCTGCATTGGGCCAGGGAGCCTGCTTCTCCCTCTCCCTGCAGCTCCCCCTCCTTGTGCTCTTGTCTCTCTCTCTCTGTCAAATAAATAAATAAATAAAATATTAAAAAAACCCCCACAACACCAGACTATCCTCCACCCATGCAGAAAACTAGAGTTAAAAAAAAAAAATCTTCTGGCCTATACCAGTAAAAGGCAGAGGTCCTCCATGGTAGCTTTAAAAGGGACTCTAATTTCTTCAGCCAGAAGACAGACTACTGAAAATCAAACCCAGGCTAGGATTTTAAGGTTGGCAGAAATATAAAGACAACTGAATATACAGTCTCAATAGAAAATTTACTTTGGTGTAGATGACCTGATACAGAAAGTGTGGGACTTTAAGAGCAAGAAATGAGGCATTTCAGTGAATGAGCCTACAACTACTCAACCTTCAATATTTTCTGAACTTTCCAGGCTGGCAGAAGCACTTCTTTTCCCTTCACAAGAAGAGAACAGTTTCTCTGCCTGGGAATCATGACATGACCTTATTTGAAGCAGGTGCTTTGCAAGAAGTTTCTTGCTCTCTTCAAGATCTACTTCATCACTTTTCATGGTTTTCACGCCCGGTTATACCTTAGAACAGTGTAGGTGGAGAAATATAGTATTTGCTTCTAGAGGAAATAACTTATATGCAAATAAAGTTGTAGAAAGTATAAATATGGTATATCCCTTATCTCCTCCCACCAAGAATCCCAGAAGTCTGAGTTCCAGTTGAGAAACACTGTAATAACATAATAAAATTCCTATATAAATTCTTAGTTCATCAGTTTCTTCCCTTCTTTGCTTTTTCCTCTTCTGACCTTGAATCCTAGGGTGGCTCAGGCTCTGTATAACAATCTTAAGACTGGCAACTGTCTCTATTTCTTAGAAAAACTGAAAGGATTGTCCTGACCCATGGATATTCTTCTGTTTCTAGGCACCAAAACACTTAGTATCCGTCTTCTGACTCTTGAGATGGTCCAGAGAGTTACTTTATATCTACTTGCTACTTCAAAGCATTTATTAGTAGTAGTAACTTGGTTAAGCCCATCTAATCACTCATCTGAATAGGATATAATGTTGGCCCCCGGCCTATTGGAGTTACAAAATAGAGAAAAGTAGTGTCCTGAGAAGGGCTTGGACCTCTAACCCTGCTGGGAGAATGCTTAAATAGTGGATATCAGAAGGGAAAGGGAAACCAAAGGACCCTAGAATGGACCTTCAAGTGAGGAGAACAGGTGGGCCTAAGGAGAAGATGAGACAATAGAGCAGTACATGTTATGATGAACCAGCCATACAAGAATGAAGGAGCAGAGAGTGCAATGATCCTGGCCACCAGGTATAATTTTTCCTGTATTACAAGGTCAGAGAGACTACAACTAAGAAAATTGTACAATAGCTTAAATTAGGGTAGCATCCCTGATATCAGCAATTTCCTGTTAGGAAGACAGAGTTTGATATTTTAGTTTCACTAAGTTGAGAACAACTGGTAACACCTCAGACTTTAAACCTTCAGAAAAGCTGTGCCTTAATAGTACATCCACATACTAAGGGCTTTGATCTTGGAATAAGAGAAAAATAGAATAATAAAGTCTGAAAGCCTGAAGTTAAACCTCTTAGGATAAGATCTTGACCCATCAATAAGTAAATTATGCCTGCTAGACAAAAACTAAACACTCCTCAAGGCAAGATAACAGGATCAAGAGATTTTTCAATACATCATTTACAATGTCTATTATAGTCTGAAAAATTACTATACATACCAAAAAAGCATAATCAAGAGGAAAAAAAGCAGAAAGAGACTTCTTATAGATCATATTTTGGGTTACACAAACATTTTCTCTTTGTGTTTGGAATGAAATATTAAAACATATTTTAGCATAACTATAAAAACAGTTTAAAAAATACAAAGAAGATGGATAAATAGGTGACCGTTAGTATGCAACCTTCTTGGGAGCTTCCCAGGTGTAATATGAAACTGGCCCCTGTACAGAGAAGGCAAAGAAAGACTGAAGAAAGAGGCAAATAACTCCAGATTGGTGGGTGGAAGATTTAATAAGCAAGGGAACTTATATATGAGGCTTGTCTTGGGTAGCCACAAGGTGAGTTGATCTCCACATCCACCCACCAGAACCTTAAAAGTTTATATAGAGGCCTTAACTGGGCTTAGTCATGTATGCCATCCAGATGATCTCAGACACCTTACTCTCTCAAGAATATGTCCTTGGAACAGGTCCCACTGTGAGAGTGGTAGGCAGAGCAAACAACCCCAGGACAGGGGAGGAGGTGAGGAGCCTCCGATTGCCTGGGTCCAGTGGTTCTTCTGATTACCTCCTGATGATATAGGGATTTAAGGAGAAATTTAGAAACTGCATAAAAGAATCAAATGAAAGTTCTAGATCTGAAAATATATCTGAAGTAAAATCATTGTTGGGGATAACATCAGATTGGATAATGCAAAAGAAAAGATAGAGAACCTGAAGACCAAGTCAATAAAAATTATCCAGTATTCTATTAACCAATTAATAGAAACAGAAAAGAATTTAAATAGAATGACATTTGGGTCTCTACCAAGTAGTCTTACATATAAGTGATTGAAGTCTGAGGAGGAGAAAAACGGGTCAGAAAAATACTTTGTGAACTAATTAAAAACATTTTCCAAATTTGATTACAAAATTACAAAAGTAATTCACAGATCCAGGAAATTCAGAGTCCCAAGCAAAATGAATACAAAGAAAATTACACATTGACACAAAGTCAAACTGATGAAAACTAAATACAAAGAAAAAAATGTAACCAAAGCTTCTGAAAAAAGATATTTATGGGAATAATAAGAATTATGAAAGACTTTCATAAGAAAAAAATGAGGTAAAAGAACAAAGGGCCAATGTATTTAAAGTGCTAAAAGGAAAAATAAACCTGTCAATCTAGGATTCTATAGCTAGCAAAAAATTTTTTATCAAAAATACATTTTAAGTAAGAATATTTTCAGGTAAAAGCTGAGAGAATTTCTTTCCAACAAACTTATACTACAAAAATGTTAAAGAAAGTTTTTCATGTTGAAGAGAAATACTATATGAAAATTTAGATCTAGAGGAAGGAAAGAAGAGCACTGAAAATAGTAAATATATGCATAAAATAGTTTTATTAAATTCTTTAAAGTAGTTTAAATAAGTTTTCAAAGTTTATAATGTATACAAAATATGTGTAAATATATATTTTATGTAAAATATATGTTAAAAATAGCACAAAGGACAGAGTAAATGAACTGAACTGTTTACTATTCTTATGTTTTACATGAAGTGATATAACATTAATTTAAGGAAGATTGTGATAAATTAGGGATATATAGGGTAAGCCCTAGAGCTACCTATACAAAAATAATAAGAAGTACAGCTAACCACAAGTAGAGGGGATAGAATGGTATTTCAATATATGTTCAATTACCCCCCCAAAGCAATATAGCAGAAATAAAGGACAAAGAACAAAGGAGGCAAATACAAAACAAATAGTATGATAGACTTAAACCCAAGTATATTATAACACTAAATGTAAACAGACTATATATTCCAGTTAATAAGCAGAATTTGTCAGACTAGATACATAAGGCCCAACTTTTTGGTCTTTACAGTTAAGTATAAAGCCACTGACAGTTTAAATGTAAAAGGATGGAATATGATGTACTATACAGTTTAAGAAGAAAGTTGGTTGTATAAATCAGGCAAAATTGACTTGAAAGATTACCACTCAAGATAAAGAGGATCATCTTATTTTATTTTTTATTATGTTATGTTAGTCACCATACAGTACATCATTAGTTTTTGATGTAGTGTTCCATGATTCATTGTTTGCATATAACACCAGTGCTCCATGCAATCCGTGTCCTCTTTAATACCTGTCACTGGGCTAACCCATCCCCCCACCCCCCTCCCCTTTAAAACCCTCAGTTTGTTTCCTGGAATCCATAGTCTCTCATTTTATAATGCTAAAATGTCAATTCAAATAAAATGAAAACAGGGAGGCAAACCATAAGAGACTCTTAAATGTAGGAAACAAACTGAGGGTTGCTAGAGGGGAAGTGGGTGAGGGGATGATGGGCAATTGGCTGATGGGTATTAAGGGCACTTGATGTAATGAGCACTGGGTGCTATATGCAACTGATGAATCATTAAATTCTACCCATTAAACTAATAGTACAGTATATGTTACCTAAATTGAATTTAAATAAAAAAAATTTAAGGAAAAAATATATAAAAATTATAAATGTGTATACACTTAATAACAGATCTTCAAAATACACAAAGCAAAATTGACAGAAATAAAAGGAAAAATAGAGAAAACCATAATTGTAATTAGAAATTTTTAACAGTCCTGTCAGTGACTGATAGGAGAGCCAGATAAAAAAAATCTTTAAAGATATGGTAAAGTTGATCATTGATCAATTTGATCTACCTGATAATCATAAAATACACTCAAAACATGAAGAAATATTAATTTGAAGTAGACATGGAGTATTTACCCAGACAGACTATATCAGGGCCATAAAACAAGTCTGAATACATTTTGAATACATTTTGAAGGGCTAAAATACAGCCTATGTTTTCCAACCGTAATGGAATTAAATTGTAAATTAATAGTAATAATAAATAAGATCACCAAGTATTTGAAAAGTAAATAACACACTTAAAAAATAACCAATGGGTCACAAAAAAGTCATAAGGGAAATTAAACAGTAGTACAAAATATTTTTACACAACATATCAAAATTTGTGGGATACAGCTAATGCAATGCATAGAGAGAAGCTTATACATGTGAGTTTTTAAAAATCAATGGTCTTAAGTTTCCACCTTAAGAAGCTAGAAATAGAGGAGCAAATTAAACCCAAAGTAAGTAGAAGAATGGAAATAAAGAGCAGAAATTAAAGAAAAACAAAAATAAAGCCACAGTCTGGTTCTAAAAATTAATAAAACTGATATACCTTTCTCCCCTACCAGCATGACAAAACAGGACGAAGTAAACATGAATAACCAATATAATAAAAGGTGACAAGTCCTACAGAATTGAAAGGATAATAAAAGGATATTATGAGTAATTTATAAAATTATAAAATTTATAAAATTGTTATATTATGACAATTGTTATTTTGACAATCTAGAGAAAATGGAAAGATTGTGAAAATAGAAAATTTGAATAGTATTATTCATTAAAAATTAAATGTAAAATAAAAAACAAAGGAAAATTCAGACCCAAATTTCTTTCCTGTGTAATTCTATCAAATATTTAAGGAATAAATAAATGTTATATGAACATTTTCAGAAAATAGAGCAATAGGGAATACTTTAGTACATTTTAGGAGGTAAACAAAACTGATATAAGAACTTGACAAGGAAATTATAAGAAAGAAAATTACAAGATCAGTATCTGTCATGAACAGAGAGCCAATTATCCCTATCAAAATATTAGCAAACTGATTCCAGCAATATACAAAATTGATAGTACATCATAACCAAGTAGGATTTATTCCAGAAATATAAGGTAGTTTAACATTTAAAAATAAGTCAACTGGTATATTCCATTAATAGAATGAAGGAGAAAAATCATGTGATTACCTAACTCTATTAAAAAAAATGATGACCAAATTCAACACATCTGGATAATTTTCAACAATGGTAAAGGAAACTTATGAAAAACCTACAGTTAACATGATATTTAATTATGAAAGATTGAATACTTTCCTCCTAAGATCAGAAACAAGGCAAGGATGTTTGCCTAATTTTATTGAATATTGTATCAGAGGTCCTAGCCAATATGAAATCAGAAAAAAATAATTTCTACAAAAAATATTACTAAGGTTTGATTATGTTTTCTAACAAATTGACACACACATTATATATATATATATATATAAATGCAAAGAATATGGAACAGCCAGAACAACTGTGGAAGTACAGTGTTGGAGGACTTATACTATTTCCTTTCAAGATTTATTATAAAGTTATTAAGACAGTGTTGATATGAGGATATGAGATTGATATGATAATCAAATAGATTAATGAAAGAGAAAAGAAAACCCAGAAATATATCCACACATAAAGAGTTGACTGATATTTGATAAAGTTGCCAAGGCAATTCAATTTGGAGAAGAGTCTTTCCAATAAATTCTGGAACTGAATATACATAAGTGAAAAAAATAAATCTTGATCTCTACTTCACACCTTATACAATTATTATTTGTGTTGGGTTACAGCTAAAATTATAAGTTAAATCTGTAAAACAAAGCACTAACCATGAATAAGATTGCTAATTTTGAGTTTATAACTAAAATTTATTTTATTATGTTCAGTTAGCCAACATATAGTTCTCATAAATTTTTGTTGTAGTGTTCAATGATTCATTACTTTATATGCAACTAAAAATTTCTTTTTATCAAAGAGATATACAAGAAAATCAAAAGGCAAGCCACAAAATTGGCCAATATTTTCACTATGTTTATATGACAGATGACTTGTATTCAAAATATATAAATGGCTAGTACAAATCAATAAGCAAAAAATTCAATAAAAAATGGACAAAAGATATTAACAGACATTTCATAGAAGGTGTATGCACAAACAGTAAATGTATGAAAAGTTGCTCAATGTCGGTCATCAGAAAAACGCAAATTAAACCCACAAATTACCATTTTACCATTGGAATGGTTAAAATAAAAGAATGGTAGTTTCAAGGATTTATCAGGATGTAGAACAACTGAGAAGTGTTATACAACACTTGCGAGAGTATAAAATGGTACAATTACTTTGGAAAACAATTTGGTAGGTTCTATTAAACATACATTTACCTTATAACCCAGAAATTCTACTTTTAGTTTAAGAAATATTCAAAGCAGCTTTATTTATAATAGCAAAAAAAAAAAAAAAGGAAGCAACTCAAGTGTCCCCAAATAGTTAAACTTTGGTGTATTCATGCAATGGAATACTAGCAAATAAAAAGGAATTCACAACTCATGCACACAATACAGATGAATCTCAAAAACATGTTGAGCCAAGGAAGTTGGACACATAGAATATATATTATAGCATTCCACTTATATGAACTTCTAGAACAGTAAGTTTGATCCAAGGTAATCAAAATCAAACAGTGGTTTTCTCAGTGGAGGACCCCTAAGGGTTTTACCTGGAAAGAGCACAAGGGAACTTTCTGGGATTATAAAAATATTCTGTATCTTGATTAAGGTGGTGTTTATACTGATGCACATGTTTGTCAGATATCATCTAATTATATATTTAACATATGCATTTTATTTTAGGTAAATTATACCTCATTAAAAAATAGTTTTGGAAAAATAAATCAACTGTAACCAATGGTCCCAAATAGAGTATAGCTGGTTTTCTTGATTTCCCCCATAATTTGAATTAAGTATCCTGGAGACTAGAATTTATTGGCCAATCTGAGGTCTCTAGTTGCCTGGCAACCTGGGCTGTTTGTGGGAAAATTAAAGCTACTAATTTTGAGCCCTAGAGTGAAAGAAGAATTATTATGGTAACACAGGAGTCAGAGTACATGGGTGGGGGATTTTGCTGAGGTCTCCTATTTAAGTTGTCACCAGGGATTTATCTTCCTGAATCATCATTATATTTCCAAACCCTAGAAGAGTGTTTGTCATGTTGCATATTCTCAGTAAGGTCAGTGATATTAGGGAAAGAATTATCCCCTCATTCCTAGATTAAATCTTATTAGATTTTTGTTTCCAGGGTCTAGATTTATAGGAACTTATTGGATAAGGGGTAAACAACACAGAATTTAGAATTAAAAAGATCTGAATTCTGGCTCTGATATTTACTTGATTTCTTGGGCAAGTTATTACCTTCCTAATCTTCTGCCTTGGACTCTAAATTGGAGGTAATTATGTGCCTTCATCAGATGGTTATGAAACTCTAAGAAGATGATGCATATTCTTGTGAGGCACTGCAGAGTGTTAAGTTAATCTACTGCTATAACTGGATGAAGTTCTGATGACCTAGGTCTTCCTGAGCCTGCTAGTGGCCTTCTGTGCAAGCTCTTCCCTAACTTACTAGAATGCTTTGCCTGAAAGCCAAATACCTATTAACTCCTTACCAATCTGAATGTAGATTCTTTTTTTTTAAAGATTTATTTATTTATTTATTTGAGAGAGCGAGAATGAGAGAGAGTACATGAGAGGGGGGAGGGTCAGAGGGAGAAGCAGGCTCCTCGCTGAGCAGGGAGCCCGATGTGGGACTCGATCCCGGGACTCCAGGATCATGACCTGAGCTGAAGGCAGTCGCTTAACCAACTGAGCCACCCAGGCGCCCCTGAATGTAGCTTCTGAGCAGGGATGTCAAAACCAGAGACTCTGCGAACTCTGGATCCTAATGGGCCTTCTAATCACAGCCATCACTTTAATTTTTAAAACCTGCTCTGGAGGTCAAATTGGACTGCTTTCTCTATTTTCTCTCCAAAGAAGGGGTGTAGTCTTTTCCCTGGACATTTGAGGCTTGGTGGCAGCTCCACATGGCCACTCCCAGGGAACAGACTTGATATCATCTAGTCTGAGACTTTGTTCCCACACCTTACACCCCAGGCATCATCGAAGGCTTCTGAGAAAGTGGCCTTTCCTATGTGTAGAGATGTGGAATGAAAAGAGGTGGGTACTGGGATCTCTTCCCTGAGCAAGTTAGGTGTCCTTACTCAATACCCATGGTCCCTGTGCTTATCCTAATCATATTTCTTTAATTTGGCTAATTAAACTAATTTATTTCACTGTTGTCTCCCTATTGTCATTTTCCTCTGGCTAACAGTTAACAGTCTTCACAAGGACTTTTGACCTAATCAAGTCCATACCCCTAGATTTTTAGCATACTAAATGCTCAATGAAAAGATGAAAATTCTCACCTTCCTAGATTGACATTACACTTTGTTGCATATTCCTCTGTACAGTGGACACGGTTGTCCCTATGGTCCATTGCTGAGTGTTCTATCTCCATCTCTCTGCTTCTCTTCTCTGTGTATGTGTTTCTCCTGTCAAAGTTGGAGTTCACTGAGGGAGGTATTCATGTATCCATATCAGAGTAGGAACACCTGACTATGGATGAGGATTTTTTTCCTTTTCAGATCATCAGTCATATCTTTCTCATTTTATCAAGGTCTCCTAGAAGGTAGGAGCCATGTCAGAAGAGCAGTGTGGAATTCCCGGGGAGGCTATCATCAGCTTGATGACCATGTTTCCCAATAGACAGGGGATCCCTAGGCTTTGTAACCATATCTACATCACAAGTGGGAAATATATGATGATTCTTCACCCATCAGACTTGTGCTTTATCTCCTTATTGAAGTAAGGATACCACTGAGTGTGGGTTTTTCTCTCTCCACCATGCGGGAAACTACTGGTCTCTTAACAATTGATGTTGGTTCACAAATTGGCTCCCATACACAGAGAGCAAGAAGAGACCAAGGAAAGAGGCAGGCCACTCCAGATGGGTAGGTGGCAGGTTTAAAGAGCAAGGGACTTACTTAAGAGATTTGTCTTGGTGGCCACAAGATAAGTACCCATCTGCCAAATCTTAAAAGTTTATGTAGAGGCCTTAACTGGGTTTAGTCATGTATAAGGTCCAGATGGGCTCAACAATACCTTACGCTCTCAAGGCTGTGTACTTAGAGCAGCTCTCACTGTGGGAATGGTGGTCAGAATGTACATTCCAGGGACAGAGGAAGGGATAAAGAATGCCCAAATACCCCCAGCCAGCTCACAGGTTAACTGGTGGTCACATCCTCTCAATGGCCTCCTCCAACAATTGCCCAAGGCCTAAAGGAAGAAGATAGCTTTCCAGGGTGGGGTTGAAGACTTAAGACTGAACAATGCCCTGCTTCATCAGTCGGAGGGCTCCACCCCGGATCTGTTTGGTCTTCATGCCATAGATGATGGGGTTGAGCATGGGTGGTAAAACAAGGTAGAGGTCAGCCAGGAGGATGTGGATGTGCCGGGGTACATGCTGGCCAAAGTGCTGTGTGTAGAATGAAAAGAGTCCTGGTGTATAGAAGAGAAGGATGACACCAAGGTGGGAGCCACAAGTGCCAAATGTGTTAGCCCTTGCTTCTTTGGAGGAAAGGCTTAACACAGCCCAGAGGATGAGTGCATAGCAGACAGCGATGCAAATGGAGTCTGTGCCCACCACCAGCCTGGCAGCAGTGATGCCATAGATGTTGTTTGGCTGTGTGCCCCCACAAGCCAGCTTCACTACAACCATGTGCTCACAGTAGGAGTGGGCCGCAACTCGGCTACAGTAGCTCAGCCTTGCCAGTAAGCAGGTGAGTGGGGTCATGAGCCCCAAGCCACGAAACACAGCAGCAGCTGCCAGCTTGCCCACAGTCTCTGGGGGCAACAATGACCCATAGTGCAGTGGCCGGCAGATGGCCAAGTAGTGGTCAAAGGCCATTGCTAGCAGGATACCAGATTCAACAGCTGAAAAGCCATAGATAAAGAACATCTGGGTAGCACAGGCCCCAAAGTTGATCTCAGTAGCATTTGTCCAAAAAAGTGCAAGGAGCTTGGGCACAGTAGAAGTGCAGAGTACCAGGTCAATGATGGACAGCATGCATAGGAATAGGTACATGGGCTGGTGCAGGGCAGGCTCTGATTGCACCACCAGTAGCACTGCCATGTTGCCAAGCACTGCCAGGGCATACATGGAGCAAAAGGGAAATGCAATCCAAAAGTGGGATGCCTCCAGGCCAGGAATTCCCATGAGCAGAAAAGTGTTTGGGTTCTGATGGCTGTGGTTTGTGAACTGCATGGTCAGGTCCAGGTAGGGTGGGTGGAGAAGACTTTATTACCCTGCTCTAAACCCTAGGAAGCCCTGGGAGATGAAGCCATTGGGACTCATTCTTATGCTGTGGCTGAAACAAAGTGGGCAGCAGAAAATATTTGAGTTAGAGCTCATGAGAAACATCCAGGATAAGAAGGTTGTAGAGCATTGGGAAGTGATGCAAGGCAGGAGGTGAAGTTATCATTACCAGGGATCAAAGGAGTCCTTTCCATTTGTGTCTGATTCAGTGATGTCTAGGCTGGGGCTGTAGGGTGAGTGGCATGGCTATAGAACTATCATGGTGAAGGTAAGTGATTAGAGAATCTTACCAGTCTTCTGTCTGCCTGTGAATCCTATTCTGC
The DNA here is from genome assembly GCF_029215605.1 of Mirounga angustirostris. NCBI lineage: Eukaryota > Metazoa > Chordata > Mammalia > Carnivora > Phocidae > Mirounga > Mirounga angustirostris. The sequence goes on from NW_026991721.1 coordinate 57,825,931, forward strand.
CTATACTCTCATTTCTTTCTAATCCATCTGCCTATGTGACAATAAAAGGGTGATGTAATGATGAAAGGTCAGGCAGATTGGATGGAAGACTCAAATATAGTTACTTTTCAAGATGGGAAGATCAGGACTGAGAAGTAATAGAAAGGAAAGTGGGGGGACGTTCAATGGGTTTTTCGGGCACTGAGCCCATGGTTACTCATGGATGAGACTCAGAACCTGACTTCTGATCCAGAACAACCTTTACATGGTGAGGGCCTGAGTCTCTTATAGCCTGCTAAAGCCATAACATTGCCTGGCTCATGTTAGTACTAGGATCCTGTGCTTGTTGTAGGTGTCTGTATGGATACTGGTAGAAACAAGTGAGATCATGCAGAATTGGTCAGTGGCAGAGGTCAGGCTAATTTGGCCATAATATGTGATCTGATAAAGTTATTGAGGGATGAAAACAGTCTCATAAAAATCAAAGGTACATAAAGATGGTATGAGAAGTGACTTTTAATCACTGGGAACACAATTGTTAACTGTAAGCAAATGTTAACAATGTCCACCACATCTCTTATCCGCACTTTCTATATCCCCTGATCTTCCCTTACCTACATGTACCTTCTCGTTACTCTCTTATCCACTAGCCAGCGAGTAATTGAGAATTTAAGAAAGAATTTGATTAAGTAAGAAAGTCAGGAAGGGGACAGTAGAGGGACAAGGGATGAAAAGGAAAGTTGAGAACAAGAACCAGGAATAGACATAGGTGAGAGAAGAGTACCTTTCTCACACTGATTTCTACATATAATGGGATTTGACTGTGTTCTGGTTACTAGTTGGGACAGAGAATGGAACTAATTGAACCTTCTGGAGATAGCCCATTTATATCCCTAACATTAAGCTACAATACTTCTTATAATCCCTTACATCAGCTATCCATACCCAGAAAGAAAGAGGCAAGAAGAGAAAGGGTAAGTTCTTCTAATGTGGTCTGGGCGAAGGAACCCTGGACCAGGTTGCCATCCCAGTGCCAATTGTGGCTGTCACTGTGGTATTGAGACAATCATCTTGTTTCTTTATGTCTCATCATCCCTTCTTCCATGTGTTTCCTATTTTTTTCTTCTGTGCTATTTCCCCTCCCTGAATTTCTACCATTCAGCTTGGGATCGAGTATATCCAGAGGGTATTTCAATTTTGGTGGCGGCTGAGGTGTCAGGGACAGAGAACAATCTGGGTGAGGGGGTCCTTGTAAAAATGGTATATGTAAACCTGCTCCATTCTATGAATAAGCACACTATGTGCTTAGTTCAGCATGTAACTGTGTGTATATATATGTTGCTGTATAAAATGCGTGAACAAAGCTGTACTCAGAAGACACAGGTACATCCATTTAGTTAAGACATTGTTTTGGAGTGTTCATACTTCAATGCCCTTTCTTTGGTGTGGAGAAAATTGAGAGTTGAATAATCAGACATAAATGGGACAGCCTTGCTTTTTCCCTTTTTTCTTCTTCTACTCAGCCTTTTAATAATTGAATCAAGTTTCCTCAGCCCCTGAGTTGCCTCTCAAAGAATGTTCACTCTATCTTTGTAGTTACATAGCACAATGACTGCATGCTCCCCTTGCCTCAGACCCATTTGCACAGATAGAGAAAATGAAGTTGGAAAAGCACTTGTTGAGCACAGTATGCCCGGATTCTAAGAGAGATCAAGGTGAAGGCCTTGGGGGTCATCACTTCCTGTCCTCAATGATATTTGAGTTAGATCTCATAAAAAATCTCCAGGATAAGATTGTAGGGCACTGGGAAGTGATAAAAGGCAGGAGATGGCTTACCATTGCCACATTCAAAGGAGCTCTTGCCACTTCTGATTCAATGATCCCTAGGCTGTGGGCTGGGAGGTGAGTGGCATGGCTACAGAACCTTCTCCATGGTGGAGGTGAGTGGCTAGAGACTCTTACAGCTTTTTCTCTCTACCTGTGAATGCTGTTGTGCTATACTGTAATTTTCTTCTGAAGGAGAGACTCTCAGCCTCTTCCATACGACTCACCCAGAATAACTCTACTTTATGTCCCTCTCATTGTTCTGAATTACCTTAGAGTCTGGTATTAAAAAAGGTCTTATTGAAAATATGTTAGAACAGGAGCTCAAGTATAGGAACAAACCTGCCTCATGAGGAAAGGAACAAGTTGTTCATTGCTGGAAGTGCTCATGAGGAAGCTACTTGCCAAGGATACAACTTTTATTAGTGGAAAAGTACTTGCCAAGGATACAACTTTTATTAGTGGAAAAGTAAGAGCAGCCCATTTCCAATCTCAACTCTCCTAACTCACCAACTGTGTGATCTCAGTCAAGTCACTCAACCTTTGTCAACCTGCTTCCTCATCTGTGACCTGGAGAGGTTGATTCCTACTTCAGAGGTTACTGTGAGGAATCCTTATGGGGGACATTCATCCAAGAGCACTACATGGCACATAGCAGTGATCAAAAAGTGTGATTTATTTGTAAGTGCCTTTTATCTGAAGTAGAGACCACCTCAGTGAGAAAATGATCTTAGTGCAGTCAGGTCTTTGGCCTGCTAGTAGTGTGCATATTATAGGGTTGAATACACAGACAGACTTACCAGGTCTGGGGCAGGGAGTGGTAGTGAAGTCTCAGGTCCTGCAGGGATTAGTGTGTGGGGAGCAAAATGGTTGGAATATTTATCCTATTATTAAGGCCCTGAGTAAAAATTCCCTGGGGATGAAGACATTTAAAAAGACCTTTGAGATACTGGAAAGAGGCAGAAAATTGAAGCTAGGATATTTGGGTAAGGTAGGGGGAAAAAATAGGGCAATAGAAATTTATCCTGAGAGCTCAGAGTGGATGGGAAGGGGGTGGGTGGACAGACCTCTGCACACAAATAATCCTAAAGGCTTTCTGTCGCAGGAACACAGTTTAGGAAATTTTGGTAATTTTCCTTTTTCTCCTGGCCCCTTCCATGTGTCCCAAATACTTCTCAATATTTCTTTTGGTTAAACTACTTAGCTTCTCTGTAGGTTTTTCACTGTAAAATGGGGAGGCAATGAATATTAAATGAGATGACATATGTAAGGTACTTATCATTTTGCCTGATCTGTGCCAAGCACTTGGTAAAAAGTTTTTATTTTATTATCTAATTCAATGATCATTGACTGAGCATCTACTACCCACAAAGAATTGTGCTAGATGTTAGGGCATAGAATTGAAGGATCACACCTTTTTGTTCATAGTCTGGTTTGGGATGGCAGACATAAAAAATTAGTTATAATTTTTTTTTGATTTTATTTATTTAACAGAGAGAGAGAGAGAGAGAGAGAGAGAGAGAGAGATAGGGAGAGCAGGAACACAAGCAGGGGGAGTGGGAGAGGGAGAAGCAGGCTTCCCACCAAGTAGGGAGCCCAATGCGGGGCCCGATCCAAGGACCCTGGGACCATGACCTGAGCCGAAGGCAGACGCCTAACGACTGAGCCACCCAGGTGCCCCCAAAATTAGTTATAATTTAATGAGAGACCTATAGATACAAAAAAAAGACACAGGCTCATTCAGCAGAAAAGCAATTAGTGCTGTAAAACTTAGTCAAAGATTCAGAAATAGAAGGTAGGCTTGGAGGAAGGTAGACATGAAGGAGAGAAGACAGCAGGTGTAAAACATGGCAAACAAGGGATAATGGGCATTTTCTGGCAACCAGTGAAGCCCAGTTCAAAGTTAACATTTAAAAATTTTATTTGACTATAGTTGACATACAATGTTACATTAATTTCAGGTGTACAACATAGTGATTCAACATCTCTATACATTATGTTATGCTCACCACAAGTGTAGCTATCATCTGTCACCACACAGCACTATTACAATATCATTGACTATATTCCCTATGCTCTGCTTTATTCCTGTGACTTATTCAAGCCTGAATCTCCCACTCCCCTTCACCCATTTTGCCTGTCCCCTCACCCCAACCCAATAGAACAGAGAGCCCAGAAATAAACTCTTGCCTACATGATCAATTAATCTACAAAGGAGACAAGAATATACAATGGGGAAAAGACAGTCTCTTCAATAAATGGTGCTGGACAGCAACATGCAAAAGAATGAAACTGGATTGCTTTCTAACACCAGAAACAAAAATAAACTCAAAATGGATTAAAGACCTAAATGTGAGACCTGAAACCATAAAAATCCTAGAAGAGAACACAGGCAGTAATTTGTTTGGCATTGAGTGTAGAAACATTTTTATAGGCACATCTCCTGAGGCAAGGGAAACAAAAGCAAAAATAATATATTGAGACTACCTCAAAATAAACTTCTGTATAGTGAAAGAAATTACAACTTAAAGGGTAAAAAGATAAAAAATAAAAAACTGGGAAAAAAGTGGCTGATAAACCTGGGCAAATTTATAGTGATAGAACATATACCTCCCAAGATGGTTAGTAAGGTTAAATGAATATGTAAAAATCCTTAAATATTTTCTTGCAAATACAAGTGTTTACTCCAAAAAAAACTGTGACTAGGAGAACGGGTTCCCAGGAAGCAAGCTATCATATTTTTGAATTCTATACCAAAGAAGGGAAACAACGGATGTTCACCACAGTTCACCAGTGTGTTATATAACGTTTCATTTGAGGGGTTTCACTATTTTTTTTAAAAAGTATGATAATACTCACCTAAGAAAATGCAATTTCATGAATTGTCTTTTAACCATATCTAAAGTTTTAATTATATTAGTGATTTACAAATACATTCCTTTAGAAGACACACACACACACGATTCCTATTTTAAGGAGTTTTAAATGCAGATGGTGAAAGGAAGAGCCAGTGGGAGATGGCATGGCCCAGATGATAGAAAGGAAGGTGCAGGCTTTGTTCTCTGGGCATAGATTCATACTTCAAGAATTAAGTTTCAGGGATTCTGAGTTTTGGCCATTCCTCCATTTAGTTCTTCCAGAGACACAACTGATTCTAATAGAGGGAAATAAATGGCAATAGCAGATAAATGAGATGACTCTTAAATTTTCTGCCAGCACCACAGTGCTTAGAGCGAAGCCAAGGATCTCCATGGTCTTAATGGTAGACATGGCTATTTATTGTTAACTTGGGATACTATTGGGCAGAACACTATTCAAGTAATGATATTTGCTCTACAGAATATTATTGAGCATCTATTATGTGTCAACATTTCTCTAAGTTCTAGGAATGTAGTAGTGAACAAAGAAGACAAAGTCTTTGATCTCACAGAACTTCTAAGCCAGTAAGGGAGAATTTCATTAAAGTCAATATGTAACAAAGAGGTATTGAAAAGTACTAATAAAAAATAAAATAGGAAGACAAAATGACAAGAAACATAATTTTAGACAGAGTAGTCATGGTAGACCTTTCTCAGGTGACATTTGAGTAGGAATCTTAATGACATGAGTGAACAAGACATGCAGGTATATGAAGGACAGTGCTCCAGGTAGAAGGAACAGCAGATGTACAGGCTTTGAGGTCTAGAATGTAGTGAATTTGAGAGGCAGCATCGGGTCACTTGCTTGAGTGAAGTGACTGAGAGTAGGAGATGAATTTGTGAGAGAGCCAGGGTCCAGATAATAAAGGATCTTGTAAGCCATGCTGAAAACAGGAATTTGTTTGAAGTGAAGAAATCTATGCGAAGATTTTGAACAGGATTCTGTTATGCTCTGACTTAAAGTTTTAAAAGGTCTACTCTGGGTTCTACATAGGGAGAATAAGGGTGAAAGAGGGAAGCTAGTTCAAAAGTTATTGTTGTAGTCAAAGAATGAAATGAGTGATTTAACCAGGATAGCAGCAGTAGAGTCAATGAAATGTGATTACACTTGGGATATGCTTTGAGGATGCAGCAAATAGAATTTGTTGATGGATTCACTGAATGCAGGGTCTTGAGAATATGATGAGTTTCAGGTAGGAGACTTACAGTCTTCCAGCTGGATGAATGGAAGGGCTTTAGTACAATGGGAAACACTGAGATTAAAGTGGGTTTAAAGTGTAGAGGAAGAAAGGAATCAGAATTCTGTTTTGAATAAGTAAGCTTGGAAATATGTATTAGACATTCAAGGATAGCTGTCAGGTGAGCAAGTTACATTTACCAAATTTGAAGTTCAGGGGAGATATCAGAATTGAAAATATACATTTGGAAGGCATCAAAGAATAGTTAGGACTATGAGAAATGATAAAATCACCTAAAGAATGAATATAGAGAAGAGAGCCCAACATCCGAGGGGAAGAGAACTGGACAGTAAAGGATACTCAGAAGAGGACATAATGAAGAAGGAAAAAAACCTTCAGAGCATTGTTTAGGCAACCAGGAAGCAGGAAGTGTACATCTCTGCCAAATGCTACCAGGGGGTTGAGCAAGATTGGGTTTAAGAATTGATTACTGATAGAATGGCTAAAATTAACAACTCAGGAAACAACAGATGTTGGTGAGGATGTAGAGAAAGGGGAACCCTCTTACACTGTTGGTGGGAATGCAAGCTGGTACAGCCACTCTGCAAAACAGTATGGAGGTTCCTCAAAAAGTTAAAAATAGAACTACCCTATGACACAGCAATTGCACTACTAGGTATTTATCCAAAGGATACAAAACACTGATTTGAAGGGGCACATGCACCCCAATGTTTATAGCAGCACTATCAACAATAGCCAAATTATGGAAAGAGCCCAAATGTCCATCAATTGATGAATGGATAAAGAAGAGGTGATACATATATATTCCGTATAAATGGAATATTACTTGATGATCAAAAAGAATGAAATTTTGCCATTTGTGACAATGGAGATGAAACTTGAGTATATTATGCTAAGCAAAATAAGTCAGAGAAAGACAAATACCATATGATTTCACTCATATGTGGAATTTAAGAAACAAAACAGATGAATATAGGGGAAGGGAAGGAAAAATAAAATATGAAAACAGAGAGGGAGGCAAACCATAGACACTCAACTGTAGAGAACAAACTGAGGGCTGCTGGAGGGGAGTTGAGTGGGGAGATGGGCTAAATAGGTGATGGCATTACGGAGGGCACTTGTGATGAGCACTGGGTGTTATATGTAAGTAATGAATCACTAAATTCTACTCCTGAAACTAATACTACACTATATGTTAACTAACTTGAATTTTTTTATTATGTTCAATTAGCCGAAATACAATACATCATTAGTTTTTGATGTAGTGTTCAATAATTCATTAGTTGCGTGTAACACCCACTGCCCATCACCACACTTGAATTTAAATAAAATCTTGGAAGAAAAAAAAAAAGGTATGAGGAATGGAAATACATTTTTGTTGAGGAAACAAAGTAATTTTGTCCTAAAGAGAGGCTATTTCAAAATGGGGAAGAGGAAAACCTAGGATAAAATCTGAATGTAAAAAAAAAAGTTATATAAGGTTTGTAGAAAAAGAATCTTTGGAAAGGAATTTTAGTGTGAAGTCAAGCTGGCTAAGATAAAAATTAATTAAGTTAAATGAATTTCTTAATATCAAAAATAATCTGGTATAGAATTAAAATTTGGTTTTCTCTCTGTTAAAAGGACCATTTTCTTAGATTATTGGTCTTTTTTTTTAAGATTTTATTTGAGCGAGAGCGCATGAGAGAGCATGAGTGGGAGTATAGGGGCAGAGGGAGAAGCAGACTCTACTGAGGAGTGAGCCTAACGTGCGGCTTGATCCCAGGACCCTGAGATTATGACCTGAGTGGAAGGCAGACACTTAACCGACTGAGCCACCCAGGAGCACCAAACTTTTTGATATTTTTAACAAACTTCCTAAAATCAAATTGTAAATGAAGTCTTTAAATGTAAAAATTAACAGGATTTTCTAAAAGGTCCCTGGAAAAATCAAACAAAAAATTGTTTTTTCTCCTTCTAAAAAAAGAGATGTTACACTAATTAGGCTTATTTGATATGCTAAATTACATGGGAAGCATTGCCAAATAGAAAGTAATACTAAGCTTTTATTTTTGTTGTTGTTATGTTCAGTTAGCCACTGTATAGTACATCGTTAGTTTTTGATGTGGTGTTCCATGATTCATTAGTTGCATATAACACCCAGTGTTCATCACAACATGTGCCCTCCTTAGTACCCATCACTGTTATCCCATCCCCCCAGCCCCTCCCCTCTGAAACCCTCAGTTTGTTAATACTAAGCCTTCTTCATTTTGTATATGTGTTCTACAAATTATATGAAATTCCTAGAAATCTAATATGTCTTGGTATAATGTTATCAGTGGTAATTCCAGTTATTATCTAAAATCTGATGTGTCAGAAGAAAAAATATTGCCAATTGCAAAAAAAATTGATTATCGGTAGTTAACAATACTGTATTCTATACTTGAAATGGTAGATCTTGTGTTTTTACCATGAGAAAATGGTAACAATGTTACTAGATTGTGAGGATTATTTCATAGTGTAGATGTATATCAAAACATCAAGTTGTACACCTTAAACATACAATTTTTGTTTGTCAATTATACCTCCATAAAGATGGAAAATTTGATTATTGGTGTTTTCAATAAATGATGCTGGAAAAACTAGATATCTACATGCAAAAGAATGAAGTTGGACTCTCACCTTACATCATATACAAAAATTAACTCAAGTTGATAAAAAACCTAAACAGAAGCTCTAAAATTATAAACTCATAGAAGAAAATGTAGGTAAAAAGCTTCGTGACATTGGATTTGGCAAGTTTTATTGAATAGAACACCTAAAATACGGGTAAGAAAAATAAATTGAGCATCATGAAAATTAAAACCTTTAGTTCAAAGGACTCTATCAAGAGAGAATGGGAGAAAGTATTTGCAAGTCATAGCTGATAAGGGATTGACATCTAGAGTATATACACAATTCCTACAATGCAACCAAAAAAGATGTAATTCAAAATGAGCAAAGGACTTGAATAGACATTTCTCCAAAGAAGATATACAAATGGCCAATTAGCTCAAGAAAAGATGCTCAACATCACTAATCATTAGGGGAAGGCAAATAAAAACACCATGAGCTACCATTTCATATCCATTAGGATAGCTATTATCAAAAAACAGACAATACTAAGTGTTAATGAGGTGTTGAAATAGGAATCCTGTACCTTGTTGATGGGAATACAAAATGGTACAGCTGGTGTGGAAATGGTATGGCAGTTCCTCAAAAAAATTAAACATAAAATTACCATGATCTTTCCCTAATTCAACCTGGGTATCTTCCTCTCCGACTGCTCCCAACATGAGCTTGTGAACCTCAAATCAGGATCACCACCTGTCTCTGTCTCTGTTGAAGTCTAACTCAGACTTCAACACAAGCTCTGTGTAGAAGGCTCACCTAAACTCAATGTGTTCTGAAGACTCCAGGTGAAGACAGTTGAGTGCTTGTTCCTGAGGGACAAGACTTAGGACATCTAATACAGAATCTGGATGTTTCTGTGGGATGGGAGGGGAAGCCAGAAGTATACAGTCTCAGTAGGAGATATTGGGATGCCTCATGGAGAATTAGTTCAGGTTTAATGACAGAGTAGCCCCTGTGAAAACCAACTTCCCCTCTCAGGACTATGGCAGAATATCAGATGCTGAAACCAGTCAGAGGAGGAAAGCACCCCCTTTGGTATTGTTATTAATGGTTGATAGCTATTGAGTAAATAACAACATGGATAAGTATAGCTCAGTGATCTCACTGGATCCCATATTATGAGAGATAGGCAGGACTGGGATAATTGTCCCCACATGTTAGATAAGGAAACAATCCAAGAAACAGAGGTTAAGTGCCTCATAAAGGTCACAAACTGGGATTTAAACCTAATCTCCCACTCATAACCTCAACTCACAGCTCTGTCCACAAAATGAAACAAAACATCAAAACTCCAAATAAAAAAAAGATAACCTTGACCCAAATAAAAAAAGAGATAACCTTGACCTAGTTATAGCTGAACCCCAGCTTTCTAGGTCACAATCCAAGCACACACAGCAGGTAGCTGTGTGCATATTCTGAGGAGGCTCTATTTCTCAGTAGGCACTGCAGGGAAGGAAGGTGAGGGTGGAAAGAGGCACCATGATTGCGAAGCCAGACTACACTCTGCCTCAAGGGAGGCACTGAATGCCACAAAGTGGTGAGGGAGTAGGGTCTGTAGGAAGCCAGGCGCAGGAACCTCAGAAGACCAGAGACTGGGACAGAGAAGTCTAGAGTGACCTCCAGGGAAGACACCAGGCCCATCTTGGGTCCCTTTCAGGATGTTCCTCAGGGATTGGGACTGCTGTTTCTTTTTCTTTTGGGAAAAGAGTAGGTGATTATGAGGATATAGCCAGACGTCTCCTTTCCAACTCTCTCTTTCCCACCCTTCTCTCACTAAGAGGAAAACTGCATCAGTTTTTCTTAAAACCAACAGAAAGTTAATTGAGCCTCCAGCTGGGGGGTCAGAGCACACCAGGCCCATGGTGGTAAGGAAGACCAGGCATACACAAAGCACAGTCAGGGAGGTGGCCTGAATGGGGTGAGGAGCAAGCAGACCAAGGAGGGGTACTTATGCTAGGTCAGCTGGCTACTAGAGGGCTGGAACAGGGTACCTGGGGGGTACAGGTCAAGGAAAGCAACCATGTGAGCTGGGCTGACAGAGAAAACTAGAATAACTAGGATAAGGGCCGAAATCAGACTAAGAATAGTAATGACTAGAAGGAACACCTGAAGGCTGAGTGGAGAGTCACTATGAGAAGAGTGTGTAATATTTGAAGGGAACAGACTAGGTTGGAGTGTATGGGGAGGTGAGCTCTGGAGTGCACAGGCAGAGTCCCTTCCTCAGTACCTCTTGTGCCCAAACAATTTATTCTTGTCTCAGGCATTATCTCACCTCCTGATTCTCTTGTCTTCTAGCATTCTCATCCTGTATGACTGTCTATCGAACAGAAGACCTGCTTTCTATCCTCCTGAAGGCTTTATCTTCTACAAATTTCAGATCTTCCCATGCCGCCATTAGAAGAAATCCTTTTCTGCCTCCCAGGGCTGTGCTCCTGTATTGTGCATTAGGGCCACTTCAAGAAAGCCTTAACTAAATAACCCAGACCAGGTTAGTTAATCCCTCATTAGTGCCACTTGCTTTCCTCCTATTTCACATTCTGGTCTCACCCACAGTCACAGATGCTGTAATAGTTCTGGGACAAAAAGGAAAAATCTGAAATAGGGAGGTGGAAGGGACAGGTCAGTTACCCTTGTTTATTAAAGGTTTTAGTAACAACTAGCTGTATCTTTGCAGCAGTCCCGTAATCAGAATCCTTGCATGGGGGTCAGAAGTTGTGGAATGTAGTCCTAGCTTTGCTACTTACTTCCTCCACGACCATTTGGGGACTCAGTTGCCCAAATAGATCTTTCTCAATTCCTCTCAAGTTAAAGGGGTAGCCTACCAAATAGTTTATAATACTGACTGAATATTCTAGGTATAGAGCTACATGCACTTTTGGGGGAGACAAAGAATTAAGTGACCCAGACTTCCTTTTGTCATTTGCTGAGGTCTTGACTATGAAAACATGAAGCATAGTACAATGACATGTAAGGACTGGACAAAACACTCATGCCAAGCAGGTTAAGAGTGCTGGGGCAGGAGGAGACTGGATAAGCAGAGTTGGATTGTGAATGGAATTAGAGCTATATTTCAGTTAAACCTGGAAAGAAGGAAGCTTGATGAATTATTAGGCATTTAAACAGAATAGGCAAACTGTGAGAATGAGGTGTGTGGGCAAATAAACTGGAGGGCCAGAGATGGGCAGCAGGAGCACACAGAAAGTAAGGGAGATGGGCACTCAGGCAAGAGGAGGGACCTGTTGGAATTGGAGAAGCACATTCACTTAGGATAAGCATGGCAACATGGATAAGAGGATATTCTTTCATTCATTCAGGAAATATTTAGTAAGTTCCCTCCCTCCCTCCCTCTCTAATCTGGGTGTCCAAATTCTGAGAAGGAAACCCTGAAATGGTTTTCTGAATTCCATAAGGACAGTGGCAGTAAATATATAATATTTAATATTATTTAATATATATATATAAAGCCCCGTTTTGTCATGGGCCTTCCACACTGTCCATCCCAATGCTGTCTTGGAGAAAATTAAGATACACATTGGACTTGGAGAAGTTTCTAATAACTGGACTTTTACTCCAATCTATGTAACTAAAATTGATGGAGGATTTCATAGAATTTCCATCTGTGGACATGCTTAAAATTGGGAGGTACTCAGTATGTTTCATTTTGAATTAGATGTTAGTATATTATACACCAGCAGGAGAGGAGAAAGTTTCTTCAGGGAGTCATTCATACACATTTAAAAAGCACTTATTGAGCATCAGTAATGTTCAGTAGAGTCTGTGATTATAGAAGTTAGTCACAGCCCTTGTATTAGAAGTACTCAGTCTGTCAAATGGACAAACACATGCACTGGCAACACGGATCATACTCTCCTTATGTTATTTAATTCAGGTCATTAATGAGTCCTCATTGAAAACACTGAGAAAAATCTGCCTGGAGGAGTCTGAGAAGACTTCACTAAGAAGGTGGCAGGATCTTGGCCAGATATGGAAATGGGCAGAGGAAAGCATTCCAGATAAATAGTATGAGCAGTAAGCATGCCTTTCAGGAAGTGACAGATAATCCAATGTGGCTAAAACCAGGATGAATGTTTAGGGGAATGGTTAAGAAGTGAGGCTAATAATTTAGGCAGGAACAATTTTATAAGAATGTGGAGTAGTTTTTAATTTTCCTTGTAGCAGTGAGGTCTCATAAGCAGTTTTCAGTAGGGATAGAACATGTGGTCTGTCACATTGTAGTGGTAGATTTAGTAGGAGTGGAGGACTAAAGAGGTTTTTTTTTTTTTTTTAAAGATTTTATTTATTTATTTGAGAGAGAGAAGAGATAGAGAGAGCATGAGAGTGGGGAGGGTCAGACGGAGAAGCAGACTCCCCGCCGAGCAGGGAGCCCGATGCGGGACTCGATCCCGGGACTCCAGGATCATGACCTGAGCCGAAGGCAGTCGCTTAACCAACTGAGCCACCCAGGCGCCCCTAAAGAGGTTTTTTTATTCAGATATAATTAACATACTGTTATGTTAGTTTCAGGTCTACAACAGAATGGTCCAGTAATTCTATACATTACTCAGCACTCATCATAACTGTACTCTTAATACCCTTTATTTCTCCCATCCCCCCACCCACCTCGCTACTGGCAACCACCAGTTTGTTCTCTGCCTTTAAGACTGTTTTTTTTTTTTTATTTCTTAAATTCCACATAAGAGCGAAATCATATGGTATTTGTCTTTCTCTGACTTATTTCACTTTGCATTATACTTTCTAGGTCCATCCATGTTGTTGCAAATGGCAAGATCTCATTATTTATGGCTGAGTAATATTCCGTGTATTGTATGGTGTGGTGTGTGTGTACATATCACATCTTATTTATCTATTCTTCTATGGATGGACATTTGGGTTGCTTCTGCGTCTTGGCTATTGTAAATAATCCTGCAATAAACATAGGGCTGCATATCTCTTTGAATTAGTGTTTTCATTTTCTTTGGGTGAATACCCAGTAGTGGAATTACTGGGTCATATGGTAATTCTATTTTTAATTTTTTGAGGAACTGCAGCACAGTTTTCCACAGTGGCTGCACCAGTTTGCATTTCCAGCAACAGTGCACAAGGGTTCCTTTTTCTCCACATCCTCACCAATACTTGTTTTTTTTTTTTTTTTTCTTAAGCCACTCTGACAGGTATAAAGGGATAGCTCATGCTGGTTTTTATTTGCATTTCTCTGGTGAAAAGATATTCAACATCACTAATCATGTGTCTGTTGATCATCTTTGTATGTCTGTATGTCTTCTTTGGTAAACTGTCTATTCAGGTCCTCTGTCCATTTTTTAAATCGGATTTTTTTTTTTTTTTGGTGTTGAATATATTCTCCCATTCAGTAGCTTGCTTTTTTGTTTTGTTGATAGTTTCCTTCACTGTGCAAAAGCCTTTTACTTGGTGTGGTCCCAATGGTTTAATTTTGCTTTTGTTTCCCTTGCCAGGGGAGATCTTGTCAGTTCTATTGATCTACGTGTCCTATTTTTGTGCCAGTACCATACTTTTTGGTTACCACAGCTTTGTAGTATATCTTGAAATCTCGGATTGTGATACCTCGATTGCATTAAATCTATATATTGCTTTGGAGAGTATAGACATTTTAATAATATTGGTTCTTCTAATCCATGAGCATGGAATATCTTTGTGTCATCTTCAGTTTCTTTAAAGGGGTGATCATTATAGTGACACAGGCCAGGGATGTGAATTTGGGAAGACAAAAGTCAGAGAGAGGAGAAAAGCAGCATGGGAGACAATTTAGGGGCAGGATCGAGGGGCATCACTGATTGAAAAAGAGCTCCAGGAGCTTTGGCATCTGGTAGAAGTCTCTATGACTGAAGCACAATGAAGGGACAGGTGGGAGGGGATAAAGCTGAATAGTGAGTAGGGGCCAGACCATGCAGGGACTTGTAAACCAAAGTTAGGAGTGTGGATTTCATCCTCAGTGCAATGGTAATTCCATGAAGGTTTTGAGGCAAGCCCTGGAACAGTATAATTTGCCTGTTTATGGATTATTTGGCTGCATTATAGAGAATGGAGTGGAGAGGGCCCAAGATTCAGACCACAGAGTCCAGTTATGAGGCTTTTGTGGTCTAGATGAAAGATGGTAAATTAAATAAGAACACTGTCAGGGGAAAAGGAAAAGAGTAGGGATTAAATTATATTTGGCAGATTGATGGGATTTGCTAATGAACTGGATACTAAGGAAGGGAGAAAGGATTAAATGAAGAATTATCCCTGGGTTTCTAACCTTGGTACAGGATAGATGGCCAGAATATGTGCTGAGATGACAGTGCATGGGGAGGAAATAGTTTGTGGGGAGATAGCAAGATTTCCACTTTGGCTGTATTGTTTGAGATGAGTGTGGAACATCTAAGTGGAGAGGCCCAATAGGCAGTAGGATATATGTGTCTGGAACTTAGAGTAGAAGCTATACATTTGACAATCCCCTGAATATAGATGGTAAAAAAAAAAAAGCCAAGAGGAAAAAAAGTGAGCACCTAGTAAGGTAATATGAAGATAAAAGGGGGAATAAAAGAAGAGAGAAAAGGAGAAAGAGAGTGAGGGGAAAGAAGTAATGACCATGTCAGTATAAGGGAAAGAGTGGAGATGGAAGCTGGCTTGGAAAGGATTGGAAATTAAATGAGAGATGAGGAAGCAGAGATCAAATATAGTCAAGTTTTTATACAAGTTGTGCTGTGAAGGGGAATCGAGTAAGGGGTTGTTAGATGGAAGAGATAAAGCCAAAGACTACATGATGGTGCTGATGTTAATCAAGATAAACATTGTAGAAAGGGGGGCAGATAGAAATGACAAATGGGCACATGCAGAATGCTTCACAGTTTACGAGGCCTATTCTCATAGGATTCCGTCTTTCCTCACATTAAAACTTGGCGAGATGGTCATGGGAAGTATAGTTATTGCCTTTAGTTATAGGTCAAGAAGCTAAAACTTTAAAAATATCAGAGATTAATGTTAGTTTCTGCTGGTAGACTGATGACACAATCATTGCTTGAGACTAAGTCTAGATTCTAAAACTTTCCCCTATACCATGGTGAGGAGTTAGAGTTTTATTTTTTTAACTTGAACATGCTGGGTTTGAACTGTTTGTGGAACAACAAGGTAGAGGCAGAATATAGTGATTTAAGACATTGGATTTGAAGTCAGGAAACCAGAGTTCTCAAAGTTCAAGCTTAATATTTGATATTTTCCAAACGTGATTATCAGTAAGTAACTTCACTTCTAGTTTTCTCAATTTAAAAAAATGCCCATATTTACTGAGCATTTTATATTCTAGATTTGTGCTAATGGTTATTTTTATTTTTAAAATTAATTTTTTCTAGTTTTGAGATATAATTGACATAGAATTGTATTAGTTTGAGGTGTTCGACAATGATTTGATAGATGTATATATTGCAAAATGGTTACCACAATAAGTCTAGTTAGCATTCATCACCTCACATAGCTA
Source organism: Mirounga angustirostris (assembly GCF_029215605.1). NCBI lineage: Eukaryota > Metazoa > Chordata > Mammalia > Carnivora > Phocidae > Mirounga > Mirounga angustirostris. The sequence goes on from NW_026991721.1 coordinate 57,841,995, forward strand.
TGATATTTTTCTGGTGATGAGAACTTTTAGGATCTACTTTCTTTGCAACTTTCAAATATATGCTATAGTATTAACTATAGTCACCATGCTGTACAGAACATTCCTAGGACTTAAAACTGGAAGTTTGTACCTTTTTTTTTTTTAAAGATTTATTTATTTATTTTGAGAGAGCGAGAAAGAAAGAGAGAGAGAGAGAGTACATGAGTGGGGGAAGGTCAGAGGGAGAAGCAGACTCCCCGCCGAGCAGGGAGCCCGATGCGGGACTCGATCCCGGGACTCCGGGATCATGACCTGAGCCGAAGGCAGTCGCCCAACCAACTGAGCCACCCAGGTGCCCTGGAAGTTTGTACCTTTTGACTACCTTCATCTATTTCTTCCACCCCTAGCAGCCACAAATCTGTTTTGTTTCTGAGTTTGTTTTTAAAAGTCTTAATTCCAGTGTAGCTAACATAGTGTTCGATTAGTTTCAGGTGTACAATATTGTGATTCAACAATTCCATATATGACTCAGTGCTCATCAAGATACTCCCAATCCCCTTCACCTATTTCACCTATCCCCCACCTACTTTCCCCCTGGTATTTGTTCACTATAGTTAAGAGTCTTTTTTGCTTTGTCTTTTCCCCCCTTTGTTCATTTGTTTTGTTTCTTAAATTCCACATATGAGTGAAATCATATGGCGTTTGTCTTTCTCTGGCTTATTTCACTTAACATTATACTCTAGATCCATCCATGTTTTTGCAAATGGCAAGATTTCATTGTTTTTTATGGCTGAATAATATTCTATTGTGTATATACACTACATCTTCTTTATCCATTTGTCTATTGTTGGACACTTGGGCTACTTCCCTAATTTAGCTATTATAAATAATGTTGCAATAAACAGAGGGGCGTGTATCCTTTTGAATTAGTGTTTTGTATTCTTTAGGTAAATACCCAGTACTATGATTATAGGATCATAGGGTAGTTCTATTTTTAATTTTTTGATGAATTCTATGCTGTTTTCCAGAGTGGGCTGCACCAGTTTGCATTCCCACCAATAGCACATGAGGGTTCCTTTTTTTTTTTTTTTAAAGATTTTATTTATTTATTTGAGAGAGAGAATGAGAGAGCAGGAGAGGGGGGAGGGTCAGAGGGAGAAGCAGACTCCCCGCCGAGCAGGGAGCCCGATGCGGGACTCGATCCTGGGACTCCAGGATCATGACCTGAGCCGAAGGCAGTCGCTTAACCAACTGAGCCACCCAGGCGCCCTGAGGATTCCTTTTTCTATCAGTTCATTTCTTTTAAGATTAAACATAAAAGTGAGATCATACAATATTTATCTGACTTATTTTACTTAGCATAATGCTCTCAAATTCCATCTATGCTGCTACAAATGGTAAGATTTCCTTCTTTATGACTGAATAATATTCCTGTGTGTATCACATTTTCTTTATTCATTCATCCATTGTGATAATTGTTTCTACAATATTTCCATTCTCAGAAGAAACCTTTAAAATATAAACTGAGAAAAAAGAGAAGGAAGCACAGATCAAAATTCTGGGAAACAAATGTTTAAGCTTTTTCAAAGAGAATGATAAAAGGGATAAAAAGGAGATAGAAAGATAAAGGATTCCAGAAGGAAAAAGAATGGTGTGAAGTTCAGAGGTCAGTCTTGCAAAAAGGTGGGAGTGGAGGAGCTCTTCCTCTGAATGTCCTAGATACTAGAAAGAAAAGTGGGTGAAGGTAGAAGTATGCAGAAATGGAAGTTAAATTTAGGTGAAGGAAAACAATGATAGGTCTTTCCATGCTCTCAAGTTGGCTGGAAATATGGCTTTAGTTGGTGAGATTGCTGAGCATCAAATAAAGACCTATGGAATCCCTGGTAGGGAAAAATTTATAGAACTTGGAGGAAAGTGAATTTTTAGAAGGTGCTAAGTCTTAATTATCTTTCATACAGCCAAGATAGACATCTAAAGGAGAGAGACACTCCTTTCATAATTAGAGATGCAGCTTGAGTTTGGAGACAACAGGAAGACAGTGAATGTCTTTGGTAAGATTGAAAATAGCAGGGATCTACATCTTTTACAAAGTGGTCCTGGGCCACACAAAGACCATAGAAAGCTCTTCTTCCACTCAATTCCTCAATGAAGATTGCCTGTGATACTAGCTCAATTGGTATTTAATGTTCTGATTACCTAATGATTTTTAAGTACATTGAGGGCAGAGATCATGTATGTTTCATAATGTATATTAGGATTATTTTCTAATTGAAGATCTAGAAATGAGATCAAGGGCTAATCCTTCCATGTGAATGGTCAGAGTTTGAAATTGAATGCTATAATTATGCTGACACTGGATATTTTCTGGAAGAGCCCTGTGGAAGTAGACAATAGGAAGAAAATTTCCAATGGCCATGTCAGCCTCCAATATCACCTCAACTCATCCGGCAGTCTTTGTGTTGATGGGGATCCCAGGCCTGGAGCACCTACATAACTGGATCTCCATTCCATTCTGCTCAGCTTATACTTTAGCCCTGCTAAGCAACTGCACCCTCCTCTTCATTATTCAGACTGATGCAGCCCTTCATGAGCCCATGTACCTCTTTCTGGCCATGTTGGCAGCCATTGATCTGGTCCTCTCTTCTACAACACTTCCCAAAATGTTAGCTATTTTTTGGTTCAGAGATCGGGAGATCAGCTTCTATGGCTGTCTGGTCCAGATGTTCTTTCTCCATTCCTTCTCTATCATGGAGTCAGCAGTGCTGCTGGCCATGGTCTTTGACTGCTATGTGACCATCTGTAAGCCACTGCACTACGCTATGGTTCTGACTGGGCCCCTTACCACCAAGATTGGCATGGCTGCTGTGGCTCGGGCTGTGACACTAATGACTCCACTCCCCTTTCTGCTCAAAGGCTTCCACTACTGCAGAGGCCCCATGATTGCCCACTGCTACTGTGAGCACATCGCCATGGTAAGGCTGGCCTGTGGGGATACTCGCTTCAACAATGTCTATGGCATTGCTGTGGCCATGTTTATAGTGGTGTTGGACCTGCTGTTTGTTATCCTTATATCTTCATCTTTCGGGCAGTTCTACAGCTTGCCTCTCAGGAGGCCCACTACAAGGCCTTTGGGACATGTGTGTCTCATATAGGTGCCATATTGTCCACCTACACACCTGTGGTCATCTCCTCAGTCATGCGCCGTGTGGCTCGCCAGGCTGCCCCTCATGTCCACATACTCCTTGCTATTTTCTATCTTCTTTTTCCACCCATGATCAACCCCATCATCTATGGTGTCAAGACCAAGCAGATTCGTGATCATGTGCTCAGTCTATTCTGGAGAAAGAATGTGTAGTAACATACTGTCTTCTTTACCTACCAGTTCAGTATTGAGTGGATATTGGATTGAGGTGGAGAGGAAACATCTTAAGCAGGAAAATTGTAATCTCCATGTTTGGCAATTCTTTAGTATGACAAGGAAAATGAGGTTTCATTCCTCACAGATCTAGTCAGATCAAACTTTAGCCTGTCTGATAGCAGAGATTTGACCCTATTCTCATAGACTCATCACATGATTAAGGAAAACAAAGAAGCTTCCCAAATGCTACTGTCATCTGGATGAAAGAGAACAGGAATATTGGCTGAGATTGGCACAAGAAGTTGAGGTTTTGGTGAACTCTTCACCTAGACCTTGAATGAGGAATTGAACCACAAATTTTGTGACCCAAAGGACAACACCTCTTCTAGTACTAAAACTGCTTCCATATCTTTTCTAAATGGCATCCAGTCTTCTGCCACTCTATTAACCTATTACCACACAATGTTATTGGCTCTACATTTGGATAGATCTACTTTTTTAAAAAAGAGTTATCTATTTATTTGAGAGAGAGAGAGAGCAGGGGGAGGTGAGGGGCAGAGGGAGAGGGCAAGAGAGTCCCAAGCAGGCTCAGCACAGAGCCCAATGCTGGGCTCTATCCCCCAATCCCAAGGCCCCGAGACCATGACCTTAGCTGAAACCAAGAGTCGGATGCTTAACCAACTGTGCCACCCAGGAGCCCCTGAACAACTACACTTCTAAGCAGACTTATTTCTTCCATTAAGTCAGTAGGAGTCAGAAAAGAAGTCCAAGGAACTAACAGCCAATTCCTTTGTTGAACACTTAGCAAAAGAGTCTTCTGACATCCTTTTATGTAAATTCATATCCTGTAAGTAACTTTTCATGTGCATATGTGCATATGTATTTTTCTAGAAAAAAACCCCACTTAGTAAAATTTATTGAATGAAGAGCTGAATACCATCTTTGAGCTATGTAATATGGAAACAAAGATTAATGCCCTTTCCTTTTGAAGTTGAGACTTCTGAAGCTAAAGAAAAGTTAAAATATATAGTTGCAGTAGACTGTATTATTGTTCACAGATATTTACTCTCCCATCCCTCTACCATGGAGGGGAATTTTCTCACTCTTGGAATGTTAAATCTTGCTATGTGACTTCCTTCAGCCGATGGAATTTGAGTGGTCTTAAAATATTTCACAATAATAAACTTCAAAATGTGTTCATGTAGCTTGGCCTAGTCTGTCTTGTTTTTTGCCTGTGTTAAAAGAATGGTCATGTCCAAGGACAGAATTTTTCCTTCAGCCTAGACCAAGAGCCTCTGACTGTTCCCTGAGCTAACCCAGACTCTTGCTTGGTTTTCCTCAGTAGAGATGGGGCACTGTGCCTGATAGATTAGATTACTATTCAAAAAATATTCCCTCTCCCAGAGTGTAAAACCTCACTGACTATGGGGTTGGCTATCTGCACCAATGGGGCATTAGCAGATGTGGTGCAAGCAGAGGCTTGAAATTTGCTTGTGCAATGGGGTTTGCCGTCTTCTGACTCTGCTGCACCATAAGGATATACCCTGGTTAGCCCATTTGTCCAATAAGGAAGAGGAAAAAGTGGAGAACTGCATGATCAGCTTGAAGCAGAGCCTTACAACCAAACCCACCTTGGGTCAGCAGATTCCCCAGCTGACTTGTGGATGGATAAGCAAATCCAGTTGATACCAGCAGAGTCATCTCAGCCAATCTCCAGATGTGTGAAAGATACATTTTTATTGTTACATACCACAAATATTGTGGGTTTTTTTTCCACAGTACATTCTGGAAACTAATTATCTGTCATTGTTATTTAGTAAACCGAATGTAGTAAATGGATCAAGTAAGTATTTCCAGGCTGCAAGATCTGATTTGTCCTTATGTTTGGTGCAGAAATGAAATTGCCCTTCAGGTGATACTCCTACCCTCCACAGAGAGTGATTTTATCCAACATATAAGTCTAGTAGCATATGAAATCAATTACTATGTAATAAACTATGGTCTGCATGGCTAGCTTTACTCAAATAGTCAAAGGTGAGTTATTTCTTATCATGTATTAATACTATGTGCTTAGATGGAGCACAGCAGTATGAGAATACATGCATGCTATTTTTAGAGTTGAAGTTTTACAGTTACATAAATGATACAAGAGGATATGGAAAATGTGTGCTAATTCAAACTTAATCATAACACTTCCAACACTTCTTGCACCCTAGTTCTGGATTTTCTGGAGCCTGAGTAATTGTAAGTTGTCCCAACAATGCCTCTGCATGGATCCTTGACTGAACCAGACATAGTGTTACCTAGGGTAGCCCCCAAACCCATTGATAGCTTAGAATGGCCAATTGACAGAGTTAGAATGCAGATGAACATAAAGAAGACAAGCTTCACCCAACATTTTAACAAGCAATATTAGAAATAAGCACAATTCCTTGAATTTCAAGTAGTGTTTTGTTCAGGATGCTTCCATATCACCATTGTGCCTGTTATATCCCTTTATTGTATTTTTTAATCTGATATTATACATTTCATCTGATACTGTAATTTTCATAGGTAAGTGTATATATATTTTATCTCAGATATTGTAATTTTCTTCTTTGAAAGTTTGATTTAGGCATTTTTTAAATATCTTTGATGCCTCTAAACAGTTTATGCTCAATCTTTCCTCTAGCTTCTTAAACAAATATAAATGTATTCTGTATATTCAATATCCTTATATACTAATTTTATCTGCACCTTTTTAAAAATTTGTTTTGATTTTTCTTATGTGTATTTCCTGATAACTTTTGGTTGAACACCAGATAAGTTGAATTTTACTTTTGGGTACTGGATACTTCTGTATTATATATATATATGTTCTTGAGCTTTATTCTGGGTCATGGTTAAGTTGTTGGAAACCATTTCATCCTTTAGGTTTTGCTTTTAGGCTTTGTTAGGACCAGAGCTGCTTTTAGTTTAGGCTTAATTTGTTACTACTACTGAGTAAAAGCATTTTTGGAAAAAAAAAAAATCTGATGACTCATGAGGATTTCTACTCTGGCTTGTAGGAACAAGAACTATTCCCAGCCTGGTGTGAGAACTGGAGATTTTTTCCTCTAGTATTCTGGGGTGGTCTTTCCCTAAGTTTCAGGTAATTTTCTCCCAAGTAAGCACTAAATTGTACTCAGATGAGGACTGCAGATCTCCAGTGCATTTTCTCTCTTCTCTGGTATTCCAACCTATGAGCTCTAGTTCCCTTGGATATTTATGTTTGACATATTATTTGGGGTGCCACATGTGTGAAATTAGAGGTCTGATTTTTTTAAGAGTATGTGATCACCTAAGTAGATAGAACAAATCAAAAAACACAGCCAGATCCTGGCATTTTTTAAAAAAAGGATTTATTTGTTTTGAGTGCAAGAGTGAGCAGAGCAGGAAGGGGCAAAAGGAGAAGGAAAGAGAATCTTAAGCAGGCTCCATACTCAGCATGCAGCTCAACACAGGGCTCAGTCTCATGACCCTGAGATCATGACCTGAGCCAAAACCAAGAGTTGGTTGCTCAACCAACTGAGCCACCCAGGTGCACTTGGATCCTGGCATTTCTACCTCCATGGAATAGAACAAAAGTCAAGAATGACATGAAAACAGGAGTGGTCCTCAGAATATTAAGAAATACCAAGTTGGATAAAAGACTGGAGAAGACATGAAGTGATAGAATGTCCATAAACTATAGAAGATGTTAAAGTTGTACATATATCATCTTGTGTATTACAAAACCCCTAATTGTCTAAAAAGGATGGTCTGCAAAATAGGAGCACAAAATGGCCTACTCAGGTAGAGAAAAATGTTAGAATTTTCATTTTTTCCTATTTTCTTCAGCCTTTTAATATTTACATTAGTGTAGGTTTTATAATATAAAATATAATGGTATGTGGTGGTTAAGTACATATCTCATAGGTTACGTACACTTATATAAATACAATAATCAATGTGTCTAATATTTGCATATGTGTAAGTATATATACACACGCATGTAAATGATCAAATTTATAGTCTACTGACTTGGATTTCCTAGGTTAACTCCAGCCATTTGTACCTCTTTCTTGGGGAAGCATGTTCTGGTTTCTGCTCCAATCCTGACATTAAATCCCTCCCTCATCCCAGGAATGGCACTTGGTCTATGTTTCAAGTAGTTTTTTTTTTTTTTCAAAGATTTTATTTATTTATTTGACAGAGAGAGACACAGCGAGAGAGGGAACACAAGCAGGGGGAGTGGGAGAGGGAGAAGCAGGCTTCCCGCGGAGCAGGGAGCTCGATGTGGGGCTCGATCCCAGGACCCTGGGATCATGATCCGAGCCGAAGGCAGACGCCCAATGACTGAGCCACCCAGGTGCCCCTCAAGTAGTTTTGACACCAAGTAGAATTGAATTCTTACCCGTGTTTGGGAAGTGAGTTAGAGACAGAGAGACCAACCTTACAAGGACCAGACTGAAGAATGGGCCTCGCTGCTACCCTCAGTATAGCATCACCTCCACAGATGACATGACTAAAGTCCAAGGATCTGCGCTCTCCCTTGGGTAGGACTCCAGGTTGGGAGATGTCTAGTCAATTTTGGTAGATGAGTTCCTGTAATGCTGAGACCTCCCTCTGAGAATGTTGTTGGTTGGTCCTGGCTTTGTGTCCCTTCTTAGTTCTGAAGCTTTTTGTGAAACTGGCACTGTAAAAACAATTTTTCAAGACAAATGCAATAATTTACAGAGAAAGGAGGATGATGTAAAGTTTGTTAAAGGAGATCTTGTCCTTATTTTAAACAGATGGGTATCAAAATATTTCTATAATACTGATTACATTTAAAAGTTTGATATAGCAGTTTTATTTTAAAATACCAATATTTAATGTAATCCAGGAATTATATATTTGAATTAGATGACAAAAATTCTAGATGTTAACTTGATTTTGAAAAATTATATATCTCTTTATGCAATTATGGAGTTCACTGACAAGAAGTTGGAGAATCTCTTCTCTAAAGCACATATGCAGACCCTAGTGTTTGACTTGAAACTTCCAGAATGGGCAGGATTTGAATGGATCTATTTTCATTCTAGAAATGCAAATCAAATACCTTAGCTTCCACACTTCAGGACTGTATTGTGCTTTTACCAGTCTCAAGCCCTAATGATGTTAAGCACTAGCTGAGGAACTAATATGTGCATGGCAATGTCAGCTTATAGATAAGTATGAAAATATTTGATCCTTAATAATGATTGCTAAGCCCATTGTTAGCACTTGGATTGGGCTATAACAAACAGCTGTCTGTGACCCTACGGTTTTTTTCCTGAAGACTTAAGACCGTAACATCTTAATTGTATCAAGTTATAAAATGCCTGGATGATATGTAATTTGATCATCTCATCCATCTGAACTTAAAGAAATTCATGCATTTGTAAATTCATTTATCCATCTATCTATCCAAACATTTGTTGATGCCTTAAGTATATTATGGGTGATATTTCTGTACTCATGAATTACAGGATCAGAACAATAGGGCAGTGTGATGGACTCATATCAAAGAAACTTGAATGCTAGGAGCTAGAACCATGGTCTCTTCAGCACCCAATTTGTAACAACCCATTCTGCCCTAATTCTGTCCTATCATCTGCTTAACCCTTTTTTTTTAAAAATTATATTCAGTTAGCCAACATATAGTAGTACATCATTAATTTTTATAGCTTGGTTTTTTGATGACTGCTCAAAGTTTTGCCCAAGAATTAGTTTGGAGTCTAAGTGCAGTCTATTTGATGACTGACACCTTGCTTCTTCCAGTCTCCTGACTTTGGTTGGCCTTCTTCTAAGCTGCTGCCATTACCAGCAATATCACCCACAGGAAAGGGAGTGTGTAGTTATATGAATGGAAGGAAGATGTTTGGATCCTGAATCCTCAGAAATGGAAATTTCTATCCTCATGCAATAGGAGATAGAAATCACAGGAAGTTGAGTCTGCTGAAAGATCCTTAATGAAATATTGCTCCCATATCTGGTGCTCATAGGCTTGTAAAAGTTCCATTCCTGTCTTCCCTTGGTAAACAGACTGTTTTTCAATTTAGGACCTAATAAAAGAGCTTAGGTATCATCATCTAAAATCTTATTTTACAAATGCCAACAAAATTTCCAAATTAGTAGGTAAAAATCTCATTCAAGGTAATAAAGTCATTGGTACTCTGTGTTTTTTAAAATAGTCATAAAATGGTATAGCTTGATTTTGTAGAACATTATTTTCACACAAAGTTGTTAATTCAGAAACCTAGAAGTTTAGGGAGGCTTGGGAAGATTCAGATTGGTGAAGCTGCCAGTCAAGAAGATATTTCTCTTATGTAAGACTATATTGTATATCCAGAAAGGGCCTTGAAAGATAATGCACATAACAGAGGGTGTGCCTGAATAAGAAAATATGGGAGAATTACCTGTACCAATAGTGTCTTGGTTTGGGCCTGGAAGCCTTAAAACAAGCTAGTGTTCATAAATTTGTCATGTAGTTCTAGGAAGAACTGATGAGAGTTAAGACAGGAACAGGAATAGTATATTTTCTGTTGATCCATGATTCAAAATAGAATTATTTGAAGCTGAACTGTCTAGAAACAGATGACAGTAAGTGAGCCTGATATACTTTGAGGCACTTGCCTTAAACTACAGCAGCCAGCAGGACCCCCGATTAAACCAAATCACTCCATTGGATGATTCTTCTTTCTTGGTTATTTGTTCACCTCAACAGAAGATGGCCCAGCAGAGGGAGTGGCAGTACAGTGATAGCATGGTGGTGAAAGCAGATCTCAGATACACTGGTGGAACCAAGTTTCAAATCCAGGTCAATGAACCTTCATGAAATTAAATGACTTCTCCAAAGCCAGTTGCCTCACTTTCAAAATAGTGTAGTATCTATATAGGAGGGTTTGAGGATTTAATTAGTTAACCTATATAAAGTAACCTATATACTCAGGTTTGTATCTGGCAAAAAAAAAAAAAAGATGTTTAATAAATGATGGTTGTGACGACACTAAATCCCATTTTAAGGATTCCTCTAGTAGCCTTGTAATCTCTCAAGTATAGGAAATATCTGAATGCCATAGATCCTCTCCCCAGAGCCCTGTGGTGCAATAACTCATGTCCCAAGTCTGTTAAACTTTTATCTTAGCTTTTGTTCTAGTCCCAGAGTAAAACATTTCTCTATTAGTAAGCTATCCTAACCCTATGAATAATTCTTATTGCCAACAGGAGTGGTGAAAAAGATGAAATGAATTGTTGAAGAGGTTCTACCTGTACTAAAAAGGTACATAGCATAGTTCTGACTTTGGATTTTCTTTCCTACCTTAGAATGGATGAGGGTGGATAGAGAAAGAAACCTGATATATCAGTTACAGTTTGATCAGGGAGGCAGAACCACTATGAATGATATAGAATAAGGGATTGATTATAAGGATTAGACCTTAAGCAATTAGGGGAGCTGGCAAACTATAATGGAAGACTATGAGTCTGAAGTGGCCCTATAGTTCAGCAGGACCAACACTCAGGAAGAAAATCTGGATGTGGATTATAAAAGTAGAGTAGGGATAAGCATCTCCCAAGGATGAACTGGAACCTACAGAGGAAGCCTAGAATCCACATCTCACTCACTGCCTCCAGCCTTTACAATGCAGGTGACTGGCAGAAGGAGCTGCCTTTCACCATTGAGCTGAACACACACTTGGCCCAGGATCTGGAAAAATGGAAGGTGATGTGGCAGGAGATGAAGGAATTATGAGCTCAGCTGCTACTCCATGCCCATAAGGTGAGCCCATACATCAGGGAAAAAAGGAGGAGCTACAGCAGCACCTGGCACTCTACATACCTTTAGAAAATAATGGTTGCTGTTTCACTTCTGCTTTCCAATCTCACAGATATGGGCCCTCCCGCTAGTCCTAAACAGGAACCTCACAGGGAAAGGAGTTCTGAGAAACAGTTCCAGCTTGGCCAGGAAGACATAGTACACTGCCCTAACAGATGCATCTGAGAAATCTTGGACAAATCAAATTGAGAATAACATTAGCTCCTGAGTGAAAATCTACCTGCCTATTTAACTATATCATATATCTGTCTATCTAATCTTCCTGTAGCACACAGTGAGATGCTTATATCCCTTGAATAATTAGGTCTCAACTCTGAATCACTTTCATATCCATCCAACTTTAACAAATCAGGATTGGACTAGAAAATATTCCTTGAAAAGGAGTCCATGTCAAGATTCTAATTCAATTGTGAGTAACATAATAAATTTTATACTTGGCTGATGTTGGTTCCATTTGAATGAAGTGAGCAAGTGAGTTGGTTTTCCTCATTGCTGACAGTAAAATTTAACAACCATATTATGCCCCCAAGGAGGGGGGGGATATTTCCTCCCAAGGAGGAAATTTGTGCTGATCAGGCAAGATTTCCAGAAATATAGACCCCTAGATCTTAGGCTTTTATTTCTAGATATTTGGCAGAGTCACTTCTCAAGCTCAATTCTAGAATTCTCAATTCTAGAATCCAATCATAGAAGAATATCAGGAGAGCCAGGGCTTTCTACTATGCCTTTCTAGCAGGACAAAGATTCTTGGCTTTTAAGTTCAAAAGCCTTGATCCAGAAAGATGAAAGATTTATAAGGGTATCTGATTTGGCAGAACTGGTTTTTCTTTTTGGATTTAGATTAGGTTAGGTACAAAGACCCTGTGTGCCCGGCAGGAAGAAGGATATTGATTAGAGCTACTCCATTAGCTGAGACTCCCAAGGCTCAGAGTGGTGTGGAAGTGGTCCTGAGGCAAGTGAGAGAAAGAAGTTGGCTGAAAGAAAGTAAGAGTGATCACTCTGGCCAGTTTGCACACAGCCCTGCTACTGGGATGAAGGGATGAGAATTAGAAGGATACAGAGGAGACAATCCCTGCCAGGGTCCTGTGGAGATGTGATTGTAATCTCAGTGGATCAACAGTACTAGAGAATCTAGTAGGAGATGGTCATTTCCCATGGTCACAATGTGAAGAAACATCATAAATATAGCATAAGATGTATTTAGGGTCAGAGGCCAGGTGAGGAATAAGGAAGGAGATAGTCTTCTCCTATGTGATTGCTATGATGGCAATCTTATAGGAACACACCCATTCCCTAGTGCAGTTTTAAATTTAACACAAGGTAGAAGGTGACAGAAAAACTTCCAGGGGACTTTTAAAACCTGTATCAGGATCTGAGAGGAAAAGATGGTGGAGGAGTAGGGGCCCCTATTCCTGAATTGAGCTGGATATCTACTAGACCACTCTGAACACCCACGAAATCAGCCTGAGATGTAAGAAGATATATATCTGGATCTCTGCAAACAGAATATCACAGGCAGTTGGTTTCGAGGTATGAAGTAGGGAGCCATGATTCCGTGGGCAGATACTGGAAGATAAACAGAGGGGGGAGGGAGCCATGGGGATCCTGCACCACCAGTGAGCGAAAGCCTCCCGTGCTGGGGACCGGGCACAAACTTGCAGACCGGTAGCAGTGGGGAAAGCACTTTAGGGCAAAAAAAAAAAAAAAGTTTAATAAATGATAGTTGTATCATTTGCAACCTGGAGCGGCAGGGCCACACATGCAAACTGGAGGCGGCTGGTGGTTTTAGAAATGCAAAGGGCAGAGACGTACCCCCAGACCCGACCTGGAGGCAAGGACTGTGAGCCCTGCTGAGGGGTGCACAACACAGGATGCTGCAGCTTATAGCAGCACAGACAGAAACGGAGATGGTGTGGCCTGGAGAGCTCACTGAAGAACAGACTGCGGTCTCTCTGCTCTGAGGTAGAGGGTTGGAAACAGTCTCTTCTGCTCTGACTCTTGGAAGAGATGCGGAAAGCCACCAGGGAAAGCCACCAGAGAACAAAAGCCCCCCAAAACTGGTTTTCACTGAGCCCATCCCCCTGCCCGGGGGCCAGGGCAACTCTGCCCAAACAGGGTTGCCTGAGTAACAGCATGGCAGGCCCCTCCCCCAGAAGACAGGCTGGGAGAACAAGAGGTGGACAACCCTAAGGTCCCTATAATACAGGTGCATCTTGCTTGGGTTGTGGTTAATAATTTGGATTCTGTACATTCCCTCAACCACCCCTCAACAGAATGACTAGGAGGAAGAACCCCCAAAATAGGAAAGACTCAGAGACTGTGACTTCTGCCACAGATTTACAAATGGATACAGATATAACCAAGATGTTGGAAATGGACTTCAGGGTAACATTTATGAAGATGATAGCTAGAATGGAAAAATTGATTAGGGCAACATAGAGTCTCTAAGGGCAGAAATGAAAGCTGAACTGGCAGAAATTAAAAGTGCTATCAGTGAGATCCAATCTAATCTAGAAAAAATCTAACAGCTAGGGTAAGTGAGGCAGAAGAATGAATTAGTGATCTAGAAAATCAATTGATAGAAAAGGAAAAAGAAGAGGCCAGAGAGAAACAGCGCAAAATCCATGAAAACAGAATTAGAGAAATAAGTGACACCATGAAATGTTCCAATGTCAGAATTATTGGGATCCCTGAGGGGGTGGAGAGAGAGAGAGGACTAAAGATATATTTGAGCAAATCATAGCTGAGAACTTCCCTAATCTGGGGAATGAAACATTCATGTCCTAGAGGCAGAGAGGACCCCTCCCAAGATCAAGGAAAACAGGCCAATGCCCTGGCATGTAATAGTAAAACTTGCAAATCTTAGAACCAAGGAAATCATCTTAAGGGCAGTTACAGGGAAGAGATTCCTTACGTACAGAGGGAGGAATATCAGAATAACGTCAGACCTATCCACAGAGACCTGGCAAGCCAGAAAGGCCTGGCAAGACCTATTCAGTGTACTAAATGAGAAGAACATGTAGCCAAGAATACTTTATCTGGCAAAGCTTTCATTTAGAATGGATGGAGAGATGCAGAACTTCCAAGACCAGCAGAAACTGAAAGAATATGTGACCACTAAGTTGGCCCTGCAAGAAATATTAAGGGGGGGGTTCTATAAAAGGAGAAAGACCCCAAGAGTGATATAGAACAGAAATTTACAGAGACAATCTATAGAAACAAGGACTTCACAGGCAACATGATGACAAATTCATATCTTTCAATAATCACTCTCAATGTGAATGACTTAAGTGCTCCCATAAAATGGCACAGGGTTACAGATTGGATAAAAGACAGGACCCATCCATACGTTGTCTACAAGAGACTCATTTTGAACTTAAAGATACATCCAGACTGAAAGTGAAGGAAGAGATCCATCTTCCATGCCAATGGACCTCAAAAGAAAGCTGGGGTAGCAATTCTTATATCAGACAAATTAGATTTTAAGCTAAAGACTGTAGTTAGAGACACAGAAGGGCACTATATCATTCTTTTTTTTTTTTTTAAAGATTTTATTTATTTATTCATGAGAGAGAGAGAGAGGCAGAGCGAGAAGCAGGCTCCCAAGGAGCAGGGAGCCCAATGCGGGACTTGATCCCAGGACCCTGAGATCATGACCTGAGCCGAAGGCAGACGGGCACTATATCATTCTTAAAGGGTCTATCCAACAAGAAGATCTAACAATTGTAAATATCTATGCCCCCAACATGGGAACAGCCAACTACATAAGCCAACTGTTAACCAAAATAAAGAGTCATATTGATAATAATACATTAATTGTAGGAGACCTCAATACTCCACTCTCAGCAATAGACAGATCATCTAAGCAGAAAAATCAACAAAGAAACAAGAGCTTTGAATGACACACTGGACCAGATGGACCTCATAGATATATACAGAACATTCCACCCTAAAACAACAGAATACTCATTCTTCTCGAGTGCACATGGAACTTTCTCTAGAATAGACCACATACTGGGTCACAAATCAGGTCTCAACTGATACCAAAAGACTGAGGTTACTCCCTGCATATTCTCAGACCATAATGCTTTAAAACTGGAACTCAATCACAAGAAAAAATTTGGAAGAAATTCAAACACTTGGAAGCTAAAGGCCACTCTGTTCAAGAATGTTTGGGTCAACCAGGAAATCAAAGAAGAACTTAAACAATTCATGGAAACCAATGAGAATGAAAACACATTGGTCCAAAGCCTGTGGGATACTGCAAAGGCAGTCCTAAGGGAGAAATACATAGCCATCCAAGCCTCACTCAAAAAAATAGAAAAATTCCAAATTCACCGACTAACTTTACACCTTAAGGAACTAGAGAAAAAGCAACAAACAATGCCTAAGCCATGCATTAGAAGAAAAATAATTAAGATTAGAGCAGAGATCAATGAATTTAGAAAGAAGAAGCACAGTAGATCAGATCAATGAAACTAGAAGCTCGTTCTTTGAAAGAATTAATAAGATCGATAAACTACTGGCCAGACTTATCCAAAGGAAAAGAAAGGACCTAAATTAATAAAATCATTAATGAAAGGGGAGAGATCACAACTAATACCAAAGAAATTGAAACAATTATTAGAAATTATTATCAACTATATGCCAATAAATTAAGCAACCTGGAAGAAATGGATGCCTTCCTGGAAACCTGTAGACTCCCAAGACTGAAACAGGAAGAAATTGACAACCTGAATAGGCCAATAACTAGTAATGAGATTGAAGCAGTAATCAAAAACCTCCGAATAAACAAGAGTCCAGGGCCTCATGGATCCCCTGGGGAATTCTACCAAGCATTCAAAGAAGAAATAATACCTATTCTCCTGAGGCTGTTTCAAAAAATAGAAACAGAAGGAAAGCTTCCAGACTCATTCTATGAGGCCAGCATTACCTTAATCTCCAAACCAGGCAAAGACCCCATCAAAAAGGAACATTTCAGACTGATATCCCTGATGAATATGGATTCCAAAATCTTCAACAAAATCCTAGCTAATAGGATCCACTAATACATTAAAAGGATCATCCACCACGACCAAGTGGGATTTATTCCCGGGATGCAAGGGTGGTTCAACATTCACAAATCAATCCATGTGATAGAACACATTAATAAGAGGAGAAGAACCATATAGTCCTCTCAATTGATGCAGAAAAAGCATTTGACAAAATACAGCATCCTGTCCTGATTAAAACTCTTCAGAGTATAGGGATAGAGGGAACATTCCTCAAGTTCATAAAATCCATCTATGAAAAACCCACAGCGAATATCATCCCCAATGGGGAAAAGCTGAGAGCCTTTCCCTTAAGATCAGGAACACGTCAAGGATGCCCACTCTCACCACTATTGTTCAACATAGTATTAGAAGTCCTAGCAACAGCAATCAGACAAAAAAAGAAATAAAATGTATTCAAATTGGCAAAGAAGAAGTCAAACTCACTCTCTTCACAGATGATAAGATACTTTATGTGGGAAACCGAAAAGACTCCACCCCCAAATTACTAGAACTCATCCAGCAATTCAGTAATGTGGCAGGATACAAAATCAATGCACAGAAATCAGTTGCTTTCTTATACACTAACAATGCAACTGTAGAAAGAGAAATTAGAGAATCGATTTCATTTATAATAGCACCAAATCCATAAGATACCTCGGAATAAACCTAACCAAAGAGGTAAAGGATCTATACTCTAGGAACTACAGAACACTCATGAAAGAAATTGAACAAGACACAAAAAGATGGAAAACATTCCATGCTCATGGATCAGAAGAATAAACATTGTTAAAATGTCTATGCTACCCAGAGCAATCTATACCTTCAATGCCATCCTGATCAAAATTCCAATGACATTTTTCAAAGTGCTGGAACAAACAATCCTAAAATTTGTATGGAATCAGAAAAGACCCCGAATCACCAAGGAAATGTTGAAAAAGAAAAACAAATCTGGGGTATCACGTTGCCCCATTTCAAGTTATATTGCAAAGCAGCGATCATCAAGACAGCATGGTACTGGCACAAAAACAGACATATAGACCCATGGAACAGAACAGAGAGCCCAGATATGGACCCTCAACTCTATGGTCAAAGAATCTTGGACAAAGCAGGAAAAAATATGCAATGGAAAAAAGACAGTCTCTTCAATAAATGGTGCTGGGAAAATTGGACAGCTATATACAGAAGAATGAAACTTGACCATTCTCCAATACCACACACAAAGTAAACTCAAAATGGATGAAAAACCTCAGTGTGAGACAGGAATCCATCTTAGAGGAGAACATAGGCAGTAACATCTTTGACATTGACCACAGCAACTTCTTTCAAGATACATCTCCAAAGGCAAGTGAAACAAAAGCAAAAGTGAACTTTTGGGATTTCATCAAGATAAAAAGCTTCTGCAAAGGAAACAGTCAACAAAACAAAGAGGCAACCCCCAGAATGGGAGAAGATATTTGCAAATGACACTACAGATAAAGGGCTGGTATCCAAAATCTATAAAGAACTTCTCAAACTCAACACCCAAAAAACAAATAATCAAGTCCAAAAATGGGCAGAAGACATGAACAGACACTTCTCTGAAGAAGACATACAAATGGCTAACAGACACATGAAAAAATGTTCATCATCATTAGCCATGAGGCAAATTCAAATCAAAACCACACTGAGATACCACCTTACACCAGTTAGAATGGCAACAATTGACAAGGCAAGAAACAACAAATGTTGGAGAGGTTGTGGAGAAAGGGGAACCCTCTTACACTGTTGGTGGGAATGCAAGTTGGTACAGCCACTTTGGAAAACAGTGTGGGGGTGCCTCAAAAATTTAAAAATAGAGCTACTCTATCACCCAGCAATTGCACTCCTGGGTATTTACCCCAAAGACACAGATGTCATGAAAAGAAAGGCCATATGCACCCCAACGTTCATAGCAGCAATGTCCGCAATAGCCAAACTGTGGAAAGAGCTGAGATGCCCTTCAACGGATGAATGGATAAAGATGTGGTCCATATATACAATGGAATATTACTCAAACATCAGAAAGGATGAATACCCAACTTTTACATCAACATGGATGGGACTGGAGGAGATTATGCTAAGTGAAATAAATCAAGCAGAGAAAGTCAATTATCATATGGTTTCCCTTATTTGTGGAACATAAGGAATAGCACGGAGGACATTAGGAGAAGGAAGGGAAAAATGAAGGGGGGGGGAATTCGGAGGGGGAGATGAACCATGACAGACTATGGACTCTGAGAGACAAACTGAGGGTTTTAGAGGAGAGAGAGGTGGGGGGATTGGTTAGCCTGGTGATGGGTATTAAGGAGGGCACATTTTGCATGGAACACTGGGTGTTGTATGAAAGCAATGATCATGGAACACTACATCAAAAACTAATGATGTACTGCATGGTGACTAACATAACATAATAAAATAAAATTAAAAAAAAAAAGAAAGTCAAAGAATCTGAAAAACAAACAAACAAACCTGTATCAGACTAAACTACAAATTGGCATTGACTAAGTTCTATAGCCTGATTTTAATTTTTACTCTAAGCCCCATTGTGGATGATGCAGGGAAAAACCTGAAGTGACATTTTTGTACAACTGAGCCTGTGACTATGGATTTTTTTTACTTGTTACACAGGAGGTGTTTAGAGCTATTTGGCCTTTCATCATCCCAAAACTAAATAAATGGGTGTCACTAGTTGAAAATCCTCAGTTGTACATGAATGGGTGCTGGGGGCAGCTAAGGAGATCAGAGGAAAGCTGGTTCTGTTGATGACTTTCTGCAGAGAAGTAAAGAACAGAGTTTTCTAGAGTTGAGGTTGGTACATTCATGAGTGAGAAACAATTGCAGATATTCTATAGCTTTTCCAGAAACTTGTTTCAGTTATTCCTCTCTTCAGCCTCTCAGTGCACAATAAAATTCTATTATTATTAAAAGGCAAGTTTTTTTCTTTATGTGCCAGAAATTATGCAGGCATTTTAGATTCATTATCTCAGTACATCATTATAATAAGCCCAAGAGAAGCTACTATCACTACTTTTGTTTTTAAGAAGAGGAAAATGAGGCTTAGATTGTGAACATATCCAAAGTCTGACAGTTATTGGTTCAGATCCATCTCTGCCCTTTATCTAAATCCAGAGCCCAAGTTCTTTTTTTTTTTTTTTTTGAGAGAGAGAGAATGAGAGACAGAGAGCATGAGAGGGAGGAGGGTCAGAGGGAGAAGCAGACTCCCTGCCGAGCAGGGAGCCCGATGCGGGACTCGATCCCAGGACTCCAGGATCATGACCTGAGCCGAAGGCAGTCGCTTAACCAACTGAGCCACCCAGGCGCCCCTGGAGCCCAAGTTCTTAACCACCTGTGTCACATGACCATTTACAAATAACTATAATGATGCCCCCTCCCTCAACTTTAACCCAATCATCACTTTTTCTATCAAGACTTACTTGCAGACCCAGAAGGTGCTGACAGTCTTTTATTTCCACCTTGAGTGTGGGTGATAGAAAAAGAACAGAGATTTGAAGGGGCAAATGCACCCCAACGTTTATAGCAGCAATGTCCACAATTGCCAAAATATGTAAAGAGCCTAGATGCTCATCAACAGATGATGGATAAAGATGAGGGAGATATATATACATGGAACTAGAGGGTTTACTTATTATGCTAAGTGAAATAAGTCAGAGAAAGAAATACCATATGATTTCACTCATATGTGGAATTTAAGAAACAAAACAGATGAATATAGGGGAAGGGACGGAAAAATAAAGAGGAAAACAGAGAGGGAGGCAAACCATAATAGACTCTTAACTATAGGGAACTAACTGAGGGTGGCTGAAAGGGAAGTGGGTGGGAGGATGGGGTAACTGGGTGATGGGATTAAGGAGGGCACTTAAGTAATGAGCACTGGGTGTTGTATGCAACTGATGAATCACTGAATTCTACGTCTGAAACTAATACAGTATATGTTAAATTGAATTTAATAAAAAATTTTAAAAAGGAATAATCATATATTTATGTGAAGGAGAAATGAGATATTGGCTTTGAATAAGATGTTCAGTTATTGGACTTGTCATGTCCTTATACTGCATTCACCAGGGTACATTCCATTCCACCCTCTTGTGAGATAAGCCCCTTCATGAAAGTTTGTGAAAGAGCCCAGACATGACTGTGGTTGACAATGGGATTAAATGCCCTCTGTAACTAAGCTCATACCCTAAGTCCGATAGGTCTGGGTGTTGTCGTGGGTGGTTTTCCCTGGCTGGAATGGGAGCACACGTCCACATGGCATTTCTCCTCTTTACTCCGAATCATTCGATGACATAGGGGGATGAAGCTGGAGATGGTTGTTATTTGATTTTGGTCTGCGGTAGACCCAGAAGGTCATCTAAAAACATCATACCGGAGTATTTCTGAGATTATTTGGCTAGAAATTTCTTAATACTAGCCCTACTAAATGCAATTTAAGCCCAGAATAAAAGCCCAGGATAAAAGCCTTGGATCTCCATATACACTTTCTGCTTTACGTAGTATAAATCATGGATTTATACCTAAATCTTTAGGCAATATGCCAAAGAACTATCCCATGACAAAGGTTCCTTGTCATTCCTTCAGCATTGTGGCCACTGATGGATTTGAATATTTTTCTTTATTTTCTCCAAAGTCCAGGGCTATGAACAGGAGATAGTTCTGTAAAACAAATTTTAACTCTGGGGCTTCTATAGTATCTTTTCATCAACTCCCAATTAAAAAAAAAACCTAAACAATAGTAGGTAGATTATATTTGGCACCAAAATTTATGTTCATAGAACATAACCTTTCTAAAATAAGTGAACTTGAGTTTGGCACTGGAGTCCAGAGTCCTTGATAAGGAGGTGGGGGAATGAGCACCCCTCATCCCAAAACAACAAAGAAAAATTAATATGCCCTAACTAACCTTAGTGTTAGGTATAGGATTCTGAGGAAATAAAATAGCACAAACTCTTTTCTAAAAAGAGTTAGCTTCCGGGGCAATTGGTTGGGCGGCTGCCTTTGGCTCAGGTCATGATCCCAGAGTCCTGGGATTGAGCCCCACATCAGGCTCCCTGCTCAGTAGAGAGCTTGTTTCTCCCTCTGCTCCTCACCTCGTTCACTCTCTCTCTCTCTCTCTCACACGCTCTCAAATAAAATCTTAAAAAAAAATAAAGTTTAGCTTAAACCCCTAGCTAGTTCTAAATTTGTTTTCCTTTAAACATTTTTTTTTTTTGGATGATATGAAGTTTGAATACTACTCTGGCTTAATCATTGGCTTCTTTAGATTATACTTTCAAAATACTAAGATTTCTTTTTAACCTAAGGTAAGTCACCTTAGATTTTGTAATGGTTTGTAAACTGAGGTTAAATGAGCATTTTAGATTTGAAGTCTAAAATGTTTTAGAACTAAAATGGACATACAATAATTCTGAATCACTAGAATTGAGAGTAGTTGCTTTATTTTTCATGCATTACCACAAAATTCTTGTAGGTTTCTAACCTGAGGTTATTATCTTGTTATAGAACTTCTATGATAATAAAAAGGGTAAAATTATGACAAAATAAGTATGAATCAAGAATTTTCCAAAAAGATCTGAAGTTGTTTCAAGGTTTGTATCTATCACTCCGTTTCCACTTAATCTCATCACTTTTACTCCATTCTTACCCAGCTCCTTTCATGTCAGTTATCATACTGTTACTTTCTTCCCTCTGTCATTTTATTATTTCAATGTGGCTACTGTACTTCATGACCATTTCAGGACCTCCAAAACAAAATCTCTTAGTGTCCTTCTGTCTCCTCCTCCCTGCTCCCAGTTAATTATTAAGAGGAAATGTGGGATATTGCATTTCCATTTATTTAAATGGGGGAATAACCTGGCTTGAGAACTTTAACTCCTGTGGGCAGGAAAGTCCCAGTCCAAGTACTATTAGATTAAGATTTCTCACATTCATATTGCCATCATCCTCAATGAAAGGTCTTTTCTGGGGCAAGCCAAAAAGATTGGAAAAGCTTGCCAATGCAGTTGAATTTTTCCAAGTCTTTACTAACAATTTGTAAACTGTCTTCAAGAAGGTATTAGAGTATAATTTTATCATCTACAAATTGTGCAAAACATTCTCCAAAGAGAAACTAGAAATCCTTTATCAAAAATGTCAAAGAAATAATCCTACTTCTGTGGCTTTGCAATTTTATGTCAAATATGAAAAGGGATACTGTATAAAAACTCCTACCTTGGAGCACCTGGGTGGCTCAGTCATTAAGTGTCTGCCTTCAGCTCAGGTCATGATCCCAGGGTCCTGGGATCGAGCCCTGCATCAGGCTTCCTGCTCAGCGGGAAGCCTGCTTCTCCCTCTCCCACTCCCCCTGCTTGTGTTCCCTCTCTCGCTGTGTCTCTCCCTGTCAAATAAATAAATAAAATCTTAAAAAAAAAAAAAAGATTTGTGGGACACCTGGGTGGCTCAGTCAATTAAGTGTCTGCCTTCAGCTCAGGTCATGATATGGGGGGTCCTGGGATTGAGCCCCACGTTGGGGTCCCTGCTTCTCCCTCTGTCCACCCACAGCCCCACCTGTTCATGTTCTCTCAAATAAATCTTAAAAAAAAAAAACCCCAAAATTTGTAATCACAAATTACAATGTGTGTCCATACAATATGTGGTTACTTTTTCACTTTCCAGAGTAGTGGGCTCATTTCAGTTTTTATATGCCAAGTGGTACAGTTATCAATATTTTTTCTGTTCAGCCTTAGGATAGGATCCCAGAAGGTAGATTACTGACCATTGTTCAGGACAAATGAATCCTATTGTCAAACTGCTTTCCAAAAGCATTCTTCCAGTTTATGTTTAGTCCAGTGTCAAATGAGTTCATTTGCTAAATTGCCCTTCAATAATTTTTGAAATATCCATTGTATAGATGAAGGAAAACCTTGTTTTCATTTTATTTCTACAGTGTGAATGTTTTTCTGTATTTGAACAATTTGTGGCCAATTTATTTTGAACAGTTTATTTTCCCATTTTCTCTACCACATAATATTCTTAAATGAAGTGGGGAGAATGATTTAATGATTTCAGAAAACACAGCAAAGTTGGAAATGTTCTCTTTTTGTTTCAAGTTTTTATTTAAATTCTAGTTAACATATAGTGTAATATTAGTTTCAGGAGAATTTAGTGATTCATCATTTACACGTAACACCCAGTGCTCATCACAAGTGTCTTTAATACCCACCACCCATTAAGCCCATCCCCCTACCCACCTCCCCTCCACCAACCCTGTTTATTCCCTATAGCTAAGAGTCCCTTTTATGGCTTGCTTCTTTTTTCTTTCCCCTATGTCCACCTGTTGTTTCTTAAATTCCACATGAGTGAAATCATATGGTATTTGTCTTTCTCTGACTTATTTCACTTAGCATAATACATACACTCTAGCTCCATCCACTTGTTGCAAATGGCATGACTTAATTTTTTTTTGATAGCTGAGTAATATCCCATTATGTACACACACACACACACACACACACACACACACACACACACACACCCTCTGGTTCTGTTTCTCTAGAAACTCCTAAATTCAGCTTTTGGAAACTAGAAGAACAGACCTGTAAAGAGGAGTTTTCTAAATTGATTCTGGTGTCTAGAATTGATTCTCTAATCTGATTATATTTAAAAACACCACTATTTCCAGCAGTAAAGAAGGAATGAACAGTTCATGGCATGATAGGGCAATAGAGATACATGAAGTAATACCATTGGATACTTGTAATCAAATACTTATAGGAGGCAAGGTTATAGGTGACCATGTAGGATAGCTTCAAACATTTGTCAAATTAATAAGTAGAATGGAATTGGCTGGTTATTCCTAATGTCACTGGACAAAGTGGGGAAAAAAAAGATGAGCTCAGACATTCGAATTCCCAGCTCAAGAACTACATAAATGACCTGACAGTGTCTATGTGTGCCCTGTGGCCACAGGGCTGAGATTGCTGGGGAAAACAAACAAACAAACAAACAAAAACAAACAAAAAACCTCACAGAATATTATCCTGGGACTGACTCAATTACATTGCAAGTTGAACTCAGTCTTTCAGTGTCTCTAAGAAAGTAAGGGTCTTGACTGGGAAGAAATGGGATCCTGAAAGTTGGAATGGGGATATAGGAGAAGACCCTGATAAGGCTGGGACATTGAGCCCCTTCATTCTGATGAATCTTCTTTGCCAGTGGAAGAGGCCTCTCTACCTTTCTGAAGGGGACTAATCCTAAATTGGCTCAGGAAACTGTAGTGACTTCCCCTAAGGCAGTTGCCATACAGGATAATGCAGGTTCTCCTTAGGATCCACTTCCACTCTACTTTTAGGCCTATTACTATATTCAAGTCCCAGAAAGAGCCCTAAAGATGGGGTATAAAGTGTCACCTATGAGAAAGAGCACTACACTCCAAAAGAACTTGACTTTTCTAATTCATACAGACAAATCCAGAGAATATGTTTAGGAATGGACATTAAGGGTATTGGGTAATAGTTGAAGGAAGATAAAATGGGATCTGGTCAAGTTTATGGAGGCGAGTCCAATAAGCAGAGACTCTAGATTTAATGTTGCAACTTAGGGAGTTAGAAAAGGTCTCTAACAGTTTGGTTTGTTGGCTGAAACATGGACCAAAAGGTGGCTCACAATAAATTAACTTAAAATGCCAAATCTGCCTTGAAAAACTGTACAGAAAGGAATTCAGAGACTAGAAATGGAATGTTAAAGTAGATTGGTCATTTAAGGTTCTGCTCACACACCCTTACAGTGCCCAGAGAATACACCTTTCACCACAACTGTGACAAATTAGTTTGTCAGGGGAACCCCATCATCTTTGAAGAGCTCTGTGATTGCTCTCTTCTGCAGGCCAGGCCTTAGAGTCTATATTCAATGGGAGTAAATGGCTCCTGCCATGCCAGTATCCAAGTGCCAAAGACAAGGTGGGCAAGGTAACGGTGATGGACAGCAGAGTCAAAGTACCAATTAGGATTTTCTGACTAGTATAGACCTAGGGCTTTGACTAGTTGATCACAGTATTCCTAGAAATGAAATAGATAGGAGGTCTACTAAATTCTTACTTGATCTGTAGAAAAAGGAAATTCTGGGTAAAGTTTAACCTGACTCTCAAAAACAGTCATGGCCCCTCAGTCAATTCCCAGACCTGAACCAGTTTACAGACCCACAGCCTCCTGAGTGAGTGGGAGGCTGGGACCCCTTCAGGGAACAATACCTGGTATACTACTGAAAGTTTATACTGTTAGTCTTTCTCCCAGTCTTCCCCAAGATACCTATTGCTTGTATCCAGGGTAACTGTTCATTGGGGGAAAAAAAATAATCAGACCTTTTGGGGAACTACTAGACACTGGCTCTGAATGGACACTAATTCTAGTATACCCCAAATGTTACTGTAGTCCAATCCGAGTAGGGCCTATAGAAGTAAGGTGATTGAGTTTCAGCTCAAATCCACCTTACTCTGGGCTAAATGGGTACCCAAATTGATCCTTTGGTTATTTACCAATTTCAGAATGCATAATGGAAATGGACACACTCAGCAACTGGCAGGATCCCCATACTGCATCCATGTAGGTTTCATTATTCTGGTTGGGTATATTGGTAATAAAAGTGACTATGTATGTGTCAGGGACAGGGGGTAAATGGGAAGTCTGTACTCTGTTCAATTTCACTGTGAACCTAAAACTTTTCTATGAAATACAATCCATTACATTCAGGTCCTTTTACCTCAGTGAAACATTTATGGGCCCAGTGGTATGAGTTCTGTTGAGATACCCCTTTCTAAGGTGAAGGACCAGCTGTTGCATTTGGCCCCTCCTATAATCAAAAGGGGAACAATGCCGAGTGAGCTTCTTTGTGTTTTCAGAGACATATTCCTCATCTGGGTGTGCTACTTGGGACCACTTACTGAGTGATCCAAAAAGCTTCTCGTTTTCAGTGGGGTATAGAAATATGATCTGCATTAGGCCCAGGCTGCTGTGCAAGCTGTCCTGCCACTTGGGCCATATGAGCCAGCAAATCCAATGGCGCTTGAAATATCAGTGGCAGGTGGGAATGCTGATTGGAGCCTTTGGCAGGCCCTTATAGGTGAACTGTTGTGCAGGGCCTTAGGATTTTAGAGCAAAGCCCTGCCATCTTCTGTGGATAATGACTCTCCATTTAAGAAACAGCTCTTAGTCTACTATTCGGCCTTAGTAGAGGCTGAATGCTTGTACATGGGCCATCAGGTTACCATGTGACTGGAGATGCTCATCATAAACTGGGTCTTACCTGACCCACCAAGCCATGAAGTGAGTGTGAACAGCAGCACTCCACCAAATACAAGTGGTCTATATACGATCAGACTCAAGAAGGCCCTGAAGGTACCAGTTACATGAAGTGGCCCAAATATCCATGGTCCCCACCCCTGCTATACCTTCTCTTTCTATGCCTGTACCTAGGGCCTCATGGAAAGTTCTTCCTCATGAAGAGGGAGACAAGACTTAGGGCTCACTTAAAGATGGTTCTGTAAAATATGCAGGTGCCACCTCAAAGTAGGGAGTATAGTGCTTGAAGCAGTCTTTCTGGGACATTTGTGAAGGACAGAGGTGAAGGGAAATCCCTACAGTGGTCAGAACTTTGAGCACTTGGATTTATTTTTCTTGGAAGGAGAAGGGGCTAGAGGCACAATTACATATTGGTTCATGGGCTGTGGGCAATGGTTTGTCTGGATGGTCAGGGACTTGAAGAAACAAGATTAGAATAATTGGTAACAAGGAAATCTGGGGATGATAGACTTTTCTGAATGGGGAAAAAAAAAAGCCAACAACAAAAACCCCCACAAAAAACAAACCAAGGTATTTGTGTCCATGTGAATGCTCACCAAAGGGTGACTTCAGCAGAGGAGGATTTAATAATCAAGTGGGTAGGATGACCTGTTCTATGGATATCAGTGAGCCTTTTTTCCCAGCCACCACTAACATTGCCTATTGGGCTTATGAACAAAGTGGTCGTGGTGGTAGGAATGCACGGCCTCAGCAATATGGACTTCCACTCGCCAACACCAACCTGACTGTGGTCACTGCTGAATTCCTCATCTGTCAGTAGCAGAGACTAACATTGAGTCTCTGATATGACACCATTCCCCGAAGTGATCAGCCAACTACCTGGTGACATTGATTACACTGGACTACAACCATCATGGAAGTGGAAGTATTTTGTTCTTATTGGAGTAGACCCTTAAATAAAATCTTTAAAAAAGTTAATTATTAGAGAGAGAGAGGGAGAGAACATGAGCAGAAGGTTTGGACAGAGGGAGAAGCAGATTCCCTGCTGAGCAGGGAGCCCAACCTGGGGCTTGATCCTAGGACTCTGGGATCCTGACCTGAGCCAAAGGCAGATGCTTAATCAACTGAGCCACTCAGGACTTAACCTGGAATAGACAACTTAACCCTTCATATGATTTTTGCCTTCCCTGTACACAATGCTTCCACCAAACTACTATATGTGGACTCAGAATAACTCATTCCTAATCATAGTGTTCCACACAGTATTGTTTCCGATAGGAACTCCATTCACAGCAAATGAAATGTGGCAATGGGCCTAATGTTATGGAATCCACAGGTATTACCATGTTTCCCACCATCCTGAAGCAGCTGTCTTGATAAGATAGAGGAATGGCCGTCTGAAGACTCAGTTATAGCACCAGCTAGGGGCAATACATTTCAGGGTTGCAAAAAGTTCTCAAGAAGGCTCCATGTGCTCTGAATCAGCATCCAATATTTGGTACTAATTCTCCCATAGCCACTATTCACAGGTCTAGGAATTAATAGGTAGAAATGGGAGTGGTACCACTATTATCCCTAACCTATTAACTAAATTTTATGCTTTGTTTCTACAATCTTAGGCCCTGTTACCCTAGAGGTCTTAGTTCTAAAGAAAGGAATGCTTCTGAGGGTGGAGTCATGAATCTGTGGGGAGATATGGGAAAATAAACAGAAGGGGGAGGGAGCCTCTATAAGCTGGAGCCTGGAAAGTGGGAACACCAGAGGGCAAAAGTATCCTGTGCCTGGACATGGCAAAAATGCACAGAGAGGTAGTGGCTGGGAAAGGGCTTTAGAGCATCGATCAGAGAGGTTCCATGAGCTGTGGGTACCCGTGCACAAGCATGGGGCCACTCCTAGTTTTAGAAACACCAAGGGCAGACACACACCTGGGCCCTTTTCGATCTCTGGGAGAGTTGCTGTGGGCACACACCACCTCGGAAGGTTGAGGTTTTTAGCAGCGCAGACAGAAATGGAGACTGTGTGGCCTGGAGGGCTCAGTGAAGAGCAGACTGTGATTTCTCTGCTCTGTGACAGAGTTTTGGGTGAGGCCATTTTTGCTCTGACCCTTGGCAGAGGCCTGGAAAGCCGCCAGAGAACAAAACCTCAAAAAACAGGTTTCCACTGAGCCCAGTCACCCAACAGAGGGCAGGGCAACTCTGACCAAGCAGGGTTGCCTGAGATACAGCACAGCAGTCCCCTCCCCCAAAAGACACGCTGGAAGAACAAGAGGACAACCCCAATATCAGAGCAGCCACCCTACATGGGTGCATCTTGCTTGGGTTGTGGTTGATATTTTGGACTCTGTACATTCCTTCAACCACCTCTCAACAGAATGACTAGGAGGAGCAACTCCCAACAAAGAAAAGAACCAGAGACAATGGCCTCTGCCACAGACCTAATGGATATGGATATAAGCAAGATGTCAGAGATAGACTTCAAGGTAGAAATTATGAAGTTGATATCTAGGCTTGAGAAAACCATTAGCAACAATATTGTATCTCTAAGGGCAGGACTGAGATCTAATCAGGCCAAACTTAAAAATGCTACGAATGAGATGCAATCTAAGCTGGATACTCTAATAGCCAGGGTAAATGAGGCAGAAGAACGAATTACCCTAGAGTTATTCTAGAAGTTATCTAGAAGTTATCTAGAAGTTATCTAGAAGATAAGCTGATAGAGAGGAAGGAAGCCAAGGAAGATTGGGATGAATAGCTAGAAGCCCATGAGAACAGACTTAGAAAGATCAATGATGCCATAAACTGTTTCAATGTCAGAATTATTGGGATCCCTGAGGGGGTGAAGAGAGAGGAGTAGAGTGTATATTTGAGCAAATCATAGCAGAGAACTTCCCTAATCTGGGGAAGGAAACAAGCATTCACGTCCAAGAGGCCGAGAGGACCCCTCCCAAGATCATTAAAAACAGACCAAAACCTTGGCACATAATAGTAAAGCATGCAAATTTCTTAGAGCCAAGGAAGCTATCCTGAGAGCAGCTATGGGGAAGAGATTTCTTATGTACAGAGGGAGGGACATCAGAATAATGTCAGACCTATCCACAGAGACCTGGCAAGCCAGAAAGGGCTGGCAAGACATATTCAGGGTACTAAATGTGAAGAACATGCAATCAAGCATACTTTATCCAGCAAGGCTGTCATTCAGAATGGGTGGAGAGACAAGGACCTTCCAGGACCAGCAGAAACTGAAAATATGTGACCATCAAGCCAGCCCTGCAAGAAATATTAAGGAGGATTCTATAAAAGAAAGACCCCAAGAGTAATATAGACCAAAAATTTACAGAGACAATCTATAGAAACAAGGACTTTACAGGCAATATGATGGCATTAAATTCATCTTTCAATAGTCACTCACAAAGTAAATGGCCTAAATGCTTCCATGAAATGGCATAAGATTGCAGATTGGATAAAAAGTCATGACCCATCCATATGCTGCCTACAAGACACCATTTTGAACCTAAAGACACCTCCAGATTGAAAATGAGGGGATGGAGAACCATTTATCATGCAAACAGACCTCAAAAGAAAGCTGGGGTAGCAATTCTCATATCAGACAAATTAGATTTTAAGCTAAATACTGTAGTAAGAGATATAGAGGGACACTATATCATACTTAAAGGGTCTATCCAACAAGATCTAACAATTGTAAATATCTACACCCCCAATATCAGAGCAGCCAACTACATAAGCCAACTGGTAACCAAAATAAAGCATTATACAGATAATACATTATTAGTAGGAGACCTCAACACTCCACTTTCAGCAATGGACAGATCATCTAAGCAAACGATCAAAGAAACAAGAGCTTTGAATGACACATTGGACCAGATGGACTTCATAGATATATACAAAACATTCCACCATAAAACAGAATACTCATTCTTCTCAAATGCACATGGAACTTTCTCCAGAATAGACCACATACTGGGTCACAAATCAATTCTCAACTGATACCAAAAGACTGAGATAATTCCCTGCATATTTTCAGACCACAATGCTTTGAAACCGGAACTCAATCACAAGAAAAAATTTGGAATGAATTCAAACACTTGGAAGCTAAAGAGCATCCTGCTAAAGAATGATTGGGTCAACCAGGAAATTAAAGAAGAACTTAAACAATTCATGGAAACTAATGAGAATGGAAAACACATCGGTCCAAAACCTATGGGGTACTGTAAAGATGGTCTTAAGGGGGAAATACGTAGCCATAGAAGCCTCACTCAAAAAGGTAGAAAAATCCTGAATGCACAAGCAAAACTTACACCTAAAGGAGCTGGAGAAAGAAGAGCAAATAAAACCTAAACGAAGCAGAAGAGAAATAATAAAGATTAGAGCAGAGATCAATGAAATAGAAACCAGAAAAAAAGTAGAACAGATCAACGAAAGTAGAAGCTGGTTCTTTGAAAGAATTAAGATTGATAAACCTCTGGCCAGACTTATCCAAAAGAAAAGAGAAAGGACCCAAATTAATAAAATCTCGAATGAAAGGGGAGAGAAAGGGGAGAGATCATGTCTAACATCAAGGAAATAGAAACAATTATTAGAAATTATTACCAGCAACTATATGCCAACAAATTAAGCAACCTGGAAGAAATGGATGCCTTCCTGAAAACTTATAAACTACTGACTCAACAGGAAGAAATAAACAATCTGAATAGACCAATAACCAGTGATGAAATTGAAGCAGTGATCAAAAACCTCTCAAAAATCAAGAGTCCAGGGCCAGATGGATTCCCAGGGGAATTCTACCAAACATTTAAAGAAGAAATCATACCTATTCTACAGAAGCTGTTTCAAAAAATAGAAACAGAAGGAAAACTTCCAAACTTGTTCTATGAGGCCAGCATTACCTTGATCCCAAAACCAGACAAAGAGACCCGACCAAAAGAAACAATATCCCTGATGAACATAGATGCCAAAATTCTCACAAAAATACTAACCAATAGGATCCAACAGTACATTAAGAGGATTATCCATCACGACCAGATGGGATTTATTCCTGGGATGCAAGGGTGATTCAACATTCACAAATCAATGTGATAGAGCACATTAATAAAAGACAATACAAGAACCATATGATCCTCTCAATTGATACAGAAAAAGCATTTGACAAAATACAGCATCCTTTCCTGATTAAAACACTCCACAGTGTAGGGATAGAGGGAACATTCCTCAATATCATAAAAACCATCTATGAAAAGCCCACAGCGAATATCATCCTCAGTGGGGAAAAGCTGAGAGCTTTTCCCTTAAGGTCAGGAACATGACAGGGATGCCTACTCTCACCACTATTGTTCAACGTAGTACTAGAAGTCCTAACAACATCAATCAGACAACAAAAAGAAATAAAACGCATTCAAATTGGCAAAGAAGTCAAACTCTCTTCTCAGATGACATGATACTTTATGTGGAAAATCCAAGACTCCACCCCCAAATTACAAGAACTCATACAGCAATTCAGCAATGTGGCAGGATACAAAAATCAATGCACAGAAGTCAGCTGCTTTTCTATACACTAACACTTTAACTGTAGAAAGAAAAATTAGGGAATCAATTACATTTACAATAACCATAAGATACCTAGGAATAAACCTAACCAAAGAGGCAAAGGATCTATACTCTAGAAACTAAAGAACACCTAGGAAAGAATTGAGGAAGACACGAAGAGATGGAAAAACATTCCATGCTCATGGATTGGAAGAATAAAGATGGTTAAAATGTCTATACTGCCCAGAGCAATCTACACTTTCAATGTCATCCCTATTAAAATATTACTGGCATTTTTCAAAGAGCTGGAACAAACAATCCTAAAATTTATATGGAACCAGAAAAAACCCTGAATAACCAAGGGAAAGTTGAAAAAGAAAACCAAAGCTGTGGGCATCACAATGTGTGACTTCAAGCTATATTACAAAGCTTTGATCATCAAGACAGCATAGTCCTGGCACAAAAACAGACACATAGATCAATGGAACAGAATAGAGAACCCAGAAATGGAACCTCAATTCTATGGTCAACTAATCTTCAACAAAGCAGGAAAAAATACCCAGTGGAAAAAAGTCTCTTTAACAAATGGTGCTGGGAAAATTGGACTGCCATATGCACAAGAATGAAACTGGACCACTCTCTTATACCATATACAAAGATAAACTCAAAATGGATGAAAGACCTCAATGTGAGACAGGAATCCATCAAAATCCTAGAGGAGAACATAGGCAGTAACCTCTTCGACATTAGCCACAGCAACTTCTTTCAAGAAACATCTCCAAAGGAAAGGGAAACAAAGCAAAAATGAACTTTTGGAACTTCATCAAGATAAAAAGCTTCTGCACAGCAAAGGAAATAGTCATCAAAACTAAGAGGCAACCCATGGAATGGGAGAAGATATTTGCAAAGGACACTACAGATAAAGGGCTGGTATCCAAGATCTATAAAGAACTTCTCAAACTCAACACCCCAAAAATAAGTAAAAAAAATGGGCAGAAGACATGAACAGACCCTTCTCCAAAGAAGACATACAAATGGCTAACAGACACATGAAAAAATGTTCAACATCATTAGTCATCAGGGAAATTAAAATCAAAACCACATTGAGATACCACCTTAAACCAGTAGAATGGCAAAAATTAAAAAGTCAGGAAACAACAAATGCTGGCTAGGATGTGGAGAAAGGGGAACCTTCTTACACTGTTGGTGGGAACTCAAGCTGGTACAGCTTCTTTGGAAAACAGTATGGAGGTTCCTCAAGAAGTTAAAAATAGAGCTACCCTACAACCCCGCAATTGCACAACTAGGTATTTACCCCAAAGATACAGATGTAGTGAAAAGAAGGAACACATGAACCCCAATGTTCATAGCAATGTCCACAATAGCCAAACTGTGGAAGGAGCCGAGATGCCCTTCAACAGATAAATGGATAAGGAAGATGTGGTTTATATATATATAATGGAATATTACTCAGCCATCAGAAAGGATGAATACCCACCATTTGCATCAACATGGATGGAACTGGAGGGTATTACACAAAGTGAAACAAGTCAAGCAGAGAAAGACAATTATCATGTGGTTTCACTCATATTTGGAACATAAGGAATAGCACAGAGGACAATAGGGGAAGGAAGGGAAAACTGAAGGGGGAAATCAGAGGGAGACAAACCATGAGAAAACATGGACCCTGGGAAACAAACTGAGGGTTTCAGAGGGGAGGGGGTTAGGGGGATGGGGTAGCCAGGTGATGGGTATTAAGGAGGGCATGTGTTATAAGCACTGGGTATTATACACAACTAATTGAATCACTGAACACTACATCAAAAACTAATGATGTACTGTATGGTGGCTAACTTAACATAATTAAGAAAAAAAAAAAAAAGAAAAGAAAGGAATGCTTCTACCTAGAGACAATGATTCCATTGAACTGAAAGTTAAGATTGCCACCTGGCCATGGTGAGATCCTCATGTGTGAATCCAAAGGCAAAGAAAGGAGTTACTGTGTTGGCTGGGGTGATGGATCATTATTACCAAGGGAAACTCTGTACTCACTCCAAAATGGGGGTAAGAAAGAATATGTCTGGATATACAGAAAAGTCCCTAGGGCATCTCTTGGTATTACCATTCCCTGTGATTAAGGTCAATGGAAAGCTACAACAACTGAGGCAGGACTATAAAGGAACAAGATCCTTCAGGAATGCAGGTTTGGGTCACTCCACCAGGTAAAGAACCATTTGCCAAGAAGGCAAATGTAATACAGAATGAATTATGGAAGAAAGTAGTTATAAGTATCCAGCTCTAACCACACCAAGAAGGTAATCAATGTAGGGGGAGGGCAAAACCAAGGAACTACTGAACCTGGATGTAAAGGAATGGTCTCATTTTGTGGCTAAATATCAGCTTCCTAAAGAAACTTTACTAAAATGGATTATGAGTGTAACTAGTTTGGGTGTTGCAACACTGGTTTTAAATGCTGCAGAGTGAAGAATATGTCTGGTTGATATAGGCCCTACAACTCACTGTTGATCAGATGGCTGTACTTGATCCAGACATACTAGAGGTTATCCCTGAGGGAAATAGCCAGCCTGGTGGGCTGGATAAAAACCACCATAAAGTGTTTATCCTGAGAAGGGGGACTGCTCAAGTTCCCTTGTAAAGTATGTAAGAGTAAGACACCCCAGATGAAGCAACCTATATGCTTCTTACGTAAGCCATGTGATTTGGCTTTATGAGACTGGATATTCCCCTTGCTGAATATGCCTGTTACTTGGATTATGGTAAATGCTGTGATTAAGGGGCCCCTTTTCTTGGGCACCCAATGTAATTCAGTGGTTACCAAATTGAACGATCACTGCAGAAGCCTTCTCAGATTTATTCTCCACTTCCCTGTATGGGCCTGATACCAAGAAAATTAAAATACTTAAGAGGGGAGAGACAAAGGGGAGAGGCAAGGGCCCCTACTCAGCGCAGTAGAAGTTTAGATGGTTGAGAAATAGGATGAATAAAGTGGACAATGATGGAATTGAAACAAAGGTGTTGATGCAGCACTACTAAGGACAGAGTGGGCCAAAGGGACACCCTCTTCGTCTTCCAACATTGGAAGGCCCAAAGTCTGTCCTAATTTGCCCCTGTCTGGAGGAATTTAAAAGGAGGAAGCCAAAGATTATGATGAAAAACCTGACCAGGAAATGCCCAGGGCTATGATTAGGCAGATTAATCAAGGTATAGATTAAGGACAGAGGCCAGGCTTCTGGCATTTACCATCACCTGGGGATCCAAGGTCATGGGCACACGTGTAGATAAAACGGCAGATGGAGAAAAAATTTTCTGGACTCCTTGCTACAGGAGGTCAATGTATTGTGAATCTGAAACCGGTTAGTGAAGTCTTAATGGGAACTAAGATCAGATTGCGAGGAGGATATGGAAATACAATGGTTGATAGGATTAAGGTGGGAGTTTAGATGAAAATTGGGATTCCTGAACAGACTCTTTGAGGTGGTCACATCTTTACCTGAATTATTGGGATGGATATTATGTCCAACTGGATTGCTTCCCCTACCTAATACTGTAAAACAAAAGGCATGTAAATCTGCCCTTAGGCCAGTTTTAATTGAACATTCTAAGTAGGAATCATGTAAAATGCCTGAGTCCACTTAGAACAATTTGGAGTTTGGTAGGCAAAAAGATTACCACTAGAATGACATGCTAGAAGTTGGAGTGCTGGTACCAACAAATTCTCTGTACAGTCATCCTGTGTGGCCAGTGAAAAGGGACTTGGCTCATGGAGACTAGTAGTAGACTATTGAGGCTTATGTAAGTTGTGCAGCTCAGCAGTTTTAGACCTGGTTTCAATCATACAAAAAAATAAAGAGTGAAGAAGGCTGATACTTAAATGATTCATCTTGCAAATGCTTTCTCTATCTCCTTCTTGGAAAAGAGCCAACCACACAGTTTGCCTTCACATGGGGGAGGATCACCATTTACCTTTACTGTGCTGCCACAGGGTTTTCTGAACTCACCAGCTTACTGCCATGATTTGGTTAGAAGGGATGTGGACTTAATACAGGTCTCAATTATATCCATATAGTGTACTATCTCAGAAATTAAATCCAGATAGTTTTTTTTTTAAAGACTATTTATTTGACAGAGCAGGAACACAAGTGGGGGAGTGGGAGAGGGAGAAGCAGGCCTTCTGCTGAGCAGGGAGCCCGATGTGGGGCTCGATCCCAGGACCCCGGGATCACTACCCGAGCAGAAGGCAGACGCTTAACGACTGAGCCACCCAGGCACCCCCCAGATGGGTTTTGGTGCAATGATGAGGCACATGGCCAACATGGGGCTGGTTAATAAATCCAGCAATGGTCCAAGGGCCCTCTACAAATAGTAAAATTCTTAGGAGTAACTTGGACAGGAACCACCTGGGATATTCTGCAAGTGATTACAAATAAACTATTATCACTACCCACTCCTAAAACCAAGCAAGAAGCCCAGAGTTTAGTTAGTTTATTTGGATTTTGGAGGACTCGTATTCCAGATCTGGGAATATTGCTAGCCCCCAACTGTAAGACTACCTAAAAGGAAGCTATTTTGGAGTGGGGACCTGAACAAGAGTGGGCCACATCTGAATTCTAAAAGGCTGTCTCTCCCGATGCCTTTGGTTTCTTATGACCCCCACTCAGGTAGGTTTTTTGAAGTGTCTGCCACCTGTATTCATGCAGACTGGAGCTTAAGGCAGAAGCCCCATGAGTGGCTCTTAGCAGCAACTGTTGGGATTTTGGACCAGAAAATTCTCAGATGTTGCTATCTAGTATACATCATTTGAGAGATAATTATTAGCCTGCTTTTGGGGATTGAGATTGCCTTAATGACTTAAGGACATAATCATGAGAACTGAGATACCCATAATGTCTTGGGTGATGTCAGACAAACACTAATAAGGAAGGCAGTACCCAGAGGAATTCAATAAAATGGAATGATTTATATAAAAGCACACTGCCATGGGAATGCAAGGAGGCACTCACTGTATTCATGAGCAGGTAATCTCTTTTCCTCTAGAGCCAACTTTGGAGCCACCTGAGGAGCTGCGGGAATGGATTGCCACACAGTGCCCTATGAACGACTCTTAACAAGAAAAACTGCTTGGTTTTTGGATAGCAGTTCCCAGGTGAATGGATGACATCCCATTTGGAAAACTGCCACATAAGACCAGTAGATAGAAAGGCTTTGATTAAAGTTCAGAATAAGTCAGCTCAATGGGCTGAATGGCATGCTTTCCTAGTAGTGATGGAAGAATTGAGCCATAGTAAAAGCCCCTAAGTTTATTTACTGACTCACGGGCTGTAGCCAATAGCCTGGCTGTCTGGTCAGGTGGCTAGGCATTCCTTTAACAGTCCAGTTTTCCACTGCCTAAGTGGGGCATGGCTCTATGGAAGTTACTCTGAGAGTACAAGGGGCACATTAGAGTAGGACATATTGATGCCCATCAGAAGAACCCCTTTCAGGTTTGGAAAGTGATTGGAACCACCAGATGGACCTTTCAATGTGCTCCCCTAAAGTGGCCATGTAGGTCTATGAAGTGAGTAGACACACTGGTACTACAGCAATGAAGAGACAGGCTGAATCTAGACCTTCTTGCACCTTGCAAGGCATGAAGTGTCAGAAAGAACTATTCTGTCAACAAGAGATACAGACTGCCGATGGCTATGGGGAAAATTCCTGGATGGGGGTGGGGAGGCCCCACACATAGGTGGCAAGTGGATTATATTAGGCCAATGCCAGTAGTCCTTGAGAAGGGGAGCTATAAATGGATCCTAACAGGAATAGATACTCTAGACTGGGTCTGCATACCCAGTGATAGATGTAAGTGCTCAAAATAGTGTGAAAGGATTGGAACACAAGATACTGTACCAATCTGGGCCATGAATTCCATTTATTCAGACCAAAGGATACATTTTGCAGCCCATCGGGTCCAATAGTATGCTAAGAGATTACATCAAATGGAGAGGTTGCTCATCACCCTCATAGTAATGGTCTAATAAATAGGCAGTTGAAACATTTGCTGTCTAAAATGGGGGAGGGGAAGAGCTAAAAGCATAAAGGGCTGGCTTACATGCCTCCATGAGTATGTACTTATATTCAACATGAGGGGGACCTACGGGAGGGTCCCCACTGGATAGATTCCTCTGCTTTTCTGGGGGTATTTGGGGAAGAAGGATGGGGCAGAATGTTGGTGTGACCTCACAGTTCTTCATATCACTTCAACTTTTTTTCCTACCTGATACAGTAGTCCAGGGACCAGGTATGCTGCTGTGGGTGCTGGAAGCAGGGATGATTCCTAAGAAACTGAATTCCTAAGGGTCTGATGGGATGGCTTGTGCCTTTACCCCATTCTGGCAGAGTTGGGGTTGAGTGAATGTAGTTGAAAGTAAATGCAGCTGTATTTCCTGGTGCTTAAGATAGCACACAGTTACCTGTGTAACCCCACCCTACATGAATTGGAGTGGACTGAGGCGGGGCCACGTGCTAGATTATTATCAAGCAATATGGACCAGCACAGTGGCTGAAAGTAACACCCCTTCCAAAAGGTGGAAAATTCCAGGTAAAAGTAAATGACAAATGGAGAGGAGAAATAGCAGCTGAGGGTAAAGGAGTAGTGTTAGGCAATGAGGGAAAGCCAACATTTTATTAATACACTGGGAGAGGCTCAGAGCAAGAGAATGTTACCTTTTATTATACTAGATGCCCAGAAGGTGAGTCTATATGGTTGCTGAGACCACCCCTGCTTTTGGCACATGACAAGGTTGAATGCTAGTCTGCAAGCTGAGTGGCATTGCTCTGGGAGATTCTGATAATAGGATGAACTGGACTGACTCAGTGACTAAATAGAGTTCTAGTAATATACCAGTATTATTCGACTCTTATTTTTCAGGCTACACCCACTATAAGGGATATCATTTGTGAAAGAATTTCCAAGAATTGCTTCCTACTGGGACTTTAAACTATGTGGTGTATGGCTCACAGCAGACAGACTGGTCACTATAGCTCTTGACGAAATTCTTAGGAAGGTCCCTGGTTATAGTGGGAAAAATACAATGGCAGCATGCCTAACATGCCATAGTGTGCTCTGCACAAACACATACCACCCTTGTTTTTGTAGATGGAAAGCTATTAGCATAATAGGGGAGAAGAGTGGATCCCTGATAATATTCAAGCACTGGGTGCACACAGAAGATCTAAATTCCCTTGGGGAAAGGCCCCACCCTGAGATGATGAAGGTTGTGGGATGCCTTAAGTCATACTCAGACTAAATTACATCTAGGTAGGATTACTACTCATCTAACCCTAGTGTGGGGAATCCCAATATTTTGGGGTGCAAAACATGTATACTAACTCCACTTGGCCATTAGTGCCTAATGGCAACAATATGCACGGTGGACTAAACACATGCCTACAAGGCAGAAAGGGGCCTTACGGGAGATCAGTGCCAGTCCAGGTATCCTTGGACAAGTGGAGTTTCCTTTTAATGAAGAGCTACATTCAGAGGACAAAGATTAACTAGATTGGCAGATTTAGAAGTTCTCTTCCAGGAGGAAGGCAAAAGGACAGGAGTCAGCCTGGGAAGATAAAGAGGCTTAGCAACATGGGTCAGGCATATTCAGACAATGCTGGGTAATGCTAGAACCCAGCACTGGGAAAGCACCTACTCCCTGACCTAACAGAGCTTCTTGATGATTTTAATGCAAAAGGAGGCTGAAGTGGCCATATGGCAATGACCCTCAATCCTAGCTGTCAATGCTCAAGAGGTACATCTATGGCAATCTTATGGCCCTCCAAGCTTATGGAAATTTTCTGGGGGCACCTATAATTTACATTAATGTACCATGATTGCTCTTGTCCCCAGAGAATGTAGACATAAAACCCATCCTGTGGTATAGTTGGTAAGGATGGGAAGTCTAAATATCACTTGTGTCCTCCCATAGGAGGGAGGTGCACCCTGCTTTGTAACACACAATGGAAAGTAGTCTCAGTTCAATCCTTGAGATGAGGCAAGGTGATTGGCTTTGTTCCCAGGTAACCTGGAATCCAGAAATAAAACATGGCCAATTGTAACAACCCTTGTCTTTAACAGTATCTGGTCCATGGACAAGGTAAATTCTGTTGGAAAGGCAAAGCAAACACTTTTGCATTTCTTACTGATTTGTTTGGTAATGGAACAGAGTTGCACCATGACCATACTGTGATATGGTGCAACACTGACATTGCTGGTTAGGTTCACCTACCACATATAAGTCTTATGATAATATGGATATTAATGATTAACTGTTTTTGGAAGATTGAACTAAGTCTTCCTTAGGATGTAATATCTCTGGAAAATGGCCTGAGCAGGAACTGATGTAGCTATTCACCAGATGATTTCTGTGCTAAGTAGCTCTGCAAGTTTAGGTTACAAGTAGCTGAAGATGAAGGGGGAGAAAGAAATCAAACTAGTACAAGAACAAAAGTGTTTGCAATGGCTTTATAGGACAAATGAGCGGTTTCTTAAAATCTATCCCTACCCCACATTGGTTTATCCAAATGTCAGGCTTTTGTGTTGGTACTATTATGTTGTTATAGGATTTGTGTCCCTTAGTGAAGAGGTAGACCAGATGAAGAGTGGTGGGCAGCAAAGTTTATTGATCAACAGTATAAAGCTCCTGGAGAGGAAGGGGGGCCCAAGAGTGTTGCCCTCAGAATTTCTAAGTTTAGGGGTTTTTATGAGCTTTCATGGAACTTAAGCAATCAGGGCTTTGGTCCATATGTCTACCTATTAGGTTAATGTCTCTGTGCTGATGGTCTTTTTTTTGCTGACATTTGTGGACTTATGTCTTAACTGCCTCTTGCCCATGATATTGACAAATGCCTTGTGGTTGTCTTATTTTAGGACATATTGCAGAAGTAATTTCTGCAAAGGCTGCAAAGCAAAATGTTAGTGCAGTCCTGTCTAAGCTGCAAGACAGGATGTCAGTGCTGTTTTATTTTAGCTGTCTTGATTCCATATTTTCTTGTTGGGGTCCCTGGCCCTGATTATCTAAGTGTCCAATTAACTCCTAACAATATGTATTCAAATGGAAGTGTTATGACAGGTATGCTGAAAGGGATAAGTATTTGAAGAACAGGAAGTAGACACAATATTGTGATTT
Organism: Mirounga angustirostris; assembly: GCF_029215605.1. Lineage (NCBI taxonomy): Eukaryota > Metazoa > Chordata > Mammalia > Carnivora > Phocidae > Mirounga > Mirounga angustirostris. The sequence goes on from NW_026991721.1 coordinate 57,883,252, forward strand.
ATAAGAAATATACATTTGGCCACTCAGAGAACCAAAATTTACTTCAAATATATATTTGGTCCTACTCCATGGTTCCTGACTCACAGCTTCCAAAACTCTTGGAATTTCCTGAGTTTAAGAGCAATGGGAGCATATTTGGTCTCTTGTTTTCATTTCAGAGCCATGAAGGTAAAATAGTTATCTTGTTATTCATAACAAGCCCCTTTCTACCAGCTGGCTTTATGTCAATGAGGGGACTTTTGGGGGCTAGTTGCCAGGGGAACCAACCTTAAATAGAGGGGGCTAGAACTCTAGCAATGATAGCACTTCAGGGTTCTTTGGGAGGAGGAATACTGATCCTTCACAGGTTGCCACTTTGTTCTGTACTCAGTTCTTGGGCAAGAAACTCATGAGCTATGCTTCCTTATTCTCACTTCTTCTATTTGCATTAGAGTAAGCTCCAGGATTCTAACATATTCTAGTTTTCCTTTGTAGAATGGATACAGGGATACTAAATCAATGTGATCTAGAAAAAAGTCAGAAGCCACAGGAATTAGATATCCCAGGAGACCTCTCCAGCTTTAAGACTTTGGATAGCAACAGGTCAGCTGAGTCTGATCAGGATCAAAGATCAGGTGTCTGGAAAGTAGAATCTTTAGCCAGCCCTTATGGCAATCCTGACTACCTTTAAGTGTGTGGGTTTCGATATTTGTCTTTAAAAAGTGTTTGGAGTGGATTAATAAGACCCAATTACAAGTGGTCTATAAGAAATCTACTTTAAACATAAAGATGCAAATTGAAAGCATAGTAGGTATTTTGCCATCCCTTTACTAACACTAGTCAAAAGAAATCTGGCTAGATTAATTCCAGACAAAGAGTTTAGAGCAAGGGAAAATTACTGGGATAAAAAGGAGCATTAAATAATGATAGAGGTTAATTCTCCAAGATGACAATCCTTAATGTGTATACACTTTACAGAACACCAACACATGCAAGGCTAGAACTGCAAGGAAAAATAGATGAATCCATAGTAGAGTTGGAGATTAACATCCCTATATCAGTAAGTAATTAGATCCAGCAGGCAGAACATCAGGACATAGTTGAACTGAACAGCACTGTTAGTCAACTGGATCTAATAGACATCTGTAAGTTATTTCATCTAATAGAATATTCTTTTTTTTTTTTTTTAGATTTTATTTATTTGACAGAGAGAGACACAGTGAGAGAGGGAACACAAGCACGGGGAGTGGGAAAGGGAGAAGCAGGCTTCCTGCGGAGCAGGGAGCCCAATGTGGGGCAGAGGCTTGACTGAGCCACCCAGGTGCCCCACTGTTTTGTTATTTTAATGGTTGCTTAGGGTTTATAATATATATTAACTTATCATAGCCTACCTTCATTTAACCATTTAACCATTTAATGACCATTTAATGACCTGAGCCGAAGGCAGATGCTTTAACCATTTAACCATTTAATGACCATTTAATGACCTGAGCCATCCAGGTGCCCCTAACAGAATATTCTTTAAGCTCACATGCAACATTCACTAGGACAGACCATATTCTGGGCCATAAAAAGCCCTAAGATTTAAAATCAACAGTCTGCTCATACCAAAATGGAATTAAACTAGAAATAAGGGTGCTGGAAAACCTAATATTTGGTAGATTAAATGCTTTTTATAAAGATGGGTCACACTTGAGAATACTTTGAACTACATTAAAATGAAAATACAACTTACTAAATTTGTGGGATACTGTGAAAGCAGTGCTTAGAGAACAATTTATAGCACTGAATACATATTAGAAGAAATGAAATCTAGAAGAGGATGTATGTTTCTGTCTTAGAAAAATAGACAAAGAATCATTTAAGCCTAAAGCAAACAAAAGAAATTACAACAAAATTCAGTGAGGGGCACCTGGGTGGCTCAGGTCATGATCCCAGGGTCCTGGGATCCAGCCCCACATGGGGCTCCTTGCTCAGCGGGGAGCCTGCTTCTCCCTCTTCTTCTACTGTTCCCCCTGCTTGTGCTCTCCCTGTCAAATAAATAAAATCTTAAAAAAAAAAAGTCAATGAAATGTTAGTGTATAGAAATCCAACTGATTCCTGTGCATTGATTTTGTATCTTACCACATTGAAATGCTGTAGGAGACTGAAGAAAGAGAAATTAAGGAATCAACTGCATTTACAATTGTTCCAAAACCCATAAGATACATAGGAATAAACCTGACCAAAGAGGTAAAGGATCTGTACTCTAAAAACTACAGAACACCTGTGAAAGAAATTGAGGAAGACACAAAGAAATGGAAAAACATTCCATGCTCATGATTGGAAGAGTAAACATTGTTAAAATGTCTATGCTGCCCAGAGCAATCTACCCTTTCAACGCCATCCCTGTAAAAAATACCATCGACATTTTTCACAGAGCTGGAACAAAAAATCCTTAAATTTGGATGGAACCAGAAAAGACCCTGAATAGCCAGAGGAATGTTGAAAAAGCAAACCAAAGCTGCAGCATCACAATGCATGACGTCAAGCTATGTTACAAAGCTGTGATCATCAAGACTGCATGGCACTGGCACAAAAACAGACATATAGATCAATGGAACAGAATAGAGAATCCAGAAATGGAACCTCAATTCTATGGTCAACCAATCTTTGACAAATAAGGAAAAAATATCCAATGGAAAAAAGACTGTCTCTTCAATAAATTGTGCTGGGAAAACTGGACAGCCACATGCATAAGAATGAAACTGGACAATTTCCTTACACCATACACAAAGATAGAATGGATGAAAGACCTCAGTGTGAGACAGGAATCCATCAAAATCCAGAGGAGAACATAGACAGCAACCTCTTCGACCTTGGCTGCAGCAACTTCTTGCAAGACATGTCTCCAAAGACAAGGGAAACAAGACAAAAATGAACTATTGGGACTTCGGTAAGATAAAAAGCTTCTTCACAGTGGAAACAGTCAACAAAAACTAAAAGGCAACCTACAGAATGGGAGAAGATATTTGCAAAGGACATATCAGATAAAGGGCTGGTATCCAAGATCTGTAAAGAATTTATCAAACTCAACGCCCCAAAAAACAAGCAATCCAGTCAAGATATGGGCAGAAAAACAGACACTTCTCCAAAGAAGACATACAAATGGCTAAAAGACACATGAAGAAATGCTCCATATCACTTGGCATCAGAGAAATACAAATCAAAACCATAATGAGATACCACCTCACAGTCAAAATGGCTAACATTAACAAGGCAGGAAACAACAAATGTTGGAGAGGTTGTGGAGAAAGGGGAACCCTCTTACACTGTTGGTGGGAATGCAAGTTGGTACAGCCACTTTGGAAAACAGTGTGGAGGTTCCTCAATAATTTAAAAATAGAGCTACCCTATGACCCAGCTATTACACTACTGGGTATTTACCCCAAAGATACAGATGTAGTGAAAAGAAGGGGCTCATGCATCCCAATGTTCATAGCAGCAATGTCCACAATCGCCGAACTGTGGAAGGAGCCGAGATGTCCTTCAACAGATGAATGGATAAAGATATGGTTTATATATACAATGGAATATTACTCAGCCATCAGAAAGGATGAATACCTACCATTTACGTCAATGTGGATGGAACTGGAGGCTATTATGCTAAGTGAAATCAGAGAAAGATAATTATATGGTTTCACTCATTGTGAAATATAAGAAATAGCACAGAGGAACATAAGGGAAGGGAGGAAAAACTGAATGGGAAATCAGAGGGAGACAAACCATGAGACACTCTTTACAATGGGAAACAAACTGAGGTTTGCTGAAGGGGTGGTGGGTAGGGGTATGGGGTAACTGGGTGATGGGCATTAAGGAAGGCATGTGATGTGATGAGCACTGGGTGTTATATACAACTGATGAATTATTAAACACTACATCTGAAACTAATGATGTACTATATGTTGGCTAATTGAATTTAAATAATTAAAAAAAGAAATCAATGAAGTTGAAATCAGGAAGTCAATGGAGAACATCAACAAAACCAAGAGCTGGTTCTTTTAAAAATCAGTAGAAGTGATAAACCTATAGCCAGGTCAAGGAAAAAGATAGCAATTACTAATAACAAATAAAAGAGGGACCACAACCACTGATCCCATGTAGGATTAATAGTATTTTGAACCACTCTATGCACATACATTCGGTAACCTAATGAAACAGACCAGCTCCTTGAAAGACAGTCTACCAAACTCAAACAAGGAGAAATAGAGGAAATTAAATGAGTCAATAATTAATAACTTTCCAAAATAAGACACCTGGTCCAGATGGGTTTACTGGGGAATATCTCGAAAATAGATAAAAAAAAAATCCTCTGCAAAATGCTAGCAAACCAAATCTGACAATACATAAGCATATGCTCTGTGACCAACTGAGATTTATTCTAGGTGTGCATGGCTGACTCATTTCAAAAAATTGCTGTAATTTATCTCAACAGGCTAAAGAAAAAATCATGTTATCAATAGATACAGAAAAGGCATCTGGCATTCATAAACTATTAGCAAGCTAGGAATGAAAAATGTAAAATTTAAACCTGTGGTGTATGAACCCAAAACTTTTGTTTTTCACTGCTACCCATGTAAATTTCAGGCAAATTAGTTAGCCTCTTTGGGCCTCAGTATCTTGATCTGAGAAGTGAGGATTCTAAGAGCTCATATCTCAGAGGGTTGTTTTGGTGAAAAGGAGAAGGATTTGGGAAATGATAGCCAGAGGAACCAAAGTATGGTAGCACAATGTAGTAAGGGGATGAGAATATGACACAGGAGAGGGGTACTTAATGACTTAAACATTAAAAAAGATTCTAATTCTTATTGGTATAATACAACCCATCATTTGTCAAGTCATTCTGACACCTGAATGAACAGAGATATTCAAGCGGTATCTAGCCTAATCTCATTGTCTATGAAGACATAGATCCAAAGGGGATTCCCTCATCCAGCTGTACATCCATAGTTGCTTCAGGCTCTAAGAGAAACCTTCCACGTACTGGAAAACACAGAAAAGAGTAGATTATCAATGACCGGTAGAGGGAGGCTAGAGATTGGATTGTTCAAGCTGAGAAAGCTTTCTGGTGGAATCAGGGATATACAGGTGGGTTCAAGATAAGAAAGGATGTGGGAAAGCTCACAAAAAGTGTGAACCAGGTTTAGGGATAACTTGGTCAAGGACACATGTCTAGTTAGTGTCAGTACTGGCAATCAACCAGACAGATGTGGGCTCATGTCTATGCTTTTAACCACTGTGGTAGACCAGTTCCCCCAGAAGTGAGGAGATCAAGTTTGAACCCAGATTCTAAATCCTGGCTCTACCACTCGTAAGGTAGGAAGATTTTGGCAAAATTCTTTATCTATATTGAACATCAGCATTCCCATTTATGTATAAGAAAATTCACCTTCAGACTTTACAGATGTATTCATGGCACTCAAATATTTATTCACACATACTCCAACACAGCAGCTGGTCTAACAAGCTTAAGAGTTCTTTTCTAGAATTGTACATGAAGGATGGCTTATTTCAGAGCAAGAATAGTACAACTCATTGATAAAATTATAAACCAGAAATCTAATATTCAACTTATTTTGGGTCCCTGGTATACTCAAAATGGCCTGACCTCCACAGTGCCTTCACACCTTTGACTTGCATAATAATAAGCCAAATTGTAATAAGACAAGGCTCACTGGATGAAGACAAAGCCAAGTCAGCACATTCAAATGAAGGATCAAATCTAACATCAAGCTTGAGGTTTTCCTTTGTGTTGTGGAGCCCAGGCTGTCATGATATCTCATCCTTGGGCCAAGATGCCCTCTCCTGGACAGTGCTAGAATCAACAGGGACCATGTTTACTTTTTTTTTTTAAATGTTATATTAGTCACCACCAGTTTACTTTTGATTCATCTCTGCTTCCGAGGCTGAATAGATATCTGACTCATTTAACATAGACTTAAGATATTAAATTATGGGGAAAGTTAACACCTTTAATGTTCTTTTACACAGCTCATAGGCATACCTCTCCATTAGTTGAAAAATGTTGTCTTGTGTTGGTCCATAAAGTCAAATTATTAAAGGAAGTGGCCTTATTATAACCTCTAACATGATTCAATTTGATGCAATGATTTATTGAATACTTATAATTTCTAAATATCATACAAAGTATCCAGGTACACAAATCACAACTAACTTATTAAAGTTTAAACGCAGAGTTCAATTGGAAGTGGTGTTTAATTAACCAAGTTTCAAAAGTTCGATATGAATCCCTTATGGAATGACATTCTTACTTTACTTGGCTGAGGGCATAACACATGCACAGGCATAAAAGCAAGAAATACCCTGTATATTGTACCAACTACAAGCAGTTTTACATAGAATGTCAAGTTTAAGGTTGGGGAGCAGGTAGCAAGCTTCTAGAGGTTCCCAGCTTTTCCTGAGGTGCTGGAAAGTAAGATACTCTGGAAGGGGAGTAGGGGTAACAATAAGAGTTTTTCTGTATTGATTCTACTGCATTACCCTGTCCTGACTATATTGGTTCCTGGTCTAAAGGAGACAATTAGGAGGTCCCCCAAGCTTATGAGAGTTATTGCTTCCCAGAGACACAAAAATAGCAGTAACAGTGATAACAATGTTGTTTATTAAGTACCTGACATGTTTTACTCCATGTTTTACCCTTTCTATACAGTATTTCAATTACAAAGACTACCAAGAGATGATTATTCTTACTTTACACTTAGAGAAAAATCTTGTTCAAGGTCATACAGTGGGTATATGTCTTGTAAACTCAAGCCTTTGGAGCCTCCAACTCCATGTCTTGCCACATGTCCTTCCTAAACCAAGATGCCCACCAACCCATGAACATCCCATTAGGATACACCAAGAGATAAACCACTTTCTCAATGTGGCTTCTCTTCTGAGGAACTGGATATTAGGTTGGAAAGGTTAGGTTCAGAAAGATGTAAAGGAGATGCACTGCTCTACGCACAAGTCCATGGATTCCACTACTCACAGTGTAAACTAGAGTGGGAAGAGAAAATTCCACAGTATCTAATTTTTAGGGAATAGGCCTTCATTTGTCTTAATCTGAGACACTATCATCCCCTCCAAATATTCAAAGAATATCAAACTTCATTAGAGATTTACAGCAGGCTGAGCTCTGATTCCAAGGAGATTCTTCATCCTTTCTCTAGAAAGGTCTTTCTGATTTCTACTGGGGTCCTGAGAATACCTGCAGACTCCAGGGAGGCCAGATACAACCAGCAAAAGCAAGACTTCGATCCAAGGGATGATGACTCAATTAGAAAGCATGTTTTCCCTAGACCTCTCTGGACCAACCCTGACACACTACACATAGCTATGCTTAAGTTTCGATTTTACATTCATTCTTCTGGGACAAAGCCTGCTATTTTCCTTCTCCACTGAGAGAAGTGGGAAGGTTATCCAGATGGAATTCCCTCGACCCCTGAACAGAATGCTTATAAGTGCCAGGCCTCAAGACATTTGCGGAGCCCCAGGCTCTTGTTCTGACACAACCCAGCCCAGGCAAGAACATCTTGTAAAGGGGAATCTAAAGGAACAACAGAAGTCATCAGGAAGGGTTTGAAGCCTATTGGGATGAACAGCCTTGGGACCCTTGGGCCTCCTACTTCTGATTATAATCCTTTGAAGTCTCCAAGATGAGACTCCAAGGGAAGGAATTCTCTTGCAAGGGGCCTTGACGGGTGGAATCCACAGAGTTACACTCAAGGAGTCTGAAGAGGTCTCTAGTTCACCAATGCCAATACAAGACCCTCCAAAACACCTCCAGGTGCTTTAAATAGGTAATAGGTTATTCTCATTTGACATAGCCAGGCACTGTGCTTGCACAGGGATTACACTAGAGAATAAGACAGGCATGCTTCCTACTCTTACAAAACAGATTCTGTTTGGGGAATCATGCAGGTGAGCAGGCAGTTCAGAACACTATGTGTGTACAGTACAAAGACAGGCACTGAACACAGACTGAGGGTTAGAGCAGGTTTAAGGGGACATCTAAGCTATGGCAAGGTGCATATGTAAGGACTAGGTATGTGAGGAAGAGGAGTATACCATCCCAAACCAGGAAAGAACATGGGTAATTCTCAGAGGCAAAAGAACATGCTACAGTTGGGAGGTAGAAAAATTCAACCTTGTTGGAAGATAGTGGGCAGGGTGAAGAATGGTAAAAGCCATCGTTAGTGTTGGCAGATGTATTTGCATAGAGCTCAGGCGGCATGTTGTAATTCCTCATACCCTCACAACCATTCTGAGCAGGAGCTGCACTAGCCTCTTCCTGTTGTATTTAAAGTGTGAAGGTTGCTTCTGACTAGGGAGGCATAAGCTAAGGAAGGTTAGGATCTTAGGGAAAGGATGGGGGTTGGCAAAGTTAACCAAGGCTCAGCTCAACCCCATTTCATGGAAGTGCATTTCTCCAGTCATGGGTACCTTCTTCACTGTGATGGGGTGCTCCTGGAAATGGATAGGAAGAGGAAGCTGCCATTGGGAAAACAGCTCTGTATGTTGTCAGGTACAGGATAAGGGAAAGAAATCAAATCCACCTTCAGGGCTTGAGACCAGTCCAGAGGAATGAAGACATGTGGCTTGGCTCTAAGAAGGTCTGTGATGGGGCACCTGGGTGGCTCAGTTGGTTAAGCGACTGCTTTCGGCTCAGGTCATGATCCTGGAGTCCCGGGATCGAGTCCCGCATCGGGCTCCTTGCTCAGCAGGGAGCCTGCTTCTCCCTCTGACCCTCCCCCCTCTCATGTGCTCTCTCTCTCTCTCTCATTCTCTCTGTCTCAAATAAATAAATAAAATCTTTAAAAAAAAAAAAAAAAAAAAAAAAGAAGGTCTGTGATGTAGTTAAAGGCCGGCCTGCTGGCTTTCAAGAGAAATAATTTCTCATTTTTAGAGTTCCCTTGGTATATTTAGCCTTGTATGTACCTTGAGCTGTGAGATTCCCCCTACAACGGGACTTCTCTACCCAAACTCAGAAGGAAACTGCTGATCCAGAGTGGGACTCAGTAGTACTGGGACTCAAATGGCATCAGAAGCAAAGAGAACATGGAAACTACTTCTGCACTAACACAGAAGGATAACTGCTATGAGGGGGGAGGAACATGGGAATAAATGACAAATTCACTTGGCAAGTCCTTCCAATTTTTCCAAAGACTGTTCCTTTTCTGGAGTAAACAAGGTCATTCTCCACATGAATACAACTTTGCTTAGTATAACATCAGGTTATGAAGGCCAGTCGAGTAGAGGCAGGGGTGAAGGGGACAAGTCCCCTCTTAAATTTTAAGTCTAGAAGTCCTAGTAGAGGTCATTTAGCCCTTGACTACCAGGAAGTTTTCCTTCTTTTGCCTTTAGAACCAATTCAGTAAAGTTGACAACTTTCAGATTACGTGTCCTGCTGAGGAAGCAGACAGCTTTGCAAAGACAATACTGAGTAAAGATTGTGTACTACTGGGATCTGGTCTGATCCATCCAAACCAGTGGCCTGGGGAAGGGGGCAATTGAAGGGACTATTTGCTGAGGCCTGGGAAGAGTTAAGGAAACTGAATAGGGGATGGTGAAGCACTAGGACCAACCGTGCATAGCATTACCTAACTCAGGCCTGACCACAAAAGGGAAGATGTTGTTTACTTTGGGTTGTTTACTTTGGTAGAACACCAAGGCAGTGCCATATGTGTCTGGCAGGAAGGGAACTGGGGGGACAAATTCCTTATCTCTAGTCCCACTTTCCTATCTCCTTCCCACAAGAGAAGGGAATCTGAGTGATGCAGCCTGTAAACATCAGCTTCTAGGGACCTAGGACAGAGCTTCAAAACAGACAAATGGAGAATAACTAGCACACAAGGTGAGAAAACCAAGACAGGCTCCCCTTACCTGAGCTTACCTGGTCAATCCAATCACAGGCTGGTTCCTGTGTGCTCTTGTCTTGCCCAGCCCCACTGACTGAGCCTTCTTACCTTCCCTTTTTATGGCTATTGCCAACACTGTTCCCATTTGTAGTGATCTAAGAGAACCTTGAGTTAGAGAGGAAACCCAGCTCAGGGAGAGGAATTCTGTGGGATAAAGTCACTACTATGGTTGTCCTCCTCCCAGTACCACGGCTCCCTACAGAGATAAGCATTCCAAAGTTTTTTTGAACTTTATTGGATGTAGTTTTGGTTTTGAACATTATTCTCAACAACTAGAAAGAGCTAATGCTTAGTGTTAATGTGTCAGATCATTGCATTCTCCTTTAATCCTCATGCCTCCTCTAGGTCACAACTGTTTAAATTTGTTGTCAAATGAAGTCAGTTGTGTAACCATAGGATAATGTCACTTGTGTCAGCTCCTACTGCCACAATCTGAAACCAGATCTGGAAAATTCCAAAGTCCAGACTACTAACTACCCTGCTATATTCAACCCTACAAGGCTCAAGATCTAGAAGACAAAGCTTCTTATAGGCTTTTCCACGTCCTTGACATTCCTCTAATATAGATAGGAAACACATTCTGGTATCATCGTTTAGATCCTGGAACAAACAAGACCCCAAAACGGTTTGTCTTTTTTTTTTTTTTTTTCAAAATACTAATCTCTCTTTTAAGCCAGTTGCCCTGGACTCTGAGTAGGGCATTTCTTCTCTGGCCAAATACTCATCCTCTAGGCTTCTTGCCACTGAGAGCTGAATGTGTCTTCTTTCTTCCTGGGGATATCCCTCTTTGCTTCTGCAATCTTCTCCTCTATTCAGCCTCCATGAAGGGAGAAGGCCCTTGCAAGGACCTGCCTCTGGGCAGACACACAAACGGAGTTACATTCAGCGCTTTCACCTTCCAGGAATCCCTTTGTTTCCATACTCCAAAGTCCTTCATTGGCCAATGTCTCTGCTTTGTGATTTTTGGTCTGCAGGTTAAATGTTTCAGCTCATGCATGAGCAAATGCTGGCCTCTAGCTTAAACTTTGATTTACCATAGAGCCTAGACAGCCCTAGAAGTCTGTCACTGTATCTTTCAGCATCAACGTGTCTCTTCTTTTCAAGGACCTCTCATTTTGAGATCTTCTAATATAATCCTGGGAGATACCACATAGCCTACCTACAGAGTTAAAGGACTAAAAACTAGTACCGGTCTGCCTCAGGTCATTGTATTTATTGATGCAAGCACATTACTCTTTGAGAATCCTATTATAAAGAGATACTCCTACATTCATTTAATATGTACTCAGTTTGAACTTGGCAAATTTTTGTCAATACCATAAAATAATTAACATGACATTTCCACTAGGACATTGTTCCATAGTTTCTTCTAAGAAAGTTTATAGCATCTTATCATTGATCCTATTCTTTATTGTAGAACCTAAGAATAAAATATTTTTCTTTTTTTTTTAAAAGATTTTATTTATTTTTTGACAGAGAGAGACACAGCGAGAGAGGGAACACAAGCAGGGGGAGTGGGAGAGGGAGAAGCAGACTTCCCGCAGAGCAGGGAGCCTGATGCGGGGCTCGATCCCAGGATCCTGGGATCATGACCTGAGCCGAAGGCAGACGCTTAACGACTGAGCCACCCAGGCACCCCAAGAATAAAATATTCTTATTTTTTATTTCTAGAAAAAGTTTCTCCTGCATTTTGGGCCACAAGTGAGAAGGTTCATTTATGAATCATGCTCACTTCTCACAATGTCTGTTCAATACCCAGCTCCTTCCAGCTCACTGGCATCTCAGGGCTAGAGTCCCTGCATATGTGGCTTTCCATCCCCTTTGGCTCCATGTACCTGGTTGCTGTGGTGGGGAATGTCACCATTTTGGCTGTGGTAAAGGTGGAGCATAGCCTGCACCGGCCCATGTACTTCTTCCTGTGTATGTTGGCTGTCATCGACCTGGTTCTGTCTACTTCTACTATGCCCAACCTGCTGGGAATTTTCTGGTTTGGTGCTGGGGACATTGGCCTGGATGCCTGCCTGGCCCAAATGTTCCTCACCCACTGCTTTGCCATAGTCGAATCAGGCATCTTCCTTGCCATGGCTTTTGACCACCGCTATGTAGCCATCTGCAACCCACTCAGTCATACCACAGTGCTCACTCATGCTGTGGTGGGACCTTTGGGGCTTGCTGCCCTCTTCTGGGGTATACTGTACATTGGACCTCTGCCTTTGATGATCTGCCTGCGGCTACCCCTTTACAAAGCTCGTGTCATCTCCCACTCCTACTGTGAGCACATGGCCGTGGTCACCTTGGCATGTGGTGACATCAGGGTCAACAATGTCTATGGGCTGAGCATTGGCTTTCTGGTCCTGATCCTGGACTCCATGGCCATCACTGCCTCTTATGTGGTGATTCTCCGGGCTGTGATGGGGCTGGCCACACCTGAGGCCCAGCTTAAAACCCTGGGGACATGTGGTTCTTACATCTGTGCCATTCGGATCTTTCATGTTCCTATTGCCATTTCTTCTCTCATTCACCGATTTGTTCACCAGGTGCCTCCTCCAATCCACACTCTACTGGCCAACTTCTACCTCCTCATTCCTCCAATCCTTAATCCCATTGTCTACGCTGTCCATAGCAAGCAGATCCATGAGCGGCTTCTCCAAATCCTAAAGATAGAAACTAAGACCAAATGACTGTTACTTCCTTCTCTCAAATAAGCACATGGAGAAGGTATTGAAATATGGCGGGTAGCCTGCCAAATGGGAACTTGAAGCAGTCTGGAATGTTAGGCCCAGTGTTCTCCAGTTTGTGTGATTCCAAAGGAATGCCAAGATAGGACAACTCTGAATTCTAAAGGGTAGTTTTTCTTTCTTTTTTCTTTTTTTAATGACTAAAGGGTATTTGAGCTGTCAAGGTGAAATCATGAGGACATCAGTAATACAAATAGTGGTTAGTGTTCAGTCACCACGTATGTAAGTCCTACAGATATCCTAACATCTTAGGAGGTAGCTAGTATTGTTCACATTTTACACATTGGAAATAGGGCAGAATACCCTTGCTTTTTAAACTGCATATGAGGTTTCTAAGACGAATAGATCAAACGCTTTGGAGTTTATAATATATTGTGTTATTTAATACATTCTACTCAGTCTGTTTTCTGTGTATATTTTAAATAAATCCTAAAAAAATGGAGTCATTTCATTAAAGTGGCCTTAGCAACAAGCAAAGCAGTTTTGATTTAAGCCTTTAACAGAGATGCTGTTAAAAACTGCTTATACTAAGAAAGCATGGAGTATTCTAGAAGAACATGGCCTGGAAAAAATGTCAGGTTAATGAGACAAGAGGACCAGGTCTCAACATGACCCTTGTACTTCCCCTGCAGGCCTACTCCTGTCAAGTAGCCTGAAGCATGGGAGGGCTCCATGAAAAAGAGTGACTCCTCTTTGCACAGGAACTCTGTGGGTCCATCTGTAGGATCCCTGATCATGATGTGTGGTCTTTTGAATCAATCACAAAATAAGATGAAGTTATTAATTCTACTATGTCTAGGAACATTGATCTTACCTTCTAAATTAAGTATTAGTTCAGTATCTACAAGGTGACTTTAAAGCATTTTGCTAGTTAAGTAGCTGCTGGAAAGTTACTAATGTAATCCCTACAACCACACTGTACAGGCAGAAATTATCATCCCTACTTTGCAGATGAGAAAAGTTGATATTCCCAGAAGTGATAGAATTGTCCACGGTGACTCAGTTTACAAGAGGTAAAATCAGGAATTCGGCAGGTTTTTTCTAAAAAAACTTGAAAGCTTCTGGTCCTTCTGACCCACATTTTTCTTAGCCATGGTAAAGTTGACAAACCTCTTCCCCAAGGACTGAATGGTTGTATATTTAATGTTCCTTTTACAGCAGACACTAAACTCCTTACTCCCACCTGGGAATGCACTTATCAGTCTCTTCTCATAAGGATAGAGCTGGATTCAATTCAAGTTTGATTATGAATCCCTAACTATAACTAGGCAGGAAGATGTTGTGTCTACTAGGCTTCAGGTGTATAACAAAATGATCACAGAGCTTAGTATAAAGGAAAGTAGTCAAGAACAAAGGAAAGATCACTACATGACAACCAGAAAAATGGACTTCATTTTGCTTTGGCTATTCCAGTTAATTGCCTCACTACTAGGGTATCTAAGTGTGTGATCATTTAGGGTTCTGATTATATGCCTATTTCTTCTAATATATCTAAATTCTATCCCATCCCATCCTTCCATCATGGTGTTTTCTTTTCCTGAAACTTATGTCTGAGTTTGGGAAGAGTCAAATATTCTTCTTCATATGAATGAAAAAAATCAAAAGCATAGTCCTATTTTGCCCATCCCCACCATGGTTGGGGACCAAGGGAAGAGGTTAAGAGTTAGTGCCAAGTATGTGCTCACTGGCTCTCAGGGCAACTCTTGCTGGAGTGCAAGAAAGGGCAAGACCCAAAGATCCAGAACTACCTCTGAAGCTCTAGCATTTAAGCACCATGTTAAAAATTGGAATGTTAGAAACCTTGTTATTCTCCTTCAGTGCAGAACATTTAAGTTTTCTGAAGAAGAATATACTCAAGGGAGTTAGACATAAACTTGGACCCAATTTATGGCACCTATCCTTTGGAATTCAGCCTCACATGTGAACTTACCTTTATACTCCAAAGACTGAATTCTGTCAGACTGGCTTTGGAATACCATAGTCCCTCAATTCTATGGTCTTAATGTATTCTTTAAGATTTTATTTACTGAGATAGAGAGCACATATGAGCAGGGGGAAGGACAGAGGGAGAGAATCTCAAGACCCACCACTGAGCATGGAGACCAATACAGGGCTCAAACCCATGACCCAGAGATCATGACCAGAACAGAAATCAACAGTCAGATGCTTATCATACTGAGCCACCCAGATGCCCCTAAGGTCTCATGTATTTTAATATTGTGAAACCTGCATGTAGCCAAGAGGCATTCAGTTGGCTACCTAACAAGAAAGACTAAGGGTTTAGAGAACACACCACAAACCATAGAAATTCTTGTGGCAACCTCTAAATATGCCTCCCAGATCTCCCGTGGTAGGAGTGTGATCGATTGCCAGCCTTAGCTGTTGCCATCTAAAATCCAACACTGTACTCTGCCAAGGTCACATTTCCTCACAAGCAGCTCATGGCCAATGACTAGGCATTATAGGGATGTAATGTAGGCCCATTCCTGCAAGACAGAACCCTTCTGACAGGGAACTATGGCTCCAGGAATCCTCATTGGCCTTGCTGATGCTTTTAGAAGTACAGTGAAGTCTGAGACCTTTCCTTCCTCAGCCTCCTTTAGTCTTCCACAGATGTCAGATTGGCTTTGTGATCTGAGAGCTTGCCCAGCATCTAGTTCCCTCTACATTTCCCTCATAGGCATAGCTTCCAGTAAATTTCACATGTCTAGTCCCATCATGTGGTTCTCTTCTTGGAGGACCAAGAGTGGTCAGAGCAAGCAGAAGGTAAAATGGGGATCTGACTGGCTCACTATCTGCCTTGGTGGATGAGGAGGATGCCATCCCACTTAGTGGGTAGGGCATAGGTAGTCCTTCACACAAGATGGTGGCTCAATTGCTAAAGATTTCACTGGTGGCAAACTAAGAAAACATCCTAGTAGAGGGAAACACTGTTGCAGGTGTGATGACAACCATTTGAAAAACATAGGGGTACCACCTATGAAGACCCTGGTATTTGGTTTTCCTAAGTTGCACTGATGCCTTGCAAAGGATAGTAAGATTGAGGGATACTAACAAGTAGTGAATGGTTAAGTGTGAGAGCCAAGTAAGGGGAAGAGAAACAGCATGAAGCTTATGGAATTACTACACACGCCCAAAGTATTTGAATCAGGCTGTGTCACTTACAGCACAAAGTTATCTAACTTTCGATAACTAACTCCATTTTACTACACCCTTGTAGAGACAACATTTGGCCATGGGACAACAAGTCGATCATGTATCCATAACTGTCTATTATGAGTTCAGTCTGTCAGATCCACTAAGTCAAACTTGGACAGCTCCAGCAGCAGTGAGAGATGGAAGTGGTTAATCCAGGATTAAACCTAGAAAGACCAGAGGGCATAAGCTGCAGGAGGAAGTATCCAGACTCCTGTCCTCCACAGCATTTGCATCAGTCCTTCTCCCCCAGATCACATCAATGGCCATATGGAGGGGTCTATTAAACCAACTGAAAGAGGAAAAAGCCACGGACTGGTTTGCATTACAGATTGGGAAGGCATGTGTTCTGCAAAAAAAGATTTTATAGCCATGTTTTGGCTTAGAAAAGGGAAGAAAACTATTATAGAAATCTAATAGAAGAAAGGAGTCTACACATAAATGAAAGTAATAGTAGGCAATAAATAATAAGGCAAAGTTACAACAAATCAGGTACTTACAACAGCCAACCTCCTTAGCTGGGGAAGCCCCGTGAAACAGCCAGGCTGGAGTCCTGATTGAGAGGCGTGGGTGGAGCATCCTCCCCTCAAGGGAGACTTCCAACTGATCATCCCCATATGGGCCAGATTTATAGGGCAAATAATAGGGTTTGAAACTAAACATCTGTTTGCCTACGTGCAGTTGGGAGCGAGCTGCATTTTTATTTTAGCATGTTTCTAGATTTTCAAGGAGCATGGGCTATGTGTGTCTGCCATCCCTCCAGGGTTCCATTCCAGGAGCCCAGCCCAGCCTGGAGCAGGAGGGATGGGAGACAAGATTTGTAGCTCTTGGCATCCAGAACAGAAGGGCCAGTTCTGACCTGCAGGACAGATAATATATTTTCAACAATTAGGCTCCCAAGGTTATTCACACAGCACGAGTCTAACAATATTCCTTAGCCTGCCTGTGTACATGCAGGTCCAGGTGGTCAGCTATGCAGGACAAATCACAAAGACATCTATCCATACAGAACAGCATGGCCTAAAATGGGTGGCAGATGCATTAGAGTTACGGACAGGAGTGGCCTTGAAGCTTTGGAAGAGTAGAGAACCAAAGTCTTCCCAATTGGCACAACTTCAAGTGGTACAATGGGTCATTCATGCTCTGTGAAAGGTCAAGTGGTCCAAGAGAATCTAAGTCTTTGGACAGGGGCCTAGAGAGTAAAAGGAGATTTAAAGCAAAGAGGTCTGGGAGGTATAAAGATGTGCATAGGGGACTTGAGCCCAAATTGAAGAGCTTTCTAGCTGTATAAAGCATACACCAGGAGAGGCTCTGAACAACTAAGCCATTGAGGTGATTATGCCAGTTGACATTCATCAGCAGTCAGCTCAGAACTGGTGTGATGGCTTTTTAGAGTGGCAGCAGTAATAGCAAAGGAGACTGTGTGGGTCCATCCAAGTTGAGTCCCACTGAACAAGGTTGAGTAGCTACTGCTGCCTCTGAAGGTCAGCAATAGAGATCAATGCTGAAACCCATACATAATACTGTTCCTCAAAGAGGCCACTTGATGGCAAGCCAAATACAATGAAGGTTTGTACTGCCAATGCTGTGTACTTCTGGACGTGGATTTGCCTTTCTTGTCCACACAGCCTTGGCCAGCACTACTTTGAGGCTTTGTGAATGGCTGATTTATGGTCAAGAGATCCTACATGACACAGTAACAGAAGAGTGGACATTCTTCACAGTAGAATATGCAGGATAGGGCTCATGGCCATGGGAATCCACTGAAAGAATTAACATTACTTCACACCAATCAGGAGCAGTTAGCCTCAGAATGCTGGAGCAGTCTTCTAAAAACACAGCTAAAAAAGCAGCTCAGAGGCAACACTTCACAAAAATAGAGTATCTTCCTTTAAGATGCCATGTTGGCATTAAATCAAATCTCTATCTGGTGCTTGGTACCCAACAGGATACAGGAGTCCAGGAACAAAAGGGTAGACACAGGAGTATTCTACAATCTCCATGATCTACTAAGGGACTTTGGCTTCCTGTCCCAGGAACTCTTGGATCTGCAGTATTGGAAGTCCTGATCCTCCTAGGATACTGCAAGGGTTCTATTGAGCCACAGGCTACAGCAGCCATCAGGCTACTTTGGACTCCAGTGCTCAGGAACCAACAGGGAAAGAGTTACCTTACTGGCAGAAGTAACTGACCTAATTGAAAAGGCAGCTGCTTTTTACAATGGGAACAGGGAAGAATTTGTAAATGAGAAGCCAGGGGATCCATTTGGGCATTTTTCTGGTAACCATGCCACATTCTAAGCAGGAATGTACATATGCAACAATCCCTACATTTGAAGAGTATGATTACCAAGGGTTTATCCTCCTCAGAAATGAAGAATCATGTTACTACAATCAGATAAGCCACCAGGATTTGCAGTGGTGATAGCTGAGGGTGAAAGGAATTCCAAATAGACAGGGGGAAGAGAAGATGAGTGACAGTTGTGGTTCTCATAGGAGTTTGAGACTGGGGCTGCAGTTCTCCCATCAACCTTCTTCAACTAATTTACCCTTAGCAAGGGCTCATGGGAACTATGGAGATGCTGCTCCTCAAATCTGAAGGACAGCTATACAGTGCAAGAATGGATTGTGGTGGCCATGAAAACATGCTGCTCAGATCTGACTGCAGGGACCATGTTTGACTGACAGCCTCTATCACTAGGCTCAGAAATCCATGGCACTGCCTAGGTTCCACTTCCTGTGGGTGGCTTCCAACCAATCAAGGAGCTTAATACTAAAAGGCGCACCCATTCTTGAGGGACACTGGACTCCTCTTATGGATGCCTTTGGCATAAGGACTCCCTGTGGCCTTGACAGAACGTTCTTAGAAATGCACCGAAGTTTAAGACCTTCCTTCCCTTCTTACCTCCCTCCCTCCCTCCCTCCCTCCCTCCCAGAGATCTGCTCTCAGACAATTAAGAGAGCAAAAGCCACATAATCATTACAATCCTCAGTAAGCAGCTCAGCAATGCCTTTCTTCCTTACCCTAGAACAGAAGACTTGGGGGACATTCAGGTGCTGATCTAAATCTGAAAGACCTGGTGTCAAAAATGTCTTATACCAACTGAGTTCAAAGTGCAGCATAAGGCAGAACCACTCTTTACCATAGGCACTCCTCACAATCAGGGACACTTTATGGGAAGGGAGACAGCACAAGAATAGCCTAAGACTGCTCTAGACTAATAGACATTGTTACAGTCCAGTTTCCTCAATTTCTGTGTAGCAGCTTGTTTTCATGTAAAGTCTGCTTATGGATAGAGAATTTAGATTTCTACCCTAAGCTACTTCTCTCTCCCTCCCTCCCAACTCTTGGACTTAGAACAGATGAGAATAAGAGTTATATTACCAACTGACTGACCCTTTCAAGGGCAAAATTTCTGAATAGCTCTTGGTTCTAAGAGCAAGCAGAAAAAGGAAAACTCCCAGAAGAACTTCAACCACCCAGCTGAATGTTCATTGTGTGGACTACCTGAGTTGTTAGGATCTCTTGCGTGAGGGTCCCATTCTCGATCTCTGTTCCATGAGGCTGTCTTCTGCTCAGTTCTACTCTAAGCCCACTCTTGGAAAGTATCTGTTATTTGTTACCTAAAAGGGACTTCTTAGCCCCAAACCAAGGATTTACTATTAGAGCATACGTAGCTAAGTTTTTGCACAGCCTTTGTGACAAACAGTGGGATTTCTGCTTCATATACAAGATAAAATAACTTCCTACTCAGACTATACCTCCATCCATGGAGTGCTATTGAATGATTTGTGTTAAGGTTTCAGCGTGGTTATAGGTGGATGTATACACAAGTGAAAATAGTTTTCAAAGTTCTCCAACAGTATCACACACAAATACCTCCAACATGAAGTCCTAGGCAGGCCTATTAGCATCACAAAAGTACTTGTGAAAGACTGAGCCCCCTGAGCATCTTTAAAGGTCTTTCCAGTATGAGATCCACATGGCTCTTAATCTCAAATCATAGACAAATATAACTGCTGGCTGCCTTCCCCAAGATCAATCTCAAAGGTACCCTATATGGGAAACTCTAAGATAGAAATTGAAACTCTGGGGGAGGTTGGGAGGGGAAATAACCAGAAGGTGTGCAAAGCAGTAGCTTTGGCCTGAGACAGAAGACAGACATCCAAGCACAGCTATGGGAAAATGCAATCGATAATGGGCAGTAAGAGCTTGGGTCTTGTTCCTCCCCTGCATTGCCTTGGAATAAGCAGTGCCTAGTTAACACTTGTTTGTGTGGACTCAGTTATTCTCAGAAGTCCCATCATGGTAACCAAGAAGCTCTGTGCTGATGAGGTTCCATGAACACAGGTAGGATATAACTAACCTCAAGTAACAGCACATCCCCCACCCTCTGGCATTCTCAAAACTGAAGTTACCAAAGGAGATTTCTCCCTTTAAATCTTCTCCCTAGGGAACACAGAAGGTTTAGATTTTTGTGCATAAGGAAAAGATTTACTGTTTATATTTGTGCCTTAGGCTCTTGTTCTGGGGCTCATACATCCTTTCATTGGTGCTCGGAATCTGCAGTGCCATGTGAATCACACGTTGTCTGATAGCCAATACCACCAGGGACGTGAACTCACAGGGCAGACGATGTTTAAGAAACAACTAATCCAGAAGGTAAACAACCCACTGAATTGAAGTCCATCAGAAGCAGGATTAGAACAGATGAACCACTACTAGCAGCAGTCACAAACACTTTTGGATTAGTTTCTTCATAAGACAAAATAGGTTTTAACCTGGCATAAAGCAGCTCACCATGCTCAATCCCATGGGGACATTCTACATCTGCAGCTTCTTGGATCCCTCATCCCTTGCAGGGGTGTGAAGGGTTGTTAAGGATGATGCTAAAACGTGTTATATTCTGTCTTGGTATAGATCATGGCATAGATTTCCTATGGGAGTCTTGTTATTTCAACTATATAGGTCCAAGACCCGTCTTCCAGACCCCCAAGTCCAGGTACAGTCTCACAGACCAGCAGACTCCTAAAGGAGACCATCAGCTCTTTGTGCACAACATTCTCTTAGTAAGGTAACTTACTGAAAGGAGGGCTGTTCAGTTAGTCTAGCTGGAAAAAAAATCATTCACACTGAAGATAGTTTGATGCCTACCTTATTCCATATATAAAAGTAAACTCCACTTAATTAAGGACTTACATATGAAAGTAACTTTTTAATTCTTGGTAATGAAATATGGGGGATGAATAAGTTTTATTTATTTATTTATTTTAATTTATTTTTTATTCTTATGTTAATAGGGGGATGAATAAGTTTTAGACCTTGGGATTGATGAACTCTTCAAAACAAAGATCTACAAGAAAGAAAGTTTGACTAAATTCTCAGGAAGTGCCTTGAATTGAGAGGTTACAAATGTAAAGACTTGGGATATACTCAAAGGACTTATAAAGAACTACCATAAAGAATCAATACCAAGAGGAAGAATGAGAAGTTATTTCACAGAGAAGAAAATTTTTAAATACATGAGAAGTGACTAATTCATGATCAGAGAAATATACATCAAGATCATACTGTACTAGTTTTTGAAAATTAAAAGGTCTAAAATTAAGTGTTGTAGAGGATGTTGGTTCAGAGTTTCCTCTTATGGTTTAAGTCAATGCAACGACTTTGGATGACAGTTTGGTATGGTCTCCTGAAACTGAGCTTTTGTATACTCTATACCTTGAATTCTATTCTAAGAGTGCCAAGAGGCTAACATGCATGATAATAGATAAAGGTGCTCATGGTTACACTTTTCCTAATAGCAAAGCCCTAGAAACAACCCACCCATAAGAACATGCTTAAGTAATAGTTATACAATGGAATGTCAGAATTAAAAACTATAGCAACACATGGATGAAACCTTAAAATACATTATGTGAAGGTTACATAGCATCATACTTTCAGAGTAAAAAATGACTAAGTTCTAACGTCATGTATTTAGAGAAGTGAAAACATGGTTCTTGTTCTATCCACTTCCTAAGTCAGAGCCCAACTCATTTGAGCTGTTACAAAAAACAGATTAACTCTTGTATAGAGTACCAATTTGGGAGTACCACCTGTTTTTACATAGATATCTTGTCTTCACTACTTACTGGCTTTCCAAGGCATCTGAAATTGAGTGGTGCTAGTCTGTCTCCAGGTTTCTGTGGGATGATAGGAGCTTAACTTCAGCCAGTACTTGTCTCCATGTTGCAAGTCTACCTCCCATTCTGAAGATAGAAATTTTTCCTTGGTATAAAGGCAATTGAGCACAGGTGGCTACCTCAACCACCAGGTGAATTTAGGACAATGTGGCCAGCAGTGCTATTAAGTTCTTTGTTATTGTCTCTCTTGATAGCCAAGTAGATATACCCCATTACATGCATGCTATCTTTGCACTCTCTGGCTTGTTGCTTGTCATGTACATCACATGCTGGTGCTTATTCAAAAATTTTCTCTTCTACTTTTGTGGAGAGGTTCTCTGTTAGCGGGAGGTTGTGTTTTTAATTTTGTTTTCCTGAAACTAGAAAGCAGAGTTGTCAACTAGACAATACAAAGCCTTAGAATCCCAGTTGTAGAATGTTAAATTTATGTGTATCTCAGATTCTTATGGATAGCTCAGATTCTTCAACCAGAATCTCTCAGACTATCTACTAGTTACAGGAAGACTTTCCCAGTTTGGAATGGGTTTTAATATTATCCTTGAAAGATAACTTATCTGACATTAGGAAATGCTCTGATCCAATCTGGCACAATGATCCATTTTATTCATATTGGATTGCAAGCAATTCTGGGAGATGGTGTTATAATTGGATCATTTATTTCAGGGTCATACAGTTTCTTTCACAGAATTAAGCAAGCATCCACTGACATAATAAATGTTAATAGTTTGTAAAGTATTTTGAATATTGCATTGGAACAAGTTTGCGATTTGAATCTAATCACTTGACTTCCAGCCCCCGATTTGTTTTTAGACTCAGGGTATGTAGTAGGCCCATGTTTTATTACGGCTCTTGGCAAAATCCACCTTTCCTGGTTTAGTTTTTTTTTTTTTTTTTTTAACTGACTTCTACATTAACTGGTTTTACAGTCTAGAGTTTTGAAGATGCGACAGAGAATGACAAATTCAAGTGCAGCTTAAAGTGCAGTATTTCCTCCGAAGACCTGTATGCTAGTTGCCCCAAGGTTACCTAGATATTGTGGAAGTGTGAACAAGGTGCCTCACACAGGAGGACTTAACACTCATTTAAAAAAATTTGTTACTGAGAGCTAGCAAGCATGGTAAGGGGCAGGAGAGAGAGAAACCATCCTCAAGCACACTCCGCCCTGAGTGTGGAGCCAGAAGTGGGACTTGACCCCAGGTCCCTGAGATCATGACCTGAGCTGCAATCAAGAGTTGGATGCTTAACTGACTGAACCACCCAGGCACCCCAAAATTCATTTTAAATACATTATCTGTGCTCCTTAGCACACAGTGTGTTTACATATACAAGAGTTCCAAGTCTCATCCAATATGAATTCTGCATGAAGACTATAGCAGATTGCAATTGTCAAAATTCTGACAAGCTAGCTATCAATAGCTATCAATTTAGTTCCAGTATTACCCAATCCAACTAAAGGAACTAAAAGGACATTTTTTGTATTCCAAGTAGTTAAAGCTGTATGTTTAATTAGCAAATCTACATTTGGAGGAATAGTTCTGCAATTGGTCTGTATTTTGGTCAATATTCAGCTCACATACTAGTTAGTATATATGCGCACTAGTACATACAGTGAGGTTCTTCATGTTAAGCATGTTTAGAAGTATGCAAAGCCTATTGCTGTTTCAGCTGCTGGCAGAGAGATTATTATGGCTTTGCCTAATTATACACCCAAACACTAGTCTAGTGTTTGGCCAAATAGAAACTTTAAGGATATGGAAAGTACTATTTCTAGAAAGGCAGAAGTTTGTGATACACTTAGTTAAGAGGGGACTCCTGGGGCTCAATTGATCTTGTCAGAAAACCAGAGTTTTTAAAACTAGTTTTAAAAGACTTGCTATGTCAACAAGGAACTTTACATGATTGCATTCTTTGAGAATGTGTTAAAAACTGAGTTCATAACATTGGATGTTATTAAATCACTTGTTAAAGTGTAACTTCTATTTGTTTATAAGAAAACCAAAATAGCAAAAGCCTAGAATATCAAATTAACTGTAGCCCCTGTGTTGCTTATCATGGCTGTGTAAACACTTCAAGAAGTTAGTGTATCCTTTTCATCTGGAGCAGATCCCAGACTTGACCATACATACTCAGTAAGCTTGTTGAAAGTACAAGTTGAGCCCTATTGAGCTCATTACAGTGAGTCTTGGGGTTGAGGGAAAAAAAAAAAATCAATGTTTTCAATAGAGGCCATAGGTGATTTTGGCCTAGCTGGTCTAGTTTTTGGTTATCAAAATTTTCTAAGAAGGATACATTAAGTTACACCCCTTATATGTATTTTTACAGTTTAGGTAGAATTAAGTAGCTTTCAGAAAGTAGCTGTAGCTGAACCTTTGAAAAGAGCAATTACCTTTAAATGCATTTCAATAGTGGGGCGCCTGGGTGGCTCAGTCTGTCAAGCAACTGCCTCTTGATTTTGGGTCCTGAGATTGAGTTCCCTGTTGGGCGCCACACACAGCACAGAGACTGCTGCTGATTCTCTCTCCCTCTTTCTCTCCCCCTGCTCGCACTCTAAATAAAATCTTTAAAATGCACTTCAGTAAAAAGTAAGCTCTCACGGACGTCCTCATGTTGGCTTAATGAAAGCAAAACAATCATTTTAAACTTACCTCAGTTACATGTGTTTAACAATAGCTAGGTTTGAAATTCAGCTAAAAATTTAACTTGAGAATCCTTAAGTGTGGGATTTCACAGCTAGTTCCACATAATCTTAACAGTTCAAAAGCTCTCATTTTAGAATACTTCCTAAGAAATGAGTGAAGAATTGACCTTACCCCAATTGAGGGCTGGCCTTTCCTCTGGGCTCTTGGCAAGTCATGCCTGATAAGTGTCTCTGTTTACCAGGTGGGGGGTGGGGACACTTTGGACCTCACTAGGTAGTCTAACAATGTGGTTTAGGGTGAGGGCTTTGGATCACACTTATCTTGATCTCAGGAGGGGCAAGAGACTGAATTTGGCCACATCGCCAGTCAGTTGGATCTATGTGACCCAGCCCCAATAAAACCTCTGGACACAAGTTTCAGGGAAGTATCCCTGGATGGAAAGTACTCCATGTATAGTCACACTGTTGCCAGGAAAGTTAGTACTGTCTCACTCAGTGAAGAGGGCAACTGGAAGCTCTGTGTGTAGCACTTTTATGGATTTTGCCCAAGATGATTTTAAGCTGTATCCTTTTATTGTAAGGAAGTGGCCATGAGTAGAACAGCTTTTAATGAGTCCTTCTAGTTGGGTTCAAAAATAGTCCTAAAGACCACTCTAACTTCACAGAAATTCACTCCTATCAGATTAAGTTACCCATTTAAATGCCCAATTAAGTACATTAGTTTTACTTAACCCCAGTCATCAAAATTTCCACCAGATTCTTCCACTGGGGATCCTTTGGGTGATTTCCTTTAATGTTCATGAGGGTGTAAACACTTCAGTCTCTTTACTGTGAGATTTTCACTGAAGATGTACATTCCCCATGTCTTTAGGTTCTAATGTATCTCTAAGTAGGACTAGAGCTACCCTCTCAAGTATTGCAATCTGATGCACATTTGTAGTCTTAAGTGCTCATTTTGCTAGGAAAAGGCTTTGCTTTCCATTCGGAAAAGTGAAGTTCAGAGATTATACCTGCACTGAGAGTAAAGGACCTCTTCCATTTCTTCCAGTTGGCCTGATTGCCTCTGTCTGATAATTTGGCCTTTCTATTTTCACATGCCCTGAGCAAGATGCTAAAGAGGCATAATTTAGTTGATTGGTGTCATTTTCTATCAGGTGTTTAATACCCACTGGAAGCATGGTCAGTGATAAAAAAAAATTGGATGCCTAACACAGTAAGGCTTCTGTTCATATAAAGATCTTTGTTAGGTTAGAAATTTTGTGATATTTTATCTCTGCTTCTGGAGTAATCTATTTGACTATTAAATATCATAATCTAGCTGTCACATATTTTAATGAGGTTACAGACCTAAAGTTAGTCACTAATTACCTTCCACATATTCAAGTCTAGCAGTCATCATGCTTCCTGTTAAAAACTAATTGCATGAAAATTTTAACAAAGTTCTAAATTCCTACAGAAATGCTGAGTGTGTGTGTATGTGTTTAAAAACAAAGTCTCAGGGTGCCTGGGTGGCTCAGTCAGTTGAGAGTCCGACTCTTGATTTCAGCTCAGGTCATGATCTCAGGGTTGTGAAATCAAGCCCCTTGTTGGTCTCCCTGCTTAGTGGGGAGCCTGCTTGAGATTCTCTTTCTCACTCTCATTCTCTCCTCTGCTTGTCTCCCCACTCACTCACTCTAAAATAAAATCTTAAAAGAATCTTATTCATCATTTAATCATTCTGTTGAGATTTGATCTTTCCAAATAAATGTAAAAACCCCCCAAACAAACAAAAAATGAAGTTTCAGAGTAGTATCATTGAAACTTATCCAATCCCCAGGGTCACCATTATGCTGAGTCAACTGGAAAATTGCTTCCTTTTGAAGCTTAAACATGGAGTTTCCAGCCAAATGATCTGTTTTCATATTTGAAATCAAGTTAGATTTACCAATAAGGAGACAATCTTTCCTCATAACCAAGGTTAGTAACTGAGCCAACTAAAGCACAGTAGGTCTAAGACTATAGGAAATGAAGAAAAAGCAGGAGTCAAGAATCCTGATCAAGGACTAGGCAGAAAACTCTGTTGCTTCATTTCTTTATAGGTATGCAAGGGGGTATATGTACGGGAGAGGGTAGGTGAACTTGTGGAAAGCAAGTGGATGGCAGAGATTAAGGGGCCAGGAGAACAAAAACTGCAGTTAAAAGTCTAACACAGTATATCAAGGGTAAGGTTGAGGAAGAATGCTACAATAGACCATCAGAATTCGAGGCCTCTTCCCAAGAGGAGCATATCTCCTCCATGGAAGAAGGGCATGCATCCCCCAATCCTATTTCATGATGATCTCTAGCTAGAGCAGACTTGAATGAAACCCCGCAACACTAGAGGCCAGTGATGCATAGGACACTGCATGTATCCCGAAGTTCAAGGGGCCCATTTAACATTTCTAGAAGTTTGGCCACAAGTGTCTTTTCTGAGGGGGCAGTCTTTTTAGGGGATGTAGGCTCCCCAAAGGGAAAGCTTTAAGTTAGCTGCTTGTGTCTCCCAAAATGGGCCTACAGATGAAGGTGTTGACAAATGGGAACACCCAATGTTGAGTCATCATTTGGGATAGTGCAGAAGCTTCAGTAGATCTCTGCATCCCACTGAGAACACCAGTTCCTAAAGAGTTTTCCTGAACTTTAGACTATTGAACTACACAAAAGTTAGTACTGAATAGCTCATAAAAATACACTTGGATTATTTCAATGAGGAAGGCAATTCCGCACTTGGATAAAAAACTGATTAACACAGGGGAAGGGAAGGAAAAAAATCAGAGGGAGGCAAACTGTAAGAGACTTAACTATAGGGAATAAACTGAGGGTTGCTGGAGGGGAGGTGGGTGGAGGGAGGGGGTAACTGGGTGATGGGCATTGAAGAGTACACTTGATGTAATGAGCACTGTGTGTTATATGCAGGGGATGAATTACTATATTCTACCTCAGAGTAATATTATACTATGTTAACTTGAATATAAATAAAACCTAAAAATAGTGGGAAAATAAAGGATTAGTGTGGAATCTGACCTTTATTTCTTTAATGCCCTTTGAGAGATATGAGTGGAGACTAAAATTGTGCTTAATTATTAGTATTAGTAATTATTTGCCTGTCTGGACCATGCTTCTTTAAGTGTATCCTGCTCCTGAATTGAACATATGGGTGATGGCTCAAACAGGTGAACTCATGAGGCTTATCACTGGGAGACCAAGTATGGGTAGGAGTGAGCCCAGGGGAGCAGGAGAATTTCAGCTTGCTACTCGCTCACCTGGTCAACTGCTATGCATCCTGACATGGGGGCTTCATTTTGGGGAATAAATGCTCATTCAATGAACAAATTTTTTGTGGCATGAAACTTCAGAGGCTGCTCATCTCCTGTTTACATAGTTAGATAGTCCTACAAACAGAAGACTGACTTCCATAAATATCAACCTAGTTGACCATGTAGTTCAAGAAAACCCAGCTCTTTGTTCAGCCATCTTCTTTACTTGGGGTGTTTCACCTTATTTCTTAATAACCATGAATTTGAAATCTTGGGTAGGGGCTCTCATTGTCTTGGCTTTAAAGGCCATCCATACTCAGATATTTTTCTGTCAGGACTCAGTCATTTAATCAACATTTAATAAGCATTTATTACATATCAAGAAGTACACTCAGTTCTGGAAATACAATAGAGAAAAAAGGTAAGGTCCCAAGACTTCATGGAGCTTTCATTGAAGAGGTAGTAATAGACATTTCACAAGTAAAAAACATTGGGATAATCAGACTGATAAGTACACCATGGACATAAGAAAGGGGACTGGATACAAAAGAAGGATACCATAGATGAATAAAGAACTCTGTCTGGAAGAACATTTTTCAACAATGGGAAAGACTCCTCTAAGAAAATCTGGTTGGAGAACATTTTAGGCTGAGGGAACAGTCTGTACAAAATTTCAGCAGCCAGAGAGAGTATGAGAATTTGCCAATATGGCAAAGATCTACTTTGTTGACTTCTTTCCCTTCTATTTCACAATCTTGAAGATTTACTTAACTTTCCTAAGCCTCCCTATCTTCATTGCAGAATGATAGGACTTTTAGTGGTGTTATGTAAATTAGACAAAACACCTAGCAGGGTCTCTAGCACGTAACAAGTGTTTAGTAAATGATCACCTATTGTCATCACCATTAGAAAAATCTTAAAGAAAAATATGTTCTTTCCTTGCCACAAGAAGTTCTTCACCTGTAGCCTGAAATATCCTTGACTAATCCCATTTCAGGAGGCAAGAAACCATTCATACTTCTAATATTCAGCTGAGAATGTTCTTGTTTCAGGATTTCTCCAACAGACTCAGAAACAAGATAGGAGATGGAAAATTCTCCAGGAGATTACAAACCAAGTGCTCAACCAAGGGTTTGGGTAGGCAGAGGTTTGTTGCCCATCAAAAAAACCTGAACAAAATGGCTTAGGTACCTCTATAGGAAAACAAAACAAAACAAAACAACATTGGTAAGCATAAGCTTGCTGGATCTTCAGGTAAAACTAATACCAATGGAAGAACATTAAAGCAAATCCTGAAGGAGTGCCAGTAGAATGTGTGAGGCGGCTAAGAGACAGGGACTGGATTTCCGCTTCAGAAGCATCAGGTATGGTTAATGTTGCCAAGTGGACACAAATTGAAGCCTTATGTCAAGGACTGAATAAAAAGCTCTGGGATAAATTGGGGTGGGGAGCTGAAGATGGCTGGTTTCTGAAAGCAACGGAGGCCAGGACTAGTCACCTCTCTTGTCACCTAACCCAATCCATGGTCCTACCATTAACCCTCCTGAAACACCATCTGCCGGTGGCTATTTGTCCATTTGAGCTGAGGAGATGAGCAAGAAGGGGTAGGAAGGGGCCAGTTTATGAATAGGGAAGTAAGGGCCTTCTATAGACCAAGGAGTCCATTACTTTGAGAAGTGAGTCTGGCAGAGTCCATATTTAGTCCTCTTTGAGGAGCTTTATAAGGCTCTATACTAAAGGACCAAACAGAGGTCAAGCCACTAGCTTGAAAGATAAAGCACAAGAAGTTTTATTATTTTTCTTGACCCATAAAGGGGGTCATGGATATTTTCTATCTCTTCCCAGTCATAAGGATGAATATTTGAGTTAGGGTTCTGAAAAATCAGACTTCTGAATTTTTTTTCATGAACTAATATAACAAGATTGATTTGGCTGGACTCATGGAGCTTAAGAAACTTGAAGTTTAAGGCCTAAGACACAAGAGATTTGCATATATCTTATCAAGTGTAGTAGATACTGACGTGCCACCCAAGACCTTCCTTGTGAAGGACTTATTGCCCCAAATGTGACCCAAAGCAACCTTTAGCTGCTGGCCTCTCCAGGGATTATTTCAAGGCCACATCTCACTTAGGGCAGCCCAATGACTGAAGGGGTGAAACATCATGGTTAATGTGGCCCAACTTAGGATAAAACAAAGGCCATAAGGAATAGCATGGAGGACATTAGGAGAAGGGAGGGAAAAATGAAGGGGGGGGGAATTGGAGGGAGAGATGAACCATGAGAGACTATGGACTCTGAGAAACAGACTGAGGGCTTTAGAGGGGAGGGGGGTGGGGGGAGGTGTTAGCCCGGTGACGGGTATTAAGGAGGGCACGTACTGCATGGAGCACTGGGTGTTATACGAAAACAATGAATCGTGGATCACTACATCAAAAACTAATGATGTATTGTATGGTGGCTAACATAACATAATAAAAGTAAATTAAACAAAACAAAACAAAACTGAAAAGCCATTCTAAAAACTGCTCCTGGAGGAGTTCGTCAAGGCTACTGTTAGATCTGCATCATAGTTTTTTTTTTTTTTCCTCTGCCAACTTTTCCCTCCCTTCCATGGGGTACTCCTTAAATATCCTGCACAACCCTAACATTTGGTACTGGGAGAGATTCAAGAAAGTACATACTTAAAGTAAGATGTTAGAGTTGTAACACCTGCTGCCTGTCTGCTAATGAAGACCCTCATCCCTGTTGTAGGAGAAGCACAGATAACCCCTGGTAGCAGTCTGATCATTAAGATTTACTGATGGTGTATCGGGATGATATGTTGGTGAAAAGTAATACAATTGGTATGGCATAGCAGGCAGCTGTCAAAGGTGTTCTATTAACATGTGTTTCCTATCTACCTAGGATGACGACAACAGAACTACTCCATCTGTACCAAAAAAAAAAAAAAAAAAAAAAAAATCAAGATGGTCAGGAGGCTAAGGGCAGTTTACCCAATTCATAATCCTTTGCCTTGTGTTTGGACTTGGAACTGATTGAATGTCTCCCCTCCTGGGAGGAAAAACTCAGTAGAACCTTGGGTAGAGTGCATGGTGATTCTACACTTCTAAGGGACCTACAGCCATTTATTCAGACCATTGCCAGTGGAAAAAGGATAACCATTAGAGAATGTTTGACACAAGTTCTAGGTAACATTGATACCCAGAAACCCAAAGATAAATTATGGTTCTCCTGTCAGAATGGAGGCATAGGAGAGCCAGGTAATAAGTGGATTTCTGGTCAGTAGCCAGCTTGTAGTGGGTCCTCTGGTTCTGGGATGCATCTTATGAAGAAGATTCACCTTACCTGAATGTATAGTCAGAATGGATATCCATATCTATTCAGGGGCTTGGCCTATGAATCAAGAGGTATGGTGGAGAAGGCCGGAGAGAAGCCTTTGGAACCTCCCCTTTCTCTGGGTAAGATAGTAAGTGAAGCTATTGTATATTTGAGGGATAAAATTAGTGACACTTTAAAATGACCTAAAGGATGCAGGGGTGGTAGTCTTCATCACATCCCCATCTAATCTAATGCTTCAGTATGGCACCGAGAACAGTTAGATCCTGGAGAATTAGCCTACAGACTATTAGCCCCAATTAAGCTGTGTTGCCGGATGTGTTCTGTTAGAGCACATTACCACTCACAGTTGCATGGCACACAGCCATTGATTTGGTGGATGCTTTTCTACAGCCTAAGGGGCTCAGGTGCTTTTTTCATTCACCTGAAGTGAACACTGGGCACATCGGTAATTTAGCCTGAAGGCTAGTTAGCTTTCACTTTGTCATACTATAGCTCAGTTCTGGAGCTGTGGTTTTCCAGTGTTCCATGATGAAGAAAGGGTTCTATCATCTGTGCTGTCCAATTTAGTAGCCAGTAGCCACACATGGGTATTAAACACTTGAAATGTAGCTTGTTGGAGGCCTTAGGTTACACACGCTTCAGAGCATGGGAAATAAGAAAATACCTAAGTTTGACTCCTAGACCTACTTGGTATTTCAAGTCAAAGATGGACGGCTGCTGCACAGTCATCTCACTCAAGAGTAACCTTAAACAGTGGAGAGGAGTAAATCCTCCCACTTCAGCTTCAGCCAGTGCATCCATTTTATGTAAGGGTCTTCACTGTGAAGTTTAAATACATACATGTATACTAATGGGCAATGGCAAATGGCTTGACTCCTAGTCAGAGGCCTGGAAGGAGGAAAACTGAAGACAAGGTGGTATAGGGTAGAGATAGGTAGATGGGCATATGGGTATAGATCAAAGTGTTTTTAAAGAGCACACGAACATCCATCAGAAAGCAACTACCAGAAGAGAGTGCTAGTCAAGTAGATACTATATGAAGATCCTACAGTATTTAGCAGTTCTGAAATTGGTACCTCATACTACTATAGGCCAGAAGAACAATGTTTCCAGAAGGGTTAAGATCATTGCCAACTACCACATTCGACCTAAGGCTATCTGGAAGTCCATGACATTGCTATTGTGTCTCCAAAGTTTGGGTCACAGAGAAGTCTATAGAAGGCCCAGCTAGAAACCACAGAGGTGATAAATTCTATAGATTTGAAAAATAAACCACAGCTTAATATATAGCTGATAGGTTAACCAGAAAAAACATGACCAGCAGAAAAAGCATTTCAAAGTTCAACATTTAACTCACAATAAAAACCCCTCAACAAAGTGGGCTTGGGGGAATATACCCCTCCATAATACAGGCCATATATGAAGAACACAGATATCTTATTCAATGGTGAAA
Source organism: Mirounga angustirostris (assembly GCF_029215605.1). Classification (NCBI taxonomy): domain Eukaryota; kingdom Metazoa; phylum Chordata; class Mammalia; order Carnivora; family Phocidae; genus Mirounga; species Mirounga angustirostris. Next base: position 57,916,013 of record NW_026991721.1, read on the forward strand.
AACAGCTTTTCCTCTAAGATCAGGAACAAAACAAGGATGTCCACTTTTACCACTTATTCCACATTGTACTCTCCCAACAAGGATCAATTTGGTGGTTAGGAAAATGAGAGAACACTCCATTTTCTGAGCACTAAGTGTAGCTATTTATATTTTGATAGGCAGCTTAAATTTGCATTTTACACAATCACTCTGTATATATTATGCAAATACTGGGTTTGTTCTTGGTTTCCCACCCTTGATCCTCCTTGGACCCTGTAAATTCAGACTTAAGGAACTTACTAAGTTCATTCATCCATAATGGGAAGGAGTCTTCCTAACTTAGCTCAGTCAAGGGGCTCCATCCAACAGAAGCCTCCACAATAGGGACACATTGCCCCCGAAGTAGTTCATCCCAAGCCTGACAAGATTTAGCTAGCATCTCTGTTATCACCATGGTAGAAAAGGATTTGAGTTCCCACAGCATCTTTGTTACAGATAAAGGTATAAGAAGTGATGGAACTGGGACTGCATGATAAACACTGCCTGGAGACAAATGACCAAACCACTGGTAGAGGCAAGTAGGAGTCTTCTGGGAGACTCTGGGATTTAAAAACCTTAGAGGTTGGGACATGCCCTCAAAGCATGTAATTATACAATTCTAGGTTAGAGGACAGCACTGATCCATCATTAGATAACAGAATATCCTGGGTTTGTCCCCAGAAATTATCATGAAATACTCAGTGACTGTATTACAAGTGTCTTGGTTAACTTCATGGGGTTGAAGCTAAAGTATAAGAAATTACCCTTACCTTCTAGGGTAAGGGAGAGTCTGGAGGAAAAGAAAAGCATACCCTGGGGTCAGAATCCCCTCTTCTTCAGACCTTGGACTGAATGGGCAGCCATACTTTCCCAGGGTTTTGAGGCCCACATGGAGGGTAGGAGCCTAGAAACTTCAATATGAGTGTTTTAAGGATTGGCAGATGGAATTATTTCCCCCCCCAACAGCTTAGTTCTCCTTACCACTTCTAAGCCAGGATTGCATTTTTTGACCATTAAAAAAAAAAAAAATCAAGTTTCATGTGTTCTAGAAATCAATGGTGTGAGATATGGGACTCCAAGTTTCTAGAGCTATGCACAAGTAGGTGGCATTATGTTAGTTCGTCCAGGTTGTTTGATTTGAGAGGCTTTAGGAACAAAGGAATCAAACATCACTAGCATGAATATATAAAAATGGTTGTTTAGGAAGTAGTTACAAATCATGTTAGAAACAGGAGTATCCTATTACCCAGCTGGTCTCCTCTAGAGAACTAGAATAGAATTACAATTGGTATTAAGCTCAGTAGTTGGCGGGGGGGGGGGGGTGGGGGGGGGTGGGGAACAAAAACAAAAACAAAAACCTCTTGCTTTGGAGAGGAGAGCAGGAGAAAACCCCTGTTCCTTGTCTTTTCTGCTTTCTCCCATGAGGGTTTGTCTTCTTTCTCAGAAATGAATATTTCTGGTCCTTTTGGATTTATTCCTTTCTAAGAGGAAAAGATTTGATTGTGCATTAATAAAGCTGATGCTCTATTCTGATCTGGTTGCTTGTGCCTGTTCCACTGTTAATGTCAACCTCAGGAAGGGGAAGTTTTGTGTTTTGGGAGGGCTGATAACACCTATTCCCACCTGTTTAGAGAAATGAGTTACTGTGTGCAGCACTCATGAAGTCTGCTCAGCTGTTTGATTTCATCTGTTCCTTTATGTTCAGTTAGCCAACATATATAGTACATCATTCGTTTCTGATGTAGTGTTCAACGATTCATTAGTTGGGTAAAACACCCTCAGCTCAGCTGTTTGAGTTCATCTGTTCCTTTCAGGTTATGGAGCACAGTGAGCTTGGAGTAGCAAAGAGGAGAGGCTGCTTTGCTCCATTCTCAAGTGGCAGGAATCACAGGATCCTAAGATATGCCTAATCAAGGGCCATCACAGCCTGACACAGAAGACTTCATTTGAGTTACCCTGGATCCAGATCAGCTTGCCAAAGGAAGGTAGCTGCAGGTGAGGACAGTCTAACCCTGCTGGGTCGACAGTCTCATTAGTAAGTGTTGAAAGGCTTTTGTGAGCTGCCATATTTAGGGATACAGTGGTTCTGGAATTTCTTACAAGATACAATTATGAACCTTCATCCTGGAATTGGAGTCTGATGACATGGGTCAACCCTCAAACATTCAGGAAGAATTATCTTTTCATGCAGCCCAAGGAAACATACTTGGGATCTTCTCCTGTTGTTAGGTGAGAACCCATAATCAGATGTGAAGGCTGAAAGCAGGATGCCAAATTTGGATGCATAATTAAATACCTTAATGATTTCTCCTGATTCAATTCACCCTGTACATTTTTGCTAACTACTTCAGTCCACTTCTAGAAGCTGGCTTGATTTTCCTGCTAAATGGAGTATAGACTCCCTACTACATTGTTGCCTTTATAGCTGGAGTTGCTTCCTGGGGGGGGGGTGGGAATTTGGGGAACATAGGCTTTTAAGCCTCCACTACTGCATCACACTCCAGACTGCATTGCATAACCCTTCTCCCTAGAGACAGAGCAGCTGTATTTGAACTCACTGGACCTTCTTTCCTAGCCCAAACTCAGTGGTATCATTCTTGACCGGCTTCCACTCTCTCTAGGGGATCCTCTCATTTCTGGTCTTTTGGTGGGAGTCTCCTGCACTGGTTTTCACTTAGCCAATATATTGAAATATATTCTGCCACTACAATGTTTCAGCTATTGGTCATATAGAGGTGAACATGTTCTCACAGTACAAGTTAGTCTAGCAGGAGAAAGGGCCTCATAAACAAACAAACAAAAAAAAACATGGTTCAAGCAAGATTTCTCCAAGCGATAGCTGATAGCTAAGTGATAGAAGACATAACTACACCTAGAAGAAATCTTCCAGACTGAAGAAACTGGAAGTGTGAAGATACAGAGGAAGGACAGAGATTGGTATTTCCCAGGAAATAGAGAGTTGGTGTGGACAAACTGTAGAATTGCTGGGGTTCCCAAGTGCTAGTTACATTCCTTCTCCTATAGGTACGTAAACACTTAAGGCTTGTGAGCCAAGTCAATATTTTAGTGCCTGTTATCAATTAGCTACTCTAAGCTCTTTACATTTGTTTACTCCCTTAGTTTTCATGACCATCTTGTAGTCTAAGTACTATCATCCGGATTTTACAGGGACTGAGCAGCAGAGGTTAGTTTCAGAGGACACACAAGTCCTAAGTAGTAGAGCTCTGAATCAAGCTCAGATGGTCTGACATGAGAATCCAGGCTTCTAACAAACATACTCAATTGCCTCACCATAGGAATTGAAGTATTGGTTTGACTAATTAAACTGAATTGGATATGGGACCAAGATCTAAAGCCATTCACCACCTGTCTGCTTCTCAATCCAAGGGGATAGTTTAAAGGGCTGAGCAAACACTAGCCCACTTCATAAAGAAGTCACCTTTCACCTACAGGCTACAGAGGACACCAGGATTAGAGGCAACTACTTAGGACAATGTGGACAAGTACTTGACTTTTGCAGTCACCATGAAGCCAATGGATTGATAAGCATCCCTTGTGAAAGGGCCAGTGAGAGGTGGAGAGCAGTTAGACGGGTTTCTTTCAATGCTGCTCCCTTCATGGGGGTGTAGAGGTCAGACTTCATGGACATGGAGATTAAGCGGTCATCCTCTCATTGATCCAGCAGTAGAGGCAAGCAGGAATGGGATTCCCATAGTACACCAGAGTTTGTGGGTTCTGAAAACTAGAGACTGTTAAGCAAAGTTCCAACTGCAGGAACCAAATGCAAAGTTCTAAAGGAACCTGGATAAGTCTGAAGATGATCTTTGTGGGCAAGGATAAAAAAACCGTTTTGAACATTAGGCCGTCACTGGTGAGGAAGGTGACTGCTTACAAGACCTATTTCCAGAAGGATGGGTGTTTGTGGCTTATTTGACAATCAAGAGATGAATATGCATTATTAAAGTCATTGCAGGAGAGATTACAAAGATGACCAAGCAACAAGTAACAGCAGCTAGAAGGAAAAAAATCATGTACTGTATTTTTTTTTTATTATGTTAGGTTAGTCACCATACAGTACATTAGTTTTTGATGTAGTGTTCCATGATTCATTGTTTACGTATAACACCCAGTGCTCCATTCAATACATGACCCCCTTAATACCCACCACCGGGCTAACCCATCCCCTCACCCCCCCTCCCCTCTGTAACCCTCAGCTTCCCAGAGTCCATATTCTCTCATGGTTTGTCTCCCCCTCTGATTCCCTTCATTTTTCCCTTCCTTCTCCTAATGTCCTCCATGTTATTCCTTACATTCCACATGTAAGTGAAACCATATAATTGTCTTTCTCGGACTTATTTCACTTAGCATAATGCCCTCCAGTTCCATCCATGTCAATGCAAAATTTGGGTATTCATCCTTTCTGATATGAGTAATATTCCATATATATATATGCCACATCTTCTTTATCCATTCATCTGTAGAAGGGCATCTCGGCTCTTTCCACAGTTTGGGTATTGTGAACATTTCTGCTGTGAACATTGGGGTGCATGTGGCCTTTCTTTTCACTACATCTGTACCTTTGGGGCAAATACCCAGTAGTGCAATTGCTGGGTCATAGGGTAGCTCTATTTTTTGAGGAACCTCCACACTCTTTTCCAAAGTAGCTGCACCAACGTGCCTTCCCACTAACAGTGTAAGAGGGTTCCCCTTTCTCCACATCCTCTCCAACATTTGTTTCTTGCCTTGTCAATTAGAATGGCAAAAATTGACATGTACTATATTTGGATTAACCATATGTTCCCACCAACACATCCCCCCCACACACACACTTTATGGCTACTGATGTCACCAGCTCTATAAAGGCTTAGAGTAAGGCAGGTAATCACAAGTCTGCTTATAGGTACAGGAAGGAGAAAAGGTAATAGCTTGCATCATGAATTTTTCTCCTACTCTAGTTGTATATAGTCAGAAATCAAGCATTTTTGAAGGTGGATAAGAAGGGGTTCATGAAAGATATGTGCACTGCAGTCATTAGTAAGGACTACAGGAAATTCAGGTATCCCATTGCAGAAAGGCCTTCAGTGTAGGTCTGTGTAAAGGGAGTCTGGGCTTTCCTGTTCCCAAAAGGGAGGCTTCTTATCTTGATCTACTCAAGTGAAATCTTGGTACCGATGCAGGACATGCAAACCACAGGGAAGCCATTGATGGGGGCTTGGGACTGTCTGTGACAGAACACCACAATGAGACCTGAAGATGCAGTCACCATGGCATGTTTTCTGAAAATGACTGTTATCCCTGCTCTGACCTAGACTGTTGTTACAAAAACCAAACATTACAAGTTTAAGACTGCTTTAAAAAAGCATCCTAAATTGAACTCAGCTCAGGAGCCATCAGCTAAGGACTGTAAACAAAAAGCTCCCAGGTGATCTGAATAGTCTTCAGCTGAAAACATTACTCAGGTACAGAAATCTAGTGAACCACCAATTGAACCATCAAATTTCAGTTCCTAAGGGGAAAAAAGTCCTATGGTAAGACCAAAGCAATACCGTGAACAAGTCAGGAAATAGGAAGATCTCCACTGAGATGTAATGTCATGTCTCTAAGTGCCAGTTGCTAAGATGTGTGTTAGGTTGAGCAGCAACTCCTCCCATAGTACTGCTGCATTTCCTCAGGGGAATCCTTGAGGCTACCAACAGCTATGGTGCCCTACTACAAGGGGCACCTTCTCCTAGACCCAGCAGGTCTCAGTTGTCCCTGCTCTCCTCTTCCCTGCTCCAAACTCCTTCAACCTTTGATCCAGGTTTTTACCTTTCTTCCCCCCAAATGTCAGCAGCCACTCTCCACCACTGTAACTGGCATTGTCAGGAGGTGGTTGGTCTGCTGTAGGACTTTATCTAGATCCAAGACTGAGTTACTAGGAAACAGATTCTAAGATATCCCTATCATGAGTCACAAAACAGTTTTCACTTTACACTGGGTCAACATAAGCTCTCCAGGAGAAGGCAGCCACAGGTGAGGCTATCCAACTCTGCTGGGTTGACAGTCTGGTTAATAAGTGATCAACAGCACCTGAGTTTCTGAATTAAGGACACAGCTCATCCATCAGAGAACTGCTCCTACACTTCAAGGAAAAAAAAAAACCTTAAAAAAAAATTTTTTTTTAAGATTTTATTTATTTATTTGAGAGAATGAGATAGAGCATGAGGGAGGTAGGGTCAGAGGGAGAAGCAGACTCCCCGCTGAGCAGGAAGCCCAATGCGGGACTCGATCCCGGGACTCCAGGATCATGACCTGAGCCGAAGGCAGTCTCTTAACCAACTGAGCCACCCAGGCGCCCAAAATCTGTTTTAAGGGATAGACAAAGGGGTCTCCCTATAGGAACAGGCCCTTAGATTTCATCTCTCAATAGGTTCTCCGTGCATTTCACAGCTTCTTCTGCTTGTATCAGGATTCATTCCATGAGTACATAAGTAGCTTGAGCATGAGGGAAAGAGCAAAGGTTCTAGATCAGCATCACAATCCCACCTACTGGTCCAATTCCATCCCCTATAGAGCTCATATACATTCCAGAGATCTTGTTGCTTAAATCAGTATTAAGAGATTAAGTAGAGACCCTTCAGGCTGAGCAGTATCTGAATACAAAACCCTAGAAGAAAATGGGGTTCTCAAGTAGAGACTCTTGAAGTATCTGTAGGTTTAACATAAGGAAGTAGGAAAGGGAACTCTTGGGTCTAGGATCCCACAAAAACGCTTAAGACTGGACTTAGCAGTACTGTTATAATCTACTCTCATCTAAAATCCGATGGCAGGAAAAGACTGCAATAGGTCACTTGAGACAAAGAATGTCAAGGACTGGAACAGCTAGCGGCCCAGAAAGTACACAGGAGGAATCATGTGCTTCTAGGATGATGAAGTAGATACCAAATCAGGAGTTTGAAAGAGAAAGGGAGAGATGAACAACAGGAATAGGAGAAGTACCCCCCCCCCAGTAAAAGCCACTTCCTTAGAGCCTGCCTCTCCAGTTCCAGCAAGACAAAACGAATCAGAACCTAAATGAACACCAAAGTGTTGCTCAGGTTTCAAGTTACTGGAGAGGAAAGGTAGAAAGAATAAGGAATGTTCAGATTAACAGCTCTGGGGTCCTGAAGAAAGGCTTTGTAAAAGATCTCAGACAAGGCAAATATCCTATAAAATGCTCTGCACATTATGAGTCACTCCTCAAAGAAGATTTGGATGGCTTAGAGGCAGAAAGTAGCTATAAAGTAAGCCTACTGAAGGCACCAGGACAATGGGCTCCAGCCACAGCTTCCTTCTGACATGGGATATTTTAAGTCACAAAAGGAACAACCACCACCAGTAACCCTATCAAGGATGGGGGAGGTTAATTTTAAGAATTATGCCAGTTAGAACCAGAGCTTGCGCCAACTAAAGAAGGTCCTTCCTGCAACCTTGCATCATAAAAGACACTAAATCCAAGAGTTAGAAATACCCTTCCTCATAAAAGTGCGGTTAATTCTCTCATCCCAACCAGTAGCTAGTGTCAACCTCGAGAGTTCTTTGGGAGCTCTTCCCAGTCCTAGGTTTTCCAACAAGCCCACAACAGCAAGGAAGCCCGGGTAGGAAAATGAGCTCCACCTGGACTGAGGTCGTTTTTGTATTTGATCAGCTCAAAGCGTTTCCCTCAACTCAGTACGAAGTTTCACTCTCCTGTTAGTGAAAGGAAAGAAAGTGCTGTTTACTGCCTAAGCCTCAACTAAATTTTGTGATTTAGTGAGATAAAAGGAACTAAGTCTAGGTGTCTCATTCATCTTGCCTGTCTTTCCCACAGCCAGCCAGCAGGAAATTCCCGGTCTCTTAAAGGAAGCAGAAACAGAAAAGCAGAGAGAAACAGACACTGACAGAAAAGAGAAACTAACTTTGATAGATCTGGGTTGCTCTCCTACCACTCACAGTCAACCCCCGTTTCAGTCAGCAGCATAAACACCCTGGTGGACTGTGGAAGTCTCACTTAAATAGAAGGTGAGAGGACATGATTGGTCAGAGTTGGGAGCTGGACATGATTGGTCAGGCTGGAGCCAATGAGCTTCCTGGGACTTTTTAACCATAAGCAAAATGCCAGCCCAGGATTGGTGCTGATTTTTTTTAAATTGGGAGACCCCCTGAGTGTGTACACCTGAATGATAATTAACTCTCCAGCATTTATTATCAGGATTCACAAGGGAGAAAAAAGTTTCACCTGTCAGAAATGAGCTAGAATCTGAAATTTGATAGTAAAAAAAAAAAAATAAACTCAGTAAATAGTGATAGTACACCATTCCACATGAAAAACAATCATGGGGATGGGAGGGAGGGGGTGGCTGGGTGATAGACATTGCGGAGGGTATGTGCTATGGTGAGCACTGTGAATTGTGTAAGACTGTTGAATCACAGACCTGTACCCCTGAAACAAATAATACATTATATGTTAAAAAAAGAGAAGACAGTAGGAAGGGAAAAATGAAGGGGGGGAATTCGGAGGGGGAGATGAACCATGAGAGACTATGGACTCTGAGAAATGAAGTGAGGGTTCTAGAGGGGAGGGGGGTGGGAGGATGGGTTAGCCTGGTGATGGGTATTAAAGAGGGCACATTCTGCATGGAGCACTGGGTGTTATATGCAAACAATGAATCATGGAACACTACATCAAAAACTAATGATGTAATGTATGATGATTAACATAACATAATAAAAAAAGTAAAACAATAAATCCTTATTTCCTTATTACTACAGAGGAACCAAATCATGTCACTTTCTGTGTGAATAGAAACCACTGTGTACATCCTCCTTTGAAGGTCTCTTCTTAGTGGCCCTAACCCTCTTCTTCCAGAAATATGTTTGGACAAAACAAGAATGTGTAACCAGTGGCCATTCAGTCACTTCGTGGTCTCAAGCAGATGGCCGCTCTTGATATCAAAACCCACTTTTCATGTCTGAGAATGTTTCTCATCAATACATCCACGTCCTCAGCCCTGAGCTTAGGAAAATTGGTGAAATCTCTAACGAGGTCAGCAGGAATACAATTATTATCCTTACCCTGACAAAACCACCTTAGTAAAAGAGGGCTTATGCTGGCAGGAGACTATTCATAAGTTTGTGAATCTTCTCTCCAGCAGCTGTACCAGCATCACCTTAGACATGTTAGAAGGTGAATTCTTAGTCTTCTGAATCAGAAACTCTTGGGATAACATGTGCAGTTGAACAAAGCCTCCTTGTGGTTGCAATGTATACTACAGGTGGACAACCACTGCTCTGTACCAATTCAGTCAGAATCCGGGGGTTGTGTTGCTTTCCTAAACATCAAGCTGAGGGTTTCAGAGGGGAGGGAGGTAGGGGGAAGGGGTAACAGGATGCTGGGTATTAAGGAGGGTACATGTTGTGATGAGCACTGGGTGTTATATGCAACTAATGAATCACTGAACACCACATTAAAAACTAATGATGTGCTACACAGTGGCTAACTGAACATAATAAAAACAAACAAACAAACAAACAAACAAACATCAAGCATACCTTTTATAAAGCTCTCTGGGTGATTTACATGTGCATTCAAGGTTGTCAACCACTGCCTTCATTATGCATGGATTCAGTGACCATCTCTGTGCAAACTGAAGGTGATTACTGAATCTTTAATTCTGGTCCAGACCTCCGTCATCTCCCTCAGGCCAATATATCCAACTGACTTATAGAAAATAATTACATGTAGGACTAGGTGCCAAGTGCTTTACAATTTTACCATTTCATTTAATCCCTGTGACTTCGCTATTTTCATATTCCTTTCATAGTTGAACTGAAGATTTTAAATATTAAATAACCCACTCAAAATTAAACATTTAGATAAGAGAAATCTTAGTGTGTGGGGGGGAGGAGCAAGATGGCGGAGGAGTAGGAGACCTAAGTTTCGTCTGGTCCCAGGAATTCAACTAGATAGGGATCAAACCATCTGAACACCTACGAACTCAACAGGAGATCGAAAAGAAGAATAGCAGCAACTCTCTGAACAGAAAAGCGACCACTTTCTGGAAGGTCTCTTCTGATTTGTTTAGTGTATATTTTTCTGGGGATGTTGTTACCCTGTTAGCATTTTGTTTTCTCATTCATCTATTCTCCTCTGGACAAAATGACAAGATGGAAAAAATCACCTGAAGAAAAAGAACAAGAGGCAGTACTGACAGCCAAGGACCTAATCAATACAGACATTAGTAAGATGTCAGAACTAGAGTTCAGAATGATGATTTTAAAGATACTAGCTGGGCTGGAAAAAAGCATGGAAGATATTAGAGAAACCCTTTCTGGAGAAATAAAAGAACTAAAATCTAACCAAGTTGAAATTAAAAAGGCTATTAATGAGGTGCAATAAAAAATGGAGGCTCTAACTGCTACGATAAATGAGGCAAAAGAGAGAATTAGTGATATAGAAGACCAAATGATGGAAAATAAAGAATCTGAGAAAAAGAGAGATAAACAACTACTGGATCATGAGGGCAGAAATCGAGAGATAAGTGATACCATAAGACAAAACAATATTAGAATAATTGGGATCCCAGAGGAAGAAGAAAGAGAGAGGGGGGCAGAAAGTATATTGGAGCAAATTATAGCAGAGAACTTCCCTAATTTGGGGAAGGAAACAGGCACAGAGAACCTCTCTCAAAATCAATAAAAATAGGTCAACACCCTGACATCTAATAGTAAAACTTACAAGTCTCAGAGACAAAGAGAAAATCCTGAAAGCAGCTCGGGAGAAGAGATATGTAACCTACCACGGTAGAAACATTAGACTGGCAACAGACCTATCCACAGAGACCTGGCAGGCCAGAAAGGACTGGCATGATATCTTCAGAGCACTAAATGAGAAAAATATGCAGCCAAGAATCCTATATCCTGCTAGGCTGTCATTGAAAATAGAAGGAGAGATAAAAAGTTTCCAGGACAAACAAAAACTAAAGGAATTTGCAAACACAAAACCAGCCCTACAAGAAATCTTGAAAGGGGTCCTCTAAGCAAAGAGAGAGCCTAAAAGCAACATAGACCAGAAAGGAACACAGACAATATATGGTAACAGTCCCCTTACAGGCAATAAAATGGCACTAAATTCCTATCTTTCAATAGTTACCCTGAATGTAAATGGGCTAAATGCCCCAATCAAAAGACACAGGCTATCAGATTGGATAAAAAAACAAGACCCATCGATATGCTATCTGCAAGAGACTCATTTTAGAACCAAAGACACCCCCAGATTGAAAGTGAGGGGCTGGAAAATCATTTACCATGCTAATGGATACCCAAAGAAAGCTGGAGTGGCAATCCTTATATCAGACAAATTAGATTTTAAACCAAAGACTATAATAAGAGATGAGGAAGGACACTATATCCTACTTAAAGGGTCTATCCAACAAGATCTAACAATTGTAAATATCTATGCCCCTAAGATGGGAGCAGCCAATTATATAAACCAATTAATAACAAAAGCAAAGAAACACATCGACAACAATATAATAATAGTGGGGGACTTTAACATCCCCCTCACTGAAATGGACAGATCATCTAAGCAAAATTTCACCAAGGAAATAAAGACTTTAAATGACACACTGCACCAAATGGACTTCACAGACATATTCAGAACATTCCATCCCAAAGCAACAGATTACACATTCTTCTCTAGTTCCCATGGAACATTCTCCAGAATAGATCACATCCTAGGTCACAAATCAGGTCTTAACTGGTACCTAAAGACTGGGATCATTCCCTGCCTATTTTCAGATCACAATGCTTTGAAACTAGAACTGAATCACAAGAGGAAAGTTGGAAAGAACTCAAATACATGGAGGCGAAAGAGCATCCTACTAAAGAATGAATGGATCAACCAGGAAATTAAAGAAGAATTAAAAAAATTCATGGAAACAAAGGAAAATGAAAACACAACTGTTCAAAATCTTTGGGATACAACAAACCCAGCCCTAAGAGGAAAGTATATAGCAATACAAGACTTTCTCAAGAAACAAGAAAGGTCTTAAGTACACAACCTAACCCTACACCTAAAGGAGCTGGAGAAAGAACAGTAAATAAAGCCTAAACCCAGCAGGAGAAGAGAAATAATAAAGATCAGAGCAGAAATCAATGAAATAGAAACCAAAAGAACAGTAGAACAGATCAACGAAACTAGGAGCTGGTTCTTGGAAAGAATTAACAAGATTGATAAACTCCTGGCCAGACTTATCAAAAAGAGAAGAGAAATGACCCAAATAAATAAAATCATGGATGAAAGAGGAGAGATCACAACCAACACCAAAGAAATACAGACAATTATAAGAACATATTATGAGCAACTCTATGCCAGCAAATTAGATCATCTGGAAGAAATGGATGCATTCCTAGAGATGTATCAACTACCAAAACTGAACCAGGAAGAAATAGAAAACCTGAACAGACCTATAACCACTAAGCAAACTGAAGCAGTCATCAAAAATCTCCCAACAAACAAAAGCCCAGGACCAGATGGCTTCCCAGGGGAATTCTACCAAACATTTCAAGAAGAATTAATACCTATTCTTCTGAAACTGTTCCAAAAAATAGAAACGGAAGGAAAACTTCCAAACTCATTTTATGAGGCCAGCATTACCTTGATCCCAAAACCAGACAAAGACCCCATCAGAAAGGGGAATTACAGACCAATATCCCTGATGAACATGGATGCAAAAATTCTCACCAAAATACTAGCCAATAGGATCCAACAGTACATTAAAATGATTATTCACCATGACCAAGTGGGATTTATCCCTGGGCTGCAAGGTTGGTTCAACATCCACAAATCAATCAATGTGATACAATACATTAATAAAAGAAAGAACAACAACCATATGATCCTCTCAATAGATGGAGACAAAACATTTGACAGAGTACAGCATCCTTTCTTGATCAAAACTTTCAGAGTATAGGGATCGAGGGTACATACCTCAATATCATAAAAGCCATCTATGAAAAACCTACAGTGAATATCATTCTCAATGGGGAAAAACTGAGAGCTTTCCCCCTAAGGTCAGGAACATGGCAGGGATGTCCACTATCACCACTGCTATTCAACATAGTATTAGAAGTCCTAGCCACAGCAATCAAACAATAAAAAGAAATAAAAGGCATCCAAATTGGCAAAGAAGAAGTCAAAATCTCACTCTTTGCAGAAGATATGATACTTTATGTGGAAAACCCAAAAGACTCCACCCCAAAACTGCTAGGACTCATACAGGAATTCAGTGGCAGGATATAAAATCAATGCACAGAAATCAGAGGCATTCATATACACCAACAACAAGACAGAAGAAAGAGAAATTAAGGAGTCGATCCCAGTTACAATTGCACCCAAAACCATAAGATACCTAGGAATAAATCTAACCAAAGAGGCAAAGGATCTGTACTCAGAAAACTATAACATACTCATGAAAGAAATTGAGGAAGACACAAAGAAATGGAAAAACGTTCCATGCTCATGGATTGGAAGAACAAATATTGTGATGTTACCTAGAGCAATCTACACATTCAATGCAATCCCCATCAAAATACCATCCACTTTTTTCAAAGAAATGGAACAAATAATCCTAAAATTTGTATGGAAGCAGAAAAGACCCCACACAGCCAGAGGAACGTTGAAAAAGAAAAGCAAAGCTGGCAGCATCACAATTCTGGACTTCCAGCTCTATTACAAAGCTGTCATCATCAAGACAGTATGGTACTGGCACAAAAACAGACACATAGATCAATGGAACAGAATAGAGAGCCCAGAAATGGACCCTCAACTCTATGGTCAACTAATCTTCGACAAAGCAGAAAAGAATGTCCAATGGAAAAAAGAGTCTCTTCAAGAAATGTTTTTGGGAAAATTGGACAGACACATGCAGAAGAATGAAACTGATCCACTTCCTTACACCACACACAAAAATAGACTCCAAATGGTTGAAAGACCTCAGTGTGAGACAGGAGTCCGTCCAAATCCTAAAGGAGAACACAGGCAGCAACCTTTTCGACCTCAGCCACAGCAACTTCTTCCTAGAAACATCTCCAGAGGCAAGGGAAGCAAGGGCAAAAATGAACTATTGGGACTTCATCAAGATAAAAAGCTTTTGCATAGCAAAAGAAACAGTCAACAAAACCAAAAGACAAGCGACAGAATGGGAGAAGATATTTGCAAATGACATATCAGATAAAGGGCTAGTATCCAAAATCTATAAAGAACTTCTTAAACTCAACACCCAAAGAACAAATCATCCAATCAAGAAATGGGCAGAAGACATGAGCAGACATCTTTCCAAAGAAGACATCCAAATGGCCAACAGACACATGAAAAAGTGCTGAACATTGCTCGGCATCAGGGAAATCCAAATCAAAACCTCAATGAGATACCACCTCACACCAGTCAGAATGGCTAAAATTAACAAGTCAGAAAATGACAGATGTTGGTGGGGATGCGGAGAAAGGGGAACCCTCCTACACTGTTGGTGGGAATGCAGGCAGGTACCGCCACTCTGGAAAACAGCATGGAGGTTCCTCAAAAAGTTGAAAATAGAGCTACCATATGACCCAGCAATTGCACTACTGGGTATTTACCCCAAAGATACAAATGGAGGGATCCGAAGGGGTACGTGCACCCTGATGTTTATAGCAGCAATGTCCACAATAGCTAAACTTTGGAAAGAGCCAAGATATCCATCGACAGATGAATGGATAAAGAAGGTGTGGTATATATATACAATGGAATATTATGCAGCCATCAAAAAGAATGAGATCTTGCCATTTGCAACGACGTGGATGGAACTGCAGGGTATTATGCTGAGTGAAATAAGTCAATCAGAGAAAGACATGTATCATATGACCTCACTAATATGAGGACTTCTTAATCTCAGGAAACAAACTGAGGGTTGCTGGAGTGGTGGGGGCTGGGAGGGATGGGGTGACTGGGTGATAGACACTGGGGAGGGTATGTGCTATGGTGAGCGCTGTGAATTGTGTAAGACTGTTGAATCACAGACCTCTATCTCTGAAACAAATAATACATTATATGTTAAAAAAAAATAAAGAAAAGGTTAGCAGGAAGGGAAGAATGAAGGGCGGGAAATCAGAGGGGAAGATGAACCATGAGAGACTATGGACTCTGAGAAACAAACTGAGCTATAATAGAATATATGTTAAGAAAAAAAAAAAGAAGAAAAAGAAGAAGGTAGCAGGACGGGAAGAATGAAGTGGGGAAAATCGGATGGGTAGACAAACCATGAGAGACGATGGACTCTGAAAAATAAACTGAGGGTTCTAGAGGGGAGGTGGGTGTAGGGATGGGTTAGCCTGGTGATGGGTATTAAAGAGGGCACGTACTGCATTGAGCACTGGGTGTTATATGCAAACAATGAATATTGGAACACTACATCAAAAACTAATGATGTAATATATGGTGATTAACACAACATAATAATAAAATAAATAAATAAATTAATTAAACATTTAATAAATGGCCAAGCCCAGATTCAGGAACATGACTTGGTTGATGAGCACTGTATTATTTTTCATGCTACTTCCCAGCAATTCATCACTAAATAGAATCAGCTAACCGGAAATGTGACATGACTGAGTGACAGAATAGATTCAGAATAATTTAGAGCCATGTGGAAATTATAGAGGATATAATAGCTATAATAGAAATCCTGAGAACAATTGGATAAATATGAATATGAAGTGAGTACTATGGTTATGTGGAAGAATGTCCTTACCCTTAGGAGATGCATATTGGAGTAGAGGTACAGTGTCCTCATGTGTTTATCAGGTGTATGTGTAAAATATGGTTTATATATATATATATATATAAATACACTCATACATCTGTTCATGTGTGCATTTAAAACAAATATGGCGGGGCGCCTGGGTGGCTCAGTTGGTTAAGTGTCTGCCTTCAGCTCAGGTCATGATCCCAGGGTCCTGGGATTGAGCCCCACATCAGCCTCCCTGCTCAGTGGGGAGTCTGCTTCTCCCTCTCCATCTGTGTGCTTGTTCTCTCTCTCTCAAATAAATAAATAAATAAATAAATCTTTTAAAAGAACAAATTTGGCAAAATGTTAATAATATTTAATCTAGGTGGTGGGTTTACAGATATTCATTGTACTATTTCAATGTTTATGTATGCATACTTAAAATGTTTTATGGAGTTGAAAAAATTGTCCTACCACTCAGTCAACTTCGCTTTCATGCTTGTTTATCTGAAAATGAATGACACTATTTTTATTTTATTTTTTAAAAGATTTTATTTATTTATTCATAAGAGACAGAGAGAGGCAGAGGGAGAAGCAGGCTCCCTGCTCAGCAGGGAGCCCAATGCAGGACTCGATCCCAGGACCCTGGGATCATGACCTGACCCGAAGGCAGATGCTTAACCATCTAAGCCACCCAGGCGCCCAATGACACTATTTTTAGAGACAGATGCCACTGAAGTCAACTTGTGAGGAAATCTAGTACTCAGTTATCTACTGTTATCCTATCCCTGAAGCCATGTCCTTTTTATATGGTTCCAAACATGAAATTCATCACTAGATTCTGGGGCTCTATACTTAGCACTTGATTTGGAAAGGCTCATATTAATAGGGTCAGGGGAAAGTATACTGTAAGAAGTATCAACCCTCTGTATTACTGTATAACAAATTACCCCATATAAATTTAAGATTTATTCTAAATTGAAATCAGGATCTTCAAGAGATATGAGCACCCCTATGTTCACTGCAGCACTATTCACAATAGTAAAGATATGGAAACAACCCAAGTGTCCATCAACAGATGAATAGAAGAAGAAAATATGTATATACAAGGAATAGAATATTATTCTGCCTTAAAAAGAAGGAAATACTACTATTTGTGATAACATGGATCAACCTAGAGAACATTATGCTAAGTGAAATAAGAGAGGCACAGAAGGATAAATACTGCATGATTCCACTTATGTGAGGTATCTAAAATAGGCAAACTCATAGAAACAGAGAATATTATGGTGGTTGCCAGGGTCTGGGGGGAGGATAAATGGAGAACTAGTGCTGGATGGATATAAAGTTTCAGTTATAAATGATGAAAAAGTTCTAGAAATCTGTTGTACAATATAGTACTCAGTTAACAACAAGGTATACTTCCCTTTAACATATGTTAAGAGAACAGTTCTCATGTTAAGTGTTCTTTACCACACAAACACACACATACAGGGAAATTTCTGGAGGTGATGGATATGTTTAGATATCTTTAGCGATGATGGTATCACAGGTGTATGTACATGTCCAAACTGAAGAAAATGTATACATTAAATATATGCAAATGTTTGTACATCAATTATAGCTCAATGAAGCTTAAAAAATGTAGGTTTAGTAGTTTAAAACAAACATTTATCATGTCACAGCTTCTCTGGTCAGAAATCTGGGCATGACTGGGCTGGATGGTCTGCAGTCAAGGTGTCATCCAGGCCTTAGTCATCTCAAGGCTCAACTAAGGGATGATCCATGTCCAAGCTCACTCACCTAGCTCAGCCTCAGGTCCTCTCTGGCTGCTTGCTGGAGACATCAGTTTCTTGCCACATGGACATCTCCATAGGGCTTTCACAACATGGAAGTCTGTGTTGATTCCACAAAAATGAGGGCTCTGAGAGGGGGAAAGTGAGAAGGTCAGAAAGATGGAAATCAGTCTTTTGGTGACCTTATTTTGGAAGTGACATTTCAATGCTTTTGGCACATTCTATTTGTTATAAATGTCACTAGGTCAACTCTCAAGGGGAAGTAATTACACAAGAGCATGAATACCAGGGGAGTAGGGATCACTGGGGCCCGTTTTAGAGGCTGCCTATCACATCCTCCTGCTTAAACCCTAATGTTCATGATCAGATCTAGAACCAACTCAGAAGAAAGACACACAACCAATATTAGTTAACTTTTTTTTTTTAGTAGGCTTTACACCCAGCCAGGAGCCCACTGCAGGGCTTGAACTTGTAACCCTGAGATCAAGACCTGAGCTGAGATCAAGAGTCAAGACGCTAACTGACTGAGCCACCCAGGTACTCCTATATTAGTTTACTTTTAATGAACTTTTCCTACTCCTAAGAAAAAAGTATCTTATAATATAGCAAAAGAAGAAGAAAATGGAAGCATATGGTGCCACATACTGAGAGCTCCTACTGGAATTGTGCCCAGGGCAGCTGAGAGGGCAGTCTTGTGGGCCTTGTTTTCAGCCTGCCAGCTTGTAATCCTGGCCGAGTCTACTTTCTATGGCTATTCCTGTTATCAACTGTCTTGGACTCTGAGAGTTTTTCATGCCAAAAGTTTATCATGGAATATGCTTAGGAGGAACATCTGGTGTGAACTGTGCAGAGAGAGAAGGTGAATTACAACACAGTTTCATCGGACTTCTCAGCTGATCCTATGAGGGACTTCAGAGCGGAGATGGCCTTGTACACTTGTCCTGAATTGGGCAAGGGGGACAAATCCTTGTACCTAGGATCAACCAGACAATGATACAGTCATTGCATTAGGAGGGTGCATAATTTAGGGTGATGCAACATCCTCTGGCTGAAGGTAATTCCTGGAAAGGAATGCAGCTATGAGCCCTCAGTAGTCAACACTCCCAGCTACTGAGTGAAATGCTTCAACCCTGAAGGGGGATCTGTGTGGTGTTCTGCAGCCTAGAACTAGGGAATGTTCATAGCCAATTAGTCTTCTGAGGGGACTTGGAGGTGGGTGAGGAAATAAACCTTTAAAATTTTCCTGGTTGGAGAATGGACTCTCTCACTGTTGCTCTCGTGCTTAATATCATATTTCTTTTTGGCTAAGAAATCATGAAACAGATATCATAAAAGTGAACACAGTTTTAAAAGATAATATTAAGACCAAAGAAATAGACAAAAATCCTAGAGAAACAATGTAAACAGACATCATAACAAAAATACATTCACCTCAATTTTGATTGTTACTTTTCAGATACAAATAAATGAGATATAACTATTAGAACTAAAATAGGAGAAATGCATAAATTTGGAAAATACAATTAAATAATTTCTTTTGTATTTATTGGTTAACTTTCTTATTTTAAATTTAAATTCAATTATCCAACATATGGCACATCATTAATTTCAGATGCAGTGTTCAATAATTCATCAGCTGTGTATAACACCCAGTGCTCATCACATCATGTACCCTCCATAATGCCCATCACTCAGCTGCCCCATGCCCCCACCCACCTCCCCTTCCGCAACTCTCAGTTTGTTTTCCAGAGTCAAAAGTCCCTCATGGTCTCTCTCCCTCTCTGATTTCTTCCCATTCAGTTTTTCCTCCCTTCCCTTATGATCCTCTGCACTATTTCTTATATTCCTCAATGAGTGAAACCATATGATAATTGTCTTTCTCTGACTGATTTATTTCACTTAGCATAATAGCCTCCAGTTCCATCCACGTCGATGTAAATCGTAGGTATTCATCCTTTCTGATGGCTGAGTATTATTCCATTGTATATATAAACCACATCTTCTTTATCCATTTATCTGTTGAAGGGCATCTGAGCTCCTTCCGCAGTTTGGCTATTGTGGACATTGCTGCTATCCAGGTGCCCCTTCTTTTCACTACATCTGTATCTTTGGGGTAAGTACCCAGTAGTGCAATTGCTGGGTCATAGGGTAGCTCTGTTCTTAATTTCTTGAGCAACTTCCATACTGTTTTACAGAGTGGCTGGCTGTACCTTGCATTCCCACCAACAGTGTAACAGGGTTCCTCTTTCTCCACATCCTTCCCAACATTTGTTGTTCCATGTTTTGTTAATTTTAGCCATTCTGACTGGAGTGAGGTCGCTTGTCATTGTGGTTTTGATTTGCATTTCCCTGATGCCAAGTGATGTTGAGCATTTCTTCACGTGTCTGTTGGCCATTTGGATGTCTTCTTTGGAGAAATGTCTGTTCAAGTCTTCTGCCTATTCTTGACTGGACTGTTTGTTTTTTGGGGTGTTGAGTTTGAGAAGTTCTTTATAGATCTTGGATACCAGCCCTCTATCTGATATGTCATTTGCAAATATCTTCTCCCATTCTGTAGGTTGCCTTTTAGTTTTGTTGACTGGTTCCTTTGCTGTGCAGAAGCTTTTTATCTTGATGAAGTCCCAATAGTTCATTTTTGCTTTTGTTTCCTTGCCTTTAGAAACATCTCTAGCAAGAAGTTGCTGCAGCTGAGGTCGAAGAGGTTGCTGCCTGTGTTCTCCCTTAGGATTTCGATGGATTTCTGTTTCACATTTAGGTCTTTCATCCATTTTGAGTTTATCTTTGTGTATGGTGTAAGAGAATGGTCCAGTTTCATTCTTGTGCATGTGGCTGTCCAATTTTCCCAGCCATTTGTTGAAGAGACTGTCTTTTTTCCATTGGATAGTCTTTCCTGCTTTGTTGAAGATTAGTTGACCATTAATTAACAGAACAGAATAGAGAACACAGAAATGGACCCTCAACTCTATGGTCAACTATTGGTTAACTTTCTAGCAATGGAAACCTTAGGGAAGGATCCATGTAGAGAGTTGGAAATAATAGATTCTCACAGCAGGAGCCAAAGACCTTTAATAATTGATGTCTCTATCTGTACCCTGACCTCAAGAGACTTATTAAACTGATCCAACTCTAAGGAAGATTATTTTGTTGTTTGGAAAATTCTGCTTCATTTTCTATACAAAGGGACAGTTTTGTAAAGAAACAACTGAAATCCTGTAGGCTCTTCATTAGGTGGTATTGTGGCTGGTTCCTCATGGCACAAACTGAAATTCTTCCCTTGGAAGATATAACATGGTCCTGATGAATAATATCTCAAACAAAAAAGGCTGTGTGATTGAAATGGGATTGTGTATCAATACTTACTTGCCTGCATACACATATGCACACACAAACACTCCTGCACATACACACCTGACATTTGCCCTTATGCCTAGGTTGCATGTCCAAATAAAGCTTTGGCCTAATGAATGGTAGACAAAATTCCCTAGTTCCTCCAACATAAGTTCTGAGGTTTCAATGCCTGCTGTCAGTGAAAGCGGGTATTTATTAGCACCTCTGCACTTAAAGGTCATGCTTTTAAGTGTGTTGTGTTGCATGTCTAATTAACATGTTAAATCTCCACCTCTCGGCATGATGTTTAGTGTTATAATGATGGGAAAATGTTGGTGAAAGTTCAGCACTGGGGTTCATTTTGGGGCAGACTGGTTTGGTCGGGTCCTCACCAGTCTTTGTAGTCCAGTCCCTCCTTTCTGTAAGCCTGCTTCTTTCAATAAGCATCCTGCCCCTGCAGTCCTGCAACAAATGCTACTCAAGGGCATGGAGTTTTAGTCATCCTGGAAGGTATACTCCTCAAGGACATAGAGTTTCAGCTACCAAGGAATGCTGGACTTGGCGGTTAGGGTTGGGAGGACCCAAGTCCAGTCCCTGCTCTCACTTCCACAAAACAAAAACAAAACACAAAACCCCACTAGATTTAGATAATTTTATAGGAGACTAACAGAAAGAGAGAGAGAGAGAAATTGTAGAGAAAGAAAAACATTCATATTTTTCCTTACAAAGTATTACATTGATGGCTGTACCTGATAAAAGTTGCACAAAAAGGAAAACTAAAGACTAACTTCCTTATAAGTATTGATATAAAATTCTAATTAAATTATCAGCAACACAAAATTCTTTTACACTAATTTTTCTGCTTTATTCCTTTTCCGGCTATGTGTGACAGCTCTGTTCAATAATTAGTTTCATGTAATGCCAGGTATTCTTCCATATTATGCAGGCTATGACATTCCAAAAGGGAAAAAAAATGTTGACAACCCTTGCTTCTACATAGAATACCTTTCCTTTATCATTACCCCGTCTCCTTGGGTCTTTGCCCTTTTGGGAGTGCTTCTTCTGTGTGGGACTGGGTGTGGTGATCTGAAAGCCACCCCTTGTTTGTGAGATCCACTATTGCCACTGAAGCCTCAGCAGGAGCCAGGGTGAATCCCAGGTAAAAGCAGTCCATCTGTCCCCATGGGCACTGTGGCAGCTTAGCTACCTCATCTCATGTTGGGGCTACTTGCATTAGCAACCCTTTTGCCTCCTGCATTTCACTGCCCGCCTGCTTTCCAATATTCCACATTGCTGTTTAGGTTTACATTCTGTTTGTTCTCTGAATTATCCTGTAGACAATGGGGACCCACAGGGTTTAAACTTTTCAGCACAGCAGTTTTGGGGACTAGTTCTCTTGCAGGTGTGAAGACTGGACCTTCTAATAGATGCTAAACCTAGTAAATTGAACTTAAACCACCATGCATCATCATTAGGAATATTCTGGGTCAGGCTGAGAAAGGCATGAAGCACACTTACTCCTTTCAAAGGCAACAGAATGCCTCTCACCATTTGCATCACTGAGAACTCTGTCTCTGATATGGAACTGGGGAGTTGGGGGCATGTAGCATTGTCTCTTGATTTTTTGTATTTCCAGTATCTCTATATCCTTTGCCATTAAAAAAAAAAGAGAGAGAAATTATAACTTGTGCCTGTGGTTTCTCTCTTTTTTTTTTTTGGCTTCTTTCTTCTCATTCCTGCCCCATGATGGTGCCTAAGCAGAAGTCATGGCCTTTAAAACATGGGCCATTCAGCCCTCTAGTCTCATTTATTTCATTCTCTTTCAAGTACCCTGCACTCTATCTTCTTCAGTTTATTCTCTGTTTGGAGAATATTTTGTCTTTTCCTATTTTTCTGAGGTCCATGCCCCTCCCCCAGTTTGAAAAGCTTATCTTCCTTGCTCTACCTTATACTCTTTCCCTTCTCTGTTCGAATAAGACCTTATAACACAGTGACGTGAGATATATTTAGCCAGTGAAGCCCACCCCAAGACCCCAGGCAGAGCTGAGGAACAGTTAAGTGGACTTTGAGAGATGAAGTATACTACCAGTGTGAAGAATTCTACAACAAAGTAAAATGAATTAGGACTACTAGAATTTGAATCCTGATTCTCTGGCTTAGAAGCTTCGTGACCTTCTGTGCACTTCAGTGTCATCTATAAAATGTAGATGTGATGATGGCAACCGCTTTAGAGGGTTGTGAAAATGTAACAGAGAGGTCGTCTTTGTAAGTAGTTAGCAGGGCACGTGGCACAAAGCAAGCTTTAACAAATCTAACTCATTGTGGGCCTTTTGTTTTCTTTTCAGGATTCACTCTATATTCTTTTAGGTATTTTCTGAGCACTTGAAGAAACAAAGACTCTTCGTCTGCTAAGCGTCTGCTTCCTTCCATAATCTGGAAAGTCCCAGAGGCCAGAACACAGAGGAAAAACAACCAACCAGTCTTGGGAGGAGTTGCAGGATTTGGCTGTTGGCAGAGGCCAAGGGAAGCTGGGGTGTCCAGGGGAAAAGCAGGATGATAGAGAATCTAAAGGGGAAAAGAGGACTCCAATGGGAGGTCTTTGAAAGTGATAACACTCCTCATTGTGACTCTATGTTGTTCATCTTTGATTTTATGTGGCTCTTCCTGCTCCTCCTGAAGGGAAAGAAATGTGGACACAACAGAGGAAGCTGAATAGAGAATACAACAGGAATGTGGGTAACTGACCTGGGGACCAGGGGTTGGGTTGACGGAGTTTCAAGGCCAGGGTCAACCTAGAAAGGAGGATATAAGTCCTCCATCACACTGTAAAGGGCTGGCCAGGTCTGGTGGGTAGTGCTGATATGAAGATCACCTCTTGGAAATGATGAGAGGATGGGGAGAGAAAGAGAGAACAGGGAACACTACGCTTTGCTTCAAAACTGAGAAAGGAAGGAGTAAGTCCAAACTTTCGATAAAGGAGAGACAGTTTTCAGGGTCCAAGGGGAGTTTTGAGAAAAGAAACTGAGCAGTAGACTGATTGGGAGCATGTTTATTTGGTTGTAGAAGGAAGGCACAGGGTTATCATAAACACAAAGGCTCCATTCAAGTAAGTTATGCATTACTGCTTTTACCTTTAAGACAATTTCAATTTGAATTGTGTATTTCCCACTCTTTAAATAGGAATGAAAAATCCTCACATATCTTCTGATTTAGTTACTGAAGTTGACTTGTGCAAACTTCTCTTTAGTGATTGGCCCTCCAGGTTTTCATGTAAATGTCTATAGGATTGAAAGAAGAGGCAGATTCTGGGCTGAAAATGTCTTAGGAGAGCTTGACCAGAGCTTTCTGAATAGTACCCCTCAACAATCAGAAGCAATTGTGTCTCTATGTTGCTCTGGGCAGTGGCTATGTGGGTGTGTTCATGTTTATTTTAAACTTTATAAAAATTTATCAAGCTGTACACATGCATCTGTGCATTTTACAGTATATATGTTAACTTCAAACAAAAAGTTAACAAATGCAGGAGCAGATAGTAATGTTAAATGTTTTGGATAGGTCAAGTAAAATAAAGAATGAAAAGAAATTCCTGGAATGGCTACACATCATTGATGGGGACCACCATTGATCTTAACAAGAAAATTTTCAGTAGCAATAAAAAGTGAAATAAAAATGAAAAAAGATGACTAACCTGTCCTGTCATTTGAAAAGACTAATAGTTATATATAAACCTCCAACCATGCTAATTAAGAAGAAAAAGATATGAGGACAATAAAACCCTCAAATGAATGAAAGGTATGACCAGCTAGAAGTTGCCACGGCTGGAGAGAGGAGGGATGAGCAGGGTACCAGCTGAGACAGCCCTCAGAAGAAAGGTGGATATAGGGCAGTGTGAGGGGAGGAGGAAGATCCTGGATCAGAGGTGAGTGGGGTGGTTGGGTGAGGCATTCTGGTTCCTTAGGTTCCTCTTCAGCTCTTTAAGCAATGATGGATCAACTCTGAATTTGTGGCATACAGAAAACACATGACAGTCTTAAGGATATGCTGAATTATTTTTTTCCCCCACTCTTTACTACCATCCTACTTCAAAAAGCTTTCCACTGTCTTCTCTTTGTCTGTCACTGAAGATGTGTCACCCAGTGACTATACACAGCAAAGTTCTTTTAATCTGACCATGAAGCAGAGCTCAGTACTTTATTCAATCTGTTCCATTATAAGGCATTTCTATGTTTAGGGATTTTCGTTGTTGTTGTTGGTGGTGGTGGTAATGGTTTGTCTATTTCAATAAAGACCAGTTTACAATCCCAGAAATTTGGATTTTTAGAAAACTTCTAAGGACTCCCATCAAGCCTGCTGTTGGTACCTGGGTGTGAAGTCAATTAGTGCTGGGGGTAAATGGAAGGAGCAAATATATGTTCCATGGTTAGGATTGGGAACTGGGTGAGTGTCTAGTGCTTGGTTAACAGAGAACATGTCTACCGCAGTCTGGGATCCTGGGGCCAGTCCTTCCCATCAATCTGACAAACCAATTATTTAGGGATATACCCCTGATGAGAAATTAAAAGGGAAGGTGGTGATCATAAATATTTCCAGACAGTTTATTATCTCCAATGGAAAGTGGTAATATTGTTCTCTTATCTTCCTGAATCCATCAATCTATTTCTTCAAGGATGCTTCATTCATCTATTGCCAAGGCACTATACATACCAAGGACACAAAATGTGCCATGATCAATTTTAAGTTCATTGTTTCACTCAATAATCATTAAGTATCAGAAACTGAACATACAAAGATAGAAGATAAACTCCTGTTTTCTCACTCATTCTATGAAAACTGTTTGCTATGAGTACACAGATCTTTTAATAGACTTGTGCACCAGAGCTATGGGTCACACACTTGGTATAAGGCCATGAACAAGACACACATGGTTGACTGAATACAATGAAGTCATAGGTAGAGTATTAGGATTGTCAGTTTAGGTCCTTCAGAGGTCAACATGGGAGATTCCATGAAAGCTCAGAACAGAGATACCTAATTTAGCCTCAGTATGGGCTGGGGAAGGAGGTAGAGAAGACTCCCCAAAGAGGTAAACCATGAGCTGATACTTGAACAATAAACAGAAATTAGGAAGACAAAGAATACTGAGGAAGATGGAAGGTAGAACAAGATAAATTTGTCAGATGTCAGTTTTCTGATCCTGTAGTCCACTGAGTTGAAAATGCCACCGGGTGTCCCTAGCACTATACAGTTGGGAACAAGTCTTACAGGACTGCAACCATTTCTTACATCGTTTTATGTGTTAACAGGAAAGCAGTCTCATCTGTGATGCTGGGGATACTCTATAACCACACAATGGAAACCCCTGCCACGTTCTTCCTTGTGGGTATCCCAGGTTTGCAGTTTTCACATCTTTGGCTGGCTATTTCACTGAGTGCCATGTATATCATATCCCTGTTAGGAAACACACACATAATGACTGTAATCTGGATGGATTTCACTCTACAAGAGCCCATTTATTGTTTTCTGTATGTTCTGGCTGCTGTGGACATTGTTATGGTCTCCTCTGTGGTACCCAAGATGGTGAGCATCTTCTTTTCAGGAGATGGTTCCATCAGTTTTAATGCTTGTTTCACTCAGATGTATTTTGTCCACGCAGCCACATCTGTGGAGACAGGGCTATTGCTGGCCATGGCTTTTGACCGCTATATAGACATCTGTAAGCCCCTACACTACAAGAGAATTCTCACACCTCAACTGATGCTGGTAATGAGTGTGGCCATCACCATCAGAGCTGTCATATTTATGACTCCACTGAGTTGGATGTTAAGTCATCTGCCTTTCTGTGGCTCCAATGTGATTCTCCATTCCTACTGTGAGCACATAGCTGTGGCCAAGTTGGCATGTGCTGACCCTATGCCCAGTAGTCTCTACAGTGTGATTGGCTCGTCCATTATTGGGTTCTGATGTTGCCTTCATTGCTGCCTCCTATCACCTGATTCTCCAGGCAGTATGTGGTC
Organism: Mirounga angustirostris; assembly: GCF_029215605.1. NCBI lineage: Eukaryota > Metazoa > Chordata > Mammalia > Carnivora > Phocidae > Mirounga > Mirounga angustirostris. The sequence continues at coordinate 57,942,932 of NW_026991721.1, forward strand.
TCTCCTCAAAGAATGCTCAGCTAAAAGCATTAAGCACATGTGGCTCTCACGTGGGGGTTATGGCTCTATACTACCTACCTGGGATGGCATCCATCTATGTGGCCTGGCTAGGGAAGGATACAGTGCCTCTCCACACTCAAGTACTGTTTAGCTGATTTGTATTTGGTCATCCCACCCACCTTAAACCCCATCATTTATGGCCTGAGAACCAAATAAATACGGAAGCGAACATGGAGCTTGCTGATGCACTGCCTCTTTGACCACTCCAAACTGGGTTCATAAACACAGATTCTGTTCAGATCTTGAGCAATCAAGATGACTCAAGATCAAGCATTTGAACATGACTTAGAAATCTGTAGAGCTGGTGTGGTTTGCCTAGCACCATAAAGAGTTCTAAGATGAAGCTGTAAATTATATTCTTGTCTAATTTTCCAATTTCTAGGAAGAATGCATATGAAATGATTAATTTTCTGACATTTTTAATGATTTCAATCAACTAGTATCTGTATAAGAGGTAAGTCTGGGCAGAGAATATAGATTTGGGTTTTTTCTTTCCTTAGCTTCTGACCCTTATTTTCAACTGAGTATCCACCCCCCTCCACCCTCCTCCCCGCAGAAAAAAACCAACTGTTTGGTCCCCCCCACACCTGGCTGATTTTCCCAGAATTATTCATTTACTCATGTGATTATTACGGAAGCAACTGTTAATATATAACCCTGCCTTCTGGCCCAGTGATGAATCCACTCAACTTGGGTCATGTGCTTATACCTGGATCAGAGTCTGTCTCTAGTCAAACTGAATCCCAGTTTATCTGAGGAGATATAAACTTGGGCTCACTGACTGTGGTCATTTTCTAACACGTGAACTTGGAAAAACAAATATGTTCCACAGCTAGATAAGCAGATTAGCAAGATGGGATGAAGAAATGGAGTCTCTGGTTCTCTGATTCCAACTCATTTTGGACACCCAGGTGCATCCCTGTTATTAAATTCTGTAAGATACCTCTACATCCTTTTAATTTATCCCCTATTGTTAAGCTAGTTGGAGTCAGCATACTAAACACCAGCCTCTTGCTTTGAAGCAACAGAAGTTAAGGCAATGTGAGTTTGACTGTGGACATCTTTCTCTTTGCTTCCTAGTCTGGTTCTGTATAACTTAACTGTAAGGTATAAAAGAAAGGGATCAAATATAATATAGGTCTTTCTTCATCTGGACACCACCTTGGAAATGTGCCTGGGATGAGAAGGTTAATAGAAAACAGTATCAATAATGAAGCCGAAATGTCCCTATTCTTCTCATCACCAGACATATATTTGGTCTTTGTTTTTATTTTCCCCTTTCAGAAAGTCTTAACCTGAATAACCAGTATATGTTAAAAGAAAAAGATTTCAAATGTGACAGATATGTATATTTGACTCTGGTACACTTGAAAATCTTAATAAAAGATAATTTCCTAACAGTGTTGATAACTAGTTATTATATCTGAGTCTTACTATTTCCTTGCTACTGATGGAGAATACAATGTTAATTCAGAGGATATTAAAGATTAAAGAAGATGATGAATAGAAACCACATAACACAACATCTGATATAGTGTCTGTACAACGAATAAATTTTTAATTCCATATTTTTAAGGAGTAGTTCTAGGCACTATTGAGAGTGTATTCCCGTGTAGGTCAACACTCATGTGATAGCTGTTCCAAACAATCTGCTTAACAACTTGGCATCTGTACCTTTGCTAGTACTAAAATTACTTACCTACCTAGAATGTATTCTATTTCTGAATACCATGAAGTAGGATTCAGCTTCTAAACACCTGATAGTAATGCACTGAGTTCCCAAAGACCAGAAAAAAGAAACTTCTCCCTAACATAAAAACAAATCAGCATCATGAGGTGGTGAAGCACATTTGATAAGATTTACATTTTGAAAAGTCACACTGTTGTTTCTCCATAAGCAACCCAAAGAATTGACTATGTTCATCAAATACAAGAATATCAGACGTATTAAAGAATCTGATGTCGGGACGCCTGGGTGGCTCAGTTGGTTAAGCGTCTGCCTTCAGCTCAGGTCATGATCCCAGGGTCCTGGGATCGAGTCCCGCATCGGGCTCCCTGCTCCGTGGGGAGCCTGCTTCTCCCTCTGCCTCTGCCTCTCTCTCTCTATCTCTCAGGAATAAATAAATAAAATCTTTAAAAAAAAAAAAAAGAATCTGATGTCAAGCAACAAAGGCATAGTTCAGCTTGGCACTCAAAACAGAAATTTCTCCCCAGCGTTTCTCTCAGAAGTCTGCCCTGCTTTGTGTTTCATTCACACTGGTATTCCCTGAAGTGAGCTGGAACCCACTGTTAGCGCTCAGATATTGAACTACACACTTCCAAAGTGGACTAGTTCCCTGCCATCGCTACCCTCCAACAGAAAATCCCGTGCAGATCAGATACGACCCCTGCCCTCTCACACTAAGCAATCTATGCCATTTAACTAGTGCCTGGGACCCATACAGAGTCTCAGTGTTTGGATCTTAAGAGATTAAAATCAATCCTGCTTGAATAATGGGAGACTGGATTTCCTGTGGGGAGTCCCAAGGATTTTCCCTGTCTCTCTGCAGGACTATCTATCTTCCCTTTTCATTGTCTTTCACCTCAAGGCTCAGGCACTGCACCCCTTGTTTCTCTGCTAATAAAGTAAGGATGGGCAAAGCTCATCCCTGCCTTGTAGTGAATGATCTCACCAAGATGGAGGAGATATCCTAGGCATTCCAGGGAGTGGTGCAGACACTCTACCCTCTGCAGTGACCACCTGCTTCCTCCCTTTCTGGACCACTTTTGTGATTATCCATTCAATCATTTTTTTTTTAACAGATTTATAATTAAGTACCATCTAGTTGTTCACGCCCCATGAGACAAAAGCTTATTTTTGTTTTGATTCTAGGCATATGAATGAAAGTTCCCTCACTTAAATATTTACACACACACACACACACACACACACACAGTGCTAGACTGGACTACAATTGTGAACCAGACGAATAAGGTTCTTGTCTTCATGGGGTTCTTAGAAAGGAAGTATAAGTAACTACCCTAGAGAAAAGGGTTTTCATATACTTAAGAACTTCAAGATTCTTGCCTGGTCTTAAAAATCAGACAATATGAAATAAACAATGTGTTTAACCTTGTACTTCTCACAAGTAATCACAGCACCCAAATCAGCTTATAAATGTCAAAAAAAAAAAAAAAAAAAAGCCCTCTCCAAAATAGCATGTTACCAATGAAGTCATTCCACACTACTCAATTCACTCTAGGTTTAAATGAATTTATCACCTAATAATCCTTTTTCTAAGAGACTTCCAGGATTTGTCCTAATAAAACCATAGTAAAAGAACAACACTGGTTTGGTCCCTAGCCTCTTCCGCTAAGTGTCCATGGACATAACTCGAAGAACTTCCTCAAAATCGATTTCTCAAGTCTATAAACAATTCCCCAGGGAGTCCCCCTATACAAAGACATATGGTCCCTTTAAGGTAGGTCAGCTCAATCCTTTGCCAAGACCACGTCTGTGACTTACCAGGTCATTCCTCTCCAATCAGAGAATGGAAATGTTTCCCCTTCTGCTAATGCTCAATGAGTGACTTGGAAGCATGGTGGGCAGAATGAGTTTATTTCTCCATTTTAGCATGTTTTACCTCTTCCTTATGTGAACAACCAATACAATTAAAGCAGAAAGACAATTTTTGCTCTTCTTTATTACAGCAATTACTTTGCTTCTGCCTATACCTGACCTGGTAACTATTTTGCTGCCTAATCCTGACTCAACAGTCACTACCTTCAAGCTTAAACTACACCAGAAGTTGTGTTTCACAGCATCATGGCGACAACAATGTGATGTACACATCAGAGCCCCTTGCAAAAGGCAAGGCCAATGGTTTCCACCTGCTTGCCTTGCAATTTGTCTCCAGGCACAAGCATTCCCACATCATACTCTTAAGCCCTGTAATGAATTCTTTTTGGCACATATAACCATCATTCTAAGGTCAACAGCCCAGATATATCGTTTTAATTCCCTTTCATTATAATGTATGGCTCCCAAGCTGGCTTTTTATGCCTTGTCCTTCTTCTGTCATAGATTTAGAGAAGAGAAAGGCAGAATATTAGGTAGTTACCAGAGCCATGAAGATTCCCTTGGTGACAAAAAGTCACCAAACTTTAGCCCAACTAGCTTGTGGGTGAGCCTTCTTTCCAGTGCATCTGTTCTAAATTTTTCTTTTTCTTTTTTCCATTCTCTACTCTCATGTCACAGTCCCCATTCTAATCCAGACACAAACACATACAATAGATGCACAAGCTACCACTGTGGCCCAGAGTCTGCCACTGGCAAGGGCACTTTCTAACTGGCTGAGACTGTCGGGAGAGGCCCTACCAAACGAAGGCACTGCTGTACAGATGCTGGCTCTAAGGAGGAGAGGCAGGAGGGCTATCGCAGGCGAAATCCATGGCCTGCCTTCCTCCATCCCTGAGAAAGGGACACAAATATAGGATGGATCTGAGATCTTCACAACAATCCTGTGAGGTAGGAGAGTCTGCAATTACTATACCCATTTTTCCATTGAGGATACCTAAAACCCTCAGACACTGGGATGTTTCAGACCCAACTGTAATGAAGGATATGCAGATGGGTGACCTGAGAAGCAAGTTTGTCCATCTTTTTTCATTTGAATGTGGGAAGTACTTGATAAGCTTTACAATCTTTTTTCAACAGTTTTGTGAGAAGCAACTTATTGCATTTAAGGCCACTTCAGTTTCTTCACCCGTAAAGCGAACACAAGGACAAGGCTCACAGGTTTTCTGATCCTGACACTTGGGGAAAAGGGCAGGACCAGGACCCAGGTCTCCTTAGAGTCTGAGATAGAGTGATTTTCCCAGCTTATGTTCAGAGAGGGGATGCACACTGGGGTGGCCTGGGCAATGTTGCAAGGCATTTCTCTAGTTAGGGGGTCAGAGAGTTGGGCTCAAATATGGGTTGCTCAGTAGCAGCAAACCTCAGGCAAAGCATCCTATCCTGGTATCAGCACAGTAACCAGCTCTGGACATGAACAATTATCTTTTGGCTTTCTGGTAAACCCCATGCAAAGGGTTTCCTGTAGGTTGGATCTACTTTACCACCCTCGCTGACTTACTTATGGCACCCTCAGGGACTGGGGAAGAGCATGAGCTACAGAAAGGACAGAATCCTGACTTACACGAACACATTATCTTACAACTGCTCTGATCCTCGTCCTCAGCCCTGTCATGCTTCCCTCACAGGGGTTCCATGCTCATTTGACTGAACCTCAGCTTTTATACATGAGTAGGTTAGTGAGAGACCTTGGCCCAGTAGCAACAGACAACTGGGTCAGGCAGAGGGCTCCCTGGATCCTCGACTCAGCTTAGTTCAAGGGGATCTTTGTTGGTGGCAGGACCCTCCAAGACCCTTGTGGGCCAGGTGAAACTCCAAGGCCTCTGGCTAGGATGGTGGCCCTCTTAGTCCTCCCTGTCCAGGGAGCAGATGGCCAGAGGAGCTGTGTTGTTCGCTCCAATGCTATAGCAAGGACTAAAGTAGGGCAGGAGACGCCCAGGGAAAGGATAGTGGGGGAAAGTGAAAATGTGGGAGCCGTTGTCAGTCACATTGTAGAAAGAGATATCATGGGCCTCATAATCCAGGAAGACCCCCACCCGGCGGGGAGGGACTGGCAAGGACAGGAGGGGGTATTCATCAGTGCCTGCTCGGTACTCATTTCCCTTCCGCAGCCTGATCACCCAGAATCCATAGTGGGGGGATAGATAGACCACTTCCTTCCGGTCTACATTTTCCTTACACACTCCCAGGCCCCATTCTGACCTGTCTCCCACTTCCACCTCCCAGTAGTGCCGGCCTGAGGAGATGCACTGGCTGCCCAGGACGATATTGTAGCGGTAAAATCTCTCCGGATTGTCGGGCAGTTTCTGCTTGGTGTCTCCGTACCGCACGCATTTTCTGTCCTCAGACACAATGAGGCGAGAATAAGCGGTGTCTGGATCCAGACGCACGTCAGCTGGGGAAAAAGATCCTGGTTGATGACACTGACCCGCAGCAGAGGGCATGGGTGTGGTCTCTCTGATAAACACAGCCACAGTTTTTTCAGAGATGAGCAGGACGGGGGAGAGCTGGGGCATCCAGAGGGCACTGAACCATTTTCATTCTCTAGGAGGGGTCCCTCCCACCGCCCACCATAACCTCTCCTAGCATTCATTACCTGCATAGGTCTTCAAAATCTCTCTTAGCCCTAGCACGCGGCAATCCGTCTTTAGCTCCAGGGAGATTGGTTCGGGCCTCCGCAGACTCCAAGACTTGCTCCTGGCAGAGAAGGGGTAAGCCTTGGGGCCGGAAGTCCTGCTTCTGCCATATGGGCCTTCCCTTACCATAGCAAAAACGGGCTTGGCCAGAGATAGTCAATGGGGTGCTCCTCCCCAGCAACACCAGGCAAAGCAGGGATGTGATTATTATTTGACTGAGCCTGAATGGTTGTGGCACAGAGAGAACACTTGCATTCTTGTGCTGGGGGAGGGGCAGGCGTGCATTTGGCACTGGGGGAGGAAGCAGTGTGCCACAAAGGAGAAAGGCCAGTACTCAGGCTGGAGCACGACTGGAGACATCTGCGGTCTTTTTCCTTTCTTGGGCAATCTACCTGAGACCACATATTTTATAACTTTGTCTGAAATTCTTATTGGTAATACTTGAAATGAATTTGACTGAGTACAAAGAAGGAAAAAGACTGATGAACAAAGCTTCTTTAGCAAATACAATGAAAGATGATGCTTATGCACCAGCAGCCACTGTTCTGTGGGTACCAGGTCTATGTTGCTTCCCTATTTCTGCCTCTGGCCAGGCTCCACTACCCCTTATAGGGCAGCTTAGGGGCTCCAAGGATGGGAACATACCTGTTTAAGACTTCCTGAATACCCTAGAAGGAGGGGAGGGGGAAAAAAAAAAAGCAGGACATGAGTGTGTGCTATTCCTCAGAGGGACCAGACAACATTGAGCTCTGGGAGGGGGTTTCTCCAAGGGAAAGGGAGGCAGAGAGCAAGGCTATACTTCTTGACTCCAGACTCCACCTTGACTCCCAGGCCAGAGGGGAGGTACGGGTATTATGCCAGAGCTGCCTGAGTGCTGTCCACCTACAAGGGGACAAAAGGCCATGCGAGGGGTAGAGCAGCAGGCAGAGTGGAGGGGGTGGTATATGGGATCCACGTCTGGCGGGCAGAGCGCTGACAGGCCCCACTGAAGGCTAGCGAATCCTCTCCTGGAGTCCCACACTATCTTCAGCTCTCCTTCAGAGTTCCCAGAAAAACCTGCCATGTACCTGCAGCATCCAGCGGACAGGCCTCTGAGACCTCTCTTCCAGCTCTGCAATCATCCTCCACAGCACTCGGCTCTGCTGGATGAGCTCACTGTGATTCTGCTCCAGCTTTTGCATGGTCTCCCCCTCTTCCTGCTCTAGGCTGGCCAGAGCTGCGGCCGCTTCCACCTCCAGTCGCCGACCTGGTGGCTGTTTTTTCTTTAGTAATCGCCGGTATTTCTCAAACTCCCACATGATACTCTGCTTTCGGGTTTCCACCTGTATCTGTAGAGCCAGGACCAGAAATCAGCACTGATTCTGTACCTGTAAGGGCCCCCCAGGACTGAGGGCGCTGGCACATGCATACACACACACTCTGGAATGTATGGGTACCAACTGTGTATCAGGCACCACAGAAGCCAAGATAAAGGAGACCGTTTTGTCTACCTCTCTGGCTTCTGGGTCCCTCTCACTACTCTTACTGACCCTAATAGGGCCCAGGATATTATCTTGGTACTATATCCTCTAGGCTATTCTCTATTTTCAGAATAATATATTCCATTTTCAGAATAATGACCAGAAGGATTACACTTAGGCCTCTAAGGCAGTGTAGCTTAACTACACTATGAGTTTTGCTCCTTACTGATATCATATCAATTCCCTATGCTTTCTTAGACTGGCTCAGTGTTACCTTCTGTGGATCAAAAGTTCGATGGTTTGGTAGTTATGGTCCTCAAGTTTATCACAGGGATGATTTTCTAATATTTTAATAACTTAACTTTTAGTAAAAATGCTCTACCTGGGGAAAGTGAAACAGAAACCATGCTTTACTAAGCACTGTATAAGTCTTACCACTGTGAACTAATGCATACCTGAATCACATAGTTTTCCTTTCTTACGTATGTGGACATAAACCCAGAGGTTATCCCTTTATCACTATCAAGAAACTAGAATCGAGAGGGTACATGGCCTGCCTAAGGCCACGCACTTGCTAGAGAACGCTGGTTGGAGAAGCCCAGGCTCTCTGACTTCAACACCACATTCTGCACAGAGACGAGGAAGAGGATGCGGCCACAGGTCAGCTCCCGGACAACACAGCGACCGTACAGTCTCCCTCCCCCAGGTGGCAACCTGCCTTCCAGTTGGCAGTTCGTTTCCTCTCACCAACTTCCAGCTTCCAGGCCTCATCTTGCTCTTTCCTCAGATGCTCCAGAGCCTCATGGAGTTCCCACTGAAAGAAGTAAAAAAATTGTGAGGACACGTGCGGCAGCCAAGGTTAATGACAAGGCTTCCTAGCATTGGCAGGTGATGGGAAAATAAGCATCCCTCGGGCAATGGGCCAGAATGAATGCCACAGGGGGAGTGATTCCTGCCCAGATGACATCCAGGGCAGCTCTCCAACCTACAATCATTTCAACTCCCACAGTTTCCAAGTTTCTGTAAAGTAGAAGAAAAGGTCCATTTCCAACCTTAGACATTCCTATCCATGCTTATTTTTATCCGTATCTGCCTTGTTATCCCATGGCCTCTTAAAACCTTATTCAAAGTGTTATTCAAAATGTGGTCCAAGTGGGTTAGCAGCATCCACAGTACCAGAGAGCTTGCTAGAAATGCAGAACCCTAGACTCACCCCAGACCTACTGAATTAGAACCTGAATTTTAGCAAGATCCTTGGGTGGTTCACATGCAAATTAAAGGTAAGAAGCAGTATCCTAAAATACTACAACAGTTTATTGCTGGAAAGCATAAAGTGTTCTGATAAAAATATTAACCATTTTATTAAAGATTTACCAGGTGCCATATGTGGCTTCAGCACTAAATCTACATTTAGTACTCATAACCCCTTGAGTATTATCCCTATTTTATAGGTAAGAAAACTCAGGCTTAGTGAGTGAACTACTCAAAGTCATTTAGCTAGTAAATGGTTGGGCTGGGATTTAACCCAGCTCTCTAACTGCTATGCCTATATTTCACTACCTCCTTATTTTAAAACTCAAAGTAAAATGAGTGAGTAAATACGTATAATTTTTTAGAAATTATTCGTGCATAGGAAAACACCTTGAAATTCAGGGGATTTGTCTTACACTCTTACCTTCTAATCTCAACTTCAAGAAAGAGAATTAAGACCAGTACTAGATCAATGGATCACAGAATCACTGGAATAATGAACCTGATAAAGATATGTCAGCGTGGACATCTGAGGAAAGAGCAAGAAGCTGGAAGCTGATGAAGGTAACAATAGAAAAGGAGTAGCAGGTATGACAGAGATAACCGCCCCCCCGCCCCCCACCAAAAAAAAGGGTAGGGAGAGGAGAAAGAACACTGGCTGAAGAGCAAGACTTGAGTCTTAGCCTTTGATCTTCCTTTAACTAATTTAATCTAAAGTCACAGGTACCTTATAATGTTAGATTAATCTCACTCAACCCTAAATCATTCAGCCATGGTCCCTTCCAGGTCTAAAATCAATGATCATGATCTCAAATTTCTAAGCCTGTTTTGTCGATAACAGAGGGAGTTGAAGTGACTCTGCGAAGTGACTACTGGTGGCCGTGTGAGGAAGAGTTTGCAGGTTCTGCAGGGTGCAGCCTTGACTGTCTCATGCCCGAACTCCTCCGAGGCACTCAGAACCCCAGCTAACCCAAATTGGTCTCCTTCAAATTCTCAGTATGGAAACCATGTTTGGATTAGGCATTAAGCCATGCTGGTATCAGGGAAGGGGTGTGGATGTGGGAGGGAAGGAAATGCAAGGAGAGGTGTGGCTCACTACATCAGGTCCCCAGGATCTGTGGGTGTGAGAAGCCAAAGGAATTAGCTCTCATTTAGTCTCTGGGGCTCCTGGTCAAGTCCTTGATCTGGAGATAGCCAAGAATGGGGCAGGGGAGAGACCGGGGTGGCTGGCCTCCATCTCCCACCTTATATTCCCAGGTGACATCCTCCATGGGCAAGACACTGTGGGCCTCATGCTCAGGGGACTGGCTGCAGGCCTCACACATGATCAGGCCATCCTCTTTGCAGAACATCTTTAGCTGTTCCCTGTGGAGCTCACACACGTCGCCCTTCAGCCCCATTCCTGGATGCAGCCCCAGCAGACGAACTTTTTCTACAACGTTGGCCAGCTGCCAATTGGGCCGCAGGTTCCTTGGCTGGACAGGAGCCCGGCAGAGGGGACAGCTGTAACCCCAGTTCTGGGATTCTCCTGGGACCTCCCATAGTCCAGAGAGACAGCCGTGGCAGAAGCTGTGGCCACAGTCGATGCTCACAGGCTCCCTCAGGAAGGTCATGCAGATGGGACAGGCCACTTCTTCCACAATGGCTTCCACCAATGCTGCAGCATCCATGGCTCCTTCTCACTCCCTCCTCAGAACATGAATACAGCCAGGCAGAAGTAGTCAAGGCTGAGAAGAAGAAAAAGAAGAAAAAAACAAGTAAGATAAAAATGTTCTTCTGTTGAAGAGCAAAGGGATCAGTAAAAGGGAGAATTAATGACTGAAAAAAAAACAAACAAACCAACTTCCTCCTTTGGATCCTTTATTGACCTTAGTTAATGTAAGTGCTGGCCTTCTCAACTGAGGTTCCAACTGGGTCACATTATCCATACCACTGTGGAGACATCTGGGGATGCCTAAGTGAGTGGATATTGGGAGTTTTCAGTTTTCATTCATTTGGTCATCTCTGATTCTCCTCTGAGTTTGCTCACCAGACCATTCCTACCCTACTTCAATCACGCTCTCCAAATCAGTATTGTTTCTTTTGAGCTTGGGAAAGGTCCCACAAAATGTGGTGTTTCAGTATCCAAAATAAGGCCAGAAATACCCCTAGCCTTACTCTCTAGTATGTTTATATGTCTATTTATATACTTCAAGGTGCAGAAAAGGTAATATGCCAGTAGACCATTGCCTATATGCTCAGTTTGTTCTCTTGCGTTGCACACTTGAGTGTAAAGTATAAGGGAACCAGCAATGCTTTCTCCACACCCTCTAAACCCCTGCCAATTTCTCTAGCACTAGCATTCACTAAGTAGCCAAGACACTCTCCTCAGCCTTCAGTGATACGTTTAGAAGCAGAGATGAAACAACACCCATTGGAAGATAAAAACACAGCTCATCTGATGACAGTCAAACCCATATTGATGAAGTCACTACCCCAGCAAGAAACCTGAGATTTTTGCCAGGGCCAGATAAGAGTATGGAACTTGAATGATCAATGGCAGACTTCTGGCTCAGTAGATAGTATTTCTTTGTTTACTTTCCAAGTCTGTGTTACCAGCCAGAATCTATAAAGGGAAGAGCCCTGTTGGTCTTAGTCATGGCTGTATCCGCCATACCTAAATGGTGTCTGCCATGCTGTTGTTGAATAAATAAACCAGGTAGACATAGGAAATAGCTCCTAGACCCAAAATGTTTTTATAATTTGTTAGGTAATTGAGAGCATATTATACAGTAAAAATAATAGCAAACACTCCTTAAGCATTTAGTGTGCCAGGCACTATTCTGAGCCCTTTACACAGATTAACTCAGTTTATTTCACAACCCTAAATGGAAACCATTATTGTATTGTTTTCATTTTACAGACGCTTGGTCCTGGGCCCCACCATTCTATCCTGGGCAAATTACTTAACCTCTCTAGCTTCACGGTAGAATAAAAATTCAAGAGAGAGAAATTGGGTGCCTGGGTGGCTCAGTCGGTTAAGCGTCTGCCTTTGGCTCAGGTCATCTCAAGGTCCTGGGATCAAGTCCTGCATCGGGCTTCCTGTTCAGTGGGGAATCTACTTCTCCTTCTACCCCCTCCCCTCTCTCTCTCATGCTCTCTCTCATGTTCTTTCTCAAATATATAAATAAAATCTTTTTTAAAAAGAGAGAGACCACATCTTCTTTATCCAGAGAAAGTCAATAATCATATGGTTTCACTTATTTGTGGAACATAAGGAATAGCATGGAGGACATTAGGAGAAGGAAGGGAAAAATGAAGGGGGGAAATCGGAGGGAGAGATGAGCCATGAGAGACTATGGACTCTGAGAAACAAACTGAAGGTTTTAGAGGGGAGGGGGATGGGGGGATGGGTTAGCCCAGTGATGGGTATTAAAGAGGGCATGTATTGCAGGAGCACTGGGTGTTATACGAAAACAATGAATCGTGGATCACATCAAAAACTAATGATGTATTGCACGGTGACTAACATAACATAATAAAATTAAATTAAAAAAGAGAGAGAGAGAGAAATCACTGTGATTTAGGGTAGTCCAGTAGGCTTCCTGAAGAAACTGGAGTAGAATGTAGATTTTGCAGGGCTCTCTGTTACAGGCCAGCAGCAGGTCATGCCTTCTCACTGGCCTCCCTGCCTCCTGATTTTCCCCTCCCACTATCACTGCCAAACTGTGGGACCCAGTATCCTAAAACCTAGTTTTGTGAAATCCCTAACCTACGAAGAATCATCAGTCCAATAGGGAAGCTCTCTCTCTCTTCAACCCTGAAACAGCAACACTGCCCAGTTAAGCAAAGAGAGAAATTTCCACACTTTCTTGCAGACCTCCTGTCCATTTATTCTACCCCACTTGGGCTCCTGCTGTTTTCACAGCTTGAAATGACTTCTCCATGATCCTGCTCTTAATATCATTTGATACACACACGTTTATTATCTTACTTCCCATGCTGGAAGCTTCACAAGGATAGGGATATTCTCTTATTTTGTTCACTACTATATCCCCAACATCAAGAAGAGTGCCTCAAACATTTTTGAATATGAAAGAATTAAGTGTAAACGTTGAGGTCTGCGAGTAGGTTGGAAGTGGAAGTGTCAATATCATCTAATACAGTGGGGCACCAAGAGCTACCACCTAAAGGTGACACAAGAGAAGTTGATATCTATGATTTAAAGCTACAAAGATCAACAGGAGAATGCAAATAGAAATCGAAAACTGAGAAGATGGTGGCAGCAGGGAGGTGAGGTAAAGAAATATCAAAACGATAAATCAAGAAATGCTGCAAAAGCCTATTTTAGATTTCAGAGTCATAAAGACTTAAACATGAAAAAGTTCAAAGTGGTGGCCTGGGCAAGAAGGACTTAGGGTCAGCTAGCTACTATTGCTCTTCCATATAAACCGGCTTTATTGATTTATTTTTTATTGTACATAAATTACTTTGACAAAACTTTAATTATTAAACGTTTCATTGCTTCGACCTTGCCTTTGCCAGGGTGGGGATCCAGTCTGGGAAAGACATTTGAGGGAGGGGGACACAGCGTAGGAAAGTCTGGAGAGGACAGACCAGAGTGGAGAGGGGAGAGGGAGGCGGTGACCCCGGGGGTTCTGGAGCAGAGGGGGATGGTAACCTCCCGGCCACAAGAACGCGGAGCAGGGCCCGCGGACAGCGGACTGGTGGGGATAGAATAAAGTGAGCCTGCAGGACCTCCGACTTCAGAACAGGCACAGCTGTCCACCCACCTCCCTCCTCAGCCGGGACTAGCGCGCCGCGGCGGAAACCGAAAGTGGAAACGCCCGCTTCCCACCGCCGAGTACCCGCAGCGGCACAAGCGCCGGGTCAAGCCACCGCAGCACTTACCGCCGGCCGGCAGATGAAGGCCTCAAAGCGGCCGGCTCCTCTGCCTCTCCTGCAGGGCTCCCAGGCCCCGCCCACAGGCCGGGAGCCAATGAGCGGCGAGCAGGGCCTAGGCGCCGGGATCGCACGCTGGCGACGTCTTTGTGGGAACAGCCAATCACAGACAGGGATCAAGACAACTCTAGCCAATCGGAGGTTGGCTCTCGGCGTGCCGGTGCTTTTTCTCTGCTACGTCGGTTTTTCTGGTTCCTTCTCCCACTCAGAGTCATTTAAACTGTGAAGGGGCTCAGGAGTCAGTTGCACGATAGGTGGAAGCGTGTGGGCTCCCGAATGAGGCCGCTCAAGCCCTGCGTTAGCAGAGGCCCTGCTGACTCTCGACCCAAGGGACCCCTCAGTCTTATGCTTCCGGTCTGACTAGAGGCTCTGCAGAGCGAGCCGTGTTCCTTCCGGGTAATAGCACCAGACCTAATGCTATTCATTTGCCAGTTTTCTGTGTTAAAACTCAGCAGCCTACGAGGTCATTCGCGTCTGGTTCTGTGACCCAGTTTAGCGCGGGGCCGGGCACTCATATGCAGTTTCTTGTAAGACGAAACTACTATTGCTCTTCCATATAAGACCGGCTTTATTGATTTATTTTTTATTATACGTAAATTACTTTGACAAAACTTTAATTATTAAACGTTTAATTGCTTCGACCTTGCCTTTGCCAGGGTGGGAAGCTCCAGGCTGCAGATACTGCGTTCTTACGAAAAAAACAAAGCAAAACAACCCTCCTGCGTTTTCCTGGCAAACTCTTCACCGTTGAATACTTAAGAAGGCAGCTGCTTATCCCTTATTGCCGCAATCCACTTTAAAGTTAGAAGCAGAGATGGGGATTACGGAGTGCACTTTACTGATGAGCACTCGGTGATGTATGGAAGGATTGAATCACTATGTCCTACACCTGAAGTGATAACATTGTATGTTAACTAACTGGAAGTAAAATAAAAACTTAAAAAAAAAAAACACAACATACTGGGATCTGGTAGAGTAGAAGTGGAATCCCCGGTCACAAATTGTAATTTTTTTTTTCTTTTAATTTTAAATGACTGGCACCCCTCCCTTACCCAAAGACATAGACTCGGTCGTGTGCACACACAAACTGCTACTTAACGCAGTGATTTGGGTTTTTCTTTGCACTTACAGCGCCTTGTCCTTTTCCTGATATTTAGGTGTTTACTGAATAAGCAAAGGCATGTCCTGTCCACGTGGAAAATAACCAGGAAATGCTCCAATTGAAGCCCAGGTCCAAATTTCATTGTTGGGACTGATATTCTTTGGATCTGCATGCTAATGTCAGGGCCCAGGTCATGGTTGAAACTCTGAAGAGCGAGGACCAGAAAATTCCTGAAACAAATGGGGCTATGAACAAAAGAAGAAAAGAGGTAACTGGTGTCAGAGTTGGATCATCTTACTCACCGGGATCTGGACAAATTGCTGCCTAACAGAAGAGTGAATGGGTTAAGTGAAACAAGCCACTTTAAATATTTATTGAGCATCAGCTTTTTGCAACATTTTGTACTGGGTGCTGGGATTACAACTATGAGCCAGGTAGTCTGTTCTTCAGGAGCTCAAGATCAAGTTGGTGGTACTTTGGAGATTCTGTGAAGTTAAAATAGTTAATGGGGAGATCATTTTCGTTTGTAACTTGCAATTGTCCATGACCATGACTGACTGTCAAGGGCCCAGACAAAAAGGCACCTTAGTGTTGCTGGGGGAGAGGGCTCGTGTTCACCAAGGGAAGGCTGGACAAAGAGCTTTTGAAGGCCAATCAGCCCATCACCCCTGCAGAGAAGCTGTCCTTCCCAACCTCACTCAGGCTGCCTTGTTTGCTGTGAAAGGCAGACATGTGTATGTAGGCAAGGCTCTGTTTTGGAGACATTCCATGGCTGTAACTGCAGACCACAACCCTCTGCCTGAATCCAACACAGACCAGGACAACAAGGTGAGTGGCTAGCTGTGAGATGGTGTCTGTGCTGTGGGTAAGGAATGTTACCATAAGAGAAGTAAAGATTGAGAACTGGTTGGGGGTCAGGAAAGAAGGTGAGGGCATTGAGGAAGGGCTAAGGAAGGGGTAGGAAGCTGGTACAAACCCTGGGACCTCTCTAAGCTTCATACAAGCTTAAGCTTGAACTTTAGAGGGTAGGAGAGAGCTGCCCATGGTAGTGGCATAGCAGTCAGAAGAAAGACCTGTGAGGGGTGGAGGCTAAGAGGAGTGCACCTCAGATGATGGGTAGTTGCCCCACTCTACCTCAAAAGTCTCTTTCTGGACCTTTTATAATAGAGTAAGACCTCCTGTTCTTCCAGTATTCTAGGTTGTCTTTAGTTTCCAGAAAGCAAGGCAGACACTTCCTCAGAGTCCAAGTAGGGGAAGTTAGGGCCTTCCTCCCACATCCAGTCAATGTTAGCCCAAGCTAAGAGAGAAGAAGTCCCAGCTCAGAGCAGCAAAGCCACCGACCTTTGTTAATACTCTTACTTAGGCAGGGAAAGAGAGTCAGGGATAGAGGGGCAAGGGGAGCCTAGAAGCTAAAACCTAGAATTCTGTCTAGAGGATGTGGAGAGCCTTTTTTGCAAGTGCTCCTGAGTCACTGGAGGCCCGTGAAAGTGACTGGGGAGTCACTGAGAGTGTATTTTAGTTGTCCAAGAGACTAAGAACAGGGAGTAGAGAGAAGGGAGCAACTCTAGAGGCAAAGGAAAGGAGCAGTATTAGGAAGAAGAAGACCTACTTCAGTGTGGCTTAAGTGTGAGATGCCATGAATGGGAATATAGAAGTATGTATGTATGTGAGATGTTTTAAAAAATAAATATGTGTATTTATATATTATTTTTATGTATAGTTACCAAGATATGTTTATATCTTTGTGTATCTATATATGAGAATATAACTGTATATTACAATAGCAACTGCTAATAGTTACATAAAACAAACAGCAAGGTGTCTGGATGGTTGGCTGAAGAAGGAGCCACACAAATACTGTTATTGGTTTTGATATCAGTGTTATGTTGGATTAAAAAAATAAGAAATAGCTTTACAGTTCATTATATTGGTATCTATTTAGATTTCTTTAAACTCTTAATTTGTTTTAGTAAGTTATTATCCTCAGAGTGTAAATGTTTCCATAATTTATGAGTGTGTAATTATGCAAAGTTGTGATATTGTGATTTATAATAAGAAATATATATTTGGCCTTCTTTCCCACGTTTGGCACAGAGCTCCTGAAGCCTTGGAATTTCCTATGTGATGAGAACCATAAAGGTGTCTTTTGTTATGTTAATGAGATGACTTTTGGACCTCAAGAAAGGATGGGGTCTTGTAGCCAGGCGAACCCATGTTATGATTAGAGGGTTGTAACTTTCAGTCCTACCTTCCCCCCCCACCTCTGATATCCAGGGGAGGAGAAAGGGGTTGGAGGTTGAATCGATCACTAATGGCCAATGATTTGATCAGTCATGCCTACATAATGAAGCCTCCATAAAGCCCCACGTGGACAGGGTTGGGAGAGCTTCTGGGTTGGTAACTGTGTGGAGGTGCTGGGAGAGTGGCATACCTAGAGAGCTTATGGGAGCTCTGCACCTCTTCCTGTTGACCTTGCCCTCTGCATCTCTTTCATATGGCTGTTCCCAAGTGATATGCATTAATAGTAAACCAGTAATCTAGTAAGTGCAATGCTTCCGAGTTTTGTGAGCTGCTCTAGCAAATTTGAACCCAAAGGGGAACCTGTGGTTTATAGGCAGTAGGTAGAAGTACAGGTAACAACCTGTGTGTGTTGGGGGGGAGGCAGTCTTTTAGGACTGAACCCTTAACCTGTGGATCTGATGCTATTTTGGGGTAGACACTATCAGCATTGAGTTGAATTCTCACCCTGCTCATGTCTGAGAATTGCTTGTTCCTGTGGAAAAACCACCCCACTCCTTTGCATGTTGAAATTGGGTCCAACAACCCAAATTAAAAGTACTAACTTTTATTTTTCTCCATTTCTTGGCTTTTTCTTGATTATGATCTCTAATATTATGTACTTACCACTACTTTTTTTTTCCCCCCTGAAAGACTTATTTTTATTGCCAGAGTTCTGTCTAATTTATTGTTCCATTCAAGGAACCTGTTAATATATGGTTATTTTAACTTGCTTTTTTTCTGATTTTATCCTTATTGTATTTACCTTTATTTCACTTTTGCTCATTCTCTTTTTTTTCCCCTTGCTTCTTGCATTACTTTTTAGTTTATTTATTGGGGAGTATAAAGCTTTCTCTAAATTTATGTCAGACTATATTCCATACATTGTAGTGGCACTTCCATTGTTATTAATAAACTGTAACTACAGTTTTGAATTTAGTTTTCTCCAGAAATTGTTGAATTAGGTTTTTTTTTTTTTTTTTAAATTGAGTATAGTTGACACACAATATTACATCGGTTTCAGGTGTATAACACAGTGATTCGACAAGTCTTTATGTTATTCTATGGTCACCACAAGTGAAGTTTTAAATATATAAGTACAGCTGATCCTTGAACAGCACAGGTTTGAACTGTGCAGGTCACTTATACACACATTTTGTAGAGTACAGTACTGTAAATGTATTTTCTTTTCCTTATGATTTACTTAATAACATTTTCTTTTCTTAGCTTACTTTATTGTAAGAATGCAGTATATAATACATATAATATACAAAACATGTGTTAATTGACTGTTTATGTTATCAGCAGGGCTTCTGGCTAACAGTAGGGTATTAGTAGTTAAATTTGGGGGGAGTCAAAAGTTAAATGTGGATTTTTGACTGAATAGGGTATGTGTGGGGTGGCTAGTGCCCTTAACCCCCGCATTGTGCAAGGGTCAACTGTAATTTCTTTTAGGCTTGCTATTATTTTATGACCACATTGCATAAAAATTTAATTTTAAAATGCCATTACAGCCTTGCTTTGGGAAAATATTTTGTGGCCAACTATATAATTATAGTATTATTCAGTAGGTGATGGAAAAGAAGGCATGTTTCTACAGTAGAAAAGATTAAATTGATAGTTTCTTTATCAGAGCATGATAGAGTTTAGAGGTATTTGGCCAAACTCATTGCCTTGGACGTGGATAGCCAAAGACTGAGTCAGGAGCCAGTCAGCCAAAAGGCTGACTAATAATAAGAGCTGAAAATCCCAGAAACGTATTTTAATCAGAAAAAGGACTTACTAAGGAATATTAGGTAGCTCATGGATGACGCAGGCAGGAACATCATCACCCTACTTTGTAGGTTCACTCCGGTAGAGAGATCGCTACTACCTCCATGTGCATGGTTAACTCAGATCTTACTCCCAAACATGGGCACTAGAAGCTGTCACTATGACAGCTTCAAATGAAGTCAATCTGAGAGGAAGCACACAGAAAATTGTGGAGGTTTTGGTGGTGTGCAACAGAGGAACATGGCTCAAGAAACTAGTCACTGTTGAGTGCCTGTGCTTTGTTCCACTGGCTGCAGATTTTATGGAAACGCTCATACAAATGGCATGTGTTCAGTATGCTATAAGGAACATCTTCAAAGACAGAATAAGCCCCCCTGCAGCTCCTGTCAGTAGTCTGTCTGAATCTTTACCCATCCAGTGCACTGACGGCGGTGTCCTGGACGCTCAGTCACCGCTAGACTCCACGTCTGCATCTGTGCAGCCAAGCCCTGTATCACATCAGTCACTTTATCAGAATCTGTAGCATCTTCCCAAGTGGACAGTACATCTGTGGACAAAGCAGGACCTGAAACAGAAGACCTGCAAGCTTCTGTGTCAGACACGGCACAACAGCCATCTGAAGAGCAAAGCAAGTCTCTTGAAAAACCAAAACAAAAAAAGAATCGCTGTTTCATGTGTAGGAAGAAAGCGGGACTTACTGGGTTTGAATGCCGGTGTGGAAATGTTTACTGTGATGTACACCGTTACTCCGATGTACATAATTGCTATTACAATTACAAAGCTGATGCTGCTGAGAAAATCAGAAAAGAACATCCAGTAGTGGTTGGTGAAAAGATCCAGAAGATTTGAACTCCTGCTGGAATACAAAATCCTTTGACCATCTGCAAACTAAAAATCGACTTGAGGGTTTTTTTTCCTAGTCATTGGGAATGTAGAGCAATGTATCTTGCGTAGACCTTTATATCATGCCTGTCATCAGAAGAATAGATTTTTGTCTTTGTTTTGAAAATGACTCTGAACATTTATTTCCATTGCAGTTTCTGTGGCTGAAAAGACTTAAGTAAACTTTACAAGTATTATCCTTTTAAGATCATTTTAATTTTAGTTGGGTGCAGAGGGCTTTTATAACAAATGTGGCGAAATTTTGGAGGGCCGTGATTTTTCCAGTATTAAACATGCATGCGTTGATCTTGCAGTTTATTTTCTCATTGTGTGTGTACATAGCTTTTCTCTGCAGCACGATCTCTGTCGATGGCGCCCCTCAGGGCACAACTAGTTACCAGTCACTGAATGGATCTTCATCCTTATGGCTGCTTCTGGGTTTTCATTAACAAAGGTTCTACATATGTTAGCATATAGTTTCTTTGCACCTACTATTTATGCCTGAGTCATTTGTCACAGGAGAGTGTGTGCTGATAAATTCTAACTTTGTAAAAAAAAAAAAAAATTCTAAGTTTGTGTGTTTTTAAATTTTTTTGAGCAAGGGAAGGAAAAGCTGTATGCATTTCATTGCCGACTGCAGGTTTCTTTCAGATTACATTCATCCGTCTGTGTGTATACAATACGAAGAATGATCTGAAGTAATTGTGCTGTATTTATGTTTATCCACCAGTCTTTCATTAAATAAAAAGGAAAACCCTAAAAAAAAGAAGAAGCTGTCACTATACTCTCTATCTCTGTTTTCTCCAGAAGATGGATTCTTCTATTAACGATTTTCACCAGCATGATTCAACGTAGCATCTGCTCTATGTTCTTAGCTTCCGAGTCGGCTTCTTGCAGGTTTACATGATTGACAGCACTTAGATCCCATGGTAGTAGATTGGATTATTGTTCCCATTGATTTTCTTGTAAGGGCAACGTCCAACCCCATCCATGCCCCTATGACTCAGAGTGCCTCCCTATAGGTGGAGAATACTACCCCTGGCCCTTATCAGACTTGGCTATGTGACTGTCTTGGATCATCCGAATGGGAGCTAAGGACATGTTTCAGTTTCCTACAGAAGATTTATGAGACATGCTTGTACCACTTCTTCATATTTTCCCTCTGCCACGGTAAAGACAGGTCCCAAAGAGGAGCTCCTCCTTCAGCTAGGGTCCTGGATCAGAAGACCTGTGGATCAGAGTCCCGGCAGTCCACCTGCAGCTGAGGACATGAATGAAAAAATGTTTGTTGTAAGACTCTGTGATTTTGGGGCTTTTATTATGGTAGACAAATTGATTAGCCAGGAAGCTGAGTTTATGACTACCATCTTGGGGAGATGTAGAACCATACTGAGGGAAATTCCTCAAACAGGAAGACCAATTCAAATGCTGTGTAGCCACAATGAATGACAAACACTCACCACATACACCAACTCCATATTCATAAAATTTAGAAAACACACGTAAGTTCTCAGAACAAAATGTGGCTACCACATTGTACAATAGCATTTCCCTAGTCAAAAGGATGTTCAAATGCATGTGGCCATCACAGGCCATAGTCCTTACAGAGATATATGTTGTCTATGGAGGGGGCAGAAAGGAAGAACAAAGATTGGTGGTTTCAGGTTTTCGAAATTGTTTTCTTTGTCAGTCTGTGCCCATTGTTTGGTGTCTAGAGCCAGACTCAGGAGTGTCTCTAATTAAGAAGTTAGAGGAGTGATGCTATGAATCCCACACAACGTGAGAAAAAAAAAACAACCCAAAAAACCTTTGTTTATATAAACAATCTTCTTTTTGAGAATGGTTTATGAAAAACTTCTCTTTTCTCAATTTAGAAATTTTCAATGTCCCATTCTTCCCTTAAGTATTATTATGCGTATTATAAAACCTCTACATTTTCCTTTCCATCATCCCCTTTGTCCCCATACTTTCCAAGCATCCCAATTGCAGCATGGAGAGTATGCTTTTTTCTGAGGATACAATATCTACTTTCTTTTGAGCAGGATGCATGATATTCAACAAAAACAAATTTTAGTCAAAGATTAGGGCCCAACATTTTCCACAATCCTTATTAACTGCTTTTTTTCTTTGTATTTCTCTGTATCTCCTGTAGGATTACAAGGACTCCAGCTCTCGCCAAAGTGGCTATCACAGCTACTTACTGTGCTGGACTTCCTTAGATCTGTGAGTCTGGCTTTATTGTGCGGTTTCCCATTATTGTTTATATTCATGTGCTAGAAAAATCATGATCAGCTCATTCCTGAACCACAGCTGCTGATTTCTTCCAGAGCTTAAGGGACCTAGAGTGGCCTATCCTGGTCTAGCTATGTCTTCCTGTATTCTTCTCACTGAGCTTTTATATTTTCCAGAACTTCTAAAAATGTTGTTATCTCTTCCTGGTTAGTAAGATATGACTCTAACTGCATTTCTCTCTTTTTTTTTTTTCCTGTCAGTTCAAGCAAGTCCAGCATTTTTTTTTTTTTTAAACTTCTAACATTAGCTCCATATTTTCTCTACCACTTGTAGAAGCAATGCATTTACTGGATCAGAATGTTTTCCAGTGCTCCCTCACTTGCTTTTTCAACTCAGCTCCTAAGGAGGATCTTCTCCTTCAATTCCTGACACACTCTTACTTTATCTATTATCATTTCGAATGGTCACAGGTATCCCTCTATCTCGTCATCAATACATACCGTCATTATTTTACCTGCTAAGATGAGCATACAACTGCCACTGTTGTGTCTATGCCAATCTGATTACCAAAGCAATGGCATTCTTGTTATAGATTTCCTTTAATTACTTATTGACCTGAGGATTTATGATTTTATTCACACCTCTTGCCCCCCAGCAATTCAAAATGAGACTGCTTCTTATCTACTTATTAATGACATTTATTATTCTTGGAACCACATTCTAGATCTCTGAAATCTATAGCTTTGAACAGGGTTTAATAAATGGAATCAAATATAATTTTTGATACACAGTCAATGCCCATAGATAGATTTTGGACAAGATATGCAGTTACTTATAAGTTAGTCCTACCTTAATCCTGGATATAGCTTAAGGAAGAAAACAACCAAAATTGGGGGAATGTATGTAATGCTGTTTACTAATTCATAGTAGTAACATCCTAGAGACCTAAAATGCCCTCACTAAATCTCTACCAACTTTGGGGTTAATTCACCCTTAGCCTACTTAGAATTACTCAACTCTTACCATTTGATGTAATGGGAGAGTTTCTTGCCTTCCAAAGTGATTCCCTGGCTCCACAACCTGCATTCAAGAGGATTTTGGGAAGATGGCAACTTAACTTTGATTTCTGCTTTCTAATTCTGTGTGTCCAAAAATTCAACTAAGAAGATAAAATTTATCGAGAATATACAATCCTGTCACACAAAAGAGAGAAAAATTCATTCTAAAATTTGGGATTCCTGTGAATCTGTTGAGAATAAGGTAGAGGGAAAGCTGTCATGAAACCATGCAGGGAGGCCCTCACTTCAGAGCCTCCAGTATTTGGCACCTGTGGAAAGAGCTCTGCCTCATGTCTCTCTGGGTCTTAGAGTATGGGTGGCCAGCTCATCTGAGCTATTCCTCATAACCCTTCTAGGAAGAAGCCCAATCTAGGGGCACCTGAGTAGCTCAGTCATTGGGCATATGTGTTCGGCTCAGGTCATGATCCCGGGGTCCTGGGATCGAGCCCCACATCGGGCTCCCTGCTTGGAGGGAAGCCTGCTTCTCCCTCTCCCATTCCCCATGCTTGTGTTCCCTCTCTCGCTGTGTCTCTCTCTGTCAAATAAATGGATAAAATCTTTAAAAAAAAAAAAAAAAGCCCAATCTACTGTTCATTGAAAAGGCAGAATGTTATGAGAACGTATGTCAGCTAAGAAGAGTGACTTGTCAAACCATCATTCATAACCATGAACAGATAAAAGGAAGCTAATGTGGAAAAATATCAGAGCTTGAAAAAAAAGAGAACAGAAATGAGAAATCAAACCAAATGGCCCAGTAAAAAACAGGGAAGAAGTGAGAGAACCTTAAAAAAATGAAAGCATAACATTAGTGAGAGCTGAGAAAATCCTATTGTCTTAAAACAAGAAGATGGCTACAGAAGAAAAGCAATATGCAAACAATAACAAATTATTTGAAACAATAACAGTAAAGCATAGTGTGCAAATTTTGTGGGGAATGTTTGGTTGTTTTGAACCAACAGGGAGAAGAAATAGGAGCATTTTCTTGATTCCCTAAAACTCCAAGGTGTAAATTAAAAAAGAGAGAGAAACTGAATAAAACAGAGTAGCCATTGTCTTTTTGCACAGTGTTCTGGGAAAATCTCTCAAATTGGTCATGCATAGTTCTTTGTTTTTCAGCAAATATATAGATGTAGGCAAGAAAAGACAAGAGACTTGGAGGGCAAATATAGGTATTCCAGAAGGAAGGAAAGGAGGCGATGGAGATGGAATGAAATCAATAATCAAGGAAATAACTAGGAAAAAATTTCCATAAAGAACCAAGTCTTAAGATGCTCGCTCATTCATAAAGTGAAAGATCCATACCTAGATAATTTCAGATAAAATTTCTGAACTCTAAGAAAGGGAGACTATTTGGCATACATTTAGACAGATATACCTACCAAGTAATGCTAAATCATAGTGGGTAGTGTGTAAGCTCCACAAAAGCATTTGTCCGTTCTGTTCACTGATATATTTCCATCAATTAGAAGAGTGCCTGTCACATACAAATAAATATCCATGAATGAATTAGCTGGCATTAAGAAACCAATCTGTACCTGAGGTCATGAAAATATTCTTTTATATTACTTTGGAAAGTTTAATTGCTTTGCCTTTTATAGGTCTACTTATAATCTATGAAGTATTGATACTTGTGAGTGTATGAGTTTAGGGCTCAAATTTCATTTTTTGGATACTGGAACTGCTGGATATTCAGCAGTTCCAGTATCATTTATTAAAAATATCCTTTCCTCATCGCTCCGTTGTGCTACCGTTGTCATATAACAGCTGGTCATTGGGGCGCCTTGGTGGCACAGTCGGTTAAGCGTCTGACTCTTGGTTTTGGCCAGGTCATGATCTCACGGTCCTGCGATTGAGCCCCGTGTTGGGGTCTGCACTCAGCGCAGAGTTGGCTTGAGATTCTCCCTCTCCCTCTGCCCCTCCGGCTTGTGCGCTTTCATGTGCTGTCTCTCAAAGAAAGAAATAAATCTTAAAAAATGAAAATGAAAACAAAAAACCAACTGGCCTTAAATGAGTAGATGTAGTTCTGGGCTTTTATTTTTGTTCATTGGCCCAATTGTCTACCCTGCACCAATATCACACTTTCATAATTACTATAGCTTTATATAAGTCTTGAGATTTGATATATCAAGTTTTCCCATGTTGGTTCCATTCTTCAAGAGTGTTGTGGCTATTTTCAGCCATTTATATTTTGCTATACATTTTTAATTAAGCTTATCAAATTCTACAAAATGAGCTGTTAGGATATTATTAAGAGTGCATTGAATCTGTAGAAAAATTTTGGGGAAATAATTAAGTTTTTTGCATTATTGAGTTTTCCTATAAAAGAACGTAGTTTTTTTTCTTCCATTTATTCCTCAATTTCTCTCAAGGATGCCTTCTTTTTTTAAATTAACATAATGTATTATTTGTTTCAGGGGTACAGGTCTGTGATTTCATCAGTCTTACACAATTCACAGTGCTCACCATAGCACATACCCTCCCCAGTGTCCATCACCTAGCCTTCCCATCCCTCCCATCCCTCTCTACTCCAGCAACCCTCAGTTTGTTTTTAAGGATGCCTTCTGGTTTTCTGTATAGAAGGTGCTCTGTACCTTTGTTAGATTTACTCTTAGATACGTGTTTTTTCTATGCCATTGTAAATGTTTTTAAAAAATCATGTGTATTTTATAAAGAAATATAGTGGAATTTTGTACATTGACCTTGTATTTAGCAACTTTTATATATTTACTTATTAATTCAAATTATCAGTATTCAGCAACCTTTATATACTTTCTTATTAATTTAAATTACTTACCAATGGATTCTTTTGGATTTTTATACATATACAATCATTAATCCACAAATAATGATTAATTTTTTTCTAAATCTCATACATTTCTTTTTCTTACCTTATTACAGGTTGTTAACACAAGAAATCATTTTTATCTTCAGGTAAAAACCATGCTCTCCTTTTATGGTGGGTGTTTGTGGCTTGGTATTGACACATCCATCAGTATCTTCTATCAAAATACAATGGCATTATTCATCTACAAATGAAATTTAGATACCCTTGGAAATAAGAGAACATTTTCTTTTCTTTTTTTTAAAGATTTTATTTATTTGACAGAGAGAGAGTGAATAAGCAGGGTGAGTGGGAGAGGGAGAAGCAGGCTCCCCACTGAGCAGGGAGCCCAATGTGGGACTGGGATCATGACCTGAGCTGAAGGCAGACGCTTAGACTGAGCCACCAAGGCGCCCCAAGAGAACGTTTTCTTACAGGAGAGATTTCCTTGTAGAAGCAGCATCTAAAAGGAGTGGTTACTACTGGGTAACAGAGTCATTTTGTGACAGGCAACAGAAAACATAGATTGGGGGCATAGACTGGGGATCAGAGATAATGAGTTTAGCTGGAGGCATTGAGTTTGAGGTGCCTGAGGGGCACCAAAATGGTGATTTCCAATAGACATTACCATGTTTGCTGTTCAGAATATTAGTCTGGCCTGTTTTGGTAATAGAAGCTATGAGAACAGGTAAGATTTCTCATGGTTACTATATAGAGGCTGAAGGGTCATAGCCTTAAAGATCCCCACCAGGAATGTTAAGAACAGGGAGCTTCTCTATTAACTCCATATACTTGTGTTCAATCTTGTGTAGCTCAAATACACATTTAAAAACTCCTTAGAGCTATCAATTTTTCACATATTTCCCATTTCACTCCTTCTCTTCATATGCAAACTTATTCAAAGAGTTGTCTACATGCACTTTCTCCCTTTCTTCCTAGCCCACTTACTCTTCACTTGATGCAGTCAAGAATCTCTTCCCACAAGACTTTCTCAAGGTAACAAGTGATCTTTTATTTTCAGTCCCGATAGTGCTTGATCTCTCTGCAGCCTTCTGTACTGCTGTCCACTGTTCCTTCCCAATGTGTTTTTTTCCTTTGGCTGTTGTAGCACACTATCTCAATTGAATTTCCTATTTCTTTGGCTCTTCCAGTTGTTTTGAGTAATAGTAATGAACACAAACATTCACTGGAGAATTGCTAATATCTCATTTTATTTTTCACATCAAACTGAGGCTAAGGGTGGTCATATCATGAGCAAGTGGTTGGACTCCAATTTGGACATGTCTGTTTCCTGACAGAGCCCCACATTTAAATAACCTCTGTACACTGTCCCATTTCTGGTGTGACAGGTGAGCTATGATTAATGGCTCAAGGAAGAAAGAGTTGGCTTGAGAGGGAAGGAGAACTAAGGGGCAGTGTACTGCAATGGAAGTTCAAATTCAAGACCGCTGAGTTAGGTCCTTGGTCCTTGAAAAGTCATCCTCAGAGCTATGGCCCCGTTAGCTATGAGGCTGCAACTTTCCGACCTGACCACAAGGGGGAAGCATCAAGAAGCAGGAGGCTGTTAACTGAGCACAGTCTGGATCCCCTTGCATAGCGCGTTTGGGAGTGTGAGCCAAAAGTATCCATGGCTGTGCTCTTTCTAGGACATGCCCACACCTCCGTTTAGTTGCTCCTTTCTTCCAGCGCAGGTCATCCCTCTTCTCTCCGCCTGGCGGCACTCGCCTTCCCTCTAGTCTCCTGAGCCTTAGAATAGTATCAGCACAGCCACTCTGGGTAGGAGTCAGGGCTCAGCTTTTCTTGGGTGCCTGAGTGGAGCGTGGCTCCCAGGGAGCCTGTAGTAATTTACTCTTTCTTTATCCCTCACACTCCCTAGTGCCCGGGAGAAGCTATAAACATGCCACGGCTTTGGGCAGAGGCACTGTTGTTGAGTGAGCCAGGCTCAGCCCAGGGAGGGGGGCGGTGCGAGGCGCGGCAAGGAGTCTTGCCTAGAGATCCAGCCAGAAAGCATTGCAGGAGAAAGCCGGGCCTCTGCTCAGCTCGCTTGGTTACTTGGA
Organism: Mirounga angustirostris; assembly: GCF_029215605.1. Classification (NCBI taxonomy): domain Eukaryota; kingdom Metazoa; phylum Chordata; class Mammalia; order Carnivora; family Phocidae; genus Mirounga; species Mirounga angustirostris. Next base: position 57,971,095 of record NW_026991721.1, read on the forward strand.
GAAGTCTGTCTGCGAGTGTGCTTCCCAGATATCGGCGGCTGGGATCCCAGACCTTGTTCAGCGATCAACCAAAGAGGAGTTTCTTCAAACATCGTGAGGCCCATTGCAAACTATGTCTCTCCCTTGAGCTCGAAAGGACTCCCCAGTTCCATTCTCCCACCCTTCACCTAAGAAACAAGGCAAGGGGAATGAATATATCCAGGGAAATTACATGTGTGGGACAAACAGATGTGGCGGTGGTAGCGGTGGTGGGTGATCCATGATGAAAAACAAACTGAGAGGCTGGGCTATAAAGTTAAGTCTGAGCCAGCCCGTGAAGGACCTTGAATGCAAACCACGTGTTTTCAACTTTGAGCGCTATGGGAGTCACCAGTAACTTGTTAAGAGAGGAGCCTGACATGTCTAGTTTTGCTGTTTCGATAGCAGCGATGCAGAAGGTGCATTGAAATATCTGGGTTTGGAGACAGGTGAGTTAGGAAGATCTTTTCATAATCAGAGCAGAGTGGATGATTTAATGAGATTGGGAGGAAAAGAGGGTGTGTTAAATAGGAGGAAAGGTCAAAATAGATTAGTTGCAAAAGTAAAATCACATGAGGAGGTAAAAGAGCAGAAAAGTCAGGATGGGACTAACTGCCCTGACCTGGATGACTTGGGTGAGTGGGTGGTACCATTCGGAAGGGGTTCCTTTTGGGGCAAGATGAGTGTGAGGCCCATAGGCTGTCCGAGTAGAAATATGAAGAGGCAGCAGCTTTGAGGGTTGGATCTCAGGACAGAAGCCCTAGAACAGAGCGGTATATGAGACAAAGGAAGTTGAGCCTCATGGTTATGTGATCACTTGGGAGAGTAGTGGTGGAAGGGGGATGTGCCTGGGGGCACCACATAGCACCAGCTGCAGCATGGACTGCTTTTCTTCCCCTGTGTCTCCTTTCCATGTCACACCCCAGTCAAGCACAATCTAGGACTGACTCTCATGCAGCTCTCCAGAGATCCTGATGAAAAATTCTGTTCTTTTCTTTGTTGGGGGCTAGAAATGATAATCTTTCTTCACTCCCATCTCCCCACCTCCCAGAACACCAGAACTGCTTTTCACAAATTTCCCTGATTAAAAACAAAATTCACCTGGGGAGAAAGGAATTACTGTTTTTAATCAGATTTCTGGACCTCCTGGCCCTGGAAATTCTGATTCTCTGGGCCTGGAGTCAGACCTTGGGAATAGTGTTTTCAATAACTGCTTCAGATTAGTCTATCAGGGGAGTTTGGGAAATGCTCCTCAGGCCTAAACATAAATCTGTCTCTTGAAACCCCATACCAGACAGAACCCCTGCTTTCTGCTCCTAATCAGATTAGATGGATGTTAAAGGCAATCACAGACTGAGCCTTACACTCTGGACCCAAATGAACTTTACCCTCACATGCACTAGAAGAGCTGGGGTCAGTGTGGAACATTCTGGGCAGGTCCACTGTGTTGGAGAAGTGGTTAAGAGTAGTGCTCTGGTCCACAGCTTCAGCTCTGGAAAAGAAGAGCTGTTGCATGTTTTCTGAGTGGGTTGTCACACACTGAGATTAATGGGTCCCTGGGAAGTGTGTAGAAAGAGACTCAGAGCACAGAGAGGCTGGAGTTCAGAATTTCAAGTACTTTATCTTCTGTTTGCTGCTGTCATCATGACGCCAGTGCCCTTGTAATTCCTTTCTCTCCTCTGAGCCATGACTGAATGGTGTTTCTCCTTTTCCCCTTCATAGACCCTGGACTTGGCATGCAGAAGTCTCAGGACTTGGTTCCTGTCATGGCTGTTCCAAATGGAACTCTGGTACACCCAGTGTATTTCCTGCTGGTGGGCATCCCTGGCCTGGGGCCTAACATACACTTTTGGCTGGCTTTTCCACTGTGTTTTATGTATGCCTTGGCCACTCTGGGCAACCTGGCCATTGTCCTCATCATCTGTGTGGAAAGGTGCCTGCATGAGCCCATGTACCTCTTCCTGGCCATGTTTTCCACCATTGACCTCGTCCTGTCTTCTGTCACCATGCCTAAGATGGCCAGCCTCTTCCTGACAGGCATCCAGGAGATAGGATTCAGTGTTTGGCCCAGATGTTCCTTATCCATGCTCTGTTGGCCATGGAGTCAGCTGTCCTGCTGGCCATGGCTTTTGACCGCTTTGTGGCCATCTGCCATCCACTGTGGCATGCTTCTGTGCTCACAGGGCCTACTGTGGCCAAGACTGGACTAGCTGCCCTGACCAGGGGATTTGTTTTCTTCTTCCCTCTGCCCTTCATCCTGAAGCGGTTGTCATACTGCCAAACACATACTGTCACACACTCCTTCTGTTTGCACCAAGATATTATGAAGTTGTCCTGTACTGACACCGTGGTCAGTGTAGTATACAGACTCTTCATTATCCTCTCAGTGATGGGTGTGGACTCCCTCTTCATTGGCCTCTCCTACATTCTCATCCTGAAGACTGTGTTGGAGTTGTCTTCTCGGGGGGCAGCACTCAAGGCTTTCAACACCCGCGTCTCCCATATCTGTGCTGTCCTGGTCTTCTATGTGCCCCTCATTGGGCTCTCAGTGGTGCACAGGCTGGGGGGCCCTACCTCCCTGCTCCATGTGATTATGGCTAATATCTACCTACTATTACCACCAGTGGTCAACCCTGTTGTCTATGGAGCCAAGACCAAGGAGATCCATTCATGGATCCTCCATATGTTCTCACAGGGTGGTAGGTGAGCAGAATAACCTCCCGAATGCCTTCAATCCCTGCCAAAGCTGAGAGGATTAGGATCTTGTTGTCTTGGTGATTGGAGCATCCAACCCACTGGGCTATTTCCAGATATCTGGAATGTGTCAGTACAGAAGTGTGGTTCTAAGAACATTTTGGCCAGGCCAAAGGAGCAGCCCCAAGTGAAGGTTTCTCATCAGAAGGCTCCTACATTGGCAGGAATGGGTCAGTACTAAGCCATTGGCTGGGGGTAGCCTGGACAAGTGTGGCCTTCCTGCTTCCGACTCCCTGCCCACCTCCACCAAGAGGTGGAGCCAGAGAGGCCGCAGCTGGTCCTGTCAGTGAGCTGTGCTCCCAGCAGCACACACTTTTGATATTGTATTTAAAAACTCATCACCCCAATCCATACACATACACATGCACATACACATACACAAAAATCCATGTTCTTTTTCATCCCCTAGAAACATAGTTTTGGGTTTTACATTTAGCTCTGTGATCTATTTTGTGTTAATTTTTGTATATAGTGTAAGGTATGGATCAAAGTTAATTTATTTCCAAATGGATATCTGGTTATTTTAATGCTACTGGACCATCCATGGTCAGCTATATTGTTTTTGTATCCTTGTAGAAGATCAGTTATCTATATATGTATGGGTCCCATTCTAGACTCTTTGTTCAATTCACTGACCTATTTTTCTATTTTTTATGTTAATACCACATTGTTTTGACTACTGTAGCTTTGTAAGATATCTTGCAATCAGTATTGTTAATCCTTTCACTTTGTTCTTCATTTTCAAAGGTGGTCTGACTGTGAATTTTAGCAGCAGTTTTAAAATTTATATAAAATAGTCTTTTGGAATTTTTATTTGAATTGTACTGAATTGATATAGGTCAGTTTAGAGAGAATTGACATTGTTGAGTTTTCTAATTCACGAACACAGTATAGCTCTTCATTTTTAGGGTCTCCCTCAATTTCTTTCAGAAATGTTTTGTAGTTTCATTGTACAGGTTTTTCATGTCTCTCATCAGACTTATCTGTATTTCATATTTTGATGCTATTATAAATGGTATTTAGTTAACATTTATGATTATCCATTTTGCTAGTGTACAGAACTATAATTAATTTCTTTACATTAGTCCTGAGTCTTGAACTTTGCTAAACTCAATCATTATTTCTACAAGTTTTTTGTATATTGCATTAGATTTTCTACATAGGTGATCATGTTGTTTGTGAACAAAGACAGTTTTACTTCTTTCTTTCAAATTTGGATACATTTAGTTGATTAGTTTGTTTTATTGCATTGGCAAGACATGCCAGGATATTGTGAATTGAAGTGATAAGTGTCCCGTGATCTTAGGGGGAAAACATCTGTTTTACTATTAAGTATGTTCTATTAATTCTTAAGAGAGATATTGAAATATATAATTTTATATTTGTCTATTGCTTCATGTAGTTATGTCACTTCATCCTTCAAGTATTTTGAAATTTTCTTAACAGGTGTTTAAATATTTAGCATTTTTAATTTTCTCATAATGAATTATCATAATGAAGTGACCTTCTTTATTTGTGGTAATATTCTTTACTCTGAAATCTACATTGCCTGATATTAATAAAGCCATTTTAGCTTTCTTATAATTAATGTAATCATGATATATATTTTTTTCCATTCCTTACTTTTCATCTATTTGTGTCTTTTGGTTTGGAGTGCCTTTTTTTATAGACAGGATATTGTCACATCTTTCATTTTTATCTGATTTGATGATATCTGTATTTTAATTGGGGTATCCCATTTGTTTTCTATTTGTACCTTCTGTTTTTCCCCCCTTTTGCCTTTTTTTCTTTCTTTTGGTTAACTGAATACTTTTAATGGTTCCATGTTATCTCCTGTATGGTTTGTTAGCTATCACTGTTTCATTATTTTTTTTTAAATTTTATTTATTTATTTGACAGAGATGCAGTGAGAGAGGGAACGCAAACGGGGAGTGGGAGAGGGAGAAGCAGTGCCTTCCCACGGAGCAGGGTGCCCAATGTGGGGCAGGGGCTTAAGGACTGAGCCACCCAGGCACCCCACTGTTTTGTTATTTTAATGGCTGCTTAAGGTTTATAATATATATTAACTTATCACAGCCTACCTTCATTTAAACATTTAATGTGTAGAAGAATTTTATAATACTGTATTTCCATTCCTCTCCTCCCAATCTTTGTGCTGTTGTTGTATATATTGCTTTTATATATTTTGTAAACCCCACACTAAATTATTGTTATTTTCATTTAAACAATTATCTTTAAAGAGGTTTGAATAATAAAAAAACAACTTTATGTATTTACCCATGTAGTTACAGTTTTTACTGTCCTGCATTTCTTTGTGTAGATGTACATTATTTCTACCTGGTGTTATTTTTCTCTGCTTGAAGAGTTTCTTTATCATACCTTGTGATGTAGTTTGCTGATAATGAATTATTTCAGCCTTTGTGTACCTAAAACATCTTTATCTTGAGCTTCTTGCATCTATGAGTTTATAGGTTTATAGTGTGTGTCAAATTTGGAAAACTTTTGGCCCCTATTTTTTGTCCCCCCCCTCCATTGAGGACTCCAATCACATGTAATTAGGCCACTTGAAGTTCTCCCACTGCTCATTGAGTCTGTGGGTTTTTCATTTTATTTTATTTTATTTTATTTTATTTTATTTTATTTTATTTTATTTTATTTTATTTGACAGAGAGAGAGGGTACAAGCAGGGGGAGTGGCAGGCAGGGGCAGAGGGAGAGGGAGAAGCAGACTCCGCACTGAGCAGGGAGCTGGACATAGCGCTAGATCCCAGGATATTGACCAGAGCAGAAGGCAGACACAACCTACTGGACCACTCAGGCACTCCTGATTTCAATTTTAAAAAATATCTTTCATGTCTCTACTTAACTTTTTAAGCTATTTAATGCAGTTATAGTTATCATCTTAATATCTTTATCTTGTAGTTCAGTTCAGGTCAGTTTTAATTATTCTCTTCATTAGGGGTCATTTTTCTTCTTTGCGTGTCTGGCAATTTGATCATTTGTGAGACTGTGAAGATTTTACTTTGGTTCTGCGTATTTTCGTATCCCTATAGATGTTCTTCTGCTTTGTTCAGGGAATCAGTCAAGTTACTTGTACATAGTTAGGTCATTTGGGTCTTGCTTTTAAGATTTGTTAGGTGGGACTAGAGCAGTGCTCAGTCTGAGGTTCATTATTCCCCACTACGGAGGCAAGATCCTTCTGCATTCTTTACTTAGCACCCTGTGAATCTTGAAGTTTTCCAGTCTGGCTGGTGGAAACAATCACTGTTCTTGGCCCTGTGTGAGCACTGGATAGTGTCTTTCAGGTGGGTCTTTCCCCAGCTTTAGGTAGCTCGCTCACATGCATGTGTTGATCAGGACCTCAGCTGAAGGAGGACCCTCTACGTCTCTGGAGTTCTCTCTCTGTATAGATCTCTCATCTTTGATACTCTCTCTTCAAATCTAGCTGGCTTGATCTTCCTGAACTCTTCATCTCCATGTCCTTAACTTAGGGTGTCCTCTGGACTCTGCCTGGGTTCTCCTTCCCTGCATTGCAACATGGAAACTTTCTTAGGGCAGGAAGCTGGGGAATCCACAGGGTTTCACCTTATTTGTTTTGCATATCTCAGGGCTCACTGGACTTCATTGCCTGATGCCCACTGTCTTGCAAACTATTGTTTATGTATATTGTCCATTTCTTGGTTCCTTCAGGGGGATGTTACTTCTTGCTACTCCATTTTGGCCAGAGGTAGAAGTCCCTGGGAGATACATATATATATTTGAAGTCTTCACACAGCCTAAGTTTGGGAGGTTTAGGGAAACAGCAGAGATGGCTTGAGGGTGATGGCAGCGAGTGTCAGGCTGCAGGGTCTGCAGGTACCTGGAGCTCTTGTTGTCACTAGTTTTGATATGGTTTGAGATGGAATGGCCTGATTTGACGTGGTCTGTTTTTGCATAGTTTGAGTTAGCGTGCTCTGGGTTGTAAATTTAAAACTTAGAGTTGTAAAACTGGTAAGTAGACAACAAAGAGAAGCCAACTAAAATTCACTTTGCTTTATTTATAGACTTTAAAAAAAGTATTTAAATATGTAAGGTATTTAGTTTTGCATTAAAATTGTTCTCTAGCTCTCTAAAATATTCTTTCACAATTTTTGCCCTTAAGAGAGAAACCAGATGGCATTGGTCTTATATGGTTGGTGTTGGAGGTAGGGGAGGGTTAAGGAAACCACATCTTCCTTCCTCAGCCAAAAGTTCAGAAACCCAAGGCCAGGCAGTGGAAGATAGCATGGTCCCCAGGGATCCATGTTATGAGTTAGCTAGACACAGGGCCCAGAGCCTGGGAGACAAAGAAAATGTAGCCCTAGAGCTTTGGGGAAAGGCGGATGGGTCCACTTGGATCCAGACTCAGCAAGGACCCAAGCAGAGGCCACCAACAGGAAGAAGGCAGAGGACAGAGAAAGCTTCAGGAAGAAGAGGGACTGGTACTTAATTATGGGGCCTCACTGAAAGCTTATTTTGTTTTTCCTCTGGTTGAGTTGAATGAGCCCGGGAAGAAACTTGGAGAAAAGCCCCTTACGAAGTCCATGGCCACACAAATGAGTTTCTTTTAGCCTTTCCTTACTCATCCCCCTGTCTAACTTTACATTGGGAACTGGCCAATATCCCTGCTGGCACAGGGCCCATCTGGGGAGGACTCTAGAGACCCTCCTACCCGCTGCCCCTCCTTCCCCATACCCGAGGTACACTTTCCCAGGACACAGAAGCCAAGAAGGACACCAGACCCACAGTTGGCTACTGAGGAGTACCTGCTGATAGACCCTCCGGGCAGCACCTCCGCACCCCCCAGGAGGGAGAAGCAGAAGGAGGGAGGAGGTAAGACAGAGAATAAATAACCCTGACTAGGGAGGCCCAAAGGAGGGGGTGGAGACAGAGAGTGCCGAACTTCAGCACAGTTTGCCAAACCTCTATGGGAAGAGGACTGGAGAAAAAGACACACATTTCTTCCAGGCCTTTGACGTGAGTGCAGGAGACAAGGGGTATGCACAGGTGTGTGGGTTTCTTATAGCTAGGAAATTCCCATTAGACTTGCCAAGTGAAGGAGAAACCAGGCTGTGGTGAACCAGAAGTACAGGGGTGGAGCCAAGGAGCATGAAGGAGGCTCCTGACTCAAAGGACAGTGTTAGCAGTTTCTGTGTGGGGTGAAGGGAAGCATGGGCAGTGGTAGATGCTGCCTATGGGTAGTTTTCAAGCAATTTTTAGTGATCAGTTTCCTGGGGGTGCCCATCTAGGTCTTGGCAGGAGTTGGCCTAAATGAAGGTGAAGGGTCAGAAAGCAGACTGGGTTGGGGTTAGGTTAGAGTTAGATTGTGGTTTGTGTGTTAACAGGACAAGTCCCAGGTTGTTAGAGTGGTTGAAACTTAGTTTGTGATTGGGGGTTTAGGGCTCATTCTATAATCTGTATCGGGAGTCATTCTGTGGCTGATATTGGGACTTAGCAGCCCTCCTGGGGCTCTGGTCCTGACTCAGTCTGTGCCTCGGGTCAGGGTCCAGTCTTCATCTCATATAAAAAGTGCATTACCACCTACACTGTGACTTCCCCTGCTGTGCATTCTGTTCCCCAGCCCCACTGAACCACTTGCAGCTTTCCAAACAAGATGTGACTCTCTGGGTCTTCAAATTTGCCAGTGTGCACTTTTTTTTTTTTTTTAAAGATTTATTTATTTATTTATTTATTTATTTATTTATTTGAGAGAGAGAGAGAGCAGAGTGAGAGAGAGCACGAGCTGGGCGTGGGGGCAGAGGGAAGGGGAGAAGCCCTGCTCAAGGGCTCCATCCCAGGACCCCAGGATCATGACCTGAGCTGAAGGCAGATGCTGCTTGACCATCTGAGCTACCCAGGTGCCCCGCCAGTGTGCACTTTTAACAAATCCAGTCTGTTGCTTTAGTTCCCCCAGGTGATTCAGAATTAAATGAAAGCCCTTTGCCATGTCCTGCAAGCCACTACATGATCTGGCCCCGTCCCTCCTTTCTGACCTCATCTTCTAAAACTCTCCTGTGTTCTCGATACCCTGGCTACCATTGACCTTCTTTCTGTTCTGTGAATCCCCAGAACAGAAGACCTTCTCCTTTTATTGTCTCCTCAGCTCTTTCCCTAGATCTCAGAATGGCTGACATGTTCTTATCATACAGCTCTCAGCTCATATGTCATGTCCTCAGAGAGGCTGTCACTGACCCCCTCTCAAATATGGGTGCCCTCCCTCCCTGTCCTTCTCTATCCTTTCACTCCATCTTATCTTAGGTGCACTTATCTTTACCTGATATGTTCTTGCTTATTTATTTGTTTACTGTTTGTTATTTCCCTCCTAGTGCATGAGCTCCATGAAAGCAGTGATCTTTTCTGTTTCATCCACTGTTTTATCTCTAGTTTTGGCACATTGTAGGTACTCAGTATGTTATTACTGTCTAACTGAATGCTGCTGTCCCCATACTCTCCACCCTGCCTGGTTGACTGTGACTGGCCCCACAAGGCTTGGCTCAGAGGTCACCTCCTCAGGGAAGCCCTCTGGGCCTGACAATTTGGTAAGCTATTGTCTGCTTTGCTCCTGAGGCCTGTACTTACCAACATGTTGTGATAGCTGCATGATTTGTCTCAATTTCTCTCCACCCCTGGAGTTCTGACTTGTGCCTTGTTTACGCTGTGTCTCATTATCTCCAGTGCTTAGCATAGGTTCTGGTACATGACAGTCAATCAATGATTACTGGAAAAACATCAGTATATCAATCAAAGTCCAAGATCAGGCTTTTTCACTGCACCACATTTCCCTGTGTGCAGGTAACAGAGTAGCTCTGATGGGCACTGTTTACCAGGTCAAGCTTTGCAGGTCTGTGGGACTTTTATTGACTCTGGTCCTATGTGGGACATGGAGGGGCAGGAACCTGAATCCCTGGAGCTCTATTTGGGGGTGATTTTGGAGGGCCGGGCTGACTCAAATGAGTAGAGTGAGGCTCCCAGCCTGTAGTGAGGCTCTACTTTTTTTGAGTTGGAAAAATGAGAGAGTGCAATTTCTATTCTCATTTTGGCCATTCTAAAATGAGTGGCCAAGGCCCTGCAAAGGTTCATATGCTTTATCAAATCCAGGCAAAGAAGGGGGGACAGGGGATGTGGATGATTTGGGGTGGAAGTGATTCTGGGGCTACCACACTCATGGAGTATTAAGGAAAGTGCCCCCCTCTCATAAACTGAGTTATGAGATCCTACAGTTCTTGCCCACCCCTGAAGTCTACCTTCCCTCTCTGGGCCTGGGAGTAGGAGCCAGAGGCTCCCAGGTATTCTGGGCTCTCTCCAAGGACATTCTCTTCCAGATGTTCCCACAGAGGCTGGCAGGGACACCAGAGGTTCCTACCACACTGCCCTAGGCATGGAGCATTCTGTGCATTTAGCCCAGACAATGACAATGACTATGAATCTTCTTCCATTCCCTCCTTGTTCCCCTTCCCTGCTGCACATAAGTGGGTAGAGTTGGTCAGGTTGTTTTGAGTCCTGGAGAGGCCCTCTAGACTCACGGGTCCTCAAAGTTTGGATTTCTTGGAGATTAACATTAAAATAGTCCTTATAAAACATTGGTACATTCTGAAGGAGACTGGGAGAGGGCAGGGCAGTAGCCTGGCCTATTGGAAAGCATATGGATTTGGCACTGATAGCTCTAATTAACTTTCAACATCCTTATCAGTCAAGTGGGATTAATAATACTTGCCTGACCGGTTGATGAGAGGCTCTAATCATATAAGAAGAAAGTACTGGGTAGAGAATAAAGTTTTTTAATCTCCACTATGGGACCTACCCAAAGTCACAGCCAGAGGAGTTGGGGCTGAAAGGAGAGTGCCCAAGTCCTAGTCCAGGAGGGTCCTCTTCATTGCCCTCTTGAGTTTCCTTCCAAGGGTCTATCTGGGCCAGGTGTCCTACTTACCAGGCCATTCTACCCTGCCTCTTGGGAAGATTTTATTGCTTTCAGAAGGTGCAGCACAATTAAGGGCAGCCTAGAGTAGGAGAAAATGTATAGGCCTTGAGGTTAGACAGTCCAGGTTAAATTTCTGCTTTTCTAGTCAACTGTTCAACCCTGGGAACATTATTTAATCCCTTGGGACCCAGTTTTCTGAGCTGTAATATAGAGAAGGTACATAGAATTCCTATCATGCAGAATTGTTCTTAGGTTAGAGATCATCTTTTTACAGTGTCCAACGTTTTGTAGACACTCAGTGATTTCTGTTATCATAAAAAGCAATAAAATCAGTGTTGGGAGTGACTTCATTATTATTCTCTTGGATCAGAATAAACAGAGCTTGTAGCCCCTGGTCTACCTCTTTGACTGACTTTCCATGGGTCTCTGAGAAAGAGGGATTTTGGAGAGCTCTTGGGAAGAGCGTGAGGCTGGGCTGGTCATAGGTCTGGAAGCCAGGAGGAAGGAATGGGGATTGAAGGCCTCAAAGTGTATTTCTGCTCTGTGTAGCTGGCAGCTTCTGCTTCCTCTATCCTCAAGAAAGGGCCAAGATGTCCTTCACAGCTTTCCAAGGCACATGGCTGGGACTTGGTGAGATAGTGTGACTTTTTCAGAGAAAATCCCAGGCCTATTCCCTGGGGCTAGGGTAGTGCAGGCTTTCAAAAAGAAAAAAGACTTTCTTTGTTTATTTTTCCTTGAGTATGTTTTATTTTCAAAATGGAGTGATTTAGTTCTGATTTCCCCCAGAGCTCCAAATGTTCTCTCTCTGAGTGCTGAGTGCGTGCAAATGGTTTTAATTATCAACAGTCCCGTTCAGGCTGGATGACATGGGTTTCCTCTGCCTGCCTCCTGGCAGGACTGTGGGAGATGGGGATGCTTCAAGGCTTGTGCCTTCTGGCTGGTCCCCCTACTATTCCTTCATTTTCCTTTTGCTGGAGTGTTCTGTGTCCCAGCCTGATATTTTCCACCAACAGTAGCTACCCACTTTATACTGCTGAGGTGTCTCCCTTCCTGGACAAGTGATTCCTCTTCTTGTCTGATATCTCCACATCAGTGCTTTGCCATTGTGAGAGATCGACTGCTAGTTATTGTGTGTGTGTGTGTGTGTGTGTGTGTCCATGAGTGTGTGCCTAAGGTGGAGTGGCAATTTAGGTGACAAATAGGGGAAAATGAAATTTTTTGGCAACTTTGTACATATTCAGGGACCTTGTTCCTCATTTTAATGGAAAAAATTTAAAAAGTGTGTTGTACACTGTGATACGGGTTTTACAACGCCTTTTGACAGGTCTTACCTTATAATTTTGCAGCAGCATTACAAGGTTGTTATTGTCCTCTGCATTTATTCTGAGCTGAGGCTTGAGTTTCCAGCCCCAGAAATCTGCTTACCAGATTTGGCTTACTTGGCCCTGAGAGGTAATAGGGTGGAATATGCCAATCCATGATTTTTCCCAGTTTTTCTTAAGGTGGCTCATTGTGATCCCATTCTACCATGTCTGTTCATGTGAAATTTTTGGATGGTGTAGATATCTGGCCCTCTGGAGTAGCGGAGCCTTCTTGCTGATGTCTGCAGAGGAGGGATCCTAGGTCACCCTGTCTCTTGGGCATAAACTGTTCTGCATGCCTACTTTGCATTTATGTAGAGCCAAGGCTTTGTACCTGCCTTGTTCTCCACATATTCTCTCATGCCTTCTGGCTCCCTGGGTAAGAAAGCCCTTTTCTGTTTGATCCTAAATTAAGACTACCTTGCACTGACCTTCTAAACATTCTTTCATTCTTCTCCAGAGTCTCTATAGTTCATACAACTGTCAGTCCTTCTTGCCTCCTTGGCTGTGCTATCCTCATTAGATGTGTATTGAGGGATTCTTCTCACTTTCATTTTCAATAAATGTTAACTAAATACTAAATAATAAATATGGTAGGATTCCTGCCATTCAGGAATCCATAATTCATGGGAAAATAAATATAGCAATAATTATAGTTCAGGACTGTAAATGCTTGAAAAGAGACCTAAACAAAGTTCTTTGGGAGCACAGAACGAGAAACATTTAATTACACCCAGGGATAGAAGCTTAGCAAAACAGCATAGGAGAGAGACAGTAAACCAGGATGTGAAAGATGAGTAAGATTTTGCTCAGTGGGAAGTCAAGGAGGGGGATCTGGGAAGATCTTGATGAAGGGATAAGAAGTAAAAAAGACAAAAAGACATAGAAGCATGGGAATCAGTGCCACCTTCATGAAATGGCATGCATTCTAATGTGGCTGGAGCACAGGGGTCATGGTCAGCAGTGGTGAGAGAGAAACCTAGGGCTGGATGCTGGAAGACAGACTTTTTGCCACAACCTAACAGTTTGATCTTTTTTTCTAGAATTAATGTGGAACTTTGAGAGTTTTCTGTTTTTGTTTTTGTTTTTAAAGCAATAGATAGTGAGCTGATTTCATTTGCTTGGAAGATTGTTGGGATTGTACAGATAAAGAAAGATGCACTGGGGGCATGGGAGACAGAATCAGAGTCTCTGAGCTTGTGTGGCTGTTCAGCCCACCCCACAGAAGAAAGGACATATTAGAGGAAAACAGTTAATAACAACAGATGTAAATATTTGCACACTTACTATGTGTCAGGCATTGTGTTAAATGCTTTACACTCATCATCTCACTGAATCCTCATATTGAGCTCTGTTAGGCAGCAACTATTATCCTCATTTTAATGATGGAGAAACTGAGGCTCAGAAAGGTTAAATGATTTGCCTAGATGGCACAATGAAGTTATCCACTGGGATATGAATCCAGGATTGATTTCAAAGCTCATACAATACTGCCTCAGAAAGAGTTTGTTTTTTGGACTGCTTGAGAGAGAGGTGATTCCTTTCTTTAAGACTTTAGAATTATGAATCTGGATCACAAAAGACAATTCAAAGCTTGCTAAACAGATTTAGGAATCAGTAGTTTATGCATAACAAATGGATTTATTTAAAGGGACAAGATGACCAGGGTAGAGGGTATAGAACAAGAGGAGAACTAAGGATAAAATTCTGAGAGCATTATTATCTAAAAGTATGCTTAAGGGTCAAGGAGAGGAGGCTGAAGATCCAGAAAGGAGACCAAGAACTGGTGATCAGAGCGAGATTAGGAGCAGCAGGAGGAGGAGCGAGAAATTTTTAAGAAGGAGGGAACTCCTCACAGTGTCATAGGTTACAGAGAGGTCAGTACAGGAGATTTAAACACTGATGACTTTGGCTTCTTTGCCTGAAATTCTAGGTTAAATATGGCTCCTTATACCTTCTCCCTCCAGCAGTTTGAATTAAACTCTCACTCTCTGCTCTAAATCTTGTGCTCCCAATGTTTTGCTCTCTGCCTGGTCTGAGGGAACCCGTGTAATAGCTCAATGGTGGTACAAAGATTACTGACACATCCTGAGCCCAGTGAATGGTGGAAGTCCTTTCTGATGCTGGCCATGAGCTCTTCTTCACACTCAACTGCTTTCTGGCAACTTGTCTTAGTATTTCACTTGTTTTCAAGATTGACTTTAGAGGTGGGATTAATAATTAGAACTGGGCCTTGAGTTACAAATGGTGGTTAGGTTGAGTTTAGGGTAGAATCAGAGTTTGGATAGGCAATGAAGTTAGAGTTTGGGTCAGAGAATAGGACATCAGGGTGGAGGGAAAAAAGCATGGTATTGGGATCCTGGAGGATCTGACAATGGCTTGTTTTTGTATTCCAGCCTCAACCTGCCTGGCACTGGTTGAGGCTCAGCATCTTCACTATGGTGGACCCCAATAGCAATGAATCCAGTGCCACATATTTTATTTTAATAGGCCTTCCAGGCTTGGAAGAAGCTCAGTTCTGGTTGGCCTTCCCATTGTGCTCCCTGTGCCTTATTGCTGTGCTAGGTAACCTGACAATCATCTACATTGTGCCGACTGAGCACAGCCTACATGAACCCATGTATATTTTTCTTTGCATGCTTTCTGGCCTTGACATCCTTATCTCCACTTCATCTGTGCCCAAAATGATGGCCATCTTCTGGTTCAATTCCACTATCATCCAATTTGATGCTTGTCTGCTACAGATGTTTGCCATCCACTCCTTATCTGGCATGGAGTCCACGGTACTGCTGGCCATGGCCTTTGACCGCTATGTGGCCATTTGCCACCCATTACGCCATGCCACTGTGCTAATGTTACCAAGATTGGCCTGGCTGCTGTGGTATGGGGTACTGCACTTATGGCACCCCTGCCTATCTTCATCAAATGGCTGCCTTTCTGCCACTCCAACATTCTTTCCCATTCCTACTGCCTACACCAAGATATCATGAAGCTGGCTTGTGCTGACATCCATGTCAATATCATCTATGGCCTCATTGTCATCATTTCTGCCATTGGCCTGGACTCACTTCTCATCTCCTTGTCATATCTGCTTATCCTCAAGACTGTGTTGGGCTTGACACGTGAAGCCCAAGCAAAGACATTTGGTACTTGTGTCTCTCATGTATGTGCTGTTTTCATATTTTATGTACCTTTCATTGGATTATCTATGGTGCACCGTTTTGGCAAGCGGCATGACTCCCTCTTACCCATCATCATGGCCAACATCTACCTGCTTGTTCCTCCTGTGCTCAACCCTATTGTTTACGGATTCAAGACAAAGGAGATCCGGCAGCGAATACTTCGTCTTTTCCATGTGACTACCCATACTTCAGATCCCTAGATGTCAGTGAAAACTTCCCTTTTACTCAAAGTTTTTCAATTCAGATTTTAATGTCAACATTTTGGAAGACAGTATTAGCGAAAAAAAATCTTCACTAGTAGAAACACAACTGATTCTTTAAACATGAAACTGGTTGGAGAATCTCTATAGGATAGGGGTAGACCCATATACTACTGATTTCCATTTTAAAATATTTTCCCTTTATAATTCTCTCTGTATAATTATTAGAACCATGAAGTTGTTGTGGCTGGAGGGTTATTCCTTCCCATTTAACCATGTAGTCCAAATCTCTAATTGCTTGCACTGATAGTCCATAGCATTCTGAGATGAGAGTGGCACATCTAAGGGATCTTGATGAAAGGGTTAAGCATGGCAAAGTAAAATAAACACAAGAGTGCAGTACAATCAGATAATCTGGCTTAAAACTGTGATTTCCTCTTCAGAATCCCCAACTGTTTTGGATCCCAGGAAAAGAGATATACCTGGATTTCCTTCTTCAAAATAATCTCCACAGAGAATAAATCATTTCTGTTCTTCTGGGCACCAGCCCTTAAGAGGAGGATTAGAAGTAGAACCTTGAAAAGACTATAGTTACCTACATGAATGAGAGAGAACATAATCTGTTTTGAGAGTTTTCACAGCTCATGGACACTTTTCCTTAATTTTCTTATCAACCTTTTGATCTGGGCAGGAATATGATTAGTATCACTATTATTCCAATGGGGAAATTGATGTTAATGGGGATCAGTGAATTATATGAGGTCACAAAAAATTGTCTTTTGATGCCAATCCCATATTGTGGGGAGGATCTGCTAGAGAAACCCGTGAGTTAGTTATACATTTCCAGAGTCTTGCATTTTTTAGGGGAGGTATTTAATTTCCTCCTCACTCACTTAGTATTGCATATAGGAATTTCCTGTTAATGTTGCTGATGGCTTTAATCCCAATAGTTCTGGGTTCATTTGCCACCATACTTGGGTAGTAGCAGCAGAAGTGTGTTTGGTTCATTCCCAAAAAGTGGCTAGTTTGGAAAATATTGTGGTTAGCAGTGGAGGCACTCACTGGATACCTGGAGAGACACTTTATGGAGAAATGCAGCTGAGAACACTTAGAAGCTCATGTCAGAAATGGCGGGTCTCTCACAGACCAGGAATCAAGAGCTGAGCAAGGCCAGTGGCCCATGTGGCTAGCCAGAAAGCAAGGTTAAAGCAAGCATGGCTTCAAAGAAACTGAGTAGCTCATATAGGTGGACACCACATATCCCCTAGGCTCTGAATGGCCCTGCAGGGGAAGCCCATAGCATTAGTGCTTGTAAAATAAGACCGTGGGAGAGGCCAATAAAGACTACACCCCTCCTAGCTGTACTTAGCATGAATATGGTCCCAGAGGTCTACCTAAGAGCCTCACAAGGTAGACACAACACTTCTAGAGGAGGAAGAAGAATGGGAAGGAGAGGGTGTGGGCTCTACGGGAGTGCAGTGGGAATAGACAGGGCAGAAATGAGACCACCACCCATGGGGGGGGCAATTAGACTCAAAGAGAGGTACGTGAGTGTGAGAAGCAGATAGTGTAGTAGAAAGCATGGCACAGTGCCAGCCAGAATTTTCTGGCTATAGCTAGCAGACTGCTTGGTAGAGAGGCTATGGAGAGAGCACATCAGATTTCTTGGATTGGAATCCAGAGGATGAGAATTGTGAGCAGTGTGGAATCTGATATGTTCAGGTGAGTGGTGGCCAACAGAACTAGGAACATAAACTAGAGTCAGTGCAGGCTTTGGTCATTTTGGATGGAGGAACAGCCTCTTACCCAGTAGTACCCTGACATAGGGATTGAGAGAAAGAGAGAATGAGAGAGAGAGAAAGAGGAGACAGATGTTGGTTCTTAGTGGGAAAGCAGTATATGATCACTGTAAACAACCTTATAAAATATAAAATATAAAAGAAAAATATAATAAATTCCAGTAAACTTGTCACATTAAAAGACAAACTTTTTTTTTTTTTATTATGTTAGTCCCATACAGTACATAGTTGTTAACATTTTGGTGTTAATTTGTCCAGATCTTTTTTTTAAGTAGGCTCCATGCCCAGTGTGGAGCCCAATGGGGGACCTGAACCCACAACCCCGAGATCAAGACCTGAGCTGAAATCAAGAGTTGGACGCTTAACCAACTGAGCCACTGAGGAGCCCCTCTCCAGATTTTTTTATAAGTGTTTGTATGCATGCTTTTGTATGGGCATATGATGAATGTGTGTATCTGTTTTATATTTGAAAAAATATATTTGAAAATATATCCATTAGAGACATGGATAATAAACAGATGAATCAGACCCATTTTAAAATTTTTTCTAAAGATGCAGCGATTATCCTAGATTTTAGAAGGGATTCCAAGTCTGTGGTAGTTAATATGCTCAGGATAAGTTTCATGGATTTGATCTTAAGTGACTTAACCATTTTATGAGTATAAACACACACACACCACCACCACCACCACCACCCCTACAACCACCTTCCTTATGTAATTTTTTAATAAATACTAAATGCCAGATATAGAGACAAACTATAGCAGGACTCTGACTTCTAGATCAGATTTCTGGTCACTTATTTCATGAATACTGTCTGGGTCACCTGGAAGGGCCTGAAGTTAAGGACTAGAAGGAGAGGAATGAGAGGCTGCCTCTTTTAGGAGATTTGGCTGGAAGTTAGGGTATGTTCTGGACAAAGACCTTCATCATGTGCCTTTCACATGGGTATCCTTTTACCTTCCCCATTTCCTTTGTTTGGACATTGCTGTCTCTGTCCCTACCATCTAAACCACTTGGATCTTTGTTGGGTCCTGGAGTAGTCTGAATAATATTAAATCTCAGTCTATAAGTTACTCATTTTTTATGTTTATTTAGAAATGTTTCATAAACATGCCTTGTGTTCTCTATTCTGACTACTAGTGCTCTAGTCCAGCTACTCACCTCCTGCTTGGAGGATTGCTATACCTCCACATTTGTCTCCTTGCCTTGAACATCTTTTGCACTAGTCCTAAATCCCATGTAGTTTGCAGAAGTTTTTTCAAACACAATTCCGATTATCTTGCTCCCCTACTTAAAATCTGCTGAGGGTCTTTTATTGCCTGCCATATAGCATTACTTCTTAGAATGACAATAGGCCATTCTTTTTCACTTTTATACCTGTTCCCATCTTATTTTTTCAGTGTACTATCTCTAATTTTTCCACATAGTGTGTTTTTCAGCTACTTTATAGTACTTGCTCTCAATGGTTTCATGTACTTTTAAATCCGTTTCACTCTGTTTCCTTTGAATTGACTTTTGCCATTTTTTTCTTTTTAGTAACACCTTATAAAATGAAGCTCTTTATCATTTGTCAGGCCAAAAGAAACATTTTCTTTTCAGTGTCCCCAGACCTTTTGGCTCATACTTTAAAACAGGACCATTTATAGTTCAGAAAAGTTTGGGTGAGACTTCTGAGTCATATATGTTCAAGTTAAAAAATATCCTGTATTACTCCTTTAATTAAGTTGATAAGACTCCCTTGGGTACGATGGACATACATGTGTAGGGTTAACCCTTCCACTGTCTTGCCTTTAAGATAGACAGACCTGAATTTGGGAAAAGACCATATTAAACCATTGGTTTACGATTTCAGAGTTGATGTATATTGTATATCTCTTAAGGTACAGTAGTCCCCCCTTATCCACAGGGGATACATTCCAAGACCCTCATTGGATGCCTGAAACTGCAGATAATATCAAACCCTATATATACTCTACTGTATTTTTCCTATATATACATACCTATGATATAGTTTGAGTTATAAGTTAGGTACAGTATGAGGTTAGCAAAATAACTAATAATAATACAGAACAATTACAATATACCATAATAAAAGTTATGTGAATGTGGTGTCTCTTTCTCAAAATATCTTATTGTACTGTACTCACCTTCCTTCTTGTGATGATGTGAGATCATAAAATCCCTACAGGATAGGATGAAGTGAGGTGACTGATGTATGCATTGCAATGTAGCATTAGGCAACTATTGACTTTCTGATGACATGTCAGAAGGAGGTTCATCTGCTTCCCGATGCAGCTGACTGTGGGTAACTGAAGCCATGGAAAGTGAAACTGTGGGTAAGGGGGGGTTACTGTATTCTCAGAACAACTTCTTATCCATTCCCCTCACATCTCAAAGCTTTCTTTATGTTAAACTTGATCCAAAGGGAATGAAGCTGATGCAGAATCAGATTATAGTTTGCCTTTTCTACTCCTAAGGAAGCTTAACAGGGATACAGGGCTTTTAATCCTAAGAAAGTTGAAGAATGGGGGGATGGAGAATCTGGATATCTGAAATGGAGACTTAGAAGAGGATTCAATTGTTGGTGTTTGACTTCAGCATGAAAACTGCCAGGCAACACTTCATCATGGAAACTGGTAGTTAAAGGAGTCTCTTGGAAAAATGGACATTCCTGAGAGAGGTTACAGGAAGAGTCAGTGCTGAGGCAGGTGGCACCATATCATCACCATGTCATGAGCCAGCATCACCTAATTAACACATTTATGTATTCTCTTATTCAACGTAAAGTAAGAACTATTTGGGGGCACTAAACAAATAGAGAAGAATAAGACAGAGAACCTCACCTTAGGGAGCTTTCATTTACTACATATTCTCTCAGCAATAACCATGTGAGCTTGCTCCTTGACCCCAAAGTATCCTTTCTTTATAACGTCTGTCACTTAGAACAGAGTTGGGGTGGATGAGAGAAAGTCCACTTTAGACCAGAAGTCCCAGGGTAGTTTACATAGGAAGTAGAGCTGCTCTTTTTCCAGGGTCTTCTTCCCAGACATGTCCAGAGCCCTGACTTACTTCTAAACCCATTTCCTCCTCCTCCTTCTCTTATTCTTCCTTTTCATCTTTTTCACCACCATGATTGACAGGAAATCTGTTCCCTACCTTCATTTTTAAGCTGTTCTCATGAGTTATTGTTCTGTATTAAAATATAGACATATAGGGCGCCTAGGTGGCTCAGTTGGTTAAGCGACTGCCTTCGGCTCAGGTCATGATCCTGGAGTCCCTGGATCGAGTCCCGCATCGGGCTCCCTGCTTCTGCCTCTGACCCTCCCCCCTCTCATGTGCTCTCTCTCTCTCATTCTCTCTGTCTCAAATAAATAAATAAAATCTTGAAAAAAAAAAATCTTTAAAAAAAAAAGAAAAAAAAATAGACATATAAATGTAGGGAGAAGCCACACTTTCAAAGGTAGGGAGTGTGGAATTTTGAAGGTAAAAATTGCTTCTAGTGAAAATCACCCAGAAAAAGAATCTTTAGAAAAGGGGGTGATGGGAAGGAAGATTCCAAGGAGTGAAAGATGTATCACCCTTTCTTGATCCAGACTTAAGATGTTTTAGGTCTTCCAAGAAATTTTCCATCTCATCTAAGTTGTGAAATTTATTGGCATAGTATTTTCTTATAATCCTTTTAATATCTGCGAGGTCACCACTCTCATTCCTGGTATTGATAATTTGTGTCTTTTCTGTTCAGTTTGCCAGGAGGCTTACCAATCTTAATGCTTTTCTTAATGAAATAGATTTTGGTTTCATTGATTTTCATTATTGTTTTCCTTTTTCTGTTTTGTTGATTTTCTCTCTTATTATTTTCTTTCTTCTGCTTATATTGGTTTTAATTTTCTCTTCTTTTTCTAGGTTCTTAAGGTGGAAGCTGAGGTTACTGGGGTCTTTTTTCTTATACAGGTCCTGTAGTGCTATACATTTCCTTCTAACTACTTGCATCTCACAAATTCGATATGTTTCATTTTCATTCAGTTCAAAATAATTAGTGATTCCCCTTTTCATTTCTGCTTTGACCTGTAGTTATTGTAGATTCTGATTCAGGAGGCCTGGCATAGAGGCTTAGCAAGCTATAAATTTAAAAAGCCTCCATAAATAATTCTGATAGTTAGCAAGGTTTGGGAGCCATTTGGATGTCTTCAAGGGAATTCAGGCTCAGAGTGTCCATAATCAAGCTCATGATATTCTTTACCCAACTAAATTTCTCTATTCATGTTTCATATTTCAGTTAATGATACCACCATTTACCCTGAAGTGTCCCAAACTAGCAGTCATCCTTGGCCTTTCCTTAGCCTTCATATTTGATCCAAAATCAAATTATGTAATTTCTACTTACATAAGTTTAAACCCATCTCTTTCTCTTTATTTCCACATACCTCGTCCAAGTTTCCACAAAATCTCAACTATTTCAGTGGCCTTCTAACTGATAAATTTGCATGCCTGTTAGCTTTAATTTAATCTGTTCTCTACAACACAATATAAAATGCTGTTTTAAAAATAAATGTGATTGTGTCAAAACAACCCTCATCCATGATTAACACATTAATTATTTTCCATATTTCTCATTGGTTCTCATTTATGTTTTCATACTTGTCTTGAACCATAGGTTCTTTGCTCTTTGACTTCCAGTCACACCACTTTTCATTCCATTCCTTTACTGTACCATGCTTCCCCTTCTACAAGCTCTTTGGAGACAAGGCTTTCTTTGCCTAATATACCTTTCCCTAAACACTCTCCTTTTTCTTAGTTAATTTCTCTTCAAAATTTGGACATCCTCATAATTATCATTTTTTGAGAAAAGCCATTCCTAATCCTTTGAACAGGTCAGATACCCTGATTGTGTACTTTCATAGAAACATCCATTAATTAATCCATTTATTTAGTCACTGTGGTAGGCAGAATTCTAAACACCCCGCGGAAATATCCTGTTCTAGTTCCCCAAACCTTTGAATATGTGAAATATCACTTATGGGATTGTGTTATATGGCATAGATGACCTTAAGATAGGTGGGCTTGAGCCCATATGAGTCCTTAGAAGAAGAGACATTTCTGCAACTAGCTGGTGACAGAAGAAGTCAGACATATTCAAAGCATGAGAAGGATGTGATGCATTGTTGCTGGCTTGGTGATGAAAGGGGTCATGTGAGCAGCTTTAAGGAGCTGAGGAAGGCCAATAGACAACAGTTGCACAACCTCAAGGAACTGGCTTCTGCCAACAGCCCAAATGAATATGGAAACAGATTCTTCTCCAGGGCTTCAAGATAAGAACCCAAGTGGCTAACACCTTCATTTTGGTTTTATGAGACCCCCATTTAGAGAACTTCACAAAGCCCATCCATATCTCTGACCTGCAGAATGTTAAGTAATAAATGGATGTTGTTTTAAGATGCTAATTTTTTAAATACTTTTTTGCAGCAATGGAAAACTAATACAGTCATTGAATACATTTTTAGTGCTATTAACATTAAGTGCTATTAAAATGAGTGCAAACCTTGCCTTGAGAATACAATGCAGAACAAAGGTGGCTCAGACTCTTCTTTCATTGAACTTATAGTCTACTAGGGGAGGAGGAGCCTAAATGTCCTTAATGTCATTGCAAATTTGCATTTATTTGGGTACATATTTAGTCTAGTTCCAAAAACCTTTGAATATGGTAAAATGCCACTCCTATGATTGTGTTATGTTAGATGGCACAGTTGAGTTTAAGATAGGGAATTTATATCCAGATGAGCTTGAGATAATTACAAGAGCCTTTAAAAGAAGAGACATTTCTGTGGCTGGTGACAGAAGAAGTCAGATATTTAATTGATGTGTATTCCTTCCATAAAAAAATAAAATAAAACCAGCATATTGGACCTACCTGGGTGCCATAGAGCAAAAAAAAAACAAAAACAAAAAACAAAAAACAAAAAACAAAAAACCCCACAACATTATATTGTGCATTTTCAGAGGTTGTTTCATTTGAATTAGAATTTTAGGTAGTTATTTACTTGTGTCAATTTGGAGATTTTGATTTTAAAGTTTTACTATCCTCTGGCTTCTGTTGTTGCTGATGAGAATTCTGATGTTAATAATTTTCTGTATTTTGTAGATGATGTATCTTTTCTTTCTGAAAATTCAATGAAATTCTATAATAAAATATAAAAAAAAAATCAAGTTTGATTTTGGTACCTTTGTATTCTCATTACCTAGCAGAGTTCCTGGCACATAGGGGTCACTAAAGAAAAAAAAAAAACTTTTTGTTAAAACGTAAAAGGTAAAATGCTCCCAAGTTAGATAGCTGATTAGTATAGACACAGGTTTGACAGATTTTGAGTAAGGTTTGTTTCCTGACTCTAAATTTTGTGTTCTTAACCACTATAACACATGAGTCTACTTACCCAGTGCAGACACCATATACTAAGATCTTGTAATATTGAACCTCATACTTTTGGGAGAAATAGGGGGGTGGTTAAGAAGAAAGACACACATCCCCTTTCAGCTTCACTTTGTAAGGTACACTTGAGGAGTCAGTTCAGTGTCTCACTTGTGATTTTAGCTCAGGTCATGATCTCAGGTCCTGGGGTCAAGCCCCTCATTGGGCTACGTGCTCAGTGGGGAGTCTGCTTGGATTCTCTCCATCTCCCTGTCTCTCTGCCCCTCCTTCACTCATGTGTGTTCTCTCTCTAAAATAGGTAAATCTTAAAAAAAAAAAAAGATAAATCTTGAAAAAAAAGAAGGTATACTCAAACAGAAATATATTAACAAATCTTAGTAATGTAATTTTTTTTTCCTACAAAAAGTCTTTATGGAGCCAAAGTATTTCACTGAGGTGTGAAGGGCATAAATTCTGGGAAAATGGCCTGGGAGATCCTGTATGGTGAAAAAGTAGGAAAGCCTCACTAGGTGAGGGACTTTAGTTCAATCAGTTGGTTTGCACTTCTCATATCTCCAGGTCAGCTATCCAAGCTCAACTGGAAACCTTTCCACAGACTTTGCAATTATTTTTATGTATTCTTTTCTCTGAATGACCAGAGTAAACATTTCCAAATTATCTCTTAATTAATTAATCTATTGCCCTTTTCCCCATTCAAATTCATATATACATTCAAAAGAATTATTAAGCAGCTATTATTCCACAGACACCACTAGAAACTGAGTATATTTTGGCACCCTTGCTTGGGGTTTACAGTCTAGTCGAGGGACAGACTATTGCATATGTACATATATTGCATAGGAGACAAGCACAGTCCAGTGAATAATGTAGAAAAGAAAATTGGACAGGATTTTCTGAGAAATTAACTTCTACTTGACTAATGAGAAGCGAAGGTAGAAATGATACATAGATAAGGGGATGGGGGGAGATGAGAACATTACAGGCAGAGTAAATGGTGTCTGAGAAGACCCTGAGACCAGATAAGAGCTTAAGCTGATAGTCTTTTTGGCTCCAGTCTTGCTTATATGTCAACACACTTCTAACCTGCAATTCATACTCCTCACTTATTTTATAGTAAAAAATATTTAATAAATGATTCATACATTTTTGGACAAACCAATCTACTCAGTATAGTATGTGTAGTTCTGTACAATTGTGTACAATTTGTACAACCTTTCTGGCTTCATCCTGTACCACTCCCTCTTCAAACTCTATGCCACAGTTACACTTGTATAGATATAACAAGTGGTAGAGGGGTAAAGAAGTTCAGGAATGCTTATCTTTCCATAAAACATTTACTTCTTCGAAACATGGAGTCTTTTTTTTTCATGTTGCTCTTTCTTCCTAGGTTTTTCTCTTTTTCACTGAATTCCTACTTTGCCTAGAAAAGCCCTATACATTTTTCAAGATGAAATTAAAAGCATTCTCTCCTTTGTTGAGGTTTGTCTGATCTTCCCAGGCAAATTCTGGCAACTACTAATTTGCAGTTCCTCTAGTAATCTCTTGCACAGAACTTTATTATGGTACTTGTATTCTGGTTCTGTATTTACCTGCCTTTGTCCTGATACAAGATTGTGTTTGTGGAGAGAAAGAATCATGTTTAATATATTTTTCAGTCTTTAATCCTCAGCACTGTTTCCAGTACAAAGTAAATGGTGACTGTAAATTTGCAACATGAATAATCCTGATGGTCTTCCCACTAGCCTTGGCTAGGAGTTTTCAGTGCTTGCTGAGGGTAGCAGTTTCCTGTAAGGAACAGGAAGTTTCTTTTATGGTACCCAGACCCTGTTATATTTCATAGTTTCATCAGCCTTGGTCTTTCCTCTTTAGCATCCTAATCATGGCCTCCCTGATGGGCTTGGATTTCACACTATAGATGATGGGGTTGAGCACAGGGGGCACCACCAGGTATGTATAGGCAACCAGGGCATGTACAATGGGGGGTAGGTGCCTCCCAAAACGGTGTATCATGGACATGGTAATGCCTGGGATGAAGAAGACAAAGACAGCCAGGATACGGGAGACACATGTGTTGAAGGCTCGGATGCGTTCCCTGGGAGATGCCAGTCCTAGCACTGTGTGTAGGATGAGAGCATAGGAGAGGACGATGAGCAGAGAATCTGTGCCACCAGTGGACAGTACCACATAGAACCCATAGAGGATGTTTATGGTGATGTCAGCACAGGCTCTTCTCATCACATCAGGATGGAAACAGAATGAGTGGGACAAGAGGATCTTGTTAGGGCAGAAGTTCAGACATTTAAGCAGGAAGGGCACCGGGAAGAGAGAAAGGGTAGCACGGGCCACAATGGCCAGTCCAACCCTAATGATGACATTATTGGTGAGGATAGCCGCATAGTGAAGAGGGTTGGAGATGGCCATAAAGCGGTCAAATGACATGGCCAGGAGCACCGACGACTCCACCACAGAGAAGGAGTGGAGGAAGAACATCTGGACCAGGCAGGCATTGAAACCTATGAGCCGATGGTCAAACCAGAGCACAGCCAGGGTGGTGGGCAGTGTGGACAGGGTGAGGCCCACATCGGTGAGGGCCTGCATGGACAGAAAGTAGTACGTGGATTGGTGCAGGCTGGAAGTTCTCCCCACAGCCAAGAGGATCAGGCAGTTTCTAGTGAGGGCCACAGTGTACGTGGAGGAGAAGGGGATGGAGATCCATCCATGAACAGCCTCCAGCCCTGGGATGCCAATCATCAGGAAGGCATGTGGCTGGAAGAAGGAGATGTTGACATAGGACTGGGAAGGGAGCATCTTTGGAACGTAGTTGAGGTCTCCAGAAAGATGTGGCCTCTTCAGTCAGGGAAGAAAAATAAGGATAAAATCATTGGAAAATATACCAGCTCTGATATTAGGTGACATGTGTTCCTACATATTAGCAAATATGAAATGTAAAGGGATTTAAAAATGTACTCCACCTAAAAGTCAACTAGAGAATAACTATGATTTAAATCTATTGACTACAACAGTGTCATTTTATACTATAAAACACTGATTTCTTCATATATTGAAGAAAGCAGTGCTTTCTTTAAGAATGTGAGATGATCCTAAAAAGCCTAATCAAAAATGCTCTATTTTAAACAAGAAACAGTGGTCTCATGGAAGTAAATTGCAAACATATGATGGAAGCCTGAAGGGTTGATGGCATGGGCTTGTTATCCTTCTTTACTTGGATTCACCTTTAAATTTCCAAATAAACAGATAAGTAAATAAACAAATAAAAAACTCTCTAAAGATAGGTCAATAAAAACAACAGAAGGAAAACAGTCACTGAAATATCTTTTTTTTTTTTTTTAAAGATTTTATTTGAGAGAGAGAGAGACAGTGAGAGAGGGAACACAAGCAGGGGGAGTGGGAGAGGGAGAAGCAGGCTCTCCACTGAGCAGGGAGCCCGATGTGGGGCTTGATCCCAGGACCCTGGGATCATGACCTGAGCTGAAGGCAGACGCTTAGTGACTGAGCCACCCAGGCGCCGCACTGAAATATCTTTTAACAAAGATTAAAAAAAAAACACCAAAAGTAAATCCGAGAGCTAAAGGGGTTTTACTATGAACGCTGGGTGTACAGTTTTGCCATATCTAGCCAATGTGATAAACTCACTCTGAAGGTAAGAATGACTTCTTTTTTTTTCCTTTGGGGGAGGTGACAGCATTGGGTCTCTAAAAAAGATTGCATATATTCTAATAGAATATTTTAAAGGAGAATATAATGAATTTTTGTATTCATAATAAATATAGTTTTGACACTGTCAGTTCTGTCATCCTCCATTTCTTCTCTCTCAAACACTATTTTAAACAAAAATTAATTCCTGGTAGAGCTCATCCCATTGAAGGATGAGTAACAGAAAAATTCCAACATAGAATTTGTGCAGACATATTATATAAAAATTAAAAGGGATAAAACATGTTAAAGATATGTAAAAATACTCTTTGAGATAAGGAATTATTAAGGAAGGAGAAGAAAATTATGGATAAAAATTTTATAAATAAATAAAGAAATCATGAACCAAATTAAAATTTTTGACATTTAGGTATAAAAATGAGTTGATAATAAAAAAAAAGTGAATACCAAAATGGTAAGCCAAAGAAAATAACATGAGAAAAATAGTCCAGCATCCAGAAATATGGGATAATTGGGGAAATATAAATCCTGGTTGAATTCTTGATGATGATCTTTTATTTTGCTGTGATTATAATACTATGGCTGTGTTTTAAGATTTGAAAATATTTGTAAAATAAGGAAGGACATTATATGGACTTCAAAATAATTGGGAGAGTGGGGGCCACCGATGGTAGGAATTGTGTAGTGCCAGCTGCCAAGAGTGGCTATGAGCTGATGATTTTGGTAGCTAGGTATGGGTATATAGAGATCAAGTTTGTCTTCTCTCTAATTTTGAGAGGATTTTATTATTTTTCATAATAAAATATTAATAAGTCAACAGTTTTACTCCATAAAAAGTGACAACGTTTAATGGGAAGAGTTTTCTAATTAAACATGGTGAATTGCACACAAATCTTTACTCTTCCAAAATCTCATATAAATGATAGTAAAAATTAAAAAAAATATTATCTGGCAGTGGCAGAAGAACAGGATGGGATATAAGGTATATCAACAATAGGAAGAGTGGAAAGAAACTGGCACAAATAGAAGATTAAGTTCGTAGAGAGGAGGTTATGCCACACATCCACGTCAAAAGAACTAAGGAGTTAGAGTTGATAAAGGCAAGAGTAAGGAATGGGATTGAAAACAGGATGATTTTCTAGGGAACAGGTATATGATTCCTTCTCCTGTCCCTTGCATTCTTGCAGAAGACAGGTTACTTTCTGGAAAAATTCTCCCAGCAAGGTTCTGGACTCAGAGTTGCCAGACAGAAATGAAAGATTGACAGTATTGAAAACAAGGGAATTGAGGAAAGGTGAGACTTCCCAGCTGTTTTTCACCACTTGGATCACAGAGTCCTGGTTACCAGGATTACTCTGTACCACCAAAGGGCCACTATGGGAAGCCAGACCAGTGTGACAGAGAATGCGTGTGGAGAAATGCCAGTCCAGACAAGGAGAAGGATAGCTGAGATGCTGAACCAGAGCTCAGATGACCTCAGAAAGCCAGATGGGAAGAGAACTTGGCACGTTTTCTCATCCACTTTCTGGAGAGACGATGAGGGACATCTCTCCCGGAATGTGGTCTGAGCTTTAAACTCCCTGAGCCTCAGGTAGACAGCCTCCTTCAGGCCATCTTCTCTAAGCAGGATATGGGACTAGTATCTCTTATGGTCCAAGACTTATTACTTCTCTTTCTTCTGTGTTACTTGCAGACCCTTCCCACTGTTATCTCCATCTCAGGCTAAGGTGCTGGTGGCCACCCATCTGGGAAGTGGAGAAGGGGATGTGTTGGGGCCCCAGGTTACTCACCCTGGCTGTTGTTCCAGGCTGCTCTACCACTCCACATCCTGTAAGAGCCCAGGATATCTTTGTGGCAGAGGGATTGAATTTTATCTCACTACACAGGGACATCTTGGCAGCAGTGCCTATCTCCAAGGGAGGCCCGACTTCGGCCACTGAAGAGTCACTCTGCTCAGATCCCTGGGGAATGGAAAAGTTAAGGCTAGCTTTGGAATCAGGGGAAGCATTTGGCGGAACTAAACCGTAAGGGGTCAAGGGAGAGACTGAATCATGGATTCTACAGTATCCCACCACGTTGAAATGGTTATATTCAGAGACTATCAGCTTCAATAGCCCATCTGCATTTGAGATCCTTCCAAGACAATATTCCTGAAGCCTCTTGACCAGCCCCAGGATCAGTCCTGCAGAAGCTCTTAGTCTTTCTAGAGGGTAGAGATATGGAGCTAGAAGTTGTGGCCTAACCCAGCCTGAGGGAATCAGGGAAGCCTTCCTAGAGGAGAGGGAGTGGACTTCTGAAAGGCCCACAGACCTGTTCCAAACTCTCAGCACTTATTCTAGGACAGACACTAGGACTTTGGGCTTGCAGCTCCAGCCTAGGGCTGGCACGGATTCTTCCCACACTCAGCCTGGGGCTGACCTGCTGAATTACTACTTTTTTTTTTTTTTTAAGATTTTATTTATTTTTTTTATTTATTTGAGAGAGAGAGAATGAGAGACAGAGAGCATGAGAGGGAGGAGGGTCAGAGGGAGAAGCAGACTCCCCGCCGAGCAGGGAGCCCGATGCGGGACTCGATCCTGGGACTCCAGGATCATGACCTGAGCCGAAGGCAGTCGCTTAACCAACTGAGCCACCCAGGCGCCCTGACCTGCTGAATTAAAGTTCAAAAAGGAGGGAACTTGGACAGTGGAAAGAACATGTACTACAGAGCCAGGCAGACAAGGGTTTGGATTCTTGCTCTGTTTTCCTCACCAAATACAAGCTCTGTCTCCATTCTTTCTTACTTTCTGGAGAGTTCTGCCACAAATTCGCCTCAGCTCCTTCCTCAATCCGTTTGGACTGTGGTCATTCACCTGGAGCTGCTTTCTAGGGATACCTTGACTTTTCTCCTCTTTGATTTTGGCTGCACTCTCCCAGCTGAACTGGGCCCAGCCTGTCTACCTTTCTCCCCCTGAGATAAAAAAAAATTATTTATTTATTTATTTATTTATTTAGTTAGTTAGTTAGTTAGTTAGTTTTTTTAAGTTTTTATTTTAATTTCAAGTAGTTAACATACAGTGTTATATTAGTTTCAGGTGTACAATATAGTGATTCAACAATTCCATACATCACCTGGTGATCATCACAACAACTGCACTCCTTAGTCCATATCACCTATTTCACCCATTCCCCCCCACCTCTCCTCTGGTAACTATCAGTTTATCAGTTTGTTCTCTGTAATTAAGAGTCTGTTTCTTGATTTATCTCTCTCTTTCCTTTGCCTATTTGTTTTGTTTCTTAAATTCCACATAGGAGTGAAATCGTATGGTATTTATCTTTCCCGGACTTATTTTGCTTAGCATTATGCTCTCAGGTTCCTTCTATGTTGTTGCAAATGGCAAGATTTCATTCTTTTTTTATGCTGAGTAATATAATATATATGTATACCACATCTTTTTTTTTATTCTTATGTTAATCCCCATACATTACATCATTAGTTTTTGATGTAGTGTTCCATGATTCATTGTTTGTGCATAACACCCAGTGCTCCATGCAGAATGTGCCCTCCTTAATACCCATCACCAGGCTAACCCATCCTCCCACCCCCCTCCCCTCTAGAAACCTCAGTTTGTTTTTCAGAGTCCATCGTCTCTCATGGTTCGTCTACCCCTCCGATTTCCCCCCCTCATTCTTCCCCTCCTGCTACCTTCTTCTTCTTTTTTTTTTCTTAACATATATTGCATTATTTGTTTCAGAGGTACAGATCTGAGATTCAATAGTCTTGCACAATTCACAGCGCTTACCAGAGCATATACCCTCCCCAGTGTCTATCACCCAGTCACCCCATCCCTCCCACCCCACCCCCCACTCCAGCAACCCTCAGTTTGTTTCCTGCAATTTAAGAAATCCTCATATCAGTGAGGTCATATGATACATGTCTTTCTCTGTTTGACTTATTTCACTCAACATAATACCCTCCAGTTCCATCCACGTCGTTGCAAATGGCAAGATCTCATTCCTTTTGATGGCTGCATAATATTCCATTGTATATATATACCACATCTTCTTTATCCATTCATCTGTTGATGGACATCTTGGCTCTTTCCACAGTTTGGCTATTGTGGACATTGCTGCTATAAACATCGGGGTGCACGTATCCTTTCAGATCCCTACTTTTGTATCTTTGAGTATACCACATATTCTTTATCTATTCATCAATCAATGGACACTTGGGCTGCTTCCATATCTTGCTATTATAAATAATGCTGGTATAAACATTGGGTGCATGTATCCCTTTGAATTAGTGTTTTTGTATTCTTTGGGTAAATACCCAGTAGTATGATTGTTAGATCATAGGGTAGCTCTACTTTTAACTTTTTGAGGAACCTCCATACTATTTTCCACAGTGGCTGCACCAGTTTGCATTCTCACCAACAGGGCAAGAGGGTTCCTTTTTCTCTACATCCTCACCAATACCTGTTGTTTCTTGTGTTTTTTTTTTCAGGCAGTCTTGCAGGTATGAGGTGATATTGCAGTTTTGATTTGCATTTCCCTGGTGATGAGTGATGATGAGCATCTTTTCATGTGTCTGTTGGCCATCTGGATGTCTTCTCTGGAGAAATGTCTGCTTATGTCTTCTGCTTATTTTTTAATTGGATTATTTGGTTTTGGGGTATTGAGTTTTATAAGTCCTTTATATATTTTGGATACTAACCCTTTATCAGATGTGTCATTTGCAAATTCTCCCATTCTGTAGGTTGTCTTTTAGTTTTCTTGATTGTTTCCTTCACTGTGCAGAAGCTTTTTATTTTGATGAAGTCTCAATAGTTACTTTTGCTTTTGTTTCCCTTGCCTCAGGAGACCTATGTAGAAAAAAGTTGCTATGGCCAGTGTCAGAGAAATTACTGTCTATGCTCTCTTCTAGGATTTTTATGTTTTCAGGTCTCATATTTAGGTCTTTAATCCATTTTGAATTTATTTTTTTGTATGGTGTAAGAAAATGATCCAGTTTCATTCTCTTGCATGTTCCTCTCCAGTTTTCCCAACACCATTTGATGAAGAGACTGTCTTTTTCCCATTGGATATTCTTTCTTGCTTTGTCAAAGATTAATTGACCATATAGTTGTGGGTTTATTTCTGGTTTTTCTATTCTGTTCCATTGATCTGTGTGCCTGGTTTTGCACTAGTACCATACTGTTTTGATTACTACAGCTTTGTAATGTAATTTGAAGTCTGGAATTGTGATGCCTCCAGCTTTGCTTTTCTTTTTCAAGATTTCTTTGGCTATTTGGGGTCTTCTGTGATTCTACACAAATTTTAGAATTGCTTTGGTTCTAGTTCTGTGAAAAATGCTGATGGTATTTTGGGATAATGATTGCAGTAAATGTATAGATTGCTTTGGGTAGTATAGATACTTTAACAATATTTGGTCTTCTAATCCACGAGCATGGATTGTCTTTCATGTGATTCATGAAAGACATGATTCATCTTCAGTTTCTTTCATCAATGTTTTATAGTTTTCAGAGTACAGGTCTTTTACCTCTTTCGTTAGGTCTATTTCTAGGTATCTTATTATTTTGGGTGCCATTGTAAATGGGACTGTTTTCTTAATTTCACTTTCTGCTGCTTCATTATTGGTGTATAGATATGCAACAGAATCGTAATGAACATTGGGTATTATATATAAGACTGATGAATCACGACCTGTACTCCTGAAACAAATAATACATTATATGTTAACAATTGAATTTAAGTTTAAAAAAATACATTTTATGATTAAAAAAAAGAAATGCAACAGATTTCTTTACATTTATTTTGTATCCTGCAACTCTACTAAATTAGTTTATCAGTTCTAGCAGTTTTTTGGTGAAGTCTTTAGGGTTTTCTATATAGAGTATCATGTCATCTGCAATTAGTGAAAGTTTTACTTCTTCCTTATTGATTTGGATGCCTTTTTTTTGGTCTGATTGCTATGGCTAGGACTTCTTGTACTATGTTAAATCAAAGTGCTGAAAGTGGACATCCTTGCCTTATTCCTGACCTTAGGGGAAAAGCTCTCAGTTTTTCTCTATTGTGGATGATGTTAGCTGTGGGTTTTTCACATATGGCCTTTATTATGTTGAGGTATGTTCCCTCTAAACCTACTTTGTTGAGGGTTTTTATCATGAATGGATGTTGTACTTTGCCAAATGCTTTTTCTGCATCTGTTGAAATGATCATATGGTTCTTATCCTTTCTCTTATTGATGTGGTGTATCATGTTGGTTGATTTACAAATACTGAACCACTCTGCAACACAGGAATAAATCCCACTTGATTGTGGTGAGTGATTTTTTTAAATGTGTTGTTGAATTCGGTTTGCCTTTATTTTGTTGAAGATTTTTGCATTTGTGTTCATCAGGGATATTGGCCTGTAGTTCTCTCTCTTTTTGTTTTTTTTATTTTTTTATTTTTTATTTTTTATTTATTTTTATTTATTTGAGAGAGAGAATGAGATAGAGCATGAGAGGGGGGAGGGCCAGAGGGAGAAGCAGACTCCCTGCTGAGCAGAGACCCCCCGATGTGGGACTCGATCCCGGGACTCCAGGATCATGACCTGAGCTGAAGGCAGTCGCCTAACCAACTGAGCCACCCAGGCATCCCTGTAGTTCTCTTTTTTAGTGGAGTCTTTATCTGGTTTTGATATCAGGGTAATGCTGACTTCATAGAATGAATTTGGAAGTTTTCCTTCCATTTCTGTGTTTGGAAAAGTTTGAGAAGAATAGGTATTAACTCTTCTTTAAATGTTTGGTAGAATTCACCTGTGAAGCTGTCTGGTCTTGGACTTTTTTTGATTACTGATTCAGTTTCTTTACTGGTTATTTGTTCACATTTTCTATTTCTTCCTGTTTCTGTTTTGGTAGTTTATGTTTCTAGGAATTTATCCATTTTTTCTAGGTTGTGCAATTTGTTGACATATGGTTTTTCATAATATTCTCTTATAAAATTGTTTGTATTTGTGTGGTGTTGGTTGTTATTTCTTCTCTCTCATTTGTGATTTTATTTATTTGAGTCCTTTTCTTTTTTTCTTGCTAAGTCTGGCTAGAGGTTTATCAATTTTACTGACTTTTTCAAAGAACCAGCTCCTGGTTTCATTGATCTGTTCTACTGTTTTGTTTTGTTGTTTGTATTATCATTTATTTCATCTCTAATCTTTATTATTTCTTTACTTCTACTAGGTTAAGGTTTTGTTTAATTTTCTTTTTCTGGATACTTTATGTGTAAGGTTAGGCTGTTTACTTGATATTTTTCTTGCTTCTTGAGGTAGGCCTGTATTGCTATAAAATTCCATCTTAGAATCACTTTTCCTGTATTCCAAAGATTTTGGACCATCATGTTTTCATTTCATTTTTTTTTCTATGTACTTTTTAATTTCTTTTATTTCTTGGTTATGCATTCATTGTTTAGTAGCATGTTATTTAACCTGCATGTATTTGTGGTCTTTCCAGACTTTTTCTTGTGGTTGACTTCTACTTTCATAGCACTATGGTCAGAAAAGATGCATGGTATGATTTTAATCTTTAATTTGTTGAGGCTTGTTTTGTGGGCTAATATGTAATCTCTTCTGGAAAATGTTCTGTATGTACTTGAATGTGTATTCTGCTGTTTTAGGATGGAGTGTTCTGAATATATCTGTCAAATCCAGCTGTTCCAATATGTCATTTAAAGCCATTTTGTTTCCTCGTTGATTTTTGTTGTCCATTGATGTAAGTGGAGTGTTAAAGTCCCCTGCTATTGTATTCTTATTGATTAGCTCCTTTATGTTTATTATTAACTGTTTTATGTATCAGGGTATTCCCATGCTGGGTGCATAAATACTTAAAACTGTTTGGTCTTCTTGATAGAGCTTCTATCCTGAAGAAGAGGTCCTGGAGTGCCCCGCAGTGCAGTGTCCCCTATTTCCCAGAGCCTGGCACTCCTGGGAGTGTCTCCAGTGTGCACGGCATATGCTCTGCTGGTGTGTCCTGGCCCCTCTGTCCTGCAGGCCAGTCATCTGCAGAGGCCCTCCTTGCCTGTTGTGGGCAGTGTTTGGTCCCTGGTCTGAATGTGGTGCATTTTAACTAGGTGTGTTCATGTCTGTGTGTGAAATGAGGCCTGTTGCCACAGCCACAGGAACCATAGCTCTGCAAAACTCCCTTGTCAGAAGACAAGGTGTGAATAGGGGTTTGGGTAGGTCTTCTGGGGAAAGTGGCTCCCCATTCTGAGACTGAGGCAAGTGTGACTGGGAAGGACGGTTCTGCCAGAGTGCGGGGGCGGGGCTTGGTGGAAGCAAGTGTTGAGTGTCTGCACTGTGCTGGTACCCACTGGTGGCTAGTGCTTATGCTGAGGGGCAGGGGAGGGAAATGGTGCTGACCAGTTCCTTTGTTCTAGCAGGGGTCTCCCCTTGATTGCTGTCTCTCTGGGACATGCTCTGAGAAGAGCAAATAACCTTCCCACTGTGTGCCACCCGTGCTCTTCAGATCGTTGTTTCCATGCTGTAGGTCTGTGGGCTGTGTGCCTCCTCTCTAAGAGCACCCCCCAGTGCCCTCCAGGCTCTTCCCAAGCCAAACATGCTGACCTTTAAAACTCCAGGCTTTAAGCCCCACTGGTTGCAGGAACTCATGAAATTCAGCCCCTCTCTCACTTTCCAAGCCAACCGCTGTGGGGCTTCATTTTCCCCGTGTGCTCCGCTGTGTGCTGGTCTGTCTCTCGCCCTTCTCTGTGACTCTGGCTCTCTCCCCACTGCAGCAGCCATGATCTGTTTCTCCCCAGACCATGTCTCTGCACATCCTACCTTCTTCAGTGTTGCCTCTTCTCCACCTTTAGTTGTGGAGTTCGTTCTGCCAGTCTTCAGGTTGATTCCTGCAGTATTTAGGATGATTTGATAGTTATCTACTTGTGTTAGTGGGATGAGGTGCATCTAGGGTCCTCCTACTCCCAACAGCATCTTCCAACCTTATTGACTCTTTAAGATTTTTTTCAAGCTTTTTATTTTGAGATGTTTGTAGATTCATATGCAGTTGTAATATTTAATATAGAGATCCCGTGTACCCTTCACCCAATTCCTCCAATGGTAGCATCTTGCAAAACAATAATGCAGTATCAAAATAAAGATATCAACATTGCTACAGCAAAGATGCAGAACACTTCCAGAGCCACAGGGATCCCTCATGTTGTCCTTTTACAGCCCCATCCACTTTTCTCCCTCCCATCCCCCGTTTAGTCTCTGACAATCACTAATGTGTTCTATAGCTCTATAATTTTGTCATTCAAGAATGTCATATGAATGAAATCATACACTATGTAATCTTTTGGGATTGTTTGGGTTTTTTTTTTCCCCACTGCATCATTCTCTGGAGATTTATCCAGCTTATTCTGTGTGTGAAGTGTTCATTCCTTTTAAGTGCTGAGTAGTATTTACAGGGCATGGTTGTACCACAGTTTAATCATTCTCCTGCTGAAGAACACCTGTGTTTCCAGTTTTGGGCTATTATGCATAAAGCTGCTGTAAACATTTGTGTGAAAGCTTTTGGTGAACATAACTCTTCATTTCCCAGGATGAATGCCTGGGAGTACAAATGCTCAGCCGTATGTTAGTTGCATGTTTAGTATTTTTAGAAACTGCCAAAATGTTTTCCAGAGTGGCTGGCTATACCACTTTACATTCAGCCAGCACTGTATGAGTGATCCAGTTTCCCCATATCCTTGCTAGCATTTGATGTTTTCACCTTTTTTTTTAAAAAGCCATTCTGTTGGTTGTGTAGTGATACTTCGCTGTACTTTTAATTTTTATTTCCTCCTAGCTAATAACTTTGAACTTTTTATGTGTTTATTTGCAGCTGTTTCTTTTTCCATGAAATGTCTTTCCATGTCTTTTGCCTATTTCTAATTAGATTTTTTTCTAGTTGAGTTTTCAGAGTTCTTTATCTGTTCTAGATACTCGGCCTTTCTTAGATATGTAATTTGCAAATATATTCTCCCACTCTGTAGGTTGTTTTTTCATCCTCTTAACTGAGTCTTTGACACAGAAGCAGTTTTTAATTTTAATAAATCTTAATCTACCAATTTTTCCTTAAAAGAATCATGCTTTTGGTGACAAGACTAAGAACACTTTGCCCTCTATCCTGAAGATTTTCTCCTAAGTTTTTCCAAAAGTTTTAGATTTATGCTTACATTTTTTTTTTTTTACATTCAAGTCAGTGGTCAATTTTGAGTTAGTTTATATATGTATTGAGGTACAATTAACAAATTAATTTGTAATATATTTAAAGGCTACAGTGTGATGATCTGTATACACTGTAAAAGGATTCCCACCATTGAGTTAATTAACACATCCATCACCTTACATATTTACTCTTTCTTTCTTTCTTTCTTTCTTTCTTTCTTTCTTTCTTTCTTTCTTTCTTTCTTTCTCTTTCTTTCTTTCTTTGTTTCTTTGTTTCTTTCTTTCTTTCTTTTTCTTTCTTTCTTTTCTTTCTTTTTTTCTTCCTTCCTTCCTTCCTTCCTTTTCTTTCTTTCTGAGAACATTTAAGTTCTACTCTCTCAGCAAATTTTAATTATCTAATATAGTATTATCAACTGTATCCACCAGGTTATACTTAGATCCTCAACATTTATTCTTCTTATATAACTGAAAGTCTATATTCTTTTACCAACTTCCCTATTTCCCCATCCACAGCCTCTGGCAACAACCATTCTGCTTTCTGTTTCTATGAATTTGACTTGTTTTCTTCTTGATCACACATATAAGTGGTACTATGTAGTATTTATCTTTCTCTTCTCTCATATTTCATGTAGCATCATGACCTTTAGATTCCTTCATCTTGTTGCGAATGGCAGGATTTCCTTCTTTTTTAAGGTTGAATATTCCATGCCTTTTCTTGTTTCCATATCTTAGCTATAGGGAACGATACTGCAGTGAATATGGGAGTACAGGTATTTCATTGAGATAATGATGTCATTTCCTTTGGATATATATCCAGACAGAAGTGGAACTGCTGAATCATATATGGCAGTCCTATTTTTAATTATTTTCATTCTGTTTTTCATAGTGACTGTACTAATTGACATTCCCACCAAAAATGTACAAGTGTTCCCTTTTCTCCACATCTTTGTCAACACTTGTTATCTCTTGTTTTTGGATAATATCTGACACCCACTGTAATATCCACTGTTGTTTATTTTTGTGTTCCTTTCACCTTTTATAGGGCCCAGAACATTATAACTGATTCTTGAATATTTAACTTTGAATGATATAAAAAATGGACATTGGGCATGAATTTTCACATGGGCTGGGAGAATTGGTGGTGATCATCTTCGGAAAGAATCTCAGATATGTGATGCTGGTAATCTCTTGTAAATACGTATTGATGGTAAATCTTTTCTTCTAATAACAAAAAAAGCTTGGGGAAATGTCTGGCCCCAGAAAAAAACAAATTTATGTTCTGTCCTTATTTCTTGTCAGTCTAATCTGGAGTAAATGGTTTGCTGCTCAGAGATGGGGGCTAAATGAAATTGCTGGGGATGGGAGCTGTCCTGCTTATCGGGCAACCTCAGACTCTGGCTCTCAAGGGGAATTGGCTACCTAAACTAGTGCCCTCCACTGACCAGGCCAACATAAACATGACTGGGAACAGGGCAGTGTTTTTATGATCTTCAGTCCCTGGAGATCCTTGTTCACTGGGAAAGATACTCTCACTTCAGTGAGTACTTGCTTAAGACCCAGAGGCCTCTCACGGCAGGGGCTGCCTGGGACCACCTCTATGAACTGACTCACCTCCCCAAGTTTCCAGAGGGCCTCTTCCTGGAAGCCCTTCTAGATCAATGGGAATCAAAAGGCAAACACTTTCCCAGGACTGTGGTCCATGTGAACAAGGAATAAGCAATGGCCAGAACACCCCCTTTAGTTTGCCACCTTCTAGAAAGCAATCACATTTTCCTGGGACTATGGCCTTCTGTTGTTTTTCCTCCTTTTGTGCATAAGATAAATCATTTCAATCCCATTTGAATCCCAGTTGGATCTTACTTCCCCCATTCACTACACTTAGTCCTGGTATAGGTGAGAGAGAGAGACCCAGTTCTTAAACTCCAAGCTTCCAGGCTAATGACTAACTAGGTGAGTGTTTAAGAAGAATCTGTGGCTTGCTTGCCACAGGCAGAAATTCACATCTCTATCCCCTCAATATCACTGTGAGGCAGGGATTGTCACCTGCCACCCCCTCCATGGTAATAATGAGTATTTATTGAGTTCGTACTATGTACTAAATTCTGTGCTAAGCATTATGTGTGGATTGTTGCACATAATTCTCATAAAACCCTGAGGGGTAGATACGGTTATCATCCCTAATAAACAGAGGAGGAAAACAAGCCTCACAGAGGGTAAATTGGCTTGATGAGTCAGAACTGTTTGCTCTTTCTATTGGATTGAGCTTCCTTTTAGAGAGTTTGTGAATATTTTCTGGGGTGGAAAATCCCCATCTTTGAGAGCAGTTTTGAGTTTTGGAAGAGCCTTAATGGCAGAATCAGGGGTAGGAGATCAAGTTGATAAATACTGTTTGGGCAGATAGCAGGTGTGGCCTCAGGGAAGGGACTTGGCTTTCATATGTGAGGCAGAAGGCTGTTTCCAGGAATCCCTGCAGGGTTCCAGCCTTGCAGGCCCTTTGGAATTATTCAAGGCTTCTCAGTGTTCAGAGCACATAATATTCAAAATAGGATGGGATTTAGAGATTATCTAATTTAATCACCATGTTTTATAGAGTTAATTCAGAGAGATTTATGTTTATTAGACAAGGTCACCCACCTAGAGGTAGAATAGGAACTATAGCTCAGAGCTCATAAATCCCATCCTAGCGCTCTTTCTTTCCCTTAATACAGGAGATTAAATATCATCCTCTTTGGGTACTTTTATAAAAGGGTATTTTCTTTACTCAATGTATCCAAAATATAATCGTTTCAACATATTCTTTTTTTTTTTTAAGTTTATTTATTTATTTATTTATTTAGAGTTTGAGCTGGGAGAGGAGCAGAGGGGGAGGGAGAAGGAAGGGGGAAGAATCTTAAGCAGACTCTGTGCTGAGTGCTGAGCCCAACATGGGGCTGTTATCTCACAGCCCTGAGATCATGACTTGAGCCAAAACCAAGAGTCGGATGCTTAATTGACTGAGCCACCCAGCCGCTCCTCAACATGTTCTTGATAAAAAATTGATAATGATAATGAAAATTTTACCTTTTTTCTTTCATGATTATTTATTGTGGTAAAATAAATATAACATGAAATTTACCATTTTAAGAATTTTTTAAATGTGCAATTTAGTAGCATTAAATTAGTTGTACAGTGTTGTGCAACCATCACCACTATCCATGTCTAGAACTTTCTGGTCAGTCCAAATTGAAACTATGTACTCATTAAAAATACCTCAATCTCCCCCACCCCAGCCCCTGGTAACCTCTCTCCTACTTTCTATCTCTATGAATTTGCCTGTCCTACATATTTCATATAAATGGAATCACACAATATTTGTCCTTTTGTGTGTAACTTGTTTCACTTAGCATAATATTCTCAGGGTTTATCTATATTGTCAAATGTATCTAAATTTTATTCCTTTTAATGTCATACAGTAATATTCTATTGTATATATATAGCATCTTTTGTTTATCTATTTCTCTGTCGATGAGCACTTGGGTCATTTCCACTTTTTTGGCTATTGTGAATATAGTGTTGCTATGAATATTGGCAAACAAGTCTTTGAATTACTTTTTAAAAAATATTTTATTTATGAGAGAAAGAGAGAGAGAGGAGAAACAGAGGGGGCGGGAGAGGGACAAGTAGACTGTATGCTGGGCTTGATCCCAGGACCCCGAGATCATGACGTGAGCTGAAACCAAGAGTCGGATGCTTCACCTTTCTAGCCACCTAGGTGTCCCTGAACTATTTTTAAAAAATGAAAATCTTATTTCGCTTAGCATAAGTCAGTCAGAGAAAGACAAATACCGTATGATTTCACTCATATGTGGAATTTAAGAAACAAAAAAATGAGCAAAGGAAGAGGGAGAGACAAGCCAAGAAACAGACTCTTAACTATAGAGAACAAACTGATGGTTACCAGAGGGGAGGTGGATGGGGGGGATGAGTGAAACAGGTGATGCGGACTAAGGAGGGCACTTGTGGTGAGCACTGGGTGTTGTATGGAAGTGCTGAATCACTATATTGTACGCCTGAAACCGATATTACACTGTATGTTAACTAACTGGAATTTAAATAAAAACTTAAAAAAATGAAAGCAGTGTTTAAAAGAAAAAAATGAAAATCTTAGGGCAAAGGGAAGGGTGGGGGAGATGGCAATAGAATATGAATAAGTTGGATTGCACTGGGATACTGTGAGAGTTTTAAAAGCAAAACATACATGCTTTATTAAATTGTCGATCTGGCCATGCTCTTAGGCATATGGGGGTAGGCAGGAGGGTACGATTTAAGGTTGAGTAATGCACAGGAAGATAGAAGAGGATGGAGGTTATAGGGAGAGACTTACTGAGGTTCAATCTAATAAAAAAATAAAAATTATTTGGGGTAAGTCCTGATACCTGAATCTCTACTTTTATAGAGCATGGGTATCTCTTTGTTTCTTTAGGGAAGTCACCCATTTCCTCCATCCTCTCTCTTTCATTCAGCCTATTCTATCTGCGTTGATTAGCTGCATGACTTTGGAGGCCACTTTACTACCTTTGAGCAGGGAATCACAATTGGATGCTTACAGATACATATACTAGGAAGGCCCTTCTCCAGGAGAGAGGTTAAGTGTCTGTGGTTTCCTTCTCCTAAGAAAGAGCCCACAGATTGGAGTCTCCCTCATGGTTTATCCACCCAAGTCCCCCACCCAAGATTTGTTCAGTGAAGCCATTAAGGGAACGAATGATTATAGTCAGATTTCAGCTTCTCATGAAATCTGATTTCAACTATACAATGGAAATATCCCACCTTGATGCAATCAGCATCTTTACAGTTGTGCAAACAGTACCTGGGGTGGGAAAGTAGACTAGGGAACCTCCTGTATCTTCAAATCTGAGTTTATAGGATTCTAGAAGTATAAAAGCAGTAGACATTACACTTAGCAAAATTTAAAATAGAATTTTATTATATCTTATACCTAAGTTAAAACCCAGACATTCAAAATGTTTGACAGGTACAGAATATACTTAAAAAAGGGAAATATTATTGAGAATATATAAGAGATAAATAGACAAAAATATTCTTCCTTAATCTGGGAAGAAGCAGGCTGTGGAACATGAAAAGTGGCTATAAAACCTGAGTAGTATTCTGGATTTGTTGCTCATGAAGGCAGGGTTATGTCTCAACACAAATACATTCATCTTAATAAGGCACACAGCAGAGAAAAAACAGGATTTGCACAAGCTGGGGAAATAAATGGCAGATGTTAAACAGGAAGCAATATAACATGGGAATTAACTTACTGTATTTGGTTATCAAATTCAATTTCAAATCTTGGCACAGCACCCACAAACTGTATGGCTTCGTTATCTTGTTAATGAAAATCTCATTTCTCTCACTTGTAATGGGGGGCAAAAAT
This sequence comes from Mirounga angustirostris, assembly GCF_029215605.1. Lineage (NCBI taxonomy): Eukaryota > Metazoa > Chordata > Mammalia > Carnivora > Phocidae > Mirounga > Mirounga angustirostris. Next base: position 58,014,026 of record NW_026991721.1, read on the forward strand.
GGTACCTACTCTAAAAAGTTGTTTTAAAAATCAGATAAAACCACTAAAGCACTTAGCATAGGGCCTAGAACATGATAAGCACTCAAGACATGTTCATTGGCATTATTGTGTAGGGCTTAGATAAATTCCCAGATAATGTATAGTAAACCAACAGTGAGGTCTGTGACAAGCTTTATTTTATGTAAATTGTCAGTTTCATTTTCTTCATTTTGAAAGTTGCACATCAGCTAAACAAGATCTCCATAATAAAGAAATTTAGAAAGTAAAAACAAAAATGAATCACTATTAATTTGAGCACATTTCCTTCAAGGCAGAGGTGCTTTTCAAATTAGTTTCAATCATGTGTCCTTATTGTTTATTTTTTAACATTATATGCATGTTTCATTTTATAGCAGATTCTTTAAAAGTCACACAATATTCCTTTTATATAGATTATTCCACATAATATTCCATTAAATTAATGGACCATACTTGAGTTTACTATTCCTTACTTTTATATATTATATCCTAGTATTTTTAATATGATTTCTCTAAATAATTGTGTAACCAATATATTTTATGAAAAACCTGCTTTCTGCACTTAGGGATATTTTGTTAGGATAAATTTCCAAAAGTGAGAATATAGCATTAAAGCATAGAACCTTTAAAAAGTTCTTGCTACATATGCCAATTACACCATCACCTTTGATGGTCATGAATTTATATTTCAACATTGTGAATTTTCATTAATAAAAACTGCTAATTTAATAGACAAAAATGCTGCCTAATTATTATTTTAATATATGATTTCTCAGATTACTAGTCAGGTAGAATAATTTTTTCCTTGTTAAAAAGCCAGTTGTATTTTTTTGTCACTCTTCTTTATGTTTTTTTACTACATATTGGGACATTAGTGGATTTTCTAATTTAAACTTTTGGTACAATAATAATATCAATAACATTTTGACCTATGGAAGGAAATCATGGTAGCCTCCAAACTTTCACCCCAAGCAGAGGCAGAATTCAGAGGCCACAGCTGAGAATATCATCGATACGCTTATAGGCAACTAGAATTAAGCTAGCATTAGGAAATCCTTATGTCAAGCCATTAAAGATAAGGGAAAGTGGAGTGGTAAGGATCACCTGTTCCCCACAGCCTGAGGGTCCTTGTCATAGCTGATCTTGAACATAGCTAGCACCCGAGTTCTGATCTGTTTGGTCTTGGCACCGTAGATGATGGGATTGATCACAGGAGGCAGAAGTAGATAAACATCACCCATGAGAACATGCACAATGGGATCAAGGCTGTTTCCAAAACGGTGAACCACTGAGAGGCCAATGAGAGGAACATAGAAGGCTAACACCACACCGATGTGTGACACACAGGTTCCAAAAGCCTTGGCCCGCTCTGACTTGGAAGGTAGTTGTAGAACTGTTCGTATAATCAGAAAATAGGACAAGGAGATGAAGAGGACATCCACGCCCATAACCAACAGAATGGCAGTAAGACCATAGATCACATTGGGCAACGTGTCTGCATAGGCCAGCTTCATCATATCCTGGTGCACACAGTAGGAGTGTGAGAGCACATTGGAGTGGCAGAAGGCCAGCCGCTTGATGAGCAGAGGCAGTGGGATAAAGAAGAGGGATCCACGGACCACAGCCACCATGCCAATCTGGGCTGTTACTGTATTGTTGAGCACTGCTGCATGGCGCAGTGGGTGGCAGATGGCTATATAACGGTCAAAGGCCATGGCCAGCAGGATAGTGGACTCAATAGCTGAGAGAGCATGAATAAAAAACATCTGGGTAATGCAGGCATCAAAAGTAATCTCCCGGGAATCAAACCAGAAGAGGGCAAGGATCTTGGGCATGGTGGATGTGGACAAGGCCAGGTCAATGGCTGCCAGCATGCAGAGAAAGAGGTACATGGGAGCATGTAGGCTGCGCTCTGTCCTTACGACGAAGACCACGATGCAGTTTCCAAACACTGCCACGGCATACATTGAAAGCAGGGGGAAGCCGATCCAAAAATGGGCTTCTTCTAATCCTGGGATACCAATAAGTACAAAGGTGGTATGTGTGAAGTTGCAGGAGCTCATAGCTGGCATCAAGAAGGGGGTGCTGGAGAGGGTGAGGTCACCCTGGCAGCCTGCTAGCCTGCTAGGACATGGAGCACAATCAGAGAGGCCAACCCTGGAAACCTGGGAACTGTATGCACCTTAGCTCTCCCTCTCCTACTCTCCCCTCTCACTCTTCCAAGCCCTTTAGGCTCTTTCATAAGCTCTGAAGCCCTCTTCCAAAGGGAAAAAGGATAGCTCAAACTCATTTATCAATTGCTCCTCTCAAGGTCCATTTACATTAAACATTTTTTTTTAGATTTATTTATTTACTTTATTTGAGAGAGAGAGCAAGCACAAGTGGAGGGAGGAGCAGAGGGAAAGGGATAAGCAGACTCAGTGCTGAGTGTGGAGCCCAACATGGGGTTTGATCCCAGAACCCCAAGATCATTACCTGAGCTGAAACAAAGACTGGAATGCCCAACTGACCGAGCCACTCAGGCACCTCCCATTTACATTTTAAAAATGGAACCTGGGGAGAACAATGCTTATCCCAAAATGTATCCTTTCCAAATTTCTTTGGACTCCTGGCCCACACCTTCATTACCTGGATATTGGATGGTCCTTTTCTCAGATAGGTGTTAACAGATACTCTATTGAGAACCCTTTCCAGGTATGTTCTCTTTTCTTTTCTTTCCTTCAATTATTCATTCATTTTATAAGCATCTACTTATATGACCTACTATGTACAAGGCTATTTGCTAGATGCTCATGATACGGAGATGAAAGACACATCTTTTGCCCTTCAGATGCCCTACCTATGGTGGAAGATAGACAAGTAACCCAGTTATTAGAGTTTTGGAATAAGTGTTAGCTTAAGGTGTGCATTTAATGCATGAGAGGGGGAGAGGCACGATCAGAGGAACCTTCCTGGCAAAGATAATCCTTTTGTTCCGTCTTCAAACATGAGTAGGAATTAGGCAGAGAAGAGAATAATGGGTATATGAAGCCAGTGGGGATAGGGAATTTTTTTTTTCCTTCAAATTTTCAGGATTCTGGGTCCCCAGGTCTAAGGTCAGCAAGGGGAAAAAGAAACACAAAAATGGCAATTTTTAAAAGATGAGGAAAAAACCTAAGAAAAAAAGACCACAAGTCAATCTGTTAAATAAAAAAAAGAAACTCCTTTGGAGGTCATCAAATGAAAAGGAGTAGCTCCCTCCAGTGACTTATCTGGAGATGAAGGTGCTGGCAGGGTGTGTGGCCTCCAGCAGATCCTAGCTGCCTGGCATGGTCCCTTGTGAAGGCTTTTCTCTTTGCTCCTGGCTGATGTGTTTCTCCACACCTGAAAGCTGCCTCCAGGCCACACGCCTTACCCCAAGGAGAACTTGGGTCGAGTCTTGATACTCCTAGAGCTTTGTCTTTCCTGGAACCTCTGCCAACGAGCCATTCATGTTAGGGAAAGCTTTTTGTTTTTGGAAGCCCAGCATTGCTCTGCCCCTGCCCTGCCCAAACACTAGGATCTGACCTCATCAAACACTTTCTCTGCTAGGCTCCTTAGGTACCCTGGTCTTTAGAGCTAATTGTTTCTAAAGAGCTAAAGGCTTGGCTTTAAGAAGAAGGACCTCTGAAACTTGGGAATTAACTCTGCAGGTGTCTTCATCAGTGGTAGTTATGTAAAACTCTTCATCTCCCCAGGATTCTTCTTCACTCCTAATCTGGGTCCATACTGCAACTGGGAGATTCTCTTTCATTTGGCTTTAGGGGAGAGGGTTTGGAGACCAGCAGTCTTAAAATATAGTGTGATAAAATAGGAACTAAAAGATTTGACTTGGATTATCCCCATAATGAATAAGCAAGGAAGAACAAATCCAAGATTCAAAGGTCACAGAATTCACACCTCTGACCACTATTTGCTCTTCTCCCTATCCTCAGATCTTATGCAAAGACATAATAGCTACTCTCCTGACAAATGTGAGATCCCAAATTTGGCCACAAGCTGCTATCAGAGAATGAGAAGCCCTTTTAATAGGCATATAATTGCATCCTTCAGTGAGATAAAAGATAGCTTATGTCTTGTATCCATCCAACCATCTATGTATCTATCATGGGTAGCTTAGGGAGAGAGATTCAGAAATCTAAACAAGTCAGGCTGAAAAGTATGGGTAATGCTAAGGAAACTTCCCTGGAGGGAGGCCAGCTCACTGGACCTCTGTGTCCAAGAGAAATGGGGCCCAGGATGAAGGAAAAGGCGTGGAGGGGTTGCAGGGAGAGCACAGTAATGTATTTCCCCTTTCCCTAAGCCTCTTGCCCATGCTACAGTGTGAGTACCCACAGATATAAAGGTCTTTGTTGGCCACAGAGTTGGATCCTTTCCTGACTCCTCTTTCTGCAGTGCATCTTTTCTGTTTTTCTAGTAGCAGTCTAAGACTTTGGGCCATTATCTTGTCTCCCCAGTTACCTATCCCAGAAGACCTCATATCTCTCTCCCATGTTGCCTGGCCTTCTGCCTAAAGTGACCTTTGGCTAGAACCAATTTTAGCTTCTCTTTGGGTCTGAATGTGGCTTTTGCGTTCATTCTTACTTGCCTTTCCGGACTGTCTGCTAGTGCTCTGGGACATTTCTTCTCAGCCTGTGAAGGTGCATTTGGGTTTCCCCCTTCTGCCATGAGACAGTTGTGGAGTCCTCAGGGTCTCTTAGGATGGTAGGAGTTTGGCCTTCCCACTCCCAAGTGAGGGTGCACTCACTTGAAAACCACGCAATTCTAGGAGAGAGCAGCTGGAGCTGGCTCACCCTTTCAAGCACAGGCCTATTTATAATGCTGCCTAGGAGGCCCATGGGAACAGGCTGTGGGAGTACAGACTGAGGCCCCTGGGGCTTGGCAGGCAGGGGACAGTATCTCCATGTTCACTTGTATGTCACTTCCATGGGCTTCCCACTGTTTCTGTCTGGTGTGTGTGTGTTGTGGGGCGTGATCACAAAGGGGGCACTGCCACTGCCTCTGCCGTCACTCCCACACTTACACATCCAGGGCTCTTGACAATCTGTCCCCATTCTTCCAAATAACTCAGACTCCCCCAGGTAGCAGCAGTGGTTAGAGCTTTTCCTCATTAGCCACTTTGCTAGACATGACAGGCAACATGGATGTATAGTTATGTCCCTGGGCTCTCAGAGTTCACATCCTCTTTAAAAACCAAAATGGGTACAAAAAACCAGTAATTCCCATAACTCAGAATAAGGGCATGCACTTCAGTTTTTCATTCCCAGCTTTTCTTTCAGTTGATGAAATAGACCTTGAGGTAGGGAAGCCACTCTCTTGCACCTGTGTTACAGATAGGGAATGGATGAGATGAAGGCTCTTTGCCTTGGTCGCAGGGTTATTAGTGATAATATTGGTCAGAGAACTAGGTATTCTGATTCTTTATTCACTTGCATTTAACAAATATTTATCAGGGGTCTGCAATGTAACAAGATATGCAATTATTTTTTTAAGCCCACCGTTATGGATTATACATCCTGATGAGAGGGACACACAGTCCATGGTTAATATGAGAAACTAAATAGTTTCTCCTTATGACTACCTAAGGAGAAAAAATAAAGGGAAGAAGAGAACAGGTAAATATTGGGATGGGCAGTTGAAATTTTAAATGAAGTTGGCAGGGAATGCCTCACATAATGGAGTCATTTGAGGAGAATTCTGGAGGGAGTAAGCAATATATCCATGAGATCTCTGAGGAAGACCATCCAAAGGAGAAAGAACAGAAATTGCAAAGCTTCTGAGAAGGGAGTATATCTGGGGGTTTAGAATAACGAGGCCAGTGTGCCTGAGCAGAGAGAACAAAGAGAAGAATAATAGAGAGATAGATAGAGATAGATAATAGGGAATTGGGTCATATAGGGCTTTATAGGACTTTTTACAGGACAGTTAAAGATTTCAACTTGAATTCAGGCAGCTACAACAGCAGCCATGTGTCTACTATTGCCCTGGCTTTCAGGAAAGTCTCCAGTTCATTGTGAGCTTGTCCACTTTGGGCAGAGGTGACATTTGCTCTGCAAATCACCCATTCCCAAATTGTCCAAATTACCCACTCCCTAGTGAGAAAAGCTTATAAGTTTTCAGGATTGTTGAATAGTAGGGCCATCCATAGGTTATTGTGTGTAGGGGGTGGTGAGGTAGGAGAGAAACATCTGTAGAAGTAGTATGAACATCTTGGCTGTCTGGTTTTTTAGACTGAAGTTCCTTCTCATTCTGATTTTTAGAACTCTGTGTACGCCATCATTCTTCTCGAAGTTTCTTTCTTTCCCCCCACAAACAAACAAATATCCAGCCTATAAATCTACATCATCTGAACTTTTTCACTTCTTTCCAACAGTGAATGAGTGAGTCGTAGTCCCTGGTCTTGGGAAGTGGTCACAGAGTCTGTGGTGAGGAAACAGTTATAGGAGAGTCTGAAAAGGGATGTCCTGAGAAAGAAGCACAAGGTACTGCAGAAGCACCTGGAAAGGACACCAGACAGGCTTGAGAAATCAGGAAATGTCTCCAAGAGAAAGTCATTTCTATTCTAAGTCAGGAGAAGGGAAATAGTGAGGGTGCTATAGAGGGAGGTAACAGCTTGTGCAAAGGCTTATGAGTGATCCAGAGCAATCACAACTAAGAAATGCAAGTGGTTTGTTGTGCCTGGAGCACTGAACAGAGGGCAAGCAATGAGCCTTGAGAGGTAAATAGAGCCAGTTCATTCAGGGTTACTATTATTTTATTATGTGGCAGACCCTGGTTTGGGGTCTGGAAGGCAGCATGAATGAAACAAAATTCTTATTCTCAAAGATCTTACCTGGTAATGGGGAAACTAGAGAAGAAATAAATAGGTATTTAATATTTTGGTGGGTGTAGGGAGTGCCAGGTATTAAAAATAAGATAGCTAAGGAAGAGAGTGAATGCAGACAGGAATTGAGGGAGAGTTGGTGGTGTTATTTTTAGTGTCAGGGGCCCTGTAGGAAGGTAACACTTAGGCAGAGACCTGCATGAGGTGAGGCAGTAAGTCACGAGGGTGTCTGAAGAATATTCCAAGTAGGGAGGACAGAAAGTGTGAAGTTTGGGGTGCCTGGATGGCTCAGTCTTTAAGTGTCTGCCTTTGGCTCAGGTCATGATCCAAGAGTCCTGGGATCGAGTCCTGCATTGGGCTCTCTGCTCCGCGGGAAGCCTGCTTCTCCCTCTCCCACTCCCCCTGCTTGTGTTCCCTCTCTTGCTGTCTCTCTCTCTCTGTCAAATAAATAAATAAAATCTTAAAAAACAAAAACAAAGTGTGAAGTTTGATGTTGAAGCATGGTATGGTGAGTTTAAGGAAATATTTGGAAGTGGTGCAGGTGTAGTAGAATGAATAAAGGGGAGAGTAGTAGGAGATGAAGTTGGGATGGTAGAGGGGAGTTAAATCATATAGATCCTAATGAGATATTATAATGACTATAATGAATAGAATTTTCCTTGGGTAAGACAGGGGGCCACTGGACATGTTGAACGGAAGTGGCATGATCTGTTTTATGTATTAAAATAATCATTCTAACTACCATGGGGAAAGTAAAGCAAAAGTGGATGAAGGAAGATCTACTAGGAGACTGTTATATTTCAGGTCCAAGATGATGATGGCTTGGCACATGGTGGCAGCAGTAGAGGTGGTAGAAAGTAGCTAGATTCCAGGTATTAATATCTGGAATATCTGAAAAAGAGTCATCAGCATTTGCTGATAGGTTGGATGTGGAGTGGGAGAGACAGACAGGTATCAGTAGTAACTCCAAGAATTCTATCTCAGCAACATGAAAAATAGAGTTTCTGAGTTAGGAAAGACATGATTGATGTGAATATTAGGATATGTTTTTGGACATGATGAGTCTGAGATGACTATTAAACATTCAAGTAGGAGTACTGATACACAGGATATGAGTCTGGACTATAAATATTAATTTGGGATTTGCCAGCATGTAGGTGGGATTCAAAGCCATGATGCTAGATGAGATAACCAAAAATGGGAATATAATGAAGAAAAAACAGGTCTGAGAACAAAATCCTAGAACATTCCAACATACAAAGATCAGGGAAATGAAGACCAACAATAATGGAGCCTGAAAATGTTATTGTCAAACATACTGAGAATTTTGACACCATCCTGGTTATTAAATAGTACTGTTGTCACTTAACAAATTCCCTGTAGATATGACTGACTAATCCTTCCTTGCTGGATCTGCTGCCACCTATAGGGCCTATCTTTACTGAGTGATACCAATGTGTCATTGAAATATGTGCTTTAAATATTTGAGAATTAATGGACATCCCCAGGTTGGAAATAATAATTAACTTCCTGAATTAAGCCATTATATGAAGCATATGCCACAAATTAAACATTTCCAAGTAAATGACACAAAGCGAAATTCATTTGCAATTCTTAGTCATTTTTGAGTTTCTGCTGGGGCAGAAGGTTGATGGAAGGCAGAGAGAAATTCTGGAATATGTTTAGTTTGGAAAGAATATCAGGTAGAAATACATTTGTATTTTTCAGGTTTGAAAATTATGTTTTGGGCTTTTTCTCCGTAATTTGGTTGAAAATTTCTAGAGGATAGAGTTGTGGGGTTTTTTGTTTATTTGTTTTGCTTCTTTATGTCCCCTAGTACAAATTACATAGACTCATATATATGTATATATACAAATTATATACATGTATACTTATATTTAGTTTATATTATCGGTAGAAGTATAGCTAAAGTTGAGAGTTGGGGGACCCTGGAATCAGTTTGCATGCATGTGAAATATGGTTCTGTTGTTTATGAGCTGTTTAAGCAAGTAACTTAACATTTTTGTGCCTCAACTTTCTCATTGCTCAGAGAAGTAACTACCTTATAATGTTGTTTTAGATATGTGTTAGTAAATGGAAAAAACACTAAGAACTGTGACTAGTCAAAGGAAATAATAAATGTTAGTAAAAATTATTGTTGCGTTAGAAAAATACTACCTATTTCTCCTAAAGGAGCAGCTTTCTCATAATGTGTCATTCCAACTGCTCTAAAGTGGACAAAGTCAGAAGATACAGTTTGTTGGCAGGATAAACAACAGTTCAGAATGAACAGTGATGGGTGGGAGAAATGATAGATTTAGGGCTTTACACTGTTCATTCCTTCTATTTTTATGTGTCTGTCTCCTCAGCTGTAAAATAAAAAGTCAAGCTAGCTGATGTTCTAAATATATGCCAACTTTAATTTTAAATTTTTGTTTCATGATCACCAGTTTTGTTTTAAATTGACAATGTAGGCCATCTCTAGAATTCTGTGATTCTATGTATCTTTGGAATGGAGAATTTTTATCACAGCTCTGCGTATCTGTTTGGTCTTCACACTGTAGATATTGGGGTTCATTACAGGAGAGATCAGGAGGTACGTGTTAGCAATCATTGTATGAACATAGGCTGGGGCTTGTTTCCCAAATCTGTGAACAAAGGACAGACTGATCAATGGAAGGCAGAAAATAGCAACAGCCCCAATATGGGAGATACATGTGCTGAAGACTTTCTTCTTCTCTTCTGGGGATGCAATGCTGAGGACAGTCTTAATAATCAAAATGTAAAAAAGGAGGATGAGGATTGAGTCCACACCAACAGTAGAGATCATGGCAGTCAACCCAACTGCATTGCTGATCCTGGTTTCTGTGCACGAGAGCTTCATTACATCAGGGTGGAAGCAGTAGGAGTGGTGGAGCACGTGGCTGTGGCAGAAGGACAGTCTTTTAAGAAGTGCAACCATTGGTGTCAGCCTTAGTGTCCCCCTGATGACAATTGCCACTCCAATTTGAGCTATTCTGGAATCAGTTAAAATGGTGGCATACCTGAGTGGATTAGAGATGGCCACAAAACGACCAAAGGCCATGGCCAACAGCACTGAGGATTCCATGACAGTGAAGAGTTTAATAAAGAACATCTGTGACAAGCAGGCATTAAAGCTGATCTCCCTGACGTCGAACCAGAATATACCCAACATGGTGACCGGGATGGATATGGACAGGCCGAGGTCAGTGGTGGACAGCATGGAGAGGAAATAATACATGGGTTCATGGAGGCTGGGCTGGGTGACAATGGCAAAGAGGATCAGGCTGTTTCCCGAGAGGGTGGTTATGTAGAGAAAGCAGAAGGGAATGGAGATCCAGGTGTGGAAGGCTTCCAGCCCAGGAACACCAGTTAGCAGGAAAATGATGGAAGTAGATGTGGTATTCCAGAAGTTTGAAATGCTGGATTAAAAATACAGAGTTCCAAGATGAAACTCTGGAACAACAACAAAACTGCATTTTTTGGTATTAATCCAATTACAAATAATTTTATTCAACCAAAACTAACCGAAGACAAATATTTATATACTATGTAAAAATGAATTTCTCATTGAAATTGATAAAGGAATCATTAAGATTTCAACTGCTGTAGTAGGGTACCATTCTTTTTCTTATATGTACCTCAGCCCATCATTTTTCTTTCCTGGGACCCTTTGCTGGTAGCTATGTTCATACTGTGTGACCTTTCCTTCCATTTCTCCAGCCAGAGATGACTGGACGAAGGGAAGTCACTTTAGTCAAGATTGGTCAATTATATTTCACCTTTTCTGGATTTTCAAATTGTGATAAAGAGGTAGCAGGTTAGTTTTTCCATATAGTTGGCATCGGAGAAAAGTAGACTGGGACTGTGGAGCAGCAATACTATATCGGCCTCAAGTGTAGAAAGCAGAGAAGCTTATAGACAATTTGGGAAGCCAGAAAATATTGAGAGAGATACTTATGATAAAAAACACATATGACACGCTAACAGATGGCTTAGGCACCAGTGCAGTCATGTGCAGATTGTCTATGGTATCTAACCTTGAAAGTGACACCTGCAGTGTAGCATCTGGTGTCTCATTTGGGAGGTGGAGTTAGAACACAGACCTACCACCTTAGAGGCCTCTGTCCCCCCCCAACCCCCCCCATATGATATAGCATGCTGCCTTATACAGATAGAGTTCTCTCTTCATCTGCCTGAAGATTGGTTGTTCTCCATTTTGTTAAGACATACTTCTCAGGAGATATTTCATAGAATTTTACTGTTTTGCCTTGGAGGGAAAGATATACCTTTACTGTGAACATTACATTTCATTTTTCATTGAGTACAGAATTTCAGGCTCTTCAGATGGGTATGTATGAGTTGAAATGGGAGTCTTGGGAAAGCAGACATTAGGGCTGTGACTGGAGAGGGTTCAGTCAGTAAGGTAACTATTCCTCAGGGGAACCTAAATGTTTTCCAGACCACTCAAGTTCACTCAGATAAAGTACCTCAAGGATTCCCTAAAGAAATCTTAGTTTAAAAAAATTGGGAAATATTTAATTGAAATCAATGAAAAATTAGAGGAAAAAGAAGTGCTAAGTTACATGAATTGACACAATAAGTAAACTATAACTTTAGACTCTACAGTTTAGAGTCATAAGAATGTCCTCAGGGAACCAATGAAATTACTGTTAGAAATGTATGATCAAACCTCCTAATAGGAATAAGAGTTGACAGAAAGGAAACATTCATTAAGAAAGGGAGCATTTTCTTTTTGGCAGTGCTTCTGGTGCCTGTTTATTGAGTGTCATGAATACAACTGACATTATGCTGAAATGAATTGGATACAGATTTGCTCAACTGGCATGCATTTCAGTTAATTATGAAACTTTGAAAGTTAACAAGTTTAACAAATTTGATGTTTAACAAGTTCTATTAGCACTTTTCATAAATATATTGATTTCTGAAAACACTTTTAGTAATTATAGTTTTTAAAAATACATATTGATCAGAAAGGCAAACTAAAACTCTACTTATTAAATGAATAGTACTTATGATAATTTAAAAAAAGGGGCTCACCTCTCATGTTCCGCAAGTCTTTGACCTGTTTATTTACTATTAATTTCCGGAACCTGGGTCTCAACTTTTGAGGTTAACAACTTCCTGGAGTCCATGGAAGCTAGAGTAATTATGAAAAAGTTCATAATTGCACACACAGTTCAACTGTGTGTAAAAGGCTTGGGGTATGGAGAAGTCTTCTTAGGAAAATCAGTGCTTGAAAGATTGCTATGTTTTGTGTAAATAGAAATGAAGTATTCCAAGGCTACTAGAGTGGCATATGTGAAAGTGTTGAGCCAGAATGAACTCTTAAAGAGTTTAAAATCAAGTGAGGGAGAAAGAATAGCACCGTTTATAAATAACTTCAACATCTAGGGTCCAGTGGTGAATGACAAAAAAGAATTCTGGGGGTGCAGAGTGCCTCCATACATGTCACTTATGTCTAGCTGTCATGAAGATTTTCACGATGCTTGTCGCTATGACGTGCAAAGATTGAGGTGTAACTTTTGTTATTGAGTGCTAGGAAATTTCATAAGAGATCTTTTTTTTAAAATTGTTACTAGAACAATTTCTCTTTCATCCTAATTTCTTCATGGCTCCCTTTACATTATTTTATTAATTTAAACAATTTATTCATTACACATTTTCATTCTTGTCAGTTTTTTCCCTTCCCTTTCTTGTTGAGGGATCAGAAGAAAAACATAATGTGTAGGCTGAACTGATCTGAATTGAGTCTGGCAGAAGAGAACTCCCTCAAATTCCTTCCTTTCCATTGCTCTACAACTGTGTCTTCCTGTACCCTCTCCTCATCCATGCTGGGTGCAGACATAGAAGATTCCTTATTGGTTTTCATAGCCAATAACTCCATCTAAGCTCTTGATCACCCATCACCAATGCTTAGTTCATTTCAGTATCAAACTGGGAGCTCACTGGGTATTGTGTCAGCAGTAAGGATATGAAGCAAATAAAATGACAGTGGTTTGGTGCCTGAGAAAACCAGAGAGGTTGTCAACACCTCATCTTTTTAAGGCTGAAAACTGTATCTTTAATAAGAGCCCAGTGACTCCTATGAAAATGAAAAATTACCAGTTTGGGGAACACCTACTACATGCCAGGCACACTGCATATAAGAGGATTCAGAGACAAATACCTCTAGCTGTAGAGTGCATTGGATGAGGTATTTCTAAGTGATAAGACAGGATAGTTCGGAGCGACAGATTCTGAGTGTGTGTATACATGAATGTGTCTGTGTGTGTCAAGAAGAATTAGTTCCAAGAACTCTTAACTGAGTAGATGAATTAGAACTGTGTAATGTTTTGATGGGTGGATGTGAGTTTACAAGGATTTAAAGCAGGAAAATGGTGTTCTTGACATAGATAAAAACATGAGCAGAAACCAAATGAAATAATAACAGGGTTGGTTGGACAACTACAACAAAATTAAAATGCTGGAGCCTTAAATATGATACTGGGTGACGTGGGAGCTGAGCAAGAGAAATCAGCCGGGCCAGGACATGAACACCTTTCATTCCATGGAAAGGAGAGGGAACTTCAATTTTAGTTGCAGAGCATCAAGAGCTAGGCGTTTCCAAATATTTTATGAATAACTAAACAAATCATTCTCATTTCTTCTCCCTTAACCCTAACAAAATTCCTTTCCTTCTTTAGTATCTTAGGTAGTACCAGTGGCTCCCTTTCTGCAGCTTCAGTTCTCAAGTTATACCCCAAACCATTAATGAAAGCTTCCCACACATTTATATAGATGTTTTCAACATGACATTCAATTCAACTAAGATATATTGACCATCTTTCTTAATTGGCCCCTGTGCTTTGTTAGTATGGGAAATAAGAGACAAACCCTGTTTCTCTCTCAATTTCCTGCCTTATCTTTTATAATGACAAAACACATTATTTGAAGGACAGTCTGCCTGTGTTTATTATCCCTTCACCTTCAGTAATAATCTGGGTTCTTTCTCTAATGACTCTCAGGAAATTCTCCAACTCATGTCACCAAACACTTTCTAAATACCAAGTCCAAAAGTTTATCTTCAGATTTGTTTTCCTCTCTCTCATCTCAAATTTTCACAGTTTTAGGCACCTTTTCTTTAGGCACTTTCTCCTTCATTAGCTTCAGTGTAGTTATTCTGTGTTTTTATTTAATTTCTTTATTGAACAGTATTTTTGCTCTGTCTTTTCAGTTGTGTTTTTTAAGAGTCCTTTTCTTTCAAGGAGCCCCTGTTTTTTTTTTTTACTTTTATTTCATTATGTTATATTAGTCACCATACAATATATCATTAGTTTTTGATGCAGTGATCCATGATTCATAGAAAGAAGCCCCTGTTTTTTTCTTCTCTCTGGTATACTCTCTTTGGAATATCTTAGTTTTTCCCACAGCTTTAAATAGCACTTATATTCAGATGACATGCGAATCTGAAATCTAATTATAGATTCTCCTGAGTTCTGTATTTCAAAAGTTAACAGGATCTTTGAAGCCATGGCAAAATGTCTGGGCTGAAACTTGAAGGCAGTCATGAATCCTGGAACTAGAGTGAGGTGATCAAGTAGGCAATTTGAAAAACTAATGGGCAGCAGTTTGGAGAACAGGTCAAAGCTCTCTGCTTAGTGCCAGTGGGAAAAAAATGAATGAACTATCTACCCTTGAGGCATACTCCCATCCATAATCCCTCAGATACCCCAATCACAATATGAGCCAAATGGATCTCATTCCTTCCCTCATTCCAAACCCGACTCTCTCTCCTATGCCTCATTTGTCTGTAAATGACATCAAACTAACAGATCATCTAATCAGAGTTACTGCCCTCACATACACACATACACACACTTTTCTCCCTCTCTCTCATCCCCTACATACCAATGTTCGTTAAATACTTATTGATTTTACTTCTAAAATGTCAAAAACTGGAGAATCCGGAGTTTTCTATTTGAGGGCTGAGTAATAGCAATGTGGTTCATAGTGGGTGCTTAAAGCTGTACTTCATTGTGCTTTCCTTAATTGAACAGACTTACCTGTTCATATCAAAGAATAAAGGGGGACTAATGGATTTATCAGGGGGAGGTACTAAAATTCCCCCAAACTACTCTGTGCTGCTATCGCCCTGGAATCTGTTCAATCCATCCTCTCCAATCCATGTACAACCTTCCTTTTCTCTTGTAAGAGATAAGCTATAGTCTCCTAATTAATTTTCCTGTCCTCCCAGATCACAGTGATGCTCTTCTTTCATTGAACTATTATGAGCTATGGCTTCTATGTCTTTAACTCCTGAACAACCATATAGCATTATCAATATTGTCCAAGCCATTGATAATGGCATCGCTATAACATGTGACTGATCTAGGTTCAGGTCCTTGCTTAGACACCAACTAGTTTTGAGACTTTTTGTAGCAATAATAAAAAATATTACTCATAACAACAGCTACCATTTATTGGAATTTGTTCTGTGAAAGTTACAGAGCTAAGCATTTGAGAAACATTCTTTTAATTCTTATTACAACATCATTTGGCAAGTATTACTAAATTCACTTTGATTCCTCTTTTCTGGTAACCGAGTATGAGAGAGGTTATGAAACATATTCAGAATCACACACAGCTAGTGAATGTCAGAATTGGAATTTTAAACCCAATTTTTAAAAAAAAATTCCCACACTATGCTCCCCAAAACTATGGTTTCATGTATAAGTAGTGTAAACTTTCTTTGATCAAGTTTCCTCATCTATAAGGTAGACTATATACTGCACCTAATACAGTGCCTTGCATGCAGTAAGTGTTCAAAATTGGTATTTTTTTAAAGTTTTAGTAAGAATAATTGGGCTTAGAAATGTGTTATTCAGCTCCTGACAACCTCTTTGGTTTTCTCAAGCACCAAACCACTAACTATGATAACTTATATATAAATGATTAAGCTATTTGCTTAACAAACCACAAACTATGCAAACCACATGGGGCAGACAAAATGCCCTTTCTCTGCAGGTTTCCTGAGAATAAATAATTCTATAAATTCTGCTGTCCACCTCAGCCCACCATCTCACTATCTTATCTAATTCTGAACATTGTGAGAAAATTCTTCCTGTGGATAAGAAAGTTTGGCTCACCTAGAGTCAAGTCTTTTCATCGAACAAAATGGTTTTACTTACAGAGTTTGTACAGCAGTTCTGCTTGTCCCTCTCAGGTTGACTCAGAAGGTTGAGGAGACTTCAGATTCCAGGGGGAGGACCGAGTTTATGAGGAGACTTGTTCCAGCCTGAATGGAGACAGGCACAGAGCTGAGAGGCCCATTCCTGCTGGTGGTGTCACTCACTGTGTCTCCAGGGGTATGGTGGTTCCCAGAAGGCTTCTTTTGCCTTATACAGTCTTTGTCTGTTTGTTCCATTACGCAATTACTTATTGTGGTCATGTGCTTTATAGGCTGATGTAATTTTTTTTTGTCCTTGTGCCCTTTTATTGAAGTGTTTTTTTGTAAAAATAATTTTAAGACATAATTCACATATCATAAAATTCACCCATTTAAAATGTACAATTCAATAGTTTATAGTAAATTTACTGAGTTGTACAAGCATCATCATGGTCTTTTAGAAAATTTTATTACTGCAAAGAGAAATCCCATGCCCCTAAGCAGTCACCCTAAAGAGTATTTTAAAAAATGAAATATTATACTAAATTGCTAAAAGGAATCTCCTCTGGTGAGTGCAAATCACATTCCACTCAGTAACTCATTAGCATCTATTACTATTTATGGCAGTCCTGTTTCATTAGTCTGTGCTTTTTAGCAGACTGTCTCTTATGACTAGGAAAAAAAATAATTTACTCATCTATACATACATCCAGTAAATATTGCATAAGACTATCCTATATTCCAAACATCATGCTAACTGCTGGAGATTAAAAAAAAGGGGGATACTACACAGTTCTTACTGTCCATGGTCTCTTGGTTTAGTTTAGAAACACACAGTTAACTGATAGTTACCAATACTGATAATGAATGATAATGTTCTCTTAGAGGCATGAACCAAGTACTTGGAGAATGTCATAGGTAAAAATCTCAGTCTACAATTAGGTGTGCAGAAAATACATTTCTATTTATTTTTTCATAATTTAACCTATTTTATGTTTTGAATCCCAGACCACTAACTGGAAGGAAACTAACAACAATAATTTGAGATTCTCCCCACTTGTGTTTAAATTTTGAGGACCTTATATTGTACTAAGGACTTTGAGTATGTGGGTGATGGATCTGGCCAATGATGCAATCTGAAAAGAGGCGACAATTGCTCTCTCTAGTCTTCAGTAAATAGAGTGCCCACAAATTGCTATAGACTGTCCATCTTCTCTACTTATGGTCCCTTTAGATCCTCAGATGGTCTCACCATTACTGGACCACTCTAGAGCATATGAGTCTTGAAATCTACCCTTGATTTCTGTCTCTTACACTCTGCATATAAGTCTTCAGATCCTAATATCTTTGAAACTATAACTGGAATGTAATCACTCTTCATCACCTCCAAAAATACCTCCTTTTTCCAAGTTGCCATTATGTCTTACTTGGATAATTTCAGTAGTTTCCTAACTATTTTCCCTGCTTCCATCCTTATCTCTCCCTACCAGCCAGTCTGTTTCACCACCGAAAATATCTTGGCCTGAAATACTTTATTCTTTATAATGTAACAACAACACTTTATCATGCATTCTGTGCCCAAGGTATTATGAAGTGTTTTTGGTAGAGAATATAGTACCCCTCAAAGATGTCCACGTCCTAATACCTGGAACCCATGAATATGTTACGTTAACACGCAGAAGGGATTTTGCAGATGTGATTGACTTTGAAGACCTTGAGATGAGATTATCCTGAATCATCTGGGTGGGTTCATTCTAATCACATGTGTCCTTAAAAGTGGAGACCCAGAGAAGTGGCAGCCTGAGAAGGATTTGATCCACCATTGCTAGCTTTGAAGATGGCAGAGCGAGGGAGATGAGCCAAGGAATGTGGGCAATCTCTAGAAGGAGAAAAGGCAAGGGTATTGTTCTTCCTTATGCTCTCTAGAAAATAATGCAGCCCTGTTGATGCCTTGATTTTAGCTCAGTGAGATTCATATCAGTTTTCTGACCTACTCAACTGTAAGATAATAAATTTGATGGAAGAATCCCTTATTACTTTGATTTATTACAGTTACCAAGGATTAGAGAATATAAGTAACTTACTTAGATCTCTCAGTTAATAAGTGTGACAACCACTATTTAAAGCTTGGGCTATTGGAAACCCTTCAGGTTTTAAAACTCATTCGCTAGAGAATCTTCACATGATTATTCATCTACCACTAATTCCAATTCAAATTGTTCTAACCCAACAGCATGTGTGCATGCTTATGTGCTAGCCTGGATGTTAACATGCTGTCACCTGTGTATGCTTACATTTTGTATATGAAGTTTGGTCTGTCATATCTCCTTACAGTGAACTTCTTGAGACCTTTGGAAACATTTTCTCTACCAGTCTGGGCAAATTCTAGGGCAGTGACTGTGTTCCCATCAGTCTCAGAAACTTCTTGGGGATTATGTTTATTTATCCCCTGGCCAAAAGAATGTTACTTTTTCTCACAGCAATAGAGTTATAAGAATATTATAGTACACTCTGAGCCAGAGCTTGGTGCATGCGCATGGTGCATAGTGATAGAGCACTGACACACATTGTACTCGTACTTTCAAATTACAGTCCTTCTCACTGCCCTACTCTCATGCCAGCCCAGCAGAACAGTAGCTGGTAATTCAATTCAACTTTCTGAAAGTCTGAGCAAAATACCCCTCAATAAAATCACAAAATTTTAAGAAACTTACAATACACAGTGTTATGTTGCTGTGTTATCATGGACTAAGCCCTGTTTTACAGTATTTGTATGAACTTTCTGAAAGTGCATTTTCCAGTATATTGTTGGCTTAAAAGGTCCATTATGTTCTATTTCTAGAAATTTATCCAGAGGAAAAAATAGAGATACAGGCCACATTTTATATAGAGGAACATTTATTGCAGTATTATCTACAGTAGTAAAACATGTAGGTAACAAAAATTCTAAATGACACAGAAGTAAGTATTTTATCTGGTCATAGGCTATGACCTTTAAAATTCACACATGGAGCAGCTGATGTGGATAGTCATTTTGAATCAGGAAATGGGAAAACAGAATTCAGGACTGAGAGTTTTCTAAGGGAGTAAATAGTGTAGGTTCTGAAAGAAACAGTCTGAGACAGGAGCAAGAGGCAAATCAGATAATCGAGGGTTAATATATCCAATTGTAGAAGCAAACCTAAAAGCAAGCAAAGAATAACAATAACAACAAAAACTGGTTCCTGCCTCAGTAACTGTGTTTAGAAACAACCTATTTGCTATTTACAAAAAATACTAAGGTCCTACAACTCCTGCAAGCCCTCCAGGGTCTGGTGACAGTCTCATTCTCTTCTCCTGGATTCAGTCATGTTGAATTACCAGTAGTTCTACCCTATTAATTTGGCCAACATTAACCATTCAATTTTAGTGGATAAAGAAATGTAGCTCTTACTTTCCTCTCTCTATCATCTCCTCTGGCTATTCCTATTATTCCTGTTTATCCCATTCCTCTCTGCTCTCACCATGTCTTATACATGCTTCCATCAACATTCTTCATGCATTCATTTATCATTACAAAAATATTGTATGCATACTATATGTCTGTTACTGAGTAAGATTTGAAGGTGTAATAACAGCGAACACAATGGATATTGCCCCCGATGTTACAGAGTTTAGTGGAGGATAAAATTAAATATGTGGGAAATTACAGTACTGTGCTATACTTACTTTATCTAAAGGAGGAAAATTAATAGATTTCTGCTACTAAAAAACCAATAGTATTGGCATCACATGGAAGCTTGTGAGAAATGTAGAATATCAGATATACTGAGTCATCATCTGCATTTTTGCAAGATACCTAAGGGACTTATGTGACATTCAAGTTTGAGAAGCACCGATGTAGATCAAATGGATGTTGAGATCTTGCCCTATATGGTCAAGAGAGGCTCGCCAAATATAATTGCTATAATGAGATCTGAGGAAATAAGGACTTCCTGAAGGGATCTAGGGATGAGGATAGTAACATAGAGGGTAGAGTGAGGAGATGATAGAAGGTTAGGGAAATGTTGTGGGCATGGTCAACAACTGTGGTGTTTTATTCCATAGGCATCCTGAACACAATATTGGGGAACTGTAATGCAAGAGAGCTAAAAAAACAAACACAAAACAAAATAAAAACAAAGGAAAATAAAACACTCCACAATATTCAGTTTCCATTAATTTATCTTTTATTTTCAAAATTAACAAGTCAGGAAACGATAGATGTTGGCGGGGATGTGGAGAAAGGGGAACCCTCCTACACTGTTGGTGGGAATGCATGCTGGTGCAGCCACTCTGGAAAACAGTATGGAGGTTCCTCAAAAAGTTGAAAATAGAGCTACCATATGATCCAGCAATTGCACTACTAATTTACCCCAAAGATACAAATGTAGGGATCCGAAAGGGTACGTACACCCCGATGTTTATAGCAGCAATGTCCACAATAGCCAAACTGTGGAAAGAGCCAAGATGTCCATCGACAGATGAATGGATAAAGAAGAAGTGGTATATATATACAATGGAATATTATGCAGCCATCAGAAGGAATGAGATCTTGCCATTTGCAACGACATGGATGGAACTGGAGGGTATTATGTTGAGCGAAATAAGTCAAACAGAGAAAGACATGTATCAAATGACCTCACTGATATGAGGAATTCTTAATCGCAGGAAACAAACTGAGGGTTGCTGGAGTGGGGGGTGGGGTGGGAGGGATGGGGTGACTGGGTGATAGACACTGGAGAGGGTATGTGCTATGGTGAGTGCTGTGAATTGTGCAAGACTGTTGAATCTCAGATCTGTACCTCTGAAACAAATAATGCAATATATGTTAAGAAAAAAAAGAAGAAGAAGAAGAAGGTAGCAGGAGGGGAAGAATGAAGCAGGGGAAATCGGAAGGGTAGATGAACCATGAGAGACAGTGGACTCTGAAAAACAAACTGAGGGTTCTAGAGGGGAGGGGGGTGGGAGGATGGGTTAGCCTGGTGGTGGGTATTGAGGAGGGCACATTCTGCATGGAGCACTGGGTGTTATGCACAAACAATGAATCATGGAACACTTCATCTAAAACTAATGATGTAATGTATGGGGATTAACATAAGAATAAAAAAAAAGAATTCTTTCAATTGAAACAATTTTGAGGGGAGTCATACCTTATAATAAAAAATACAAAATATAAAAAAAATTATCTTTAATTTTCAAATCATAAAATCTTAGAACAAGTTATTTTAATTTTAATATAATGTAAGCTTTATGTCAATAAAAAATAAAATCTTTCATTATGTTATGTTAGTCACCATACATTACATCATTAGTTTTTGATGTAGTGTTCCATGATTCATTATTTGTGTATAACACCCAGTGCTCATTGCAGCAAGTGCCCTCCTTAATACCCGTCACCGGGCTAACCCATTCCCCCACCCCTGACACCCTCAGTTTGTTTCCTGGAGTCCAGAGTCTCTCATCGTTCGTCTCCCTCTCTGATTTCCCCCCCTTTAGTTTTCCCTTCCTTCATTTAGGGAGTTGAAGATAAATTCAATAAGGTTAAGCAGAGAGAGTGGAAAGACAGTGCTTTTAGGTTGGAGCCAAAAGGCCTGCAAAGCAGATTCCTCAGGGAACTGAGAAGCCGAAGGATTGGAAGCAGGGTGATGTCCTAATCAGATTTGTTTTACTATGATGGCTCTCTTACCTGTCAGAAATGTGAACTCCTTGAGGGTAGAGACTATACCTTTTCTTCTTGATATCTGGAGCATAGTATCTGATACGTGTCAGTCACTAAACAATAATTTATTAAGATCGCTATCTTAATGAAAAAAATAATTGTAATGGCAAGCAATAACAATAAATATTAAATAACCTATTATAAATGAGTACAAAATGTACTGTGCTGACTTTTCTATGGATTGATATTGGGTCACTTTGTTTATTATGAAAAGTAAATGTATGAGGCAGATATAATTATTTTCCCCATGTAAAAATGAAGAAATGGAAGTGAAGTGGTTACATAATTGGCCCAAGGTCACACTTTTGGTGACAAAGCTGAGCTTTGGAGCCTGGGCTGGTTCTAAATACTTTGATTTTAACCAATGCTTTTTAACTCTAAATGGATAGGTGAGTGCAGAGAAGGTATTCAAAATATTCAAGCCCTGGGACAGGCCAATTAGAAGAGACACTCTATCAACAGAATGAACATTGGTTATTATGCCCTTTGTTTGTGTGTCCACTAATCATTAAACTTGGGTTATTGAATGGTTTAAATCCCTCAGTTTGCACTGGAAAAGAACCAGACGTTCTAACAATATACCATCTCTTGCAGCCCTGCTCGTGGACCAGTGCTCTTTAGATTGGAATGCTTAGCATGGCTAGCAAGATTTTCACATGTATATCCCTGTAATTGCCTGGGCATCCCCCTTTGCTTCTGTATCTTGGAAACACCTGTTTGAATTGTGCATTTTCTCCCCCCGAGTCTCAGTCATTTCATGGCAAACTTACCCAGGGCTGTGAAAATGTCTACCCCATCTGTTGAAGCGCTTTCTGTGGGAAGACTATTTTTCTATTAGTCCCAAAGATCCTAAATGGATAGCATATTTTATCAGGTTTTGGACGAACTCCTGGAATGAACTGTGTCTTTCCAGAGTTTCCTGGGGATCTAGAATCTTGTGACAGAAGAAAAAAAAATTAAACAGGATAATTAAGGCCTCTGCAGCAATGCTAATCACAATAAATCATTCTCTTTTTCTGTATAGCAGATCTTTGCAAGGTAATGTCCTCTTGGCGCATAGCTTTTTATGCCAAGAAGTATGTTTAATTAGTTAATGTTCTTGAAACTACCAACCCTCTCAATTTGCCAGTAATTGTGTAAGGTTGTATTAATGGCCAAAGGTTGGAGGCTACTTATGAGTATCCACATTTTTAACAGAAGCTGTCTGCCAAACATGGTTAATGTCTCCACCACAGAGCTGAATGTATTAGTGTCAGTTTTAGACCAGTTATCAGAGCACCCTAGTGCCTTTGTAAGATTGCAAGGGACATACAAGGGACTCACAAAATTTTGTATTCTTTTTTAGTTGCTTTTTGTTTTTAATAGACTATTTTTTTTAAAGATTTTATTTATTTATTTGACAGAGAGAGACACAGTGAGAGAGGGAACACAAGCAGGGGGAGTGGGAGAGAGAGAAGCAGGCTTCCCACTGAACAGGGAACCCAATGCGGGGCTTGATCCCAGGACCCTGGGATCATGACCTGGGCAGAAGGCAGACGCTTAACGACTGAGCCACCCAGGCGCCCCTAGACTATTCTTTTTTTTTTTTTTAATTTTTTATTTAAATTCAGTTAACCAATGTATGGTACATCATTACTTTCAGATGTAGTGTTCAATAATTTATCAGTTGTGTATAACACCCAGTTCTTTAGAGAAGTTTAGGTTCACAGCAAATTGAGTGGAAGGGACAGAGATTTCCCATATATCGCCTGTGCCCACATATCCATAGCCTCCCACCATTACCAACATCCCCTACCAGAGTGGTTCATTTCTTATAATTGATGAACCTTCACTGACACATCATTATCACTTCAAGTCCATAGTTTACATTAGGGTTCACTCTTGGTGTTGTGCATTCCATGGGTTTGGACAAATTTATAATGACCATGCATTCACCATTATATAGTATCACATGGAGTATTTTCACTGCCCTAAAAATCCTTAATGTGCTGCCTATTAATTGCTCAAGGACTCTTCCCTAGCCTCAGGCAAGCCACTGATCATTTTACTGTCTGCATAATTTGCCTTTTCCAGAATGTTACATAGTTGGAATTACACAGTATGTTGCCTTTTCTGACTGGCTTCTTTTACTTAATAATATGCATTTAGGTTTCTTTCCTAACTTTTCAGGGCTTAATAGCTAATGTCTTTTTAGTACTGAAAATACTCCATTTTGTGGTTATATCATACTTTATTTATCCACACCTACTCAAGGACATCCTGGTTGCTCCCAAATTCTGACAATTATGAATAAAAGCTACCGTAAATATCCGTGTGCAATTTTTGCATAGATATGTTTTCAACTCCTTGGGTGTGTATATAAGGAATGCAATTGCTGGATTGTATGGTAAGAATATGTTTAGTTTTATAAGAAACTTCCAGACTGTCTTCCATGGTGTCTGTACCATTTTGCATTTCCACCAGCAATGAATGGGGGTTCTTGTTGCTCCACTTCCTTGCCAGGATTTGGCAGTGTTGTCATGTTCTGCATTTTGGCAATTCTAAAGTCATTATTGTTTTACTTTGCATTACCCTGATGACATATGATGCGGAACATCTTTTCATATGCTTGTTTGCTGAATCACTTTCTTTTAAGTTATCATTTTGTATGCCTGTGTACAAGTTAGCAACACTCCCAAGATATTCTGAATGCCCAGGAACAGTCATGGGCTCTGAACCAAATACTAT
The DNA here is from genome assembly GCF_029215605.1 of Mirounga angustirostris. Lineage (NCBI taxonomy): Eukaryota > Metazoa > Chordata > Mammalia > Carnivora > Phocidae > Mirounga > Mirounga angustirostris. The sequence continues at coordinate 58,038,542 of NW_026991721.1, forward strand.
TGCACTAGCCTCAGTGAATATATTTATTCAGCAACTCCTTTCCTACCTGGTTCAATGTCATGATTTCTGTGACACTGGCAAATGCCTGGTGAGCAAACTCATGGGTGATCCATTAAATGCCGCTTCTCTCTTACTTTTACTCTGTGCAAAGCTTTCCTTTATAAACTTTACAGCTACCTGTTCAGGGGTCAGAAAGCTCTTGAATGAGACTGGACCCCTGGAATCTCCAGGATTTTTCTTTGGTGCAGTTAAGAATGAAGCTAGACTGCAAAGAAATTGCCCTTCATGGTCTGCTTTTCAGGGCACAAAGGGTTAGTGGGACACAGGTGTGTAGAGTTCTCTCCTAGGAGTTTGATTCTCTTTTGGGAAAATGGCTCTTACCAGGCAACTTCTGGGCCCCTTAGAAAGGCTGCTTTTCTGAGAGCTGATACCTGAGTATTCGCTATGAGTTTTCTTGGCAAAAGAGAACTTTGGTGTTGGCTTAAGGGGACAGGACTGATCAGGGAGTGTTTCCCTAGCCTTAGGACAGAAGGATCTTTCTGCCCATAAGTTTGTGAGGTTGAGATAATATCTCTCTCTCTCTGGCTTTAAAAGATTTTCTCCTGCCACCTTGGATGACTCTTCAAAGAGCAGGGCATAGGAGCAAATGACGTACCTTTCCAGACTCAAGATTTCTTCTTTGCATGAGGTCAGTGTTTTAGTGCATTGAAATCTTTTCTAAATACATCAAGAATTGTACAATCTTCAGATAGTTTATGAAACCAACAGGTCAGAGAAAATTGGTGAACTTGGTAGTACATATTCAACTAATTCATATATTATATATATTCATGTATTATATCAATTTTAAAACAATGTAATAAAATATACATTAAAGTCATGAAATTATGAGCATGTGTTCATTCAACATATTTTAAAAATTGAATTCCTTTTATTTTTTATTATTTTATTATTTTTATTTTTTAAAGATTTTATTTATTTATTTGACAGAGAGGTAGTGAGAGCAGGAACACAAGCAGGGGGAGTGGGAAAGGGAGAAGCAGGCCTCCCACTGAGCTGGGAGCCTGATGTGGGGCTTGATCCCAGGACTCTGGGATCATGACCTGAGCCGAAGGCAGCCGCTTAATGACTGAGCCACCCAGGCACCCCAAAATTAAATTCCTTTTAAATAAGTAGTGGCAAAACAGAATTTGAAGTCAGAGAGAACAGTTTAATTCTTGGATTTGCCATTGTCATGTTGGATAAATGTGAGAAAGCAACATGATTCCTCTGAGCCTTGGTTTTCTAATCTTAGCTTCAGTTTTCTCATCTGTAAAAAGGAGCTCATAAGACCCAGTGCATTTTGTGATAGTGATGGATGCAAAGCTTTGTAGTAGGGTCAGTCTATATGTTCTTGGTAGCCTGGTTACAAGGATGCGTAAGTCATACAAGCCCTTGTCTTGTCTTGGAAGAATTCTCCATTGGGGAGAAAGAGACATTTAAGTATATCTTTCCATGAATAGTTATTTAATATTTGCTCATTAGTTTTAGTGCAAGAAGACCCAAGGGGGGTTAATACTCATAGAATTAAAAAAAAAAAAAGCTATTCTTTTCCCACAAGCTTTACTAATGGAGTTTCCTGCATTAGAATAGTCCTACTCTGTTTCCCTTTCAAAAAGAGACCTTTAGAAGCATGCAAAGCAGTGGAAAGAGGATTCAGAGAAAGAGATACAATGAAGTAAATGGTTTGTTACATAGTAGGCATTTAATACATTATCACTATTGTTATTACATAGAAGACTAGTTTGGATACTTAGATAATCCATTGGGGTCTCTTAATTTATTTAACTGTAATAAAAAGAGCATTAACTTGAGACCCTGCTTCCTCATCTTCAAAATAAAGAGGATATGATTTAAGGTCCTTACAACTTCACATAGAAAAACTTATTTTTATCACCAGGTCTGTCTTTGAGCAAAGTCATAGTACCAAGGATAAATACCAGATTAATCAGAAAAATGTTAGCTGATCTCCTATTTTAATATATGCCCATATGGTTATGAACTTTATTCATAATTCAAAGGGGCTATCTGTCAGGAATCACAATATATGCCTGATATTAAGTGTCTAGGGCCTATTACTGTTATCAGATACAATGAATTCATTCATTGAACAGATACTCTTAGAAACTGTTTTGCCAGGCATTTTTCCTGGCTCTGAGATCAGAGGTCTGACAAAAACTGATGAGAGCCTTGTGTTTTCTTTCCTGGGAGTTATTTTCCCTTAGTGGCATGCTTCTGCAGTCTCATCACTAGGTGCTGCTACTGTCTTTTTGGAAAATACTGCTATTCTCCAGGGCTCTTTCTTCTGACCTCCTTTTCACTGCTCCTGTGACTTTAAACAAGCCATCAGTTAGACAGCTCATAAGCCTTATTATCAAGGCAGGAGTCCCTTTGTAGGGAAAGTAAAGGTAAGTACATATTCCCGTTCTTGCATGGAAGTCACAGGTGAAAAAATCAGGTTTGTCTTCCAACTGAGGTCCAAGCATTGACACAAAACTCATGGATTTTATTTTGTTATACATTGCCCCACAATTCAAAATTTCTTTTTCTTTTTTATTTTATTTTATTTTTATTTATTTATTTTTTATTATTTTTTTAATCTTATGTTAATCCCCATACATTACATCATTAGTTTTAGATGAAGTGTTCCATGATTCATTGTTTGTGCATAACACCCAGTGCTCCATGCAGAATGTGCCCTCCTCAATACCCACCACCAGGCTAACCCATCCTCCCACCCCCCTCCCCTCTAGAACCCTCAGTTTGTTTTTCAGAGTTCATCGTCTCTCATGGTTCGTCTACCCCTCCAATTTCCCCCGCTTCATTCTTCCCCTCCCGCTACCTTCTTCTTCTTCTTTTTTTTCCTTAACATATATTGCATTATTTGTTTCAGAGGTACAGATCTGAGATTCAACAGTCTTGCACAATTCACAGTGCTTACCAGAGCACACACCCTCCCCAGTGTCTATCATCCAGTCACCCCATCCCTCCCACCCCACCCCCCACTCCAGCAACCCTCGTTTGTTTCCTGAGATTAAGAGTTCCTCATATCAGTGAGGTCATATGATACATGTCTTTCTCTGTTTGACTTATTTCCAGAGCCAACATTTAAAACTATATTTACCTTACCCTGCAACCATATTAGTGACTTTCTGTAATTAGAGGAGAGAGTTAACTCAAGGTAGTCCTGCACAGGACCTGCAGAAGGCTCTTACAATGGGACTGGACTATTGTTTTTGTATAAGAGAGAATTACTATCAAGAAATGAGGGAGGCACATAGAAAGTTACCCTAAAATAGTAGCACAAGTCTTTCTTTAAAAAAAACCCAACACACACACAGACACACACACCTACCTCATTTTATAGGACTAAAAGAGTTCACTGAGATTCTTCCAATAGTCACCTGTGTAATCTGAGGCCACACAACCTGAATTAAATGCACAAGGCTGTAATGTGTCGAGATCCTGATATATTTCCAGAATCCCTTGTCAGTTTACAACTCTTGGATTTAATTTTATCAAAAAATACCTATTGATTTCCCACACTGCACAATACAGGGCATGGTAACAGGAATATAATGATCAAAAGCAATGGTCTACCTGCCAGTAGCTGATTTCAGTTGGAGAGGCATATTTTCAAATAACTTATGATCATGCAATGGAATTAATGCTATTCTAGATGTATAAATAAAAAAGAATGTTACTCCAGAGGAATAAGTAATTCTTTCTGCCTTGACATAGAGAAAGTGATGCCGCAAAATCCTTCCTAAAGATAATATACTAATGTTGAATTTATGAATGGATCCATGGAGCAAACAATATGTCTAAAGAATTTAGGCTCACTCAAAGAAGAGTGGGAGGTATATGAATTAAACAAAGCACAGCACTATGAAATAACTTGCTATATTTGGTAGTTTGGTGAAGTAGGAAAGGTCCAGGCGGATCATATCAAAAGGTCCCTTGGGAAGAAAGAAGTTGGGCAGCAGGAGAAGTAGATTTCAGTCAGACTGAGAAGATCCTTGACTGCTGTAATAAAGGGGGAAAGAGTTTTGACTTCATGCTGAAGGCAATGAAGGCCTCTGTATGAAGATGTACTTTTGAGAGATCATGCTGGCATCAATATGGAGAAAGTATGTAAACACTTGAAACTCAGGACAGGGAAATTACGTATGAGAAAATTGCTGTAGTTCCTGCAAAAACTAATGAGACTGTTATTACAATAGAGGTGATAGAAGTGGAAGGTAAGGATGGTCAGTCAAAGGACATTTTAGAAGTCAAACCCATAAAGGTTTGTAGATTGGCTGGCCTAGACAGTTGTGGTAGGCAGTATTCTAAAAGGGCCCTCATGATGACTGTCTTCTATGAGTACAGTGCAGTATGCAACCCACCCCTTGAGTGTGAGTGGGCCTCTGAATGTGATGGGATGTGTTGCGTTGTATGTATGGCAAAGAGACTTTGCAGATGTCAGTAGGGTTTGTGATGACTTGATGTTGAGTTAATCAAAAGGGGGATTATTCTGCTGGGCCTGCCCCAATCATGTGAGCCTTTAAAAGAGACAAGAAGCAGCAGAGAGATTCCTCTGCTGGATTGGAAGTTGCCCCCTGTCATGTGGTGAGAGGTCCACATGACTGGGTGGAGGGCAGTCTCTAGGAGCTGAGAGCAACCTACAGTCCACGGCCAGCCAGGAAGAGGAGACCTCAATTCTATGCCACAAGGAATGTAATGCTGCCAACAGTCTGAATGGGTCTGGAAGGGACCCTGACCTCTGGATGAGCACACAGTCCTGGCTGAAAGCCTGATTTTAGCCTTGTGAGACCCTGAGCAGAGATCCTGCTGATGCTGTGCTCAGATGTCTGACTTGCTGAAATGTGAGGTAATGAATGTCTTGTTTCAAACCATGACTTTGTGCTAGGTTTTTATGCAGCAATAGAATGCAACAGAGTTTGCTTCAGTTCAAGAAAAAGCAAATTTCAGTGATAGGTGTGAACCATTTAAGAGAGAAATGAGGATAGACAAATGTTTAGTAAGTTGTTGGTAAAGGAAAGGAGATATGTACAACAGGAAAGAGACCATGTTATGATTAGGTTGAGAAAGAAGTTGAAATATTTATAGACTGTGGTAATGGTACAAATGAAAATGAACAAATTTTAATAAAGAAAGAAAATTGGTGGGGTTATTTCACAGGGCAGAAAGAAATCTATGTATTTTTTATTTTTTCAGTGTTTAGAAAAAATCCAAATTCCTTACCCTTTGATGGTGATAAAATAATTCTATACTGGATTCTTGCTACCTTTAAACACTTTTAGCACTTTGTATCTCAGATCTTCATGACATTTCTGATATCTGAAATGACACTTGGACATGCTTAGGATACTGTCACGGTGATTTTTACTTATCATCCCTGCACAAGTGTTCTTCATGTGCTCAAGGAAGCCTTTCTTGACCTTTCCCCCACATGATGTTCTAATATAGTCAACCTGTGTATTTTAAACACAAACTCATTATTTTATATATCACATTGCATTTTATTTGCTCATTTACATTTTTGTTTTTCTAAGTATCTTATCCTTTTTTAAGTATCCTTGATGGCAGGTGCCATGTTTAATTTGTTTCTGTATCCCTCTATTGGTTTACAGCATGCATTCAGTAATTTAATGTTAAACTATACAAATATCTAGAATTGATTCAGAGGCAACATAGTGGGTAGGGTTGTCTTTGGAAGTGAGCAAGAGTTCTTTTTCTTCTGAATCATGTAAGAATGAAGAAGAAAATCTTAGCTGTGGAGGAAGAAAGGAATATGAAGAAGAATATGAAGAAGTTATTAACCAGCAGTCATTGCCAAATTCAGACTTAGATAATATTTTCATCTTTTGTCTCAGCTCAGACAATAAGACCCATGACTAAGGAGGAGTGGCATGCAAATAGATGTGGGAGAGGAAGGAAAAGAAATGATTATATAATATTTTAAATTTAATTTTTAAAAATATAATAGCTGGTACTTGGTGACTTTTATATCACAGTGAAATACCCCCTGAGTTTTTCATATACATTAACTAATTTAATCCTTATAATAATTCTATGGGGTATGTATGTTATTATTACTTTAGAGATGGAGAAGTTCAGGGCACACATAATTTAGGAACTTATCATGTGAGTAACTTAGCCAATATATATATCAGTCCATGCTTTGAATGCATCAGCATGTAGAATATGCAGTCCTAAAAAATTGATTTGGGATGTCAAATAAAAATTTAAAACATCAAAGTATCCATAATACTTACCTTATTTTTTTAAGATTTTTTTTATTATTTATTTTTTTAAAGATTTTATTTATTTATTTGACAGAGACACAGCGAGAGAAGGAACACAAGTAGGGGGAGCCGGAGAGGGAGAAGCAGGCTTCCCACGGAGCAGGGAGCCTGATGTGGGGCTCAATCCCAGGACCCTGGCATCATGACCTGAGCTGAAGGCAGCCGCTTAACTGACTGAGCCACCCAGGCGCCCCTAATACTTACCTTTGAGACCTTCTGTACTCAAATAGTTCTGTTTGTAATTGTCTTGATGGCTTACACTAGTTATGTGATATGAAAGTTAATTAGATACAGTTCAAGTTATGATACTACAAATAAACTGTATGTCCATACAGGATATTATTACAACTACTAACAGCTACCAGATAGTAGGGCTCAACAAATGTAGGCTATTATGACTGGAGATATTCAACCTGCTTCAAAAAACATATCCAGGAGATGAAGAGAACATTCTTTTTGGGCCCTCAGAAGCCAATTTACTTGATTTACTATACCAGAATCCCTACATGTACTGTTTGTTGTTCATCTAAGATTTCATACAACCCAATATACACATTTCAAAAAGTATTTATTGACTGTATCCATGTAAAGTCAGGAAGTGATGGGTGTAGTCTGCTTAACAATGAATTTAAATAAGATGGTCACTGCTAGATTTGTTTATATACAAATTCCGTATCCTCACATAATTGTTCATTTCCTGTTTTCTGCTTCTTTATTAGATGTAATCTTAGTTTTCTTCCTTTATTTTTAACCACTATTCATAAGGTCTTTCTATAATACAGATGTTGTCCTTTCTAAATGTTTACTAGGTGAAATAATTACTTTCAGGTCAAATTCATTATAAAAAAATACAGTTTATCATTGCAGGATGCAGTTTGAGTTCAACATGTCAACTTTCCAGAATACCACATCCTCTTCCATCATTTTCCTGCTAACTGGTGTTCCTGGGCTGGAAGCCTTCCACACCTGGATCTCCATTCCCTTCTGCTTTCTCTACATAACCACCCTCTAGGGAAACAGCCTGATCCTCTTTGCCATTGTCACCCAGCCCAGCCTCCGTGAACCCATGTATTATTTCCTGTCCATGCTGTCTGCCACTGACCTCGGCCTGTCCATATCCACCCTGGTCACCATGTTGGGTATATTCTGGTTCAACTTCAGGGAGATCAGCTTTAATGCCTACTTGTCACAGATGTTTTTCATTCAACTTTTCACTGTCATGGAATCCTCAGTGCTGTTGGCCATGGCCTTTGGTCATTTTGTGGCCATCTCTAATCCACTCAGGTATGCCACCATTTTAACTGATTCCAGAATAGTTCAATTTGGAGTGGCAATTGTCATCAGGGGGACACTAAGGCTGACACCAATGGTTGCACTTCTTAAAAGACTGTCCTTCTGCCACAGCCACGTGCTCCACCACTCCTACTGCTTCCACCCTGATGTAATGAAGCTCTCGTGTACAGAAACCAGGATCAGCAATGCAGTTGGGTTGACAGCCCTGATCACCACTGCTGGAGTGGAATCCATCTTCATTATTTTTTCCTATTTTTTAATCATTAAGACTGTCCTCAGCATTGCATCTCCAGAAGAGAGGAAGAAAGCCTTTAGCACATGCGTCTCACATATTGAGGCAGTTGCTGTATTCTATATTCTGTTGATTAGTCTGTCCTTTGTACACAGATTTGGGAAACAGTCTCCACTTTATGTACATATTCTGATTGCCAGTGCCTACCTGCTAATCCCCCCCTGTGCTGAACCCCATCGTCTATAGTGTGAAGACCAAACAGATATGCAGAGCTGTGTTAAAAGTTCTCCAGCCCAGTGCAACAAAGGAATAGATGGGGTTTTCACCTTTTTTTATTCCTTGTTATTGTATAGATGAGCAAAATGCCCATCATAGAAGTTAAAATCATGAGACTTATGTTTGGGATAAAAGCATCTCAAAAGATCACTTTAGCTTTAAGTAAGAAGACCATGAGCTAAGAGAAAAATTTAGGCTACAATTATCTATCATTATTTACTCAGGCAACCACAATGATATTAACATTTATTCATTTGTGATAAAAGGTTTTCAATTATTAGATAACCAAAATGTTTGTTTTAAAGAAGAAGGCAGGAATAAAAAGTGTGTTAACAATAGCCGGTTACTGAATTTTATCATCTAAATCTGACACATGAAATTGGCGTTGCCCATGGTTATGGAATTGTTCCAAATATTTTTACTTTTTCTCTGCCTCAGACCTATATAACCTTTTATATAATAGCTAGTGTTATCTTCAATACATGTTTTACTGCTTTGTCAGTAACCTGAACTTTTTTGATCAAATGTTCTTACTTTCTCCCAACTCTTCAGGGAAGATTTATAGCATAAGCAGCCTATGAAAAATAGCTCTTCTTTTTTTATTATTATTATTTTTTTATTCTTATGTTAATCCCCATACATTACATCATTAGTTTTAGATGAAGTGTTCCATGATTCATTGTTTGTGCATAACATCCAGTGCTCCATGCAGAATGTGCCCTCCTCAATATCCACCACCAGGCTAACCCATCCTCCCACCCCCCTCCCCTCCAGAACCCTGTTTGTTTTTCAGAGTCCATCGTCTCTCATGGTTCGTCTACCCCTCTGATTTCCCCCCCTTCATTCCTCCCCTCCCGCTACCTTCTTCTTCTTTTTTCTTAACACATATTGCATTATTTGTTTCAGAGGTACTGATCTGAGATTCAACAGTCTTGCACAATTCACAGCGCTTACCAGAGCACATACCCTCCCCAGTGTCTATCACCCAGTCACCCCATCCCTCCCACCTCACCCCCCACTCCAACAACACTCAGTTTGTTTCCTGCGATTAAGAATTCCTCATATCAGTGAGATCATATGATACATGTCTTTCTCTGTTTAACTTATTTCACTCAACATAATACCCTCCAGTTCCATCCACGTCGTTGCAAATGGCAAGATCTCATTCCTTTTGATGGCTGCATAATAACTCTTCTTTTTAAAAAAAATTTAAATTCAATTAGCCAACATATAGTACATCATTAATTTCAGATGTAGAGTTCAGTAATTCATGAGTTGTGTATAACACCCAGTGCTCATCACATCACGTGCCCTCTTTAATGCCCATCACCCTGTTACCCCATCCCCCCACCCACCTCCCCTCCCTCAACCATCAGTTTCTTTCCCATAGTTAAGAGTCCCTGATGGATGGTCTCCTGCTCTGATGACTTACCATTCCATTTTTCCTCCCTTGCCCTGTGATCCTCTCTGCTGGTTCTTATATTCCTCATATGAGTGAAACCATATGATAATTGTTTTTCTCTGACTGACTTATTTCGCTCAGCATAATACCCTTCAGTTCCATCCACATTGATGTAAATGGTAAGAGTTCATCCTTTCCATAGTTTGGCTCTTGTGGACATTGCTGCTATAAACATTGAGGTGCAGGTACTCCTTCAGATCACTACATTTATATTTGTTTCCTGCCATTCTGACTGGTGTGAAATGGTATCTCATTGTATTGTTGATTTGTATTTCCCTGATGCCAAGTGATGCTGAGCACTTTTTCTATGTCATTGGCCATTTGTATATCTTCTTTGGAGAAATGTCTGTTCATGTCTTCTGCCCATTTCTTTACTGGATTATTTGTTTTTTGGGGTATTGAGTTTGATAAATTCTTTATAGAACTTGGATGCTAGCCTTTTATCTGATATGTCATTTGCAAATATTTTTTCCCATTCTGTAAGTTGTCTTCTAGTTTTGTTGACTGTTTCCTTAGCTGTTAAAAGCTTTTTATCTTGATGAAGTCCCCATAAGTTCATTTTTATTCTTGTTTCTCTTGCCTTTTCTTGATTAAAACTCTCCACAGTATAGGGATAGAGGCAACATACTTCAATATCAAAAAAGCCATCTATGAAAAGCCCACAGTGAGTATCATTCTCAATTGGGAAAAACTGAGAGCTTTTCCCCTAAGGTCAGGAACACAACAGGGATGCCCATTCTCACCATTGTTGTTCAACATAGTAGTAGAAGTCCTAGACTCAGCAATCAGACAACAAAAAGAAATAAAAGGCATTCAAATTGTCAGAGAAGAAGTCAAACTCTCACTCTTTGATGACATGATACTTTATGTGGAAAACCCAAAAGACTCCACCCCAAAATTGCTAGAACTCATACAGGAATTCAGCAATGTGGCAGGATATAAAATCAATGCACAGAAATCAGTTGCATTTCCATACACTAACAATGAGACAGAAGCAAGAGAAATTAAGGAGTCGATCCCATTTACAATTGTACCAAAAACCATAAAATACCTAGGAATAAACCTACCCAATGAGGTATAGGATCTGTACTCTAAAAATGATAGAACATGAAAAAAATTGAGGAAGACACAAAGAGATGGAAAAACATTCCATGCTCATGGATTGGAAGAATAAATATTGTTAAAATGTCTATGCTACCCAAAGCAATCTACACATTCAATGCAATCCCCATCAAAATACCATCCACTTTTTTCAAAGAAATGGAACAAATAATCCTAAAATTTGTATGGAAGCAGAAAAGACCCCACATAGCCAGAGGAATGTTGAAAAAGAAAAGCAAAGCTGGCGGCATCACAATTCCTGACTTCCAGCTCTATTATAAAGCTGTCATCATCAAGACAGCATGGTACTGGCACAAAAACAGACACATAGATCAATGGAACAGAATAGAGAACCCAGAAATGGACCCTCAACTCTATGGTCAACTAGTCTTCAACAAAGCAGGAAAGAATGTCCAATGGAAAAAAGACAGTCTCTTCAACAAATGGTGTTGGGAAAATTGGACAACCACAGGCAGAAGAATGAAACTGGACCATTTCCTTACACCACACACAAAGATAAACTCAAAATGGATGAAAGACCTAAATGTGAGATAGGAATCCATCAAAATCATAGAGAAGAACAAAGGCATCAACCTCTTCGACCTTGGCTGCAGCAACTTCTTACTAGATATGTCTCCAAAGAAAAATAACTCTTCTTAATTCAACACAATGTGTATGGTTTTTTTTTTTCCAGAAGTACTAATGTCATGTCTAATGATTAATAAGTCTGTTTTGTTTTTGACAAATATAATCTCACAAGTACCAGGAACCAGAGGCAGAGATATTTTAATCTGGTTTGATTTGTGATGCTTTATTGGACTTTCTCTTCAAGGAATGTTGAAGTGGGTATGTTAATCATGCTCTAGTTAGGAAGACAGAAATCATACCAGTGGTTAACACTGGGAGTATTTAATCCAAGGAACTTGATAAACAAGTTTAGGTGGACTGAAGGCACAAAAGGAATACAGAAATAATAGAGGTAATAATTGCAGATGTTACTTCCACCTGTATGTCTATGGGAACAAAGAGGAGTTTGAATTTATGAAAACCTAGAAGCTTGGTGGAAGCTCTTCCTAGAGCTGACACTCAGACCCATATGAGAAGGTGCTATCCTGCTGGTTGTAGTATCTCAGGAACTGAGAGAATGGGTCACATAGAATCCAAGACCGAAACCGCTGTGAAGGGGCATTTTATAGCTGGAGCTCATGCCTTAGGAGCAAAGAGGAGGATCCCTCAGGGACCTGAGAGTCAGATTCCTGAAAAGCACCCCACTGGTGTCTGGTTCTGTTTCTTCCAAGGAAGCATGATGAGATTTTGCTGGGAGTGTGGGAAAAAATAAAACTAGAATGTGGAACCAGTGATGTTGGCATTGTTGTGTGACATTGACAGGAATAACAAGCAAACATGCTGGGATACTCATCCTTCCAGTAGCTTCCAGTTTCCTTTTAGCATATTCCAATTAACGGAACATAGCAGGGAACCAGCTGGCAAATGATAATCGTGCTTCCTGATTTCCAGCTTTCATATCAAAGCATAGTAGAGAATAGTGATTCTAGAGCTGAGATACAGTATTTTCATGGCCAGCATGGTGGGGTAATATAAATGTAACACAGTTAAGTTTGATATAGCCATGACAGGGGCTGCTTAGTTGCTCTAATCTGGACTGCTGATTATAGCAAAAGTATCTAGTAATTATAGGCAAGTGCTTCCATGGTTCACCACATATTTCTACATATAATCTTCTGGAATGCACCTAGTTGACGATTTCCAGGAAACATTGGACTTGAACTATTTGTTACCCGAATGTACCTCCCTGACATATACGAAACATTTTTTCCGATAGAGTCAGAATACATCTTCTCAAACACATAGGGAACATTTTCTGGGATCAATCATATGTTAGAAAACAAGTCTTAAGAAAATTACATTTCAGCCTTGTTAGGGATTCTGAGGCAACTCAGATCTTTTGCCCGGATGCTACTGCTCACATATTTTGTTTCCTCTTGGGGAGGGGAGTTATTCTTAAGATTGTATGCCTTCTCTCTCTCTTTTTTTTTCAATGTTTGTGGTTTTGCCTTTTTAAAAAAATTTAAGTAGCCTCCACATCCAACGTGGGGCTAGAACTTCTGACCCTGAGACCAAGAGTGGTATGCTCTACCAACTGAGCTAGCCAAGGGTCCCAAGATTATTTGCCTTCTCTTGATCCTGCAGAGACAGGCTGGCTGCTGCTAGCCTCTCATCACTTTCTCTAGGATGGTTCTTCTAGTTCAATTTGTGTGCTTTCTCCCAATCCTGCAGAGTCCATCCACTGTTCTTCATGTGTCCACTGGCCATCTGCAAAAAGCTTGCACAGTCTACCCATGGGGATGCATATAGGGACCTAGTCACAGAGGATGTATGCTGAGGTATATGCAGTACTGAGAGTGTCCATAGGTCAGATAAGGGGTCTGAGGTGAGGCATCCCCACTAACTTGTGGGGAGTTTTCCCAATGGAATCCACAAAGTGGTTAATAGGATCTGCACCTGTATCCCTTCTATGAGTTCCAAACCCTGGCTGCAATGCTCCCAGCCTCTCCCTGTCCCTAAATCATGCATATCACCTCACTATTCTGGGTGGGTTGAGAAAGACATGGTCCTCTTTGGCAGCATCCTACACAGATGGGAAAGCTAGATGCTCCCTCACTATCCTCTTTCCCTTGTAGAAGAGGGGATCTCTCTTGGCACTGAGTTGTGCCATCATGGGATAGTGTGATGCAGGTAAGTTGAAACCGTTCTTATCCTTTCTAATGCATCTATTTCCACATTTTTTGCTCCAGTGGTGTAGTGGAACTTCTCCACTGGACTCCTGGACTCCCATAAAGTTACTCTTGTCTGTGGGTGACTATCAAAATCAGTGTTCTTTGGAGGGAGGGTGGTGGAATCGACTGTCTTGCTTACATTCAAAGTCTTGACCCAGAGCTATGTTTACCTCTCTCATATAGTCTGAAGAGACCTGGAGCAATAGGACATCCCATAGACCATCACATTGCCCATTATATTGATGCAGTGATGAAACTATGCTAATCAAGTGGGATGGACACGAAGTACACTCCAGAGGGTGGCTTGCAAACCTACAAAGATGCAGAATCCTGCCACATTGGTTACAACTATTAGTGGCCCAGGGTTCTGGAGCATGCTAGGACATCTCTGTCACCACAAATGGAAAGTTACTGTCTCTTGCTTCCAAGCATGAGGAGGATGCACAATGCTTAGCAGGCCACTTTGGGTTCTGAGGTATGCACACTGACTATGCTTCTCTCCCCATTTCTTTCTACACATAATTAGGTGTGGCCTCGCTGACACTGAGCTTTTCTTGACCACCAAGAGGATCCTTAGACACTTCTATGCATTTTCTGTTAAACGGTTAGCTTATCTGTGTACATTCCTTCTGAAAGAAGATGAAATCTCTAAGTATTCATGGGCCTAAGGACTATGGCTGGTGAAGAAATGAGGCTGTGGTCTGACCTTACCCTAACATGTGCAGATAGTTGTCAGCAGCTTTGTTTCCCCTCCCTTCCCCCCACATTAATGTTTCTGGGGCATAAGGGAAGGTACTGTAAGATATGCTACATGTATAGCCTGATATGGGGACACTTCCAAAAATATTCTGGATTTAATATTCTGTTACTTAATCTACTGTATGTTGTGTGTTAGCACAGGTGTGAATGTGTGCAGGTGTGGGTGCCCATACATGGGACTATTTTCTGTCAATTTATAGCCACCTGAAATGATGTCTTTAGAGATATTTCACTGTGTAGTCTTCCATATATTGAATATATTCTGTTCATATTTTCATGGCTATTGTTTATATAATATAGACTTACCACATCCAGTATAAGAGGAAGGGGTGACATATCCTGTCATGGAAAGGGAGGGACAATACATGACTAGCTCTTCATCTGGGCACATGGATTCTCTATTTCTCCTGGATGTTGGCAGAACTATTCATATTTATTTTTTCTACCCTTAGGCAAATTACTCTGTGGCATAAAATGTGGCACAAAGAAGGTCAGGTTGTGGCCAGTGGGACAGAGGTAAAATGAGTATTTCAATGGAATTCTCCAGTCTAACCCGCAGAACTTGGAACATCCCTTAGAGTAGCCTCCTTCACGTATTCTCCTTTATGTATTTTGAGCTGCAGTTTCATTGCTCAGTGTTATTTTATCCTTGTTCTATATTTCATGGATTCCTGAAATTTACAGATCACTGATTATACTTATATACCAGGGTTACTATTAATTTAATCTTTATTCCAAAGGTATTTTGTCCTTTTCCTAGAATGAGAGTAGTTTGGACATATGTGCTCTCTCCACCTTCCTTATGTAATCACCAATCTTCTTCCTTTTTGTAAAATATAATAGTTTTATTGTGATACAATTCATATATAGTACAATTTTCCCATTTAATATGTAAAAGTTTAATGATTTTTAGTATATTCACTGAGTTTTGCAATTATCATTACAGTAAATTTTAGATCATTTTTATAATCCACAAATGGAACACCTTATCTGCAATCTCATCTCCATACCTTCCATCCCACCCAGCCTATGCAACCACTAATTAACTTCTGTCTCTGTAGATTTGCCTGTTTGAGACTTTTCATATAAATTGAATCATATACTATGTGGTCTTTTGTTATTGGCCGTTTTCAATTAGCATAATATTTTTAAGGTTCGTCCATTTTGACTTTTTTTTAAATTTAAATTCATTTTAGTTAACATATAGTGTATTATTAGTTAGAATTAAGTGATTCATCAGTTGCAGATAACACCCAGTACTCATTACATCAAGTGCTCTCCTTAATGCCCATCACCCACTGACCTCCCCTCCAGCAACCTGTTTGTTCCCTATAGTTAAGAGTCTCTTATGGTTTGTCTTCCGCTCTGTTTTTATCTTTTATTTTGCCTTCCCTTATGTTCACCTGTTTTGTTTCTTAAATTGCACATAAGAATGAAATCATATGGTATTTGTTTTTCTCTGACTGAATTATTTTGCTTAGCATAATACCCTCTAGTTCCATCCATATAGTTGCAAATGGCCAGATTTTATTCTTTCTGATGGCTGAATAATATTCCATTGTGTATATATAACAAATATATATATATATATATATATATATATATATATATATATATATACATATATATATATACACACACCACATCTTCTTTGTCCATTCATCTTTTGATGAACATTTGGGCTCCTTCCATATTTTGGCTATTGTGGACATTGTTGCTATAAACATTGGGATGCATGTGTCCCTTTGAATTACTATTTTTGTATCCTTTGGATAAATGGGTGATAGTGCAATTGCTGGGTGGTTCTATTTTTAACTTTTTGAGGACCCTACCTACTGTTTTCCAGAGTGGCTGACTTCTGGGCATTGATTTTGTATCCTGTGATTTTGCTTAATCCTGCATCAGTTCTAGCAGTTTTTTTTGGTGAAGTCTTTCAGGTTTTCTACATAGAGTATCATGTCATCTGTGAAGAGTGAGAATTTGACTTCTTTGCTGATTTGGATGCCTTTTATTTCTTTTTATTGTCTGATTGCTGAGGCTAGGGATTTCTAGTACTATGTTGAATAGCAGTGGTGAGAGTGGACATCCCTGCCCTATTCCTGACCTTAGGAGAAAAACTCTTAGTTTTTCCCTGTTGAAGATGATATTTGCTGTGGATCTTCTGTATATGGCTTTTATGATGTTGAGGTATGCTCCCTCTATCCCTCAATGGTGGAGGGTTTTTATCAAGAAAGAATACTATATTTTGTCAGATGCTTTTCCTACATCTATTGAGAGGATCATACAGTTCTTGTGCTTTGTTTTATTAATGTGGTATATCACATTGTTTGATTTTGTGTATTTTGAATCACTCTTGTATCCCAGGAATAAATCCCACTTGGTCATGGTGAATAATCCTTTTAATGTAGTACTGTTGGATCCTATTAGCTAGTATCTTGGTGAGAATTTTTGCATCAATATTCATCAGGCATTTTGGTCTTAATTCTCTTTTTTGGTGGGGTCTTTGTCTGGTTTTGGGATCAAGGTAATGCTGGCCTCATAGAACAGGGAGAGTTTGGAAGTTTTCTTTCCATTTCTATTTTTTGGAACAGCTTCAGAATAGGTATTAACTCTTTTTAAATGTTTGGTATATTTCCCCTGGGAAACTATCTGGCCCTGGTCTCTTGTTTTTTGGGAGATTTTTGATTACTGCTTCAATTTCCTTGCTGGTTATGGGTCTGTTCAGGTTTTCTATTTCTTCCTGGTTCAGTTTTGGTAGTTTATACATCTCTAGGAATGCATTCATTTCTTCCAGATTATCTAATTTGCTGCCATATAGTTGCTCATAATATCCCTTTAAAACTACTTTAATCTCAGTGTTTCCCATTGTACTAAAGCCCTTCCATTCATCTAGTTGGAAGGCTGGAAGTCTCCTACCTGAAACTCATCATATTCTCAAGACCCTGCTTTCAATGAATCCATCAACAAATTCTACTTGCTGCATCTTCAAAGCATATCCCAAGTGTAATCACATTTCATTGACTCTCTTCTCCTGCTGGATTTAAGCTTTATTTGCTGTTCTTTTCCCAGCTTCTTTAGGTGTAAGTTTAGGTTATGTATTTGAGACTTTCCTTCTTTCTTGAGAAAGGCCTGTATTGCTATATACTTACCTCTTAGGACTGCCTTTGCTGCATCCCAAAGGTTCTGAACTGTTGTGTTTTCATATTCATTTGCTTCCATGTATTTTTTTTTAACTCTTTAATTTCCTGGTTGATCCATTCATTCTTTCATAGGATATTCTTTAATCTCCATGTATTCATGGTCTTTCCAAATTTTTTCTTGTGGTTGACTTCAAGTTTCATAGCATTGTGGTCTGAAAATATCCATGTATGATCTCAGTATTTTTGTTCTGGTTGAGACCTGATTTTTGACCCAGTATGTGATCTATTCTGTAGAATGTTCCATGTGCACTCAAGTAGAATGTGTATTCTATTGTTTTAGGATGAGATGCTTTGAATATATCTGTGAAGTCCATCTGGTCCAGTGTGTCATTCAAAGCCCTTGTTACCTTGTTGATCTTCTGCTTAGATGATCTGTCTATTGCTCTGAGTGGGGTGTTAAATTCCCCTACTATTATTTTATTATTATCAATTAGTTTCTTTAATTTTGTTATTAATTGGTTTATATATTTGGCTGCTCCCAAGTTAAGGCTATAAATATTTACAATTGCTAGATCTTATTGGATGGATTCCTTTTTTTATGATATAGTGTCCTTCTTCATCTCTTATTACAGTCTTTGGTTTAAAATCTAGTTGTCTGATGTAAGGATGGCTACTCCAGCTTTCTTTTGATGTCCATAAGCATGATAAATAGTTCTCCACCCCCTCACTTTCAATATGGATTTGTCTTTGGGTCTAAAATAAGCCTCTTGTAGACAGCATATCTATGGGTCTTTTTTTTTTTTTAATCCATTCTGATACCCTATGTCTTTTGATTGGAGCATTGAGTTCATTTACATTCAGAGTAATTATTAAAAGATGAATTTTGTGCCATTGTATTACCTGTAAAGTCACTGTTCCATTCTCATGTTTGTTACTTTTGGGCTCTCTCTCCACTCAAAGGATCCCCTTTAATATTTCTTGTAGGGCTGGTTTAGTGCTCATGAATTTCTTTAGTTTTTGTTTGTCCTGGAAACTCTTTATTACTTCTTCTATTCTATTCTGAATGATAGCCTTGCTGGATAAAGTATTCTTGGCTGCATATTTTTCCCATTTAGCATATTAAATGTATCATGCCATTCCTTTCTTGCCTGCCACATCTCTGTGGGCAGGTCTGCTGCCAGCCTTATGTGTCTACCTGTGTAGGTTAAGGACCTCTTGTCCTGAGCTGCTTTCAGAATTTTCTCTTATCTTTGTAATTTTCAAGCTTCTCTATAGTATGTTGAGATGTTGACCTATTTTTGTTGATTTTGAAGTGGGTTCTCTCTGCCTCCTGGACTTTTTTTAAATGTATATTGTTTTTTAGTACTCTAATTTCCAGTAGTCTAATTATTATTATTTCTTCTTTTGTTGTTGATTTAAGACCAGTTTGCTCTTTTTTCCCCCAGTATTTTAAAGTGGATGTTTAGGTAATTGATTTGAGGTATTTTCTTTCTCAATAGAGGCATTATGGCTATAAATTTTCCTCTAAGCACTCTTTAACTTCACCTCACAGTTTTGGTATGTTGTGTCTTTATTTTCATTCATCTCAATGTATTTTCTAATTCCTTTTGTGATTTCTTTTTTGGCCCATGTATTAGGAGTGTATTGTTTAATTTTCTAATATTTGTGAATTTCCAAATTTTTGTTATTGATTTATAATTTAATTCCCTTGCAACCCACTTCTCTTGGAGTTAATCCCCTGATTTACATGCATAGAATGGCAGGATAGCATATGGCCTTTTCAGCTTGCCTCTCTTATCTTGAATCCTGTTCCTTATGATAGAGCTAAGGAAAGGCTGATTGAAGCCCCAGTATTCTCTGATTCCCATGCCTGGGATAGAGCTTCTGCCATATGAGTAGGGCTGGGTGCATGAAAACAGCCACTGACCTCTTGATTGTACTCACCTAGAATTTAGCTTCCACAACTGGAGCTGAGGTGGGAAGAATGAAGAATATGGTGGTCTGCCCTTTCTGGGAGATATCATAGCCTTAGGCTGAGAGCTGGTGGGGTTGAGGGTGGGGAAGGGGCTAGGGAACAAAGCCCTATGTTCTTGACTACACCTATTTGGAATGGAGTTATCTATATACTGCACTGTGGGGAAAGGGAGGAGTGAATACTGGCTCTGATTCAAGTGCCACAGACTCCCATGTTCTTTTTTTAAAAATTAATTTATTTTTTAAAAAGTAGGCTCCACACACAGCGTGAGTTCAGACCTGAGCTGAGATCAAGAGTTGGACACTTAACTGAGCCAGCCAGGTGCCCCCAGACTCCTACTGTTCTTACAGTAATTTAATAGATTTTCTTGAATAGTGGTTTTTCTTTTGCTCTATGCACTTAGGGTAATTTTCAGAGAATTTAAATGTTTATACCCATGTCTATATAAATATTTACTGTTTATGGTTGTTTCCCTAAGGGAAAGTGTCCACAGATATCCTCATGCTACCATTCTAAAAGTTGACCTCTCCAGTTTTTAACTTTACAGTTTAAACAACACATTGTGATGGTTTCCTGATCTTCCCAGGTTGGACTGAATGTTGTTCTTATAAATTCTATTAATCCTTTTGCTCATATCTATATGTTGTAACATATCACATAGTATATCAGATTTTGATTGGTTGCTTTCTTATCTACATATTTTACTAATTATGACAATATCTTCTTGTTTGTCTCTACCACCCTATCATATTGTACAGTGTCTAGCAATAGTAGACAGCAAATGAAAGAATGAATCAATGGTGATTAAATTGTATGTAAGAATAATAGAGAGCTGCATCTAATTGAAAATTAAACAAAACTTAATAACTATTATATATACTTTAAGAAAACAAAATGAGACAGAAAGATATGAGTTACTGTTTTAAGCATAATTTTGGAGGCTTGGTCTAATGGGCAAGGTGTTCATTTTAGCCATTGTCATTCATGCTTTCAAAACTTTATATTAAGATATATAATACTCATTATATTAGTATATTTTATTGCTTATTTCTAAAGAGTAGATTAGTAATAGTTCTATTAAAAAAAAATTTCTGTCAAACTGCATCTCCTACCCATCCTACCCAGATATCTAGGTTTTTGGTGTCAGGCCACTGATAGAAGAAAGCATATTGATTAAATGCTAGGTCTTGAAAGTGATTACTAAGGAGTAGATTTTACTATAGAGGTATTAGAGTCAGACCTCAGATCCTTTGGCAAAGAGGACTTTTTTAATGGCCCTAATGGATCTGCTTGGTCTTCACACTATAAATAATGGGATTCATCACTGGTGGAATAAGCAAATACACATTGGCCATAAGAGTGTGTATGTAAGGAGGTGCCTTTTTCCCAAACCTATGAACAAAGCACAAGCTAATGAGAGGAATGTAGAAGATGGCAATAGCACTTATGTGGGAGATAACAAGTGCTAAAGGCTTTATGCCACTCCTCTGGGGAAGCAATGCTTAGGGTGGTCTTAATAATCAGAGTATAGGAGAGAAGAATAAAGATTGCGTCCACTCCTGCAGTAACTGCAAGGGCAATAAGTCCTAAAACACTGTTGATCTTATTGTCAGAACATGACAGCTGGATTATATCAGGATGGAAACAGTAAGAATGATGAAGCACATAGTTTTGGCAGAAGGATAAATGTTTAAGAAGCAGGACCAGATGCATTAGGATCACTGTACCCCTGACAAAGATGGCAAACCACACTTTGACAATTCTGGAATCAGTCAAGATGGCAGCATATCTCAATGGGTTACAAGTGGCAATGAAGTGGTCAAAGGCCATTGCTAGGAGCACTGAAGACTCCACGACAGTAAAGAGTTGAATGAAGAATGTCTGGCCAACACAGGCATGGAAACTGATCTGTCTTGCACTGAACCAGAATATGCCCAGTGTAGTTACCAGCATTGAAATACACAAGCCCAAGTCAGTGGTAGAGAGCATAAAGAGGAAATAGTATACAGGTTCATGGAGACTTGACTCAGTGAGGATGATAAACAGGATTATACCATTCCCAGAGAAGGCAGTCACAATACAGACAGCAAAAAGGGATGGAGATCCCGGTGTGGGCAGCTTTGAGTCCTGGAACTCCCATCAGGAAAAAGGTCAGAGAAGTGGAAGGGATGTTTGGAAAAGATGACATGATTCCTTTGGAGAAATAATTCTTTTTAAATAAAATATCCTAGAAGGAAAAATGAAAACACCATTCAGCAATTTCTTTGGGATTTCTATTAACTGTAACTAGATCAATCAAATTAGAGATTATTCTTAGGACTTTATCCTTTTCTTTTTGCTTCTCAATTATGATTTTTCTTTTTTCTTTTTTTGGTGTATTGAACTTTCCCTCTATGACTTGTATTTCCTAATTCACAAAAGAGAATAGGGATTTTTTTTTTAATCTCAGTAGTACTTTTTGTCATCTTCCACTTTAACCTAAAGTATTTTCTTTCCTCCCTCCTTGTACTTCCTATTTAGAGAATTGTAGCAAGATAATCTGAAAATGTCAAGAATTTAATGGATATCTCAAAGTAATATTAATTTTTAAAAGTAAGATTTATTATTTAATAAAGAATGTATGTGTGTTTGAGTGTTTATGTTGATACTAGTGCATTATCATGAAACTTTATCATACATTTTAAAGACATATCTTTTCAGAAAATAATTTAAGGAAATAATTTGATACATCAGTTCAAAATAGCCTATTCATTATTTCTTGGTCAGTGGATCTTATCCTTGTCTTGCTAAGGTTGTTTCTAGTCTGGGGTTACATTTCTGATATTGACTTTTTATTTTCTTATCTGTTATCACTGTAGTGTTGATACATAATTGTTACAGAAGATTTTTCCTTAGCATTGTCTTCAGCAGTTGGTCCCTTTCAGAGACAGCTATATTAAACTTCAAGGCTAAGAGTGAATGAACTATGTGTACAGAGGCCAAATATTAGATACTTCCCTCTGCAGTCTGGTGTTGTTGCAATTATTGCCACCTATTACTTATGTGTAGCCTCAGAAGAGTACACTTACAGAGGGTATCTTCATCGAAGTAAATACACATTTGAGCTTTCAGCTCCACCATTAGGTAGCATCTGAAATAAGACTTATTATTATGTAGATGAGGTCCTGGGTACGTTTTCTTCTCCTTCCTTTCTTCTTTCTCTGTACTGACTTAACTCTTTTATGATCGAGTCCCCTTAATGTACTGGAAAGTCTTGCTGAGATGTTCATTAAGCCAAATGGTAGTGCTCTGAATACCCTAAACTGTCTTCTCTTTGGCTTCTCAAAGACTGGTTACTTTTCTCATAGTCCTAGTCATTGGCTGGAATCCCATTGGTCCTTCATGGACATTGGAGCCACTGTGTCTCCAACGACTCGATTTGGAGAATGTATTCCTGCAGCTGTGTTATACCTACACAATTTTACTTCCTTAGTTATTGAAACATTCCAGCTCCAAGTTTGTGATACCTCTTGTGACTACCTGTTGTATTGTTGACTACTTATTTTTAAATCTCTAGCTACTATTGCTGTCTAGTCTCAGCTTTATTCCTGCTCTTACAGGCTGCTGAGATTCCAACATATCTTACATCTGAGGCTGCTCAGTTTGGCACATGTCCTTGGTCTTGTCATTTAATGTTGATATTAAGGATGACTGAATTAGATCTCCATTATTTTTTTTTCTTATTCTATGCAGCAGTTTAAAAAAAAAATCACAGAAACAAGCTTGTGGGCTTTACTTAATATCCTTAAATATTTGAGAGATTACTGAAAGGGCCCCATGCAGAAATTTCAATTGTGTACTATAGTCATTATGGAATAGTTACTATAGTGATTATGAGATGATTGATTCATGCTCCATAATTATTTGACTGGAAAGTGTATTAGGTGGAATGAAATCAATTTCTCAGTCTTGTGGCATCATTCAAAAATCAGTATGCAAAAATAAAAATAAAAATCCCTGTGTATCAGATAATTTTTAAAGAGCATTTTAAAGGCTATATGTATATATATATATATATAGAAGGTTAGGGAAATTATTAGAAAAATAATGCCCTATGGCTGGAATCATCAATATAAATTTAAGTAGATTTAATTTAAATAAAATAAATACTCAAGAAAATTAATATTTAAAACCAGTGTCCATTAGCAGGACAATAGCAGCAGTAGGGTTCAAGAAAACATACTATTTTGGTTTTTGAAGTTCTTCTAAGGCAGCATAGGACATTGGCTTTAATTTGTAACCCTTTTAGAGTAATGTAGAATTCTAGAATTTTTATTTATTTATTTATTTATTTATTTATTTATTTATTTTTAAAAAATATTTATTTATTTGACAGAGAGAGGCACAGTGAGAGAAGGAACACAAGCAGGGGCAGCAGGAGAGGGAGAGGCTCGATCCAAGGACCCCAGAATCATGACCTGAGCCAAAGGCAGACACTTAATGACTGAGCCACCCAGGTGCCCCAAATCCTAGAGCTTTTAAATTAGAATGTACCTGAGAGATATTTTAATTTCTTCCATAGAATGACATTAATTTTATCACATGGTCTTCTTGTGATAAAAGCAACTGCTTAATTTTATTAGTCTTAGTCCTCTTTTTTTTTTTTTTTTAAAGATTTTATTTATTTATATGACAGAGAGAGACAGCGAGAACAGGAACACAAGCAGGGGGAGTGGGAGAGGGAGAAGCAGGCTTCCCGCGGAGCAGGGAGCCCGATGTGGGACTTGATCCCAGGACCCTGGGATCATCACCCAAGCCGAAGGCAGACGCTTAACGACTGAGCCACCCAGGCTCCCTATTAGTCTTATTCCTATCAAGTTTAATTGAAGGGATGGGTGTATAAAGAAAAAAAGAATGGTTGGAAATGATAAAGTTTAGAATCAGCCAGGAGAAGAGAAAACTAAGAGCAAACACATGGTTGTGTTCAAATGGCTGAAATGTTATTATATTTGAGAAGAATTACATTTGATCTTGTGCCATACCGAAGGCAAACCTAGAGCCAGCAGGAGGGAACTTATAAAGCACTAAGGATGGAATGATCCAGAAACAGTGGAGGACCGAGCTTCCAGTACTACATGTCAAAGCAGTCACTTTAAGCACAAATACTGAAAATTCATTCAGTCATTCAGAAAATATGTACTGCGCATCTACTATGGATCAGAAACAGGAAATTAAATGTTAAGCACAATGATGTCTCCGACCCTGAAAATTCTTAGTTGACTAGGAGACACAGACAAGTAACATGGAATTACATAGCGTAAAGAATAAATCTAGAATGCTATGAGAGCACATAAAGAAGACAACAAGCTCACTGTGAGGGATAAGGAATGGTTTCCAGTAAATAATGGTGTCTAGATTGAGACCTGAATTCTAAGCAGAGTTGGCAAAAAATGGATTTAGGTATGTGTATGCGTGACAGTTAGTTTTATATGTCAACTTGACTGAGCCACAGAATGTCCATATATCTGATTAAATGTTATTTCTTGGTGTGTCTGTGAGGGGTTTAGCATTTGAGTCAGTAGATTTGAGTGAAGCAGATTACCCTCCCCACTGTGGATGGGTCTCATTCAGTTAGTTGAGGGCCTGGATAGAACCAAAACGCAGAGGAATGAAGAGTTCTCTCTTTCTGCCTGACTGCTGAGCTGGGATATGGGTCTTCTGCCCTTGGGCTGGGAGTTACACCATCAGTGCTCCTGGTTTTCAGGCCTTCATGTTTGGACTGGTACCATAGCACTGGCTTTCCTGGATCTCCAGCTTATAGATGGCAGACTGTGGGACTTCTCAGCCTTCATGATTGTGTGAACCAATTCCTCATAATAAATCTCTATATCTGTCTATCTATCATCTATCTATCTATCATCTATCTATCATCTATCTATCTATCTATCTATCTATCTATCATCTATCATCTATCAATCTATCTATCAATCATCTATCATCTATCTATCTATCATCTATCAATCTATCTATCATCATCATCTATCATCTATATATCTATCTATCATCCATCTATCATCTATCTATCAATCTATCTATCATCTATCTATCTATCTATCAATCATCTATCTATCTATCATCTATCTATCTTTTTTAAAAATTATTTTTATTTTTATTTTTTTATTTATTTGAGACAGAGAGAATGAGAGACAGAGAGCATGAGAGGGAGGAGGGTCAGAGGGAGAAGCAGACTCCCTGCCGAGCAGGGAGCCCGACGCGGGACTCGATCCCGGGACTCCAGGATCATGACCTGAGCCGAAGGCAGTCGCTTAACCAACTGAGCCACCCAGGCGCCCCTATCATCTATCTATCTATCTATCTATCTATCTATCTATCTATCTATCTATCTATCTATCTATCTATCTATCTATCTATTTATCTATCATCATCTATCATCTATCTATCATCTATCTATCATCTATCATCTATCTTTCTCATTGGTAAATTGGAGATAATAATATAGTTGCTTGGAAAAGTAACTATCATTTATGAAATCCCCCACAATCTGTCAAGCTTTACATGAATTTTGTGCTTTATGTGATTATCTTAATTAATTTGAAAACCATATTGTATATAAGCTTCCAATTTTTCATCCCAGGAAGGTAAAAATTAGATAAACAAACTGCAATGTTTCATACAGTGGGAAAGCTAGGATTTGAATTCCATTTATGTAATTTAAAATTGGTTAAAATTCCACTATGCTGCATATCAATACTTCTTGATGTGGTGAAATTTGTAGAATAACATTAAAAAAATAAACTTTTGGGCGCCTGGGTGGCTCAGTCAGTTAACCATCTGTCTTTGGCTCAGGTCATGATCCCAGAGTCCTGGGATCAAGTCCTGCATTGGTCTCCCTGCTCAGTGGGGAGTCTGCTTCTCCTTCTCCTTCTGCCCCTCCCCTCTGCTCATACTCTCTCTCTCTCTTTCTCAAATAAATAAAATCTTTTAAAAAATAAACTTTTATGTTGCATATGCATGTGAATTACTAAAATGTCAAGTATTCATGTGATATTTTCCCCCCTTCAACAGTCTTGCACTACCATTGTTCCTTGGCTCTAAATACTCATATAAATGCATATGTATTATGGGTTCAAACACTTGATATTTGATAGATTTGTTTTTCACTTCCTGATTTTTGTTGCATTATTTAAAACTTATTTCCTTGTCAATTGAGGTCCTTACATGCTAAATTATTAAGACCACTGGTAAAATTAATCATGTATGTTAGATAATGATGTCTCCTGGAGTCATGGATTTGAGCTATGGATACTTCTATTAGTGCTGCTCATTTTTATAGCCACTGCTGACATATTTTACCTAAGTTAATTGACTTCAAATGCATCTCCTCATTATCAGTCTGGCTTGAATGTCTTGGTCTCTTTAAGAATATTATAGTAACACTACATCAAAAACTTATGATGTACTATGTGCTGGCTAACTGAACATAATAATAATAAAAAATAATATTATAGTTTGTTATTCTGAAAGGACCAGCATCATCCCCACTATAAGAAAAAGAACTAAAATCTCATGCCTTACTAATAATAAATCTCTATTATTTTTGGATGACTTATTTATCTCTTTGGAAATTCAACATTGGGAGTTGGGCATATGACCCTAGATATCCCATATTTTATGTGTTTGCTTAAAGAAATTATATTGTTCTTACTTTTTATGACAGAATTCTACATTGACGACTCAAATTCAATTTTGGGGTTATTCAGATTCCCCATGTCTAGTACCATGGACAATACAGTTTGGATATTTTATCTTATCTAGGGAATCCTAGCCAGATTTTAAACTGACCACATGTTCTGGGTTTTTTTATTTTCAGAATTTTACTGTTTATGAGTTTTTTTTCAGAATTGAGATTCAGTACATTGGAAGAATCTCTATTTTTTATTTCTAAGCTTTGTTGAGAACTCTACAATACTAGGACATTTCCAGAGTAAATGCTTAAATCAAAGGCAGTTCCACAGAATCTTATGTTTGCATCTTAGAAATACTTCCTCTAATAAAGCCAGATTTCTTGTTGCAAGATGAGCCCACATAAACCTAACATTAATGTATATCCACTGTCTCTCTGATGCCCCTATACTTACATCAAGTGAAGATGATGAGGAAGAGACAAGGATCTGAGGTTATCATTCACATCTGAGGGGAGGGTATCTAGGAGAAACCCATTCTCAGGAGAATCATTTGCCTCTTAGAAAAATCTATTCCTAAGGGATCTCTTTCTGGTCAGCTGGATTTTCTTGTTTTGCCTTTGTGCTTCAAAAATACTCTGCATTGCCTAAATCTGCTTGCTGTCCCATGTGGTTTAAGGTACTGCAATTGCTAAGGTGGTTTTCTTTTTAACTTGCTATGAATAATATTGAAATATATGCCAGGGAAATATAAATATTGAAGAAACATGGAAAGTGTATGAATATAGTTTTCACACCTACTTTGGGAAGGAGACCACTGAAATCACTTGATATACTCTGGTATTTTAGATCCAGTTTTTCCACAGAGAGAAAGATTTAAAGATTATTCTCTCCCGCCACAATTCCCTACAGAGATCAAAACAAATAAATATTGTATTGAAGATAGTAAACAAACAACAGAGAGATATACAGTTATACCTTGTTATAGTTCAGTGGCTTCCCAAACCGGCTGAGTATTAGACATACTTGGGGATTTTGTTATAAATACAGATTCATAGGCCTCATCCTTGAACTAGTAAAATAAAATATTTTAGGAGTGGGACTCAGGAATCTGCACTTTCATAGATTTGGGGTTTTTAAGAGCAGTTTTAGGTTCACAGCAACACAATTCAGTGGAAATTACAGAGTTCCTGTATACCCCTCACCCCATCTTATGCATAGCCTTCTCTATCATTAACATCTCTGATCAAAGAGATGTGTGCATTTGTCACAATCAGTGAACTTGTCTTTGGCACCTGGAAATTTTTTTTTAAATTCTGTGAAACCATTCATGAAAAAAAAAATGGCTTAAATTACTCTTAGTCAAATTGGGCCATATCCAAACTGGGATAAATTCCAGAGACTGTGATCTCAAGTTCTAAAATAGCCCTTTGCCTATGTGGTTTGGAAAGTCAGAACTATGATCAGTTGCTGGATAATATAGGTAGAAAAATTGGGATCACTTGTAAGAAAATGTCTTACACATGCAAAATGAATTAAATGACACAAATTGTTCAGATGGACTATTTGATAGTCTGTTATGTTCAGTTCAATTCAACAACTATCATTGAGTATCTGCTATGTGAAAGGTATTCTGCTAAGAATTGTAGAAGCTTTAAGGCTTTTTTTTATTTAGGGCATTTATAAACTTGTGACAGCCTTTATATTCATGTTCATATTCATATTCATATTCATATCATATAGTCTAAAGTCCATAAATGCAAAAAGATATTGGAAAAGTGCTATAAAAGGCAAAATATGGGGCACCTGCATGTCTCAGATGGTTAAATATCTGCCTTCAGCTCAGGTCGTGATCCTCGGGTCCTGGGATGGAGTCCCTCATGGGGCTCCCTGCTCAGTGGGGAGTCTGCTTCTCCCTCTGCCTCTGCTTCTCCACCCTGCTTGTTATCTCTCTCTCTCAAATGAATGGAGTCTTTTTTTTTTTTTAAAGGCAAAATATGGGAAGGAGAGATCAAGTGTCATTGGGGAAATCATAAAAAATTTAATGAAGAAGATATTTAAAGATGAGCCTTGACATATAAATAGACTTTCAAGGTGGAAGATGGGTGTCAAGGTTGAAGTAGAGTTAACAGTGAAACTCACCATTAAGAAAGTTGCGTGTATATGAAGGAACAGTTAGCAGACTGGTATTCTATGACTGCGGACTATGTGAAAAGAGAAAGAGGTAAATTTTAAAGGAAATTTGAATCCAAATTGTGGAGGACTTTGTTAGAGATAGGAATGGTGTATGAGCAATAAACATGGAAGAGATGCTTATTGGTTTCTTATTAAATTTTATTTGTGCTGGATATTTGAAAAATTAATTCAAAGTGAATGTTGTGTAGTTTTGATAGAAATAGCAGAGAGATAGGAAGTCAATTAGTAATCTATAGGAATAGGGTAACTGAGAGGTACTGAGAATCTGACTTAGTATTTTGGTGGTAGGAAAGGTTAAATTGCCTTAGGTAGGACTAACAGCATTGTGGAGATGTTTGAATTAGATGACACCTAGTTCCACCCAACTCTAAAATTGCATGGGTTATAACTCCAATTTATGATCAAATTTCACTGACTTTGAAATAGGTCTTTATGGGCCAGTAATTGTTAATATGAGTTCCCTTAGAACATACAAGTTTGAGCACAGCTTTTTGAATCTGCTTTGTTTTCACACTGTAGATGATGGGATTCATCACAGGGGGAACGAGCAAATAAATATTAGCAATCAGTGTGGGCACGTATGGTGGAGAATGTTTCCCAAATCTGTGAACAAAAGACAGGCTGATTAAAGGGTTGTAGAATATGGCCACAGCTGTGATATGAGAAATGCAGGTGCTGAAAGCCTTTTCCCTCTCCTCTGGGGATGCAATGTTGAGAACTGAGCGAATGATCAGGACATAGGAAAGCAGGATAAAGATAGAGTCCACTCCAACGGTAGAGATGATTGCAGTTAGTCCAAATGCACTGTTGATCTTTGTGTCTGAACATGAGAGTTTCATTACATCAGGGTGGAAGCAGTAAGAATGACGGAGCACGTGACTTCGGCAGAATGATAGACGCTTGAGAAGCAAGACTAGTGGTGTCAGAATGACAGTCCCCCTGGTAATAACTGCCAAACCAATCTGTGTAATCCTTGCATGCAGAGTTAGAATGGTAGCATATCGCAATGGGTTGGAAATGGCCACAAAACGATCAAAAGCCATAGCCAGGAGCACTGAAGATTCCATGAAAGTGAAGAGGTGAATGAAGAACATTTGTGATAAGCAAGCATTAAAGCTGATCTCTAGGGCACTGAGCCAGAATATACCTAGTACTGTCACCAGTGTAGAGATGCATAAGCCAATGTCAGTGGTGGACAACATGGAGAGGAAATAGTACATGGGCTCATGGAGGCTTGGCTCAGTGAGGACTATGAACAGGATCAGGGTATTCCCAGAAAGAGCAGTTAAATAGAGGCAACAGAAGGGGATCGAGATCCAGGCATGGGCCCATTCAAGTCCAGGGACCCCAGTCAAGAGGAAAGTAGGGAAAGTAGAATTATGGGAAATTTGCATTATGATCTGCAGGAGCTGAATTCTCTTGTTAAGATCTTGATTTTCTAAATTTAGAATTTAAAAGTTACTTTTCAATTTTTTTTTTAAAAGATTTTATTTATTTGACAGAGAGAGATACAGCGAGAGAGGGAACACAAGCAGGAGAGTGGGAGAGGGAGAAGCAGGCTTCCCGCCGAGCAGGGAGCCTGATGCGGGGCTCAATCCCAGGACCCTGGGACCATGACCTGAGCTGAAGGCAGACGCTTAACGACTGAGCCACCCAGGTGCCCCTACTTTTCAATTTTAATACACATTTAGTCAAGTGCTCAAAACTTTAGAGTACAGCTTAATACACCTGTATGCACTCATATAACTACTTTC
Source organism: Mirounga angustirostris (assembly GCF_029215605.1). NCBI lineage: Eukaryota > Metazoa > Chordata > Mammalia > Carnivora > Phocidae > Mirounga > Mirounga angustirostris. Next base: position 58,069,560 of record NW_026991721.1, read on the forward strand.
AAGATAACTGATAGAACATTACCAGCAACCCAGAAGGCTTCCTAATGCCTCATCCTCATCAATATCCTCTCCTGTTGTAACCATTATTCTGACTTCTGTTACCATAATGACTTTTTCCTGTTCTTGATCTTGATATAAATAGAGTCATGCAGTATATACTACTTGCATCTGGCTCCTTTCACTTAGTATTATGTCTGTGGGATTCATCACTGAACTAAGATATTTAATTAAGTTCAATTTAATTTCATACTCAGCTAAATTTGTTGTTTCTCACTTACTAATTTGGACTCATCGATATTTTTTGTTACATTTTTTATCCTTCAACTAGATTATAAGTTTACACTTATTAATATGGTCTCATGAGAATAAGAGTTTATTTTTAGCTAAACTTTGCTTAGTATAATTCTTTGCTCATAGAAGATATTCAATATGTTTTTGCTAATTTCTATTTTATTTGCCCTTCCTGAAATACTCTAATGATGAGTAGGTCTAAGCCTAAGAAAATAATTGATTAATTTTGCCTTGCAATTTTAGAATTATTAAACCCATATTCTAAGTGAAAATTTATTTTAACTTAGCAGGGAAACATTTCTTTTCGGGGATAATCTAAGAATCCACCATAGATAATGCCAGTTCATCCTGTCTCATGACATAAGTTTACTAAAGGGAACTGAGGGAAGATGCTTCAGTTCCATGGATCTGAAGCTTGATACTCTTCTTAATTTATAAACTAAAATACCACCTTGTTTACCATTATGGAACCTGCCCCTGTCATGGTAAAAATCAATGAGGAAAATGATAATCTTCTTTTGTAGCATGTATACCCTGGTCTTTAATCTGACTTTTGATTTCTTATAGGGTTATTTGGTTATATATTATATGAATGATAAGAAGATGTTCCATACAATGATCTAAGTATTTTACATAGATTACTTCATTTGAGCCTTGGACAAACCTAAGGGAGAAGTATTTTTATTTGTTACAGATGCATAAGGTGAAGTTTAGAAGTTTGGATAAATAGCTGAAGGTCATAAAATCTGAAAGAATTGATGCTGGGAATAAGAGAAAATAAGACTTTAGAACCTGTGCTATTAACAACCACACTGCACTTTTGGGGGTGGGAGGATGGGTTAGCCTGGTGATGGGTATTAAGAAGGGCACATATTGCATGGAGCACTGGGTGTTATAACAATGAATCATGGAACACTACATCAAAAACTAATGATGTACTGTATGGTGACTAACATAACATAATAAAATAAAATTTAAAAAACAAAAGAAAACAAAAAGCAAACAAACAAAAAACAACTACACTACACCTTTCAATGATAATAATAATGATATAATTCTACTTCAATAATAATATAATACCATATCAATAAATAAGACCAATGTGTTAGAGATATCTAGGTTTGCAAATCTCCTAATTATTTAATGTTTCTATGGTTCAGAGTCAAAACAGTTTTATGTCAGGATTGCATATGTATTGTATACTATGTAAATAAACTAATGAGGTTTAGTTTTATTTTATTTATTTATTTTTTAAAGATTTTATTTATTTGGCAGAGAGAGAGACAGCGAGAGCAGGAACACAAGCAGGGGGAATGGGAGAGGGAGAAGCAGGCTTCCCGGTGAGCAGGGAGCCCGATGGAAGGGAGGCAGTTGCTGCACCCTATGAACATGCTGACCTGGGAGGCACCGCCATTTCCATGTCTGGGGCCTGGGCTGAAATATGCACTGGGTGAAGATTCGGAAGACCAGTGAGAGGGTAGCCCTCTTAGTATTCTTAGTGAGAAAAAAAATTAATATTGAGCCAGGTTCTTTGCCACATATCTGTACCTGTTGTTGCTTTAATTGAATAAAATCATTAATAGGCTGTGACTAACATTCTCAGCTTTTTGGTGAGAAGACTTTGGTTCAGAGTAAAGGTTCCCCTAGACAGACATAATAGGCCAGTGTGTGAATCCAGGTCTGTCTGACTCTTTAGGTATGCTCATTTCCCTGTACCATACTGCTTCTGCTGTTCAGACAAAATTAAAAAGAAACAAATCAGATTGCTGCAGTCTTAAGAAACTGAATGGAATGAAAGTGCTACAGTAAGTGTAAACAAATTAGAAACATAAGTAAAACAATAGAGAGGATGTACCAGTGATTTTGGGCTTTGGTTATTATATGTGTCAAGAAATATATACATAGAAGAAGCACAGTTTTGCTATGATGAGCTAAATAGATGAGAACAAAATGTCTTTATGGAATTTGGAATTTCTGAATATGTATCAGGTTCCTGGAAATGAACCAAACAGTAGAGAGTAAGTATAGTCAGTGGTTCCGAGGGTTTGGAGACCAGATACCGGAGGTAGGTAAGGAGAGTCTTACCTTTCAAGATGTGGAGAATTAGAGAGCATACAAATAAGATGTTGAAGGAGCAATGCCAGAGACTAAGTGAGTTATTGTCTTTCACTTCACTTCCAAGAAACCCTTCCTTGTGTTTATCTAAGCTAAATTACTCATGATGGAGCTTAAAGTCATCAGACACATTTTATTATAGACACAACCAAGTACTGGTTCTGATCGGAGCAGCTGCTTGACTTGTCCTTTAGACAGGGAGGAGAGCTTCTCTTACCCTTATTTAGAGTGGGGTATATGAAGGTCACCTATTTACCTCTATGTATGGAAAATTTTTATGAAGAACCTTGATGGTGTCACAGTCATTTACCCATCTGGGATAAATACACCCTTGGGGGATTTCAGTGCCATTCTATTATGCTTCACTTCTCTGGCACCAGGAAATGTGGAGGCGGAGAACCAAAGAAAAATGAACATATTGACAAGGTAACTCAGTGTTTATGTGTTTTAATTTAAAATGAAATTGAATCCTTACTTTGAACATGGATACACCATTTAAGATGAGGATCCAATATTTCTTCTTCATTTTTATTCTATGTGTTTCTTGTAAATAATCTATTATACAGATTTATGTGTACAACTAAGTGAAATAATGAATACTTTGAAAGAATCTCCAGGTAATAGCATAGTGCCTAGTATTTAGTACATTTTAAAAAATGAAATATTTGTTAAAATTAGCAAATAGATTCCTATAATTCAGAAGCAAACAGTAAAATAGAATTATGAAGTCAAGGGGTTCCATGAAGGTTATCCTTTCAATAGAAGGAAGATTTGTCAGCATAGCCCCTCAAATGGAAGCAACTCCATTTGAGGAAAAAAAGTAGATGGGCTCTTCTTCAGGGATTCTGTTAATTAATGTCTGTATAGTGATTAATTTTTCCAAGTAATTTCAGGTACACTATCTTATTTAGTCTTAGTTGTTCAGGTTAAAACAAACATTTTTAATTTACCTGACATATACTGATAAACAAAGTACTTGACACAAAATCATTGGTCAATAGTGTTTGTCAAATTAATTTATCCCTCACTCTTGCCAATCTATTTCACAGTCTAGAAAAAAGAATCATAAATAAGCAAAATAGAAGCCATTTTATTCAACTCTATTTTGGATGATGATTAGGCTAATTAGCTAATAAAGTTGGTTAAATATAGGAGTCATAAAAGTAATTTTAAACATTGAACATTTTCTTTTAACCTGAGAATTGTATTTATAATTTATTCATCATTGTTTTATATATAGATAGGACCTTTCAATGTAGTTATATAAATTGCAATTTTATATTAGCTTCCTTTGTAAACCATATCTTTAATACACTGTATACAATTTCCATTATAATAACTGTGATGGTGAAGGAAAAACAAGTAGCCCACAGTGCACTTGTTGGGGGGAAATGAAGACTTGCTAATTGGAGAAAGAGCTATGAGTGTTCAACTGGCTGCTAGCATCAGTCAGTATATTTTACAGAGGGAATATATATTGCTGTGTAATTTAGCAAGCTTATTCAGTAAAACTTTCATGGAAATATTTCTTTTGAACCATTTTATTGAGGTTTGATTGACATATAAAAATCTGTATATATTTAATGTTTGTAATTTGATGGATTTGGGAGTAAGTATACAACCATGAAACCATCATTATCATAAAGGCCATATACATATACGTCACCTCCAAAGTCTTCTCCTACCCCCTTTAGTATTATTTTGTGTGTGTATGTGGTAAAACACTTATCATAATACCTCCCCTCTTAGCAAATTTTAAGTATAGAGTACAGTAGTATTATATATAGGTCAACAGGTATGTGAAAAGAGCTCAACATTAATAATCATCAAGGAAATGAAAATCAAAATCGCAATGAGATATCACTTCACACTTATTAGGATGCCTACTTTGGGAAAAAAACAGTAGCAAAAAACCAAAAAATAACAAATGTTGGTGAATATGTGGAGAAAAGGGAACACTGGTACACCATTGGTGGGAATTTAAATTGGTACAGCCATTGTAGAAAACAGTATGGAGGTTTCTCAAAAAATTTTATTTTATTTATTTATTTATTTATTTATTTATTTATTTATTTATTTATTTTTAATATAATTTTATTATGTTATGTTAATCACCATACATTACATCATTAGTTTTCGATACTCTTAATCACTGTGCTGTCCTGCCTCTCACAGCAACTTATAAACCTTATTTTTCTAAGGTTCTTCTTAGCACTTTATATTAACCATTACTTGCTTCATCTACTACAAGGATTTTTTATTTATTTATTTTTATTCTTATGTTAATCCCCATACATTACATCATTAGTTTTAGGTGTAGTGTTCCATGATTTATTGTTTGTGCATAACACCCAGTGCTCCATGCAGAATGTGCCTTCCTCAATACCCACCACCAGGCTAACCCATCCTCCCACCCCATTCCCCTCTAGAACCCTCAGTTTGTTTTTCAGAGACCATCGTCTCTCATGGTTCGTCTACCCCTCTGATTTCCCCCGCTTCATTCTTCCCCTCCCGCTACCTTCTTCTTCTTCTTCTTTTTTTTTTCTTAACATATATTGCATTATTTGGTTCAGAGGTAGAGATCTGAGAGTCAACAGTCTTGCACAATTCACAGCGCTTACCAGAGCACTTACCCTCCCCAGTGTCTATCACCAGTCACCCCATCCCTCCCACCCACCCCCCACTCCAGCAACCCTCAGTTTGTTTCCTAAGATTAAGAATTACTCATATCAGAGAGGTCATATGATAAATGTCTTTCTCTGTTTGACATATTTTGCTCCACATAATACCCTCCAGTTCCATCCACATCGTTGCAAATGGCAAGATCTCATTCCTTTTGATGGCTGCATAATATTCCATTGTATATATATACCACCTCTTCTTTATCCATTCATCTGTCGATGGACATCTTGGCTCTTTCCACAGTTTGGCTATTGTGGACATTGCTGCTATAAACATCGGGGTGCACGTACCCCTTCGGATCCCTACTTTTGTATCTTTGGGGTAAATACCCAGTAGTGCAATTGCTGGATCATATGGTAGCTCTATTTTCAACTTTTTGAGGAACCTCCATACTGTTTTCCAGAGTGGCTGCACCAGCATGCATTCCCACCAACAGTGTAGGAGGGTTCCCCTTTCTCTGCATCCCCGCCAACATCTGTTGTTTCCTGACTTGTTAATTTTAGCCATTCTGACTGGTGTGAGGTGGTATCTCATTGAGGTTTTGATTTGGATTTCCCTGATGCAGAGCGATATTGAGCACTTTTTCATGTGTCTGTTGGCCATTTGGATGTCTTCTTTGGAAAAATGTCTGTTCATGTCTTCTGCCCATTTCTTGATTGGATCATTTGTTCTTTGGGTGTTGAGTTTGATGAGTTCTTTATAGATTTTGGATACTAGCCCTTTATCTGATATGTCATTTGCAAATATCTTCTCCCATTCTGTCGGTTGTCTTTTGGTTTTGTTGACTGTTTCCTTTGCTTTGCAAAAGCTTTTTATCTTGATGAAGTCCCAAGAGTTCATTTTTGCCCTTGCTTCCCTTGCCTTTGGCGATGTTTCTAGGAAGAAGTTGCTTCGGCTGAGGTCAAAGAGGTTGCTGCCTGTGTTCTCCTTTAGAATTTGGATGGACTCCTGTCTCACATTGAGGTCTTTCAACCATTTGGAGTCTATTTTTGTGTGTGGTGTAAGGAAATGGTCCAGTTTCATTCTTCTGCATGTGGCTATCCAATTTTCCCAACACCATTTGTCGAAGAGACTGTCTTTTTTCCATTGGACATTCTTTCCTGCTTTGTCAAAGATGAGTTGACCATAGAGTGGAGGGTCCATTTCTGGGCTCTCTATTCTGTTCCATTGATCTATGTGTCTGTTTTTGTGCCAGTACCATGCTGTCTTGACGATGACAGCTTTGTAATAGAGCTGGAAGTCCGGAATTGTGATGCCGCCGGCTTTGCTTTTCTTTTTCAACATTCCTCTGGCTATGTGGGGTCTTTTCTGGTTCCATACAAATTGTAGGATTATTTGTTCCATTTCTTTGAAAAAAGTGGATGGTATTTTGATGGGGATTGCATTGAATGTGTAGATTGCTCTAGGTAGCATTGACATCTTCACAATATTTGTTCTTCTAATCCATGAACATGGGACGTTTTTCCATTTCTTTGTGTCTTCCTCAATTTCTTTCATGAGTATTTTATAGTTTTCTGAGTACAGATCCTTTGTCTCTTTGGTTAGATTTATTCCTAGGTATCTTATGGTTTTGGGTGCAATTGTAAATGGGATTGACTCCTTCATTTCTCTTTCTTCTGTATTGTTGTTGCTGTATAGGAATGCCACTGACTTCTGTGCATTGATTTTATATCCTGCCACTTTACTGAATACCTGGGTGAGTTCTAGCAGTTTTGGGGTGGAGTCTTTTGGGTTTTCCACATAAAGTATCATATCATCTGCAAAGAGTGAGAGTTTCACTTCTTCTTTGCCAATTTGGATGCTTTTGATATCTTTTTGTTTTCTGATTGTTGTGGCTAGGATTCCAATACTATGTTGAATAGCAGTGGTGATAGTGGACATCCCTGCCGCGTTCCTGACCTTAGGGGGAAAGCTCTCAGTTTTTCTCCATTGAGAATGATATTTGCTGTAGGTTTTTCACAGATGGCTTTTATGATATTGAGGTATGTACCCTCTATCCCTATACTCTGAAGAGTTTTGATAAAGAAAGGATGCTGTACAAAGGCAGTCCTAAGAGGAAAGTATATAGCAATACAAGCCTTTCTCAAGAAACAAGAAAGGTCTCAAGTACACAACCTAACCCTACACCTAAAGGAGCTGGAGAAAGAACAGCAAATAAAGCCTAAACCCAGCAGGAGAAGAGAAATCATAAAGATCAGAGCAGAAATCAATGAAATAGAAACTAAAAGAACAGTAGAACAGATCAACAAAACTAGGAGCTGGTTCTTTGAAAGAATTAACAAGATTGATAAACCCCTGGCCAGACTTATCAAAAAGAGAAGAGAAATGACCCAAATCAACAAAATCATGAATGAAAGAGGAGAGATCACAACCAACACCAAAGAAATACAAACCATTATAAGAACATATTATGAGCAACTCTATGCCAGCAAATTAGATAACCTGGAAGAATGGATGCATTCCAAGAGAAGTATCAGCTACCAAACTGAACCAGGATGAAATAGAAAACCTGAACAGACCTATAACCACTAAGGAAATTGAAGCAGTCATCAAAAATCTCCCAACAAACAAAACCCCAGGGCCAGATGGCTTCCCAGGGGAATTCTACCAAACATTTCAAGAAGAATTAATACCTGTTCTTCTGAAACTGTTCCAAAAAATAGAAATGGAAGGAAAACTTCCAAACTCATTTTATGAGGCCAGCATTACCTTGATCCCAAAACCAGACAAAGACCCCATCAAAAAGGAGAATTACAGACCAATATCCCTGATGAACATGGATGCAAAAATTCTCACCAAAATACTAGCCAATAGGATCCAACAGTACATTAAAAGGATTATTCACCACGACCAAGCGGGATTTATCCCTGGGCTGCAAGGTTGGTTCAACATCCGCAAATCAATCAATGTGATACAATACATTAACAAAAGAAAGAACAAGAATCAGATGATCCTCTCAAAAGATGCAGAAAAAGCTTTTGACAAAGTACAGCATCCTTTCTTGATCAAAACTCTTCAGAGTATAGGCATAGAGGGTACATACCTCAATATCATAAAAGCCATCTATGAAAAACCTACAGCGAATATCATTCTCAATGGAGAAAAACTGAGAGCTTTCCCCCTAAGGTCAGGAACGCGGCAGGGATGTCCACTATCACCACTGCTATTCAACATAGTATTGGAAGTCCTAGCTACAACAATCAGACAACAAAAAGAAATCAAAGGCATCCAAATTGGCAAAGAAGAACTCAAACTCTCACTGTTTGCAAATGATATGATACTTTATGTGGAAAACCCAAAACACTCCACCCCAAAACTGCTAGACCTCATACAGGAATTCAGTCATGTGGAAGGGTATAAAATCAATGCACAGAAGTCAGTGGCATTCCTATACAGGAACAACAAGACAGAAGAAAGAGAAATTAAGTAGTCGATCCCATTTACAATTACACCCAAAACCATAAGATACCTAGGAATAAATCTAACCAAAGAGACAAAGGATCTGTACTCAGAAAACTATAAAATACTCATGAAATAAATTGAGGAAGACACAAAGAAATGGAAAAACGTCCCATGTTCATGGATTGGAAGAACAAATATTGTGAAGATGTCAATGCTACCTAGAGCAATCTACACATTTAATGCAATTCCCATCAAAATACCATCCACTTTTTTCAAAGAAATGGAACAAATAATCCTACAATTTGTATGGAACCAGAAAAGACCCCACATAGCCAGAGGAATGTTGAAAAAGAAAAGCAAAGCCGGCGGCATCACAATTCCGGACTTCCAGCTCTATTACAAAGCTGTCATCATCAAGACAGCATGGTACTGGCACAAAAACAGACACATAGATCAATGGAACAGAATAGAGAGCCCAGAAATGGACCCTCAACTCTATGGTCAACTCATCTTTGACAAAGCAGGAAAGAATGTCCAATGGAAAAAAGACAGTCTCTTCGACAAATGGTGTTGGGAAAATTGGATAGCCACATGCAGAAGAATGAAACTGGACCATTTCCTTACACCACACACAAAAATAGACTCCAAATGGTTGAAAGACCTCAATGTGAGACAGGAGTCCATCAAAATCCTAAAGGAGAACACAGGCAGCAACCTCTTTGACCTCAGCCGAAGCAACTTCTTCCTAGAAACATCGCCAAAGGCAAGGGAAGCAAGGGCAAAAATGAACTCTTGGGACTTCATCAAGATAAAAAGCTTTTGCAAAGCAAAGGAAACAGTCAACAAAACCAAAAGACAACCGACAGAATGGGAGAAGATATTTGCAAATGACATATCAGATAAAGGGCTAGTATCCAAAATCTATAAAGAACTCATCAAACTCAACACCCAAAGAACAAATGATCCAATCAAGAAATGGGCAGAAGACATGAACAGACATTTTTCCAAAGAAGACATCCAAATGGCCAACAGACACATGAAAAAGTGCTCAATATCGCTCTGCATCAGGGAAATCCAAATCAAAACCTCAATGAGATACCACCTCACACCAGTCAGAATGGCTAAAATTAACAAGTCAGGAAACAACAGATGTTGGCGGGGATGCAGAGAAAGGGGAACCCTCCTACACTGTTGGTGGGAATGCATGCTGGTGCAGCCACTCTGGAAAACAGTATGGAGGTTCCTCAAAAAGTTGAAAATAGAGCTACCATATGATCCAGCAATTGCACTACTGGGTATTTACCCCAAAGATACAAAAGTAGGGATCCGAAGGGGTACGTGCACCCCGATGTTTATAGCAGCAATGTCCACAATAGCCAAACTGTGGAAAGAGCCAAGATGTCCATCGACAGATGAATGGATAAAGAAGAGGTGGTATATATATACAATGGAATATTATGCAGCCATCAAAAGGAATGAGATCTTGCCATTTGCAACGATGTGGATGGAACTGGAGGGTATTATGTTGAGTGAAATAAGTTAAACAGAGAAAGACATGTATCATATGATCGCACTGATATGAGGACTTCTTAATCTCAGGAAACAAACTGAGGGTTGCTGGAGTGGGGGGTGGGGTGGGAGGGATGGGGTGACTGGGTGATAGACAATGGGGAGGGTATGTGCTGTGGTAAGCGCTATGAATTGTGCAAGACTGTTGAATCTCAGATTAGTACCTCTGAAACAAATAATGCAATATATGTTAAAAAAAAAAAAAAGAAGAAGGTAGCGGGAGGGGAAGAATGAAGCGGGGGAAATCGGAGGGGAAGACGAACCATGAGAGATGATGGACTCTGAAAAACAAACTGAGGGTTCTAGAGGGGAGGGGGGTGGGTGGGTGGGTTAGCCTGGTGGTGGTTATTGAGGAGGGCACATTCTGTATGGAGCACTGGGTGTTATGCACAAACAATGAATCATGGAACACTTCATCTAAAACTAATGATGTAATGTATGGGGATTAACATAAGAATAAAAAAAAAAGAAAGGATGCTCTACTTTGTCAAAAGCTTTTTCTGCATCTTTTGAGAGGATCATCTGATCCTTGTTCTTTCTTTTGTTAATGTATTGTATCACATTGATTGATTTGCGGATGTTGAACCAACCTTGCAGCCCAGGGATAAATCCCACTTGGTCATGGTGAATAATCCTTTTAATGTACTGTTGGATCCTATTGGCTAGTATTTTGGTGAGAATTTTTGCATCCATGTTCATCAGGGATATTGGTCTGTAATTCTCCTTTTTGATGGGGTCTTTGTCTGGTTTTGGGATCAAGGTAATGCTGGCCTCATAAAATGAGTTTGGAAGTTTTCCTTCCATTTCTATTTTTTGGAACAGTTTCAGAAGAACAGGTATTAATTCTTCTTGAAATGTTTGGTAGAATTCCCCTGGGAAGCCATCTGGCCCTGGGGTTTTGTTTGTTGGGAGATTTTTGATGACTGCTTCAATTTCCTTAGTGGTTATAGGTCTGTTCAGGTTTTCTATTTCTTCCTGGTTCAGTTTTGGTAGTTGATACTTCTCTTGGAATGCATCCATTTCTTCCAGGTTATCTAATTTGCTGGCATAGAGTTGCTCATAATATGTTCTTATAATGGTTTGTATTTCTTTGGTGTTGGTTGTGATCTCTCCTCTTTCATTCATGATTTTGTTGATTTGGGTCATTTCTCTTCTCTTTTTGATAAGTCTGGCCAGGGGTTTATCAATCTTGTTAATTCTTTCAAAGAACCAGCTCCTAGTTTTGTTGATCTGTTCTACTGTTCTTTTAGTTTCTATTTCATTGATTTCTGCTCTGATCTTTATGATTTCTCTTCTCCTGCTGGGTTTAGGCTTTATTTGCTGTTGTAAATAGGTGTAGGGTTAGGTTGTGTACTTGAGACCTTTCTTGTTTCTTGAGAAAGGCTTGTATGGCTATATACTTTCCTCTTAGGACTGCCTTTGCTGCATCCCAAAGATTTTGAATAGTTGTGTTTTCATTTTCCTTTGTTTCCATGAATTTTTAAAATTCTTCTTTAATTTCCTGGTTGACCCATTCATTCTTCAGTAGGATGCTCTTTAGCCTCCATGTATTTGAGTTCTTTCCAACTTTCCTCTTGTGATTGAGTTCTAGTTTCAAAGCATTGTGGTCTGAAAATAGGTAGGGAATGATCCCAATCTTTTGGTACCAGTTGAGACCTGATTTATGACCTAGGATGTGATCTATTCTGGTGAATGTTCCATGGGGACTAGAGAAGAATGTGTATTCCATTGCTTTGGGATGGAATGTTCTGAATATGTCTGTGAAGTCCATTTGGTCCAGTGTGTCATTTAAAGTCTTTATTTCCTTGTTGATCTTTTGCTTAGATGATCTGTCCATTTCAGTGAGGGGGGTGTTAAAGTCCCCCACTATTATTGTATTGTTGTAGATGTGTTTCTTTGCTTTTGTTATTAATTTGTCTTATATACTTGGCTGCTCCCATGTTAGGGGCATAGATATTTAGAATTGTTAGATCTTCTTGTTGGCTAGACCCTTTAAGTAGGATATAGTGTCCTTCCTCATCTCTTATTACAGTCTTTGGTTTAAAATCTAATTTGTCTGATATAAGGATTGCCACCCCAGCTTTCTTTTGGTGTCCATTAACATGGTAAATGGTTTTCCACCCCCTCACTTTCAATCTGGGGGTGTCTTTCGTTCTAAAATGAGTCTCTTGCAGACAGCATATAGATGGGTCTTGTTTTTTAACCCAGTCTGATAGCCTGTGTCTTTTGAATGGGGCATTTAGCCCATTTACATTCAGGGTAACTATTGAAAGATAGGAATTTAGTGCCATTGTATTGCCTGTAAGGTGACTGTTACTGTATATTGTCTCTGTTGCTTTTAGGGTCTCTCTTTGCTTAGAGGACCCCTTTCAAGATTTCTTGTAGGGCTGGTTTTGTGTTTGCAAATTCCTTTAGTTTTTGTTTGTCCTGGAAGCTTTTTATCTCTCCTTCTATTTTCAAGGACAGCCTAGCTGGATAGAGTATTCTTGGCTGCATATTTTTCTCATTTAATGCTCTGAATATATCCTGCCAGTCCTTTCTGGCCTGCCAGGTCTCTGTGGATAGGTCTGTTGCCAATCTAATGTTTCTACCCTTGTAGGTTACATATCTCTTCTCCCGAGCTGCTGTCAGGATTTTGTCTTTGTCTCTGAGACTCGTAAGTTTTACTATTAGATGTCGGGGTGTTGACCTATTTTTATTGATTTTGAGAGGGGTTCTCTGTGCTTCCTGGATTTTGATGCCTGTTTCCTTCCCCAAATTAGGGGAGTTCTCTGCTATAATTTGCTCCATTATACCTTCTGCCCCTCTCTCTCTTTCTTCTTCTTCTGGGATCCCAATTATTCTAATGTTGTTTCGTCTTATGGTATCACTTATCTCTCGAATTCTGCCCTCGTGATCCAGTAGTTGTTTCTCTCTCTTTTTCTCAGCTTCTTTATTTTCCATCATTTGGTCCTCTATATTACTGATTCTCTCTTCTGCCTCATTTATCCTAGCAGTTAGTGCCCCCATTTTTTATTGCACCTCATTAATAGCCTTTTTGTTTTCTACTTGGTTAGATTTTAGTTCTTTTACTTCTCCAGAAAGGGTTTCTCTAATATCTTCCATAATTTTTTCAAGCCCAGCTAGTATCTTTAAAGTGATGATTCTGAACTCTAGATCTGACATCGTACTAATGTCCGTATTGAGTAGGTCCCTGGCAGTCGGTCCTACCTCTTGTTCTTTTTGTTGAGGTGATTTTTTCCATCTTGTCATTTGTGCAGAGGAGAACAGATTAGTGAGAGAACAAAATGCTAGCAGAGTAAGAACATCCCCAAAAAATATACTCTAAACAAATCAGAAAAGACCTGAAGCAGTGGAAAAAGAAACAGAAAGAGAGAAAAAAAAGAAAAAGAAAAAAAAGGAAAAAGAAAAAGATAAAGGTAAAAACAAACAAAACCAAACAAAACCAAACAACAACAACAAAAAAACCCAGAATGTGATCAAATATGATCAGGCTGGTATATAGATCAGTGCCACACACTAGATTTGGGGTGTATTTTGGTCTGTTAGAAGAAAGTGCCTCCCAAAATTTTAAGGAAAGAAAAACTTATATATGTACAAAAATAATGGTTGATATGATGAAGGGATGGAATATGACTGTAAAGATGGAAGTTATAAAAAATTTTATAAAAGGAATTGATAAGAAGTTGTTTGAAAAAAGAAAGAAGAGGATTTTAAAAAAGAAAAAAGAAAAAAAAGGGAGAGAATGTGTTCAGGCAGGGGAGTAGAAAAAACCATATACTAGAGATTTAGGGTATATTTTAATCTGTTAGAAGAAACTATCTCAAAATTTTAAAGAGAGAACAACTTATATATATATGCCAAAAATACGGGTAATACTATGAAGGGATAGAATATGACTCTAAAAATGAAAAATAAAAATGTTTTTTTAAAAAAAGGGATTGATAAGATGTTGGTTGAAAAAGGAAAAAAGAAAAATTAAAAAAAAGAAAGAAAGAAAGAAAAAAAGACAGTTAAAAAGAAAACTTGGGTGCCTGGGTGGCTCAGTTGGTTGAGCAACTGCCTTCGGCTCAAGTCATGATCCTGGAGTCCCAGGATCGAGTCCCACATCGGGCTCCCTGCTCAGCAGGGAGTGTGCCTCTCTCTCTGACCCTCCCCCCTCTCATGCTCTCTGTCTCTCATTCTCTCTCTCGCAAATAAGTAAAATCTTAAAACAAAACAAAACAAAACAAAAACAAAAAAACTCAACTTTGAAAGACTAAAGAATCATGGAAATAAAGCCATGAATTCTACGTGTAGTATTCCCCTTAGCGCTGGAGTTCTGCCGTTCTCATTGATGGGTAAACTTGGTCTTGGCTGGCTGTTGTCGCTGATCTTCTGGGGGAGGGGCCTGTTGCTGTGGTTCCCAAATGTCTTTGCTGGAGGCGGAATTGCCCCGCCCTTGCCCCCTCCCAGCTAAGTAATCTGCTCGGGTTTGCTCTCCAGAGCTTTTGTTCCCTGCGAGCTTTTGGAACAGCTTTGGAGGCGGAGAGTGAAAATGGCGGCCTCCCAATCTCTGCCCCAGAGGAGCTGAGAACTCGCAGCCCCACTCCTCAGTGAGCCCCCAGGGAAAAGCCGTCAGTCACTCCCATCTCCCCGGTCTCTGGCCGCACTCCATGCTCACCCGGCCCGTGACCGCGCGTTTCTATCTCTGGCACCCGACCCCTAGTGGAGTCTTCAAACCCAGCAGATCCCTGCGGTGTGCTCCCGTACTGCTCCTCCTGGGAAGGAAGGGGAGTCTCCCTGGATCTGCCACTTGTTGGGTCCCTGCTGGAGGAGCAGTGGCCCGGCTGTGCCGCGGATCACGGTTTATGGCAACCCCGAGCTGAGAGCCCGCGCCTGCACTCTGCCTCTGCAGCTGGCTTCCCTGCTCCATTACCTAGGAGCTCTGCCACACTCAGGCACCCCCGGTCTTTCTGTGACCCCGAGGGTTCTGAGACCACACTGTCCCTGAGGGTTCCACACCCTGCTTAGCCACCAGAGTGACGTCCCTCAGCGGAGCAGACTTTTAAAAGTTCCGATTTTGTGCTCTGTGGTTCTATCACTTGCCAGAAGCGGCCAACGGAGGCCCCTCCCTCGCCGTCTATCCTCCCGAATATCGCCTCAGATTCACTTCTCCCCACGTCCTACCTTCCAGAAAGTGGTCGGTTTTCTGATGAGAGAGTTGTTGCTATTCTTTTCTTCGCTCTCCTGTTGAATTTGTAGGTGTTCAGAATGGTTTGATCCCTATCCAGCTGAATTCCTGAGAGGAGACCAAATCCAGGTCTCCTACTCCTCTGTCATCTTGCTCCGCCCCCTCCTCAAAAAATTTTAAAAAAGAGTTAGCATATGACCCAACAATTCCATTTCTGGGTATTTATCCAAAGGAATTGAAATCAGGATCTCGAAGTGATATTTGCTATTAGAACTCTACTACCTGCTTCTCTCAAAAATGGAGATGCTTCAGCCTTTTACCTGCCATCTTTGATGTGTTTCTTTTTACCTTGTTTTTCCACTTTTCTAAAAATGTACAAAAATTCTAAGTATAAAGATTTCTGTGAATAATTATGAGAGAGCAAATCTCACTTTGAGATCTACTACCCTGATATCCAGGATTAGAACATAATATTTTCTTGGCTGGCGGAATTTGTGTACAACTTGGACAACAAGAGAAGCTATTGAAGATTATTTTAAGCAATGTTGTGATTCTATTATAAGATTAATCTGATATTTGCATAGAAGATAAATTAGAGTGAAGAAAGATTGGAGGTAGGGACACCTGGCAGAGTGTGAATGTAGTACAGGTAGATTCTGAAGGTACAGAATAGTGGAGTTGGAAATGAGAAAAGTATATTAAGTACAGCATCAAAGAAGTTGCATCATGTTATATGTTACCAGTTTCAGTGTGGAAAGACATGTTGCCAGGGGTTGGAGGAGGCTGGTTGAGTTTTTTCAAAGTAAAACTTTTAATCACTTTACATCATTCACTATCAAGGATAATTTCACTCAACCACAGAAGAATCAGAATGTAAAAGAAACAAAATAAATTTGGTTTTGGACTTGCTAAATTTGAGGTAGTGGTGGGACTTATGAATTATTTTAGTAGGAAGACATAGTTAGAAATGTTTCATGAGAGTATACGCTGTTTTATTTATTTTTACACGTAGTAGGTCTTGATAAATATTCAGTGAATGAATAATGAACAAATTATAATTTTGTGGATATTAGTTTTGCATAATGGACTTCTTTTCTGTCTGTTTAACATAGGGCAGTAAGTACAGAAACATAGAGTTAAATTGCTATGGACATTTTGTAGTTGTTTTTCCATATTTTCTTCAATTCTCATAAATTGTCCCAGACTAAGAATTATGTTTTCTTAAGGTTTAATGGTGTATAGCATTATTTGATATTAGTAGCAAAGCATCTAGCATTATATTGAATTCATAAAATAGTAATTGTCAGAATAAGTAATTCTTTAATATAGTAAACATGAAAATTTCATGAAGAATCTAAATGTAGACATGAGAAACATTTTATTGTTCCTGTGTCTAACAAAGTAGATTTTTAATCTTGATTATTTTTTAATCATTGCTTCAAAATATCTGAATCTGTCTCTGCTGGCCTGCAGGAAATACATGACATGCTAATATATGTGTTTACATCTTATAAATTTACATAACTGTCTTGTTATTCATTTTGTAATCCTTGGTACATTTGCCTTGAGAAGTTTGCTAAAGGGAAATTTTCAAATTGAAAATATTCTTCTGTATAGTCAATCATTTAATTCTTACGATACTGGCCACTGTCTTAAAGACATTTGCTATTAATCAGGGCACCTGGGTGGCTCAGATGGTTAAGCGTCTGCCTTCGGCTCAGGTCATGATCCCAGGGTCCTGGGATCGAGTCCCGCATTGGGCTCCCTGCTCCTTGGGAGCCTGCTTCTCCCTCTGCCTCTCTCTCTCTCTCTCTGTCTCTCATGAATAAATAAATAAAATCTTAAAAAAAAAAAAAGACATTTGCTATTAATCAGATGTTCTTTTTTTTTATTATGTTATGTTAATCACCATACATTACATCACTAGTTTTTGATGTAGTGTTCCATGAGTCGTTGTTTGTGCATAACACCCAGTGCTCCATGCAGTACGTGCCCTCTTTAATACCCATCACCAGGCTAAAGCATCCCCACACCACCCTCCCCTGTAGAACCCTCAGTTTATTTCTCAGAGTCCATAGTCTCTCATGGTTCATCTCCCCTTCTGATTTCCCCCATTTCATTCTTCCCTTCCTGCTATCTTCTTCTTCTTTTTTTTTTTTTTTAACATATAATGTATTATTGTTTCAGAGATACAGGTCTGTGATTCAACAGTCTTACACAATTCCCAGCGCTCACCATAGCACATACCCTCCCCAGTGTCTATCACCCAGCCACCCCATCCCTCCCACCCCTCACCACTCCAGCAACCCTCAGTTTGTTTCCTGAGATTAAGAATTCCTCATATCAGTGAGGTCATATGATACATGTCTTTCTCTGATTGACTTATTTCGCTCAGCATAATACCCTCCAGTTCCATCCACATCGTTGCAAATGGCAAGATCTCATTCCTTTTGATGGCTGCATAATATTCCATTGTATATATATACCACCTCTTCTTTATCCATTCATCTGTCGATGGATATCTTGGCTCTTTCCATAGTTTGGCTATCGGGGTGCACGTACCCCTTCGGACCTCCATTTGTATCTTTGGGGTAAATACCCAGTAGTGCAATTGCTGGATCATATGGTAGCTCTATTTTCAACTTTTTGAGGAACCTCCATACTGTTTTCCAGAGTGGCTGCACCAGCATGCATTCCCACCAACAGTGTAGGAGGGTTCCCCTTTCTCCACATCCCCGCCAACATCTGTCATTTCCTGACTTGTTAATTTTAGCCATTCTGACTGGTGTGAGGTGATATCTCTTTGAGGTTTTGATTTGGATTTCCCTGATGCCGAGCGATGTGGAGCACTTTTTCATGTGTCTGTTGACCATTTGGATGTCTTCTTTGGAAAGATGTCTGTTCATGTATTCTACCCATTTCTTGCTTGGATCATTTGTTCTTTGGGTGTTGAGCTTAAGAAGTTCTTTATGGACTTTGGATACTAGCCCTTTATCTGATATGTCATTTGCAAATATCTTCTCCCATTCTGTCAGTTGTCTTTTGGTTTTGTTGACTGTTTCTTTTGCTGTGCAAAAGTTTTTATCTTGATGAAGTCCCAATAGTTCATTTTTGCCCTTGCTTCCCTTGCCTTTGGCGATGTTTCTAGGAAGAAGTTGCTGTGGCTGAGGTCGAAGAGGTTGCTGCCTGTGTTCTCCTTTAGGATTTTGATGGAGTCCTGTCTCACATTGAGGTCTTTCAAGCATTTGGAGTCTATTTTTGTGTGTGGTGTAAGGAAATGGTCCAGTTTCATTCTTCTGCCTGTGGTTGTCCAATTTTCCCAACACCATTTGTTGAAGAGACTGTCTTTGTTCCATTGGACATTCTTTCCTGCTTTGTCAAAGATGAGTTGACCATAGAGTTGAGGGTCCATTTCTGGGCTCTCTATTCTGTTCCATTGATCTATGTGTCTGTTTTTGTGCCAGTACCATACCGTCTTGATGATGACAGCTTTGTAATAGAGCTTGAAGTCCGCAGTTGTGATGCCACCAGCTTTGCTTTTCTTTTTCAACATTCCTCTGGCTATGCGGGGTCTTTTCTGGTTCCATACAAATTGTAGGATTATTTGTTCCATTTCTTTGAAAAAAGTGGATGGTATTTTGATGGGGATTGCATTGAATGTGTAGATTGCTCTAGGTAGCATTGACATCTTCACAATATTTGTTCTTCCAATCCATGAGCATGGAATGTTTTCCCATTTCTTTGTGTCTTCCTCAATTTCTTTCATGAGTATTTTATAGTTTTCTTAGTACAGATTCTTGGCCTCTTTGGTTAGTTTTAAGCCTAGGTATTTTATGGTTTTGGGTGCAATTGTAAATGGGATCGACTCCTTAATTTCTCTTTCTTCTGTCTTGTTGTGGGTGTATAGGAATGCCACTGATTTCTGTGCATGGATTTTATATCCTGCCACTTGACTGAATTCCTGTATGAGTTCTAGCAGTTTTGGGGTGGAGTCTTTTGGGTTTTCCACATAGAGTATCATATCATCTGCAAAGAGTGAGAGTTTGACTTCTTCTTTGCCAATTTGGAGGCCTTTGATTTCTTTTTGTTTTCTGATTGCTGTGGCTAGGATTTCTAATACTATGTTGAATAGCAGTGGTGATAGTGGACATCCCTGCCATGTTCTTGACCTCAGGGGAAAGCTCTCAGTTTTTCCCCATTGAGAATATTTGCTGTGGCTTTTTCATAGATGGCTTTTATGATATTGAGTATGAACCCTCTCTCCATATACTCTGAAGAATTTTGATCAAGAAAGGATTCTGTAGTTTGTCAGATGCTTTTTCTGCATCTATTGAGAGGATCATATGGTTCTTGTTCTTTATTTTATTAATGTATTGTATCACATTGATTGATTTGTGGATGTTGAACCAACCTTGCGGCCCAGGGATAAATCCCACTTGGTCGTGGTGAAAAATCCTTGTAATGTACTGTTGGATCCTATTGGCTAGTATTTTGGTGAGAATTTTTGCATCCATGTTCATCAGGGATATTGGTCTGTAATTCTCCTTTTTGATGGGGTCTTTGTCTGGTTTTGGGATCAAGGTAATGCTGGCCTCATAAAATGAGTTTGGAAGTTTTCCTTCCATTTCTATTTTTTGGAACAGTTTCAGAAGAACAGGTATTAATTCTTCTTGAAAGGTTTGGTAGAATTCCCCTGGGAAGCCCTCTGGCCCTGGGCTTTTGTTTGTTGGGAGATTTTTGATGACTGCTTCAATTTCCTTAGTGGTTATAGGTCTGTTCAGGTTTTCTATTTCTTCGTGGTTCAGTTTTGGTAGTCGATACATCTCTAGGAATGCATCCATTTCTTCCAGATGATCTAATTTGCTGGCATAGAGTTGCTCATAATATGTTCTTATAAGTGTTTGTATATCTTTGGTGTTGGTTGTGATCTCTCCTCTTTCATTCATGATTTTGTTGATTTTGGTCGTTTCTCTTCTTTTTGATAAGTCTGTCCAGGGGCTTATCAATCTTGTTAATTCTTTCCAAGAACCAACTCCTAGTTTCATTGATCTCTTCTACTGTTCTTTTGGTTTCTAGTTCATTGATTTCTGCTCTGATCTTTATCATTTCTCTTCTCCTGCTGGGTTTAGGCTTTATTTGTTGTTCTCTCTCCAGATCCTTTAGGTGTAGGTTTCGGTTGTGTACTTGAGACCTTTCTTGTTTTTTGAGAAAGCCTTGTATTGCTTTATACTTTCCTCTTAGGACTGCCTTTGCTGCATCCCAAAGATTTTGAATAGTTGTGTTTTCATTTTCCTTTGTTTCCATGAATTTTTAAAAGTCTTCTTTAATTTCCTGGTTGACCCATTCATTCTTTAGTAGGATGCTCTTTAGCCTCCATGTACTTGAGGCCTTTCCACCTTTCCTCTTATTATTGAGTTCTAGTTTCAAAGCATTGTGGTCAGGGAATGATCCCAACTTTTGGTACTAGTTGAGACCTGATTTATGACCTAGGATGTGATCTATTCTGGAGAATGTTCCATGGGAACTAGAGAAGAATGTGTATTCTGTTGCTTTGGATGGAATGTTCTGAATATATCTGTGAAGTCCCTTTGGTCCAATGTGTCATTTAAAGTCTTTATTTCCTTGTTGATCTTTTTCTTAGATGATCTGTCCATTTCAGTGAGGGGGGTGTTAAAGTCCCCCACTATTATTATATTGTTGTATTTGTGTTTCTTT
The DNA here is from genome assembly GCF_029215605.1 of Mirounga angustirostris. Lineage (NCBI taxonomy): Eukaryota > Metazoa > Chordata > Mammalia > Carnivora > Phocidae > Mirounga > Mirounga angustirostris. The sequence continues at coordinate 58,090,507 of NW_026991721.1, forward strand.
GCTTTTGTTATTAATTGCCTTATATAACTGGCTGCTCCCCTGTTAGGGGCATAGATAGTTACAATTGCTAGATCTTCTTATTGGATATACCCTTTAAGTAGGATATAGTGTCTTTCCTCATCTCTTATTATAATCTTTGGTTTTAAAGTCTAATTTGTCTGATATAAGGATTGCCACCCCAGCTTTCTTTTGATGTCCATTAGCATGGTAAATGGTTTTCCAGCCCCTCACTTTCAATCTTGGGGTGTCTTTGGGTCTAAAATGAGTCTCTTGCAGATAGCATATCGATGGGTCTTGTTTTTTTATCCAGTCTGATAGCCTGTGTCTTTTGATTGGGGCATTTAGCCCATTTACATTCAGGGTAACTATTGAAAGATAGGAACATAGTGCCATTGTACTGCCTGTAAGGGGACTGTTACTGTCTATTGTCTGTGTTCCTTTCTGGCCTATGTTACTTTTAGGCTCTCTCTTTGTTTACAGGACCCCTTTCAATATTTCTTGTAGGGCTGGTTTCGTGTTTGCAAATTCCTTTAGTTTTTGTTTGTCTTGGAAGCTTTTTATCTCTCCTTCAATTTTCAATGACAGCCTAGCTGGATATAGTATTCTTGGCTGCATATTTTTCTCATTTAGTGCTGTGAAGATATCATTCCAGTCCTTTCTGGCCTGGCAGGTCTCTGTGGACAGGTCTGTTGCCAATCTAATGTTTCTACCATTGTAGGTTACAGATCTCTTGTCCCGAGCTGCTTTCAGGATTTTCTCTTTGTCTCTGAGACTTGTCAGTTTTACTATTAAATGTTGGGGTGTTGACTTATTTTTATTGATTTAGAGGGGGCTTCTCTGTGCTTCCTGGATTTTGATGCCTGTTTCCTTCCCCAAATTAGGGAAGTTCTCTGCTATAATTTGCTCCAATATACCTTCTGCCCCTCTCTCTTTCTTCTTCTTCTGGCATCCCAGTTATTCTAATATTGTTTCATCTTATGGTATCATTTATCTCTTGAATTCTGCCCTCTAATATTGTTCCATCTAATGGTATCACTTATCTCTCGAATTCTGCCCAGTAGTTGTTTATCTCTCTTTTTCTGAGCTTCTTTATTTTCCATTATTTTTCTTCTATATCACTAATTCTCTCTTCTGCCTCATTTATCCTAGTAGTTAAAGCCTCCATTTTTTATTGCACCTCATTAAAAGCCTTTTTGATTTTGACTTGGTTAGATTTTAGTTCTTATATTTCTTCAGAAAGGGTTTCTGTAATATCTTCCATGCTTTTGTCAAGCCCAGATAGTATCTTTAAAATCATCATTCTGAGGGCGCCTGGGTGGCTCAGTCGTTATGCATCTGCTTTCAGCTCAGGTCATGATCCCAGGGTCCTGGGATTGAGCCCCGCATAGGGCTCCCTGCTCAGCGGGAAGCCTGCTTCTCCCTCTCCCACTCCCCCTGCTTGTGTTTCCTCTCTCATTGTGTCTCTGTCAAATAAATAAATAAAATCTTTAAAAAAATCATCATTCTTGTCTATAGTAGCAATGTCCACAATAGCCAAACTGTGGAAAGAGCCAAGATGTCCATCGACAGATGAATGGATAAAGTGGATGTGGTATATATATACAATGGAATATTATGCAGCCATCAAATGGAATGAGATCTTACCATTTGTAACGACGTGGATGGAACTGGAGGGTATTCTGCTGAGCAAAATAAGTCAGAAAGAGAAAGACATGTATCATATGACCTCAGTGATATCAGGAATTCTTAATCGCAGGAAAGAAACTGAGGGTTGCTTGATTGGGGGGGGTGGGAGGGATGGGGTGACTGGGTGATAGACACTGGGGAGGGTATGTACTCTGGTAAGCGCTGTGAATTGTGCAAGACTGTTGAATCTCAGATCTGTACCTCTGAAACAAATGGAATATATGTTAAGAAAAAAAAAAGAAGAAGAAGGTAGCAGGAGGGGAAGAATGAAGGGGGGGAAATCGGAGGTGTAGATGAACCATGAGAGACGATGGACTCTGAAAAACAAACTGAGGGTTCTAGAGGGGAGGGGGGTGGGAGGATGGGTTAACCTGGTGATGGGTATTAAAGAGGGCACATTCTGCATGGAGCACTGGGTGTTATGCACAAACAATGAATCATGGAACACTACATCAAAAACTAATGTTGTAATTTATGGTGATTAACATAACAGTAAAAAATTTTTAAAAAGTCATCATTCTTAACTCTAGTTCTGACATCTTACTAATGTCCGTATTGATTAGGTCCCTGGCAGTTTGTACTGCCTCTTGTTCTTTTTTTGAGGTGATATTTTCCATCTTGTCATTTTGTCCGGAGGAGAATAGATGAATGAGCAAACCAAATGCCAACAGGGTAACAATGTCCCCAGAAAAATATACACTAAATAAATCAGAAGAGTCCTGAAACCGGGGAAAAGAAAGGGAAAGAAAGATAAAAGAAAAAAAAAGAAAAAGAAAAACATAAAAACAAACAAACAGAATATGATCAAATATGATCAGGCTGGTGCATAGATCAGTGCCACACACTAGATTTTTGGCGTATTTTGGTCTGTTAGAAGAAAATGCCTCCCAAAATTTTAAAGAAAGGAAAACATATATGTACAAAAATAAGGGTTAATATGATGAAGGGATGGAATATGACTGTAAAGATGAAAATTATAAAAGATTTTATAAAAGGAATTGATAAGATAAGAAATTGGTTGAAAAAAGAAAGAAGAGGATTTAAAAAAAATGGAAGAGAATGTGATCAGGCAGGAGACTAGAACAAAGCCATACACTAGAGATTCAGGGTATATTTTGGTCTGTTAGAAGAAACTATATCCCAAAATTTTAAAGAGAGAACAACTATATATATATATATACCAAAAATAAGGTTAACTACTATAGAGGAATAGAATATGACTATAAAAATAAAAAATAAAAAAGATTTTTTAAGAAAGGAATTGATAAGATGTTGGTTGAAAAAGGGAAAAAGAAAAATTCAAAAAAAAAGAAAAAGAAAGGTAAAAAAAAAAATTAACTTTGAAAGTCTAAAGAATCATGAGAAAAAAGCCATGATTCTATGTGCAGTATTCTCCTAGCGCTGTAGTTCTGCCATTCTCATTGATCAGTAACCTCTCGGCCGGCTGTTCTTGCTGATCTTCTGGGGGAGGGGCCTGTTGCCTTGGTCCCCAAATGTCTTTTCCGGAGGCGGAATTGCCCCGCCCTTGCCGGGTCAGGGCTAAGTAATCTGCTCGGGTTTGCTCTTGGGAGCTTTTGTTCCCTGCAAACTTTCCATACAGCTTTGGAGGACAAGAGTGGCCTTCCAATTTCTGCCCCAGAGGAGCCGAGAACTCAGGGCCCCACTCCTCGGTGCCCCCCCAGAGAAAAGTAGTCAATCACTCCCATCTCCCTGGTCTCTGGCTGCACTCTATGCTCACCCGGCCAGTGACTGAGTGTTTCCATCTCTAGCACACAGCCCCGCTTGGAGTCTCCAAACCCAGCAGATCCCTGCGGTGTGCTCCTCCCAGGGGAGGAAGTGGAGTCTCCCCAGATCTACCACTTGTTGGGTCCCTGCTGGAGGAGCACTGGCTGGACTGTGCCGCGGATCACGGTTTATGACAACCCTGAGCTGAGAGCCCACTCCAGCTCTGTCTGCAGCTGGCTTGCCCAATCCGATACCTGGGAGCTCTGCCACACTCAGGCACCCCCTGTCTTTCTGTGACCCTGAGGGTCCTGAGACCACACTGTCCCAGCGAGGGTTCCACCCCCTGCTTAGCTCCTGGAGCGATGTCCCTCAGCAGAGCAGACTTGTAAAAGTTCCGATTTTGTGCTCTGCTGCTCTATCACTTGCCGGTAGCGGCTGACGGAGGCCCCCTCCACCACCGTCTCTCTTCCCGAATATTGCCTCGGATTCACTTCTCCACACATCCTACCTTCCAGAAAGTGGTTGCTTTTCTGTTTGGAGAGTTTCTGCTATTCATTTCTTTGATCTCCTGTTGAGTTCGTAGGTGTTCAGAATGGTTTGATCCCTATCTAGCTGAATTTCTGGGACCAGATGAAATTTAGATCTCCTACTCCTCTGCCATCTTGCTCCTCCCCTAATCGAATGTTCTTAGTACACTCTTTTGGATAAAAAGCAAATATATGAGTGTCGAGATGAGTCTCAAAAAAAAAAAAAAAAGCAGATATGTGAGTGTTGTTGGGTGGTTCTTTGATAAAATATTTCCCCTTTTCTGATAGACCCAAATGTAGAAGTGGGACCAGTATACTGGTCCTTTACACATGAACCTGATTGAGCACTACCCAAGAAAGGTCAATCAGATGTTTTCTCATGAGAATTTTTAATTTTTTTATTTTTTAGAGAGAGCACGCACAAGTGGGGGTTGGGGAGGGGCAGAGGGAGAGAGAATTTTAAGTAGGCTCCATGCCCAGCACAGAGCCTGACATGGGGCTCAATCTCGGGACCCTGAGATCATGACCTGAGTTGAAATCAAGAGTGAGATGCTTAATTGATTGAGCCACCCAGGCACCTCTCTCATGAGAATTCTTAACATTGTATTTCAAAATAACTTCTGTTATAGAAAAGCTGCAAAACAATACTAAAATTGTCATATCCTTCACCTGATACTCCATTTCTTGAGTATTTGAAACTTGGAGGGAAGCCCATGAACCTGAGAACATGGCAGGCTCTTAAGCTTCTCCTGAGCAGCCCAGAGCTGCTCTGGCTTCTCTATCACAAGGTTAGGTTGTTTGGCTCCTCCTTGTATTGCCCTACATACTTTCCTCTTAATTTGTTAGATGTGCTTATTATTAAATGTGCCCTTCATGTCTCTGATTATCTCAGTAGTCCTAGTTCTGAGCTCTTAATCCATCATCACATTCCACAGAGGTCACATTTCCATGAGCTCTTTTCAGCTAGTGACTGAATGTGACAGGGAAACTAAGGCAGGCCCATTCCTAGAAGACAAAGAATTCCTCTGACAGATGACTTTGACTTGGGGATACCCAATGGCCTTGACTAATTCTGTTTAGAACTGCCTGACAGTCTCAGATGATTCTTTCTACCAAAACTTCTTTTCTTATTTTTCTCCTTAACTCAAGGTGAATCTTATATCAAAGTATGACAGTTCTTCCAGTCTCCTTTTTGTCCATTCTTGTCTCCTTTTTGTAATGTTACCTAGCCCCTTGTTGGCTGTTTGTCTATTTTGCCCCAAGGATGTCATGCTCTATTTAACATCCCCACAACTGCTTGTCCTTTAAGCTCTCTTGCCTGCCCTTTGGACCTTGGCAGTTCTTTTTTTTTTTTTAAGATTTATTTTTTATTTGACAGAGAGAGAGAGACATAGCGAGAGAGGGAACACAAGCAGGGGGAGTGGGAGAGGGAGAAGCAGGCTTCCTGCTGAGCAGGGAGCCCCATGAGGGGCTTGATCCCAGGACCCTGGGATCATGACCTGAGCTGAAGGCAGATGCTTAATGACTGAGCCACCCAGACGCCCCATTGACCTCGTCGGTTCTTATAATAACTGCAGCCCTCTGGTTTTTGGTGATTACCTGGCCTCTGTTTTGTCCAGACCTTATCATATACATGGTTATTAATGAGCCTGGCTCCCCTCCGGTTTTTGGTGATTACCTGGCCTCTGTTTTGTCCAGACCTCATCATATACGTGGTTATTAATGAGCCTGACTCAGTGACTGCATCTCATATTGTCCCTGGTCAGCAGAGAAGAGCCACTCCTCAGTGATGCTGGTATCATTTTCACAGCTCATTTCTAATGAGCTTAGCAGATGCTGTGTCCTCTAGGCTTCTCAATCTAGGGTAGGTGTTCTAACCTTATATAATCTATTCATCCAAGTGTGCTTACTTTCCTCAGCCACTTTATTTTATTGGTTAAAGAATTGTTCATAAAAGAAGTAGAATCATGAATACAATGTGTATTAAAAGAAAAAGTGGAAGGAATGTGGTATTTTAGGATGGGAAGAAGCATGAGTCAATTTGAAGTCAACCTGTTGCATTCAATGAATGGTAAGAATACAAGTCTAATTGGAACACATGGCTAATGAAGTAGATAAGCAAGCATGTTTTACTTCAAGGCTGACAGACTTGATCCATCCTTCTGAAGGAAACATTTTGATTCAATTTTTTCTATAATTGATCAGATGACAGCTTACTGGATGGATCAATTGAAGAGAGAAAAAAAGGCAAGGAACACAACAGATGTACATGAATGAAAGAATCAGGACATATACAGTGTATGGAAAAACTTAATGAAAATACACAAATGCCTTCACATGCATAGAACTGTATTTTTTCCTTTCTTGACAGTCTCTTTTATTTCTACATGTAACCTATAGGATGAACTATTCAGATCCTCAAGACTCTCCTTTGAGTATCTTTTTTTTTTTTAAAGATTTATTTATTTATTTGAAGAGGGGAGGGGAGAAGCAGAGAGAGAGAGAGAAAAAAACCCAAGCAGACTAGGTGCTGAGCCTGAGGTGGGGTTCGATCTCATGACCCTGAGATCATGACCTGCTGAAACCAAGAGCTGGATACTCAACCAACTGTGCCACCCAGGAATGCAATCCTATGAGAATCTTTTTAATGGTTCCCCCTTGAGCTACTGAACTTTATTAGAATGTTAATTTAATAAATTTACCTCAATCCCACTCTATACACTAAGCCAAGCGCTAGTTTATTCCCTTTAATGAATTATACTAAGTAACATGTATATGTAGTATCCCAGACATTTTGTAGATCAACAGTACAACTCAAACTAAATAAGGTTATCCAAGTTTTTGCTTGCAATTTATAAAGTCCCCAAAATACATTAAAAAAAAAATGTCACTTTTGCCATTACCTTGTTCTCTTGTTCAATTTCAGCTAAGTCTCCAGAGATATCTAGAGTCTTTTCTTGAGTAGGCTGTTAGGAGTAAACTTTGTAATATTGTAGCCCTTTGAGCATCTCAATGTATAAGTCCCTCAACTTTAGTATTCTCATGATGCTCTAGGCAGCTAACAGGAATATAGAATTACCATAACAAAAGTCCCCCATACATTCTGGAAGCACACCCAAATTTCTAAACCAAATCTACAAATCAATTCCTTTATAGAATAGGATTGTTCAAGTAAAAGATGCTCTTTAAGCAACTAATACAAACCCTACCATCTAAATTCACTTAAAAGAATCTGATGGATAGAGAAAAGAGAAGAAAAAAGGAAGTAAAGTTTTATGTTTTTATATTCTTCAACACTATATCCAGATCAGACCTATGAATTTAAAACTCAGGGTGTATTCTCCCACGAAGGGTAAAATGGTGACACGGTACTTCTCACATTCTTCCACAGAATTGCTTCCAAAATACACTTCTCTATTTACCTTTGGAAACATTTTCAACTTAGATGGCAACACAAACAAGGGGTATAATTTTGCATTATCAACCATCACAACATAAGTACATTACTTTATAATTTTTTGTCTATGTCACAGCTTCACACACTAGACTTTAAGCCTCTCAAGTGCAGGGAATATGTTTTTTTCCAGCTTTTAATTTCTATTGCTTCTTACAAAGCCAAACATAAAGTTGGCTCACAGTCACTGGTATGCTGGAAAACTGAATCTCTGAAAAATAAAAAGTCCTCATTTGTAGTATTTGTCAGTTCCTAGGTATAAATGGTGATCTCAAACTGCCAATATGACATCATTGAACACAAGAGTTGAGATGAGTTGCACAGTATGGCTGCTTGCAAGCTGATGTGTTCTGGCTCCAGCACATTGCTCCCTCCAGTGTTTGTGGGATACATGAAACATCCCTCTTATTTGTTACTTTTCCAACTGCAATAAAATTGATATGATTCCCATCAGGTTTCCACCTCCACTTTCCTCTGCATTTTTCTGCCATTTTATACAACTGAGTTTTAAGCTTCTGCCTGCCTCTTAAATTACTATGGTTACCAAAAAATTCTTTTTTTTAGGAACCATATTTTAGGTATGGCTATGTATAACCATTTATAGGCTGAGCATAATGAATTATTTACTTTGGTTCTTTGGTTGGTTAAGATATCTATAGTAGGTCCTTTGTGTCATTTGTGAAACCTCTGAAATTTTATGGAAAATATGAATGTGTTTATATGTGATTTTTCTGTGGAGGAGGGTTCATAGATTTCATTAGATTCCAAAGGGATCATTATGTTTAAAAAAGGTTAAGAAATGCTGCCTCAAACTTTTCCCAGTTCTCCAAAGTTCCCATTTCTTTTTTTTCTCTTATTCCAGCTTTTTAAAAAATTTTATTTTATTATGTTATGTTAGTCACCATACAATACATCATTAGTTTTTGATCTAGTGATCCCCCCTTCATCGTTTTCTTGTAATGAATTAACAAATGCCACTAATTCTTAAAGCTGTGCTATTGACCGTTCAATACTAGATACTGATCTATGGCTTACATGGCATGACATATCTATTCCTACCTCTTGAACTATTAACTATGAATGAAGAAAACAAGCTAAAGTATACTCTAGGAAGGACAACACAAATTTTTTATTTTTTTAAAAGATTTTATTTATTTATTTGACAGAGAGAGACACAGCAAGAGAGAGAACACAAGCAGGTCATGTGGGAGGGAGAGAAGCAGGCCTCTCATGTAGCAGGGAGCCTGATGCAGGGCTCGATCCCAGGACCTTGGGATCATGACCTGAGCTGCAGGCAGATGCTTAATGACTGAGCCACTCAAGCACCCCACAACACAACTTTTTTAAATGCATGATGCATGAACAAGAAGACTCAGTGCTTACTTTTGATCTTGTAATATTTTTCTAGATGCTTTTGGCAGAGTATTAGGACACTAGTGAAGAGTGTGGCATCTAACATGCAGAGAGCCTGGATTCAAATCTCATCCCTGAGCCAACTTAGATGTCTGGTTGATGGTCTACATGTCTTTAGGCCTCAGTTTCTTCAGCTCTAAAATGTAATTAATATTATTATATATTTCATTGAGCTGTTTGAAGATTAAGTGGAATATGTCTTAAAAGCTGTTAGTAGAACACATAGTATAAAGTAGTCTCTAAATGTTAATTACTTTGAGTACTTTTATTATTTTATTACTAATGTTTTCATGTTTCCCTTATTGGACTATAAAATTCTTGGGGTGTAACATATTTTATGACTGAAGACACAAAAATGCCCCCTAAGTATTTGTTGAATAAAGGGATAAAATAACAAAAACATATCTGATATACAGTAACATACCAGAGTTGCTTTTCTACAGTGAAAGTCACTTTTTCAGGTTTTTCTCAAGCAGTTATCTCTGTTTATTTTGTAAGGAGAAGACTGATTATATAGCCTTGCGAATCTGTTTTGTTTTTACACTATAGATTATGGGGTTGAGCATGGGAGGCAAAAGCAGATATATATTGGCCATCACCGAATGGACAACTTTAGGGGCTGATGGGCCATAGTGATGTACCAAGGACAGGCTCATCATGGGGATGTAGAAAACAGCCACTGCTCCAATATGGGAGACACAGGTGTTAAAGACCTTATGTCGCTCTTCAGGGGAGGCAATACTGAAGACAGAACGAATGATCAAGATATAAGACAGGACAATGCATGGTGTATCTACTCCTGTGGTCAGGATGAGATCAATTAATCCACAGATGCTGTTGGCCTGAGTATCTGAACATGCTAATTTAATCACATCTGGGTGGTAGCAGTAGGAGTGGGAAAGGACATTTGCCCTACAGAAATGGGCTTAAAGAGCAAAAGTAGTGGTACTATTAATACTACAGTGCGTATAATCATTAACAGGCTCATCTGAATGATTCTAGAATTAGTGAGAATGGTAGCGTACCTCAGAGGATCACAGATGGCCACATAGCGGTCAAAGGCCATAGCCACCAGCACCCCAGATTCTATGAAGGTAAATCCATGAAGAAAAAACATCTGGATAATGCAGGTATTTAGATTGATTTCAACTGCATCAAACCAGAGGATACCTAATGTTGTTGACATTGTAGAAACAGTCAAGCCCAAGTCAGCAGCTGAAAGCATGGAGAGGAAATAGTACATGGGCTCATGGAGACTCTGCTGGGTAAGGATGACAAATAGGATCATGCCGTTCCCAGAGAGGGCAATGGCACAGAGACAACAGAAGGGGATAGAGATCCACACATGGACAGACTCTAGGCCAGGAATGCCAGTCAACAAGAAGGTTGGAAATTTAGATGTCAAGTTGCTTAAGATCTCCATGTTTTTCTGGATTTGTAGCATTTGTCCTCACAATTATCACATCCTATAGAAATAATAACTTACATTGTCACGCACAAATACCTAGATAAATTTTCTTTTGATTAGGAAAGCTATCTAGGTCATGGATAAGTACTCTATCATTGAGAAAACTCTAAATCAAACTCTATTTTAATTATATATATAATTATATATATATAAACATTTTTACTCTTAAATTCAAGGAAAATGTCTAAATAATCTTATACATTTTGATGATAATTACATTGACAGATTTATTTTTTTAATTAATTATTTATTTATTAAAAAAATTTTATTATGTTATGTTAGTCACCATACATTACATCATTAGTTTTTGATGTAGTGTTCCATGATTCATTGTTTGCGTATAACACCCAGTGCTCCATTCAATACGTGCCCTCCTTAATACCCATCACCAGGCTAACCCATCCCCCCACCCACCTCCCCTCTAAAACCCTCAGTTGTTTATCAGAGTCCATAGTCTCTCATGAAATTGGAAGGGGAGATGAACTATATTGACAGAATTTTAAACATCATTAGATCGTAAGATTCTTTTTTTTTTTTAAGATTTTATTTATTTATTTGAGAGAGAGAGAATGAGAGAGAGCACATGAGATGGGGGAGGGTCAGAGGGAGAAGCAGACTCCCTGCCGAGCAGGGAGCCCAATGCGGGACTTGATCCAGGGACTCCAGGATCATGACCTGAGCCGAAGGCAGTTGCTTAACCAACTGAGTCACCCAGGTGCCCTAGATCTTAAGATTCTATGAATAGATAATTAATATATAATAAATAATAAAAATCAATGCATTCAATTTTGAATATGTTGTTTGTGAAATGATTATGGGAAACCCACCTAAAGATTTCCATGGATCTTCAGTGCCCACGTGGGTGTGAATTTCCAGGCAAAAATCTCCAGGAGGTTTCAGAGTTGTCACTGTATACGTGCCGTTTTAATTCAACAGTGTGGGTGAATCACTTCAGAGAGTACATTTACAAGAGAAAACCAATGAAGACAAACTCCATAGAAGTTATTGGAAAGGACTATATACACTGAAACAAGATGAGGCTAGACAGCTTTACAGGAATCATTAAAACCAAGAGAGATGGTGTTATGACTGGGTGTTACATGAACAACAATGTCAAATTGCTTAAGTGGTCAGGTCCTCCAAGGATTAAAAATTTCAAATGTTTATACTCTATGTGGAAAACCTAACGACTCCACCCCAAAATTGCTAGAACTCATGCAGGAATTCAGTAAAGTGGCAGGATATAAAATCAATGCACAGAGCTATTAATGAGGTGCAATCAAAAATGGGGGCACTAACTGCTAGAATAAATGAGGCAGAAGAGAGAATCAGTAATATAGAAGATGAAATGCTGGAAAATAAAGAAGCTGAGAAAAAGAGAGATAAACAACTACTGGATCATGAGGGCAGAATTCGAGAGATAAGTGATACCATAAGACGAAACAACATTAGAATAATTGGGATCCCAGAAGAAGAAGAAAGAGAGAGGGGGGCAGAAGGTATAATGGAGCAAATTATAGCAGAGAACTTCCCTAATTTGGGGAAAGAAACAGGCATGAAAATCCAGGAAGCACAGAGAACCCCTCTCAAAATCAATAAAAATAGGTCAACTCCCCGACATCTAATAGTAAAACTTACAAGTCTCACAGACAAAGAGAAAATCCTGAAAGCAGCTCGGGAGAAGAGATATGTAACCTACAATGGTAGAAACATTAGATTGGCAACAGACCTATCCACAGAGACCTGGCAGGCCAGAAAGGACTGGCAGGATATATTCAGAGCACTAAATGAGAAAAATATGCAGCCAAGAATACTCTATCCAGCTAGGCTGTCATTGAAAATTGAAGGAGAGATAAAAAGTTTCCAGGACAAAAAAAAACTAAAGGAATTTGCAAACACAAAACCAGCCCTACAGGAAATCTTGAAAGGGGTCCTCTAAGCAAAGAGAGACCCTAAAAGCAACATAGACCAGAAAGGAACACAGACAATATATGGTAACAGTCACCTTACAGGCAATACAATGGCACTAAATTCCTATCTTTCAATAGTTACCTTGAATGTAAATGGGCTAAATGCCCCAATCAAAAGACACAGGCTAACAGACTGGATTAAAAAACAAGATCCATCGATATGCTGTCTGCAAGAGACTCATTTTAGACCCAAAGACACCCCCAGATTGAAAGTGAGGGGGTGGAAAACCATTTACCATGCTAATGGACACCAAAAGAAAGCTGGGGTGGCAATCCTTATATCAGACAAGCTAGATTTTAAACCAAAGACTGTAATAAGAGATGAGGAAGGACACTATATCATACTTAAAGGATCTATCCAACAAGAAGATCTAACAATTGTAAATATCTATGCCCCTAACATGGGAGCAGCCAATTATATAAGGCAATTAATAACAAAAGCAAAGAAACACATCAACAACAATACAATAATAGTGGGGGACTTTAACATCCCCCTCACTGAAATGGACAGATCATCTAAGCAAAAGATCAACAAGGAAATAAAGACTTTAAATGACACACTGGACCAAATGGACTTCACAGACATATTCAGAACATTCCACCCCAAAGCAACGGAATACACATTCTTCTCTACTGCCCATGGAACATTCTCCAGAATCGACCACATCCTAGGTCATAAATCAGGTCTCAACCGGTACCAAAAGATTGGGATCATTCCCTGCCTATTTTCAGACCACAATGCTTTGAAACTAGAACTCAATCCCAAGAGGAAAGTCGGAAAGAACTCAAATACATGGAGGCTAAAGAGCATCCTACTGAAGAATGAATGGGTCAACCAGGAAATTAAAGAAGAATTAAAAAAATACATGGAAACTAATGAAAATGAAAACACAACTGTTCAAAATCTTTGGGATGCAGCAAAGGCAGTCCTAAGAGGAAAGTATATAGCAATACAAGCCTTTCTCAAGAAACAAGAAAGGTCTCAAGTACACAACCTAACCCTACACCTAAAGGAGCTGGAGAAAGAACAGCAAATAAAGCCTAAACCCAGCAGGAGAAGAGAAATCATAAAGATCAGAGCAGAAATCAATGAAATAGAAACTAAAAGAACAGTAGAACAGATCAACGAAACTAGGAGCTGGTTCTTTGAAAGAATTAACAAGATTGATAAACCCCTGGCCAGACTTATCAAAAAGAGAAGAGAAATGACCCAAATCAACAAAATCATGAATGAAAGAGGAGAGATCACAACCAACACCAAAGAAATACAAACAATTATAAGAACATATTATGAGCAACTCTATGCCAGCAAATTAGATAACCTGGAAGAGATGGATGCATTCCTAGAGATGTATCAACTACCAAAACTGAACCAGGATGAAATAGAAAACCTGAACAGACCTATAACCACTAAGGAAATTGAAGCAGTCATCAAAAATCTCCCAAAAAACAAAAGCCCAGGGCCAGATGGCTTCCCAGGGGAATTCTACCAAACATTTCAAGAAGAATTAATACCTATTCTTCTGAAACTGTTCCAAAAAATTGAAACGGAAGGAAAACTTCCAAACTCATTTTATGAGGCCAGCATTACCTTGATCCCCAAACCAGACAAAGACCCCATCAAAAAGGAGAATTACAGACCAATATCCCTGATGAACATGGATGCAAAAATTCTCACCAAAATACTAGCCAATAGGATCCAACAGTACATTAAAAGGATTATTCACCATGACCAAGTGGGATTTATCCCTGGGCTGCAAGGTTGGTTCAACATCCGCAAATCAATCAATGTGATACAGTACATTAACAAAGGAAAGAACAAGAATCATATGATCCTCTCGATAGATGCCGAAAAAGCTTTTGACAAAGTACAGCATCCTTTCTTGATCAAAACTCTTCAGAGTATAGGGATAGAGGGTACATACCTCAATATCATAAAAGCCATCTATGAAAAACCTACAGCAAATATTATTCTCAATGGGGAAAAACTGAGAGCTTTCCCCCTAAGGTCAGGAACGCGGCAGGGATGTCCACTATCACCACTGCTATTCAACATAGTATTGGAAGTCCTAGCCACAGCAATCAGACAACAAAAAGAAATCAAAGGCATCCAAATTGGCAAAGAAGAAGTCAAACTCTCACTCTTTGCAGATGATATGATACTTTATGTGGAAAACCCAAAAGACTCCACCCCAAAACTGCTAGAACTCATACAGGAATTCAGTAAAGTGGCAGGATATAAAATCAATGCACAGAAGTCAGTGGCATTCCTATACACCAACAACAAGACAGAAGAAAGAGAAATTAAGGAGTCGATCCCATTTACAATTGCACCCAAAACCATAAGATACCTAGGAATAAATCTAACCAAAGAGACAAAGGATCTGTACTCAGAAAACTATAAAATACTCATGAAAGAAATTGAGGAAGACACAAAGAAATGGAAAAACGTTCCATGCTCATGGATTGGAAGAACAAATATTGTGAAGATGTCAATGCTACCTAGAGCAATCTACACATTCAATGCAATCCCCATCAAAATACCATCCACTTTTTTCAAAGAAATGGAACAAATAATCCTAAAATTTGTATGGAACCAGAAAAGACCCCGCATAGCCAGAGGAATATTGAAAAAGAAAAGCAAAGCCGGTGGCATCACAATTCCGGACTTCAAGCTCTATTACAAAGCTGTCATCATCAAGACAGCATGGTACTGGCACAAAAACAGACACATCGATCAATGGAACAGAATAGAGAGCCCAGAAATGGACCCTCAACTCTATGGTCAACTAATCTTCGACAAAGCAGGAAAGAATGTCCAATGGAACAAAGACAGTCTCTTCAACAAATGGTGTTGGGAAAATTGGATAGACACATGCAGAAGAATGAAACTGGACCACTTCCTTACACCACACACAAAAATAGACTCCAAATGGTTGAAAGACCTCAATGTGAGACAGGAGTCCATCAAAATCCTAAAGGAGAACACAGGCAGCAACCTCTTCGACCTCAGCCACAGCAACTTCTTCCTAGAAACATCGCCAAAGGCAAGGGAAGCAAGGGCAAAAATGAACTATTGGGACTTCATCAAGATAAGAAGCTTTTGCAAAGCAGAGGAAACAGTTAACAAAACCAAAAGACAACCGACAGAATGGGAGAAGATATTTGCAAATGACATATCAGATAAAAGGCTAGTATCCAAAATCTATAAAGAACTCATCAAACTCAACACCCAAAGAACAAAGAATCCAATTAAGAAATGGGCAGAAGACATGAACAGACATTTTTCCAAAGAAGACATCCAAATGGCCAACAGACACATGAAAAAGTGCTCAATATCGCTCGGCATCAGGGAAATCCAAATCAAAACCTCAATGAGATATCACCTCACACCAGTCAGAATGGCTAAAATTAACAAGTCAGGAAACGACAGATGTTGGCGGGGATGCGGAGAAAGGGGAACCCTCCTACACTGTTGGTGGGAATGCAAGCTGGTGCAGCCACTCTGGAAAACTGTATGGAGGTTCCTCAAAAAGTTGAAAATAGAGCTACCATATGATCCAGCAATTGCACTACTGGGTATTTACCCCAAAGATACAAAAGTAGGGATCCGAAGGGCTACGTGCACCCCGATGTTTATAGCAGCAATGTCCACAATAGCCAAACTGTGGAAAGAGCCAAGATGTCCATCGACAGATGAATGGATAAAGAAGATGTGGTATATATATACAATGGAATATTATGCAGCCATCAAAAGGAATGAGATCTTGCCATTTGCAACGACGTGGATGGAACTGGAGGGTATTATGTTGAGTGAAATAAGTCAAACAGAGAAAGACATGTATCATATGATCTCACTGATATGAGGAATTCTTAATCGCAGGAAACAAACTGAGTGTTGTTGGAGTGGGGGGTGGGGTGGGAGGGATGGGGGGACTGGGTGATAGACACTGGGGAGTGTATGTGCTCTGGTAAGCGCTGTGAATTGTGCAAGACTGTTGAATCTCAGATCTGTACCTCTGAAACAAATAATGCAATATATGTTAAGAAAAAAAAAAAAAAGAAGAAGAAGAAGAAGGTAGCAGGAGGGGAAGAATGAAGCGGGGGAAATCGGAGGGGTAGACGAACCATGAGAGACGATGGACTCTGAAAAACAAACAGGGTTCTAGAGGGGAGGGGGGTGGGAGGATGGGTTAGCCTGGTGGTGGGTATTTAGGAGGGCACATTCTGCATGGAGCACTGGGTGTTGTGCACAAACAATGAATCATGGAACACTTCATCTAAAACTAATGTTGTAATGTAAGGGGATTAACATAAGAATAAAAAAATTAAAAAAAAAAAAAAATCAATGCACAGAAATCAGCTGTATTTCTATACACCAACAATGAGACAGAAGAAAGAGAAATTAAGGAGTCGATCCCATTTACAATTGTACCCAAAACCATGATACCTAGGAATAAATCTAACCAAAGAGGGAAAGGATCTGTACTCAGAAAACTATAGAATACTCATGAAAGAAATTGAGGAAGACACAAAGAAATGGAAGAATGTTCCATGCTCATGGATTGGAAGAACAAATATTGTTAAAATGTCTTTGTTACCTAGAGCAATCTACACATTCAGTGCAATCCCTATTGAAATACCATCAACTTTTTTCATAGGACTGGAATGTTGAAAAAGAAAAGCAAAGCTGGTGGCATCACAATTTCAGACTTCAAGCTCTGTTACAAAGCTGTCATCATCAAGACAGTATGGTACTGGCACAAAAACAGACACAAAGATCAATGGAACAGAATAGAGAACACAGAAGTGGACCCTCAACTCTATGGTCAACTACTCTTCAACAAAGCAGGAAAGAATGTCCAATGGAAAAAAGACAGTCTCTTCAACAAATGGTGTTGGGAAAATTGGACAACCACAGGCAGAAGAATGAAACTGGACCATTTCCTTACACCACACACAAAAATAGACTCAAAATGGATGAAAGACCTCAGTGTGAGATAGGAATCCATCAAAATCCTTGAGGAGAACATAGGCGTCAACCTCTTCGACCTTGGCTGCAACAACTTCTTGTTAGAAATGTCTCCAAAGGCAAGGGAAAGAAAGGCAAAAATGAACTATTGGGACTTCATCAAGATAAAAAACTTTTGCAAAGCAAAGGAAACAGTCAACAAAACCAAAAGACAACCTACAGAATGGGAGAAGATATTTGCAAATGACATATGAGTTAAAGGGCTAGTATCCAGAATCTATAAAGAACTTCTCAAACTCAACACCCAAAGAACAAATAATCCAATCAAGAAATGGGCAGAAGACATGAACAGACATTTTTCCAAAGAAGACATCCAAATGGCCAACAGACACATGAAAAAGTGCTCAATATCACTCAGCATCAGGGAAATCCAAATCAAAACCACAATGAGATACCACCTCACACCAGTCAGAATGGCTAAAATGAACAAGTCAGGAAATGATAGATGTTGGCGAGGATGTGGAGAAAGGGAACCCTCCTACACTGTTGGTGGGAATGCAAGCTGGTGCAGCCACTCTGGAACACAGTATGGAAGTTCCTCAAAAAGTTGAAAGTAGAGCTACCCTATGATCCAGCAATTGCACTACTGGGTATTTACCCCAAAGATACAAATGTAGTGATCTGAAGGGGTATATGCACCCTGATGTTTATAGCAGCAATGTCCACAATAGCCAAACTGTGGAAAGAGCCAAGATGTCCATTGACAGATGAATGGACAAAGAAGATGTGGTATATATATACAATGGAATATTACGCAGCCATCAAAAAATGAAATCTTGCCATTTACGACGTGGATGGAACTGGAGAGTATTATGCTAAGCAAAATAAGTCAAGCAGAGAAAGACAATTATCATATGATCTCACTGATATGTGGAATTTAAGGGACAAGGGAGAGGATCATAGGGGAAGAGAGCAAAATTAAACAAGACAAAACCAGAGAGGGAGACAAACCATAAGAAACTCTTATTCTTAGGAAAGAAACTGAGGGTTGCCGGAAGGGAGGGAGCTGGGAGGATGCGGTAACTGGGTGATAGATATTGGGGAAGGTATGTGTTGTAATGAGCAGTGGGTATTATATAAGATTGATGAATCACAGACCGGTACCCCTGCAACAAATAGTACTTTATATGTTAATTAATTGAATTTAAATTAAAAAGGAATTCTAGAGAATGTAAAATAATCTAAAGTTACAGAAAGAAGATCCTGGGCTACCAAAGGGAGAGTTTGGAGGGAGCTACAGAGGGGGAGGGTTTATAAAAGGGCACAAGGAAAATGTTGGTGATGATCTTTATTTTCATTATCATGACTATGGCGGTAGTTTCACAGGTATGTGCATATGTCAAAAATTGTCAAGTTATACACTTTAAACACGTGTAATTTATTGTTTGTCAACTACACCTAAATAAAGCTATTTCAAAATTGAAAAAAAAAGTAGAGTAGGGTTTGCCAGGGCCTAGGGGTAGAGGGGAATGGGGTGTGATTGCTAAATGAACATGAGTTTCTTATTTGGGATGATAGAAACATTTTGTAATTAGATAGTGGTGATGCACAACTTTGTGAATATACTAAAAACTATAAAAAGTGAATTGCATACTTTTAAGGGTTAATTTTATGGCGTATATATTATGTCTCAATAAAAAATATTGTCAGTTAAAAAAATTTCAAATGCAGCTGAGAGCATAGTGGCCCTAGAAACACAGTCAAGTCCAGTGATGAAAGCTGAGACCCTACAACAGAGGCTTGAGGATGAAGGGACAAATAAGTGGTAGAGGCACAATGTGTATTATTTCTGGAAACTCATCAGTGAAGGCAAGGAGAGAAATGGGCCATCACTAAGAAGACCATAGGTAAATGGAGGATTTGTACAAGATTGGACAGACTTAGAGAAATGTAAAGTTGTAGAAGATAGTGAGAGATTGAAAATATAGAACACTAGGGATTAATTGGTATAGAAATCTCGTTAAGAAAGTAATAGGTGATTGAATATAGAGCATGATAGTAATTAGCCCTCAAAAAGATGAGGATGATCATTTCCATTGACCTTTGAGGATAAGTGGCAAATGGGTAGATTGGTGGAGGCTTATGTGAGGGAATTATAATGCAGTGCCTACTTGGTGTTCTTTTTTAAAAATTGTGGTCAAATACGCCTAATATAAAGTTTACCATCTTAAGTGTTTTTAAGTGTATAGTTCATAGTATTAAATACATTCATAATATTGTGCAACCATCACTACCATCCATATCCATAACTCTTTTCATCTTGTAAAACTGAAACTGTACACCATTAAACATTCACTCCTCATTCCCCAGTTATCTCTTTATAGAGATTTGACTACTCCTAATATCTCACATAAGTGGAATCACACAGTATTTGTCCTTTTGTGATTGGCATATTTCACTTAGTGTAATGAGATGGTGTAGGCTTGTAAGCCCCTTGCAAACCAGGGTCATTTGAGGACTGCACTGAGGTTAAGGTCGGCCAGGCAGGCCTAGGCCAGGAGGAGAAAACGTTCTCTTCCCCTTATCTCATGTTGCAAGTTCTAAATGCCTGGATCAGCAGGAAGTGGCTCTTGCCTTGCTTAAAGTGTATCTTTCTAAACAGAAGTGTTCTTTCTAAAGACAAAGAACATGTTGTCTCCAAAGGAAGGATGGCTAAGAGAATTCTTTATTCTGCAAGCATAAACAGGATGTATTTTGTTCTTAGTGAATTTCGTGTATATTTCACTTCACGGATGTTGGCTTGATACTTTAAGTACACATTGTTATGTTTATCTGATCACTGCGAGTATATAGCTACGTGAGAAATAAACGGCAGTATGCAGTTGCAAGTGCTGCCTTTGCTCTGCATCCCCTGTGTCCTGGTGATTTCGTAGACCCTTACCCAGGGACCCCAATGCACTAGACGTTGACAGTGTAATATCCCCTAAAGTCATCCGTGTCATATCCTATGTCAGAATTTCCTTCCTTTCTTTCTTCCTCCCTCCCTCCCTCCCTTCCTGCCTTCCTTTCCTTTCTGTCTTTATCTTCCTCTTTTCCTCTCTTCCTCCCTTCCTCCTTTTCTTTCTCTTCCTTATAAATTAAGAGTGGGAAATTTACTGCTGTTCAAGGAATATCAAGTGATAGATGCTGGTTTGAGAATATGATAGAGGTTTTCAATAGACATTACAGGGAATAAAGGAGGCAGCTAAATACATACAGAAATGTTATAAATGTTACAAAGCCTTGTTCAATTAAAATGTTAAAAATAATTTTGAGGGCGCCTGGGTGGCTCAGTCGTTAAGCATCTGCCTTCGGCTCAGGTCATGATCCCAGGGTCCTGGGATCGAGTCCCACATTGGACTCCCTGCTCGGCGGGAAGCCTGCTTCTCCCTCTCCCACTCCCCCTGCTTGTGTTCCTGCTCTTGCTGTCTCTCTCTCTGTCAAATAAATAAATAAAATCTTAAAAAAAAAATAATTTTGAAAGCAATACATTTAAATTGTTAAAATCAATTCTAGGGAGACTTAAATAATAGCAATATTAGTTATTATAATATTAATATTTTTCAATCAAGCTTTTAAAAATATTAGGTAAAGCTTATTACCTTAGAGTAAATACCCTGTAATTAACATATATGTCATCATTCCTTTTAGACTAGTTTTCTGTAGTTCCTTTTTAAACTCCAGTTCTCAGGTTTTCATTCAATCTGAGAAAAACTATTACAATATTTATCTATAAACTAGTCTGGGTCAGATAGCTGTGTGTTACGTGGATCCCTGAAGACAAGGTGAATCCTAATATTACCTGATTTTCAGGAAGTTCATATGAATATTTGTGAATAGGTAACAATCAAAGCATAAAGTCAACACAATGAACACCTTTCTCTACCTTCTACCAGCTTTATGTGGAAAGGGGAGCCTTCCTTGTCTTTACCACCAGAGAGAGAATAAGTTACAGTTCTGGAGACATGGACTTTATAGCAAAGTGGAATTGAGCTGTGGGGCCATTGTTAAAATGTGCATCTCCCTGGGGCCATATTCAGAGAAAAACTGAAATCCCTCTTTCTCTATCTGTAAATACAGGACAATGCTATATAATCTCAGAAGGATTTTAGCTACTAACTCAAGTGACTAGTGATCCACAGGCATTAAATGCAAAGCAAAAAACCTAAATTATCCATATAAATGGAAAGTTTAGACATGTTCTGGGCATTGTAGAACAGAGATGCATGTTATGGGCTATGGATTATCAGTACACTGGGAAAATAGTAACCGATGTTCACTGGAATAATAATTATGGTGACAATGAAGGGAGAAATTATGCACCCCAGCTTCCAGGCCCCTGGTCCTACATTATCACATTGACACATGGGGAGGATGATATATCCACTCCTCAATCCATCTCTGTCCAGCCACTCACTAGCTTTTCCCCAAGAAATGGGTCAGCTCCTTATATATTAATTGGGCCCCATCTAGCTAGTGGCCAGGTCACTGTGGGTGAATGATGAGTTCTTGTGTGCATGTATTCTTTCTCTCATAATTGCTATTTTCCTGTGATAATAAGTTCAAGGACCTAAGATTCCTGGGGAAGTTTGGCCATTGTTGTCAATGTGGACAGTTGTATAATGGAGGCAGGTTGCTTTTCAGACCTAGCAATTCTAGATTCACAGGAAAAAAGAAGACCCAGATTTGAACATTATGTTTCTCCATTATAGAGAAGTCTCACATTGGCAAAGAGAGTCTTGTGTTTACCTAGATATCAATAAAACCAGTAATCTGTTACCCATTTAGCTATTTTTCAATTTCTATTTTTCTATTATTTCTGTGGTTCCTAGTTTAGACTCTTTTCGTTTATTTAAGATTTTATTTATTTATGTGACGCAGAGAGAGAGCATAAGTGGGGGGAGCGGCAGGCAGAGGGAGAGGGGTAAGCAGACTCCCCGCTGAGCAAGGAGCCCGATGCAGGGCTCAATCCCAGGACCCTGGGATCATGACCTGAGCTGAAGGCAGATGCTTAACGACGGAGCCACCCAGGCGCACCCCCCCCCCCGGTTGAGACTCTTAATGCCAGAAAATGTAAGAGGTTCAATTCAAGTATTATAACTCTACCTGGAACCCCTATCAAGTGTCTGGCTGATACTTCAACAACAAAAAATGAGCTATGAGCAAATCATTGCACCAAATTTTATGAGTCAGTGTAAAAAAATTTGAAGTTTTACTACTGTTGCCTTCAAAAAGCTTACAATCTAACTAGGGTTTCCATCCAAATCTTTCTGTGATGGACAGATTATAAAATAATAAATAGTCCCTGATTATCTCTGCCTCCTTGAACCCTTGTGTAATCCTTTGCTCTTGAATATGGGTAGGGCCTGTGATGTGCTTCTAACCAATGGTATAATGGCAGAGGTGATAGGATATTACTTTCATGCCTGTGTTACCTAAGATTGGCTCTGATGAAATGTCAGCATGTTGCTTTGCCATATGGCAAAGAACTGAGGGCCATCTGTAGCCAACAACCAGCTAGGAACTAAACGTGGCCTCCTCCAGCCAACAGCCAGCAGGAAACTGAGTCCCTCAATCTAACAGGCCACAAGGAACTAGCTGAATCTTGCTAACAACCTGGTGATCTTGAATGCATATTCTTCCCCAGTTGAGCCTCATGTGAGACCCTGGCCCTGACCATACCTTGATTATAGTCTTGTAGACTCAGCTAAGCTGTACCCAGACCCCTGCCTTACTGAAACTGTGAGATAAACATTTGAGTTCTTTGAAGACAGGATATATGTGGTAATTTGTTACGCAGCAATAGATAATTTCTGTATAAGGTATAAAGAAATCTGTTTCTTTTTTTTTTTTAAAGATTTTATTTATTTATTTATTTGAGACAGAATGAGAGAGAGAGAGCACATGAGAGGGGGGAGGGTCAGAGGGAGAAGCAGGCTCCCTGCCGAGCAGGGAGCCCGATGTGGGACTCGATCCCCGGACTCCAGGATCATGACCTGAGCCGAAGGCAGTCGCTTAACCAACTGAGCCACCCAGGCGCCCCTAAAGAAATCTGTTTCAATTGCTTTTCACTGCTCTATTATCTTGTGGTTCCTCATGAGCACTCAAGCACTAAAATACAGAGTGACATTTACTTAGGCCCTGAGTGGTATGTCATGACTCTTCATGGAGGTTTTAAGGTTACTGAGGAAAAAGATTGTGCTTTTTACAGCTTATGCATTATATAAAGCACCCAGAACACATCTGGATACATCACAGGAAGCAAATAATGGCTTGTTGAATTGGAAATAAAAGTCTAACATAAAGATAATAACATACGTCCAGCAGACTATGCATGTGAATGTACTGCTCAATGATTTATCACATAGAATTGCAGCCCAGGTAATAATGTGGAATAGAGGCCAGCATGTGGTATATATATACAATGGAATATTATGCAGCCATCAAAAGGAATGAGATCTTGCCATTTGCAATGACGTGGATGGAACTGGAGGGTGTTATTCTGAGCAAAATAACTCAATCAGAGAAAGACATGTATCATATGACCTCACTGATATGAGGAATTCTTAATCTCAGGAAACAAACTGAGGGCTGCTAGAGTGGGGGGTGGGGTAGGAGGGATGGGGTGGCTGGGTGATAGACACTGGGGAGGGTATGTGCTATGGTGAGCACTGTGAATTGTGTTTTTTTCTTTTCTATAAGGAATAGATTGTAAATATTTTAGTTTTTTTCAGGCCATATAGTTCTGTCTTAACTATGCACTTTTGATATTGTAGCATGGAAATAGCTATGGACAATTTAAATTGATATGGTTGGGTTCAAATTAAACTTCATTTATAAAAATAGGTGGCAGGCCAGATTTGGCTTGCTGGCTACTGTTTGTTAATTCTGATCCTTACTACATATTCTTTTTTATCCCATCCCAGTAACTGTCTACACCGAAAGTTACCACCATCCTGACTTCCAACATCCTAGATTGGTTTTGCCTATAACTTGCATTTATAATATAATAAAATATAAATACATAAATTGAAGAATCCAGTATCGATACTTATGTTTCTGGCTCATTTCACATTACCTTTGTGAGATTTTTCCATGTTGTGTATGGTAGGTGTTTCATTCTTTTTTTTTTTAAGATTTTATTTATTTATTTGAGACAGAGCGTGAGCAGAGTGGGGAGCAGAGAGGGAGGAGCAGAGGGAGCTACTCTCCAGCAGACTCCTCACTGAGTGCAGAACCTGATGTAGGTTCCCAGAACGCGGAGATCATGATCATGATCTGAGCTTAAACCAAGAGTCAGATGCTTAACCGACTGATTCACCCAGGTGCTCCTGTTCATTCATTTTAATTCTTGTAATTGTATGAACACACCAAAAGTTATCAATTTTTCTTTTCCTAGACACTTTCATTGTGTTCTAGTTTGGTTATAATTATATTGCTATAAACATTATTAGGTCTTTTAGAGCACACATATATACATTTCTGTTGGTGAATATTTCAGGAGCTAAACTGCTGGGTCAAGTTTGAGATACTACCCAACAGGGTTTAAAAGAATTTATACCAGTTTACAATCACACCAGCAGCATGTGAGAGTTTCTGTTGATTCATATCTTTACCAATATTTGATATTATCAGTATTTTTAAAGCTAACCATTCCTGTGGGTTTGTTTTCTGATTTTGGTATTAGTTAGCATTTTCCTAACTAATGATATCATATACCTGTTCATATGTTTAATGGCACTTTGAATATAGTTTCTTATAAGCCTGTTCCAGGTTTTTCCCCATTTTTTTCACTGGCTTGTTTGCTTTTTCTTTTGATTTTTATAGAGTTCCTTATATATACAGGATACAAATCCTCTTTTTTAATATTCACTTTCTTGAAAAGTGTCTTTTGATGAATAGATTTCCTGTTTTAATTTAGAGCAAGCTGTTTTCCCATTATATTTAGTGACTTCTATGCTCTAGTTAAAAAATTGTTTACTCCAGCAATGTAAATATATTGTCCAATGGACAATAAATAGGAACCTGTTGTCCAAATGGGAACCTAATTTTTTTTTATTTTCCACATTTAAATCTATATATCATTTGGAATACATTTTTGTTTGTGGTATGAAGTGGTCAAGTTTATTTTTGTATGAATATAAAATTAACTCAGCAACTTTCATTGAAGAGACCAAGTTTTCTACATTGTTCTTTGGTTACACATTTATTATAGAGTGTCCATATATTTCTTGTGTCTGCACTGGACTCTCTCTTCTGCTTCCTTATTCCATTTGTCTTATTCTTGGCAAAAACCAAATTGTCTTAATTATTGTAGCTTTGTAATGGTTCTCTATTGAATTCAGTAAGTCTTCAAACAATCTAAAAAATTTCATTATGGATTTTAGAATCAGCTTGTTGGGCGCCTGGGTGGCTCAGTCAGTTCAGCGTCTGCCTTTGGCTCAGGTCATGATCCCAGGGTCCTGGGATCGAGCCCCACATCAGGCTCCCTGCTCATGGCAGAGCCTGCTTCTTCCTCTCCCTCTGCCTGCTGCTTCCCCTGCTTGTGCTTGCTCTGTGTGTGTGTGTCAAATAAATAAATAAATAAAATAGTAGAATCAGCTTGTTAACTCACCATACACACACACACACACGCACACATGCACACATGCACATACACACAAATCCATACAGAAACTCTGAGATTTTGGTGGATTGCATTGAACCTATAAACTATCTTGAGGAGAATATTTCCCAATACTTTAACATGCTGAATTATCCAGTCCTTGAATATGGTTTGTCTTTCCCTTTATTTAGGATTTATTTCCTTAATTTCATTGCTATTTTGTAGTTTTCAGAGTAGATACTTTTGTAAAATTTATTTTTAAGTGTTTGATTTTTATGTATTTTAAATGGTAACCCTTTAAATACACTCTTCTAAGTGTTTGTTAGTGGAAAATATGAAAAACACTTTTGTATGGTGACATTGTGTCATAAATCTGGCTACATCCACTTAATTTAAAAATTTGTCCATTCTTTTTTTAAAATTTTATTTATTTATTTATTTATTTATTTATTTATTTATTTGAGAGAGAGAAAGAGTGCACAAGAAGGGGGGGAGGTGCAGAGGGTGAAGCAGACTCCCTGCTGAGCAGGGAGCCCGATGCGGGACTCGATCCCAGGACTCCAGGATCATGACCTAAACCTAAGTCAGACGCTTAACCAACTGAGCCACCCAGGTGCCCCAAAAGTTTGTCCATTCTTTTTATATTCTGCATAACCTATCAGGCTTCTATAAATAAAACTATATTTTTTCCTTTCTATTTAGTCTTTAAATGTGTGTGTTTATGTGTTTATTTTTTTACCGTAGGTACTTGATTTTAATGCAATGAATTATAAGAAACACATTGATTTATTAATGTGTTTGGGAAATGAAAAATCATATAATGGTTATACATGTTGATTATGAAATATATTCTTAATTCATATACTTTAAATGTAAAAACAAATTAAAGTTAGCATATTAGAAATAAGGATACTCTTATTTGATTGCAAATGAAGAAATGGTCATTTATCTAAATTCCATAATAATTGCATTGACATTGGCAAAATAGAACATGTTTATTAGAATGCAGTCATCTTCAGTCCTCACTGTACATTAACATCAACTGGGAAGGTGCGATTTTTGGACTTGAGTTCTCTTTGATTTTGATGTAGAGGAAGGATAGACAATTAGTCTTGAAGGTAACAGTCCTAGGATGGAATTCTAGGGATATCCCATCCTGATTTTTCCAATACTTATTTGGAATTCCTGGAACACTTAATAAACCTCTCTGGATCTCCCCTTCTTAAAGTGAAGGTAGGGCATAGTAATTGCATTTACTGAGCACCGAAGTGTTTAATTATCTCACTGATTCCCATAGCTGCCTGCAAGTAAACAGCAATATATTCACTTCATATGTTGAGAAATGAAGAATCAAAAAGTTAAGGATCCTGTCAAATTTTATATAGATAGTATCAGAGGTAAAATTTGAACACAGATGTGTAAAGATTCTAAAATTTTTGCCCAGGTTGAAAGTTTAATGGCAAGGTTTTAAGTAAACCTTTTATTGAAGTATAACACATTACAGAGCACCCCTTATAACTGTACAGCTTAGATTTTCACATTTGAACATACTGGTATAACCACAACCCAGTTAAAGAAACAGAAATTACTAGCACCCCAGAAGCCACCTTTCCAGATCTTTCAATCTTTCTTCCTCTCTCCTCAAAGGCAACCACTCTTCTGACTTCTATCAAAATAGATTAACTTTGCCTGTTTCTGAACTGTAAGGGAATGGATTAGTGCTCTGTTTAAATGTAAGCTTTTATATCTGGCTTTTTAATATTTTACTGTTATTTTTTGCTTTACATTATGTTTGTGGCATTCATCCACAAAGTTATGTGTAATTATAGTTCTTTCATTTTCATTGTTGTATGATGTTCTACCCCGTGGCTATATGTCACCTCAATTAATTTATCCATTTGGTTGTTAATGGGTATTTGGTGGTTTTCTATTGCCAGTAATTCTGCTGTGAGCATCATTTTCCTTGGCATTCAGGAAACATGCATGCACTGCCATGGTTGCAAGCCTGAGAGGGAAATTGTTGGGTTAAGTGCTAGTAGACATGACCAAGAAGTTTTCCAATTATAACCATTTGCACCTGCACTAGCAGGGCAAGGAAGTTGAGTTAATTCACATTTTTCTCTATAGGTGGGATTGCTATGTTTTTGTGTTTGTTTTAGTCTTTCTGGTGGATGTTTATTGGTACCTTGCTAATTTTTTTTTTATATTCTTATGTTAATCCCCATACATTACATCATTAGTTTTAGATGTAGTGTTCCATGATTCATTGTTTGTGCATAACACCCAGTGCTCCATGCAGAATGTGCCCTCCTCAATACCCACCACCAGGCTAACCCATCCTCCCACCCCCCTCCCCTCTAGAACCCTCAGTTTGTTTTTCAGAGTCCATCGTCTCTCATGGTTCGTCTACCCCTCCGATTTCCCCCCCTTCATTCTTCCCCTCCTGCTACCTTCTTCTTCTTCTTTTTTTTTTTCTTAACATATATTGCATTTGTTTCAGAGGTACAGATCTGAGAGTCAACAGTCTTGCACAATTCACAGCGCTTACCAGAGCACATACCCTCCCCAGTGTCTATCACCCAGTCACCCCATCCCTCCCCCACGCCCCCCACTCCAGCAACCCTCAGTTTGTTTCCTGCAATTAAGAATTCCTCATATCAGTGAGGTCATATGATACATGTCTTTCTCTGTTTGACTTATTTCACTCAACATAATACCCTCCAGTTCCATCCACATCGTTGCAAATGGCAAGATCTCATTCCTTTTGATGGCTGCATAATATTCCATTGTATATATATACCACCTCTTCTTTATCCATTCATCTGTCGATGGACATCTTGGCTCTTTCCACAGTTTGGCTATTGTGGACATTGCTGCTATAAACATCGGGGTGCACGTAACCTTTTGGATCCCTCCATTTGTATCTTTGGGGTAAATACCCAGTAGTGCAATTGCTGGATCATATGGTAGCTCTATTTTCAACTTTTTGAGGAACCTCCATACTGTTTTCCAGAGTGGCTGCACCAGCATGCATTCCCACCAACAGTGTAGGAGGGTTCCCCTTTCTCTGCATCCCCACCAACATCTGTCGTTTCCTGACTTGTTAATTTTAGCCATTCTGACTGGTGTGAGGTGGTATCTCATTGAGGTTTTGATTTGGATTTCCCTGATGCTGAGCGATATTGAGCACTTTTTCATGTGTCTGTTGGCCATTTGGATGTCTTCTTTGGAAAGATGTCTGTTCATGTCTTCTGCCCATTTCTTGATCGGATTCTTTGTTCTTTGGGTGTTGAGTTTGATGAGTTCTTTATAGATTTTGGATACTAGCCCTTTATCTGATATGTGATTTGCAAATATCTTCTCCCATTCTGTCGGTTGTCTTTTGGTTTTGTTGACTGTTTCCTTTGCTTTGCAAAAGCTTTTTATTTTGATGAAGTCCCAAGAGTTCATTTTTGCCCTTGCTTCCCTTGCCTTTGGCGATGTTTCTAGGAAGAAGTTGCTTCGGCTGAGGTCAAAGAGGTTGCTGCCTGTGTTCTCCTTTAGGATTTTGATGGACTCCTGTTTCACATTGAGGTCTTTCAACCATTTGGAGTCTATTTTTGTGTGTGGTGTAAGGAAATGGTCCAGTTTCATTCTTCTGCATGTGGCTATCCAATTTTCCCAACACCATTTGTCGAAGAGACTGTCTTTTTTCCATTGGACATTCTTTCCTGCTTTGTAAAAGATGAGTTGACCATAGAGTTGAGGGTCCATTTCTGGGCTCTCTATTCTGTTCCATTGATCTATGTGTCTGTTCTTGTGCCAGTACCATGCTGTCTTGATGATGGCAGCTTTGTAATAGAGCTGGAAGTCGGAATTGTGATGCCGCCAACTTTGCTTTTCTTTTTCAACATTCCTCTGGCTATGTGGGGTCTTTTCTGGTTCCATACAAATTTTAGGATTATTTGTTCCATTTCTTTGAAAAAAGTGGATGGTATTTTGATGGGGATTGCATTGAATGTGTAGATTGCTCTAGGTAGCATTGACATCTTCACAATATTTGTTCTTCCAATCCATGAGCATGGAACGTTTTTCCATTTCTTTGTGTCTTCCTCAATTTCTTTCATGAGTATTTTATAGTTTTCTGAGTACAGATCCTTTGTCTCTTTGGTTAGGTACCTTGCTAATGTTTTAATTTGCATCTTCTTTGTGACTAATCAGGTAGAAGCTCTGATAATATTTCATCTTGTTTGGATACCTCCTTTTAGGAAATGCCTGTCCCAACTTTGTTTCTGTAATGACAAGTTTAATTTTCTATAAGAAATACTTGCAAACAATACAAATGACACAATTAGGATGGTGAGCAAAGCAAAGAGATAGGTGCTACTTGTAACTTATTCCCACAATAGAAAGTTCCTTGTTTCTGTGGTTGTTGACCAAAGTCTGACCTTCCCAAGTCTTTTGCTTATTTTCTACCCAGTGATGTTCTTTTACTTCCTCATTACTCATTTATGCCTTTCATTTCCATGTGGTTATTCATAGATCAGGCAGCACTTACTGAAGTAAGCATTCTTTTGCCATCACTATGGAATCCGTTTTAGTACTTGTCAAATGGCTATGGTTGCTTTGAGCTTTTCTGTTGTGTCTATGCCTGGTAGGATTAGCCCTTCAGTTTTCTTCTTCTGTAATAATGCCTTAGCATTCTACATCCTTCACCTTTCCATGTAAAATTTAGCCTACGTTCCCCAGGAAAACCTCCTAGAAGTTGATTGGGATTGAATAAGATCTTTTGACCATTTTTGGAAGAATCTGTCTGTTTAAAACATAGAACCTTATAATTCAGGAATGTGATAAAACCCTATATTTGTATATCTTCTTTAATTTCTCCAACTGATGTTTAATCATTTTCCTATTGATGCCTTTCAGAAAGTTTTTTGATGTATTCCAAGTTGTATGATTTCTGATGCTATTTTATCATAAGATATCATGTGAGAACTTTATTTTCTAATTATTTGTTAATATATAGAAATACAATTGATGGGGCACCTGGGTGGCTCATTCGATTAAGTATCTGTCTTTGGCTCAGGTCATGATCCCAGGGTCCTGGGATCCAGCCCGCATGGGGCTCCCTGCTCAGCAGGGATCTGCTTCTCCTTCAGCCCCTCCCTCCATGCTCACGCCCCCGTGCTCTCTCTCTCAAATAAATAAAAATAAAATCTTTTAGAAAAAGAAATACAATTGATATTTTAAAATTGTTCTTGTA
The DNA here is from genome assembly GCF_029215605.1 of Mirounga angustirostris. NCBI lineage: Eukaryota > Metazoa > Chordata > Mammalia > Carnivora > Phocidae > Mirounga > Mirounga angustirostris. The sequence continues at coordinate 58,121,608 of NW_026991721.1, forward strand.
TCCAGTTATCTTGCTTAATAATACTAATCACTAATAATCACTTACTCATGTCAATTATTTTATCTAATGCTATGCCTGTTTGTTCTTTCTGATTGTGTAAATGCACAATCATGTCATCTGTAAATAATTTGTTTTGTTTTGATTCCTTCACAATGCTACAGTCCTCTACTTTTCTTGCCTTCTTGTACTTCTTAAGGACTGTGATACTAAGTTAAGTAAAATAGTGGTGGTAGGTATCATCATCCTGTGCCCAAACTCAGAGAGTATATTTTCAGCATTTTAACATTAATCATGGTTTTTGATGAGGAAGTTTCTGTCCAATTTACTAAGTTAACATGAATATCTATTGGAATTCATCATTTTTTTTTTCAAATTTACTACAGAATCACATAATTTTTTCTTTCTATTCTATTAATGGGTTAAAGACATTCAATGATTGTTCTGTATTCTTGCTGGATTATTTATTTATTTATTTATTTTTTTAAAGATTTTATTTATTTATTTGAGACAGAGAGAATGAGAGACAGAGAGCATGAGAGGGAGGAGGGTCAGAGGGAGAAGCAGACTCCCTGCCGAGCAGGGAGCCCGATGCGGGAGTCGATCCCGGGACTCCAGGATCATGACCTGAGCCGAAGGCAGTCGCTTAACCAACTGAGCCACCCAGGCACCCCCTTGCTGGATTATTTTTAATAATATTTTATTTGGTAGTTTGGCCTCTATGTTAATGAGAGATTTGATTTCATTTTTTCTTGTTTTGCAATACCCTTTCAAGATTTTGGGCCTCTCAGAATAGCTAGGAAATGTTCTTTTTTCTCTCCCTCTAGAGCCATCACTTCAATCTCTGCCTTTGTGTTCACATGTTCTCTCTGTGTGCGTATCTCTGTGTTCAAATTTCTTTTTTTTTTTTTTTATATAAGTTTACTAGTCATATTGGGTTGGGGCTCACCAAAATGACCTCATTTGTACTAGACTACCTCTGTAAATACCTATCTGCAAATGTAATCACATTCTGAGGTACTCCAACATATCTTTTTCTGGGGTGCAGGGTTCACAATTCAACTGATACCATGGAATGGTTTTGAAATAGAAGGCACCAGTAGGATCACTGAGCAGTGAGATTGGAGCCATTCTGGGTATATGGTGGTGAAATCACTGGAAGGAGGAGGAGAGTGCTGAGATATCCAGGGACAGAATGACACAAATGTGAGAGGCATGTGTGCCAACCATCGTGGGCAGTGCTTCTCCACAGGGCAGCTACAGCATGGCCTGCAGTATCATAACATATGGTGTTATAATGACAAATCTATCAAATCCAACCACAAAGGCCACAAGAGACCATAGGTCTGGTCTGGTGTCAGCATTTGCCAGTGTTAGCATAGCCACATGATCACAGTAGGTCTTAGGGGATGATGTAGTTGAGGCAGAGGGGCAACCAGGAGATCAGGAAGAAATGGGGGCTCACGCACAGCATGCTTTGTGGTTTCACGGTTTTTCCCAGCTTGGCTGCCAGTTATTGGAACAAAATGAACATGGTGGAGTGGAAAGCAGATTGGCACATCTAGTACCCAAATGCACGTGGCCACCCCTGACTGACAGAGGAGAAAGTATGGATGAAGCAGACCAGCATAGTAGAGGCAGTTATAGTAGTTCATTTTATGGGCTTGCAACCAATAAAATGGACAACCTCTTAGGTGAGGTGGAAGTAAGAGGATCTCTACCATGAAAGCTAGCAGGGCCAGGAAGAAATACATGATGTGCAGGCCACATCAAAGCAGGGAGCTGTTTTTCACAACAGCCCCAGCATAGCTGATAGAGAACAGGAAACAGATCCAGAATTGAGAATCCTCCTGCTTGGAAAGACACAGGAAGTGTGTGGGAGCCAGTCCCTAGTGGTGGCATCTGAAGATGACTGCTGTGGGGAAGGGTCCTACCCTCTGAAGGGACTAACCAAATCATAATCACACGCTGTTTTTGAGAAGTCTGGAAACTGAGAGCTGAGTGATAAGAAACTTGTCTTAATAAGAACCCACTTATCATATGTGATAAATATACATATTTCTCTGAAACTAAGTTTAAAAAAATTGGGTTATATCCAGTTTCTCCTGATGGCAGTGTTTATAAATCACAGGCCCAGATTTATAGACTGAAGAATAAACATTGCATACATTAAGGTTCCAAATGGAAATGAGTCACAATAAATGCTGTGTTGATCCTCGTCCTTTTCTACTCATAAAGAAAGAAATTACTTTTTCATAATGCCTATGGGCATATCTGGACACTCTGATCTTTTATACAGATTTAATTAAGATAAATTTGAAAAATGAAGAGAATGGGTAGAAGGAAGGAGAGTGTGAGGTTGTGATTTATACTCAGAAATATGTATTTGGTCTTCGTCCCCTTTTCTGGCACAGAGCTCCTAAAACTCTTGGAATTTCCTAAGTGATAAGAGCCATTAGGTGTTTTTTGTTATGTTAACAGCAACCTTTGGACCCCACCCAAGGATGGGGGCTCATTGCCAGAGGAACCAGTCATCCCTGTGATGACTCTGCCCATCTCACAAATGGGAAATCCAATCCCTCACTCAAAGTATACCCTTGATAGTTTTTGGAAATGAGTACATGCATGCTGGGCTTAGTCACAGATTTGATGTCCTGGACCCACGGCCCACTGGTTCTTCAGGTTATAATGAAGGCAATCATCTGTTTTCACTGATTCAGAATACTTAAGGATACTTCTAATCATGACACAGCAGCACGGCTTAAGGAATTAGTTTTCCTATTGGAGCTGGGATTGTAGGTATCCAGTGTGCTTCTTTTGCTCATTTCTTACTAACTATGTTCTTTGATTGCCAGTCTCTCTTGTTCTCTATGCTATTCCCATCCTCTTAGAGAATGTTTGGAGCAACATAATTGCTCAATAGATATTTCTTGAATAGAAATTTAAAATGTTCCAAATATTTTACATTTGTTAATAAAAAGAAGCGAATGAGGGACAAATTGTTAATTATATATCAAATTTATCTTCTTTGACAAAGAACATCCTTCAGAGTTTCCATGGGAAAACTGAAATGAGGCCTTAGTACTGAAAGTCTGGTATCCCACTGGGGAGGAATGAGGCCAAAATGGACCTGCACATGCCATCTTGTGGTCAGCATTGGAATTATGACCATGGTACCAGGCACATGTAGACATTTAATCATTCATTCCTGTGAGTAGTTTTTTGTAGTGAGCATGTTCTGGGGATAGAATAGTGAACACCTGTGCTATACTTTCATGGGAGTTATATTCCAGTCATAGGAACAGATGGTGAATAAGTAATTTATTTATTTTTTATTTTTTATTTTTTTTAAAGATTTTTTTTTTTTTAATTTATTTGAGACAGAGAGAACGAGAGAGAGAGCACATGAGAGCGGGGAGGGTCAGAGGGAGAAGCAGGTTCCTTGCTGAGCAGGGAGCCTGATGCGGGACTCGATCCAGGGACTCCAGGATCATGACCTGAGCCGAAGGCAGTTGCTTAACCAACTGAGCCACCCAGGCGCCCCGGTGAATAAGTAATTTAAATAATTACACGTTGTATTAAGAGAGGGAGGAAATAAAATATTTGTGTTGAAAGAAAATTACAGGGGGCAAGAACTAGTTGAGATACATAGGTTAAGAAACCACTCACTGATAAGGAGGGTATTAGTTGAGACCTAAAGGATGTCGAGAGGAAGATAGAATGTTCTAGAAAATAACAACTGGGGTAAATGGGAAGACTTAGAGCAAAACTCTAGGCAGATAAGAAGTGGGTATGTTTGGAAGAAGGCTAGAAAGGCTGAAACAAAGGAAAAAGGTAACAATTAGTATGGTAACAATACCTCAATGGGTATGTTGAAAAAATAGAATATACTACTCAGCAGTAACAGAAAATGACCTACTTATCTTACATGCAGCAGTATGGCTCAATCTGAAAAACTTTATACTGAGTGAAAGACACCAGATTCAAATGAATGTATTATTTATTCCTTCGTTTATAAAAGTGCTAGTGAGAGAAAAATTAATCTATAGTGAAAGACATCAGATCAGGGTTTGCCTGGTTGGGGTGGAGAGGGGGTGGTTGACTCCAGAGAGGCAAGAGAACCTTTTATGAAGTGAGGGCAGTGTTCTCTGTCTTAATCAGGCTGGTAGCTACAGAGGCAGGTATATGTGTCAGAACTCTTCAAAGTGTATGTGAAAATATTTACATTTTATTGTCACAAGTTATACAGCAACAAAACTGATTTTAAAATGTAAAAGAGGGACTTACAATCATTAACTGATTTGCTGATAATAGGAACACGGGTCGGTCCCTTTACATGGCTAGTATTTGGGAATCATGAAAATGCTCCTTCAGAATACCCATTCATTTCTGGGGACACTTTTAGGCTCCTCTAGCTATTTCTCCTGGGAGAAGCAAACATGTTCCCGATTCCTCTTCAAGCACTTTCATCTGATGTTGGTTTTAATAACATAAAAGCCTGTGTTCTAGAACCTTCTTCACTATTAGCTTTGACAGGAGAGTGGTGAAGGAGGATAAATACACAAATGCAGTAATTGTGATGGATGATTTTTACCTTATTTGTGGTGATGCTATCATGTGTGTATGCATATGTCCAAACTCATTAAAATGAATACATTAAATATATGCACCTTTTTTGTGTAAGTACACCATAATAAATTTGAAAAAATCAGAAAAAATATGGTTTTCTAAAACAGGTTAACATTTTAATTGAAAAGAAAATTAAATATTAACAAATACTCAAACTTCTATTGACTTTCGCACTACCTTTAACCATACAATATAGCTATCTTCAGAAGAGAATGTCCTTTTTTTCCCCCAAAACTTCTTCACTGTGCAATCCATTGTCATCAGGGAATAGGCAATTTCTGGAAGGAGGGACCAACACTCAGCATACAAAATGCTCACTGTTACCAGTCTCAAAAAGTTGTGATTCTGGCAGCAATTTTCATGGAGATTTTCAAGCTTTTCTGGGACTTGTATTCTGGAGTCCTTCATCTTCTCAGATTGCCCACTCCATTTTCCTAGGCTTTGGCACTGAATTAACTTGTTCTGTACAGTTTGTTATTGTTTGAATTACTTTTTCTCATACTAAAATTACGTCCTCAATCAAGGATAATTTTTAAAAATACATGAAAGTGCAAAAAGAAAGTTAAAATATCACAAATCTCACTACTCTGAGTTGCTATTATTAGCAGTTAGATGTATTCCCAGAATCTTTTTCTATGCATATGTATTTCTTTTTAGAATTGGTTTCAGCCTTATGAGCAAGTGTTTTCTTTTTTCTTTAATATTATATCTTGATCATTTTTCACATCTTTACATGCTCTTTGCAAATACATTACTTAAATGCTACATGATATTCAATTGCTCATTCTTCATATAGATCAGTATATGTATTTTCCTGTTTTTGGTTTTATAAATAATGAATCTATACATATCTTTGTACTTTTCTTTCCCTCAAATTCTATTTTTATAAAGAGATTCCAAGAAGGAAAAAATACATGTACTTTTTAACTGTTTTGGTGGAAAGTTCTTATCTCCTTTTTAACAGGTAGCAGCTTAGACTTCTGGCAGGGTGAAGATCATTTTCACCTTAGTGGTCTGTTGGAAGATGGCATTCTGTTCAAATCTTCACTAATTTGATAGATGGACATATTTTTTACTGTTCTCTTGTGATGATGAAGATTGGTCAACTCAGTATTTATGATCAATCACATCGTTCAGAGAGTTCTTGTTCTGGGCATTTTCAAAATTGTTCTTTTGTTCTGGAGGGTTGCTAACCTCTGGGCCTTTTGTTCACAGATAACTTTGTTCTGATGCGTGCATTCCAGATCAGTGGGGTGATGGGGTTGGTTGTGATGCCGTGACCCTTGGCTCAGGGATCTTTTCCACAACATCCTCGAATAACCCTGTCCCTGATCTGCTTGGTCCTAACTCCATAGATGATGGGGTTGAGCATGGGAGGTATCAGTAGATAGAGATTAGCGAACATGATATGTACCACTTGGGGCACGTGATGTCCAAAGCGGTGGGTGAGGAAAGTAAAGAGGGCTGGGATGTAAAAAGTCAAGATGACACAGATATGGGAAGCACATGTGCCAAAAGCCTTGAGCCAGGCTTCCTCAGAGGGCAATCCCAGAACAGTTCTCAAAATCATCGCATAGGATATACTGATGACAATCATATCAAAGCCAGCCATAGAGAAGGCCACAAAGAGCCCATATGCACGATTGACTCTAGTGTCTGCACACACCAGCTTTAGCACAGCCATGTGCTCACAGTAGTACTGTGGAATGACGTGGTTGGGGCAGAAGGGCATCCTGGAGACCATGAAGCAGAAGGGACTCACCCACAGCAATCCTCTCATCATCACGGCTGCCCCCAGTTTACCCACCACAGCTGGGGTCAGGATAGTAGAGTGGTGGAGTGGGAAGCAGATAGCCACAAAACGGTCCAAGGCCATAGCCATGAGCAACCCAGACTCCACAGAAGAAAAGGCGTGGATGAAGAACACCTGGATGAGGCAGGCATGGTATTCAATCTCATGAGCATGAAACCAGAGTATAGCCAGCATTTTAGGTTGCGTGGAAGAGGAGAGGGCCAGGTCAGTGATAGCTAGCATGGCTAGAAAGAGGTACATGGGCTCATGTAGTGTGTGGTCAGTTCGGACTATATGAAGGACAATGATATTGCCAACTATAGCCACAACATACATGGCACAGAGAGGAAGGGCAATCCAAAATTGGTAATTCTCAAGTCCTGGGATCCCAAGTAGGATGAAGAACACAGGATGCAAAGAGCTATTCCCTGAGGCCAGCATCACTGGGTGGTTAATTTGTTCTCCATTGTGAAGGTAATTTACTCTCTGTAGGTGATAATAATCAAATAAGTAATTATTATTATTTTTAGTATTTTGATAGGTTCAACTGAATAATAGGGTAATTGGGTTTAATGGTAAACTGGAAGAATTTCAAATGTTTTAATGAAAAATTTTTGCAGCATGGTCTCCAGGATGCCCTTCTGCCCCAACCACGTCATTCCACAGTCCTACTGTGAGCACATGGCTGATGCTACTCTTCATTCCTCATTCCTATTTCTGTCATTCAAAATGGGATCAAAACATACTAGCTGCAAGTGTGATTTTTGTCGAAGAATCAATATTTTCTTTGCAGGTAGCATCTGCTAAGGGAAAACTATCCTGTCATATAATGTCAGTAATAGTCATTCTTGCCCTTTTATTCTTCAGAACTAACTGACTTGTTTAACCTTTCCCATCGGTTCTTTTCAAGCTTCTGTTTAAGCCACTTAGGCAACTTTTCAGGGTAGAACCCAGGTTGGAAAACACTTTGGCTTAAAGGCTCATAGCAAGTATGTAGTGATGTTGAGTTAGCTTTTACTCTAGGAGTTACCAGGGGAATTTTGGCTAGAGGATAACTGACTGATGATTGTATACCTGTAATTAAACCTATTATCTTTAGTGTGCATCCTCCTAGATTAGAGGCCAGCAAACATTTTTCTTAAAAGGTCAGATCATACATATTTTAGGCTTTGTGTGCTATACAGTCTCTGTTGCAACTAGTCAGTTTAGCCACTGTAGCATGGCGGCAGCCAGTCAGTACAGAAATGTGTGAGTGTGGCTACATTCCAATACAATTTTATTTATAAAAACAGCTTGCAAGCTAGATTTGGCCTGCAAGTTATAGTTTTCTAATTTCTGTCCTGATGATAAATTTTCATGAGGTGAGCACTGCACAGTGCACCATCCTACCACTGTTCATGCTTGGCACAGAATAGGGGTTTAGTAAACAATTGCTGGAGCAAATAACAAAGAAATGTCATTGTTCAGTGGCAATGGACTTTTTAACTGATTAGCCATATCTTAAAATCCTTGGAGAAACCTTTTATTTATTTTTTATTTTTTTAAAGATTTTATCTATTTATTTGACAGAGAAAGACACAGCGAGAGAGGGAACACAAACGGGGAGTGGGAGAGGGAGAAGCAGACTCCCTGCCGAGCAGGGAGCCCGATGCGGGACTCGATCCAGGGACTCCAGGATCATGACCTGAGCCAAAGGCAGTCGCTTAACCAACTGAGCCACACAGGCGCCCTTGGAGAAACCTTTTAAACACTACTTTTGCACCATGGCTACAAGAGAGTTATGCATAATTCTCATACTAGAGTCTGCTCTGCTGGCCAGTGAAAGACATGAATGCCCTCCTCTGCTATACTTGCTTTACGTGGTCGAACTTGTCTGATCCCTCTAACACCTACCTAGGAGTCCATGACACACCTGGTTCTTACTTTTCAGCCTTTCATCTCAGTTGACCTGAGCTTTTGAATCTCCTCCATAACAGAAACACACAGACAAGAAGAATATCTTTTCAAATCTCCCATAACAAATCACCTGTTGGAACTAACAAATGTTTCATTCAGCCAGACCTAATGGTTCCTAAAAAGGCTTTCTTCAAGATCCCAAATAGTCCTAACCTCTTTCTGATTTTCCCTAGCTTTATAACGTTATGAGAGTAATGGGGCTCAGACTTTATAAATCTTGCTCTACATTGCAAACTTTACTATCCTACCTTGATAATAGCTATAGGTTTGCTCAAAACAAATACTCCTATCCAGGGTATGGTGAAAATTCAGACACACACATTATCTGGGGTCGAGGACTCTAGTTTTATCCTCTGTTGCCTGGCTTGTTCTTCCAGTTATATGTGCTGTTTGAACCAGAGTCTTCCTCTCTCCCTCCCTTCTGCCTCCTGTATGTCACCCTCCATTTGTCAGGACTTGGTCACTGAGGCTCATGGGCACCTGGAAAGCATACTTAGACCATCTTCATTCTTGTACTGGGCACTGATGAAGATGCCTGCTAAACCTACAATTTCTCAAAGTGCATAATAATCTCTTTAATTAATTGTGGAAGACATTGCCATTTTTGTAAATATAGCACCATAAACGTTTACATTTTATTGTTTTTAACTCTCACAAAGTTTCTGCCCATGAGCCTTCATGGGGAACTCACCTGTTCTCCATACTCCTTTTGGAGTGGTGACTCTTCTCAGGTGGTCCGGGACCCAAGTCTGAAATAGGAGATTGGGTCTCTGACAGGTGCCTTTCTTTCTTCTCTATACCTACAACCCCATGGAATCTGGTGTCCTCCTTCTCAGCAATTCCCTTGCCTCTTCTTCCCTCACTTATGTACTCAGCCTGTGTAGAGTGAAGGCTCCAAGTCATGTGGAGTGGACAGGGAATTAACCAGTCTTAGATCATTTTTGTGAAGTGTGTGAGATTTGAAATCCTATTTCTGAGGGAGGCACAGGTTATCAACTTACTGCTGGGTGGAGAGATGGATATGTGCATTCCCTCAAGAGTAGGGAAAGAAGAGCAATATAATTTCCCTTCTTGCCCAGCATTCCTTCTCCCTTTTCCTGCTTTTACATATTTCCCTGTCCCTGCACCCCCATGGGCTAGACCTCTTGTGAGCCTTATGCATACTGAAAGAAGAAATTAAGTCATCTTTTTCAATGTTATAGCTAGGGTGATCACACACTGAACTTCAGAGTCAATTTTTCTGTTCTCCAAAGTACAATCTAACTTGTGAGAACTTGGCATAGCTTTTGGTTCAGGAAATACTGTTACAAGAATGACGTTCTCAGGCTTTCTGGGTGGCTCAGTCGTCAAGCGTCTGCCTTCTGCTCAGGTCATGATCCCAGGGTCCTGGGATCAGGTCCAGCACTAGGTTCCCTGCTCAGCGGGGAGCCTGCTTCTCCCTCTGCCAGATGCTCCTTCTGCTTGTGCTCTGGCTCTCTTCCTCTCTCCCTCTCTCTGACAAATGAACAAATAAAATCTTAAAACAAAAGAATGATGTTCTCACATTAGTGGAGCTCAGCTTTCACCTATGAGTGTGGGTTTGAATTCCGTGCTGGTACCACTGGCTCTGTTAGCCTTCAATTACTGCACTCATTATGTGGAGTTATTTATGTCCATCAATTAACCATATTGCTCAGGCCTGAAGGGGTAAAGGATAAAATGGGCTGTGATCTTACTAAGGAAGAGTTTCAAGGATGTTTAGATCACTTTCTCACTTTGGGGTATCTAAAACCAAGGCATAGAACAATAATGCTGGAACAGGGTAGGGTTCAAATCCAGAATCCTTCATGGAGGGATTGTGTGTGGAGGCAGGCTCCTACTTTTCTAGAATTCCCTGGAGGATATGATGTGAGCAGCGAATCCTCCCCATCTCAGAAGGAAAGCCATCCGTCAGGGATCTCTGGACCTGGAGGGCCAGTGGGTCAGGCCATTGTGCAGTCTATTGCCTCGTCTTCCAGCTTCTTGGAGCCTCTGTGAGTCCTACCGTTCTCTGGGAAGGGCAGAGATGACTGTGGCACAGGGGAACCACTCACCTTGAGCTCTGCTTCATCTCTGACCATGAGCAGCTCTAACTGGCTCCTGTAATTCAGCTTTTAGCAGAGACTAGATTAGGACCTATTTAAAGACCTGTTCAAGTCTGGCCTTTCCCTTCCCCAAGCATTAATTCTCCGCCTCCTGATAGGCCCCCCTGTCTCCATCTCTGGTTTCCTCTGAGACTAGAGACTAAAGCTTGAAGCATTAACCCTTAAGTTGCCTCTCCGCTCTGTATACACAAATGCAAAGGCTGGGGGATTGAGTGCATGGGCAAGAATGAGTGTTGTTGAGAATACACAATTGTGAGCTTATCTGTATGGATGTATTTTTTGTTAGTCCAGAGTATGTATATTTACAATTGAAAAGAAATTTTATACAATGTGAAGGTGTGTGGATATGTTTGTTGATGTGTGTATTTGAGAGATGTTTTAATAGACATGTGTGTAAGGATTGGATTTGAATGTGAATGGTATGTTTGTATAACGTGTGTTTGTGCAGGTGTAAATAACAATTTCATTAAGTATACGTATTTATTGGGATAACTTGGCTCTCTGAGTACAACGGCACTGCATACCCGTATATTGTGAAAGCATATGCTGAGCTCCAAAGCTGATAGTGTGAAATTATACAACAAAATGTATGGGTTTGAAGAGGTGTTGACAATCTCTTGGTGCTTTTGTATGTACCTAGGTAGCTCTGGTTCTGAAGCCCTCCCACTTCTTATCAGGAGAGGCAGGAGGACTTCCAGATGGAGGTCTTGCCATAGTTCTTTTTGAAATTTGGTGAAGCTGGAAGGCCCTCCTCACTCAGCCTGAACAGTTAAGCTTATGCAGAGCTTCCTCTCACTCCCCATGTAGAGCCTTGCTGGTTTTCTCTTCCTTCTTTTTTCTCAGCATTCCCTGATGTATGATATGTCAAATGAAGATTTGAGAAAAAAAGTATTTAAAAACAGAAAGTATGGGGCGCCTGGGTGGCTCAGTCGTTAGGTGTCTGCCTTCGGCTCAGGTCATGATCCCAGGGTCCTGGGATCGAGCCCCACATCGGGCTCCCTGCTCCGCGGGAAGCCTGCTTCTCCCTCTCCCACTTCCCTTGCTTGTGTTCCCTCTCTCGCTGTGTCTCTGTCTGTCAAATAAATAAATAAAATCTCTTTAAAAAAAAAAAAAAAGAAAGAAAGAAAAGAAAAAAAATAAAAATATAAAAACAGAAAGTAAGGATTTGTTTGTAGAGTTCAGACTTCAGAAGCTATGCCTCACAAAATCCACAACCCAACATACATTTATAGGTTTACAGTAATCTGTTTATGGTGAATTGCCATTATCATGTTCACAAAGGTTAGGATTTATTTTAAGATATAACCATAACAAAAATCTGGGATAAAACCGTTTTTGTTAGGGAGTCCAGGTTTACAGGAAAGATTCAAGGTTTTATTCTTTTGGGGATCGGGCTGATATTGTAATTTTGGATTTGTCCCTGGTTGCAATTTCTTTTTCTTTATCTGCTTCTTTTAGCTCTGGTGAGTGAAATATTTGGTATTAGGAAAGTTGAAGAAAGTGCCAGGCTTTCCTCTTCTCCGTCTTCTTCCTCTTTCTCCTCCTTCTCGCCCTTCCCCTCTTGCCCCCATCTTCCCCTTCTTTCCTACTTCCCCCTTGCCTTCCTCTTCTTTCTTGTCCTCCCCCTTCACCACCTCCTCTTCCTCCTGGTTATCATCATAGTTGTCTTCTCCTTTTCTCCTCCTCCTCCTCCTCCTCCCTCTCCCTCTCCTCCTTTTTCTCCTTCTTCTTCACTGGAGGAACTTTTTTCCCCAAATGAAGCCTGGCATCGAGGGACAGGACCTGAGTTTCCCCATCTCTTGCATCTTCCAGTCCCAAATGCCATGGTGGCTCCAAGCAGACATGGCATCCACGGTCTTGTGGAAGTTACTTGTTAGGCCAACCACACTGTTCTTCAAGTTTAGGTGCGCATGGCTTGCTGAAATGAGTGTGCACCAGGCAGATCAGTCCGTTCCCGATTTACCCTCCTCAAGTTCTCCTCATCGTTTGTGTCTTTCAAAAGCTGGTATTTCTGCAGGATGCACTGAGGACTTGGGCACCTGGCTCACAGCCCTGCTCTAAACCTCAGTCTCTAGGAGAACATTCAAAGATTTGTGAGCTGTACTGAGGGGCTAGTTAAGGTTGGTTGCCATAGACTTCTAGCCATACCAGTGTTCTGTATAGATAAATGTTCTTATGATATATCCCACATTACTGACCACGTGTACCTGCATGCACATAGGGAGGCTAAAGAATATTGTTTGTGAGACTTATGCTGTGTAAATAACCTTAGGAACAAGGTTGTTTAAAATCTATTATTGGGCCTCTAGGTCAGCATGGGCCCTTCTGTTCTGGATGCCAAGAACTTCAAATCTTGTCTCAAGCCCCCAACAGCTTCAGGCTGTGTTGGGTACCTGGAATGGAATCCAGGAGGGGAGGCAAACACATGGAGCCCAGGCTCCTTGAAATATAGAAATATGATAACATGGAAATGCAGCTCGCTCCAAACTGCATGTAGGCAAACAGATGTTTAATTTCAAACACTCTTATTTGTTCTACAAATATGGCCCTTATGGGGATAGTCATTTGGAAATGTCACCTGAGGGGAGGACCCTCCACCCAGGCCTCTTAATCAGGACTGCAGCCTGGCTGTTTCCATGGGGCTTCCCCAGGTGATGAGGTTGGGTGTTTTAAGTACCCAATTTGATGTAACTTTGCCTTATTCTCATTTATTGCCTACATTCATTACTTTCATCTATGTGTAGCTTCCTTTCCTCTTCTGTTTCTATTAGTTTTCTACAATAATAATAAAATTTTCTTTCCTTTTTGAAACTGAAATATGGCTGTTGTGAATCTCTTGTGCAAAACAACCATCTGTAAGTTACATTTTATAGGATTGTGAGGGGAGAGACAGAGAAAATTTTTGGAAAGGAAGTTTTGATGAAAGAAGACATTGTTGAGGATATTGACATGAGAATCCTGGGACACTTCAGTGTAACTATGTTGAAAGCTCATCCACATTCATAGCTTCATAGCTCCTATATCCTCTATTGTGTTGACCTTTATCTCCATTGTAGATACTCAGTCAATCATGACAGGAACTTGTCACAACTCAGAGCTACTCAATCTCTGAATTCCTGAGCATCTCACTCTAACTATACCATCTTATCTTTCTAGTTTTTTTTTTTTTAACTCATTCCATGTTTTATACATCAATTCCTTCAAACCCTATATATATATATTTTTTCCAATCCTTTCAGCCCTCTTTTCTTTTACAGTTCTGTCTATGAAACCTAGTCCTCATAGTTCATCATTTCAACCATACTCATATGAATAACCTTAACAACTATCTATCCATCTCAGCTACTACTCCCAGTGTCATTGTCTCTTGCTACCCCTGTACCACTGAGCAACCTCTAGAAGCAGTAACATAAATGATCAGATTGGAGCCATTGCAAGTTCATGGTGACTGACTTTACCTGAGCTTTCAAAACAGCCCGAACTATTTTCACATTTCTCTCCCTTTCATTGTGCTGAGACATGGTGTTAGGAAACTATAGTAACTGACCTCCCTAAGTACGTTGTTCAGACTCTGTCCCCTAATTATAGTGAAAATCTTTTTTGACTTTCTGCATCTCTTCAGGAAGCAGAACTTCCCACCATGATATTGAAGAGGAAAGCTCCTTCTATTTGACTTCAGAAGGTGTAACACCAGATGGCTTTTTCCTGCCTCATTTCTTACTCACCTGAACAAGGTACTCTCACTGCCAGTCACGCCACCATACAGGGTTCATTACCACATTCAAATAAGGAAATCAAATCTGGGTAAAGGGGAAATAATTAGGTCTATGCTCTGCTTTTTCAAACTTCAGGGAGAACCTTGCTGACGTCAACATTGTAGTGAAGGTCCTACACAGAACAAAAAGACAAGACAATGTATGTGCGCTGATTGGATAATTGTTAGGAGTTGAATTTTGTTCCCCCCCAAATTCATATGTTGAAGTTCTAACCTCCAGTACCTCAGAATATGACCTTATTTGGAAACAGGGTCATTAAAGATGTAGTTAGTTAAGATGTAGTCATAGTGGAGTAGGGTGGGCCCTACTCCAGTATGACTGGTGTCCATATAAAAAGGGCAAATTTGGACACAGGGACATATAAACAGAGATTGAATGCCACAAGGACATGAAGGCAGAGATCTAGATAATGTGTCTACAAGCCAAAGTTCCAGCAAACCACCAGAAGGCAGGAGAGTGGCCTTGAGCAGATTCACCTTCATAGTCAACACAAGAAACCAACCTGGCTGATACTTTAATCCTGGCCTTCTAAGCTCCAGAACTATGACAAAATACATTTCTGTTGTTTAAGCTATTCAGTTTGTGGTACTTTGTTATGGCAGCCTTAATAACCTAATACAACAATAAATATCTTTTCATCCATTATCTTAATTATTCATCTATAAATAAGTGTATTCCACATGAGCCAGTGGATTATTAAATGTAATTTTAATTAAATTGTTTATGTAATTGTTAAATATAGTTTAATTCATCTATTTGTTTATGTAATTAAATTGTTATCTATCTAGGCGGGGATCCTACAGTGTCTTGCATATCTTAGGGGTGGCCTTGTATTTACGCAAGGATAGATCAATACATTATTGAAGAAATGATAAAGAAAGCAGAAATGGCTCCAAACACAGTTAATTTTCAACGGAGATCAATGCAATTCAGGGACAGAAAAATGTCATGGTGCTAAAGTAATTGTCTGTATAAAAACAGAATGAGCCTCAACTCTTACCTCAATGTGAAAAATCTTTATTGAAGTTGTAATATTAGCCTAAATTTGAAAGCTAAAAGTATAAAGATTCTAAAGGAAAAAAATAGAATAATATTTCATGAACTTGAGGAAAGCAAAGATTTCTTAGTCTACAAAAAGCGTAGCTATAAAAGAAGAAAATCAAAGATTGAACTTCATTTAAGTAAAAAACATCAATTTCAAAATATAGCATTATAAATTTGAAAAGGCAAGTCAGAGATGGAGAAAACATTCACAATGCATATAACTGAAAAATAAAGTCCCACAATCAATTAATGGAAAGACAAGTAACTCATTAAAATTTTAAGCAAATGATTTAAATAGGCACTTCACAAAAAGCAGTAGATGAATGGCTAATACACATATGGAAAGGTGTTCAACATTATTATTCAAAAGGAAATAAAAAATCAAATCAGAATGAGATACCAATGCAAACTTATTAACATAACTAAAATCAAATACTTTGGTAACAGTAAGTATTGGCAAAATTGTGGGTCAGTGGGAGCACTCAGACACTGAGTACAGCCACATCAGGAACCTTTGGCAATTTCTAATAAAGGTGAGGATCTTTTTGGCCAAGCAACTCCATTTCTAGTTCATACCACAAGTTATTTTTTTTATTTATGCACCAACAATGTCAAAGAATGTTCATAGTAGCTGTCTACATAATAGCTAAGATGTGAAAACAAATCCGTCATTTGGAGGTTAAACAAATTTGCTACATCTATCCAATTGAATACTACTGAGCAAAGAAGGAAAAAGAATGAAAAATGAAAAAAAAAGGTATACACAGAAACAATATTGTGGAATTTCAAGGTACCAAAAATAAAAAAAAGTAGAGCTTAATGCATTAGAGTAGGGAAAAGACCTATATAAAAAGGCAAGAAAGTTCAGTTTTGGTTTACAGAGGCCTAGTTGTGAATGGGTGAGATTTGTTTGTTTCTACATGCAAAGTTGTATTCTAATGGTTTAAAAGCTACTGAATTACTGATTGTATAGAACAACCCAATGAAATAGGTATCAACATTTTACAGGTAGAGAAACCAAGGCACTGCGGAGTTAAGTTTTTACAGTGTAGGCATATAGAACCAAAATTTTAACTCAGTTTTGTTCACTCTATTAAACTACCTTAAAAATGTTCAGAGAAAATTATAACAGCCTAACAATTCTATATATAGCCAATCCATCAATAAAATGTAAAAGCAAAAAATAATTTTTTTAGACAGGCAGGAACAAAGAAAATTTATCATTTTCTGCATCCTTTTTTTTCTTGTTTAAAGATTTTATTTATTTGAGAGAGTGAGAGAGAGATAGAGAGCAGCAGAGAGAGAGGGAGAAGCAGACTCCCCATCTAGCAGGGAGCCTAATTCAGAACAACTCGATCCCAGGACTCTGGGATCGTGACCTGAGCAAAAAGGCAGAGGCTTAACCGACTGAGCCACCCAGGCGCCCCTGCATCCTTTTTCTTTTTCTTTTTTCCTTCTTTTTTTCTGAATAAAACCAGAGTGTGTACTTCAGCAAAATAAAATAAATATCCATTGCCAACCAGGTACAAGTGGAAATTATTCAGGGGTGCCATGTAAAGTAATCCCAGGAAAGCAGCACTCTAATATGCCTTAAAAAAGTGCAAAATGGGAGGGGGAGACAAACCATGAGAGACTATGGACTCTGAGAAACAAACTGAGGGTTCTAGAGGGGAGGGGCTGGGGGATGGCTTAGCCGGGTGATGGGTATTAAAGAGGGCACGTACTGAATGGAGCACTGGGTGTTATATGCAAACAATGAATCATGGAATCAAAAACTAATGATGTAATGTATGGTGATTAACATAATGTAATAAAAAATGCAGAATGTATTAAAGCCTTGCAAAATGGAAGATGATTTGAATTTCAGAGAAACAGAAAGTTGTCATAGAAAACCATGGTCCAGTGTGAATTAAATGGAAATTTGACATAATTATGGGCAATTGAATCAGTGGAAAAGGAAAGAATTGATTTTATGTTGATGAATATGTGTTATTGATATAAGATGCTATGCCATTCTTTTTTAGTCACACCATATATTTTAGATTCTGTGTTGAATAATGTGTATTTCATATTTCAATCAAAATTTATTTGTGTTAAGGTTCAAACAACTGAAATGTGAATAGGTAATATTTAATCATAGCTATAAGACTGTATGTAAATTTATATATCTTATCCAGGCAAATATTATGCTGTAGGTGACTGAATTTGGTAATGGAGAAGGGGGAGAAGGAGGAGGTATGAGAGTATTTCTTGCCTGCAGCCTACATGGCAATAAATAGGATCTAAAGGTAATGATTATGCTAAGTAAAATAAGTCAAGAAGAGAAAGACAATTATCATATGGTTTCACTCATATGTGGAACATAAGGAATAGCTCAGAAGACCATAGGGGAAGGGAGGGAAAACTGGGAAGAAGTCAGAGAGGGAGACACACCATGAGAGACTCTGGACTCCGGGAAACAAACTTAAGGTAACAGAATGGAGGGGGGTAGGGGTAACTGGGTGATGGGCATTAAGGAGGGCACATGCTGTGATGAACACTGGGTGTTATATGCAGCTAATGAATTGTTGAATTCTACATCAAAAACTAATGATGTACTGTACTATATGTTGGCTAATTGAACATAATAATAAAAAATAAAATAAAGGTAATGGGGAAAAAGAATGTTTATGTTTATTGAAAAATATTATAAATTTTTAAATTAAAATTTAAGTAATTAAATATTAAAAATAATTTTAAAAATAATTAAAAGAGAGATGGTAAACGTATTATTTAGACCTGCTTCAGTCTAGTGTGATGAGCCTCCAAGGAAAGCCTAGTCCTCAAACCTAGAATTATGCTGCTCATCTGATTATATTATCTCTAAACCCCAAGGGTCTCTTGGCAGCAGGGCTGAGTTACATGCTGAGCTCCTTATAGAAGCCCAGGTCCAAGAGCTATCCACATGCATACATGGCTGGGCAGTGAGTGGGAAGGGCAACTCTCCCTCTGCTGGGAGCGAGGTAAGATGCCAGGAGCAGAAAGAGCAGACTAGGGAGAGGGACTATTGAGAGCTAATCTGGAGGGCCAGGAAAGGATGGAGCAGTGGGAGGCATGGAGTAGGGCAGGTACTGAGAAGCCCAGGACTGCAAATCAGAGGTAGAAGGGTACAGATAATGGGAAGAGGGGTGCAGAGTGGCAGGCGCAAGCTAAATGTTGTGGAAATGAAGTGAGATATCAACAACAAGTTTGCAAACAAGTATTTATTCCCAGGAGAAAAACAGTTATGTCAAGGAAATGGAGTGAATTGTTGTGATTCTGTGTGGCCCAAATTTGACATTTATTGTAAATTTTATTGTTTCAATCAGCTTTTAAATTTGACTGATTTCCATATCTCCATTTTCTAGAAAATAAGCTTTTTGAGTTATTTTACTTAGCATCAGCTCCACCTTTTTACAGGATCCTGGTAATCTGAGCTTTCTAATAGCTGTTTTCACAGAAGCCATTTATATTTAGAAAGAAGTACTTCAAATACATCTTGGTATTTGACCAATCATCACAGACAGACTGGAAATAGGCAGATCAGGGATATTTTTAAGGTTCAAGGTTTACAGATGAGGCGTCTTAAATGGGAATGGGTTACCAGGGTTTTACCTCCCATCAATGCAGGAGGAAGGACACCTAACTTCATCTTTATTATGCTATTGGACCAGAATAATACATCCCAATGTCCACCATGTCCTTCATGACCAAAACCTCTGGACACAGAAATCTACTTAGTGTTATGTTTCCTATTCCCAACTCCCTCACCATTGATCAAACCACAGACTGTCATCAAACAAACAACAGACACACAATCTAGTTTGAAGTGCATACAGCAGCATTTTTTGGTCTTGTCCTTCTAATGCATGTATGATATGATGTACTTTTTATTTTGTTCACAGGTATCTTTTGCAATCAATAGCATTTAAATTTGATGCAGTGTTTTGTATCAATATTTTACTTAATAGCTTTAATTTCATCTTAAATAGAAGGCCTTCACTAAAAAAGTCCTAAATGCATTTTCTCTTATTTATTCTAATATTATTGTAAGGGCTTTGTTTTACCTTGAAATTCTTAATCCAAATGCAGAAATCTGTATAATAGGGATATTTTAATATTTTTATAAATTGTTAGCCAATTGACCAAACATCATTTATCACATATCAGTTCTTTTTTCTAGTGTTGTAAGATGCCATTGTCATCATATTCTTTATCCTCATTCACACATTTTTTTGAAATGCAATTTTTTTCCGGGGATATATATTTTTAAACTTTTGACAATATTATATTTTGTTATAATAACTTTATATTACATTTTGATATATCAAAGAACAAGTCCCTCCCTTCATCATTTTCAAATTATACTGAATATATTTGCACATTTATTGTACCTAATACATTTTAGGATCCATCTGTCACTACCCATTAAAAACTCTTTTGTGTTATTGATTGATAATGCTTTAATTTATGAGAATATCCATGGGAGAATTCATATCTTTTCACTATGGAATATTTTTATATTTAATAAAGAAATAAAAGACTTTTTTAATGTTCTTCAATAAATTTTTAGAGACCTATTCTCTCCCTGCCAAACACAGACATTGTGTTATACCAATACAGTTTATAGTTTTATGGCTATTATAAATAAATACTTATTTTTAAAAAATTTCTTCAGTGATTAATTCTTATGAACAGGAAAAGGTATTAATTTGTGATATTGATCTCTGTGGTCAATTTGGTTAACTCTATTTTAAGAGTTTGCAGTCTGTTCTTTCAGATTTCTAAGGTAAAGAATCAATTAAAACCTAAAGACTTTGAAAAATTTTCTTTTCAAAAGTAACACTCTCCTTTCATTTACTTGCTTTTTTCTCATTTACTAAGACTTTTTCATAGAATGTTGAATAGTAGTTGTGATAGTAGGTATCTTTATCTTTTACTGACTTCAATAGAAATGTTTTTAATAGGTCGCCAGTAAATATGTTTGCTCCAAATTCTAGAAGATGTCTTTCATTCAGGAACTCATTTCCTTCCTAAATATTAAGAATTTTATCTTGAATTGCCATTGAATTTTCTGATTTTTTTCTCATCCCTTGATCAGTTTTTTTCTCCATTAATCTTTTTGTATAGCCATACCATTAATAGATTTCTTAAGTTGAAAAATTCTTTCATTCATAAGACAAAGTCCACTGTTTCAAAGTGCATATTCTTTAAAAGCATGGTTACAATCTGACTTACTAAAAAGTTATTTATAATGTTTGCATGTGTCATTCTAAGTAATTAGATAACTAGCTTTCCATCTGTTTATATGCTTGAGAATAGGGCTCAACCTCAGCCCTGTTCACATTCTGGGCTGGATAGTTCTTTGTTGTCTTGTGTATTTTAGGATGTAAGCATCCCTGGCATCAATCCACTAGATGCCAGTGGCACTCCCTCCCCAGTTGTGACAACCAAAACTGTCTCCAGGCATTGTCTCCTTGCTGGGGAAGCAAAATTCCCTCTTTTCCACTCTACTAGAATTTGTGAAAGATAGAAATACTCTACTTTTTTTTCCCTTCAAATTTGGTTGTGGGAGTTTTCCCCATCATTGACATTTCCTCTGCTGGTTTTGATTTCTTGAACTGGTTTGGTGATTAATGTTTTTCTATAAAGTTGTCCATTTTGTATCTGTTGCCAAATATATTGTTATACTTATGCATACTATACCATTATATTTAAAGTTTTGTTTCTCAATACTTTTGTTTACTTTTTCATTTCTCATGCAGTTAATCACACTTTTTCTAAAATTTTCTTGACCACTCTTGAAAAAAGTTCACATATTTTCTCTTTAAGTAATCAACTTTGGTTTTATTGTTAACTCATTCATTTGTGCTCTTAACCTTTGTTAATTGCTTCTTCTCACATTTATTTAAATATTTTCCTAGCATCTTATATTGAGAAAAGATAATTTATATCCTTGTTTTCCTAATAAATGTATATTCTTCAGACTACACATGCACTCCAGTGTCTTGCTGTACAGATTTTCATATGTGGTTTTCCCATTTTTATTCAGTTTAAAGAATTTTCTCATTTTTATTTTTCTGGCATAGAGAAGATGCTTAATAAATGGATGTTGTTATTGCTTTGGAGCCCTTGTCATCTTATATTTATAATACATTATTATTTGTAGGTTAATTAATAGACTAGGTTATACAGTTTGAAGATCTGAAAGAGATTATTTTGTGCTTAAATAAAGAAGAGGTGGAAGAAGAAAGTCATTATAGTTTAAGTAGGAGGGACTTGGTGATTGACTGGGAAAGATATGTGTACAGGACAATTCCCAGAGTTCTGACTTAGAGAATTGGTTAATTTTTATGAAAATTATGAGCTTTATTCAGAATATATAGGAGTAAGAACAATTATAGGGCAAAATGATCAATTTGGTTTTGAAATATTGAATTTGATTTACTCAGGAGGAATATGTGGGGCAACGTTCAGAAGGAAGTTCTAATCTTTAAGAACCTGGAAACCACAGCTACCTTCAGATATCTATTTGAAATTTTTCATTAAATAGGTGCAACTGTGAAACTGTGAAATGGGCGAGATAATTATTTAAATGAATTGAGAATGGGCCAAGGGCAGGTGCCTGAAGGATTCCAAAGTTAAGGTTCCTTGGGTGCAGGGTGGGAAGCCAGAGAGAGAAATTGCTGAGTGGTGGGAGACAAGTAATAGAGACTAGTGCCAATACATGAGGAGAGAGAATTTCCAGAAAGAAAGTATCCTCAGCATAATATGTAAGTGTTGGATAAATGAGAGGATCACAAAAATGAGTCAACCGAATCTGGCAATTATAATGGCAATGTTTGCATTTCTAGCTCTCTTTCTTTCTTCCTTCCTTTCCTCCCTTCCTCCCTCCCTCTCCTCACTCTCTCTCAATTTCTCCCTCCCTCCATCTCTTCCTTCCTTTTATCTATCTTTCTTTCTTTCTTTCTTTCTTTCTTTCTTTCTTTCTTTCTTTCTTTCTTTCTTTCTTTCTTTCTTTTTCTTTCTTTCTTTTTCTTTCCTTCCTTCCTTCTTCCTTCCTTCCTACCTCCCTCCCTCCCTCCCTCCCTTCCTCTCTCTCTCTTTCTTTCTTTCTCCACCTTTGTGTTATATATGGTTTCTCTCAACAATTACGTAGTGCTACATAAAGATAACCTTGGGCGATTAATTTTTGAGTCTTAGTTTCCTCATATGCAAAATATACTGCTATCTACCTCCTAGAGTTGGTGTATGGATGAAATTATATAATGCATATAAATGTCAATAACACAGAGAACATTTGACAAATGGGAGTTACAATTATTTTTGTTAGGGTCGTTCTTTGGACCACCTTGAATTCACATATATAAACATATGTGTCTTGGGGATGTCTTTGGCATTCTGAATATTTCCCTGGAAAAACTAATAATATCCACATTTCAAATGTGACTTGATGTTTTCAGTGCTTTATTTCAGGATTAGTAATTTATTTTCAAAAAATACTGAAAATCATTATATTATTATGTTGTACACCTGAAACTAATATAACACTGTATGTTAAATTATACTTCAGTAAAAAAAATACTCGAGACCAATTTTCTCAAATTGTTTAAATATTCTACTGGGAACTTTTACAGGCAGGGATGACTTAATTGTGATGTTTGTTGTCACCAAAGAGAATACAGACTTAGGAAAATTTGATGTGGCATAATTCAGAGAATCCTCTCTTTTCAATAAATGAGGAGAAGCATGGAGAGAAGCATCCAGTACTAGAAAGCTCAGAAAAAACTAAAATTCTTAGAGAATCAGCAGTAGTAATTCAGTGAATGTGAGAGTGCCAGAAAGATGTTCTAAGTGATAGCTACATATTTATTATGTGTTCACTTATTCAAATATCCCTGTCTTCTCAGTCCCTCATTATGTTGGCCCTCAATAATACCAATGCTCAACCTCTGACCTTCATCCTGACAGGTATCCCGGGCCTGAGAGCAGCCCAGTTTTGGATCTCCATCCCTTTTTGTCTCCTGTATGTCATTGCCCTCTCTGGGAACAGCATGATTCTATTTGTGGTCCTCCATGAGCAGAACCTACATGAACCCATGTATTATTTCCTCTCTATGCTTTCAGCCACAGACCTGAGCTTATCCCTATGCACACTTTTCACTACCCTTGGTGTCTTCTGGTTTGAAGCCCGAGAAATCACCTTAAATGCCTGCATTGACCAGATGTTCTTTCTCCATGGATTTACTTTCATGGAGTCTGGGGTTCTGCTGGCCATGGCCTTTGATTGTTTTGTAGCCATCTGTGATCCACTGAGATACACCACCATTCTCACCAATGCCAGGATTGCCCAGATTGGGATGAGCATCTTGATAAGAAATGTTGCTGTCATGTTACCAGTGGTGCTCTTTGTTAAGAGGCTGTCCTTCTGCAGTGCTGTGGTCCTTTCACATTCTTATTGCTACCATGTTGATCTCGTTCAACTCTCATGCACAGACAACAGAATCAACAACATCCTCGGTCTGTTTGCAGTTTTCTCCACAACTGGGTTTGATTGCCCTTGCATCTTGCTCTCCTATGTACTGATCATCCGATCTGTTCTCAGCATTGCCTCCTCAGTGGGGCTGCAAAAAGCCTTCAACACCTGCATATCCCACATTAGTGCTGTTGCTGTCTTCTACATCCCCCTCAGCAGCTTGTCTTTTGTCCATCGCTATGGCCATTCAGCACCTCCATTTGTCCACACCATCATGGCCAATGTCTTTCTTCTCATCCCTCCTGTGCTCAACCCTATCATCTACAGTGTGAAGATTAAGCAGATTTGAAAGGCTATTATCAAGGTCTTAATTCAGAAGCAGCAACAAATCTAATCACTATTTACTAGTTATCTCAGAGTAGATAGAAAGCCATTTATGAATGAGTGCTTTGGTAGAATTGGGTAATTGCCCCAAAGGGCCTAGATATTCTTCCAACAATCTTAAACTAAGTAACTTACAGGTTGTGTGATATTTGCTTAGTTTCCTTGTCAGTGAGTTCATATTAATATCACCTAAATTATGTTTTGTTTTCAAGGTAAAGTGAGATAATGTATGTAAACAACTATTCGTATTTTCAAGTAGTATGAGACCTGAATAAAGTATTCATTCAGACTGCATACAATTCAAAAAGTCCAGATTTAATGTAGGAAACTTTGTTAATAGACCTGTTGTTCTTTTCTGAATGATATCCAAAAGGCACTTTAATTTTTCTCTTCTTAAAATTCTTGATTAACTCTAAAAATAGTCATTCTATAGAGTGTATCTTATAAGCATATCAATGTAGTTCAACATTGGATCATATATAGGTAGTTATTTTGCCCTTTCTTATGTCTGATATACATACAAAATGCCATATCAAATGCTCAGGATCAGTTCTTGCTGTTGTTAGCTGAACATTAAAAGTTGGTAATAACATTACTAACAACCCAGGAATGAAGATTACACAATTTCTCCAAAATTAATCTTAATAAAAGGGAATTCATACTTTTGGCTCATGTTTTATCTCTATCTCTGCCATTATTACTCCATCTGTGGGCCCACTGGATCAGCAGTAGTGTAGCCAAAGCTTGCTGATATTTACATGTAGTTTCTTTCTATCTGATTATTGAATTTCTCCTTTGAGGTGGGTACTGTTTGATGGATATTAGCATGAGATACAAAGATTTTCACCCTCTGTATCCACTTCAGTATGTATTTCACATACATCTTCTACAGACTTCCTTATCTCTCTTCTTTCAAGTTTGCTAGTTCCATTCACTGACCAACTATCCAAGCCTTTCAGCAAAGTACAGAAATCCATGTATATCCACATACCTTAGACAACCTCTCTTTCTAAGTTAACAACCAAGGGCATTTTCCATTATGGGAATTTTCCTTCAGCACTCTTTTTTTTTTTTAATGGCCACCCATGTGTGAGGCTGTTTTGCCACTGTGTTCTACTTCTGGTTAGTGCCAACTTGCCCACCAATCCATCCATAAACCAAGCATGAATGTTTTCCTTCTCTTCCAGTAGCTTATCAGAACCTTCACTGAGGCCATGAATGTGAATTAATGGAGAGGCATCTATAATACAGTGATAAGTGTCATGGAATTCTGGGACAACTATTCACAAAATTTATTTGTGCTTACTTTGACTTTGTACTTTGTCTTTCCTACTGTAATGGTTGCAACTTCACAGACATGGTAACATGAAAGTTTTCCCAGCTCGTAAGTGTAATATAACCAATTATATACTTAGGGCTCTGGGGAATAACCACAGGTATGAAAATCATTGTGTTCACTGTGAGATAAAATTTGTCAATAATTCCATTAATCATCTTGCCCCAATAATCTCATACTTTAATCAAAAAAGAGCATGATGACATGTTTCGTTGCCTATTATCAGTGAGAAATGATATCCCATGTCTAATAATCCTCGAGGAATTTGGGTATTTTCCTTTCCTCAATGAACAAGTACATATGTAAATGGACAGATTTACTTTTTTTAAGTAAAATTTGAGCCTGTGAAGTTACTAAGGTGTCTATTGGTGAAGCTTGCAAAACAATCTGCCCTCTGGGAGTGCCAAGAAAGATGCCAAGTCTCTGAGCTCTGTGTGCCAGACAAGCTTATGACTGCTGGGCATTGCTGGAACTGGGATATGGAAGGAGTGCCCTTTATAGGACTATAATACATTTCCATGTGAGGCTCAGGCATGGGTAGCTCCAGGCTGCCCTTTTGAGAGGAGGGTTGGGTGGCTAGATGGCTAGCCCTGTGCTGCCCCGATTTATATACACATACCCAGGGCTAAGGAGAAGAGGTAGGAGATGTTCCCTCAGCTAGAGTGCTGCTACTGTCTGGGCCTTTGGTTATGTCTCTGTTGTCCCAGTGAAGAATGGAAAACAAGCTCAGTGACTAATACTGGAGGAAGCTGTGCACTGCTAGACCTGAGTACTGAAGAAACCACACAGTGCCAAGCAATGGAAAAATAGCATGTTCTGTGGGAGTCTGGCCAACAAAGCACACAGAAACCAGGAAGAGAAATATCCTTCTCCCTCCAGTGTTCCTCCACTGCCTTCCACTGACAAGTCTTAACATTGTGTCAGTTGACAAAAAGGTATTTACAGAGTCCAACACCATCATCATAGAACAGGCAAAGAGGAATTTGCAGCTGAGAGATGGTAAATAAATAATGAGCCAGTCACCTTTATGGGTGACTATGGACTATTCCTGCAGACCCAACTCTGAAGCCTTATCAAATACATCTCATGATAGTCCATCCAGAAAAATAAGGAGGAAAACATTTATCCATTGGATCTCATTTACCATTGGTCAATGTTTAAACTAAGAGTTGTTAATTCCCCCATTCTTTCTCACATGTATGAATACCAAGTGAATGCCTGAGAATGTGTCTTGCCTCAGTATCAGCCCTGGGGCAAGAAGCAGAGGAGCACAATGCAGGCCTAAGGCAAGAGGTTATCGTGTTCTCCCTTTGTGGAGCCAGCCAATGAGTGATGGGTCTGGTTGTTGCAACAACGACTGGACAATAAGGCCAAAAGAAGCTGATTCACGACATAAACTCAAACCCTGATGTTCTCACCAGGAGAGGTTGTAGGTTGACAGAAAGCTGGTTGCCTCCAACTGAGGTTTGAGCCATCTTTCTGGTTGAACTGAAAAGCCACCCTTGTTCTTTTTTGGTGCAAGCTCTACTTCCCCATTTAATTCCATAAATCAATTAGGGTGGCATACTTATCAACTTCTTTTTCTTTACCTTTTTTTTTTTTTTAACCTCAGAGAAGAGAAATGGTTCAGAAAAAGATTTCCATGGGCCAAGTGTTTTAGAAAGGGTGGAGGTAGCTCCAGGACAATGGGGAAAGTCATACAAGCATATAAAGCACAGAGAAGTGGTCTCAGAGAGGGCCGTGAGAGCAACTCCTTTTATAAGGAATATTTGTCATTGTGAAATTCATAGATTTTTACATTGAAATTATAATACTAACAATAAAAAAAAGAGGAATAAAGGAAGGGAAGAAATGGAGGAGGAAGGGCTGGGGCAGCAATTTGAATTGGAGAAACAAAAACAGGAAGAGGATAATACATTTTGTTTAATCTTTTACCTAAATTTTCTTAGGTAAATTTGCCTTTTATCTAAATTGAGCCCTGCTAGGGGCAGAGTTCTCACTGCCTTGCTCCCTGAAAACAAAACAAAACAAAACAAAACAAAACAAAACAAAATAAAACACCAGTATTTTTTTCTAGTTCCAGTTGCTTTTCCTCCTGGTGACCTTAACGCCATTTCTGGATCTAGAGATCAAGGAACGTTCAGCTCAGAGTAATGCAGATGTATGTCAAGGAATTCTGGGAGGATGTAGCATAGACATAATTGAGCCGTATATTTCTGTTACGATCCCAGACAGATGCTGGATTAAGTACATCAAGTGTAAGAATTTTTATTACTATATTTAATGCTCTGACTATAATACATACATACATATATATATATATATATATTAGAATGTGGAAAATCAATTTTCACTATCAAATTATAAGCCTCTTTTCTCTAATTTCCTGCCTGACTTATGGTGATGACTGTAGCTCATCCCCTTTTATATTAACCATTGTAGGCTTATGTAAATCGGTTCATTTATCTGTTGTTACTTTGTTTCAGGCTGAAGATGTTTAACTAGATCTTCTTTTCTATTCTGTCTCTGAAAATCATATGTCCTCCTAAGTGTACCACCAGAATTATACTTTTTATTTATTTCCAATTTTCAAAGTTGAGGGCTGAATAAAAATTGATACTTCTGACTTTGAGGGTCTAAGATATCAGAAGGCTTGTGATTCTGGGCTTTCCTTTCTGTTTTATGAGATTAAATGCCTTCACTGGCCAATAAATGTGAAGGGACTAGATATAAGACAATGAAGAAAGGAGGAGTCAATGATAAATTTGAAAGCTTGTGACCTACATAAATCCACTCACATTTAGAAAAGTAGATGTTGTGATGACCAAACAGAACATATCTGTGGGCAGAATTTCACATAAGGTCTGTGATAGTCTTAGATTGAGTCTATTAAGGCATACACTTTTGGAGCAATAGCTGGATATAGGCCACCTTATCAATGTCTGAGACAGGCTCTCCTCAAAGCCTGTACCTGATGTGGGAACAGAATCTTAAGAGTTAATTAAATCTGTGACTGTGAGTCAGAGCCTGCTTTCTGAATTTCTTAGGAGAGCCTGCTATTGACAGACCACGATGAAGTTAGAGAGTCATTGTTCTCAGGGGATTAAGTTCCTGTTAATTCTCAGGAGGATATGCTTATGCTAGGAAAGAGTGTGAGGGTCTATATAAGAATATGGATTCCCAACATGGTGCTGAAGCAGAGAAGTTACAGAACCTGAAGAATTTGAAACCTTTTCACCCTTGCTCTGGGATAAGGAACCCAGGAGCCTGGTAGGTGTCCTAGAGACTCAAATTCAATTTCCCTAAGATTATTTTATGTTTCCTAATGAAAACTCTGAAATTTATAAAGATTAACCTATGCCTTTAAGAAAGCTAGAGGTAAAAATGCTTCATGGGTTGTCTAGCCTAAGGGATCAAACTGCATTTGGGACAACACTGAGAGCTGAAAAGTTTAGGGAACATATGTGGGATGGGGTACATCTTTGTATTTGCATGATGAACACAGTTGAAAAGACAATGTTATCAATAGTAAGTCCTTTCTTTGGTACCTGAGTTAGGTTGGTAGCTTGTCAAAAAGACCTCAGACATGGACTCTTAGAAATGACCATTTTGAGGAGACTTTTGAACAAGAATGGATAAAACGTGTATTATCACTTTTCTCCCTCTGAATGCCACTCCCCTGACAAGGGCAGAGTGTCAGCTGCATTACTGGGGTTTTTCTGGCCTAGAACTATTAAAAGGAGCGCTACCTTTAATGCTGGCACCAAGAACATGAGCAGGATCAAACCCAAATACCAGAGATAAGAACCTGAACTGGTCACAATCTAAAGGGTAGACATTGGATAGCCAAGAGCAATGGCAAAGGAATCCAAGAACAGGGAAAGAAGGGCAAGAACTATGGCCATTCTGAGCTGGGCCAGTAGCAATTGCATGGAAACAATGTGAGTATTTCAAGCACCTACAAATGGCAACTGTGGTATGTGCTTGACGTCAAGGAAATACTCACCACATATGAGAGGCTGAGACAAAATGGGTGCTCAGTACTGAAATATGTTCTCGTCATCTAGCCTCATCGCTTCTCCATATGACACACCCCACATACCACAAACTGTCATAGTTCCTATCTTGAGTCAAGTTGAGGCAAAGGTCCTTCAAAATTTTGGCAGCAGAGAGAAGAGCTAGTAACTGTTCTCCCCTTCTTCCTGCTTTCTAGTTCCACCCTTCACCCTGTAATTTCTTCCATCTGGATGCAACTCCCTCTTTCTCTACCCTTGACAAGAAATACTCCTTAACTCCCCACAAAAGGACCAATGGTTGCCTTTGGCCATTCCCTTCTCACCACTTACTCTGGTCTACTAGCAGGCAGCTCACCTCCTGGAGGATGATAGCTGGTGTCAGAGGTGTCCTTCTTCTGCTCCCTGCTGTGCTCACTCAGACTGCCTCAGGCTACAGGATTGTGCTGGTGAAGTGTTTGGTCCCGGAAATCTCTTGGTGGTTTATGGGTCTGGGAGTGGTGTTGTGTAAGACGTTTGGAGGGGGAAGAATTAAAAGAATATAGAAAAGTACAGAGCATTGCCCTGTGTTTTTGCAATTCTTTTGGGAAAATTAAAAACATCTGTGTATTTGCTTCACGTGTTATTGGCTTTTTAAAAATGAAAAATAAAACATTACTCTTAAATTTGGAGTTCCCTTTGACCCATACTCCATTCCCACCATACTCATTCTACTGTGATTGTTCATGTCTGTGTGCTTGTGCTTGGATGGGTAATTTTCTAGTGCAGGGGTCAAGACGCTTTTTCTGTAAATGGCCAGAAAGTAAATCTTTTAGACTTTTGAGGACACATATTTGTCTCTGTCATATATGCTTTTTCTTCTCCTCTTCAAGAACACTCTTTAAAAATATTTTAAAAACTCTCATGGTTGTACAAAAACAAGGCATGGGTTGAATTTGGCTCTGCACATTAGTTTGCTAAACTCTGTGGTAGATCCATTTTATATTTTCACACATAACGTAGCATGAACAATAATATAAGAGGCCTCCTTTAACTCCTACTACTGTAACATCTCTGACTTGTATGAGTTAATGACCAATGACCACATTCAGGATGTTATAGTTTTTCCAGATTGCAATGTACTCCAACTTAGTTTACTTGATGCATAAATCTCAAAAAGTGTAGTTTTAATAAAAAAGTTTATCAAAACACCTTGTTGCTTCCAAGCTATTGAGTTGTTTAGACGTATATCGGGGAAGGAAGATAGACTTGAAGAGTGTAAAGTCTCGACTATCATCGAGAACCTGCTAAAATATACTCTGCATTTTTCTTCATATAGAAGAAGTTATATTACATTATTGCTTGATGCCTAAGGATGAGCTATATTTAATTTATTTTATATTTAATTTATTTGTTTGTTGTTAATGTTATTTATCTACCAGGAGCATATAAATGAGAGACCTATTTGTGATGTTTGCTTTCAATACCTTGGATTTGAAATCTTCACCTTCCTCTTGATTGGGATCCCAGGGCTTGAGCATGTGCACATTTGGATCTCCATCCCCATCTGCTTCATGTACCTCCTGGCCATCCTGGACAACTGCACCATCCTATTTGTCATCAGGACAGAGCCTTCCCTGCATGAGCCCATGTACTATTTCCTCTCCATGCTGACTCTGTCTGACCTGGGCTTGTCTTTCTTTTCTCTTCCGTCCATGCTGAGGATCTTTTTATTTAATGCCATGGAGATTTCTGCTGATGCATGTATTGCCCAGGAATTTTTCATCCATGAATTCACAGACATGGAATCCTCGGTGCTTCTGATCATGTCCTTTGATTGCTTTCTAGCCATTTGCACCCCCCTGAGGTGTAGCCTCCATTCTTACCAGCTCCAGAGTTTTGCATATAGGACTGACATTTGCTATCAAAAGCATTCTACTAGTTCTTTCTCTTCCTTTCACTTTAAAGAAACTCAGGTACTGTAATAAACACCTGTTCTCACACTCCTACTGCCTCCACCAGGATGTCATGAAACTGGCCTGCTCTGACAATAGGGTTAACTTTTACTATGGTCTGTTTGTCGCACTCTGCATGATGTCAGACAGTGTGTTCATTGCGGTTTCCTATGTCTTCATCCTGAAGACTGTTTTGGGTATTGCATCCCATGGGGAGAGACTTAAAGCTCTTAATACCTGTGTGTCCCACAGTTGTACTGTGCTCATCTTCTACGTGCCCATCATCACCTTGGCTACCATGCATCGCTTTGCCAAGCATAAATCCCCTTTGGCTATGATTCTGATAGCTGATGCATTCTTGTTGTTACCACCTTTGATGAATCCCATTGTGTATTGTGTAAAAACTCAGCAGATTAGAATAAAAGTCCTGGAAAACTGAGTCTAAAATCTAAATGATGGGGCAGAGGTGGAAGTTCCATTTTCTCTACAATAAATTGTCTTAGGAGCAGGGCAATATTTCTTTCAAAGAGGAGATATTTCCTTTTACTTCATAGTCCTTAAGTTACATTAATTAATTAGTCAATCAATCAATTAATCCCTAAAGGGGCTCTAATATACCACAGAGTATCTGCTTTTAAGAAAGAGGAGACCTGCATTTCAGAGAGTAGGTAGGAAACCTTTTGTTATTGTTTGGGGTGATGGCCTCTATCTTCAGGTATGAATGAAGAGCAAGAATCCAGAGAAACTTCTGAGGAAGAACGATGATAAGCGGCCCTAAACTGTGACTGGTGGAGCCATTTAACATCTTTGTATTTGCTTTCCTTATTTGATTCTTTTTTGTGATTTACATTAAGCCCTTAATGTGTCTAAGTTGGTTTAAATATGTTCTTTTCCTTGTTACTCAGAGTGTGGTACAATGCTCAACAGCATAAGCATCACCTGGAAAGTAACTAGAATTGCAGAATCTCATGCCCTGCTGCAAGCCTATTAAATGAGAATCTGCATTTTACCAAGATCTTAGATGACTGGTATGGACATTAATGTTTGGGAAAGAAAACTTGTGGGGAACAATGTGAAAGGGGAACCTAGAGAGTATGTTTTCTGCTGACGCCAAATTGGGGGGAAATTGGAGGAAATTACCGGTGGTCATTGGCATTTGGCAGCATTTCTAGTAAAGGTAAGGGGCTGAGTCCTTGGGCCACAATCGATGGAGACCCAGAGACGTCTCTCATATCATACGTATTATCTCTCTCACTGACTACATTATGAATTTCCACAAGGAAAGAGTTGTGAATTATTCAACTTTAAAAGTCTCCTCACAATAAAATACCTAGTTCAGAATATGTGATTGGTAGATGTATATCAGTTTGAACTAAATGAATAGTCCGAAGTTTTGCTGGGGTGGAGATTCAGGGGTGAATCAGGGCGGTCATCACCTAGACTCAACTTACCTCTGCACTCTCTGCACCTCTTACCAGAAGCTAACATTGACAGGGAATATAAGGGCCCTTTGTGAGAGACAGAGAATTTAGGGCAGCCCATAATACCATTAGGTACCAATAACTGTCAAGCCACAACACAGAATCTGCACCACTGTGGCCAAACAGACATCCAAACAACTTTCTTATCTGAGCCTACCTGGACTCACCTGTCACTTCCTGGTGTTGTAAATGGAGCCAGATTAGAGTGCTCCAAGGACATCCTAATGAGAAAGTGTCAACAAAGACGCGTTAGGAGCTATGAAGATATGCCATCTTTATTTAAGGGATCAGAGTCCAGGATTACTGCTAATCAATAGGATATAATGTAGCTCCAGACTGGGGATTTAGAAGCCAACCTATAGAAGAAAGAGTAAAAAGGCCCTATCAGGGATAACATGTTCTCTAAACCTTCTATTGTGATAACTTAGTCCTGTCAGGGAGGTGGCCAGAGGAGTAAATAGGCTCAAGACTCAGCCAGGAAACCAGTCCTCTGGTTTCAGCTCTGCCATTTCCTGGCTATGTGGTCTTGAGGAAATTACTTTCTATGTGTTGTGTATTATGATAGATTTCATATGTGCTTTGAAATTTAAAAAAATTCCTTCTTTCTGCATTATATGGATAACTATGTTAATCTTTTTAAAAGCCCTAAAATCCAAATGTGGTCTTCAGACAAACGTGTTTAGACAAGATAGCATTTAGATGAGTTCATATTAAAATAGATTTACAAGTTATCTTAAAAGTAGGAAGGTATGGTAATACTAGGTCTACATTCCCACATGGAAACAGTAGGAACCCACTGGAAAGTCCCCATCATCATAGTCTGAGGACGGGCTTGCTCCACTTATTACTATTATTACCTTGTTCTTCTAGGTATTTGAACTTATGATCCCTGTTATGATATATCATTGTGTGTTCTTGTTTTGGCACTAGTAGATTCAGTTTGCTACTTTTCATTTAAAATGGCTTCTTCTATAATCACAAGAGAACAAGGATGTTTCAATATTGGAAATTGAACAACACATTAAAGCAGACAATTATGGGGCACCTGGGTGGCTCAGTCTGTTAAGATGCTGGCTCTTGGTTTTGGCTCAGGTCATGATATCAGAATTGAGGAACTGAGCCCCGGATCGAGCTCTGTTCTTAGTGGGGAGTCTGCTTGGGACTGTCTCTCTCCCTCTCCTTCTGCCCCTCCCCCAACTCATGTGTGTGCTCTCTCTCTCTCTCAAATAAATAAATCTTTTTTTTAAAACAGAAGACAATGGGTGCTGAGAAAGCACTTAATAGGATTGATCAAATAAGCTTATTAAAAATCAATAAAACTTGGAATCAATAAATCAATAAAATTGGAATACACATATATTATTTAAATATTAAAAGTTTACCCAAAGATCAAGCAGCCAACCATTGTTCTAACAGGTGAAACATTAATGCCACTTCTGTAAAAATAAAAAACAAGATTTGAATGTTCATTTTCACTCTTAATCTTTCATAATGGGTTGGGGATTTCATAAATTAAATAAAGTAAAATGGAATAAGTTGTGTGAATAGTAGGGAAACATTACCAATCACGCATTTTTACTTATATATGCTAAATACAAAGAAAATCCAGAAATAAAATCTATAATTTACATGATAATTTGGTAAAATAGATATTAGTGCAAGATTAAAATGTTATTTCTCAATCTAGCATTATGTGTGTGGAAATAGAAATAGGGAAATACTTTATTTATAAAAGCAGCAAAATACATTTTAAAACTATAGAAATAAATTTAATGCAAATAATTTTATTGAAAAATTTTAAAAAGGTGTTAATAAGTGAAACATCTATCATATATTCTTGGATGTGAATGCTTATCATCATAAATGTTGATTCTCTTACATTTAATCTGTACAAATAATGTAGTTCTTGTTAGGATTCCAAAGCTCGTGTTTGTTTTATGAGAGGGAGATCACTTTATGCCGTATTAACTAAGTCAGACTATGATGCTACACTAATAGATCAGAGATATGTGATTATATACATGACACATATATATAAAATCCATGAAAAGTTCTGTAAAACAATGTACACACACATGTAGAGTGCCATCGAATGTTTCTGTCTTCTCATTTCTCTGCTGTGTAGCTGTTTAACTCCTCCAGTTTCCTCAGTTCCTGGGGTATAGACGTGGTGGGGAAGTTAACAAAAACAGAACAACAACAGACGCATACTTGGAAGGTTGTGACAACACCTAGATCCTGGCCTCTCTATGCCATGGATCAGTAACTGTGGGTAGACCACTGCCATTCTCTGGAGCTTGTAAGCTTTCCTTAATATACACATGCATACTTGCAAGGACAGGCATCCATGTATATGTGCTTATGTGTGCCTGAGTGACCATTTCATGCATAGTGAACTGAGTTCTTATCATGAAAGCCTTTGTACCAGGTAGCCTTGAGCTACCAAATGTGGAGGGCATCCTCCTCATTGAGCACAACCCACCTTCTTGGGCTGTAACCTCTTGAGTATTCTCTCTCTAATCTCCTTCATCTTGACACTATAGAGAATAGGGTTTATCAGTGGAGGAAGCAGGAAGTGGACATAGGAGAGAAGAGTATGGGCAGGCTGAAGTACTGGCACCCTGAGACGGTCAGTGAGGGCCAGGAGGATCATGGGCATGTAGAAGAGGAGCACAGCAGAGAGGTGGGCAGCACAGGTTTGACCAGCCTTCCAGCACTCCTCGCTCGATCCCAAACCTTGCAACACCCTGCCAATGAGGCCATAGGAGAAGAAAATAAGCAGGGGGTCCAATCCCATGGCTGACAGAACCACAAAGAGGCTGTAGACTGCACTCCAAGATCCCGGGCAGGCCAAATGGGCTATATCTGGGTGCAAGCAGTAAGAATGGGTCAGAACCTGTGGGTGGCAGTAGGACATGTGGGCCAGGAGGAATGGCAGGGGTAGGTGAAGACCCAGACATCGGAAAGCGATAGACAGGCCAATCTTGCTAATGACATCATTGGTGAGGAGCGTTGGGTAGTGGAGAGGGCGGCAGATGGCTAGTGCTCGATCTAGGGCCATGGCGAGCAAAACAGAGGACTCCATGACAGAAAAGACGTGGACAAAGAACATCTGAGGGAGGCAAGCTGAGGCAGGGACAGCATGAACACCAGCAAAGGCAAGACCCAGCAGGGTGGGCATCAGGGCTGTGGCCAAGCCAACATCAGACACACTCAGCAGGAAGAGGAAGAAGTACATTGGGCGGTGCAAGGTGGGATCCAGGGCAATGACACAGAGGATAGTACCATTTCCCAGGGCAGAAAGAAGGTAGATGGTGATGACTGGTATTGTCCACCAGGAGGGTACAGCTGACAGACCTGGCATGCCCACCAACAAGAAGGTGGGGGCCATTGAAGTGTTACTGGGGGCTGCCTGGTTGGGGAATGTTGACATAGTTCTGGATCCCACTTTGAATTCTGGAACCTGAAAACTGATTGGAAAGATTTACTTAGTATTTTTACACATTTGCATGATGCAATCTAAAACAACCTGCCTCCTCCTTCCCCAGCCCCCAGCACACACGCTTACACATTCCCTTCCCTGAATACACATACATTCTAATATCTATGCCATACTCATCTCTTGTCTTGGCAGTTTTTCTAAAGCTGTCTTTAAATCTGTTTCTCTCCCTAAATCGTTGCCCCACTTTCCTTTAACCCTGCCTTTTCTTGTAGCTTTTTCCTAACTAATGTCCCGCCATCAATGGTAAACACCTGCGAGGGGGTCTATACTCCTATAAATATCTTTTCTGCTCCCCTCAACCCCAGACATTCTGACTTCATGCTGCCTTAGCACACTCACATTTCAGTGAACTTTAAGTGCTCTCATCAAAGTCACCAGTTACCCCTTTAGTACTAAATCAAGGGGCACTCATATTTCCTAAACTAATGTATTTTCTCAATGAGCTTTGGCTGTTATAAATCCAGTTTCTCCTTATTTTTTTAATTCTACCTCTCAGAAGTTAACTGCTCAGTTCATCTTGCTGTGTCCTGTCCAAGGTATATCTTGGCATTTTTGAGGGATCTTTATTTGGGTCTTTTCTTTTTCTTCAGTGGTCTTATCTACTCTCATGACTTTAGCTAAACTCTGTAAATTGATGAATCACAAATATATCCCCCTAGATCATTCTATGTTCATTTCACCCTGGAAATCTCTACCCTTATGTCCCATTTATCTTTATTTTATTTTATTATTTTATTAATTTAATTTAATTTAATTTAATTTAATTTAATTTATTTGAGAGAGTGAGAGAGAGGGCACGAGCTGGGGAAGGAGCAGAGGGAGAGGGAGAGGACGAAGGAGAGGGAGAAGCAGACTCCCTGCTGAGCAGGGAGCCTGAAGTGGGGCTCCATCCCAGGACCCTGGGATCATGTTCTGAGCCAAAGGCAGATGCTTAACCAACTGAGCCACCCAGGTGCTCCTGTCCCATTTATTTTAAATTCAAATAATTCAAAACAGGTCTTCACAAAAGCTTCTTAAAACCTCTTCCAGTTTCCTCAATTAGTAGGAGACAGTGTTAGGGAAATTACAACAATGACAAAAGAAAAAAAGAAAAAAGGGAACATATCTTGATTCTCAAAGTCAGTTGGTGATATCACCACTCACCAATTTCCCAAAATAAAAGCTCCACAATTAACCTCATTTCACATATAATGTCCAAATATTTTTCCTAATTTCAACAAGAAGGACTGAACACACACTATAGTCTTATTTCCTTCCCTCAGTCAAATGCCCAAAAAAGTTAGAACTGAAATTCCAGACAAAAGGACCATGAAATTGTGATATGGGGAAAAGAAAAACAATAAAATGCTAAGTTATGTTCTTAGGGGAATAATATGGATGTAAATTAACTCTAAATATTTATTATGAAATTCTAAATGTATATATCCTAAAAATATGAAGTTAAATATTTTAAAATTAAGTGTAAAACTTTCAAACTATAAAGGAAAATAAATGAAATAAAGATCTTAATCAATCTAACAGAAAACATTAAAAAAGGAATGAATAGAGGTGCCTGGGTGGCTTAGTCAGTTAAGCATCTGACTCTTGGTTTTTGGCTCGGGTCACTATCTCAGGGTCATGAGATCGAGCCCCTTATAGGCTCTGTGCTGGGCATGGAGCCTGCTTAAGCTTCTCTCTCTCCTTCTCCCTCTGCCCCTCCCCCCCCTTAAAAAAATGGAATGAGTAGGAACAAGATATTCATTTGTAGTGTGATTGAGTGAGGGGGTTGAAAAATCCTCTCCCGAAAAACAACTGCAAAACTGGTAAAACCGTCAACACCATTTTAACAGCCTGGAAATCCATTAAAAACATAAGCCCATTCCTGAAAACTACAGAACTTTGGGAAATGACTCCCATGTTGTTGACATTCTGGCCTGGGGCTGCCCTCATTTCCCCCACTGCCTCCAGTCCTGTTGGCAGTGGTAAAACAGGGAATGCTGACAGCTTTGTTCCAGGGGCCTGAGCTGGCTTCTTTGATCTGGAGCTTGTCGGTTAGTGTGGGATGCTGGTGGCAGGCCAGTAGGAAGGGCCTGAGGCTCTACTACCTTGAGGTTGTGGCCTTCTCTGGGGTGAGCCATGGATCAGCGGACTGGCTGGGTATTTCAAAGGGAATTCTGGCAAAGTGGCAGACGGATTTCCAACCGTAACAATGGTTACAAAGTAAAAGGACTAAACACTCCTCACAAAAAGTAGACACTGTTAGACAGAATAAAAAAAGCAAGGGATAACTATATTCTGTACACAGGAGTCATATTGTAGATGGCAAGATATATAAGTTGAAAGTAAAAAGATGAAAAAACATTTACCACACAAACAACAACTATAAGATAGCTAGAGTGGCTATACCAGCATCAGATGAAAAAGGGCTCAAGACAGGAAATAGTATGAGACAAAGATATTTCATAATGTTGGAAAGATGGACATTCATAAATGCATATACAGTAACACTAGATGCCTAAAATACATGCAAACAAAACTGAAAAAATTGAAAGAAGAAATAAATGATTCAACAGTAACAGTTGGAGATTTCGATATCCCTTTCTCATTAACTGGACAATTAGACAGAAAATCGGCAAAGAAACAGAAATCTTGAACAACATTACGAATCAAAAATGACATTTATAGAATACACAACATTGTGTATAACAGACTGTAGTCTGGGTGACAAAATAAGCCTCAGTAAACTTTTAAACAGTAAATCATACAAAGGATGTTTCTGGGTACAATGGAACTAAATTAGAGATCTATAATAGTAAGAAATCTGGACTTTAAGCAACATGCTTTTAAATAATCACTGGTTAAAGAAGAAATAGCCAGGGCAATTAAAAACTATTTTGAATTACATAAAAAAGAAAACAGAACATACCAAAACTATGGTGTACAGTTAGAGCAGTGCTTTGAGAGAGATTTATAAGTTAGTATGTCTAGATCAGAAAAGAAGTTTTCAAATCAATAACCTGAGCTTCTGCCTTAAGTAGTTGTAACACAAAGAACAATCAAAACCCAAAGCAGGTACAGGTGAAGTAATTAAAGATCAACAAAATGGAAAATTGAAAACAACAGAGAAAATCAATAAAACCAAAATTTGTTCTTTGAATAGAACAAAATTGAAAACTCTTAGTAAGCCTTACAAAGAAAATAAGAGAAAATACATAAATTATCAAGGTCAGGAATAAAATAAGGAACATCACAGCTGACCTTATGGAAATCAAAATGATAATAAGGGTATACTATAAACAACTATATGCCAACAAATAGATTAAATGAAAAAAATTCCTAGGAAGACATAAATTACCAAACTGACTTAAGAATAAATAAGAACCCTGAACAGACCTATAACAGATAAAGAAATTCAATTAATAATTTAAAATTTTTCTACAAAGAAACCCCAGGCTCAGGTGGCTTCATTGGTGAATCACATAAAGAATCAGCATAAGAACTAATACTAAATATTTCTCAAGGTTTGGTTTTTTTTTTTTTTTTTAAATAGGGGAGAGTTTTTTAAAATCCAACTCATTCTAGTCCCCGTGGTGGGATTCGTGATTTTATAAGGAGATGAAGGACCAGAGAGCTCTCTCTGCCAGATGAGGATAGAGTAAGAAATTGTCCTTCTGCGAAATAAGAAAAGGGTTCTGACCAGGAATAAATTAGCTGGAATCTAAAATTTGGACGCCCCAGACTTCAGGCTCTGAGTAATAAATTTATCTTGTTAAAAGTATATATATATATACATAAAAAATCCAACTCATGCTAGGAGGATAGTGGGACCTTGATTCTAAAGCTAGACAAGGACATCACAGAAAACTACAGACAAATAGCTCTGAAGTATTAACATAATAGCAAGTCAAATTCAGCAACATGTAAAAAGAATTATAGACTTTGATTAAGTGAGATTTATCCCATAAGGGCAATGTTGGTTTTACATTTCAAAATCAGTTGCTATAATATGCCATATTAATGGAATAAAGACCCAAAACTTTATAGTTATCTCAGTAGACACAGAAAAAGAATTCATCAAAATCCTATAATCATTCATGATAAAAATTCTTCACAAAATAGAAATAGAAAGGAACTCCTCAATCTGATAAAGGGCATCTGTGAATAAACTTACAGCTAACATCATACTTGACTGTAAGATTTAGAATGAGGAAAAGTTATCTGCTTTTGTCACTTCTATTCAACATTGTACTGAAGATTCTAGGTAATGCATGAAAGAAAACAAATTAAAATGTCCACTTTGGTAAGGAAGTTATAAAATGATTGTTAATCATGATGGCATGAAACTATATGTAGAAAATTCCAAGGAATCCATCAACAAATTACTAAAACTAATCAATGAGTTTCACAAGGCCACTGGATACAAAGTCAAGATACAAATATCAATTGTATGCTTATAAATATCAGTGAACCATCTGAGAATAAAATTAAGAAAATAATTTTATTCACAGTAGCATCAAAAATTTTAAAATAGATAAGGGAAAGAATGGAACAGAGTGTC
Source organism: Mirounga angustirostris (assembly GCF_029215605.1). Taxonomy (NCBI): domain Eukaryota; kingdom Metazoa; phylum Chordata; class Mammalia; order Carnivora; family Phocidae; genus Mirounga; species Mirounga angustirostris. Next base: position 58,162,606 of record NW_026991721.1, read on the forward strand.
CCAGAATGGGACAACATTTGCAACTTACACTACTAAAAAAGTTTAAAATTGGAATATTTAAGGAACTACAAATAAATAAAACAGAGATGGGCAATCTGATATAAAATCTAGCAAAATATGAGGTGTGATTTTATATAAGAATATATATATATATATATATATATGGTGCCTGAGTGGCTCAGTCAGTTAAGCGTCTGCCTTCAGCTCAGGTCATGATTCCAGCCAGGGTCCTGGGATCCAGTCCCTTGATGGCAAGGGAATACGTATTTACAAAATGACGAAACATTTTTTACCTGTCATGTGGGATAAAATCATAAAATTTAATAAAATTATATGCTGGAAAAGATATTAAAACTGCTCTTAATCAAGGCTGTCAGTTATAAAATTTTGTAGCTCTTTTGGGAGCAATTTGGTACATTTCATCAAAATAAGAAATACTTGGCAATTCTAGTTCTTAATCTGTCTATCAGACAGAAAAACCCATATGCATGAAGAGGCATAAAATATTTTTGTTTGCAAGAGGAGAACATAAGTAGAATAGAGTTCTTCATAATTCTCATATTAATTCTGATAACTGATTAATCAGAGAAATGGTCATGGTGCATAGTAGTCTCAATGGTTAAGAAAGAAAATATATTGTTGAGTTTAAAATATGCATAATGATTTATCTATTATGGTATCATATATGTTTTAAAAGGCTCCTAATGCTATCCCTCAGATAGCTACATTTGTATATAAGTGCCTAGAAGTCCTGGACAGATTTGCATTAATTGATTTGATTAAAGTAGTAATGGCTGGAGCAAGGGGACTAATATTGAATTGAAGATAGGATTCAAAGATGACTTTGGCCTTAACTCCAACACTATTTTTTCTTGGAAAGACATATTCTCATACCAAATGAGTAACTATAAATTACTTAGTATAACTCCATTGTCTCATCTCAAACTTTTCTTCTGTATCCACTTTTACTCATCAACAGTGTTTTGGGTTTTGCTAAGGTTTCCCTGCTGCCAGTTCTTCTGCCTTCCAAATCTTCCTCCACGTAGGTGTCACAGTGTTATTTCTAATTTGCAATCTGATAATGTGGCTGTGGCATCTTTCCTTTAAACCATCTGATTTTCCACCGCTTTAAAATAAAGACCACACCTTTTTTTGTCATAGAAACCTCTTTACCATCTGTCCCCTAACAACCTTTAGTGCTTAACTCATTTGTGTTCTACTTCTATACATGCATTTTAGCCTTCCAGCGCTACTGTGATTCCTCAGATAGATCATTAATTTTCACACATTCAAAAAATACATTTTAGAAGTGGAATGTCCTGCTCTCTCATATATATCATGAAGTTCCAACTCAGACATTGCTCCTCTCTTCCCTGAACACTGTGACCACCTTTTCTCAAACAGGCTCTGGGATAGATTATTTACCCTCTCCTATCACATCAGCACATTCTCTAATATAGTCCTTATCATTCTCAATTATTAATATTTCTGTGCCTCCCTCAATGTGATGAATAAAGAGATGATTATTTTATTCATTGTTGTGAATCTAGTTCTTGGTTTATATTAATCTTCACATAAATATGCTTCATAAACCTTTTATACATTTTTCTTACACATTTTACACATTTGCAATTCTTTTTCTCTAAATTTTCTCCTGGATTTGATCCTTCTTTCTGAAATGCCCACTGAGTTTTATTTTTCCATAAACTGTCACCTTTCTCAAAATCTTCCCATCCACCCCTCATGTACGTACACCTCATATAAGTTTCTCCAAAATGTTATTCTTTTCTAGTGGAGTCCTTTCTTCTCAACGTATTTCTAGTCCTCACCCTCTTGGAGTCTATTCCTCTGCCTGAAGTGACCCCTAGATGGAGTTAGGCTTGCCGTGCAGAGCACAGAGGCTCCTGCTGAATCTTACACATTTCACAGAACATTCCTGCTCATTAAAAGCAGGCCAGGTAGTGGATAGAATTGATAGAAGGCAAAGCAGAAAGAGGTTTGGGATAGATGCCTGTTGAAAAAAGCCTCTGAGGCTTTTGTGGGAATATTTAAAGCTCCACATGGGACCTTCAAATTTGACAGGTTCACTCCTTCCCAGAATTTTGAAAGCACTCTCATATATACCTAACTAGCATACAAGAAGCACATGTACCTCCTGCCATTTATACTATTCGAACACAAAAAGGTACTCACATTTTGTAGTCGACGTGTATTCCCACACATAGCACAAACATATATGCATGCACTCACACACATGCACACACACACAAACGCACACTTATCCACTTTGATACGCAGAAACACTCATGTATAGAAGGTTTATATTCATGGACAGAAATATTTTTGAGGCAGATGCATATCAAATTAACAGGTATTCAAACAAAAATATAACTTACACATACATTCAAGGGTGCAGAAATATGCAAATGCTCATTCCCGAAGATAGAAGCCCTTCTGAATACCTACTGATAGAAATGCATGTCTAAGTGAAAAGGCACGTGGAAGCAAAATGCTTGTAGGTCATGTATGTTACCATCTATGCACTCACCTCCACAAATTGTGAATGCCCAACGCTCTTAATCTTTTGCCACCTCACACACAATCACAGACAGGTAAATTTAAAGATTCATTCTCCAAAACACACATATTCAGCTAATGAGTAACCTTTATCTCCTCACATACACACATGTTCATCAGATGTTCACAAACCTCCCCTCAATATGCAGCCACATGCGTACATCAATATATTTCAGAAATGCAGGGGATCATAAACATACATCTTGAGTCACATCTCACATCACACCAATTAGGCATCCTTATCTCACGTCTAACATCTGATATATTGCTACAAAGATAAGTAAGCTCTCCTTTTCTCAACCTGAAATCTTGCTTTCTATAGATTTAATTCTATGATTCAAACCTAAGAGTGGGAACATTGTCACCAAAACATGTGTATAAATACTGAATGATGTTTTTTGGGAGAGAACAAAAGTTTTATCCTCATTACCAGATTAGTTCCCTTCCATCTGAAAGGCAAATGGAACATAGGATATTTGGCTATAGGGCAGATTTTTAAAAAATTTTTTATTGTTATGTTAATCACCATACTAATTACATCATTAGTTTTTGATGTAGTGTTCCATGATTCATTGTTTGTGCATAACACCAGTGCTCCATGCAGAACGTGCCCTCCTCAATACCCACCACCAGGCTAACCCATCCTCCCACCCCCCTCCCCTCTAGAACCTTCAGTTTGTTTCTCAGAGTTATAGGGCAGATTTGATGCTGGTGTCATGGAGAGCTCTGAGCAGCCACATAGAGATAGCAGAGTATTATGGGTAAATTTGCTCACTTTATTAGGTCCTAGACCCAACCCTGGCAATTAGGGCCCTCACCACAATTCTCCCTGCTATTTACCAGACCAGCATTGAAGACTGTTTGTCAGACAGGGTCTTTGGCTGCAAATGAATGCTGCAGTATTAGGACGGCTGCAAGAAGTGGCCAATGTGTGAGGATTTATAGCATCAGCTCTCTAGGTGTTGGCCCCTAGGGGATAAAATGGAGTAGGAAGAAATGGCTAAGAGAGTGGATTTGTCTCCAAGGCAATAATTGCCCCTCCATAACCTGAGAGGCCCCCTTTTGTCTCCAGATTAACCTGGACTGTACTGAAAGAGATATCTTTAGTGCTGAGCACCAAGCAATCCACTGGAAACAGGTGGTATATCCCATGGAAAAGCACTTAACAAAGTATGAGATCAAATCAGGTACATTATGGAATATTGATATGGTTAGAGACCTATGCACATCAGGAACATAAGGAAAACAAGCACAGCATGTGGGAGGGAGGAATAAAACAATCTAGGGAAGAGGAATGATTAGGTAAGTTATAAGGCCCAAATTTAATTAATTAATTAATTAATTAATTAAAAAGATTTTTAAAAATTTATTTGAGAGAGAGAGACACAGCGAGGAAGAGAGAGAGCATGAGCAGGGGGTGGGAGGGAAGGGGAGAGGCAGACTACCCGACGAGAAGGGAGCCTGATGTGGGACTCTATCCCAGGACCCTGGGATCATGACCTAAGCCAAAGACAGCTGCTTAACCAACTGAGCCACCCAGGTGCCCCGTAAGACCCAAATTTAGAAAATAACCACCCATGTTCTTAGTCTCAAATCTTGGTGGATAGTTGGAATATAAGGCAATATAGGGAGCAGTTCAGCTGCTCCCTATATTCAGATTATGCCTTTACTGGGGAGATAGAGTTTTGCCCTGAAGAACCTGGAACAAAGGACCCTGACAGGTTATTATCAGGCAAGGTAAGCAAAGAAACAGGCCATATTTGGGGAACAGAAGATACCACCACTGAATTTTTATGGTTCCCCAAATTCCACCATCCAGAGGTTTTGGCCACCAGTAAACTTAAAACTGCACTATGCAATTTGAAGACATCCCTCCATGATCTGTTTGGTCAGCAAAGTCTGCTCCACATGACTTCCTAGTTCTAAAGTATGATGTTAAATATTCAGTCCCAGTTCCAAATAGACTGCATGCTTGGTTATAATCCTTGGCTTTGCACCTATGGTTACCTGTCCTTTCTCTCCAGTTTTCCATCTCAGAAAACGACTTTTCCTTACTGGAACTCAGATCCCACAGGACTTCTATTGTATTGCTCCCTCCCAGTGAATCACTCTCTCTTCTACGACCCTGTGGACCTCTCTCGCGTAAGCGAGTGCGCTACCGGAACTCTTCCCATGCCTTCCTACTGCTCTGTGAGCTATTTGAAGACAAGAACTATCTTTTTCATTTTCATTCCTATTATAACATCTTTCCCTTAGACAGGAAATAAGTTTTTTGAATTCCGTGAGCTGTTTTAAAGAGTTGGCTTAAATAAAAATGTGTCTCACTGCCCAGATTCTGAGCCCCTCCCTTCTACAAAGGGCACCATGATTTTCTGATCTCTCCATCTGCTCCATCCCAATCCTCCTGCCCCCATCTACCTTCCAACTCTTCAAAAATTGAAGTAACTTTCTGAGAATGGTCAAATTCTTTGCCCTATCTCCTTTCTGTCCTTTCAGGCTCAGAAACAGAAACTGCCACACCCTCCTCTTTCTTTCTTATTTCATCTCCCCACTTACTGTCCTCTCCCCATTTATTTTATCACTCTTACCCTGAGTCTTATTGTCCCTCCCCACCCCTGCTTCTCCCTTTTGCAGTTCACTCACCACACTTGGTTCTCCCAGCGACCCTCACACACATTGGTGTTCTAGTAGACTGACTCAGGTGTACTCTTATGCAACCCTTGTTGTACCCCATCTGGTGAGTGGGTGGGGTGTGGGATACAAGAAAGGTGAGCACAGGTGTCCTCTTGTTGCCTGAACCCCATAGGGAGCCGCTGTGGTTAGTTAAGGGCTCGTTGTTTTGCCCAAAGGAAGCACCATGATGACCTTTGAATTGCAGCAGGAATGGAAAAGTCCCTCCATCCCTAATATCCAGTCCTATCCTCATAGCCCATGAAGCAGGTTCCCCTCCACCCCATACTAATCCTGAGCTCATAGTCCTGATAGGTCCTGGTGTCTTGTCTCACCCTGGCCTGTCTGCTCTTTGACCATTGCCACAACCTCTCCCCAGCCTTTTTTTCAGAGAGCAGATAATTAGCCCCAGAGAATGCCCCAGGCTCAGTCCACAGGGACACCTTCTAGTTTTGTTGCTTGTTTCTGTTTCAACTGATTGCCCTTCGCTCAGTGGAGTACCACATGGTGCTAATAGCTCTAGGGTCACAGGTTCCACTTCTGCAGAGATCACTTAGTCATTTTGCTTTGCATCCTTAGGTTAAGGCCTGAATCAATTCAAAGACTAGCAGGGGTAGAGAATGGTCTCTTACCGTCATGGTTTCATCCCCATCCCTGACCACATGCACACTGCTATCCATAAAGTCAACTCTCTCTGAAATACAACAACTAGCTGACTGGACCCCCTCACTCCTCTTGCCCATTTTGGCTCACTCTCTTTCTTTCTCTTCCCTTCTCTCTTCCTCTTCGGCACTTTGCACTTTCTCATTCTCCCTACCATTTCTTGATCTTTATAGATGCCCTGTTTGCTGATGGATCAGGTATTGCCAGGCAACCCGCTCCCCATGCCAGCTTGTAGCTTTTCCTTCACACCCTGGGCATAATCAGCCCAAATCTCCGTAAATGCTCATTGTAAGCCATGCTGTCTACTGCTCTTCCCCTGCCAGAGAACTTCCAGGGTGCTTTTGTTCCTGTAATCCCTGCAGCAGACCTGGGTAACCAGATCCCAGCTCATGGGTTTACCCAGCTCATCCCTGTTCCTGCTACTCCCTTTCAGGAGATGCTGCCTTAATCTCTCTATCCCCAGGGCACAGCTACACTTCTCCTGGACTCAGGTTACCCTGCTCACACTCCTTCCAGCAATTCCAGCAGGTGTGATCTGTTGGACCTGGATGCTGCCCTCAAACTCTGCGACTGAAGTTTAACCCCATGGTGAATGGAACTGAGGACATGGACTAAGTTAGTCTTAGCACCGCAAACACCCACAACTCCATAACCAGGTCCTCTCTCAGGCTCCCTGATTGGTTCAGTGAATGATTCTATATCCTTCTGTCATCTTGAGATGCAGGGTTACCTCTCCTCTGACCTCTAAATCATAGGAAGGGCCCCATAGCTATCTGCGCTCTGGTTTCCTGAATGTTCAGGATAGCCATTTATTCATGTGATAAATGAATCTGGCTTAATAGGTTGGAGGGAGGGACAGAATTAAACCATCCTTGGGTCCCTCCTTTTCTCAGATCAACATGTGTTTCTTTCGATTTTATGTTTTAGGAGCCCACAGTATGGTGCTGTGGCTTTCAGATTTAGACCATCTAGGTAAAAATCCTCACTTTGCTACTTACTAGCTGTAAGGCTGTGGACAAGCTACTTCACATCTCTGGGCTTCAGTTTCCTCATCAGGAAAAAGAATTGGGATGAAATGTGAGTGAAGTGTCCAGAACAATGCCTGCCTCCTGTTATTTACCGTACATGCATGCCAATCTCAGTTCTCTACTCTCCCCTCTTTTTTGTCTAAAATGGCTTTCTTTCAACAGGTAATTTTGAGCACCTCATATATGCCAGGTGTTTCAGGCTACCATAGTAAACAAGGGAGGTAAGACACCTTCTTTTATGGGTCTCACCTTCCAGTACAGAGTGATAGTGCAAGTATATATATGGTCTATGTAACAAACAGAAAAGGGTGATGGGATAAGAAAGGAAGAGTGCCTAAATACCACAGTAAGGGTGACATTTCTGAAGCTGATATTTAAGCTGAGACCTAAACGCTGAGAATGAAGTAGCCATGTGGAGGTATGGAGGACGTATGTTCCAGGCAAGTATTCGGGCAGTGAGGCAAGAATAAAGTTGGCATAGGAACCAGAAGGTGGCCATTCTATTTGGAGTAGAAGGAAAGAGCCCGAGATTGAACAAAGAGATCAGAGATGTTCACAGGTTTATGCCACATAGTTTCAGATCAGACATGGTTAGACGTTTTTATTCTAAGTGAAAGGAAAGACTCTAAAGTGTTTTAAAAGCAGAGCAGTGTAAAGATGTAACTTATGATTTTAAAAAGTTACTGCCACCCATCATGTAGAGTAAGATGGACTCTGGCTGACCATAATGGAAGCGGGAAGACTGTTTAAGGGAAACCTTCCTGGGCAGGTGAGATTAGTGGAAATTGACTCAGCATGACTCTCAAAACAACTATGTTTCTACATTTGTGTCAGCAACTGTACACTTAAAGATGGCTAAGATTCTTCGATTAGGCCAAGGAAGAAATGACAAAATTATCTGTATCCTCCCTGACCAATCACTGCATATTTACCAAGTTCTGTGAGTTTCTATGTAGCATTCATACTGTACATGCTATTCATTCTTCTATCCTGTTGTCCCAGCTCTTGTTAATTGTACATTACCTTTGTAGCCTGTTCCCTATTGTCCCCTCTTCTTACAAAGAATGTATCTGATCATGTCATTTTCTCCTGCAGAATTTTTCCATTGTTTATTCTCTGCCCCTTAGATAAATGTGAAATTATTAAGGCATTTAAGGCCCCTAACATACTATTTCCAATATTTTCTACTCTTACCACTAATTTCCTCTCACCCTGTAACTCGCTGTGTGGAGCGACTGCATTGTCTCCTGAAAATGCCTTAAACTTTCTCACCCACATGCTTTCACATATGCTCTTCCTCTACCTGAAATATTCTCCCTAATAGCTCTGCAATCCAAATCCTAATGTTTCTCTAATACCTAGTCTAGTTTCACTTCACACGTTAAATTTCCTCAGTCCTCCCTGCCCCCTACCAGCTAACAGTGATTCTCCTCATTTTAAATGCCTAATCTTGGTCTGATCTCCTCAGACAGCCCATAACACTTTTAACTTCTCTTGTCATTATTTCTTTTTTAAAGATTTTATTTATTTATTTGAGAGAGAGAGCACACAAGCAGGGGAAGTGACAGGCAGAGGGAAAGGGAGAAGCAGGCCCCCCGCTGAGCACAGAGCCAGATGCAGGTCTCCATCCCATCTCATGGTCCTGGGATCATGACCTGAGCCGAAGGCCAACGCTTACCTGACTGAGCCACCCACATGCCCCTCTTGTCATTATTTTAATATTAACTTCTTTTCTGAATCTCATATACACACAGATCACCAAAATTTTTTGATCTTATGAATCTGAAACTCTATACTCATTAAACAGTAACTTTGTGTTTCCCTTTCCCCACAACCCCTAGTAACCACCATTCTATTTTCTGTTTCTATGATTTAGACTACTTTACATACCTATATAAGTGGAATCTTATAGTATTAAAAGGACATCACTCATATTTTTAACATTCCAAAGTAACTACTTTTTAGTGATGTTTGTTTATTAACAATAATGTTAAAATGCTTTTTTCCCATAAAATTAAAATTTACAAACTTTCTCTGGCAATACTTAATGCTATCCAGATAATGTTGAAATCAATATTTGAGCTTTAGCCATTAATTTAAGAAAAATTTCATGATGTATTCTATATAGAGACTCAAAAATACAGTTTTCATCATTAAGGAAATCAGTAGTTACTGTTGATCAGATTTTTTCTATATATACATATTTTTTTAAAAAGTCTCAAGGAACAATTTGATGGATGAAGGGTATCATTACACATGGTTTTATAAACTGCTTTTTATTTATTTTTTAAAAATTTTAAAAATTTTATGATGTTATGTTAGTCACCATACAATACATCATTAGTTTTTGATGTGGTGATCCATGATCCACTGTTACAAACTGCTTTTTAAAGCAAAGTTCAGCTCAATGCTATTTTGTTTTATACAAATGAAATGAAGGGTTTCTAAAAGTATTGCCCATATCTGTTAAATTAAAACAAGAGAGGGGCACCTGGGTGGCTCAGTTGTTAAGCGTCTGTCTTCGGCTCAGGTCATGATCCCAGGGTTCTGGGATCGAGCCCCGCATCGGGCTCCCTGCTCCGCGGGAAGCCTGCTTCTCCCTCTCCCACTCCCCCTGCTTGTGTTCCCTCTCTCGCTGTGTCTCTCTCTGTCAAATAAATAAATAAAATCTTTTAAAAAAACAAAAGAAAACAAAATAAACATGAGATACAGTTGTAAAAGACACAAAGCCCTGTTCTTATTTCACTGATACCTCCACAGTAGAGTTAGTATGAAGGGGAAAAAAACATGGTATAGTATATTCATACAGATGATTATTATTTCTGATTGTTCAGTCCAATGGAAACTAGAGACATAATAACTAGAGAATTTAAAGGTTTAATAGATTTTATTTTTCTGTCTATACTATACAATGTAGACCTGATTATGCTATGCAGTCAATAATCACTGATAGAAAGGCATATGAATACCTATCTAAAATTTATCATACAAACATTTTAAGCAAGATCACTGCAAGTCAGGAAAACAAATCAATCAAATTAGATAACAAAATATTCATGTATCAAATAGCTTAATGTTTACATTTCTGAGAATGCATGTTTCTTTTGACTACAAAGTAGCTTCTTACTAATAGCAAAGTAAAGCCCAATATGGAATTTGGCAAGATTATTAAATATTTCCAGGTGAAAAGGCAGAAGAAAGGACATAAAGTACATTTCTGTTCTCCTTTCCTAGAACATTTGTCTCACCCTTTATTTCAACATTGCTTCTTGCTCTCTGGGAGGGGTAAGTCAGCAAAGCAAGTGACGGCATGGTTGGCATCAGGACCACGTTTGGCCACATCACATGGTCAGAAAAGAAGGTGTGAATAGCAACAGAAGTTACAATGCTTGACACACTTTACTTTTAAATGCTGGCATCAGAAGCAAATGGTTGAAAATTACTTTGTAGGAACATTCAGTTAGGTAACAAATAGAACTCATATCCTGTGCATGCTAGGAGTGAAAGGCTCTCAAGTAAAGGAACAAAAGCCAAACTCAAAAAAAAAAAAAAAAAAAGGAAAAGAAAAGTTACAGTGACCATTCCTGAGAATGGTCAGGACATATAGTCTTTGTTCCATGACTATCGTCACCTAATTCGGGGATGTCCTTCATGGAAGTTTCCAGAGAGAGCAATGAGGAAGGAAAAAGTCAGTGGAGTTGAAAAGGACACAGTCACGACAGACAATGTTGCCTACGCAATCTAGATTCTACTCTGTTCTTAAGAAACGATGTTTACCCCAAATTTCCTGGGCTGAGGAAAATACCATATGATTTCACTCATATCTGGAATTTAAGAAAGAAAACAAGTGAGTATAGGAGAAAAAAAAGAGAGATAGAGGCAGACCAAGAAACAGACTCAACTATAGAGAACAAACTGAAGGTCACCAGATGGGAGGTGGGTGGGGGATGGGTTAAATAGGTGTTGGGGATTAGGGAGGGCACTTGCTCTGATGAACACTGGGTGTTGTTTGTAAATGTTGAATCACTATATTGTACACTTGAAACTAATATTACACTGTAAGTTAAGTAAATGGAACTTAAAAACTTAAAAAAAAAGATTCAGCAAATACAATCTTTGTCCACTGTCAATGTTGCCACAGAAATGTAGCAATTTGAACAATACGCTGTTTCATGACAAATTCTCAGATTTAATATCCACCAGTACAAGCTCGTTACTCAGCAACTATTTAACATTTGCTGGGAGGGAAAGAGTAAGCAAATGTGCTATGCTAGTGTTTGTAGGGGCCAACGGCAGGCTGCCCAAAATGTACCACAGTGGTATATTGATTATTTTGAATGGAAACTACCTGGGAAACAGCCAGTGCAGGAACATTCAGACACTTTTCTGTCGCCCCTGAAAGCAGGAAATAAATCTCCCATATGAAAGATATCTTCCCTGTACTAAGAGGCGAAAGGATATCCTTATCACCAAAGATAGAAACTTTAAAGCTGAGAAAGCAGAAATAAAACTTGCTACTTTTTTTTATTATGTTATGTTAATCACCATACATTACATCATTAGTTTTTGATGTAGTGTTCCATGATTCATTGTTTGCGTATAAAACCCAGTGCTCCATGCAGAACGTGCCCTCTTTAATTCCCATCACCAGGCCAACCCATCCCCCCACCCCCCTCCCCTCTACAACCCTGTTTGTTTTCAGAGTCCATAGTCTCCCATGGTTCGTCTCCATCTCTGATTTCCCCCCCGCATTCTTCCACTCCTGCTATCTTCTTCTTCTTCTTTATTTTTTTAACATATACTGTATTATTGGCTTCAGAGGTACAGATCTGTGATTCAACAGTCTTGCACAATTCACAGCATTCACCATAGCACAGTCCCTCCCCAATGTCTATCACCTAGCCACCCCATCCTTCCCACCCCCCACCGCTCCAGCAACCCTCAGTTTGTTTCCTGAGATTAAGAATTCCTCAAATCAGTGAAGTCATATGATACATGTCTTTCTCTGATTGACTTATTTCGGTCAGCATAATACCCTCCAGTTCCATCCACGTCATTGCAAATGGCAAGATCTCATTCCTTTTGTTGGCTGCATAATATTCCATTGTGTGTGTGTGTGTGTGTATATATATATACCACTTTTTCTTTATCCATTCATCTGTTGATGGACATCTTGGCTCTTTCAACAGTTTGGCTATTGTGGACATTGCTGCTATAAACATCAGGGTACACGTACCCCTTCAGATCACCAAATTTGTATCTTTGGGGTAAATATCCAGTAGTGCAATTGCTGGATCGTATGGTAGCTATATTTTCATCTTTTTGAGGAACCTCCATACTGTTTTCCAGAGTGGTTGCACCAGCTTGCATTCCCACCAACAGTGTAGGAGGGTTCCCCTTTCTCCGCATCCCCGCCAACATCTGTCGTTTCCTGACTTGTTAACTTTAGCCATTCTGAATGGTGTGAGGTGATATCTCATTGAGGTTTTGATTTGGATTTCCCTGATGCCGAGTGATGTTGAGCGCTTTTTCCTGTGTCTGTTGGCCATTTGGATGTCTTCTTTGGAAAAATGTCTGTTCATGTCTTCTGCCCATTTCTTGATTGGATTCTTTGTTCTTTGGGTATTGAGTTTCAGAAGTTCTTTATAGATTTTGAATGCTAGCCCTTTATCTGATATGTCATTTGCAAATATCTTCTCCCATTCTGTCGGTTGTCTTTTGGTTTTGTTGACTGTTACTTTTGCTGTGCAAAAGCTTTTTATCTTGATGAAGTCCCAAAGTTCATTTTTGCCCTTGCTTCCCTTGCCTTTGGCGATGTTTCTAGGAAGAAAATGCCTTGGCTGAGGTTGAAGAGGTTGCAGCCTGTGTTCTCCTTTAGGATCTTGATGGACTCCTGTCTCACATTCAGGTCTTTCAACCATTTGGAGTCTATTTTTGTGTGTGGTGTAAGGAAGTGGTCCAGTTTCATTCTTCTGCGTGTGGCTGTCCAATTTTCCCAACACCATTTGTTGAAGAGCCTGTCTTTTTTCCATTGGACATTCTTTCCCGCTTTGTTGAAGATGAGTTGACCATAGAGTTGAGGGTCCATTTCTGGGCTCTCTATTCTGTTCCACTGATATATGTGTCTATTTTAGTGCCAGTACCATACTGTCTTGATGATGACAGCTCTGTAATAGAGCTTGAAGTCTGCAATTGTGATGCCACCAGCTTTGCTTTTCTTTTTCAACATTCCTCTGGCTATTTGAAGTCTTTTCTGGTTCCATACAAGTTTTAGGAATATTTGTTCCATTTCTTTGACAAAAGTAGATGGTATTTTGATGGGGATTGCATTGAATGTGTAGATTGCTCTAGGTAGCATTGACATCTTCACAATACTTGTTCTTCCAATCCATGAGCATGGAACGTTTTTCCATTTCTTTGTGTCTTCCTCAATTTCTTTCATGAGCATTTTATAGTTTTCTGAGTACAGATCCTTTGCCTCTTTGGTTAGATTTATGCCTAGGTATCTTATGGTTTTGGGTGCAATTGTAAATGGGATTGACTCCTTAATTTCTCTTTCTTCTGTCTTGTTGTTGGTGTATAGGAAAGCCACTGACTTCTGTGCATTGATTTTATACCCTGATACTTTACTGAATTCCTGTATGTGTTCTAGCAGTTTTGGGGTGGACTCTCTTGGGTTTTCCACCTAAAGTAACATATCATCTGCGAACAGTGAGAGTTTGACCTCTTCTTTGCCAATTTGGATGCCTTTTCTTTCTTTTTGTTGTCTGATTGCTGTGGCTAGGACTTCTAATACTATGTTGAATAGCAGTGTTGATAGTAGACATCCCTGCTGTGTTCCGGACCTTAGGAAGAAAACTCTCAGTTTTTCCCCATTGAAAAAGATATTCGATGTGGGTTTTTCATAGATGGCTTTTATGATATTGAGATATGTACCCTCTATTCCTATACTCTGAAGAGTTTTGATCAAGAAAGGATGCTGTACTTTGTCAAATGCTTTTTCTGCATCTATTGAGATGGTTCTTGTTCTTTCTTTTATTTATATATTGTATCACACTGATTGATTTGCGAATGTTGAACCAAACTGGCAGCCCAGGGATAAATCCCACTTGGTCGTGGTGAATAACCCTTTTTTTTTTTTTTTAATTTTTATACTTATGTTAATCCCCATACATTACATCATTAGTTTTAGATGTAGTGTTCCATGATTCATTGTTTGTGCATAACACCCAGTGCTCCATGCAGAATGTGCCCTCCTCAATACCCATCACCAGGCTAACCCTTCCGCCCACCCCTCCCCTCTAGAACCCTCAGTTTGTTTCTCAGAGTCCATCGTCTCTCATGGTTCGTCTACCCCTCCGATTTCCCCCCCTCATTCTTCCCCTCCTGCTACCTTCTTCTTCTTTTTTTTTTTCTTAACATATATTGCATTATTTGTTTCAGAGGTACAGATCTGAGATTCAACAGTCTTGCACAATTCACAGCACTTACCAGAGCACATACCCTCCCCAGTGTCTATCACTCAAGTCACCCCATCCCTCCCACCCCAGCCCCCACTCCAGCAACCCTCAGTTTGTTTCCTGAGATTAAGAATTCCTCATATCAGTGAGGTCATATGATACATGTCTTTCTCTGTTTGACTTATTTTGGTCAGCATAATACCCTCCAGTTCCATCCACGTCGTTGCAAATGGCAAGATCTCATTCCTTTTGATGGCTGCATAATATTCCATTGTATATATATAACACATCTTCTTTATCCATTCATCTATCGATGGACATCTTGGCTCTTTCCACAGTTTGGCTATTGTGGACATTGCTGCTATAAACATCAGGGTGCATGTACCCTTTCGGATCCCCACATTTGTATCTTTGGGGTAAATAACCAGTAGTGCAATTCCTGGATCATATGGTAGCTCTATTTTCAACTTTTTGAGGAACCTCCATACAGTTTTCCAGAGTGGCTGCACCAGTTTGCATTCCCACCAACAGTGTAGGAGGGTTCCCCTTTCTCCACATCCCCACCAACATCAGTCGTTTCCTGACTTGTTAATGTTAGCCATTCTGACTGGTGTGAGGTGGTATCTCATTGAGGTTTTGATTTGGACTTCCCTGATGCTGAGCAATATTGAGCACTTTTTCCTGTGTCTGTTGGCCATTTGGATGTCTTCTTTGGAAAAATGTCTGTTCATGTCTTCTGCCCATTTCTTGATTGGATTCTTTGTTCTTTGGGTGTTGAGTTTGATGAGTTCTTTATAGATTTTGGATACTAGCCCTTCATCTGATATGTCATTTGCAAATATCTTCTCCCATTCTGTCGGTTATCTTTTGGTTTTGTTGACTGTTTCCTTTGCTAGGCAAAGCTTTTTATCTTGATGAAGTCCCAAGAGTTCATTTTTGCCCTTGCTTCCCTTGCCTTTGGCAATGTTTCTAGGAAGAAGTTGCTTCAGCTGAGGTCGAAGAGGTTGCTGCCTGTGTTCTCCTTTAGGATCTTGATGGACTCCTGTCTCACATTCAGTCTTTCAACCATTTGGAGTCTATTTTTGTGTGTGGTGTAAGGAAATGGTCCAGTTTCATTCTTTTGCATGTGGCTGTCCAATTTTCCCAACGCCATTTGTTGAAGAGCCTATCTTTTTTCCATTGGACATTCTTTCCTGCTTTGTCAAAGATGAGTTGACCATAGAGTTGAGGGTCCATTTCTGGGCTCTCTATTCTGTTCCATTGATCTATGTGCCTGTTTTTGTGCCAGTACCATACTGTCTTGATGATGACAGCTTTGTAATAGAGCTGGAAGTCTGGAATTGTGATGCCGCCAGCTTTGCTTTTCTTTTTCAACATTCCTCTGGCTATGCGGGGTCTTTTCTGGTTCCATACAAATTGTAGGATTATATGTTCCATTTCTTTGAAAAAAGTGGATGGTATTTTGATGGGGATTGCATTGAATGTGTAGATTGCTCTAGGTAGCATTGACATCTTCACAATATTTGTTCTTCCAATCCATGAGCATGGAACGTTTTTCCATTTCTTTGTGTCTTCCTCAATTTCTTTCATGAGCATTTTATAGTTTTCTGAGTACAGATCCTTTGCCTCTTTGGTTAGATTTATGCCTAGGTATCTTATGGTTTTGGGTGCAATTGTAAATGGGATCGACTCCTTAATTTCTCTTTCTTCTGTCTTGTTGTTGGTGTATAGGAATGCCACTGATTTCTGTGCATTGATTTTATATCCTGCCACTTTACTGAATTCCTGTATGAGTTCTAGCAGTTTTGGGGTGGAGTCTTTTGGGTTTTCCACGTAGAGTATCATATCATCTGCAAAGAGTGAGAGTTTGACTTCTTCTTTGCCGATTTGTATGCCTTTTATTTCTCTTTGTTGTCTGATTGCTGTGGCTAGGACTTCTAATACTATGTTGAATAGCAGTGGTGATAGTGGACACCCTGCCGCATTCTTGACCTTAGGGGGAAAGCTCTCAGTTTTTCCCCATTGAGAATGATATTCGCTGTGGGTTTTTCATAGATGGCTTTTATGATATTGGGGTATGTACCCTCTATCCCTATACTCTGAAGAGTTTTGATCAAGAAAGGATGCTGTACTTTGTCAAATGCTTTTTCTGCATCTATTGAGAGGATCATCTGATTCTTGTTCTTTCTTTTGTTAATGTATTGTATCACATTGATTGATTTGTGGATGTTGAACCAACCTTGCAGCCCAGGGATAAATCCCACTTGGTCGTCGTGAATAATCCTTTTAATGTACTCTTGGATCCTATTGGCTAGTATTTTGGTGAGAATTTTTGCATCCATGTTCATCAGGGATATTGGTCTGTAATTCTCCTTTTTGATGGGGTCTTTGTCTGGTTTTGGAATCAAGGTAATGCTGGCCTCATAAAATGAGTTTGGAAGTTTTCCTTCCATTTCTATTTTTTGGAACAGTTTCAAAAGAATAGGTATTAATTCTTCTTGAAATGTTTGGTAGAATTCCCCTGGGAAGCCATCTGGCCCTGGGCTTTTGTTTGTTGGGAGATTTTTGATGACTGCTTCAATTTCCTTAGTGGTTATAGGTCTGTTCAGGTTTTCTATTTCTTCCTGGTTCAGTTTTGGTAGTTGATACATCTCTAGGAATGCATCCATTTCTTCCGGGTTATCTAATTTGCTGGCATAGAGTTGCTCATAATATGTTCTTATAATGGTTTATATTTCTTTGGTGTTGGTTGTGATCTCTCCTCTTTCATTCATGATTCTGTGGATTTGGGTCATTTCTCTTTTCTTTTTGATAAGTCTGGCCAGGGGTTTATCAATCTTGTTAATTCTTTCAAAGAACCAACTCCTAGTTTCGTTGATCTGTTCTACTGTTCTTTTGGTTTCTATTTCATTGATTTCTGCTCTGATCTTTATCATTTCTCTTCTCCTGTTGGGTTTAGGCTTTATTTGCTGTTCTTTCTCCAGCTCCTTTAGGTGTAGGGTTAGGTTGTGTACTTGAGACCTTTCTTGTTTCTTGAGAAAGGCTTGTATTGCTATATACTTTCCTCTTTGGACTGCCTTTGCTGCATCCCAAAGATTTTGAATAGTTGTGTTTTCATTTTCCTTTGTTTCCATGAATTTTTTAAATTCTTCTTTAATTTCCTGGTTGACCCATTCATTCTTCAGTAGGATGTTCTTTAGCCTCCATGTATTTGAGTTCTTTCTGACTTTCCTCTTGTGATTGATTTCTAGTTTCAAAGCATTGTGGTCTGAAAATAGGCAGGGAATGATCCCAATCTTTTGGTACCAGTTAAGACCAGATTTATGACCTAGGATGTGATCTATTCTGGAGAATGTTCCATGGGCACTAGAGAAGAATGTGTATTCCGTTGCTTTGGGGTGGAATGTTCTGAATATGTCTGTGAAGTCCATTGGGTCCAGTGTGTCATTTCAAGTCTTTATTTCCTTGTTGATCTTTTGCTTAGGCGATTTGTCCATTTCAGTGAGGGGGGTGTTAAAGTCCCCCACTATTATTGTATTGTTGTCGATGTGTTTCTTTGCTTTTGTTATTAATTGGCTTATATACTTGGCTGCTCCCATGTTAGGGGCATAGATATTTACAATTGTTAGATCTTCTTGTTGGATAGACCCTTTAAGTTGGATATAATGTCCTTCCTCATCTCTTATTACAGTCTTTGGTTTAAAATCTAATTTGTCTGGTATAAGGATTGCCACCCCAGCTTTCTTTTGGTGTCCATTGGCATGGTAAATGGTTTTCCACCCCCTCACTTTCATTCTGTGGGTGTCTTTGGGTCTAAAATGAGTCTCTTGCAGACAGCATATTGATGGGTCTTGTTTTTTTATCCAATCTGAGCCTGTGTCTTTTGATTCTGGCATTTAGCCCATTGACATTCAGGGTAACTATTGAAAGATATGAATTTAGTGCCATTGTACTGCCTGTAAGGGGACTGTTATTGTGTATTGTCTGTGTTCCTTTCTGGTCGAATGTTTTTAGGCTCTCTCTTTACTTAGAGGACCCCTTTCAAGATTTGTTGTAGGGCTGGTTTTGGTTTTGTAAATTCCTTTAGTTTTTGTTTGTCCTGGAAGCTTTTTATCTCTCCTTCAATTTTCAATGACAGCCTAGCTGGATAAAGTATTCTTGGCTGCATATTTTTCTCATTTAGTGCTCTGAATATATCATGTCAGTCCTTTCTGGCCTGCCAGGTCTCTGTGGATAGGTCTGTTGCCAATCTAATGTTTCTACCATGGTAGGTTACAGAACTCTTCTCCCGAGCTGCTTTCAGGATTTTCTCTTTGTCTCTGAGACCCATAAGTTTTAGTATTAGATGTCGGGGTGTTGACATATTTTTATTGATTTTGAGGGGGCTTCTCTGTGCCTCCTGGATTTTGATGGCTGTTTCCTTCCCTAAATTAGGGAAGTTCTCTGCTATAATTTGCTCCAGTATACCTTTTGTCCCCCTCTCTCTTTCTTCTTCTTCTGGGATCCCAATTATTCCAATGTTGTTTTGTCTTATGGTATAGTTTATCTATTGAATTCTGCCCTCATGATCCAGTAGTTGTTTATCTCTCTTTATCTCAGCTTCTTTATTTTTCATCGTTTGATCTTCTATATTACTAATTCTCTCTTCTGCCTCATTTATCCTAGCGGTTAGAGCCCCCATTTTTTCCCTCTTGTTTTGCAATTTATTTATTTTTTAAAAATTTATTATTGTTATGTTAATCACCATATATTTGGGAACCATGGCAACAGGCCCCTCCCCCAGAAGATCAGCAAAAACAGCCATCCAGGACCAAGTTTACTGATCAATGAGAATGGCAGAACTCCAGTGCTAGGGGAGTACTGCACATAGAATTCATGGCTTTTTTACCATGATTTTTTAGTCTTTCAAAGTTAATTTTTTTAACTTTTTTTTTAATTTTTCTTTTTCCCTTTTTCAACCAACATCTTATCAATCCCTTTTTTAAAAACATTTTTATTTTTCATTTTGAGAGTCATATTCTATCCCTTCATAGTAGTTACCGTTATTTTTGGCATATATATATATATATATATATATATATATATATATATATATATATATATAAGTTGTTCTCTCTTTAAAATTTTGAGATAGAGTTTCTTCTAACAGATCAAAATATACCCTAAATCTCTAGTGTATGGCTTTGTTCTAGTCTCCTGCCTGACCACATTCTCTCTCTTTTTATTTCTTTTTTTAAAAATACTCTTCTTTCTTCTTTCAAACAAGTTCTTATCAATTCCTTTTATAAAATATTTTATAATTTTCATCTTTACAGTCATATTCCATCCCTTCATCATATTAACCCTTATTTTGTACATATGTAAGTTTTTCTTTCTTTAAAATTTTGGGAGCTTTTTTTCCCTGCAAGCTTTCCGTACAGCTTTGGAGGATGAGAGTGAAAAATGGTGGCCCCCCAATCTCTGACCTGGAGGAGCCAAGAACTCAGGGCCCTGCTCCTCAGTGCACCCCCAGAGAAAAGCAGTCAATCACTGCTGTCTCCCCAGTCTCTGGCCACACTCCATGCTCACCCAGCCTATGACCGAGCATTTCTATCTCTGGCACATGACCCTGTGTGGAGTCTCCAAACCCAGCAGATCCCTGCAGTACACTCCCACATCTGCCGCTTGTTGGGTCCCTGCTGGAGGAGCAGTGGCCCTACTGTGCCCCGGATCACAGTGTATGGCAACCCCAAGCTGAATGCCCACTCTTTGGCTCTGTCTCTGCAGCCAGCTTCCCTGCTCCAATACCTGGGAGCTCTGCCACACTCAGTCACCCCCAGTCTTTCTATGACTCTGAGGGTCCTGAGACCACACTGTCCCATGAGGGTTCCACTCCCCACTTAGCCACTGGAGCGACATCTCTCATTGGAGCCCACTTCTAAAAGTTCCAATTTTGTGCTTCGCGGCTCTATCACTTGCCAGAAGTGGCGGACAGAGGCCCCCTCCCCCACCATCTATCCTCCCAAATATTGCCTCGAATTCACTTCTCCTCATGTCCTACCTTCCAGAAAATGGTCGCTTTTCTGGTAGCTGTTCAGAATGGTTTGATCCCTATCCAGCTGAATTCCTGGACCCAGAGGAAATCCAGGTCTCCTACTCCTCCACCATCTTGCTCTGCCCCTCCCAAAACTTGTTTCTTTTTTACTAACTTTTTTACTACTAATAGTAAAGTAAATTTCACTTACTAAAAATTTCACTTACTTAAGCTCCCAAATCCCTATTTTGTTTATCCTGCCAATTTCTCAAAAAGTTATTGTCTCTTTGTCCAAAATGTATAAAAACTGCCTGCCCTGATCATTTGTTTGGGTCTCAATTTCATTATCAAGCCTGTGTGCACTTGGGTTTTTCTGTTAATCTGTTTCATGTAAATTTAATTCTTAGTTCAGCAGGAAGAACCTTGGACAAAGGAAAATTTCTTTCTCCCCTTCATAATCTATATAGGTAACCTCATTGCTCTCACATTAGCTAGTATTCCCAAAAATATACCAGGCAAAGATCCCATCAAAAAGGAGAATTTCAGACCAATATCCCTGATGAATATGGATTCCAAAATCCTCAACAAAATCCTAGCTAACAGGATCCACCAATACATTAAAAGGATCATCCACCATGACAAAGTGGGATTTATCCCCAGGATGCAAGGGTGGTTCAACATTCGCAAATCAATCAATATGATAGAACACATTACTAAGAGGAGAGAGAAGAACCATATGGTCCTATCAATTGTTGCAGAAAAAGCATTTGACAAAATACAGCATCCTTTCCTGATTAAAAGTCTTCAGAGTATAGGGATAGAGGGAACATTCCTCAAGTTCATAAAATCCATCTATGAAAAACCCACAGTGAATATCATCCTCAATGGGGAAAAGCTGAGAGCCTTTCCCTTAAGATCAGGAACACGTCAAGGGTGCCCACTCTCACCACTATTGTTCAACATAGTACTAGAACTCCTAGCAACAGCAATCAGACAACAAAAAGAAATAAAAGGTATTCAAACTGGCAAAGAAGTCAACTCTCTCTTTTCGCAGATGACATGATACTTTATGTGGAAAACCCAAAACACCCCACCCCCAAATTACTAGAACTCATCCAGCAATTCAGTAATGTGGCAGGATACAAAATCAATGCACAGAAATCAGTTGCTTTCTTATACACTAACAATGCAACTGTAGCAAGAAATTAGAGAAACGATTCCATTTATAATAGCACCAAAAACCATAAGATACCTCGGAATAAACCTAACCAAAGAGGTAAAGGATCTATACTCTAGGAACTACAGAACACTCATGAAAAAAATTCAAGAAGATACAAAAAGATGGAAAAACATTCCATGCTCATGGATCAGAAGAATAAACATTGTTAAAATGTCTATGCTACCCAGAGCAATCTGTACCTTCAATGCCATCCCGATGAAAATTCCAATGACATTTTTCAAAGTGCTGGAACAAACAATCCTAAAATTTGTATGGAATCAGAAAAGACCCCGAATTGCCAAGGAGATGTTGAAAAAGAAAAACAAATATGGGGGTATCACATTGCCCAATTTCAAGCTATATTACAAAGTTGCGATCACCAAGACAGCATGGTACTGGCACAAAAACAGACATATAGACCAATGGAACAGAATAGAGAACCCAGATATGGACCCTCAACTCTATGGTTAAATAATCTTTGACAAAGCAGGAAAAAACATACAATGGAAAAAAGACAGTCTCTTCAATAAATGGTGCTGGGAAAATTGGACAGCCACATGCAGAAGAATGAAACTCGACCATTCTCTAACACCATTCACAGAGATAAACTCAAAGTGGATGAAAGACCGCAGTGTAAGACAGGAATCCATCAAGATCCTAGAGGAGAACATAGGCAGTAACCTCTTTGACATTGGCCAGAGTAACTTCTTTCAAGATACATCTCCTAAAGCTAGTGAAACAAAAGCAAAAATGAACTTTTGGGGCTTCATCAAGATAAAAAGCTTCTGCACAGCAAAGGAAACAGTCAACAAACAAAGAGGCAACCCACAGAATGGGAGAAGATATTTGCAAATGACACTACAGATAAAGGGCTGGTATCCAAGATCTATAAAGAACTTCTCAAACTCAACACCCAAAAAACAAATAATCAAGTCAAAAAGTGGGCAGAAGACATGAACAGACACTTCTCCAAAGAAGACATACAAATGGCTAACAGACACATGAAAAAATGTTCATCATCATTAGCCATCAAGGAAATTCAAATCAAAACCACATTGAGATACCACCTTACACGAGTTAGAATGGCAAAAATGGACAGGGAAAGAAACAACAAATGTTGGAGAGGTTGTGGAGAAAGGGAAACCCTCTTACACTGTTGGTGGGAATGCAAGTTGGTACAGCCACTTTGGAAAACAGTGTGGAGGTTCCTCAAAAATTTAAAAATAGAGCTACCCTATAACCCAGCAATTGTACTCCTGAGTATTTACCCCAAAGACACAGATGTAGTGAAAAGAAGGGCCATATGCACCCCAGTGTTCATAGCAGCAATATCCCATAATAGCCAAACTGTGGAAAGAGCCAAGATGCCCTTCAACAGATGAATGGATAAAGAAGATATGGTCCAAATATACAATGGAATATTACTCAGCCATCAGAAAGGATGAATACCCAACTTTCACATCAAATGGAATGGGCTGGAGGAGATTATGCTAAGTGAAATAAGTCAAGCAGAGAAAGTCAGTTATCATATGGTTTCGCTTATTTGTGGAACATAAGGAATAGCATGGAGGACATTAGGAGAAGGAAGGGAAAAATGAGGGGGGGGAATTGGAGGGAGAGATGAACCATGAGAGACTATGGACTCTGAGAAACAAACAGGGTTTTAGAGGGGAGGGGGAGGGGGGATTGGTTAGCTCGATGATGGGTATTAAGGAGGGCATGTACTGAGTGGAGCACTGGGTGTTATATGAAAACAATGGATCATGGATCACCACATCAAAAACCAATGATGTATTGTATGGTGACTAACATAGTAAAATTAAATTAAATTAAATAATTAAATTTAATTAAATTAAAATTAAAAAATTAAAAAAAAAACTGAATTGCATGACTCAACACTTTTTGATATATCAATTCTTTCCAAATTGTTCTAAAGATTTAATATAATACCAGTCAAAATCCCAGCCATGTTTTTGTAGAGATAGACAAGCTGATTATAAAATGTATATGCAGGGGCTCCTGGGTGGCTGTTGGTTAAACATCCAACTCTTGATTTCTGCTCAAGTCATGATCTCAGGGTCATGATCTCAGAGTTGTGGGATTGAGCCCCACACTCAGTACAGAGTCTGTTGAAGTGTCTCTGTTCCTCTCCTTCTGCTCCTCCCCCTGCTGACATGCAGTCTCTCTAGATAAAGAAATAAATAATCTTTTAAATAAATAAATAATAAATAAATGTATATGGAAAATCAAAGGAACTGATATAGACAAAACAATTTTGAAAAAGAAGAGAAAGTTTGAAGGCCTTCAATATCTGACTTCCAGACTTCCTATAAAGCTATAGTAATCAGACGGATTTGGTTTTGGCAAAGGGATAGACACATAAATCAGTGAAACAGTATAGAGAATACACAAATAGTCCTACAGAAATATATCAATTGATTTTTGAACAAAAGAATCATAAACCTAAATGTAAACATAGTACTATAAAACTTCTAGAAGAGAAAATATGAGAAAGTCTTTGAGACTTTTTGTTATGCAAATAATTCTTAAATTAGACACCAAAAGCACAGCTCAAAGCAAAATATATATATTTCATCAAAAGTATTTTTATAAGATATCTTTTTTATAAAAATGCTTAGTGAAAGACACTGTTAAGAGAATTAAAAAGCAAGACAGGCTAGGGGGAAAAGTCACATATCACTAAACAAGGAAGTTTTTTTTTTAATTGAAATATATATTTAAAAAAACCTATAAATTCAACAAGAATAAAAAGTAACCCAATAGGAAATAATGGGCCAAATATTTGAACAGACATTTCACCAGAGAAGACATATGTATGGCAATAAACACATAAAAAGAGGCTCAACATTATTAGTCATTAAGAAAATATAAATTAAAACCACTATGATGAGATGTCACTATATACTTATAAGAATGACAAAGAAATTGATAATTTAAGATTCTGGTTGAAACAAAAGCAGCTAGGATTCTCATACACTGATGATGGGAAAACAAAATGGCACAACCAGTTTGAAAAATAATTTGGTATTTTTTATAAAGTTACATACTTAAGATATGCCTGGGATATCCACTTCTAGGTATTTAAACAAGAGAAATAAAAACTTACATACATACGAAAACCTATGTGTGAATGCTTATAACAACTTTATTTATAAATAAACTTCCTTCAACTGCCAAATAGATAAACAGACTATCACCTATATCCATACCATGAAACACTGTTTAGCAATAACATGGATAAATCTCAAATGCATTATGTTAAATGGAAAAAGTCAGGTTTGAAAGATTACATACTATTTAGTGAACCAAAGTTATAGGGTCAGAAAACAGATTAGTAGTTACCAAGGGCTTATGGTAGATGGAAGGGATCAACTATAAGGGATAACATGAGGGAATGTTTTGGGTTGATGGAACTTTTCTGTATTTGGATTAAAGTGGTGGTTATATGACTCTATGCATTTGCCAAAATTCATAGAATTGCACAAAAAGAAGTAAATTTCATTGGATATAAATTTTAAAACCATTAAAAATTGCAAACACTCATAAGAGCATTTGTCAGTTTCATTTCTTTAAAATTTACCTTTCAAGGCTCATCCATCTTTTCTTATGTCCTCCCTCTTTCTCTCCCATTTTCTCATTATATTATCTTCCCTTGATTTCCTGTTTTTTCCCACTCTTCCTTTCTTCTGTCCTTCTACACTTCCCCTTTTTTTTATACAACAAATATATTTTGATCACCTTTGTCATACAATATATAGCCCTGGATCATGAATTGAAGCATATGTGTTTGACAAATTCTAGTAATTCAGTTTTTTAAATGCTTCAGAAATGTAGCAAGAATGAGTCAATAAGAAGGAATATGTTTTGGGGAAAATATGCACTTTCATGGATGTTAAAAATAATCTTGATGTTATGAAAACTGCTTAAGGAAAAACAAGATATATTATATAGGCTTACAAATTATTTACAAATGCATTTTCAGCTTTTCATGATTATGATTTTTTCATAAGGATTTCATAAAAAATCAAATTTATGTGGCAATGAAATTATTTAACTGCATGTAATAAGACATGTCCAGTTCAAATTTGGTTAGTGCCAAGTGTTATTACAGTAATATTTCCTAAAGAAATTGACAGTAAGAGAAAGCTGATTTCTCACATATAGCTAAGAGAAAGAAGGAACAGGGAAGAACAAGAATAAGCAAAGCAATTTATTTTTATATAAATAAAAAAAAGTTAGAAGGTTATTGAAGAAGTCCATGTAGGAGAAATAGAGGGTGTAGAATTGAACAACATTGTTCGATATAGAAAGAAAGGAAACAATATTAGAAATATTTAAATATTTAAAAGAGGTAAAAATGTCAGGACTCACTATTTATTGGATATACATATCTATCTATCTAATATATATTTGTATTTGTAAATATATATGTATTTGTATTTACATGACTAGATGGATTGAACTATAAACTGAGATATAAAAGTAAAGAAATAACCAGTTAAAGTATGGAAGAGAAAGCGTAAAGTTGGTTTTTAAAGTTATGGATTTGTTGATTTTGATGAATATGTGTGATGCAGAGATAAAGATCATGGCCACCAGACAGATACATATAACTATATGAAACTCAACACAAGGATGAGCATCAGAGATATATATTTGGGAGGAATCTGCTTATACATAAAGTTGAATGAGAAAAGAGAGTTAAAGTAGGAAATGGAGTCAAAGACTCTAGGACTGGGGTAGGGTTAATATTGAACTTGGAAAGAGGCAATTTACTTGAACTCTGGGAGGGAAATGATGGATGTGGATATATTTCAAGAAGTAGCTAAGAGAGGGTAAGGTACTGAAAAAGATTGGGGCAAATCATCACAATTCTTTTGAATGAGTAGGGGAGGGGTTTTGCTGTAGAATGTGATGGGGGAGAGACTGAGTGGGAGGGGGGTTGGAAATGTGAATATTTGAAATTGCTTTTGATAGGAATGGTATTAGTATCCAATTAAAGAAAATTAAAATAATTAATGGAAGATAGAGTCTCTAAATCTATAGGACCTTACAGTCTGACCTATTGCATAGTCAGTGTCCTCTATCCATTTTCAGCTTTGAAGAGGTTGAAATTTAAAAAGAGAGATAGTGATATTTGTTTAGTTTTATATTTGTGCTGATGTATAAACAGAAAGTGAAAAGAAATCAGAATCCATGGGCGCCTGGGTGGCTCAGTTGGTTAAGCATCTGGCTTGACTTCAGCTTAGGTCATGATCTCAGGGTCGTGAGATTGAGCCCTGTGTAGGGCTCTGCACTGAGCATCGAGCCTGGTTGGGATTCTCTCTCTCCCTCTCCCTCTGCCCCTCCCTGCTCATGCTCTCTTTCTCTAAAAATAAAATAAAATAAAATAAAATAAAATAAAATAAAATAAAATAAAATAAAATAAAATAAAATAAAATCTTAAAAAAATCAGAATCCATGTGAGATATAAATGATCAACCTATATATAAGTAAAAAACCCAACCAAACCCAACCAAACCAAAACAACCATCCAAAACCCAACAAACAATAAAACATTTGGCTGATAGACTGGAATAAAATTACAGTGAGTGGCTCAAAACACCTCTTTGTCAATATAGATGAAAAATATGAATAAAAGTGTGACTGAGCTGCAAGGTGTCATCTCTGAAATGAGCAGTGGAATATAGAGGTTAAATTATTACAAGCAGAGCAATTCCACAGCTTAATTACTCCAAACAGTATTGAAAGAGTGATCATATGATGTAGAGATGAATTTTATTTAGTTAAGGAACTGAATACTTTGAGAGTCTATGGTATTGAAGAGTAATCTATATTAATGTTAAACTACTATAGGACCATCATGTAGATAAATGGCAATTGATTAAGAAAGCTTAGACTATTAGGCTCATTCTATATGAGCATTTCTTCCTTATCTAGTCATGTTGACCTTCAGGAACATACCTGGGGAAGTGAGGAACCCCCGCTCTATTATTTCTATCATAAATAATTTCTACAATAAAAATTATTGTAGTTACATCGACAATCTAGACTTATTCAGTGTGATCCTCTTTTTTTTTTTTGGAAGCATGAAGATGATAATACTCACCATATCAACTTCACAAGAGTTTTAAAGTTGTGAAGATTGATGAGGATTATGATGATGAAAGTGTAAAGCCAATGTGTTAAATCATATAATTGATGAAGCTCAGAATTAATGCTGCTGTTGATGTTATTAGTATTCAGAGGGCAGATAGGAATGGTAGCATTATCTGAAGGTGATAATTGGGTATTATGCAACATTAATTGTCTCTTGACTGATTGGTATGATTGATGATTCCCTGTAGGGTCTCTTGCTTTCCTTTTGCACAGCACATGGCTAGATGTATTAGGTTGATACTGAAAACTGAAAAATGCAGATAAAGAATCAGGAAAAATTCATTCACTAGGGGAGTCATTTTAACTGCAGATTTCATGGGAAAATAGAACAGGAAAATCTTGGGGTCACTTTTCCTTCGGATATTTTTGTTTGTTAGTTGTGCTGTGTTTTGAGAAAAATAAAGGCAACTATCATTCATTTTAGGGCATGGAAAGAGTGAGGTGCCTAAGATGGCCCTGAGAGACCATGACTGAGCAATAAGCAGCCTCTGAAACTGACCCCCTCCACACACATACACATAAACAAACACCTTTTTCTACTAGCCTCCTCAATACTATCTCATATCCCAGACATGAATATGTAGGAGGTGATTTTACAGCCCTGGGGAGACCTCCTCACTCTTAAGGTCCAGGGAATAACACTGCTCATTGATCCATGGAACTCTCCATGGTGTGGTAGGAGGAGGACTCTTGGAGCAGTGCAAGAAATAAAAGTCCTCATGTGAGTAGCGGCAAAGGTTTTGTCAGGTGAGTCTTAGGCTGCTCAAGATCCTCTTCCAGTTAGGGATACTCAGCAACCAGGTAAGTTTTAGAGCAAAATCAGAGGATAAAGTTGGCCTATCAACAGAATATTTTAAGATATCATCATTGAAGTTTCTAATGGTCTCCCAACCATTTTTTTCCTGTTTCTTTCCAACCCAAGCTCTCCACATTCTATGTTCTGCCCCCTTTCTCATTCACACCTTTAAGGGAAAGATGTGAAGATAACTTCTTTAACCTCATGGTGAATGGGTCACCTTTTTTCTAAGAGGTGGATAGATAGCTGATCCTCTGTGCTAAATGCATTGCCTTAAAATGTAGGGAATTCCCAGTCAATGGAACTAATGTAGGCAGAAGATATGTGTCACCTATAGAATACTGAGTAACTTTTTCTATATTGGTTAGACATTGGACTTTTAAAATTACTTTCATTTAGAACCCTAGAGTGATTGCAGTTTGGGAATTTCCCCCTTGATAAGGGGGTTTGTGGCTCTACTATCAAGTGAGGTATGGTTATAATTAATCTCTACATTAGGAAGGTTTTTCTGTTTTCCTGTTTCCTCAGATTCTCTGTACCTTTCATTCATTCTGGTATAATGAAGAGTAAGTCTCTCTTTTAAAGGCCAGTCCTAATCTTATTCTATCATTTACAAATATCTTAGATTGCCTAGAAACTTGGAAGTTTCCCTAGGCAGGTGGAAGTGTGTTTTTTTTGTTTGTTTGTTTGCTGCTACTCACATAAGAGAATTTTGTAGTTTTATTGTTCACCTGCTCCTACAATTTAGGATCTATAACAAGGCCATTAGCTTGTGGTAGCCTGGGGGCAGATACAGAACACTTAGTCTGTTTTCCCATAAACATGGCAGTATGAACAGTGGAGGGTCAGGGCTAGATTAAACCTTCAAAGGAACAACTTGAGATCTAAAAGCCTAATCTTTAGGAGATAGACTTGAACTCCTCCTGTTTTCTAGATACTGGGCAATATAGATAAAGAACAAAATCTAAGGACCATATTAGGGAGTAAGCATCTTGGCCAAGAGATCTAATTTTGACTTCGTCTTCTCTAGTTAAACCCTCAAACTCCTATTGCACTTAACTGTAATATTCCTCAACAAGACTGTGCCTTTCCCTCTCTCTTATCTGCATCGATACTAACTAGGCATTTGACTCAGGGTAAGTTGTTTTATTTGTCTAGGCTTCAGTTTTTTTATTAGTGAAATGTGAAATGGATCAACATACTTCTGCTGCTCTTTGGATCTGTTTTTCTCTTTATTCTTTTTCTCTTCTCTCCTTCCCTCCCTCTACTTTATTTTCTTTTCCCCTCTATTTGTCTACCTCTTAAACTTTCTCTCATTTCCACTTTTTATTACAATTATTTGAGAAATATAGCATTTTATTTCTCAAAAATCACTAAATCAGACAAAAATTAAAACAATAGTTTATTGGAAAGAAATGTATGCTGGCAATCTAATAGGCCAGATATTTGAATCAACAGCTAGCTCTTTTTCATAAGAGTGATGGGAAGAAATGGATGTTTGATAGAAAGAGAGAAAATGTCCTAAGGCTGGGGAAATATGAATCAGAAATCTTTCAAAATCTTTCTCTTTTGGGAGATGTAAAAAACAGTTATAATGGGATTTTTGATTCATCATGAGCATGGGTCAGCCAGAGATACATACAGCCTGGGGGTAAAATACTCAAGAATTGAAGAGCAGAGGGCAAATTATTAAAAAATTATAAGAGTTGCAAAAATAAATGTGAATTTGACTTATTTGTGGTTGGGTGAGTCTTTTTGTCCTGGGCCAGTAGACGCTTCCTCAACAGGATACACTGTGGAGTAGTAATTTCAGGGATTCAGTCCTCTCTTACACTCTCCCAGCCATGTGAAAATAAAATTGTTTC
Organism: Mirounga angustirostris; assembly: GCF_029215605.1. Classification (NCBI taxonomy): domain Eukaryota; kingdom Metazoa; phylum Chordata; class Mammalia; order Carnivora; family Phocidae; genus Mirounga; species Mirounga angustirostris. The sequence continues at coordinate 58,193,077 of NW_026991721.1, forward strand.
ACTCCCAGGGAAGTCAGATTCTAATATATTGCTAATCCCTGTCACTGTATTTTTAGGAAGTCATCCATCAAGATCCCACAAGCACCCTCCTCATGCCTGTGTCACACTGGCTTCATGGCAGATAATAACCACTCTTATTTCCAACACTCTTACTTTGTTTTAACTGGAATTCCAGGGCTTGAACAAAAGTATTACTGGATGGCATTCCCACTGGGTGCTATATATGTCATAGCCCTCTTTGGCAATGGTGTCATCATCTCTACCATCAAGTCTGAATCATCCCTGCATATCCCCATGTATTATTTTCTGTGCATGCTGGCGTTGGCAGACATGGGGCTTGCCCTTTGTACTTTGCCCTCTATGCTAGGCATATTCTGGTTTAACTATAAGTCCATTCCCTTTGATGCCTGCCTTGCTCAGATGTACTTCATTCACACCTTCTCTGCCATTGAATCTGGCGTGCTGGTGGCCATGGCCTTTGATCGGGTGGTAGCCATCTGGAATCCACTCATGTATGGCACCATCCTAACCAATGGTGTGGTCTGCAGAGCCGGGGCAGTCATCTTGACAAGGGCAGTCTGTGTGGTCTTCCCTGTGCCTTTCCTCATCAAACGACTTCCCTTCTACTGCTCCAACATCCTCTCCTACTCCTTCTGCCTCCACCAAGACATCATGCGCCTTGCCTATGCCAGCACTCGGGTCAACAGTCTCTATGGACTTATTGCTGTCATCTTCACCAAGGGTTCTGACTCTCTCTCCATCCTCCTCTCCTATGTGTTCATACTCCGAACAGTAATGGCCATTGCCTCAGGGGAGGGCTGGCTGAAGGCACTCAACACCTGTGTTTCACATATCTGTGCTGTACTCATCTTCTATGTTCCACTCATTGGGGTGTCTGTCATTCATCGTTTTGGAAAGCACCTTTCACCACTGACTCATGCCCTCATGGCTAATACCTACCTTCTTGTACCCCCTGTGCTGAACCCTATAGTCTATGCTGTGAAGACCAAGGAGATACGAAAGAAAATCATCCAAATATTTGTTCAAACCAAGATTACTGCAGAGGGTTAGGGTCTGCCAGTTTGAGAGAGAAGGAATCTATTCTGTAAAGGCTCAGTTATGACTATGAGAAATAAAGGTTTATATTTTTCATGTTTTCTGTGTGATTTGAATTGGACAAAAAGAGATTTCCCTGCACTGAGAGCAGGGAAATCTCTCCTTTTCCTGCACCAGATTGTTCTTTGCTTACTATAGAAAGAGTGACATTTATAGGAACTGTTCAATGTACTATCCTATAGCCCTGCATTTATGAGTTGGCATATAACAGCTGAAGGTAGGGAATATTACTAATTCAATTTTTAAATAACTCTTCTGAACACAAATGGGCCATGAGTTTAATGCCTTTTAAATTAAATCTCACCAAATTAATTTAACATTCTAGCTCAAGAATTAGGAATGACTTCCATTCTTAAAAGGGGAGAAGTGAATTATATGCATTCAATAATAAGAGAGCATCTGGGGATAATACATTATTAAAATAAAACATGAATCAGGAAAATGATCAAATTTTAGGGTTAAGAATATAAATGTGTGCAAGTGAGCAGGGGCTAATTATGTTGCATAACTTGGGATCAAAAGATTAAGGGTAAGGTTTAGCTTTTCCATTTGTGACACTGGGTATCTCTTACCTGGGCATCCAGTGTTGTTATGAAATTAAGTTTAATCATATGAGTACGACTATTTGTAAACATGAGATTCTGTGAAATTATAAGGAGTGTCTAAGAATATAAGGGAATAAGGAACTTGTATTTATAGACTGTCCACTAAGCAAAAGACACAGTGCCAGAGCCTTTTACATGTATTTTATTTGGTAACTACAGCATCCCATTCAGGGAAAGTGTTATGCACTGTCTATTATCTATGATGAGGCAAGTACAGAAAGGGAGAAAGTTTGAAAATTTTTAGAGCAATTTGAATTTGCAGTGCCAAAGCACACAGTTTTGTATACAATACAATAAAATTGTATGGGTGCAATTTTTTTTTCCTGGTATGAGTGGGTAGAGTGTGGGGTTTCCCAGGAAGGCACACAGGGTGCACTTGGAGTCCATAGGGTGATTATGGCTTATGGTGTGACAAGGGGAGTAAGTGCAGGTCCAGATGGAGGGGCAGGGAGAGGATGGTCTGGGATGAACTGAATTAAAAAAAAAAAAGCTCAAAATTAATTTACTACATACAATTTGAGAAATACTGATTTAGTAGAAAAAAACAAGATACATCTTATTTTTTTCATAGTTAATTTAAAAATATCTATCCTATGTGTTTGAATTAGGCATAGGGCTACATAATAAAAATGAAACCCACAACGACCAAGACTGAAAAAAAAAAAAAGAGAGAGAGAGAGATAGTCTAATGGTGGAGATAAGGCAAGTAAAACCAGGAATGCTTTCTAGGTGTCAATAAGGTCGCCTGGAAAGTAGAACGTGCTTCCCACTTTCTCAGGTAAGGATGGCCCACGGTCAGCATGCTTTTTTTTTTTTTTTAAGATTTTATTTATTTATTTGTCAGAGAAAGAGAGAAAGAGAGAGCACAAAGGGCAGGCAGAGGGAGAAGCAGACTCCCCGCCGAGTAAGGAGCCTGATGCAGGACATGTTCCCAGTACCCTGAGACCATGACCTGGGCTGAAAGCAGAAGCTCAGCCAACTGAGCCACCCAGGCATCCCAGTCAGCATGCTTTTGATGGTTTGTTGATATGTGAACTTAATCCTTTTAGTGCCATGACAAGATCCTATACTCAGAGTCTGGAGGCCACATTCATTGGGACATAATGTAATTCCAATTTGTTTCTGTATACCCATCTCAAGAATCTAGATAGATTATGACTCTTACAGTGTTCAGTAACCTGAATTTTGTTCTTTGCAATGTTGGAAAACTTCAAGGATAGCTCCAACATTATGAAGTCTTTCAACCTGGCTTCAGCCCCAGCTTCCTGATGCACACATTTGTCTCTTAAAGTCAAGGACTGTAGTATATAGAATAATGACGTCCCCATAATTTCCATGACCTTAGAACTGTGAGTATTTTATGTTACATGGCAAGGGAAAATTAAGGTTACAGATGGGATTAAGGTTGCTAATAAAATGACTTTGAGACGTGGTGATTACCCTAGATTACATTGGTGGGCCCAATGTAATCACAAGGCCCTTATTGTTTTGTTTTGTTTTATTTATTTATTTATTTATTTATTTATTTATTTATTTAATTTTATTTTATTATGCTATGTTAGTCACCATACAATACATCATTAGTTTTTGATGTGGTGATCCACAATTCATTGTTTTTGTATAACACCCAGTGCTCCATGCAGTACATGCCCTCCTTAATACCCATCCCCCCACTGTCCTCCCCTCTAAAACCTTCAGTTTATTTCTCAGAGTCCATAGTCTTTCATGGTTCATCTCTCCCTCTGATTCCTCCCCTTCATTTTTCCCTTCCTTCTCCATGCTATTCCTATGTTCCACAAATAAGTGAAACCATATGATAACTACTTTCTCTGCTTGACTTATTTCACTTAGCATAATCTCCTCCAGTCCCATCCATGTTGATGTGAGAGTTGGGTATTCATCCTTTCTGATGGCTGAGTAATACTGCATTGAATATATGGACCACATATTCTTTATCTGTTCATATGTTGAAGGGCATCTCAGCTCTTTCCACAGTCTGGCTATTTTGGACATTGCTGCTATGAACACTGGGGTACATATGGCCCTTCTTTTCACTACATCTGTGTCTTTTAAAAAAAATTTTTTTATTCATATGTTAATCCCATACATTACATCATTAGTTTTATATGTAGTGTTCCATGATTCATTGTTTGTGCATAACACCCAGTGCTCCATGCAGAATGTGCCCTCTTTAATACCCATCACCAGGCTAACCCATGCTCCCACCCCCCTCCCCTCTAGAACCCTCAGTTTGTTTTTCAGAGTTCATCGTCTCTCATGGTTCATCTCCCCCTCTGATTTCCCCCCCTTCATTCTTCCCCTCCTGCTATCTTCTTCTTTTTTTTTTCTTAACATATATTGCATTATTTGTTTCAGAGGTACAGATCTGAGATTCAACAGTCTTGCACAATTCACAACGCTTACCAGAGCACATACCCTCCCCAGTGTCTATCACCCAGTCACCCCATCCCTCCCACCCCACCCCCCACTCCAGCAACACTCAGTTTGTTTCCTGAGATTAAGAATTCCTCATATCAGTGAGGTCATATGATACATGTCTTTCTTTCTTTGACTTATTTTGATCAGCATAATACCCTCCAGTTCCATCCACGTTGTTGCAAATGGCAAGATCTCATTCCTTTTGTTGGCTGCATAATATTCCATTGTATATATATACACCACATCTTCTTTATCCATTCATCTGTCTATGGACATCTTGGCTCTTTCCACAGTTTGGCTATTGTGGACAATGCTGCTATAAACATCAGGGTGCACGTACCCTTTTGCATCCCAACTTTTGTATCTTTGGGATAAATACCCAGCAGTGCAATTGCTGGATCATATTGTAGCTCTATTTTCAACTTTTTGAGGAACCTCCATACTGTTTTCCAGAGTGGCTGCACCAGCTTGCATTCCCACCAACAGTGTAGGAGGGTTCCCCTTTCTCTGCATCCTTGCCAACATCTGTCATTTCCTGACTTGTTAATGTTAGCCATTCTGCCTGGTGTGAGGTAGTATCTCATTGAGGTTTTGATTTGGATTTCCCTGATGCTGAGTGATGTTGAGCACTTTTCATGTGTCTGTTGGCCATTTGGATGTCTTCTTTGGAAAAATGTCTTTTCGTGTCTTCTGCCCATTTCTTGATTGGACTCTTTGTTCTTTGGGTGTTGAGTTTGATAAGTTCTTTATAGATTTTGGATACTAGCCCTTTATCTGATATGTCATTTCCAACTATCTTCTCCCATTCTGTTGGTTGTCTTTTGGTTTTGTTGACTGTTTCCTTTGCTTTGCAAAAGCTTTTTATCTTGATGAAGTCCCAAGAGTTCATTTTTGCCCTTGCTTCCCTTGCCTTTGGCAATGTTTCTAGGAAGAAGTTGCTTCAGCTGAGGTCGAAGAGGTTGCTGCCTGTGTTCTCCTTTAGGATTTTGATGGACTCCTGTCTCACATTGAGGTCTTTCAACCATTTGGAGTCTATTTTTGTGTGTGGTGTAAGGAAACGGTCCAGTTTCATTCTTCTGCATGTGGTTGTCCAATTTTCCCTACACCATCTGTTGAAGAGACTGTCTTTTTTCCACTGGACATTCTTTCCTGCTTTGTCGAAGATTAGTTGACCATAGAGTTGAGGGTCCATTTCTGGGCTCTCTATTCTGTTCCATTGATCTATGCGTCTGTTTCTGTGCCAGTACCATACTGTCTTGATGATGACAGCTTTGTAATAGAGCTGGAAGTCCGGAATTGTGATGTCGCCGGCTTTGCTTTTCTTTTTCAACATTCCTGTGGCTATGCGGGGTCTTTTCTGGTTCCATACAAATTGTAGGATTATTTGTTCCATTTCTTTGAAAAAAGTGGATGGTATTTTGATGGGGATTGCATTGAATGTGTAGATTGCTCTAGGTAGCATTGACAGCTTCACAATATTTGTTCTTCCAATCCATGAGTTTGAAATGTTTTTCCATTTCTTTGTGTCTTCCTCAATTTCTTTCATGAGTATTTTATAGTTTTCTGAACAGATCCTTTGCCTCTTTGGTTCGATTTATTCCTACATATCTTATGGTTTTGGGTGCAACTGTAAATGGGATCAACTCCTTAATTTCTCTTTCTTCTGTCTTGTTGTTGGTGTATAGGAATGCCACTGATTTCTGTGCATTGATTTTATATCCTGCCACTTTACTGAATTCCTGTATGAGTTCTAGCAGTTTTGGGGTGGAGTCTTTTGGGTTTTCCACATAGAGTATCATATCATCTGCAAAGAGTGAGAGTTTGACTTCTTCTTTGCCTTTTAGATGCCTTTTCTTTCTTTTTGTTGTCTGATTGCTGTGGCTAGGACTTCTAATACTATGTTGAATAGCAGTGGTGATAGTGGATATCCCTGCCGCATTCCTGACCTTAAGGGGGAAGCTCTCAGTTTTTCCCCATTGAGAATGATATTTGCTGTGGGTTTTTCATAGGTGGCTCTTATGATATTGAGGTATGTACCATCTATCCCTATACTCTGAAGAGTTTTGATCGAGAAAGGATGCTGTACTTTGTCAAATGCTTTTTCTGCATCTATTGAGAGGATCATCTGATTCTTGTTCTTTCTTTTGTTAATGTATTGTATCACAATGATTGATTTGCGGATGTTGAACCAACCTTGCGACCCAAGGATAAATCCCACTTGGTCGTGGTGAATAATCCTTTTAATGTACTGTTGGATCCTATTGGCTAATATTTTGGTGAGAATTTTTGCATCCATGTTCATCAGGGATATTGGTCTGCAATTCTCCTTTTTGATGGGGTGTTTGTCTGGTTTTGGGATCAAGGAAATACTGGCCTCATAAAATGAGTTTGGAAGTTTTCCTTCCATTTCTATTTTTTGGAACAGTTTCAGAAGAATAGGTATTAATTCTTCTTGAAATGTTTGGTAGAATTCCCCCGGGAAGCCATCTGGCCCTGGGCTTTTGTTTTTTTGGGAGATTTTTGATGACTGCTTCAATTTCCTTAGTGGTTATAGGTCTGTTCAGGTTTTCTATTTCATCCTGGTTCAGTTTTGGTAGTTGATACATCTCTAGGATTGTATCCATTTCTTCCAGGTTATCTAATTTGCTGGCATAGAGTTGCTCATAATATGTTCTTATAATTGTTTATATTTCTTTGGTGTTGGTTGTGATCTCTCCTCTTTCATTCATGATTTTGTTGATTTGGGTCATTTCTCTTTTCTTTTTCATAAGTCTGGCCAGGGGTTTATCAATCTTGTTAATTCTTTTCAAGAACAAACTCCTAGTTTCGTTGATCTGTTCTACTGTTCTTTTGGTTTCTCTTTCATTGATTTCTGCTCTGCTCTTTATTATTTCTCCTCTCCTGCTGGGTTTAGGCTTTATTTGCTGTTCTTTCTCCAGATCCTTTAGGTGTAGGGTTCGGTTGTGTACTTGAGACCTTTCTTGTTTCTTGAGAAAGGCTTTCTTCCTCTTAGGACTGCCTTTGCTGCATCCCAAAGATTTTGAATAGTTGTGTTTTCATTTTCATTGGTTTCCATGAATTTTTTAAATTCTTCTTTAATTTCCTGGTTGACCCATTCATTCTTCAGTAGGATGTTCTTTAGCCTCCATGTATTTGAGTTCTTTCTGACTTTCCTCTTGTGATTGAGTTCTAGTTTCAAAGCATTGTGGTCTGAAAATAAGCAGGGAATGATCCCAATCTTTTGGTACTGGTTGAGACCTGATTTATGACCTTGGATGTGATCGATTCTGGAGAATGTTCCATGGGCACTAGAGAAGAATGTGTATTCCATTGCTTTGGGGTGGAATGTTCTGAATATGTCTGTGAAGTCCATTGGGTCCAGTGTGTCATTTCAAGTCTTTATTTCCTTGTTGATCTTTTGCTTAGATGATCTGTCCATTTCAGTGAGGGGTGTGTTAAAGCCCCCACTATTATTGTATTGTTGTCGATGTGTTTCTTTGCTTTTGTTATTAATTGGCTTATATACTTGGCTGCTCCCATGTTAGGGGCATAGATATTTACAATTGTTAGATCTTCTTGTTGGATATACCCTTTAAGTAGGACATAGTGTCCTTCCTCATCTCTTATTACAGTCTTCGTTTAAAATCTAATTTGTCTGCCATAAGGATTGCCACCCCAGCTTTCTTTTGTGTCCATTAGCATGGTAAATGGTTTTCCACCCCCTCACTTTCAATCTGGGGTGTCTTTGGGTCTAAAATGAGTCTCTTGCGATAGCATATCAATGGGTCTTGTTTTTTAATCCAGTCTGATAGCCTGTGTCTTTTGATTGGGGCATTTAGCCCATTTACATTCAGGGTAACTATTGAAAGATAGGAATTTAGTGCCATTGTATTGCCTGTAAGGGGACTGTTACTGTCTATTGTCTGTGTTCCTTTCTGGCCTATGTTACTTTTAGGCTCTCTCTTTGCTTAGAGGACCCCTTTCAAGATTTCTTGTAGGGCTGGTTTTGTGTTTGCAAATTCCTTTAGTTTTTGTTTGTCCTGGAAGCTTTTTATCTCTCCTTCTATTTTCAATGACAGCCTAGCTGGATATAGTATTCTTGGCTGCATATTTTTCTCATTTAGTGCTCTGAAGATATCCTGCCAGTCCTTCCTGGCCTGCCAGGTCTCTGTGGATAGGTCTGTTGCCCATCTAATGTTTCTACCCTTGTAGGTTACAGATCTCTTCTACCGAGCTGCTTTCAGGATTTTCTCTTTGTCTCTGAGACTCATAAGTTTTACTATTAGATGTCGGGGAGTTGACCTATTTTTATTGATTTTGAGAGGGGTTCTCTGTGCTTCCTGGATTTTGATGCCTGTTTTCTTTCCCAAATTAGGGAAGTTCTCTCCTATAATTTGCTCCAGTATACCTTCTGCCCCTCTCTCTTTCTTCTTCTTCTGGGATCCCAATTATTCTAATGTTGTTTCTTCTTATGGTATCGCTTATCTCTCGAATTTTGCCCTCGTGATCCAGTAGTTGTTTATCTCTCTTTTTCTCAGCTTCTTTATTTTCCATCATTTGGTCTTTTATATCACTGATTCTCTCTTCTGCCTCATTTATCCTAGCAGTTAGTGCCCCCATATTTGATTGCACCTCATTAATAGGCTTTTTGAATTTAACTTGGTTAGATTTTAGTTCTTTTACTTCTCCAGAAAGGGTTTCTCTAATAACTTCCATGCTTTTTTCAAGCCCAGCTAGTATCTTTAAAGTGATGATTCTGAACTCTAGATTTGACATCGTACTAATGTCCGTATTGAGTAGGTCCCTGGCAGTCGGTACTACCTCTTGTTCTTTTTGTTGAGGTGATTTTTTTCCATCTTGTCATTTTGTCAGAGGAGAATAGATTAATGAGAGAAGAAAATGGACACAGGGTAACAACGTCCCCAGAAAATATGCTCTAAACAAATCATAAAAGACCTGAAGCAGTGGGAAAAGAAAGGGAAAGAGAGAAAACAGAAAAAACAGAATGTGATCCAATATGATCAGGCTGGTATATAGATCAGTGCCGCACACTAGATTTTGGGTGTATTTTGGTCTGTTAGAAGAAAGTGCCTCCCAAAATTTTAAAGAAAGAAAAACTTATATATGTATAAAAATAAGGGTTGATATGATGAAGAGATGGAATATGACTGTAAAGATGGAAATTATAAAAAATTTTATAAAAGGAATTGATAAGAAGTTGTTTGAAAAAAGAAAGAAGAGGATTTAAAAAAAAAGAAAAAAAAAGGGAGAGAATGTGATCAGGTAGGGGAGTAGAAAAAAAACATACACTAGAGATTTAGGGTATATTTTGATCTGTTAGAAGAAACTATCTCAAAATTTTAAAGAGAGAACAACTTATATATATATGCCAAATATACGGGTAAGTACTATGAAGGGATAGAATATGACTCTAAAACTGAAAAATAAAAATGTTTTTTAAAAAAGGGATTGATAAGATGTTGGTTGAAAAAGGGAAAAGAAAAATTCAAAAAAAAAAAAAGACAGTTAAAAAAAATTAACTTTGAAAGACTAAAGAATCATGGTAAAAAAGCCATGGATTCTATGTGCAGTATTCCCCTAGCGCTGGAGTTCTGCCGTTCTCATTGATGGGTAAACTTGGTCTTGGCTGGCTGTTGTCGCTGATCTTCTGGGGGAGGGGCCTGTTGCCGTGGTTCCCAAATGTCTTTGCTGGAGGTGGAATTGCCCCGCCCTTGCCCAGTCGGGGCTAAGTAATCTGCTTGAGTTGCTCTCGGGAGCTTTTGTTCCCTGCAACCTTTCTTACAGCTTTGGGGGCCGAGAATGAAAATGGCGGCCTCCCAATCTCTGCCCCGGAGGAGCTGAGAACTCGAGGCCTGCTCCTCAGTGAGCCCCCAGAGAAAAGCAGTCAGTCACTCCCGTCTCCCCGGTCTCCAGCTGCACTCCGTGCTCACCCAGCCTGTGACCACGCGTTTCTATCTCTGGCACCCGACCCTGAGTGGAGTCTCCAAACCCAGCAGATCCCTGTGGTGCACTCCTGCACCTCTCCTCCCGGGGTAAGAAGGTGAGTCTCCCCGGATCTGTCGCTTGTTGGGTCCCTGCTGGAGGAGCAGTGACCCGACTGTGCCTTGGATCACGGTTTATGGCAACCCCGAGCTGAGAGCCCGCTCCTTGGCTCCGTCTCTGCAGCCGGCTTCCCTGCTCTGATACCCGGGAGCTCTGCTGCACTCAGGCACCCCCAGTCTTTCTGTGACCCCAAGGGTCCTGAGACCACACTGTCCTGTGAGGGTTCCACCCCCCCGCTTAGCCACCGGAGTGACGTCCCTCAGTGGAGCTGACTTCTAAAAGTTCTGATTTTGTGCTCCGCTGCTTTATCACTTGCCAGAAGCGGTGGACGGAGGTCCCTCCCCCGCCGTCTATCCTCCCGAATATCGCCTCGGATTCACTTCTCCGCACGTCCTACCTTCCAGAAAGTGGTCGCTTTTTTGTTCAGAGAGTTGTTGCTCTTCTTTTCTTCGATCTCCTGTTGAGTTTGTAGGTGTTCAGAATGGTTTGATCCCTATCCAGCTAAATTCCTGAGAGGAGACGAAATCCAGGTCTCCTACTCCTCTGCCATCTTGCTCCGCCCCCTCAGTGTGGTTTTGATGTGAATTTCCCTGATGGCTAATGATGATGAACCTTTTTTCATGTGTCTGTTAGCCATTTGTGTGTCTTCTTTGGAGAAGTGTCTGTCCATGTCTTCTGCCCATTTTTTGACTTGATTAATTGTTTTTTGGGTGTTGAGTTTGAGAAGTTCTTTATAGAACTTGGATACCAGCCCTTTATCTGTAGTGTCATTTGCAAATATCTTCTCCCATTCTATGGGTTGCCTCCTTGTTTCGTTGACGGTTTCCTTTGTTGTGCAGAAGCTTTTTATCTTGATGAAGTCCCAAAAGTTCATTTTTGCTTTTGTTCACTAGCTTTTGGAGATGTACCTTAAAAGAAGTTGCTGTGGCCAATGTCTAAGAGGTTATTGCCTATGTTCTCCTCTAGGATTTTGATGGATTCCTATCTCACATTGAGGTCTTTCATTCATTTTGAGTTTATCTTTGTGTATGGCTATGCTATAATATTTAAGACATTTAGTTTTCAAAAAAAACTCTGAGACTTTCAAAGAAATAGGAAAACTTGACCATAATCAAGAAAAACAGCAATCAGTAGAATCTGACTCCTAAAGGACCCACATGTTGATTTTAGCAGACATAATTCAAATAATCTATTATAAATGCATTCAAAGAATGAAAGAAAATTATGTTCAAGTAATTAAAGAAAATACAATGGTAAATGATTGAATGAATAAGGAAACTCCATAGAGGAAAGGATATTATAGGAAAGAAACAAAAGAATTTAAAAAATATAATAAACTGTAATTTAAAAAAAATCAATACATGGACTCAGCAGATTTGAGGAAGGGGAAGGAAGAATCTGTGAACTTGAAGACAAATAGAGAAGTCTCAAGTTCAAATAATATACAGAAAAATATTGAAGAAAAATGAACAGTCTCAGATATTTGGGGGGCAACATCAACATACCAACATATGTATATTGGTAGGTCCAGAAGAAGAGAGCAAAGTAACAGAATCAATATTTGAAGATACAATGTTAAAAACTTTATATATTTAACAACAACAAAAAAGTCCACATGTCCAAGAAGCTCAAGAAATCTTAATTAGAATAAATACAAAGATATTAACACATAGAAACATTATAATCAAACTGCCAAAAGCCCAAGAATGATAATGGCAGAAGAAAATGACTAATCAAGTTACAGACTAAAAAGCTTGAAATAATTCCTGACTTTTTATCAGGAAAAAAAAATAGAGTCTGGAAAGCAGTTGAATGGCATATTCAAAGTTCTGGAAAAAAAAAAAAGCAGTCAACTTTAAAACAGTACAATAAAAATCTTTAACATGATAGAAGACAAGGAGAAAAGGAAGAATCAAAAAAGACTGAAACATATAAAAAACAAATATCAACATGACGGATGTAAATCTAATCAAATCAATAGTTACATTAAACTGGAATCTTTATACATTGGTGATGTGAGTATAAAATGGTTCAGCCACAAATAGTTGGACATTTTCTTCCAAATTAGAGAAACACCTATCATACTACCCAGTAATTCCTTTTCTAGATATCTGCCCAAACATGTCCATACAAAGATTATATGCTAATATTTCTAGCAACATTATTCATAATAGTCAAAAGTGGTAAACAACCCCAATGTATTTCAACTACCAAATGAGTAAATAAATATGTTTTACCCATACAATGACATACTACTCAGGAAGGAAAAAGAACAAGCTCTGAATATATTTAGCAGCATGGATAAAACTCAAAACATTATGTTAACTGGGAGACAAAAGACAATATATTTTATGATTCTTATATGAAATTTCTATTACAGGCAAACTATGAAAACAGAGAGCATATCTGTGGTTTCTTGGAGCTGGAGACATGCCCAGGGCTGATCTCAAACCACCGTCAAGGAATCTTTTTATGTAATGGAAGTTTTAAGACTGTTTTGGGGTAATAGTTTCACAATTGTATAAATTTACTAAAACTCTTCAAATTGTACACTTAAAATGGATCAGTTCTATGATTTGTAAATTATACCATAACAAAATAAGACAAATAAAAGAGCAAATTAAAAAAAAAGTCATTAGGAGACTATTGCTCTATTCTACAAGAGGTCATGGTAACCTTGCTGGCATGGTAGGAGCGAAGATGAAGGGAATTTGAAGTATGTGAAATATATTTTGGTTTGGACTCAATAGGCCATGGTAATGGATTAAATATAAGGGAGAGGGTAAGAAAAGATCTGGAATTTTGGTTTGAGTAACCGGGTGGATTGTGGTATGGTTAGTGTGATTTATTGAAATTAACTATAAGCAAATAGGAAGAAGTTTTGTTTTTGTTTTACAGTATTCACTGTGCTAATTTTAAGTTTCCTATTTGATATCCACATGGAATTATCAAGTAGTAATTGGTCTGGAGATCAAGACAGAATTCAGGCCTGAAGATATGCTTTTGGGGGTAATCGACATATGGAGATATTAAATCAATAGGATTTAATAATATCACTCAGGGAGAGTGGGATTAAAGTTTAGGGAAAAAGACCAAATAAGAGACACACTAACATTTAGTGATGTAGGAGGGAGATAAGCCATCAAAGGATATCGAAGAGTGGAAATTAAAGCAGGAGGAAAACATGGTGTCACAAAAAGATCAGAAATGAAAGTAACTCAACATGGAGGCAATTTTCCACTGTTTTGAATCCTGCTGAAAAGAAGAGTAAGGTGAGGAATGTTCTCTGGGTTTAACAATAAGCAGGCCATTGGAGACACCTGCAAAGATGCTTTCAGTGATGTGGGAAAGAACTCTCACTGAAGTGAATTGAGGAGAGAATGGGGAGTACATGGAAACAGAGACTACAGACCACAACTTTGAAAGGCTTTACTATGAAGCTGAGGAAGGAATGAGAAGTAGTAACTAGAAGGAAACATGAATGGCCTTTTCTTTTACATTTTTTCTTGCTTGCTTGCTTGCTTGCTTTCCTTCGTTCCTTCCTCCCCTCCTCTCTCTCTCTTTCTCTTTCTCTCTCTTTTAGAGAGAATTGTAAAGATTAGGCACTAAAGTATATTTGCATTTTGGTATAGCTAGTGAGGTACCATTCACACAGGACTGAGACGAATTCTATATCTGGTTGGTCACCATCACAGGTTTGAATTAGGGAAAACTAGGTCCTCTGAGATCAAGACAAAGAAGACCAAAATGCCCAGACGCCTGAGATTATATAGCTGTTGGCCCTGGGGACTTCTCCATGAAGACTGATGCCTTGTCTCTAGAGGATCACTTCAGAGGGAATTCTGGATTAGGGTCCTGCAGGTTTTAAATCTCTGGCTATACTGCTATGGTGGCCAGCATCAGAAATGACTCTCATCTCCTAGACTAGACTTTGGGTGAGTTGGGAAACAAACTGAGGCCCAGGTAGTGCTTTCTCTGAGGATGCTTTCACAGAATGGAGGGGACTGTAGTTATGGACAATTCATGGAGAAATCTTTAGAGGTCAGGACAGACTAGTCGGAGTGGAGGAGGTAGGATCTGTTAAGCCCAGTGTACTGTTTGGTCTGGACTTTGAATTTGATGGCAGAAGTTGTCTCTGTGGCCTAAAGCTTATCATCTCCTATAGGACTAAATAGACCTTCATAGCATAATGTTCAGAGCAGCTGGATTTAAATTTTATTTTTGGGATTTGAGTCAAGTTAATTAACTTCTCCGACTCTTATTTTACTGATGCATATTGGCAAAAGTTCTTTTCTCATAAGGTTTTTTTAGTCATTAAAAGAGGTAGTATATGTAAAGAGGTAAAAACAGAGGCTGAAGCATAAATAAGCATTTAATAAATATTAGATTTTTTTATTATTAAAGGACTGAAATAATTTAAAATGCCTGCCCATTATCTTTTGCATTATTTCCCTATATCATCATATAAAGTGATTGCTCATGATTTTTATATATCTATAAAGAACCTAGAATCCTCAGCTACAGCAAGAATTTTTTCAGCAAGAATTATTTTTCCATTTCCTTTACATTTTTCATTAAAATAGAAATAACAATTTGAACTGTACATATGAAGAATTCAGTGGTGAGTATATTCTACTACCAAAGCCTAATGAGAGAAACAAGAGTCTGCAAATTTTTGCCCTTCCTTCAGTCCTGGCTCAAGGCAAATAGCAAATATATTCCTTCCCCAAGTGAAAGACTAGTCCATGGCTCCTACAGAGGACAAATCCAAAGGGCCAGAACTGTGCTTCGGCCTGCAGCTGAATACTTATATACTTATATATAATTTACTTAGAGTATATTATGCTCGGTCCTGTCCTTTAGAGAATAGCTCTTCCACTTGGCTTCCTGGGTGGAAAAGAGCATTGAACTGTAGTTCCATAGCAATAGAAAAGAAAAACTCTTGTTGCCTATCTTCTCTTCCACCTCCATCCCCACATATGCTTCATAAACCACAGAAGCTCCTGCCCTTTTGCTGTGAGGGAAGTTTAGGTTTGATTCTGTCCATGGTCTGTCACTGGTATTGACAGAAACAGAGTTAGGCTGAGTAGAGCTGGTGATACAAGCTGGACATATTGACCCTTCTGTAAAGCATGTCTTCATTCAACCCCAGGTACATATTCCACTCCTGTTTCTGCTCTTGTTTTTCATGTTTTCTTTGATAAGGAAAGAAGTTGCTCCTTTGGTCCTCTGATTACTATGGCATGCCTAGTACTTAGTAGGCATTTGACAAATATGAAGCCATTAATCAGTAAGTTAATTAAACATGAAAATCTCTTCCTGAGTTCTTTAGATCTTAAGGAATCAAGAGCTTAGTTTGGGGGTGCCTGGGTAGTTCGTTTGGCTAAGGATCTGATTCTTGATTTCGGCTCAGGTCATGATCTCAGGGTTGTGAGATCAAGCCTCATGTGGGGCTCCACTCTGGGCAAGGAGCCTCTTAAGATTCTCTCTCTCCCTCTGACTGTCCCGGCGCTCTCTCTAAAAAAATAAATAAATAAAAGAGCCTAGTTTGTAATCCCTCTCTTGAATTCTGGAAGGACTGTGCTGGTCTTTGGGATCGAGCTCCTCAGATGGTCAGTGTGGTGTTGCTTTTGGGGTTCTAGTCCCTCAGAATCAATTATCCTTATTCTTTTCTTCCTCTTACTGATATTCACTACTCATGACTCCTACTAGCATATCATTCTTTCATCTCTAGTTTATCTAGGACCTGCTTCCAATAAATCCTTTACAGTAAGCCTTCATAATTAAGTGCAGAATCACTGAGCACAGATCCATAGATGTCCCATCTTGGGCACTGCAACAGCCACTACCTACAAGCCATAGATTTTCAGTGTTGGGCTAAACTGGCTGAGGCATGGAGAGATTTAGGTAATATAGAATTTGATCAAAATATATAACTAATATATGGGTAGGTAGATAACTTAGCAGTATATTAATGGATTTCATGGCTTATAAATATCTTCAGAGACAGTTTTCACAGTTAACCAAACATTACAAAATTTATAGATAACAGATGAACATTGATTATAGCTACCCTTTATTGAGTGTTGATTCTTTGTCTGGTGCTCACCTAAATGACCTATCAACATTTCCAGTGAATACTTTTAACTATCCCATGGTAAATACTATTATTTTCATTTTAATTTTAAAGAGGTAAGGAATAAAGCATAGAGATTATTAAGTAACTTGTTCAAGGTCACAGATGCAGGATTTAAACCCAGATGATCTATTTCCAGAGTCTTTAGTTTTAAAGCTATTTTCTTATTCATTTTTCCAGAAAAGAGACAAGACAGAGAAAAGTATGTAAAGAGACACAGGTTATGCAGTATATAGGTAAAAGACCCACAAATCCAACTGGATCTAAGATTTGTCAAGAGGTCAGCTAGAATGTTGGTATCCTTTAAATCTATAGTCTGCAGGATCAATTTTTCAAATTTCAATAGAGCTTTCTGGATTATGGAAATTTTCTATGTTTGTACCACACAGTTCAATAGTCACTAGCCATATGAAGTTATTGAACACCTGAAACGTGGTTAGTGAAACTAAGATACTGATGTTTTAATTTAACTTAAATGTAAATAGGCACAGATATCTAGTGGCTATGATATTGGACAGTGTAGAACTAAACTATTGACTTACAAGAAACTTGGAGTAACTCTGTCTGATTTCTAGTCATGCCCAAGCACCCAGAGATTTCTGCCCCTTGCAATTTGTCTAGTGACTTTTCTCCTTGTTGTGACCCAGGCTCCTGTTCCATTTTCTCTAACATGGGTCCTGAGATGCTCTTAAATAATATATGAATTCACTTAATTTTTATACAGAACTTTGCTTGTATTTGTGTGTGTGTGTGTGTGTGTGTGTGTGTAACATTCTTATTTGGGAGACTCTCCATCAGATTCTCATTAGCATCATAACTCAAACAATAAGAGACATGATAGTCCTATTCTTTCATTTAATCCTGAACCCTTATCAACTGTGGCTAGACTGGCCCAACAAGTGATTAGCTCAGGTGCACGTTTGGATATATCTTCCTGAAGATAACAGCAAATAATTGAAATAGAAGAGGGCTGTATGGCACCAAGATTTTAATATTGATCTTTGTCACTGCAAGTGTTAGGCATTAATGTCTAGAATGGCTCACAGGTTTATCTAGGTTTTACTCAGAGTAGGAAATACAGATACTGGTGACTCAAGGTGGAGTTTACTAGAACAGCCTCACAGAAGTATGGAATGCGGAGAAGGGGAAGTCTCTATGGAGGGACAGGGAAACTTAAGTCCAGTTGAATTTTTAACATCAGGGATATTGACTTCACCAATCTGAAAAATGTTTGGACCTTGTCTTTTGGAATCCTCTATGTGTGGAATTAATTTCATTTCATTCATTTCATTTCTTACCGAAGAAGAAGACAGGGCCTGAGTATAAGACTGAAGGAGAAGAGTTGGAATATTTCTGAAAAGGAGCTAAAGCAACTCTACTCTGGCCCCTCTGGGTAAGGTTTTCTACTTTTTCCATAACAAATTACCACAAACATAGTGGCTTATAATACACATATAATTATTTTCTTACAGTTCTTAAAGTCAGAAGTCCAACAAGACCCTTACTGGGCTGAAATCAAGGCGTCAGCAAGTCTGCATCCCTTTCTGAAGACTCGAGGGAAAATTCTGTTCCACTGCCTTTTCCAGCTTCTAGAGGCTACCCATATTTCTTGGCTTTCTGTCCCCTTCCTTCACCTTCACCAGTCGTGCTGTCTTTCTCATGCTGCTATCTCTCTGGTTCTCTGCAGCTGGGAAAATTTCTTCAATTTTAAGGACTCATATGATTAGATTTGGCCTACCTTGGTAATCCAGGATAATCTCATCTTGAGATCCTTAGCTTTAATCACATCTGCAAAATCTCTTTTGCCGTGTAAGCTAACATATTCATAGGTTTCAAGAATTAGGATTTGAACATCCTTGGAGACCTTTATTCTGCTTACCATAATGGGTCCTTCTAAAGTTTTTTGGCAGCCAGAGTAACTTCTCCCTCCATCACCTGCTGCAAGCTCAGGTCCTTTTAGTACCCACACACTCCCAGGAATGCAGAAGGTTAGAGCTTTACAGACCTTAAAGAGTGTATTTCTTCCTCTGTCCCACATCATGCAGGTGGAAAATTGAGTCCCAATGAGCATAATGTCTAAATCACCACAATTTAAGATCACAGTCAAGATAAAGACACATACACACATCTGCATATCTGTGTTTATGAACAACCCTTATGTCTCATTTGTGCTTGCTAACATTTCCTTTCTGGTTATTGGCATCAGTGTCATTACCCACATAAATGTCCAATATAAAATTCTTTCTTAGCAAGGAAATAAGTCAGGTAACTCCTTGATGTTTCTGGATGAATTATATCCCTATTGGATGCAGATGTTGATTGAAGTTTTTTCTTTTTTCTTTCTCCTAAGTATATTTTAGCATATAATGGTCATTGATTTATTGCCTCATGGGGTAGGACAATCAGTTTCTCTATCAGATTGTGGACATAAATGTATTAGAATATTATTGAAGTCACTCCTTATGGCTACTATCTCAATACTTATAGCCACTGATTCTAACTGAAGCTGTTTGACTTGATGAATTCTCTTTTTGCCCAGTCAGACCTTCATTCCACTATGTAACCATTCAACCAAACTGCTGATAACCACCAGAACTTTACCATGACTGGGATTCCGGGAATGCCAGAGAAAGACTTCTGGATGACCTTGCCCCTTTGCCTTCTTTACAGTACCACATTCTTAGGCAACGTCATCATCCTTGTTGTCATCAAGATTGAGCAAAGTCTCCATGAGCCTATGTATTATTTTTGGCTATGCTAGCTGCCACTGACCTCAGCCTTTCACTATCTCCCATGCCCACCATGATTAGTGTTCACTGGTTCAACTGGCGCTCAATAACCCTTGATGCCTGCATCACTCAGATGTTCTTTATCCATACCTTTGGGGCAGTAGAATCAGGTGTTCTGGTTGTCATGGCCTTTGATTGCTTTGTGGCTATTCACTTCCCTTTGCACTTATACTACCTTTCTCAGTCATAGAGTCATCAGCAAGATTGGAGCAATAGTCCTGCTATGAAGTGTGGGTGCAGTGTTCCCTGTGCCTTTCCTCATCAAAAGGCTACCTTTGTGCCACTCCAATATCCTTTCCCATGCATACTGCCTCCACCAGGATGTCATAAGGCTTGCCTGCGCTGACACCCGTGGCAATTGCATCTATGGCCTGCTGGCTGTGATCTTCATCATTGTACTGGATGCCTTGATCCTTTCGATTTCTTACTTTCTAATCCTCCAGGCAGTACTGGGTATTGCTTCCCAAGAACAGAGACTCAGGGCTCTCAACACCTGCTTCTCTCATATCTGTGCAGTATTGTTCTTCTATGTGCCTCTCATTGGCACGACTCTAATTCACTGCTTTGGGAAACATTTGTCACCAATAGTACACACTCTTATGGCCAATGTCTACCTTTTGCTTCCTCCTGTGCTCAATCCTATTGTGTACAGTGTTAGGACCAAGCAGATCTGGCAGCAGATTGTCCGAGTGTTCTGTGGGGACAGGATTGGCCCTTAATGGCATCTATGAGTTCTGTGTAGATGCAATCAAGTCAGGGAAGAGCATCAAATGTACCACTGTCCAATAGAATTTCCTGCAGTGATGGAAGTGTTCTAAATCTCTGTTGTTTAATGCATTAATTAAACTAGCCACACATAACTATTGAACACTTTAAACTTTGGTAGTACAACCAAGGAACTGAATATTTAAATTTTATTTTATTTTAATTAATTGAAATATAAATTTAAGTAGTGACATTAGCTAGAAGCTACTGTATTGAATAGTACAAATCTAATGGGTTATAATATGCCTTTGTATAATGGTTTTGATGAAAGCAATAATTTATCTTAGGTAGCTTGATAGATATGAATTATCCTTAAAATGGTATGTAACAGTTTATCAACATTTTAAAAAAATTTTATTTCTTTAAGTTATCTCTACACCCTTGTGGGGCTTAAACTCACAACCCCAACATCAAGAGTCACATAGTCTTGCAACTGAGCCAGTTAGGCACCCCACAGCTTATCAACATTTATGTACAATAAAATTCACTCTTTTTAGTATATGGTTCTAATCAACTTTTGACAAATACATAGAATCTTGTAACCACCAGTGACACCAAGATATAGAATAAATACATCACTGTTCAAAATTCCCTCATGTTACCCCTTTGCATCCATACCCAATCCCTGGCAAGCTCTCATTTGTTTTCCACGCCTATAATTTCTCTTTTTTGAGTGTCATGGACCCTGTAGTATGTAGTCTCCCATGTCTGGCTTCTTAGCATAATACATGTGAGATTCATTCATGTTGTGGTGTGTAGTGGTAGTTTATTCTTTTTTATTGCTGAACACTATTCCATTGTATGTCATTAACAATTTTTTCAAGAAAAATCCCCAGATTGTTTTTGCTCCATTATAGTCAATCTGGGTTGTTTTTGCTCCATTATAGTCACTCTGGAATTCAGACATTCCTGTTCTTTTGCCTTTTGTGTTTATATGTTCTTTGAGTATTTTTTAAAGATTTTTATTTATTTATTTGGCAGAGAGAGAGACAGCGAGAGAGAGAACCCAAGCAGGGGGAGTGCGGAGGGAGAAGCAGGCTCCTGGCTGAGCAGGGAGCCCAATGCAGGGCTCAATCCCAGAACCCTGGGATCATGACCTGAGCCGAAGGCAGACGCTTAATGACTGAGCCACCCAGGTGCCCGGTTCTTTGAGTATTTTTTATAAAAATAAAGTGTGTATGTACAATAGGCTGGAAGCAAGAGAGAAAAATATTAAAAAGAAAATGGCAGGTAAAGTATGAGAGCATGGTGCAGTCAATGTGCTGGAAGAATAGGAACTCCTACATATACGTTAGATTTTAATTTAGACTTCATTTTTGTCCAGAAAGCTTTTCTGACATGCCTTTCTTTACTTATGTTACAGTTTCTCATACTGCACCATAACTTACTAATAGTATATCTTCCCTGCTAGTCTATATACTTTATAAGAACAGGTACCCTTTTAACTTTATTTCAGTCTTTCCCAAGTACTTAATGTAGTTCAGAACATATGATGGACACTCAATATATAATTTTTTTGAATTAACAAATGAGTGAAAACTGTACTTTATCAAGATTGATTTCATGCTTCCAAACTTCTTTGTTTCATTTAATATTAGTAAGTTTCATTTGAAATTTCCAGAGTCATTCATTTTTGCTGGTGGGAACCAGTGGAAAGGGGTGGTATTTACATATAGATATGAACATTACTTACTGTGTAATTTTATGGAGTTAATTAATCTCTCCAGATACTTGTTGGGATAGATATCTTCGCTCAGTGTGCCCAATAAACATATAAGAGTATGGACCAGAAAATGTTCAAGGAGGATTGGAAAGTCAGAGATTATTATACATGGTCAGAATTATTAATTCACGGCCTACTATGGAGAGGTGGATTCTGGTCAGAATAAGGCTTAAACCGGATGTGGGCATACAGTTGGGAAGCAAGCAATCTGTAGAATGGATGGATAGAGGAACATATATTACAACCATATTTTCTGAAGCTATAGTGGAAGCAGTTGACTATAGGAGGCAGTATAACATAGAGTAAGAGCTTTAGAGTAAGTAAGACATGGACTTGAATGCCAACTCTGTAACTTGCTAACTTTTAAATGGGTAAAGTTATTCTAAACCTCTCTGAGTTTAAGTTTCCTCATCTGTGAAACAATGGAGAATAATACTTAACCTGTAAACTTGATAATGAATAAATACAACAATGCATTTAAAGGGTGTAGTGCAATTTTTAGCATGTATCATGACTTCATCAAGTGCTAGTTTAATTATGCTTAGAAGGGTAGGTGGGCTGCAAATGTGACTCAGTGAATAGGTTGGCTTCTTAGGAGGGGCTTCTGGGTAAGAGGAGAGACATGGGAATGGCCAGGGCACAATGAGACCTGTTAAGAATAGTACATACTGGAGCAGAGAACAGAGGGAGGACTTATCTGTACTCTCCTGATCCTGCTCTGACATTCAGGGAGCCTCCCTGGCTGAGACTCTGTAGCCTAAGGCAGGGTGAAGAGGAATGGTTGTAGTTATCGGACCAAAGCAGACAGTTTTAGAAGGTACCCATTACTGTCAGCCCCCAGGGCCAGGACTATGCTTACAGCTCCTGATGTATGGAGTTTGCTTGGGCCTGGGAGCAGGGTTTGAAGCTGTCAGGGAGATGTGTCTGAGCTGTTATAGAGGAACATATTCTTATGGGTCCCATAATTCTTGCTCCACCCAGTACACTCACTAATAAAGATAGCTCTTTGTTGCTTGGTGACTCTACTAATTTTCCTATAAAGCCTCCATTCTTGGGAGCTGGTTTAGTCCTTGCTTGGTGATGGGTCTGAAGAGAAGTTGGTGGTGTTTCCTGCTGATGTGAACAGGTAAGAAGAGTGTATAAATGGAAAGGGATAGAAGGCAAAGGGATGAAGGGGTGAGAAATGCTAGGAGAAAGAGGGAAGGGAGAAGAGCAATGAATGATGGGGGCTACATGTCAGCTGGAGTGAAGAAATGGAGGGATATGATGGAGCCTGGATAAAACTGAGATAGGGAGACAGAGGACAGGAGGAAACAGAAGGATAAAGAGAAAAGATGAGACTCAGAACTCTTTTTTTTTTCAGTATATATATATATATTTTATTATGTTATGTTAATCACCATACATTACATCATTAGTTTTTGATGTAGTGTTCCATGATTCATTGTTTGCGTATAACACCCAGTGCTCCATTCAGTACATGCCCTCTTTAATACCCATCACCAGAACTCTCTTATGGACAAGATCATTCAGCTGTCAGTAAACCTTACTAATTGAAGCTGTCTATTATTCCAGATCCTACTTTAGTAGCTAGCATTAGAAACACAAGAATGCCCAAACTTTTGAGGAACTCATCTTCCAGGCAGATAAAGAGGATTACATCTACTTATATAAATTACTAATATCAGCCATGCCTCAATATTAAGAGTCAAATGAAAGGTCCAAGTATGAAGTGGTGCAGAGAAGCAAAGGCTTCTGGTGAACATATCCTGGAGCTGTCAGGGCAGGTTCCAGATTGTGAAGAGAATAGATTTCAGTGTTGAGAAATGACCAGAAGGTTTGGGATTGGTAGATAACATGGATTGCTTTTTACTGTTATTGATGCTGGAAAGCAGGGATGTTGACCTGTAGATCACTAAATTATTGAGTTGGGTGGATCTTATCCAAGTCATATAATCTAGGCTTTTGTATATGAATTGGTAGACATTACTTTCTGGCTATTCAGATGGAGAATTGAAAATAGAAAGCACTAGCCTGTTTTTCTGGTTAGTGGGCAGTGCAGAGAAAACCTTGATGAACTGAGGCACTGAACTTTATCCTACAACTGGTTCCAGAGTATATGAGTTCACTGGACCAGAGAGGAAGCCCTCTGCTCCTTCTCCTGTCCACATATCTACATTCCATAGGAAACATGTTCTCCAGCAGCAAAATGAGCCATTGTCTCCTCTCCTTCTACCCCCTCACATCATCCAGTGTCATCTTTTGGTCCTTTATGTGATACAATTCAAAGAACAGAAGATAACTGGAATCTGCTTTATGATCACCTTATCTCTCAATTACTCTTCCATTCCAAAACTCCTCTCTACATATAACAGCACAGAGAGATACACACAATATAAACATAGAAACATTCACACATATTTCTAAACACACATGGATGTCCCAAATATTCTTCTTTAAATAAGCCATGAGGACATTGTTTTCTCTTTTACTGATTTCTCATCTCTATTGCTCCTCTAAATCATATATACATATATATGATTATATACATATATATACAACAGAGTATAAATAATTCTTATATTTTAAAAGAAAGAAATCACACTGTCCAACTACTCAACTTTTCTCATAAGCTTAGCTTCTCTGAATAGTTTATGGTTTAATGAAAAATAATGGACCTTAGAGTTAGTAAATCTGGTTTTGAATTTTGAATCTGTATCTATTTTACCTTTGCTATACTGTTTTATCTTGCTAGGCCACTTCCCTTTCTTTAAAATAGGATAAAAACATCTATATCCATTTTTCCTGGGATTATATAAAATTATATATAAGATGGCTAGTAAATGTTGACATATACAGAGGTTCTTAATTCATCTCCTTTTCTCTTAACCTACCCTCCTTCTTCCAATCAGTGAGAGGATATTACTCTCCTTAGTTTCCCTAGTGGCTAGGCTCATCCTTCCCTCAAAATTTCCAGGCTCAATATATATTTCTCTCATCTAGTCTTTATCCATAGCTCTATCATCTGTCATTTATTTATCTACCCACCAATACATCTAATGTAAATTAGATTATTTGAGTTTTTATCATGTACCAATCACTAAGCTTGTCTCTAGAGAAAATACAAAGATGAACACATATGTTTTATATTCCCAGAGAGCCAGCATTCTAGAGGGAGAAAGAAATGTGATCAAGCAATAGAATTTTAGTGCTTTAAAAAAAAATACATAAAGTACTATTGAAGGAGAGTCAATAGATTGAGTGATTTGGTGTTGCAGAGAGATTCTTGGAAGGTTTTCACAGAGGAGATTCACTCTTTTTTTTTTTTTAAATGTTTAACAGTGGCTCTATTAGGTGAATGATTGAAAGCATTCAACATTAAATTCAATTTACTTCACATTAATGTTTGCAAAAACATTATTAGCAATTCTTAAATATTTCAAATCAACCAACTTAAGGACAGAAGGCATGCTTATAAGTCTTCTGAGGTGATGTGAAGACTGAAAGGAGCCTAGGACTTGAGTCCAGGTCTCTAACCACCCCTGCCATGGGTCACACTTACGACACTTCTGGCAGGATCAGGAAGGGGTCTGTACCTCTCAATCTTGAAGTTCCCTCATATGAGTTCACCAGTAATGACATAGTAATTGCTGGTTAGAGATTCACTCTTAATATCTGTGTTCATCAGGTTGAGAAGAAGAAGAATGAAACAGAAATCTCAACAGCCTTCTGTTTTCCTGTCTTGCTAGTCTTCCCATGTGTCCCCATGTGGTAATAGCCCTTCATTAATATTTTGCCTTGGCTTCTGACACTATTCATTCCACCGAGTTGAGGGAGTTTTGAATGCAGAAACTGTTCTTTATTCATTTCTGTTTCCCTGGCCATCAGCAGTAACTGACATTAAAATAATCATTTAGAGTCTAAATGGCTGACATAAGTCAGCATGTTTGTAATCCATATCTCATTTGGCATTAGTTTTCCTGATTCTTAGTGTGTTTTTTTCAACCATGTATAATATAATAATATTAAATATTATGGCAGAAAAAGCAATTAGTCTTTTCTTTTCCCCTCTGGAGTAACAAGTCCTTTCTATCACCATCTTCAGTAGACTGGAGGAGGGGGAAAAAATAACCAACAATCCCTTATATTTATGTTTATGTTTATATAGCAACTGACAGGGCCTGGTACTAGCAAATTACTTGCATCCACTCAGACACAAGACAGCAAACCTACATACTGAAAAATAAGAATACTTATGGCTGGCCATATCCACACAACACATGGGCTGAGTATATCATTCCTTGCTAGCTCTTCATTGATGATTCAATGCCCTACGTACAATTTTTTTTTTAAAGATTTTATTTATTTATTTGACAGAGAGAGACACAGTGAGAGAGGGAACACAGCAGGGGGAGTGGGAGAGGGAGAAGCAGACTCCCCGCCGAGCAGGGAGCCCGATGCGGGACTCGATCCTGGGACTCCAGGATCATGACCTGAGCCGAAGGCAGTCGCTTAACCAACTGAGCCACCCAGGCGCCCCCCTACGTACAAATTTTAAAATCAGCAATGATGGTACCAGCATTCAGTGAACAAGTCCTAAATAGAATTGCAATGGTCATCCTAAATATGGATTCCAGATTCTGCCTCCTTTATAACACCATCTCTCTTTTCTGTGCAGCTGCCCTTCTATGTACTTTCTCACTCAGTGAGCTACTTGATATTCCAACTTGTGATGTCACCTCAGCCTTCCATGTCCTGCAGTGATTCCCTTTTAGTTATTAGTCCCTACTTCCATCCCACCCATGCTTTTTACAAAGTCACTCATCACATGTTGCTGAGTGCTTCCCATGAATTTCATACTGGAGTTTTGTCTAGGCTTACCTACTTTGCCTAGCTTAGGATGCCTGAAATGTATTCCAGAATACTGTTTAGGATTTTTCACAGAATTCGTTAGAGCAGTCTGCTCACAGTGACTTGGTCCAAAGTCACATGCTAATTTTAACTATCCATGGAAAGGATAGAAACAAGTATCCCAAGATGTAAGATGAAGAAAAGGAGATCTAGACCTAGTTATTTTCAGTATACCTGGAAAAGTACATGGGGAAACAGAATTAAAACACAAGATAAAATCAAGTCCCATACACATGTGGAGTGGGGAAGGGAGAAATTATAGGGACTATTCCACTATAGGAAAAGGAACAAAGAAACCCTGATACCAAAAGGAGACTTCTAATAGAGTATACTAGGAGGGTGTGGCTGATGATAGAAGTACAAGGATACTTCTGGATACAGTATCCCAGACCAGCTTCCAGCAAGGACATTATGGAGTATGCTATCACATGTGCCCAGTGGCTCTCGTGTGCTTGTCCATTGTTTCCTAAGCAATTTATACAGCTTGGAGATTTAATGCAAAGACCCATCAATTGTAATTGTGGTTGTTGTTGTTTTGTTGGTGTGTGTGCATGTGTATGATATAAGCCTATAGGCATTTCCTACTTCAAGCCTCAGGACTAGTCTGGGCAGTAGGGTGGGGATGAGCCTAAAGAGATTGATGGTTATAGTTGGGAGAGGGTAGAGGAAGAAAAATGGGGCCAAGTTTTGATAAGAAAAATTCAATACTGTGGAATTATGTGATAGGTACCATAACTGGACTGGGGGCTTTGAATATAGAGAAACAACTGTGTAATTTGGGAAGAGTTTATAAATGAGTTAGAACTTGAAAAAAGGATCACTATGACAAACATTATCCTTGTTGTCTCTCTTTTCAGGGTGTGTTCTCAATTCACCATGGTAATTTTTAATAACACCACATCATCTTCCCCAAACTTCCTACTCACTGCATTTCCTGGGCTGGAACTTGCTCACGTTTGGATCTCCATCCCTGTCTGCTGTCTCTACATCATTGCCCTCTTGGGAAACAGCATGATTTTGTTTGTCATCGTCATTGAGAGGAGTCTCCACAAGCCTATGTACTATTTCCTCTCCATGCTGTCAACTGTTGATCTATGTCTGACCATCTCAACCCTTCCCACTGTGCTTGGGGTTCTCTGGTTTCATGCCCGGGAGATTAGCTTGAAAGCTTGCCTCATTCAAATGTTCTTTGTGCATGGCTTCTCCTTCCTGGAGTCCTCAGTGCTCGTAGCCATGGCCTTTGACCGCTTTATGGCTATCTGTAACCCACTGAAGTATGCCACTGTCTTCACAGACATGATAATCCTGGTGATTGGACTGGTCATCTGCCTGCGGCAAGTTATTTTCACCTTTCCCATGGTTCTAGTCTTGAAGAGTGTATCTTTCCATTCAGACAAAGAGCTTTCCCACCCATTTTGCTACCACCCAGATATGATCAAATACACATATCCCAGCCCCTGGATCAACAATTTTTGGGGCATGTTTCTTCAGCTCTACCTGACTGGCACTGACTTGCTGTTCATTCTTTTCTCCTACGTTCTGATTCTCCGAACCGTCTTGAGAATCGTGGCCCCTAAGAAGCAACAAAAAGCTCTCAGCACTTGTGTCTGTCACATCTGTGCTGTCACTGTTTTCTATGTGCCCATGATCAGCCTGTCCTTTACACACCGCCTTCTCAGCTCCACCCCAAGAGTGGTCTGTAGCATTCTGGCCAATGTTTACTTGATTTTACCACCTGTACTGAACCCTATCATTTATAGCTTGAAGACCAAGGCGATCCGCCAGGCTATGCTCCAGCTGCTCCAGTTTAAGGGCTCACGGGGCCCCAGTGTGAGGCATCTTAGAGGACGGTGGGATTGAAGGGGAGGTAAGTTACATTTAAGTAGGGAAGGGATTTGGGTTTGTGCCATCCTCAGGCATTTTGGTTACCAAGGCAGTTTCAATTAAGTCACTGGAGCAGAAAGAGGAGAATACATTTCCCCTAAACTTACTGAAGAGTTAAACAAAACAAAACAACACTATAGTTCAAAACCAAATTAATTGTGTTTGCCCCTCAAACATTTAAAACAATTACATGGAACTCCTGTGCACATTAAAAGCATGATAAGATCACTTTATTCTAGTTGAATAATTTAATTATCTGCTTAAAAATGGTAACTCTTTGACCAAAAATAAATGCACATTAAAAACAAAATAAGATCATTTTATTCTGGTTGAACAATTTAATTATCTGCTTAAAAATGATAATTCTTAGGCCAAAAATAAATGACTATAATTTTCTGTCTGCACTCAGATGACCAAAAATCATTTATTTCTGCGGTCACATTTCCCAGGGGGCATCACAGATTTTTCCTTGAGCTGGTAAATGAAAGAGTTATGTGTGTGCAAAGACATGCACATTGCACTGTGTAATTTAACTAGGAAATTTTTGCACACTGGTTTCAGTTCCTAAAGTCACCTCCAGGGAGCCCCATCTCCTTACAGATGCACTCCCCGAACCTCTATCTTTTCTTGAATCTTTTCTCTCCTTAGCAAAGTGAAACTGTCACAGAACTAATTGCTACTTGTTATACCTCCAGTGAGTCCAATATCTAAAGTCACATATTGCCTTTCGTTATTTTTCCCATTGCCTAGATAATCTAAATACAGTTCTTGATTCTGATTCTGTAACACCTCTTCCGTGTCAGCTCTGCCTCAGGACAGCACCTTTTTTTCTATTTGCCCTTGTTTCTTGGGTAGTTAATTTTTTACCTATCTGTTGGGCTTCTCGACCTTTTGGTGTGCTTGTCATTGTAGAATTGCACAGTGACTTTGATGCTTCTTAGTAGGAAATCTTTGGAGTATCTTTCTTAACAATATTTGTTTTGTCAAGAAGTAACCTCACTATCGAGTTGATAGGATGTTGGAATTTTCCTGTTTTCTTTCACATAGAGTTATGAAGCTTTGTTCCACTCAGGATAATTCATGTCTGAGCACAGGAGAACAAGCAGATATTCTGATCTGAGCCACCTGTCTCCTCTCCCTATATCAACTTCCTACTCCTGGCAGACAGGGGATACCATTTCCAAACTCTGGTGTGTTTGCCCCGGCCTTCTGTTCAGCTCAAGCTAGTGTAATGCCTCAGGGTTGTAGGGCCTTTTTAGAGTATAGAAAATTCTGAATTCCAAGAGTTTTAGTTGAACAGTTGTAGAAATGTGCAAGCATTCTTCCAGTTTTATGATGGTCAATATTTAAGGCAGTCTGCTGCATTTGTGTTCATCTTTTTTTATTCCAAATGTGCTTTTCATATCTAGCTCAAAAGGCAACTCACCTGCTCAATACCAAAAACACTTTTATCAGTCTTCTTCATCCCCCTAGTAATTTTTTTTTTTTAAAGATTTTATTTATTTATTTGACAGACAGCAAGAGAGCACAAGCAGGAGGAGCAGTAGAAGGAGAGGGAGAAGCAGGCTCTGCACGGAGCAGGGAGCCCGATGCGGGACTCGATCCCGGGACTCCAGGATCATGACCTGAGCTGAAGGCAGTCGCTTAACCAACTGAGCCACCCAGGCGCCACCCCCCCAGCAATTGTTAATAGGACATGAATTTGTTTTGTTGTTATTTCAAGGAATGTATTTAATATATTTGGAGGTTGTTCGGATTATGTCATGTCTGATTATAAATGTCTGATTATAAATGTATACTTATACACACCTATATATAATATATATAATTAAAATTTTGTGATTAAAAAGATAACAAAAATCATTCACAATCTACTAATGAGAGATTTTATGATATATAAGTGAATCTTTTTTTAGTAGCCAACATATGTGTGCACACATACTTTTTTTTAAAGATTTATTTATTTATTTGAGAGAGAGAGCATATATGCAGGGGGCAGGGGCAGATGGAGGAGGAGAGGGAATCCTCAAGCAGACTCCCCACTGAGCATGGAGTCCAACTCAGGGCTTGATCCCAGGACCCTGAGATCACGACCTGAGCAGAAATCAAGAGTTGAATGCTCAAATGACTGAGCTACCCAGGTACCCCTGCACACACATGCATTTATGAACTAGGATACTAGTGTATACTCAAAATGTATATCTTACTTATTTGCTTGATATTATTTATCATTTTCTGTTAATAATATATCAGATTTTTATATTAGACTTTACTTCCACTAGGAAGCTCTCTCCTTTGATTCTCCACTAAAATAGGCCAGTTACCAGTCTTTTATTTACTTTCTTATATGTGTACTTAACTTACCACACTTTCCTCAGTGAATTTAATTATTTATTTACTTGATCTCCCCACCACCAGACTGTAAGCTCCTTGATAGCAAGTCTAAATTTAAGTTTCATTTAATCCTTAACATTTAATACAATGCTTAGCAAATGCCACTTAGTTGTTGATGCTGTTTCATAGGTGAATAATATTTGTTATTATTTGTATATCATGGTTTATGTTATTTATTACTTAATATTTCAGTAGTTTACGTATTTTTATCATAGAAAATAATCCTTGATATACATTATAAATAAATATTTGATCACACCTCTGATTATGTTCTTAGATTCCTAGAATATGAATTATTAAATTTAGAAAGAAGCAAAATAATAGTTGGTCTGGTGTAGTGCATGAGGTTGTAGGCTCTGGAAATGTACTACCTGGATTTATAAAGCTCCTAACACTTTATAGTTCTTTGTTTTTGGAAAAATTGTTGAACTTCTCAGAGCTTTAGCTTCTTAATCCATGAAACAGGAGGAAGTAATAAAATCTGCCTTCCCACATTCTTGCAAAAGTTAATTGAGTTTATACAAGTAAGTATATAGCCCAATGTCTGGTACCTGGTGAACGTTGGATTATACTGTATGTTAATTAACTGGAATTTAAATAAAAACTTATCTTTGTACTTAATTCCTAATTTATTTTAGTTTATTTTTGTGTGTAATAAAAGATCACACACAAATATGGTTTCTAAAGTAGGTTGTAATTTTTTCTACCACTATTATTTGAATAACCTGTTTTCAATGAGGTTCTGATATTCTTTAATTATATATTATTTTCATATCATTTAGAGTATATTGCAGTGTGTTTATTCTTCTTTGTTCTTCCCATTGATTTGTTGAGCAAACTACACACAATTTTATAGCTGTTTAATAAATTTCTCTATCTTATGAAACTATTTTACAATTGCTATTTATTTTTTTCTTATATTCCCAGTTGACAGTTGAAAATCTGTTTTAAAATTATTTTGGTACATTCTCAGTGAAATATTACTGGAAGCTTGATTGGAAATGCATTAAACCTCTATTATAATTGAGGAAAACAGATTGTAGCCTATTCACTCTTATGATCCAGAAAAACATTTATTGACACCTTATGACTTGAGCAGTTTCTTCTTGTAAAGATCTGAATTTCTGAGTTGAGGGCAAATACTAAAGAATGGAAGATAAATATTCTGCCTTGTTTCTCTCATGACAACCTGTTTGCTTTTCCTTGTGGCTACACAGGACATGAACCATTTATCAGGGCAGCTTCTTTGACTTAAAATTTATAGTTATTCCTTACTAATTTTGGCAGTAGTTTTTTTTTTTAATCATTTTAGATGTTCTGTATGCTTGTAATTTATTATCATATCCTGAATTGTCAAAGGTTTTTTTTGTATGTGCGCCTGTTTTGTCTTTTTTTCTAAACAGGTTGGGAGATGTGTCAGACTACTATCCACATGTCATTTATATACAGT
This sequence comes from Mirounga angustirostris, assembly GCF_029215605.1. NCBI lineage: Eukaryota > Metazoa > Chordata > Mammalia > Carnivora > Phocidae > Mirounga > Mirounga angustirostris. The sequence goes on from NW_026991721.1 coordinate 58,225,352, forward strand.
GTACAGGTCTGGAGATATGCCAACAAATTTGATGTATACAGTTTCTTTAAGGAAACAAAATATAAGTAAGAAAAACAGACAGGTGAACTAAGAACATAATTGGAAACAACATGGGAGGAAGCCCAAAAGTTTGTCTTGACTAAACTATGGGCATCTAGACAAGGTCAGCTATTGAACAATAAGAACTCAGTTAAACTCACCGGGGACATAAAATGTATATGAATGTTTATTCATCAGAGAACAACTTCTTCAAAAATGGTTCTTTGGAACAAATAATACTATATGTGAGTTCAACTGAGGCAATAAAACATTGAAATTGGTTACCAATAGTTTTTTTCCCAATTCACAGTACAAACTTTTTAAGGGTTTTGGTTGACTTATTCTAAATTTTATGTTTTATACCTCTGTCTGCTATGAAGTACTCACAAATAAAAGATGAACAGGAAACAAATCAATTTTATAGAGCATATTGAGATAGCCAATCTAATTTAGTTGACTATTTTTTAAAAATGGAACCATATATGTATGAATATCATTTTATATTGCTTAATATATGGTCATATTTTCTGCTAGCTTGTTTAGTGTTATTGAATATATCATAGTTCAAAATACCAAGTGCTTAAACAAGCATGAGATCCATTATTTTAAAGTAGTAAAGAATATCAGTGTTTTATTTTTTTATTTTTTTTAAAGATTTTATTTATTTGACAGAGAGAGACACAGTGAGAGAGGGAACACAAGCAGGGGGAGTGGGAGAGGGAGAAGCAGACTTCCCGCAGAGCAGGGAGCCCGATGCGGGGCTCGATCCCAGGACCCTGGGATCATGACCTGAGCTGAAGACAGACGCTTAATGACTGAGCCACCCAGGTGCCCCAAGAATATCAGTGTTTTAAAAATTACTGAACTACTAGCTTTCTTGTCTTCTACCAATAGTAGAATTGTTCCTCTCTTCTCCTTTTAGTAAATATAATTTCTTGGAACCCTGTTGTAATATGGAGAAAAAATCTGGTCTGTCTTAAAGAATGTTATGAGAGAGCTTATTGTCATAATTCAAGGCTATGAAAGCTCTAACATAAAAGAGAATCACTGATTGTCTCTATTTGATTACTAAGGAAAGAGCAAAGAGGAAATTTTTAACCAATTTGCATTTGACAATACACTTCTTTCCTTAAATGGAAAATCAAGGATTGCATTAAATAGACTGAAGACCCCTCAACAGATACATGTCTGAAGTCTGCCTGAAAGAAATCCATAATTGGATTGGGGTAACATCCTTTAACTTCCAGTTCCTTTAGTATTCATTTTCTATAAGGGGGCACAAGCTTTACTCCCATGTGTATTTATCCTTGTGCTGTAATAAATAGTGTAACTAAAATTCCAAATCAGTATATTGATTCATGATTTTAATAGTATTGCAAAACTTCTCTCTCTCTCTGTGTCAAATAAATAAATAAATAAAAATCTTTAAAAAATAGTATTGCAAAACTATTCCATACTTACCTGTCAATGCCCATGTCAGTCCTAGGCTCACAGACCTCAGTGCCCAGCTCATATGTTGTAGTGATTATAAGAATGGTTAAGGAAGATAAGAATAAATATCCGTAATACTTTGCATAATAAATATCCATAATAAGAAAAAATATCCATAGTTGTTTTTATCTTGTTGTTAACTATCAGTGGCTATCTGAAATATATTATTTTATTCTCTGATCTTGGCTGACCTTGCCTTACTTTTTCCCATACCTTCATTTTAGATGTAATATTCCCCAAACCTTCTCATGAATTTGCCGTGTCTTCACACAGTATACAATGGAGTTCATCAGAGGTGGTACTAGCAAGAAAATGTCAGCAATGAGGATCATGACCACTGGGGACTTGTGCTTGCCAAAACGGTGCATGGAGGCCAAAGACAATGATGGGCACATAGAAGATGAGCACAGCACAGATGTGGGAGACACAGGTGTTGAGGGCCTTGAGCCGCTCCTTATGGGATCCAATGCCCATCACAGTCTTCAGGATGAATATGTAGGACACAGCAATGAACACACTGTTTGACATCATACAGAGGGCAATGAAGAAACCATAGAAAAAGTTGACCATGTTGTCAGAGCAGGCCAGCTTCATGACATCCTGGTGCAGACAATAAGAGTGAGAAAGAAGGCTTTTCCTACAATATGTCAATTTTTTGAGAGTGAAAGGAAGTAGGAGCACTAAAAGCATGCTTTTAATGAGAAACACCAGGCCCATTTTGGCAACTCTGGCATTGGGAGAGGATAGAGCTATATCTCAGAGGGTTGTGTATGGCCAAAAAACGGTCAAAAGACATGACCAGGAGCACTGAAGACTCCATATCTGTGAATCCATGGATAAAGAATTCTGGAGCAGAACAGGCATTTGGAGAAATTCCTGTAGCATTGAAAACAAAGATCCTCAGCATAGTAGGGAGGGATGAGAGGGAAAGGCCCAGGTCAGAGACAGCCAGCATGGAGCGGAAATATAGTACATGGGGGCATGGAGTGAGGGCTCTGTCCTGATCACAAAGAGGATGGTGCAATTGCCAAGGATGGCCACCAGGTACATGAGGCAGATGGGGACAGAGATCCAAACATGAACATGCTCCAGTCCTGGGATTCCAATCAGGAAGAAGGTGGTGATCTCAATTTTAGAGGAATTGAGAGTGTGCATGATGCATCAGTTGGAAAGTATTTATTCCCAGATCTGAAATGACACTTTCAACATAAGTCTATTATGCTCATTTCCTTCCTTTCAGCACTTTTGTCTGAGACATAAAGAAAATGCAATTTTGAGGGGTGCCTGAGTGGCTCAGTCATTAAGCATCTGCCTTCGGCTCAGGTCATGATCCCAGGGTCCTGGGATCGAGCCCCGCATCGGGCTCCCTGCTCCACGGGAAGCCTGCTTTTCCCTCTCCCACTCCCCCTGCTTGTGTTCCCTCTCTAGCTGTGTCTCTTTCAGTCAAATAAATAAATAAAATCTTAAAAAAAAAAAAAAAGGAAATGCAATTTTGAAAGACTCAGATCAAGAAATAAAAGAAGGAAGTATTTCTTCTGAACAAACTATTGATAATAGAGTCAGATAATGTTAATCGGTAAGGAGAACCAAGAATATAGGAACTATCTTAACCAATCACATTTCTCCATAAAGTCCTCAGAAAAAAACACCTACATAAAGAGCAGTGACCTGCAAATAAATTCCCCCTTTTCTATTAGGATTTGCCCCTCCCCAACCCCAATCCAATGAAAAATTTTATACAGTTAGGCTGAACTTTTTGCTTGGTTTAGAGTGAGCCCAGAATTAAAAAAAAAAAAAAAAAAAGCTGGAAACTGCCAAAAGTAGATTTTTAAGAGAGCAGATACTAAGTAGTTTCTCCAATTTCTATAGTCTTTCCCTCCAAATGTTTTTCAGGCCAGGACTTGAGCTTCTAAAGCTGACCTTACTCACAAGCTCTCCACAGGAAGAGGTACAAAGAAAGGACAGAAAATAGGTTGTGTGTGCTTGACTGTTAACCCTCTCTTATAGTATAGTGGAAAATCCCATTTTCTTGTATGGAAGCAGATAGAATGGTCTTTAAATTGAGTAATCCATATCAGTGCTCTCCATCCATGAGCATGGGAGGAGAGAGACTTTCTTAGACTTGCTTTATAGGCCAACATATACTATCTCTCATAAACACAAAGTGACTCGGACTATAGGCCAGCCATGGTGGGTGGCAAGGTGAGAGACATAGTATGTTGGTGATGAGGGAGACTGGTATTCTCTGTCTTTTTTTTTTCTGACAGCATAAGGTAAATAGATGTTCTACAACTGTAGTTTGTTTTTATAGACAACTGATCTCACTATGTACCTTTGAGAGTTTTCTCTTTTTTTTAAGATTTTATTTATTTATTTGACAGAGAGATAGCGAGAGAGCACAAGTAGGCAGAGAGGCAAGCAGAGGGAGAGGGAGAAGCAGGCTCTCTCTGCTGAACAGCAAGCCCGATGTTGGGCTTGATCCCAGGACCCTGGGATTATGACCTGTGCCAAAGGCAGACGCTTGACTGAGCCACCCAGGCACCTTGAGAGTTGTCTCTTTCTTTATGGAATTAAGTTAATCAGGGACAACAGGTTCCACGATACATTGAGCATATTGGTTTCTACCCCTTTGCCTAGAGAAGGGAGGTTTAATTGAGAAGCTTGGGCTTTGTCAGAGCACTCTTGCCTATTAGGAATCAGAAACACAAGCTTTTCAATTAGTTCATCTTCTCTCCTTCCGGGAGTTCAGGGGATGGGACTGAGAATTCCAACCCTTTCATCACCTGGTTGATTCTCCAGACAACCAGCCCCCAATCTTGGGTGAGGTCCAAAAGTTACCACATTAACATGAGAAAAGACAACTTTCTCTCTCTCATCACACAGCAAATTCCAAGGGAAATCAATGCCAAAAACAGGCATGAAGACCAAATATATTTATTATAAATAACAATATTGCAGTGACTAGTTTCTTTCACTCACAAAGCATTTATGCCCCTAAATATTTGTCTGTTAAATATCCTCAAACATTGCAGCAGCTTTGCTATCTCCCTAATATACTTGCCCTTTCCTCGGCTCTAACACGCTTTCTCAGAAGTCACATCCTCAGAAAGGCCTTCCCTGAATACCCTAGCTGCCTCGGTCCTGTTCTATTCCCTTGCTCAAATCCAGTTACAGTATTAACTTCAGTTTGTTTATCTCTGGCATACAGTAAATCCTCAAATATTTGTTACATAAATGAAAAAAAATCTTTTAAGGACAATATCAGTGGATTTATTAAAGTAACAAATTCTTTTTTGTATTTTGAAAATACATTTTATTAGAAGATCTTGGGATAGCATTAGTTTAAAAGTATATTCTTTATAAAATATTAAAATAATTGAACTTAAGGGCAATAAATAAAATACTTAAAAAAATACACTTGTCAAGATAGCTTATTAACCTTTGTGTATGTCATTAGGTAATTAATAAATGCATAAATAAATCACTTCATAGAAAGACAGATATAACACTTCATTTTATCCCCATATTCTAAAGTCTAGAGAAGAAAGGAAGAAGAGTAGAGTGGATTGAAAGAGAAAATAGGGAAACAGGAGGGGTTTATTGAATTATGCTGGATGTTTTATACTTGCTACTTCATTTAATCCTCATATGGTATTATTATTCCTGATTGACAAATTTGAAAATGGGAGCATAGAGAGACTAATTTCTTGAAAAAACGTATATTGTTATGAACAGACATGAGGTGTTGTAACCTTAACATGAATTTGCTCCTTGGTGAGTAACAGGTGGAGACTACACCAGGGGGAGTTGTCACACAAGGAAACTTTATTTGCAGCAAATAAGATGAAGGGGAGTAACTTCCAAAGCAGTGACTACCCAGCAGAGGTGAGTGGGTTCCTTTTATTTAGGGTTTAGGATGAATATTCAGAAAGGGGAGTTTTGTCATCGCACGTAAAGGAGGGCATAAAATGATGCAGGAGTACTTAGAAAACATGCCCATGCATGCATTTTGTCTTAAGTCAGCGAAGCTTGTGCTTTTTTTCGGGCAGAGTCTTGGACATTGTAAAGAAGCAGAGGTAACTGTCAGAGGAAGGGAAGGGACTTAAGGACAAGCTTTGAGAGCAGGTATAAACTGACTGGGCTCCTTATCTTGGGTAAGGAAGGCAGGGTCTTGCTCTGTTTTGAAATAGCACTAAGAGCTTTATCACTGGTTGATTGTCTCTGATTTGGTCAGGCTATTTCCTGGCCTCATAGAGACTGTTGGTTTTTGTATTATTTCCTTTGTTCCCTTAAAGTCCTTAACTACTGAGGTTTTTGCATTTCTTTGCAATTCTGACAACTCTTAGGAAGTTCTTAGCAAGAAGTGTGCTTGGCCAAGTAGGGTGTAGATCCCGCAAAAATAGCTGGGGGCCTAAAATAACTTCTCTAGTGTCATGAATGCAGCATCTTGTCTTTCTTTTTCTGGGGACCCATGACTCTTTCTCCTTACAGTTTGAACCAATGTCATTTGAATTTCAAGCTTTTTCAATTATACCATGCTTCCTATCTCATGTTAATTAATAAATTTAAAAACTGAATACATCACAAGGAAAATGCATTCTGATGGAAGACAAAAAATCAGTGTTGGTAATAAGTAATATAAATGGCAAGAAAGGTTGAAGCCTTGAACCTTATCGCATCCCAGTTCCAGTGCCCTATAGAGTTACCTCCACAGCTATTTTAATCAACATAAGTCATTTCAATTTCATTTCTGACCAAATTGCTTCAGATGAGAAATAAAAGGCCAATAGAGATTGTTGATAGCAAAATCCAGCAAATAGAACCAACTGTGAAACAGTAAAGACAAAAGTATGTAATCAGTACCTGTTTAGCCAGATCGAGGGGTGAGGAAGATAAGAGATGGTTCTTAAGCTGAGAGGGGAAAAGAGGTGTAGATATTTTAAAAATAGGGAAAAAAGAAAGCACTGGGAACTTTTACTATGTTAAACATTGTGTTAGACAATTTTTACATGTAGATATTTCTGCTTTCAAAATTTTTGTTGAACTTTTTATGTGAACTTGGAAATAAATATCTGTGAAGCCTCACAGCCCTACTGATGAACAGGAGATAGCAAAGTAGCAGAATTTCTTTGAAGACATGGTTACTGGCAAAGCCCTGATCAGTCTGAAACAAAATAAATCTACCAGCAGTAGTGTTAGGAGTTAGTTGGACAGTTAGGTAGTCAGGGCCAGGGTCCCCAACAAGGAAATATGGAGTCAGGGCAGCTAAAATAAAACAGCACTAATATCCTGTTCTATAGCTTAGACAGGGCCACACTACCATTCTGCTTTGCAGCCTTTGCAGAAATGACTTCAGCAAAATGTCCTAAAATAAGTCAATTAACCCCAAAGCATTTGTCAGTATCATGGGCAAGGGGCAGTTAAGACATAAGCCCCCAAATGTCAGCCAAAAAAAAAGACCATCGGCACATAGACATTAACCTAATAGGTAGATAGATACGTGACCAAAGCTCTGATTGGCACGACTCAGCACACCCTGATTGCTTAAGATAGTTCTGCAAAAGAGCTCATAAAAACCCCCACACTTAGAAACTCCAAGGGCAACCCTCTCAGGTCCCCTCCCTCTTTGGGAGTTTTGAACTATTGCTCCATAAACTTTGCTTTGCTGCCCACCACTCTTCGTCTGGTCTACCTCTTCATTCTTCGAAGCAGTGTCACCAAGAACCTCAGGCACTAAAGGCGGAGAAATCCTGCAATAATAGTTATCAAAAAGGGCCCAATGCATTTGTTTCTCAAGTACCGTGCCTCATGCAGAGACATTACTGAAATATTTCTTCAGTAAATTGACTGTCTTGAGAGAAAGTCTTAAATGTTATTACTGATAAGAATTAAAATCCAGGAATACTTCTTCTTAGATGAATGGTACCTTAAACTCTTTATGTACATCATTTTATTTAATTCTCAGAGCAACCCCATGAGGGAGGTATTATTATTATTTCTGTTTTATGAATTAGGAAAGAAGGAAACAGCTAGTAAAGGATGAAACTGGAATTCAAACCCAAGTGTGTCTTATTCTCCTGCCAGATGCCAAGCACTACCTTCTCCTGCTCCTTATATTACTTCCTCTCCAATCTCCTGTGACTCATTTAATTTAACTAGGTTGTCCTCTGGTCCCTGTTCCAAAGTTCTTCCAATAACTTGAGACTATAATGTCATCTCAGCTGCTCTTTCTTCCAAGACTAAAGCCCTTCCTGTAATTCCAATCTGGAGACTGAGACCCTATTACCCATGGCCTGACTCAACCTGGGATATCTGCCTTCCCATTCTTTGCTGAGGCAGATAATTTTTTTTTTTTTTAATTTAAATTCAAGTTAGTTAACATATAGTGTAGTATTGGTTTCAGGAGTAGAATTTAGTGATTCATCACTTACATGTAACACCCAGTGCTCATCACAAGTGCCCTCTTTAAAACCCATCATCCAGTTACCCCATTCCCCACCCATTCCCCCCTCCAGCAACCCTGTTTGTTCTCTATAGTTAAGAGTCTCTCTCTTTTTTTTGTCTTTAAAAAAAGTTTTTATTTGAAGGCAAAACAGTAAAATCCACAAGAAATCGTTAACAGCACGTGTTTACGTTTTATCCTGAATCAGACACGTTTGAGCAATTCACAGCTACAGGAAATCTAGAACAAAATCAAATTATTTTATCACATCAGGTTGAAAAGTTGGAGAGGACTCTGCTTCTTATTGAAAAGAATTTTTCGGGCGCCTGGGTGGCTCAGTTGCTTAAGCGACTGCCTTCGGCTCAGGTCATGATCCCGGGGTCCTGGGGTCGAGCTCCCTGCTCTGCGGGGAGCCTGCTTCTCCCTCTCCCACTCCCCCTGCCTGTGTTCCCTCTCTCGCTCTCTGTCAAATAAATAAACAAAATCATTAAAAAAAAAAGAAGAAGAAGAAGATAGCAGGAGGGGAAGAATGAAGGGGGGGAAATCAGAGGGGGAGATGAACCATGAGAGACGATGGGCTCTGAAAAACAAACTGAGGGTTCTAGAGGGGAGGGGGGTAGGAGGAGGGGTTAGTCTGGTGATGGGTATTAAAGAGGGCACGTTCTGCATGGACCACTGGGTGTTATACACAAACAATGAATCATGGAACACTACATCAAAAACTAATGATGTAATGTATGGTGATTAACATAACATAATACAAAAAAATAAGTCAAACAGAGAAGGACAATTATCATATGGTTTCACTCATATGTGGAACATAAAGAATAGAGCGGAGAACCAGAGGGGAAGGGAGGGAAAACTGAACAGGAAGAGGGAGTTAAACCATGAGAAACTCTGGACTCTGGGAAACAAACTGAGGGTTACAAAGGGTAAGGGGGTGAGGGGATGGGGTAACTGGGTGATGGGTATTAAGGAGGGCACGTGTTGTGATGAGCACTGCAATTAATGAATCATTGAACACTACATCAGAAACTAATGATGTACTATATGCTGGCTAACAGAACATAATAAAAAAAAAAATCTAGATAGCTGAAAGGATTGCATGTTTAAAGCTGTCAAATTTTCCTCATTAATGTTTAGATGCAATTCAACTTTCATCAAAATCCCATTTTGATTCATTTCATATATTTAAATAAATTTTCTGTGAAATTTATTCCGATGAATTATGAAAAGAATAAGGTACATGTCACAACATGAAATTTAGATCATGAGATAAAATGTTGAAGTCAAATATGATTTGAATATTCTAAATCATATGAATATGAAAATCATGGAATAAAATTAAACCAAATATCAAAGTGACATTATGGTGGATGTTTGTTTTTTGTTTATATTTTCCTATATAAAAAATAAAAAGTGAAGGACTAGACACTTATCTATGCTTTCTTCATATATACACATGATGTATTTAAGAACAAACAATTCTGAGACTCAAGCAATCCTGCTGAGAGGCAGTGTCCAGAGATAGTCCAGAAAAACTCCCCTGCCCTCTCCCCCACCTTTCTTGGATTCTCCCCTTATTAAGCTGTTAGCTCTAATGACTTAGAACCTGAGTTCTGAACTCAAGTTCAATTCCCAGTGGTTTGTTTTCTTGATAGGTGGGGAGGCCATCCCCACTCTATGCCCATGAGAGCCTTAGAAATCAGGAGACATGTCTATAACTGAGCTCATTTAGAAACACTAAAGGTCTTGAGAGAAGTAAAATCTTCCTGAGATCAAGGTGCTCATCCTCATCCTTACAGAACCCCTGGTGTATGTAAAGCAGTTTTTAGTCACATTCATTTGTATCATCTAATCAGAGCAAACAGGCTCTAGGAAAGACGTCTTGTGTAAGATTTCTCAGTTCACCTGGACCCATTTGGGTTTGTGGTCCCTGAGTAGACTACTGCTGTTTTACTCTGTATGGGTGGAGATTAGGCTACAACTTTTATTGAGAATAAATTTATGCATGGGCTTCTCTGCTTAGTTCAGTACATCAGAGGAAGGCTGATGAAGGAAAGGATGGGGATATAGATGTATCAGTCCTAAATCCTGAGCAAATCTATGGTATTTCAGCAATGTTTCATGCTGCTCAATTTTAGTCTTCAATGCATTAAGCCATTTTACATTTACAAAACCTTATGGAGTACTCATCTCCAGATTAATGTAAAGATGACAAACTTTGTAATTATACTTGGGTTCAAATTCCAGATCCTTGAATTCATAGTAGAATAGTTTTGGGAAACTTAAATTAACATTCTGAGTTTTTTTTTTTAAATCTGTGTTGTAAGTATGGTTATCTGCCTAAAAACCCCCTTAAGGATTAAATGGGATAATGCCTGCAATGTAAATACTATATGTACCTAATATATGCCAATTCATGTTGATTTATTTTATTTTTGTGAAGAGATGGATAGGGATGTAGAATTTAGCACAAAAACATTATAGGGTTGTTTTGTTTTGTTTTGTTTTTTCATTTTATTCCTCCCCAAAAGCAGATGTGAGTTTCTTTCCCTCCAATCCCTCTTTTATTCCATGCTGTGTAGTCAGACAAGGAATCAAATGCTGACAGAATTCGATTTTGTTGGAAGCTAATCCCTTTTATGTCTTAAAGATTTTATATTAGAATCAGGAAATCAGGAAAGCTATTAATGCACTATAATGTTTGGGGATAGTGTGGACTATAATAAATTTATAGTGATTTCACCAGTTGTCTTAAATTTAAATTGAATTTATATACCAGAAAAATAATAACAGTCCCTTATCTTCAGTTCTCTTTTCTTCATTCATTGGAACAAGCAAATATATGAAAATACAGGGCCTCTGCCAAGTCAGAAATTGCAATATAATAAAGGAGAAAAACATGCAGAAATACAAAATACAATATGACAAGAGATAGAAGACAGGCAAGTACACACATCAATGAAACACTTGAGGATGGATGTCCATGATCATTCAAAGTTCCTAGAAAAATATTCCCACAGGAGCTGATATGTGAGCAGAGTCTCCAATTCTAACCAGGTTACCTAGGGTATGTATGTGTGAAAAAATGCCATGACAAACAAAGACATAAGGTTATCACCTTCATGAATTGAGTAGATGACCAGTTCTCTATATGCAGAAAGATATAGAAAAGGTATTTCAAAAGATTAGAAAACTTGCTAATATTTTATAAGACAAGGAAGGCCACATTTTCTTTATAATTTCTTGGTTTGTATTATTTTCTGGTAAATAACATGTGTAACTGCATTTATTTATTTACTTGCCTTAAACTATACATGTAATAATACATGAATATATAGAATATACTGGCACTGTTTAAAAATGTCAAGCCATACAGATACAGCTAAATTATACTGTCTATACGTCTTTCCATCCATTCTACATTTTAGATCTCTCCTTCATTGACTGTGTATCCTTTTTAGGTTATTTCTTATGTGTATAAAATTCTCATTATAAATGTGTGTGTATATGCACATACATATATATATATGCTCTTAATTTTTGCATGGGTGTCAATGTTAATGGGAAAATCATACTTCTGCTTCATTTTTTTCATTTGAATGTTTTTCTATGTCTGCTTACAAAAATATACTTTACTTATTCTAAGCACTTCTGAGTGCTCTATAATATAAAGATAACACAGATTTGTAAGTTCAGTATTACTTTATTGATAGACATTGTGAATGCTTCACTATTAATTCTATTACAGGCACTTTTACAATGAGAATTAGTGTATATACTTCCATAGGTATATGTGAACATTATTCCCTAAGATGGCAAGTAGTTAAATTGCTCTGCCCAGAACTTTGTTTTTAATAAGAATAATACTATGCAATTTTCCTCTAAGAGTAGGGTCAATTTTCTCCAGTCAATTGGGCATAAGAATCACTCTTTAACCCAAAGCTCACTAATGCTTGTTATCATCAATCTTGAAATTCTGTTGGTTAAAAATATAATACTGGATGATTTGTATCATATTCATTTAATTTTTAATTTCCTGATTGCCAGTAAGAAAAAGTCTATTTTATGTCATTGAACATTTGCATTTTACTTCAGTGTGAATGTTTGCTCTAAATAATCTGTCCACATATTTTCTTTTTTTTTTTTTAAAGATTTATTTGTTTATTTTGAGAGAGAGAGAGAGAGGAGGTAAAGGGACAGAGGGATAGGGAGAGAGTCTGGAGCAGACTCCCTGCTGAGCATGGAGCCAGACCCGGGACTCAATCTCACGGCCATGAGATCATGACCTGAGCCAAAATCAAGAGTCGAATTCTTAACCAGCTGAGCCACCCAGGTGCCCCTGTCCACGTATTTCCTGTTGGTAAAATATATTTAAATTGTGTAATGGCATATAGCAAGTAGAAGGAATGAAGGCAAAAGTGCATGAGAAATATGAGAATGTTGATGGAATTACAAATATAGATAAAAGGATATGAAGTTTCATTTTAGGACAAAGGTAGGAAAGTATGTGAAAATGCACTAGCTGAATGTATATACATGTACATAAACATAGAGGTAGGACAGGGAAATGTTGACAGAGCTGTCTGTGGCAAATGTTAATTTTCTCTCTGAGGTTGAGAGGTTAATTTTCCCTCTGAGAGGTCATCTGTTGAAAGTGCAGGAGGGTTAATTAAGAACAGAAAGGCTTAAATTTGGACTAGTTCCTTTATGGAATATAATAGTTGGGTGCTTTCGACCAGTATTCATAGTCAAATTAATAATGATGGCTTTATTTTTATTCTTAGATACAGAACAATCCTTGTCTTCTTCTTATATGCACAAATGCAAATAGACTGTCGCATCACTAGGGCAATTTTTAAGAATAAGGGCTTTAGAATCAGTGTGTGATCTAGAAACATATCTATCACTTACCAGCTATTTAAAATTATAGAAGTTACCTAAACTCTTCTCATCTTAAAATGGAGATGAAATTTATGAGATAATACATGAAATGTTCTCAGGAAAACAACTAACTCATATCAAGCATTTTAAAAGTCTAACTATTGCATTATTACATCAATCCCCAATGAACTGGTTTCCCTGGATTTCTATTCTGTCCCAATTCATAGCATGTTTCAGAAAGAAATGTCATTATGTAAACTTTCCATAGAACCTTGACCCGCCTATCCAGCTTTCATGTTCAAAAGAGAATATCCATCTCTAGGGATCTTGAAGGCCAAATAACCACAGCAAGCAGAAACTCTGGGTATGAAACTTCAAAAGAGTAAGAGCAAAACACATGTCATCATTGTCAGCCCATATTGATGCCCAGTCTGCTATACATATTCCAATCCTGGCTTCAGTGGACACTGACTTAAGGATTATTTTTCCTGGTCACAACACTCCATAATCTTCAATGGTCTATAATAGTGGTAAAAGCAGTGTCTGTGGAACAGTGTCAATTGTGCTTCTAAGAAGAAAAGGAGGGAAAGATCTGTTTATTATGGGACCAGTATGACTTTCAAAAATATTCTACTAGTCTTAAGAATTGGAAGAAGTAGGGGCGCCTGGGTGGCTCAGTTGGTTAAGCGACTGCCTTCGGCTCAAGTCATGATCCTGGAGTCCCTGGATCGAGTCCCACATTGGGCTCCCTGCTCAGCAGGGAGTCTGCTTCTCTCTCTGACCCTCCCCCCCCCATGCTCTCTCTCTATCTCATTCTCTCTCTCTCAAATAAATAAATAAAAATCTTTAAAAAAAAAAAGAATTGGAAGAAGTATAATCAGCAAATCACAGTATGGGGGAGGGGCCAGCCAATGAAGGAGAAGTGTGCAGAGCAAAGAAAATGTCATGAGGGGATGTTTGGATGAATTTGCCTAGAGAGGGAGCTCAATAGAGAGCCAGTCATAAAGTACTTTGCTTAACTGGATACATGTAAGGAAATGAAGGAAATGCATGTTAGTGATTATAATCACATTGCTGCAATTCTTGCCTGTGAGGTCAAGAGTAAACAAAAATGTGTCACCAATGGAGAGTCACAAGCAATGCAATGAGCTGTACAATTCCTGATGCACTATCAGCCCCACTCTTGTCATTATGCTGAATGGGCTCCATGTTAGTGTGAATAACCTCCTTCTGGTCTTTCCAAAGGAAGCAACACATCCTCCCCAAATTCTCAAAACTACACCCCATAACTGAACTTCTTGGCATGTCCCAGAACCAGGATGACTAAAATCTTAAAAAAAAAAAAAAAAAAAGGGCATATTTTCTATTCTGAACTTCCTGTCATCTCTCCTGCCTATTCAAATTTGTGCCTTACAACTGTTTCTAAGTCCTCCAAACCCATAACTCTTACACATTTTTCCCATATGATTCAACATATATGTTTATAAATACATGTATCTTAATGAAATAAGTTAGTTGAAGAAGCCATTACAAACAGTGTAATTTCGAAGAATTAAGCATACAGCTATTCCACTGTGCATCTACACTTGTGTTTATTTTATTTTTTAATGTTTTTATTTAAATTCCTGTTAGTTAACATACAATGTAATAGGGTGTTGTATGTAAGTACTGAATCACTATAGCATATCCCTGGGACTCTTACACATTGTTTAGCTTTCAGTTAGTATTACTTTCTTCTCGCGATTTTTGGTAACTTCATATTTTCCCTCATTTGGCATCTACAGATCAGGCACATTGCAAATTACAACTGTGAAACAAGTTCTGACAGTCAGATATGACGATGAAATAATTTATAAATATTGAGAGACATTGTAATTACTCCATGACCTGCAAATCCCTGCATTTTGGCTGACTTAACTCATTGAAGGTTTAAAATTTTTAAGCTATTAGTTTTGTTTGGTGTAGAGAAAAATTCCTGAAGAGAAAGCTAGAACTTCTTGTTATGTCAGCATACAATAAGACCGATGTCCATCCATCAACCTTCATTCTCATTGGCATTCCTGGGTTGGAGGCTGCCCACATCTGGATCTCCATCCCCTTTTGTGTGGTCTACGTTTTGGCCCTCCTGGGAAACTGTTCTCTTCTGTTTATCATCAAGACAGACTCCAGCCTCCATGAACCAATGTACCTCTTCCTCTGCATGCTGGCTGTGGCTGATCTTATTGTGTGTACTACAGCTGTACCGAAACTTCTTAGCCTTTTCTGGTTCCATGATGGAGAGATTCGTTTTGAAGCCTGCCTCACTCAAGTGTTCCTGATTCACTCTTGCTCCACCATGGAATCTGGCTTCTTCCTGGCCATGGCTTTTGACCGTTATGTAGCCATTTGTAACCCATTAAGACATTCAGCTATTCTGACACATGCTGTAATTGGAGGGATGGGTCTAGGAATAGTACTCCAGGGCACAGCACTTCTCAGTCCTCACCCCTTTCTGTTACATTGGCTTCCCTACTGCAGAACCAATATCATTTCCCACACCTACTGTGAGTTCAAGATTGCCTGTGCTGAGACAAGAATTCGTAAAGCCTACAGCCTCATTGTTGCCTTCCTTACTGGTGGGGTGGACTTCATATTGATAATCTGTTCTTATGTTCTCATACTCCACACTGTCTTCCACCTCCCATCAAAGGAAGCCTGACTCAAGACCTTGGGCACCTGTGTCATCTCTGTGTCATCTTAGTATCTTATACTCCAGCCTTCTTCTCTTTTCTCACCTACAGGTTTGGGCACCGTGTGGCTCCCCATGTCCACATATTTGTGGCCAACATCTATCTTCTGGTCCCACCCATGGTGAACCCTATTATCTATGGGGTAAGAACCAAGAAGATATGGGACAGATTCCTTAAATTTTTTCATTTTTTCAAAGCCTGTGAGCAAGTCCTTTGTGTTGATGAGTAATATATGAACAAATGTTATATTATCCATCTTAGAATGAGTGATTTCTTCATGAAGCTCCTCTTTTAGTGGTCAGAGGGCATGGGTTTTTCTGTGGGAAGTAACTCATCCAAAGATATATTTATGTTGTAACAATAATTACATAGAGGCAAATGTATTATTGAGTATGACTCTTTACTAAATGTTAAGCTATTATTTCCTAAAAAACATACACACACAAACATAAAATGTAGAATCATCTGTGGCTAAAAACAAGAGATATTTAAAATTAACATGATATATAATCACATATCTTTGGTTTACCAGTTAAGATTTTCTACCAGATTTAGAAATTTCCTTTTTTCTTTTTTTGCCCCAGTCATTTCTTCTTGACTAAATGTCCTTCTTTCTCAAGTACATACCTCACCACTTTCTTAGTGAGAGTTTCTTGATGCTAACTTTTGTGTTCTATGTTCATCTAATGTTTTCTTTATTTCTTCTTTAATGATACTTTTCTAGCTACACACTTTCATTCTCCAGTTATTACATTTCCTTAGCCTTTTGAAGACATTTTCCTACAGTCTTCTAGAATCTAATATTACTTAGAAGAAAACTGTTGCTGGCCAAATGGTCATTAATTTGTAGGTAATTATCTTTTCTGTCTGACTGTCATTATATTCTATTGACTTATTTGGTATTCTGTAGTTTCACATGGGTAAATTTCACAGGTATTATGCTAAGTGAAAAAAGATTACATACTCTATGATTCTGTTTAAATGAAACTCTAGGGAAGGAAAAGTAGTGTGGGAGTAGTGTTCAGGCATCTGTGTTTTAAGGTCTTGTAGGTGATTCTTAAATGCAGCTAAACTGAGCTGCATCTGTGTAAATTGAGGAACAGAGATATTAGTTGACCACAGGGGGAATATTTCAGTCAAGTACTTCACCCTTCAAGCTAAATTATGAAGAGAATCAACATTTGTTAAGCATTTACTAGATTCTAATCTCTTTATTGTGGGTTTTAATACATAATCACTAAAAAATACATAATCACTTTACCTTCATGATATTTTTTAGAATTAATTACCATAAATACCCACATAACTCAACAACTCATACTCAATGGGCTACTTTAGAGGAGCTAGCGTTAGAAGTCTGTCTAGCCCTAAAGCCATAATATTCTTATAATCTCTCAATGGTTCCATATACAGCTATATCACTCAATGGGATTCCTAGGAACACAGCTTCTCACAGGCTGATGTGTCAAAATTGTTCCTAATCATCATTGCGTTCTCCACACCACTCGGTTTAGATCCATTTAGCTAATGTTTACTTGACCTGAATTCACTGGGGATATAGAAATGAATCAGACAAGGTTTGTAAACAGTTTCAGAGTCTCAGAGGTACACAGAATCAATGTATCCTTTCTTTCCCATATGATTCCTGAAAAGATTGAGATTGAGGAAAAACAGAACAGATATGAGTTCAAAATATCAACTTTCCTGGGGATGAAGTTTATTCTGGAGAACCTAGTTTGGTTCAAGAGTCAGCAAACACTCTAACTAAACCCCAGAGTTAGGCATATAGTCCTAATCAGAACATGAAGACTTACTACATGGAGGAGCACCAGAGAACACAGGACTACTTAGAAAGTCTCACTACCAGGAAGTGTATTTTGCAGGGGGTGGGGCATGGGGAGAAGGGTCTTAATTACACTTACTCAATTTATTCCTACCAAATTTTCACATCTACAACTTCCCCCTAGCACATAGTGAATAAGAGTGAAAAAGGGATGGGCTTTACAATACATGAACATGAAGAATAGGCTGGCAACATTTTGTTCCAATAGCTTTATAAGGTTGATTCAAACATACAAACATTTATTTTCAGTATAATAACATGTAACACTTATATAATGTCTACATTCTCATAATCACCCCTGAGTTCTTTCCATACATTAACCCATTCAATTCTCATGCAAACTAAAAATGATTTGTAGGATTAATCTCCTCACTTTACAAATACAGAAACTGAGAAACAGAGAAATCAATTGACTTTCTCATAGTCACAGATGGTTAAAAATGGAGACAGAATTTGAACCTAGGAAGTTTGACACCAGGTTTATATTCTCAACCACTACTCTATATTTAGTTATATATTGATATTTACACTCTGAATAATCAATGTGACAAGTGCTATGATAGAACTAGAAAGTAGGTACATAATCAGGCAAGGCTAGGGAGTATAGAAAGTCAAGAATAGTTCCAGAAGATAGGACATCAGGACCATCGGGTAGGCAAAGTTACCTGTGGATTAGGTCAAGTTAGGTAGGTAATGTGTGGAATATGGTGTGTGTGTGTGTGTGTGAGTGTCTGTTGGGAGTTAGAGTTGTGTCCAGTATTGAGTTAGCCAATTCTGCATTCAATCATTTCACTTCCTAAAGATTATCCCATTTTCTCCATCTAGCAATCAACCAATTTGATTATTAACCAACTTTCAATTTTCTAGAATGATAGTTTTCAAAATTTAGGCTTGAAGCCTCTTAAAAATACATATTGCTTAGGCCCTCTCTAAAAGTATTAGATTCAAAATGTCTGTGGTGTATCTCACAAAAAAAATCCCATTTACTTTCCATTTACTTTTCATCAATCATTCCATATATTTATAATTCGGTGATCCACACTCCATACCACAGTTGTAGGATGCTGAGAAGAAATATGCAGATGTCCTTCTACTCAGAGAATGTGGCATGATTTGAAATTCCAACTAAGATTTATAGTTTTTATTTAGAATATAAAAAGTTGGAAAGAATGTCACTCAAAATCTTATGAAAATAAAAGTATATGCTGTATAATCAAAAACACAATTTTCTTGGAACTGTCAGAAGGTTCAAATCATAGTGCAAGTAACTAATCCAAAATTTAAGGAAAGATAGGTAACTACAAAAAGAGATGGAACATGATCCTGTGCTCACTAGGGGCATATGTCAGATACTCTACACGCCAGTATAAAGAATTTGCTAAAGTTTAAACCAAATTATTCACAGCTGAGTATGAACCTATATGAGAATACATAATGTCTGGGAGTCATGTATATATGATACAAAGGGGAATTCACACCCGCTCAGGTTTTTCTCCCTAGACCTAAACCAGGTACTCCTGAGAAAGTCTCAGTGCAGGACTAGACCTTCATCATGAACCAGGCCTGGTGGAGGGGAATAGCAGCCACTGTAAGAAGGGAATGACCCCTCACCCAGGTTCTCTCCCCTAAGGAACAAAAACCTCTTCCTGGAGGAAGAGCACTAGTGGAGACCCATTGCTGCTGAGCCAAAGGAGCAGAAACAAACTCTATTACCCAGGGTGAGGCAGGTTCCTTAGAAGTGTCCCACAGTGCTGAGGGAGGGGCAGAATCACTGAGGAGGCTTCACTTTCAAGACTCAGGGACATAGAACCTACCTAAGACAGGCTGAAACAACGTAGTTGGTATTGTAATGTCCTCTGGCTCTTACCACTGGACTAGCTGGGTTGAGTAACAAGAAACAGTTCTCTACACCTGAAGGAGTGTAGACACCATGGAGAGTGGCCTTATTTGTAGCACAGCAACAAAGTGAAAATCTAATGCTGATTGTGGTATAGACATCAACTAAAACCTAACTCATCAGCCACACCCTGAGCACAAGGTGAAGTTAGAGTAACGTGATGCATTCACTGAGGACATGCGAAGGAAAGGCATGAAGAAATCAAGAACCTGAATAGTCCTTTCCTATGAAATACGTTGAATCTGTAGTTAGCAACCTTCTAACACAGAAGACTCCAGGCCCAGGTGACTGCATTGGTGAAATTAGCCATTTAAAGGCTAAGTACCAATTCTCCACATATTAGCCAAAACACATATAAACAGATTGAACTCTAACCAAGTCATTCAAGATACAATTGAGGCCACATCATTAAAGTCCATCTCATAAGTACAATAAATAGATAGATAGAGGATGAGTTCAGTGTCACAATGGGGTTCCAGGAATAGGCACTTGTGCTTATAATTATACAGCATAACTGACTGCTTCCAATTCAGGATGTGATGTTAATTAATACAAACTCCCTCTAAGAGTTTATGACATCATCTTTTCTATTATAATAAAAATAAGTAGGATTTTTTTTCTAAAGTGCGTGCTATGGAATATTAGTGTCGTAGGTTGGTCAAAGGAGCAATCTGAAGCCAATATCATAAAATTTCAGATGAATATTTGTGAATTGAAAGATCTGAGAAATCTTGCAGTAAAAATATAGCCAAAAATTTAGTTTTATTGGCCAGGATTTACAAACATATTTTCCCTGAATTCTTTCTACAAATAATGTCAATAAGACCACCTAGAACTAAAGAACACTGAGTGGTATATGGCACAAGAGTATGCATGTACGCACTTGGCTAATACTGGACTTAGAACAGCTTAAAACTTCCTGCTTTCCATAAGAGGGAAGCTTGTCTGTGAAGTGCCATAAGACACAGAGACAGAACTCTTTGAAAAGTAGTTGTTTGAAAAGAAGTATCGGGTGCCTGGGTGGCTCAGATGGTTGGGCGTCTGCCTTCGGCTCAGGTCATGATCCCAGTGTCCTGGGATCGAGTCCTGCCTCGGGCTCCCTGCTCCTTGGGAGGCTGCTTCTCCCTCTGCCTCTCTCTCTCTCTGTCTCTCATGAATAAATAAATAAAAATCTTAAAAAAAAAAAAAAGAAAAGAAGTATCAATAAGCCAGACTTTATATCTACTCATCCATCAAATAAGCAACAACACAGCTTTAAAACAAAAAAACTATGAATTTGCCAAGATTGCCGAGTTTTTACAGTTCTGTTCATGGTATAAAATCTCTACTTTTTTCACATGATTATCATATTTGCAGGATCAATTTCATGCCTAACAACATTAACGTGGTAGAGTCATTCTTTCTGAGAGGGAGTCCAGGCATATGGGAAGTTTTTCAGCATCTATTATTTTTTGGGAACCAGCATAGTAAGGGTGAAGCACTATCTTTGTTTGAATTAGGATATAAAGGAATTTATGTATTTTTTTTTTATTATTTGTGTGTTATTTTCTTTTTAGAGGATTGGTTTTGCTTTAAAATGATGTTGATTGTGGAATGTGATGTGTTCAGTCCTAATGAAAGCAGAACAAAGTGTTCGTTTTCTTCCAAGTGGAGAAATTGAATTATCTTCAAACAATGGAAAATTATAAGACCCTTTTATTCATGCATTTGACATGGGCCTCACTTTCCATTTTTGGGTTTGAGAAGGAGGCTGACCGGCCTCCCCTGAGATGGGCCAGCATAACTTCCAAATATTCTCTTTCTATTCTAAACAAAGAGAATTGGTGCTGCTTCCTTCTTTAATTTGATTCTTTACAAGAGTTATGTTTTTTTCTTGGAAAAAACTTTCAGCACCTGTTCTCTAATCTGTTTAGTTCTGACGCCATAGATTACAGGGTTGAGAGCAGGTGGAATGACTACGTAGAAATTAGCCAAAAGGATATGGATATAGCGTGGTATATTCTGGCCAAACCTGTGGGTCATAAATGAAAAAAACCCAGGGGTGTAGAAAGCCAACATGACACACACGTGAGAGCCACAGGTGCTGAGTGCTTTGAGCCGGGCATCGTGGGAAGGCAGTCGAAAGACAGCACGAAGGATCTGGACATAGGAAATGACAATAGCTATGATGTCCAACATCAGGACAGAGATGGCACATAAGCCATAGATAATGTTGACCCTTATGCTGTCACAGGACAGGCGGGCAATGCCCATGTGCTCACAGTAAGTGTGAGGAATAATTTGGTGTCCACAAAATGATAACCGTAGGATGAGTAGAACAAAGGTTATGGCAAAAGACAAAGGTCTCAGTAGGATTATCAAAGCAATGATGACTACCACCTCGTTTGTGAGCACCAGTGTGTATTGAAGAGGGTTACAGATGGCCACATAGCGATCATAGGCCATGGCCATGAGCACCCCTGACTCCATGCCAGTGCAGAGGTGGATGAAGAACATCTGGATGAGACATCCCTCAAAGGAGATTTCTCTCAGGTTGAACCAGAAGATGCTAAGCATCTTGGGGATGGTGGATGTGGACAGGCCTAGGTCGATAGATGACAGAATGGCCAGGAAGTAGAACATGGGCTGGTGGAGGCTGCTCTCAGTCTCAATCACGGAGAGGATGCTGACGTTCCCAAGAACAGCTGTCAGGTACACAGCAAAGAAAGGGAAACCAATCCAGATATGTATATGTTCCAGCCCCGGGATCCCCAGGAGGAAGAAAGAGTAGGGATGAAATAGCGTGGTATTAAGTGAGGCCATCTTCAGGGATATTTTTACAGTAAAATATATTATAGATCAAGTACCTCTCATTCACTGAATAAGCCTCATCCTTGCTTAGTGCACAGAGAAAATGAAGGAATTAGTGAAACATTTATTGTATCTACCTGTATCACTGCACCATAGAGATCTGAAAATGTGCAGAATTGAGTGACAAAATGAAGCCACTTGGTTTCAGTGTACTTCATCATATTCATTCATTTAAATTGAATATCTTTATTCAACCAAAATTGGCTAAATATCTGAGCTAGAAAAGGTTCCTTTTTTGATGGAACTTAAAGTTTTAGTGGTTGAAACAGTTATGCAAATCAACCATTTAAATTAATAAAATAATTGTTAAGATCAAGTTGTTCCCTTGCTACTTAGGTATACAAAATATTTACCTGAAAATTATTTGGTATTTTATAGAAAAAGTTATTTGATTTATGACTATATACATTATATACAAGGTAGGAACATAAACATAAGCATAATGACAGACATTATGATTCTCTGTGTACCACATTCTGAGCCGAATATATATAACGCAGTCTTCATAGGAACTGCAAGTACAACAAACCAGAACTTTCTAAGACAATTTTGTATCTATGCAAGTTTCTCACTGTTAAGTCCCCAAAAACATTTTTCATGCCATAGTCATCTTCTGATCTCTCCTTTCTTGCTGTTGCCAGTATCAGAGAATAAATGTGCCTTGAGGTTTTATTAATGAAGCCAAACCAAATTTCATTTCAGGATAATCCTCTTAATCTGGGTCTGCTTAGAAAGGAACATACATATTCCTCTTCATTTCTGTTCTGGTGATAAGTAAAGAGAGCCTTGCCCTTTAAGTGCCCTCCTGCTGATGTCTGTCCAGAAAGAAATACAGATTTACATTTGGGCACGGAAACAATGTTTAGGTTTATATAATATCACAAAATTGTTAGGTAAAGTGAATTAATATACACCACTCCTGGAAACTAAATTCATCATTTCTCTGACTACATAATTTATTACAATATATACACCTTAATAACTCTAAGCACATTGTGATCAAGAGCTCTTGCTTTCTCTTTTATATACTCTCGATATAGATAGATAGATGATGTAGATAGATGATAGATAGATAGATAGATGATATATAGATAGATGCACATACAGAGAGAATGTCTGGCACTTAAAAGTACTCAGTAGAAATAAGAATTACCAATTTTAAGAAAATTACCACCAGCAGGAAAGTAGATCTAATCTATACCAGTAGGAGGTTATCTCCTTATTGACATGAGAAGTTTGGGAGAACCTGGAGGGCTGAGGTAAGATGTATTATTGTTATAGTTCAACTTCAGTGTACTCCATGCCCTTATAGATGGAATTAGGCCTTTCCATTGTTCCTCTGCTCAGTATTCTGTGAGACTCCTAAGTCCGGTGCAAAGCAAGAACAAGCTTCAAACTACATTAGCCAAATGAACTGTATTAGAACAGTATGTCTGGGGATGGAAGCATGAGTGTGTGTGTGTGTGTGTGTGTGTGAGTTTGTGTGTTGAAAGGGTGCATTGCTGTGTGGGTTTTGGGCAAATTGCTTAAGAAATCCTGGAAAGAAGAGTTTGATCACAGGTATAGGAAGGAGACAGTTAAGATAATTAGTCAAGTCAAGCAAATTACTAGATAGAGAAAATAGAAGAAGGATTTCAAGAAAGAAATAAGAACTATATAGAAAACAATCCCTAATTTGAACAGTGATGACTATATGCAAGGTAAGGCATTTAAACCCAGGGGATTTGGAAGGGGATGAAGTAGAATCTTAGAATCAGATTTCTTTTTCTGTGATTGTGGTTCACGTAATTTAGAGTTCAGCATATGAGAAATGGCATACTGTTTAGACACAGACACTAGAAATTGAAGCCAGAGTCTTCCTGCCACATGAATTTGGTTAAATTATTTCCATTTTTTGGGTTTATGATTCCTCACCTATGAAGTGAGGCTAAAATGCCTACATAGCAGAATTCTTGCAAGGTTTGCCTGAGTCAAGATGGGTCATCAAAAAGTATAGTTACAATTCCTGGTAAAAACTTATTGATAAGAACACGACAAAGTAGAGAACTATAATGGAAGTGGTTCTGACTTATCTCAGGTCTTCAGATAATCCTTACATTAGGGGTCAGGAGACTAAATCCTGATTTTCACTTTACTTGCATATAAATATTTTGATAGGGTTTCTAACATTTATAATAGAATTTATCTGATTAAAGCTATCCTTAGACATTTTCACAGACAGTAGCATTACGAACTCAGAGACCAAACCATTCCCAAGTGATTAGTACTACCTTTAGTTGGAAGAAAGTAGTAAGTGGTTTGGTGTGTTTCCTAGGTTGTAATTGGTGAGAGATAATTTCTAAATAGCTTAAGGTAAGTTCAATTATTGTTCTCCCTCTATGTCAAAAATGCACTCAGGATGGGGACATTTATCCAACCTTTAAATTAGATTAGAAGGGATTGAAGGAGAAGTAACAGTAGGCAAGAGACTGAACACAGGAAAATAAAGAACCTTGATAGATCAGTAATTACATAGGCTCCAGGTCAGTGATGAGCTCTCTGCACAGAAAAAATGGCAGAGGTGTCAAAAGATATAAGAGCTGCACACTGAGATGGTGTAAGGATGTATTAGAAATAAAAGCAGCAGTTGCTCATGTGCACATGAGAGATTATGCCAACACATTCTTACAGTCAGTTCCCTTACCCTCTCCCTTCAGTCAGTGTTTTCCTACTCCCCACTATCCTATCATCTACCACTCTTTTCCTTGTGCTCAGCTGGCCACAGATAAGAATCCATACTTCTAAAGCATTGCTTACCAGCAAGGACTCCTGGAGAAGTTAGCCAATCTCCCCCAGCATCCTTCTGAGCTCCTTTTGCTTTGGTGGGAGCATTTTTTATACTGTGGCCACAGCCTCTAGAGTGAGAACTTTGTCTGTCTTGGGACTCCCTGGGGACAGTGGGGGCTAGAAAGCTCTGAGATCTGGATTAACTCCTTTCCTAGTGGAATAGAATACACCAGACACTGACAGACCACGTCCTGATTCTAGACCCTGACTCCCAAATCTAGGATTAGTATATTTCCAGGGGAATAATTATAATTATTATTTTGGTCTTGTAAAATTCTTTAACATTTTTTTCTAACAGGGTTCCTGGAATTGGTTTTAGGCTATTAATTCTGAACTCCTCAAAGGGAAGGGGTGGCTTGCCCAGGTCCCAAGTATATATAAGCTAATGATTGTATTAAATCAGGGTATATCTTCTTAGTATTGTGCAACTACCACATTGACTCAATATTTATTATAACTGAAGTGCTAAAAAGTAAACAAGTACACTAAAATTGCATCATGACTCAATATTTAGCATAATTGCCCGATCCTGAAGTGAAGAAAGGCATACAGTTTTGCATCATACTGAAACCTATCATGTCATTCCAGTGGGGTTTCCCATCAGTAGTGGAAAGCAGAGATAAAAATCTGGAAGTCAGAGGCTAGTCATTTTATCACTCCCCTACTGACTACTTATTTAAAGTCATGTAGGAATTGCCTTATCCTCTCAATCTCAATTTTGAAACCTATAAAATGAGGACATTTTTCAAAGGAGTTTCAGTGTCCCATAGTCCTAACATCATATGAGGATATCATCCTGTTTTACTGATGAAGAGACAGACATAGAGAAGGGAAGAGAAGTTCACATGGAGAGGTAGAGCTGAGTATTCAAGCTTCCATTCTAGAGGACTTTCCATGAGTAATGGGAACTGATCTTGGACATTCAGATGGATACATCAGTTTCATCATTCATTCACTGATGAATTGAAACAACTATGCATTGATGATCTACTGCATGTCAGGCACCATTTTAGGCACTGCCCGTATAGTAGTAAACAAGACAGTCAGTAAAAGAAGACAAGAAACAGAATAATTACATAGATGAGATATACTGTCTGCAAGAGACTCATTTTAGACCCAAAGACACCTCCAGATTGAAAGTGAGAGGGTAGAAAAACATTTATCATGTCAATGGACATCAAAAGAAAGCTCAGGTGGCAATCCTCTTATAAGCCAAATTAGCTTTTAAACCAAAGACTGTAATAAGAGATAAGGAATGACACTATATTAGAATTAAAGGGACAATCCCACAAAAAAATCTAACAATTGTAAATATTTATGCCCTTAACATGGGATCAGCCAAGTATATAAGACAAATAATAACAAAATTAAAGAAACACATTGATAATAATACCATAATAGTAGGGGACTTTAACATCACACTCTCTGCAATGGACAGATCATCTAAGCAGAAGGTCAACAAGGAAACAAGGGCTTTGCATGACACACTGGACCAGATGGACTTCACAGATAAATTCAGAACATTCCATCCTAAGTCAAGAGAATACACATTCTTCTCTAGTACACATGGAACATTCTCCAGAATAGATCACATCCTGGGTCACAAATCAGGTCTCAACCAGTACCAAAAGATTGGAATTATTCCCTGCATATTTTCAGACCACAGTGCCTTGAAACTGGAACTCAATCACAAGAAGAAAGTTGGAAAGAATTCAAATATATGGAAGCTAAAGATCACCCTACTAAAGAATGAATGAGTCAACCAGGAAATTAAAGAAGAATTAAAAAAAATTCATGTAAACAAATGAAAATGAAAACAACTGTTCAAAATCTTTGGGATGCAGTAAAGGCAGTCCCAAGAGGGAAGTATATAACAATACAAGCTTTCTCAATAAACAAGAAAGGCCTCAAATACACAACCTGACCTTACATCTAAAGAATCTGGAGAAAGAACAGCAAATAATGCCTAAACCCAGCAGGTGAAGAGAAATAATAAAGATTAGAGCAGAAATCAATGAAATAGAAACCAGAAGAACAGTAGAACAGATCAATGAAACTAGGAGCTTGTTCTTTGAAAGAATTAATAAGATTGATAAACCCTGGCCAGGCTTATCAAAAAGAGAAAGGACCCAAATTAATAAAATCATGAATGAAAGAAGAGAGATCACAACCAACACCAAAGAAATACAAACAATTATAAGAGCATATTATGGGGAACAATATGCCAACAAATTAAGCCATCTGGAAGAAATGGATGCATTCCTAGAAACATATAAACTACTAAAACTGAACCAGGAAGAAATAGAAAGACTGAACAGACCCATAACCAGCAAGGAAATTGAAGCAGTAGTCATCAAAAATCTCCCCACAAACAAGAACCCAGGGCCAGATGGCTTCCCAGGGGAATTCTACCAAACATTTAAAAAGAATTAATATCTATTCTCCTGAAGCTGTTTCAAAAAATAGAAATGGAAGGAAAACTTCCAAACTCTTTCTATGAGGCCAACATTACCAAAGACCCCACCAAAAAGGAGAATTACAGACCAATATCCCTGATGAACACGGATGCAAAAATTCTCACCAAAATACTAGCCAATAGAATCCAACAGAACATTAAAAGGATTAGTCACCATAACCAAGTGGATTTATTCCTGGGCTACAAGGGTGGTTCAACATCTGCCAATCAATCAATGTGATATACTACATAAATAAAAGAAAGGAAAAGAACCATATGATCTTCTCAATAGATGCAGAAAAAGCATTTGACAAATACAGCATCCTTTCTTGATTAAAACTCTTCAAAGTGTAGGGAGAGAGGGAACATACCTCAATATCATAAAAGCTATCTATGAAAAGCCCACAGTGAATATCATTCTCAATGGGGAAAAACTGGGTTTTTTTTCCCTAAGGTCAGTAACACGACATGGATGTCCACTCTCACCATGGTTATTCAACATAGTAGTAGAAGTCCTAGCTTCAGCAATCAGACAACAAAAAAAACTAAAATGCATCTGAGTCAGCAAAGAAGAGGTCAAACTCTCACTCTTTGTGAGGTGAAATGATACTTTATGTGGAAAACCCAAAAGAGTCCACCCCAAAATTGTTAGAAATCAGTTGCATTTCTTTTTTTTAAATATTTTATTTATTTATTTTAGAGAGAGAGAGCACAAGCCCGGGGAGTGGCAGAAGGAGAGGGAGAAGCAGGCTCCCCGCTAAGCAGGGAGACAGATGTGGGGCTCGATCCCAGTACCCAGGGATCATGACCTGAGTCGAGGGCAGATGCTTAACTGACTGAGCCACCCAGGCACCCCTCAGTTGCATTTCTATATACTAACAATTAGACAGAAGACAGAGAAATTATGGAGTCGATCCCATTTACAGTTGCATCAAAAACCATAAGATACATAGAAATAAACCTAATCAAAAAGGCAGAGGATCTGCACTCAGAAAACTATAGAACACTCATGAAAGAAATTGAGGAAGACACAAAGAAATGGAAAAATGTTCCATGTGCATGGATTGGGAGAAAAATATTGTTAAAATGCTTCCCAGAGCAATCCACACATTCAATGAAATCCCCATGAAAATACCATCTACTTTTTTCACAGAGCTGGAACAAATATTCCTAAAAGTTATATGGAACAACAAAAGACCCCTAATAGCCAAAAGAATGTTGAAAAAGAAAACCAAAGCTGGCGGCATCACAATTCTGGACTTCCAGCTCTATTACAAAGCTGTAATCATCAAGACAGTATGGTACTGGCACAAAAATAGACACAGATCAAGGGAACAGAATAGAGAAGCCAGAAATGGATCCTCAACTCTATGGTCAACTAATCTTCGACAGAGAAGGAAATAGTATTGGATGGAAAAAAGTCTCTTCAACAAATGATGTTGGGAAAATTGGACAGCCTCATGCAGAAGAATGAAACTGGACCATTTTCTTACACCATACACAAAAATAAACTCAAAATGGGTGAAAGACCTAAATGTGAAACAGGAATCCTTTGAAATCCTAGAATAGAACACAGGCAGCAAGCTCTTTGACTTGGGCTGCAGCAACTTCTGGCTAGGTATGTCTCCAAAGGCAAGGGAAATAAAGGCAAAAATGAACTATTGGGACTTCATCAAGATAAAAACCTTTTGGGATGCTTGGGTGGCTCAGTTGGTTAAGCATCTGCCTTTGGCTCAGGTCATGATCCCAGGGTCCTAGGATCGAGTCCTGCATTGGGCTCCTAGCTCAGCAGGGAGCCTGCTTCTCCCTCTGTCTGCTGCTCCCCCTGCTTGTGCAAGCTCTCTCTCTCTCTCTGACAAATAAATAAATAAAATCTTAAAAAAAAAGATAAAAAGCTTTTGCACGCAAAGGAAATAGTCAACAAAATCAATAGACAACTGACAAAATGGGAAAAGATATTTGCAAATGACGTATCAGATAAAGGGCTAGTATCCAAAATCTATAAAGAATATATCAAACTCAACACCCAAAGAACAAATAATCCAATCAAGAAATGGATAGAAGACATGAACAAACATTTCTCCCAGAAGATATACAAATGGTCAATAGACACATGAAAAAGTGTCCAACATCACTAGGCATCAGGGAAATACAAATCAAAACCACAATGAGACGCCACCTCACACCAGTCAGAATGGCTAAAATGATCAAGTCAGGAAACTTCAGATGTTGGCGAGGATGCAGAGAAAGGGGAACCCTCCTACATTGTTGGTGGGAATGCAAGCTGGTGCAGCCACTCTGGAAAAGACTATGGAGGTTCCTCAAAAATTTGAAAATAGAGCTATTCTTCAATCCAGCAATTACACTACTGGATATTTACCCCAAAGATATAAATGTATTCGTTCAAAGGAACACCTGCACCCCAATGTTTATAGTAACAATGTCCACAATAGCCAAACTATGGAATGATCCCAGACATCCATTGACAGGTAAATGGATAAAGAAGGTGTGAGATAGATATATATATATATACACACACACACACATACACACATACACACACACACAATGGAATACTACTCAGCCATCACAAAAATGAAATCCTGCTATTTGCAATGACATGGATGGAACTGGAGGGTATTATGCTAAGTGAAATAAGTTAAGACAATTATATGATCTCATTCATATGTGGAATTGAAGAAACAAAATGGAGGATCATAAGGGAAGGGAGGAAAAAATAAAACAAAATGAAATCAGAGAGGGAGACAAACCAGAAGAGACTCTTTTTTTTTTTTTTTTAAGATTTTATTTATTAATTTGACAGAAGGAGACAGAGCGAGAGAGGGAACACAAGCAGGGGCAGTGGGAGTGGGAGAAGCAGGCTTCCTGCAGAGCAGGGAGCCTGATGCAGGGCTGGATCCCGGGACTCTGGGATCATGACCTGAGCTGAAGGCAGACGCTTAATGACTGAGCCACCCAGGTGCCCCCAGAAGAGACTCTTAATCATAGGAAAGAAACTGAGGGTTGCTGGAGGGGAGGGAAGTGGGGGATGGGGTAACTGGGTGATGGACATTAAGGAGGGCATGTGATGTAATGAGCACTGGGTGTTACATACAACTGATGAATCACTGAACTCTCCCTCTGAAATTAATAATCTACTATATGTTACAATTGAATTTAAATAAAAATAGATATATATTTACAGATATGTGCAATCATCAAAGCAGTCAATTTTTATCATCTCAAAAATAATTTCATACTCTCTAGCTATCACTTCCATCCCATACCCTCCACCTAAGCATGGAGGAACCACTAATCTACTTCCTGCCTCAATAGATTTCCCTATTCTTCACTTTCCTATAAATGTAATAATACAATATATGGTACTTTGTGGCTGATTTCTTTCACTTACCATAGTGATATAGCATATATCAGTACTTTAGTCATTTTTATGGCGGAATGATACTTCGTTTTATAGTGTTATATAAATGGGTTCAGTATAGCAGCTGTGTGTTGACCTGTATATTGTTTATTTCTTCACTTCACATAGGACTTTGAGTTCAAGCCCACTAGCATCAGATGAAATACTTACACATCCAAATACTTTAAGTAAATCCCAAACAAATACAACTATAACCGTATAGAGACTCCCCAATTTGCGTATTTCGCAAAACTGTATTCAACTTCTGCTAGCTATAGATAAGACAAACTCTAGGGCTATAAAAAAGACTCCAAACCACTGCTCCCCTTCAGGGCTCTCTGACTCAGACACTACCTTCCATGCTGCTGAAAGATATTGTCAAGAAACATGCCCTCTTTCCAATAGCTCTCTCTCTCTGGAGTTCCTTCGCCCTTTTCCCCTTGGGGTGGTGGCCCTTACCACCACCGGTGGAAGGTCTCCTGCTGTGTGGGACTTCCCCCACTTCTCCTACCTCACTGTGCTACTGCCATCTCATGGCCAAGCCTTTTCCTTAGTCACTCCCCAGATCAATCCTCAAACTCACTAGACTGTGTATCCTATATTTTGTTTCTCATTCAGACGATTGATGAACATTTGGTTTGTTGCCACCTTCTGTCCATTATGAATAATGCCAGTATGTATATTCTTATACATATTTTTGTGGGGTCAGAGAACACTGTTTATGTTATCTCTATTATTTTAAATATATATAAATTTATATATAATATAAACATATATAATATAAATATATATATATTTATGATCTAGCATATAGTCTATACTGGAGAATGTTCCATGAGCACTTGAGAAAAATGTATATCTTATTGTTGAGCAGAGTGGTTTATAGTATTATTTAAGTTTCCCATCTCCTTGTTGATCTTCTGTCCAGTTGTTCTATCCACTATTGATAGTGAGAAAGTGAGGTATTAAAGTCTTCAGCTTTTATTTTTGAACTGTTTATTCCTCCCTTCATTACTGTCAGTTTTTGCTTCATATATTTTGCTGCTCTGTTATTATGTGAGCTTATGCCTATCATTGGTGTAATTTCCTGATGGATTGATCCCTTTTATCATTATAAAATGGGCCTCTTAATGTATAGTATCCTTTTAGGTTTTGTTTTGTTTTGTTTTTAAAGATTTTTATTTATTTATTTGACAGAGAGAGACACAGAGAGAGAGGGAACACAAACAGGGTGAGTGGGAGAGGGAGAAGCAGGCTTCCCGCCGAGCAGGGAGCCCGATGCGGGGCTCGATCCCAGGACCCTGGGACCATGACCTGAGCTGAAGGCTGATGCTTAATGACTGAGCCACCCTGGCGCCCCGTTGGTTTTGGTTTCAAAGTCTATTTTTTTTCTGAGGTAGTATAGCCGGTTTTTTCATAGTTGCTTTTTGTTTTCTATTTTTGCTTTCCATTCTTTTACTTTCAATCCATTTGTGTATGTCACCTGCAGAAAGCACATAGTTGGGCCATGTTTTATTATCTAGTCTGACAAACTCTGCTTTTTGATTCAGTCCATTACTCTCAATGGTAATATTGATAATGATAAGTTGGATTTACATCTGCCATTTGATTTTGTTTTTTATATCTCGTTTTATTTTTAAATTTTTCAGTTCCTTCTTGGCAACTTTCTTTTGCTTTAAATTAATATTGTCTTATGTAGCATTTTAATTTCTTTAATGACTTTTTCACAGATATTTTTGATGGTTTTCCTTAGTGATTATAATACAGCTTACCACAATCATCTTACCAAAATCAGTTTCTGATGTATACTAGGTTAATTTCAGTGATATATAGGAACATTTAAATTGTTACTCCTATATAGCTCTGTTCCATTTTCCCTTTATTGGTGGTATTGTTACATGTATAATACATCTATTAATGTCACAAGCCCCAAATATATTGTTTTAATTATTAATTTACCATGTGTAGACTTTTCTAAGAATATAGCATCGCACCTGCCTATGTCCTCTGTGCTGTACTGTCCAATATATTGGATATACATTATATTTCTACATGTTATAGGTCCAGCATTATATTGCATACATACCATTTATAAAACTGCTTTTTAAGACAGTTAAGTGAAGAAAGGAGATAAAATATACATTTAAACTGTTTCTTATAAAATTACCTTTAATTGTGTTTGGTTTTTTGTGTGTGTGTAGATTCAAAGTACAGTCTTGGAGCATTTACTTTTAGCCTGCATTTGACTATAATCTTAACCATTGTCTAAGAAGCAATTGTTAAGTTAGACTTAATGAAATTAAAATATTCTGTACATCAAACATAGTGTTAGAAAATAGACAAGCCAGGAGTACCTGGGTGGTGCAGTCGGTTGAGTGACAGACTCTTGATTTCAGCTCAGGTCATGGTCTCAGGGTCCTGGGATCAAGCCCCGAGTTGGGCTCCGTGCTCAGCATCGAGTTTGCTTGATATTCTCCCTCTTCCCTCTCCCCCTCCTGTTGTGCTCGATCTCTCTCTCTCTCAAATAAATAAATAAATCTTTTTTAAAAAATGGACAAAGCAAAAGCTGGAAGAAAATAACTGTAAAACACATGACAAATGATTTGTGTAGAATGAAGTTTTCCTACAGCTTAAAAATTAAAAGACAAACATCTTAATATAAAATGGACAGACTTGAACAGCCATTTCACCAAAGAATAACCAATAGACATATAAAACTGTGTTTCAAATTAGAGGAATGCAAATTAAAATCACAAAGAAATACATAATGCTACTCAGGCAGGCTAAAATTAAAGAGGCTGAAACAATAAGCAAGGATGGGGATGTGATCTTCTGAAGTTTCGTACACTGCTGAGTGTATAAAATAGTACAACACTTAGAAAACAGATTTGGCAATATGCATTCTCTATAAATAGACCCTGAGACAGTGTTTGGGGCATAATGTATTTATGAGAGCTTTAACGCTAGTGAAAGGAAAGGAAAAGCAGTAGGGTTGGACAGAGAGAGATAGAATTGCAATATAGCCCTGAAAAAGCTGTGTCCAACACTGGAGAGAGCTCTGGAGTGAGTATTGTCTATTAATAGCGATCTTCAGATAGACCTCAATGAACTGGCATTTTTATTTGTGTAACTGCAGCCTTAACTTTTCCTGAGGATTAGGGTTAATTATACCTGCTGTTATGGTATGATTTCTTCTTGCCTCCTGGTTCTTTGCTCAAGAGCCCAAAGTCCCCAGATGGCAGTCATAGCTTATAATTAAATGTAAATCTTTTTTTTTTTTTAAGATTTTTTATTTATTTATTTGAGAGAGAGAGAGAGGGAGAGAACACAAGCAGGGGGAGGGGCAGAAGAAGAGGGGAAAGCAGGTTCCCTGCCCAGCAGGGAGCCTAACGTGGGTCTCCATCCCAGGACCCTGAGATCATGACCTGATCCGAAAGCAGACACTTAACCGACTGAACCACCCAGGCGCCCCTTAAATGTAAATCTTGCTGGAAAAAGTACACTACACACTCTTTACACCACAAGGACCTATAAGCACAGAGTCATTGTTAGGACAGAAGGCACAATATCTCCCATGACCCGTGCATTCTTCCAATTGTGGTCCCAGCACATATGAAGGTCTTTGATTCAGTGTGTACATTGACTCCAAGAGGATGCCATCCCATAGAATACTGCTTGAGCTGATACTTCAGATGTGACTTTTGCAAGCTGTATGAATGCTCTGTTAGGCAGATAACTTGCAGCATATGATATAACCAATGGATTGAATAGTCCTGAGCCCACTCTCTCACTTCTTTGGTTATAACCTGTGTCCCCTGGTCTGATATAATGTTTAGTGAAATCCTGTGCAGTGGATGAAACACTCCATAAGCTTTCAGAGAGTGGTGCTGCTGAGGCTCTGAGGACAGAAAGACAATCCCACACTTAGAATGTATATCTAATTCTGTGAGATCAAGCTGCCCCCTGTGGCAGGATTAAAAGAACAAATGTAGTCAATTTGTCATGAAGCGGTTAGTTGGTAACCATAAGGAATGGTGCCATACCGAATTCTCGACGTTAGTCTCTGTTGCTAGAAGGTCTGACATTCAGCGGTGGAAGTAGCTAGATCAGTCTTAATTATGTGGGATTCCATAGTGTTCGACCCTTGGGCAGCTGTCTAGCATCCTTTATGGTCTCCAAGTTCATGTGCCATTGTGCAAACACTGTGGTGGCTGAAAACAGGATGACTGATAACTGATTATGCTCTTCCTTCAGCTTGGCTGCATCTTCTATGGTGGATAGTCTCTGGTGGGCCGTAACATGTGTACAAAGATCTTCACAACATATGCCCATATCATTCTGCTTCCCCAGACCTCCTGACTCTGGTCTTTCGGTCTTTTCCTGTCAGTCTCCTGACTAGCCCTAATTCACCACTGCCAATGATTCTGTATATGTTCCAGCCTCATGATACTTCCTTTTCTACACAAGTGATCACTAGGTGCATCACCTAAGCCTCAGTATAGGAGATCGACATTTAAATTTAAAGCAAAATCTGTTAGCGGGGTATATGTCATGGAACCGAAGGGAATAGTGTGGATGCATATGTAGTGATATACTTCTTATATATGATTTATTGAAAGAGATAGTTGAATAACAGTGCGTGTAGAATTATTTCAATTCTAAAAAAAAATTCAAACAAAATGTGTGTGTGTGGTGTATGTGGTGAGTGTGTGTGTATGTTGAGAGAGAGATTCATGGACTCAATCATTTCAAATGGTCAATGGAGATTATCCTTGATTATGGGTGTGGAAAGAAGAGAGAGGTCAACATTCACTTTTGTATTAAACATGCCAGTATTATTTATTTTCAGTATCAGGCAGCATTTTAAAAGTAAATACTATTCTTTTATCTTTTAAAAGGAATAATTTGTTCCTGTAAGAATTAAAAAACCCAGGGGTACCTGGGTGGTTGGTTGAGTGTCTGTCTTCAGCTCAGGTCATGATCCTGCAGTCTCAAGATCTAGCCCCACGTGGGGCTCCCTGCTCAATGGAGAGTCTGCTTCTTCCTCTCCCTGTGCCCCTCCCCCCACTCATGCTCTCTTTCTCAAATAAATAAATAAAATCTTAAAAAAAAAAAGAATTAAAAAAACCCAATAACCCAGCTGTAGTATCACTAACATAATGACAGAATAATACAATGTGACAACTGCTGGGAAAAAGCGATGAACAGAATGTTCTGAAACTTCAGGCAAGGGAGTAATTAATTCTACATAATGGGACTGGGACACTCTCATATTCTCTTTTTTTCCTAAAAAAATGGCTAAGTCATTTGCATTAGGGGAATTCACCTGACTCTCCTTGAATCCAGTTAAGGATTCATTAAAGTATCCAGTGGGGCTTTTTATTCCCCCTGCGGGTAGAATTATCATCCCAAAAGGCCACTAACAAAGCATCATGGAGGAAGGACTAATATCAGGAAGTCATGATAATCCTGTGTACCTGAGGCTGGGATTGGAGTGGCTTCATTCTTGGTTCATATATCTGAGCCTGAAGTGTAGACCTAATGGCCCACACCTCAGTAAGTACCTGAAAACCCTAATGTTCCAGTTAGATATCATCAATCAAGAACATTAAGAGGGATAAAATGTGTCCTTGATGAACTGTTAGTATTTTGCTGTTTAATACCAGCTTAAATCTCAGGATATACTTGAGACCTTGGCAATACCACTGTATTGGTTAGAGTTCTCCAGAGAAACAGAAGCAATAGGATATGTCTTGGACACCGAGTATTATATGTGGATGTTGAGAAGTCCCACAGTCTGCCACTTAGAAACTGGAGGTCCTAGAAAGTTAGTGGTGTAATTCAGTCTGAGTCTGAAGACCTGAGCACCAGGGTGCTGAGAAAAGATGGATTGATGCTCTAACTCAAGCAATCAGGCAGGAAGGACTGAATTCTTCCCTCCCCCCTTTTTGCTCTATTCAGGCCCTAAACTGATTGGATCATGCCCTCCCATACTGGGAAGGGCAAACTGCTTTATCTATGAGTTCACAGATTTTAATAAATTACATATGGCTAGGTTTTGTACAAATTCCATTTAATCACTTAATTTTAACATAGAGACCTCCAAGTTGAGGATATGATTTTTCATTCATTCATTGGATGTCATGGGAAATGAAATATGATTATATGGGATACCATAAGCTAGAGGAAGGAGGAAAAACAAATATTATCAGCAAGAGCACACTATGCTCTGAGTTACCGTATCTCTCATTACTGAGTTAGCCCTTGACCTAAAGTTTGGATTAATTTGTGTTCACAAGGTAGGTAGGCAGGGTTAAAACAAACAGCAACAAAACAAGGACTAGTATTCCAAGCAGGAGAAAAACAAGTGTTGCTCAAGTTTTGTAATATAGAGGGAACAAGCATGTGTAGAAAAGAGAGGCAACATTTCAAACGTTGATACTGATTATATACAAAAGAAATCTACAAGACTTTGGCAACATATGTGAGAACAAGAGAGGGCAAGAAAAGAACAAGGCAGCATAATAAACAATTGACCTATGTACCACTTTATGGGCTAGCATCAGTTCCCTAGTGATCAGGAATTGGTGTAAAAGCAAATCATATGTGTTAAATTTATGTTTATTTGCAATGTACCTTTTCACACTTTCAAATATTTACAGCTTCTTTAAATAACGTCAACAAGTTACCTTCAATAATACTGCTTTCATGGCAGCACAAAGTGGTAGCCAGGCACCAGTTATATTAAAATATATCTCTCTTACTTAAATGTTTCCTTTTAGTCCTCATGTTTTTCCACTTGTAACTAACATTGACTCTCCAGGATTCCCTCAGGCATACAGATTAGATAGCACGCTGAGGTTTGCAGTATGGAAATCAGTGCCGGCATAAGGCGGTCACCCGTGGGTTGCAGTTATCCTTACATACTCCCTTTCAGTCCTTCATTCCTTTAGCCTCTAGTTAAGAATGATCATTTATATTTATCCAACAAATATTTATTGAGATTCAAATGGGTGAAAGCATCATGGAGCATCAAGATAAACATGAAATATACCCTTACCACAAAGAGATCAGTGAAGTGGAACAGATGTGAAATATAAAAGTCAAATAAATGCTCATATGATAAACTTGCAAAAGGTCATAAAGAAAAACACATTCTATCTGGATGTAGGTGAAGAAATGTTCCAGGAAAGGATTCTGAAGGACATGGTATCTAATTTAGGATTGGGACAAAGGCAGGCAAGGAAAAGAAGAGTGTTTTTATGATACATAAAAGCAAAATACCTGAAACAGCATAGCATTCTGGAAATTGAAAGAAGTTGACTGGGACATAAGGAGAAGAGTTAGTCATAGAAAGTTAGGAGACTAGTAATTAACATCCCTCTCTAGCCAGGATTATACTGTGGTTAGTCCTAGAAATGTTTAGTCCTGCATTTTCTATGTATTAGAAATGTTTAGTCCTACATTTTCTCTTTTTTGTTTGCTACATAGAAAAAAAATACATTATTTCCTAGCAACATTTCTCTTGATCTAAAACTCTTACACCCTTATCATATCACAGGGTGAATTTTATAATCAGTGTAGATTTTAAACTTCCAATTTGTGGCCTCATTAAGTATAATGGAAAGCATTATGTTCAGCTCCTAGACGGTAAAAATAATCAACAAATCTAAAATACTAACTGTGGCTTTACTATAACTTTCCAATCCCTTTTACAAAGTTGGCATACAATTTTACAATTCCATCAGCAATGTACAAAGGTAAAATTTCTCCAAATCTTCGCCAATGCATATTATTTTTTAAATTTTAGCCAGCTTATAGGTGTGAAATGATATCTTGTTGTGGTTTTGAACTGCATTTTCCCAATGATGAATGATGTGGAAGATCATTTACATCTGCATTATTGAGTTACAAAGATTCTTCCTAAATTCTGTATGCATGCAGATATAGGATTTGCTAATATATTCTCTTATTCTGTGGGTTGTCTGTTGACTTTCTTGGTGGTGTACTTTGAATCACAAACTTTTTTTTTTTAAGATTTTTTTTTTATTTATTTGAGAGAGAGAACGAGATAGAGAGAGAGAGAGCATGAGAGGGGCAGGGTCAGAGGGAGAAGCAGACTCCCTGCTGAGCAGGGAGCCGGATGTGGGACTCGATTCCGGGACTCCAGGATCATGACCTGAGCCGAAGGCAGTCGCTTAACCAACTGAGTCACCCAGGTGCCCATGAATCACAAACTTTAAAAAAAGTTTGATTAAGTCCAATTTATGTATTTTTTTGTTTATACTTTTTGTGCCATACAAAAACGTTTCTTAACCCAAGTTCACAAAGATTTACTCCTTTGTTTTCTTCAAATGGTTTTACTGTTACAACTCTTGTATATGTCTTATATTTTGAAATAATTTGTATACAGTATGAGGTAGGGATCTAAATTCATTCTTTTGCATGTCAATATGTAATTGTCCTACCATCATTTTTGAAAACAATACAATTTCTTAAAGGTTAAATATTAAATAACTGCACATGTATCTGAATCTGATGTTCTTGATTTGAACCTATGTTAATGCATATAATTTCCAAATTCATAGAGTGTCACTATCCTAACAAAATATGCTATAGGAGATAGAGTCTGATAAATTTTCTGTTTCCTTCTTATGTGCTGAGTCTAGGGAAAACATTTTGAATATTTATATCCATCTATTGACGAGTATATGAGGAATGGGTATATTTTCATGTTCCTGTATCCTTACATATATTATGATATTTTTCCTGTCCATACTTTACAAAATGTTTTATTTTCATCCTAAGAATTATTGCAGAATAGGTGGAATCACAGGATTTCCATTGACCCAAATGACTGGACAAATGGCTATACAAATACACATTTAAGCAAACTCGTTTTTGCCATTGCAGGAAGGCTCTTCTGAGACCCACATCCTGATCTCATTTTCCTGCAATGTCAGTCTGTAACACCTCAGAAGTGGAAACCTCTACCTTTTTCCTCATTGGGATCCCAGGGATGGAGCATGCTCACATTTAGGTCTCCATCCCCATTTGCCTCATGTACCTCCTTGCCATCTTGGGGAACTGCACCATCCTCTTTTTCATAAAAACAGAGACCTCTCTGCATGAGCCTATGTATTATTTCCTCTCCATGCTAGCCTTTTCTGACCTGGGACTGTCCATCTCTTCCCTTCCAACCATGCTGAGAATCTTCTTGTTCAATGACACTGGAATTTCCCCTGATGCCTGTTTTGCCCAAGAGTTCTTCATTCATGGATTCTCAGCTGTGGAGTCATCGGTACTTTTCATCATGTCCATCGATCCCTGGATAGCCACCTACAGTCCTCCCAGATACACTTCCATCCTGACCAGTGCCAGAGTCATTAAAATTGGCCTCGTATTTGCTGCATTATGTATTATGTTTGTTCTCCCTTTCCCCTTTATTCTAAAGAGACTGAAATTCTGTAAGAAAAGCCTTCTATCCCACTCCTACTGCCTCCATCGGGATGTCATGAAGCTGGCCTGTTCTGACAACAGAGTCAATGTCATCTATAGACTGTTTGTGGCTCTAACAGCTTTGTTAGACTTGGTGTGTATTTCTGTGCCTTACACGCGGATCCTGAACATTGTTCTGGACATTGCCTCACACAAGGGCTGCCTCAAGGTCCTCAATACTTGCATCTCCCATATTTGTGTTGTGCTGATCTTCTATGTGCCTATTATCACCTTGGCTATTATTCACCACTTTGCCAAAAATGTTTCTCCAGTTGTTAGGGTCATCATAGCTGATACCTTCCTTCTGGTTCCCCCTCTGATGAATCCTTTTATGTACTCTGAAGAGTTAGCAGATTAGAAATCTAATTCTCATGAAATTATGTGAGAGAAAATGTTGATGGGAAACTTCAGCTGCGATGAGTGCCCACCTCACTTGGCAATGTTTGAACAAATGTAGGGGTCCAAGAAGGACAGTGAAGTAATAGAGGTGGACAAAAATACATATTTCATAATCTCAGCAGGCTCATCAAATTTCAAATTACGGATTTCATGTAGCAGCAACAACATCCTACATGGCTTGGGGTTACAATATGTTGACCATTACATTTTCTACCTCCTTTTTCTCTTTTACCTCATCACACAACCAGCTATATGACTATTTCAACAACAGACACAGAAGTACCATCTTTATTTGATTAAATAATTTTTTAAATTTATTATTCTAAAAAAAATTGGTATGTTCATTTGGGAAAAAACAACATAACTCTAACTCAGCCATAATCAGCTCTGTCTAAAGTGAACTGAATGATTAATCACACACACACACACACACACACACAGCATCACATTCCCTAAACATCTATTTTGTGTGCATGTGTGTGTATATTTGTATGTATGTGCGTGTGTTTGTGTGTTGGGGATGATATATGTATGTTTGTGTGTATGTTTCATCAGCAATTCAAATAAATCATAAAAATGCTCCTATCTGTAAGTACTGTGAAACATGTATTAATGTAAATACCTTAGTAGATGAGCAAATATGTCATCAATTTATATTTTAAGTTCTCTGCAATATATTTAATAAACCTCCTTCTTTAGTATGCATATTGGGTGAGCTGCTTCTTACAAGATTGTATAGTACTCTCTTTTTGTCAGTCACATACCTAGGCAGCAGTATTATTTCTTAACTGTTTACATCCTACATCAATGTGTATGTGATTGAAGTAGAATATTTTAATTTCTATCTTCGTCAGTGTCTAGCAAAGTACCTGGAACATATGAATTGTTTATTGTTTGTTAAGAGCATAGCAATCCTAGCACATTTTGAAGACATGAATATAATGCATGATAAGAAAGCCAAAGAATCCATTACAGTATGTCTGAAAATCCCTGTTAATATAAAGTTCACTTCTACAAATTAATTACTTGGACAGAAATTAAAATAAAAGATGGGGCGCCTGGGTGGCTCAGTGGTTAAGCATCTGCCTTCGGCTCAGGTCATGATCCCGGGGTCCTGGGATCGAGCCCCATATCGGGCTCCCTGCTCAGCGGGAAGCCTGCTTCTCCCTCACCCACTCACCCTGCTTGTATTCCCTCTCGCTGTGACTCTGTCAAATAAATAAATAAAAAATCTTAAAAAAAAATTAAAATAAAAGCAAGCACAAATATATTCAGCAGTCTTAAAATAAGTGGAGTAATCTCATGGATGTAGATAAGATCTAGTTGGGTCCTCACGAAAAGTTATCTAACTGAATTTAGTCTCACTTCTAATAAGCACTACTATTTAATCCACACTAAATCCTGAAAATTAGAAGGTCTGTATTAGTAAGATAAACACCCCATGCTAGAGACGGTACTAAATTGCAATATCTTTTTTTTAATTTATTTTTTTATTTTTTAATTTTTTATGATAGTCTATTTATTTATTTTATTTTTTTATTCTTATGTTAATCCCCACACATTACATCATTAGTTTTAGATGAAGTGTTCCATGATTCATTGTTTGTGCATAACACCCAGTGCTCCATGCAGAATGTGCCCTCCTCAATACCCACCACCAGGCTAACCCATCCTCCCACCCCCCTCCCCTCTAGAACCCTCAGTTTGTTTTTCAGAGTCCATCGTCTCTCATGGTTCGTCTACCCCTCCGATTTCCGCCGCTTCATTCTTCCCCTCCTGCTACCTTCT
The DNA here is from genome assembly GCF_029215605.1 of Mirounga angustirostris. Taxonomy (NCBI): domain Eukaryota; kingdom Metazoa; phylum Chordata; class Mammalia; order Carnivora; family Phocidae; genus Mirounga; species Mirounga angustirostris. The sequence continues at coordinate 58,267,917 of NW_026991721.1, forward strand.
TCTTCTTCTTTTTTATTCTTAACATATATTGCATTATTTGTTTCAGAGGTACAGATCTGAGATTCAACAGTCTTGCACAATTCACAACGCTTACCAGAGCACATACCCTCCCCAGTGTGTATAACCAGTCACCCCATCCCTCCCACCCCAGCCCCCACTCCAGCAACCCTCAGTTTGTTTCCTGCAATTAAGAATTCCTCATATCAATGAGATCATATGATACATGTCTTTCTCTGTTTGACTTATTTCACTCAACATAATACCCTCCAGTTCCATCCACGTCGTTGCAAATGGCAAGATCTCATTCCTTTTGATGGCTGCATAATATTCCATTGTATATATATACCACTTCTTCTTTATCCATTCATCTGTCGATGGACATCTTGGCTCTTTCCACAGTTTGGCTATTGTGGACATTGCTGCTATAAACATCGGGGTGCACGTACCCCTTCGGATCCCTACTTTTGTATCTTTGGGGTAAATACCCAGTAGTGCAATTGCTGGATCGTATGGTAGCTCTATTTTCAACTTTTTGAGGAACCTCCATACAGTTTTCCAGAGTGGCTGCACCAGCATGCATTCCCACCAACAGTGTAGGAGGGTTCCCCTTTCTCCGCATCCCCGCCAACATCTGTCATTTCCTGACTTGTTAATTTTAGCCATTCTGACTGGTGTGAGGTGGTATCTCATTGAGGTTTTGATTTGGATTTCCCTGATGCTGAGCGATATTGAGCACTTTTTCATGTGTCTGTTGGCCATTTGGATGTCTTCTTTGAAAAAATGTCTGTTCATGTCTTCTGCCCATTTCTTGATTGGATTCTTTGTTCTTTGGGTGTTGAGTTTGATGAGTTCTTTATAGATTTTGGGTACTAGCCCTTTATGTGATATGTCATTTGCAAATATCTTCTCCCATTCTGTCGGTTGTCTTTTGGTTTTGTTGACTGTTTCCTTTGCTTTGCAAAAGCTTTTTATCTTGATGAAGTCCCAATAGTTCATTTTTGCTCTTGCTTCCCTTGCCTTTGGCGATGTTTCTAGGAAGAAGTTGCTGCAGCTGAGGTCAAAGAGGTTGCTGCCTGTGTTCTCCTTGAGGATTTTGATGGACTCCTGTCTCACATTGAGGTCTTTCAACCATTTGGAGTCTATTTTTGTGTGTGGTGTAAGGAAATGGTCCAGTTTCATTCTTCTGCATGTGGCTGTCCAATTTTCCCAACACCATTTGTTGAAGAGACTGTCTTTTTTCCATTGGACATTCTTCCCTGCTTTGTTGAACATGAGTTGACCATAGAGTTGAGGGTCCATTTCTGGGCTCTCTATTCTGTTCCATTGATCTATGTCTCTGTTTTTGTGCCAGTACCATGCTGTCTTGATGATGACAGCTTTGTAATAGAGCTGGAAGTCCGGAATTGTGATGCCGCCAGCTTTGCTTTTCTTTTTCAACATTCCTCTGGCTATGCAGGGTCTTTTCTGGTTCCATACAAATTTTAGGATTATTTGTTCCATTTCTTTGAAAAAAGTGGATGGTATTTTGATGGGGATTGCATTGAATGTGTAGATTGCTCTAGGTAGCATTGACATCTTCACAATATTTGTTCTTCCAATCCATGAACATGGAACGTTTTTCCATTTCTTTGTGTCTTCCTCAATTTCTTTCATGAGTATTTTATAGTTTTCTGAGTACAGATCCTTTGTCTCTTTGGTTAGATTTATTCCTAGGTATCTTATGGTTTTGGGTGTAATTGTAAATGGGATCGACTCCTTCATTTCTCTTTCTTCTGTCTTGTTCTTGGTGTATAGGAATGCCACTGACTTCTGTGCATTGATTTTATATCCTGCCACTTTACTGAATTCCTGTATGAGTTCTAGCAGTTTTGGGGTGGAGTCTTTGGGGTTTTCCACATAACGTATCATATCATCTGCAAAGAGTGAGAGTTTGACTTCTTCTTTGCTGATGTGGATGCCTTTTATTTCTTTTTGTTGTCTGATTGCTGTGGCTAGGACTTCCAATACTATGTTGAATAGCAGTGGTGATAGTGGACATCCCTGCTGGGATCCTGACCTTAGGGGGAAAGCTCTCAGTTTTTCCCCATTGAGAATGATATTCGCTGTAGGCTTTTCATAGATGGCTTTTATGATATTGAGGTATGTACCCTCGATCCCTATACTCTGAAGAGTTTTGATCAAGGAAGGATGCTGTACTTTGTCAAATGCTTTTTCTGCATCTATTGAGAGGATCATATGATTCTTGTTCTTTCTTTTGTCAATGTATTGTATCACATTGATTGATTTGCGGATGTTGAACCAACCTTGCAGCCCAGGGATAAATCCCACTTGGTCATGGTGAATAATCCTTTTAATGTACTGTTGGATCCTATTAGCTAGTATTTTGGTGAGAATTTTTGCATCCATGTTCATCAGGGATATTGGTCTGTAATTCTCCTTTTGGATGGGGTCTTTGTCTGGTTTTGGGATCAAGGTAATGCTGGCCTCATAAAATGAGTTTGGAAGTTTTCCTTCCATTTCTATTTTTTGGAACAGTTTCAGAAGAATAGGTATTAATTCTTCTTGAAATGTTTGGTAGAATTCCCCTGGGAAGCCATCTGGCCCTGGGCTTTTGTTTTTTGGGAGATTTTTGATGACTGCTTCAATTTCCTTAGTGGTTATAGGTCTGTTCAGGTTTTCTATTTCTTCCTGGTTCAGTTTTGGTAGTTGATACATCTCTAGGAATGCCTCCATTTCTTCCAGGTTATCTAATTTGCTGGCATAGAGTTGCTCATAATATGTTCTTATAATTGTTTGTATTTCTTTGGTGTTGGTTGTGATCTCTCCTCTTTCATTCATGATTTTGTTGATTTGGGTCATTTCTCTTCTCTTTTTGATAAGTCTGGCCAGGGGTTTATCAATCTTGTTAATTCTTTCCAAGAACCAGCTCCTAGTTTCGTTGATCTGTTCTACTGTTCTTTTAGTTTCTATTTCATTGATTTCTGCTCTGATCTTTATAATTTCTCTTCTCCTGCTGGGTTTAGGCTTTATTTGCTGTTCTTTCTCCAGCTCCTTTAGGTGTAGGGTTAGGTTGTGTACTTGAGACCGTTCTTGTTTCTTGAGAAAGGCTTGTATTGCTATATACTTTCCTCTTTGGACTGCCTTTGCTGCATCCCAAAGATTTTGAATAGTTGTGTTTTCATTTTCATTGGTTTCCATGTATTTTTTTAATTCTTCTTTACTTTCCTGGTTGACCCATTCATTCTTCAGTAGGATGCTCTTTAGCCTCCATGTATTTGAGTTCTTTTCGACTTTTCTCTTGTGATTGAGTTCTAGTTTCAAAGCATTGTGGTCTGAAAATAGGCAGGGGATGATCCCAATCTTTTGGTACCGGTTGAGACCTGATTTATGACCTAGTATGTGATCTAACCTGGAGAATGTTCCATGGGCACTAGAGAAGAATGTGTATTCCGCTGCTTTGGGGTGGAATGTTCTGAATATGTCTGTGAAGTCCATTTGGTCCAGTGTGTCATTTAAAGTCTTTATTTCCTTGTTGATCTTTTGCTTAGACGATCTGTCCATTTCAGTGAGGGGGGTGTTAAAGTCCCCCACTATTATTGTATTGTCGATGTGTTTCTTTGCTTTTGTTATTAATTGCCTTATATAATTGGCTGCTCCCATGTTAGGGGCATAGATATTTACAATTGTTAGATCTTCTTGTTGGATAGACCCTTTAAGTAGGATATAGTGTCCTTCCTCACCTCTTATTACAGTCTTTGGTTTAAAATCTAATTTGCCTGATATAAGGATTGCCACCCCAGCTTTCTTTTGGTGTCCATTAGCATGGTAAATGGTTTTCCACCCCCTCACTTTCAATCTGGGGCTGTCTTTGGTTCTAAAATGAGTCTCTTGCAGGCAGCATATTGATGGGTCTTGTTTTTTAATCCAGTCTGATAGCCTGTGTCTTTTGATTGGGGCATTTAGCCCATTTACATTCAGGGTAACTATTGAAAGATAGGAATTTAGTGCCATTGTATTGCCTGTAAGGTGACTGTTACCGTATATTGTCTGTGTTCCTTTCTGGTCTATGTTGCTTTTAGGCTCTCTCTTTGCTTAGATGACCCCTTTCAAGATTTCCTGTAGGGCTGGTTTTGTGTTTGCAGATTCCTTTAGTTTTTGTTTGTCCTGGAAGCTTTTTATCTCTCCTTCAATTTTCAATGACAGCCTAGCTGGATAGAGTATTCTTGGCTGCATATTTTTCTCATTTAGTGCTCTGAAGATATCCTGCCAGTCCTTTCTGGCCTGCCAGGCCTCTGTGGATAGGTCTGTTGCCAATCTAATGTTTCTACCCTTGTAGGTTACATATCTCTTCTCCCGAGCTGCTGTCAGGATTTTCTCTTTTTCTATGAGACTCGTAAGTTTTACTATTAGATGTCGGGGTGTTGACCTGTTTTTATTGATTTTGAGAGGGGTTCTCTGTGCTTCCTGGATTTTGATGCCTGTTTCCTTCCCCAAATTAGGGAAGTTCTCTGCTATAATTTGCTCCATTATACCTTCTGCCCCTGTCTCTCTTTCTTCTTCTTCTGGGATCCCAATTATTCTAATGTTGTTTCATCTTATGGTATCGCTTATCTCTTGAATTCTGCCCTCGTGATCCAATAGTTGTTTATCTTTCTTTTTTTCAGCTTCTTTATTTTCCATTATTTGGTCTTCTATATCACTGATTCTCTGTTCTGCCTCATTTATTCTAGCAATTGGCACCCCCATTTTTGATTGCACCTCATTAATAGCCTTTTTGATTTCTACTTGGTTAGATTTTAGTTCTTTTACTTCTCCAGAAAGGGTTTCTCTAATAACTTCCATATTTTTTTCAAGCCCAGCTAGTATCTTTAAAGTGATGATTCTGAACTCTAGATCTGACATCGTACTAATGTCCATATTGAGTAGGTCCCTGGCAGTCGGTACTACCGCTTGTTCTTTTGGTTGAGGTGATTTTTTCTGTCTTGTCATTTTGTGCAGAGGAGAATAGATTAATGAGAGAACAAAATGCTATCAGAGTAACAACATCCCCAGAAAATATATTCTAAACAAATCAGAAAAGACCTGAAGCAGTGGGAAAAGAAAGGGAAAGAGAGAAAAAAGAAAAAAAAGAAAAAGAAAAAGATAAAGATAAAAACAAAAACAAACAAAACAAAACAACAACAACAACAAAAAACCCAGAATGTGATCAAATATGATCAGGCTGGTATATAGATCAGTGCCACACACTAGATTTTGGGTGTATTTTGGTCTTTTAGAAGAAAGTGCCTCCCAAAATTTTAAAGAAAGAAAAACTTATATATGTACAAAAATAAGGGTTGATATGATGAAGGGATGGAATATGACTGTAAAGATGGAAATTATAAAAAATTTTATAAAAGGAATTGATAAGAAGTTGTTTGAAAAAAGAAAGAAGAGGATTTAAAAAAAGAAAAAAGAAGAAAAAAAAGGGAGAGAATGTGATCAGGCAGGGGAATAGAAAACACCATAGACTAGAGATTTAGGGTATATTTTAATCTGTTAGAAGAAACTATCTCAAAACTTTAAAGAGAGAACAACTTATATATATAAGCCAAAAATATGGGTAACTACCATGAAGGGATAGAATATGACTCTAAAAATGAAAAATAAAAATGTTTTTTGTTTTTTTTTTAAAGGGATTGATAAGATGTTGGTTGAAAAAGGGAAAAAGAAAAATTCAAAAAGAAAAAAAAAGAAAAAAGACAGTTAAAAAAAAAATTAACTTTGAAAGACTAAACAATCATTGTAAAAAAGCCATGAATTCTATGTGTAGTATTCCCCTAGCACTGGAGTTCTGCCGTTCTCATTGATCGGTAAACTTGGTCTTGGCTGGCTGTTCTCGCTGATCTTTTGGGAAGGGGCCTGTTGCCGTGGTTTCCAAATGTCTCTGCCGGAGGCGGAATTGCCCCGCCCTTGCCCCCTCCTGGCTAAGTAATCTGCTCTGGTTTGCTCTCCGGGGCTTTTGTTCCCTGTGAGCTTTCCGTACAGCTTTGGAGGTGGAGAGTGAAAATGGTGGCCTCCCAATCTCCACCCCGGAGGAGCTGAGAACTCGGGGCCCCGCTCCTCAGTGAGACCCCAGAGAAAAGCCGTCAGTCACTCCCGTCTCCCTGGTCTCTGGCTGCACTCCGTGCTCACCCGGCCTGTGACCACGCGTTTCTATCTCTGGCACCCGACCCCGGGTGGAGTCTCCAAACCCAGCAGATCCCTGCGGTGCACTCCCTCGTGGCTCCTCCCAGGGGAGGAACGTGAGATCCCCCCGGATCTGCCGCTTGTTGGGTCCCTGCTGGAGGAGCAGTGGCCCGACTGTGCCGCGGATCACAGTTTATGGCCACCCCGAGCTGAGAGCCTGTGCCTGGGCTCCGCCTCTGCAGCCAGCTTCCCTGCTCCGTTACCTGGGAGCTGTGCCACACTCAGGCACCCCCGGTCTTTCTGTGACCCCGAGGGTCCTGAGACCACACTGTCCCGGAGGATTCCACCCCCCACTTAGCCACCAGAGTGACGTCCCTCGGCGGAGCAGACTTTTAAAAGTTCCGATTTTGTGCTCCGCAGCTCTATCCCTTGCCAATAACGGCCAACGGAGGCCCCTCCCCCGCCGTCTATCCTCCCGAATATCTCCTTGGATTCACTTCTCCGCACGTCCTACCTTCCAGAAAGTGGTCGGTTTTCTGATGAGAGAGTTGTTGCTCTTCTTTTCTTTGATCTCCTGTTGAGTTCATAGGTGTTCAGAATGGTTTGATCCCTATCCAGCTGAATTCCTGAGAGGAGATGAAATCCAGGTCTCCTATTCCTCTGCCATCTTGCTTTTATCTTAAATTGCAATATCTTAAGCAACACAACATTCTTAGGTGAGACACTGCAATGGTTCACAGATAGGAAATAGAAGTTGCAGGAACCTGGGGAGCTTCATCATCCTTAAATTCTAGAAGTCATTGTTAGCATCGCCAACTCTTGCTCTCTTCACCTTTCTTCTTTGCTTCAATCACTGGTCTGAATGAAGCACCCTACATGATGAGTAAATGGTCACAAGCTGGAAGGATAGGTAGTGGGGATACTTCATACGTCTCTTCTAACAGAGAAGAGAGTGGACTTTCACTATGAGCTTCACTTAGAGACTTAAGGGAAGGGCTGAAAAATACGAAGTACTTGATATTCTTAAGCCAGAACTGGTCATAATACTCTTGGATATGAACTCAATGTGATTGGCAAAACTGGGTCATGGCACTACTACAATCATTGTGACTGGAATACCTGAAGGAAGGTGTTTCTTTTCCTAGGAGGGTTGAAGAAATGGTATTTGGAAAAAATAGAATAAAACAAATTAAATAAAGTAAAGGAAAACCAAATAAAACCAGTAGCTAGGTGTACTAGACCTGCCAAAGAGCAGAATGACATTACTGAGAAAAAATATAAAAAACATGATTTAAGAAAAAATTATTTAAGGATACATAAGAAATGAACTCAAATAGTGGCCTTTATAAAGGAATTTTTTTGGGAGTTTTACATCCATTATACTTTTACACCAATAATTAGGAATTAGTGTACTTAGAGAATGCAATTCATCATGGAAATGGTAAGTCATCTTTAGAATGCTACATTTAAGAAGACAGATAAGTACACCGACATATATCATCTTAGCTGATAGCACCTATATAAGAGCCAACGAAAGCCCTCCTTTCAATCTCGGCAAGGCATTAGAATCACTTGGGAGCTTTTTAAAGTCTGGATAGTAATGTAACATCACAGGCCAATTAAATCAGAATACAAAATTTTTAACCTATTATCCTATTGATGGATATTGGAGTTGTTTCCAAATTTTGACTGTTATAAATAAAATTCGTATAGATAATCTTAGAGATGTGTTTGTGGCAGTTGTAGTATTTATGTTATGGTATTTGATTATGATATTAATTTTTATTTTCTTAAATGCAAATTGAACTGTGAGAGTTCAAGTATACTTTTTTACATTACTTACTAATTTCTAGGAGTTCTTTATTCTTTGTCAGATATGTGTGATAAAGATATTTATTCCTCGTGGATTGTTTGTCTTTTGGTCTTCTTAAAAGTGTCATTCAGTGAACAGAAATTCTTCCCTTTTGTTAATTATAAGTGATTATTATTACTCCAGGGCTAATTTTTTTACATCCTTGGTTATTCCAAGGTCATGAATTTTTTTTTTATAATTTTTCTTCTACATGTTTCTTTTCCTTTTATGTTTAATGCTTAGGTCTATGATCTAGCTGAAATTAATTTATGATAAAGCTCAATATTTATTCATTTATTTTTTTATTTAAATTGCTCCAGTTTATTGAAAAGATCTTTCCCTGTTGAATTTTGTCACTGTCATTTTGTCTCTTCTTGTATGTTGGTTTGCAACCTCAGGAATTTACCAGGTAAAATCTGAAACTGGCCTCCATACATGGAGGGCAAGCAGAGACCAAAGAAAGAGGCAGACCTCTCCACATTGGTAGGTGGCAGGTTTAATAAGCATGGAAACATATGTGAGGCTTGTCTTGGGTAGTCATAAAACGAGTAAATCTCCACACCTGCTTGCCAGAATCTTAAAAGTTTATATAAAGGCTTTAATGGGGTTCAGTCAGGTATACCATCCAGATGGGCTCAATAACACATTGCTTTCTCAAGGCTATGTCCTTGAACATTTCAGGGCTCCCACTGTGGGAATGGTGCACAGAATGTACATTCTGAGGATCGGGTTGGGGTGAGGAACCTCCAATTATCCAGGTTCAGCTCATGGGTCAGTTGACAGTCACATCCTCTTGATGAATTCCTTCAACATTGTGTCAATACCACACTGCTGAATAAATGTAACTTTGGAGTTCGTCATGAGTTCTAATGGTGCAGTTCATTCAATGTTTTTCTTGTTTTGCCTATTCTAGGTCTTTTGCATTTCCACATAAAGTTTACAATCAGCTTGTCAATTTCCACAATAAAACCTACTAGGATTTGATTAGAATTGTGCTGAGTCAATGTTACTTTGTGAAGAATTGTTAGCAACACAGAGTTTTCTAATTATTGAGCTTGATATCTCTACTTATATAATCTTGAAATTTTCTGCAATGTTTTGAATTTATCAGTGTAGGTATCTTAAAAGTATTTATTATATTTATTTTTACATATTTGATTTTACTGATTAAACACCTTGACTGACATAAATGATATTTTATATTTATACAAATTGTTTTTTCAAGTGTGTAGGGACTCAGTTTTGTATATTGCTGGCTGGCTTTTTAAAACTAACTTATTCTTGGGTGCCTGGGTGGCTCAGTCGGTTAAGAGTCTGCCTTTGGCTCAGGTCACGATCCCAGGGTCCTGGGATCAAGAACCATATCAGGCTCCCTGCTCAGCCTGGAAACCACTTCTCCTTCTGCCCCCTCCCCCTCGGCTTGTGCTCTCTTTGTCTCTCGCTCTCAAAAATAAACAAATAAAATCTTTAAAAAAAAACTTAAAAAAATAAAACTAACTTATTCTTGTTCATTGATGAGTGAATAAGGAAGATGTGATATATTCATACAATGGAATATTACCTAGCCATAAAAAAGAATGAAATCTTGCCATTTGCAATGACATGAGTGGATCTAGAGAGTATAATGCTAAGCAAAATAAGTCAGAGAAAGACAAATACCATATGATTTCACTTATATGTGGAAATTAAGAAACAAAACAAACTAGTAAAGGGGAAAAAAGAGAAAGACAAACCAAGAAATAGACTCCTAACTATAGAGAACAATCTAATGGTTACCAGAGGGGAGGTGGGTGCGGGCATGGGTGAAGCAGGTGATGGAGATTAAGGAGGGCACTTGCTGAGATGAGCACCGGGTGATGTGCGGAAGTGTTCAATCACTATATTGTACACCTGAAACTAATATTACACTGTATGTTAACTAAATAAATAAAAACTTAAAAACATAAAGTTAAAAATTAAAATTAACTTATTCTTAATATTTATAGATTTCTAAATAATCATATGATTTGTGAGTACAGACATTTTTACTTTATCCTTTCAAATTTTTATTCTTTTCGTTTCTTTCTTTCCATATTACACAGTCCTGGACATCCAGTAGAATTTTGAACAGAATACTGATAGGGACATCCTGAACTTTACATGTCATTGAGAGAAAATGTCCAACATTATATCATGATTGTAATGTTAGCTATAGGATTTTTATATGTCTATCAATTCAAGTAGTACCCCTTATTTCTAGTTTGCTCAGAGGTTTTGTGATGAAAATATATTAGGATTTTATCTGTTGAGGTGGAATGCAGTTTTTCCTCTATGTCGGTGTGAAATTTATTCATGATTATTGAAAAGTGTGTATTTTTATGATCTACTCCACTTGGTCACGATGTATTATTATTATTTTATATATCAATATACTTTACTTGCTATTTTTAATATGTTTGTAGATATCTACATTCACAAAATATATTAACCATCAATTACTGTTTCTCATCCTGTAATTGTCTAGCTAGGTATCACACATGAAACTAGTGGAGAAGTGTTTTATTCTCTAACAGAGTATGTATAATATTGGTATTATTTTTTTGTTAAATGCCTAATATAAATAAGAAGTGTGGCTTCTTGGCCTGGAGTTTACTTGAGGGCTTTTTTTTTATGTTATGTTAGTCATCATTCAGTACATCATTAGTTTTCGATGTAGTGTTCCATGATTCATTGTTTGCGTATAACAACCAGTACTCCAAAAAATTATGAACTAAGTGCTGTTAACAGATAAAGAACCATCCACCTTTTTGTTTTCTTGTTTAAATTCTGGAGACTAGTGTTTTTCAAAGAATTTGTCCATTTCAAAAAAAAAAGTGTTTTTTAAATCATATTCATTGTACCCACTTAATATTTTTATATTAGTAAAACATATGGTGATATTTATTGTTTTTTTGATTTTTTAATTTTATTATGTTATGTTAGTCACCATACAATACATCATTAGTTTTTGATGTAGTGATCCACGATCCATTGTTTTCGTATAACACCCAGTGCTCCATGCAATACGTGCCCTCCTTAATACCCATCACCAGGCTAACCCACCCCCCCAAAACCCTGTTTGTTTCTCAGAGTCCATAGTCTCTCATGGTTCATCTCTCCCTCTGATTTCCCTCCCTTCATTTTTCCCTTCCTTCTCCTAATGTCCTCCATGCTATTCCTTATGTTTCACAAATAAGTGAAACCATATGATAATTGACTTACTCTGCTTGACTTATTTCACTTAGCATAATCTCCTCCAGTCCCATCCATGTTGATGTAAAAGTTGGGTATTCATCCTTTCTGATGGCTGAGTAATATTCTATGGACCACATCTTCTTTATCCATTCATCTGTTGAAGGGTGTCTTGGCTCTTTCCACAGTTTGGCTATTGCGGACATTGCTGCTATGAACATTGGGGTGCATATGGCCCTTCTTTTCACTACATCTGTGTCTTTGGGGTAAATACCCAGGAGTGCAATTGCTGGGTCATAGGGTAGCTCTATTTTTAAATTTTTGAGGAACCTCCACACTGTTTTCCAAAGTGTCTGTACCAACTTGCATCCCCACCAACAGTGTAAGAGGGTTCCCCTTTCTCCACAACCTCTCCAACATTTGTTGTTTCTTGCCCTGTCCATTTTTGCCATTCTAACTCGTGTAAGGTGGTATCTCAATGTGGTTTTGATTTGAATTTCCCTGATGGCTAATGATGATGAACATTTTTTCATGTGTCTGTTAGCCATTTGTATGTCTTCTTCAGAGAAGTGTCTTCATATCTTCTGCCCATTTTTTGACTTGATTATTTGTTTTTTGGGTGTTGAGTTTGAGAAGTTCTTTATAGAACTTGGATACCAGCCCTTTATCTGTAGTGTCATTTGCAAATATCATCTCTCATTCTGTGGGTTGCCTCTTTGTTTTGTTGACTGTTTCTTTGCTGTGTAGAAGCTTTTTATCTTGATGAAGTCCCCAAAGTTCATTTTTGCTTTTGTTTCACTAGCTTTTGGAGATGTATTTTGAAAGAAGTTGCTGTGGCTGATGTCAAAGAGGTTACTGCTTATATTCTCCTCTAGGATTTTGATGGATTCCTGTCTCACATTGAGGTCTTTCATCCATTTTGAGTTTCTCTTTGTGAATGGTGTTAGAGAATGGTCAAGTTTCATTCTTCTGCATGTGGCTGTCCAATTTTCCCAGCACCATTTATTGAAGAGACTGTCAAACTCTCTCTTTTTGCAGACGACATGATACTTTATGTGGAAAACCCAAAAGACTCCACCCCCAAATTACTAGAACTCATCCAGCAATTCAGTAATGTGGCAGGATACAAAATCAATACACAGAAATTAGTTTCTTTCTTATACACTAACAACACAACTGTAGAAAGAGAAATTAGAGAAACGATTCCATTTATAATAGCACCAAAAACCATAAGATACCTCGGAATAAACCTAACCAAAGAGGTAAAGGATCTATACTCTAGGAACTACAGAACACTCATGAAAGAAATTGAAGAAGACACAAAAAGATGGAAAAATATTCCATGCTCATAGATTGGAAGAATAAACATTGTTAAAATGTCTATGCTACTCAGAGTAATCTATACCTTCAATGCCATCCCAATCAAAATTCCAATGACATTTTTCAAAGTGCTGGAACAAACAATCCTAAAATTTGTATGGAATCAGAAAAGACCCCAAATCACCAAGGAAATGTTGAAAAAGAAAAATAAATCTGGGGGCATCACATTGCCCGATTTCAAGCTATATTACAAAGCTGTGATCACCAAGACAGCATGGTACTGGCACAAAAACAGACATATAGACCAATGGAACAGAATAGAGAACCCAGATATGGACCCTTAACTCTATGGTCAAATAATCTTTGACAAAGCAGGAAAAAATATGCAATGGAAAAATATATTTTTTAAAGATTTTATTTATTTATTTGAGAGAGAGAGCATGAGCAGGTCAGGGGAAGCAGCAAAGGGAGAGGGAGAAGCAGACTCCCTGCTAAGCAAGGAGTATGATTGCTTGATCCCAGGACTCTGGGATCATGACCTGAGCCTAAGGCAGATGCTTAACTGACTGAGCCATCCATGTGCTCCTGCAAAGAAAATATTTAATGTTATTAGAGATTCAGAAGAAAAATGGCTACAGAGTTAGTAGTGATTAGTGATTCCTAAACTTGCTCTGCATGAATAATATCTATGCAGCTATTCTTGTGAGTTGAAATCTATAATAATAACAATAAATAATAATAATGATAAGAAGAAAAAGAAAAAGAAACAAGTTATGATTGACCACTTACTATGTATAGGACACTGTTCTAAATGCCTCAGAGACATTTAATTTGTATCTCAAATGTACCCAATGAGGAAGGCACTATTTTGATTTCCATTTTATAGTTAAGTAAACAGGCACAGAAATGATACCTAAGTCACCCAAAGTCACACAGCTAATGTATGTCAGAGCCAGAACTTGAACACCAGCACTCTGGCACCAGGATTGAAATTTAGGCACTTATCAATAGGACTTTTGAAATTTGTACAGGCAAAATTGTGGTCGTGGTAGGGAATTCATGTACAGAAAACAGAATGGAAAAACGATCATGGATCTATGTCCTTAGTGCTACTTGGGGAAAGTCAAAGCAGCTTTATGAGAGGGTTTGGAAAAGATTTAGTGAAAAGAAACAGTAAAATTGAAAAAAGCCTTCTATACTAGTTAAAATATTTGAATTTAAATTAGCTAGTTCAAATAAATAAATAAATGAAGAAATGGACAAATAAATAAATAAATAAATACATAAGCTAGTTTCTTTTATATGTAAGTCAGTAAGCCATAGACTTGGACCACATAGTCACATTCACATGGAGATATAGTATATCTATTTTCACATCTGTCAAGTAGAGATGACAAAATCTATGTACTTTATCCCCACTCTTCAACTTTTGTTTGTATACACTTCAGTTTGCTTCTACGTTCCTTGGGGTTTTTGGTTTGGGAAATTGAATCTAGAGGTTTGTGTGCAGTCTCCAAGGACTCAATCCCAGAGCTTGGTGTAAAGCTGGGATTAAAATGGGATGTTTTCTTAGAAATATCCCTTAGGTGCTAGAAGCCTAACATAAAGGTACTCTCCATGCAGTCCTCAGAGAGGGGTATAAGGGCTGTGCTGCTCGATGCTGTGTGTAAGTCTTGATTCCTACGGAAGGAAAAGGTGAATCAGCTGCTGGTGTCTGGTGAATAGGTGTGGCAGGAAATGCAGAGAGACATGGGCAGAGCAGCCTGAGAACTGGACCGAGAGGCCAACTGTGCCAGGTAGAAAAAAAACCAAAATTATATCTTTAAATGGGAATGAGATTATCTTTAAAGGTCTCAGGAAGATCCAATGCCTTTAATATCATCCTGTCAGTTGCATTGGATGAAATAAATTTCCATGTTGGGAGGAAGGGATGAGGCCAATAGAGAGCTGCTGTTGAGAATGGGTTCCTAGTGTTGCTCCACAATAAACAACAGGGACTCTCCACCTTGGCCTTGGCCATCACCTTTCTAGGCAATGGTTTCTTACATGGCCAAGGTGTTTACATTTTTACAGACAAATAAGAGTCTGTGCACTTTGTGGCACTTGTTCTTTCTTCATTGGACTGAACTCACAAATGATAGTTTTTTTTTTTTTTACCTTGATATGTTTTCTATATTGAAAAAAAATTAAAAAAATGATAAAGTGAAGCTATGACAAGGGCAAAAATGGATATCTCTGCTTTATTTTTTAAATTTTTATTTATTTATTTATTGAGAGAGAGAGAGAGCCTGTGTGAGTGGGGGAGAGGCAGGGACAGCGGGAGAGAGAGAATCTCAAGCAGACTCCATGCTGAGCATGGAGCCCAACAAGAGACTCAATCTCTTGACCCTGAGATCATGACCTGAGCTGAAACCAAGTCTGACGCTTAACTGAGCCACCCAGATGCCCCTATCTCTGCTTTATTTTTGGTTACAACTGCTGAACCATACATTCCAGGGCAAGTTCCTTTACCTCATTCTGAGTGGTTTGATGCATTCTGCAGCATTTTGAAGGTATTACTTAGGTATCTTTCTCCATACCCTTCAGGTCACTGCAGAAGTAGATTCTTCTCTATTGAGACATGATTGTCCCATAGAGCTGCAAAAAATACCTTCTCTAGTACCAAAATCATTTGAGGCTTTCTACCCAGATTTTCAGTGTCTTGAATCGGTAAGAGGAGTAACCAAGCAAGTGTTGGCTCCATAACAGTGGTAAAATTAACACCAATAAGATTAATAGGTGCTCTGAGAGTACTGGATATGCTGTGAGTGAACAAGTGTGAAATGGCATTAGACAACCCTCATTTTCCCTTTCCCAACTGATACTCGGGGCTGTCTATAAATCATAATCAAGGGCTGTTTCTAGTCCTCGCCAGGCATCCCAAAGTGCCAGCACTTATTATCTGATTTTGTGTCTGTGAGAGGCTGCTGGGCATGGGTCCGGGTGTTTACATATCAGTCAGAAGAATTCAGATTTTAATTGTGAGTACCTATACACCTGGATCTATAATTTATTTTCATTATGAATTTTTAAGGGTATTTCCTTCCTTCCTTTCTTTCTTTCTTTCTTTCTTTCTTTCTTTCTTTCTTTCTTTCTTTCTTTCTTTCTTTCTTTCTTTCTTCTTTCCTTTCTTCTTTCTTTCTTCTTTCTTTCTTTCGTTCTTTCTCTTTGTCTTTTTTTTTTTTGCTTAAAGGCATTTTTGACTGACTCTGTAGTGTATTAACTTGACCTCATCTCTCCTTCAGTGAATAATGAGCTCTAATTATTAGAAATCTTCACTGAGCTTGCTGCAAGCCTACATGTTTGGGATTAGAACTCAATCAGTAGGCAGGGTGGAAACTCTGAATATGACCTTGACCTGCCTTATCAAATGACTGTGAGATATCTCATATATGTCCTTCAGTAGCACACTTACTATGTATTAAGCATGACATCAACTCTATGCTGAAACACTGAGCTAGCAATTGACCTGTCATCACCTTTACCCTCTGATCTCTCTTCTGATCTCTCCGTCTTGCTTTCTCTCATTTTTCCCCTAGAAGAACAGCTTTACCTCCTTTGACCAGTGACAGGATGATATACCAGAACAGAAGTATTTTTCACCCAGCCACATTCTTCCTCGTTGGAATCCCTGGTCTGGAAGGGGCTCATGCCTGGATCTCCCTGCCTTTCTGCTCTGTTTACCTTGTGGCCTTACTGGGCAATGCCACACTTTTGCTGGTCATCAAGATGGAGCAGAGCCTGCAGAAGGAGCCCATGTTCTACTTTCTGGCCCTCCTTTCAACTATCGATTTGGCCCTTTCCACAACCTCTGTTCCCCGCATGCTGGGTATCTTCTGGTTTAATGCTCATGAAATTAACTTTGGGGCTTGTGTGGCCCAGATGTTTTTGATCCATACTTTTACTGGTATGGAGGCCGAGGTCTTGTTGGCCATGGCCTTTGACCGCTATGTGGCCATCTGTGCTCCACTCCACTATACGACCATCTTGACATCCCGGGTGCTGGTGGGCATCAGCATGTGCACTGTGGTTCGTCCAGTTGTGCTTACACTTCCCATGGTCTATCTCATCTACCGCTTACCCTTTTGTCAGGCTCACATAATAGCTCATTCTTACTGTGAGCACATGGGCATTGCAAAACTTTCCTGTGGAAACATCCATATCAATGCCATCTATGGGCTCTTTGTGGTTTCCTTTTTTGTCCTGAACCTGGTCCTTATTGGCATCTCCTACGTCTACATTCTGCGAGCTGTCTTCCGCCTCCCATCACAGGATGCTCGGCTAAAAGCGCTCAGCACATGTGGCTCTCATGTTGGGGTCATCTGTGTTTTCTATATCCCCTCAGTGTTCTCCTTCCTCACTCACAGATTTGGACACAACATACCACGTTACATTCACATTCTTGTTGCCAACCTCTATTTGGTTATCCCACCTTCACTCAACCCCATCATTTATGGTGTAAGGACCAAACAAATTTGGGAACGAGTGCTCCGTGTCTTTATCAAAAAATAAGACTCATGACACTTTCTTTTACTGAGGATTTTGATCCATCTAGAAAGACGTGTGTGTTCTTGCTTTAACAAACATCTTCTAGTCGTAACCTATTGCTGCCAGGTTGAGATAGAAGTTGATTTATTCCTGGCTGCTGACTAATGGATTTTCAGGCTTGTGGAAACTTCATGGATCTCAAGTTCAAAAGCTAATGGGCTAACTTGGAAGGAGCTGTGGGGCCTTTGTCTGTGTGTCTTCATGCAGAGTCCTTCATAGGATAAAGCTGCTCTTTTTCTGGGTAAAGGACATATTATACTGGTTTTTTTGCATTCTGTAATTAGAGGAATGTGGTACTGGAAATTTAACCCTGTATCCTACTTCATGTGTTGGTTGGTTTGTCCATTCATTCATGCATTCATTTTATTATTCCTTTAATTTACATTCATTTTGTGTTTGTTATATATCTTAGATCATTCTAATTGCTGGGGATATATCCATGAACCAAGCTAACACAAAATGTCTGACCTTCTGGAGCTTGCATTGTGTTATGTTCTTTAAAAAAAGCCAAGTTCATAGGTTCAAAAAAAATCACTGCCGAATCTGTAGCTTGAAGTAGAATGTTCTGCCAAACATGTAAGATTCAGTGTTCAGTGAAATTATAGCCAAAACAAACATACAATTTCTTTTCTTTTTTATTTTTAGGTTTATTTATTTATTTGTGAGAGAGAGAGCAGAGGGGGGTAGGGGCAGAGGGAGAGAGAGAATCTCAAGCAGACACCCCACTGAGCACAGAGCCTGATGCAGGACTTGATCTCAGGACCCTGGGATCATGACCTCAGCTGAAATCAAGAGTCAACACTTAACCAAGTAAGCCAACCAAGCATCCCTCAACAGTACCATATCCCTGACTGTCTTTCTGTAGTCAGGCCCATAAAGACAAGTGTAGTCTTATAATTGAATTATGTATAGTATTTCTCTCTAGGTGATGCATGATGACCTTTGCTTATCATTTTATTCACTTTTGTACTCTCAATCTACATTTGACCCTGAAATACTCCATCCCCAAATAGAACTCTCATCCTAGACCCATGATCTATCTCTAGTTCCTCCACTGACTTTAATGTACAAGCTCTCAAACCAATCTATGAATAGTCACCTTTTTTTGATACTGCTGAGGGCCTTCAGTTGATTCAATAATAATATTTCCCAAAGACCAAGCAATGACCTTTCGCATCATCAAACTTGTTATATTGCTTTACATTAAAAAAAATTTCTCTTTTACAGACTATTTACAAAAGAAACTAAAGTAAATGTATACTGCAGAACTTTGTTCCTACAACTCATGAATTAATGACCTTCAACATTGCACTCATCTCAACTGTGATGCTTAATAAAAATATATACAGAATTAAGGTGGAAATTACTTTCAATACTGCTCCAACACAAATTTTCTCCAATTTTTCCAGAGGCAAAATGTATCATTTGTTTTTCTGACACACAGTACAGAAATTTTTAATTTTATAACCAGTCACAGTGTTTTAGTTAGGTCATTTGTTACTAATTTATATAGATTAAATATTTAATATTTTGTTTTATAACATTTGATTTTACTTATGTATTCATCTCTTAATAGATATTCATATTATTATTATTTTTTAATTAGAAAGTATCCTGCCTTTCCTTGCATTTATTTCTTGGTGCATTTTAAGATAGTTCATGCAGGTTTTATAATTTGCAGTAAAATTATTGAGTAGCAGAATTGTAATCAATAAGAATATATTTCTGACTTCATCATTGTTTTTGATCACTTCTTAAAAATTTCACATTTTTCAAAACTCTCCTTTTGTCTCTCTTGCTTCTTGAACTTTGTTTCCTAGCATTAGTCAAATATTAGTTTTCTATTTATAGTAATTTGTAACTACCCTTCTCTGAACAAAACAAAAATTTTATCCCTCTTTTGCCTTGTCATGTTCTTGTACATCAATATTTCTCATTTTGGAATTATCTGGATCTGTGTTTCCAGGCTTAAGAAATCTTAAATGGCCATTTATATTTGATCATATATATTTTTAATGATTTCTTTCTGCAGTAAATCTTCATGAATATTTTCTTGCTCTAGGATTCACAGTCTTTTTTGGAGAATATCTATATATTTTTCCCACTTGCCACAACCTCACTTTATCTGGTAATATTTAATTATATTTTATGTCTAAATATGTCCTTATCTGCTCTCATATTTAAATAATAAATAAAAAATTTATAGAATTTTGGAACCAAGTTCTATTCCATCACTTTTCTGAATTCATTGTTCAACTTTTTTGTTTTCTTGCAACTAATGTTATTAATGGAACATATGCTCATCATTTTTCCACTCTTTTGAAAGGATTTTTTCTTTTTTTTGGATTCATCTTTATTTCAATGTTGTGAAATTTCATTATAAGTCTAGATTTATAAATTTTTTAAAAAGTCATGTTCAGTATTCAGTCAGTCCTTATTTTCTTACATGATATATACCATATATCTATTACTTCTAGATATTTCTATATCTATTACTTTTCAAACTTTATTTCTTTAATATTTCCTTCCCCACTTCCCACCATATTCTTTTGGAATACTTAAAAATAAAGTTGGAACATCCTATTTTTATTCCATGTATTTTAACTTTTCTTTCCTTCCATCATTTATTTATTTATTTTACTATAGTCCTAAAATACATCTGACTACTCTTAAAGCCTCAGATTTTTATTTTCAGCAGTTTCCAGTCTATTCTTTAGTCCCTTAATATAATTATTTCAACACTTAAATTTTTTATGTTTGATGCTTTTTTAAAAATTTAAATTCAATTAGCCAAAAGATAGTACATCATTAGTTTCAGATGTAGTGTTCAACAATTCGTCAGTTTTATATAACACCCAGTGCTCATCACATCATGTGCACTCCTTAATGCCCATCACCCAGTTACCCAATCCCCCCACCCGCCTCCCCTTCAGCAACCCTCAATTTGTTTCCCATAGCTAAGAGGTTTGTCTCCCTCTGTGGTGACTTCCCATTCAGTTTTCCCTACCTTCCCTTATGGTCTTCTGCACTGTTTCTTATATTCCATATATGAGATTCTTTTAATAAAAAACCCCTGTGCTTTCTTCATGATTGTAATTCTCTCTCTCTTTCTCATCTCTTTAAGGCTTCTAACTACATGTACTTTAAAACCCTGAAGTGGTTTATTTTTAATTCTGTTTCACACAGTTTCTTACTATATTGTTAGCTCTTTTTTTTTTAAATGTTGTTAATAATCCTTGGGCATTTGGTGACTATTTACTGTGAAGTTTTCTTTGCCATTGTGATCTCTTGGTAGGCTCTTCAAAGACCCTGGCTAAGTACTGTTTGCAGGTTGGGTTTCTTAGAAAGCACATCCTGAGATGGAGATTTGCATGGAGGCAGAATAATGCCCCCTTAAAGATGTTCTCGTCCTAATCTTCAGAATTTGTGAATATGTTAAGTTTAATGGCAAAGAGGAACTAAAGTTGCACACAGGATTAAAGTTGTTCATGATAGGGAGAGTGTCCTGGACTATCCAGGTAGAGCCAATATAATCACGAGTCCTTGAAAGTGGATAATAGTAGAAACAGAAGAAAGAGTCAGAGAAGGATGTGATGACCCAATTATGTTACTATTTACACATTTATTTTTCTACAAGTTATTATTTAAATTCTGGTTATTTGACACCCAGGGTAATATCAGTTTCAGGTGTAGGTTTTAGTGATTCAACACTTCCATACATCACCCATGTTCATCACAAGTGCTCTCCTTAATCCCCATCATCCATTTAACCCATCCCCTCACCCACCTCCCCTCCAGCAACCCTCAGTTTGTTCTCTATAGTTAATAGTCTGTTTTATGGTTCATCTCTCTTTCTTTATCCCCCTATGTTCATCTGTTACATTTCTTAAATTCCACATATGAGTGAAATCATATGGTATTTGTCTTTCTCTGACTGACTTATTTTGCTTAGCATTATACTCTGTAGCTCCATTCACGTCATTGCAAATGGCAAGATTTCATCCTTTTTGATGGCTGAGTAATATTCCATTGTATATATGTACCACATTTCTTTATCCATTCATCAGTCAAAGGGTATTTGGACTCTTTCCATAATTTGGCTATGGTTGATAATGCTGCTATGAACATTGGGGTGCATTTACACATTTAAAGGAAAGTAAGAGCAATATAATATGTGTAGGACTTAAGCCTTCATTCCTGGCTCTAGAAATGGAGAAAAGAGCATGAGTTAAGGAATGTGGGCAGCTTACAGAAGCTGGAAAAGGTAACAAAATATATTCTCCCCTGGTGTCTCCAGAAAGGCACACTGACCTGCTGAAAACTTGATTTTAGCTCAGTGAGATATGCATCAGCTGTCTAACAAACTGAACTGCAAAGTAATAAATTTTGTTGATTTAAGGTACTATATTTCTGGTAATTTATCACAGTGGCATTAGAAAACTAATACAGCTTTACTCCCAAAATCAGCACCTGGAGAGGTGGATGAAGAAAGAGGGAGAAAATGATTTGTAATGAAATGGCAACAAAAGTGTCAGCCAGATGTTTATACAGGAGCGTCTGGAGCTGGAGCCGTCCTTCATAGTTGCCCTATTGGGGTGAATCAGGTAAGCTTTATGTTCCTTCATCAACCAGACATTATGGGGACTCTCCGGGAGGGGGATTTGACCTTAGGTGAGGAAGGTCCGTTAGGCAAGAGAAAAAGCAAAGAGGGCCACATTCTCAGTAGTTCGATGATTGAGAACTTCAGATCTGAAAGGGGGATATAGATGACACACTGTAGCATCCACTATAAAATCCAACAGGGTAGGAGTTTTGTGTGATGAAGACTCTACTGTGAAACTCTACCTAATTCTTTAGGAATTTGCCTTTTGTTCCTTTTTGCCTCTGGCTTTTCTGAAAACCTCAAGACAGAAACTTTCACATCCCTTCCCTGTCTTTGAAATCTAACTACCCCTTGTGTTTGTAGATATACGTTAGGCTGCTCACTCTTGTCCTTTAATAACTGTTTCTATTGATCTTGAAGGTATATATATAAATCACTTAATTTTAACATCAATTTTAATATATCTAAAGCTTTCTGGGGGGAATGACAATAGCTACATAGACTGCCATCTTGACAGAAGAAACTGTCACATTATTATTTTTTTTTTTAAGATTTTATTTATTTATTTATTTGAGACAGAGAGAATGAGAGACAGAGAGCATGAGAGGGAGGAGGGTCAGAGGGAGAAGCAGACTCCCTGCCGAGCAGGGAGCCCGATGCGGGACTCCATCCCGGGACTCCAGGATCATGACCTAAGCCGAAGGCAGTCGCTTAACCAACTGAGCCACCCAGGCGCCCCACATTATTTTTTAAAAGCTTGGGAAACCAATTTTTTTAGTATATCCTATTGACAATAGGTCTGAGTGGAGTCATTTATTTCAGTTAATATTCATTTATGATAGTTTTCATTGTTAAATTATTGTATGGTCATTACTTAAACATTTTAAACTCCATAAATTAGAATGAGAGGCAATAATATTATCTGTATTACAATGACCTCCAAACATTTTGACATTGTTTTGCTATTTCAAAATATGTTGTTTTGTATTTTTGACTTGTTCATTGAAATTATCATATATTATTTTCTATGTTTCATGTACATCTGTAAATAAAAGTGTATACATTATGTGTAGATTCCTAATGCACTTTAATTTTAATGGAAGTATAGTATCTTTGAGACAATACACCCTTCTGTCCATTTAAGTACTTACTTTGTTTTTGCAATCATTCAGGACAGTATAATAAAAATTTTTGTGCATAAAGCTCATTTGATACTTGAAGTAGATAATATAATTATTCAACATTTCCAATGATCCTCATTTTTTCATTTATAGCCATTTAAAAGCTTCTGCCATTTTCCATTAGCCTGTAGCAATCCTTCAGCATTTCTTGTTGTGCAGGTTGGCTGGCAATGAAGTCTGTTAGTTTTTGTTTATTTAAAAATGTCTTTATAGGTAACTCAAGATGGAAAACAAAATTTGAATAGACATTTGTAGTTGAATTAGTAATCAAATACCTTCTATAAGGAAAATCCTAGGTCCACATATGTTCCTTGGTGAACTCTATGTGTAAAGAGGAATTAATATCTCATAACACAATACAAACTCTTCCAAATCATGTGAGTGGGAAATCCAGTATCTGAACTGAATCAGACCAACTCTAGGATTGGATATTTTCACCACTTCTCTCTATGGCCTCTGTGACATATATATGAAAAATTGTCAAGGGAGAAGACTGAGAAGATCAGTCATGGACAAAGGACAGTGGGACCAAAAACTCACAGATGTCAATCCCCCCATAGCTAAGCATTCAATGAACCTAGAGCACATTGTAAGGTCAGTGCAGGGAGATAGTGAGTACTCAGGTTGAAAATGGGGTCTCCTATGATGGACTCTGAAAAACAAACTGAGGGTTCTAGAGGGGAGGGGGGTGGGAGCATTGGTTAGCCTGGTGATGGGTATTAAAGAGGGCACATTCTGCATGGAGCACTGGGTGTTATACACAAACAATGAATCATGGAACACTACATCAAAACTAATGATGTAATGTATGGTGATTAACATAACAATAAAAAATTAAAAAAAAAAGAAAATGGGGTCTCCTATTCCAGGTTATTATTTTTGAGCTTAGAATATGGATTAAGTACGTTTTTATCTAGGAAACAACAATCCATAGAATTAGGCTGCAAAATATAACTTGGAGATAGGATGTAACTATCTTTATATCATATAGAAATGATAATATTTGTGTGTTTTTGCCTCACATTTGTAGTTTTCTCTGTATAAATTCTTATCCATGTCACTTTTTCTTAGGCTTCTGTTTCTCTAAATCATAGTCTAGGAGTTTTGCCAGCAATCTCAGAGGATTTGATCCTAGGGCACAATTTATACTAGAAAACTGAGTTAACCCATTTTTCTAATGTTATAAGCAGCTAAAGCCTTAGTATAAAATGACTCTCCTTGGACTATATATTTTTTAAAAAGCACACAGCTGTGCTGCTTGAGATTTTCTTTGCATCTCTATTCTTGTGGAGGAATGAAGCATCAAAGATGAATTTTATTTTGATTTCGGTATATACTACAGTCAAATGAAAGGGAGATGGTCAAAGGTGGCTGAGAACTGCTGGCCTGATATGCTATAATAGGATATGATAGGATATTCATCATGTGGTCCAATTTCTGAATCTAATGGGGGAAAAACCTTGCAACATGTATTTTTTTACTGAAAACTTTAATTTTTTTCATTGTAGTTTTTTTTTTTTTATGTTTTAAGTTTAACCTTGAAACTTTTAAGTGGATATTGGGTATCTTTAAAAATATCTAGGGGGCACCTGGGTGGCTCAGTCGTTAAGCGTCTGCCTTCGGCTCAGGTCATGATCTCAGGGTCCTGGGATCGAGCCCCGCATCGGGCTCCCTGCTCTGCTGGAAGCCTGCTTCTCCCTCTCCCACTCCCCCTGCTTGTGTTCCCTCTCTTGCTCCGTCTCTCTCTGCCAAATAAATAAAATCTTAAAAAAAACCACAACAACAATAAAAATATCTAGAAGATCCAAGGCATTTAAAATCCATCTACAGAAAGATTATATAGTTGGTCGATAAAGTATCATTTCTGGTTCTGCTATGGGTTATAGGGAATGAATGAAATGGACTTCCGAAGCACAGTGAAAACCTGAGGTGAACAGTGCTATGTTACTGAGAGTTTATTTCCAGTGAGATACCCAAGGTAGGCATCAGGATGTTAGAAGGCTTGTTCCTGGCCAGCATCCTGCTACTGGGCAATGGCTGTTACCTGGAGTTTCAGTTCTCAAAAAAACACGAATAAGGGAGGCATTGCAAAATACAGCTCTTCTCTCTCTTCCCCCCCACCCCCACAAACACACACATACACACACATCTAATCTTAGAATGGATATAACATTTATTTTATTTTACCTTGGTATGCTTCCCAAAGAAATATGGAGCTATATAAAAGATAAAACGAGTTTGTGCTACTGTACCCTGATCTTGAACCACTCTGTCTCAAGGTGGAGACCCAGGGAATGTCCCTTTATTTCATTATTTGAGCTTATGAGTGACTAGGTGCTTCTTAATCGTTTTGAAGGCATTGCAAAAGCCACCTTCTCTATGCGCTTTAGACAAGTACAGAAAGCAGTTCTGTACAGACTTTGTTACTCCAGACCGTTTTGTGCAGCTCAAAATGCCTTCCTCACAGGTCTGTGCCACCTGAAGCCTTGTAGCCAGTCTTTTACCCAATTTCCTAGTTAATCAGGCAGAAGGGGTGAACGCAGTATACGCTTGTTCTGTAACAGTCGTAAAATTAGCAGGTTTTCCCAGAGGAACTGATGTGGCATGGAGAGTAAATGAAGATGCTTTCAAATACTGCTAGAAACCACCATTCCCTTAACACTCTAAAATGCAGTGGGTTAAGAAATGGGTTGGTCTTGGGAAAATAGAGACATGAACAAAAATACACATAAGGTTTATCATTATCTTTCCTTCTGGGATGTTTCAAGTATAGAAGTACATGACCCAGCCTGTGTATGCTCCTCTGCAGGCATCCCAGAGTATCTGTGCTTTTGTTTGGGACAGTGTGTACTTCTGATATTCTGTTTCTCTTTGACAGGGTATTTGGCTGGATCTTGGCATTTTCTCTACGTCAATAAGTGATGAATAAGTCATTTGATAATTTATGCATTTCCTAATTATGGAAGCGTCTTGTACGTCTGTGCCTGTCACTTTGCTTTCTAGCTGGCCTGTCACCTTTTGGATTATATTATATCTGCATTTCCATGTGTGCATCCTTGATTTTTTGCGTACCTCTCTTCAGACAGGAGCTTTACAAAAGGTACAGGGCATACAAACTATTCCATATTTAATAGCAAGTTCTGTGTCTTATAGTTTTGCCATTGGCTTGTTGATAAACCTTGTAGGTTAAAAAAAAGAGGATTAAATTTTTGAGACTGGCCCATTCAAATGAGTATGGCTTGGCTTATCATTAAAAAAAAAATACATTAACAAGCCCTTTCAAATAGCAACCTTTTTCATTTTCACTATATTTTGAAGCACCAAGACAGTCATTTTCATGACCACCTTCAAACTTTTTCCCCCTCCTTCTAGGAATGACATCCCCTTCTTTGTTATTTGGAAGGATGTTTTATCCCAACAGGAGTGTTTTTCACCCAGCCACATTCTTCCTCGTTGGAATCCCCGGTGTGGAAGGGGCTCATGCCTGGATCTCCCTGCCTTTCTGCTCTGTTTACCTTGTGGCCTTACTGGGCAATGCCACACTTTTGCTGGTCATCAAGATGGAGCAGAGCCTGCAGAAGGAGCCCATGTTCTACTTTCTGGCCCTCCTTTCAACTATCGATTTGGCCCTTTCCACAACCTCTGTTCCCCGCATGCTGGGTATCTTCTGGTTTAATGCTCATGAAATTAACTTTGGGGCTTGTGTGACCCAGATGTTTTGATCCATGCCTTCACTGGCATGGAGGCCGAGGTCCTGGTGGCCATGGCCTTTGACCGCTATGTGGCCATCTGTGCTCCACTCCACTATACGACCATCTTGACATCCCGGTTGCTGGTGGGCATCAGCATGTGCACTGTGGTTCGTCCAGTTCTGTTTACACTTCCCGTGGTCTATCACATCTACTGCCTACCCTTTTGTCAGGCTCACATAATAGCTCATTCTTACTGTGAGCACATGGGCATTGCAAAACTTTCCTGTGGAAACATCCATATCAATGCCATCTATGGGCTCTTTGTGGTTTCCTTTTTTGTCCTGAACCTGGTCCTTATTGGCATCTCCTACGTCTACATTCTGCGAGCTGTCTTCCGCCTCCCATCACAGGATGCTCGGCTAAAAGCGCTCAGCACATGTGGCTCTCATGTTGGGGTCATCTGTGTTTTCTATATCCCCTCAGTGTTCTCCTTCCTCACTCACAGATTTGGACACAACATACCACGTTACATTCACATTCTTGTTGCCAACCTCTATTTGGTTATCCCACCTTCACTCAACCCCATCATTTATGGTGTAAGGACCAAACAGATTTGGGAGCGAGTGCTCTGAGTCTTTGCTAAAAAGTAGGCACTCTTGCCTTTTTTACCAAGCATTTTGACCTAGCGAGGAAAATGTGGGCTCTTTTCAGAGAATTTTCTCTAAATTTAGTGTTGCCAAATTATATTCCAGAGCATTTGATCTTTGCCCATTATTGATTCTATGATTCTTCAAAATATTTCAAGTTCAAGGACTAATTCTTTGGAAGCAAGAACTGTTTGCATTATTTCACTCTGTGTGAGAGTGAACAGCCCAAGCAATGACCATTCCCATCATTACATTTGCAATGCCTTTTTTCTCCCTCCGATTTTTAAGTCCTACTTTTCCCTCCATTCAACAAAAGTAAGACAAGGAAACATACAACAAATGCCTTTGTTTTCACAACATGGAATTAAAAAAAAACTATTATTACTGTGGCTTATTTACGTTGATGTTATTCTTAATCAAATACATAAGATATTTAATTTGAAATGACCTATGAGTCTTACCCTACCCAGTTCCAGTTTTGTCTTATCCTCAGAGATAGGAATGACCACTATATGCTTTTCATTTCTCTTAGAGTCTAAATTGATCTTTTTCCATTCAATAATTTCTATGGGGTTTGGGATTATAATTTTTTATTTCATGTAAATGATAATGCACTGTATCATTTCACAGACTTACTATTAAATTTAGAGATCTGTCTATGTTGATACATATGGGATATAGTATCCTTTTAAATGTACTAGAATCTTTTGTTTGCATTTTATCTTTTCATAATTTGAATATATAATATTTAAGTTATTTTTAATTCAGAATTAATGTTGTGACATCTTTATGAATCATTTTTGTGCATATCTGAAAAATTTCTAAAGGTTCTACCCTTAGAAAAAGTAGGATCGTCAGATAGTTGATTACTGATTGAATAGGTCATGTTCTTCTTTATTTTTATGGTATTTACTGATTTCCTTGCCTCCTCTCCAAATTTCTGCCTAGCTTCTTAAAAGTCACATAGCATGAGTTTTTGATTACACTTGACATATTAACACTTCCCTATAAGCTCTTTATATTTAATACCTTATTTTCATATGGCAGATTAAATTTTTAAATGAAATCAATACTGATCATATTACCTATAACACACGATTTTATCACTTTCAGACTTAGGGGACATTGGTGGTATGTAGAATGTGGTGACAAAACATATATTATTATTCTATAATCAAGTGCTTAAAGAAGGCAAGGCTTTGAGTGTCCAAGCATTTCTGCCAAATATTTTAGTAAGAATAAGAAAAGTATAAATTTGTTCTTTCTGAGTGGCTGCACCAGCTGGCATTCCCACCAACAGTGTATGAGGGTTCCCCTTTCTCCGCATCCCCACCAACATCTGTCGTTTCCTGACTTGTTAATTTTGGCCATTCTGACTGGTGTGAGGTGGGATCTCATTGAGGTTTTGATTTGGATTTCCCGGATGCCGAGCGATATTGAGCACTTTTTCATGTTCTGTTGGCCATTTGGATCTCTTCTTTGAAAAAATGTCTGTTCAGGTCTTCTGCCCATTTCTTGATTGATTCTTTGTTCTTTGGGTGTTGAGTTTGATAAGTTCTTTATAGATTTTGGATACTAGCCCTTTATCTGATATGTCATTTGCAAATATCTTCTCCTATTCTGTCGGTTGTCTTTTGGTTTTGTTGACTGTTTCCTTTGCTTTGCAAAAGCTTTTTATCTTGATGAAGTCCCAATAGTTCATTTTTGCCCTTGCTTCCCTTGCCTTTGGCAATGTTTCTAGGAAGAAGTTGCTTCGGCTGAGGTCAAAGAGGTTGCTGCCTGTGTTCTCCTTGAGGATTTTGATGGACTCCTGTCTCACATTGAGGTCTTGCAGACAGCATATCAATGGGTCTTGTTTTTTAATCCAGTCTGATAGCCTGTGTCTTTTGATTGGGGCATTTAGCCTATTTGCATTCAGGATAACTATTGAAAGATAGGAATTTAGTGCCATTGTATGGCCTGTAAGGTGACTGTTACTTTATATTGTTGTGTTCCTTTCTGGTCGATGTTACTTTTGGGCTCTCTTTGCTTAGAGGACCCCTTTCAAGATTTCTTGTAGGGCTGGTTTTGTGTTTGCAAATTCCTTTAGTTTTTGTTTGTCCTGGAAGCTTTTTATCTCTCCTTCTATTTTCATTGACAGCCTAGCTGGCTGCATATTTTTCTCATTTAGTTCTCTGAAGATATCATGCCAGTCCTTTCTGGCCTGCCAGGTCTCTATGGATAAGTCTGTTGCCAATCTAATGTTTCCAGCATTGTAGTTTACAGATCTCTTCTCCCAAGCTGCTTTCAGGATTTTCTCTTTGTCTCTGAGACTCATAAGTTTTGCTATTAGATGTCGGGGTGTTGACCTACTTTATTGATTTTGAGGGGGGTTCTCTGTGCCTCCTGGAGTTTGATGCCTGTTTCCTTCCCTAAATTAGGGAAGTTCTCTGCTATAATTTGCTCCAATATACTTTCTGCCCCCCTCTGTCTTTCTTCTTCTTCTGGGATCCCAATTATTCTAATATTGTTTTGTCTTATGGTATCACTTATCTCTTGAATTCTGCCCTCATGATCAAGGAGTTGTTTATCTCTCTTTTTCTCATTCTCTTTATTTTCCATCATTTGGTCTTCTATATCAGTAATTCTCTCTTCTGCCTCATTTATCCTAGCAGTTAGAGCCTCCGTTTTTTATTACACCTCATTAATAGTCTTTTTGATTTTGACCTGGTTAGGTTTTAGTTCTTTTATTTCTCCAGAAAGGGTTTCTCTAATATCTTCCATGCTTTTATCTAGCCCAGCTAGTATCTTTAAAATCATCATTCTTAACTCTAGTTCTGACATCTTACTAATATCTGTATTGATGAGGAGAACAGATAATGAGAGAACAAAATGCTAACAGTGTAAACATGACCCCAGAAAAATATACACCAAACAAATGAGAAGAGATATGAAACCGGGGGAAAAGAAAAGGAAAGAAAGAAAAAAGAAAAAAAAAAAAAGAAAAGAAAAAGATAAAAACAAACAAACATACAAATAAAACAGAATATGATCAAAGATGATCAGGCTGGTGCATAGATCAGTGCCACACACTAGATTCTGGGCATATTTTGGTCTGTTAGACAAAAGTGCCTCCCAAAATTTTAAAGAAAGAAAAACTTATATATGTACAAAAATAAGGGTAAATACGATGAAGGGATGGAATATGACTGTAAAGATGAAAATTATAAATGATTTTAAAAAAGGAATTGATAAGTTAAGAAGTTGGTTGAAAAAAGAAAGAAGAGGATTAAAAAAAAAAAAGGAGACAATGTGATCAGGCAGGAGACTAGAGCAAAGCCATACACTAGAGATTTAGTATATATTTTGGTCTCTTAGAAGAAACTGTATCCTAATATTTTAAAGAGAGAACAATTTATATATCTATCTATCTATATATATATCTATATATATCTACACCAAAATAAGGTTAACTACTATGATGCGATAGAATATGACTCTTCCAGAAGTGGTTGCTTTTCTTTTCTTTTTCTTTTCTTTTTATTCTTATGTTAATCTCCATACATGACATCATTAGTTTTAGATGAAGTGTTCCATGATTCATTGTTTGTGCATAACACCCAGTGCTCCATGCAGAACGTGCCCTCCTCAATACCCACCACCAGGCTAACCCATCCTCCCACCCCCCTCCCCTCTAGAACCCTGTTTGTTTTTCAGAGTCCATCGTCTCTCATGGTTCGTCTACCCCTCCGATTGCCCCTGCTTCATTCTTCCCCTCTCGCTACCTTCTTCTTCTTCTTTTTTTTCTTAACATATATTGCATTATTTGTTTCAGAGGTACAGATCTGAGATTCAACAGTCTTGCACAATTCACAGCGCTTACCAGAGCACATACCCTCCCCAGTGTCTATCACCCAGTCACCCCATCCCTCCCACCCCACCCCCACTCCAGCAACCCTCAGTTTGTTTCCTGCAATTAAGAATTCCTCATATCAGTGAGATCATATGATACATGTCTTTCTCTGTTTGACTTATTTCACTCAACATAATACCCTCCATTTCCATCCACGTCGTTGCAAATGCCAAGATCCCATTCCTTTTGATGGCTGCATAATATTCCATTGTATATATATACCACTTCTTCTTTATCCATTCATCTGTCGATGGACATCTTGGCTCTTTCCACAGTTTGGCTATTGTGGACATTGCTGCTATAAACATCGGGGTGCACGTACCCCTTCGGATCCCTACTTTTGTATATTTGGGGTAAATACCCAGTAGTGCAATGGCTGGATCATATGGTAGCTCTATTTTCAACTTTTTGAGGAACCTCCATACTGTTTTCCAGAGTGGCTGCACCAGCTTGCATTCCCACCAACAGTGTAGGAGGGTTCCCCTTTCTCTGCATCCCCGCCAACATCTGTTGTTTCCTGACTTGTTAATTTTAGCCATTCTGACTGGTGTGAGGTGGTATCTCATTGTGGTTTTGATTTGGATTTCCCTGATGCCGAGCGATATTGAGCACTTTTTCATGTGTCTGTTGGCCATTTGGATGTCTTCTTTGGAAAAATGTCTGTTCATGTCTTCTGCCCATTTCTTGATTGGATTCTTTGTTCTTTGGGTGTTGAGTTTGATGAGTTCGTTATAGATTTTGGATACTAGCCCTTTATCTGATATGTCATTTGCAAATATCTTCTCCCATTCTGTTGGTTGTCTTTTGGTTTTGTTGACTGTTTCCTTTGCTTTGCAAAAGCTTTTTATCTTGATGAAGTCCCAAGAGTTCATTTTTGCCCTTGCTTCCCTTGCCTTTCGCGATGTTTCTAGGAAGAAGTTGCTTCGGCTGAGGTCAAAGAGGTTGCTGCCTGTGTTCTCCTTGAGGATTTTGATGGACTCCTGTCTCACATTGAGGTCTTTCAACCATTTGGAGTCTATTTTTGTGTGTGGTGTAAGGAAATGGTCCAGTTTCATTCTTCTGCATGTGGTTGTCCAATTTTCCCTACACCATCTGTTGAAGAGCCTGTCTTTTTTCCACTGGACATTCTTTCCTGCTTTGTCGAAGATTAGTTGACCATAGAGTTGAGGGTCCATTTCTGGGCTCTCTATTCTGTTCCATTGATCTATGTGTCTGTTTTTGTGCCAGTACCATGCTGTCTTGAGGATGACAGCTTTGTAATAGAGCTTGAAGTCCGGAATTGTGATGCCGCCAGCTTTGCTTTTCTTTTTCAACATTTCTCTGGCTATGCGGGGTCTTTTCTGGTTCCATACAAATTTTAGGATTATTTGTTCCATTTCTTTGAAAAAAGTGGATGGTATTTTGATGGGGATTGCATTGAATGTGTAGATTGCTCTAGGTAGCATTGACATCTTCACAATACTTGTTCTTCCAATCCATGAGCATGGAACGTTTTTCCATTTCTTTGTGTCTTCCTCAATTTCTTTCATGAGTATTTTATAGTTTTCTGAGTACAGATCCTTTGTCTCTTTGGTTCGATTTATTCCTAGGTATCTTATGGTTTTGGGTGCAATTGTAAATGGGATCGACTCCTTAATTTCTCTTTCTTCTGTCTTGTTGTTGGTGTATAGGAATGCCACTGAGTTCTGTGCATTGATTTTATATCCTGCCACTTTACTGAATTCCTGTATGAGTTCTCACAGTTTTGGGGTGGAGTCTTTTGGGTTTTCCACATAAAGTATCCTATCATCTGCAAAGAGTGAGAGTTTGACTTCTTCTTTGCCAATTTGGATGCCTTTGATTTCTTTTTGTTGTCTGATTGCTGTGGCTAGGACTTCTAATACTATGTTGAATAGCAGTGGTGATAGTGGACATCCCTGCTGGGATCCTGACCTTAGGGGGAAAGCTCTCAGTTTTTCCCCATTGAGAATGATATTTGCTGTAGGTTTTTCATAGATGGCTTTTATGATATTGAGGTATGTACCCTCGATCCCTATACTCTGAAGAGTTTTGATCAAGAAAGGATGCTGTACTTTGTCAAAAGCTTTTTCTGCATCTATTGAGAGGATCATATGATTCTTGTTCTTTCTTTTGTTAATGTATTGTATCACATTGATTGATTTGCGGATATTGAACTAACCTTGCAGCCCAGGGATAAATCCCACTTGGTCGTGGTAAATAATCCTATTAATGGACTGTTGGATCCTTTTGGCTAGTATTTTGGTGAGAATTTTTGCATCCATGTTCATCAGGATATTGGTCTGTAATTCTCCTTTTTGATGGGGTCTTTGTCTGGTTTTGGGATCAAGGTAATGCTGGCCTCATAAAATGAGTTTGGA
The DNA here is from genome assembly GCF_029215605.1 of Mirounga angustirostris. Classification (NCBI taxonomy): domain Eukaryota; kingdom Metazoa; phylum Chordata; class Mammalia; order Carnivora; family Phocidae; genus Mirounga; species Mirounga angustirostris. Next base: position 58,301,447 of record NW_026991721.1, read on the forward strand.
AGTTTTCCTTCCATTTCTATTTTTTGGAACAGTTTCAGAAGAATAGGTATTAATTCTTCTTGAAATGTTTGGTAGAATTCCCCTGGGAAGCCATCTGGCCCTGGGCTTTTGTTTTTTGGGAGATTTTTGATGACTGCTTCAATTTCCTTAGTGTTATAGGTCTGTTCAGGTTTTCTATTTCATCCTGGTTCAGTTTTGGTAGTTGATACATCTCTAGGAATGCCTCCATTTCTTCCAGGTTATCTAATTTGCTGGCATAGAGTTGCTCATAATATGTTCTTATCATTGTTTGTATTTCTTTGGTGTTGGTTGTGATCTCTCCTCTTTCATTCATGATTTTGTTGATTTGGGTCATTTCTCTTCTCTTTTTGATCAGTCTGGCCAGGGGTTTATCAATCTTGTTAATTCTTTCCAAGAACCAGCTCCTAGTTTCGTTGATCTGTTCTACTGTTCTTTTGGTTTCTATTTCATTGATTTCTGCTCTGATCTTTATTATTTCTCTTCTCCAGCTGGGTTTAGGCTTTATTTGCTGTTTTTTCTCCAGCTCCTTTAGGTGTAGGGTTAGGTTGTGTACTTGAGACCTTTCTTGCTCCTTGAGAAAGGCTTGTATTGCTATATACCTTCCTCTTAGGACTGCCTTTGCTGCATCCCAAAGATTTTGAATAGTTGTGTTTTCATTTTCATTGGTTTCCATGTATATTTTTAATTCTTCTTTACTTTCCTGGTTGACCCATTCATTCTTCAGTAGGATGCTCTTTAGCCTCCATGTATTTGAGTTCTTTCCGACTTTCCTCTTGTGATTGAGTTCTAGTTTCAAAGCATTGTGGTCTGAAAATAGGCAGGGAATGATCCCAATCTTTTGGTACCGGTTGAGACCTGATTTACGACCTAGGATGTGATCTATTCTGGAGACTGTTCCATGGGCACTAGAGAAGAATGTGTATTCCATTGCTTTGGGGTGGAATGTTCTGAATATGTCTGTAAAGTCCATTTGGTCCAGTGTGTCATTTAAAGTCTTTATTTCCTTGTTGATCTTTTGCTTAGACGGTCTGTCCATTTCAGTGAGGGGGGTGTTAAAGTCCCCCACTATTATTGTATTGTCGATGTGTTTCTTTGCTTTTGTTATTAATTGCCTTATATAATTGGCTGCTCCCATATTAGGGGCATAGATATTTACAATTGTTAGATCATCTTGTTGGATAGACCCTTTAAGTAGGATATAGTGTCCTTCCTCACCTCTTATTACAGTCTTTGGTTTAAAATCTAATTTGTCTGAGATAAGGATTGCTACCCCAGCTTTCTTTTGGTGTCCATTAGCATGGTAAATGGTTTTCCACCCCCTCACTTTCAATCTGGGGGTGTCTTTCGGTCTAAAAATGAGTCTCTTGCAGACAGCATATCTATGGGTCTTGTTTTTTAATCCAGTCTGATAGCCTGTGTCTTTTGATTGGGGCATTGAGCCCATTTACATTCAGGGTAACTATTGAAAATAGGAATTTAGTGCCATTGTATTGCCTGTAAGGTGAGTGTTACCGTATATTGTCTGTGTTCCTTTCTGGTCTATGTTGCTTTTAGGCTCTCTCTTTGCTTAGAGGACCCCTTTCAAGATATCCTGTAGGGCTGGTTTCGTGTTTACAAATTCCTTTAGTTTTTGTTTGTCCTGGAAGCTTTTTATCTCTCCTTCTATTTTCAATGACAGCCTAGCTGGATATAGTATTCTTGGCTGCATATTTTTCTCATTTAGTGCTCTGAATATATCCTGCCAGTCCTTTCTGGCCTGCCAGGTCTCTGTGGATAGGTCTGTTGCCCATCTAATGTTTCCACCCTTGTAGGTTACATATCTCTTCTCCCGAGCTGCTTTCAGGATTTTCTCTTTGTCTCTGAGACTCGTAAGTTTTACTATTAGATGTCGGGGTGTTGACCTATTTTTATTGATTTTGAGAGGGGTTCTCTGTGCTTCCTGGTTTTTCATGCCTGTTTCCTTACCCAAATTAGGGAAGTTCTCTGCTATAATTTGCTCCACTATTCCTTCTGCCCCCCTCTCTCTTTCTTCTTCTTCTGGGATCCCAATTATTCTAATGTTGTTTCATCTTATGGTATTGCTTATCTCTCGAATTCTGCCCTCGTGATCCAGTAGTTGTTTATCTCTCTTTTTTTCAGCTTCTTTATTTTCCATCATTTCATCTTCTATATTACTGATTCTCTCTTCTGCCTCATTTATTCTAGCAGTTAGCGCCCCCATTTTTGATTGCACCTCATTAATAGCCTTTTTGATTTCTACTTGGTTAGATTTTAGTTCTTTTACTTCTCCAGAAAGGGTTTCTCTAATAACTTCCATATTTTTTTCAAGCCCAGCTAGTATCTTTAAAGTGATGATTCTGAACTCTAGATCTGACATCATACTAATGTCCATATTGAGTAGGTCCCTGGCAGTCGGTACTACCTCTTGTTCTTTTGGTTGAGGTGATTTTTTCCGTCTTGTCATTTTGTGCAGAGGAGAATAGATTAATGAGAGAACAAAATGCTATCAGAGTAACAACATCCCCAGAAAATATACTCTAAACAATTCAAAAAGACCTGAAGCAGCGGGAAAAGAAAGGGAAAGAGAGAAAAAAGAAAAAGAAAAAAAAGAAAAAGATAAAGATAAAAACAAAAACAAACAAAACAACAACAACAACAATAACAAAAAACCAGAATGTGATCAAATATGATCAGGCTGGTATATAGATCAGTGCCACACACTGGATTTGGGGTGTATTTTGGTCTTTTAGAAGAAAGTGCCTCCCAAAATTTTAAAGAAAGAAAAACTTATATATGTACAAAAATAAGGGTTGATATGATGAAGGGATGGAATATGACTGTAAAGATGAAAATTATAAAAAATTTTATAAAAGGAATTGGTAAGAAGTTTTTTGAAAAAAGAAAGAAGAGGGTTTAAAAAAAGAAAGAAGAAAAGAAAAAAAAGGGAGAGAATGTGATCAGGCAGGGGAATAGAAAACACCATATACTAGAGATTTAGGGTATATTTTGATCTCTTAGAAGAAACTATCTCAAAATTTTAAAGAGAGAACAACTTATATATATAAGCCAAAAATATGGGTAACTACTATGAAGGGATAGAATATGACTCTAAAAATGGAAAATAAAAATGTTTTTTTTAAAAAAAGGGATTGATAAGATGTTCGTTGAAAAAGGGAAAAAGAAAAATTCAAAAAGAAAAAAAAAGAAAAAGAGACAGTTAAAAAAAAAAATTAACTTTGAAAGACTAAAGAATTATGGTAAAAAAGCCATGAATTCTATGTGCAGTATTCACCTAGCGCTGGAGTTCTGCCATTCTCATTGATCGGTAAACTTGGTCTTGGCTGGCTGTTCTCGCTGATCTTCTGGGGAGGTGCCTGTTGCCATGGTTTCCAAATGTCTTTGCCGGAGGCGGAATTGCCCCACCCTTGCCCCCTCCCAGCTAAGTAATCTGCTCGGGTTTGCTCTCCGGGGCTTTTGTTCCCTGCGAGCTTTCCATACAGCTTTGGAGGTGGAGAGTGAAAATGGCGGTCTCCCAATCTCCGCCCCAGAGGAGCCGAGAACTCGGGGCCCTGCTTCTCAGTGAGCCCCCAGAGAAAAGCCGTGAGTCACTCCCGTCTCCCCGGTCTTCAGCCGCACTCCGTGCTCACCTGGCCTGTGACCGCGCATTTCTATCTCTGGCACCCGACCCCGTGTGGAGTCTCCAAACCCAGCAGATCCCTGTGGTGCACTCCTGTGCGGCTCCTCCCAGGGGAGGAACGTGAGTCTCCCCGGATCTGCCGCTTGTTGGGTCCCTGCTGGAGGAGCAGTGGCCCGACTGTGCCGCGGATCACAGTTTATGGCAACCCCGAGCTGAGAGCCTGCGCCTGGGCTCCGCCTCTGCAGCCGGCTTCCCGGCTCCGATACCCGGGAGCTGTGCCACACTCAGGCACCCCGGTCTTTCTGTGACCCCGAGGGTCCTGAGACCACACTGTCCCGGAGGGTTCCACCCCCCGCTTAGCCACCAGAGTGATGTCCCTCGGCGGAGCCGACTTCTAAACCTTATGATTTTGTGCTCCGCGGCTCTATCACTTGCCAGAAGTGGCCGATGGAGGCCCCTCCCCCGCCGTCTATCCTCCCGAATATCGCCTCGGATTCACTTCTCCACACGTCCTACCTTCCAGAAAGTGGTCGCTTTTCTGTTCAGAGAGTTGTTGCTATTCTTTTCTTCGATCTCCTGTTGTGTTTGTAGGTGTTCAGAATGGTTTGATCCCTATCCAGGTAAATTCCTGAGAGGAGACGAAATCCAGGTCTCCTACTCCTCCGCCATCTTGCTCCGCCCCCGACAGCATCCGTTCTTGATAAAAACCCTCAACAATATAGGGATAGATGGTACATACTGAACATCATAAAGGCCATGTACCAAAGACCCACAGCTAATATCATCCTCAGTGGGGAAAAATTGAGAGGTTTTCCCATATGGTCAGGAACAAGACAAGAATGTCCACTCTTACCATTACTATTTAACATAGCACTAGAAATCCTAGGCTCAGACATCAAACAACAAAAAAAGTAAAATCATCCAAATTGGGAAGGAAGAATCAAACTTTCACTATTTGTAGACAACGGGATACTCTATGTAGAAAATCTGAAAGGCTCCACCAAAAAATTTCTAGAACTCATACACTAATTCAACAAAGTTGCAGGATATGAAATCAATGTGCAGAAATACCCATAAATAATAACTAAGCAGCAGAAAAAGAAATCAAGGAATTGATTCTACTGGCATTGCACCAAAAACAGTAAGACACCTAAGAATAAACCTAACTAAAGAGGTAAAAGATCTGTACTCTGAAGACTATAGAACACTTATGAAAGTAATTGAAAAGGACAAAGAAATAGAAAAGCATTCCATGCTCATGGATTGGAAGAACAAATATTGTTCATGTCTATGCTGCCCAAAGCAATCTACACATCCAATGCCATCCCTATCAAAATAACACCAGCATTTTTCACAGAGCTGGAACAAATAATCCTAAAATTTGTGTGGAACACAAAAGACCCCAAGTAGCCAAAACATTTCTGAAAGAGGAAAACAAAGCTGAAGGCATCATGATTCCAGATTTCAAGCTATATTACAAAGCTCTAGTGATCAAGACAGTATGGTACTGGCACAAAAAGACACATAGATCAATAGAACAGAATCGAGAACCCAGAAATGGCCCCACAACTATAGAGTCAACTAATCTTTGACAAAGCAAGAAAAAATATGCAATGGAAAAATGACAGTCTCTTCAACAAATGGTGTTGGGCAACTGGGCAGCAACATGGAGAGGAATGAAACTGAAGCACTTTCTTACATCATACACAAAAATAAATTCAAATGGATGAAAGGCATGAATAGATATTTTCCAAAGAAGATGTCCAAGTTGCTAACTGACACATGAAAAAATGCTCAACATCACTCATAATCAGGGAAATACAAATCAAAACCATTATGAGAGAGGGGAGGAGCAAGATGGCGGAGGAGTAGGGGACTTAAATTTCGTCTGGTCCCAGGAATTCAGCTAGATAGGGATCAAACCATTGTGAGCTAGGATGTGATCCAAATGGTGGAAAATAAAGAAGCTGAGAAAAAGAGAGAGAAACTACTGGATCACGAGGGCAGAATTTAAGAGATAAGTGATACCATAAGACAAAACAATATTAGAATAATTGGGATCCCAGAAGAAGAAGAAAGAGGGCGGCAGAAGGTATATTGGAGCAAATTATAGCAGAGAACTTCCCTAATTTGGGGAAGGAAACAGCCATCAAACTCCAGGAGGCACAGAGAACCCCCCTCAAAATCAATAAAAATAGGTCAACACCCTGATATCTAATAGTAAAATTTACGAGTCTCAGGGACAAAGAGAAAATCCTGAAAGCAGCTCGGGAGAAGAGATATGTAACCTACAATGGTAGAAACATTAGATTGGTAGCAGACCTATCCACAGAGACCTGGCAGGCCAGAAAGGACTGGCAGGATATCTTCAGAGCACTAAATGAGAAAAATATGCAGCCAAGAATACTATATCTTGCTAGGCTGTCATTGAAAATAGAAGGAGAGATAAAAAGCTTCCAGGACAAAAACTAAAGGAATTTGCAAACACGAAACCAGCCCTACAGGAAATCTTGAAAGGGGTCATCTAAGCAAAGAGAGAATCTAAAAGTAACAGACCAGAAAGGAACACAGACAATATACAGTAACACTCACCTTACAGGCCATACAATGGCACTAAATTCCTATCTTTCAATAGTTACCCTGAATGTAAATGGGCTAAATGCCCCAATCAAAAGACATAGGTTATCAGATTGGATAAAAAAACAAGACCCATCGATATGCTATCTGCAAGAGACTCATTTTAGACCCCAAACACCCCCAGATTGAAAGTGAGAGGGTGGAAAACCATTTACCATGCTAATGGACACCAAAAGAAAGCTGGAGTGGCAATCCTTATATCAGACAAATTAGATTTTAAACCAAAGACTGTAATAAGAGGTGAGGAAGGACACTATATCCTACTTAAAGGGTCTATCCAACAAGAAGATCTAACAATTATAAATATCTATGCCCCTAACATGGGCTCAGCCAATTATATAAGGCAATTAATAACAAAAGCAAAGAAACACATCGACAACAATACAATAATGGTGGGGGACTTTAACACCCCCCTCACTGAAATGGACAGATCGTCTAAGCAAAAGATCAACAAGGAAATAAAGACTTTAAATGACACAGTGGAACAAATGGACTTCACAGATACATTTAGAATATTCCATCCCAAAACAACACAATACACATTCTTCTCTAGTGCCCATGGAACATTCTCCAGAATAGATCACATCCTAGCTCACAAATCAGGTCTCAGCTGGTACCAAAAATTGAGATAATTCCCTGCATATTTTCAGACCACAGTGCTTTGAAACTAGAACTCAATCACAAGAGGAAAGTCGGAAAGAACTCAAATACATGGAGGCTAAAGAGCATCCTACTAAAGAATGAATGGGTCAAGCAGGAAATTAAAGAAGAATTTAAAAAATTCATGGAAACAAATGAAAGGAAAACACAACTGTTCAAAATCTTTGGGATGCAGCAAAGGCAGTCCTAAGAGGAAAGTATATAATAATACAAGCCTTTCTCAAGAAGCAAGAAAGATCTCAAATACACAGCCTAACCCTACACCTAAAGGAGCTAGAGAAAAAAACAGCAAATAAAGCCTAAACCCAGCAGGAGAAGAGAAATAATAAAGATCAGAGCAGAAATCAATGAAATAGAAACCAAAAGAACAGTAGAACAGATAGAAGAAACTAGGAGCTGGTTCTTTGAAAGAATTAACAAGATTGATAAGCTCCTGGCCAGACTTATCAAAAAGAAAAGAGAAATGACCCAAATAAATAAAATCATGAATGAAAGAGGAGAGATCACAACCAACACCAAAGAAATACAAACAATTATAAGAATATATTATGAGCAACTCTATGCCAGCAAATTAGATAATCTGGAAGAAATGGATGCATTCCTAGAGGTGTATAAACTACCAAAACTGAAGCGGGAAGAAATAGAAAACCTGAACAGACCTATAACCACTAAGGAAATAGAAACAATCATCAAAAATCCGCCATCTTGCTCCTCCCCCCACTTCTGATACATTTCTATCCTCCCATTAGTGTACACTTTAAGCTTCAGTGTTGAAAATTTGTTTCCTCTTCTCTCCTAGAGAATTAGGTGAGACAGCAAGAGCCTTTGGCAGTTTTTGGCATCTCTCTTTTACTCTATTTTTTTTTAAGTTCTGAATACATTTTTCCTCATGGGAGTGTACACTGACCATGGGGTTTTGATAAATTTTATACTCAGCAAGAGTATACAGCCGTGTAAGTGTGAAGTGTTGATTGGTCTAGTGAAAACTAACCCAATGCATTCATAGCCCAAGATTTTTCAGACATTCATTCCAACAGAAGTAAAGCAAAGAAATGCAATCTTATTCTTTATTCTGTATCTAAACTGAAATACCCATTTTATTATGATTTGGCTCAAAATCTGAAGAATAATGTCTACTTTGCTTCATTTGAAAGAAAATGTACCTAGTTACTGGTGCTGTATGCTACATATTACCCCTGTTACCCTTTCATAGTTCACTTCTGTAAGTCTTAGTTTTAACATGGAAAATTGGGTTTATCCTCAAACCTGAACAAAAAATATCTCCATAAATGTTTTGGATGAAATGAATTTCCTCTTACTAAACCTCCTTATATCAGGATTATGAGATGCATTAAAGCTAGGAAGTAATGATAGAAATAATTACAATATTTTTCTTATAGAGATATGTTGAATTTATTAACTATCATGTATTTACTATACACCAAATGTGTCCAAGAAATTCTAAGCTGGTTATCTTCATAATGAAGGTCATGGATGCAAAGGTCAAAATAACAGAGAATCTTATCCCTTCTAAGTGTGAGCAAGTCCAACACTTTTGGGTGTTAATATCCTTAGGAAGTCTTGGCGAATCTGCTTTGTCTTGATGCTATAAATGATTGGGTTAAGGACTGGTGGAACTAACAGGTAAATATTGGCCATGGTTATGTGGACAATGGGGGAGGAGTGCTTAGCAAAGCGATGCACTAAGGATAGCCCTATCATGGGCACATACAGAATGAGCACAGCACAAATGTGGGAAGCACATGTATTGAGGGCTTTGAGCTTCCCTCTCTGGGATGCAATGCCTAGCACAGAATGGAGGATGAAAGCATAAGATAACAAGATTCCTAGAGAATCTACACCCCAATAAAATGCAACAACAAACAAGCCATATAAAATGTTGAATGAGATGTCAGCACAGGCCAACTGGATGACTTCTTGATGCAAGCAGAAAGAGTGGGAGAGAACATGGGAGTGACAAAAGGAAAATGTGGGAATATGAACAAGGATGACAGGGAGGACAATGGAGCATCTGATTATAATGAAGACCCCTATGTAGATAATGCGTTGTGGGGTGAGTGTGCTGGAATACCTCAAAGGATCACAAATGGCAACATACCGGTCAAAAGCCATGGCTAGAAGCACAGCTGACTCCATCAGAGAAAAAGTATGAATAAAATACATCTGGGCAACACAAGCATTCACCTCAATCTCCCTAGCATCAAACCAGAAGATTTTTAATACTGTGGGCAGGGTGGAGAATGACATGCCCATGTCAGTGAGAGACAGCATGGCCAGGAAGTAGTACATGGGCTCGTGGAGACTCTTGTCTGTGTGGATGATGTGAAGGATTGTGCAGTTGCCCACTATTCCAATCAGGTAGCACACACAAAAAAGTATGGAAATAAAGTGATTAGCATTCTCATAGCCAGGAATCCCAGTGAGATAGAATGAAACAAACTGTTCAGTACTGGAGTTAGAACCCGTCACGAGGCTGTCCCAAGTAGCCATTTTCGTACCATAAAAATGTGAGCTCCTAGAAGGAAGAAAAACACACAACATTTAGAAGACAGCAACTCATGTTTCTACATTAGGTTTTTTCTTAACTCATTGCTTTGTAGAGACATTATCTCTACAGTTTGTAAAATGATTTTGAAAAATTACCCAAATACCCAAATCTTTTTTTTTATTGTAATCTCTTTTGTGAACGTTTTTTCTTTTTTATTTATTTGTTTATTTTTATTATTATGTTCAATTAGCCAGCATATAGTACACCATCCTCTTTTAATATATTATTTTTTAATCCTTTACATGGTTAATTGTTATGTAGTTTTTTGTCAATCTTTTATTCCATTGATTCTGGATTTTGAGTCATTCACAACATACTCTTCCCTCCCCTAAATTTAATATATTTTCCTATCTTTTCTACTAATATTTTGATAGGTTTGTTTCTATTTACTTTCAGATTCATCATTTACTTGCCATTTATTTTTGTGTATGATGTTAAGTAAGGATATTTCCAAGACCCTGATCTCTCCATGTTAAGCAATCTTTTTCCTCTGACAAGGACACTGGATGGAAACATTTTAGAATGGATTTCAGAAAAAGCTTAGGCAATAAATGCATAATAGCTACTTAATAGTTAGCTATCTTCAATGGAAAAAAACCCATAAGACTAATCAAATCATATCATAAGATATGAATGGATACTTCAAAAACATTGTATATGTAGTGAGAGTTGGTACGAATTAGAGAGGGAAATAAATGAGCCCTCAGACTGTTTTAAATGGGAACCAGAAGCCCATCCAAGGGTAAATAGCACTTACCTCACTTACTCAATCATGGGTATTTGGAGTTTGTTTTCCATTTCATATTCTCTACCAAGGTTCATCTATGTGTACTTAAACTGCAGTCAGGCCAGGGTTTTACTTAAGTGAATTGTTAACATTTTTTTCCATTGATGCAATTGATTTGTGAGCTACATCAGCCTTGTTGATCCTGGAGCCTCCTTTTTGGTGTCACTGGAACTTGCAACTCTTTTTCTAATGCTCCTGTCTGCACATGGCCTTGGGCTATTTCTGACAGAAGCAGGAAAAATACCAGCAATCTCAGCCTCACTGTCCCTATGGTCTTGGAATGAAGTTAGTACCCCCCACATCCTCAGACTATGATCCAGTGGCGCATTATAATTTCAACAGTCTGGTGCCATCCTCTTAATTTTCTTGTTTTTGCTTCTTTTTTTCATTCAGTTTTAATGTCTTTCAGTTACAAAGTGAATAAACCCTATCTCACAATATGGTACAGATAATTACATTAAATAATTTATGAAAGTGCTTACCCCAGTCCTCTTTCAATTTGAATTTTTACATTTTAATGATCACATTTGTACTGTAAAATATCTCCAATGACATCAAAAGAGAGGCATGTTATAGATACGTAGACTGAAGCTTAGAGACTGAAGTGGTTTGCCTGAAGTCACACAGGTACAATAATAGCTTTCATGAATATCAGTTTCAGGGCTCTGCTCATGTAGATGGTGATTTCCCAGAATAGTGACTGCCTCACCTGTCTGCTCCAGCCTACCACCACATGCAGTCCCTAATGCCAAAGCAATGTTAAAACAACAAATTCAGTTTCTTCAGACACTTCACTAGCTCAGTATTTTACCAATCTATACTTTTTCTGCCACACTTTCCTTCAGTCACAACAACCACACAGCATGTTATGTGTGTTACTAAAGTCCTGGTCACTTAAACATCTATACCTTATTCCTCTTAATGCATGCAATGATTCTTTCATAGTTATGAATGGTGATATCTACATAAAGAAAAAATAGATATCATTATCCAATTCCTTAAGTTTATTCATGAATTATAATCATATCCCAATGTCCAAGAGTACTTTTAGACTCCTTAAAATTATTTATACACTTACTATATTTGAACCACTAAATATCTATATGAGATCAACAGAGGCCATGTTACATATGAGTAGCCTGAGGTTCAGAAATATTAGTGAGCAACTATAAGAATCATTAGAATTAGAGGCACCTGGGTGGCTCAGTCAGACAAGCGCCTGACTATTGATTTTGGTTCATGTCATGACCTAAGGAGCATGAGATGGAACCCCACATCAGGCTCAATGCTGGGTACAGAGCCTGCTTAAGATTCTCTCTCTCCCTCCCCCTTTGCCCTGCCCCCTGCTCTCATTCTGTCTCTCTCTCTTAAAATAAATAAAAAGAATCATTAGAATTAGAATCTAAGCCCTGCTTCTAAACGTTCTGTAACTGCTACTGAAACATTTTAACCCTCTTTCAGAAAGTAGTCCCAATTCTGTACTATGATGACCCTCAGTCACACACTAGGAAATAGATGGATATAATTCATAAAGGGCCCCTCCCACTCAGACTGCAGAGCATGTTTACCAGGCTTCCCTGAGTAATACCCTGTTCTCTCCTGCAAATGCCTCCAACACCTGAGCATGTGTTGTTTTCTCACTTTTCTTTACTATTCTACCCAAAAGATAGGTCTAGAAGAACACTGAGGGAGGCAGGTCTTGAAAGGAAAAGGTTTTTTTTGGGCGGAGAAGAGAGTGAAGTGGGAAGAGCTATAAGAATCTCCAACAAGAATGGGGAAATAAGAAACAGTCTACTGGATATCTCTGCTTGTGTGTCTAAAAGGCACATCAAAGATCACATGGCCAAGAAAGAATTCTTGATAATTGCCTTAATATTTCCATTTTAGTAAATGTAATTCATGCTGTGTAGTTGATAATATGTAAAAACTAGGCATTGTCCTTGATTATTCAAACCTTTTTACTCCTATCCACCCATCAATATGTCCTCTTGTTTCTATAACCAAAGTATTTGATTAATTCACTTCTGCCCTTTACCCCTATCATGATTTCTCCTCTAAACTGTTTGGTTAGCCATTTAACTCATATAATTCGTTCCTTTTTTGTGTCATTCCTTCAAATCAATTTTTCTTATAGTAGTAAATTCTGAAAGATAGGCAAGGTAAACCATTCCTGTTTTTTCTTTTTAAGATTTTATTTATTTGACAGAGAGAGCACAAGCAGAGGGAGAGGGAGAAGCAGGCTCCTCACCAAGCAGGGAGCCTGATGTGGGGCTTGATCCCAGGACCCCGGAATCATGACCTGAGCAGAAGACAGATGCTTAACTGACTGAGCCACCCAGGCACCCCTCATTCCTGTTTATAAAATACATTAACTGCTGCCTACTGATCTCAGGATGAAAGGAAAGCCACTGTCATTACTAATAAGATCCTTTCCAGTGTATGGGGAAAAGGAGATAGATTTATATATGTGATTTTGCACCTACTCCCCTTTCTCTTTACCTTTGTGCTCAAATCCCCCAGAGTGCCTCTCAGATAGCTTTACTATTTCTGACCTCAAAACATATTATTGTTACCCTTATTCATCAAACTACACACATTCTTTCTTTTTCTCTGTAAAATAATCCAAGTGTCCTTCTCATAATTCTATTCAAATATTCTCTGTCCACTTACCTAAAACACTCAACCATATCTCATCTCACATAACTGTACCACATTATGCATTATTTTCCTACAAAATCCCCTTTTTCCACCTTCCTCAAGTCCTTATCTCCAACTACCCACAATTTCTTTTCTTTACTCCACATTTTCTTCCCTCCTTTCCGTTGGCAAATTGATCATTTTTTTTCCTCCAAGATTAGCCCTCCTCCCCATAATGGACTTACTTGAATCTATGGCCACTTCTGTTTTCCCATCACTTAATGAACTTTCATTGATTTGCTTTCTTCCTCGGAGTGCGCAAGTTGGAGATAATGTTAACATAGGAGGGCATAGGAGGTTTTCCTGGTTATATAGGATTCCTGGAAGCCTGAGGGAACCATACCCACTAATGCTACTTAAGGAGTAGGAACCCATGGGCTTGAGGGATGAATGTCACTCAGGGTGAGATAGTGGGGATTTCCACAGGAACAGAGAATGCCTAAGGGAGACCTACGTGGACAAATTAAAGCAAACTTTGTATCTCTGATGGCTGGCTGAGCTTAAATACATGGTACGAGTGGATGGGTTCCAACTGATTAAAGCTCTAAGTAGAATAAAGGATCTATGGATCTTAAGATTGTACAACTTCCCCTGCCTTACAAGCACCAGCATCTCTACCCTGTTATACTTTGGAATTAGACTGCAGTTTCCTTGAAGATGAATTCATGCAGGGGTGCCTCAGCTTAGTTCAGTCCATCAGAGGAAGGCTGATGAAGGGGTGGGAGAGTAGATGTAGGAGTCCCATATTCTGATCAAACTTTAGAAATCTATGGTATTTGAGCAATGTTTCATGCTGCTCAAAGCAGTATTAAATGCACTATGTTGTTTTAGATTTACAAAACTCTTTGGAGTACTTACCTTTTAAGTTGACTTCCCCAAAACTTAACTACTAATAGTTTAGTTACTACTGACTTAATGATATGTAACTATATGACTCCCAAGTTTACAATGTTAATGTAAAAATTACAAATTTGTAATTATATTTGGGTTCAAATTCCAGTATAATGAATTCATACTGGAATAGTTCTAGGCAAATGAATTGAACATCCTTAGCTTGTTTGCTTAACTGTGATTACATACCCATGAAATTACTTAAGTATTAAATGGGATATGGAAAACAGTATGGAGATTTCTCAAAAAATTAAAAATAGAATTATGATATGATCCAGTAATTCCACTACTGGATATTTACACAAAGAATACAAAAACACTAATTCAAAAAGATATATGTACCCTTATGTTTATTGAAGCATTATGTACAATAGCCCAATTATGGAAGGAGCCCAAGTGTCCATTGATAGATTAATGGATCAAGAAGATGTGGGATATGTATATAAAGATGATTGATAGGTAGATATAGGAATTCCTATATAGATATTCCTATAAATAGACAGATAATGTGTGTGCATTTATATATATATAATATCTTGGCATTTGCAACAACATGGATGCATCTAGAGAGCATAATGCTAAGTGAAATGACACATTTAGAGAAAGAAAAGTACTATCGTTTCACTCATATGTGGAATTTAAGAAAGAAAACAAATGAACAACAAAAAAGAGAGAAGCAAACCAAGAAACAGTCTCTTAACTATAGAAAACAAACTGATGGTTACCAGAGGGGAAGTGTGTGGGGGGGATGGGTGAAATACTTGAAGGGGATTAAGAATATACTTATCAAGATAAGCACTGAGTAATGTATAGGATTGTTTAATCTCTATATTGTACACCTGAAACTAATATAATGCTGTATGTTAACTATACTGGAATTAAATTAAAAAATAAAATAAAAACAAAAAAAGAATTAAATAGGATAATGCCTGTAATGCAACTCACATAGCCCTCATAGATGCTCAATACCTGTTTGCTTATTTGTTTTAATTAATTAATTAATTGTAAAGAGATAGAAAGGATGTAGGATTTAGCCAGAAGACATTATAGGTCATTTATTTTATTCTTCTGGAAATAAGATGAGAGTTTCTTTCTTCTATTCTCTTTTTTTCTCAATTCTGAAGTTAAATAAGGAGCAAGATGTTGACAGAATCCAATTTCATTAGAGACTGATCCCTGAAAAATTTAATATTATAATCAGGAAACTCTTAGTGCATTAGAGCATTTGGAGATAAGTGTGGGCTCTAATAACTTTATGACAATTAACTGGTTTTGTCAAATTTATATTGAAATTACTTACCAGAAAAATAATAACACTCCCTTACTTTATTTTTGCTTCTCCTTTTCTTCATTCATTGGAATGGCAGCAACTATATGAAAAAGACATGGTCTCTACTAAGGAACAATGTGCACTATAATAAAGGAGAAAGTCATGCAAAAATATAAAATACAATATGACAAGAGATAAAAGCCAGGTAAGTGCACATGCTCTATGGACATGAGGATGGATGTCAATGAGGGTTCAAAGTTCCCAGAAAAATACTCTAATGTGCGCTGGTATGTGAAGAGAGTCACCACTTCTAACCAAGTTACCAAGAGAGGTCTTTTTATGTGTGAAGAAAATGCCATGAAGAACAAAGACACAGAGTTACCACCTTCATGAATTGAGTAGGTGACCAGTTCTCTATGCAAAGAGATATGGAAAAGGTATTTTAAGAGGATAGAAAGATTTCTGGGGCACCTGGGTGGCTCAGTCGTTAAGCGTCTGCCTTCAGCTCAGGTCATGATCCCAGGGTCCTGGGATCGAGTCCCACGTCGGACTCCCTGCTCGGCGGGAAGCCTGCCTCTCCCTCTCCCACTCCCCTTGCTTGTGTTCCTGCTCTCGCTGTCTCTCTCTGTCAAATAAATAAAATCTTTAAAAAAAAAAAAAAAAGATTTCTGAATGTTTCACAGAAAGCTACATCTTCTTTGTAACTTCTTGGTATATATTTTTCTGATGAATACAATTTTAACTGCATTATTTATTCGCTTGCCTCCAGTAACACAGGTAAGACAGGAACACACTGAGTACGTTGGCATGGTTAAAAAAGTCAAACCCCAGAGATTCAGCTAAATTATACATTTTCTGTACTTTTTTCCATCCACCCTACATTTTAGATTCCTAGTTTGGATGAGTATTCTTTTAGGTTATTTTCTATGTTTAGGTAATCCTCACTATAAATGTGTATATATTATACAGTTGACCTTGGAACAACACAGGTTTGAACAGCCTAGGTGTTTTTTTTTTTTCTTATATATACTTGTGTTTGGTTTTTTTTTATAAATACAATACAGTATATGTATTTTCTCTTCCTTGTGATTTTATTAACATTTTATTTTCTATAGTTTATTCTAGGAATGCAGTATATAATAAATATAACATACAAAATATGTGTTAATCAATTGATCAATTGTTTACATTATCAGTAGGGCAAACAGTAGGCTATTAGTAGTTAAGTTTTTGGAGAGTAAAAAATTATAGGAAAATTTTTGACAGCATGAGCTCAGCACCCCTAAGCTCCATGTTATTTAAGGGTCAACTATATATATATATATATAGTTGCATATATGTGCATATCATATATATATATACACACATATGTGTATGTGTATATATATATAAATACATGTCTCCATATGAATGGAAAACTCAAATTTTTCTTCATTTTTAAAAAAATTTGGATGTCTTTTATATCAATTATATAAATATATTTATTTTAAGTACTGCTATTTATTTTAAGTACTGCACTCCATAATATAATTATGCCACAGATTTTTTAACTTAACTGTTACTTTATTGATGGATATTTTGAATACTGTAATTTTCTTCTATTACAGGAAGTTTTGCAGTGATAAATACTGTTTATACTTCCATGTTCATATTGAAAATTATTCCCTAAGGTGGCAAGTAGTTAAAGAGCTCTACTAAAAATATTATTTTTAGTAATAATGTTTACTACACAATATTCCTCTAAAACATAGGCCAATTCACCCTTCCACCATTTGTGCATAAGAGTTGCTCTTTAACCCAAACATCACTAAGGTTTGTCTTCAGTATTGACATTCTTTCAGTTAAGAATACAATATGTATTTTTGTTGGGTGGGTGGGGGGCGCCTGGGTGGTTCAGTCAGTTAAGCATCTGACTTCAGCTCAGGTCATGATCTCAGGTCCTGGGATCAAGCCCCAAATGGGGCTTCCAGCTCAGTGGGGAGCCTCCTTGTCCCTCTCCCACTTCCTCTCCCCCTGCCTGTGCTCTCTCTCACTCTTTCTCTCACATAAATAAATAAAATCTTTTTTTTAAAAAAAGAATACAATATGTGTTTTCTATCATATTCATTTTAATCTTTAATTTCCAGATTGCAAGTGAGGGTAGGATCTATTTTAAGTGATCCAGTCACTTCACTGTGAATTTTTTCTCTGCATAATCTGTCCACTCATTTTCTATTGGGAAAATTAAATTTAAATTGTGCACCTGCATCCCACTGTTCATAGCAGCAATGTTCATAACAGCAAACTGTGGAAAGAACCCAGAAGTCCATCAACAGATGAATGGATAAAGAAGACATGGTATATATATCTATATCATCTATATCTATATATCTATACTGGAATATTACTCAGCCATCAAAAAGGTGAATTCTTAACATTTACATCTCTGTGGATGGAACTGGAGGGTATTGTGCTGAGCCAAATAAGTCAATCAGAGAAAGACAATCATCATATGGTTTTACTCATATGTGGACTATAAGAAACAGCACAAAGGATGATAGGGGAAGGGAGGGAAAACTGAACGGGAAGAAATCAGAGAGGGAGGCAAACCATGAGAGTCTCTTAACTATAGGAAACAAAACTGAGGGTTGCTGAAGGGGAGGTGGGTGGGGGGATGAGGTAACTGGGTGATGGGCATTAAGGAGGCACGTGATGTGATGAGCACTGGGTGTTGTATGCAACTGGTGAACTATTGTACTCTGCGTCTGAAGCTAATGATGTGCTATATGTTGGCTAATTGAATTTAAATAAAAAAAGAAAATAGGGGCACCTGGGTGGCTCAGTCATTAAGTGTCTGCCTTCGGCTCAGGTCATGATCCCAGTATCCTGAGTTCGAGCCCCACATCGGGATCCCTGTTCAGCGGGAAGCCTGCTTCTCCCTCTCTCACTCCCCCTGCTTGTGTTCCCTCTCTCCCTGTGTCTCTCTCTGTCAAATAAATAAATAAAATCTTTTTAAAAAAAGAAAATAAATATGGGATAGTGCAATGGGATAGAGAAAGTAGAAAGTGTGAATGTGAAAGTGTATGTGAAATGTGAAACTCTTGATGAAGCCACAAACACAGAAAAAAGATACAACTGTTTATTTTAGGACCAAAAAAAGGGAAAATATGTAAAAATGTATTTGCTCAAAGAGAGTACATAAACTGAATGGTAGGACAGGGTAAGCTTGAGAGGGCTTTTGTCTGGTAATGATAATTTTTATTCTGAGGTAAAAGCTCATATACAGTGAGTAAGTGCACTGGGAAAGTGTTAATTAGGAAGAGAAAGGCTCAGATGTGGACCAGCTCCTTTATGGAATTTTTTAAAAGAGAGATTTCGACCAGCATCCATAATCAAATTAATGATGATGGTATTTTCCAATATTAGGTACAGAATAATCACCATCCACTGTCTCACATACACAAATGCAAATATACTATCATATCATTAGGACAATTTATCAAAACATTTAAGAATGAGGGCTCTGGAGTTAGTGTGTGGAGATAAACCAGGTCTATTACTTGTCAGCTGTCTAACCTTATACAAGTCACTTAAACTTATATTGATTGGAGTTAAAATTTATGTGGGTTAATACATGGAATATTCTCAGAAAACAACTGATTCCTAGTAAACATTTAGGAAAGACAAATTATTACATAACTCCCCAATAATCTGGTTTCCCTGTATTCCTCTTGTGTTCCAGTTTATATCACGATTCAGAAATGTCATTCTCTAGACACTCCCTACTCCTTGACCCACACATCCAGATGTTTTCACATTCAAAAGAGAATATTCATCTGTAGGGACCTTGAAGGCCATATAACCACAGTAAGCAGAAATCTGGGGTATGAAACTTCAACAGCAGAGTAAGTGGATCACTGTAACTCAGTATTGATGCTCAGTCTGCTATACATATTCCAAACCCTGTTTCAATGGACATTGGTTTAAGGGTTACTTTTCCTGATCACAATACTCCATAATCTTCAAGTGTCTTTGATAGTGGTGAGGTAGGCAGAAGAGGGAAGCCCTGGATATTTGCAAGAGTAACAAAACACGGGGAACCAAGTCTGACACCTGACAGTTTGTGGTGATTAAGCAAACTTACGATAGATCTGTGGTTTCTCGTGACCACAAGCATCCTGCTGCTGTTGATTAATTGCAGCATACATGCATGCAAAAAGCCAGCTAGCTCTCAAATGACTGAGAATGACCCCTCCATTTGGGATGCCAGAGGACTCCTAGTAAGCCCTGTCTCTATGTCTATATATGGAGTATCTGCAAGAGAAAAATCAGACTGCCTGCACATAGTACCTACAATAGAGCATGAGTAAAATTACACACAGTTCCTAGAAATCCACTCCTATTCCCAGAACACCACATGAATATTTTGTTCCCAAATTATAACCACCCATAAGCATCAGAGCCCAACATCCACCTGGCACAACTCGGATTTTTCTGAGTTTGCCCACACTTCCTCATCTGGAGTGTAAACTTTTGCTTTGCAATAAAGCTTCTTCTGCTATACTTTATTCTGACTTGTCTTTGAATTCTTTTCTCCAGCGAAATCAAGAACCTGGCACTGGCTGGTGGTTGAGGTCTCAGGCGTCGAGAATTTCTCCAGTCTCCGGTATCAGTGGGTAAAGTAAAAGAGTGTCTGAGGAATAGTGTCAGTTGTGCTCCTAAAAAGAAGAAAGTGTGTGTGTGTGTGGGGGGGGGGCTGTTTATTATGGGACCAGGATGACTTTCAAAATGTTGTACTATGGTGTTAAGAAATGGGACAAGTATAGTCAGCAAATCACAGTATGGGGTGGGGAGAGGGGTTGGCCCATGCAGGAGAAGTGTGCAGAGCAAAGGAAAGGTCATCAGGGAAGTTTGGATGAATTTGCCTAGAGAGGGGACTGAATGGAGAGAAAGTCATAAAGTTGTCTGACTAACTGAATGCATGTCAGGAAGTGAAGGAAGCTCAGTGTGTGGATTGTAAGAATTGGTGCAATTTTTGCCTGCTGAGGTCAGAAGTAAATACAAATTGTGTCACAAGTGGAGAGGCAGGAGCAATTCAAGGAGCTGTTCCATTCCTGACACACTCATCAAGCTCACCTTGTCATCATGCTGAATGAAATGCATGTTGGTGCAAATGAACCTCCTTTGGCTCATTCCCCAGCAAGCAGCATATCCTCACAAATTCTGGTATTTCAATCTCAAAGCCCCGCCCTATAATTTGGCAGTCCCTAAACTGTTTAGACTAAAATCTTTAAAAAATCTGGGGGGAATTATTCTCTAGTGAAAACTGTCTATCATACCATGTCTCACTTTATTTATTGTCTTACAACTGTACTATTTCTTACTAAGTACTCCAAACCTAAGATTCTTACATATTCTTCAGTTTACAAGTGGTATCACTATCTTCCCAATGGGAGATTTTTGGATTTTCATTCATTTAACTCTGGATATTGGTACTTAGTATTTTTCCTCATTTAGCATCCCTACATTGGTCATATAGCAATTTCCGTATCAATACATATACGTGAATGAAAATACATCTGCAGAAATATATTAGTAAAAGTTAGTAAAGCTTCTCTGTTCATGAATAAGGAAATATTTACAGAGATCATCTCAGTGCCTTGCAATAAGGAAACAAAATACACTTGCAGTTGTCTGTCACTAAAGACAACTTCTATATATTTATTTGGATAGTGCCCTTGCTGAGATAGAGTAACTCAGAAATAATATATCCATCATATGATAAAAATAATTTCTACTTAAACATTTATAGGCATTGTAATTTCTCCATAGGCTAAAATTCCCTATGTTTTGGCTTACTTAAATCAGCAGAGGTTTCAAAATGTATGTTATTATTGATTTGCTTTATTGGAAAATCTGTGAAGAATGATTTAAATTCATATTAAAGAAATTAAAGTATAATGAGAATGGGAGGCATCCAATGCCAGGTAAGTCAGTAAGTTCAGATCATTTATCTGGCAATTCCATAAGAAGACATTCAAAGATGGAACTGTGAGGGATTTTTGACTGTTAAGCTATAAATAACCTCTCATTTTCATAGATCAGTGGATGGCAAATTTCTTTAGTAATTGAGTAGATTTTCTGTAGGAGAGTTATTATTTATACTGAGGTGATCAACTCCTGAAAAAGCCAGTTCTCAATTGAAAGTATTAAATACAGCAGTGCCTAAAGATCAGTGATTTAGGATAAATGTGCAATAGATAACATCTGAGTGGAGTGGACACAGGGTAAAGTTGTTAGGCATCATAATTAGACCAATATTGCCAAGATCAAAATGAGGGTTGGAAAAATTAACAGAAGCCCACATTTTTAAAAGTAGTCTGGACCAAACAGATCTAATATTACAACTGAAACTTCCATCCCAATTAGAGATTTCTGATTACTCATTAGTGCACATGACACCCTGTTGCGCTGCTCAATCACAAATAGATATTTGGAGTCAATATTGTTGACAAATATAGAACTTTAATAGTTGAGGAAAAGCCTCTTTTTAATCAAATCAATCATATTAATCTGTTGCATCAAGAACTCTATGGCACAAACTAAGGAAAGAGCCAAGATGCCCAACAAAAGATGAATGGATAAGGAAGATACACACACACACACACACACACACACACACACACACACACTGGAATATTATGCAGTCATCAAAAAACAAAATATTGCCATTTGCTATGATGTGGATGGAACTAGAGGGTATTACGGTAAGTGAAATAAGTCAATCAGAGAAAGACATGTATATGTCTGATATATACTGATATGTATCATGTATGATGTATCATATCACTGATATGAGGAATTCTTAATCTCAGGAAACAAACTGAGGGTTGCTGGAGTGGTGGGGGTGGCTGGATGATAGACATTGGGGAAGGTATGTGCTATGGTGAGTGCTGTGAATTGTGTAAGACGGTTGAATACACCGTCTTCATACCTCTGAAACAAATAATACATTATATGTTAAAAAAAAAAAGAAAATAGTAGGAGGGAGAAAATGAAGAGGGGGAAATCGGAGGGGGAGACAAACCATGAGAGACTATGGACTCTGAGAAACAAACTGAGGGTTCTACAGGGGAGGGGGTGGGGGATGGGTTAGCCCCGTGATGGGTATTAAATTAAAAACTTAAAAAAAAAAAAAAAAGAACTCTATGGCACAATGAAGAAGGGACCACTCCAGCCAATCAGATCTGAGGGATAATACTGATTTTATGGCTTTTTATGTAGTTTTAAATATAGCTTTTATTTTTTAGCAGTTTTAAATTCACAGCAAAATTGAGTGGAAGGAACACAAATTTCTGTATACCTGCTGTTGTATGATTTTGAGGGAGGCAGATCACATAACTGAATCTCATTGTTACCCAGTGTATAATAATAGAACTGAATTTGAGTCACTTACAGCTCTTAGGGCACAGACTCTATGTCCCTCCCCAGTTTAAATATTTAACAAGACCCTCTCACTGGCTACACCATACTCAAAAATCTTTACTGCCCCATCATATTCTGGATACAAATTAGTATTTCATTTAAGGTTGCACTACCTTGTTTGTTCCAGGCATTGAGGCAATAAGCATTAGAGAATCTCAATAGCCTTCTTGCCCTTGTATTCCCAAACTGCCATCCCCTGCTGCAGCCTGAGTGGTGGACAGATACAGAACTGAACTGACAAGATTACACGCACACACTGTCCTGCATCTATCCTGGGGCCTCATGTCTCAAAGGACTGGAAGAAGACTTATGAACTGATCCTTCTTTCTCTGAGAATTAAAATGGTTTCTAATGACAAGAGGAACTATTCTGCCAGGTATGTGAGGACTGGGGACAATAAAAGTGGGAGGTAAGAGGAAAACACAGAGGGGTACTTGAGAGACAAAAGAGAGGAGGGTGGACACCCAGTGAGGAGGAGGACCAGGAGACTGTTCCAGAAGGGAAAGGTTCTCAGTTCATCACAGGACATAATTCTCACCAAAATACTTCCATTGTTCATGCTCATTCTTTTTTTTTTTTATTATGTTATGTAATCACCATACATTACATCATTAGTTTTTGATGTAGTGTTCCATGATTCATTGTTTGCATATAACACTCAGTGCTCCATTCCATATGTGCCCTCTTTAATAACCTTCACCAGGCTATCCCATCCCCCTACCCCTGCCAGAACCCTCAGTTTGTTTCTCAGAGTCCATAGTCTCTCATGGTTCGTCTCCCCCTCCGATTCCCCCCCATTCATTTTTCCCTTCCTACTATCTTCTTTTTTTTTTTTTTTTAACATATAATGTATTATTTGTTTCAGAGGTACAGGTCTGTGATTCAACAGTCTTACACAATTCACAGTGCTCATCATAGCACATACCCTCCCCAATGTCTATCACCCAGCCACCCCATCCCTCCCACCCCCCACCACTCCAGCAACCCTCAGTTTGTTTTCTGAGATTAAGAATTCCTCATATCAGTGAGATCATATGATACATATCTTTCTCTGATTGACTTCTTTCACTTAGCATAATACCCTCTAGTTCCATCCATGTCATTGCAAATGGCAAGATTTCGTGTTTTTTTTTTTTTGATGGCTGCATAATATTCCATTGTATATATACATATATATACTACATCTTCTCATTCTACAGTATTCAAGCCAGACTCGGTCAGACTTTTCAGATTGGGCTTGCCCGAGATACCTTAGACCTTTATGATACCTGATATCTGTGTCCATGGGCAAGATATGATACTTACATGGGGTGATAATTTACTTTTCTGACATGACAGAATGGAGATTCCAGAGTGTGATTGAGATTGTATCAGATAACCTTCAAAGTCCCTTAGAATCCCAAGTATCAGTGCTTTTTGATATGACATTAATTGCAACTCAGAAGTCTAAACCCCAGATTATAACGTCTTCTGATTTTTGAGTTTTTAAACTAACTCTTCAAACTCCATCCTCCTCTTCTGAGGAATGGTAGAAGACATCACAAGGCCATGTGAATGAATTTGAAATTAGAGGATCAGAAGCAATAGGAATTAGGCAGTCAAAATGAACCCATGTCACAATAGAAGGAGTTGTGGAATAATAGGCAGAGCACATCCTAGTGAATATGTGGAGTATTGGTGAATATATGTTGTGGCAACTTCAGAATACTAACATGACTGCTCAGATTCTAGGCTCATGGTAGTCCCAAATCTCATTCCTTTTCTTGGAGAAATGTCCCATTTTATCCTGGGATGTATCTTTTTTTTTTTCCTTCCCAAACTGGCAATGAATAGAATGAAAAGTGTATAAGTAAAGCCATCAAAATTACCAGAAGAATTTGGGGGGTAGAGAAAAAAACATGAAGCCATTTATACCTATGGCTATACTGAATTTTCACTGGATGAAACAGAGATGAATCTGATATCCTTCCCTTCCTGCCACTCAGACAACCTAGATCACTTTTGTGAGATGCCCACTCAGGGTGTTTCCTCTCTGGAAGGATATTCCAGCGTCTCCTCATATCTTCCTACCTCCCATTACACTTCAAAGAAATATTGTTATTGTCATTATTGTCTGTCATCATTATCACTATTTTTTTATGGTCCTTATATGTAAGGCTCTATGCTAAGTATTTTACCCACAGGATCTCCTTTAATCTGAAGCACAATCCTGTCAAATTGTTTTTATCTACAGTTCACAGATGAGGCTACTTTGCTAGAGAGGAAAATAAGACATTTGTCCAATATAAAAAGTGAGGAAGTGTTGGAACCAGAATATTCCCGACGTGGATAGGCTTGTGGAAGAAGAGGGAGAGTCTGAATGAGGAGGATGGTGGATAGTTGTCTCTTAAAACATCAATAGAAAGTCATGGAGAAGATCTGCTTCAGACTGCCCTCCAGCTCAGGTATCCTCTATCTTCCAGTTTTCAATTAAACTTCAAGTTCACCCCTTCTTTGCAGAGGGAGAGAGCCACTATAAAATCAGAGAAATGGTCTGAACTGACTAAACAGTGTGGTAAAAGGAAGGCAGATTTCTACATTTGGATTAGGGATGAGATATTGGAAAATAATCAACAAAAAGAAGTAATAATATTGGAAAATCTTGGCATTAAAGGTAATGAGTACAAGTATAGAAAGGTAGAAGGGAAGGGAAGGGAGACAAGCCCAAGGCAAGAGAAGCAGGAATTGTTGTTGGTAATAAGCCAGGCAAATTGAAGAAAATGACAGGACCATAGGCACCAGGTCATACAATATGTGAGCAGTATTCAATTGTAATACGAGTAGTCAGAGAGACTGAATTTATCTCTGGCATTTACTTATTTGATTTCTTGATTATGGGTCTTCCATTTCCTAGAAAATTGTGATTATTAATCATTCCAGTCAAAATTGCTAAATTCAGTTTTATCTGTGTGGAGCTAGAGAAGATTGAAGGGGATTTGAAGTTCCCAAAGGACCAAAGTAGACATTACATGATAGGAATAGACCAGTTTATTCTTTTACAATGGGAAGTAATCTGTCTCCTGGATCGTAAATTCTCAAAACAGCATTTTGGTGAGCAGGGATTCTTGGCAAGTGTTGGGCAAGTGGGATGTTGAGAGGTGGCTCATCTTTCTTACTTCAGAGATGTTTTTCTGGACCACAGAAGAAATACTGGAATCTAGCAGGGGGAAATATATTTTCTCATTTCATATGATAATATGCCCTACTTATTGTGAAGGGTTGCGATAATCTGAAAAAGTGTTCAATTAACACTTTTAATTGAAGGGATAATAGACATCTTGCAATGCAGTCTAGTTTTCCATCTAAGTGATGGTGTGACAGCCCCACATGAATAATGTACCCTTTGCAAATTTTTTTGCAATTTTTTGCAATGAAATCAGGGATCCTAACATAGCTAGTGATGTTGAATATGTTTTCATGTTAGCCATTTGTATGTCTTCTTTGTACTACAGAGTAGTACACTACTCTGCTTGACTTATTTCACTTAGCATGTTTTGGCTTTGCTGTCTAATAACCACACAGAAAATATCAGCATATTTGGATAGAAGACATATTACATATCAGCACAGGGGTGGTCAGTATAGCAGTAATGATAAAATAATAACTGGAAATACATATTAATGTTGCAATGTGCTAACCATTTTCCAAACTTATGCTAACCACTTTACATGGATTATCCAATTTAACAGTAACAACTACTATAGTTATGATAAGAAGTAACTATTATTAGTATCCCAATTTTACACAAAAGGCAACTCAGGTACTCAAGGACTTTCCTAAGATCACATTACTAAGAGGTATGTGAAGCCTGTTTTGAAATCAGGGATCCTAATTACAACACCCACAGTTTTAACCATGAAGCTATTCTAACTTACCTTTTAGATGCATGGTTTTTCTAAACCATTGGGAACATAAAAAGGCAGATCTTGAATATTCCTCTTAGCATCTCCCACAGTGATATTCTGAGGTGTTAGGTAAAAATGTCATGTCTAGCTTATAGGGATTCAGAGAATGTGTGTGTGTGTACATATTTACACACACACACACACACACCTGTATTATAATAGATATTTACAACAGCAACTCAAGGAATAACCTCTGGGCCAAGAAGTCTTTTGGGTATTTCACATGCTGAGTGATTGTTTTTGCACCTGACACCCACAGTCAGTATATGGATTAGCTGATTATACCTATCTTTCATACCTGTGAAACTATATTTTCCAATTTTGAATTGCAGTTGATAATTTTCCATCTCAAACTAAGTCTCTGAGCAACATTTCTGCATTTTTCTGCCAGCTCAGTGTGTAGCCCCTAAAGAATACCAAAAAAAATAAGGTTTCCTGAGTGACTCTACTGGAACATGGATGTCTTTTATGACAAAGCCCAACTATTGAGGCTATTTTAATACATGTCCCTGCATGACAGCATGTCCTTTAGTGAGATATTTTGAGGTTTTTTGAAGAAAAAAGCATGACAGTATATTTAAAGAACTCCTATTTCTAAAATGAAAGCTTTATAAATTAACATATATTGCTTTATAGAGCAGTTTGAGGTTTACAAAAAAAATTAATCAGAAAATACAGAGTCCACATATGATCCCTTCTCACCCACCCAGTTTCCCCTATTATCAACACCTCATATTGCTGTGATACATTTGTCACAGTTCATAAACCAGCATTGATGCATTTTTATTAGCTAAAGTCAATAGTTTACATCAGACTTCTTCCTTTAGGTTGTCCATTGTATGGATTTTGACATGTGTGCACCATTAATGTATCATACATAATAGTTTCACTGCCCTACAAATCCCTTGTGTTCCACCTATTTATCCTTTCCTCCCTCTAAGCCCACCTCACAACCACTGATCTTCTGTCTCCATAGTTTTATTTTTTCCACAATATCCTACAGTTGGAAACATGCCATAATCGTGCCCTTTTGGATTAGCTTCCTTTCTTTTCTTTTCTCTTCTCTTTTTCTTTCTTTTCTTTTCTTTTCATCATTATAAGTGTACACTTTAATCCCCATAAACTATTTCACACTTTCTCCCACCCACTTCACCACTGGTTCTCCATAATTAAGAGTCTGTTTCTTGGTTTGTCTCTTTCTTTTTTTTCCCCCTTTGATCACTTGTTTTCTTTCTTAAATTCCACATATGAGTGAGCTCATAGGGTATTGTGTTTCTCTGAGTTATTTCCCTTAGCATCCATGTCATAGCAAATGGTAAGTTTCATTCTTTTTTATGGCTGAATGAGAATCTTCTTTATGCATTCATCTATTGATGGACACTTGGGCTGCTTCCATAGTTCAGCTACTGTAAATCATGCTGCGATAAACATAAGGGTGCATGCATCTCTTTGAATTAGCATTTTTGTATTTGGGGGGTAAATACCCACTAGTGCAATTCCTGGATCTTAAGGTAGTTCTATTTTTAATTTTTTGAGGAACTTCCACACTGTTTTCCACAGTGGCTCTACCAGTTTGCATTCCCACCAAAGTGCAAGAGGTTTCCTCTTTCTCCACAACCTTGCCAACACTTGACGTTTCTTGTGGTTTTGATTTTAGTCATTATGACAGCTGTGAGGTGATATCTCATTGTAGTTGTGATGTGCATTTCCCTGAAGCATCTTTTCATGTGTCTGTTGGCCATCTGGATGTCTTCTTTGGAGAAATGTTTGTTCATGTGTTCTTCACATTTTTTTTTTGCAATGTTTACTTTTTTCTTTCTTTTTTTTTATTATGTTAGTCACCATACAGTACTTCATTAGTTTTTGATGTAGTGTTCCATGATTCATTGTTTGCATATAACACCCAGTGCTCATTGCAGTACATGCCCTCCTTAATACCCCTCACCAGGCTAACCTATCCCTTCACTCTTCCCTCTGAAACCCTCAGTTTGTTTTCTGGAGTCCATAGTCTCTCATGGTTCATCTCCTCCTCTGATTTCCCCCCATTCATTTTTCCCTTCTTTTTCCTAATGTTCTCTGTGCTATTCCTTATGTTCCACATATAAGTGAAACCATATGATAATTGTCTTTCTCTGCTTGACTTATTTCACTTAGCATAATACCATCCAGTTCCATCCATGCCAATGCAAATGGTGGGTAGTCATCCTTTCTGATGGCTGAGTAATATTCCATTGTATATATGGACCACATCTTCTTTATCCATTTCTCTGTTGAAGGGCATCTTGGCTCCTTCCACAGTTTGGCTATTGCTATGAACATTGGGGTGCATGTGCCCCTTCTTTTAACTACATCTGTATCTTTGGGGTAAATACCTAATAGTGCAATTGCTAGGTGGCAAAGTAGCTCTATTTTTAACGTCTTGAGGAACCTTCATACTGTCTTCCAGAGTGGCTGTACCAACTTGCATTCCCACCAACGGTGTAAGAGGGTTCCCCTTTCTCCACATCCTCCCCAAGACTTGTTGTTTCCTATCTTGTTAATTTTTGCCATTCTAACTGGTGTAAGGTGGTATCTCATTGTGGTTTTGATTTGTATTTCCCTGATAGCTAGTGATGTTGAATATGTTTTCATGTTAGCCATTTGTATGTCTTCTTTGGAGAAGTATTTGTTCATGTCTTCTGCCCATTTCTTGACTGGATTATTTGTTTTTTGGGTGTTGAGTTTGAGAAGTTCTTTATAGATCTTGGTATCAATCCTTTACCTTAAATGTCATTTGCAAACATCTTCTCCCATTCTGTGGATTGCCTCTTAGTTTTGTTGACTATTTCCTTTGCTGTGAAAAAGCTTTTTATCTTGATGAAGTCCCAAAAGTTCATTTTTGTTTTTGTTTCCCTTGCCTTTAGAGACATGTCTTGAAAGAAGTTGTTGTGGCCAACTTTGGAAGGAGCTGAGATGCCCTTCAACAGAGAAATGGTTAAAGAAGATGTGGTCCATATATACAATGCTTATGTTCTCCTCTAGGATTTTGATGGATTCCAGTTTCACAATGAGGTCTTTCATCCATTTTGAGTTTATCTTTGTGTATGGTGTAAGAGAATGGTCTAGTTTCATTCTGCTGCATGTGGTTGTCCAGTTTTCCCGGCACCATTTGTTGAAGAGACTGCCCTTTTTCCATTGGATATTCTTTCCTGCTTTGTTGAAGATTAGTTGACTATAAAGTTGAGGGTTCATTTCTGTGGTCTCTATTCTGTTCCATTGATCTGTGTGTCTGTTTGTGTGCCAATACGATACTGTCTTGATGACTACGGCTTTGTAATATAGCTTGAAGTCAGGCATTATTCTGCCCCTAGCTTTGGTTTTCTTTTTCAATTAAAACTCTTCAAAATACAGGGATAGAAGGAACATACCTCAACATCATAAGAGCCATCTGTGAAAAGCCCACAGTGATATAATTCTCAGTGGGGAAAAACTGAGAACTTTTCCCCTAAGGTCAGAAATACTGCAAGGATGCCCACTCTCACCATTATTGTTCAACACAGTACTAGAAGTCGTAGCCTCAGCAATCAGACAACAAAAAGAAATAAAAGGCATCCAAATTGGTAAAGAAGAAGTCAAACTCTCTCTTTTTGCAGATGACATGATACTTTATGTGGAAAACCCAAAAGACTCCACCCCCAAATTAGTAGAACTCACACAGCAATTCAGCAATGTGGCAGGATACATAAAAATGGACAGAAATCAGTGGCATTTCTATACAGTAACAATGTAACTGAAGAAAGAGAAATTAAGGAATCAGTTCCAATTACAACAGCTCCAAAAACCATAAGATATCTAGGAATAAACCTAACCAAAGAAGTAAATGATCTATACTCTAGAAACTACAGAACACTTATGAAAGAAATTGAGGAAGACACAAAGAGATGGAAAAACATTCCATGCTCATGGATTGGAAGAATAAACATCATTAAAATGTCTATGTTGCCCAGAGCAATTTACACTTTCAATGCAATCCCTATCAAAACACCATTGACATTTTTCACAGAGCTGGAACAAACAATCCTAAAATTTGTATGGAACCAGAAAAGACCCTGAATTGCCAGGGGAATGTTGAAAAAGAAAACCACTCTTACTTTTCTAATGAAATATCAAGCTTTTAGAAGGAAAATGACTTTCTTTAGAAATAGCTATTAAGCAACAAGACAGAGTTGAATTCAGTGGAGGCAAGAAAGTGCACAGTCCATGAATTTTGTCATACTAGTGCTGATTTCCTGAATGAACCATATTAGTACAAACAAAGAAAAACATGCGTTCTGCTTGGGTTCATAGCTGTATGCTCTTGGGAAATAATTTAACCTCTTTGAGCTTAGGTTTTGTAACTCTACATTATGGATAGTAACAGTAATAATATCTATACCGTAAGAGTTCTGTGAGAAGTGAATGAGATGATTTGTATTGAGGATTTATAACCCAGCTTGGTACATAGAATCTTCTTAGAAATATTGGTTATTAAGAATATTTTTCAGGGACGCCTGGGTGGCACAGTGGGTTAAGGGTGTGCCTTCGGCTCAGGTCATGATCTCAGGGTCCTGGGATCGCATCCACCATCGAGCTCCTTGTTCAGCGGGGAGGCTGCTTCTTCCTCTGCATGCCGCTCCCCCTGCTTGTGCTCTCTCGCTCTCTGACAAATAAATAAAATCTTAAAAAAAAGACTATTTCTCAGGAGAATGCCACATGCTTCTTTACTATATTAAAGAAAACAAATAGGTCGCCTGAGTCTGTATTGCTGGCTACAGAAACAATTAGGTAGGGGTCACACATTTCATAAATAAGATCCCATGAATTCTTCCTATAATGGTAGCATGGCGTTCCCTACCTACTTCCTTGCATCTAACATCTCCATTGCTCATTTTGTAAATCTGATGAGTCAGAGAAAATTTGCATTTTTAGAAAGAGTACAGTGAACCAAGACCTCCAAAGAAAGCAGTGTTCCACCGGCCTTGGTCTCATTATACAATCAGGCTTGAACAATAAAAACTTATGATGTACTATATGTTGGCTAACTGAACATAATGAAAAATAAAACAACAAAAACAAAAAAAAAAAAGAAGAAATAAAATCTGTGGATATGAATGACCTCTTAAAACCTCTCCTTTCCTGGGATTTCAGTTGGGAACAAGAGAAGTACCTGGTTGTCCACCAAAAATAGTAAGTCAGTACTTTGGGATCATAAGCATAAAAGAAATACTCCTAAAATTATGTCTAGGAGCAGGCAGTTATTTCACTGTGTGCGTGCGTGTGTGTGTTTGTGTGTGTGTGTGTGTGTATGTATGTTTACCAGCCTGTATCTGAATTCTTTTGAGGTTCCCCCATGAAAATCATGTCTACTTCCCATGAGAACTATGAATGGCTCCCAAAGTCCGTAAACTTTACATGGTTATTTTCCTCTGCCACTTTATAAGGCATAAATAAGTCTTTCTTTGTACTATTATCTGCAGTATTTTTCTGTCCTAAGTAGGATTTTAATGCACATCACTTAGGAGAAATGTTATGCAATTAACATTCAATTCTGTGGGTAGTACCAAATGAACTATACGGACTAGTTTTTAATTGCACTATTTTACTAATTATAGAATACATGAGCAAGATCTTTTGCTTGTTTTTTTTCACTTGTTAACCTGTTTTTTTTCACTGCATTTGTGTTTATGGTTGAGGAAACAGTTGTTTACCTGACTGCATGGGCACACACATACGAGAGAAATAGACGAAGAAAAATGAAAAGAAAGAAAAGGAAAAAAGCCACAGAGAAACATTAGTAATGCTGGGCAAGGTTGATGCTGACCTGACCATATTATATTAACTGAGAAAGACTGCAATACTTCAAATATTTAAATACTGTGGGGATGGGCTGAAAATACTTTCACTTTAAATATAAATAGGAATTGATATAGTTTATAATGGTGACAGTGTTCATGATGATGATAATCATAGTGACAACATTGATGATATTCAATCAGAAAAAGAAACGCTCTCTAAGAGTTTAAGTGTGCTCCTTTCTGAGTCTATATGATAACACAAGGCAGAAATATGGGTGTTCTTGCAGATGAAGCGAGTTAACTATTGACCCTCAAGAAAGGAGAGAGGAAACATAGGGAATGGATAGTAAATATTGCACTGATTGATTGGATATGAACTTGTTTGAGTAGAAAAGTTCTAAGAAGACAATTGCCTAAAAGTGGTACCCTTCAAAATGATCCATCCTTACATAAATATGTAATCAGAATGGACATCCTTACATAAATATGTAATCAGAATGGACATTTCACCTTATGAAAATACATAATACATAATAATACATACAGATGGTCAACAGACCCATGAAAAGATGTTCAACATCACTAATCCTTAAGAAAATGCACTGGGTGTTATACACAACTAATGAATCATTGAACACTGTATCAAAAAATAATGATGTACTATATGTTGGCTAATTGAATTTAAATAAAAAATTTAAAAATAAGAAAAAGCAAATTAAAACCAGAATGAGCTATCCCCTTATACCTGTTAGAATACCTGAAATCAAAAGGACAAGAAGCAGTGTTGGCAAGGATGTGGAGAAAAGGAAGCCTCATAACACTGTTGGTAGGAATGTAAATTGGTACAGCCACTGGGAAATAGTGTGTAGGTTCCTCAAAAATAAATAAATAAATAAATAAACCAATAATTCTACTATCAAGTATTTATCCAAATAAATCAAAAGCACTAATTTTAAAGATATATGCACCCCTATGTTTATTGCAGGATTATTTACAATAGTCAAGATACTGAAGTGACCTAAGTGTCTACTGATAGACAAGTGAATACAGAAGGGATAATATGTGTATACAATGGAATATTACTTTGGCTTAAAAAAGGGTGAAATCGTGCCATTTGAGACAACATGGATGGACCTAGAGGGTATTATGCTAAGTCAAATAAGTCAGACTGAGGAAGATAAATACTATATGATTTCACTCATATATGGAATCTTTTTTTAAAGATTTATTTATTTGAGAGAGAGAGAGAAAGCACAAGCAGGGAGAGCAGCAAGCAGAGGGAGAAGGGGAGAAGCAGGCTCCCCAGTGAGCAGGGAGCCCGACGCAGGGCTCAATCCCAGGACTCTGGGATCATGACCTGAGCTGGAGGCAGACACCAAATGGACCAAGCCACCCAGGAACCCCTCATATATGGAATCTTAAACAAAACAAAACAGAACAGAAAACCAAATGGATAAACAAACAAAAAGCAGAATCAGACTATAAATATAGAAAACAAACTAATGGTTGTCAGAGGAGAAGGGCGTAGTGGGATGGGAAAAATGGGGAGCTAGGCAATGAGTAAGTCACAGGAATAAAGGGCACAGCATGAGCATAGTCAATACTGTGATAGCATTGTTTGGTGACAGATGGTAGCCAAGCTTGTGGTGAGCACAGCATAATGTACAAACTTGTCCAGTTGCTGTGTTGTACAAGTAAACTAATGTAACACTATGTGGCAACTATAAAATTAAAATGTTCGCATAGTTTCAAAGTACCTTGAGAAAAAAAATGGTTAAATTTCCATTGTGCAAGTGATATTGCTACAGTGTAAGGAATATTCTACGCAGACAATGGTTACCCCCTGGAAATACTGAGTGTATATCCTCGCACCTTCAAGTGTCTGGAGAAGTGGTTTCCTTTTTAAAATGGATCATATCCTGTTCTGCGTATGGGACTCTGACCACATGACTGGAAGAAATCTCTTTCCCTGACTGATAATTCAGCCTGCGCTCTGTCTCCATAGATACAAGAGCAGCCTCTGGGTTTTCCCTGGGAGGGAGTCAGTGGCTGAAGGCAATGTTCCTTCCTTAGAGAGAGCATATCTCTTGAGAAGTGGAAATACTTTTCCAGATGAGAAACTGCTGCTGCGAATTGTTCATTACTGATTCAGTATTCAGTTCCAATTTCTGTGCCAAATGCTTGTGTGGAAAGATTCTGTGTCATGGGAAATCTGTAGACTGTTGAATACAGCAGATTATGTATGAAGGCAATATTAAATAAAGTTTGAACTTAAAAAAAAAAGAAATGAAAAGAAAACAAGGAAGATCAACACTTAAGCATCCATCTAGAATAAATGGTCCTAAGAATTGTGGAGAAAGTAAAGAGAGACAGAGCCAGATTAGAGGCAGTTAGCATGTCCAGGAAGAGGTACATAGGAACATTTGCCTGTTGGATACCATCTTGATGATCGTGTTGCCTACCACTGAACAGAAGGGAATGGTGATCCCATTGTGCACAGCCTCCAGTTCAGGGATGCCCGTTATCAGAAAGGTAGAAAGTATGGAGTTTGTACTTCTGAGAACAAACATGACTTCAGGGCTCCCTGACTTGCTTGGAGTGACATGCAATGTCTGGAGCAGTTATTTCATTTAATATAGGATTTTATAATCTAGAAGTAAATATCTGGATTGTAAATGACCACGAGTGTTGCTAATACTTTTCCCTTCAACTAGTCCTGCCTGTGTGGATCATAGAAGGTAAATCATTGCCTAGATTATTCTTATTTAAAACTAGACTAAAGGAATGTGTGTTTATATTGTTTTCCCCAAAATAACATGGCTCCAGTTATTTGTAAACCTCCATTTTATTAACTTTATTTTAAAATTGGTATTTTAAATATTTTAATAGAATATTTTCAAATAGTTTTAGATTTAGAGAAAAATTGAGAATATAGATAATTTTCATATATCCCTCACACACAGTGAAATTTGTTACAATTAATCAACCAGTATTAAAATATTAACTAAAATTTAAAATTACTCATATTTATTTACTTTTTACATAATATACTTTTTCTCTCACAGGATCTCATCCAGACAACACGTTGTGTTTAATTGCCATGTCTCCTTAGTCTCTTGGCTGTCAGACTTAACCTTGTTTTTGTGGATTTTAGTAATTTTAAAGATTAGTGGTTAAGGATATTGTGAAATGGCTGTCTATCGCAACTTGTCTGATTCTGTCCTCAGGATGAGAGTGGGGTTATGGATTATTTTGGAGGAAGGTTATAGATATAAGGTGTCACATTCATCACATCATATAAAGGATATATGTCATCGTCATGTTTTCTGACAGTTGATCTTAATCTTGAGTACCTCACTCATAAGTTTTGACAGGTTTCTCCATTGCCACCACTTCACAAACACTGTTCATGGTAAGTTTTCCATTGTTCCTATAAATTTAATGAATACTTTTCAGTACTCAATGTAAGACATTATCCCCACACAATTCTGATACACTTGTTTCCCTCTTTAAAACATTTTTCCATTTGGATTCATTGACATACTTCCCTAATACTTTTTTTTGTGTGTGTGTATATTTTTGTATCGTTTATTTATTTTTTTATTATGTTAATCACCATACATTACATCATTAGTTTTTGATGTCATGTTCCATGATTCATTGTTTGCGTATAACACCTAGTGCTCCATGCAGAACGTGCCCTCTTTAATACCCATCACCAGGCTAACACATTCCACTCCCCCCTCCCCTCCAGAACCCTCAGTTTGTTTTTCAGAGTCCATAGTCTCTCATGGTTCGTCTACCCCTCCGATTTCACCCCCCCTTCATTCTTCCCCTCCTGCTATCTTCTTCTTCTTTTTTTTTTTTTTTAACATATAACGTATTATTTGTTTCAGAGGTACAGGTCTGTGATTCAAGTCTTACACAATTCACAGCATTCCCTAGTACTTTTATGGCTTCCTTTACAGGCTATTTTTGGGGATTCAACTGTACCCTATTTTAATGTTCAGGGTTTTTAGCATACTTATATTATTTTCTTTACTTAGTTAAATCATGCACCCTCATGATCTCAAACACCATGTTTATGACCATGATTTGCAAATTCATTATCTAACCCTAATCTTCTTCTTAGCTACCGGATACATATATCAAACCCCAGGCTGGATATCTCTCCTTAAATGTACTTTGGGAAGAGGCACCTGGGTGGCTTCGTCGGTTAAGTCATTTTGGTTCAGGTCATGATCTTGGGGTCATGAGATTAAGCCCTGAGTCAGGCTCTGCACTCAACGTGGAGCCTGCTTGAGATTCTCTCTCTCTCTCTCTCTCTCTCTCCCTCAGCCCCTCCCCCCTCCCCACTAAAAAAAGTTACTTTAGGCAGATCACATAAATAAAAAAGAATATTTCTAAAACAAATCCCATTCACCCACAGCTTCCTTATAATAGGACATGGCTATAGGGCCTCGATAGTTTGTCATTTCAAAAACCTAAACATGATTGGCACCTCTATTTCTCTTATCCCTCACAGTCAATCAATAATCAGCATTATGATCCCACCTATTAAATATATCTCCTATGCACTCACTTCTTGCAACTCCCTGAGCAGACCCATGTTCAATCACTACTGTATCCTTTTATTAAGACTCTTTTATCTAGTCTTCTGCTGTCAACTCTTGTCCTCATCTATTTGGTAGCAAGACTGATGTTCTTAGCATAAATATTTTATCATTCTACCATTCTAATTGCAATAAATTAATACTTGCATATTGCCCTAAGGATTAAAACTAAATTAAAATCTCATCTTTTCTAACCATGTGCCTGCCTACTATTCAATTTTTGTACCTGAATTTCATAGTTACTTATTCACCTGTTTTTCATACATTATGGTGTATTTGCAGTTTTGTTTCTCTCCTTGTTTTGTCTGAAAATTCTTTTTCTTATATTCCTCAGTTCATTTGTCCTCAGTCTTTAAGCCTCAACTACATATAACTTTCTCAGGGGAGTCATTACTCAAATCCTTTGTGCTAGATTACAGTGCCCTGGCAGGCTGTCAGCGCATTCTTCATTTCTGAATGACATTCATCAGAATAATTAATATAGATGTATGCTTAATAATTTTCGTCTGTGTCACCTGTTATACTGAAGGTAAGGTACACTTTTTCCTCTCCTTGTTTTCTGTACCTTAGTAGTGCCTAGCACTGTGTCTGAAACACTAGGGATACTTACTCAACTGAATAATTTCAATATTCCAGAGATATCTCAAACTCAATGTGTTCAACATAGGTTCTGCTATCTTGTCACATAAACAGTACTCCTTCTTTGTCACTATCTCATTGAACAACATACCATCATCTCAATTTCACAAACCAGAAATTTGAACATCAACTATGAAACCATTCTGGGCACCAGACCATAAGCAATTATTTAGTGTGCTCATAGAGCTTAAATATTATCATATCCCTTATCTTATTTTGGTTCTTACAATCATTGCTCTAAGAGAAGCACCATCAGTCTTCAATTGTGCTTTTGTGGTAGTTTCTAAACTAAACTATCTTCTTACAGACTTTTTTTTTTTTTAAAGAATTTTTTTTTTTTTAAGATTTTATTTATTTATTTATTTGAGAGAGAGAATGAGATAGAGAGAGCATGAGAGGGGGGAGGGTCAGGGGGAGAAGCAGACTCCCCGCCGAGCAGGGAGCCCGATGCGGGACTCGATCCTGGGACTCCAGGATCATGACCTGAGCCGAAGGCAGTCGCTTAACCAACTGAGCCACCCAGGCGCCCTCTTCTTACAGACTTTATAAAGAATTTAAAATACCATGAAGAAATCCTAATGATAGAATGATAAAAAATAATGTAAAATGAAAAATTTATACACAATAAAGTCATATCTTCATCACATGGAGGGTCTCTAAGAAATAAATCTTTGGAATACAGGGATTGTACATCTTTTTATTCCAAAATTCTTTAATGGACTTACATTAGTCACTAATGGGGAAAAAGAAATACAGGTGGGAGAAGACTCAGCACCACAGTTTCAGATGATCCTCACCTCACCTGTAGGAATGAAGAAAGTCTAATTTCATTGCATCATGTATTTTGATACAATAATCAATTATTGGATAATCTAAATGATAGGGAGCTTTCCAAAATTTTATGTAGAAGTGTGTCTAAATGGAATGAAAATATTGATGAACTGAGGATCACAATTTTAATATGACAATCGTGCTTCAAGAACATATTAACAAAATTCAGAGACACTTATTGTTGTGTCTATAAGGTCATAATTATTCTATTACAAACTTTCAGAAACCTCCCCTGGAATGTGTATTAGCAAAACTTACTTCTATTTTGTTTCTTGAATTAGAAAGCCTCTTAAGTTCTTTAATATTCAAGTCATCATAAAAGGCCATAAAGTTATAGAAATAATTATTCAAATTTTTCATTGTTGCACATATGGGAAGCAGCATTACTCTTTTGACCTTAAAACATTCCAGTGAGAAAATCCAAGGTTTCTACTACATTTTCAGGGAAATCCACTTCTTCATCCTGCTTTGGATCTGCTGGGTCTTTACACTGTAGATGATAGGATTCATCAGGGGTGGGAAGAGAATATAGATATTGCCCATAAGGACATGAACAAAAGGTGAGGGATGCTTTCCAAAGCGGTGCACCATGGTGAGGCCAATGATGGGGATGTAAAAGACCAGGATGGCACAGATGTGGGACACACAGGTCTGCAAGGACTTGAGCCTCTCCTCCCGGGATGCAATTGCCAGCACTGTATGCAAGATGAAAACATAGGAGATGAGAATGAGCACAGCAACCAACAACAAGGTACAAATGACCAGAGCCAGGGCATAGAAGCTGTTGAAGTGGACGTCAGAGCAGGCGAGTCAGAGTAGGTCCTGGTGCAGGCAGAAAGAGTGGGAGAGGATGTGGGGGCGGCAGTAATGGAAGAACTTTAGGTGAATGATGACGGGGAGAATGGACAAAGCAGCCCTCATCAAAATGGTCACCATGAGGGGTGCCTGGGTGGCTCAGTCGTTAAGCATCTGCCTTCAGTTCAGCTCATGACCCCAGCGTCCTGGGATCGAGCCCCGCATCGGGCTCCCTGCTCAGTGGGAAGCCTGCTTCTCCCTCTCCCACTTCCCCTGCTTGTGTTCCCTCTCTCGCTGTCTCTCTCTCTCTCTGTCAAATAAATAAATAAAATCTTAAAAAAAAAATGGTCACCATGACATGAATGACTCTACTGTTAGTCAGGATGGATGTACTGTTAGTGCAGAGGACTGCAGATTGCAGTGAATCGATCAAAGGCCATCGCCAGAAGGACTCCAGACACTATGAAGGACAAACCATGGATGAAGTAAGTTTGGGCAATGCAGACATCCCGACTGAGTTCTTGGCTGAGCCCCCTCTGGACCCCCAGCATCGTGTGCACTGTGGACAGCTCCATGCACAGGTCAGTGAGGGCCAGCATGGCCAGGAAGTAGAACCTGGGCTGGTGCAGGCTCGGCTCTGTCCGGATCACATGCGGCACCAGGCAGTTTCCCAGGAACATGATAGCATAGATGGAGGAGAAAGGAATTGAAAACCAGGGATAGTACTGGTCTAGGCCAGGGAACCCCGTGAGAATGAATATTGAGGTATTGATAATGGAAGCCGAAGAAGCAGACATGATTATGTGAAGGTAATTTTCCAGAGAAGATCGATATTTACTGACCAGGTTTGTCACATCTTCTACCGTGTGTGAGAGCAGTGGAGTATAACACAGCCACTCACATTGTAGCCCAGGTAAAGAACATCATAGAATCGCAGGGAGGCTCCACTCTGCAGAAGCTACAGCACAAGATGATTTCCCAGGGTAGCTCCTTGGTAGTAGGTCTCAGGTTGTAGAAGCAAATCAATGTCCTGACCATTCTGGGCAAATTAGATCATTAACTTCATTCTCTTTTAGTCCCTCTGAGCCACCTGCAGGACACACAGCAGGTGACAGTAGCTAAAGCTCTTGAGAGCATAGGGCTACTCCTGCTCTGCTGCTCCTGAGGAAGCCCCAGAACACTGTCTTGTCACCAGGGCTCGTGGCATGCGGAGTCAGAACGCTCAGATTTATGAGGAAGGAATGAAGAGGATTGTGTGGGCCAGGTGGACCCAGGCTCCTGGGAGGCCACTATTCCCACTTGGTGGCTGACGCAAGTGAGAGATCCCACCTGGTCACTGCAGACTAGTAGTTTGGGTCCCTGGGACTGAGAGGAATGGGTAAATGGCAGCATTTTCTGGGGTCCACAGATCTTTTCAGGGAGGGAGACTCACTGCATTGACTGAAATTTCAATACCTAATCAGAAGGAGAAGACAATAAGTAAACACCCAATGGGAAAAGATATATTAGTATTCCAAATAAGTTTTATTCTCCATATCTGTCTCAATCAACAACAATGTTTATCTAACTAAGTCTCATATATTTTTATACCTTATTTCATTTTTACTTTTCACTGAATTCTTCAGTAAACATTTATCCTTTTCTGAACCCCTGAGAAAGGGTAGCCATTGTGAAATATCCCTAGAGGCCGCTCCATAACACAGACCAATTGTTTTGAGGAAAAAGACTGCCACAACCTTATCCCAGTTGAGGGAAGTGAATTCCTCTTCTGTCCAGCATCCTCAGACTGTCTCATCTAAGGGGAAAGGGATCACAATTCAATAGCCTGGGAATGCTGCAGTGAGGGAAGAAAGCAAGAAGCCTGGTGGTGGCAGAGGGGGAGGAAGACCATTGTAGAAATCCCTGTGAAGGTCACAGCTCTGAGAAACAGTCCCAGTAATATCAGGTGCACTAAGATTTCATTAGAAGAATATTGAGATGCCCTTCAACAGACGAATGGATAAAGAAGATGTGGTCCATATATGCAATGGAATATTACTCAGCCATCAGAAAAGATGAATACCAACCATGTGCATTGACATGGATGGAACTGGAGGGTATTATGCTAAGTGAAATAAGTCAAGCAGAGAAAGACAATTATCATATGGTTTCACTTATATGTGAAACATAAGGAATAGCATGGAGGACATGAGGAGTAGGAAGGGAAAAATGAAGGGGGGAACATCGGAGGTAGAGATGAACCATGAGAGACTATGGACTCCGGGAAACAAACTGAGGGTTTTAGAGGGGAGGGGGTTGGGGGGATGGGTTAGCCTGGTGATGGGTATTAAAGAGGGCACATATTGAATGGAGCACTGGGTGTTATACGCAAACAATGAATCATGGAACACTACATCAAAAACTAATGATGTACTGTATGGTGACTAACATAACATAATAAAATAAAAAGAAGAAGATTATTGTATGCTTTCCTCCTCCACCCATGTCATGAGCACGCTATCAAGGTGCACACAGGAGTTGTGTCTTTCCACAATGTCAGCTTTATTCAATCATAAAGCAAAGTTAAATCACAATGATAAAGCAGGTTCAGCATTCCAAACTCAATGACAATTCACCATGTAATTAAACTTGGCTTTTTACACAGCACACAGAGCAGGACAGAAGACAAGCCACACAACAAACAAGATAACAGAAGGGTGTAGGAAGTTAAGGAACCAAACATGAAGTCAGTCTGTGGGCATGCAGTTGAGATAAGGCCTCGGTCTGGTCTGGGTCAGCTCTTGGCCGTCACTGCTTCTGGTGATCAAGCAGTGAAGGATCTTGGTTCTGTTCGGAGATGGATCAGGCAGAGCCTTCCACGGCAGGAGCAGCCTTTTTTAAGTGGTCAGACATAAGGGGGTAAGGTCTGAAGAGGCTGACAGTTTGCTGCCAAAATCCTTCCCTTTTTTAAAAAAATTAATTATTTATTTTGGGGAGAGAGAGAGAGATTGAGAGAGAAGAGAGAGAAGGGAGAGAGAAGAGAGTGAGCATACAAGGGTGGGGAGGGGCAGAGGGAGAGGGAGAAGCAGGCTTCCCGCTGAGCAGGGAGCCAGATGTGGGGCTAGATCCCAGGACCCCAGCTGGGATCATGACCTGAATTGAAGGCAGATGCATGACCAACTGAGCCCCCCAGGTGCCCAAAATCCTTCCCTTTTTAAGGGGATTTCATCAGTTTTGGGTCTCTACAGACCTCCTCTCATTCGCAATACCTTAACTGCTTGCATCATTACTTGACACAGGCCCCTGCTTGACATGAGAGACTCCATTTTGCTCTCTACAACCCACCATCCCTTACCAGCAACCTAACAGGGGTCCAGTAAAATAACAATCGATCACAGCCAAAAGGTCTGTAAAATATAGATTTTCTCTAAGGAGGAATACATTGAAAAGCTAAAGTCAAAAGGGGAGTAAAGAAGAATAAAGAACAAATAAAAAACAATAGTTTCTCATATCTATAGCTACAATAAAAACAACTCAACTTCCAGCTGCCACAAACCTTCAGTTTGTAAAAAACTCATTATCTGCAAAGTGCAATAAAGTGAAGCACAATAAAGGGAGGCATGCCTGTATATTGGTCTGTAATATCCTTTTTTTGGAATGTCTTTGTGTGACTTTGATAGCAGGGTAATGCTGGCTTCACAGAATGAGTAAGGAAGCGTTCCCCCTTCTTCAGTTTTTGGGAAGAGTTTGAAAGGATTGGCAATATAATTTTTAAAAGTATCAGATTCAGATTCAAATTGACCTATTACAAATCCCAGTTGTGCCACTTTCTAACTATGTGATCAATTACTAAATATCCTTAAGCTTCGGTTTCTCACCTAAAAATAAAAAATTATTAGATTTCCATAATTTGAAAAATACAGAGATATTTATAAATTACTTAGTATTTTTTGCCATTTCTTTAATTGCTCAATAATTGGTGATTGACTCTCTGAGTTTGTCATATAATTCATGTGACATGCAGTTCAGAACTATATCAGTCATTATTTAATTTAACTCCATAACAGATCATTTGTTCATAATTTTTAAATTCCAGGCATAGGGAACAGAGCAGTGGCCGTATTCTCAATAGATCTTCTCTAGCTGTTCTCTTCCATCCAAATAACTAAAATAAAAAAAAAAAAAACAATGTTTTTGTTGAATGCTTTCTCTATTTAAGCACAATTTGAATATTAACCAACTTTAAAGTAATTGCTTTTTAAAGTAATTTTTAAAAACATTTCCAAAAAACAGGTATGTCTTCAATCACCTTATATGCTTTCTTTTCCCAGAGTCTAGTTATTACACTCAGTCTTCTAATGTTTTATGACTAAGAATGCCTAATGGATCTTAAAATATGAAATTTCAGACTTGTCCTGTGCCTATGTGAAGGTGGAGAAAAGGAGAAGAAAAAAAGTTTTTCAAAGCAAATATTATACTTATTGGGAAAATAGCTAGTTTGCTTGTCTCAGGCTATAGAGCGATAAATATTACCTTCTTGTCTAATACTCCTGCACAGCTCTTTCTGCTTTCATTCTCTATCTTCTTTCTTACAATGAGTGTCTATGGTACAGCTTCTGGAAGGACAACTCAAAAAAATCTCAGCTATTTC
Source organism: Mirounga angustirostris (assembly GCF_029215605.1). Taxonomy (NCBI): domain Eukaryota; kingdom Metazoa; phylum Chordata; class Mammalia; order Carnivora; family Phocidae; genus Mirounga; species Mirounga angustirostris. Next base: position 58,345,345 of record NW_026991721.1, read on the forward strand.
CTTACTTGTTAGCTTGGGTAGCTCTTGTCAATGTGTCTTGGGTTCTCTTTGCTAGTTTTGTAATGTATTCAGAAACAAAGAGAATATATGCTAATTCTTAATCCACTTGGAGGGAATTATCTGAAAACTTTTTGTAATGTATGTCTGAGGGAAATCTAAATATCTACACCATATATCCTCTGTTCTGGCTATATAGACATAGATCTATAGATCCAAGTCATTTTGTTCACCATGTGAATCTCACTTCTCTGCCTCCCAGTTTCAGTTTCAATAATGACTAATCACCCCAAATCACACAGTCCATGCACTTTACTATTAGATAATTTGTGGTTATATTTAGAGGTTTGAACAATGAAAATTTTTCCTTTAGTCTCCCTGTTGTCCAGCTATTTGGTTGTAGAAATTTAGTTTCTGAGAATCTTTTTTTCTGCGCAGCTGTTGAACCAGTAATGAGGCCCTAAAGGCACCCAGGGAAAACTCTATGGACAGGATTCTACAGTTCAGGGTAGAGTGCTAATAGGAACATTTACCCCCATTCCATAGCTACTACTACTTTTGTATTTTAAATAGTTGAAAAGAGCTTATCTTATTTAAACTGTCTGGTATGAGCCTTCTGAAGGAACAATCTCTCTACTCCTTTATCCTCCCCTGAGTCCATTTAAAACTAAATACTTTCTCATTCTCTCTTAATCTTGATTTCCCTATGGTTTTATTCTCTGACCACTGCTCATTCTTTCTTACCTTTAAATCCTTGGACAGTAATATCTCTGTCGCTGTTTTAACTATCACCTATATACTAATTATTAACATATCTGTGTAAAAAGCTCTGATCTTTTTCCTCAGTTTCAGAATTATATAGGTATTTGTTGTACATAGTTGTTTAATTACCTACAGAAAACTCACACTAAACATATACAGAATTGAATTCTTCATTTTCTTAACCATCTTTATTTATAGTGCCAGTAAAATGTGCCATCATCTACCCAGTTATTAAAATCAGGAAAAAAAAAAAGCCTAAATTGAGATAGATTGTGGAAACAGGCATATTCAGCAACAACATGTAGTAATTAGTGATTCTGCATTGATTTAGCACTATTAATTATGGCTATTACAGACAGACGGATAAGTAGATATCCTTAAGTAACAGAAATTTTTTGTTTATACTAAACATGTAATATGGATGTTTTCCTAGAACATGTCACTCAAAGAAATACCTTCTGTTTTGGGCTTCTCATTCAGATTTTGTTTCATCATTATGAATTCCAATTATAGTATATATTGTAGTGTGTCAAGAAATAAGTAAATAGTATGAGACTACTTAATCCTTGGTCTGCTAATCTTTTACTTATATTAGATTTTTCAAAATTATAATTTTTTTCCTCTATTTTGTGTCACAATATCCATCCACTTGCTACTTCGTCCCCCACTGTATCTCTAAGTTTCCCTCTTAATCTGATATAAGTGAGGACGCTACAAGGGAAGGTTTTATGAAGTATATACAAAGAAATAGCCACGGCATTCAGTGCAAGGGCTATCGCAATAAAATTCACCTGTTTTATTTTCAAAGCATCTTTCATTTATAGTTGTGCTCAGGACTGATGAGATTTTTAGAAAAAAAATTACAGCTAAGAGAATACTGCTTGAAATTTTTTTTCATTCTTATTATTAAAAATATGTGTTGGTAACTCTAGCCAGAGATATTTGCAGTTTAAGAGCTAGATAACCTTACCATTTTTGAAATTTACATTGAAAAGATGAGAAAAACAGCAAAAATCCTGGAATACTCTAAAGGAGAAATTAAGACGTCTTCATAGGCTTGGTTCTCACATATCTGGAATCACATTCATTGCCCATGAACATTTCATCCTTGCAAGTTATGCCAGCTGGCTGGTTTCCATGACCCAGAGAGGGGTCCCACAGTATCAGCCAAAAGGGGTCCTTCACTTCATGCAGGATAGAAATCAAACAGGAGCTGAGAGGAAGTGAGAGCAGACTTTATTGAAGACTCACAGAGAGTGCAGATACAGACAGAGCTTCTGGAAGACACTTTTATTCTTTTATTCTGCAAAAACTAACAAAATACCTAATGTATAGAAAGGGCTACATTTAGGAAAGGGGATGCAGTGGTTTACAAGAGAGAAGGAATGACTTTCCTCATGGGATTATTTTTAGTGGGGATTTTCCAAAATGCTTCTAATATCACTGAATTCCAAATATAGCTATCACCCCAGTTGCCAAAAATTCTTTCTCCTAAACTCTGAGGCAAAGTACTATGTGCATTTTTATACACTTGTAAGGTCTTTAAGTTATCCTTTCGAGTTCCTTTTCCATTTAGATTGGCCGTCCCCTTCATGAGTCTTAAATATTATGAGTCTTTCTTCTAAAATGGAGGCTATATCTTAGTTCTATTTCTACTTATAGAGTCAATAGTAGTATATTTAACAGAGTAAGTATTCAGTGAAACTTTGCATAATGAGAAATGAATAAATGAGAATGTGGTTATTTCTTCCCACGAGTGAGAACTTCTATGAAGATGATGTCTCCTTGTTACATTCTTCTCACTATGGGACTTTATGTGAAATGGCTCGTTAAACATCTATGACCAAAGTCTCTCATGCCCTTTCTCTCTCTACCAAAGACCTACTGAGCCTGAGTGGTTCTGATGCCAGCCCCACCCAACCCGAAGAAGCGTAGCATCCTCAGCTGGATCTGCTTGGTCTTAATGGTATAAACCACTGGAATGAGCACTGGCGGTATGAGAAAGTGAAGATAGGAGAACAGCACAGGGTTGGAATGGGAAGCCTGCCTCCCAAATCTGTGGATCATGGACAGGCCAATCATAGGTGTGTAGAAGAGCAGCACAGCACAGATGTGGGAGACACATGTGTTGAGGGCTTTGAGGCGCTCAGCTTTGGCAATGGATAGCACTGTTTGGAGGATCAGCACATAGGAGAGAACAATGAGCACCGAGTCCACCCCAGTGTGGAGAGCACTACAAAGAGACCATAGGCACTGCTGATGTGGGCCTCTGCCCATGCCAGTTTCATGACATCTGGGTGCAGGCAGTAGGAGTGGGAAAGGAGGTGACTCTGGCAGTAAGGCAACTTCTTCAGCATGATGGGGGCTGGGGTGTGGAGCCCGATGCTGAGCACCATGCTGGCTAGGCCCAAGCTGGCAACACGGGGGCTCGTGAGGATGGTACCATAGTGCAGGGGGTTGCTGATGGCCACAAAACGGTCCAAGGCCATGGTGAACAGCACTGAGGACTCCATGATGGAGAAGGTGTGGATGAAGAAGAGCTGGGCCAGGCACACATCCACCGACACCTGCCTGAGACCCAGCATGTAGATGGGGAGCATGGTGGGCAGCGGGGAGGCAGACAGGCCCAGGTCAGTCACGCCAGCAGTACATGGGCTGGTGCAGGGAGGGCTCTGACCTCACCACCCTCAGGATCAGGCTGTTCCCTGCCAGAGAGGCCACATACATGGCACACAGAGGGATGGAGAGCCATCTGTGCACAGTCTCAAGGCCTGGGAGGCCTGCTAGGAAGAAGAAGGTGCTGGTGTGGTTGGAATCTGACATGGTGGGCAGAACTCCAGGCAGAAGTGCAACCACAGGCCCTGGAATCAAAGGAGTTGCTGGGTCAGAACCTGCTCTAGGAACCAAGATCTTTCACTGACTCCTCAAAGTATTTCCCTGACAACCATGGCTTGTGATTTGTGGAGGCATTTCCCCGGGATCACAGATAAGGAGCCCTTAAACAAAGGTTAGTTTGAATTACTAAAGGAAATGCTGCATGCATAGGGAGACTGGCTTGGGAGCCGTACAAAAAAAATTATCACAAAATCAGAATTTGAAACGTGAATCTGGAAAGGGACCAAGACAGTGTTGATCCTAACTCTTCACTCTACCTCTTGAGACATGAACTCTAAGTCTCTATGTAGTGAGTGTGCCTAATCTGGGAGCAGAGGCCAGGTTCCTCACTTCCTGTCAAGTTCCCCTTCACACTGCCTTTCAGTAGGTACTTCAGTGTGGTGAATATCCAAAGTTTGCAGACTGACATCTTCTTTTATAATTAAGACAATACAAAATAATTCCCTTTAATATGTCAGCCCACCTGTGTGAGCACACAGTTACAACCTTATCACCCATATGGTTTAAAATGTCAAGCTGTGGAAAAATTTTAGATATTTTTCCAAATACAATTTATTCTCCAATTGAACTGTGCATATGGAACATTAAATAGAATGATTCAATTCATAGAAGATTAAACAGTTACCTTGTAGCTTACCTGTAATTATTCAGCATTATTCAGCATTATACTGATGAACATACAGAAATCAGAAAAAGATACTTATGTGTGAAGGAATCAGAATTTAGATCCACTTATAAAGAGATTTCTGAAAAAAAAATACAATAATCTGAGACTGTATCTTGCGTCTTTCTCGTGTTCTCTCCCTTGAACTTCGGCTCCTCTTTCACTTCCTGTCATCTCAGTTTTCTTCCCATAGTTATACATCATGAGTTCCATTTTCTGAGAACCCAGTCAAAGCACTGTCAGAAAACATTTTGCCTTCCCTCATAATCATAAATAAAGAAAGGAGATTTTTGGAGTTTCCCAGGAGTACAAAACTGAAGAATAATAACCAACAAGGACAACTTAATTTTTAGGAATCTTTCTTACCTGTCTCTTCAGAGTTTTGTTTTGTTTTGTCTTTTTCCAATGATACTGATTTTCTCTCATTTTATCACCTTTTCTCTCATATGTCTTGGAAAATAATCCAGCATTCCTCTTTCTTTGAAAAGTAGCTCCACATAATAATGAATTCTGTCACTTTTTCTTCTGCATGTAAAAATACAAGTGTAATTTATTCCTTTCGTATTTCATTTACAGTATTTTTCAAAATGTTTCAAAAACACTTTCAGATATTTGATTTTAAAGCATCTGGACCCTTGGAAGTTAGCAGATCAGTTTTTCCAGATTAAGAAACTTAATCCTTAAGAATTCATCTATATATCTTTACTAAAGTCACATCAATCCTAAAGGAGGATCTGGGACTGGAAATAATTCTAAGTATCTTTTACTCTGGATATTGTCGCTTGAAGGTGAAAACAAAAGCCAGCTATTAACAAACAGATCAAGACATTCACAATCCTTATCCTTACATCTAAAGTAAATAAACGTTTAGTTTAAGTTTAAAAATTTCCGGTATCATGGCCATTTCTGGTTTTCCTCTTGTAATCTACTTTGTTTTCTCCAATTTAAATGTCCTCATTTTCACTCAGTAATTAAACCATCTAAGTCACTGTTCTAGACACAAGATATAAATAAGATACGACGTGGATGGAACTGGAGGGTATTATGTTGAGTGAAATAAGTCAAACAGAGAAAGACATGTATCATATGATCTCACTGATATGAGGAATTCTTAATCGCAGGAAACAAACTGAGTGTTGTTGGAGTGGGGGGTGGGGTGGGAGGGATGGGTTGGCTGGGTGATAGACACTGGGGAGGGTATGTGCTCTGGTAAGCGCTGTGAATTGTGCAAGACTGTTGAATCTCAGGTCTGTACCTCTGAAACAAATAATGCAATATATGTTAAGAAAAAAAAAAGAAGAAGAAGGTAGCGGGAGGGGAAGAATGAAGTGGGGGCAATCGGAGGGGTAGACGAACCATGAGAGACGATGGACTCTGAAAAACAGACAGGGTTCTAGAGGGGAGGGGGGTGGGAGGATGGGTTAGCCTGGTGGTGGGTATTGAGGAGGGCACATTCTGCATGGAGCACTGGGTGTTGTGCACAAACAATGAATCATGGAACACTTCATCTAAAACTAATGATGTAATGTATGGGGATTAACATAAGAATAAAAAAATAAATAAATATAAAAAAAAAAAGATCCCAGTAATAAGGGAAACACGAATCGATATTTCAAATATGTGAATATAATAAAACAATATGCAAACAGAAGGGCATATGATTCTCAGTTCAGAGTTTAGGTGAAATCTCTCTGAGGAGGGGAGAATTGGAGACAGGGCAGAACAGAAAGAAGGAGCAAGACACTTGGAGATCCGTGAGTGTGTGGGTGAGTGAGTTCTGATTGGTAGGAAAAGTATGGAAGTACGTCACGAAAAAGTTGTTAGTGCACAAATTAGCTAAGAGATACCTATCTGTTCAAGCTGGTATTGTGACAGAAGTAAGAGAAGTAAGATAAAAGATAAAAACTTTCCAGAACCAACACAATTACTTAAGAGAACTGCATTTCACTTGACCCAGGTATTGTCTTCTGTGCTAAATATATATTCAGTGGCTTAGACAGCGTGGTTTGGTGGCATCAGCTGCACACGACAACTTGTAATAAATACAGATTATTAGGTTTCAGCCCCAGCGTACTGAATCAGGATTTACTGAGTTGAAGCCCAGTGTTCCGTGATTTAACAAACCCTCCAGGTGATTCTGATGCAAACCAAAGCCTGAGAATCACTGAGGTACGTCTTTAGGTATAGTATTGTTTTGTAAACAGATGAGTGCAATGCTGTGGGAAAAGCAAGAAGTGGGAGAGAAGCCAAGGTTATGAGTTAATAGAAAAGGGACACCCTTAGACTAAGAAAGAAACCTTGCTGCTGGGTGCTAAACTCCGAGATGGGGCCCACAAGGATACTGGGTCACAAACACAGATTCTTTGATAGGATCTTACTATAAATCATTTAAGACCAAAAAAGCATGTGGCAATTATAACAAATAAAGATACTGTGTTTTGCCTTATAATTTATTTGAAAAGTACCAAATTGTTAATAAGAAAATCTGTAGTCTGTTAACTCCTGCTGCTATAGGAAGCTGGACAGGCTGTTGTATTGCCCCCTCTAAATACAGATTCATGAATTTCTAGTCAGTTAGTGGTAGATGGCACAAATGTGAAATTAGATGGAGAAATGTTTGAGGACACTGGGGAGAATTGTGTATTCAGATGGAGTGTTTGAGTGCCATCTATGAACTCTTCATCCTATATTCACACTACACGGTTTTTTTTTTTTTAATTAGAGAAAAATCTTTAACATTTCTTTAGCAAACTGAAAGTTCCGTCCTTTCGCCCATAGATTTCAAACGTGGAGACAGAAACATAATGAATGGGCATAATGTGAACATATTTGGAATATCTGACATTATTTCATTTAGCATTTGAGAAAATGGACTTATGAGAAAGAGCACTCAGGTGCTCAAATATATTGAGCATATTGTTTTTGTATATTGCATTAAGCTGACTGTGCAGAAGAGGAAGAGTTTTGTGAGTTTGTGTGTGTGCGCGTAATGGTTTTTCTTAATTTTTAAGGAAGACCTGTGAAGTGAAGGGATTTTGTGATAAGAAACAGAAGGACATAGGTGAAAAGGCAGGGTACATGTTTCTGGTGCCGGCTTCAGCACAAAACACTGGAAAACAAACAAATAAATACAAACAAACAAACAAATAACTTGGGCAAGCTTGGACTTAAGCAAGAGCTATTTATCCAAAAGGGTTAAGAATGCACTGTGACCTTTTGTTACAGGAACTCTTCTTTTTGACTTGCCAACAGATTTTCGGTCAGATGTAAACCTGTGGCCTCGGAGTAAAGTGGGAAACCTGGGAAATGCTGGGTTTCCTAGCACCAATGTCTGTTTTCTTCTGCAGTCACAGTGGGATTCAGATTAACAGCATTAAGAGCCAGTGTTCTGGTTCTGCCATGACAGTAATAAGAAATAATAAGAGAATAGATTTCATGTTCACAAAGGAGTCTCTTCTCACGATATATATGGCACACTTATATGTGTGTACAACGTTGGTTTCCCTTTTCTCATTGCCTAAAGAATGGCAATGGATGAGTTGTACTAAATCTCATACCAATCTCTGATGATAAACTAAGACAGTGGGTGGAAGAGTTCCCAATATTCTGTAAAGCACTTAGAAAACAAATAATTATTGTTAATATTTGTGTTCTTTAATTTTTCCTAAAAATTAGGAAATGCTCAAAATGCAAGGAGCCTTTTCAAAGATGATTCTTCAAAGATTTAAAAGTAATTGCAATTAACCTTGATCACTCTGAATTTATCAGTTCCCATCATCATTCTATTACCTTCCATCATGCAAATAGGAACAGATTGGCTTTTCAAACTGTCTTCCCAAACCAGCAACTTCCCATTCCATTCTGTTCCTCAAACTTTTCCTCATCTCAGCATGTCTCCCTTATGGGGCCTAGAATCCATATGCCTAAAGATTTAGGTACACATATATCAGACTGTATTTAAGGCATGGAAGATTTAGGATGGTAAGCTACTACTAGCCCATCTCCTAACTTCCCATTTATTTGATTTTATCTATTATGACAGTACATTTCAGGAACTCTTCAGAAAACTTATGCAGTAGTTCCCAGATGGTACCTGAAGATGAAGAGCACTTTTTCTTCTTCTAAATCTTCAATATTGTTCTTTTTCAGGGCATTAAAACATATTAACTCTATTCTTAGATGAACACTAATAAGGAACCTTGGCAAATGGCTTCACCCTTTTCCTCTCCAAGCCACATGTTATTGACTCACCCACAAGGAGATGAGAGCTGAAGACATTTCTTACCCTCCTCCAGGGTACATTCCTGGATATCATCCCTTGATGAAGATAATAGGCAGCATGAGCTTTGGGGCAGCAAATAGCTTTAACCATGTCACCGCCAAAGAAGTTTTGCAATGGGCTGTAAAGAAACTCCATCCTGATTAGAATCCTTTGGTCCCCATGGAGCACTGGGTGTTATGCACAAACAATGAATCATGGAACACTTCATCTAAAACTAATGATGTAATGTATGGGGATTAACATAAGAATAAAAAAAATTAAAAAAAATAGAAAAAAAAATCCTTTGGTCCTGTCCAAGTCTGTCTCAGTTACTGAGTCTTCTTATACTATAATTAGAATGTAATTAGCTGTTAAGAGTACAAGCTTCAACATCAAGAAGACCTGAGTTGAACCTCTTAGTTTCCTCACCTGTGAAATTGGAATAGTGAAAGAAACTAATGCACAATGTTGCTGTGAGGATTAAGTCAAGTATTCCATTAAAAAATTCATGACCATGTTTGTCAATACTCAAATAATTACCTATTATTTTATTATTATTTCATAATAACATTGTATCTAATATAATAATATATGCAAATCACTTACTATCATTCCTTAAAAAAGCACACATTAAGCACTTAATAAATTTGAGGATGATGATGTTGATGTACATACAAATGCAACAAAGAAACTTTCTACTGTTACAACAGAAATAATAAAAGTTCAATAAGATGAAGGACTTTACGACTTAGAGGAAAATAGAAATAGAAAATAAATGGAAATAAACAGAATAGAAATCACAAATTTAGCCACAGCATTGAAAACCCAGGCAGACAATTCATACTTCCCCAAAAGAATGTTTTGTAAATTTCTTTGTTTCACTACACAGGTGCAAAACAAACAAACAAACAAAAAAACTCAGCTCTTGTAAGCACACACATTTGTCAAAACTTTGAGTATGAATACAAGAAAATAGTGAGGCCCTAAAACTTTCAACCTCAATGTTATATGTCATAAAGAAGAAATGGATGTTGAACATATTCCATCAGATAAACAACTCTAGCTCTGGGCAAGATATATATAAAATATGTCAGATATTGAAAAACAGTACAGAAATATGATTCCTTGTGATAAAGGAAACAAGACGTGAACTCCATATCCATTCAGGCTTTCTGCCAGACTGCATGTTATAAACTCAGATAAGGAAGTTGAATGCAAATTGAGAGCAGCTCTCTCCTTAATGGAGGGAGAGAAGACAAGTGATTTTAGAGGCTGTGAGGGATCAAAATTTGGGGTACATACTGGATATGAAGGAGTCTTAGAAATCTGCTTAGGTGTCTACTTGAGGTTTTCACCAAGTACTAAGCTTCAGATTCATAGGTCAAGATTCCAAAAAGCTTGGCAGAAAACATCTCTGAGGTAAAGGGTGGGCTGTAAGTTGTCTGGAGATTCTGGAGTTCATTCAGTACTAAGACACATTGGAGTCCCAACAAGGGAGAGTGGACAGAACTCTTTGAATACCTTGGACATTGACCTGAAACCCTAGAAGGGCCACGCCATAAAAAGAAGGAGTATGTGGTGTGGTTTCTGATTTCATGAAACTGATTCAATATCATGTGATGCTTTGACATCTGAAACTGGGAGGGCATCAAAAAGCCTAACCATGAGCTGCCCTGCTCTTCCCAGATATACCCCACATCCAGTGGACAAGGGTTCCCTAGCAATCAAACCAGCTGCACTCCAACTAATGGCTTTCACTTCCCTCTAAGCTGATGACATTATTCAAACAAGATACTCAAATCCTCCTGTGGGAATGAGAGGGGTGACCCCACCTTGCCTTTACTACAAAGCCTGCCTCCCATGGCCCCTTGTTTGCTCACTCTCTCCCCAAGTGCCACCCCTGTATGCCCCTTGCCTGGCACGCAGTTTCCTCTTTCCCCAGTCTGTGAGTATTTATGATTAATAAACTGCTATCAATCTTATCTTTCCAGTGTCAAGTGCCATGCTTTCACCCATTTCTATAACCCTACATTAGAAATCTCTTTCTCACCAACAGGGTGAATAAGAGGCAAGAATACTTAACCAAAGAAAGAGGTCTAATAACCATTGACCCTAATAAAGCCTAAAACTAAGATGCAAAAACATTAACATGATCCTCCAATAAATTAACTGCCTGCCATGTCAAATCAGATTCTCTTTATATAAGATAATATGACCCAGATTCCCAATAACATAGCATTTGCAGTGTCCATGGGCACGTAAAAAAAAAAGACAAAAAGCAAAAAGATAATCAGAATAAAGTAAAACAGCCAATAAAAAGAAATTCAAGATGAACAGAGTTTCTGGAATTAGAGGAAAAGAGCTTTGAAACAGTTATGACAAATATGTTTGCACATGTAAAGAAAAACATATACATAAGCAGTCATATATGTGTGTGTGTGTTATATGTGTGTGTATACATAATCCAGCCCCATGATGGTACATTCTAGCTTTCTCTCACTTGCTTATTTGAACATGACTATACGCTTTGTCAAAACTGAGAACTGTAAACCACAAAGTGTGAACTTTGTTTCATGTAAATTTAAAAAAGAAAAAAAAATGTTGGGGGAATCCCATAATAGATGGTTGACTGTGAAAAAATATTGTACCTGTATTACAAATATATGACACTATCTCACTGAAGGACATGAAGGGAAAAGGAGCTGATCTCAGTAACTTCAGAAAATGGTATTTTGACTGGGTACTCTAAGTTTAATGATACAGTACAGCACACAAACTTTGCACTTGAGGTGGTAAATTTGTTCCCAACAGGAGCATGGATTTATAATTTTGAAACAACATTTATGTATACAAGGGATGAAATGATGAAAAAATAAATTTAACTTCATTCATAGGGCTGGTGAAGATTGGAGACTGTGTCCACCCTTCATGTATCATGGAGTTTAAAAAAAGTACTGAACTGCCTAATAGTCACATTGGAACACATTTTATTTTACCAATTAAGATCTTTATTTCTTTAAATGTATTTAAAAGTTTTGAAGTATTTCATTTGGTTTATATTTTCCAGTGTAACTCATATCTATAGTTATTATGCAAATCACAAGAAAAACATTTTGATCTTACATATTAGCCAAATTTTTAGAAAGTATACCAAATGAGGTCCTCTTGAGCTTAATTTTATAAATACAACTCTAGTTTTTAGTTGGAGGATGTCTTAGATGCCCTTGAATTCCATTCTTCTAATCTGCTTGCTTTTACATGTTAATGATATTCTCTCAATATCTTGTCAATTTCCTCTATAATAATCTGAGTCTTTTATAGGCTGATAATAATTTTTGTGAATGAGCAACATGTTTTTTCTCATTAAACAGGCATTGTTTTAAATGACATATGTTTAAACACATTTTAATACATTTCAATCAGTGTTTTTGAATAATTAATTGATTGATACCTCAAATGGAAGCCATATACTCTGCCCCCTCTCTGAGATGTCTTCAGTCAGCAGGCTATCACAACCAATATTTCATCTCTGTGACTCAGAGTTTTCTTGGGTGGAGCATCTTCAGAATGCGTACCTGAATCTCTTTGGTTTTAACACTGTAGACAATTGGGTTGAGCATTGGGGGAACAAGAAAGTGCACATAGGAGAGAAGCATGTATACCTGAGCTGGTGGGTCATCGACAGGCTGACCAGTGGGGTATAAAATAGTAATACAGCACAGATGTGGGAAATGCAGGTGTTAAAGGCTTTGAGCAGCACAATGTCAGAAGCAATGCTCAATACTGTCCTCAAGATTAGCACATAGGAGAGGAGAATGAGTTCAGCATCCAACCCCAGTGTGGAGAGCATGACAAAGAGCCCAAAGCCACTGTTCACAAGAGTGCTAGAACTGGCTAGCCTTAAGACATCAGGATGAACACAGTATGAATGAGACAGAACATTCACAGGCTGCAATTGCAGTCTTCCAAGGAGCACAGGCAGGGGCAGATGGAGAGCAGCACTAAGGGTCACAATGGCCAGCTCAATGGCCCAATGCGCTTGATTGTGAGAATGGTGGCATAGCGTAAGGGCTCTCAAATAGCCACACAGTGGTCAAAGGCCATGGCCAAGAGCACAGCTGATTCAATGGTTGAGAAAGTATGGATGAAGAAAATTTGCCTAAAGCAGGTTGTAGCTCCCACCTTTCTTTGGCCTAGGAGAAAGACAGCGGCCATTGAAGACACTGTAGAAGCTGAGAGGCCCAGGTCAGCCACTGAAAGCATAGACAGGAAGAGGTACATGGGTGTGTGGAGGCTGGGCACAGACTTGACAATGTACATTATGGTAATGTTGCCCAGCAAAGGGAGAACATAGAGCAGATAGGAATAGCTGTCCAGCAATGAGCAGTCTCCAGTCCTGGGAGATCCATCAGGATGAAGATGAAGCCACTGGCATTACTGTTTTTAAGAACTGCCATAACTTTGGGAAGAGCTTGCCCTGGAAAAATTACAAAGAAGGCAAAAAATTATTCTTTCACAGCATTTTCCTAGCTTTTCATCCCACAGCACCCACGTCTGCTGAGTAATATCACTCTCCTCTTCTTCTTACAGCACTGAGTCCCATTCCTTTAAGAGTTCCACTAGAGTACAAATGCTGTCTCTCTTCTTGGAGGTTTGCCCTAGTTTTCAGGGGGCTGTTTGTACCCTTCACACAGAGAAAATTCCTTCCTCATTTGAAGATGTTTCAAGGTTTGAAAAATGGAAAGGGAAACTCTGTGGTGAGAGCACAGGATATAGATGCATAAGCTAGATTTGTTTTAATGCCAGAAAATGGGTTCTAAAGAAAACTAGATAAGGATAACTGTATTTAATGGCTGCTTGGGAGTTAGAAAATCAAGTATAATAAAGTTAATACTGACTCTGAACTCTGATGTTACCAGATATTATCTTTTGCTCTGAAAGGGATTTAAAAGTAGTACCTGATGCGTATTAAGGAGGGCACGTATTGCATGGAGCACTGGGTGTCATATGAAAACAATGAATCATGGAACACTACATCAAAAACTAATGATGTACTGTATGGTGACTAACGTAACATAATAAAATTAAATTAAAAAAAAAAAAGTAGTACTGTGACAAGAAGACACCAGGAAGGTTTGGGCTTGATGTGTATATCTAAAGGATTAAATCCCTTCTCAATCTCTGTTATCACTCTCTGAAAAAATGCTGGATAGCTGGGACAGATGTGTGAGAGGAAGAAGGTGGAGAGTAGATAATATTTGCAGTTGGAAATACATATATTCTCAATGGCATCACACATTTGCTGAGCTCCTACTGTGTACTCAATTTAAGTAATATAATACAGACAATATGTAACTTATGCCTTTGAAGTTCTAGTCATCCACTGGTCAACACAGAACACATCCATGAGGGCACTCATGGATGACCATGGGACAGATAAAAGATCCCAACTGGGAATCTACATTCTGCTCTCCACAACTCATTTTTTTTAAATTAAAGATTTTACTTATTTATTCCAGAGAGAGAGAGAGCGAGAACAAGCAGGGGGAGGAGCAGAGGGAGAGGAACAAGAAGACTCCAAGTTGAGCGCAGAGCTGGACACAGGCTCGATTCCAGGATCCTGAGATCATGACCCCAGCTGAAATGAAGAGTCAGACGCTTAACTGACTGAACCCCCACAACTCACTTTTCTAAAAAATGATCTTGGGTACCTTCAAAGACAATTATTAAAAAAAGGAATACAGTGTGAAATCTGATTACATAGAGTTCAAAAGAAATGGGCGCGTACATGAAGTTCACATTGAATGATGATTTTCTTTGCTAACATCTTAGGAAAATTCTCGTAACAGCAGAGATTTCAACATGTTTTACCTTTTGAACACTAATTATAATACTGCCCTCTAAAGTCATGAAGAATACCTACAATCCCCTTTCAACATGCAAACCATCCATCTAAGGAAAACCCAGAGAAGAAATTCTGTAAAGAGTGAACAACATGTCAGAATCAAAGCAACATGGTAATTGAACAGTAAATCAATATTGGCAATTATTATAGGACAGGTTGTGGAGGAAGAAAAAGAGTGATAACCACCTAACCAGAAAGGCAAAAAGCAGAGGCAGTCCTGTCAGAGTTGAGAAAGGATCTGCAATAGAAAGGGGAGGACTGGGATTTTGTGTGTTTACACCTATGGAGAGGTGAGGGTGGGTGAGTACCAGACATCATCTTTTTTGTTCTAATAAAAACCCCCTCTGGACGCCTGGGTGGCTCAGTTGGTTAAGCGACTGCCTTCGGCTCAGGTCATGATCCTGGAGTCCCAGGATCGAGTCCCGCATCGGGCTCCTTGCTCGGCAGGGAGTCTGCTTCTCCCTCTGACCCTCCTCCCTCTCATGCTCTCTGTCTCTCATTCTCTCTCTCTCAAATAAATAAAATAAAATCTTTAAAAAAGAAAAAACCCTCTGAACTTTGGTTACAGAGGGTGAAGTGTGCTATGCATAGACTTTGTATCCATCAACTTGCCTCAGCAAGTTTTACTTATAAGCTGTTAACCGCAGTGTATTTTCAAAAGAAAGGAAAAGCACCGCCCCCTAGTAATACATTAAAATTCTCATAAATGCAGAGAAATTATAATTATTAATCAAAATAAAAATCTGAGATTCAGCATTAGTATTCCTGGGAGAATATTTAACATACTGGTATGAATAAAATAGTAAATCCATAGCTAAAACATGACCAGAGTGGGGAAGAAGAAAATTTTATATTTGGAAGACATGATATGATATGCGATAAGCTGGTGATTAATTCACAGAAAGGAAAAGTCTCCAGGGATCCTTGGAAGATTTTACCTTTTCTCTACCTTCTAAGGATGTCAGAAATGAAAGGCTGCTACAATCAGACTCTAAGGCATAGGGGGTGGATTCAATCTGTGTCTAATTCTGTCCAGGGATAGGTAGGTATTGAGCTGTGTAGGGACCAGTCACCTCAGGAATGCAAACTTCCATCTTCCAAGGATAGTGGATCCTCATAAAACATAAGCCTGGGTAGGAAGAATCAGGGACACTCAGGATTTGGGGAATTGCCTGAGACAGGAAAACAGGGAATGAAGACAGTAACAGACACTGCATTTTGTGAATAGTATGAACTATTTTTTTCAATATAATTCAACGCCTGTTATGTATCAGGCACATTACTGGACTTTGCAGAGATATTGGTGTATATAAAGTCAAATTCTAATAGAGAATTATCCAAAGAGCATCATTTCATTTGAGATAGCTGTAGTAATCAGTATGAGAAGAGAGAGAAGTGTTCTAGCAGGCCCAGTCATGGTGCTAAGTGTTTAATCCAGCAGAGGTTAGAAGCATGCATTTCTCTGCCTATTTTTCCTCATGTCTTCCACTGCTGAGTGTGAACAGATGGGGGAATTATCCCTCCTACATGAACATTTGACAGAATGTTTATGGTCACAAAGTGAGTATCAAAATGCTAACTTCTTTATTTGAGCTTTGCCAGAAAAAAAAAAAGACAAAGAAAATTTTAAGATTTTTTAGGTGATCTTGTCCAATTCCCACTAAATTGAGTCTGCAGCACCCCTAAAATGAATGTGAAACTCCCTGTCTCAGAAAGTAAGCTATTCTATTGTGATATTTACATAATTAAGGAAATGTACCTTTCTGCACTGCTTTTTGTACAAATTGGAGAGTGTTCTAAGCCCTTACATAGTAATTCACAGTCCAGATAGTACCTGTGTTCAAGCATTCTAGCCTGCATTCTCATCTGATAAAATGAGCCACCTGGATATTTCCTTTCCTCCCATAGTCCTAAAGGATTTTTGTATGTTTAATATTTAGTAAGGAGTAGCTATATAATGTGGGCATTCATCTACCCATGGAGAAGGGGTGCACATTACAAACTGTCTGGATTTGATCATAAAGAATTACTAAAATGACAAGCATTAACAAGGAGTAGAAGGCAAGATACCTTTGGATAGAGGCCAGGGCTTACAGTGCAAGCCAATGTTCTGCTTTTCTCTCTCTCTTTTTAAAATTTAAGTTCAATTAGCCAACATAGCCATCACTAGTTTTTGATGTAATGTTCAGTGATTCATTAGTTGCATATAACACAATTCCCTCCACAGTTTCTTCCCTAAGTGTCTCATCCTTATAAACTGAGTGGAGATGACATTTTGTTGAATAGTGCCTAATATCTGTAGAAGATAGCGGAAGTTTGAATTCCAGAAACCTTTTTAAAAATACACAACTTTCTAAGAAACATTGCTATGCTCTTTGGCAGAGCAATGCCGGGGGCTCTTCGGCTATACGGATCTTTATTTTTTTTATTTTTTTTATTTTTTTATTTTTTTTAAAGATTTTATTTATTTGAGACAGAAAATGAGAGAGAGAGAGCACATGAGACGGGGGAGGGTCAGAGGGAGAAGCAGACTCCCCGCCGAGCAGGGAGCCCAATGCGGGACTCGATCCCGGGACTCCAGGATCATGACCTGAGCCGAAGGCAGTTGCCCAACCAACTGAGCCACCCAGGCGCCCGGCTATACGGATCTTTAAACTTGTAAATGCTGCTTCAAGCAACAACGTCACAAAACTGGAGTCCTGGAGCTGTTTGCACTGCCCTGAGAAACACTACATGAACTAAATCATGTCAGTTTTTCAGAAAGGCAAAGCAAGAAGCAGACTCTTAACTAGAAAGAACAAACTGATGGTCACTAGAGGGGGCGGGTGGGGGGATGGATTAAATAGGTGATGGGGATAAAGGAGGGCACTTGTGATGAGCCCCAGGTACTGTGTAGAAGTGTTGTATCAGCGTATTGCCCACCTGAAACTAATATTACACTGTATGTTAACTAACTGGAATTTTAGTAAAAACTTTAAAAAAAGAGTGTGAATGCAGAGCTATTATGCTTTCTAAAAATCCTGTAGCTTAGGTTCAATATTATCAGCCCTTTAATCTATCTCATTTAAGACAAGAACGCCACATAGTTCTTCATCCTGGGAGATTTATTAGTAAATATTCGGGGTTGCCTCTATTACAATGTTGTGTGAAAATTATAAATCATAGTTCAGATTTCCAGTTTCCCTCCCTTCCTTCTTTCTTCCCTTCATTCTTTCCTTCCTTCCTCCTTTCCTTTCTTCTTCCCTCTTATCTTTCTTACATCAGTTATTTATGGATTACCCAATATATGTCTTCATAAATGATGTTTGACCAGATAGTTGATCTTAAACTCTAAGGGAAATAATTGAGTGATTGTTGGGTAAGGAAAAAGGGGCCAGGGATTTTTCCTGAAAACCATAAAATATATCATATAAGAGGATTAGAGGTGCTGTATACCTCCAGGAAATGTCCTTCCCGTCTCAAAGATCCTAATACAAAGTTTGCAACTGTATCTAAGATAGCCCATGACTTCTCTTGACTTCCATACTTGAAACCCAAGTAAGCATACAACATGATTTGAGCTAACCTCGTTTGAGGTGCTTCTATAACTCACCAGACACCAGGGCAGGGACACAAGATTGTCATGCAGCTGGAGCTTCAGGAGGCTCCCTGCCTTGAGTATAGTGCCAAGTGAGCAGATTTATAAAGCAGGTTCTGGAGGCTCACAACCAATCCTGATGAGACTCACACCTAATCCTTGTGGAGACGGTCTCAGAGAAGCATCAAATGTGCATGTGCCAGACAAAGAAGTCTGTTGCTAATCTTTGTGTTTTTTGCCAAGTCTCCAGATGATGTACAATATTAGCTTAGAACACACAGCCAGTCCTACTTCAAGCTTCCTTTCTTCTGTTTCCAGTCTAAGACTTTTTAGCCCCTTAGAGACTAAGTCATCACATGGACCCTAGTATTTTGGTCCCAGAAACATCTTGTATCATATTCAGATATCCAGGACATACAATCCTTATTATATCCTTCTTACACCACCTCCCAGTTCAGCAGGTTTTTTTTTTTCTTCTTTAAATTGTATATATCTCGGGTGGTGAGAGTGAAATATCTACAGCACTATTTTCATGAATGATAATATTAATAGATTTCTTCCAAGACAAATTCATTTTGCACTGATTGGTCTTTGTTACAATAACATACAACTAACTTTTCTCTTGTGCTGTCCCTTTCCATCCTCCCTACCTCCTCAAAGTGAGATTTCAAATTTACTGAGGAATGGGTGAAGGAGATTAAAAAGGATTCACCAGGATATCTGAAAAGGTCCTGGATTTTGTTTTGAGGGTGGAAAGAGAGGGATACAAGATACAAACTGTGGTCAGAGTAGGCATGGAGCTGGCCAAGAATGGCCTAAGAAATTGAGGTAGAGACCAAATTGGGTATGAGGTAGAGGAATCAATTAGGGGTACCACAACCACTCACTAGTTCAGTGGTTCACTGAGGCATTTATACAACTCAACACAAATTTATACTCATGGCTAAAATTTAATGTAGCAAAGGACACTGTGCATGAACAGTAGGAAATAGGTGTACATAGTGAAGGCAAGAGAGGCCACATACAGGTTTCCAAATGTTTCCTCTCTTTCTGCAAGGGGCACTCTAGCCACAAACTTCAGGGACACATGAAAGATGTCTCTCTCCAGGGAAGCCTGCTTGAGTTATAATAGAGTCCAGAGTTCTTAAAGCAAGCTAGCTACATGGGGACACATCTGTCACATGACTGGTGTATGTAGACTCCAAATCAGGAAACAGGTACACATAATAAATTCTATGTTTATCTAACATATGTTACCAACCTGGTTCATATTGAACTACTGCTTGGGCATACATAATAACATTATTACTGAGTAAATATGTGAACATTCCAGGGAATTATTCTTAGAGCTTGGTCAAGGGCCATCCGTCAACATGGCTACAGAGATAAGCAAAAATTGAGTGAAACAGATCTGTTGCATTAACCTTTTCTTGTAGGGATCATCTGTGCATTTTCAGGAGTATGCCATGACCTTGAACCCACTGAACATGTGTTGGAAATTCATATGTGTGAAATATGAGTAACTTTTAATGTGACCTAAACATAATTCTAATCCTAGATGGCAAAATACAAAGAACACCAGAAATAATTCAAAACTAGATGGACTGTATTATGGATCTTTAACTAATAAGAATAATATTTAAGGAAGAGAATATAGCTGGAACAATTGTAATAATTTGCTAGAGAAAGAGCAGGTGGTTAAAAAGAAGTTCACTTATTTCAGGGAATGGAACATAATAAAAAACAAACATTTTGAGCTCGAAAATTATCAAAGAATAATAGTGGTAGTTGTGAGCAATGACTAAACTGAAAGTGAAGAGGAGTAATGGAAAAGCTTAAACAAGTGTTGCAACATAATCTTTATATTTTGAAAACTATTTTCAGTTCTATTTGGAGTCATTTGAGAATGAAGGCAGGGAAGCCAACCAGCAGAATGGTTAAATGGTCTACTTAATTATTAAGGTCTAAATTGAGGCAGGAGGAGTGGAAATGTAAAAGTAGTAAACAAATATCAAGAAAGTAAAAATCTACAATATTGATAAGGGATTAGAAATTACAAGTGAGGGAAAGTGAGACCCACATGTAGCATTAAGTTTATATTTTTGACTGAAGTGAGGAAGTGAATGGAGATGTCATCTACATAAATGGAGAACACAAAAGTGGAAGCAGGAAGAAGTTGAAGTTGAGGGTGGAGAAGGATAAGTAAGTTCTATCTTGGCCTTGTTGAGTTTAAGGTTTCCATGTAGCATAGAAAGGGAATTATCCAGGAATGATATGTGAACCTATCTGGAATTCAGGAGGGAGGCTGATTTGAGATTGATATGGTAACGTTCATATTCAGGGGGTTAGCAAAAAGAAGTGAAGCCAGAAAATGCAATGAGTCATATTATTCAAAGAGATCAGAGAATAACCAGAATTAGAGATCAGAGAATAACCAGAATTGAGAAGTGTTAGAGGAGCCAAAAAGTACAGATATTGAAAAACAAGTGAGTGGTCAACAGTGCCAAATATTGACGAAAGGTCCAGTGATGAGATGGAATTTGATATAGGTTATTTGATTTGGTTTAAAGATTCATTGGTGACCTTTTGGCCAAGCAATTTCAAAGGAATAGTAGAGGCAAAATTGGATTATAATGGAGTTGAAGAGGAAATGATTTTTACATCAGTTAAATTATAGGCAAAATGCATACTTAAATAGTCACAATATAAAAAAAACAATGAAATACTTTGTATTAAAGTTAGCTACTGGTTTAATGCGGTGACAGTGTTGAGGTTATGTTCAGGAAAGGCTGCAGAGAAAATTTGGCTGTTGATAATTATTATTTCTTTACTTAGGTGGTATTTACATGGATATTCATTTTATAAAAATCTGCTAAATTACACATTAATTTCCATGCAGGTTTATATTCCACCATAATACATATATTTTTAAATTGACAAGAGGGAGAAAATTAAGACAATTAATGCATATTTTTTCAAGTAGCTTATTTATGAGCCAAAGGGGGAAAATAGATTAAGTACCTAGGGATGGCCATATGTTAGGTAAGAGTTTATTTTATGAAGAAAGAGTCTTAAATAATTTTTTAAACTGTTACAAAGCAGCTAGTGGAAAAGGAGTTATTAGATAAAATTATTTCTCAGGATTCTAAATTAAGGAAGCATAGTAAATTCATGCTTGGTAAGGCAAGAGTATTAATTTCCTATTGCTGCTATAACAAATTACCACAAACCCAATGGTATAAAACAATACAGTATTGTTGTTTTATAGTTCTGGAGATTAAACCTATAAAATGATTTTGCAGGGCTAAAATCAATGTATCTGCAGGTCAAATTCTTTCTGGAGGCTATGAAAAACAATCCGTTGTCTTGCCTTTTCTAGTTTCTAGTTACTAGGTGGTATCTGCATTCCTTGGCTCATGGACTCCGTCCTCTATCTTTAAAACCATCAATATACTGTCTTCTCTCTTCTCCGACTTCCTGCCTCCCTCTTATGGGAACCTGGTTACTATATCGGACTCATGCAGAAAATTCAGGATAATCTTCCCATTTTAAAGATCCTTAAGTTAAACATATCTTCAACGTTCCTTTCGCCATGTAAGGTAACATATTCATTCACAAGTAAAATGTCGAGATATTTGGTGGGCCAAAATTCAGCCAATATTCAGGAGGAAAAAAAGATATAAAAGTGAGGTTAAAAATGTGGTTGAGGGACACCTGGGTGGCCCAGTATAGGCTTAAAATCTCAGGTTACAGGAAAAGTTACTATTATTAATTGTGTAAATGTTCTTTATTATATATTATCTGTGTATCTATTTTACTATGTATTTTGCTTATTACATTACATAAGATGTCTATAACAGTTCAGGTTTTTGCTAGATTATGGATATCATTATTTACATGACACCCACACACAAACTGCTTTGGGCAATAAATTAAGTGATCTCACTCTTTGCCAGGTAGTCCCTCTAATGGTCCCACCTGGACACCAGCAGGGGTGGAAGCCCATTGAATTTTCCTCTCTTCAAGGATGCATAAAGCAGGTTTGCTTTACAATTGGGTAAATATAAGTGAGGCCAAGCCCTTCAGAGTCTTGACACGGCTGAAGAGATAAGAACCTTCTATAACACTAGTCCAAAAAACTGGGTGTTCAGGGGTTCTCAACATGTCAGCATGGGTGGCCACTTTTTCACCACAAACCCAGTATAGGCTTAAAAAGCCAGGTTACAGGAATGGTTACTATTTTTAATTTTGTAAATGTTCTCTTTATTAAGTATTATTTGTGTATCATTCTTACTATGTATTTTGCTTATTACATTACATGTCTATAAATCATACTCCCCAAATGACTGAAATACTGAAAAATGATTATGCATACTTTAGAACCATGATAACAAGTTCTATTACATGGTACATCTGTTTAACTGTAGTCATGTTTGTATCTGAGAAGTTTCTATCAGGATTTGTATTTTTGATTGCACTATGGCCTAAATGATCTCTACCAAGGAAATTTATCTGTTTTAATACTTTTTCTACATTTCAGACATGTAAGACAACTAAGGTAAAAACCAAACATAATAAGATGTTAAGCCCTGAGTAAAAGATGTAAACCAAGCAGAAAAGTGCAAATAGGAAGTGAATCTCTCTTTAATGTTACTAAAATAAGGAGCTAAAGTTTTGAGGATAAATACTTGAAGTGTAACACATATTTTAAACTGTCCCCTGAAAATTACAGAATAGGCCAAGATGATCTATTTCAGCCACCTCCTTTTCAAGATAAAGAAACTTGCAGGGCCTTCTAGAAAATGCAGGACAAAAGAATACACACTGATAGGCTCCTGCTGTTCTCCAAGGCATTTGGATGGCTTCAGCGTGGCCATCAGAATCACTCTCAACCTCTGATATGCAGGGTTTAAAAAATATATACCCAGACACTGAAAAACCAAATGAATTGAAGATTATTAATTTGTAGTCATTACAATATGAAAAATCTCATGTTATTCTCAGGGAGAACTCAAAAGCACAGGTGTAAGAGTAGAAAATATAAGATATTTAAGTTGATTCCAAAGTTAAGTTTACAATTGCAACGTATAAAAAACAAGAAAGAATGAATGCTGATGGAGCTTTTCCTGGAGTATTGGAGTATGTGTGATCCATGGTGAATATGAAAGATGATGATAAAACAATGGCTGTCGTGGAATTAGCGAAGGTGAGAGTTTGAGGGATTTGGGACTAAAGACCTCAAGCCTAAAGTCCAGATGCTGTGAAGTCAAGGAGTGAAGATGCTTGAAAGACAGAATATGATACGACAGATTGACATACTGGAATTAAACATTGTAATTTTTCCAAATGATGATGATTTTTAGAGTCTGGCGAGAGAAATGTTGGTACCTCCAAGTTAGGTAGAGATTGTTGGTATTGTAAATTTCATGGTTTTATAGTGTTTTTTTCAATAGGAATATTAGATATCCACTTGTTTGTTTCTTTCCTGTTACTCCTTACTTCAACAATAATATCATCAAGAAAACAAAGCACTATGAAGGCAAGAACTTTGTTTAATTTAATAATATATCTCCAGTTTCTCAGAAAGTCAAGGACAGAGTTGGTATTCACTAAAAAGTTATCACCACATCAAGGGTGATACATATACAGATGATAACAAGAAGTACTTCATTCACTCTGTCCATGATGAACTATCAGACTACAAACTTCTCTGACTAAAATATGTGAACCATTTGGACTAAGAAATAATGAGAACAGTCCATTATTTCAGATTTTCAATTTCCTGAAAAATTTTTATTGTTCAACGTACATTTGTTCAAATCAGAGAATAGAAATAGTTTTACAGGATAGCCAACCCAATATTCCATGTAATTCAGAAGAGTCAGTCAAACAGAATCTTTGTGGGCATTTGGAGTTATCAGCAAGCTCTTTGCTTCATGAAGCATTCTTTCTCTGTAAGGTTGGGGCTCATTCATGTTATAAATGTGACTTGGGATTCTGATCCTTTTTTGGTGAAGAGCTTCAGAATTTGATCTTGTATCTGTTTGGTTTTCACCACATATACAGTGGGGTTCATCACAATGGGGTTAATCACAGAGGAATGAGGAAATGCATGTTAGCCATGGTCACATAGATATGTGAGGGAAGTTTTGGGTCAAAGCGGTGTAGTACGGACAGGCAGATCATGGGTGTGAAGAAGAGAATCACAGCACAGATATGGGAAATGCAGGTGTTGAGAGTCTTGAGGCGGCCACCATAGGATGCAATGCTCAGTACAGTTTTCAGTATCAGGACATATGAAAAGAGAATGAGAAGAAAATCAAGTCCCATAGTGGATAATACCACAAACAGTCCAAAGATGCTATTGATCCTGGTGCTGGAGCAAGAGAGCTTTATAATGTCAGGATGCAGGCAGTAGGAATGAGATAGTATACTGGAATGACAGAAACACAGCCTTCTCAAGAGGGTAGGGAGAGGTACTTGTACAGTCAAGGTTCGCACTACAATGGCCAAAACTATCCTAGAAATTACACTGTTGGTGAGAATGCAAGAATAGTGCAATGGATGAGAAACGGCAGTCAAAGGCCATTGCCAGTATGATAGCTGACTCAAAATCCTGGAAAGAGTGAATAAAAAACATTTGGGTGAAGCAAGCAGAGAAGGTGAGCTCTTGAGCATCCAGCCAGAAGATCCCCAGCATTGTGGGGAAAGTGAAGAGGGAGAGACCCAGATCAGAGTCAGCTAGCATGGCCAGGAAGAGGTACATAGGCACATGGAGGGTCTGTTCCCTGCGGATAACTGTCATGATGGTCACATTGCCCACCAAGGTTATGAAGAACATGGTGCAGAAGGGTATGGAGATTCAGATGTGCACAGTCTCCAGCCCAGGTATGCCTGTCACCAGGAAGGTGGAGAATATGGCTTTGGTGCTATTGGTGGGGAACATGATGCCAGCACTGCATGCCTTTTCTAGAATGAAATTTATTGTCTCACACACAGATGTTAAAATTTGACTTGAGCATTTGACAACTCATAATACCTTTTATTTTAAACTGACTGACCCTGATTTGTATCTGAGTTTAAATGCTGTTTCCCAATACAGAGCATCTGAGCCTCTAGATTAAAAAATAAGACCTATTTTTTTATCAAATTCTCCAGATATTGTGGCTTTTTAAAGGAAAAATTAAGGAAAAAATGTACACTTGATATTTAGTTTATCTAAGTCCTTTAATTCATATGATGATTTTTTAAAATAAAAATCCAAAATACATAATGTACTTCAAATAAATTTCTTTTAAAAATCCAAAATCCATGCATATTCATACCTGTTATTGTAATTACAGTGGTACATCATGCCAGGCTATCTTACTGCTTTGGTCTACCTTGATCCATACTAGACTAGTGCTACTTAAACTGTTGTTCATGGACACATTTTTTCCATGGACACATTTTAATATCCAATTTTTTTCTGCAATGAAATGAGTGCAGAAATTGAAAATAAGCATTTAGAAACTTTTGCATTAATTGACATAATATATCTGTGCTTCTTTAATAATACTAATTATTATTAGTGTACAATAATAAGGTTATTATTGGATTTTGCATGTATTTTCCATTTCATTTTTCTTAAACATAATATTAGTTATATTTATGAAGATGTTTTGTGATTGATTGAAGAATTTTAAGTATACCTTCACTCTGTAAGTTATGAAGTGCTGTTTCATGTTAACTCATTGTTGAATGTAGATGTCATTTTTTTTCAATTGAACATGAAGAAAAACAAAAATAATTAGTTCTATATATTTAAAAATACTAAAATCTTAGATTGTTTAATTTTTGTTAAATCATGTTCATGGGTTATCTTTTTTATTATAGGGTTAAATATTTTGAGTTTTAATTAATAAGATCTAGGAATTTTGCATAGTTACTATATATTTGTGTAAGCAAATAGTTTGTTTTTAATAACAATAACAAACAAAATGTTATAAAATGTCTATTTTATTGATTTAATTCCATAGGGCTGTGGTTATTTATTCATACAAATATTCAATAAATATTAATTATTTTTCTTGATATGCTTGGCTCTAAACTTTAAGATTATAGCAAAGATCTAAGAAAGTATAATTAGCAATTTCTTTGAAAGAGTGATGTTTGTTTAATATTCAGCTATAATGTACAATATGTCAGAGATGAGACCATTTTCATGGTCTCTGTTACCAAAACTTATTTATCCAGATAAAACCAGTTGTGGATACACTGAATCTCCTTCTCATAGATAGCAAAGTACATATTTCTTTTCTGAGTCTATCCCTCATCAGATTCTGTTTTTATGAAACTAAATAGACATTGCATATATACTTTTATATTCTTCATATAGCAGTCATCTCACAAACAATAAGCTTTATAAATATTTGCATGTACTCCTTGTTCCAACCCCTTATCTACCCTCACTCACTAATGTCATCATTGGTATTGTTTGTGAGCCTTTGTAGAGATGTGCACTGCCAAATTTTCATTCCCTGCATGGAGTTTATGTGTCCTAGCTGTGGTGGCCTGAAAATTTCCCAGCTGTTCCTATTTGAATTCTCCCTTAAGTCTAATCTTTAGTCAGACTAAGAGTCTCAGAGAAAATAATAATTTTTAAGTGTTTCTATAAAGTCTGACTACCTAACATGATATTGTGGATTCGAAGCTTGAAGATCCTACCCACTTGTCCCTGCTCCCATATGGCAGGCTAGTCAATTTTTCAAAATCTCAATCCAAGTCAACTTGGATGAGACTTCTAGAAATACTAACAGGGGATTAACTAAATTTCTTTGCATTATCTTAAAAATTTTAAGAAAATTGGGATTAGCTTCAGAAGTGTTATTGCAATTTTTTACCATTTTTTGAATTTTGTTGTAAAGGATAGAGAAGGTGGGGATAACGTGGCTAGGAAACTCACTCTTTGTTGGATAAAGCTCATTCTGCTTGGTCCAATCATTGTATCTTCCAATGTTAAGGGTCTGGTGCCATGTTTATTCTCAATGCTTTTTCTTCTGCATATATTTTTGTTTTGTTTTATTTTTTTTTAAAGATTTTTCAGAATCTATACTCATTGGTTATCTCTGAACCTCATGGTCAGTGTAAACTCAGGCATGGATATTTCTACACTCCTCTAGTTCAGGAATACATTAAACCCACTGACTTGTTTGGTTCAATACCACTGTCCAACTGTTTAGATCCTTGAGGGAAACAAATTAGGGATATTTTCACAGAAAGAAACACCTCTACATTCCTATAATTCCTTGTATTACAGGCTAGAGTTTCTCTACTCACTAGTTTATCCAGTCTCTTTGTTTTTAGTTCTTTTCCAAATGCAGGTAACTTCTCTTACCTGGCATCTCAAGGCAGAGTGTTTGCTAACATCCTTCAGAGGCAGCTTTCTCTTCCATGTCCGAAAGCAGGAGTCCCTGTGACCTGGTTTGAGGTTCTTTATTATTCATGCAGTTATCTCCTGAGGATGCAATCTCCTGGGAAGTCCCATTTTCTTCTTGATTTAAAGTTCATCCCTCATTGCTTTCTAGGAAAGCTTCACAAATAGCCCAAGTACTAGGTACTTCTTTTGCATCAGGTGACTTGAAAATCACTCATTAAGTCTTGGTGTCATTTCCACCTGAAGTTAATTTTTTATATGTAATATCTACATTTTGGGATTGTTCATATCTTCTACAATATATTTTGAGAATTCTCAAAAGTTAATTGCATCACAGGCATCTGTTTGAACCTACTGTTGTTCAATTTGTACTGTATGTTTCAGATGTGAAAACCTATTAGATGTATGTAGAAATTACCTTAGAATTCTGAAATGATAAACTAGATAACCTTTCCCATCATCATCCCACACTGCCCCATGCACCTTACACAAACATATATACGTAAGTGTATGTCAAGGGCCTTTTTTATCATGTAGTTTCAAATAAAAATAGAGACTTTCAGCCTAGCAGAACCCACAGATTCAATGACATTCACAGGAGTGGTCAAATATCCACAAATTCAGCTAGGAAATATTGTGGGAATAGCAGTAGACCCTCCTTACAATGAGTCATGCCTGTGAACTTGAAAACACTTTTATGTGTATTTTATTGTTTACTTTTTTCATATAAAGTCACATATTCTCACTTCAATTAGCAAATCATGTTATCTTTGAAGAAACTCAAATTCAAATAAATTAATTTATTGGCCCCCATGTCAGACAACTAATACATAGGCAATCTAGGATTCAAAGGTCATTCATGGTCCCAAGCATGTTCTCCCTTTATCAAAATATACCTCAAGATAACATTAAAGTTATAATTTGTATAAGTCTGACTTTTATTGGTAAAATATCTTCTCTCTGATGCAAAGTATTTATTTTCCCTTCTATGGAGAAGAAGCAATTACAATGGAAATCAGTTGATCGGCTGTCTCCACTGATCTTTCTCATCCTGAAGCTTTCTATATCCATAATAAGGCTGTGAATTGAAACCATTAAATTATATAAAATAAAATACCACTGAGAAAAATATATTATCCAAAGAAGGTTGCCATTTTCCTGGGTATTTTTGTTATTATTTTTTGTTTTTTTAATTAAAGATAGCCACGTTGAAATTTACATTATAATTAATAACCCCTTAACCCATTAATTTTCTGTGTGACTTAGATTAAAATAGAATAGGCAATTTCCCTTCTACTCAAAGTTGTGAAGACCCATGATGTTTGCGAAAAGTAGTTAAATGAAGAATGGGAGCCAGAGGAAGATGTCCTGTATAAGTGATTCCTAAAATGTGAGAACAGATTCTTAGATGAGGTGTTCAAATTTATAAAGTTCAGTTACCTCCAGGAAAAGGAATATTTCTTATTTTTGATTCTTCTGTTGATTTATCAGATATATCCAGACCCAACACAGAGAGGACATTAAATACATGTTACATCTCTATTAATAAATCCAGCAATATACTATTTATTGAACAACTTTGTGTATTTTTTATTATTATTATTTTTAGAGGGGAAGGGGCAGAAGGAGAGAGAGAATCTTAAGCAGGCTCCACACTCAGCACAGAGCCTGACATGGGGCTCGATCTCATGACCCTGAAATCATGACCTGAGCCAAAATCAAGAGTCTGAAGTTTAACCAACTGAGCCACCCAGGTGCCCCAACTCTGTGTATTAATGTATTAATGACTGTATCTGTATTCTTGAGATATAGCTGTGAACAATGACTATATGAAATGGCATTATGGAATTTATCAATACATTTAACCTCTTAGGAGCCTTTGAGAACTAAAATATGTAGAATCTCAGAAAACTAGATAACATACACCATCTAATTCCAGCTTTACTAAATGTAAAATTTCTTATTGTTCCCATCAGTGAAATGGAAAACAGAACTAGAACACTTGGATCCATGTAGATAAAACAAATAACTTCATACTTGGTTTTATTAAATTCCTGAAAATAAATTTATTCAAACAATCTATATACTCCTCTGGGCAAATGGAAATTATTTGAGGGAAATAGATTGCTCACATAGAAAATCAGCTTAGGTCACTTATCAAATGACAGTTTATTTATCAAGACTGCTTTCACTTCCCATACCACATTATCTCCACCCTAAAGTATTAGCTATAAAATTTATACATTGCCATTCATTTCCCATCTTCAAAAAGATTTCTCAGATCTTGGGTCCAGATCCCAAAACCCTATAAAGATCCCAACCTGACCACCTTTTTCTAAAATACTATTAGGGGATGCCTGGGTGGCTCAGTTGGCTAAGCGTCTGCCCTTGGCTCAGGTCATGATCCCAAAATCCTGGGATCAAGCCCAGCATTGGGCTCTCTGCTTCTCCCTCTCTCTCTGCCTGCCATCCTCCCTGCTTGTGCTCTCTTTCTCTCTCTCTCAAATAAATAAATAAAATATTTTAAAAAATAAAAATACTATTAGGACTATATCAAATAGTGTTCTCTCTTAGTTTAATTAATAAATTATGGATCTAATTTATACTTGCATTCCCACCATGGCTCAAGACCCATAATTCATGATTTTCCTGCTTGGAGATCTCTCAGATGCAACATGAGGTAAATCTCATATTGGACTTGGTCTCCAATTTCTTTACACTGAGTTTCAAAATACTGAAATTATGTTTTATCATGAATAAGGAACACCTGTTTTTATGCAATTCTTTCATATTTGATATGATTAGAAAGACTTCCACTGGTGCAAATTTGCCTTATTAATAGAAAAAGTTTTGTCTTTAAAATCTTTTGACAAATCTTTACACTTCCGTGCATGTATGTTTATTTAGCATTTTTGAAAAGAAGTTAAAGAGGAATTAAATATGCAAAGTAGTTATACTTTGGTCCAGCAATTTTACTTGAGCATGTCTCCTATAAAAATACACACATGAATGCACAAAATGATATGTACTAAGATGGTATAATTATTCATATTTGTGAAATATAATCTGAAAAATCAGGAAGGTAGTTAAAACATTATATTATGTTCTTATTGTGCAATATTAACTATCTTTTAAAACTCAGAGGGACATTTTTTGTACTGTCATGGAAATATGCCTTTGATAAATCCTTGGGAGAAAAACACAAGGTATAGAAAGATACAGTCTGATGTCATGTACTATATTACTTTAATGTATTTTCTTTTTTTTTTTAAAGATTTTATTTATTTATTTGACAGAGAGAGAGAGAGAAAGCACATAAGCAGGGGGAGCAGCAGAAGGAGAGGGAGAAACAGGCTCCCTACGGAGCAGGGAGCCCGATGCAGGACTTGATCCCAGGATCCTGGGATCACGACCTGAGCCAAAGGCAGACGCTTAATGGACTGAGCCACCCAGGTGCCCCTATATATTTTATTTTCTTGCAGAAAGATAAATTTAAGCATGGTTTTGCTTTGTTACCTCTGGGGAAAATAATTGCTGTCTTTGCAACAATTAAATGAAACAATTATGCATATTTTAAGCTTTGACAGGATGCAGGTACTTATTTGTATTAATTTTTTTTTTTTAGAGATTTTATTTATTTATTTGAGAGAGAGAATGAGAGACAGAGAGCACGAGAGGGAAGAGGGTCAGAGGGAGAAGCAGACACCCCGCCGAGCAGGGAGCCCGATGTGGGACTCGATCCCGGGACTCCAGGATCTTGACCCGAGCCGAAGGCAGTCGCTTAACCAACTGAGCCACCCAGGCGCCCCTGTATTAAATATTTTTAAGTAGTTATTATTTTATTTGCTAAGAAGCTTAACATTTCCTAAACAGTTGATGTTATCTAAACATAGATCTGATTTACATGTCCTCACTCCAGCTTGCTTTTCATACAATAAGAAAGAAATTGCTCAGATCCACTGTGTTCCAAAAAAAAAAAAGAAAGAAAGAAAGAAAGAAAAAGCAAGCAAGCAAGCAAGCAAGCAAGCAAGCAAGCAAGCTTTTGGTTTCTCCAATACAAAAAGATGCTCTATGATGCTCCCTTCTTTCTCAGATTCCTTGGGTTGAAAATAAATTTAAGCTTCTTGGCTGTGAGCTGGGAACCCACAGGGCTTTGTTAATCTCAGCAGAGCTTTCCAGGCATCTGGGAGACCTCCTCTTGCTGGTTTGTGTAAACCACCATTAAACCACCAAGCCCTTGAAGTAAAACTGTTTCTGCACACTGAGCTGTGGAGTTCTGTGTCTTCTCTGGAGGGACAATCCTGCCAACAGACACATCTGAAAGTGAAAAGGTCATTCACTGTGTAGTAAGTAATATCAACTACCATTGTAAATGTCCTTTCAAGTAAACAGGTATAACAAGAACCAGTTTTCCAGGGTAAAGAGACCAACAGGAATGCTTAGTGTTGTTGAGTTAGGGTATGTGAGATTTGAGGATTAAATTGGAGAATTCTGTGTTTGATAAATAGTACATTTTAAAGTTAAATGATTGGTTTGACTTCCTCGGTGTTTTCTTCTAAGTAATAATTGTTGTAGTGATGATCAATTTAAAGAGTATTTGTTAATGCTGTATATGCATATTGTGATTACACAGCTAGTAGTAGATTCCCAGATATCATGGACTGTGTTTCTTGATTTGATAGCTTTCCCAGGAATCCTGAAACTGATGTCTCATGAATATATCTTGCAAACATGCATCAGATTTGACTAAGTTGTCATGCTCTGTCTTTAGGTGCTGAACCATGGAGAACATCAAATGCTTTTGCAAATTTTGAAGCTTCCCTCCCCACCTTATTAAGCAAAAGAGCTTTTCCCAATCTAAATGTTAAGTTTATGCCTACTGGTGATAACTGTCATCTTCTTTACAAGTTTCAAAATATTCAAATGAGGATTTGTATTTGGGAAAATGACCATTGACTTGTTGATCTGCAGTTTCAACCCTGTATTAGTAATACCAGATTCCATAATATCCTAATCTAAGTTCTCTGTAAAGTCACAGTAATTTTGCAGAATTACACGAGGAATGTTGTTCCTTTACACAGGAAGCATATTTGCTTTTCCCAAACTGATGTTTCTTTAGAATTCTCCTTAAATTCCAACTCATCATTGAAGCCGTCCCCAATATTCCCAAGTTAAAAATTTATGAAGTGATTTAGATATGGATGTGAATTTGGTTTATACCTCTGAATCAGACCTCAACACATTAGTCCACAGTAACTTTTGTTAAGTTTTTTTTTCAATTTTGTCAGCATTATAATAGCTCTTTTTCTGTTTTCTGTTTAATCTTTCTAAAATGATTACCCATATCTTGACAATAAAGAATATTAAATCTCACAAAGATTAAATGACCCCCTAGGTTACGTAAGGGTGAAATGGCAAAGCCAATTTTTAAACCATCATAATTTAGTTTCTTTCATAGTGCTGTTTTACTTGAATCTCCAACTTAATGGTACCTGACACAAACAAGGTTCTCATTAAACAGTACATAATTGATATAAGGTAGTAGAACAGAACATAACACAATATAATATAACATAATGTAACTTCAAAAGGGAAAGAGGTAAAATAAACTTTCAACAGCTGATATAAGAATGGATTTGGAGCGAGGTCTTTTCCTTGACCAAAAAAAAATTATTATATTTATATATAATATATTATAATATGTCATTTATAATTTTATATTATAAATATATTGTATTTATATATATTTAAATAATGGTTTGTGTTATATATATTTATATATAAAAATAATATATAATAATAAAAGCAGGGCTAATGAGCTGGAATCAAATGCATTATATTCAATTTGTTGTTTGAAGCTGGAGTTATGGTAAAGCAAGAAGCTTTTATGCTAATAACTAAGATGCATGCATACCAGATACACATACGTGAATGAATGTGTGGTTTTTATTTTTTGAATTGTAACATTTTATTCCTTTACAAAAATGCTATCTGAAAAAATATGGCAAAATGTTAATTCTGTTAAAGGTAGGTGGTGCATACATGGTTATCTTTTAAATTGACTTACTTTTCTGAGTTTCTGAAATCTTTATGTAGGTGCTTATGTGTAAGAGCAGGATATTTTTATAACTAGGTGTGTTACATGTTTTTAACCTACTGCTACTAGGGGCACTTCTCATTTATACATGTTTAAAATAGAGCCTTTAAAAATCAAAGTGAAACCTTCTTAAAAATTTGTGTATGAACATAGCTTCTGGTTGGACTTTGAGGGAAAAATACATACACATATACACACATATATAATGCACTCAATATTCATATATTATTTATATGTACATTATTTTATATAAAATATTTATATTGATTATTTAGTTTGTTTTCTTATAGAAATTCAAGTACTGGGACCAGGAAATATGTATTGACTTCCCCACTAGTATAATGAAAATGGGCCAGGTATCAGTTATTCTTTAATTAATTTTTTCTAAAATTTTCTTTCTTTCCTTTCTTCTTCCCTCCTTATCTTTCCCTCCCTCTTTTCTTTTCTTATTTTCATCCCTTCTTTCCCTCTGTACCCCTGTCTTTTTCTGCCTCTCTATCTCTCTTTCTGCTGCCTCTTTTCTTTATACAACATATATTCAAGCTTCTTTTATTGACCTGGAATATTGGTTTGATCAACTATGACCTTACTGCTTTTTCACAATTCTTTCAAAAATATAAATAACACATGGAAGAGATTTGATAGCTATAGATAGATAGACTGACACATATGTATATATAATTTAGTTTATATATATATATATCACTTCTCTCATATACTATAATGTTTAATAAAATGGATACATGGTTTTAATATGAAATCTTAGACTATAAAATAATGTGAGATTTTATTATTTTGCAGAAATATTTTAATATTTCATATTGATCACTGTATGTTCTAGTGAAGTTAGGGATTTTTCTAATGTCTACAATTCGCTTACACATACATTTGTATTGTGTTAGGTATTATGAAAGCCAAGAAACAAATGCTTATTGGTAAGTTTTAGTCAGTGAGTGTGTGGTATGCTTTTGTTTTACCTCATACAATTAATCCTCACAGCACCATTTAATTTAGTAAGGTTATTACAAATTTACTGAAAAAAACCCTGAGATTTAGTGAAATCAAGCAAATTACTTCAATCATTCTTAAAGAAGTCAATCATTTACTTATATAAATTGTTTATCATAATACATAAGATTTTTCAGGAAAAAAAATCTCATTTTGAGAAATAAAGAAGCTTGTAATCTCAAGTACTTGCAGACTAGTCCACAGAGCAGAAAAATAATTACAAATTCAAAACTTTGTGGGTGTAATGATAGAAGCATTAAAAGGTACCAAAGAAGAAAGTTTGTTTAATTCTCTGTGAGGGGATTAAGGAATACTTTCTAGATGAGATAAATTTAAGATTAATTTTTAAGACTGAAGAGAAATTCACGAGGCATGTAATAGAGAGGGATATTTCTGAAGAAAGCACAAGAAAAAGTTGTAAGCATCAACAGGGGTTATATTAGCCCTTATGCTTAGGGTATATACTTGAATTTCCTCTGAAACATCTGAGTAGAGATATCTATGGGTCAGCTGAATATATATTCAGAAAACATATCTGTGTTGAGTATGAAAATTTGGGAGTTAACTGAAACCTTCAGAGTACTCAGTTTGCCCAGAAATTTTATATGATTCAGAAGAGAAGAGGAGCAGATAAGTAAACCAGTTTGAAATAGAGAAGCTATGCTTTTTGTCCAAAGGCAGCTTTAGATTTCTAAGGGATAGAATGCGTGTAGGGTGCTACAGCTCTTTGAAGACACTGTTGACAAAAATGTTAAAGAGGACATAGAGCTTTTTATTTTTTTTTCGGTATGGGATGTGGACCATTTAAATCAGAGTCAGATAGGTGAATGTGTAAAAAACATAGCCTGGCACTCATCTCAGATATAATAAATTTCTGGTGATGTGGTCAAGTTATTTCACAAATGACAGTGACATTTCCTTTATGAATGAGTTGAAAGGAAGGATTTGGAGAAGATATCCTGAAGAGATACTTTTTGATGTACTACAGATTTAGAATAATTAAAAAGTTATCCTTCATACAAAAATCATATTTTTGGTCAACTTTATTGAGGTGGAACTTACCTACAATAAAATTGTCACTTTTAATAGTAGAATTTGAAGAATTTTTTAAAAGCATATAAAGTCATGTAATCAGTCATGGTATGGGACATTTTTATCTTTTGCAGCCAATCTCTTCACACTCCTGGCTCATCTCTGAAACTTCTGATCAACTATTACTACGATGTTGTCTTTTCTAGAATTTCATATAAATGAGGTCGTACAACATTTGATCTTTTATGTTTGTTTCTTTCACATGGTGTAAGTGATTCATTCATGCCATTGCATCTATTAGTAATTTCTTCCTTTTCAATTTAAATTATATGGATTGGCCACAGTTTTTTTGTCCAATCAGTAGTGGTTATATATTTGGTTTCTTTTTTTTTGCTATTATGAATAAAGCTGTTATGAATAAATGTGTACAAGTCTTTGTGTGAATATGAATTTTTATTTCTTTTGGAAAAACTCTTAGATGATGGTAACCGTATGAGAAGTGCATGTGTAATTTTATAAGAAACTGCCAAAATGTGTTCCAAAGAGGCCACACCATTTATGTTCCATATATGAAAGTTCCTGTTGTTCACATCCTCACCAACATATAGCATTTTCAGTTTAATTCTAGCCATTCTACTAATAGTATCTTATTGAATTTCTCATTTACATTTACTTAATAAACAATGACGATGAGCATCTTTTCATGTTTGCTTAATTGCCATCCACATATCAAAAGAAATAATTATGAAGATAAAAATATAAATTCAATTTTGAGTTCTCCATATCTTAATTTGATAATTCTGTGCATTAATAATCTATTTACTTTAAATTTGGCTTTCAAATTTCCTGACACATGGTCTCTCCTTTATAGGTTTGCAAGCATCTTGGACTACTGTCCTACATACATCCTACCATGTTGGCTTTTAATAGCACTGCCTCTAATTGGCCTACTTTCTCCTTCATTGGTATTCCTGGTCTGGAGGCTGCACATATATGGATCTCCATCCCCTTCTGTGTCCTGTACCTCATAGCCCTTGTGGGTAATGCTCTTCTGCTTATCCTAGTTACAGCAGAGCAGAATCTTCATGAACCTCAGTTCTATTTTTTGGCCGTGTTTGCCCTTACTGACCTAGGCCTTTCGTTGTCTACAATGCCTAGTGTCTTGGCTGTCTTCTGGTTTGATGCTCGCCATGTTGGCCTGGATGCCTGCCTAACCCAAATGTTCTTCATCCACACGCTGTCCTCAGTAGAATCAGGTGTCCTGGTGGCCGTGGCTTTTGACCGTTTGGTAGCTATCTGTGCTCCACTAAATTACAACAGGATCCTTACTCACTCTACTGTTGCCTGCCTTAGTGGAGCTGCCCTCGTACGAGGTGCCACTCTGCTGGCTACTCTGCCTTTTTTCCTTAGGACCTTTCCTTTCTGTGGGGCCAATATCCTCTCACACTCTTATTGCTACTATCCAGATGTGCTGAACCTGGCTTGTGGGGATGTCTCTTTCAGCAGTGCCTATGGATTTGTTTTTGTACTCTGCACGTTTGCAGCGGATGTGGTCTTCATCTTAGCTTCGTACGTGAAGATCTTGGGCACTATTATGAAACTGGAGACTCAAGACAGAAACTGGAGATCATTGCACACCTGTGCCTGTCACCTATGCACGGTGCTTGTGTTTTACCTGCCCCTCATCAGCTTGGCAATGCTGCATCGCTATACCCAGGACACTTCTCCAATTCTATACACCACCATGAGTAATGCCTACCTCCTCATGACACCACTGCTCAACGCTGTCGTCTACAGTCTCAAATCCCAGCCAATCCAGGCTGCCCTGCACAAGCGATTTTGGGTGCAACGTGTTATTGCTGGGGAATGATGTTTTTTTTTTTTCTCTATATCAAAAGGAATGACCAATGAAAAAATGCTATTCAGGATCTAATATGTGCTAAGTAGTATGCTAAGCACCATGAATTCAAAAATAAAAAATACTTTAGTCTTCCCCTCAAGAAATACCTAATCTAACTAAGGAGGGAGAGAGAGGCAGAATGCTTGAATAAATGATCATAACTGTGGTCATGAATGATGACTGTTTGGTAGTGGTAAGGAGAAATGGCAACAGGAACCCAAGCTCAATGTGTTTGGTGTATGAGTCAGATGAAAATCACATTGCTCCATGTGCTAAATTGAGGACTTTAACTCTGGATTGTAAAAGGTCAATGAGGGGCTAGTTTTATAGAGAAAACAGGATGTTGCCTGATTCTTGACTGCCAATGTTGTTTAAGTTGAAGCATGAAAATTCAAAATTGATGATAAATTTATGACTATATGTTTATTTCCTGTCTACTACTTGTAGTCGGATACTGTCTAATATCTGAACATTCTGACTTTTAACAAAATATAGAGAAGCTGTCTGAAAAGAATAATATATAAGAATCTGAGAAATGGTTATTGTTACTCATCTTGCTTACTCATTCAGAATTCATTCTTTATTTAGATTTTGTTTTATTTCCCATTTCATACTGAGAGTAGATAGGGTTATATTCTGACGGCTGAAGGAAGGATACATCTCCTTTTTCTAACTCTCCAAGAGGAAAAATGAATTAGTTTATTCTTTTCTCAGGTCAACTCTTGAAATTAGAGTCATAAGCAAATGAAGAATTGTCTTGCATAGAGATAAGCATAGGAGGCAAATTACAGAGAGACACTTAATTGTCCATGGCAATGAATAAGCATGTGGTAAAATTAGCAAGAATTTCAAGCTACTTTAAGAAAGTTTTGAATGAATTTCTAAATGATAGCCCAAGTAATCAATCAGAAAATATTTTCAATATCTGTTTGACATATTCAGTAGACATCAGAATCACATAGAAGACATAAAAGTAATATTCATACCAATGGAAACCAGGAAACAGCAGCAAACCATGTTGCAGAAGGTAGTCATTGAGTTTGAATCTTGGTTTAAATTGTTAATATGAATTCAGAGGAAAGTAAGCTAGTGAGGACCGGGTTCATCAGGAACTTCTGTCTGCAAGGCAGACAAGATCAAGAGAAGAAAGATTAGAGAAGCTTGAAACCTATCTCAATTCCAAAAGCATTGAGTAAACTATAATCTGTTAGGTATTAATGGGATAAAAGCAGTTATTTTTAAAAAGTATGGTCTTTGCCTTTATGGAGATATTACTTGAGAAGTGTACTCTACACCCTGAAAAAATAAAATGAAATTCTGATTCTTAAACTGCTTCTTCATCTTTTAAGGCCTGGTTTAATCTTTTTATTTATTGTGAGTCTTTCTAGTCAAAAACCTCTTAACTCTGACTTCACTAAGTATGCATGTAGAGAACAGGGGATCATTTCACAGCAACTATTTCATTTTTTGAAAACAGTGCACAGTTTTCCTCTGAGGAACTCCTTACTTGTCTGTAGAGTTTGGGTGAGACCAATAATATAAAAATTCTAGTAAATCCCTCCCCTATTCTTTCAGCTGCAGATACTAAAAACTGAAGAAATTCTCCTTCATGTTTTATGCTAGAGTTAGTGTGAAAGAGTCCCCTTTCTGTTTGTAACACTGGAAAGAGACCATATCACATGTGGTCATCATCTTCCATAGCTTTGTGGAAGCAATGCTACATTGGGAGAGCATGAGTAGAATAGAAGCAGACATGAGAGGTTGTTCCAGGAAAAAAAAAAGTGATATGACAGTTTTGAGTCCTTACACTCGGGTCCTGAGATCCTTCCTTTGAATCTGTGACCTATTCTGATATTTTGGTTCACATTCCTTTACTTATAAATAAAATAGTGACGCAACTTAATGGCATGTCCTGTTTATTATGAGGTGAGTTGAATAGTTTATTTGATTCTGTCTTAAAATATGGTCAATTTATTCCTGTTTTGTCTCACTCACTCAGTAGTACTTCTCTAAATGGTGGCATTTTTGTCTGATTCATCTGTCCCATAAAGTGTGGCATATCGTGAATGCCAAGAATAGTTGTGTAAAGATGTAAAATAAGGAGGAATGAAGGACAAAAGCTGAAAAACAAAAGCAGAATTAAATATGATTACTGAATCAATAAATTAATGAACCATTAATTAATGTTCATTATGTTATGAATTAACATAACTTGATTAAAAGTGGATGAAATAATAATGTCCAGCTGTGCTCTGTTGAAGTTAATTTGGAGGCATCACTAGTATATATAGAGAATTTGAAGCCTGTCCTTGATCTGCAATGACAATATTGAGCGTATAAATATGATAACACAAATATGAAATATGTAAACCTAGTCTGAAGCTTTTTACACATTTGCAAATAAAAACATTTTATAAAATATATATAAAAAGAGACCTTTAAATATATCTTTGAACTGGAGAACAACTATATTATTCTCTGGTCACCTTTGATATCATCATCTGAATTATAGAAGGCTTTATTCTTTTGTATTTTTGTTTAAATCCTGACTTGGCCTTTGTCCTCTACCATATTTTTGGTCTAGAATGAAGTGGTTAATATTTATTGAACATTTGCAATATGCCAGACATTGTTATAAACACATTACATTAATTATCACATTTCTTCTTATACTGTCCTTAAAAGTAGATATCACTATTAACTTCTTTTCGCTGATGAGGACACTGAGGCACAGAAATCTGGGTCACTATGATCCCTGGATACATAACAGATAAGTTACAGAGTCCTGATTTTAATTTTTTTAAAGATTTTATTTATTTATTTGACAGAGAGAGATATAGCGAGAGAGGGAACACAGCAGGGGGAATGGGAGAGAGAGAAGCAGGCTTCCCGCTGAGCAGGGAGCCAGATGCGGGGCTCGATCCCAGGACCCTGGGATCATGACCTGAGCAGAAGGCAGATGCTTAACAACTGAGCCACCCAGGTGCCCCACAAAGTTCTGATTTTAGCTTAAGCACTATATACTTATATCTTCAACTAAATATGAAATCTAAATTAATACAACCTGAGAAAATCAAGTATACATTACATAAATGATAGATTTTAAGGTATCTGCTTTGTTACATTTTTGCCCTAATCTTTCACTGAATTTTTGTGTTATATGGGGTTAATACTGGTATGGTTTCAGAAAAAGAATCTTAAAATATGAAACAAATTTAAATAAAAATTATGAAAATAAACCTTCCTTTCTCTCATTTGGAATATTTCCCTCTATAATATCTCAAACTGCCCAAAGATAATAAATGTCTGTACAACAATATAAATATTTTATTTTAAATCAGATTTCAGCCATATAGCTATATAGGAGGGAGTCTCAGAGAGAGATATCTATAGGATTGTTTAGATTGAAATGGGCTCATAGGTAAGTGGTGTAAACACCAAGAACGACATATATATGAGTGAAGGTGAAATGAGCTTTAGGAATCTTTCTTGATCTAATATTTAAAACTAGAGGGGAATATTATGTTTCTAGAAATACTATGGTAAACCATATAGAGATGTACCAAATAAAGTGCCTCAGAACACATGAAAATAGTGTCTGTTGGTCCTTTTTTTTTTTCAATATCCCTGGTACCTTTCAATCAGTCCCTCAAAGGGATTCCACTCTGTTCCATCATCTTATCTTGAGTACAAACAGTCTACATAATGCCCTTCTAATCTGTTTTGTTTTCACACAATAATCCAGAAGGTTGAGGACAGGTGTGAGGAAAAGGAAAATGTTGGACACAGTGACATGGGGGAGAGGGGAGTGGTATTTGCCTATCCTGTGGATTAGAGCTAAGGCAATAAATGGGACATGGAAAATGAGGACAGTTACAATATGGGAGATGCATGTGTTGAGTGCCTTAAGCCATCCTTCCCTGGAAGCAATGCCCAGAACTG
Source organism: Mirounga angustirostris (assembly GCF_029215605.1). Lineage (NCBI taxonomy): Eukaryota > Metazoa > Chordata > Mammalia > Carnivora > Phocidae > Mirounga > Mirounga angustirostris. The sequence continues at coordinate 58,386,800 of NW_026991721.1, forward strand.
TCTTCAAGATCAAAGTATAAGACAGAACAATAAAGACAGAGTCAACACCAAAGGAGCAGAGAACTAATGCCAGCCCATAAATGATATTCACATGAATGGACCCACAAGCTAGCTTCATCATGTCAGGGTAGAAACAGAATAAGTGGGATAGATTGATGTTCTTACAGAAGGGAAGCCATTTGAGCAGGATGGGCAAGGGGGCCATCAGGGCCACTCCTCAAGCCACAGCAGCCAATCCCATCTGAGTAATGTGGGAATGCATCAGGACAGCAGTGTAGCGCAGTGGATTGCATATGGCAACAGAGTGGTCAAAACCCATGGCCAGTAGGATGGCTGACTCCATGGAAGAGAAGGTGTGAATGAAGAATGAATGAAGAACATTTGAGCCAGGCAACCATGGAACTCAATCCTTCTGTGGTTGAGGAGAAAGACATTAAGTACAGTAGGCAGTGTAGATGCTGACACGCCTATATCAGTGGTTGCCAACAGGGACAAGAACACGTATTGAGGCTCATGAAGGCTGAGATTCTTGTGTATTATGTGAATAATGATGCTGTTCCCCAGAATGGTAATTACATACATGATGCCCAGTGGGATGGAGATCCAGATGTGAGACTCCTCTAGCCCTGGGATTCCTGAAAGAAGGAAGAAGGGTGGCTGGTAGTAGGTGCCATTGAATGTAGACATGAGGCTAAACCTAAAAAAGAGAGCAGGTGTGGGAAAATCAAGTGGTAAATTAATTCAAGTTCGTTCAATGGTTCAAGAGAGAGTCTAGAGGCAGAAATAAACTAAGTATCTGTTGCATGCAGAGCAAATTCAGTTTAATTCAAAAAGCCTGTATCAGTAATTTTTAGGTGATTTATAACTGCTATCTTGTGGGCAATTTTGTTGATGCAATGATAGTCTCCAAATACACTACCAGACAAACTAAGCAAGTTTTGAACAGAAATGCTCACAGAACAAATTAAGAGTCGCAAGTCATGTGGTTAACTTAGTTAATTTGAAATACACAGTGAGAAGCAGAAGAGCAGAGGGGGGTTGATTAACACACTTAGAATAGTCTGCAAGTGACTACTGGGTATTTACCCCAAAGATACAAAAGTAGGGATCCGAAGGGGTACGTGCACCCCGATGTTTATAGCAGCAATGTCCACAATAGCCAAACTGTGGAAAGAGCCAAGATGTCCATCGACAGATGACTGGATAAAGAAGATGTGGTATATATATACAATGGAATATTATGCAGCCATCAAAAGGAATGAGATCTTGCCATTTGCAATGACGTGGATGGAACTGGAGGGTATTATGTTGAGTGAAATAAGTCAAAAAGAGAAAGACATGTATCATATGATCTCACTGATATGAGGAATTCTTAATCGCAGGAAACAAACTGAGTGTTGTTGGAGTGGGGGGTGGGGGGGATGGGGTGACTGGGTGATAGACACTGGGGAGGGTATGTGCTCTGGTAAGCACTGTGAATTGTGCAAGACTGTTGAATCTCAGATCTGTACCTCTGAAACAAATAATGCAATATATGTTAAGAAAAAAAAAAAAGAAGGTAGCGGGAGGGGAAGAATGAAGCGGGGGAAATCAGAGGGGTAGACGAACCATGAGAGACGAGGGACTCTGAAAAACAAACAGGGTTCTAGAGGGGAGGGGGGTGGGAGGATGGGTTAGCCTGGTGGTGGGTATTGAGGAGGGCACATTCTGCATGGAGCACTGGGTGTTATGCACAAACAATGAATCATGGAACACTTCATCTAAAACTAATGATGTAATGTATGGGGATTAACATAAGAATAATAATAAAAAGAAAAAAGAAGAGTCTGCAAGTGAAGAGGAAGGCTCCACAGTATCTGAATGCTGGATTATGCAATACTCCTCTGTTCTGTCTCTCTGCTGATGGCATTAGGAAGACCAGAGTTGAGGTTTGAGCATGGGGACCCCACAGATGAAAGGTACCTAGGGCCAACTCACACTTTATCAGGCACACAGCATCATGTATGCTTGGCCACAGCTCTAACGCATCAGTAAGAATGCTAAACATCTATGGATTTTACCTGTATTTCTTGTTCTAAGAACAAGTGTGACCAGAATGAAACCACAAGGGATGTCATTAAAAGGTGATGATTTAGGTACTACCCAACCATCATTCTAGACATGGGTGATGTCATGTCTTATGACTTTTTCTTTCTTATCTATAAATAACATTTTTGTTTACTCTATCACATATTCCATATAATTGATCTTTAATATGTTCTTTTTTAAATTTTATTTTATTATGTTTTTAGTCACCATACAATACATCATTAGTTTTTGATGTAGTGATCCATGCATTGTTTTCATATAATTTTTTAAAAGTTTTTTTATTATGTTCAGTTAGCCAACATATAGTACATCATTAGTTTTTAATGTAGTCAACGATTCATTAGTTGCATATAACATCCATGCTCATCACAACATGTGCCTTCCTTAATATGTTCTTTAACATCTACTACAACTTATCTGTATCTATCATAATTGATAAATGATGCCTATAAGCTACTTATCAATTTATTCCCTATCTATGTTTACTGCATCACATGAGTTTCATCTATTCCATTTGTCTTCTTGGGGTTTTTTTTTGTACTCAAATTAAATATTCTCAAATAATACAATAAATATACATTACTATATTTGGGGATACAAAGTTTATTAAGATATGATTTCTACCCACCTACAAGCCAATGTTTGGTGAGTGTGATAAATAAGAACAAATAAGAAAATACATATGCAATGCAATAATAGTGATATAAAAGTATATCTATAAATAAATAAATAAATAAATAAATAAATAAATAAATAAATAAGAACTAAATAAATGGATTACACTTGCATAGGGCAGGCCACAATCAACAGAAGACACAGTAAGTAGGCTTAAATAAACCACAAAAACTTGGCACCCAGAACACCAAGCTTCCTTAACACATTTCCAATGTAAGCATAGCCATGAGAATGCTTTCACAGCACTTTGGAAAAAAGTGTGTCAGTATAAAACCAACAGTTGCTGTTCGTGAAGTTGTTGCATAGGATTACCTAACATAAATCTATATTCTTTTTTTTTTAAAGATTTATTTATTTGACAGAGAGAGAGAGAGCACGAGAGAGCACAAGCAGGGGGAACAGCAGAGGGAGAGGGAGAGGGAGAGGGAGAAGCAGGCTTCCCGCTGAGCAGAGAGCCCGATGCGGGACTCTATCCCAGGACCCTGAAATCATGACCTGAGCTGAAAGACAGAAGCTTAACTGACTGAGCCACCCAGGCGCCCCATAAATCTATAGTCTTAATGGCTATGGCTATCGGCTATTTGTAACTCCCAAACAAGCATTTATCTCCAGGACCTTAGAAGATCAACAGAACAGAGTTCCCTGTCATTTTAAGAAGTGACAGAGGCACAAGAAGTAGAAGTGACTTATGTAAGAATCAATTGATAGTGGTTGAGAACCATTTTCAACCCATTTCCTATATCAATATATATTTTACTACATCATGCTCTCTGTTTAAAAAAATAGAAATAAAACATTTAAACAAAAGAAACAATAATAGGAAATTCGTGTAATTAATAAAAAGAGTAAAAAAATAAAAGGAAATTTATAAAGGAGAACTAAAGAAGCAACTGTTGTGATCTGGACTCTTTGTACAATGACAGGCAGAACAATAGAAAGCTGAGATATTGAACACATGATATTTTTTTTCCAGACTATTGTCTTACAACATTATTCAGTGAGTGAATTAACATCTTTATAAGCAAAACTGCCCTATGTTTTGAAACAACAGAAATACAACACAATAAATTCTAGTTGATCTTTGAAAAACACAGGGGTTGAGGGCATTGACCCCCCACATAGTCAAAAATCCATGTATAACTTTTGACTCCCCCAAAACTTAACTATTAAGAGCCTACTGTGGAATGGAAGCCATACCGATAATTAAAAGAGATGATGAACACATTTTGTGTGTTTATATGCATTATATACTGTATTCTAACAATAAAGAAATCTAGAGAAAAAGGAAAGTTATTAAAATCATAATGAAGAGAAAATACATTCACAGTACTGTACTGCAGAAAAAATCTGCATATAAGAGGACCCATGTAGTTTAAATCTGTTTTGTTCAAAGGTCAATTGTATGTGGCTTGCTAAGTGACTCTAAATAATTAATTTTTATGCCCAAAGGATCCTGAACATATTTAGTCATTCTGTAGTTATTTAAGAATTTAAATAAGAATATTTTAAAGTTTTACATTCTTACAATACATATAATGGCATTAAAAGTGAACAAATTTACGTTTTTTTTATTGATATACTTTTAAAAATAACATACAAACTTTTCTATTTCAAGTGATGCTTTGACCTACTTATTTTGTATCCACATTTATAATGTACCCTTTATTGTTTCTAGGCATTGATATACTTTAATAAAAATAATACATTTACTATTTTCCCCTATTAATATCTTTATTTCTTTGAGGCTATTTGTTTTAAAAGATCACCCACTTCTTTGTTGTCAAATTCTGGGTTAAACCTTCTGTTGGCAAGGCACAAAATTATACATTTTGGAATATAAATTAGTTAAAGGTCTATGGAGATTTGTTGCACCAGCCACTTCAGGAAATGAAAAACTAAAGTAAGATCTTATAATTGGCATTATTGTGGGTAAATTAGCAGTGAAAATTCAATAGAACATTCTAGTATTTTAAATCAAGAGAATATGCTGAATTATTCTTAGATTAAACTACTGAATATTCTAACCATGACAGCGTTGAGATTATTTGGACACAGTCTTGCTCCTACCTCCCATGTTCACACCTTATTACTGACCTCCTTGCTGACTGCTTTCTCCCTCACTCTGCTTCAAAGACACTGGCCTCTGCTGTTCCATGAAAATGCATAATCAAGACTCCTTGACATTATCAGCTTTTCTCTCTACCTATAGCACTTTTCCCCAGAAACATCAGATCTGTGCCCAAATGAACACGTAATATGTACCACAAATTGTACCCGGATCTGCAGGTGATACAGATGATATGCAACTTATGATCCCTGTTCTGAAGTTCCTGATGGAGTATGGTATATTTGGTGGAAAGCATGTCAGCTCAAAATTATGAACAAGGAAAGACATTATACAATGAATTCTCACAATTCATAGAACTTTACTAAGTATTTTTTCCTGAAACATTATTTCATTTGATTATAATTTCACCCCAGCAAGGAGGAAGCCAGTTTATTATATCAAAACCAAATCCAAAATAAACAAAAATGAACAAAAAAATAAAGCAAAGCTAAACAAAAACCAAAAGCACACTAAGCTGTTAAGGCTTGGAGGGTAAAAAAGTTCCCAAGGTCACATGACTTTGAGTCAGTCCAAAGTAAAATCTAATTTTTCCATTCTTCCTCTGTGCTCTTTCAACAACACTCCTTTCTTAAATCATATAAATAAATATGCAAATAGTAGGCATACAGTGAAAGGGTAGTAAATAGGGACTTGAACAGCCATAGAAAGATTCAAGGAGAGAAAGAAGTGTAATTAGGTGATGAAAAACTTCAACTGGAAGAGGCAAAATCAGATAGTTGAAGCCTGATTGAGTCAAAGAACAAAGGTATGGAAATCGGAATAAGGCTTATTAGGGAAGAGTACTAAGAATATCCTTCTGGATAGAATGAAGACTTGAAAAGGGAGGGAAAGTTAAATAAGACAGAACAGGTAGAATGGAGTCTTGTTGAAAACTATAAGGTCAGGGATAAAGAGGTTGAAGTATAATGAGGTTTCTACCAAGTATTAAAATGCAAGACACTTTAGTATGTAAGGCTGTGTGGGTTCAGGACAAACTCCTTGGCAACTCTTATAGTCATTAAGATGTCAAGTGGTAAGAACCTAAACAAGATTATTTGAAATGGAGGCAAGAGTATTTTTAAAGGGAGAAAAACAACCAACCAAACAGGATTTAATGAACTAGACATGGGGCAGGAAGTCCCATACCTCTCATTTTATGCTAAGATTTTGAGTCTAAGTTCTTGGCTTAGAGAATGATGTAAAAGGATATTTCAGATAGTTCATAGCTATAATTTGGAATAGATAATGTCTGTAATGAGAAGGATGGTCAAGGGGCTTAGGGCTAATGATGCTTAGTAAATGTCCATACCCAGGAACTTGGAGGAGGGAAACAAGCAGAGAGGCACAGGATATATAAAAGTAGATTAAGAAAGAAAGAGAACTGAATAGAGTACTGTCTTTGGAATAAAAAATGAGGATTTCAATAAATAGGTAGTCAAAGGAAGTAAACGTTCTGTAACTGAAGCTGGAGAACTGAGAAACTCTTATGTTGTTCTTGGTGATTAGAGAGGTGGTTTTAGGAGAGTAGAACACCAGAAAGCAAGAATGAGAGGAGGAATCTAAGAGTGAATGAGAAACTGGTTATGGAAAAATAGAAACTGTAAGTTTATATTTAGAAAATATCATATAATAGGGACACCTGGGTAGCTCAGTCAGTTAAGCGTCTGCCTTCAGCTCAGGTCATGATCCCAGGGTCCTGGGATCGACTCCCGCATTGGACTCCCTGCTCAGTGGGGAGCCTGCTCCTCCCTCTGCCTGCCACTCCCCCTGCTTGTGCTCTCTCTCTCTCTGACAAATAAATGAATGAAATCTTAAAAAAAGAAAATATCATATAATACAAAAATATGTTACAGCAAGAGCAGTGTAAGATTTCCACAAGATAACAGAGATAAGAAAGACAATTTAATATGGGGTTTAAGAGGGGCATCTGGGTGGCACAGTTGGCTGAGTGATTGACCCTGAGTTTCAGCTCAGGTCATGATCTCAAGGTCATGGGATGGAGCCCCAGTCGGGCTCTGTGCTCGGCATGGAGTCTGCTTGAGATTCTCTCCTCTCCATCTGCCCCTCCCCCTGCTTGCATTTGTGCTCACGCTCTCTGTCTCTAAAATAAATAAATCTTTAAAAAATAAAATAAAACGGGGCTTAAGTGCTTAAGCTCTAAAGTCAGAGAGACTCAAATCTGAATCCTGCTACCATCTTCCCTCCGATTTATTGGATTTGTGATCTTGGGCCAGTTGCTCAACCCTTCTGTTCCTCAGTATTCTATTTTGTAAAATGGATCAACTGGAATTTATCACACTGCCATTGGTGGAAAAACTTCAAAGTAAAAGGACAACAGAGTGTGCACTCTTGGAAGTAGGGAACTCTAAGAAAGGAGTAAGGAGAATAGTTCTTGGGAAGAAAAGGGGATTTGGAAAGAGAGGACATCTTCCTTTCAAAGATCAAAGTCTGGAAATCCTTTCAACTGTGGAACTGCATTATTAAAGTTACAAACCATTTTTTGTCACTCTGCACAATACACATACAAAGAACTGTCTTCTTCTAAAGTATACATGTGCTTTCTGGGATGCTCGGGTGGCTCAGTCAATTAAGGGACCAACTCTTGATTTTGGCTCAGGTCATGATCCCAGGGTTCTGAGATTGAGCCCCCCACTGAGCTCTGCACTCTGCAGGGAGTCTACACGAGATTCTCTCTCTCCCTTTCCTTTCCCCCTTCCTGGCCTTCTCTCTCTCTGTCTCAAATAAATAAATAAAAATTAAAAAAAGTATACCTGCATTTTCAGAAATGACATTGTGCATCATATGCTCACTCTGAGCCAGCCTGACAAGGAAGGAGATGCTCAGGTATGAAATCTTACTTTTTTGCAAGTCAGTTTAGGGCTACGGAGCGAAGGCCTCTCTGTATGACTCCTGGGTTGGGGTGGGGAGATGCTTTACTGGTTGTTAAAAGACTCCACAGATCAGGCATAAGGAGTAATAAGAAAAAAAAATATCTGGTAACTCTCATCCCGTATGTTCTCTTAAAATATTCCAAGAAATAAAGTAGGTTAGATTCTGTTACACTTTCATGAGAGAGGGAAAATAGTGCTATTATAAAATATGACATTTAACATCTAGATAATTTAGTAAAATGATTTAACTCAAGTCTTTGCCATGGTAAGGACTTAACTATCAGAAAAAAAAAGTGTTTGAGAAAGAGAAAATGGATAATGAGGAGTCTTTACTTCAGGTTATGGGAAGGAATGAAAGGTAAAGGCTAGGACTGATAAAAGAGAGTTGGCAATCTTAATGGTTCGGTTGCCTTAAATTCAGCCACTGTGTTTTTATTTCTAGCTTTAACCAACCTATATCCATCTCGAGCTGTAGTAACTTGCTGTTTTCAGTTCTCCAGACATAAAGTCCTCGGTCACATTTGGGGCCGAGCCACCTAGGAAAGACAGTAGCATCTGTGGGACCCATTTATTCTGTCAGGTGTCTCTTCCACCTCCCTTGAGGATTGACCAGGCCTATGATGTTTTAGGAGATTACAGAGTCCCTGAGGAAATGAGGTCAGGAAGCGAGAAGTGAACAACAAAAATGCCCAGATCAGCAAAATGTCCCTGTATTGCCCTGGGACAGAGTCCTTTGTAGCAAAAAACCCTCTTGTGAACAGGGCGTGGAAGTAGTTAGAGCCATAGTAAGATTTTATGAGAAGTGAAATACAATACGGTGACTTATGTCAGGGAGTTTAAAATTGAGCCAGGAGCTCATTGAGGAGGTGGGCCTTACACACATTCTCACCCAGTGGAACCGTGAACTTCTGAACTGGGCCAAACCAAAATGTTCCAAGGACTCAGCTGGAACGTGTGCTACAATTTGCTACAGTAATGGATTTTGCTTTGTGATTTCCTTAGCAGCCGATTGTTTAGCAGAGATTAGTTTTCTGCCTCCAACAAACCCTTGACTTTTGTGGTCCAGGGGGACACAATTTGGGTCGCCCAAATCAGTGCTCCCTGAATTGCAATTCTAAGGCCCCAAATAAATGCTTTTGTTTCATTTCAGTTCTACGTCTTTTCTCAGTTGACAATTTTTTTTTTTTTTAAAGATTTTATTTATTTATTTGAGAGAGAGAGAATGAGACAGAGCACATGAGAGGGGGGAGGGTCAGAGGGAGAAGCAGACTCCCTGCCGAGCAGGGAGCCCCACGCGGGACTCGATCCAGGGACTCCAGGATCATGACCTGAGCCGAAGGCAGTCGCCCAACCAACTGAGCCACCCAGGCGCCCTCTCAGTTGACAATTTAATGTTGTGTCTCAGAGTGTGTGTGTGTGTGTGTGTGTGTGTGTGTGTGATTAGGAGAATCTAAGGACAAGGAATTAGAATTTATTTTTAGCCAAAAATTTGTTTTTCAAGCACCTTCTTTCACAATGTCAATCTGAATCATACTCAGAATGTGAAAACACTGTCACACATTTGAGACAACCCAAATAAACAGAATTTAGCCCAACCAGATCAATTCTGGTGAAAAATTTAAAGCATGTTAGTTTTGTTTTGAATAAATTAAAGGACTGCAAGATTGTTGAAAGAGCACCTCCCCAAACAAGCAAATAAATAAAAATATGTCAATTCCATTGTTAGTGAGTCTCTTCCTCATAGATGTTGGAATGAAAAGAGATTATAGAGACCATTGTTCTCCATTTCTTATTTTATAGGTATGAGACACTGAGCGGGAGCATCAATTGTCCTGGTTCATACAACATGTTTCTAGTGAAATTAAAAATGTAATTCCAAGTGTTTGACTGTACTTAGTTTTAAGAGTCACTGAGTACAATGACTAAGAACATGGGCTCTGCAGCCAGAATGCCTGGAGTCAAAGCTCCATTGGACTTGGCCACTTACCTTTGGCATCCTTTAGTGAATAATTTAAACTCACTGTGCCTTTGTTTGCTTATCTATAAAATGGGTATTTGTGAGTAATAATGCATCAGACATATAAAGAGTATAATATATTTGACAGTGTTAAACTTTACCCGAGCCCTGTGTTCCTGGAAAACAGCAAAGATTAAGCTATCCCCCACTCTTTTTATTTTTTTAAAGATTTAGTTTATTTATTTTTGAGAAAGAGAGAGAGAGCAGGGGAAGGGGCAGAGGGAGAGGGAGAGGCAGAGAATCCCAAGCAGATTCTCCTTTGAGCATGGAGTCCTCATGGGGCTTGATCTCAGAACTCTGAGATCATGACCTGAGTCGAAACCCAGTCAGAGGCTTAACCCACTGAGTCACTCAAGCTTCCCTCCCCCACTCTTTGTATTTGGGAAAACTGCTTTCTGTAAGGAACCCCCCCTTCCTCACATGACATAGATAACACTATAAAAAAAGAATTCTGAGCTGGAAACAGAATTTTTGCAATGCAATCCAACTTTGATATGATAAATTTAATCTAATGTATATGTTATGCTAAGCTCTCCATGTGCTGTCTACCTTTTTTGTCCACAGCCCAGTCTTTTTTTTTTAAGATTTTTAAAATTTATTTATCTGAGAGACAGATAGAGAGAGTGAGCACAAGAAAGGGGAGGGGCAGGATGGTGGGGAAGCAGGCTCCCTGCTGAGCAGGGAGCCCATAGTGGGGCTCGATCCCAGGACCCTGAGATCATGACCTGAGCATAAGGCAGACAACCGACTGAGCTACCCAGGCATTCCTCACAGCCCAGTCTTACTAAACAATTTTTAAGTACTCGGAGTACTGTATGTTAGTTCAAAAATGTTTTTGACTTGCTGATCTCTATACCTGATATATACATTTCATCCTTCATGGAGAAAATGTTTGCTTATCTTTTAATAACTAGATAATAATCTCCTATATTATACCTTCTGTAACATCAAACATTTCACTGAATCCAGTTTTTCTATTAGCCCAATGACCCCTAAGCTTAGTTCTACTATGACATCTTGTCAGTCATCCAGGTTGGTCAGTTTTGATGGATTTGTTTCCTCCTTAGTATAAAGCTGCATTTCCTTTCTTGGTATGTCTGATATTTATTTAATTAAATGCTAGACATTGTAAATTTGGTTACTGCATATTTTTGTATTCTTATCAATATTTTCTGGGTTTGCTTTGGGATATAGTTTAGTTACTCAGCAAATGTAATTAAAAAGCCCTGCACCATTGCAATAGCAGCAATAAAGAGAGATTTTGTCACCAATGAGATGTGCAAGATGAAAAATGGTAGAGGTTAATGAGGACTTTAAGAATGTGCAATCTTCCTTATTCAAACTACTTCATTGCATATGCATTTAGCAGTGATACAACAGGGAGCTGGATTCTAAAACAGAGATATGTGCACGGAGCACTGATACACAAGCATGCACATAAACAACAACAAGAAATCATCATTTTTGCCCTGAGTTGTATGGATGGAATTGAGAGCTATCTCAATAGAGTAAACTATGGAAAAATGAAAGAGAGAAAAGCTAAGGCAGGAGTCAGTAGACAGAGTTCATAGAAAAGAGCTCTATTTGATGACAAGAAATGCAATTGAAGAAAAAGTCAATCAGAGAAAGACATGTATCATATGACCTCACTGATATGAGGAATTCTTAATCTCAGGAAACAAACTGAGGGTTGCTGGAGTGGTGGGGGGTGGGAGGGATGGGGTGGCTGGGTGATGGACATTGGGGAGGGTATGTGCTATGGTAAGCGCTGTGAATTGTGTAAGACTGATGAATCATGGACCTGTACCTCTGAAACAAACAATACATTATATATTAAAAGAAGAAGAAGAAGAAGAAGATAGTAGGAAGGGAAAAATGAAGGGGGGGAAATCAGGGGGGAGATGAGCCACGAGAGACTATAGACTCTGAGAAACAAACTGAGGGTTCTAGAGGGGACGGGAGTGGGGGGATGGGTTAGCCTGGTGATGGGTATTAAAGAGGGCACGTGCTGAATTGAGCACTGGGTGTTACATACAAACAGTGAATCATGGAACACTACATCAAAAACTAATGATGTATTGTATGGTGATTAACACAACATAATAATAAAAAAATGGCAAAAAAAAGAAAAAAGAAAACATCTGTATCTTACAAAGGAAAATTCTCAATTTAAGGACAGTGTGTAGATGAAACTAATGCACAGCTTCGGTCAAGGTGTCTGAAGTCACCCAGTCCAATTTTGAAAAAAAAGGTGTTTTACATTTGATTTATTATTCACCCCCTAACACTCCTAAATAGGGGAATGAAGAATATTGATATAAACATTTACAGTGTCCACCCATCTTCCAATTTGCATACATTTCTTTTTCCAAATACAACAATAGAAAATAAACAGTGTCAGTGAAGTCGTGGAATGAAGTGGCCATACTGAACCTAAAGAATTCCCTTTTGGGAACATGGTGTCATGGTGTGTGTGTGTGTGTGTGTGTGTGTGTGTGTGTGTGTTTGAGAGAGAGAGTGAGAGAAAGAGAGAGACTTAGGAAAGATAACAGGAGAAAAGTAACTACATGACATACTATCCATTTCGAGGCAAGGGGCTTAAAAATGAGAACTCTCAGAATTGCTGAATAATTTCAAAAAGATGTATGTGAAATTATTTCCTAACAGATCACCAGCATGACCTTAGCTATTGTGAAGATAGTTTGAAGTGAGGAGGGCATCAACCTATTCCAAAGAGAACATTTCAGTGCCCTGGAGAAATATGAAAGCAGCTAATAGATTAATATTACATGCCCCCTCTTATATAGAAATCTAAAATAAACTCATAGAAGCAGAGAGTAGAATGGTAGCTTGCCAAGGGCTTGGGGATAGGAATTCCACTGCATTTATTGGTCAAAAAGTATATAGTTTCAGTTATCCAAGACAAATATGTCCTGGAGATCTACAGAATACATAGTGCATATAGTTAACAATGCTGTGCTACATACTCAAAAATTTGTTAAGAGGGTAGATATGTTAAATATCACAAAAAAGAGGGAGAGTGGGAGGGATATTTTAGAGGTGATGATTAAGTTTATGATATTATTTATGTTGATGGTGTCATGAGCATATACTCCAAAGTCATCTGGAGGTATGTATTAAATATGTACAGATTTTTATATTTGTCATATCTCAATAAAAGTAGATTTAAAAATTGTGGAAATAAGGAAAACAAGGGAAAAAAGGAAGGCATGAGGTCTAAATACACATTTTGGTAGTAATTTGCTAAATTCAGGCAATACATATTTATTTCCACAGGCTCATATGCAGACACTAGGAATCCATTTATGAATTAAAGAAATAAAAATATCCACCACTATGGAGTTGATAGTCCAGGAATGAAGGAAAGAGAAAACAATTAAGACATCCCCCTTTTTGAGACTCTTAGTTTAATCCGGATTATCTTCCTTTTGTTTGTTTGTTTTTTTTTTCACATACACAGTTGTTTATTTTCATGTGTCCATTTTCTGTCTCTTTAGAGTAGTTGTTATTATGTCTTCTCTGAGCCTGTCCTCAGACTCCCTACCTGAGCATCCACTGGGCAGTAAGCACTCCCTCTTCAAATAATGCAACTGTTCTCCATATTTCCTGGCCATTAAATGAAGACATGTATTCCCATTTGTATTCCCAAATATATTCCAAAGTGTATTCCCTGACTGTCAAATGGAGAAGACCTGGCCTAGCTGTGCTAAGGAAATATAGATATGGTGTTCTGGGAGAGGAACTGGGAGCCCCACTTTTCAAGCTATTCTTACTTAATCTCTTACACTGCTGTAAGTTTCATCAGACAATAGGACAAATTAATCCTTCAGTACCAAAGTCAGAAATATCACTTTATATAGATCGACTGGTTTCAAATAAGTAAATATGCTATCAGTGTAATGGGTCAGAGAAATCACATTGCATGGACAGGATGAGAGTACCTCTAAATTCTGGAACAAAGAGCAACTCAAGAATGTACGAGAAGAAGGTAACCTGAAGTTGACTTGGTTCTTTGAGTATGAATCTGACCTCTTTCAAATCTAGGGTATGTAATAAAAAAGGGATTAAATTATGGATAACCTCAGCTTTTCCAAATTGAATATTCCAGTGTTTCTTTATTTTATTTTTTTTTTAATTTTTTTTTTTTATTTGCGAGAGAGAGAATGAGAGACAGAGAGCATGAGAGGGAGGAGGGTCAGAGGGAGAAGCAGACTCCCTGCCGAGGAGGGAGCCCGATGCGGGACTCGATCCCGGGACTCCAGGATCATGACCTGAGCCGAAGGCAGTCGCTTAACCAACTGAGCCACCCAGGCGCCAAGATACAGTCTTCAAGGTCCTAGTTTCAGCTTCACACTCTCTGACCCTCATTCAAAATGTCAGGGCATAAAAACATAGAAATCCAATGAGTTTTGAACAGGAAGATTAAAAACAGGGGGAGATGAATGCCTTATTTCCTGCTTAAATATCTGAGAGATTTCTTAGCAGGTTGTCTCATGCCATCATGGGAGAGCGGCATTAGAATAAAAATGACCATGTGGTATGTTCAGTCAGAGAACTGGTTTCCTTCTGTTTCACAAGGGCAACAAATGAATCTAGGAATTCTTAACAGCACTGTGGGGAACACAAAGACCATGGCAAATCCTGACTAAGGAAGTTGAAAAGGGAATTGCTTTGGCTAGGAAAAAATGGTTCTGTAGCCAAGGGCCATAGACACAAATGTTAGAGTTGGGGAAGTAAGAGAAAATGAGTTACGTTTCGGGCTTGTAGATTAAGATCCAAAGTTATGGATGCCTCACTAGGTGGGATCCAGGAGAAAATTATCAAATTTCAGCAGAGGTTGCAGAAAGAATAGAAACCCATGCAGAGTAAGGAGGCAAGATGAGGTTCATTCAACAAGGCTCAGCCAAGTACTACAGATGCAGACCAGGGCCCATCCAGTTCTCTCATCCAATTCCTCAGAGTTAGATGGATGTGTTGGCTTCCCCTTGAACACAAGCAATAAGGGAATTGTATGGGAGTGAGTGGCAGATAGCTATGGAGGAAAGAAATAGTCTAGCAGAGAGCATCGACTTCCAATTGACAGAAAAGTTACTGAAATAGATTAAGTTATGCCACAGAAAATATATTTTTTAAACTCAAAAACTTTAATTGACCTGTAAGTGGGAAGCTGGAGTTTTAGACAACCATTAGCATAGATAGAGTCTCTCGGAACAATGTTAACACTAGAAATCAAAACAAAGACAATACTCACCACATTTGATTTTTGAGTATAAAGTACAAAGCCTATTACATAGGATTTGGTATATCATAATGCTGGCTGAGAGAAGAACAACCTATTAAATAATTGGTTCCACTGGTAATGCATTTGAGAACCTATATTTACATCAATACACAACTTAAAATTCTGAACTCACATCATGAACAGGATCACCAACAAAAACAAGCTGAACTATCAGATATAAGGCAAGGCAAAATGAAACCATAGTAACAGAGGTAAAAGTGGTGTGAAGCTGTACCACCCCACTGTTATTTGTCAGTAATTTAAAATGCCTTTATTCAATTTGCTCATCTGCAAAACTGAATGATTATGATTTGCCCTGTAGATTTGCTCTGAAGATTAATAGCAAGAATCACTGTCATGGTAATGTTTCCATGGTTCCTGGCATAAAATAGACATCTGGTAAATATAAACTAAATATTATTTTTATGATGATAATGATTACTATCACTGTGATGATTGTTGTATTATTAAAAGTAAAGATATAAACATCAAAGGTAAACTCTATCGGTTTGGGGAAAACACTTTTACAATCATATAGTATGCATGCTTATAGCAGCTTTATTCAAAATCAAAACTGTAAAACACTAAAATGTCCATCAATTGATAAAAGAACACACAGTTTACTCTATGTGATACCATGGAATAAGATTCAACCACAAAAATAAACTGTGCATATAGGCAACAACAAAAATGTATCTCAAGAGCATTATTGCAAGGGAAAGAATCTAGATATAAAGATTACACTGTTTATAATTTGATTTACATGACCTGCTCTTAAAGGGAAAACTGAATGAGAGATCGGTTTAGTGACTTCCAGAACCTGGGGTTGTGGGAGAAGACTGGCCACAAAGAGGTAAAAGGGCATTTTTGGGAGTGATAGAAATATTCCATATCTTGATTATGGTGGTGACTACATGACTATAAATGTTTTTCAGAGCTCATCAAACTACACATACACATCTAAACAGAGCAAATTACTGTTTGTAAGTACACCTCAAAAAAACTTGCCTTAATTATATTACATAGATTACATAAAATAATTGTAGCAATAATATTTTGAGGAAACTCACATACCAACAGAGTCTCAATATGTACACTATGTTACCATCCATGATTTACTTTAGTGATCTGTTTTTATTCATGAGATATTTTTATGATGGTTGCATAACCATTTATTAAACTTCATATTAAGAAGTACAGAAGGAAAATAAGAAAGAAATGTCATGTAATTTGAAACTAAAGCAAAGAATATATACAAATTCCATCACTTACTACCTCCTCAGAATTTGACTTATCATTTAACTTTCATGTGTTTTAAACTATACATATATGTAACAAAAATAATACCTACCATAGAGTCTTGATGGGGAGATAAATTAGAAACACATTGAGGAGTACCTGGATGGCTCAGTTGGTTAAGCATCTGACTCTTGATTTCAGCTCAGGTCATGATCTCCAGCCTTGTGTTGGGCCCCTCACTGTGTGTGGAGCCTGCTTGAGAGTCTCTCTCTCCCTCTCTGTCTGCCCCTCCCCTGCTCTTGCTCTCTAAAAAAATATTATTTTTTTTAAAAAGAAACATTTATATTACTTGGCCATAGTAACATTTTATATTTTCTCTCTCTTCTTGTTTTTTTTCTTTTTAAACTGGGGTAAGAAATTTAAATGAAATGTGGACTCATAGGAAACATTTCCAAATGGTTTTCTTTTTTTTTTTTTTAAGATTATTTATTTATTTATTTGACAGAGAGAGAGATATAGCGAGAGAGGGAACACAAGTAGGGGGAGTGGGAGAGGGAGAAACAGGCTTCCTGCTGAGCAGGAAGCCAATGTGGGGCTCGATCCCAGGACCCTGGGATCAAGACCTGAGTGGAAGGCAGACGCTTAATGACTAAGCCACCCAGACGCCCCCCAAATGGTTTTCAAATGGTAGTTGCTATTTGTATTATTTGGATAAACAAACTAATCACAAAAGTCTATTTCATTCTACCCTGGCAATTACTGTTTGTCAGTATCTTTAGTTCAATTACCGCTCATAGGAAGGGAGTAGGGAAAGATTACTTGGCTGGTGAGTAATTTGGTATCAAGTTTGGATTTTGTTGTTCGTCTCACTACTTTTTAAATGATCCAAATAGCCCAATCTCTTTATGATATTTACACCATTACATGACCATGTGGCTAAAGTGGTTAGCAGGGAGAATGGCTGAACAATAAACAAGAATACTGCCTAAGGTAATGGAAATGGACTAAAATCATTGTTGACACTTTAATAATTACTTAAAGGACTTTAATCAGTAAAATTTATCTTTTATGTAATGAGTGGATCCCAAACTACCTTCACTCAACTGGACATAGTAAGATATACATTTTAATGATGAATGTGCCTTATAGATCAATATGATTCTCAGCCCATTAGATATGTATTTTCTGATTTATAAAATTGATCACAATATAACCCATATCAGTTTCACTGAATTATGGTTGTGGGGAAAAACAGAGAGGGAGTAACATGGAAAACATACAAAAAATCATTTAATATATTTATAATTATTTACTGACTCTTACCCTTTTAAGCTCCACTTGTTGACTTATAAATACATTCACATTTGATCTCAAGACTTACATTCTTTTCAGATAAAACAATCTCTGGACTCTCCTTCGTATTCGTTGGGTCTTGATACTATAAATAACGGGGTTCATCAAAGGTGGGAAAAGGATATAGATGTTGCCCATAAGGACATGAACCAGTGGTGAGAGGTGTTTTCCAAAGCGGTGCACCATAGTCAGACCAATGATTGGGATATAGAAAACTGAAACAGCACAGATGTGAGATACACAGGTCTTCAAGGACTTGATTCTCTCATCCCGTGATGCAATAGCTAAGACTGCATGCAAGATCATGATATAGGAGATAAGTATGAGCACTGCATCCAACAATAGGTTGCTGATTACCAGGGCTAGACCATAAATGCTGTTGAAGAGGATGTCTGAACAGGCCATTCTAATTAAGTCTTGGTGCAGGCAGAAAGAGTGAGAAAGGATGTGGGGGCGGCAATAATTTAAGAACTTTAGGCGAATGATGACTGGAGGTATGAGTAAAGAACTCCTACATAAGATTGCCATCCCAATTTTCATGATTTTGTCATTAGTTAGGATGGAAGAGTAGCGTAGTGGGTTGCAAATGGCAATGTAGCGGTCAAAAGCCATAGCAAGGAGGACAGAGGATTCCATGAAGGACAGACCATGGATGAAGTAGGACTGGGCAATGCAAGAATCCAGGCTGATCTCACGAATGATCCCCCATAGGATCCCCAGCACCGTGTAAATAGTGGATAGCCCCATGCATAAATCAGTGAGGGCCAGAATGGCAAGGAAGTAGAACATGGGCTGGTGTAGGCTTGGCTCAGTCTGGATCACATGCAGCACCATACAGTTTCCCAGGAAGACCATAGCATAGATGGAGGAGAAAGGGATGGAGATCCAGAGATAGTGAACTTCAAGGCCAGGAAAACCAGTGAGAATAAATCCGGAACTACTGACATTCAAGATAGAGATGGGAGACATTAGTAGATGACTGAAAATATTTCTAGAGAGATGTCACAAATTAGATCAGTTTATGATCCCCTATTTTCTAGTAATGTTTGTCTGCTTTGGGGAGGAAAATAAATTAAAATATAATGCAGTTTGCTTAAGTGTCAAAAACTCAGAAAAACAGAGACCTGCTTCTGTATTCTTTAAAGCAAAAATCCATTGTCGAGACAGAGATTTTCAAGGGCTGGTGACTAGGTATGCCAAGAGACTAGGGGGTTTTATGCAGAAACAATGATATTAACGGGTCCATGGGATTTGGATTTGGGGCTGGACTTCTGGGAGTCTCTTAATTCCTCAAGGAAGATAATGTGTGATCTGTGTGTACTGTTGCCACAGCTGTTATTATCCTCAGTAAAATGTGAAATGCATTTTTCTCTTGGGTACCACAACTGTTTCTTTCACTATTCCCAAGGGGCTATAAGACCCCAAGGGAAATGGACTAAATAAAGTAATATTGTAATGTTGTAGAACATTACAATTTAATCAAGAGAATCCTAACAAACTGAGAGGAATCAGAACTTTATTTTTTGCACATTCCACATTGTGTAGCCCCTCTCTAAATCATTTACCCTTTTAAGTTGCACTTCATTACATTTTTCTTTATTTTTCTGTATCTTATTATTCTGTATGAGATTTCTCCTTTTTCTGACCCTCAGAGTGTTTGTATCTCTTATATCTTTTTATATAACATAAATGACATTTTAAACTGTAAAGTACCAAACCAATACTTCATCTCAGGTAATAGATAGAAAGAGAATAGCTAAACCATATGGTATATGTTTATTTAACTTTCTAAAATACTTGCCAACGTGTCTTCCAAAGCAAGTTACCATTTGACATTCGAACCGGCAGTGTATGAGAATTACAGTTCCTCCACATCTAGGCTGATACTTTGTATGGTCAGATTTTTTGGTTTGTTTTCTTTTGTTTTGCTATATTAATACATGTGCAGTGATATATCACTGTGGTTTTAATTTGTACTCCCATTATGATTTTTTTTGCATCTTTTCACATGCTTATTTGTTATATATACACGTCTTGGTGAAGTGCTTGTCCAATAATTTTCCCTTTTGTGATGAAGTTCTTTTCTTCTTATTGAATTTGGAGAGTTCTTTACACATTTAAATTACAAAACCCTTACCAGATACTTGGTTTGCAAATAGTTATTTTCAGGTTGTAAATTGTCTTTTATTTCTCTTAACAGTGACTTTTGCAAAACAATTTTTTTAATGTTGACAGACTCCAATTTATATATTTTTTTCTTTGAAAGTATATGCTATGTTATATCTACAAACTCAGTGTCAAATCCAGGGTCACAAATCTTCCTCATGTTTTCTCCTAGAAGTGTTACATTTTACCTTTTGTTCTATAATCCATTTTGAATTAATTTTTATAAATGGTGTTGAGTTTATTTTTATCTTCCAGCACTTCCATTTTGAAAAAGACTAGACTTTCTCAATTGGTTTGTCTTTGAACTTTTGCCAAAAATCATTTGAATACATTTATGTGGTGTATCTGACCTCTCTATTCTGGTATTAATCTGTGTCTTTCTTCTTTCACCACACCACCCTACCTTGATTATTGTGGCTTTATAAGAAAAGTCTTAAAATCCAGCAAGGTCCTCTAAATTTGTTCTGGCTATCATCGTTCCTTTGCCCATACATATAAATATTGGGATACATTTGTAAATATGTGCATAAAACTTGCTGAGATATTGATTGAGATTGTGTTGAACCAAAAAATAAAACTGGGGAAAATTAGCATGTCTTCCAATCCATGAAAATGGAATACATTTAAATCTGTCTATTCTTTGATCTTCCCATTACTATTATGTAGTTTTCATTCTAGCATTTTGAACATTCTTTTTTAAATTTAATGCCAAATATTTTATTTTTGGTGTACAATTATAATGGCATTATTATTATTATTTTATTTCAAAATCAAATTGTTAGGCTTCTGCTTTCCATTCTGACATGTAAAAGTCTCGGAAGTTATCACTCCCATATTTACAACAACAACAACAATAAAAACTAAACAAACTGAAAATCATTCTTCTCTTGAACCCATCAGAGAACTGAAGTTATACGGCAAACCAGGATCCAGAAATGCAAAAAGAAAGGTGAATAAAGAGAATGGCAAAAGAGGCTGAGAGAACTACAAATGCTTAAATAAAATAAAATACTTAGTCAGCATTGTTGATAAAATTCAGGGTGCTCAGTATGGGTTAACATGAGAGGGAGAGGGTTCTGCGGACTCCAATAATGTGGCGGTGTACTTCTATGAACTTTACCTCTAAGAAACACACAAAGTTCTTACAGTGAAAAGCCAAGAAGAAAAAGTCATCTTATGTCTGTAGCAGGTGGAGGGTGAAATTACCCATTGTGAAACACATCTAGTGTGGTGTCCATAAGAAAGGCCTATTACTCTCTAGTGAAAGAGTTTGCCAGTGCCTATCTCAAGCAGAAGGGAAAAGGGGAATTACCCAGCCCCAGCTTTCTATAGTCTTCCTATCCCACCCAAAAGGGAAGGAAAAGCAAATTAACACCAGTGATATCTCAGCCTAAAAGCTCAGGCCCACCAAAAGACAGATTTACCATAAGGTTAAAGAAGGTTTTCCCTCTCCAACTCCTTACCACAGTAACAACAGGGCCTAGTATATTAACAGTGGTTTACAGCTGAAAACCTGCAAGGTGCACACTCTATTTAAGGCATTCTTAGGAAACCTAAAGACAACAGTAGAGACAAAAAAAAAAAAAAAATAGAGGAATTTGAAAGCCTCAGCACATATGACTCCAGCAAATGTTAAACGTTCCAACTTGTAACTAGTTTAATATAAAACCACACATTGAATGGTTATGCATCTTAGTACCTATTATTGATGTATTTTGTCCATCCTTCAACAAAAGTTTATTGCTAAATTCCTGCTAAAAAGAAACCAAGATACAAGCTGAAGAGACAAAGTAAACATCAGAACCAGACTCAGATATGACTCACATTCATAGACAAGGAATTGAAAATTACTATGATTAATATGGTAAGGGCACCAATAGAAAAAGCATATGATATACAAGAACAGATGGATAATGTAAGCAAGGAGATGAAAATTCTATGAAAAAATCAAAATGAAATGCTAGAAATAAAAAACACCATAACAGAAATAAAGAATAACTTTGATGACCACATCAGTAGACTGGTAATGCTAAGTAATGAATCAATGAATCATATATGTCAATAGAACTTTCCAAAATCAAATACAAAAAGAAAAGTAATTTTTTAAGTTTTAATTTAAATTCCAGTTAGTTTAGTGTAATGTTAATTTCAGGTGTACAATACCGTGATTCAACAATTCCATGCATCACCCAGTGCTCATGACAGCAAGTGCCCTCCTTTATCTCCATCACCTGTTTCACCCATCCCCCCACCCACCTCCCCTCTGGTGACCATCAGTTTGCTCTCTATAGTTAAAAGTCTGTTTCTTGGTTTGCTTCTCTCTTTTTCCCCTATGATCTTTTGTTTCTTAACATTCCACATACGAGTGAAATCATACAGTATTTGGCTTTCTCTGACTGACTTATTGACTTAGCATAAAACACACACAAATAATTTTTAATAGAGAACAGAATATTCAAGAACTGTGGGAAAATTTAAAAGAAATTGGAATGCCAGGAGAAGAAGAAAGAGAAGATAGAGTAGAAGGACTGGAGATGGACAGGTCATGGAGTATGGAACCCAAGTGGAGTGAGGGATGACGCATGGGGTTGAATGAAAGTCTGCATAGGAGAGTGTTCAGGATGGCAAAAAGAGATTGCTCATATACAATGATAGTGATAAAAAATAAATATATTAAAATTAGTGGAAGCCAGTTTTCTCACTGTTGAAGGTAGAAGTTGTAGATACCACCAAAGAGAAAACACTGGAATAAAAGCTGTTTTTTTAATTTTATTTTATTTTCTTAATCAGAATTGAAAGCACAGTCGATCCTCATTTTCACAGATTCTATATTTGTAAATTCACTTCCTTGATAAAATTTACTTGTAACCCCAAAATTAGTATTCAATTATTTTTTGGACATGCAAAGAGTAGAAAAAAGTGAATCTTCTAAAGAAAAACACTAATTTGAAAAGATATATGCACCCCAATGTTTATTAATAGCCAAGACATAGAGACAACCTAAGTACTCACTGATAGAGAAATGGATAAGGAAGATGTGTGCATGCACAAAGACACACACACACACACACACACACAGGAATATTATGTGACCATAAAAAAGGATGAAGTGTTGGGGCACCTGGATGGCTCAGTTGGTTGGGTGTTTCACTTTTGAATTTGGCTCAGGTGATGGTCTTGGGGTGGTGAGATCAAAGGCTCTGTGCTCAGTGTGGAGTCTGCTTGTCCCTCTCCCTTTGTTCCTCCCCCACTTGCTCCCTCTCTCTCAAATAAACAAATAAATAAAATCTTCGAAAAAAAAGGATAAGATATTTTGTTATTATTGTTTTTGCCCTTTGTGATATGGATGGACCTAGAAGGTATTCTGCTAAATGAAAAAAGTCTGACTGAGAAAGACAAATACCATATGATTTCACTTATACATGGAATCTAAAAAATAAATAAACAAACAAAAAGCAGGAGCAGAGCTATAAATACAGAGAACAAACTAATGGTTGCCAAGGGGAGGAGAGTATGGGATGGACAAATTGTGTGAAAGGGAGTGGGAGATGCAGGCCTCCAGTAATGGAATGAATAAGTCATGGGAATAAAAGACACAACATAGGGAATACAGTCAATGATATTGTAATAGTGCTGTGTGGTGACAGATGGGATGGTAGTTATACTCCTGGTGAGCATAGCATAATGTATAGAGAAGTTGAATCACTATGTTGTACACCTGAAACTAATGTAACAGTGTGTGTCAATTATATGCAAATAAAAAATTTTGAAAAAATGAGTTTTCTGATGTGCATGTTCTTGACTGAGGTCAGACAAGGTGTTACTCATCCTTCTTGTTTCAGCTTTTATGCTCTAAAATTAATTGTCCTTTTCCTGGTGTATTTAGTGCCATGCTTTAAGCATTTTTGTGCTTTGGGTGGTAATTTTACTCTTTGAAATGGCCTCCAAGCATAGTGCTGAAGTTTTGTCCAATGTTCCTAAGTGCAAGAAAGCTGTTGATGTACCTTATAGAGAAAATATGTGTGTGCATGAGATAAGCTTCTTTCAAGCATGATTTATAACGCTGGAGTATGTGAGTTTATGTGAGTTCAATGTTAACAAATCAATGATGTGGTATTCCCAGAAAAAGAAAAAGAGAATTCCCTGATCTGTAGGGGAGGATTCCCCAGAAAGGGCTAAAACAATGTCTGTAGTACATGGTGAAGCAACAGAAAAGATGGAAAAGCAGCTACATTTGTGGATTCATGAGATGACAGCTGACAAAAGCTGCATAGTGGGCATCCTTGTGAGACTTAGAAATTTAGGGTCACCATACCCATTAATTGGGAAAATGTGAACCCCACTTAGCACCAGCTGGTTTGCAAATTTCAAAGGCAATATGGCCATTCATCTGTCAATGAACATCTTGGCTATTTCCATAGTTTGGCTATTGTGGACATTGCTGCTATAAACATCAGGGTGCACATACCACTTTGGATCCCTACATTTGTATCGTTGGGGTAAATACCCAGTACTGCAATTGCTAGGTCGTAGGGCAGCTCTATCTTCAACTTTTTGAGGAAACTCCATACTGTTTTCCAGAGTGGCTGCACCAGCTTGCATTCCCACCAACAGTGTAGGAGGGTTCCCCTTTCTCTGCATCCCCGCCAACATCTGTCATTTCCTGACTTATTACTTTTAGCCATTCTGACTGGTGTGAGGTGGTATCTCATTGAGGTTTTGATTTGGATTTCCCTGATGCCGAGTGATGTTGAGCATTTTTTCATGGGTCTGTTGGCCATTTGGATGTCTTCTTTGCAGAAATGTCTGTTCATGTCTTCTGCCCATTTCTTGATTGGATTCTTTGTTCTTTGGGTGTTGAGTTTGAGAAGTTCTTTATAGATTCTGGATACTAGCCCTTTAACTCATATGTCATTTGCAAATATCTTCTCCCATTCTGTCGGTTGTCTTTTGGTTTTGTTGACTTTTTCTTTTGCTGTGCAAAAGCTTTTTATCTTGATGAAGTCCAAATAGTTCATTTTTGCCCTTGCTTCCCTTGCCTTTGGTGATGTTTCTAGGAAGAAGTTGCTGTGGCTGAGGTCGAAGAGGTTGCTGCCTGTGTTCTCCTTTAGGATTTTGATGGACTCCTGTCTCACATTGAGGTCTTTCAAGCATTTGGAGTCTATTTTTGTGTGTGGTGTAAGGAAATGGTCCAGTTTCATTCTTCTGCATGTGGCTGTCCACTTTTCCCAACACCATTTGTTGAAGAGACTGTCTTTTTTCCATTGGACATTCTTCCCTGCTTTGTTGAACATGAGTTGGCCACAGAGTTGAGGGTCCATTTCTGGGCTCTCTATTCTGTTCCATTGATCTATGTGCCTGTTTTTGTGCCAGTACCATACTGTCTTGATGATGACAGCTTTGTAATAGAGCTGGAAGTCCAGAATTGTGATGCCACCAGCTTTGCTTTTCTTTTTCAACATTCCTCTGGCTATTAAGAATCTTTTCTGGTTCCATACAAATTAAAGAGCCAAGATGTCCATCGACAGATGAGTGGATAAAGAAGATGTGGTATATATATACAATGGAATATTATGCAGCCATCAAAAGGAATGAAATCTTGCCATTTGCAATGACGTGGATGGAACTGGAGAATATTATGCTGAGCAAAATAAGTCAATCAGAGAAAGACATGTATCATATGATCTCACTGGTATGAGGAATTCTTAATCTCAGGAAACAAACTGAGGGTTCCTGGAGTGGTGGGGGGTGGGAGGGATGGGGTGGCTGGGTGATAGACATTGGGGATGGTATGTGCTATGGTGAGTGCTGTGAATTGTGTAAGACTGTTGAATCACAGACCTTGTTGAATCACAGAACTGTACCTCTGAAACAAATAATACATTATATGCTTAAAAAAAAGAAGATAGTAAGAAGGGTAAAATGAAGGGGGGGAATCAGAGGGGGAGAAGAACCATGAAAGACTATGGACTCTGAGAAACAAACTGAGGGTTCTAGAGGGGAGGGAGTGAGGGGATGGGTTAGCCTGGTGATGGGTCTTAAAGAGGGCACTTACTGAATGGAGCACTGGGTGTTATACGCAAACAATGAATCATGGAACACTACATCAAAAACTAATGATGTAATGTATGGTGATTAACATAACATAATAAAATAAAAAACTAAAAAACTAAAAAACAAAGGCAATATGGCATGAAAAATGTGAAGCTTCAGGCAGGGCAGAGTCAACAGATCAGGAAGCAGCAGAAACTTTCAATATCTGCTAAATCTGCTAAAGGGTTTTGTGCATGAGGTTTTCAACGCTGATGAGCCTGGCTTGTTTCACAGTGACATTGGCAAGTGAACCTATATAACATGATAGTGTTTCTGTTAAATGCTATTAAATGCAAGATGCTGTTATACTCAATAATGTTGTGACTAAGGCTTGTAGAAATCTTACCTTTTATTTTTCTTAGCAGCAATAGTTCAGTATTCATTGATTCAGTGATTGTGGCCACTTTATAACCATGAATAAAGAGAATTGACTGTATAAATGTGCATTAAGGTTTTCAATATATGTATATAGAGAAATATATCCTAGCTCAGTTCCCCTATGGAAATGACCCATCTAGCATTCACATCTTAAGCTTCTAAATAGTAATCTGTATGGAAAAGGCCCCTAGCTTTTTGGGAAAATGGATGCTTATAGGGCCAGGCTAGTGAAAGTATGCTGAATATACCATTATACCAAAAATTTAAAAAGTGCTAAAACAAATGTCAAAAGGATGCAAAAGTCAAATTATGGTGCTCTTACTGAGCAAATCTGGAACAAGTTGAACATTAAAAATTGATGGTGACTGATAATTGCCTTTTTTTTAATTATTTTTTTTTAAGATTTTTTATTTATTTATTTGACAGAGAGAGACACAGCAAGAGAGGGAATACAAGCAGGGGGAGTGGGAGAGGGAGAAGCAGGCTTCCTGCGGAGCAGGGAGCCCAATGCGGGGCTCGATCCCAGGACCCCGGGATCATGACCTGAGCAGAAGGCAGACGCTTAACAACTGAGCCACCCAGGTGCCCTGATAATTGCCTATTTAATAAGTACTTTGTAAGGGAGTATTTGACACTATGAAAATATCTTATAGCTATTGTTTTTATTTTATTCAAGTCAAAGGAAAACGTATAACTTTAATGATTCCTGGAAGACCTGACCTTAACAAATAATCACGTTGATCATCATGAGTATTTGGACAAATTCAAACCACATACAGCCTGAATATATACATGAAAAGAATAGAACTTCACTTTCATTACGTTCCTACACAATCTGAATCTAACCATGAGGATGAATCAAACAAACTCAGAAAAGAAGCATTCTATAAAATAGTTGACTTGTAATCTTCAAAAACTCAAGAGTTATATGAATCAAGTAAATCTGAAGACATTTCACAGGGAAGAAATTTAAAAGGTAGGAATACTAATACACACATGATTCTGAACTGCATTTTTGTGTACTATAAATTACATTGATGGTACAAATGGAGAAAGTTTATCTGGGTTCTGAAAATTTGATGATAGTAATGCATCAGAGTTAATTTCATGATGATGATTATATTATAGTTATGTAGGAGAATGTCCCTGATTATAGAAAACACACACTAAAGAATTCAGGAGTGATAGGGCATTGGGTAGAAAATTTATCATTAAATGGGATCGTTCATGAAAATGATCATGAAATCATTCATGAAATTGTTCTTTGTACTCAAAACTTTCCCATGCGAAAAAAGATTATTGAAAATGTCTCAAAGGAAAAAAATGAAATGTGAATGAAATAGTTATCTATAATTTTATTTTCTTAAAGATATATTTATTTATTTTAGAGAGAGAAAGAGAGCATGCAAGCATGAGTGGGGGGGAGGGGCAGAGGGAGAGAGTCTTAAAGTGGAGTCCCTGCCAAGCACAGAGCCTGACATGGCGCTCGATCCCATGACCCATGAGATGATGACCTGAGCCAAAACCAAGAGTCAGATGCTTAACCGACAGAATCACCCAGGTGCCCCATTTCTTTTTTTTTTTAATTTGGGAGAGAGAGAGAGCAAACGGGGGGGAGCACTGAGAGAGGGAGAGAATCTCAGGCAGATTCCCCACTTAGCATGGAGCCCCCACACAGGGCTCAATCTCTTGACCCTGAGATCACGACCTGAAAGTTGGGGAAAAACAATGAATAAGCCTCATGTAAGCCTTATGTAAATATTTGGTTGATTTCAGACTGAAATAGAGACTAAAAATTCTTCAGAATTCTGATACTATCTTCTCCCCTTGGGTGTTTACTTCTTGCATCCTCTGAGTAGGTATTAAATTTTCAGTCGACACAGTGAGTCTCTCTCCCTCCAGGATTGAAAGATCTGTGGACTCGGGAAAATGTGTCCATTTAGCCATTCCTCTCAATCCCAAGGAACCCCTAGTTTGCAGTGAGTGACCAGATGGGATCTCTCACTTGCATCAGCCACCAAGTGGGAATAGTGGCCTCCCAGGAGCCCGGGTCCACCTGGCCCACACAATCCTCTTCATTCCTTCCTCATAAATCTGAGCGTTCTGACTCCGCATGCCACAAGCCCAGGTGACAAGACAGTGTTCTGGGGCTTCCTCAGGAGCAGCAGAGCAGGAGTAGCCCTGTGCTCTCAAGAGCTTTAGCTACTGTCACCTGCTGTGTGTCCTGCAGGTGGCTCAGAGGGACTAAAAGAGAATGAAGTTAATGATCTAATTTGCCCAGAATGGTCAGGACATTGATTTGCTTCTACAACCTGAGACCTACTACCAAGGAGCTACCCTGGGAAATCATCTTGTGCTGTAGCTTCTGCAGAGTGGAGCCTCCCTGCGATTCTATGATGTTCTTTACCTGGGCTACAATGTGAGTGGCTGTGTTATACTGCACTGCTCTCACACACGGTAGAAGATGTGACAAACCTGGTCAGTAAATATCGATCTTCTCTGGAAAATTACCTTCACATAATCATGTCTGCTTCTTCGGCTTCCATTATCAATACCTCAATATTCATTCTCACGGGGTTCCCTGGCCTAGACCAGTACTATCCCTGGTTTTCAATTCCTTTCTCCTCCATCTATGCTATCATGTTCCTGGGAAACTGCCCGGTGCTGCATGTGATCCGGACAGAGCCGAGCCTGCACCAGCCCAAGTTCTACTTCCTGGCCATGCTGGCCCTCACTGACCTGTGCATGGAGATGTCCACAGTGCACACGGTGCTGGGGGTCCAGAGGGGGCTCAGCCAAGAACTCAGTCGGGATGTCTGCATTGCCCAAACTTACTTCATCCATGGTTTGTCCTTCATAGTGTCTGGAGTCCTTCTGGCGATGGCCTTTGATTGCTTCACTGCAATCTGCAATCCTCTGCACTACACATCCATCCTGACCAACAGTAGAGTCATTCATGTCGTGGTGGCCATTTTGATGAGAAGTGCATTGCCCATTCTCCCCATCATCATTCGCCTGAAGTTCTTCCATTACTGCCTCCCCCACATCCTCTCCCACTCTTTCTGCCTGCACCAGGACCTACTCTGACTCGCCTGCTCTGACGTCCACTTCAACAGCTTCTATGCCCTGGCTCTGGTCATTTGTACCTTGTTGTTGGATGCTGTGCTCATTCTCATCTCCTATATTTTCATCTTGCATACAGTGCTGGCAATTGCATCCCGGGAGGAGAGGCTCAAGGCCTTGCAGACCTGTGTGTCTCACATCTGTGCCATCCTGGTCTTTTACATCCCCATCATTGGCCTCACCATGGTGCACCGTTTTGGAAAGCATCTCTCACCTTCCATTCATGTCCTTATGGGCAATATCTATATTCTCTTCCCACCCCTGATGAATCCAATCCTCTACAGTGTAAAAACCCAGCAGATTCAAAGCAGGATGAAGAAGTGGTTTTCTCTGAAAATGTAGTAAAACCCTTGGATGCAATCAGTGAGAATGTTTTAAGGTCAAAAGAGTAATACTACTTCCTATATCTGTAACAACTTGCAATCTAAATAATAATTATTATAGCAGGTTATTGCTTAATGAGGACTTGAGTATTAAAGAACTTCAGAGGCTTTTTATTGCAAGAGGCAAAATAGAACTAATTTTTGCCAATACACATTCCAGAAAAGATTTCTCAAAGTCTGCTGTAGAATAATCATGACCAACGTGTAGGGAAAAAGTGTCTCTGCATTTTGTTGACATGTTCTTGAAGCATGGTTGCTATATGAAAATTATGACCCTCAGTTCATCAATATTTTCAATCTATTTCGACCCTCTTCCACCTAAATTTTGGAAACATGCTTATTGCTTAGATTATTCCATTAATTTGTCCTTATATCAAAATACATAATACAGTGAAATTGGACTTTCTTCATTCCTCCAGGTGAGGTGCGGGACATCTGAAACTATGATGCTCAGCCTTCCCTCACCTCTATTACTTTTTCCCCACTAGTGACTAATGCAAGTCCATCACAGGAATTTTGAAATAAAAAGATACTAAATCCCACTATCCCAAAGACTTTATTCTTAATCTTTTCCCATGCTGTAATATATGACCTTTTCCACATAAAATTTTCCTTCTTCACTTTTTCACTGAATATCATTGGGATTTCTTCATGGTATTTTAAATTCTTCAGAGTCTACAGAAAAGGTTTTAGTTTAGAAACTCCAGCAAAACCCCGATTGAGGACTGATGGTGCCTCGCTTAGAGCAATGATTGTGAAAAGGGAAATCAGATAAGGGATAGAATAATACTTAGGACCTATGGACACCCCTTAATAACTGTGTGTGCCTTGCTGAACAGAATAGTTTCATAGTTGATGCTCATGTTTCTGGTTTGTGAAATCGAATTGATGGTGTGTGCCTCAATGAGACAGTGACAAAGAAAGAGTATTATTTATGCAAGTGGAGATAGTGGCACCAACATTGAACATTGTACCTATTTAGAATCACTTTCTATTTTCACCCCCAGTCTTTGACCACCACTTATCTACTCACTGCCCCTATAGATTTTCCAGTCTGGATATGTCTTACAAATAGAACCATACAAGGCATGTTTTTGTTTTTTGTTTTTGTCTGACTTCTTTGAGCATAATGCTTGTGATGTTCATCCATGTTGTAACACATATCAGTGTCCCAATTCTTTGCTGAAGAGTACAATATCGTATGTATATGAAAGACTTTGTTTTATTTTAAATTATTAAAAAGTGAGCACTGGGTATTATATGCAACTAATGAATCGTTGAACGCTACATCCAAAACAAATGATGTATTATATGTTGGCTAATTGAACATAAAAAATTAAAAAGTAAAGAGTTACTACTTATTCATCAAGAGTAGTACCATTTTCTAGTAGGTGGAACTCTAATGGATTATACTGTGGTGAAAATGTACAGGATGGCCTTCCTCATCCTTTTCTCAGGACCTGCATGCAGAGTGTCATGAATACATGGAAGCATCAGAGTTAAAGAAGAGTACCAGTAGAATGCCAGATGCTTCCATGTATTCATGAGTTGATGGGCATTGTTTCCTCCATTTATTGACTATTGTGAATAAAGCTGAGATGAGCAATCATGTACAAACCTTTGTGCAGACATGTCTTTCAATTCTTTGGGGTACACCCCTAACAGTGGGTCATGTGATAATTCTGTTTTTTAACATTTTGAGAAACTGCTAAACTGTTTTCTAAACTGATGCAATATTTTCATTCCCGCTATCAGCGTATTATGGTTGAGATTTCTTCATAATCTCACCAACACTTATATTCTGTTTTTGAATATATCCATTCCAGTGGGTGTGAATGGACTGGTGGTTTGGGTACACACATCTTTCATGACTGATAACTTATGATGTGATCTTATTAATATTTTTATTTTTGAATTTTAAGAATTCTTTACATATTCTGGATGAGTCACTTATCAGAAAATGATTTATAAATATTTTTCCCAGTCTCTGGATTGTCTTTTCACCTTCCTGAGGGTGACTTTTAAAGTGCAAAATACTTTAATTTAGATTTTGTCTAATTTTTCTATTTTTTTTCTCTTATTGCTTAGGCTCTTGGTGTTGTGCCTAAGAAATTATTATCTAATTCAAGCTCACAAAGATTTATACCTATGCTTTCTTCTAAGAGTTTCAGAGTTTAGTATTACATTTAGGTCCGTGGTATGCTGATGTGTATGGTGTATGTGTGCAGGGGTTTAATACATGTTTTGTGTGTGTGTTGAGAGCCAATTGTCCATCATTTTATCAAAGACTATTATTTTTCCTTTAAATATTATTTACTGGGAATCAACTAACCATAAAAGGATCACCTGACCTTTATGATTCAAACATCCAATTCCAATAAGTGCTCATTAGTAAGCTATAATCGTTCAAGAGGACATATCTCATAGACATGTCATAACCTAATTTCTAAAACTTTAAAAGAGAGTATCTCCAACTGAAGGCTGTTTTCTTTTGTATGCCAAATAAAAAGTAAAAAACCACCATTTTGGCTGCTTGTTCTAAATTTTCTTCCAGTTACTGGATAAGAACCATTTTTCCAATTCTTTAATGGGCAACAAAGTGGAAGAACATATATTATTCATGTTTGCTACCTGTTCTCTTGGACTTCCCTCATATACTGTTAACTGGGGTATGAACCCTTATCCTTCCCTTCCACTGAATCATGCACGTCACAAGATACCATTCTTGTTGTCAAAATTAATACATTATTGTTTATATTTTGAGTTTTATTGAGATATAATTCATGTACAATAAAAGCCACCCATTTAGACTGTACAATTGAATAGTTTTTAGTATATTTACAGAGTTGCACAACCATCTCCACAATCTAATTATAGAACATTTTCGTTAGTAGCAACTACCTAATTCTCCCTCCCTGAGCCCCTGATAACCACTAATCAGTCATTCTTCAATTTCTAAAACTTGTCTTTTACCCCTGTTGTAAATAATTTTTGTTCAGAAAGTCCTGTTCATGCAGAAGTATGAAAGTTATCATATGGCTTCTCAACACATAGTGCTTAAGAATCAATTCAAATACACACTCCAAAACTTTCTAAATGAGTAAACTTGAGCAACTTATTTATTTTCTGTGTGCATTAGTTTCCACATCTACATGCTGCAGATGATGATAAAAGTAACTAAATGAGATAATATAGCTTTGAAGTTCTTAGAGCAAAAAAAACACTCAGCAAGTACTAGCTTTATAGATAGGGAGCTTATTATGGTCCCTGTTTGAATAAGAGGAAATTGAGGCTTAATTTGAATCAGAACTTGAATTTTGGTATTCAGACTCCTTGGTTATATCTAAGGTACGTTTCTTTTCCCAAAATGATTGAGTTATACTGAAATTTTAGGTAAAAGTATATCTTGGAGAATGGTCCAAATTGGCTTTCCAGTAAGAAATGATATATTAAATAAAATTATTCAATAGCTTTTTATTACTCTTAAGATATATGCAATTAATGAATCATTGAACACTGCATCAAAAACTAATGATGTACTACATGTTGGCTAATTGAACATAATAAAAAATTTTAAAAAAGATAAAGTCCAGGTTTTAAGGATTGTCATAATCTGGTAGAACCTGCCTTCCTTACATTACAGTGTAATACAATAATGTAGGTCTGGATCTTTCAGCCTACTTTCATTTCTGACCACATATCATGCTCTTTCTCATCTCCACATGAATTTCACACTTTGTCTGGTTAATTTCTACCCACACCTGAGGCTTCAGCTGAAAGGGAAAAACATTCCTAATATGTTATGTCACTTGGGTTTCTACTCTTTCAATATGCATCACTCCTGTGTTATTATTTTTTCAGCTTTATTGAAGAATAAAGGAATTTATTGAGGAATAAATATATAAAGATAGAAAATGATAAGATATTTAAAGTGTACATTGTGGTAATTTGATGAATTTATTATTTTTTACTGATTATTTTATCTTTTAGACTATAAATATTTGAGGGATGGGGTCTATTCTGTTTGTTTTATTTTTTTTACCACTGTATCCTCAATAGCATTAAACAGGATTCAAAGTGCATTCTCAATATAATTTTTCTTTAAAAATGAATAAGTAAATGAATCCTGAATGAATATATTGGCACTGCTACATATTTTTCCATGCCTTTTTGTATTTTTGTGTTTTTAGGAAGATGGAGCATTTCATTTTTGTGAAGAATACATGTCCAGTGATGCTTCTGGGGTTCAAAGACATTAATTTAGCATGAGCTTGTCAAGAATTGTCTGCATTTGACACATATGAATTATCTTTAAATTTATCTGAACAGTGGAATACTGAATCATATATATTTTTTAATTATGTGGGAAAATCATTAGCTAACTGCCCCCACCACTTGTAGTATTTTGTCTTCTAGATAGAAACAATAGTAAATGATGTTCTCACCATGCCTCTGCCAAGCAAATCTTAAATACCACCATATCAAGAGTTTAAGTCAATAAAATCATAATTCCATGGGTCCATAAGGATTTCTAATCCCATTACACAACGATCTTGAATGTATTGCCTAAACTACTTTTTTCACATAGGATTTTTAATGTAATCCAGAAATATTCTATACGTGTGTTTCATTTTTCTCCAATTAGATGTGAACCATCTTGAGGACAAAGACAATTTCTGATTCATCTCTATGCTCCTTGTGTTTTAGAATCCAATTATCAAATCTCATTGAAAAGATCTCACCTTGCTGATAGAACCTTATTGATACTGTACCTGTACTAGAATTGCTGCAAGCATTTAAATCTCCAAGACTTAAACTATTTTCTATCAATACAGCAATCTCTATAGGATTAATCTTGCCTCATCCTGAAATCTGCCCTTGCTTATTCAACTGATTGTAAGTTATCCTTGTATTCGTTTTCTATTGCTGTTGTAACAAATTACTGCAAATCTAGTGGTTTAAACAACACAAATTTATTATCTTAAAATTCTGGAAGTTAGAAGTTCAAAATGGGTCAGCAGGGTTCTGTTCTTTTAGAAGATATAAGGGAAATCTGTTTTGTAGAGATGGTCTTCATTCTCTGGCTGTAGCCTTAATATGACCTTTACTTCTGTTGTCCCTTACATGCTCTGAGTTGGACCCTTAGACCTCCCTCTTACAAGGACCCTATGATTACATTAATTCTACCTAGATAATGCAGAAAATTCTCCCTGTCTCAAGTTCCTCAACTTAATCACATCTGCACCCTTTTATCCTGTAAGCTAGCTAACATATTCATAGGTCCTGGAGTAAAACATAAACACTTTCAGCCTACTACAGTCTTCATTTTGAAATTTCTGTGTTTATCTCCTTTGATTTGGAATCCATAGGGATATTTTTGTTTGTTTCTTTTTAGTTTAAGGGGAATGTTATAAGGACTTTATTTTTGTTGTGGTAAAATATACATAACATAAAATTTACAATTGTAATCATTTTTCAGTGCACAGTTCAGTGGTATTAACATATGTACATTGCTGTATAACCATCACCACCATGCGTTTCCAAAGCTTTTTCATTATCTTAGACTAAAACTCTGTACCAATTAAACAATAAGGGCTCATTTTGCCCTACCTCAGCCCCTGGCAACCACCATTCCATATTCTGTCTCTGGGAGTTTGACTCCAGGTACTTCATTTAAATGGAGTCATACAGTAATTTCCCTTTTGTATCTAGTTTATTTCACTTGTTATAATGTCTTTAAGGTTCATTCATGCTATAGTCAGTGTCAGAATTACATTCCTTTTTAAGGCTAAACAATATTCTATTGTACAAATATATCACATTTTGTTTATCCATGCACATTTGGATTGTTTCCACTTTTTAGTTATTGTGAACAATGCTGCTATGAACACTGGAGGACTAAAACCGGTTTGAGCCCCTGCTTTCCATTCATCTGGGTATATGATCAGACCTGGAATTGTTAGGTCATATGGTAATTCTATGTCAAATTTTTTCAGGAACTGTATACTGTTTCCACAGCATTTTCTTTCTTTTTTTTTTTTTTTTAAGATTTTATTTATTTTTTTGACAGAGAAAGAGAAAGAGAGAGCAAAAGAGGGAACACAAGCAGGGGGAATGTGAGCAGGGAGCCCGATGGGCTCGATCCCAGGACCCTAGGATCATGACCTGAGCCAAGGCAGACACTCAACAACTGAGCCACTCAGGCGTCCCTCCACAGCATTTTCTATACCAACTAGCAATATACAAAGGTTCCAATTTTTCCACATGCTTCCCAACACTTGTTATTTTCTTGGTTTTTATTTGTTTGCTTGTTGTTTTTTACAATGGTCATCCTAATGATTGTAAACTGGCATCACATTGTGGTTTTGATTTTCATTTCACTAATGATTAGTGATATTGAGCATCTTTTCATGTGGTAACTTTGCCCATTTTTTTAATTTCCTTTTTTTTTGTTGTTAAGTTGTAGGATTTATGGGGTGCCTGGATGGCTTAGTCAGTTAAAGCAGCCAGCTCTTGGTTTAGGTTCAGGTCATGGTGTCAGGGTCCTGGGATGAGCCCCACCTTGAGCCCGGAGGTTGGGCTCCAAGCTCAGTGGGGAGTATGCTTGAGGAATCTCTCTCTCTCTCTTCTCCCTCACCACTCCCCCTGCTTGTGCATTCTCTCTCTCTCTCTCAAATAAATAAATAAAAAGGATCCCTAGATTGACTCACTCAGCCCTAAATGCTCTCTCATATAAACCTGATTACAAAAAATTTTCTTTATGTTATTTCATTTTTCAATGATGTAGAATTCTGTCCAAGTAAAATGGTAAACTCCAAACATAGACCAAGGTCCTATTTATCCCTATGGCCAGCCTGTTACCTTTGTGGCACTTTTTGAGACAGGTATGAATTATAGGATAATTCGTTTTTTACTAGTTAATAATTTTGAGTATTTGTGACCACATTAATTAACTATAACTTGGATGACGTTGGAAAATATAAATTGAATAATGTTTGATAAATTGTTCAGCATGTGAGCTATGGTAGTTTACTGTGGTTGCAGTGGGTAAGTAAGCAATGTTTAGGAAAATGTGGTTTCATGTAAAGGCTAAGGAGAAGAAATATTTCACCCATTAGAGAAGAGGGAAACCAGTTCAGTTTAGTAAAATATCCTGTCCAAAGACATAGCAGAATGAAACTACATATTGACTTTGGAAAAAATACTAGTACAAACAATGGTTTTCTATTTTTCTTTTGCAATTTTATGTTCATCAAGAGTTCCATGTTTTATTTCCTCTTTATTGTCTTATAAAGTCAGAGGGGGTAGCAAAAGATGAAATCTTGGACTGCCAACCTCTGGACTTCAACATGACAGAAAAAATTCAAATGCACTCTCAGTGACATCTCCTCTACTAATGTGGCTTTTACTAACTATCTTTATGACAATGAGCCCCCCAAATTTATCTTTAATGTAGATCAAGTACCAAACTATATCATAAATAAAATACTTGCCATTTCCAGTCAGAAAAAAAAAAAGATGAACTGAAAAGTGAGAACTGCCCAGATAACAAAGGGTTTTAAATTTATGAAAACTCATGACATATAACAAACATATGTACATTAGCCATCATTTATTGTGTTTGTTATATATCATGTTGTATGTCATGAATTTTCATAAATACACATAATTGTTTTCACAAGTCTAAATATTATTGTTTTCATAGATGAAAACAAAATTTCAGTCGTTTGGCCATTGTCACACAACTGGAGGCAGACCCTGGGTATAAATCAGTGTTTGATAAGAAAAAATTAATGCTTTTTATTTTGCCCCTTATCTCCTTCAGAAATACCATAGATAATTTTACAAGAGGAATCCCAGTCTTAGAATTCTGTCCTCACATTCATTATTTTATGATAAGACTGCCTTTCCTCTCCCACTACAATGTCCTCATTGAACACAGAATCTAAGCCAAGTCTGTGTAACACATCTGTTCTCAGTCTACGTTGGTCACAATGGTAATTAGGAAAAAGCAATAACCAATGTATTTATAATTTACATGAAGAAAAGTCTAGAATATGTTTCCTTTAGACATTCTTTCCTTCAACAATGAAGATGAAGATCCTTGCCTGTAGACTTCTATCACACTCCCTGACTCGACAGGTCTTGTGTGCAAAGCATCCAACATCATGCTTCTTATATATGCTTTCCCCATATAAAAACAGTAATAATAACAATAATAAAAGGAGAATTGGATAAACTTGTGGTCTTTAGAGATGATTTTGTCACTTCCCATTCCTCAGGAGAATTGCATTATAGTCCTTTCTCACAAGCTGCTACTATTTTTGTTCTGTATTGGCCTATGAGAATGATTTCTTCATCCATGATAAAGCACTAGGAGGTGCATACACATAGGAAGGTTGTGAGTATGTGTTCTCATAGATGCCTGAGAGATCTAGAGAAAAGTATGGAGAAGATGCAAAGACAGTTCAGGGAACTGAAACTAACTGCATGGAAGGAGTTGTTAGTTCTAAGCAAGTGTCAGCTCTGAGCAGACATTCTGAAAAGGAGATTGATATGTCATTTAAGATTTGCACTAAGGCCTGAGGGGTATAAAAATATAGTACTACTTTCTTCTTGGTCTACTGGATATTTCCTCTTTATTTCCTTGGCTCAGCAATACTGAAATTCTTCAAATCTTCTACTGAGAAAGGTATGGATTCTTGCTCAGGTCAACATAGGAAGGTAAAACTGTAATAAAAACATGAAGTTTATACATCAAGATACAAAGATTCTTAGTGTTTTTCCTAGATTCATTCTCATTTTTCCTAATCCTAGCCCTTTATTATCCCTTAAAGACAGACACCTGGCAAGACAGCAAATGGATTTGCATCTGCATTAATATTTGTATATTTTTGATATCTAATTAATTCAGGGAAAATTAAACTCAAGTGGATTCATTAATTTTCAATGCATCATAGTCATTAAACAGTCCATCTCTTTCATTGAGGACAAAAGGAGGAATATGGACTTTGACCTAAGGAAATCAAGAGTTGTTTCATACAGGAGGTGAGGCTTGAGCTAAGGGATGAATAATAAACAGATATTTGTAAGATAGTAAAGTCATGGGGACAGGAGAAAATCTGAAAGAAACAGGGTATAAGCACAGGAAAATAAGATATGTGTTGGAGCATTTAAAAATATTTTATTCCAAAGGAGTTTAAACTCTATTGCAGAATCGATGATCTGAACCACTAAACAAAAAGTGTTCTGTGTGGACAGAGTACAGAATCCAGGTAGTTTCCTGGGACCTTAATGCTGGGAAGTATAATACACTACAGCTATGTGTGTTTTTATATTTCATTAAAAAAAAAAAAACAAAAACCCTTTTGGCTGCTCCCATGTTAGGGACATAGATATTTACAATTGTTAGGTCTTCTTGTTGGATAGACCCTTTAAGTAGGATATAGTGTCCTTCCTCATCTCTTATTACAGTCTTTGGTTTAAAATCTAATTTGTCTGATATAAGGATTGCCACCCCAGCTTTCTTTTGGTGTCCATTAGCATGGTAAATGGTTTTCCACCCCCTCACTTTCAATCTGGGGGTGTCTTTCGGTCTAAAATGAGTCTCTTGCAGACAGCATATCAATGGGTCTTGTTTTTTAATCCAGTCTGATAGCCTGTGTCTTTTGATTGGGGCATTTAGCCCATTTACATTCAGGGTAACTATTGAAAGATAGGAATTTAGTGCCATTGTATTGCCTGTAAGGTGACTGTTACTGTCTATTGTCTGTGTTCCTTTCTGATCTATGTTGCTCTTAGGCTCTCTCTTTGCTTAGAGGACCCCTTTCAAGATTTCTTGTAGGGCTGGTTTCGTGTTTGCAAATTCCTTTAGTTTTTGTTTGTCTTGGAAGCTTTTTATCTCTCCTTCTATTTTCAATGACAGCCTAGCTGGATATAGTATTCTTGGCTGCATATTTTTCTCATTTAGTGCTCTGAAGATATCATGCCAGTCCTTTCTGGCCTGCCAGGTCTCTGTGGATAGGTCTGTTGCCAATCTAATGTTTCTATCATTGTAGGTTACATATTTCTTCTCCCGAGCTGCTTTCAGGATTTTCTTTTGTCTCTGAGACTCATAAGTTTTACTATTAGATGTTGGGGTGTTGACCTATTTTTATTGATTTTGAGAGGGGTTCTCTGTGCCTCCTGGAGTTTGATGCCTGTTTCCTTACCCACATTAGGGAAGTTCTCTGCTATAATTTGCTCCAATATTCCCTCTGCCCCTCTTTCTCTTTCTTCTTCTTCTGGGATCCCAATTATTCTAATGTTGTTTCATCTTATGGTATCACTTATCTCTCGAATTCTGCCCTCGTGATCCAGTAGTTGTTTATCTCTCTTTTTCTCAACTTCTTTATTTTCCATCATTTTGTCTTCTATATCACTGATTCCCTCTTCTGCCTCATTTATCCTAGCAGTTAGTGCCCCCATATTTTGTTGCACCTCATTAATAGCCTTTTTGATTTCGTCTTGGTTAGATTTTAGTTCTTTTATTTCTCCAGAAAGCGTTTCTCTAATAACTTCCATGCTTTTTTCAAGCCCAGCTAGTATCTTTAAAGTGATGATTCTAAACTCTAGATCCGACATCGTACTATTATCCGTATTGAGTAGGTCCCTGGCAGTCGGTACTACCTCTTGTTCTTTTGGTTGAGGTGATTTTCCGTCTTGTCATTTTGTGCAGAGGAGAATAGATTAATGAGAGAATAAAATGCTAGCAGAGTAACAACATCCCCAGAAAATATACTCTAAACAAATCAAAAAAGACCTGAAGTCAGGGGAAAAGAAAGGGAAAGAAAGAAAAAAGAAAAAGTAAAAAAAAGGGAAAAGAAAAAGATAAAAACAAACAAAAACAGAACAAAACAAAACAAAAAAACAGAATATGATCAAATATGATCAGACTGGTGCATAGATCACTGCCACACACTAGATTTTGGTTGTATTTTGGTCTGTTAGAAGAAAGTGCCTCCCAGAATTTTAAAGAAAGAAAAACTTATATATATACAAAAATAAGGGTTGATATGATGAAAGGATGGAATATGACTGTAAACGTGAAAATTATAAAAAATGTTATAAAAGGAATTGATAAGAAGTTGTTTGAAAAAAGAAAGAAGAGGATTTAAAAAAAAAAAGAGAAAAGAAAGGGAGAGAATGTGATCAGGCAGGAGACTAGAACAAATCCATACACTAGAGATTTAGGGTATATTTTGATCTGTTAGAAGGAACTGTATCTCAAAATTTTAAAGAGAGAACAACTTATATATGTATGCCAAAAATAAGGGTAACTACTATGAAGAGATAGAATATGACTCTAAAAATGAAAAATGAAAATGTTTTTTAAAAAAGGGAATGATAAGATGTGGTTGAAAAAGGGAACAAGAAAAATTCAAAAAAAAAGAGAATTAAAAAAAAATAACTTTGAAAGACTAAGGAATCATGGTAAAATAGCCATGGATTCTATGTGCAGTATTCCCCTAGTGCTGGAATTCTGCTGTTCTCATTGATTGGTAAACTTGGTCTTGGCTGGCTGTTCTTGCTGATCTTCTGGGTGAGGGGCCTGTTGCCGTGGTTCCCAAATATCTTTGCCGGAGGCAGAATTGTCCCTCCCTTGCCCAGTCTGGGCTAAGTAATCTGCTGGGGTTTGCTCTTGGGAGCTTTTGTTCCCTGCAAGCTTTCAGTACAGCTTTGGAGGCCGAGAGTGAAAATGACAGCCTCCCAATCTCCATCCTGGGGAAGCCGAGAACTGGGGGCCCCACTCCTCAGTGCACCCCCAGAGAAAAGCCGTCAGTCACTCCTGTCTCTCCTGTCTCTGGCCGCACTCTGTGCTCACCTGGCCTGTGACCGAGCATTTCTACCTCTGGCACACGACCCTGTGTGGAGTCTCCAAACCCTGCAGATCCCTGCGGTGCGCTCCAGTGCCGCTCCTCCCTGGGGAGGAAGGGGAGTCTCCCCGGATCTGCCACTCTTTGGGTCCCTGCTGGAAGAGCAGTGGCCCGACAGTGCCGCGGATCACGGTGTATGGCAACCCCGAGCTGCTAGCCCGCGCCAGGCTCTGTCTCTGCAGCCGGCTTCCCCGCTCCAATACCTGGGAGCTCTGCCGCATTCAGGAACCCCCAGACTTTCTGTGACCCTGAGGGTCCTGAGACCACACTGTCCCAAGAGGGTTCCACCCCTCCCTTAGTCACTGGATTGACGTCCCTCAGTGGAGCAGACTTCTAAACCGATTTTGTGCTCCGCTGCTCTATCACTTGCCAGAAGGAGCCGACAGAGGCCCCCTCCCCGCCGCCTATCCTCCCAAATATCGCCTCGGATTCACTTCTCCACACGTCCTACCTTCCAGAAAGTGGTCACTTTTCTGTTCAGAGAATTGTTGCTATTCTTTTCTTCAATCTCCTGTTGAGTTTGTAGGTGTCCAGAATGGTTTGATCCCCATCCAGCTGAATTCCTGAGACCAGATGAAATCCAGGTATCCTACTCCTCCACCATCTTGCTCTGCCCCCACCAATTTGATAATATTGATGTATGACATGATCCTTGGAAGAAACTGGAATTGTGCTATTTTCTGTAATTTTGTTTCTATGTATGTCTTAGTGTTGCCAGAGTGGAATCCCTACATTTAAACAAATAGGACAAAAACACAGGAATAACAGAAAATTGTGAATTCAGGGCATAAGAGAATTTTTTTCTTATATGAATAGCAAACCATTGTTCTTAACTATTTCATAGTTGTTGAACATCTCATTCAATTATGAGCATCTAAATTTTTTTCTCATTAAATGTCAGTTTTTATTTATTTTTTCATTTTTTATTGTGTTATGTTAGTCACTGTACAATACATCATTAGTTTTTGATATAGTGTTCCATGATTCATTGTTTGCATATAATACCTTTGCTCCATGCAATAGTCCCCTCCTTAATACCCATCACTGGGCTAACTCATCCCCACCCCCCTAAAACCCTCAATTTGTTTCTCGGAGTCCATAGTCTCTCATTGTTCAGCTTCCCCTCTGATTCCCCCCTTCATTTTTCCCTTCCTTCTCCCAATGTCCTCCATGCTATTCCTTATGTTCCACAAATAAGTGAAACCATATGATAACTGACTTTCTCTGCCTGACTTATTTCACTTAGCATAATCTCCTAAAATTAAATATTTTTTGAACTTAAATGTTTCTGGAAGATATTAACTTTTCACCATATTGATGTTCCTACATTAGATCAACCTAAAATGTCTATAGAAGGAGCCAATAATGATCCAGATGGATTTTTGGAGAAAAATATTTTCAGGCCATGGTCTTGAATTTGTTTGGTCTTCACACCATAGACTATAGGGTTGAGGAAAGGAGGGACTAACAGGTACAGGTTTGATAAGAGAATGTGAACATACGGTGGTATGTGAGCACCAAACCTATGTGTGAAGAAAGAGAAGAAGGCAAGGAGGTAGAACTGTAGGAAGACACAGATGTGGGCAATGCAGGTATTAAAGGCCTTGAATCGTGCCTCCTTCTGGGGCAACTGAAACACAGTGATAAAGATTTGAACATAAGACAA
This sequence comes from Mirounga angustirostris, assembly GCF_029215605.1. Taxonomy (NCBI): domain Eukaryota; kingdom Metazoa; phylum Chordata; class Mammalia; order Carnivora; family Phocidae; genus Mirounga; species Mirounga angustirostris. Next base: position 58,430,196 of record NW_026991721.1, read on the forward strand.
GGTGATGAAGATTATGTCAAACCCTAAGATACTGAAGGCAACAAAAAGACCATATATCTTGTTGATCCGGACATCTTCAGTGGCCAGCTTCACGACGGCCATGTGCTCACAATAAGTATGGGAGATGACTGTAGTTCGGTAGAGTTTAAGACGACATTTGATGAGCACCAAGCATGGTGCTATAAGAATAGCAGCCCTGAGTGTCACCCCAAGTGCAATGTGAGTCAAGGATTGTTGGGAGAAGATGGTGACATGTCTCAAGGGGATACAGATGGCCACATAGCGATCTAGGGCCATTGCCAGTAGGATGCCTGATTCAATTGCCTGGAATGAGTGAATAAACCACATTTGTAGAAGGCAGGCTGCAAAGGAAATCTCTGGCAAATGAAACCAGAAGATGCCTAACATTTTGGGAAGAATGCAGGTACTAAGTGCAATGTCTGTGGCCCCCAGCATGGCCAAAAATATGTACATGGGCTTATGGAGGCTGTGCTCATATTTGATTATACCTAAAATTAGGGAATTCCCAATCACAGCAAGGAAATACATGACACAGAATGGAATCCCAATCCAATGCTGCACTGACTCCAGCCCAGGAATCCCAGTGAGTGTTAGGACAGCAGGCATGAAGACAGAACCATTGGGTATGAACATGATGATTTGGTCAGTAGAATCAAGTAGCGGTGTTGCTGTTTCATCTTCTATTCTCCGTCAAGACTACATGAGTAAATAATAAGAATAGATTACTTTACCTTGGCAAAGTATACTTTAGTCAGATAATTCACATTCCATCCTGTCCTTCCTTTATATATGTGGAAACATAGGTGACATGAATTTTCTAAGCTTAAGGTACATGACCTTTTGATTTGATATGTTTGCATATTGTACTTTGAGTGCCATTGTAGTGTTAGCCCATACTCGATCACATCGTTTTATTATGTTTGCTTTCTTGTGGTGGGAAAAATGAAGATCTATTCTCTTAGCAAGTTTGATATTTTTAATACATTTTTGTTTATCATCACTATCCTGTGCATTAGATCTTCAGAACTTATATATCTACTAATAAAATATCTCCTCTATTTCCCTGTCCCTCATATATACAGAAAGGACTGGAAAAAAAGAATATTGAAGATAAATATGCAATCCCATGTTCATTGCAGCATTATTCACAATAGCCAAGATATGGAAAAAACCTCAGTGCCCATCAACAAACGAATGCATAAAGATGTGCATATATGTGTGATGAAATATCATCCATCTTATTGTTTCCCTTCAACAAATCCTTTCAAATTTTCTCTTTTCACAAAGTCATTGTAAGCACAACCATCAGGTCTATGTTTCAACATGCCTTTATCATTTTCAATGACAAATGTTAAATGGATAGGATGGTTTCTTTCTGTTCCATGACTAGTGGACCAAAGAGATTCCCTGTATCCCATGTTTTCTACTCATCACCTCTGCTTTTTTTGTGACCTCCTAATTGAACGTGGAAAAATTATTTAATGCCAAATATAGATATTTCAAGAACTAGACTCCAACTAGGCTGTCAGTTGCTACAGTGCTGATTCTGCTGATCATAATCAGAAGACAAGTTTGACCAGAATATTTTTCAGTTTTGCAGCTGATCAGCCTGTGTTCTCAGTATAGGGTCTTCATAGTCTGATCCCTCTTTCCTAGACTGGGAATGTTTTCAACCTAATCTGTCAAAGTTTCTATGTTTTTCCAAAACCTAACCATGCATGGTGCAACTTTCCCTGCTTATTCTCTGTGGAAATAAATCAATTGTTTTTAATTCATGGCTGTCTTCCGTGGCAGTTTCTATCAGAGCTTGTTCTTACTGTGTCCGGCTTTTTGCACATCTCTTATATATATTTGAAATTCTAATCTGTGCTCTCTGCTCTTCTCTCTTCCCATCAATAATCATTATTCAATCCCTAAGCCTGAATAGCTGAATAAGCATTTATTCTTAAGTATTTGTAATAACAAGGACTCTCTGTGAAATGTAATGTTTTCTTTACTTATACTCTTATGCATATTCTGTCTACTGAAAATACAATGAAATTTCTTCACATTGTTTTTCATATGGTTATATCCATCCTATTCTTAGTCTCTGCCCTTTGCTGCTCAGTCTAACACATTACACTATAATCATCAGGATCTCCTACGAGTGGATTTGCCTTATCATTTTCAAAGCCGTTGAGTTTTCTTGCCTGCTGATTCCTTACAAGTGGCATTTATATTTTCTTCAAGAAAGCGTTTTCTCCTCAGAATATGCAAAAAATCAATTCACAAGTTGTATTTATTTTCTTTAGTAATTTCTAAGATCATTTAAAAAATGATTTCAGCAAGTATAAAACAGATAAAGACAGGACAAAGGCCTAAAATGACAGATGGGCAATCTAAAAAAAATCATACAATCACATCTTGTCCACATTCCTTCAAGTTCTTCCCTCTGATAACCTTAGGTTGTCCCTGAGATGTGTGACATTCTCTAAAACACATCTCAGTCAATTGCAGGAGCATTTATTACTCCCTTTTCTTACAACTTAATTCAACTCTGACTAAGGCTTTCCTATCTAAGACTCCTTGTCTTGGAATCCTTCCTTTTTGCAAATATTTGAATCAAACCAGATCTTCCTCAAGTCAGAAGGGAATATTATTAACCACAAACTGAGGTTTATGTGCTAATGACTTATTTCAATACACATTTATTAGTATCTACCTGTTTCAAGCACATGAAGAATCAATTGGGAAACATGTTAAAATGATTTATCCTATATTTTGAAGAATCAACACTATCCTGAGTGCTTGGAATTCAAAACTAGCACTTACCATTTGTTAAATACATATTATATCACTTGCGTTCCTAAGATCTTAAGCATTTTAAATTACATTGTCTTTCTTCCCTTATGATATTGATATTATTAATCCATTATATTAATGAAAACTAAGACTTGCTGTTGTTATAAGTGGATCTACTTGGATCCAAATTCTATGGCCTACTGACCCACAAAGAACAAAAAAGACATTCAGTCTTCTGAGATTTTATCATTAAGTTCAGTAATAATTCTGAGCTATCTCTCAGTGTGTGAATAAGTCAGGCTGGATTGTACAAAAGTATACAAAAGTTTTAATCAGTTTGTGCCTTTTCAGATTCTGATAGAAAAAATTCTATATTACCTTCTTATTTCACCAAATAGATAAAATGCATAAAGTATAAACACGCTTACTATATGCTGCACATAAGAAATGAGTCCAAGTTTGTCCATCAGATCACTCATATACTGGCTAACACTGTGCTTTGGCTCAAAAGTGTGTGCTACTGTCTTTATCAGACATTGTCATTTGGGAGATTTAATATGGCTACATGCATCATACCTGATCTAAAGAATTCTAAGAGGACAGTGTGCAAACTGCAGCTTGGCAGAAGTTTATATGGAGGTTAATCAGAAGGGGGGTAAAAAGGAAAGATGCCAGTAAACAAACTAGCAGGTAAGTAACATGGGAAAATGTTCCTTCAAAGAACACGCATCATGTGAAGAAAGTAGTTACCTTGATAGTTTTACATTTCCAGCTTCATGAGGCCTAATTGCTATTCTTCTAGAGCAGGTTGTCTTCTCACTCAGAGCACAACTGGCATTTTTGATCAGATAAATTTTTTGTTCTGTGTAATTCTCTGCATTGTAGGAAGCTTAGCATCTTCCCTGACTCCAACCCACTAAATGCCAATTGTTCTCTCTTGTCAGGAAAATAAAAAATGTCTCATGCACTGCCAAATGTCACCTCCATGTGTGGGGAGTGACACAACATACCTGGTTACTAACCATTGATCTAGAGTTTACATTGGAGAAAAATATTATTTAATTAAATAAGAACGTTTTGTTGTTTTAATAAAAATGGGCAGAATAATCTGGTTATCAAGGGAAATCATTCTTCGGTAGATATTAGCCAGGTAAAGGCAGTGGAAGAGCATTTCAAGAAGAAATACTCTGTATAAAATAAAAGAAGCATGAAATGTACAGTTGGATTGCAAATCAATAAGTAATTTCATGCATGAATTGTGTCATAAGCAGAGATGATGGTTGTTGGGGCTAAGGGAAAGGGAAGAATAACAAATAAGGATACACTTTAAGCAAAACAATTTCAACCTTAGGTGGAATAACAGGCATTTTTTGCCTTTAAAAATCCACTCCATTTGTTCCAGAAGAATGAGATCTGGAATAGGGAGAGGAAGTTAGAAGGATACTTGTGATAGTCAGGATGGGATAGGATGAAGTGATCTGGCCACATCAGAAGTGTAACACGGGAACAATATTTGTGCTGCTCGATGACTTGATGAATAGAAATCATGGGAGAAGAGACCAACATGTTCTTGTGTTGAGAGTAACGGCACTGGATGACAAGGACAAACTGGAAGCAACCATGTGTGTACACATATGTTCATGTTTAGAAGAGGGAGGAGACATATCTTAAACCCCTGAAATTTGGGGGTCAGGAAAACAATCAAGGGTCTCCTTTTCAGCATGAACCCTGAACCATTAGTGTTACTTAAACCCAATTTTGACTCAGGCTGATTTCCAGAACCTAAAAGAATGAAGGGATTGTGGAGAAAGGGGAACCTTCCTACACTGTTGGTGGGAATGCAAGCTGGTGCAGCCAATCTGGAAAACAGTATGGAAGTTCCCCAAAAAGTTGAAAATAAAGCTATCCTATGACACAGCAATTGTAGTACTGGGTATTTACCACAAAGATTCAAATGTAGTGATCTGAAGGGGTACGTGCACCCCGATGTTTATAGCAACAATGTCCACAATAGCCAAACTGTGGAAAGAGCCAAGATGTCTATCGACAGATGAATGGATAAAGAAGATGTGGTATATATACACAATGGAATATTATGCAGCCATCAAAAGGAATGAAATATTGCCATTTGCAACAACGTGGATGGAACTTGAGGGTATTATGCGAAATAAGTCAATCAGAGAAAAACAATTATCATATCATCTCACTGATATGAGGAATTCTTAATCTCAGGAAACAAACTGAGTGTTGCTGGAGTGGTGGGGGATGGGAGGGATGGGATGACTGGGCAATAGAGGGTATGTGCTATGGTGAGCGCTGTGAATTGTGTAAGACTGTTGAATCCCAGACCTGTACCTCTGAAACAAATAACACATTATATGTTAAAAAAAAAAAAGAAAAGAAAAGATAGTAGGAAGGGAAAAATGAAGGGGGGGAAATTGGAGGGGGAGACGAACCATGAGAGACTATGGACTCTGAGAAACAAAGTGAGGGTTCTGGAGGGGAGGGGGGTGGTGGGATGGGTTAACCTGGTGATGGGTATTAAAGAGGGCATGTACTTAATGGAGCACTGGGTGTTAAAGGCAAACAATGAATCATGGAACACTACATCAAAAACTAATGATGTAATGTATGGTGATTAACATAACATAATAATAATAAAAAAGAATGAAGGATTAAGGTCTAAATCCACCTTTCCTACAATCTCTGGAAACCATTCCCTCTACAGGGTCTCTGACATTCACCCTTTGATCTGCCTCAAGCCCCTGGGGATAGATTCTCTTTGTTTCTGAGAAAGCTTGTCCAATGCAGGACAGCTTCAAATGTCAGATAGGTCTTCTTCCTACTGAGCCTTAAACTGCCTCCCTCTTCATTTCTCATAAAAGTACTCAATCCACCTTCCAAAGATGCACATCAGCCATGGGACATGGTGGTTAACTGAGTGTATCTGAAGTCAGTCAGGACAGTTTAAATCCTTAGGATACTCCTTAGCTTTGCATGTTCTTCAGGCAGTTCTAAAACTTGTCATTGTCTCAATTCTTTATTACCAAGACAAAGTTAACAGGTAGAAACACACTACATGGTGACTGTGAGGATGAAATGATGAAATGCATTTAAAATATTTAGAAAGACACATAAAATGTATTATTCTGCCTGAATGCCAGGATTCATTCATAGAAGTTATTCTGTCCTTCCCATGACTAACTTCAGATAGTTGATGAGCACGTCACCAGATGAGATTTCCTTGAATGACTTGACGGCGTCATTGCTACTGAATCTCTTCCAGTCTAAACATGTATAATTTCCTGACCTCTAACCAATGAGCTTTCGGAGCACAGATCACCCCTGCTCCTCCCCTAGGATCCTCCTATCTGTCAGGCTCACTTTAAAATTTCTCACCCATTGTGTGATGAACTGACTCAGAAATATTCTGAACAGCAGCATGGACAAAATCTTCTTCACATTTGAAGAGTCAGCTACTGTAAGATTCCATTACTTTTTTTTTTTTTTTTGATCATCCTGCCATCTTCTTGGATCATAAGGGTGCTATGTTCTCTTTGAAACCAATCCTTGATTTTCTCCACACTCAGTGCAGAATCTAAGGCCCAAAGACTTACCCGGCATCATCTGTGGTAACATACGTAGAAGCCACAGAGTGAAAATCTTTTGGTGTTTCAGATAGTGAGGATGGCTGTTTTGTACTATAGGAGCCACCTGGGGGATTTTTTGCACCAGTCACTGATGAGCTTTAAATTAGCCTGGGACAAGGGCGAAAGGCAGGCAAAATGATTCAAAACCTAGGAGAATATGCCTTGTAGCAGATCTACATCTAATAAAAACTCTCAAATCCTGTGTCCCTGGGGCCTGGGAGCCAAACTGACTGACCTTTCAGAAACTTCTAAGAGAAGACAGTGCCCCAAGACAACACAAAGAGTCAATGATACTTTTATACAAAATAATGTGCCAATGAAGGTAAATGAAAACATCTCAAGGCATTCAGACTTATCAGTATGGACATGCTGACAGAGAAATAAATGGAATATTTCTATGTAATATAGAAATTATCCCAGTCATGTTCATAATTCTTGTGTTGTAATAATGTGCATTTTCAAAATCTTAGTGCCAGTCAGAATATCTATTTCAGTTTTCCAACCATGAACGATTATTCACGCCTGACATTTACTTAGGTGAAAAAAGGGCTTGATCTTTTTTTTAAATTTTTTATTGTTTTGTTAATCACCCTACATTACATCATTAGTTTTAGATGTAGTGTTCCATGATTCATTGTTTGTGCATAACACCCAGTGCTCCATGCAGAACGTTCCTCTTTAATACCCATCACCAGGCTAACCAATGCTCCCACCCCCCTCCCCTCTAGAACCCTCAGTTTGTTTTTCAGTGTCCATCGTCTCTCATGGTTCATCTACCCCTCCGATTTCCCCCCTTCATTCTTCCCCTCCTGCTATCTTCTTCTTTTTTTTTTCCTTAATATATATTGCATTATTTGTTTCAGAGGTACAGACTTTAGATTCAACAGTCTTGCACAATTCACAGTGCTTACCAGAGCACATACCCTCCCCAGTGTCTATCACCCAGCTAACCCATCCCTCCCACCCAAACCCCACTCCAACAACCCTCAGTTTTTTTCCTGAGATTAAGAATTCCTCATATCAGTGAGATCATATGATACATGTCTTTCTCTGTTTGACTTATTGCGCTCAGCATAATACCCTCCAGTTCCATCCACGTCGTTGCAAATGGCAAGATCTCATTCCTTTTGATGGCTGCATAATATTCCATTGTATTTATATACCACCTCTTCTTTATCCATTCATCTGTCGATGGACATCTTGGCTCTTTCCACAGTTTGGCTATTGTGGACATTGCTGCTATAAACATCGGGGTGCACGTAGCCCTTCGGATCCCTACTTTTGTATCTTTGGGGTAAATACCCAGTAGTGCAATTGCTGGATCATATGGTAGCTCTATTTTCAACTTTTTGAGGAACCTCCATACAGTTTTCCAGAGTGGCTGCACCAGCTTGCATTCCCACCAACAGTGTAGGAGGGTTCCCCTTTCTCCGCATCCCCGCCAACATCTGTCATTTCCTGACTTGTTAATTTTAGCCATTCTGACTGGTGTGAGGTGGTATCTCATTGAGGTTTTGATTTGGATTTCCCTGATGCCGAATGATATTGAGCACTTTTTCATGTGTCTGTTGGCCATTTGGATGTCTTCTTTGGAAAAATGTCTGTTCATGTCTTCTGCCCATTTCTTGATTGGATTCTTTGTTCTTTGGGTGTTGAGTTTGATGAGTTCTTTATAGATTTTGGATACTAGCCCTTTATCTGATATGTCACTTGCAAATATCTTCTCCCATTCTGTCAGTTGTCTTTTGGTTTTGTTGACTGTTTCCTTTGCTTTGCAAAAGCTTTTTATCTTGATGAAGTCCCAATAGTTCATTTTTGCCCTTGCTTCCCTTGCCTTTGGCGTTGTTTCTAGGAAGAAGTTGCTGCAGCTGAGGTGGAAGAGGTTGCTGCCTGTGTTCTCCTTTAGGATTTTGATGGACTCCTGTCTCACATTGAGGTCTTTCAACCATTTGGAGTCTATTTTTGTGTGTGGTGTAAGGAAATGGTCCAGTTTCATTCTTCTGCATGTGGCTGTCCAATTTTCCTAACAGCATTTGTTGAAGAGACTGTCTTTTTTCCATTGGACATTCGTTCCTGCTTTGTTAAAGATGAGTTGACCATAGAGTTGAGGGTCCATTTCTGGGCTCTCTATTCTGTTCCATTGATCTATGTGTCTGTTTTTGTGCCAGTACCATGCTGTCTTGAGGATGACAGCTTTGTAATAGAGCTGGAAGTCCGGAATTGTGATGCCGCCGGCTTTGATTTTCTTTTTCAACATTCCTCTGGCTATGCGGGGTCTTTTCTGGTTCCATACAAATTTTAGGATTATTTGTTCCATTTCTTTGAAAAAAGTGGATGGTATTTTGATGGGGATTGCATTGAATGTGTAGATTGCTCTAGGTAGCATTGACATCTTCACAATATTTGTTCTTCCAATCCATGAGCATGGAACGCTTTTCCATTTCTTTGTGTCTTCCTCAATTTCTTTCATGAGTATTTTATAGTTTTCTGAGTACAGATCCTTTGCCTCTTTGGTTAGATTTATTCCTAGGTATCTTATGGTTTTGGGTGCAATTGTAAATGGGATCGACTCCTGAATTTCTCTTTCTTCTGTCTTGTTGTTGGTGTATAGGAATGCCACTGACTTCTGTGCATTGATTTTATATCCTGCCACTTTACTGAATTCCTGGATGAGTTCTAGCACTTTTGGGGTGGAGTCTTTGTGGTTTTCCACATAAAATATCATATCATCTGCCAAGAGTGAGAGTTTGACTTCTTCTTTGCCAATTTGGATGCCTTTGATTTCTTTTTGTTGTCTGATTGCTGTGGCTAGGACTTCCAATACTATGTTGAATAGCAGTGGTGATAGTGGACATCCCTGCCGTGTTCCTGACCTTAGGGGGAAAGCTCTCAGCTTTTCCCCATTGAGAATGATATTCGCTGTAGGTTTTTCATAGATGGCTTTTATGATATTGAGGTATGTATCCTCTATGCCTATACTCTGAAGAGTTTTGATCAAGGAATGATGCTGTACTTTGTCAAATGCTTTTTCTGCATCTATTGAGAGGATCATATGATTCTTGTTCTTTTTTTTCTGTTAAGGTATTGTATCATGTTGATTGATTTGCGGATGTTGAGCCAACCTTGCAGAAAAAGGGTTGATCTTAAAGAAAGATTTTAATCTTTGGTCTCAAGCAGAAAAAAAGGAAAAGATTCAGAATCTTTATGTGGTAAAAGAGAGTCTAACAGGCCTGAGTTACATGCATCTGCCTGAAAGACTTGATGGCCTTACTTACAGTCACACAGTATTTGTCTTGTGTCATTGGGTCAGGACCTCTGTATTAGACCTCTTCTTTTTGCATTGAAAGACTCTCTGACTCCCATCTGGTCATAAACTGCCATAAAATTACTTTCTTCCTAGAAAAATCAGTGGTATAGGATGGGCTGTGCTGTGTGCTGGGTGAGCTCACAGGGCCTTAGGAGAACTGGTTGTGTGCATCTCTTCACAGCTGTGCACTCAGTGATGTCATGTTGGCAGAGTGTATATAGCCATAGCCAGAACCATTACACCAGAAAAAGGAGCAAATTAAGTACATCAGAGTATCAACTGCCCATCAGGGTAACAACGATGGGCTTAATTAAAATAAAATATTTTCAGGAAATCAAAAAGAGTACTTTTCAATTAGAATATGCAGGAGGCTAAGGTGAAGTCAGCACATTCTGAAGTTTGTAAACTACTCTTTGTCTAGAGAATAATAATATTATGAGCATATTGAATGATTCATAAGATACTTTTGGGAAATGCAGAAAAGTGTTTGAACATGCCAGAATCAAAATGCTTTTGAAACTTAGAGAGAAAATTACTCTTAGATACTGTTTAGTTAAAACCTATTAGAGCTACAGGGAAGTAAGACGTTTTGGAAGCAATGCGACTCCTTATTTGGGAACAGATACAGTTCTTCAGAGCTTCTAAGAATTTTACTAATTAGAAATAATTACCCGTGAGAAATAAAATAGGAAATATAGAGTATACATTCTCAAAAGTGGCTCTTTATCCACAAGTGTTCTACAGAAAACCAGAAACAAAAGTTTAATTTTTCAATACAACAGTGTTAGAAATGGAGTTGAATAGCTTTTACTGCAATGGTTGATAAAGTTCATCAAGTGAGAAGATATAAGTTTATAGGAATTAAGAGAAACACAAAATCGAAGGGCCTGACCATGTCTATACTATCTGCGGAATTGTCTGAATTCGAGTAGGAGTCCTTACCATGCAGAGAGGAGATGGATCAGGGAAAATACTTATGTGGGCAGAGTCCTGACTGCCAGGTTCAAAAGCAGACTTGGGTCTTGGGTATACTCATGCATTGACATTTCATTCAGATATATTATATAAAATATATTATATGGCCGGGGAAATTGGAATATAATATGCATATTGGATAATAAAATAGTGTTACATTTCTTGAAAAAAGGAAGCTCTATCATTGTGGTGCATGGAAATCGGTGGTTTTCACACTTGTGATGAAGTTAGCATAAGGTTGAATCACTAGGTTGTACACCTAAAACTAATGTGATATTGTGTCAAGTATACACAAAAATAAAGTGAAGTAAAATAAAATAAAATAAGTTCTGTTTATGCTATGACACAGGTGAACCTTGAACGTTTTATGCTATGTGAAAGTAGCCAGGTATAAAATGCCATGTATTGTATGATCTATTCCTTGAAATGTCCAGACCCGTCGAATCCAAAGAGACAAAAGGAGATGTGTGCTTTGCATAAACTGGGCATAGGATGAGTGACAAGTAGCTGATAATGAGAGAGAGCAGTGTCAGTCACACTATTTTTTGAATATACTAAAAACCAGTATCTGGTATACACTAAAGTGTGCCATGGGCAGTTTTATGTAAGAAGAATAAGGACAGACAGAGGTCAAATATTGCAAGTTATGCTTTCCAGATTAGTCATTTAGATAAGGGCCTGCAGAAATACAGAAGGTGAAGCCACCTCAGCCCCTCTGGCTAACCTAGTAGTCTTTATTTTTATTTATTTTATTATTATTATGTTCAATTAGCCAACATATAATACATCATTAGTTTTTCATGTAGTGTTCAATGATTGATTAGTTGCATATAACACCCAGTGCTCATCACCACATGTGCCCTCCTTAATACCCATCACCCGGTTACCCCATTCCCCCATCCCCATCACTTCTGTAACCCTCAGCTTGTTTCTCAGAGTCCAGAGTCTCTCACGGTTTGTCTCCCTCTCTAATTTCTTCCCATTCATTTTTCCCTCCATTCACCGGTCCTCCGTGTTCCACATATGAGAGAAACCATATGATAATTATCGTTCTCTGCTTGACTTATTTCACTGAGCCTAATTTCATCCAATTTCATCCATGTTGATGCAAATGGTGGGTATTCATCCTTTCTGATGGCTGAGCAATATTCCATTGTATATATGAACTACATCTTCTTTATCCATTTATTCTTTATCTGTTATTGTGGACATTGCTGCTATGAATACTGGAGTGCCCATGCCCCTTCTTTTCATTACATCTGTATCTTTGGGGTAAATACCTAGTAGTGCAATTGCTGGGTCATAGGGTAGCTCTATTTTTTTTATAAAGATTTTATTTATTTATTTGACAGAGAGAGAGAGAGACAGCGAGAGAGGGAACACTATCAGTGGGAGTGGGAGAAGCAGGCTTCCCATTGAGCAGGGAACTCGATGCGGGGCTCAATCCCTGGACCCCAGGATCATGACCTGAGCCAAAAGCATACGCTTAATGACTGAGCCACCCAGGCACCCCAGGGTAGCTCTATTTTTAATGTCTTGAGGAATTTCCATACTGTTTTCCAAAGGGGCTGTACCAGCTTTCATTCTCACCAACAGTGTAAGAGGGTTCCGTTTCTCCACATCCTTGCCAACATATGTTGTTTCTTGCCTCATTACTTTTTGCCATTCTAACTGATGTAAGATGGCATCTCCTTGTGGTTTTACTAGTCTTTAAACATTAGCAAATGCTCTGTGCCCACATGATTCATTAACTAACCTTTCTTTGTATATCTATATATCATGCATTCTTTCCTTGAAAGAACAGAGAATTCATGCATGTTACAAAACAGAGACCAAGCCCCCTTGCACAATTCCCAGGCATTAAGGAACCAGCCCACACCCCACCACCTGCACAACGAGTGAACACTGGGATAACTTCTATAGCTGGCAGCATGGAGTCTGTACAGAAGCAAGAAATGTTACAGACCACAGTACTCCCTTTATTGGTTTAGTGGCTTGAACCCATTTAAAAATCCCTGGGCCAAGGTGCCTGGGTGGCCCAGTTGGTTAAGTGTCTGCCATCAGCTCAGGTCAGGATATCAGGGTACTGGGATCAAGCCCTGCATCTGGCTCCCTGCTCACCTCTCTCTCTCCCTCTGCCCCTGGTCCCTGTGCCCCCCATGCACTCTCTCTCTCTCTCAAATAATAAATAAACAAATCTTTTTAAAAAAATTTCCTGGGCCAGGCAGAAACCTCAGAGGTGGCCTTTGGACAAGAAGTTGCCTTCTACCCAGGTGGCTAGCCTCCTGAATAACTCTCATATTCCTTTCCAATCAACACTCTTCTCTTGAACATTGGCCTTTCCAGCCACAGACATCCAAACTTGGGTTTTCCTAACAGAGGATCAGTGTATTTTTGTTCCTCACCTGAAAGCCAACACCAAGAGTGAGAATAGTTAGCTCCTGCACCCAATGGGTCAACACTCACTAACATTCAGACCTCTTTCTTAATCTGCAATCACTACTCCTAGGAAAAGCCCATGGCCTATTGGAAGCTCTATCATGAAATCTTGAGGAATAAAACCCTTGAAAACTTGAACTCAATATTTATTTATCAGATTTTAAACACACAAAGGAAAAATGAACTCAAATCAGAAAATGGTCAAAAGAAGCAATAAAGTACTTCAAAGAAATGACATACAAGTGGAAAAAGCAGCAGAGTTATTGTACTCTTTTTTAATGCTAATTATAAAGTAATCATAATTCACCAATCAGACTGTCAAAGCTTAAAATTCTCAATCATAACCAGTGTTTGAGGATTCAGACATTTAAGTGTTATTAGTCGTTGTTGTAACTGATGCAATCTCTTGGAAGGATCACTTTGAAGTTTCTAGAACTCATTAAAATGACCCTTTACAAAATGTATTTTTCCTTTTCAGGCAATTTCCTGTTCAAGACTGTATTAATTGTCCTGACCTATTTGTGCAAGAATAGAGGGCCCTATTAGTGTCAATACAGAAGGCATGAAGACTGTAATGTTGGAGATGGACATAATGTCCTTGGGTCTCCAGAAACACAAGAATAAAGTGTCTCAGTCAGTGGTACTCTTCTATTCTAATTCTGTTCTTTATCCAATCATCATAATGAGTCTCTCTGACTTTGGCAGAATGCTAAGATCATATTATCCATCTCATTTATACTATTGAAGGTAAAAAACAGATCCATAGATATCCATCACTATTTCAGGGGGAATTTCCACAAGCACTAGTCCACAAGAAGAGGTTTTGTGCATGGCAGGCCAAATGCATTAGAACCACCAGATCGTCTGAGTAAGGGAACCAATTACTGACCTGTCTGTTATGTACTTCTGGACCTGTGGACAAAATAATTATACTTTTTTATTTTGCTTGGAAAGGGCATTTGAGTCAGAGTTTGATGAATTTCTTCATATTCCACATTCCAGCTACCAAATAGTACTATTATTTTCCACTGTCTCTAGGTCTAGAGCTGTCAGTTTGACCCAGCAAATCTGATTCTGACCCACATATAGCATAAAAGCTTGCTATTACAGAGCAGAGAGTAACAGCTGACATCCAAGTGTGTAATATATGTAGATATCTACATCTTTCTCTATTGTCTGTATCTATGTAAGACTAGATGTCCTTTCAAAGGAGTGTGAAGGAAGAGTTTTGGAAAAGATTATGTAAATCAATGTACTTTGGCTATTCTGGGTCAAAATTCCAAGCTATTTTTGTATTTCTTATAAGACTGCATCTTATTTTGCCTATATTATTAACAACTGAATTCCTGAACATTATTTATATGCTTAAAATAACTGACATGCTGTAATACACCTTAGCAATACCTAGAAGCAAGGAATCTCTAGGAGGCAGGAGGACTCATTTTTGCTGACTACAGGATGTGGAAAATGGGTAAATGGGTAACATAGAAGAGTAGAGGTCAGTTTCCTGGGTCCCATAGTCCAGAGCTGCCATTAGCATGAGTTTTGGCCAATTTAGGTTCATTAATTCTTTATTATTATTATTATTTTATTTTTTAAATTTTATTATGTTATGTTAGTCACCATACAATATACATCATTGGTTTTTGATGTGGTGATCCATGATTCATTGTTTTCGTATAACACCCAGTGCTCCATGCAGTACGTGCCCTCCTTAATACCCATCACCAGGCTAACCAATCCCCTTTCCCCCCTCCCCTCTAAAACCCTGTTTGTTTCTCAGAGTCTATAGTCTCTCCTGGTTCATCTCTCCCTCCAATTCCCCCCCCCCCCCAATTTTTCCCTTCCTTCTCCTAGTGTCCTCCATGCTATTCCTTATGTTCCACAAATAAGTGAAACCATATGATAATTGACTTTCTCTGCTTGACTTATTTCACTTAGCATAATCTCCTCCAGTCCCATCCATGTTGATGTGAGAGTTGGGTATTCATCCTTTCTGATGGCTGAGTAATATTTCATTGTATATATGGACCACATCTTCTTTATCCATTCATCTGTTGAAGGGCATCTTGGCTCTTTCCACAGTTTGGTTATTGCGGACATTGCTGCTATGAACATTGAGGTGGATATGGCCCTTCTTTTCACTACATCTGTGTCTTTGGGGTAAATACCCAGGAGTGCAATTGCTGAGCCATAGGGTAGCTCTATTTTTTAATTTTTGAGGAACCTCCACACTGTTTTCCAAAGTGGCTGTACCAACTTGCATTCCCACCAACAGTGTAAGAGGGTTCCCTTTTCTCCACAACTTCTCCAACATTTGTTGTTTCTTTTCCTGTCCATTTTTGCCATTCTAACTGGTGTAAGGTGGTATCTCAATGTGGTTTTGATTTGAATTTCCCTGATGGCTAATGATGATGAACATTTTTTCATGTGTCTGTTAGCCATTTGTATGTCTTCTTCAGAGAAGTGTCTTTTCATATCTTCTGCCCACTTTTTGACTTGATTATTTGTTTTTTGGGTGTTGAGTTTGAGAAGTTCTTTATAGATCTTGGATACCAGCCCTTTATCTGTAGTGTCATTTGCAAATATCTTCTCCCATTCTTGGGTTGCCTCTTTGTTTTGTTGACTGTTTCCTTTGCTGTGCAGAAGCTTTTTATCTTGATGAAGTCCCAAAAGTTCATTTTTGCTTTTGTTTCACTAGCTTTTGGAGATGTATCTTGAAAGAAGTTGCTGTGGGCAATGTCAAAGAGGTTACTGCCTATGTTCTCCTCTAGGATTTTGATGGATTCCTGTCTCACATTAAGGTCTTTCATCCACTTTGAGTTTATCTTTGTGAATGGTGTTAGAGAATTCTCTAACACCATTCACAAAGATAGGTTCATTAATTCTTAATGAAATATAGATCATTTGAACCAAAGAATCATTTCATGAACTCAGGAGTTAGACATGCATAGAAAATAAATGGGGGAAAGGATAGATTCCTCATCCAGTGTCAAATGAAGAAGTAGAAATGCAAGACAGAGGACAAACCTTGGGATACCCATCATCAGGCTAACCCATCCCCCCACCCCTCCCCTCTAGAACCCTCAGTTTGTTTCTCAGAGTCCATAGTCTCTCATGGTTCATCTTCCCCTCTGATTTCCCCCCCCTTCATTTTCCCCTTCCTGCTATCTTCTTCTTCTTCTTTTTTTTAACATATACTGTATTGTTTCAGAGGTACAGGTCTGTGATTTAATAGTCTTACACAATTCACAGCACTCACCATAGCACATACCTCCCCAATGTCTATCACCCAGCCACCTCATCCCTCCCACCCCCCACCACTCCAGCAACCCTGTTTGTTTCCTGAGATTAAGAATTCCTCATATCAGTGAGGTCATATGATACATTCTTCTTTTACTAGTTCATTGGTGTAAAGTTAGATTATTTATTTGAGATCTTTAATTTTTTGAACGTAGACATTTATTCTTATTAAATTCTAACTTAGTACTGCTTTTGTTGTATTCCATAGGCTTTAGTTTGATGTGTTTTCATTATTCTTTTTTTAAATTTTATTTTATTATTTTATTTTAATCACCATACATTACATCATTAGTTTTTGATGTAGTGTTCCATGATTCATTGTTTGCGTATAACACACAGTGCTCCATTCAATACGTGCCCTCTTTAATACCCGTCACCAGGCTAACCCATCCCCCCCACCCTCCCCTCTAGAACCTTCAGTTTGTTTCTCAGCGTCCATAGTCTCTCATGGCTCATCTCTCCCTCCAATTTCCCCCCTTCATTTTTCCCTTTTTAATTAACATATAATGTATTATTTGCTTCAGGGGTACAAGTTTGTGATTCATCAGTCTTACACAACATCCAGCACTTACCACAACACATACCCTACCCAATGTCCATCACCCAACCACCCCATCCCCTCTACCCCCTCCCCAGCAACCCTCAGCTTGTTTCCTAAGATTAAGAGTCTCTTATGATTTGTCTCCCTCTCTGGTTTTGTCTTGTTTCATTTTTTTCCCTCTCTTCCTCTATGATCCTTTGCCTTGTTTCTTAAATTCTACATATCAGTGAGATCATATGATAATTGTCTTTCTTTTATTGACTTATTTCACTTTGCTTAATACCCTCTAGTTCCATCCACATCATTGCAAATAGCAAGATTTCATTTTTTGATGGCTGTGTAATACTCCATTGTATATATATACACCACATCTTTATCCATTCATCTGTCGATGGACATCTGGGCTCTTTCCATAGTTTGGCTATTGCTGCTATAAACATCAGGGTGCAGGTGCCCCCTTTGGATCACTACATTTGTATCTTTGGGGTAAATACCCAGTAGTGCAATTGCTGGGTCATAGGGTAGCTCTATTTTCAACCTTTTGAGGAACTTCCATACTGTTTTCCAGAGTGGCTGCACCAACTTGCATTCCCACCAACAGTGTAGGAGGGTTCCTCTTTCTCTGCATCCTCGCCGACATCTGTCATTTCCTGCCTTGTTAATTTTTGCCATTCTGACTGGTGTGTGGTGGTGTCTCATTGTGGCTTTGATTTGTATTTCCCTGATGCTGACTGATGTTGAGCGCTTTTTCATGTGTCTGTTGGTCATTTGGATGTCTTCTTTGTAGAAAGGTCTGTTCAAGTCTTCTGCCCATTTCTTGATTGGTTATATATACTTTGGGTGTTGAGTTTGATAAGTTCTTTATAGATTTTAGATACTAGCCCTTTATTTGATATGTCCTCCCATTCTGTCTGTTGTTAAGAGATTTTATAATTACCCTTTTTGTTTCTTCTCTAAGCCATGAGCCATCAGTTCTTCAAGACTGTGTTGTTTAATTTATATATATTTATGAATATTCTTAAGTTTTTCTTCTATTAATTTCCATTTTCATTATATTGTAATCAGAAAAGATAGTATTATTTCAATCTTCTTAAATATTTAAGACATCCTCTTTGATCGCACATGTGACCTATCCTGGAAAAGGTTTCTTGTGCACTAGTGAAACGTGTATTAATGTTGTTGGGGAAATATTCTGTATGTGCATGTTAGGTCCTTTTGGTCAAAGGACATACTGACCTTCTGCCTGTATGTTCTATCCATTGTTGGAAGTAGGGTAGTGAACTCCCCTACTATTTTGTGTTTCTGTCTCTTTAGCTCTTCAGTTGTATTAACATTTGCTTCACATATTTGTGTACTCTGATATTGAAAATAAGACATAGCCAGAATTGTAGCTATGTCTTGGGTTAGCAGTTGAAGAATACTGACATGTGACATGGTCCTTGGAAGTTACCTGAGATCAAGTGATGTTTTTTCACATATTATTTCTGTGTAGATCTAAGTGTTGCCAAAGAGGAACTTCTAGGTTTAAACAGACAAAGCAAAAGCAGAAGAAAAACTGAAACAGCTTGAAATCTCAGCATAAGAGATTTTTGTTCTTTATATGAGTGGCAAACCAAAGTTCTTAGGTATTTCATGATTTTTTTAAAAAAAACCTCCTTCAGTTATGAGCATCTGAGAGTGAAAGATTTTTTTGGAATATACATATTTAGAGAAGATTTAATTTTTAGCATGTTCATACTGCTAGTCTGAATCAACCTGAAATGCCTGTAAGAAGGAGCTACTAGTGATTAAGAATTGTTTGGGAAAATAATAATTTCAGGACATGGTCTTGAATTTGTTTGGTCTTCACACCATAGACCATAGGGTTGAGGAAAGGAGGGACTAACAGGTACAGGTTTGATAAGAGAATGTGAACATACGGTGGTATGTGAGCACCAAACCTATGTGTGAAGAAAGAGAAGAAGGCAAGGAGGTAGAACTGTAGGAAGACACAGATGTGGGCAATGCAGGTATTAAAGGCCTTGAATCGTGCCTCCTTCTGGGGCAACTGAAACACAGTGATAAAGATTTGAACGTAAGACAAGATGATAAAGATTATGTCAAACCCTAAGATACTGAAGGCAACAAAAAGACCTTATATCTTGTTGATCTGGACATCTTCAGTGGCCAGCTTCACAATGCCCATGTGCTCACAATAAGTATGGGAGATGACTGTAGTTCGGTAGAGTTTAAGACGACATTTGATGAGCACCAAGCATGGTGTTGCAAGAATGGCAGCCCTGAGTGTCACCCCAACTGCAATGTGGGTCAAGAATTGTTGGGAGAAGATGGTGACATGTCCCAAGGGGTCACAGATGACCACATGGCGATCTAGGGCCATTGCCAGTAGGATGCCTGATTTAATTGCCTGGAATGAGTGAATAAACCACATTTGTAGAAGGCAGGCTGCAAAGGAAATCTCTGGCAAATGAAACCAGAAGATGCTTAACATTTTGGGAAGAATGCAAGTGCTAAGTGCAATGTCTGTGGCCCTCAGCATGGCCAAAAATATGTACATGGGCTTATGGAGGCTGTGCTCATATTTGATTATACCTAAAATTCAGGAATTCCCAATCACAGCGAGGAAATACATGACACAGAATGAAATCCCAATCCAATGCTGCACTGACTCCAGCCCAGGAATCCCAGTGAGTGTTAGGACGCAGGCATGAAGACAGAACCATTGGGTATGAACATGATGATTTGGGCTGTAGAATCAAGTAATAGTGTTGCTGTTTCATCTTCTATTCCCTGTCAAGACATGGGAATATTATTTTTACATGAATAAAAAATAAGAAGAAATTACTTTATTTTAGCAAAGTATACTTTAGTTAGGTAAAGCATATTCTATCTTCTCCTTCCTTTATCAAAATTAAAATAAGACTACAAGCTTTATTTTAGCAAAGCATACTTTAGTTAGATAAATGATGGTAATCTTCTCATTCCTTTTTTTATTATTGAATTACAGGTGACATTGAACATTTTCTAAGCTTAAGGTGCACAACATGTTGATCTGATACATTCACATATTGCAATGTGAGTGCCATTATAGTTTAGCTAACATATCACATCACATTATTCTATTTTCTTTTTTGTGGTGGAAATGATTAAGATCTAGTCTCTTAGCAAGTTTGATGCTTTTGATGTAATACTATTGTTTATAGTTACTATCCTGTACATTAGATCTCTAGGACTTATTTCTCTACTAATAAAATATCTCCTGTGTTTCCTCACCCCTCAGCCCCTGGTATCCACAATTGTATCTGTTTTTATGAGTTTGGTTATTTGTTATTATTGAAATGTAATTGATACATGATAATACTTTAGTTTCAGATACACAACATAGTAATTCAACAAGTCTATACATACACTATGCTTTGCTCACCACTCATGTAGCTACTACATGTCACCATACAACCTATTACAAACTATTGACTATAATCCCCATGCTGTACTTTTTATCCATGTAATTTACTCATCTCATCATTGCAAGCCTGTGTCTCCCACTCCTCTTCACCAAACGGCCACCCTCAAGACCCTGCCTCTCTGGCAACCATCAGTTAATTTTCTGTATTTATGGATCTGTTTCTGCTATTTGCTTATTCATTTGCTTTGTTTTTTAGATTCCATATACATGGAATCATATGGAGTTCAGCTGTTTTAAGATTCCACTTACATATAAGTGATATCATACATTATTTGCCTTTCTCTCTTTGACTAATCTCACAGCATAATGTACTCAAAGTTTATTACAATTGTCACAGATAAGAGGGTTTCCTTCTTTCTCATGTCTAAATAAATTAATAATCAGACAAATGTAAGTCAAAACCACAATGAGATATCACCTCACTCCAGTTAGAAGACTTGTCATCAGTAAGTCAAAAGATAATAAGTATTGGGGAAATTTATGAAAAGGGAACCATCACACTTAATTGGTGGGAATGCAGCAACTATGGAAAGCAATATGAGGGTTCAATGAAAATTTTGAAAAAATGATCTACATATAATCTGGCAATTCCACTTCTGGGTATATATCCAAAGGACAGGAAAACAGAGTATTGAAAAGATATATACAATCCCATGTTTACTGCAGCATTATTTACAGTAGCCAAGATATGGAAACAACATTAGTGCCCATCAGCATATGAATGGTTAAAGAAGATGTGGCATATATGTGCAATGGAATATTATCCATCTTATTTTTTCCTTTAATGATGCCTTTCAGATTTTCTCTTTTCACAAAGTCATTGTAAGAACAACCATCAGGTTCTGTGTTTCTGCATGCCTTAATCATTTTCAATGACAAAAATTAAATGGATCATATGGTTTCTTTCTAGTCCATGACTAGTGGACCAAACAGATGCTTTTTATCTTATGTTTACTCCTCATCACCTATGCTTATTGTGTGACTTGAATACTGGCATTGAGAAAAAATTATTTAATACAGAACATACACATTTTAAGAACTGGACTCCACCTGGGCTAACATAAAGCATCCACAGGGATGGTAGAGATTCTGCTGCTCATAATCAGAAGACAAATTTGACCAGAATATTTTTCAGTTTTGCAACTCACCAGCTTGACTTCTCAGGGTAGTGTCTTCATAGTCTGATCCTTCTCCAATAGTCTCAGAATGTTTCCAACCTAATTTGTCAAACTTTCTATGTTTTTCCAAAGCCCATCCATATATCATGCAAGCTTTCCAATTTATTCTCTCTGAAGATAAATCAATCCTGACTGTTTTCTTTGGCAGTCCCTGTCAGATCTTGTTCTTACTATGCCCTGTTATTCTCATATATCTTGTATTTAATCCCAAGCACCAATCTGTGTCCTCTGCTCTTCTCTCTCCCCATCAACAACCACCATTAACCCCCCTAAGCCTGAAAAAGCATTGATTCTTAAATATTTTATATAACATAGATTATCTATGAACTTAGATTCTCTCTAACCATATAAGATTACCTAGAATTCACCTCAGGTCAACTGCAGGTACATTCCTTTTCTTCAAATGTATTCAACTCTAAGAGAGGCTTTCCTTTTTCTTTTTTTAATTATGTTATGTCAGTCACCATACAGTGCATCATTAGTTTTTATTAAATACGTACTATATCGGGGGGCGGAGCAAGATGGCGGAGGAGTAGGAGACCTGGATTTCGTCTCCTCTCAGGAATTCAGCTGGATAGGGATCAAACCATTCTGAACACCTACAAACTCAACAGGAGATCAAAGAAAAGAAGAGCAACAACTCTCTCATCAGAAAAGCGACCACCTTCTGAAAGGTAGGACGTGCGGAGAAGTGAATCCGAGGCGATATTCGGGAGGATAGACGGCGGGGGAGGGGCCTCCGTCGGCCGCTTCTGGCGAGTGATAGACCCACGGAGCACAAAATCAGAACTTTTAAAAGTCTGCTCCGCTGAGGGACGTCACTCTGGTGGCTAAGCGGGGGGTGGAACCCTCCGGGACAGTGTGGTCTCAGGACCCTCGGGGTCACAGAAAGACCGGGGGTGCCTGAGTGTGGCCGAGCTCCCAGGTATCGGAGCAGGGAAGCCGGCTGCAGAGGCGGAGCCCAGGTGGGGGCTCTCAGCTCGGGGTGGCCATAAACCGTGATCCGTGGCACAGTCGGGCCCCTGCTCCTCCAGCAGGGACCCAACAAGCGGCAGATCCGGGGAGACTCACCTTCCTCCCCCGGGAGGAGCCGCGCGGGAGCGCACTGCGGGGATCTGCTGGGTTTGGAGACTCCACCCGGGGTCGGGTGCCAGAGATAGAAACGCGCGGTCGCAGGCCGGGTGAGCACGGAGTGTGGCTGGAGACCAGGGAGATGGGAGTGACTGACGGTTTTTCTCTGGGGGCTCACTGAGGAGCGGCGCCCCGAGGTCTCGGCTCCTTCGGGGCGGAGATTGGGAGGCCGCCATTCTCACTCTCCGCCTCCAAAGCTGTACGGAGAGCGAACCCAAGCAGATTACTTAGCCGGGAGGGGGCAAGGGCGGGGCAATTCCGCCTCTGGCAGAGACATTTGAAAACCACGGCAACAGGTCCCTCCCCAGAAGATCAGCGAGAACAGCCAGCCAAGACCAAGTTTACCGATCAATGAGAACGGCAGAACTCCAGCGCTAGGGGACTACTGCACATAAAAATCACGGCTTTTTTACCATGATTCTTTAGTCTTTTAAAGTTAATTTTTTTAAACTGTCTTTTTGTCTTTTTTTTCTTTTTGAATTTTTCTTTTTCCCTTTTTCAAACAACATCTTATCAATCCCTTTTTAAAAAAAAAAAACATTTTTATTTTTCATTTTTAGAGTCATATTCTATCCCTTCATAGTAGTTACCCATATTTTTGGCTTATATATATATGTAAGTTGTTCTCTCTTTAAAATTTTTAGATAGTTTCTTCTAACAGATTAAAATATACCCTAAATCTCTAGTATATGGTGTTTTCTATTCCCCTGCCTGATCACATCCTCTCCCTTTTTTTTTCTTTTTCTTTTTTCTTTTTTAAATCCTCTTCTTTCTTTTTTCAAACAACTTCTTATCAATTCCTTTTGTAAAATTTTTTATAATTTCCATTTTTACAGTCATATTCCATCTCTTCATCATATCAACCCTTATTTTTGTACATATATAAGTTTTTCTTTCTTTAAAATTTTGGGAGGTACTTTCTTCTAAAAGACCAAAATCTAGTGTGTGGCACTGATCTATATACCAGCCTGATCATATTTGATCACATTCTGGTTTTTGTTGTTGTTGTTGTTGTTTTGTTTTGTTTGTTTTTGTTTTTATCTTTATCTTTATCTTTTTCTTTTTTTTTCTTTTTCTTTTTTCTCTCTTTCCCTTTCTTATCCCACTGCTTCAGGTCTTTTCTGATTTGTTTAGAGTATATTTTCTGGGGACGTGGTTACTCTGCTAGCATTTTGTTCTCTCATTAATCTATTCTCCTCTGCACAAAATGACAAGACAGAAAAAATCACCTCAACAAAAAGAACAAGAGGTAGTACCGACTGCCAGGGACCTACTCAATACGGACATTAGTACGATGTCAGATCTAGAGTTCAGAATCATCACTTTAAAGATACTAGCTGGGCTTGAAAAAAATATGGAAGTTATTAGAGAAACCCTTTCTGGAGAAGTAAAAGAGCTAAAATCCAACCAAGGAGAAATCAAAAAGGCTCTAAATGAGGTGCAATAAAAAATGGGGGCACTAACTGCTAGAATAAATGAGGCAGAAGAGAGAATCAGTAATATAGAAGATGAAATGATAGAAAATAAAGAAGCTGAGAAAAAGAGAGATAAACAACTACTGGATCACGAGGGCAGAATTCAAGAGATAAGCGATACCATAAGGCGAAACAACATTAGAATAATTGGGATCCCAGAAGAAGAAGAAAGAGAGAGAGGGCCAGAAGGTATAATGGAGCAAATTATAGCAGAGAACTTCCCTAATTTGGGGAAAGAAACAGGCATGAAAATCCAGGAAGCACAGAGAACCCCTCTCAAAATCAATAAAAATAGGTCAACTCCCCAACATCTAATAATAAAACTTATGAGTCTCAGAGACAAAAGAAAATCCTGAAAGCAGCTCGGGAGAAGAGATATGTAACCTACAATGATAGAAACATTAGATTGGCAACAGACCTATCGACAGTGACCTGGCAGGCCAGAAAGGACTGGCATGATGTCTTCAGAGCACTAAATGAGAAAAATATGCAGCCAAGAATACTATATCCAGCTAGGCTGTCATTGAAAATAGAAGGAGAGATAAAAAGCTTCCAAGACAAACAAAAACTAAAGGAATTTGCAAACACAAAACCAGCCCTACAAGAAATCTTGAAAGGGGTCCTCTAAGCAAAGAGAGAGCCTAAAAGCAACATAGACCAGAAAGGAACACAGACAATATACGGTAACAGTCACTTTACTGGCAATACAATGGCACTAAATTCCTATCTTTCAATAGTTACCCTGAATGTAAATGGGCTAAATGCCCCAATCAAAAGACACAGGCTAACAGACTGGATTAAAAAACAAGACCCATCGATATGCTGTCTGCAAGAGACTCATTTTAGACCCAAAGACACCCCCAGATTGAAAGTGAAAGGGTGGAAAACCATTTACCATGCTAATGGACACCAAAAGAAAGCTGGGGTGGCAATCCTTATATCAGACAAATTAGATTTTATTTTATTTTTTATTTTTTTAAAATTTTTTTAAGATTTTATTTATTTACTTGAGAGAGAATGAGATAGAGAGAGAGTATGAGAAGGGGGAGGGTGAGAGGGAGATGCAGAGTCCCTGCTGAGCAGGGAGCCCGATGCGGGACTCGATCCTGGGACTCCAGGATCATGACCTGAGCCAAAGGCAGTCGCTTAACCAACTGAGCCACCCAGGTGCCCCGACAAATTAGATTTTAAACCAAAGACTGTAATAAGAGATGAGGAAGGACACTATATCATACTTAAAGGATCTATCCATCAAGAAGATCTAACAATTGTAAATGTCTATGCCCCTAACATGGGAGCAGCCAATTATATAAGGCAATTAATAACAAAAGCAAAGGAACACATCGACAACAATACAATAATAGTGGGGGACTTTAACATCCCCCTCACTGAAATGGACAGATCATCTAAGCAAAAGATCAACAAGGAAATAAAGACTTTAAATGACAAACTGGACCAAATGGACTTCATAGACATATTCAGAGCATTCCATCCCAAAGCAAGGGAATACACATTCTTCTCTAGTGCCCATGGAACATTCTCCAGAATAGATCACATCCTAGGTCATAAATCAGGTCTCAACCGGTACCAAAAGATTGGGATCATTCCCTGCCTATTTTCAGACCACAATGCTTTGAAACTAGAACTCAATCACAAGAGGAAAGTCAGAAAGAACTCAAATACATGGAGGCTAAAGAGCATCCTACTGAAGAATGAATGGGTCAACCAGGAAATTAAAGAAGAATTAAAAAAATACATGGAAACCAATGAAAATGAAAACACAACTCTTCAAAATCTTTGGGATGCAGCAAAGGTAGTCCTAAGAGGAAAGTATATAGCAATACAAGCCTTTCTCAAGAAACAAGAAAGGTCTCAAGTACACAACCTAACTCTCCACCTAAAGGAGCTGGAGAAAGAACAGCAAATAAAGCCTAAACCCAGCAGGAGAAGAGAAATAATAAAGATCACAGCAGAAATCAATGAAATAGAAACTAAAAGAACAGTAGAACAGATCAACGAAACTAGGAGCTGATTCTTTGAAAGAATTAAAAAGATTGATAAACCCCTGGCCAGACTTATCAAAAAGAGAAGAGAAATGACCCAAATCAACAAAATCATGAATGAAAGAGGAGAGAGCACAACCAACACCAAAGATATACAAACAATTATAAGAACATATTATGAGCAACTCTATGCCAGCAAATTAGATAACCTGGAAGAGATGGATGCATTCCTAGAGATGTATCAACTACCAGAACTGAACCAGGATGAAATAGAAAACCTGAACAGACCTATAACCACTAAGGAAATTGAAGCAGTCATCAAAAATCTCCCGACAAACAAAAGCCCAGGGCCAGATGGCTTCCCAGGGGAATTCTACCAAACATTTCAAGAAGAATTAATACCTATTCTTCTGAAACTGTTCCAAAAAATAGAAATGGAAGGAAAACTTCCAAACTCATTTTATGAGGCCAGCATTACCTTGATCCCAAAACCAGACAAAGACCCCATCCAAAAGGAGAATTACAGACCAATATCCCTGATGAACATGGATGCAAAAATTCTCACCAAAATACTAGCCAAGGGGATCCAAGAGAACATTAAAAGGATTATTCACCATGACCAAGTGGGATTTATCCCTGGGCCGCAAGGTTGGTTCAACATCCGCAAATCAATCAATGTGATACAATACATTAACAAAAGAAAGAACAAGAATCATATGATCCTCTCAATAGATGCAGAAAAAGCTTTCGACAAAGTACAGCATCCTTTCTTGATCAAAACTCTTCAGAGTATAGGGATCGAGGGTACATACCTCAATATCATAAAAGCCATCTATGAAAAACCTACAGCGAATATTATTCTCAATGGGGAAAAGCTCAGAGCTTTCCTCCTAAGGTCAGGAACGTGACAGGGATGTCCACTATCACCAGTGCTATTCAACATAGTATTAGAAGTCCTAGCCACAGCAATCAGACAACAAAAAGAAATCAAAGGCATCCAAATTGGCAAAGAAGTCAAACTCTCACTGTTTGCAGATGATATGATACTTTATGTGGAAAACCCCAAAGACTCCACCCCAAAACTGCTAGAACTCATACAGGAATTCAGTAAAGTGGCAGGATATAAAATCAATGCACAGAAGTCAGTGGCATTCCTATACACCAACAACAAGACAGAAGAAAGAGAAATGAAGGAGTCAATCCCATTTACAATTGCACCCAAAACCATAAGATACCTAGGAATAAATCTAACCAAAGAGACAAAGGATCTGTACTCAGAAAACTATAAAATACTCATGAAAGAAATTGAGGAAGACACAAAGAAATGGAAAAACGTTACATGCTCATGGATTGGAAGAACAAATATTGTGAAGATGTCAATGCTACCTAGAGCAATCTACACATTCAATGCAATCCCCATCAAAATACCATCCACTTTTTTCAAAGAAATGGAACAAATAATCCTACAATTTGTATGGAACCAGAAAAGACCCCGCATAGCCAGAGGAATGTTGAAAAAGAAAATCAAAGCCGGCGGCATCACAATTCCGGACTTCCAGCTCTATTACAAAGCTGTCATCATCAAGACAGCATGGTACTGGCACAAAAACAGACACATAGATCAATGGAACAGAATAGAGAGCCCAGAAATGGACCCTCAACTCTATGGTCAAGTAATCTTTGACAAAGCAGGAAAGAATGTCCAATGGAACAAAGACAGTCTCTTCAACAAATGGTTTTGGGAAAAGTGGACAGCCACATGCAGAAGAATGAAACTGGACCATTTCCTTACACCACACACAAAAATAGACTCCAAATGGTTGAAAGACCTCAATGTGAGACAGGAGTCCATCAAAATCCTAAAGGAGAACACAGGCAGTAACCTCTTCCACCTCAGCTGCAGCAACTTCTTCCTAGAAACATCGCCAAAGGCAAGGGAAGCAAGGGCAAAAATGAACTATTGGGACTTCATCAAGATAAAAAGCTTTTGCAAAGCAAAAGAAACAGTCAACAAAACCAAAAGACAACTGACAGAATGGGAGAAGATATTTGCAAATGACATATCAGATAAAGGGCTAGTATCCAAAATCTATAAAGAACTCATCAAACTCAACACCCAAAGAACAAAGAATCCAATCAAGAAATGGGCAGAAGACATGAACATTTTTCCAAAGAAGACATCCAAATGGCCAACAGACACATGAAAAAGTGCTCAATATCACTCAGCATCAGGGAAATCCAAATCAAAACCTCAATGAGATCCCACCTCACACCAGTCAGAATGGCTAAAATTAACAAGTCAGGAAATAACAGATGTTGGCGGGGATGCGGAGAAAGGGGAACCCTCCTACACTGTTGGTGGGAATGCAAGCTGGTGCAGCCACTCTGGAAAACTGTATGGAGGTTCCTCAAAAAGTTGAAAATAGAGCTACCATATGATCCAGCAATTGCACTACTGGGTATTTACCCCAAAGATACAAAAGTAGGGATCCGAAGGGCTACGTGCACCCCGATGTTTATAGCAGCAATGTCCACAATAGCCAAACTGTGGAAAGAGCCAAGATGTCCATCGACAGATGAATGGATAAGGAAGAGGTGGTATATGAATACAATGGAATATTATGCAGCCATCAAAAGGAATGATATCTTGCCATTTGCAACGACGTGGATGGAATTGGAGGGTATTATGTTGAGTGAAATAAGTCAAACAGAGAAAGACATGTATCATATGATCTCACTGATATGAGGAATTCTTAATCTCAGGAAACAAACTGAGTGTTGTTGGAGTGGGGGATGGGGTGTGAGGGATGGGGTGACTGGGTGATAGACACTGGGGAGGGTATGTGCTCTGGTAAGTGCTGTGAATTGTGCAAGACTGTTGAATCTCAGATCTGTACCTCTGAAACAAATAATGCAATATATGTTAAGAAAAATAAAAGAAGAAGAATAAGGTAGCAGGAGGGGAAGAATGAAGCAGGGGAAATCGGAGGGGTAGACGAACCATGAGAGACGATGGACTCTGAAAAACAAACAGGGTTCTAGAGGGGAGGGGGGTGGGAGGATGGGTTAGCCTGGTGGTGGGTATTGAGGAGGGCACATTCTGCATGGAGCACTGGGTGTTATGCACAAACAATGAATCATGGAACACTTCATCTAAAACTAATGATGTAATGTATGGGGATTAACATAAGAATAAAAAAATAAATAAAAAAGAAAATAAATAAATAAGTAAATAAATAAATAAATACGTACTATATCATTCATTGTCATAAAATCTTCAGACATTTTAGGGTGTTTTATCTTGTTAACTTATGGTATTGATGTTATGACCCTATGTTATATTAATGGAAAACTAAAACTTTTTGTTGTAGTAGGTGAATCTGCTTGGTTCCAAATTCTATGGCACACTGATTCAGAAAGAACAAAAAATAGTGTGTGTCATATGAGATTTTATAATTATGCTTCAGTAAGGATATGGAATATATATCAGTGTGTAACTTTATCAGGGGTGTTGTACAAAAACATACAGCAAATTTTAATCAGTTTCTGCCTGTTTAAATTCTGATGGGAAAAAAACTACCATATACCCTCCATATTTTTACCAAATAATTATAATACATACATTACACACATTTACAGTATGTTACATGTCTGATATAAAATCACATTTTCAATGCCATATCATCCACATACTGGCTAACACTCTGCAATTTGGCTCAAAAGTGTGTGCTACTGTCTTTATCAGCAACATTCATTTGGGAGACTTAACATGGCCATGTGGGTCAGAGTTGTCCTAGAGAATCCTTACAGGATAGTGTGCAAACTGAAGCTCAACAGTAGTATGTATCATGAGTAATCAGAAAAAGAGAAAGAAAATGAAGGTAGAAAATAAACAAAGGAGCTGGTAAATAAAATAGAAAAGCATGCCTTCAACCTAACATGAAAAATCATGTGAAAAAGGTAGTTACTTTTCTTCCTGATGGTTTTATAACTCCAACTTCAGAGGCCTAATTGATATTCTTCTAAAGCAGGTTTTCTCCTTCTCAGCACAACTGGCATTTTTAGTCAGATAAATTTTGTGTCCTGGGGTAATTCTCTATATTGTAGGAGGCTTAGCAGCATCCCTGACTCCCACCCACTAGATGCCAGTTGTTCTTTCTTGTCATGAAAATAAAAAATGTCTCAGGCATTGCCAAATGTCACCTGTGTGTATGGGGAGGGACACAACATACCTGGTTACTAACCATTGTTCTAGAGTTTTATACTGGAGAGGAATAATCTTTAATTAAATGAGAATCAATGTTTTGTAGCTTTATTCAAAATAGGCAGAATAAATCTGGCTAGCAAGGGGACTCATTCTTCAATAGGTCTTAGCCAGATAAAAGAGATGGAAGGGCATACCCAGAGGAAATACTTTGAACAAAATCAAAGGAGCATGAAGTGTACAGTGAGATTGCAAATCAACAAGTAATTTTCATGTATGAATTGTGTCATAAACAGAGATGATGTTTGTTGGGGCTAAGGAAAAGGGAAGAATAACAAATGTAAGATTCCAATTCTATAATAATAATTTCAAAAACTTAGGTGGAATAACAAGGTTTTTTTGTTTTTTTGTTTTTTTGCCTCTAAAAATCCACTCTGGTAGCAGATTGATAAATGGCTTAAAAGGATGAGAGCTGGCATAGAGAGATGACGTTAGAAGGATACTTGTGATAGTGCTGATGGGATAAGATAAAGTGACCTGGCCACATTGGAAGATTAACAAGGGAGCAATATCTCTGCTGCTCGCTGACTTGATGGAGGGGAAATCAAGGGAAGTGAGACTAAGATTTTCTTGGTTGAAAGCAACAACACTGAATGACAAGGATAAGTTTGAAGCAACTGTGTGTACAGATACGTATATTTTTAGAGGAGGGAGGAGACATATCTTAAACCTCTGAAATTCATGGGCCAGGAAAACAATCATGGGTCTCATGTTCAGCAACAATCCTGAACCATTAATGTTACTGGCAATTCTTATTCTGATTCCCAGAACCTAAATGAATTAAGGGATTTAGGTCTGAATCTACTCTCCCTACAATCTCAGGAAATCTTTCCCTGTACAAAGTCTCTGGCATTCACCCTTTGATCTCAACCTCAAACTCTCAGAAACCGTTTATATGTGTATTAGCCCAGATCCTTCTCTAGGGTCTTCCTCTTGTCAGGTCTACTTTAAAATCTATCACCCATTGTGTGATCAACTGACTCAGAAATATTCTGAACAGCAACATGAAACAAAATATTCATGTTTGAGAAATCAGCTATTGTAAGACTCTTGCTTTTTTATCATCCTGCCATCTTCTTGGATCATAAAAGGGTTTGTGTTCTCTTTGAAACCAATCCTCCATTTTCCCACACTCAGTGCAGAATCTAAGGCTCAAAGACTTACCTGGAATCATCTGTGGTAACATATGTAGAAGCCACAGAGTGAAACTCTTGGTGTTTCAGATAGTGAGGATGGCTGTTTTGTACTATAGGAGCCGCCTGGGGGATTTTTTGCACCGGTCACTGAGGGGCTTTAAATTAGCCTGGGACAAGGGTGGAAAGCAGGCAAAATATGGTTCAAAACCCAGAAGAATTTATCTCATAGCTGATCTGCATCTAATAAAAACTCTCAAATCCTGGTGTCCTTGGGGACTGGGAGCCAAATTAACCATCCTTTCGGAAACTTCTAAGACAAGACAGTGCCCTAGGACAACACAAATAGTCAATTACACTTTTATACAAAATAATGAGCCAATGAAGGGAAATGAAAACATCTCAGGGTATTCAGACTAATCAGTATAGACATGCTGACAGAGCTAAATGGAATATTTCTATGTGATATAGAAATTAAACCCTCTTACACTGTTGGTGGGGATGCAAGTTGGTACAGCCACTCTGGAAAACAGTATGGAGGTTCCTCAAGACATTAAAAATAGAGCTACCCTATGACCCAGCAATTGCACTACTGGATATTTACCCCAAAGATACAGATGTAGTGAAACGAAGGGGCACCTGCACCCAATGTTCATAGCAGCAATGTCTCCACTATAGACAAACTGTGGAAGGAGCTGAGATGTCCTTCAACAGATGAATGGATAAAGAAGATGTGGTTTATACATACAATGGAATATTACTCAGCCATCAGAAAGGAGGTATACCTACCATTTGCACTGACATGGATGGAAGTACAGGGTATTATGCTAAGCAAAATAAGTCAATCAAAGAAAGACAATTATCATATGGTTTCACTAATATGTGGGATATAAGAAATAGTTCAGAGGATGGAGGGAAACTGAATGGTTAAGAATTCAGAGGGAGGCAAACCATGAGAGACTCTTAACTCTGGGAAAAAAACTGAGGGTTGCTGAAGGGGAGGTGGGTGGGGGAATGAGGTAAATGGGTGATGGGCATTAAGGAGGGCACGTGATATGATAAGCACTGGGTATTATAGGCAACTGATGAATTATTGAACACTACATCTGAAACTAATGATGTACTATATGTTGGAAAATTGCATTTAAATAAAAAAAGAAATTGTCCCATTTGTTTAAGACTCTCATGAAATGATATTATGCATTTTCAGATTTTAGTGCCAGTCACTTTATATATATCAACTTCTCAGCTATGAACTATTATGGCCAGTGTTTACTTAGTTGACAAAAAAGGGGGGGTTGTGATTTTAAGCTTTGATAACAAGAGGAAATGAAAAGATTCTGAATCTGTGTGGTGCAAGAAGAAGTCTAACAAGAATGCATTACATGCATCTGCCTAAGAGACATGATGGTCTTACTTAGAGTTAGATGGTTTTTGTCCTGTGTCATTGCATCTGGCATTATTTAGCAGACATATTCTTCATGCATTGAAAGACTCTCTGACTCCCATCTTGCTTTTAAACTGCCACAAAATTATCTTCATCCTAGAATATGGCTGCTTTGTGTACTGGGTTACTTCACAGTGGCTTAGGGGAGTTGGTTGTGTGTATTTTTTTCCAGCTCTGCACTCAATGATGTCACATGGTAGATTGAAATCAACCACACCACAAATATGTAAATCAGAAAACAAAGTATATCAGAATGCCAACCACCCAACAGAGTAGCACCTAATGAACTCAAAATAAAATATTTTCAGAGAAAACAAAAGAAATAGTTTTCAGATAGAGTATGAAGTAGGCTGAGGCGAGGTCAGCAGGTTCTGAAATTGATGCACTACTCTCTGTATAGAGAATTATAATATTATAAACATATTGAATGACCCACAAGATACCTTTGGGAAATGCAAAAAAAATTTTGAACCTCATAGAATCATAATGCTACTGAATGTTGGAGACAAAATTACTCTTAGATACTGTTTAGTTAAAACCCATGAGAACTAAAGGGGAATAGGATTTTTTAGAAACAATGTGACTCCTTATTTGGTGACAGATACAATTCCTTAGGACTCCTACATTAATAAAAATAATTATTTCAGAGTAATGTAATAGGAGCTACAGAGTGCAAATTTTCAGAAGTGGCTCTTCATTCTACATGTGTTCTAGAGAAAACAAGAAACAAAAGTTTAATTTTTATTTATTTTTTTAAAGATTTTATTTATTTATTTGAGAGAGAGAATGAGAGAGAGTATGAGAGGTGAGAGGGTCAGAGGGAGAAGCAGACTCCCTGCTTAGCGGGGAGCCCGATGCAAGACATAATCCTGGGACTCCAGGATCATGACCTGAGCCAAAGGCAGTTGCTTAAACAACTGAGCCACCCAGGTGCCCAAAAGTTTAATTTTTAATACAACAGTGTTAGAAATGAAGTTGAATAGCTTTTACTGCAATGGTTAATAAAATTTATCAAGCGAGAAGATACAAGTTTAAATGAATTATGGTAAATACAAATAGCAGGACCTGGCCATGCCTATATTATTTGTGGAATTGTCTGATTTAAAATGGGAGTCCTTACCATGCAGAGAGGAGAGGATCATGTGGCCAGAGTCCTGACTGCCAGGTGCAAGAGTAGACTCAGATACATATGTGCAATGACATTCATTCGCAAAAGAATAAAAAGAAGTTCTGATATGCTACAACATAGCTGAACTTGAAAACTTTATGCTATGTGAAAGAACCCAGACATAAAATGCCATGTATTATATGATATATTTTCTTGAAATGTCCAGACTAGTCAAATCCATAGAGTCAGAAGGTAGATGTGTGGTTTTCATAAACTGCGGATAGGATGAGTGGTTAGTGCCTGGTGATGGAATGAGGTATCTTTATGGGATCACAAAAATGTTATGGAATTAGAGAAGAGAGGGTAACACAATTTTTTGAATATACTAAAAACCAGTGTCTTGTACACGTTAAAGGGTGAATTTTACAGTAGTCCATGGACACTTTTCTACCAAGAAGAAGAAGGGTGGAGAGGAGCCAATGTTGCAAGTTATTCTGCCTAAATTGAACATTTAGATAAGGGCCTGCAAAAAGCCAAAAGGGTCAATACATTATTGCTCCTTCATCTGAAAGCAACACCAAGAGTGAAAGTCAATTCCAGCACCTGATGTGTCAAAACTCAATATTATGAAGACCCCTTTCTGCTTCTGAAATCACTCTTGAGGAATAAAGCCCTTGAAAATATTAATTCAATATATTTTTATCAGATTTTAAACACACAATAAAAAATGAACACAAATCAGAAAATGATCTAATGAAACAATAAAGTAATTCAACAAAAGGATATACAAGTGGAAAAAAGCTGCAGTTATTGCACTCTTTATTAATGTTAATTATAAAGAGAATCATATTTCACCCTCTGAAATTGTTAATCTTAGTTAAAATACCCCATATCTTCATTAATCTAGTAGCCTTACCTGATTAAAAAGCATGATGCCTTATATCTACCGAGAAGATATGCCATCACATGCCTGATAGATACACACACATACACAGACACAGACATTTACATTTATACATGCACACAAAAAACATGTGCTTACCTTATGGAGAAAACCTTTAATGACACATAATACTTTCAGAATAAAGTTCAACATCTTTGCAGAGTGTCCTTGGTCATTCCATTTTTTTTTTTTACTTGGAGTATAGCTGACACACATGTTACATTATTTCCAGGGGTACAGAATGGTGATTCAGCAAGTCTAAACCTTATGGTGTACTCACAGCAAGTGTAGCTACCATCTGTCACCATACAAAGCTGTTAGAATATCCTTGACTCTGTTCCTAATGCTGTACTTTTTATCCCCGTGACTTATTCATCCCATAAGTAGGAGCTGTATCTCCTGCTCCTCTTTACCCAGTTTGCCCTCCATGACCATGTTTGATATCATAGTATCTGTGTCTCTCCTAATCGTATCTTACATTGAAAAAAAAATCTGTGTTGTTACATTAAGCACATTCTCTAGTTCATGTCTCCTCTATCATCTACATGGTATGGTGTGTCCTTCCTTACTGGGCCAACCATTCATTATTTCTCAGGAACCAGGCTTCCTAATTAAAAACCAAAAAACATAATTTTAACTCTCCCGCTGCTGCTTTCAGTTGGATTTCAATGTTCCCTTACCTCTCACTCAGTGCATACAACTACAACTTCTTGTTCCTTTCCCTCTCTCTTTGTTTCTCTCTTCTTCCCTCCCAAAAATACAAGGAAAATCCATGAAACTTAAGCATTGTGTCAAATTTACCATTCTGCCACTATTCCCTCTTACAATATTTAATATACTGTGCTTTAATAACACTTGACAAAGTAATAAAGAAAGAACTGGTGTAGATAACAGAAAAGTATGGATGTGCAAAATGGAGCACTTGATTTCTCATGATTTTTGCATCTGGAAATTCCTGAATGACTCTAGAGATATACTGAAATTTTTATATTATTATCTCATTATATCTATAAAGGTTTGGTTTTTGTTTTTACATTTGTTTGTTTGTTTTGACACAACATACTTAAAATACACTTCCTCAAAAAAATTTTTTAGAGGACTAAAACATTCAAGACATACCAACACCTTGTTTTTATTGAGTACATGGACACTGTAGAACAATGGGTTTGGGTGCATTTAATTCAGTAATAGATGCATATTTGTAAATCCTTTGGGAGAAGAATCCATAGAAGAGGAAGCTGAACTAGGGACTAAAAAATAGAAGAGAAAAGGAAATATCATATCTTCACTATTTTGTCTTTGTGTTTCTCCTCTCATTATGCAGTAGCATCCAGAAACCCACTGAGTGATAGTTGTCACAGAGTATGATGATGTGAAAACAATCTAAAATGCAGGCAAATTTCACAAAAGAATTAAATAAAAAACTAAGCCACCTCAATTAATGTTGTTTTTGAAATATTTTATGAAGTTTTGGGATATTGTTACTATTGCATGAAGGGGAAAGCTGCTGGTGTTAACCACAGTAGATTTTATGAACACAACATCTTTACCACATGAATGCGGATCTGCTTGGTCTTGGCACCATAGACAAGTGGATTGAGAAATGGGGGGACCAGCAAGTAGAGGCTAGAAAAGAGGATATGGATATAAGGGGGAACATGAGCACCAAACCTATGTGTGAAGAAGGAGAAGAAGGCGAGGAGGTAGAACTGGAGGAAGACACCGATGTGGGCGATGCAGGTATTGAATGCTTTCCACCGAGCCTTCTTCTGGGGCAAATGAAAAACTGTGATAAATATCTGTATATAGGACAAAGTGATGAAGGTGAGGTCGAACCCAGCAACAGTGAGTGCCACAAACAAACCATAGATTTTGTTGACCCGCACATTTTCTGCAGCCAGTTTCACGATGGCCATATGCTCACAGTAGGAGTGGGAGATGATGGTTGTATGGTAAAATTGAAACCGGCACTTTATGAGTACTAGGCATGGGGCTACCAGAATGGCAGCCCTAAGTGTTACCATAGCCCCTATTTGGGTGATCAGCTGGTGGGTGAAGATGGTACCATGTCTTAGTGGATAACAGATGGCCACATAACGGTCCAGGGCCATGGCCAGGAGGATGCCTGACTCTATGCACTGAAAGGAGTGGATGAGCCACATTTGAAGCAAGCAAGAATCAAAATAAATCTCTGGCACATGAAACCAGAATATGCCAAGCATCTTGGGCATAATGGTGGTTGCAAGTGCAATATCTGTGACTCCTAGCATGCCTACGAAAATGTACATGGGCTCATGGAGGCTGCGCTCTGATTTGATGATGATCAGAAGCATGGAATTTCCAATCATAGCAATGAAATATATGGCACAGAATGGAATCCCGATCCAGCACTGCACAGACTCTAGGCCTGGGATTCCTATTAGTGTCAATACAGAAGGCATGAAGACTGTAATATTGGAGATGGGCATAATGTCTTTGCGTCTCCAGAAGCAAATGAAAGAAGTATCTTAGTCAGTGGTGCTTTCTCTTCTACTCCTATTTTTCATCCAAAGTCATCATAGTGAGTCTCTCTGATTTTGGCTGAACTCTAAGATTATATCATCCATCTCATTTATATTATTGAAGGAAAAATATCCATAGATAAACCCCACTGTTTTCAGGAAGGACATCCAGAAGCACTGTAGCACAATAGTGATTATGTGCATGGCAGGCGA
This sequence comes from Mirounga angustirostris, assembly GCF_029215605.1. NCBI lineage: Eukaryota > Metazoa > Chordata > Mammalia > Carnivora > Phocidae > Mirounga > Mirounga angustirostris. The sequence goes on from NW_026991721.1 coordinate 58,468,075, forward strand.
ACTGCATTAGAACCAGCCAGGTCACATGGGTAATGGGACTAAACTGATGACATGTTATGTCATTCTGGACTGTGAACAAAATAATTACACTTGTTTATTTTGCTTGGAAAGGGCATTTGAGTCAGAGTTTGATGAATTTCTCCATATCCCACATTCCGGCGACCCAATAGTACTGTTATTTCCCACTGTCTCTGGGTCTGGAACTGACACTTTGGACCAGCAAATCCTACTCTGACCAGTACATTAGTAGAAAAAACTGCCTATGAAAAGAAGAGAGAAACAGCTGACACCTAAGAGCACAATATATTTAGATATCTTTATCTATTTATATAATTTGTACCTATGTAATATTGGATGTCCTTTCAAAAGAAAGTAAAGGAACAACTTTGGAAAAGATCATCCAAACCCATGCAGTTTTGATGAGAATGGGTCAAAATTTCATGCCATTTTTACATCTCTAGTATGACTATATTTTATTTTTCCCATATACAAAGAACTGAATTCCTGAAAATTTGTTGTGTGCTTAAAATACCTGACATTCTGTAAAACACATTTCCGAACACCTAGAGGGGAAGAAGAATCTCTAGAAAGCAAGGAAGTTCAGAGTGACAAAATATACAGGCAAGAGAACTCATTCTTGATGACTACAGGGTATAGGAAAATGAGTAAATTGGTTATTCATGGAATAGAGGCTGGATCTTGGGTTTGAACTGTTCAGAGCTACAATTAGCGTGAAATTGGCCAAATTAGATTTATTCATTCTTAATGAAATATAGATCATTTGAACACTTATAACATTTTGTGAGATCAGTCACAAGAAATGAATAGAAAGTAAAGGGGTGAAAAGATAGGTTCCCCAACAGGAGTCATATATAGAAGTACAAATACAAGACAGAGAGTGGATTTGGGATAGTAGAAAGATTCAGGAGAGGGCTAGAGAGCAACTAATGAAAATTTAATCACCTCAATTGATGACTGAATTTTCTGAAAACTGGGCTCTTAGTCCTTATATGAGAGTTCTTCTCTGATAAAGATCAGTATTGCATGGAGCACTGGGTGTTATACGAAAACAATGAATCATGGAACATTACATCAAGAACTAATGATGTGCTGTATGGTGACTAACATAACATAATAAAATAAAATAAAATTTTAAAAAGATAAAAAATAAATTTAAAGAATTACATATCTGGGGCACCTGGGTGGCTCAGTCAATTAAGCATCTGCCTTTGGCTCAGGTTATGATGTTGGGGTCCTGGGATCAAGTTCCATATCAGGCTCCCTGCTCAGCAGGGAGTCTGCTTCTCCCTCTGCCACTCCCCACCCTGCTTGTGCTCTCTCTCTCAAATAAATAAATAAATAAATAAGCTTTAAAATTTACCAATCTAAAATCATGAAATTCTCAAGTTGTACAATAGAAATATTTGCTACCCTGTAAAAAACAGGGTTCAGTTCTGTCATTCTTTCCTAGACTCTCCAACAGTGTTGCTTTATTTCAGCAAGCTCATGATCCACCTAACCTTATACTGAATGTCACCAAATATGCCAGTTATTCAAGAATAGCTGTGGTTTATGCAGCTAAAACTCTAGTGAAGGGTCATAGTCAGAGTGATCATTTATGAAAAAAGGTTGTATTCAGCCAACATGTATTTAGGATAGAGTAATCAGTCAGTCAGCTAAGTTTTGATTTCCACTGTTTTGCTCTCCAGTTCTTCATTCTACACATCTATAGATCACAGATTGTTTCTCATAGGATTGACTTTTTCCTTTCTCATAGTTAATCAGATTTAGAATAGGAATCCTTTAGTAACAATCCCATTGTCTGACTTATTCAAGAGAAAGGAGCTGCCATGGGAGCATTACCTGATAGGTACAGATGGTACAGGCAGTGGGAAGGCAGGTGGGAGAGGACGTGAGTACAGGGCAGATGGGAAAGAGTGCTTATCTTTAGAAATGCTGGTAGTGAAACATTAAGGGGTAAACTTCCTCTCCCTTTGTTGTTGGGAACGAGTTATGCTCTTACCAGACACCTGAAGACCATCGTCAATCTTCATAGCATCATCACTCATTGCTCAGCTGTCATCCACTCTTCCTCCTCCTGAGATTCCCATCTCATTCCCTTGTATTTGTGCTGGTAATGCCCCTTTCTTCTATCTGCACCTTCTAGAACAGCCCCTTGTAAACATCATGAACTCTGATCCATTTGCTACTGGGACAATCTGCCAATATGTGGATGTCTCTGGGATAGCCTTTCCTGCTTTTTTTCTGTCCCTGCAAAGCAGACCTGCTCTTTCTTCCGTAAGTCTGTCTGAGATCATGTGGGTGAGTTCATCCTCCAACAAAACTCAAAGCAAAGTCTGTAATTTGCTAGACACAGCATAAATTTATTAAGCTTAAATTGGCCACAAATTATAATGTTTCCCAGTGAATGTGGAGAAGGAGGAGGGCTGAACATGAGATTTCCTAACCATTAGCCCAAGCCACCAGGGACCCACTAGCTCAGAATGAAGCTCTCTTGGGTCCATCCACAGCTAATATCTCTGAAGTCAATTTAACAACTTGCAGAGTCATCTTGGTTTCCTCATTTCTTTTTCCCCACAAGGTAAATGCAGAGAAATTAATATACTCAATTTATATTTTTTAAGTTTCTTACAAGATAAGGAAATGTGTAAAAAGTAAGTAATAAAACTTAACTTTTGTCAGTTTTTTTGCTGCTGTCCTCATTTGGAAAAAAATCTAAAGAACACTTAAATGTAGGCTGTTCCTATGCCAATGAATTCTATATAAATAAGTATCCTTGTGACCCTTCTTTCACTGATACATTTCTGGAAAGGAAATCTGCATCCACAATGGCTCTTTACCACACATTTAACTCTCATTCTCCTGCAGTCTCATTCGTTGGATTTTTATCTTATTGAAGCTATTTTTGTGAATTCAGTAATATTCTCAGAATGACCAGTTATGATGGACATTTCTAAATCCTTCTGCACTGAGCTCTGAGCCAATTATTGCACATTTGATGAAATTTTTCTCCATCCCTCCCTTTGTGACTTTCTCCTTCTTTTCTTCCACTCTTCCTTCAGAATGCAGGTGTTTTATGCCTCATAGATATGGAGGAATCATGCCATTTGCTCTTGTTGCAAGTAAAAAGAAGATATGATAAATGCATTATAAATTTTAGAAATTTGGGGAGAAGAATTCATATATCTTTTATCATGAGAACAAATGATGAATTCAAAGAAACACTTATGCACATAGTACCTTTCTCCTTGACATGATTCACCTGGTTTCTAGACTTGTATGTTGCTAACCTTAAGAGGTACTTGAGGTAATGTTGAAATGCTGGCAAATTTAGGAAGTAAATACTTTCATCAATTACTGATTCAATTTCTTTGCTAGTTTTGAGTCTGTTCAAGTTTTCTATTTCTTCCTGTTTCAGTTTTGGTAGTTTATATGTTTCTAGGAATTTATACATTTCTTCCAGGTTGTCCGATTTGTTGGCATATAGTTTTTCATATTTTCATAATATTCTCTTATAATTATTTGTATTTCTGTGGTGTTGGTTGTTATATCTCCTCTCTTGTTTGTGAAATTATTTATTTGGGTCCTTTCTCTTTTCTTTTTGATAAGTCTGGCTAGAGGTTTATCAATATTATTAATTTTTTTCAAAGAACAAACTCCTGGTTTCATTGATGTGTTCTATTGTTTTCTTAGTTTCTATATCATTTATTTATGCTCTAATTTGTATTATTTCCTTCCTTCTGCTGGTTTTAGGCTTCATCTGTTGTCCTTTTTCTAGCTCCTTTAGGTATAAGAATAGGTTGTTGGAGATTTTTCTGGCTTCTTGAGGATAGGCCAAATACTTTCCTCTTATGACCACTTTTACTGCATCCCAAAGGTTTTGGGCCATTGTGTTTTCATTTTCATTTGTTCTTATGTATTTTTTTTATTTCTTCTTTGATTTCCTGGCTGACCCATTCATTTTTTTTATTCTGTTCTGTTAGCCAACATATAATGCAGCATTAGTTTTTCATGTAGTGTTCAATGATTGATTTGTTGCGTATAACACTCAGTGCTCATCACATGTGCCCTCCTTAATACCCATCACCCGGTTACCCCATCCCCCATCCCTATCCCTTCTGTAACCCTCAGCTTGTTTCTCAGAGTCCAGAGTCTCTCATGGTTTGTCTCCCTCTCTAATTTCTTCCCATTCAGTTTTCCCTCCCTTCCCTCATTGTCCTCTGTGCTATTCTTTATGTTCAACATATTAGTGAAACCATATGATAGTTGTCTTTCTCTGCTTGACTTATTTCACTTAGCCAATCCCCTCCAGTTCCATCCATGTCGATGCAAATGGTGGGTATTCATCCTTTCTCATGGCTGAGTAATTATCCATTGTATATGTAGTTCATACCACATTCAATTTTTAGTAGCATATTGTTTAACCTCTGTGTATATGTGGTTTTCCCAATTTTTTTCTTCTGGTTGACTTTTAGTTTTAAGCATTGTGGTCAGAAAAGGTGCATGGTATGATCTCAATCTTTTTTGCATTTGTTGAGGTCTGTTTTTTGACCTAATATCTGATCTATTCTGGAGAATGTTGCAGGTGCACTCAAAAAGAATGTGTATTCTCCTGTTTTAAGATGGAATGTTCTGAATATATCTATTAAGTCCATCTGGTCAGTAGGATGGAGGAGAGCATTTGTAATTTCAGGTAAAATAAGGGATAGAGACAAAAGGGTAACGGACCTTAAAAGCTTTTTCCAGAATTTTCTATGTGAAGGAGAGAGATACAATGGTTCTGATTCTTGTTGAATGGAATTGATTCAGAGGTCAGATTGACATGTGAGCTAATAATCACCTTATTCTTGAGTCACCAATGAATAATTTAGACTAGTTTATCATTTCCTACCTTATTTTTCTCTTCTATGGATTTTATTTAAATTTTGACACTCTCCAAAGTTTTATCCTCGGTTCTTTTTACCCTCAAACTAATTTGCTTGTAATTCTATCTACTCAGTATAATGTAGTTATCAACTTCCTTATAGCAACTTCTATAACAATATTTCCAACATGAATTTTCTCACTCCATTTATCATAGGTTCAGTATATATTATCCAACTTCAATTTATGCTGCATATACTTTGAAAAACTATCCCTGATCACCTCATTTAGCATCACACTGGGTAAAAAATACTTTTCCACTTTATCATAATTTTTGGAAGTAACTTGAAAATTAGATCAATACTTAATATATTTTTGCTTCTTTCCTTCTCTTTTTTCTTCTTTCTTTCTTTCTTTCTTTCTTTCTTTCTTTCTTTCTTTCTTTCTTTCTTCTTCTTTCTTTCTTCTTCTTCTTCTTCTTCTTCTTCTTCTTCTTCTTCTTCTTCTTCTTCTTCTTCTTCTTATCTTTCCTCTTTCTTCCTTTTTTGGTTAGGCTAGTGAATATTATCCTAAGTAAAAGGTCATGATCATATCTTGTTTACCAAAAATGTATATAAGTATTTATTATGAATGCCATATCAATGTGGCAATCCATGTCTTCAGCAGAGTAAAATCAATTAGACCCAATATAAGTTCATCTCTTCTTTTAACAAAACTGCAGTCAATAAAAGACTCATATTGCCAAAATCACTAACAGATTATATGGAATATAGTCAACAAAATAACTTTAATGTTACTTTCCATAAATTAAAAGGTGATGATTTTATTCAATACACTACTTAAGTACTCACTATGTTCCAGCTATTTTTTGGAAGCAATTGAAGAATAAGTAAAATATATTTATTCCATATTTTGAAAAATCTAGATTGTGGTGAGAGCTTGAAATTCAAAACTAATATTTGCCATTTATAGACTATGTACTATATCATTCACGTTCATAAAATCTTTAGACATTTTAGGGTATTTTATCTTCTTTAACATATGGTATTCGCATTATTAGCGTATACTATATTAATGAAAAACTAACATTTTTGTTGTAATAGGTGAATCTACTTGGATCCAATTCCATGGCATACTGATTCAGAAAGAACCAAAAATAATTTTTGTCATCTGAGATTTTACAATTGTACAAAGATATGGGATATACATCAGTGGGTAACTATACCAGGCAGAGTTGTACAGAAACATACAGCAAATTTCAAACAGTTTGGGGGCACTTGGTTGACTCAGTTGGTTAAGCTTCTGCCTTTGGCTAAGGTCATGGTCTCAGAGTCCTGTGATTGAGCCCCATGTCATCGGGCTCCTGCTCAGCAGGGCGTCTGCTTCTCCTTCTCCCTCTGCTCTTCCCCACAGCTTGTGCTCACTTTCTCTCTCAAATAAGTAAATAAAATATTTAAAAAGTGTTTAAACCAGTTTGTGTCTGTTTAAATTCTGATGGGAAAAACTCCCATATACCCTCCATATTTTTACCAAATAATTATAATACATACATTACACACATTTACAGTATGTTACATGTCTGATATAAAATCACATTTTCAATGCCATATCATCCACATACTGGCTAACACTCTCTGCAATTTGGCTCAAAAGTGTATGCTACTGTCTTTATCAGCAACATTCATTTGGGAGACTTAACATGGCCATGTGGGTCAGAGTTGTCCTAGAGAATCCTTACAGGATAGTGTGCAAAATGAAGCTCGATAGCAGTATGTATCATGAGTAATCAGAAAATGAGAAAGAAAATGAAGAAGGTAGAAAATAAACAAAGGAGCTGGTAAATAAAATGGAAAAGCATGACTTCAACCTAACAGATGAAAAATCATGTGAAAAAGGTAGTTACTTTTCTTCCTGATGGTTTTATAACTCCAACTTCAGAGGCCTAATTGATATTCTTCTAAAGCAGGTTTTCTCCTTCTCAGCACAACTGGCATTTTTAGTCAGATAAATTTTGTGTCCTGGGGTAATTCTCTATATTGTAGGAGGCTTAGCAGCATCCCTGACTCCCACCCACTAGATGCCAGTTGTTCTTTCTTGTCATGAAAATAAAAAATGTCTCAGGCATTGCCAAATGTCACCTGCGTGTATGGGGAGGGACACAACATACCTGGTTACTAACCATTGTTCTAGAGTTTTATACTGGAGAGGAATAATCTTTAATTAAATGAGAATCAATGTTTTGTAGCTTTATTCAAAATAGGCAGAATAAATCTGGCTAGCAAGGGGACTCATTCTTCAATAGGTCTTAGCCAGATAAAAGAGATGGAAGGGCATACCCAGAGGAAATATTTTGGACGAAATCAAAGAAGCATAAAACATACAGTGGGATTGCAAATCAATAAGTAATTTTCACATGTCAATTGTTTCATAAACAGAGATGATGGTTGTTGAGGCTAAGAAAAAGGGACGAATAACAAGTGTAAGGTTCCAATTTTATAATAATAATTTCAAAAACTTAGGTGGAATAACAAGGTTTTTTTTTTTTCCTTTAAAAATCCACTCTGCCCTTCAACAGATGAATGGATAAAGAAGATGTGGTTCATATATACAATGGAATATTACTCAGCCATCAGAAAGGATTAGTACCAACCATTTGCATTGACATGAATGGAACTGGAGAGGATTAGGCTAAGTGAAATAAGTCAAGCAGAGAAAGACAGTTATCATATGGTTTCACTCATATGTGGAACATAAGGAATAGTGCGGAGGACCACAGGGGAAGAGAAGGAAAACTGAATGGGAAGAAATCAGAGAGGGAGACAAACCATGAAAGACTCTGGACTCTGGGAAACAAACTGAGGATTACAGAAGGGATAGGGATGAAGAGATGGGGTAATCAGGTGATGGGTATTAAGGAAGGCACATTTGGTGATGAGCACTGGGTGTTATATGGAACTAATGAGTCATTGAACACTACATCAAAAACTAATGATGTATTTTATGTTGACTAATTGAACATAATAAAAAAATAAAAAAAAATAAAATAAAATAAAAAAAAATAAAAATCCACTCTTCTAGTAGATTGGTAAGTAGCTTAAAAGATGAGAGCTGGCATAGAGAGATGAAGTTAGAAGGATACTTGTCATAGTCCAGATGGGATAGGATGAAGTGAACTGCACACATTAGAGGAGTAACATGGAAACAATATTTGTGCTGCTTGATGACTTCGTGGATGGAAATCATGGGAGGTGAGACTAAGATGTCCCTGGGTTGAGGGTAACAGTACTGGATGAGAAAGACAAGCTGGAAGCAATCATGTGTGTACAAATATGTACATGTTTAGAAGAGGGAGGAGACATCTTCAACCCTTGAAATTCAGGGGCCAGGAAAACAATCAGGGGTCTCATTTTCAGAATGAGCTCTGAATCATTAGTGTTACTTACAACTCCAATTCTGACTCAGGCTGATTCCCAGAACCTAAAAGAATGAAAGGATTAAGGTCTAAATCCACTCTCCCTACAATCTCTGGAAATTGGTCCCTCTACATGGTCTCTAACATTCACCCTTTGATCTCTGCCTCAAGCCCCCAGGGATAGATTCTCTTTGTTTCTGAGATAGGTTGTCCAGTGCAGGACAGCTCCAAATGTCAGGTAGCTTTTCTTCCTAGTGAGCCTACCTCTTCATTTCTCATAAAAGTACTCAATCCACCTTCCAAAGATGCACATCACCGGTGGGACATGGTGGTTAACTGAGTGTATCTGAAGTCAGTCAGGACAGTTTAAATCCTTAGGATACTCCTTAGCTTTGCATGCTCTTCAGGCAGTTCTAAAACTTGTCATTGTTTCAATTCTTTATTACTGAGGAAAAGTTAACAGGTAGAAACACACTATATGGTGACTGTGAGGATGAAATGATGCAATACATTTAAAATACTTAGAAAGGAACATATTGTTCCTAATACAGGAAATGTATTATTCTGCCTGAATGCCAGCGATTCATTCATAGAAATTACTCTGTCCTTCCCATGACTAACTTCAGATACTTGATGAGCATGTCACTAGATGAGATTTACCCTGAATGACTTGAGGGCATCATTTCTATTGACTCTTTTCCAGTCTAAACATGTATAATTTCCTGACCTTTACCAAAGAAGCTTTCTGTGCATTGATCAACCCTGATCCTTCTCTATGATCCTCCTATATGTCAGACTCGCTTTAAAATTTGTCACCCATTGGGTGATTAACTGACTCAAAAATATTCTGAACAGCCTGAGAAAAAATCTTCTTCACATTTGAACAGTCAGCTACTGTAAGATTCCATTGCTTTTTTTTTTTTGATCATCCTGGCATCTTCTTGGATCACATGGGTTATATGTTCTCTTTGAAACCAATGTTCCATTTCCCCACGTTCAGTGCAGAATCTCAAGCCCAAAGACTTACCAAGGATCATCTGTGGTATCATACATAGAAGTCCTAAAGTGGGAATCTTGGCAGTTCAGATAGTGAGGATGGCTGTTTTGTACTAAAGGAAACAGCTAGGTGATTGGTTTTCACCAATGGCTGGTGAACCTTTAGGTTGGTGAAAAAGGAGGAACAATATGGCTCAGAACTTAGAAGATTGATTGTCTGAATGCAATTCTGCATCTTTAAAATTCTCAAACTGGTCTCTCTTTGGGACTGGGAACCAAAATGACCCTCCTTTTAAAGATTCCTAAAGAAGACAGTGCCCCAAGACAATACAAAACAAGATAATGATACTTATTTATAAAAACAATGAGCCAATAAAAATAAATTGAAACATCCTGAGATATTTAGACATCACTTTAGAAAAGCTGACAGAATTTAAATAAATATTTCTGTAATCTAATTACAGTCAGAGAAATACTGATTTCTTATTTAGGCTTCATAAAAGGGGTTGACTTAGGAAAGTTCACCTCAGAGCTTCAATAATCTTTTACTTTCTGAGTTTCTCCCACATGAACTTTGGTGACACAAATCTTTCCTTTATCAAATGATCTCATTAAATTGTCCCAGTAGTGTTCAAAATTCTAATTAAATGATGATACTCATTTTCAGAAATTTTAGTGTCATTCACAATATCTATATCAACTTCCCAGCTGGGAACTATAATTCATGGCCAGTATCTACTTAGTTGAAAGATGTTTATGCCTTACAAAAGGGATATAATTTTTATTGTCAAATAGAAGGAGGGAAAAGATTCAATTTCTCTGCATAGTACAAGAGCAAGTATCACAACACTGCATTACATGCATCTGCCTGAAAGACTTCATAGCCTTACTTGGAGTCAGACTGTTTTTGTCCTGTGTCATTGGGTCTGGCCCTATTTAGTAGAGCTGTTCTTTTTGCACTGAAAGAATCTCTGCCTCCCAACTTGTCATTAGGCTGCCACAAAATTATATTCATCCTAGAAAAATAAATGGTATAGATTGAGGGCATTGTGTGCTGGGTCAGCTCACACTGGCTTAAGAGCTGGTTGTGTGCATCTCTTCCCAGTTCTGGAATCAGTGATGTCATGTGGTTGTTTGAAATCATCCATAGCTTAATTAGTTACACTAGAAAAAAGAACAAACAATGTGTATCTGGGTGCCAACCACCCAACAGAGTAGCAACACATGGGCTCAAAATAAAATAAGATGTTTTCAGAGAAAATCAAACGAATAATTTTCAGATGGATTATGAAGTATGTTGAGGTGTGGTCAGCAGGTTCATGAACACTGTATACTACTCTTCATATAGAGTGTAGTTAACAATGTAGACTTATTGAGTGACTGCCAAGGTACTTTTGGAATAATGCAAAAAAACCCCTTAAACCTCATAGAATCACAATGTTGTTGAATCTTAGGGACAAAAACTTGTTAGATACTACTTTGTAAAGACCACTGGGGCTCTAGGGGAATGAGATGTTTTAGAAACAATGCAACTCACAGCGCTCACCATAGCATCACAGATCTGTACCTCTGAAACAAATAATGCAATATATGTTAAGAAAAAAAAAAGAAGAAGAAGGTAGCAGGAGGGGAAGAATGAAGCGGGGGAAATCGGAGGGGTAGACGAACCATGAGAGACGATGGACTCTGAAAAACAAACAGGGTTCTAGAGGGGAGGGGGGTGGGAGGATGGGTTAGCCTGGTGGTGGGTATTGAGGAGGGCACATTCTGCATGGAGCACTGGGTGTTATGCACAAACAATGAATCATGGAACACTTCATCTAAAACTAATGATGTAATGTATGGGGATTAACATAAGAAAAAAAAATATCTGTATATAGGACAAAGTGATGAAGATGAGGTCGAACCCTGCAACAGCAAATGCCACAAACAAACCATAGATTTTGTTGACCCGCACATTTTCTGCAACCAGTTTCACGATGGCCATATGCTCACAGTAGGAGTGGGAGATGATGGTTGTATGGTAAAATTGAAACTGGAACTTTATCAGTACTAGGCATGGGGCTACCAGAATGGCAGCCCTGAGCATTACCACAGCCCCTATTTGGGTGACCAGCTGGTGAGTGAAAATGGCAGTATATCTTAGTGGATAACAGATGGCCACATAATGGTCCAGAGCCATGGCCAGGAGGATGCCTGACTCTATGCACTCAAACGTGTGGATGAACCCCATTTGAAGCAAGCAAGAATCAAAATAAATCTCTGGTACATGAAACCAGAATATGCCAAGCATCTTGGGCACAATGCTTGTGCCAAGTACAATATCTGTGACTCCTAGCATGCTTAGGAAAATGTACATGGGCTCATGGAGACTACGCTCTGAAATGATGATGATGAGAAGCAAGGAATTTCCAATCAAAGCAAAGAGATACATGGCACAGAATGGAATCCCGATCCAGTACTGCACAGACTCTAGACCTGGGATTCCTATTAGTGTCAACAGAGAAGGCATGAAGACTGTAATGTTGGAGATGGACATAATGTCTTTGGGTCTCCAGAAGAAAATGAAAGAAGTATCTCAGTCAGTGGTACCCTTCTTCTCTACTTCTTTTTTCATCCAAAGTCATCATAGTGAGTCTCTCTGATTTTGGCTGAAGTCTAAGACCATATCATCCATTTCACATATATTATTGATGGAAAAAAACTGACCCATAGATGCATATCACTGTTTGGACAAGGACATCCCCACGCACTAGTCCATAAGAAAAGGTTATGTGCATGGCAGGCCAAATGCATTAGAACTACCAGATCATCTGAGTAAGGCAATCAACTGCTGACCTTTCTATATGTCCTTCTGGACCTGTGGACAAAATAATAATGCTTGTTTATTTTGTTTGTAAATTGTACATTAATCAGATTTTCATAAATCTCTCCCTATCCAAAATTGCAGCTAATCCTTAGTGCTCTATTTTTTTTTCCACTGTCCCTGAGTCAGGAACTGTTAGTTTAGACAAGCAACTAATCAGACTCTAACCTGTATACTGGTATGAAAAGCTTCTTATGGAAGAGAAGAATGATAGAAACAGCTTCACCCAAGAGCATAATACACTTAGATATCTATGTCTATATATTACATATCTGCATAAGAATGGGTGTCCTTTTAAAATAATGTGATGTAGAGCTTGAGAAAAGATGATTCAAATACATGTAATTTTTACAATCTGGATCAAAGTTTCGTGCTATTTTTTACATTACTAGTAAAACTATTTTATTTTGTCTCTATTACTAACATGGAATTCCCAATGAGTGGCATGCTTAAAATAGCAGAAATTCTGTAATACACATTTCACAATTACTAGAGGCAAGAAATATCTAGGAGGCAAGGAAAATCTGAGACACAATGTAGAGGCAAGTGGACTCATTCTTGCTTACTAAAGGACATAGGTAAATGGATAACCTAGCGAGAATAGAGGTTAGTTTCTAGGGTTTAAAGTGTTCAGAGTTATCATTAGCAATGATAATTTGGTAATTATCATTACCAAAGATTGGTAAATTTAAGCTTGTTGATGTTTAAGAATATACATATCATTTGAATGCTTCGATCATTTTGGAGCTCAAGCTTCAAAAATGAATAGAAAATAAAGGGGTGAAAAGATAGTTTCCTTAAAAGGGAGTCCAATCTAGAAGTAGAAAAGGAAGACAGAGGGCAGAACTTGGGACACCAGAAATGATTCAGGAAAGGGCTGTAAAGCAACTCAAGATAATTTGATCACCACAATTCACTGATGACTGAATATTCTAAAAATTTGGGCTCTAAGTCCCCAAATGAGAGTTCTTCTCTGATAAAGATCATTGCTTTGAAAAATTGCATATCTAGAATCATGAAATTCTCAAGTTGTACAATAGAAAAATATTTGCTATCCTTTAAAAAACAGGGTTCAGTTATGTCATGCTTTCCTAGACTCTCCAACACTGTTGCTTTATGTCAGCAAGCTCACAATCACCTAACCATATACTGAATGTCACCAAATATGCCAGTTATTCAAAACAGCTGTGGTTTGTGCAGCTAAAACTCTAGTGAGGGATCATAGTCAGAGTGATCATTTATGAAGAAAGGTTGTATTCAGCCAACATGTATTTAGGATAGATTAGTCAGTCAGCTAAGTCCTTGATTTCCACAGCTTTGCTCTCCAGGGCTTCATATTACAAATCCATAGGTCACAGATTGTTTCTCATAAGGTTGACTTTTTCTTTCCTCATAGTTAATCAGAATTAGAATAGGAATCCTTTAGTAACAATCTCATTGTCTGGCTTATTCAAGATAAAGGAGCTGCCATGGGAGCATTACCTGATAGGTACAGATGGTGGGAAGGCAGGTGGGAGAGGACATAAGTGAGTACAGGGCAGGTGAGAAGGAGTGCTTATTATTGGAAAAACCAGTAGTGAAGCATTATGAGGTAAATTTGGGGATAGTGAGACTTTCCTTGCCCTTTGTTGTTGGGAACCAGTTCTGCTCTTATCAGACACCTGAAGACCATCATCAGTCTTCATAGCACTATCCCTCTTTACTTACCTCTTATCCATCTTTCTTCCTCTTGAGATTCTGGTCTCATTCCCTGGTATCATGTGCTGGACAGTGCCTCTTCTGTCTGCACCCTCAGTAACAGAACTTCGTCAATGTCATGAACTCTGATCCATTTGCTGCTGGTGCTATATCCAATATATGGACATCTCTGGGATAGCCTTTTCTGCTTTTGTTCTGTCCCTGCAAAACAAATTTGACCCTATTCTGTAAGTCTGTCTGAGATCATGTTGGTAGATTCATCCTCCAACAGAACTCACAGCAAGGTCTGTTTCATGCTGAAGCAGCAGCATAAATTTATTGAGCTTGAATTATAGAAGAAAGCTGCTGACTACCAATTAAAATGTTCCCCAGTGAATGTGGGGAAGGAGGAGTTCTGAATATGAACTGAGATATTTCCTCACCACTAGCCCAGTCCAGGAGGGGCCCAGCAGCTCAAAATGATACACTTTTGGGTCCATCCACACCTAATGCCTCTGAAATCATTTCTATAACTTGCAGAATCTCATTGCTCTTCTCTTTTCTCTTTCCCCAAAGGGTAAATTAATATACACAAGTTGTATTTTTATGAGTTCAGTTCCTTTTTTGTTGTCCTCATTTGCAAAAAACATCTATTTATAAATGACATATAAGATAAAAGGCTAGTATCTAAAATCTATAAAGAACATATCAAAATCAACAGCCAAAGAACAAATAATCCAATCAAGAAATGGGCAGAAGACATGAACAGACCTTTCTCCAAAGAAGACATATAAATGGCCAACAAACACATGAAAAAATTTTTGCTCAAGGTCACTCAGCATCAGGGAAATATAAATCAAAACCACAATGAGATACTACCTCACACCAGTCAGAATGGCTAAAATTAACAAGTCAGGAAACAACAGATGTTGGCGAAAATGGGGAGAAAAGGGAATCCTCTTACACTATTGGTGGAAATGCAAGCTGGTGCAACCACTCTGGAAAACAACATGGAAGTTTCTCAAAATGTTGAAAATAGAGGTAACCTATGACCTAGCAATTGCACTACTGGATATTTATCCCAAAGATACAAACATAGTGATTGGAAGGTGCACCTGCACCCCAATGTTTATAGCAACAATGTCCACAATAGCCAAACTAAGGAAAGAGCCCATAGAGTGTGCACACACACAAAATGGAATACTTCTCAGCCACCAAAAAATGAAGTCCTGCCATTTGCAATGATTGGATGGAACTAGAGGGTTTTATGCTAAGTGAAATAAGCTAATCAGAGAAAGACAATTATATGATCTCACTGGTATGTGGAATTTAAGAAACATAGGATCATAATGGAAGAGATGAAAAAATAAAACAAGATGAATACAGAGAGGGAGACAAACCATAAGGGATGCTTAATCATAGGAAACAAACTGAGGGTTGCTGAAGGGGATGGGGTGATGGGGTAATTCGGTGTTGGACATTAAGGAAGGCACATGATGTAATGAGCACTGAGTGTTATATAAGACTGATGAATCACTGACTTCTACCTCTGAAACCAATAATACATTATATGTTAATTAATTGAATTTAAATTAAAAAATGGAAAACAAAAATAAAGTAAAACATAAAAAATAAATCTAAAAAACAAACTAAAAAACAAAGAAACAAAAACAAAGTGGTTATACCATTTTACATTCTCATCAGTAATATATGGAAAAACATCCAAAGAACACTTAGATGTGGGCATGTTCCTACTGCATGAATTCTACAAATATCCTTATGGCCCTTCTTTCACTGAGACACTTCCAGGGAAAAAATCTGTATCTACAATGGCTCTTTACCATATATTTAATTCTCATTCTCTTGTAGTCTCATTCCTCAGATTTTTATTTTGTTGAAGCTAAGTTTGTAAATTCAGTAATATTTTCAGAATGTCCAGCTATGATGGACATTTCTAAATCCTTCTGTACTGAGCTCTGAGCCGGTTGTTGCCCATTTGATGAAATTTTTCTCCATCCCTCCCTTTCTACCTTCCTCCCTCTTTTCTTCCACTCTTCCCTCAGAATGCAGGTGTTTTGTACCTCATAGATATGGAGGAATCATGTCATCTGCTCTTGATGCAAGTAAAAAGAAGATATCATATATACTTTCAATGTTTTAGAAATATGGGAAGAAGGATGGATATATCTTTCATCATTAGAACAAATTATGAATTCTAAGAAATACTTATGCACATGGTACCTTTCTCCTTGACATGATTCACCTGGTTTCTAGACTTTCTTGTATGTTGCTAACTTAAGAGGTACTTGAGGTAAATGTTAAAACACTGGTGAATTTAGGAAGAATCCTTTCAGGAGGATGGAGGAGGCATTCACAGTGGATTTCAGGGAGAAGAAGAGATAGAGGTAAAAGGGCAAAGGACTTTAAATGCTCTTTCTAGAATTTCATCTGTGAAGGAGACAGATACAATGGTACTGATTCATGTTGAATAGAATTGATTCAGAGGTCGGACTGGCACATATTAACTTATCATTAGCTCATTCTTGAGTCACCAAAGAACAATTCAGGCTAGTGTATCATTTTGTTTCCCTCCTCTTCTTCTCTTCTACTGATTTTATTTAAATTTTGGTCCCCCGCCCCCAATATTCTATCCTGGGTCCCTTTCACTCTCAAACTATACATTATTGCTTGTAATTTAATCTCTCAAAATAACTAAGGTATCAATTTTATTATGCCAACTCTTATAACAATATTTTCAGCACATATCCTGATTCTCTGCCTGGTTTGGCATGTCATATCTAAATTTCAGTTCATGTTAAACATATTTTGAAAGATGGTCCTCACCATTTCCTTTGCCTGAAGAAGGGAAACAACTTTTTTCCACTTTATTGTAATACCTGGAAATACCTTCACAAATAGATCAATACCTATTTATTTTCCTTTTTGCCTGAATTTCATGGGGTTTTTTTGGGGGGGTAGGCTAATGAACAATCTCTAAAGGATCATCATTCAAAATTTTTTTCTTAAAAAAATTGATATGTATTCATTTTGAAGCATACACCATTATGACAATACAGTTTTTTAGCAGAGTAAAATCAATTACATCTATTTCCATCTTTTTTTTTTAAAGTAATCTAGTCATTAAGTGATTCATATTGTCAAAATCACTGATAAATCATATGGAATACAGAATCAAGAAATTAATGTCTATCTATGAGGTCAATTGATTCCCCAAAACAATATCAAGGCTGTTCAATAGAGAAAGACTAGTCTTCTCTACAAATAATACTGAAACAACTGGATATCCATATCAAAAAAATCAACTTTTTTTCTATATAACAATTAACTTGAAATGGATTATAAACCTAAACGAAATATCTAAAATTATAAAATTGTGAGAAGAATCCAGAACAGTTTTTGTGACCTTATAATTATGCAAACATTTCTTAGAAAGGACCAAAAAGCATAAACTAAGAGAAAAAAATGATAAATTAGACTTCATTACAATTTAAAAATACGTTGTCCTTTCAAAGATGCTATTAAGAAGATTAAAACAAGCCATGGACTGGAGAAGGTACTTGTAAAACACATATCTAATCAATTATTTGTACCTAGGATAGATAAAAACATTTTCAACAAAAAAGACGAAGTCAATTTTTCTCTAAAATTTTTCTTTAGTAACTCTTTAAATCTATTTTCTCATTATACCATGATATCGGTGGCACAGCAGAGAGCATATTGCTAAGACAGGTTATCACCTCAAAATGAAAAATCTAGAGACAAACTAACTTAAATTTTATTTATGGAGCTAGAAATATTTAGTCTATTTAGATATATTTAGGAATATTTATTAAGCTATGCCCAAAAGATTTGAAGTTACTGTACATACACACACAAAAAGATAATGAATTGGTCATAAGCTCATGAAAAGAGTCTCAGCATATTCAGTCATTAGAGAATGCTAATGAAAATCACAATGAGGTGGGGCACCTCGGTGGCTCAGTCGGTTAAGGGTCTGCCTTTGGTTCAGGTCATGATCTCAGGGTCCTGGGATAGAGCCCCGCATCCAAAAGGCTCCCTGCTCAGCAGGGAGTCTGTTTCTCCCTCTGCCCCTTCTCACCACCTGTGCTCTCTTTCTCTCTCTCTCAAATAAATAACAAAATCTTTTTTAAAAAATCACGGAGAGATGTATCTACACACCAGCTACGACAGATGAAATTAAAGACTGGTTTTGCTGAGTACTGGTGATAATGTGGAACATCTGGAACTCTCACATACTGCTGATGGGAATGTAAAATTGTAGAGCCACTTAGAAAGTGGTTTGAAATTTGTTTTAAAAGTTATCCTTACACATAGCATAAGACTCAGCATTCCCACTCCTGGTACTTACCCAAGAGCCATAAAAATGCTAGCTTGTGCAGAATTTCTACCCAAATTATCATAACAATATTGTTCATAGCAGCCTAAAATGTTGGACATGTGGTTTCTTTTCAAAAATGTGTTAACATTGGGCTTTTATTCCTAAAAGGTAAAAGTCGTCTGGAACTGAGTAGTAGCGCTTTCTTCATAAAGGGAAATGCCTCTTCTTTCTGCTTCAGTCCTCACTAGTTTTTAATCTGTTTCATTTTTGTGATGTTTCTGGGCTTGTTAGTATTTTAGTTTTTTTTTTTCCTCCTGGCTTTTCAGATTGATAAATATAATTTTGGCATCATGTTCCCTCTGTGCCACTGACAGCATCTTATGCTGAAAACAAGTTCAGTGAACTTCTGACATAGTTATATCCTCTTTTCCTGTCAGAACTTGATGGTCTATTTGCACTCACACACTCAAGCTGTTTACCAGTATTTCTTGGTTTCCTTCTCTTCTCTGCTCATCTATAAATTTGTGGCTTTTCAACTTCCTCTGCATAAGTGAATATGAGCCCAACTGATGTGTCACTTACAGATGAAAGCATTAGCATTCTGGTGTTTTCTCACCATCTTTTCATTCTCTTGCAGCATCTATTCTAAGAGCTTCGATTGAAATGTTAAGAGGTTCCATCAACTTCTCTTACTGATACTTATTTGGTGCATAAATTCACCCTCCACCCTCTACCCACATTGTAAATGTAGCTGAGAGAGAGAGAAATTTTATGTTTAGTCCCTTGAGATTTGGGGGCTATTTGTTACTGTAGCATAAATTAGCCTAAACTGATTTGTACAACAATGAGATGAGGCAGATTCTTGGTGCGATCCTCAGAGTAAATTAAGTAGGTCACCTACAAGAACTAAACTCACAATGAATGACATGTAATAAAACATTACAAATAAAATTGAGTTGCTGTTTTCAACATTTCTCTATCATCAGTGTAAGAATGGAAGTTTGACCCACAGGATCTGGGTGATGTTTCTGGTGGTTATGGGATTGAAGAAGAAGAAGAGAATCCCTCAGAAGCCAGACTGGTTTAAGTGGAGACCCACTGTATAAAGATCCTCTTGAAGAAATATTTAGGGGTCATCATTACAGGTTATAATTAATCATAATTAATTATATTATATTTGAATTTTAAGATATGGAACTACTCATAATATGATTGGTTGAAAAATTTAGTTTTTTGTTTGTCTAGTTTAGAATCCAGATTCTGCCACAGGCTAACTGTGATTTGGAGCATTACACTTGACTTCGCTATGTTTCTATTTCCATATCTGCATGATGGAGAAAATACTGAAAATGGTTTTATATATCTATTCTATGGATTAAATGGTCTTCATCTATGTAAATCACTTAGTATGGTACCCCATATAGAGCTTCTGTCAAATAAATGCAGGACTTTAATTATGATGTTTTTGAACTTAAAATTAGGATATAGAGCTACTATCGGGCAGTGTGAAATTTAGCGGGGTGTTTCATACATTTCTATCAGGTATTGTGAGAAAGTAATGACTAATAAAATCTAAGTACTTATGGAGAAAATTCTACCAGGAACTTTACTAATTGCTTTATTCACATCATTGTATTTAATTTTTAAACCCTCAAAATGAAACTCTATTTTATTCCCCTATTTACAAATGAGGAAATTTAATTCAAACAGGTCAAATCACAGAAAAGTCCCACACATATTGAGTTAAATAGCTAGAATTTGGACTTAACTATATCTGATTCAATCATCCAACTTCAAATTACAGACTTAGTTCTTGCAAATACCACCTTTTCACTATGTGTCTTCAATCAAGTTACATAAATTCTCTCAACTTCTTAATTTATATAATGAGAATAATAATACTAATGAATTCACAGGATTGTCATAGATCACCACTAATTATTATTATGGAATGGCTTCTGAACTACCTTGAAAAATTAAGAACTAGGTCAGTAAAAAATATCCTTGTCCATTTTCATGATTCCACTGAATTGAGTACTTTCAAAGATAGATACCTAAAAAATGGAAGAGAACTCAATAAATCGAGTGAATTGGTTAAAAACTGAAAAATAAATGATATAAATAATGCCACCCATCACCTTATATAATTATCACTTGGTTCTAAGACAGGGATCTGTCTTAAATCCTTGGCTGACTGGTAATTAGCCAAGACTCTGTTTATGAAGATATTCATTCTGGTTTGTGAAAGGTCAAAACCATGTGGAAAAAGAAGTTGAATCTTGCAGACCCTGTCTAGGAAGTTTACCTCAAGTTGTTCCTTCCCTCCCTGCCTTCCTGTTGATCACAAGCATGTTTACTAATGTCTACTACTGAGTGATTCATGTTAACCAAAGTTATTACAAAAGTTAAGGAAGGCACGTGATGTGATGAGCACTGGGTGTTACATGCAACTAATGTATCATTGAACATTCTATCAAAAACTAATGATGTACTATATGCTGGATATTTGAATTTAAATTTAAAAAAGTAGAGGCTTATTTTTTTGAGTCGTTTCCTACTGAAACCACTATTTTCGGGTCATTGTTTTTTGAAGCCATTGGCTAATTAAAAATAAAATGGTTTCTTAAAGTCAATTCTTTTTACTTTATATATTTGTTGTGTGGATTAAATTATCTTAATCTATGTAAATCACTTAGTAAGCTACCAGTTGAAAGTTATCTCTGCTTCATGACACACATTCAATGAATACTTAATATCAGCACAGTATGTTTTTAAAATTTTTTATTGCAAAAGCTTTGAACATGCACAAAACCAACATTATAATTAAACTCCATCTACCCGTCATCCAGCTTCTATAATTGGCAACTTTATGCTATTCTTCTATCTCCCACACTCCATATACTCCCATACTGTACACACTCTTTTGTGTCCTCACAAAATGTATCACAAATATGTATCACTAAATTGTGTGTATTTGGAAATACAAACCTCCCTAGGATCCATTCTACCTATTCCCAAGGGGAAAAACAAGTGAATCAAGTATTTAAGGTTTGAATAGTCAAACAGTGTCCTCACCAGGGTAAAACCTGGGGACTGTGCCTCCTTCTATAAGCTTACATCAAAGTAATGACATTCTGTATTTTCAGGGAGAAAGGGTGAGGCTATTTTTCTTTTCTCCATCTACTAAAGCTCACAACTTTCTTATAAACAATAATAAAGTATGAATTTGTTCCCATTTGGTGGACTAATATCCAGGCAATAAGGTCTGATCCAAATTCCTACGTTCTTAGGGTATTACTTGTCTGGATTAGACTCCACACCTCTTTCTAGGCAGTGTACGAACAATGCTATTGCGAATTTCCTTGGTTTTCATACTATAGACAATGGGGTTGACCACAGTTGGGAAGAAAAGGTAGGCATTGGCCATGACAGTCTGGAGAAGTGGAGGTAAGTGCCATCCAAAGTGATGCAGCAAGGAGAGGCTGATCATGGGCACATAGTACACAAGAACAGCACAGATGTGTGACACACATGTGTTGAGTACCCTCCACTGCCCAGCCCCAGAGGCTATTCCCCATACCGTGTGAAGAATCAACACATAAGAAACCACAATGAGCAATGAGTCCAGCCCAAATGTGGCGGTAATGACAAACAGACCCAGGATGCTATTGGGGTGGGTGTCTCCACAGGGCAATTTGATTAGATCCGAATGGAGACAGTAAGAGTGTGTGAGGGTATTGTGGCAACAGAAAGGCAGGCTCTTCAGGGGGAAGAGCAGTGGGAACATGAGCACCACACTTCAAAAGGCAATGGTGGCACCCATCCCAATGATGCGGGGAATTGTCAAGATGGTTGTGTAGTGCAGTGGGCTGCAGATGGCCACAAAACGGTCTACAGACATAGCCAGAAGGACACCTGACTCCATGATGGTAAAAGTGCATGGAAAACATCTGGAGCAGACAACCACCAAAACTGATATTAATTCCATAGAGGAAAATTCCTAGCACAGTGGGCATAGTGGAAGCAGAGACCCCAAGTTCAACAAAGGCTAGCATGCCCAAAAAGAAGTACATGGGTTGATGCAAACCAGGGTCAATCTGGATGATATGAAGAATGATGCAGTTTCCTAGGAAGATGATGATGTACATCAGGCAGAAAGGGATGGATACCCAGACGTGCTCTCCCTCTAGCCCTGGAATGCCAACAAGAGTGGATGTCGCAGGTGTGAATGCAATAGACCCATTGAAAATGTCATGGTGAGACTTCATTCAAAGACACAGGGAAGCACATGGAGAGTGGAGAATATAAATCTCTGGTCAGTTATTATACATGAAATGTCAAGCTCTTGATAGTCTTATTTAAAACATTTCCTTACCAAAGAGATGGAAAACTTATTTCTGAAACAAGGACACATGGAAACCACCCTTTGTGGAAGAGAAATCTGTTTAGATATGTGGAAGAGTATTTCTCCATGGGCTACATGCCAAACACACTAGGCATGAACAGAAATCTCCACTGGGCCATTTGTGGCAGTGAAAGGCAGTGATAATAAGCATGGAAATGACAGTTTTCCATGGAAATTGAAGACTGAAGAAGGATCTGGTAATTTTCTGCAGTTTGTACAGGAGTGAGTGTAAGTAGCAAAAGGAATATAACACAGTAATAAAGAGAATTCATTGTTCTAACACTTAATAGACTTGTGATCTTGGGAGAGCCACTTAAGTGAGATCCAGGTATTTGATATAAACACAATAATAGTTACATAGGATAATGTATGTAAATTGTTTGTCATTATATTTGGAACAGTAAATACTCAACACAGGAAATAAAAGGAACAATTAAGTATCAGAAAACAGGGCTAGTTTCTCCCAGTTTTTAGTATTTTCCAATGTCTTTTTTTTTAACTTACCAGTTCACTCTCCACTTACTATCCATGGATGATGGGGAAAGCTTCTCTGTCTCCTGCTGGAACCTGGGGTCCAAAGCCTTCAGGATCTCACAAGCTGAATATGATGGCAAGGATGGAGGTTAGGGCTATAGTTCTTTATCTGGGAATATGTTCATTAACACTAAACTCTACTCATCTGTAACAGAGCCTTGGGTGTGAAATGAGGAACCAGAGGTAGAATTCAGGATGAAGCTTGGGATAGAGATGGTGCATGAAGTTGAAGTCTTTT
This sequence comes from Mirounga angustirostris, assembly GCF_029215605.1. Taxonomy (NCBI): domain Eukaryota; kingdom Metazoa; phylum Chordata; class Mammalia; order Carnivora; family Phocidae; genus Mirounga; species Mirounga angustirostris. The sequence continues at coordinate 58,491,447 of NW_026991721.1, forward strand.
TCTCATACTGGGCTGGTGCTCTTGGTTAGGTATAACCAGTGGAGTGCTAATAAATGTTTAAAAACCATCTCTCTCAGTAAAATGACCTGATGTGTACCAGTTACCAATTTCTTTAGTTTAAACCATCACACTGTGAGCAATTGCAAGCTACCTATGTGATGCCACCAAATGGAGACCTGAGATATTTATAAGCAGCTTTCCCAACTTGGTGCAAGGCAGTTACCAGGATAACATTAAACATAACTCAACTGATTCTAGATATCAGATACTTTCTTACCAGGTGAACTGGCAGCAAGCATATCAATCCATGCCTCACTTTTCTTGCTGTTTCCTTCTAACCAGGCCATAAGCATAGTTACTACTTTCCTTTATATGCACTTAGCTGATCAGCATGGGAGGCAGGATGAGACAGAATCCCTCAGGGAGCAATTAACCAAGAATAATTATCCTTGGAAATTTCATCTGGATTCCAGAGAAGGGAAGAGAACAAGTCCTGCTGACAGGCTTGCCAAGGAATATATGTTAAGGGTATATAGATACAAAAGAAGAAAAAGAAACAACAAATAATTAATTTTATCATTAATTAGTATTTAAATAGAATATTTGTTTGCATTTTTAATGTTTTTTTCTGTTGTCTTTTGATTTTTTGTCCTCTAAAATATATATAGCATATGTAATTTTATGTAGTAAACATTTTTCTTTATGACAAATACTTTTTATTCTTAAATATATTTTTTATTCTTAAATAGCTATTCCATACACAAATTCAAAATAGATACAATTATGAAGATATAAAGATAGAACCGCAGATGGAGATGGGAAGTGATCTAGACAGTTGATAGAGTGACAGTAACAGTGATAGAGACTTTAATAGAATTGAGAGAAAGTGAGGAGAGAGGAGAGAACTTTAATTCCATCTGGAATTTGTTTAGGAGACATGGGTAACTAAAGATTTCATTTAGTTATTCACAAATATAGAAACCATTTTAACACACGTATTAATAGATAATCTGGTGTTTCCTCAACCAGTTTGCAGGAATATATGTTTTATTTTAAATTTGTATATTAATATGGATCTATGTCTTGACTCTGTATTCTGCCTTTGGCTCTAAACATCTATTATGTCATATTCACACTGCTGCAATTATTCTTTTTATAATGTATAAGTTCATATCTAACTGGTCAAGTAATTTTTAAAAAATTTCTTACTAATGCCTATGTTTCTTCTTTTAAATAAACAGTACAGGGCGCCTGGGTGGCTCAGTCATTGGGCGTCTGCGTTCAGCTCAGGTCATGATCCCGGGGTCCTGGGATCGAGTCCCACATCGGGCTCCCTGCTCGGCGGGAAGCCTGCTTCTCCCTCTCCCACTCCCCCTGCTTGTGTTCCCTCTCTTGCTGTGTCTCTCTCTGTCAAATAAATAAATAAAATCTTTATAAATAAATAAATAAATAAATAAATAAATAAATAAATAAATAAATAAATAAACAGTACAACCCAGCATGTATAAAAATAGAGCAATGGCACATATATAAACATTAAAACCATAAAATTCTTAGGAAAAAACATAGAGGTAAACTGTCATGACCTTCGATTAGACAATAGATTCTCAAATGTGACACCAAAGCATGAACAACAAAATAAAAACCATAGATAAATTGGATTTCATCAGAATTAAAAATTTTGACATTATCAGGTGACAGTATCAAAAAATAAAATGATAACCTACAAAATGGGAGAAATATGTACAAATGATATATCTGATAAGGGTTTAATACCCAGAGTATATAAAGAACTCAAACAACTCAAAACCAAGAAGACAAACAACTCAATTTAAAAATAGGCAGAGGACTTGGATCAGTATTTTGCTAAAGAAAATATAGAAATGATCAATGACACATGAAATAAAAATTAAAACCACAATGAAATACTACTTCACACTTACTAAAATGTCTAGAATTAAAAAAATTAAAAACTAGTAAGTTGTGGCAAAGATAGGGAAAATTGGAACCATCATACATTGCTGGTGGGAATGTAAAATGATGCAAATTCTGTGGAAAACTGCCTGGCAGGTTCTAAAAAAATTAGGCATAGAATTACATATAATGTAGTAATTCCATTTCTAAGTATGTACCCCCAAATTAAAAAGAGGTACTCAAACAAATACTTTTATATGGTTGTTCACTGTAGCAGTATTTACAATAGCCATATGGTGGAAATAACCAAAGTGTACATCAACAGATTAATGTATAAAACAATGTATATACATACAAATGGGACATTTTTCATCCATATAATGGAATACAGTTATGGATACATGCTGCAAGATGGTTGAACTTTGAAAACATTATGTTGAGTGAAATAAGCCAGACACAAAACATAAATATTATATTATTCCACTTATACAAGTAAGCAAATTCATAAAAATGTAAAGTAGATTAGAGGTTACCAGGGGGATGAGGAGTTATTGGTTAAAAGGTATAGTTTCTCGAAGCAATCTGATCTGTCAATCAAAGAAAGACAAATAGCATATGATTTCACCGGTATATGGAATTTAGGAAACAAAACAGATGAACGTGTGGGTAAGGAAAAAAAAAAGAAGAAGAAGAAAGGAGAGAGGGAGAGACAAACTATAAGAGACTCTCAATGATAGGTAACAAACTGAGGGTTGATGGAGGAAGGTAGGTGGGGATGGGCTGGATGGGTGATGGGTATCGAAGAGGGCACTTGTTGTGATGAGCCCTGGGTGTTATATGTAAGTGATGAATCACTGAATTCTACTCCTGAAACCAATATTGCAGTGTATGTTAACTAGAATTTAAGTAAAAATTTGGAAGAAAAAAAATGTGTGTTTCTTTGTTTTAATAAAAATATATTTCTTCCCCCCAGCCCTGAAAAAAGAAAAAGAGGTATAGAGTTTCTATTTTAGGTGATGAAATATTTTGGAATTGGTGGTGATAGTTATATAACATTGTAAATATTATTAATTTCACTGAATCGTACACTTAAAAATTAGAGGGGATGGGGTGGGGGGCGGGTTAGCCTTGTGATGGGTATTAAAGAGGGCATGTACTGAAAGAAGCAAACAATGAATCATGGAACACTACATCAAAAACTAATGATGTAATGTATGGTGATTAATGTAACATAATAAAAAAACAAATAAAAAAAGAAGGAAAAAATTATAACAAATGTTATGGCACATATATTTCACCACAATAAAAATTTTTTTTAAAAATCAGGATGCAAGCAATAAAATAGATTAGCATTTAATTGGAATTATGTTGAATTTACAGGTTGCTTTGGAGTCAATATTATTACAATGAACAATATGCAATGAACATTTCCTACATTTATTTCAAACACACATACATTTTTGCTTACTAATTCATTTATTTAATTTATTTTTTATTTTTTAAGATTTTATTTATTTATTTGAGAGAGAGAGAGTGGGCAAGAGCAAGAACATGAGCGGGGGGGACAAAGGGAGAGGGAGAAGCAGACTCCCTGCTGAGCAGGGAGCTCTGACACAGGGCTGGATCCCAGGACCCTGGGATCATGACCTGACTCGAAAACAGACACTTAACCAACTGAGCCACCCAGGCATCCCTTGTTTACCATTTTAAATGACATCATTTTTCTATTTAATTTTTCCATTCATCATAGCTGCTGTAAAACATTATTGACTTTCCCCCAGCTTTGTTGAGGATAATTGACAATAAAAAATCGCTTATATTGGATGTGTGTAACTGATGACCCAATATAGGTATACATTATGAAAGATTCACCAAAACCAAGCCAATCAACATATCCATCACTTCAGACCTGTACCATTTCCTATCTTTTTCTCTTTTGTGATGAGAATATCCAAGATCTACCCTCTCAGCAAATTTCAAGTACACAATACAGTATAAAAATTTATGGATTTGTATGCTGCTTTTGTGGAACTCCATTGACTTTCCTATGCTTTATAAAGACTAGGAAAATAAGTAAATAAATAAATAAAAATCAATTGATAAAATCTAGAATTTGTTTTTTTTTTCTTCCCCAATTCTTATATTTCTTTAACTTGTATTAGCTAAAACCCCAATTATAATACGATATTCTGCAACAGTCTTGACACTGGGTATACTAGCCTATTTAGCTTCTTCACACTTTGGAATACATTTTCTTAACGCCCTATTCTTTATGTCACTGAATTTCACCATAGCTGAGACCACTTAGGGCAGAGCAAAAACCATAAGAAGGAAGATTTATTCTTCTGACTCTGTAGTCTCTCTAAATCTACCTCTGGGGAAAGCTATTGCTCAGCTACCCAGATGACATATTCTTTAATTCTCTGGGTCTCAAAGTCTGATATTAAATTACCCAGCCTCCTCCTCTTATGAAAGACTGTTCTCACTTTAACAATCTCTTAGTGCCCTGTTTTGTTTAATTGCATCTGCAAGAGTATGTCATTTTTCTTTAAGTTCCTCCAGAGCTCTCCATTTCTATCTTGTGTGGTATTCCATCTTTCTTAGTCATTGTTATCCAGCTGAAGATTTAGTGGTCAGGAGACAGTAGGATACAGAGCATCACCTTCAAAATTTCCAGGGCAATAACTCAGTAATGGTGCCTCCAGCAGCTAAGCAGAGACAGAGGTCTCCTAACTCCTTCAGCATCTACACATCCCTGAGCCCTCAACCTGAAAGTTTCTTAAAATTAAGGCTGTCAAGAACCATGAGAGACTATGGACTCTGAAAAACAAACTGAGAGTTCTAGAGGGGAGGGGGGTGGGGGGATGGGTTAGCCTAGCAATGGGTATTAAAGAGGGCACGTACTGAATAGAGCACTGGGTGTTATACGCAAACAATGAATCATGGAACACTACATCAAAAACTAATGATGTAATGTGGTGATTAACATAACATAATAAAAAAAATAATGATGATGATAAAAAAATTAAGACTGTCAATTCAATCATTGTTTATCCTATCATATTTCATACATTCTGGGTGGGAAATTGGCATTTTCTTAATTCCCCACTGCCAAAATCAATCATTAAAAAGTCTTCTTCTCTAAGGCTCACTTAAACCACTCATTTAAGCAAATATTTTGTCAGCACATTATAATCTATTTACTCTCCAACTACCCTTCATTCCTTGGAGAATTTGTCCCTGAACCAGAATCTTATTTGCTGCAACTTTTTGTCAACATTTTATGTGACTTCCATATCTATGATGACGACCCATTCCGACCATTTTTCTACGACTTATTGTTAGCAAGGCTAGGTTCAGTTTGGTGGGTTGGGTTCTTTAGAGTTTCTGTTCATAAAAATTACCATCATCATCAAAATAAAATTTATATTTATTAAATGCCAAGTACATCATATGTCATATTTCATTTAATTATCAATCCAATAAAGAAGGTACTAAAATAATTCCATTTTATCAGTCAAAAACCAATAGTTACATAATAGGGCAATTTTATACAGTTAGTGTGGGACAGGCAAACAAGGATTTCTAGTATCAGAATATTTTTTAACTCCTAAAATAGATTTCCTTACTGAAATTCAAGTGAATATAGCATATATTTCAATCCAAGATAATTATCCAGGATTCCAAGGGTCAGATTTCACATTCTCACAGCATGTGATATGCCTTGAAAAGGAGAGATTATAAAAATATTTACTTACTTTTTCAGATTGTGAGAATATCTTCTTGAATGAAGAAATTACGATACAGTCTGGAGACAAATTGTAGAAAATTATATTTGGTGTGATAAGATGATAAGAGCCTTTTTATGTAAGATTAAGTGTAAACATCCTATTCAATCTTTTATTGCCTTTTAATTTTGGCTTGGGTATGGCATTTTTAATCTTTTACTTTCTCCCTCAGTGATGCTTCATTGATGATTTAGGCCTGAAGTCCCCAAAATATATGGAAGAAAGTGTTAACTTTTAAGGTGTCTACATTGTCTCAGATGGGTTCATTTAATTTATTATTTGTTTTAATTCAGTATTATCTGTTCATACAATAAACCTATACTCTGTACCTATTTCATTGAGTAGACTTTATATAAATGGCTCAGAAAATATCTCATTTTAGAACTCACATTTTAATTTGAGAAAACCATGCAGATAATTATAGTTTAGTAGCTTCATGCTACTGGCCCAAGTGTTTCCTGATTGCAGTGGGAGTGTTTCATATTTCAGCAAAATTTCAACTGACTTTACAAAAGCTCAGCAACTCACCATTTTCACTTCCCAGCTCTACCCAAGAAAGTTCCATTTGGGTTCAACCCTAAAATATATACTTCTTTATTCAGAGTTCTCTTATGTTTGCTTAAGAATAAGTTACAATGCAAGATAATAGCATGTCTAAGAGAATTGAGAATATCATTATTTTTTCAAAGTCTTTAAGTGCTTTAGGAAAATGCATTGGTAACTTTGGCATTTACTGTCCTTTTAAGTGTTAAGGATTATTTATGGATTTCATTTATTCCCATTACTCATTGAAATAGTGTGTGTGTGTGTGTGTTTTCTTGAGAAATATCCAGCATTAGGCATTAATTGATGTGGGAGAAAAGCAAAATTACTTGGTCTTGAATCTGTTTGGTCTTGACCCCATAAATGATGGGGTTTAGCATAGGGGGCACCACCACATAGAGGTTGGCTACTAGGATGTGGCCATGGTGAGGGATGGTTTTCCCCCCAAAACGATGGGCAAAAAATGAAAAGAATGCTGGGGCATAGAACATAAGGATGACACAGATGTGGGAAGCACATGTGTTGAGGGCCTTGAATCTGGCAGCCCAGGAAGGTATCTGAAACACTGTGCAAAGGATCATGGTGTATGACATAATGACAAACACAATATCCAGTCCTGTAGACAGTAGGGCCACAGTCAGGCCATAGATGATGTTGACCTGATATTGTCACATGCCAATCTGGCAATACCCATGTGCTCACAGTAGGAATGAGGAACGATGTTTCTCCCACAATACCTAAGTCGGTGTACCAGGAAGATGAATGGAAGGCAGATGATAAAGCTCCTGACCACGGCTGTTATGCCAATCTTCCCAGTGACTGAAGAGGTTAAGATGTGGTGTATCTCAGTGGGTGACAGACGGCCACATGGCAGTCAAATGGCATGGCCAGGAGAATAGCAGATTCTGCCACAAAGATGAAATGTATGAAGAACATCTGGGACACACAGCAACCAAACGATATATCCATGGACTGGAACCAGAAGATGGCCAACATCTTGGGGGCTGTGGCTGGAGAGAAGTACATCTACCAAGGCCAGCATGGAAAGGAAGATATACATGGGGTCATGGAGACTGCGCTCAGTCACAATCATGAAATCAAGAAGACATTGCCTATGAGAGCCAAAACGTACATAGAACAGATAGGGATGGAGAGCCAGGTATGAGAATCTTCCAGTCCTGGGATTCCAGTTAGGACATACCATATATCCTGAGGACTGGTGTGATTATAAGAGGAAGAAGGAATCTGTGGCAGCATATTCCACACCTAGTACCTTGAATAAAAACCACAGGGCTGACTGAGGATTAAGGAGCACCACCTTAGGGTGAATTATGTCTGATCAGATTTTTTCCCTCAATATATTCTCCGTGGAAGGACAAGGAGATGTATTAACTAGCCTAAAATTGTACTCTGACCCTTTCCATGGAAGAATTAACACATATCTTGAAAAAAAAGTTAACATTTAATAAGTGCTTAGTATGTCTCATAGTACTTGCCAAACATAGCTCATTAAATCTTCACAATAGATTGTTGAAAAGACCTTTACAATAATCCTTCACATGGATATTGTTATTATTCCTATAAATGAAAAACTCCCACAGACTTCTTGGCCTAGATCCCATTGGATTCAGAGTCAAACAGCATAAATTTGAAAGCTCTAATCTCAGCCACCATCCAATACTGCCTATAGAAATAAAACTAGATACAAAAAAACATGTCATCAAAATTTTCACTGATGATGTCCCTGATTAAAATAGATACATGTGAAATTGGTCATACTGCTTATGGCAGAGAGAGGGAATTTTTTTACCAAAATAGTTTCCAGGCATTATATACACATAGGCCCTCTTCAGCATTGATTGACCACTGAACTGATGCTAAGGCCTATGTTGGGCATTGAGGATCCACAGGTGAATTAATTGAGTCTGGTCTAATCAACATGTTTCTTAAAATTATAGGATGAACATTAAAAACCTGAAGTATATACAATGTCAAACTCAGTTAGATTCTTAAATGGATATGCCCTGCATGTGGTGAGGAAAACTATTCTTTCCCTTTTGGATTACTGATTAAAAATTAGACAACATATTTATTATTTCAAAATACCCCACAGCAGCAAATACTAATATTTCACATTATGAGGTAGAGGTCCACAGTCCTTCAATAAAAAGGAGGGAAGATAATTTATTGGTTACTCTTTTTCTGTAGTTCCAAAAGAATGTGGATAAAATCAGGAGAGAATGTGGGTGAAAAGCAGGCTAGGAGATGAAACATGTGAGTGGGATGCGTGCGTGAGGGGGTGTATACATATTAACACACACATATAAATGAGGGTAGAGACATGGATCCAAACAAGTGGATGACAAGTGACTTCCATCCTCCCCCAAAACCCCATTCTCAAATAAAAGCTAGCTCAACTCATTGGCTGAAGAGGAACATGGACTTATGGGATGTTTGCCTTTTCATCCCTTGGTTGCACTGGAGTCAGATCATTGTACACTCTCATTTTACCATCTATGCATTTATTTTTTAATTAAGTGGTCAATGTTCTGGCACTTCATTTCATAGGATTAAAATGTGTGAACACCATTTATTTCTTTTCTTTTTTTAATTTGAAGTATAATGTATATACAATGTTGCATTAGTTTCACGTGTACCACACCGTGATTGGACTATTCTATATTTTAGGTTATACTCACCACAAGGATACTTCTCATATGTCACCATGCCGCGCCATTACAATACCACCAGCTATATTCCCTAAGCTTGACTTTTATTCCTGTGACTTATTAATTCCACAACTGAAAGTTTCTATGTCCCACTACCCTTCACCCATTTTACCCATCCTCTGTCCCCCTGCCCCTTCTAACAACCATTAGTTTGCTCTCAATAGTTAATTAAACCCCATGTTTTGAGTTATAGTGTAGAATATATAATACGGAAATGGTCACCCCATTAGGTCTTTCCTTAAGTTGATCTGTGATTCTTTAACAATACTGTAATATAATGTTGAGATGCTTAAGTCTCTGGATCTCCTTTGATTACATATACCAATTATTTAACCATTTCACATACAGCTAAAATTAATTGTTGAAAATTTCTTTTAAATGGGATTGTGGGGGTGCTCCTGGGTGGCTCAGTTGGTTAAGCGGCTGCCTTCGGCTCAGGTCATGATCCCAGGGTCCTGGGATCGAGTCCCGCATCCGGCTCCCCGCTCTGCAGGGAGCCTGCTTCTCCCTCTCCATCTGCCTGCTTCTTTGCCTACTTGTGCTCTCTCTCTATCTCTCTGTCAAATAAATAAATAAAATCTTAAAAAATAAATAAAAATAAAAAAAATAAATGGGATTGTGGGGTTCAGAGGGTGAGAGAAAAGATTAATGTGGGCGTATGCCTGACCCAGACCTGTGCCACAGCCATGCATGTGAGTCAAGTCCAGCTTGGGGAGGGGGTGTGTAGTGAGCAGGGCTTCATAAGGACATCAGAGATGGGGAAGAAGAGAGTCTAAGTGTTGAAAGAAACACAGAAATGGCAGTCAAAGAGAAATAAAACAAATTTTGTTTCTTCTGATCTTTTGGGACACCAGTGATCTGATTTATTTTATTTGGTTTCATTCTGGCATAGCATTATCACCTGCAGCTACCTAACTTATAGCTCTGGGGCTCCCTGAAGCATTTCTTTATAATATTCCTATTGTCTATTCTGACTGAATCATGAATATATGCATGGAGGCAGTGTGGGGCTATTAGGGATCATGTAAGTCTGGGGCCCATAGATTGGATTTAAATACTGGTTGAGTCATATTCTGACTGCATTACTATTAAAAATTACTTAATTCGAAGCTTAGTCTTCATATATAAAATACCTAAAATAAACATCAATTTAAAAAGTGAGTCAATTCTGAAGTTAGTATTGTAGGATGGTTGCTATATAAATCGGACACATTTTTATCTGAGATACACCCAGCCACAGATGAAATTAGGGCACTTCCAAAATTATCATCATTAAGATCGAAATTGTTGTTACTATGAACTAAGTTCAATTTTGGGGGCTTCAGGCTTATGATCCACTGGACAGAGATTGAACTGGTTAGAGTAGCCACACAGGCCAAGACTTACTTTCTCACACTAGACACATGATACCAACTGCAATTTTCACCCCAAATTGGTCATGTTAGTTTTATAAGGGGCAGGCAGTTCAGCACGGTGAACTTAGTGAGCTTAGAAATGGAGTTTTATTGTTGCCCCAGCACCAGAGTACATCTTTGTTATATAGGGAGGGGAGCCCAAATCTGAGCCTCAGCTTCTTACTCTGTGCTGAGCCCAGCACCTGCTATATGGTGAATATCTAGTTAACCCTATGGGAAAAAATGCATGCATGGATTTGTGTATATACACATATCCATGGTCTTCAACTACTAGGCTTGCTTATCTCCTGAGCCTTATTCTTATTACTGGACCTTATAAATTCACTGCATCTATGCCCAACATTCAGAGCCACATAACAAAGATAAACAACCAGTGCATAAATATATTCAGAAAGAATAAAATATACTTGTGCTCTTTGCAGATGACCCATTTAGGAAAAGAGCCTCAAGAGGCACTACAATTGCTTGGGCAGTCCAATCACCTCCGCACACAGTACCTCAGAGCTCAGGGTTGAGAGAAATGCAAGATGATCCAGTTCTAGGAAGACTGAGCAGCTTCTGTGGTTTCCTAAGATTTTCTTCCTTTCCTTTCCTTTCTTTTCCTTTCCTTTTCCTGGTGTCTTTTTCTACATGTCCTTGCTGAGCAAAATTCAGCTTCTTATCTATATTTTCTAGGATCCTGAAGATATTTAAGTAGCAGAGAGGGAAAAAAAGAAAAGCCAGACGATGTTCGTAACATGGTGAGGAAATGGGGAGCTGGGTATTTATACCTCCTCTGGGCATTTCTCGGGCCCAGGATCTTCAGCCCCCAGAGGACAGAACTTGACTCACTCATGGAAGGAGAGGGCCCAGAGCTGGCTTCGGGAAGAAGCGCCCCCAGTCGTCTCCACGTACTGTGTGTGCAGGTTGTCCTCTGCACAGCACTCTTGCACACCCAAGTTGACACACACATGCCATTAAATATTCAGGTCCTTTGTGTGGCAGAGACTCCTTCTAGTGCAGTTATAGCCTGTTGCCATGGAAGCATCTGCAAATGGAGATGGTCAAGGCCACATGTAGAAGCATTGTGTGGTTTTTTTTTCTTTTTCTCTTCCCTGTGATTTTCTTTTTTTTATTATGTTAATCACCATACATTACATCATTAGTTTTTGATGTAGTGTTCCATGATTCATTGTTTGTGCATGACACCCAGTGCTCCATTCAACACGTGCCCTCTTTTTTTTTTCAATACGTGCCCTCTTTAACACCCATCACCAGGCTAACCCATTCCCCCACCCCCCTCCCTTCTAGAACTCTAGAGTTTGTTTTTCAGAGTCCATAGTCTCTCATGGTTCTTATCCCCCTCCGATTTCCCCCCCTTCATTCTTCCCCACCTGCTATCTTCTTCTTCTTCTTTTTTTTTTTAACATATAATGTATTATTTGTTTCAGAGGTCCAGATCTGTGATTCAACAGTCTTAAACAATTCACAGCGCCCACCATAGCACCATACCCTCCCCAATGTCTATCACCCAGCCACCCCATCCCTCCCACCTCCCACCACTCCAGCAACCCTCAGTTTGTTTCTTGAGATTAAGAATTTCTCATATCAGTGAGGTCATATGATACATGTCTTTCTCTGATTGACTTATTTCGCTCAGCATGATACCCTCCAGTTCCATCCACATCATTGCAAATGGCAAGATTTCATTCCTTTTGATGGCTGCATAATATTCCATTGTATATATATACCACATCTTCTTGCATTGTATGCTTTTTAGAAGGCTCCTAAAACTGCATTCTGGCATCTCATTTACGTTAACATTTTAAGGCTCCTTGGCTTTCTCTCTCTTCCATTGGTCACATGGTAGAATTAGCATCAGAAGGGTCAAAAATGACATTAGCTACTTATAAAGATCTTTATTTGGATTTTTTTTATTTAAATTCAATTTAGACAGAATATACTACATCATTAGTTTCAGATGTAGTGTTGCTTAATGCTCATCACCCAGTTTATTTGGATTTTTGTGTTCTCTGCCTGAGCTTCTTTTTCTATTTCTTTTTTTTTTTTTTTGGAATTTATTATTTATTTATTTATTTTTAAAGATTTTTTTTTTCAGATTTTTTTTTTATTCTTATGTTAATCCCCATACATTACATCATTAGTTTTAGATGAAGTGTTCCATGATTCATTGTTTGTGCACAACACCCAGTGCTCCATGCAGAATGTGCCCTCCTCAATACCCACCACCAGGCTAACCCATCCTCCCACCCCCCTCCCCTCTAGAACCCTGTTTGTTTTTCAGAGTCCATCGTCTCTTTTTCTATTTTTTTTCCTTTTTAAACTTTCTCAGTCCTTATAACTATTCTTTAAATGCTTTGGGATTATCTGGGTTTTTTGACAAAAGTTATAATTATAATCTTAGGTTCAGTTTTGTTTTATTGTTTGGTTTTGCTCTTATTACTTTTCAGAGAATCCTTTCCTACATGTCTAAAACCTTTTTGTCTTTATCCCTGACCCTTATACTATTTTCTCTCTTGGTTATTATTCTTTCTCAATTCCTATTACAATATTTTCACCAATCTCTTTTGGACACTGTGGAAGGTAATCTGAGAAGCAGACTGTAATCACTCCCCTCTCTATGGGTGCATGCCTCTGCTATATAGGGTAGCCTGAGTTTCCTCTCCTTGAACCTGGGATGACAGTTGTTTTGACCAAATAAAGTAGCAGGAATGATGGTGATGTTCTCAGGTTCCTGAGCCAAAGTAATAAGTCTGGCAACTTCGACCTTGTTTTTTGTTCAAAGCCAGCCACCCATGTTAGGAATAGGACCACACTGGGGTTATACCAATAATATGAAGAAGCTATCCCCATGGGGAGAGTATGACTACGTGGATGAGCCAGAAGGCACCAGGCATGGGAATAAAATCTGTGGACCTTTCAACTCAGTGGAGTTCCTAGCCAAATGCTGCCTACTGAATGACCAAAGTCATTCCTCATAGAAACAAAACCATATGGTCAAGCCCTACCAGGATTGTTGACCCACAGAATTGTGAGAAAGGATAAAGCATTGTTGTTTGTGGCCCTCAGTTTTGGGGTGATGTGTTACACAGCAGAAAACAATAAAAATATAGTAAATACTTCTGATATGATTTTGTATTTTTCTTTCTGTCCTCACTTCAAATAGTTCTTAAATCATATGATCTATTTCCTGTCTATTTCTGTTCTGTCTTTATTTTCTTATTTTATTCCCATGTCTACAGATTATTCCTAAAGATAGATTCGAGAGCTATATTATACTTTCTCTATGACACATGTGTATGTGATTGTGTGTATGTGTTTTCAGGCAGGGGAGATGGAACATTTATCAGCAGAAGCATTTTCATTTTAATTATATATTTTCTATAGAAACTATTCCTTGGAAAGGTCTCATGGTTTCCTGGAATGTCAAACACAGTCCTACATAGAAGGGTCGGGGGATTTACAAGTTTATCGTCTCCTTTAACTGACATATAGTTCTTTAAAAAAAATTGTTAATTAATTTATTTATTTATGTCAGAAAAAGGGAGCACATGAGTGGGGGAGGAGCAAAGGGAGAGGGAGGGAGAATCTTCAAGAAGACTCCCTGCTGAGTACAGAGCCTAACTTAGGGCTCCACCTCAACCCTGAGATCATGACCTCAGGTGAAATCAAGTTTCAGATGCTTAACAGACCATGCCACCCAGGCGCCCCAACACCAATTTCTGTCATCGTTTGTCCTGTGACAAAATCAATACTTTCTTTTTTTGGTTGTTATTTTTTAAATTTTATTATGTTATGTTAATCACCATACATCATTATTTTTTTTATTATTATTATGTTATGTTAATCACCATACATCACATCATTAGTTTTTGATGTAGTGTTCCATGATTCATTGTTTGCATATAACACCCAGTGCTCCATTCAACACGTGCCCTCTTTAATACCCATCACCAAGCTAACCCATCCCCCACCCCCTCCCCTCTAGAACCCTCAGTTTGTTTCTCAGAGTCCATAGTCTCTCACGGTTCATCTCCCCTTCTGATGTCCCCCTTCATTCTTCCCTTCCTTCTCCTAATATCCTCCATGCTATTCCTTATGTTCCACAAATAAGTGAAACCATATGATAATTGACTTTCTCTGCTTGACTTATTTCACTTAGCATAATCTCCTCCAGTCCCATCCATGTTGATGTGAGAGTTGGGTATTCATCCTTTCTGATGGCTGAGTAATATTCCATTGTATATATGGACCACGTCTTCTTTATCCATTCATCCATTGAAGGGCATCTAGGCTCTTTCCACAGTTTGGCTATTGCGGGCATTGCTGCTATGAACATTGGGGTGCATATGGCCCTTCTTTTCACTACATCTGTGTCTTTGGGGTAAATACCCAGGAGTGCAATTACTGGGTCATAGGGTAGCTCTATTTTTAATTTTTTGAGGAACCTCCACACTGTTTTCCAAAGTGGCTGTACCAAATTGCATTCCCACCAACAGTGTAAGAGGGTTCCTCATTCTCCACAACCTCTCCAACATTTGTTGTTTCTTGCCCTGTCAATTTTTGCCATTCTAACTAGAGTAAGGTGGTATCTCAATGTGGTTTTGATTTGAATTTCCCTGATGGCTAATGATGATGAACATTTTTTCATGTGTCTGTTAGCCATTTGTATGTCTTCTTTGGAGAAGTGTCTGTTCATGTCTTCTGCCCACTTTTTGACTTATTTGTTTTTTGGGTGTTGAGTTTGAGAAGTTCTTTATAGAACTTGGATACCATCCCTTTATCTGTAGTGTCATTTGCAAATATCTTCTCCCATTCTGTGGGTTGCCTCCTTGTTTTGTTGACTGTTTCCTTTGCTGTGCAGAAGCTTTTTATCTTGATGAAGTCCCAAAAGTTTGTTTTTGCTTTTGTTTCCCTTGCCTTTGGAGTCATGCCTTACATAAGTTGCTGTGGCCGATGTTGAAGAGGTTACTGCCTCTGTTCTTCTCTAGGATTTTGATGGATTCCTGTCTCACATTGAGGTCTTTCATCCATTTTGAGCTTATCTTTGTG
The DNA here is from genome assembly GCF_029215605.1 of Mirounga angustirostris. NCBI lineage: Eukaryota > Metazoa > Chordata > Mammalia > Carnivora > Phocidae > Mirounga > Mirounga angustirostris. The sequence continues at coordinate 58,506,888 of NW_026991721.1, forward strand.
TATGGTGTAAAAGAATGTCGAGTTTCATTCTTCTGTATAAAGCTGTCCAATTTTCTCAGCATCATTTATTGAAGAGACTGTATTTTTTCCATTGCATATTTTTTCCTGCTTTGTCGAAGATTATTTGACCATAGAGTTGAAGGTCCATATTTGGGCTCTCTCTTTTGTTCCATTGGTCTATGTGTCTGTTTTTGTGCCAGTACCATGCTCTCTTGGTGATCACAGCTTTGTAATATAGCTTGAAATCAGGCAATATAATGCTCCCAGCTTTGTTTTTCTTTTTCAACATTTCCTTGGCAAATTGGGGTCTTTTCTGATTCCATACAAATTTTAGGATTATTTGTTCCAGTATTTTGAAAAATATTATTGGTATTTTTATCGGGATGGCGTTGAAGGTGTAGATTGCTCTGGGTGGTATAGACATTTTTTTTTTTTTTATGGGGAAACAATGCGTATTCCCTTATATTTTTAGTGGGGTTTTTTTTGTTTTGTTTTGTTTTGTTTTGTTTTTTTATTCTTATGTTAATGCCCATACATTACATCATTAGTTTTAGATGAAGTGTTCCATGATTCATTGTTTGTGCATAACACCCAGTGCTCCATGCAGAATGTGCCCTCCTCAATATCCACCACCAGGCTAACCCATCCTCCCACCCCCTTCCCCTCTAGAATCCTGTTTGTTTTTCAGAGTCCATCGTCTCTCATGGTTCCTCTACCCCTCAGATTTCCCCCGCTTCATTTTTCCCCTCCCAATACCTTCTTCTTCTTCTTTTTTTTTTCTTAACATATATTGCATTATTTGTTTCAGAGGTACAGATCTGAGATTCAACAGTCTTGCACAATTCACAGCGCTTACCAGAGCACATACCCTCCTCAGTGTCTATCACCCAGTCACCCCATCCCTCCCACCCCACTCCCCACTCCAGCAACCCTCAGTTTGTTTCCTGCAATTAAGAATTCCTCATATCAGTGAGATCATATGATACATGTCTTTCTCTGTTTGACTTATTCCAGTCAACATAATACCCTCCAGTTCCATCCACGTCGTTGCAAATGGCAAGATCTCATTCCTTTTGATGGCTGCATAATATTCCATTGTATATATACCACATCTTCTTTATCCATTCATCTGTCGATGGACATCTTGGCTCTTTCCACAGTTTGGCTAATGTGGACATTGCTGCTATAAACATCGGGGTGCACGTAACCCTTCGGATCCCTACTTTTGTATCTTTGGGGTAAATACCAAGTACTGCAATTGCTGGATCATATGGTATCTCTATTTTCAACTTTTTGAGGAACCTCCATACTCTTTTCCAGCGTGGCTGCACCAGCTTGCATTCCCACCAACAGTGTAGGAGGGTTCCCCTTTCTCCGCATCCCCGCCAACATCTGTCGTTTCCTGACTTGTTAATTTTAGCCATTCTGACTGGTGTGAGGTGGTATCTCATTGAGGTTTTTTTTTTTTAAAGATTGTATTTATTTATTTATTTGAGAGAGAGAGAGAGAATGAGAGAGAGCACATGAGAGGGGGGAGGGTCAGAGGGAGAAGCAGACTCCCCGTCGAGCAGGGAGCCCGATGCGGAACTCGATCCCGGGACTCCAGGATCCTGACCTGAGCCGAAGGCAGTCGCTTAACCAACTGAGCCACTCAGGCGCCCCTCTCACTGAGGTTTTGATTTGGATTTCCCTGATGCCGAGTGATATTGAGCACTTTTTCATGTGTCTGTTGGCCATTTGGATGTCTTCTTTGGAAAAATGTCTGTTCATGTCTTTGGGCAGCATAGACATTTTAACAAAGTTTATTCCTCCAATCCAAGAGCATGAAATGTTTTTCCCTCTTTTTGTGTCTTCTTAAATTTCTTGCATGAGTATTCTGTAGTTCCTAGAGTATAAGTCCTTTACCTCTTTGGTTAGGTTTATTCCAAGGTATCTTATGGTTTTTGGTGGTATTGTAAGTGGAATCGATTCTCTATATTCTCTTTCTACAGTTACATTGTTAGTGTATAAGAAAGCAACTGATTTCTGTGCATTGATTTTGTATCCTTCCACATCACTGAGTTGCTGTATGAGTTCTAGTAATTTGGGGATGAAATCTTTTGGGTTTGCCACATAAAGTATCATGTCATCTGCAAAGAGAGAGAGTTTGATTTCTTCGTAAATGAAACACAGGAAGGTACATATGTAGATAAATTTTGTCTACTTACCACAAACTTGACAAAAACCTATAACCAACATTCTGACCAGTAAAGAGAACACTGCCAGCCTCCCCAAAGCCAATAGAAATTCCAGTTCCATACGGCTGGACTAGAGCTGGACTATGCATTTCCTACAAGCTCCCAGGTGGTGCTGAGGCTGCGGGACAAGAAAGCACACTTTTAGGAGAAAAGCTTTAGGACATCAATTTCCACTGCAAAGGGATTCTGAACTGGGTTGGTATAATTTTTAAAATTCTAAGAGAGTATTCTCAGAACATGGGACTATTTCCATCTCTCATCAGGAGGTCTCTATTCATTCTTCGAGCAGATTCTCCCTTTTTGAAGTAGTGGTCGCAAATATCCTAGGAAACAGAGATACAGCATCAGGTAGAAAATCGTCTAAGTCTATTCAACAGTAAAGTTCTGAGAGACCTAAGAAAATTAGGATGTATAGTATACAGTGAACATCAGCATGTGGATTTATTACCAGGGGATTATTTTCACTAAAAACATGTTCCCTCACTTCTAAGAATCACTAATCTCTCCCATTCTGGACCTTAGCTTCCTGACGTGAGAACAAAATGAATACCAACAGAGCCTCGACTTTCTGATTTCCCACATCTTGCTTTGGTCACCTCACCTGACCAATATCCTTTAGCTCTCTCCTTATTAGTTGTGACATTAGTTAAGGGAGCAGTGGACCATGACATGACAGACTTTTTGTAAGAAAATCAACACGAAAAATACATGTGCCCCCCTAAACTCACGGTAGCTGTTTCAATAGTGTTTCCCATCCATGCTGAGTGGTAGCCTTGCAGGCTGAGCATGATGCCTGGTCAACTCCTACCAGGTTGATATTTCTCACTGGCTCTTTAGGCCACCACCTTGAACAATGCCCCCAGAGACTATCTACTTCTTGGATAACAAGTTTCTTACTCCTTACAGGTTGGCTTTCTGGAAGCTTCTGTTTTGTTTCTAAAAAGGCTGCAAAGTGGCAGATGGTGAATTTAACACCTGTGTTAGGTCTATCAATTCTCAATGTCAGGACCTGGGCTGATGACTCTAAAATTGCCTTTCCTCCTAGGCTTTACTTGACTTTATGTTAGTGCTCTAAGATAGAGGCCTATGTAAATCAAATGTCCCTAACCTGATCCTTTCTGTGTAAGACCCAGTAATCAGCAGATGTATTTTCTTCAGCTTCCTTCACTCATTTTCCTTCCTTTGTCCCTCTTCCACTAGGTCTTGGATTTTAAACACTCTGAACTTTTTCCCATGTCTCATCATCATAGTGTAAACACACTTCTAAAGCTAGCTGTGATTTCTGAGTGTGTACCAGATATTTTCATGTCCACTGTTCACAGCCATTCTTTTCAACTATTTTGGCCCATATTTTATAAATTGCCATAATCTGAGGTACAGATACTCAGAGCATCTGTATGAGTACCAAGTCCTCAAGCGAACCCTCCCACTCACCAAAGGAAACATGACTCTCCAGCCAATGGTTCAGGTGTGTTACATATGTCACTATTCCCTTAACTCAACATAAGTTCATGTCAGTACTCCCAGCATGCCTGGCCAGGGCAGGACATGTCCCGCTGCCACAAAGACCCCCCTGCTTCCCCAAGACTGAGTCAGTGCTGAGGAGAGGTGATGATGCAGTTCAAGGCCTTGAAGGGAAGCTTGTCTAGCCACTGAGGGACATGTGCCCAGACATGGTCTGTGAGGCACAACATGACCTCCAAAGTTCCAGCAGCTAACTGCTATTTTCCATCTATAACTGGACGATATGAGTTTTGTCAAACTGGCATGTTCCAAGATGCTTTGTTCTGTCCAGGAACTATTTCCCCACTTTTAAGCTATTGGAGACTAAAACCTATTCTTTTGTTTTCTACACTGATGACTTAATTGAGTGGGGCACTAAAAAGGAGGGAAAGATAGAAACATAGGGTTTTAAATGCAAATTTAAAATACATAGGTTGAGGTTTGTATCTAAAAAATATTAAGCAATACTTGCTTCTCTGATGGAAAATTTCTCTAATGCATTCATTTGTTGAATGGTATTTAACATTTCCTCCTTCAATATCTGAGAGATTATAGAAATATTAAATCAATTTTTCACCTGTATCTCTGCACAGACATCTGATTTCTTTCCTGCTTCCCTTCTTTTGAAACTTGAACTAAAGTTTCTAAATTACTTAGAGAAGGAACCTGTTTATATATTTTTAACTCAGAATCAATCATAAGCATAAAGTTTCATCACTCAGAATATTCCACTCTTTGATTTAGAAGCAAAGTGTTTAGAGCAAAATCTACTTTCAGCCCAATGTCAATGTTGTCTTCATATAAAATATAACAAGGGAGGATTCTGATTTTAAGGAGAAAGGGTGAAAATTGAATCCAAAGTCAAATTCTATTATATGTCCTCTTTTTTTTTTTTGCCATAGTAATTTTATTTTATTCTTATGTTAATCCCCATACATTACATCATTAGTTTTAGATGTAGTGTTCCATGATTCATTGTTTGTGCATAACACCCAGTGCTCCATGCAGAATGTGCCCTCCTCAATACCCACCACCAGGCTAACCCATCCTCCCACTCCCCTCCCCTCTAGAACCCTCAGTTTGTTTTTCAGAGTCCATCGTCTCTCATGGTTCGTCTACCCCTCCGATTTCTCCCGCTTCATTCTTCCCCTCCTGCTACCTTCTTCTTCTTCTTTTTTTTTTTTTCTTAACATATATTGCATTATTTGTTTCAGAGGTACAGATCTGAGAGTCAACAGTCTTGCACAGTTCACAGTGCTTACCAGAGCACATACCCTCCCCAGTGTCTATCACCCAGTCACCCCCTCCCTCCCACCCCACTCCCCACTCCAGCAACCCTCAGTTTGTTTCCTGCAATTAAGAATTCCTCATATCAGTGAGATCATATGATACATGTCTTTCTCTGTTTGACTTATTCCAGTCAACATAATACCCTCCAGTTCCATCCACGTCGTTGCAAATGGCAAGATCTCATTCCTTTTGATGGCTGCATAATATTCCATTGTATATATACCACCTCTTCTTTATCCATTCATCTGTTGATGGGCATCTTGGCTCTTTCCACAGTTTGGCTAATGTGGACATTGCTGCTATAAACATCGGGGTGCATGTGCCCTTTCGGATCCCTACTTTTGTATCTTTGGGGTAAATACCCAGCAGTGCAATTGCTGGGTCGTATGGTAGCTCTATTTTCAACTTTTTGAGGAACCTCCATACTGTTTTCCGGAGTGGCTGCACCAGCTTGCATTCCCACCAACAGTGTAGGAGGGTTCCCCTTTTTCCGCATCCCCGCGAACATCTGTCGTTTCCTGACTTGTTAATTTTAGCCATTCTGACTGGTGTGAGGTGGTATCTCATTGAGGTTTTGACTTGGATTTCCCTGATGCCGAGCGATATTGAGCACTTTTTCATGTGTCTGTTGGCCATTTGGATGTCTTCTTTGGAAAAATGTCTGTTCATGTCTTCTGCCCATTTCTTGATTGGATTCTTTGTTCTTTGGGTGTTGAGTTTGATGAGTTCTTTATAGATTTTGGATACTAGCCCTTTATCTGATATGTCATTTGCAAATATCTTCTCCCATTCTGTCGGTTGTCTTTTGGTTTTGTTGACTGTTTCCTTTGCTTTGCAAAAGCTTTTTATCTTGATGAAGTCCCAATAGTTCATTTTTGCCCTTGCTTCCCTTGCCTTTGGCGATGTTTCTAGGAAGAAGTTGCTGCAGCTGAGGTGGAAGAGGTTGCTGCCTGTGTTCTCCTTTAGGATTTTGATGGACTCCTGTCTCACATTGAGGTCTTTCAACCATTTGGAGTCTATTTTTGTGTGTGGTGTAAGGAAATGGTCCAGTTTCATTCTTCTGCATGTGGCTATCCAATTTTCCCAACACCATTTGTTGAAGAGACTGTCTTTGTTCCATTGGACATTCTTTCCTGCTTTGTCAAAGATGAGTTGACCATAGAGTTGAGGGTTCATTTCTGGGTTCTCTATTCTGTTCCATTGATCTATGTGTCTGTTTTTGTGCCAGTACCTTGCTGTCTTGATGATGACAGCTTTGTAATAGAGCTGGAAGTCCGGAATTGTGATGCCACCGGCTTTGCTTTTCTTTTTCAACATTCCTCTGGCTATGCAGGGTCTTTTCTGGTTTCATACAAATTTTAGGATTATTTGTTCCATTTCTTTGAAAAAAGTGGATGGCATTTTGATGCGGATTGCATTGAATGTGTAGATTGCTCTAGGTAGCATTGACATCTTCACAATATTGTTCTTCCAATCCATGAGCATGGAACGTTTTTCCATTTCTTTGTGTCTTCCTCAATTTCTTTCATGAGTATTTTATAGTTTTCTGAGTACAGATCCTTTGCCTCTTTGGTTAGATTTATGCCTAGGTATCTTATGGTTTGGGGTGCAATTGTAAATGGGATCGACTCCTTCATTTCTCTTTCTTCTGTCTTGTTGTTGGTGTATAGGAATGCCACTGACTTCTGTGCATTGATTTTATATCCTGCCACTTTACTGAATTCCTGAATGAGTTCTAGCAATTTTGGGGTGGAGTCTTTGGGGTTTTCCACATAAAGTATCATATCATCTGCAAAGAGTGAGAGTTTGACTTCTTCTTTGCCGATTTGGATGCCTTTGATTTCTTTTTGTTGTCTGATTGCTGTGGCTAGGACTTCTAATACTATGTTGAAAAGCAGTGGTGATAGTGGACATCCCTGTCACGTTCCTGACCTTAGGGGAAAGCTCTCAGCTTTTCCCCATTGCGAATGATATTCGCTGTAGGTTTTTCATAGATGGCTTTTATGATATTGAGGTATGTACCCTCTATCCCTATACTCTGAAGAGTTTTGATCAAGGAAGGATGCTGTACTTTGTCAAAAGCTTTTTCTGCATCTATTGAGAGGATCATATGATTCTTGTTCTTTCTTTTGTTAATGTATTGTATCATGTTGATTGATTTGCAGAAGTTGAACCAACCTTGCAGCCCAGGGACTGAATCCCACTTGGTCATGGTGAATAATCCTTTTAATGTACTGTTGGATCCTATTGGCTAGTATTTTGGTGAGAATTTTTGCATCTATGTTCATCAGGGATATTGGTCTGTAATTCTCCTTTTGGATGGGGTCTTTGTCTGGTTTTGGGATCAAGGTAATGCTGGCCTCATAAAATGAGTTTGGAAGTTTTCTTTCCGTTTCTATTTTTTGGAACAGTTTCAGAAGAATAGGTATTAATTCTTCTTGAAATGTTTGGTAGAATTCCCCTGGGAAGCCATCTGGCCCTGGGCTTTTGTTTGTCGGGAGATTTTTGATGACTGCTTCAATTTCCTTAGTGGTTATAGGTCTGTTCAGGTTTTCTATTTCATCCTGGTTCAGTTTTGGTAGTTGATACATCTCTAGGAATGCATCCATTTCTTCCAGGTTATCTAATTTGCTGGCTTAAAGTTGCTCATAATATGTTCTTATCATTGTTTGTATTTCTTTGGTGTTGGTTGTGATCTCTACTCTTTCATTCATGATTTTGTTGATTTGGGTCATTTCTCTTTTCTTTTTGATAAGTCTGGCCAGGGGTTTATCAATCTTGTTAATTCTTTCAAAGAACCAGCTCCTATATTTGTTGATCTGTTCTACTGTTCTTTTAGTTTCTATTTCATTGATTTCTGCTGTGATTTTTATTATTTCTCTTCTCCTGCTGGGTTTAGGCTTTATTTGCTGTTCTTTCTCCAGCTCCTTTAGGTGGAGGGTTAGGTTGTGTACTTGAGACCTTTCTTGTTTCTTGAGAAAGGCTTGTATTGCTATATACTTTCCTCTTAGGACTGCCTTTGCTGCATCCCAAAGATTTTGAAGAGTTGTGTTTTCATTTTCATTGGTTTCCATGTATTTTTTTAATTCTTCTTTAATTTCCTGGTTGACCCATTCATTCTTCAGTAGGATGCTCTTTAGCCTCCATGTATTTGAGTTCTTTCCGACTTTCCTCTTGTGACTGAGTTCTAGTTTCAAAGCATTGTGGTCTGAAAATAGGCAGGGAATGATCCCAATCTTTTGGTACCAGTTGAGACCTGATTTATGACCTAGGATGTGATCTATTCTGGAGAATGTTCCATGGGCACTAGAGAAGAATTTAAAAAAATAAAAAATAAAATAAAATCAATTTGTCTGATATAAGAATTGCCACCCCAGCTTTCTTTTGGTGTCCATTAGCATGGTAAATGGTTTTCCACCCCCTCACTTTCAATCTGGGGGTGTCTTTGGTTCTAAAATGAGTCTCTTGCAGACAGCATATCGATGGGTCTTGTTTTTTTTTTTTTTTTAAGATTTTATTTATTTATTTGAGAGAGAGAGAATGAGAGAGAGAGAGCACATGAGAAGGGGGAGGGTCAGAGGGAGAAGCAGACTCCCTGCTGAGCAGGAAGCCTGATGCAGGACTCGATCTAGGGACTCCAGGATCATGACCTGAGCTGAAAGCAGTCGCTTAACCAACTGAGCCACCCAGGCGCCCGATGGGTCTTGTTTTTTAATCCAGTCTGATAGCCTGTGTCTTTTGATTGGGGCATTTAGCCCATTTACATTCAGGGTAACTATTGAAAGATAGGAATTTAGTGCCATTGTATTGCCTGTAAGGTGACTGTTACGGTATATTGTCTCTGTTCCTTTCTGGTCTATGTTGCTTTTAGGCTCTCTCTTTGCTTAGAGAACCCCTTTCAAGATTTCCTGTAGGGCTGGTTTCGTGTTTGCAAATTCCTTTAGTTTTTGTTTGTCCTGGAAGTTTTTTATCTCTCCTTCAATTTTCAATGACAGCCTAGCTGGATATAATATTCTTGGCTGCATATTTTTCTCATTTAGTGCTCTGAAGATATCCTGCCAGTCCTGTCTGGCCTGCCAGGTCTCTGTGGATAGGTCTGTTGCCAATCGAATGTTTCTACCATTGTAGGTTACATATCTCTTCTCCCGAGCTGCTTTCAGGATTTTCTTTTTGTCTCTGAGACTCGTAAGTTTTACTATTAGATGTCGGGGTGTTGACCTATTTTTATTGATTTTGAGAGGAGTTCTCTGTGCTTCCTGGATTTTGATGCCTGTTTCCTTCCCCAAATTAGGGAAGTTCTTTGGTATAATTTGCTCCATTATACCTTCTGCCCCTCTCTCTCTTTCTTCTTCTTCTGGGATCCCAATTATTCTAATGTCGTTTCGCCTTATGGTATCGCTTATCTCTCGAATTCTGCCCTCATGATCCAGTAGTTATCTCTCTTTTTCTCAACTTCTTTATTTTCCATCATTTGGTCTTCTATATTACTGATTCTCTCTTCTGCCTCATTTATCCTAGCAGTTAGCGCCCCCATTTTTTATTGCACCTCATTAATAGCCTTTTTGATTTCTACTTGGTTAGATTTTAGTTCTTTTACTTCTCCAGAAAGGGTTTCTCTAATAACTTCCATATTTTTTTCAAGATAAAAACAAACAAAACAAAACAACAACAACAACAAAAACCCAGAATGTGATCAAATATGATCAGGCTGGTATATAGATCAGTGCCACACACTAGATTTGGGGTGTATTTTGGTCTGTTAGAAGAAAGTGCCTCCCAAAATTTTAAAGAAAGAAAAACTTATATATGTACAAAAATAAGGGTTGATATGATGAAGGGATGGAATATGACTGTAAAGATGGAAATTATAAAAAATTTTATAAAAGGAATTGATAAGAAGTTGTGTGAAAAAAGAAAGAAGAGGATTTAAAAAAAGAAAAAGAAAAAGAAAAAAAAGAGAGAGAATGTGATCAGGCAGGGGAATAGAAAAAACCATATACTAGAGATTTAGGGTATATTTTGATCTCTTAGAAGAAATTATCTCAAAATTTTAAAGAGAGAACAACTTATATATATAAGCCAAAAATACAGGTAACTACTATGAAGGGATTGAATATGACTCTAAAAATGAAAAATAAAAATGTTTTTTTTTTTTTTTTAAAAAGGGATTGAAAAGATGTTGGTTGCAAAAGGGAAAAAGAAAAATTCAAAAAAAAAAAAGAGAAAAAAAAAGAAAAAAAGACAGTTAAAAAAAAATTAAGTTTGAAAGACTAAAGAATCATGGTAAAAAAGCCATGAATTCTATGTGCAGTAGTCCCCTAGCACTGGAGTTCTGCCATTCTCATTGATCGGTAAACTTGGTCTTGGCTGGCTGTTCTCGCTGATCTTCTGGGGGAGGGGCCTGTTGCCGTGGTTTCCAAATGTCTCTGCCGGAGGCGGAATTGCCCCGCCCTTGCCCCCTCCCGGCTAAGTAATCTGCTCGGGTTTGCTCTCCGGGGCTTTTGTTCCCTGCGAGCTTTCCGTACAGCTTTGGAGGCGGAGAGTGAAAATGGCGGCCTCCCAATCTCTGCCCCGGAGGAGCCGAGAACTCGGGGCCCTGCTTCTCAGTGAGCCCCCAGAGAAAAGCCGTCAGTCACTCCCGTCTCCCCAGTCTCTGGCTGCACTCCGTGCTCGCCCGGCCTGTGACTTAGCGTTTCTATCTCTGGCACCCGACCCCGGGTGGAGTCTCCAAACCCAGCAGATCCCTGCGTGCACTCCCGCGCGGCTCCTCCCGGGGGAGGAAGGTGAGTCTCCCCGGATCTGCCGCTTGTTGGGTCCCTGCTGGAGGAGCAGGGGCCCGACTGTGCCGCGGATCACGGTTTATGGCCACCCCGAGCTGAGAGCCCGCGCCTGGGCTCCGCCTCTGCAGCCGGCTTCCCTGCTCCGTTACCTGGGAGCTCGGCCGCACTCAGGCACCCCCGGTCTTTCTGTGGCCCCGAGGGTCCTGAGACCACACTGTCCCGGAGGGTTCCACCCCCCGCTTAGCCACCAGAGTGACGTCCCTCAGCGGAGCAGACTTTTAAAAGTTCCGATTTTGTGCTCTGTGGTTCTATCACTTGCCAGAAGCGGCTGACGGAGGCCCCTCCCCTGCCGTCTATCCTCCCGAATATCACCTTGGATTCACTTCTCTGTACGTCCTACCTTCCAGAAAGTGGTCGCTTTTCTGATGAGAGAGTTGTTGCTATTCTTTTCTTCGATCTCCTGTTGAGTTTGTAGGTGTTCAGAATGGTTTGATCCCTATCCAGATGAATTCCTGAGAGGAGACGAAATCCAGGTCTCCTACTCCTCCGCCATCTTGCTCCGCCCCCTATATGTCCTCTTTATACTCTAAACATGCAATGTCCAATATAGTAGCCATGGCATTGTCCAAGACAATGTCCTTTTAACATTTAAATATAAATTAACTATAATTAACAAGAATTGCAAATGCACTTGCCCAGTACACTATCTACATTTCAAATGCTCAATAGCCATAAAAGTTATTCTTATATGTTGGTCTTTATTATTCTATATTAGAGAATATCTCCATTATTTTAGAAAAATTCAACTGGACAATTCTGGTCCATACAGTTATCACAACATGCCTGTAAGGTGGGCACTTTCCCCATTTTGAAGATTAATTAACTGAATCTCAAAATTAAAGCTCCAAGGTATCCACCTCTATAACTGAAACCTAGGATTTGAATCCAGCTTTGGTTCAATGCAAAGAAAGTGCTTGATTTCCATATTGGGCACATTACTTAGTTTTTTCCTTTCTTGAATATACTTATGGCAGGGACATAGTATGTCCTATTTGACACAAATCCACAGTTGGTAGAAAATTTATGAAATGTTTCAGATGGAGTCTCCCACCTTCACCCCTAAGAATGATTCACTTGCAAAACATAGGTTAAAATGGAACTTGTTTGTAGGTGATTTTCTGGATTTATGTTTATATATTTTTTAAAATCAAGAATCATAGACTCTGGGCTAAAGCTCTAATCCTAATAAAATTCATGTTTTGGTATTACATATTGCGTGTTAATTATTGTTGCTGTTTTGTTCTTTAAAAGACCTGAGCATCTCAACATATTTTCAGAGAAAAGAGTCTGAGCATTCTGCTCTGAATCTGCTGGGTCTTGACACTGTACATGATGGGGTTCATCAAAGGTGGGAAAAGGATGTGGATGTTGCCCATAAGTACATGGATCACAGGGGAGAGACGTTTGCCGAAACAGCACCATTGTTAGGCTAATGATAGGGATGTAGAACACCAGAACAGCACAAATGTGGGAGATGCAGGTCTGAAATGACTTATGCCACTCCTCCTGAGAGGCAATTGCCAGGACTGCCCTAAGAATCAGGACATAGGAGTAAAGGATCAGAACAGCATCCAACAACAGCATGAAAATGACCAGCATCAGGACATAGTAGCTATTAAATCTGATGTCTGAGCAAGCTAGGCAGAGAAGGTCCTGGTGCAGGCAGAATGAGTGAGAGAGGATGTGGGAATGGCAGTAATGGAAAAATTTCAGATTGATGATGGGGGGTGTAATAAAGAAGAAACTCCTAACTACTATGGTGAGCCCAATTTTGAAAATCCTGGAATTATTCAGAATGGAGGAATAACACACTGGATGGCAAATAGTGATATACCTATCAAAGGCCATAGTAAGGAGGACAGAGGACTCCATGAAGGACAGACCATGGATGAAGTAGGACTGGGCGATGCAGGAATCCAGGCTGATTTCTCGAATGAACCCCCACAGGATGCCCAGCATCGTGTGCACTGTGGACAGCCCCATGCACAGGTCAGTGAGGGCCAGCATGCCCAGGAAGTAGAACATAGGCTGGTGCAGGCTCGGCTCAGTCCAGATCACATGCAACACCAGGCAGTTTCCCAGGAAGACCATGGCATAGATGGTGGAGAAAGGAATGGAGATCCAGGGATATTGCTGCTCCAGGCCAGAAAATGCAGTGAGAATGACGGAGGAAGAATTCACGCTAGGGCTTCTCAAAGCAATCATTCTGGCACTGGGATACTTCTTCCAGGCAGCAAGAAAGTGTTTTTCAAAGGAAATGCTCCAATTTCAGATGAGTTAGGTGAAATTGCTAAGTAAATAAAATTGTGCTTAAAGTTAACTAAGTGTAGGAAATGTTAGCCGAGCGACTCTGATCTTTAAAGATGTATTATTTGCTGCCTAGAAGAGAATAGTGTCCTCCTGATGTAATTTCAGAGCCATTATTCATCTACTGGCAGGTGCACAGGTGTCCTTAGAAGCCACAAGTGAAAATGAATAGACTAGAGGAGGAAACTAATTTCCAGAGAGGATATGTTGCCTGGGATATTTTCTCAGGGATTCTGGTCAAAGGACGTAGCTGTAAAATTGAGAGCTGAGGTTCTCAAAGTAATTATTAGTTTCCTCCCCTTCAATTCATTAAGGATTTAAAATGAAGAGTAAGATTTAGCATTTAAGCATCCAAAATCTATTTAACTAATCACTGTGTACCCATAATTTTCCATTTTCTGCTGTCTCCAAGTGAATTCTTCCTCCAAACAGTCCTTAGCTAAGACATTGCTGTATTGTTCCACTCTGGATGACACAGCCAAGTACTTTTTCTCTGCAGTGACAAGCAGAGAGACATATTTATGCATGAGACCTTTAATGAGTGATCTCCCATGAGAACTCTCACGCCAAGATGTTCAGCTTACCTATGCCCTTGTGACAGGGAGACTTGGGTTGAAGACTCTCAGCTTCTGACATCAGCCCAGTGTTCTCCACCCACTTATTCACTCACTGAATCAGTAAGCTCACTATTCATTTAATATGCATGTATTGAAGGAGTGAGCAATTTTTTTTCTCTTCCTTAGAACCTAGCATTCTAAAGATCAGAAAGAAGGCCAATGTGGCATAGTAAGTCCAGAATTTTAAATAGCTTCCTTGCAAGCATTAATTGTCTTCTTCCACACATTGTTTTCCCTCTTGGGGTTCTGGCCCTGGGAGTCACCATAAAAGAGTTAATTGCTCTTAGAGTGTAGGCAGGGATTTTAAAGTCCATACTGGTTTTTATGTTTCATTTCACCCTTCCAACATGTTCCATTAGCTTCAGAGTCTGGCTTCCCCTTGTGGACCATTCCTCATCTTTGTCATCCTAGCACAACAGGCAGCCCTCAGGCTACCCTTCTTCTGAATGCACCCTGTATCCCTATCTGACCCCTTCTAGAATCCCCTCCACTGTTATTTCTTGCCCTGATCCCCTCTCCATGCGAAATGACTTAGCCCACCATTTTTATTTGTCTCCTTCTTTGAATGATTGGAGTCTTTACCTTTTGAAAAAAATGTGTCCACCTTGAGCACTTCTTTTCTTTCTCAAAAGCACCATTTCTCTTCTTTCCAGAGATGTTTTTCCAAATGTTCTTTCTGCCTAAGATGTTCTTTTCACAGAGATAGTCTTTCCCATCTTCTCCCCAAACTCTTCCTCCTCTTTGTAAAATAATCTTGTATTTTTCCTCTGCAACTCAGCCATCACTTTTCAGGAAGCACCTTACCTGAGACAGATTTTCCCCACATATCTATTATGTTGGTAACATATATTTATCTTTATATAGCTTATTCAATTTATAATTTGATATTAATGAAACTACAGATTGACTAAAGTCTCTGTTACATGCTGAATTGTAAGCTCCCAGATGGGGGGAGGGGTAGTATTAATTTTTATTCTGTGTGGTAGGCTGAAATTTGCTCCTTAAAGTCCTCACCTTTGCCATGAGCTCAGACTCATGGATACAACCATGTACTTTATATCTTCGTCTGCATATTTAATCCAAAAATTCAGATTATAACAAAAAAGTATTTGGTTTTCCTCAGAAATCGATCATTTCCCCATTCCTCCTGATATCATAAAATGACTCCACGAATCACAGGATTGCTTCATGAATCACAGGATTGCTTAAGAAAACTCTCAAGAGGCTTTCTTGATTCTTCTCTTTCCTTCCTTCTCCTGGCTATCAAATCCTTCACCTCTTTCTTTCATTTCCAGCCTCAAGCATACCCACAACCTATCCACTTCTCACATATACACTATACACTACCACTGTCTTGGTATATAATATTGTTATCTGTTCCTTGGCTATTATAATAACTTACCAGCTATTTTTATTGTTTTTGCCCTTCCCCCTAAATATGTACTCTCCCCAGAGAAACCAAACCTATTTTCTTTTTTATTAAGATTTTTATTCCTTTATTTATTTGAGAGAGACAGAGAAGGAAAAAAAGAGGGGGAGAGAGAGAGAAGAGCAAATGGTAGAAGCAGACTTCAAGCTGAGCCCAGAGTCCAAAGATCCTGAGATCATGACCAGAGCAGAAATCAAGTTGGACACAACCGAATGAGCCACCCATGTGCCCCCAGACTACTTTTTTAAAACATCTGCTGGAACACATGAGCCCATGTTAAAACAAATCAAAACAACAACAAAAAACAAAAACAAAAACAAACAAAAATTACTAATGGATTTACACTGCTCTTAAATTAAAAAATATTTTATTCATCATGGTTAGAAAACTTTAAATGTTTGGGCTTACCCACCTCTCCATCAACACTTTAGGCCACTGTTGCTTTTTTTCCCTAATCTCTGGGAATCCTTTCTTCCTCAAAATGAATTAAGAGTTTCCCTATCTCAGAGTCTTTGTTCTTGATCTTCTCTCTGCCTAGAATTATCTACTCCAGGTACTTGCACAAAACCTCTTTCATCATTCAGGATTCTACCACTCCACATGACAGCAATTACTTTTCTTCTTTGGTGAAGAATTCAATGTAGCTTCCTCAGAAGAATTTTTGTAACCCCACCACAAGTGTCCCCATCCTCTCCAATAAATTACTATCCTCAAAATACCCTGCTTTGTGTTTATACCACATATCATATGCTGATTTTGCATGAGAGCTCCTGGAATTTCTAGAAAACCAGGTGCCATGTCTGGTTTTTGCTCACTGAAATGCAAAGTGAGGTTTAGCTTGGAGTGGCCATTTTTCAAATAATTATTGAATTACTTGAATTAATCTATGAATTTGAGCTGTGCAATTACAAAGGTATAAAACAAGTTAAAGCAAATGCATTGTAAAAAATTCCATGAAATCTAAACACTCATATCTTAAAGTAACACATCTGATCCTTGTTGGCCACATGCTACCAAACGTTGTCCTCCTATACAAGGTTTATATGATACATAAAACAGATGCTGGCTTGGGCATTCCTGATAACCTTGGACACAACACTCAGACTCCAAATATGATTCCTATCATCACAGCTTGACCCTCCATGGAGGCTTGGCCCTGGAATGGTGACGGAAGATTCAAACATTCTGTGAATATAGGCATGCATTGAAAACCATACTCTCACTCAGGCTTCTTCAGACTAGCCACTAAGGTTAATGGTGCTGCCTCAGAGAATAACAGCCTTTTAGCAATAAAAGAGCAATAAATATTAGAGACTGTTCCTATATTCTATTTTGAGATAGGATGGGAATCAGGAGAGGACAGTGTCAATGAGATGAATAAATGAACATTTCAAGAGGAAAGTAGTCACACATGTCAGATGCACAATATGCTCCCTTTGTATCAAAGTGGAAAAAAAAACACAAAAAACCATAGAACATCATTTCCCAAAACATTCATGATGTGTGATGTCCCCTTCCAGTAGTGTGCATAATATTTCTTTCTGAATTTCTAGCAACCAGAGAAATGCCTGGCATGAAATATGTAAGTAGTGAGGACATGCAGCAGTGAATTGGAGTCCAGGGCAGTGATGGGATTCTGGCATTCGCTCTGTGCACTTTGTCTGGAATGTGGATTTGGAAAGCATATCTGTGACCAAATTAAACAGATCATTCTTTCAGAGGAATCTTTCCTTACATCCTCCAATTCAAACTGACCTACATGGCCAGGCATCTCTGTCTTTTTTTCTATTCTTTGGAAATGATCCTCTACATGATCACTTGCTGCCATTTTCAGATTAGGTAGGATAATGACCAATAGTCTTTATTTACATTAAAGGTATAGAGGAAGAGTGTTCGATGTAAAAGTGAGTCTTTATCATTATATTGAATGAAAAATATTTCTGTTTGCCAGAATAGACCAGGTTTTTGCTTGTTTATTGGTACCATTATTTATATGACACCCACAAACAACCTGCTTTGGACAATAAATTGAAAGATTGCACTCTTTGCCAGGTAGTCCTTCTAATGGTCCCATCTGGACACCAGCAGGGGGCAGAAGAAGCCCATTGAATTTTCATCTCCTTAAGGATGCAAGAGCAGGTTTGCTTTACAACTGGCTAAGTATAAGTGAGGCCAAGCCCTTCAGAGTCTTGACATGGCTGAAGAGATAAGAACGTTCTATAACACTAGTCCAAAAAACTGGACGTTCAGGGGTTCTCAGAGAAGTATGTTAGCATTGGTGGCAACTTTTTTACCACAAACCCAGTATAGGCTTAAAATCCCAGGTTACAGGAATGGTTACTATTGTTAATTTTGTAAATGTTCTCTTTATTAAGTATTATTTGTGCATCTGTTCTTACTATGTATTTTGCTTATTACATTACATGTCTATAAATAATACTCCCATGAATGAAATATTGAAAAATGATAATGCATAATTTAGAACCATGATAAAAAGTTCTATCACACGGTACATCTGTTTAACTGTTGTCATGTGGTTATCTGAGAAGTTTCCATCAAGATTTGTACCGTTTGATTGCATTATGACCTAAATGATCTCCATCAAGGAAATTTATCTGTTTTAAAACTTTTTTTTACATTTAAGACCATGTCAGACAACTGAGATAAAATCCAGACATAATAAGATCTTAAACCCTGAGTAAAAGATGTAAAACAAGCAGAAAAGTGCAAATGGGAAATAAATCTCTCTTTAATGATACTAAAGTGAGGAGCTAAAGTTTTGAGGATAAATACTCGAAGTGTAACACATATTTTAAACTGTCCCCTGAAAATTACAGAATAGGCCAAGATGATCTAATTCAGTCCCCTCCTTTTCAAGATAATGAAACTTGCAGGGTCTTTCAAGGAAATGAATGACCAGAGTACACACTGCTAGGCTCCTGCTGTTCTCCAAGGCATTTGGATGGCTTCAGTGTGGCCCCCAGAATCACCTTCTTCATTACTGCTCATCCTCCCTTGTGGTGAAGAACAGCTTGGTCAACAATAATAAAATATACTGTCATATTAAATCATAAGGTCTTCAAAAGAGACCTAGAAAACCAGTGGGTAATATATACATTTACAGTTATATCTAGAATTAAGATTTATTTGTGAAAAGGTATATTACCATGATCATCATGTTCACATGCTTGACAGAAATGTTATTACTAATGAAAGTTTGACTCCACATGCCAGTGTTAATTTCCATTTCCACTTTCCTCTACAGGAAGAGGACATAAGAAGTAAATTAATTCCTCTAATTATTCCTACTTCAACCCCAACAGAGAGAACTCTACTTTGCTGAGAGTGGAGTCTAGGCCCAGATGACTGGCTACTGTGTCCCCAGAGCATAGGAGAGAAAGATATTGTAGACAAGACAGGAACTGGGGGAATCCCAAATGACTGCTCAAGACTCCTTCACAATAACTGGGATCCCACATCCCCAAGGGCAAAAGGGTCCTCCAGGGCATCCCTAGATAACATGGGTTGCCTGCTAGCCCTTCTGTGGTCATACAGGTGGGCCTCTTAGCTGCAATACCTAGTGCAGAGGGTAATGCTGGCCATATCTTAAAGTGGTCAGTTTGCTGAGGGGCAAAAATCAACTCACCCAGTGAAACTTTAACCTAAGCCACATGAGGGATCGGTGGGATTGTAGTCACAGTATCTCAGGGAAGGGAGTCACTCAAAGATTTCACCAGGTTGTTATTGCTAGGTATATTGTGAACTTGTAGCAGATGTAACATTTTAATTGCTTAGATTCCTACAATGCCTAGATCCTTGGATTTCTAGAATGCTCCAGAGGTGGTAAAGGCTCATTACCTGAAACACCAGAGCTAAGCATTTTAGTGTCTTGGTATCTATGGCCTTACAAATCAGGTATGAGGCAGACATATCTCTCAGAATGGAAATGGTAAATATTTGAAAGGACCCATTGTCCTAAAATGGGACAAAATTCTCAGGAGAAGCACTGGTACCATAGAAATGATTTGTTCATTTAATCCTTCATTGTCTTTATATTTTTTTCTTTTCTTTTTAATTCTTGTTGTTGTTGTTTTATTTTATTTTACTCTTGAGACTACATTATGTACAGGCACCTGGGTCCAGGCTCTACATCTAAAAAAGAAAGAAAGAAAGGAAGAAATGCCAGCATCACAGAGATTGTAGATTATAGATCATAGATTGTGAGTAATAGAGTCTGATGTGATATCTGTTGGACCACTTTTTTTCTTTTATTGTTATGTTAATCACTATACATTACATCATTAGTTTTTGTAGTATTCCATGATTCATTGTTTGCGTATAACACCCAGTGCTCCATTCAATATGTGCCCTCCTTAATATCCATCACCAGGCTAACCCATCCCCCGACCCCCTCCCCTCTAGAACCCTCAGTTTGTTTCTCAGAGTCCATAGTCTGTCATGGTTCATCTCCCCCTCCGATTTTCCCCCCTTCGTTTTTCCCTTCCTACTATCTTCTTTTTATAACATATAATGTATTATTTGTTTCAGAGGTACAGGTCTGTGATTCAACAGTCTTACACAATTCAGAGCGCTCACATACCCTCCGCAATGTCTATGACCCAGCCACCCCACCCTCCCATCCCCACCACTCCAACAACCCTCAATTTTTTCCTTAGATTAAGAATTCCTCATATCAGTGTTGGACCACTTTTAATGCGTATCTATGGGAACACATGGAAACATAAATGAAGGTCACTTTAAAGAGTTTCAGAGGGATAAAATGGCCAGGAAAAAAAAAAAATATATATATATATATATATATAGTAGAAAGAAATACCCAACACCAGAAATGCCTTAAATATCCATCAAAATAGCAGCAGTGGTGATCTGGAAGGGGAGGTAGCATGGGTAAGTGTCTAAGAGGAAAATTACATGCATGATGCAGGTGCTAGCTCTCTGTCATTAGCCTCATTCTCCACACAGTTAATCATTATCTGGTTTGTCTCATATATCGTGATTGATTCATTTTCCTCTTTTAAAAATGTTTATGTATTGAATGATATCATTTTCTGAATGTCTGACTTATTTATGCAACCTAATATTTATGAATTGCTTTCCTGTGCTTTCAATTTTAGCCATTCTGACTGGTGTGAGGTGATATCTCACTATGGTTTTGATTTGTATTTCCCTGTTGGTAAGTGATGATGAACATCTTTTCAAGTGTCTGTGGGCCATCTGTATGTCTTCTTTGGAGAAATGCCTCTTCATGTCTTCTGTCCATTTTTTTTTTTTTTAATTTGGGTTTTTTTGGTGTTGAGTTGTGTTAGTTCTTTCTATATTTTGGGTACAAACCTTTTATCAGATATATCATTTGCAAATATCTTCTCCTGTTCCATACATTGTCTTTTAGTTTTGTTGATTGTTTCCTTTTCTGTGCAGAAGCTTTTTATTTTGATATAGTCCCAATAGTTTATTTTTGTTTCTGTTTCCTTTGCTTGAGGAGACATATCTAGAAAAATGTTATGGTTGATGTTAGAGAAATTACTGCCTGAGATCTTTTCTAGGGTTTTTATGGTTTCAGGACTCACATTTAAGTCCTTAATCCATTTTGAGTTTATTTTTGTGTGTGGTGTAAGAAAATGGTCCAGTTTCATTCTTTTGCATGTGGCTGTCCAGTTTCTCCAACACCATTTGTTGAAGAGACCGTCTTTTTCCCATTGCATATCCTAGTCTCCTTTGTTGAAGATTAATTGACCATATAATCATGGATTTATATGTGGGCTCTCTATTCTATTCCATTGATGTATGTGTTTATTTTTGTGCCAGTACCATTAGATTGGATTACTACAACTTTGTAGTATATCTTGAAAACTGAGGTTGTTATACATCCAGTTTTGTTCTTTTTCAAGATTGCTTTGTCTATTTGGGGTCTTCTGTGGTTCCATACAAATTTTAGGATTATTTGTTCTAGTTCTGTGAAAAATGCTGGTGGTTTTTTGATAGGGATTGCAGTAAATGTGTAGATTGCTTTGGGTAGTTTGGCAATTTTAACAATATTTGTTCTTCGAATTCATGAGCATGAAATATCTTTCCATTTGTGATCTCTTCTTGCTTCTATTTGTTTTGAGGGCAAAGATACCATTTTTTTTACCTCTAGGACCTAGGACAGAGGTTTACATTTAACAGACAGGAAGGCTATAATTGCTTGTTGAATAAAACTGAATAAAACAAAAAAGAGTAGTGAGTCACCAAATTATTTCTGTGATGCACATACAAGAATTGTTAAAGACTCATGGTTAGGTGTGTGATTGTGTGTTTTTTCATGGGTGATCTGATATGAGAAAAACAGAAGAAAGAGAGCATGTGGGGAAATGTCATACCAACTTACAAGTAGGCCAAATGAAACTTCTAGCGAGTCTGTCAATTATCTTTACCAAGAAAGAAGTAGTCATTCTTTATCTGAGAGCACTTAGGGGAAAATCCTATCAATCCCTGCCTTTTCACCAACCTCAGTTGTTTGTTTGCTTGATTCCAGAATACTCTCCTTGGCTTCCAAAACCCCGTTGGTAGATGCCTCCTTTGCTTCCTTGCATACTGAGTTATATCTGGATCCATGGTTCTGTGGAGTCCCCAACAGAATAGGTAGTTCATTCAAAGTCCAATGTCTGTAGAAGACAGGCAAGATTTGTAGGTGTGTGTCATTTAACAATTTAAGAAGTTATGAAAGGCCCAAGAATCCATTGGAAAAATGCTTCTGGACACTCGGGAGGGTGTACACCTCTATTCGAATTTATCAGTAGCATTGCTTCTATGTTCTTATTTTCTCTTCTATTACTATCACAATACTCAGCAACAGTAAAGTATAAAGGAGATAATCAGGTGATCTATCCATCAGCCAATTGACTTGCATTTTTATATTGATTATTGATGTCTCTGTCTATTTGTTTCTGTTTTGTTTTATTTCAGTTGGGCTATTTTCAAACCCCTTCATCTTTAACATCTTTAACTTTTCAGTTCTGATTGATTCCCCAATTCTCAAACTTTGGCATACAAATGACAGATGTTTCCCCAGCTTGTTGATTCCAGATGCATGTAACAATCCTACTTTCTTCTGGACCTGACTCCTATTAACATTGATGCCTTGATACTATTCTGGTCCTTAAAAATAAGGCTCAAAAATTCCATAGTGCTCAATATTTCTCTCCCAGCCTGAGACCTTTGGGATTTAGGAAGAGACGTTAAATGAGTCAACTCACTCTTTGTGAATTATCACCTGGCATGAATTTTTGTGAAAAATAAAAATAGGGAAATAATATTTTATAATTCTGCTGTGTCAGGTGGTGCCTGGCATCATGTCTGGTCTTTCATATTCCATGGTAGACCTCCCAAGTTCCAACTGACAAGATTTCCAGGATTGAATGGGCCCACTGTTGGGTCTCCATCCCTGTTTTCTAGGTGTACCTGGCAGCAGTCCTG
Source organism: Mirounga angustirostris (assembly GCF_029215605.1). Taxonomy (NCBI): domain Eukaryota; kingdom Metazoa; phylum Chordata; class Mammalia; order Carnivora; family Phocidae; genus Mirounga; species Mirounga angustirostris. The sequence goes on from NW_026991721.1 coordinate 58,529,587, forward strand.
GGCAAAGCCACTGTCATTCACATTAGCACACAGACTCCTCCCTGAACCAGCCCATGTGCTATCTTCTGGTTATGCTGGCAGGAATTGACCTGGGTCTCTGTCAGTCACAGTACTGCCCACAGTTATGGGACAGCTATGGCTGAATTTTTTAAGTATCATTTATATGCCTGTGTTTTCCACCTCCATGTTGTCCATATCTTGCTTTCATGGAGTTAGTCATGCCTTTCGCCATGGCATCTGATTGTTTTGTGGCCATCACTAACCCTCTGAGATATCCCTCAGTGCTCATCAGCTCCTAGGTAGCGAATATTGGAGTGTTTGGTGGATTCCGAGTGCCTCCTTCACCATCCCTCATGGCCTGCATCCTCTTGGTTTCTCTTACTGTCATGACAATACCCTTTCTCACCCCTACTGTCTACACCAGGATATGATCCAACTCCCCTGCTCTGGCTCATGGATCAACAGCCTTTATGCTTTGTTGGTCAGCTTGCTTCACATGGGCCTAGACTTCCTTTTAATAGTGCTTTCTTATATTCTGATTCTCAGGTCAGCAATGGCCATTGCCTCCTGCAGGGAGTCACTCAAATCTCTCACACCAGTGTGTATCTCATATTCTGACTGCCCTGATACTTTATGTCCCTGTGCTAGGCCCTTCCATTGTTCACAAGTTTGTAAGGCATTCCTCCTCCTTCACCCATATCATCAAGGGAAAGTGTCCATCCTCTTTTTACTGCTGATGAACCCTGTCATTTATAGCATCAAGACCTACCGGATCCACTGAACCACTATCAAGGTGTTCTCTCCGAAATGGGTAGAAATCTTGTGTATTCTCAGCCAGTTAATTCCCCTTCAACTAGATTAGTTGTGACAAAATCTCAGGTCCTGTTCAGTTCTAATGTCAATCCCTCACATCTGTGTGAGAATCCCCTTTCTCATCTAGTTGTAAGAACCTAGTAAATGTATTCATTTTAATAGCACCCAGAGACAAACAATCAGAAAATAAAAAATCAGTCCTAGAAGAGAAATCAGTAACTTTATAAAGGAAACTGCAGAAGGAAGAGTAATTTTGGAGCAACTCTGGCCCTTACCCATTTTATGAATGTGAATACCTGAGATTGTTCTGTACTATTTGATGGCTATTAATGTGAGAGACTCCTGTCCATGAGGCTACATGACTTTCAAACAAGAATAGTAATCTCTACAAATGACATACACATGCTGTGTACTCTGTCCCTCTCTTTCATCCTTCTCTACCTCCAGCTAATGTTAGTACTGGAATAGAACCAGCCAGATAATACCAAGTTTTGTCAGAGCTGGGCATTTATCTCTTGGAGACACTATACCCCTGGCCTAATAGCTATAAAGTGGTGCTTATTGATTTGTTAATTAGTAATGTCTACTGATCCTTTCCCAATCTTGATGTTACATTTTTTATAATACTAGTAATTAAAAGAAGCAAAAGCAGGGAGGGGACCCTTGAGAATTTGGATGGTAAGAGGTAAAACCTAGCAGTACAAGTGAAAACTGGAGTTACATATCTGATGAGTTTGTCTCCATAATAAATCCATCTTTAGCTTAAATAATTTTGCACAATTCTGCTTAAACTTAGTGCTCTGCTAATAGAATCCTCACCAATTATAGAATCTGGGCCATTTAATATTATTTAATATTATTAGTGTTTCCCATCCATCCTCAGGCCCTTCATTGACCTCCTGGACCATCCACGTCCCTGCCTGCCCATTCCCCCACCTCATTCTGATGCCCAGCTGGCATGTGTAGTCTGCTTTCTCTTAGATGCTTGCATGACTCTTCCTTCCACTTTACTTTTATGTCTTCATCTATCAATACCAATCCTCACTGTATCCAGATCTACAGGACCTCTGCTCTTCTATGGTCTCTCTGCACGCAAAGTCCTAACACTCAGGTCAATATCAAATGTGAGGACCCCTTCAGAGGATGACCAAAGTTATCACCAAGGCCCACTTCCAGCTCCTCTGATCCTGAAGGCTTAGAGAATTCTCATTTATGTATTTATAAAGACACCTTGTATTCATCTCCATTCTGTGTTTAGATGAAGCTTGTTTGCATATTAATTTAATCAATTAATTTCCTTATTAGTGGCAATACTTTTATGATCTTCCTAACTATATTCAGAATTAGAATATGTGAGGGGACAAGGACCACTTCAAAGTCATTTTATTTCCAGCATCCAGCACCCATATAGGTGGTCATTGACTGAGGTAATAAAATCAGGGTATGTTGCTATTGGTAACACCGTGCTAATAACTAGAAAGGTCTAGGCATCAGAGACATCAAAAAGGGGAGGAGGTGGGAGCAGGCCTCCAATCACTTCCTGGTTATGCATGCTAAAGCATCCTCAGAAGAAGAGGATGCCACAAACTCATGATAACATTGCAAGACAGCAGTGAATATAAAGCCACCAGAAGCTCCTTTTCACATTTGCCTTAGTCATATATTGAACAAAATATTACCAGTTGCTTCCTTCTAATGCAGACCATGAAAGGCACTAAGGAAGAGGCAGTGAAACTCGTTCTCCCCTTTGGGACCTTCATGTGGGTCTCTGCTGTAAGAGGATGGAGGGAACCAGGATAAGAGTGATGGGGAGGACAAGTAATGAGACAGCAAAACATGAAGGAAAATCAGAGAGGAACAGTGGTGTCTTCAGGCAGATGAACTTAGTGGATTGAGGGTTATGAGCTTCTGGACAACTGAGAAGAGGGAGGATATTTATAAGGAAAGCTAAATAAAGACTTGATTTAAATAAAGCATATGAAAAATCTAACCCCCAAATCAAGCCTCAACTTGAATCCTTTTCTAAGGGAAAGTTAAAATTGGCAGCAGGGTCTGTTTCTCACATACTTAGCTATTTACCACCTCTCTTTTCATGGAGTCTGAAATATAGATATATTTTCCCAAGATCTGAACTATCCCCTCATTTCTTTATGTCTTAAAGGCCTTGTCCTCCCATGCCCTGTAACAACTCCAGTGAGAGATGCAGGAATAATTTAAATACACCAGTGCAATGAAAAGAAATGTTCTTTATTAGGCAGGAGCCAGGTGCTCAAAGCACTTCACAATTTCCCCATGTTCAGGTATTAGGTTCTGGGAACCAAGGGACATTTCCTGGAAAGCAGGAAAGGGAGCT